>NC_134431.1:7579088-9979088 GCF_030867145.1 Opisthocomus hoazin
TCCTACCAGCAGCCAACCCAGACATTATTTTCATCCTCCTTCAAAGTGAAGACCACCGCCTTCAACTGGGGTCTGTTTATGATACAAAAATAGTTGTTGAAATGGATGTTCTCATGATGCATAGTCTTGTTGATAGACAGGATTGTTTTAGCAAAAGTTCACAATTAGAAAAACAGCTCTGTATTTTTGTGACCAAAACAAAAACAAACAAACAAAATATTTCCAGGTGACTCCATGAGAATAGAGCAAAACTGCACTCCCACCTCTGATTTTTATGGTTTTTTGATCTGCAATGTTCAATAAAATGGGCTATATAAAGCCTGGTTTCTAGCCCTAACAAGGAGTAAATGCCCTGGCTGACAGTGCACTGATACTCTCCCTGCATCCAACACACTGTACAGGTATGATGCAGTCTATGTTTGCATCGCAGCACAGCGGCATAAATCTCAAACACATCACAGTGCAGCATCTGGTGTGTTGTAAAAGTGATGTTGAAACAGCTTTCTTTTTTTTTTTTAATTTAACGTTTGTTATTCACTGATAGGTACTGGAGGACAAAACTGATTTGCATCTGTTTGGCCAGGGTGTTTAAACACGAACCTTCACCTGAGCTGGGCAATAATTTAGGCTAAATACACGCTCACATATGGGAAGGGGAAAAATGCTTTAAGGGCTTTGCACCAGTTCACTTTGTGGTTCGCAACCACATTTCCTTGCTCTCCTGTCCAGATTTGTTTTGTTGTGTATAAATGAGCATGTTAGCCGACATGATCACACATAATTAAACATCTGGCAAATGTACCATGAAATGAAGTCCATTGGAGTATCCAACAGAGTGCTTGGGAATGGGGGGCTTGGTTTGGGGAGCAAGGCTTATCCGCTGGCTGCTGGGGACCTCCACAGTCTGGGCAACCTCCGTGCCCCTGCAGCAACAGAGTGACCAGGAGATATTTCCCTGCTCTATATGGGCATTGCTTGAAGCAAAACAGAGACAAAAGATGATGCAGTATATTAACTTTTGGCTTCATCTACACTGAAACCAGCCCTCTTGCATCCGTTGCCGCTTTGGCTGGGCAAGTGGCCCAACAGATCACATGGCTGCTGCCTCACAAAATGCATAAGGACTGAGCTGTAATTACCTTGCTTTCAGCAGGAGCACTGTGTTTGGTATCTGTCTTTTGCTGATTTAAAAAAACAAAACAAAAAAAAATCTGGAAATTAACTGTCAGACAGACAGACAATACAAGCCTCACTTCCTTAGAAAAATGGGATGAAAGTTAGTTAGAAAAAAGTTATTTTCCCATAGGCTATTGCTTTTGTATCATGTTCCTCTTGCTCCAGCCCCTGGATAAGAGTTTTCAGTTTGATATTCTAATCCTAGAACATAAGACATAAATCTGTACTCCCCATAAGAACTGCAAATCATTCCTGTTTACATTCTTCTCACTGTTGTATCTCTGCTTTTTCCATAGCAGTTAATGCTAAAATAGTGATAAATAAGAAACAAACAAACTAAAAACCGATTCTAGGGTCATGCCTTGCAACCAGTGGAACCCAAAGCTCTTTTAAAACAAGAAAGATATTTGTTCCTTTATAAGACCAATTATCAAGGCTCTCCAGGACCTTCCCCTTCCTCCATGACAACACCCCCCTCTCACTGCCTTTTCCCATACATCTTTCTTATGCATGGTAGACCCAGCCAGGCAGACGTTTGGTTGCTCCTCACAAGAAGTTTCTTCCCCCCCTGCCCCGAGGTCACCCAGAATATTCACCCTCATTTCTCCTTGCTCATCAGACTGGGGCTGCTCCCATTCCCTGCCGCTCATGCTCCTCTCTTCCCCTTACATTGCCATGCACCACATCAAATAGTTGTTGTTATAACTCTCCTCCTTCCCCAACTAAAATATACTTGATTGGGAGGGAGAGGGGAACAGGGAAATAGCTGGGTTTATTTTAATAGTTTCCACTCTCAGCTCAGTTTTATAGTACAGTATATTTAACTTTAACGTATGGACAGCTGGATGCATTTAACAGCACAATGGAAAGAATTTAGCAAGTATACATTACAGGCCGTGTATTTGGAGCTGATCACATATTTCTTCATAATATTTAGATGCGCCTGTTACAGATTGTGTCAGGCTGATCAAAATATGTTTGTGTCAGGTAAGATTTGTCATAGATGAGCATCTTTATTTCTTTACTTACTAAAACTCTTCCTAGAGGAAGAAGCTCAGTTTAGCTGATATCAGCAAATTTAGCCCGATGCTTACGATAGGGTTACTTGCCTTCTCTGCAGAAACTGAAAAAAGCCATAAACACACAGGAACATAGGGGCCTATTCGGAGCACAGACTGTGGGCACGTTACTCCCCTTGTGGTGTCACCTTCACCAGCAAACCATTTGGAGAGTGAAGGATCACCAGAGGATCAGAGTCTGTCCCATATCCCCCACACACACTGTAATGATGGAAAACAGCTACCACCATGAGACAGAGCTATAAATCCTTCATGTCTTTCCATCGGACCTGCATCCCTCTCTGAACTGGCTGGTTATCCTCTTGCTCCCTCTCTACAGTGCTCTGGATATTTTTTCAGCAACAGCCAGTGAAACTAGGCAGCAGTCTTCTATTTTTCTCTCAGAAATACGAATAGAAGAGGTTTTCAGCAATACTTTAAAATTCATTTGCCTTCTGTTAAAACCCCCCCAACACTCTGTCTACTATTAAAAAATAACCTCCTTCACTACTTTTGTGCCTAGATGCCTGAACCACATGATTTTATCAAATTTATCTTGTTGCCCCCGGTTTTTCACTCGGTGTTTATTACAGCAATACAAACAGAAGGCAAATCAGGCAAGCATCTCGCTAGCATATTTAGCCAGCTTTTTTTCTGATGCTAGAAAATAATAACAGCTTCATCTTTCAGTAGACTTGGGTTTTTCCCTTTGTGTGTTTTGAAAGTGTTATCTTCCCCCTCTACTGTAGGGTCACATGGTCATTAGTGACAAAAAGTAAGGAGTTGTATTTACAAGATATTCTTACTAAAATGTTAAAGAGGAGTCGGAGTCTAAGGACCAGAAATACCTATGATTTGGAGAGATTCCAACAAGTAATACAGCTCAATCCCACTTTCCAAGCTGCAAATGAGCTTCAGTTATTTGGGAAATTATGATGATTTTAGACGTGTTTGGGTAGATATGTTGCTTTGCCTCTAAGCATTGGAGGAGGAAAGAACGAGAAAGGTGCTCAAGGAGAAAAACCCCTTTGGAGGTAAGACCAAATTGTTGGAAACCTCTGAAGTGTTCGCATTAATGTCATGTCATTACACCGTATTGCTGCACAGGTTAATATAATTGGGTTACTGTGTGTGAGCAATGATCCATAGCATGTTATGGCACTGAAACAAATGACATTTAACCAAGAGATTTGTAAGGCACCTTGTTATCTGCATGGTGAGCAATTGCAATGGAGACTCAGATTGCTAGATGAGCGACTGACAAATTAGTTGTTGGGTTTACTGGACAGCTTGGATTTATAACTGCACAATTCCAACATAATTTATTAGATCCATAAACAGACAGAACCAGTGTTTTTACTTAGATTACACTCTTACTACAGCCTCTGATCCTGTCTCACTTCTAGTGCTGTTACAGGCTGGTTGTATTATTCATGCAACACTCAGTCCTTGGTTGGGAGCAAGGTGAGCTTAGATCAATAAGGTGCAGGTTTCTAGTAACAAAAATATCTACAGCCCAGTTGATAAACAAATAATTTGCAGATGCATATGGTCCTGCTCTCCAACTTTAGTCCTTCCGAGGAGGGAAGGATGCAAACAGAAGGGATATGTAAAAGGTGCAAATTCAGCTCAGAAAAAGATCTTCTTCCCTTTTTGTCCCCTGATTGAACAGATGCCAAAGCCCCTTACCTGTGTATTGAGCAATAAAGATAAGCAAAATGAATGAGATCTAGGGGGAAAAGTAGGCTTGGTCCCACCTGAGTGGTCGTAGTGGTCTCCTCTCACCTCGGCCTCTGGGAGAAGGAAATCTTCCCGTTTTGTTTGTTCTCTTCTGGGCTGGACTGAAGAGCGGAAATCTCAGCATTGCTCTGGATGCAGGACAAAGCTGTGTTCTTTCTGGAAACACTTTCTTTAAATCCTCATTGAAAAGGAACCCACAGCTTCCCAGGCAGGTTATTCCAAATCTTTAACTTGTGTCATTTCCCCAATATCTATCTACTATGACTTAGGTCAATTACTTCTTTTTCTTTCCTCAGGGACAGACACAATCCTCTCCCTCTTTATGGCCTCTCTAACAGATTAGAGGACATCTGTTGGGGATGTCACCACCACATGCCCCTAGCTGCACCCCCACACCTTGCCTTTCTTCTTCCTACCTTTCACAAATCCAAGCCTCTGCCCTTTCTGCAGCAGCTGTTTTGCAGTCTTGCAGCCATTCCCCGTTGCAGTCACCACTGTGTCCAATATCTTTGGTGGCACAGGGTGCCCAGAGCTGGATCCAGGCTCCCCTGGCCCTCAGGAGGTCGGCTCAGGGAGCAAGTGTCTCCCTCTGTTTTTTTCCATTCAAGGAAATGATGAAATCTTGCCTGCATTCAGAGCCTTGGCTCACACCAAAATTTTTGTGAGGTGATAAAATAATCATCTTTGGGCTCACGGCTGCTGACTTAGACCAAAACTGCAAGCCTGAAACTACCACCCAAGAGATTATTCTTGCTCCTAATCCAGCTGGCAACTTGGGATCACTTGTTTGCTTTCCAGGTTAGAGACCAGGTTTTTCTGGGTTAAATAAAATCTGGAGAGATGCCTGAGTTTTTGGATGTTCTCCTCTCCCCAGCAAACCTGACCTCTACTTCTTATGGAAGTTTGCCTCTCTCTAAATAGGATTTAAAAACTCATCTCATAGGTTAGTTGAGTCAAAAATAATGTGGGGTGGCTTGTGAGGTTGGCTCTGAGTTTCAGCTGTAAGCTGGTAAATGCTTTGAGTTAAGTAATGAAAATAACAGAGGAGTCCAAATTCAATCAAAGCTCTGGAAAGCCATGAACTGTAAGTGAGTCTGAAATCCCAAGTTGAGATGTTGAGCTGAATGAGCTTCTCTCTGCATATGCTTGGGCTGAGCCACACTGCCGATAGCGAAGAACCCAGGACCGTGTTTGTGATTTGTAACTTGAGAAAACTGAGTGGAAAGCGCTGGCATCATGGACAAGGTGCTGGAGAGGACGTGGCTGTGAGTGGAAAGCAGCACACAGTCTTGCTGGTACTAACTGGTGTGGTTCCAGTCCCTCACCCATAAACGTAGCTAAGTCTGCACTGTGCACTGAGCCTGGGTACAGCTCTGCTCTTTGCTTGCTCCGTAGCTGCAGCCGCTAACAGTCCTGCTGAACAAGTCCATTGGGGTTCCCCTCATGTAAAGCTATTATTGTTAAAATAAACATGCATTTAGCTTCACCATATAATATTTCACAAGCCTGAGGCACAGCAGTTGGAACACATCTCCCCCAGCCTTGAAATAGGAGGCAACACAAATCGACGTGCTGGAGCTTTTTCAAGGTAAACACCGAAGGATTTTATTGATGCAGGCTGTGGTGTGGCTGTCACTGTGGCGAGGGTGCTGCGTGCCGTGACATTTCTATGCCTGAAACTGCACCGTGCAAGGTGATCCCAACTACTACTCTTTTACACATATCTAACAACCAGCTGCTGGAGGAGTTTGGTCTGGTTTAGTCAGATGTGCTGGATACTTCAGTCCATGCCTGAACCAGTGCTAAGCCCTGATTGGAGTGAAGTGTCAGAAAAAAACCACCTGCCTATCCCTGCCTGATAATCAAACTCTGTCTTCCTGAGCAGTTTTTCATGAGTTGCTTTCTTGGAATAATTTGATTCATTTTAAGTATTTTTAAATATTACAGGCCAAGTTCATGCCTGGTTTAGCATCACTTCAATTAATCTACCAAAGGGTAAAGCCAGTGAAAAACCTAGAACTAAACTAGAGAAAACCAGCATTCTTTCTTGTTTTCTTTGAAGCAGGTTTTATACAAAGATGCAATAGCTGATTTTATGTGAAAGTGCCTAATTAAAGCAAGACCCCAAACTATGCATTTTCATTTTGTAGTGTTGAAGAAGAAAAAAACACCCCTATGAAGTATTACTGAAATGAAACTTGGCGAAAGGAAACATGGATGGCAGTGGAGGAGGAGAGCATATGGAGGGGTTAACTAAATCTGAGCCTGTGATAATGCTGTCTTATTTGCCAGGGAGACTGGGGAGAAAATCCTAATGGACCTACTGGAAACTGTTAATGCATATTGGTTATGTGCACAAAAAGGATACGAAGCCAACAGAAGTGGCTAATGAAAAATTATGTGAGCGTTCAGCAACAAACATTATTCAGAGCCCTGATAGTGGTGGAGGGATGTGAATGATGCTGGTCAGGTGAAGAAATGGAAAGCCCGGTACAGTATCACCTTTCAAGCTGAGTGCTGCCAACACACTTAGGGAAATGTTGAATCATAGCTGGAAGACGAGATCTAGCTTTAGGGAGATGTAGAGAGGCATATTCCTAGCATACACTTCAACCCAGAGAAAACACTCATTTGTTTTACTGGTGAATAAATAACCATTTATTTGAGCAGACCCACTCATCTAGTAGCATGCAACGCTATTACTTAGGGTTTCGTCACAAGCAAAAAATTGTGCCTGTTACCACTAATGGGAAAATCTCAGGGCTAGACGTAAGTAAGACAACTCCTTGTTGCTCCCAGACACTTGGATTATCACGGCTTTAGGCACAGGCTCTCTTTGTGCAGCACCTAGCCCAGTGGGAGCTTGCTTTGGGATGGAAACCTCCAAGTGTTACTACAGAAAATTGTACATATGGTACTGAGTACCCCAGGTGTAGCTTTCTCACAAAGGGAGATGAAAACATTATATGTATTTCTAGGAGACATGGATTGTAGGAGAAATGGCTTTAAAAATTTTTTATTTCTACTGAAGTATCCTCTGTATTTTCACTGAAATTTGAGGAGAGAAAACTGCAGCTCCCTTTCCTCATCAACTCAGTGGGATATTGCAAATCTCAAAAATGTCAATTTGGGAATGGGCTTTCTTGCCCTCCATTTAGTTGTGAGCATCAGCAAGGGTATTAAAAGACCAATTTGTGTTCAAGATGAGAAAGAAAATTCTCTTTTCTGTTGCTGCCATGAGGCTGAGATGGAGCAGCTGGGGAGACAGAGGTGTCCAGCTGTGATATCTCTGCTGAGGTGGCCTCCCAAACTCATTTGTTTCTTGGCCACGAGCCTTCCTCATGTCACGATTTCCATGGAGAGACCAAAGAGGGAGCTAGAAAGTGTTCTGCTGTCCTTTCCCTATGTTGATAACGCTTTGGGCTATATAGTGTTACTTTAGGTCTTTGCTGGTTTAAGCTTCATTTAAAGAAATTATGAACTATCTTTCTCGAGAAGGGATGATATTTCCCTTAATTTAAATAGCTTTGAGCAAACAAGTACCAATTTGGATGTACTTTCCCATTTAATATTTGTATAATTTATGCTTCTAAGAAACCCTTCTGCTCTCCTGTTTATGTGCCCTCAAAGCTCATTTTTTAACTACATTTAATCATGCTGAAGCAAAACAGAACTCACAGCAAGATGATGCTGGCCAACTTTTATTACGTGGGCTACTGTATTGGATGTCATCTCTGCCGCTAAAAATAACTACCCTGGGACAGGTGCCTTCCCTGGCCAGCAAAACTTAACACCACGTTTTAAAACCCTGGCCAGAAGAAGCCTTGGAGGGGAAGGGAACAAACCCTTTAGTATTTGGGGTGGGGGGAAGGACAGGTATTCCCAGCCCAGGAACTGAAAGCTGCTTGTTTGAAGTACTGGCAGACAAACTGCCCGGACACAAAGCAAACAGCAGTGACTCAGAGTGCTTTGCCTTTCTACCCTGGTCACAGTTTAGGTTGTGAAGTGGCAGACTGAGTAATTTCTAATCTGTAAATGCTGTTGTTTGCTGTATCGTGAAAGAAAGTCCACCTACAGCTGCAGAAAACAGCTCAGTGATAGGCAGGTCGGACCCAGAATTGAGGAAGAAGCAGGACAAATGTTTTGTGCCATGTCCCTTAGTCTGCACAAAAAATCTTCACAAAAACCCCATCCCCCTGCTCTAGCTGTGCTCCTTGATTCTCCTTTAACCAGGTACCAACTCAGAGCATCCGAATGCACCAGGCAAAACCACACACCAGCAGCAGCCCTGGTGCCAGGGTGAGACCTGTATCTTCATTTCTTGAAGACTGGAGCAAGGAAGAAATGAATAGGGAAATGTGAGAGAAGGAGGTCGAGGGGTTTGATTGCAACCGAGCAAATATCTGCAAGTGCTTTTTCTCTGAGAGTCTGGCAGATGGACAGGGCACTGCCTGTGCAATCTTGTCTGCGACAGGGATGCACACTGTGTTCACTCTGTTAAACGCACTCAATGTTTTAGCGACACAGATGCAATACATTAAAAAAAGGTGTTTAATTGCATTGGCTAGTCCCAGCGAGCCAGGGAAGAAAGTGGATCTGAGGGTTTACCACAGCTAGCCAAGGGTTTCTGTTTTCTGGGAGATTTAAACTAACCAGCTCAGCTGTGGCAGGCGGCAGTGTCCCGGTAGCGCAGAGCTCTGCGCAGGCTGCAAAGCCTGTGGTTAACTTGCTGAGCACCACGGCTGGTGATGCAGGATTGCTCTCATGGTGCGAGTGAGCCTGTCTAAACCAGCAGCTGCTGAGGAGATGTAGGAGAATTATAAATTATAGACATGATTTCTCTCCATCCTCTTTAGGTGCAAAGTCCTGTTGAATATCCCATTGGTTTTCTGCATTTTTCTTTTTTTCCCAATGGGATAAGAAGCCTTCCCAGCTGGTGGGATGTAAGTATCCCTGGAAACTTGTCAGCCACAGGGGAATGAACAAGTAGCTTCAGCAAGCAGAAACTATCAGGTTTCTGGCACCTCCCCGGAGACATCCCAGCTATGTGCAGCAGCATTTCCCTCCACCTGCAGCTTCCAGGAGGCTGTGCTACCCGGGCTGTGTGAGAGCAAGGAAACAACCCAGCTCCAGGAGAACAGCCTCATTTCCAGCGCCCCATTTGCTCGTCATTCTCGACAGAACTGTCCCTTGCTCCATTCGGGTGCTAAACCAAATCCAGTTGGGTTTTCAGGGCCTTCACAACAGCTGTTCCCAAGCCCGGCGCTTCCTGTTCACAACGCGGGGAATGCCGGGGCATGGGTCTGGGGGAGCAAGCAGGAGTAATGCACACTCCTCCCATCGCATCTTGCATGGCTTTCATATGTTTGTGCCAAATTATTCGTACTTTGTTCTTCCTTGTTACAACACCAGGAAAACAAAAAACCCAACGTGTAGCTCTAAGTCTTCCTTTTCCTGCAGGGCAGGGGAGAGGAGGGATTACCTCTGCAGAACACCTGACAGCCTACAGAGGAGAAGTTTTTTCTGTGGCTGAGTCCGAGGGCCAAACATATCACTTGGAAGGATATAAAGGGTTTTACTCAGTGTCATTTTCTAGCAATTATAATTTCACACAGATGTATCTAGGGATAACTCTGAAAAACAAGAAAAAAGACAAAGAAACAAATTCTATTTTTGCCTTTAACTAGCACACTCAGATCTGGAGTCACATCGCAATCGGTTGCCAGAAGAACCATAGTGTTGCTGATTATTTATTTTGAGTGGCAAAGACCTACAGAGCTGTGCAACCTTTGTTTTTGAGGTAGCAGCATGTGTTCTGCAGACTCTGACATCTGAATTTATTCCCTTTACAGGCTTTTGATTTGGAATGTGGCTTTGTTTGCAATTTTCTACAGAAGCATGTTGGTAGGATAACTTTAAATGGTGCACTTTATCTTACCTGGTTAGGTTTATTTTTCTCCCATTCCTCCCAACCTCCTGAAGTTCAGTATCTGTAAGACAAAATAGAAGAAAGGAACTAACTGCTAATCCATTAAGAGTCAAGCTTGCTGACAGTGACACGTTTTGTTAGAACCAGCTTCCTGCACAGAATTAGATTAAGACCAGCCTTAGTTTTATATTTTCTTACTCTTGAAAATGATTGTAGATGCTTTTCAGATAGCAAATGCAATGAAAAAACAGAAAAATAGATTTATAAACTGAATATGTCTCTTTAAAAGGAGACCCCATTTCAGAGACCGATGTAAGAGATAAATTATAGACTGCCAAGTGCAGGAAAGGCACCAGTTTCTTTGTAGGGATGCAATTAATGGAAAAGGTTTACTTGAATTGCCACAAACCAATGGACAGGATTCAATATATAATTGAAAATGGCAATATCTCTGTTCAGCATAGGTATTCTGTAATTTTTCTGCAATAATGAAACTTCTAAATGTGAGTTTGATTCCATATGTGACTCCAAAGACATCTGGTTTTCCAGTGCCAGTCCTGTACAAAGACCCAGGTTTCTCACTGTGTAAACCTATGTAATTCTATTGACATCGGTAAAGGTGCATCAACTTTAAACTAGGTGATCTGCCCAAAGTATCTTTTTTTTGGCCTACGTGGTGTATGATTGAGGTACATTTTCACAAAGACCAAGGATAGGAAGCATAATGATTTCTGGTAGACAAAACAAATATTTTTTCCATTTCCAGCCTGTCCCATTTATTTATTAAATACTGATTAGGAGCTGCAAGGAGAGGAGAAAAAACCCGCACGTATGTTCCAGGAATAGCTGCTGTTGAGGCAAAACATCCCATTCAAATATCCTATGAGAAATGGAAATATTGAAGTGTGTTGTTGTTGTAATTTAAAAGGATGTGCTTTTTCTTTCCTCCCCAACTGCTCAGGTCCTGAAGAGAAAATCTGTGATTTAGGAATTAACATAATCCTTAAATACAGCCATTAAATTAGGGTAGAAAATAGATCTGGGTTCAAGACACAGAAAACAGGGACATTGCCTTTTAACAGTTTTGTACTTCTGCATTTGCCTTCATTGGGTTTAGTACCTGCATTGAAACTATTGGAAATACTTGGAAAAACTTGCATCCTAAAGCCTTGGTCCTGCAAAGCCTTGTCAACACATTTTATTTTAAGCACATGGCCCATCCTATGGCTCTCATCACCGTCATTGCCTGGTGTGTTGGGCTTTGTACAAAGTTTGTAGTAAATCGATGCTACCTGCCTCAAAGCATCTCGCCATAAGTAGCCCAGAAATTACTAGGAGCAAAACAGATTTTTCTGTGCTTATCTTATTTCACATACTGCATAAATACCTTGCCAAATACTGCCAAATGCCTTTGCTGGTTTGTATGTGTTTCCATAGATTTTGGTTCAGTAAATGCACTTTCATTAGCTAATATTTATACTACAGGAACAGCTAAAGCCAGGTTCTGACACCATCAAGAGACAACAGCGAATGTGCCTTCAGAGACCTCCTTCATCTTGATCTACTGTGCAGAGCTAAGATTAGTAGGGGAGCTGCATCCCACCTTACCCCTTTCGGTTTATTTTAACTCAATTTTCTGGGTAACACTGTTTTGAAGTGATAATTGCAAGACCCTCATGTCTTATTTACATTATACTTGTGACCACTTTGAAACTTCACTCCATCATACGTAGAATAGATAAAGTCTTATTCTTTATGAATAGATTGCCTTGGGTTTATGGGTAATGACAACAACTTAAATGAGAAGTAGATAATGAAGCCAGAATCATTGACAGCTGCATTTTATTTATTTGAGGTTATGCAATCAGCACTAATTGTTACCTGTTTTAACAGAATATACTGTTATCAGTATTTTAACCCAGGATCTTCCTTTGATACAAAGTCAAAGTCTTGTCCTAGGCAACTACTCCAAATTAGGTCACACCAAGGAACCGTGCATCTGTGTGATAGTCCAGGTCACGCTGCTATTTGTGGAATGGATACCGATACAGCCTTTGTGAGTGCATGATATATGAACTGTGTGTATTTCCTTGATAAATTGTTTTTAAATATTTCTTCCTTTTTATTAATTGAAGAGGAAACTCATGCATCAATGACATTTTTATGCTGGTTTACACATAAATTATTTCCCTGTGATGTTCATTTTTATTATTATTGCCGGTATTATAGCAAATGCATTTTTTTTTGCCTTGTAAACAAGATTTTGCTTACAGCTAAATGAAAAGAAGAGAAGTTAATCACATTGAAATAATAGGTTTAAAAAGGTAATTCAGTAATGTTTGGCTGATGTTTAATCTTCCCCAATAGAAGCCATGCTGAGAGAAATGACAGAAATTCTGTTTTTGTAATTAAACAGTATTCATCACTGGCAGGGCAGCTAAAGGAGAGCTGAAACACTGCAGTAACTGCCTACTCCTGGCAAAGCCTTCCAGGCAGGGACTTCAAGGTTTGTTAAGTGACAGTGGTGGCTGCAAACCTTGAAAATGAAGGGCATCATCATAGCTTTCAGTGGAAGAACTCAACATTGTGGGCCTCTTCACTATGTTTCCAGGAAGGAGTGAAGATTTTTCTGAGCCTATTAGAAAAGATGCCCAGCATAAGGCAATGTAACATGTTTTTCTGTAGAATAGTCCCCAAAGGAAGCTGTATCTTCCTTGCTTTTGACATGGAGAATGGAGGCTTGCTGGTTGCATGCAATCAAGCACCATCATCCTTGAAGATCAAAAGGGAGTTAAAGTTTTAAACACTGAGGGTCTGAGCCTCATGAGTTGTTCAAGATCATGCAAGAAATATTTGGCAGAGCTGGGTCTTGAAGCCAAGCCTCCTAAACTAGCTTTTTCACAGCTTCATCTCCGTAGAAGAACCTTCTTTTCACATTGCTGCGCCTGCTAGCATCCATTTGGGACTCTCCAATCTACTCCTTGCTCTTTTCTGTGTGAGCATGACTGTGGTTTACCCTAGCCACAACATGTTTTATCCCAAGTACTGTGTTACAGGAGGAAAAGATTCAGTGAAGAAGCTTCTGCCTCTTGGTATGTTTGCTTTCTGAGAGCTGGCTATTCCAGCAAGCAAAATAAAGCATGTCAGGTTGTATCAGACTCTCAAGTTCAGTTGGCCAGTGTGCTGCAGAGCAGTGTAGTGTTATTTGATTTAGGTGCTACAGCCTGGAAAGAGCTTTTTCACTTATAGGTTATTTGCCATTCAGTGACCCCTCTCAAATTCACTTTGAAATTTTGTGAAGAGCCTAGAATTGATATCTCACAAGCCAGCCTGGACAACAACACTGAGATTTATTGGTGGCTTCCAAAAATCTGACTCTGCCCTTAGCATCTTTTCAACCAAGTTAATATTCATGCCCATGAGGTAGAAGAGAAAGCAATCTCCAGCATTTGATTCCTTAAAGAGCTACCTGAAACTGCTCATCTGCCTTCCTTGTAGACAAACAATAGTTTATCTTCTTTCATGTATAATCCATATCCAAATCCAGAATGAGGGTCGTAGCTTTACCTAAAGTCCTAGTAGAGTCCAGCCTGTTCTCACTGGTCTTCAGCACCAGGGGCTTCAACACATCCCTAGGAAACCTACCGATGTGCAATGGAAATTATGTTTATAAGACCATTTTAAGCCGATCTTCTGGAGTTTTCACTTGCCAGATTGTTCATTATCAGGAACTATATTTCATATTTCCTGATCCACTTCATGAGTTTTTCAAAGTGGGCTCATATTCTAAATCCCTCCTACTGGAAATGTGTCTGACCTTGACCCCACTGTCCTGAGGGGACAAGCATGCTGCAATTATTTATGCTAGTTTTTAGCATACTGTTTTGTATATGGTGTGTTCTGATCTTGCATACCTGCTTGGTAAGATGGGCAATTATAGGTGTTATCGCCTAAGTGACAATAAGTGATTTTTAAGAAAAATAGTTTTGAAACACTGCCACAGACCCACCTGGGGAGAGTCTGGATCAGTGAGAGGGGAATGGTTCTTGGGAAAAAAGTTAATTTGCTTTTGGGTGAGGAAGTCTTGTCAGAATCACACTGGTAGTAATTACATCAAAACGGCAATTTCAGGCCTGAATCTGATTCCTATCCAATCCCTCTGAATGCATCATCCCTAGTTTCAAATCACAGAATCACAGAATCACAGAATAGTAGGGGTTGGAAGGGACCTCTGTGGGTCATCTAGTCCAAACCCCCTGCCGAAGCAGGGTCACCTACAGCAGGCTGCACAGGATCTTGTCCAGGTGGGTCTTGAATATCTCCAGAGAAGGAGACTCCACAACCTCCCTGGGCAGCCTGTTCCAGTGCTCCGTCACCCTCAGAGGGAAGAAGTTCTTCCTCATGTTCAGACGGAACTTCCTGTGCCTCAGTTTGTGACTGCTCTTCCTCACTACTTGTGAAACGTAGCAAGGGACAGGACCCAGGAGTCCATATCCCACCGGGACCAGTGGAAAGACCAGAAGGCTTTGAAGCTGGTCCATCTCTAAGTCCCCTGCCATAAGTTAGCCACACACTCTGTTTCCATGCTTGAGTAAGCATATAGTTCCCAGCCGCTCAGAAGCACAGTAGTTTTTTCGCATTTGTCTTTAGGTTTGTTTTCTGCTTGGCAGCTGAACGGGCAATTTGCAGCTCCCCATGAAGAGCAAGCCCAGTGGGCATATGGCATTTAGTGTGTGAGCTCTGAATGAAAGTTACATTTCCTTTTTTCCCCTCTGTAGTTTGAACCTCCAGCAAACTTCCCCCTGCAGCTCTGGAAAATATAAACAATCCCTTTGCTGTTAGAAAGCAGCATGATCAGGCTTTGATTTGTGATTTTCTAGGGAAGAACCATATCATCCTTCAGTGAGAAGATGTGCATGATGGAGTCGCAGAAGCAGGTCAGTCTCAAACAGCATCTAATTAGGCAGATTTCTGTTGTTTAGCCAAGAAGATCTATCCATCACTGAACATTAGATGCTGCACCATCCAGTTACAACAGCTCCTAGCTCCTTAAAAATGCAGAAATAGGATATCTCCTTTGCTTATTGGCTGGTGCTTTGACCCATGAAGTAACAATCACTTCCAAGGTATCAGTAAGAAAATTAATCCAGTAGCTGTGGAAGAGCTACTTCAGTGGTTCCCCAGATTTGGGATCTGTGTTTAAAGCATTTCCTAACAGAAGAAAAGCAATAAAATTGTTTGATTCTTTCCCCAGGCAGATTTTCATTCTCTCCCACCCTCTTTAAGGTCAGATTGACTTTTTCTTGAGGAGTTTTGAAGATAACCAGGCATAAACTGTATTTGATGGAACAAAGAGTCTCTTCAAACAACACTGTTCTGGTGCCCAGTTCCTTGATCCCTGTACACAGTCCTGGTTGGAGGTGCCAACAGCAGTAACTTCAGCAGCATAAGGAGACAATTACCTGCCTACAAACGCCAAGCCCAGGCTTTTCCTCAGGCCATGCTGCAGCCAAACCTTGCTGGTGCCTTCCGTTCATTGGGAAATGGCCAGGAGTGTAGCAGACCCATGTTACACCATTCCCGTCATGTCCCTGTGTCAGGACCCCACATCGCACCATTCACACCGTGTCCCAATGTCAAGAACATTACTTAGAGCTTCCTAGACGTGACCTGTGTTTTTATCCAGCAGGACTGGTGAAGGTGATGTGCTCTTGGTCTATCCTATCATCCTCAATTTCTAGTAAGCTGATTCAGAGAGAGTTGGATGCCTAAATACCAGTGTCTAGTACTATGTTCATCTGTTCTCACAGGTAACTGAGCCATCTGCATGGTCCTCCTGGTAAAAAAATAGTTTCTGTTTTGATGTATTCTTTCTTTCAAACATTTTTGCTAAGTGGCTTCAGCTTTCAAGCCTCATGCACCTTTTTGGAGCTTGGGATAGTTTACACTCAGATATCACAGCAGTTGAAGTAAGGATGATCCCTTATGGCCTACATGTCCATTCTGCATCTGACCAAGGTCTCACACAATGCAACAACTTTGTTAAAAACCAGAGACCACAGTATGTTGTGGGAAATACAGTCTGAACAGAGCAGGGGAGTTTAACACACAGAAACTATTCTTTGTCTGATACACAACAACTCCTTTCCAAATCAAATACTTTTTTTCCAACCCAAAAGCTTTCTTATATTCTTTTTTGGTGAAAAGTCTGATTTTTCTGTGGAAGAGTTTTATGCTTGTCTGTTTTCATAAAAATGAAAGTTTGCTTTTCCAATCAGCTCTGCTTAGAGGGTTCAGTGGGGCTGACTGGACAGAGCCTCTGCAATTAGTCTTCTTACCTAAAACTATCAACATCAGCCCAATAACCTGTTTGAGAATTACCTGAACTGAGTGCATAAAGGGATTTTTTTTTTTTAAACAAAGCGCTATGTATTACTAAGTTTTTACAAGGTTATGAAGATGTTTTTACTGAGGAACATTTGCAAGTTTCAGATGGCTGGCAGATGTGTTAAAGAACATATGATTCAAATAGAAAACCTTTCTTTTTATTGCTGAAACACTAATAAGAGTTCACTTTAATATGCCTTAATGTGTTACTCCTTAATTGACAGCAGATGTTTCCTGAACAGCATTTTTTAAAAGACGTGCCGCACTTCAAAACAAGAAGAAATAAAGCCTTACTGTACATACAAGAGCTTCCAAAATCAACGCCTCCCCTTGCCAATAATTGTTTATAAAAACAGCATTCCAGATTATTTGAAAATCAATATTAAGTCCCTTGGAATATGTCAGAGTAATTCTGATGTTATTTCAACAGAACCTTAACATAGCCAGTGTTCAGGGTCTCCTTTTGCTTTTCCTCCAGTCTCCAAAACGGGAAACATCATCTTGCCCTTGCTGCTTGATCAGAAGAGAACAGGAAAAAGCAGTCATCCCAATGGGAAGCCAAGGGTCCATCTACATGGCCAGACACAGAAAACTTCCTTCAGAACCAACTACACCTCTGAAATCTTACCTAAGGAGCATGAAAATTATTTTTCATGCTTCCATGTAAACTACTCCAAGATTTAGAACCTCCTCATCCCCTGTCTGCTGGCACGATCCCACCAAGACAAGAGTGGTTGGTCCTGTGACATGCTGATTGCACAAAGCTAGGCTACAAATGTCAAGGGATTGTCATCAATATGAACATGATTGCAAGAGTTTCTGTCACCACAGGCCAGACAAAAAGAACACTTTTCCTCATTATCTTGCTCTAATGCCAAATCAAAGCAGCTCCCTCCAGATGTCCTAAAGCGTGCAGGTCTGTCACAGGTATGGAGTTTTCACCTTCCTTAGCCGTATCCCAAGTACTGAAAATTTGCAAATCTGGTTATTACTGGTGATGGGTGTGATCGCAAAGGGCCAGAGAGGGCTCAAGTTACAGGAGAAAAGAGGAGAAAGAAAAATAATGCAGCCCCTTCTCCCTCTGAAATCTCTTGGCAGTTGGGACTCATTCTTTGCAACGCAGAACCCATCTCAGAAATTAAGTCCTGCCCAGTACTGCTGTCACTGGTGTCATTGCAAACCCTTCGGCACGTCCTGTGTGACACAGGACAGGTCACAGTCACTCTGGGCAACGACTCTGAAGAGCTTGCCTTCAAACCCTCCCAGGCATCAGCCAAAGACTGACATGCTCAGGTGCTAAAAGAGGAGTTAATCTGAAATCAATTTAATTTATTTCTGCTTTCCCTTCTTTGGAAAGGTTAATAACATTTTTATTTCCTTGGCCTGAACTTTTAGAATATTTCCACTGTGTGTTGTTCCAGGAGAGGTCTAGTGTTGAAAAACGCACACCATTTTGCTCAGATCAAATTCAGATGAGCCTGGTGCTGGGCAGAGGGGGTCATGCCTCTGGGAGCCCTGAGCTCCAGGCAGGTCCCAGACGGGGGGTAAAGGTGGCTCTGCTTTAGGAGCAAGGCCACGCGTTTGGATCCACTAAACACTTTTTGCAGACCTAATGCCCGAAAAGACATTAAATAGAAAAATAATCAGCAGCACGAGGCAAACCAGAAAAATAAGAAAAAATAAGGAATTTTATTACTTTCAGTAAAGGCAAGAGATGAACATAATCAAATCATTGATGCGTAAAGAGCAGAGGAAGACCATTCCTTGTAAGCACAGAATCAGCCTTACCTACCTCAGGAGACCTGCTGATGTCCTGGGAAAATGAGACTTGCAGAATTAATCGCCCTTCTCCCCAAACCCACCCAGAAGCAGCCCTGAAACTCCCCGTCCCTCCACCACCGTGTGCGCTGGGCCCCGAAGGCGGCTGTTTGATGTCTGTGTAATTGTACCACACTGGGTTCCCCAGAGCATGCTGTGAGCTACGATTTGTGGTAACAAATGACAGAATCTTTAAATACAGCCAAGCTGTGGTCAGTGTTTATTTATTTTTATTATGTAAACAACCCATTGCTTTGGGTTATTACAGTTTAGCTTTAAAAGCACTTGATCATTTAAAATGACTTGATGTTATCAGACCTTTTTTTTTTAAAACCTTGTTAAAATACTAAGCAATTGACAGTGCTTTTTGTTATCCTGCTTATAAAATACAAATCATTAGGGCAATAAATATTATTCATTTAGAACTGATGCAAACCAAATGTTTTCTTCCTTAAAATACCCATAAAAGTGAAGTTTTATCTTCCATCTGGTAATGCCTCTCATGCCAAAATGTTCTGAGTGGAATTGCATTAATAAGAAGACATCAAGAGAAATATGTTACTTGTATCCTTTAATATGCCTTTGTAAACTGAGATACACGTTGGCCTTCTATCAATAAGCATCTCTACCTGTGGGTTTTGAGAAGGATTAATAGAGAAGAACTATTATAGGATGAAAGGACAGAGCATGCTGGGAGAAAAATGAAAATCAAACATCCACCAGTGCACACACTTCCTTCCAGGATAATATTTAGATTTTATTTTATTTTCTTAATTTAAATATATATATAAAAAAAAAAAACATTTAAGCTGGTTTTAGATAGCGCACATCTGCACCGCAATAAGGCCATTTTCAAAAGTACAGCTCTCAGTGGGATATTTATTTAATTCGTATTGGTTTTGGACCTCAGCCTATAATGAGAAAGATACAGGCACATGCTAGAGACGGTGGCTGCGACTTAGACTTTTTTGAACATTAAAGTAGAAAAAGCCTTTTCATGTAGGAAGCGTTTAGTGAAAATTCAACAACTTTTGCTTCAGACTCTGTGCTTCAGAGCACTAATAAAGACAAGAGTGAACTGAGACGGACACTGAATTCATGACTGAGCTGCCTGGAAATGCCAGCCAGTTCTGGCAGGCATTGCCCAGTCTTTCTCTCTTCAGACACTTTTCACCTTTCTGTTCAAATTCGATTTCAAATCCAATTTGCAATCCTCTCACGTTATTCACATATGTACAGAGATGGTTTATCTGTGGATGCGACTGACTCCATACCTCTGTTTCCATGTTGGTCAACGATGTGTTGAAGGTGTTACCTCCCCAAACTGAGCTGGAACTACCGGTGCTACCACCAGTGTTTGTGCCGAGCTGCCCCTGCAGCCTCCCGAACTACAGCCACAGCATCACAGCTTTCCTGTTGCACTGATTGTTTTGCACCAGATTCGTCAGGTTTGAGTGAGTTTTAGCACATGGCAGAAGGCAGAATGCTTTCCCCAGGAGGCTGGGCTGTCAGCAGGGTCCGTGGGCAGCCTCTGGGGCAGCTGAAGGTTTCTCCGTCAGTCCTGCTGCTGCGCGGATCAAAACTAGAAGTGAAATGGGGAAATGCTCCTCGGTCAGAGACTGTACATCTTCTCCTTACTGCACTATTGTGAATCTTACCCATTTTGCTGCACCTTAGGGCCCAATTCAATGACTAAAATTGATTTTTCGGTACTTCAGTGGCCATGTGTGGGAACCAGAGATATTATTTTTTTATTGAATACAACCCTTAGAGCACTAGCTCACATGCTCTCTTCAATACACTATAATAAAGTAATACCAACATTTCCCAGCTCTCCATAACTTCATTACTCTGTGTCTCTTTGGGACACTATCATCTCTTACCTAGACTCTTTCATGGATGGTGGGTTTCACTTCTGATGCCGTCTGACGGCCTCTCCCTACTCTCTCTGTGTGTGCATGTGTGTGTACGAGCTGACACACACGTGTGTACGCTTTCTTACTTATGCTCAGCGTTATCTGTCAGTCTGCAGATAAAATAGCACATCCATGTGCCAGTCAGAAAAATGCACTTGACTTTCGAGGAATTGTTTTCATTAAAGCGGGATCAGGACCTGCCTGCAGACCCAGAAGTGTGAATGGAAACAATTTCCCAGCACAGGAATCTCAGCTGACGTGCAGCTGCTGAGCTCTGCATTCCTTTCGGTTATGTTTTCCCTGAAACCATAAACAGTCCCTAAAGCCAACACAAAACTCACTCTGCAATGCTGCATGGAGATGACACTCCATTTGCCAGCACCAGCCAAGATAGCCACCAGCACCTCCTGCCCTTTACCAGCCTCGCTCGGCACGAAGCTGCAATGCGTCTCCCGCTTCCCTGGCTGACTTTGCACATGTTCCTCACGTGGGGCAGAGGGCTTCCCTGAAATATCTGTGAAATCCTGAGCATGACCATGATTTGAGCTGTTGGAGCGGAGCGCTCCTGCGCCGCATGCATGCAGCGATAATGAAGAGCAATCGTAGGAGCACACGTGCCACTGCCATGGTATCCTTAAATGTACTTTTCTCTTTCCTGCCACATCCTTGAGGACCACTGGGATTAACGTCCTGAAAAGATGCGGTAAATTTCTGTCTAAAATGAAAGTGTTAGGGGAAGCCATAGAAAGGCATAGCTGGAAAGATGTTAGAATTATTTAGCGCTTGGTTTTCCAACATGCTCAGCCCTTCCTTCCCTTCCTGGCACTATTGAAATCATTGCATATTTTTTGAAAATCAGCGCTGGGTTAATGACTAAGGGTTTTGCAAAGACGGAGCAGTTGAAGCAGGGATTACTGGGGCAAGAGGAAATCTCCTGCAGGTATTAGTCTTACAGGACGGCATGCCAAAGGTTACTATGGCGCTCGCGATGTGGAACGATGATGAAATACTATGGGAAAAGCAAGTCCCCCAGCTACAATGTATGCATTTGGTGGTCATGGCTATGCACCAGTTGTGATCAATGGGTGTAAAGTCAGGGTCAGGGCTGCAGCAGCCGGAGATGTTGGTGCTTTGCAATCTAGCCGGGCCCCAGCCAAGGGGCTGAGTTTCCACAATTCATTTATCATAAACCAGCAATTTGCAAATGTTAGCACTTTTCCCACACATCACAAGCCCTGATGGACTTTAATAAAAGAGAGAAAGAGAGAAAGATGGGGGGGAGAGGGGGAGTAGAAAGAGAGAGGAGAAAACCTACACAATTAACTAAAGTTCTTAGAATGGCTTTAATAGGGAAAACGCTATATTTTTGGAAGTAATTGCTGTACAGGTTTTCATTTGTTTTCTAGGTTCTGCTTTTTCACATTGTTTTCATATCAGTTAATTAGCCAGTTGTCTCTGCGGGTGGGGTTTTGCCCCTCTCTCTTTTACCCTTATGGCTGTACAGGAATGATTTTCCAGTTTGCTTGACTCAGATGGTCATTAAAATTTGAATATGTGCATTAATTTGGTTACTGTACTGATTTTAAGCTAAAGGCCTCTAAAGGGAAGGGGTAACAAAGAAGAAAAAATTGTAAACAAAGCTTGAAAACATTGGAAAGTGAGAGCGTGCAAAGCCCAAGTTGTGCAGATGCTCACGGTTGTGCTCAGAGGAGTCACTGACAGGTATCACCAGCCAGGTTCAAAAGCCTCCAACCTCTGAGGAATAAGTCCTGCTCTGGGTCTGACGTGCTTTCAGTCTATAAGCAGGTAGATGCAGCTGAAAGAATGAAAGCTATGGATAGAAGAAGGAACAGGAGTTGACACTTTTCACTAATATCAATGATAACATGACTTTAACATGATTTTCCAGGCATCTTTTCTCTCTAGGCTCGTATTCTTCTTCCCAGAGTGGGCAATAAAAGAGGTTTTGATGACAGGGATAAAATGTTCAGAGCTGTGATTATCAGATTTTCTCCTAGTGTTTTAGGAGGCAGTTGTTCCTCTCATTGAGAGAAGAAATCAGAGGGTTTAGACCACTTTGGGTTGTTTATCCTACCTCATGCAGCTTTGCCAGCTCATCTACCTGTCTGCATCCCTATCCCACTGTAGAATGCTAGTTACCAGATCAGCATGAACCTGTTCTGCAGTTCTCAGAGATTTCTCTTCTGGTGCTTTTCTGTCGTCTCGGCAATTCTCACAATACTTCAGCAGCTTTCTCTTCTCTTCCACCATGTGCTCCAAAGACTACATCTATTGCTGATAGGAACAGCTACCATTTTCTAACTCGTAGGTTCAATGCCAGTGTCATCTATCAGAAACAAGGGAAGGGGCTGGGGGGGGAAAGCCCTTAAAAAAGTCAGATCCATCTATTCAGCTAGTAAGAAATTTCTGCTTCTAAAATCCCTGAAGAGCCACCTTGGGCTGGTGGTAACATCATAGCCAAGATTTGTCTTCAGGGCTATGATGTCCTAAACCCTGTAAACTTTTATGTCAGTATGGCCCGTCACTTGCTGTTTGCATTATTGACCCAACTACTCAGAAGGGTCCAGGTTTAACCCTCTTACTGTTACACAGGTACTGGGCAGCATGAAGCTGACCTTTTGCAAGAAACTGGGCCCTGGGATGTATAATTTTCCACTGCATCGAGATAAAATGGATTCTTGAAGAGAAATTCAGTTTATATTCCTGTGTGAATAAACAAGAAAGAGCAAAATCAAAGTCCCTGTGAAAAGCTTTGCAACAATTCTATCTTCTCCAGTGTCAACTGCTTTTTGTGAGAGTTGTGAAGATGAAGAGTGGGAGGTGCCTACAGCAAAAGGATCTAAGGGCTAGTATTAACTAGATAAATACATCAGAAATAGTCCGTAGTTGAAGTGATATAACATGGTGCATGTTTGTTAGGATGTTTTAGGCAGAGCTAATCCTGCTTTGGAACAGACATCAAGTCAAGCAGCCTCCTGAAGACCAGATGCTGTTCCTTTTTCCTGTGGTTCAAACCATTTATTTCTAAACTACTGTAAGTATTCACAGCATCCAACACAGGCATGTAACTGTCTACATTTCATCTATACTCCCTTGCTGATCTCAAGTCTACTGATTCCTGCTTTGAATCACCCTCTGGAAGGGCTCTGAACAATAGACAATGGCACTCAGGGAGGACTGATGACCAGACTAGGGCAGCACTCCCACAAAAGGACCATGCCTTGCAGCAGCCATTATTATTACATGAAGTAATGGACTGCACTTTTTGGCCTTGGGCAGGCTGCTTGGTGGCCTGGCACAGCAGAAGTGGAAACCTGCCAGGCTTGCACACCTCTTGATCCCCAGCAGAAAAAGACTTGTTGTGAAGCCTAACCATTTTGTCAACTTTTTCTCCTGCAATTTGGTCCTAGTATTATGAATGTCAGAAAATGTCTCTTCAGGGCCCAAAATATCACACAGTTTTCTTAAAACTTCTTCCCACAAAATACAATTGTGGGTTTTATTCTCTCATTTCCAAGCCTGCAGCACGTGCATTTCCCACCTCGCCTCTGCAGTTGGAAAGACTCAGAGCAAATCCTTCTTGCAAAAATGCTATCCCTACGCTGTTTCTTGATTCCAAAATTCATAGTTAGAAAACAACCCAAAACATGGAGACAGCAGATGAAACCTCAAAAACTGGCAACACTGATGCTTGCTTGGAAATTCTTGAAGCTGCATCTCACAACCAAATCCGTCTCTTCCTGACAGTGCTCCTCACATGATGCCATCAGCACTGCGCTGAAGCATCTTCCCCACCTCCTTTCCAGCTCAGGCAATGGCCCGAGGTGGTACTGGATGTGAAATGAACCCCTATCGCGTAGTAGCTGAGCAATGCATATCTCTTAGTGCATTTTGTTTCCTTTAACACATTTCTTTTTTTTTTTCATGACCTGCTGCCAAAATCTCTTTGCTAATGTTTCTGCCACCATCGATGCCATGCAAGAAAAGTGTCTTTGTTAACACATTTAGGCCCTGCTTTTAATTTCTACAGTATTCCCTTTAATAACAATGTCTAATTAAAACATCTGTTAAAAAGTCTGTAACATTAACTTTACAGGGAGAATTTAATAGAATTATATTTGAATTGCAGCCATTTAACGGGTTTCCTAATTAGGCTGTTGAGTTTTTATTTTTTTAACAAAAACATTACACAAATTAAAATCAGGCCCAGTTTTTATTATTATTATTACAACACAAAGTGTAGTCAAAAAAAAGCAGGCAGTATGTGATGGTGTGTGAAGGGTGAAAAAACCCCAACGTAGCAGCCGGTGACTGAAACTCTAAAATGCATAAAATGAAAAAAATAAGAGAGGATATTTGAAAGGGGCTGGGGGGACAACCAAGAGAGAAGAGGGAAGAAATTTCTCTGACCTGGCCTTTAGTTTGGATGCTTTTTGTCAAAATGAATCCCTGACAGTATCCCCCCGTTTATCTGCCCCAGGCCCCTGCCACCTTTCTCCTCTCTACAGACCTCACTTGGTCGGATCTTGTCTCCATCTGGGAGGAAAGAGGAAGAAGCCTTGGGAAGAAGCCTTGAAAAAAAAATTGATTTCTGCCAGATTTGTGTTTTCCCACATTTCGGAAGCTTGGACAGGTTTGTTAGTAGACTGAGGTACTCTGCAGATCTTTTAAAAATGCTTTGCTTTTTATGTAGAACTTTTCACCCATTAACTGATTTGCATAACGTACAGAAATATGTAACCTTCAGCACCTTCAGTAGAAGTGGCATTCCTGGGCTTTCAAAGGCAGGATTTTTCAAATATCTTTTAATATAAGGAACTATGGATTGAAATTTTAGCTGGAGAGGAACTAGATCTTCACATCTGTAGGAAAAACTCCACTGTGCATTTTTTTCCTGTTCTAAACCAAAACAGAAACTAACAGAAAAAAAATGAGATCTCTCACATGAAGAAAATTTATACTGATTATTTTTAAATCACATGTTGCAGCTCTTAATTTATTCAGACTAGAATGAGGAATGTCTCAACTGAAACTATATGCTTTTTAGAGAAGAGCAGTGATTTTCCAGTGAGACGGGGTCATTCTTGTATTCAGAATGTGATGCAATAAAATACTACAGTTTCACTCTTCAACATAAATACTTCATAGGGCTCTCAACAGATGCTAAAGTCAGTGCCTGTACAAACATCTTGGGTGAAATCCTGGCCTCTGAGTTGTCAGTGATAAAACTCTTATTGACTCCATTAAGGCCAAGACTTCATCTTTTGTCTTTGAGTTGAACTTGAAGTTGTAGCAACCACTGGGAAGGGGAAACCCACTTCAAAGGAAGGCTCTGACAGCTGGACACATATCTCCCACTGATCTAAACTATAGCAATTTCTTTTTGTTTTCCAGGCTAACCTGGAAATCCCATTGAGAGCAAGTTCATCAAAATAGTGCTTTTGTTCTTCTAATTTCCAGCAAATACAATGAAGAACGCAACTCCCCTTGAGGAATTTTCATTATGGCACAGGCCAGCCCCAGACAGAAAGAGCAAGTTTAGTAGGAAAAAAATAAAAACAAAACATTCACAACAGAGATTAAGAAATGCGTTAGCATTCTTCAGAGACCCAGGACACTGGCGACACCTTTGATCTCTTCTTTGCTCTGCCATACTGCCTTGCTTTTGTGGGTTTTGGACCCATAATTTAAGTTACAGGCTCTTCAGTGCTTGTGGCCAGTGGAGACCGTGTGAAAGGGATATATCTGGACTCTTCCAGCCCAAATATCTATTCTTTGGGGGCTATGAGGGCTTGTCTTCATAACCATATGATCTGTCTCAGGCCTATATGTCTTCAACCCACCTTTCTGCACGTTCTTTCTTTGCAAGGGAAGAAGCTGAACCAACCCTAAATGTAAATACCAGAGCCAGAGTTCAGGCAATGGACTCTATTTCCTGCAATGACACAAAGCAGCCACCTAGCTCTTATAATCCCTTACAAAGCTCCTTGAAGGGAAACCTCCAAAAATGCCTTTCTTCACAGAGGGGCATTTGTAGGGTGATTCATAGAGTGCTTCCCTGCAAACACTTGTGGTCAGCAGGACTCTGCAAATGCCCCATCCAAGAATGAGCTCCAGGGAGATTTGCAGGACAAAGTTGTACACAAGTACATGGTCAATGTGTTTTCCGTATACTTAAAACCTCAAGGAATAAAGTTGTTTCGGAACAAATCCTCAAGAATCTGCTTGGGTGTTGGTGGGGAGAGGACATTTTGGTCATTTCAAATGGCATTACACATTTGTGGAGTGGAAATTACAGTTCAGTGTGTGGGCATACTTGATTGGACAATCTTTCAGTTGATGGGTTCTTCTGTTCAATTACTATTAAAATTCATCAAATGGAACAGAGTGGTTTTAATGCCCGTAATTGTTGTACAAAATGCTCTGTAATTGGTCTTACAAATGAAGCTGAAGAGCAAGATCAAACTCCATTGAAAATGAATTTGTCTTTCCACTGAAGAGTTCAAGAGTCACTTCTAAAATCCATTTCACAGGAAAGTGTTTAGCCAATTCCAATTCTGGTTCGTTTCGTGTGGCAGATTTAATTTGCTTATTTTGGCCTCTGATATGCAAATGAAACCACCATCTCTTGAACCTGGCTCCGTGTCTCCCCTCGCTCGTAAATCCAAAGCGAGGGCGGCGCTGCGGGCAGTCAGCAGTGGGCAAACTTCAAAGCCACCTCAGGTGCATTTTGGGGGATTTGGGAAGCCTGGCACTAGGGCGACGTGAGGGGAGGAGCCTGCAGGTCCGTGCTATGCTGCCTCCGGTAGAGGAGCCAGTTTCAGCAAGTCTTGCCAACCTGTGCCTGGTGTTTTTTTGTGGGTGGGAGGGAGTTATTTTTAACCTGGGCAGATGAAAGGAGAGGCAATTTGAGAGACAGGGGAACAAGAAGCAGGTGAGAATTTCTTATGCTACTTTTGCCACCAAAAGTAGCATAACCTGGAACTACAATGTTACCCAAGAAAGAGGGAAAGAAAGCAGGACATGTAGGGCATTGGTCTCACTTGGTACTCCACAGAGAATTTGTTGAACCATTCACTCAGAGGTATCTTAAACTTTCACCTAGAAGCTTCCCGGAATGGCAAGTGTTTTCCCCAAATGTGGAAAACACAGATGCCAGTCTGGCAGACTGTCACTCAGCTCTTCAGTGTCACCGACCCTTCTCCCTCTATCCCCCCTTCTCTGATCTGTCAGGTATGGTCAGGGGACATCATGAGTCTCACATGGTACTGGTGTGATGAGGATACGAAGCAACCAAAGCACTTGGGTGTGCATGGGACTCTTCAAAACCTGCCTGCCCTCATATCTAGTGCTTGGTATGTGTTTGTGCCTCCTAGAAATGGCAGCATCAAAGATTCCTCAGGTACAATGGATTTAACAACCGGACCTAGCATGTCAGGAGCTGATATTTAACACTATTTTCCATCTATTAAAGACTCCAGAAAAAATCCCTGCTCTTGCCCCTTTCCAAAGCCCTCTTTCCTCTTCCCCTACCTCTCACCCCAGCTGAAATCTTCCTGTTCTCTACCTTCAATTCTGGAAAAAGCAGCTTATTGCTCATGCTGCTTCTGTCAGGTCTTTTCTGCTTTTTCTACTCTCAAAGAATTAAAAAGAGGGCTCAGAGGGGATCAATTCTCTTTCTACAGTGAGTCGAGAGCTTTCTATGGCACCTTCTCGATGAAATGAAATTAATGAAATGAAGAAGAACAAATCAGAGCTTAAACAGAAAACAAAAAAAAGCTACATGCTGCTGTCTCAAACCAATTTAAAAGACACAAATCCCTCTCTGTGTTCCTGATTTGTTACCAGGGCTTGTTATTCACGCACGCACACACTGACTCTGTCATCATTAATCTCCTGAGGGTGTGCGTGAAAGTTCAGTGCAGCAGCTCCTGGGGAGCAGAGAGAAATTGTGAAAAAGCACCGTGCACGTGTGCAGTCCCCTACATGCCTACAAGCAGGTAGGCTACGGTCAAACAACTGATTCTAATTAAACTGCAAGTGTAAATAAAAAGACCAGAATTTCAGACTGCATCCAACAAAATTACGAAAAGGTCATGGACAAGATTGTGTTTTTTAAAACCTACCAGCTCTGTTTATTAAATGTGATTGCTTCATACACACTGAGAACTAATTGGATTGCAGGTTATTTTGTATTTAGGTGGGGGTGGGTGAAAGGAGGGAACAGAACAGGGGAGGGTGAAACTCACTCATAATAGCATCAGTTTTGTCCTAAAACAGTCGGTTAGTCAGCATCCCGACCTTTTCATCCCCACACAAAACACCTTGATTTTTTCATTTGGATTTTAGTTGCACGTAAGCAATTCCAGTGTAGTCTCATTCTCTGGTGCTGTCTCTGGGATGTGTCTTTGTGTGTGCGTGTGCATGTACAGCCAGGAAATGTCTGTGAAGCTGCAGGAAAAGCCCTAACTGTAATTCAATCTAGGTACCTCACCTTCCTCCACATGTGTGTATTCTTGTCTACATAGGCTAAGGTGTTCAGGTCTATGTTTTAAGTCATCAAGTGAAACCATAGCAAAACGAAGCAGTTGCACTGCCAAGAACCAGCAGTTTAAAAGATTTCACTCTCACCTCATGTACCAAGATGTGGAATGCCATTTTCTCTATATCTAAGAAGGCACAGCAGAGATTTCTTTTTGAAGAGCACATCTGGGGAGGTTGCAAAGGTTTGGGTGGAGTGGCCAGAGCCGATGCCGAGTGGGTGCCTGAGACCCTTCTTTCCCCCCTTGGTGACCACAGGGGGGAAGGAGAAAAGAGGAGCAAAAATTCAGCGCAGCAGTGCGGGAAGGTATTTCTGCTTGTGCCTCACCTACCTTTAAGTCATCGGACGCGGCAGCAGAATAGAAAGTGGGGCCCTCAGGGCCATGGCTGCTTTTATCTTTGCCGAGCCCCCCCGCCGGTATTTTGTGTGGCTCAGCACTGGGTGTCAGATGGTTTGACAAGAGACACCCACACACCCTTATTGTCAAATAACATCCCCCTTTCATCTCCTCTTCCGATGGATGGCGTTCCCTGCGTCTGCTTTGTCTCTCGGCAGAGGGTTTCCTTGTCTGCCCTTCCCTCCCCTTCAGCTTCCCCAAGCTGGAAAAGACAAAAAAAACCCCAAAGCCTGAACAGCTGAGGGTGGGTGTAGAAAAGACCTGGCAGGAAAAATCAGAGTTAATCATTAGTAGGACTGACCAGTGCTTGGAGCCGAATGCACCCCATCCCCTCGCTGGCTGGGTGGCACTGAAAACTCTCCTTTTTTGAGATAAAACTGGCTAGAAAAGGCAGGTTTCCCCATCAGCCTGGCTCCTCACGCTGAGCTGGGCTGTGCTGCTCCAGGGATCTGCTGGAGAAGCTGCAACGGAGCCAGGTGCATGGAGGGACCCACTGGGACAGGGTCCTGCCCTGCTGCTCTGGCGTGGGGTTTCCCCTGTCCCCCCAGCTGCGCAAACCCTGCTAGCGACTTTTTACCTGCAAAAATGATGCAGGTAGAAAGTTGCTGGTGGCGAGTGCATGGGTCCCAGTCTCATTATGGGGAGAATATGTTTTAAATTGCACAGCTGAACGATAAGCAAATTGACGGCCAGGGCTGGCAAATATAACATAGGAAAAGCCTTGGAAAATGTTGAGTTTGCGCAACAAAATTTGCAGCCTAAAGCAGTGAACATTTTTTTCTTCTGTGCACCAAAAGATTTTGTTTAATTTCAGCCAGAAGTATTCCATATTTTGGTGAGGAAAACCACATCTCTGTGGCATGGGAGCCTTGTCATGAAAGGCATAGTTTAACTGAAATTCAATTTTCTGTTGAGACAGCCATCTCGATCCCAATTTTTAAGTTGTACTAGTCATTTCTTCTAGTTCATCAAATCTTGTGCCTCTCTGTATCCACAAATAGTTCATAATTCTATTTATTCGTTAATTAAAATTATCCCTGGTTCTCTCCAGCAATTAATTTTTGCTAAGAAAAATCTGAATATTTCTAGTCATCTCCCTGAATCAGCACTCAGAGAGCTGTTTTGGTCAGGCAGCATCACTTATTTTCCGTTTCTCATGCAACTAAACAGCAAGCTGAGAATTGCTTTAGCTGGAATTCAAAAGGATTTGCAGTTTAACATACGCAGACTCACAACTGAAATACTCGTAACACAAATGATAAGATGAATAGCTATCTTTGGATCAAAATACACCTTCAAAGTAAACTAAAATTACAGAACTGTTGAAGTCTATTTTAATGACACTAACAAGAAAAGGAGGCAGATTAAGGTCTTTATGGGGAGGTATGAGGAAAATGGGGATCGCTAGAAACAGTTTCTAAGATCGATTGACTTGACTCACATTCTCGGGCACAGAGAACAGAGAGAGGTAATGCCTGAAAAGAATAAATCAAATATCTTATGGCATTTTAGGTATTCTTTCCTTTCCTAGACACTGCTTTTAGTTTTCAGAAATATGAACAATTCCAGGCAAGCAGAGAATAGCCTGTTCGTTCCTCCACCCTGTGATGAATAGTTGCATGTTAGCCTGTTCATTTAATGACAGCTATATATAGTGTGTATAATAAATCAGACTCCAGGACACAAATGCTTTGTGTTTACCTTTGAAATATCGTTTTTTTCCTGAGAACTGTGATTGTTGTGAAAGTCTGATGTATCCACCTACATGTACAGGGATCCAAACAACTGATTAGCTGAAGGTTTTGGTTCCGTAAGGTCCCTGATCCTCTCAGAACTGCCTGATGCCCCGAGACCCCAGTGCCTTGCAGGATCAAAGCCTGCACAGGATAGAGAAAAAGAACTCAGCCCACTGCATGCAGCAAAGAGGGAAGTTCAGTCTGAGCTTTGCATGAAAAGTCTCATTTTAATCAGAGATCTCAGTCAATTAGTTTGATTATTGCATTATAAACACTTATCAACTTTTATAATATGCGCCTTTGAAATATGACGTCTGAAATTGTCAGCCCCCAAAATAACATATTTTTAACCTGAAGTACACTATGACTTCTCCATACAATAATTAACCAATTAGTTTTTATACATATATATTGCTATACTTACATATGGTACTACTTTTGGCTGGATGATAATGTCTGACATTTATCAAATATCTGAAATGTTTTGCTTTTAAGAAACAACAGAGATTCCCTTTCAGTTTAAATATTAGCAGTTTTATCCAGGCTGGAAGATGCAAGTTTCAAGTCATTCTCTACTGTCCTAAGTTGAACTTGCCACTGGCGAGGTAGTTGGTATAGAACTACTAAGATGATATGACGTCCCACCTGCAGGATGAGAAATTCACGGGCTGGATTCCTGGTCTGTTTCAGCCCACAAAATGTTGTTCTCCAGGGAAGAAAAAGGGCAATTTCTGTCGTCTTCTTTATTTTGGGAAAACTTTTCATGCAAAGAGATGTAGTATACAGAGAATTGTCAAAAGACATACAGATTATGTGTATTTTTATAGCCGTGAAGTCTCTCCAATGGTTTTGTCTCCATTTCATTGTTTGGCATAGATCACTTATTGTGCATATGTTTTCAGATGGAAATGCTGAATTCGACTATGGCAAAATGGATAATGCAGCCCTAATGCTAGCATGAGCTAATAAGAAAACAGCAATGAATCTACTGTTGCAGATTGAAGTACATGCATTTCATATTATTACTCAAGGCTTGTCTCTCCGATTAGATGATTGCATAACCTTAATATTATAAATCTTGCATGATGTGAATTGTTCAGCTGTAACCATAATCAGTTTTTACTAAGGTGGCATTTCTGTCGTCTTGTTAAACACAAACATTATATATGCGCTCGTCATAATTTTCTAACAGTTGCTTTTAGCAGGAGACGGCTTTGTCAGTCAGGAGATGCAGTTTAGCACAGATAGGCAGTGCAAGTGCTTAAGATGCTCATAATGTCAGTGTTTCCTTCAGAAAATATCACTTTGTAGATACTTTAATTTTCTGAGTGTAAATTTCTCTTCAGAAGAAGTGGAAAAACTTGCAAGCTTTTAGACAGAACTCTCTAAAAGCCACTTTTCAGATCTTCCAAGAACCAAGTTGATTTAATCAAATGAAAATGGCCGTATACTCCGCAGAAACTGCAGCACACCGTGGGCCTTCCCAAGTCCCACTGCTTGGCTCTGCACTCCCGCTTATTTCAAACCAATTTTCCACAGAGGAAATGTGGCCGAGCTCTCCATGTGTAAATTACTAAAGGCAAGGCTTTATGGGGAACGCACACTGCCGCCAGCATTTAAGGGTTTAAGACCCACCGTATAAACCTCAGCAGGGTTCTCTTCTCCCATCAATTCACCGGGGATTTACGCAGTTAAAGCTCACAACCGGGTGATAAATTTCAAGGCACATCATGGGAAGAAGGGGCCAGACTGGTGTTAAAACGCTGTGCCACTGTCTTTTCTGCAGGCCTCGGGGATTGCATAGTCCAACTTGCCTCCCTGACAAATTTATTGGCTTTGTCAGATGTTCTGTAGAAAAACAAAAAAAAAGCCAAAACCCTGCCTTGTTCAGGTAATGGACACTTTCCTGTTTTTTTGCTGTAGATCTTGTGTTGAGATAGTCCTTAACAGAGAGGAACATGGTGAAGAGATAAGGGTAATTCTAGCGCTTCCACGTGCTGTCACATGTAGGAAGCCCAGAGACTGCATAATCAGAGAAACGGGAGCATAAAGCAAGAGCTATCTCACCTCTGGCTCTACAATAAATCTAATCAAGGGAGATTTCTGATTTGTTTTAATGGCAGCAGAATTGGCCCTACACTCAATAATTCTATACTCACAATTTCATCTCAGGTCTAATATAAAAACTAAGTTCGAATAATTTTTATCAGTCTGTGGACATGATTTTCTGGTAAAAGCTGTAAACTAATCAATTGCAGTGGTCAGTTCTTTGGCGAATAAGAGTCTTGTGGGTTGAGCATCCCTGCAACAGCTCCCAGCATGCCTCTTGATGTGGAAAGCACAATGTTTTCGGAGGTGGGCATCCTCTGGTGAGAGGTAAAGGTAAGGGGCAAATACCGGAAGTACAAGATTTGATTGCTCAGTGCTACTGCAGATCAGACCTGAGATGGGAAGAAGTCATCCCCAGTGGTCCCCGACCACTTGCAGCCCAACACGAGGCAGTGCCAATAAAATTTCACATATACCCAGTGCTGACCAGCAGTTTCCAAACCTCTTGTGCAAATCAGTTATTTGCCTGGCAGCTGCCTGCTCTCTGCACAGTAAGGCTTGCAGAGCCTTGTTGAAGAGTTATTAGGAGTGGCTTTCTCTTATGGTCCAGAAAGACCTGCAGCAACCTGCTGCTCCCAAATTCTCTAAAGCACTGGGCAAGCCCAGGCTCAGACCTTGAGGTCCACACCCAGGTCTTAATGGGCATCAAGGAGTTTTATTGCGGAGGACTCCATGAGGGTAAGAGAGGGATGGCTTCGGTGGCAACTCATCCTACAGGAAACCCCGATCCGTGATTATCCACAATGCTCTGCTAGCTGCTTTACTACACTGAAACTCTGACTGGCACTGGAGAGGATTCCTCATGTGGTTGGGAGGGAAAAATAGTTTTTAATATCAGTATTTTAAAAAAAGAATGTATGGCCCCTATAAACTGCTAAACTTCACTTTATTGATCATAAATCTGTGTTTTGCTCAATGCAAAAGTTTTTCATCTTCCACGGAAAAATGCTGAAACAGCTACAAATGTCAAAAACACAAAGTTTTCTCTCCTGGACAATTTATATGGAAGTTATTGGATTTTTTTTGTTTAAAAGCACTCTTACCACACTGCACTCGCCCACTGGGTTAGGAGAAATTGCCTTTCATTGCCAAGCTTTGTTTCTGCGCTTCTCTGATGGGAACAGACCTCAAAAAATAAAGCAAGGGTGTTAGCCTCTTCTGCAAAGCTTCTATGGATGGAAGGGCTGAACTGGATGAGAAATCCAAGCAACGGGAATAAGACCTCAATAAAATCAGAGAGGGAGACACTCCTTTGCAAAGCCACTGGTAAAGTAGGGCACAGGCAGCAAAAGCGCTACAGAGCTGAGCACGGGGCTCACGGCAGAGAGACACCTTGCATTGAGATTTATCCCAACGCCCATCTCCAAATATGACTGCTGCTGTCAGTGCAGAACGGCCAAGCCAGGTCTCATGGAGACATTTCTGGCAGTTAATGTGGCTCCAGGGTGCATCCTCCTGCTCTGTGACCATGGGCATGATCCCATGTGTCCCAGCCTCTCCATCTGCAAGTGGGGTGATGCACCCTGGGACCAAGAGATTAACAGCCCTGTCTTGGTATTAATTATCTGCAAAAGCTGCCAAGGTGCAGAGCAGGGCAAAGAAATCTTGATTTATTAACAGCAAAGCAGAAAACTGGAAGGAAAAAGTGGAGAATTCCAGACAAGCCAAGGATGGTATCAAGACAGGGAGATTTACCCTGTTGTAGCATGCATTTAAATGGGTCATTTTAGCTAAGGCAGCTGTGTGTTAGCACATTGAATATATTCAGTCTCCTGAGACTTTTATTTTTAATATCAAAGCCAATTCAGGGAAAGGAATAATGGAAGCAAGGATGTTTTTTTCTTTGCATCCAACTGTCCAAATTACAAGAACTGTGCTTTTCCCTCGTAACCTGGAAGCCTCCTTTTTCTGTTTCTTCTCCATCATCTGGTACAACAGGTCTCTGAGCTCCCCTACTCTGGTCAGCATCTCCGTAGAGATAATGGACTGGATGATCACCTGGATGCAATGTTTCTCTTTGGTCATAAATCACAACAGAAATACAGTAAACAAAAGCCATGAAATATGAACCCACATAAATAAAGGAAAGGAAGGACTGTGAATTATCTGGGGAAATCTGTGCAAAGAAAGGGAGGAGGAGAAACTTGCACTGTCAGAGGAACGAGGACAAATACACATCCTGATTTTAAAGTTAAACTGTTACTATAATTATTTAAGATTGGCCTTCTCCTGTGTCTCACAGGATGAGGCTTTGTTCTCCTTTCCGCTAATCTCATGCACTTTCTGTTCCTCTTGGGCTTTGCTTTTATTTCTGTGCTTTTCCCACTTCTAGTAATTCTGTCTACAAATACCCTTGTTATTTCATCATCCCTCCCAGCACACACAATCCCTAGCTCTTGGATGGTTTCTTCTTCCTTTGCCTCAGTTCTCCTAAATTCACACACTTCTCGGCACCAACCTGAGAACTCTCAGCAGCTCCTACAGTGAAAAACACAGGTCAGTCAAGTCAGGGGCTTTACCTCTCATCCACGTTCAAAAGTTGGGGTCCAAGCACATCTGCATGTTTAATTAAACTTCAAATGTTAAATCATCCTTCACAACTGCCCAGCCCTCACCAATATGATCAACTCTGCAGTTTTGGAGACGTGATGAAGGGCACAAAATTTAGCAGATTGTCCTATTAGGAAGAAAAGTAAAAAAGAGAGGAAAAAAAGATGTTGAGATGTTGAAAATTAAAAAAAAAAAGAAATAGTCCTGAAATCATGGATGGGAATCCCTAACGTTAAAACTTAGCTTAATCTTGTAGACGTAATTTTGCCTTTATGTTTCTTGAAATGGGAGCTTAGCGGAGGAATCTGTCACTGCTTTGTTTTACACCAATAACTGGAGCAAATCTATATGTCCACCCCATTATACAAAGAGCTCTGTTTTCCTCAGCATCATTGCAGACATACCAGGTAATCTAAAATACCCCGGGATTTATAATTTGAGCACAGTTATTTTATATACGTCAAAACCAGTGGCTGACCTTGCTGTCCTGAGGCTGCTTCCAAGAGACAACTAAACTGCTAAACATTTCTTCACCAAAATGCTGGCTGTCACAGTTAATTCCCTAGCTCCTGGGATTCAATACTTTGTGTTTCACAGAGCTGAAGGACCCTATTTAAAAAATATTAGTCGTATTGAAACACGTATGATATAATTTATAAAAACATATTTTATTTTTACTGACCCAATTGGATTTTATTTTCTCCTTATGGACACACTTACATATTCATATAGACACTAACATTTAGGACTTGACAAACTCCCACTTTTAGTGGTTTGTTGAATATTCAGTTCAGTTTCTGCTTAATGAACTAAGATATCTACAAGGATTTTTAACATGGGTGTAATTTTATTTTCTAAAATAACATGTCTATCTGTTTGGTGATGTGTGCATATTAGAAGACAGGATTAAATAAGCAGAATGTGGGGCTTTGATTTGAACCCCTTTTAAGCAGTACAGGTAGAATTGTGTTTCTTTTGGATCAGCTGCTTTGCTTCAGCTTTGCAGTGCAGTTAATAAATGCTGCAGACTGCTTTTTCAGAGCTTATAAACTTAGCAGAAATAAAAGGAACTAAGGATTCTGACAACTGAGTGAAGCTTATAAATGCCACTGAAAACCTTTGGGGCCCTGGCTCCTGGGGAGTGTATCAGAGCCCTTGCAGGGTTTATAAATTCTGTTTATTTACTGGCAGGTTTCTCTCCTGACCATAAAAACCATAGGACAAAAAGCATTGCTAGATGGGGAACACAAAGCCCAGCTTTCATTTAGCGCCAACTTCTTCTTACACAAGCCCGTGTAGCTCGTCAGTAAAGTTGTCGTGTGTAGTGCCAAATGTCACATGGAGTCCATCACAGGGAAAGTATCTGCAGCTCCTGACTTGAAGTAGGACAGATCCTCTACAGAAGTTAGCTTCTGGCCCCTGTTCAGGCTCTATTTGCATGTCTCTTCACACTTGACAGTCTGGAGAACCATGCCAGTTAGCTGGGATGTGAGTCCTTTGGGGTCAATATTTTAGAAGCACCTAAGTCAGATGAGCTGCTTCTCAGCTGTGGACAAGCAGGAGCACCCTGGGGGCTGTGTCGCTGCTCGTCTTGTGTCCCCCACTGCCTGGGCTGGCTCCCAGCCCTCCAGGGTGGGAATCAAAACTGCCGTTCGCTTCCTCTCTGTGAACCCATCTCCATCTCAGCTTCAAGGAATCTGGGCTCATGAATGGACCGATTTGTTCACAGGAACCCAACTTCAAAATTCACCAATTTCATGCCCCTGAGCGTTCTTGTAGGCAGGCATCCACAGGAAGGAGGAGGAGGAAGCACCGTGATCACATTGGGTTTCTTCTAAGCATCCCAGTCCCAGCTCCGTTGCACCCCACCAGCTGCCTGACAAGCCGCTTTAATGGATAGGCAGTGGCCTTCAGTGGAGGGGCTAAATTTAAAACGTTCCTATGCTTCTCTTGTCAAAGTTAAAAGCTTTTCATGTCTGTGTTAATGTTTCTTTTTTTTTCTTTTTCCTGTCTGCTGGCACCAATGACAAATACTACATCTTGCATTGAGTAACAGTATATTGAATGGCTGGCAGAGACAGAATACGGCACCTGTAATTTATCTCCGGGAGTTTGGATTGGATGACACTGCTGGGAACAGACGGGGGCTCTGAGCTGTCACCTGATTACTAATTCTAGGATTTCTCCTCCGAGAGTGAGAAGGAGTGAGCTAGGATGAAGGGTACAAAAAGCAAATCAATAAACAGGTTAGTGTTTGCATCATTATTAACACTCGGGCTGTCAACACACCCATTGAAACTATCGCTCAGGGCAGCTTCAGATTTAATGGTCAGTGTAACAGATTTACTGTAAATGTTAGCTAAGGCAGAGCGGGAGGGGGGATCTCATTGACAAATAACAGAGATTTCTGTGGGATGCATGGAACCGTTTATGTGTGTGCATAAATAACGGCACGATCACCAGGCAGAGGCGGGTGGCTTTCCGCAGTATTTCTTCCCGTGGGGCTGCAGTGTATCCCTCTGGGCTCCCCTTCCCTCCCCAGAGTCCCTGCCCCCCTCCTCTCTCAGGCAGCAGCCACACATCAATTAAATCACCGAGGGAGCTTTGATCTTGGGAACCCATCACAAACACCTTAATAGCCTGGAGAAGTGAGAGAAGGGAAGGGCGATGCTGCCATCTTCACGCCAAATTAGCCCACCATGGGAGAAAGTTTTAAATGAAGTTGGGTTTTATTGTCTTTACGCAGCTGATGGGGTCCTGTCATTTTCCCTGCTCCATGGACAAGGTCATGTTTGCAGAGGTTTCTTAGGAAAACTCCTGGCATTGCCCCTTCCCTGGTGATCTGTCCTCACGCTTTCCACAAGTAACCCACAACCAAGCAGCTCCGAGCAATATAAATGAATGCGCGATCAAGTGTCTGCTTAAATTACTGATGAAATGATAAATCTGTTGCAGAGTAAATTGGCTGAAGACGAATCTTTCCAAGTCTTGTCGGTGCTGCCACTTTTTCAAAGGAAAACCCTCATAAAGAAATTAAACTGGTTAAAATGAAAGGCACCTAAATTCAAGCAGTTTTTGTAGTGGAGGCTTTCCCAGATTGCGCTGCCATCTCAAACCGATCCTTCTTCAGGAACACTGTGCTGCTTTGGCTTTTTTTGTTTTAAATGGTTCCTGCATGCACATTTATCGTAGTGCATCAATCTCCAGGTAACTGTTTTCACTCACTGCTGCTGCCAGGAAAAGAAGGGACCCGGAGGCTGAAGCCTCAAAGTGTCAGGATGTAGCAGTCACGTGTAGCTCTCCGACTCAGCGGCTACTCACCACCTCGGAGGTTTGAGGCTGATAGCAAAATATAAAATGCTGGAGCTGGCTGCTTTGATCTTCCCAAACTGCATCTTCATCTCCGGTCCTCCAGGCAGACACCTCAGGAACTGCCCTGCTCAGTGCAACCTCAGAAAGCATGTTTTTGTACAGCAGTTCAAATCTCCTGTGCTCCGGGATAAGAGTCCTTGCTGGGAGCGCCCACTCCAGTTGAACTCTGCCTTCAGAGCATGGACTCAGCATGGAATCAAAGATGCTTGAAAGCTCCTAGCCATGTCCTAAAAATAGCCCCGTAAAGCTATTTCAAATGCCTCTTGTAGAAAACTTCCATTCACAGCAGCTACTAAGAGACTAAGCAGAAACTCAGGGCAAAGTTTGAGACCATTTGAGAGCCGTATCTCTGCAGGGCACAGACCAGCCTGCAGAGCCCAAGGAAGGTGTGAAGCTGGTCTGCTCAGGAGGTATCTCAGGGGCAGGAGCAGCACAGATGGCTCTCCCCCAAGCTCCGGACTGTCCTAGCCTTCATCTAGTTGCGCACAGCATCTCAGGATGGTTTTTCTGCTTATCTGCCCACAGCGATGTTGATAGACTCTGTCACTAAAGCAACCGCTCTTTAAACACACAATATGTGGGGACAGGCTTCTCTTAGCCCTTAATTTCATTATAAACAAGCCCAAGATGAAGCCCTTGTAGCTCACATCAGATCTTCCTGAATGCCCTTTCTGCCAGGAAATGTTCTGCAACAGGGGCAGAGGGTTAACCCATTAGCACCAGCATCTCTGGGCTCTGGGACGGGCCAGGCATCACCTGCAAGTGTCTTCCACATTTTGTGGCTTGCATTATTTGCCAGGACCCTAAACCCTGGCCAGACCCAGCAGGAATGGACAGGAATCACAGGTTTGGTGGGACAAGAGGGATGCAGGCAAGGTAGTCTGCTGTTACAGTTTGTACATGAAAGTACTAAAACCCTCCAATGCCTGGCTCGGGCCCCACCAATATGTATTTCTGTTCACATTGCTCGATTTTGTGGTGTTACATTGTGGTTCAACGCCAGATCTCCTTAGCAGATCTGCTACCATAACTCTGCCCTCGCTGGTAAACCCACCATATGTGGGGATCTCAGATGGATGTCCCGAAAGTGGCTCGGAGATAACCTGGTTCTCCACTCAAACTCCACTGCCAATGCTGAGCTCCTCTCCAGAGAGCATGCCTGCTTTGTGCCATGAAGATGTCAGCTCAGTCTCCCAGGCTTCACTGGACTTGCAACATTAGAAGTTCGAAAAAACCAAATGCAGCAGCTGCAAAACCAGCTTTAAAGTGTTTAGGTTTGATTTTGATTTCTAAAGGGCTAGTGGCAAAGGAAAGCTCTGGCTCTGGAGCCTCTCTGTGGAGTCAAGCGCTAATGTCTCTAGAAGAGAGCAGCCCCGTGAATTCAGAGAGCCACTTGCTTCCTTTAATCTGCATACTCTTGACTAGAGGAAGAGCAAACCTCCCTTGCAAGCCTTAATTGGAGCAAGTGGCGTCTGACGATTTTTGTTTAAACTGTAAAAGAACGCTCCTCCCTGGTGGGAGACATTCAGCAATCAAAACGAGGAGGAAAAAAACCCAAGCCTTGCTGCACACAGCTTGGCTGGGCAGTGGATAACCCAGCGGAGAGCAGCCCTGGGAGCTGCTGAGATATTTGGACAAGGTGACCTCGCACCGAGCACATTAGCTGTATTACCGGCCTATAAACTGTCTCACTGCTTTACATATCCGTATGGCCCACATATTGAAGGAGAAGATTAGCTTGATTATCAATGGTGGAATGAGCCAAACAATTACTTTCATTATTGAATATCCAATTAATTATTCAGGAGGCAAATCAATTATTCATATCTCATTTAAACTGGGTGGGGGGAGAAGCGTTGCCACTTGGCAGAGCTCTTCACAGCCTCTCCGAATACAGCAACAATTCTGCTGCACCAGGGAGGAATTGTGTTGGGAGCAAAAGCCACCCCAGAATGATTTTCCCCAGGCCACATGGATACCCATCCATGCACATTCGATGGCCAAGGCCAATTCTAGAGAACTGTGACAGTTTGGGGTTCCCTGCAGCATCACCTCGGCCATGATTATTCTTACCTTTTTAATGTGATACAAAACCCCTTCCAGGTCAGCACCGATGGGAGTTCAGCAGCCCATGGGAGTGAAGCATGTGCCATGGGAGCACTGAGGCACTGAGGACATGGAGGTAGCTGGTTTTATGTGAGAGAAAGAAAAAAGCTCTCATGCAGATAGCAAGAAGGAAAGTCCTGGAGAAGAGCAGACACTTAACTGTTTTCCAAAGCCTGACAGCACCATAAATAGATTTTACCAGGAAAATATCTGTGCCTTGCTTCCCTCATTAAATAACAGAAATTAAAAAATCATAACATTTTGCCCACCCTCTGGTTGCATTCACTGTGCTTTCTTTGGTGGTAGGAATGGGTAATTACGCCTATGCCCAGCCCCACACAGTCTAGTCTGCGTTCAGATAACACCGTGCTGGTACCCCAGTACGACTGTGTACCCTTTGCCATGGTTTTGCGCTGTGCTCCCATCCAAAGCATCAAGAAGCAACAGATTGCTGGATTCCGAGCACCCAGTGGCTGCACTGCAGTGCAGAGGGTAAGCATGAGAAAAAGGGGAGAGAAAGACAAGGCAAGGAAAGAAATACAGCCACCAAGAGAGCAGATCCAGAAATATAACCAGGGTGCAAATGATATGGCAAGGCCAAGGTCTGAAAACCCTGCTTTTCCGTAAAACTACCCATGCAGGCGGTGACAGCTGGCTGCAACTGTTTGAAAAGCAGGGGAACAGCAGGAATCACAACTCGTGTGCGTGTTCAAGACAAATGGGTCCCTGGGACATTCAGTGTCTGGGAATGCTCCTTTCCTCCTTGCTCTCTCACACAGTCACTTGGCCTCACTGCGGCCAAGGATCAACCCTCGGGTAACCTCAGTTCTATGGTTTTTTATTTCTTTGCACAAGCAGAAGTAAGTGATACCATATTGGAAACAAATTGTCAATTACCTAACAATCAAGTCCTCCATTTGTTTGTTAGATTGGCTCTCAAATAGTCCAATTAATTATAACAGCACTAATTATTAAGATACACTGGTAGTCATCTCCTGTTTTAGAGGGAAGGAGAAAGTCTTTCCTTCTGCTTCTGCTGTCACAGTAGCAGCCTACCCAATAGGGCAATTTATCTCTGTCAAGCCAGTAAAATGATAATGCCAATTAAATCACACAAGTAATTGCTGTTGGGGTCCCCATGGATTTCTCCCAGCAGAGTCAGGTGGAATACGAATGCAGGCTGGCCGGGGAGGGCTGGATCCTGCAGCAGGGAGCACCACACCACCCTCCGCCTGCACTGGTCCCTGTCCCCCTTTGATCGTTATGGTGGGGACCCCAGGGCAAACCTCTTCAGCTCGTGCATAGGTTCTCCAGTAGCCCCAACAGTGTGTTTTCACAGCCAGACGTGGGCAAAGTTGCTCAGTCTCTAATAGCTTTGCCACAGGGGACCCATGGCATGAAGTTGTCCCTTTTTTGTTCTCTCCTTGTTCAACTGGTTTTGGTCTCATGGCTTTCATAGTCTCTAGCATCTCTCGCTCCTGGCCTGCTTGGACCCGGGCTGTGTCCCCCATCCCCTCAGACCAGAAATGCAGCTAGCATTCCAGGCCTCCCCACACACATATACTGTAAAATATATAGATATATGTACAACACACGCATACATGCAGCCTGGTCCAGAGAGGCTTGAAGAATCACATGCACAGATAATGGTTGTTTTGATTGCTATGGCTGCTGTGAAAGGGGGTCTGCGTGCCCCCACCTCCTGTCCTGTGCTTTATGCCTATTGCAATGAATCAATGCCTCTGCATCTGGGCAAACACCACCTAAAAAGAACGGTGAGATCTAACCCAATCTCGCTTCTCATTCAATTAAACCCCGTGAAAGCAGGCATGTAACCTGGTTAATATCACGTTTATTAGAGGGAAGGGGGACAGAAAATTAAGATATACTTCATGTTGTTGCTAATTAGAAAAATTGAGACTTTGCATCTGTGCAAGGCAGAGCAACATGTGGCATTAACAGATGTGAACTCATTACACAGCTGCATCGCAGGAAATTGTGCCACCACAGCAGCAAAATCTCAAAATCAGATTTCTCCCAATGCCTCAGCTCCCCATTACCTTCTCCTGTCTTCCTCTATAAAAGTTTGTTCTGGGGTTGTTGGGGACTTTTTCACTTGTTTATGTTAGGGAGCAGAGAGAAAGGGGGGCTGTTCTTTCTGTAAAGATACACTGAACCCCCCTGGAAAGGTCAGGGCAGAAACAAGCCAGACTGCAGTGTGACAGCACAACCACTGGCTCCTGCTAAAACACAGGCAAAAGGTGCCACATGGCTGGAATAAAATTGATCTTGCCTATCCCCAGCTATAGTGCTTTTTGCAGGGGGACAAGGAGGGAGGATTGCAGGCAGCCTCTTCCCCACAGCTTTCCAGACACCACTTCTCTGCAAAGTGGAGGAAAGTGGGAATAATACCTTAAATGAGGTGTCACCAGTAAAGCGCTTCAAATCCTGCCCTTCGTCCCCCTGGGAGCTGTCTAACATCACCAGACCGCTTGTCATCAACAGCAGAGAGCAGACAGATAGCATGAAAATAGGTTGGGGTTTTATCATTTCCTCTGTATGTTCTGCTTAACTTTTTGCTTAATACAGTGGAGGCCAGTCCCCGGGGGCTGGTCTGGAGCCTCTGTGAAGAAAGCAGAGGTCAGACTTGGGATTCATCCCTTACAGAGTTACCAAGAGCTGATTTGCTCTCTGGCACAGTTGAAAACAGCCCAGCAAAGCAGCTGCACAAAAATACAACAACTTTGCTGAGGCTTGTTTCGTTTGTGCCGTATTCTGCTCTGGAGAGGCTCAGCTGTGTTTCTGTGCAGTCAGAAAAATCACGGTGTTACCCAGCGCCATCACTGCAGCAGGCTAACAGGTTTGGGGAGGCACAGGCAGGGTGTCGGGGTAAGGGGGCTGTAACCCTCTTCCCGTGTAGCTGGGCATTGGATACAAATAAGGCATAGCCAGGAAAATGAGCCCCAAAGACTGATTCTCTTTCTCCAAAGCTTTTGCAGGGACCAAGTGGAAGTTCTGTTGCAGCAACACAACCTCTTTCCCCCCACCTCATTCCCAAAGAATTCTACTGACTGTAAATGTTACATCAAATGCCCATCTGACCACCAGCACCCTGTCTCTCCGAATCATTTGGGAGCAGGATGCAGTATAAGAGCTTTACTTCAGGCAGCATCTGGAAAAGGAGATCCAGCTTTTCTCCTGCTCAAAAGCTCACCAGCTTACGTATTTTGCTAAAATTAGTCTTCTATTTAATAACTTTGCTGAAACAAACCTTTAACAAATACACTTGGTGCCCCAGTGCAATTTGCCTACTGCCTCCCTTACCGGGAAAAGCATTGAAAAAACCCCAAACCTTCATTTTTAGCAAAAAAAATCGGGTTGGTGAACTTGCTATGGGCTGTCTGGCAAAGGTCTTCTCTTCATTTGCACAAGCGAAGAGTTGTCTAATGTGGATTTTACATTAGCTGTTCTGAGCAGCCACTGGTAACAACTTTCCTCGCTTGCACCATTTTATGGAAAGCCCTTTATCCTTCCTTTGTCCCATGCAAACCTGCTGCATGCAGCACAGAAACCCGGCACCCCGCACACACTGCTGAGGCCCTCAATCCTTTTGTGCAGGCTGTTTCTTTTCATAGACTCAAGGGTCACTTTTATTGTGGTCTCCACTAAATGAAATCACAAAAGCAATTTAAAATCGCTTAAGCAAATCATGAAAGATGCAATATGAGGAAAGGGCTGTGAATAATGGTTAGCCTAAAGCATTGCAACAAAGGGAGTGACTGTGCTTCTGTCGGGTCCTTTCTCTTGGTCCGTATCCCTCATGCTGAATTCCTCATCTTCTGCCTCAGATTTTGGGCAGGAACTCATCAAAGGAGAATGACACCCTTATCAAATTTCTAACATTGCCTGCTATTCTTCATGGAGAATGATCTCCAGGGTGTAAGCAGAGCTGAAACTGACTATGGCATTTCAGATATGTAGTAGCCAGAAAATAATAACAGAAACACAGGATACCATTTTATCCTGGAAATTATTTTCTGTGAGGAAAGAAATGTCACTGTAAACAGTGAGATTCATCCTTATCTGACCATCTAACAGTCAGCAAAAACATCAGGCGTCCTCCAAGATTTGTCCTAGGGGTCAATGACCCAATAGAGCACAAAGTTAGAGGTGACTAAAACAGCTGTGAGACAAATTTTCAAGCAACTTTTCTTCCCATACCATCCCATCATCAGGAATACGCTCCATCAAATATTTTTGTTGCCTCATGAATGACTTCCTTGCCACTTTGAAAAGATCTGTTCATCTTTCATCAGCTTTTTAACTTGTATGGCATTTGCTCCCATCCTGCCATGTCCTACAAGCAGAGCAACCACACTCACTCAGATGTTCCCTGGCGTCCTGGATCCTGTCAGACCAGGTTTCCCAGTGCTCAGTACCCACGTAGGGGTGAGAACCTCAGAGTTCCCATTAATGCAGTATTGGCACTGAGTAAGGGGCAACACCTCACTGTGACAGGTTCTTTATAAAACAAGATAGAAGATGGCTACACTCACTCAAGAGCCAAAGTGATGGCTGAGGTCTCCTCTAGACCAGCTGTCTCTGTGTTACCACTCATTTCTATCCACAGGTTTTCTCAGGCAGCTACAAGCCAGCAGCTTTCAAAGGCTTTAAGAAAGCAGCAGCCAATTGTGGTGCCTCAGTTTCTGGCTGGGAAGGCGGAAGAGAAGAAAAGGAAAAGGACTGATCTGGGAGTGTCAGTGTGATGCTCAGAAACTGCAGTCAGCATCACGAGCCGCTTTTGTGAAGCTTATACTTCTGCTCTGATGATGCTCAGCTTTATGCAGGAAAAAGACACACCCAAGTTTCCCTCCCATGGCCATCACTTCCTAGCTCCCAGGCCTGAGGTTTCCAGCTGGACCTATTGGACAATATTCAAAATTGGATTAAAGAGTTGCAGCAGACATTCATCTGTAATGTGATCCAAGCAGAATCTACCCATCTGAACCAGCGCAAATACTGCAGATGGTGGGCCAGATGTGCCCTTATTTTTAGCTGAGGATCACATCGGATCCTGATATCACCTTCTCAAGTTGACACACTCTGCCAATCTCAAAAAGGATCCTACGGAGCCACTGCCCACAAGCCTGAGGAGCCCCAGAAGCTGGAGAGGATTCGATGCTACTGAAAGGACAGGTGAATTTGCACGCCACTGTTCGTGAGATTTCCAATCCTGGTGCACCACCTGCTCACTAGTCCCTAAAGATCCCCAGTGTCTGAAAAGGTCAGCACACAGGCAGTAGAGAAGATGGCCCAGAAGAGAAGATCTTTCTATTTCTTCCCTCAAGAAGTGACTCAACAAATTCTTTCAGCTTACCGCCCCCCGCCAAAGCCCTTCTAAGCTTATGAGTGATAATAACATTTCCCACATTTTCAATTAGCTCACATAATCTTGCTAAAAGCTATTAATAATCCACCTTTAGCTACGAGCACATGTGCACCTGTGTGTGCAAGAAGACAAGGTATCTCTTGTGGAGTGAGAGTGTCAATGAAAAATGAACTGCCTGAAATTAACTTCAAGCGTCCAAGTGATTAAACCATTGTGCTGTGATTGTGTACGATACTCCCTTTCTTCAGCAATTAAGGCTGTATTGATCAGATACGGTGAGAAAAGGGACTGGCAGAATAATGCTCATTCCGGCTGCCATAATTAAGAGTGATCATCTATTGTTCTGGAGCACATGACATAGCCCAGCCCCATCAGGCTCTTTCCTCTCGCCTCTCTCTCCCCTCGCTGGCCCTCACTCCCCCATGGCAGCCGCACAAACACGTGGATTGAGCATCTTCTTGGACTAAAATCCAGAGCAGGAGCTGGCTGAAGTTGCTGTGTAGCAAGTCAAAATGAAATCCATGTCTTTCCCCAGCCACTCAGTCTCAAGACAAGCAGCTTCAGCTATTTACTAGCAAGAAAGGAAAAAATGGGAAAAGGAGGGGGGCATGAGAGGATACAGCCCATTGCATCTGAAGGAAAGTTTCAGGCCAGACCATGAGGCAACCAGTCTTCAGCAAGACTTTGGAGAAATGGCACCTCTGTGTTGGTGTGGGTCATTCCAGCAAGAACAAACACCTCTCAGAAGGGATCCTCCTGCTTCCAAAATGAATCCTGGGTTTTTTTAATCCGCCCCCCAAAAAAAAAAAAAAGTACTCAAGCCAATCTTCTGCCCTTATACACAACTTGAAACTGGCTCCTTATTTCTATCTTACCTAGCAAATTTGTTTCTTACAGCTTCTGCTGAACCCTTGCTAAGAGACAGCCCGACCAAACTCTTGCTCTGCCTTTCTTCACTTCATGGTGCATGGCTCCAGCCTGGGGAAATGGGCACAGAGTAACAGCATTTACAATTTCAGCTGACAGAATACATGTTCATGAGTTCTATGACAGCAGTCCTTGGGCATTTAAACTCATATGGTAAAGGATATTTCTTTGCATAATTATTCTAGTTTCCAGTATATAATTTCTCAGTGCATTGATGGTACTTATTGTGAGCCTCAGAAAAACAATACACGTCAATCAAAGTGTGTTACTGTTGGCTTGGGGAGGGATTTGGGTCATTTTCTCATGAAAACTACAGAAATCAGCACCTGAAAACATACTTCCCCAGAAAGCCAGGGCATGTGGCACTGAGCCATGTCACTCTAGAAGTGATGCAGTGATTTATTATTTGCCCACAAGACCCTGTAAAATCTGATGCTGGCATCTAAAACAATGTGATAATCACTGATATTTTCCTTCGCCTCTGTGGATTGCTAACAAATTTGAAACAAAGAGAAATTATTTGCATACCTGGGTGGCATTTCATGTCACATCCACAAATCAAACCAATGCAGCCTAAATTCCAGCTTGGTGCTTTAACACCAAGAGTGTCTTTCTTCCCAGCTGTTGTGTGTAACCCATAAGTACAACAGCAGGAGTCTCATTGTCAGTATCTGTCCCACTCATCAAGCTAAAAGCATAGACTGGCAAGTCAGGATGGGACCCATGTGTCTGATCATGCAGTCCACATTCATGCAGTATCTTTCTTTCATAGAAATAAATCAAGGATGCAGTCCCACACTCTCATCCTAGGCAGCATCTATTCACTTTAAGTACACATCTCACTACTTTATTCACTTGTTTTAGTAGGTGAGATGTGGCCTTGCCATTGTTTTTCCAGTTATCTCAGTCCTGGCCCTCATGAAGATCATTGTCCATCTCTGTGTCAACCGATGTCCTCTGCTGAACACAGGTCTCCGTTTGCCCTTTCAATGAAAAGCATTTGCATTTCTCTCTGCTTTACAAAACCCATGCCCTTGATATGTCCAAGTGCTGCTAATCTGAACCCTGGCACGGTGCAATTTCTTTTTGCACTGTCCTAGACCAATCCTGTTTCCCTGTGTACTTTGAATGGTATAAGCTGCTGCACGATGAGAGATGGAGATCTCTGCTTTGCTCCTTTTCTTCCTTTCTCACAAGCTCAGTGTAACCCAACAGCTCATGCCCAGGCAGAGTAAAGGGTTAAGCACGAAGATCTGGAAGAGACTGTGCTGTCCTGACACAGTGCTGCCCTTTTGCTTCTTCCTCATACATACACGCTGTTCACATAGCCTGCATTCCTCTCCAGTTAACACCATTAAGCTTTGACCTGAACCAGAGACAGAGCTAAATATGTGTGCACCTGTCCTCTTATAATGACCTGCTATTATCATTTTCCACCCCTCTTTTTTGATTGATGGATATTATATGCATAATGACCCTCAGGATTTTTTTCCTCTCTTTTTGTTAGGCTTTGCTAAAGCAACCTGCAAATTAATTTAATATCCTCTTTTGGTTGGGAGCTATGAAACGAGGGCTCGAGGCTGATGATGCGTAAACCATTTGTGGCATGTATTTAATCTCCGGACAATGGATAGAGATGTTAGTGCATGCTACACTAAGTTCTATTTACGCTGGCTATTAAGTGCAGTCAAGCTGAAGGCAATCGGAGCACATTACAGGGCCTAATGGGAGAGGATGCTACACAACAGTACATTAAAGACTGAAAATGAATTAAGAAGGAAGAATGGTAGAGAAAGCAGACAAGGAAAGGGTTCTGTATACAGATAACTCTTATTGACAGCACAAATATTCATGTACTTTGAGTTCCCAAATCCAATTTTGGTATTGGATACCACTCTAGAGGGAATGTTTTGAACTCCATTTTCATGCAGATACAAAATGACTTGCAGTCAGCCTGCCCCCTCCCACCTCCATCTCGGTAGCTTGCATAACCCAATGCTGGGAAATGCATCCCCGTTAGCTACCTTGCAAAGCTAAGTCGGATCACTCTTATCTAAATCAGGCCAAACATTCTTGGCCTGCTCCCTGAAATACATCTGGCCCCAGGAATTATGAATATACGTTGCTGCACTCCCAGTCCCATTCACTCTCCTTGGCACTTCTTGCTCTGGCTGTTGCATGACTGAGAAAACTCATGCCCTCTGGGAAAGATGGGAGAAAAATGCACAACGGGAGAAGCATCTGAGTTGTGAACACTGTATCTTTGCTTCTGACATTTTTTTCCATGGTATCTGAGTGGGAAGAATGTAGAGATGACAACATACTGGCCTGCTATCTTTTCATAACCAGGCTCCAGAACCCAAGAATGGCATTGCTTTACTCTCTCACTCACACACACACTCACAATTTTACAAGTTTACTTTTCTGCAGAAAAAAATCCATTTGTGAAAAGACTGACTTAATACGACTTCCTGAGTAAGGTGGTTTCATTTTTATCAGTGAAAGAAGAGCCCAGTTTATAATTAAAAGCTTGTGCAGGAGAAAGAGAGAATCAGCAACCATCCTGCTGAAGTCACATGCTCACACCTACCAGCTCTGCTCAGTACTTCAGCAAGGCTCTTCCCAGATCGAGCTCTGACTATTATGCTTCCCAGGGGTAAGATTTACACCAGTAGCCCAGATTACAGACACATACCTAACCTGCTCTCTTAGTGAAGGGAAATAAACTGTGCCCTGAAAGCATCTACCCAGTGTATTTTTCACATGTATTGTAGGACAATATTACTTCAACTCAAGGCTTCCCTGCCTGTGTGCCTAGACCTCCACTGACTGTAAATGGACCCTACGGCTGCCAACATGTAGTTCTGTCACCAACACCTGGTCAGAATAATCCCACTCCTGGGTCCTGAAGACAAGACCGAGGTGTGTGTCCTTGCTTCCCATGTAACTCTTAAAGATCAGACTTGCCTCTTAAATGACAAGCTCCTTGCTATTGTTGGCAGGGGCTTCTCCACCAACTTCATCGTAACAGAGAACACCTTTCAAGAATCTGAAAAAGAAACCCTATTTATACCAAGCAAATGTACTAACAGTGGATGCAGACCTGCAAGGAACCAAGTGCTCTCAGAAATCCCAGAAAACCTGAACCTACACTTGGATAAGACAAGAAAGTTTTCGTTCCAGAGTCTGTTAATGAACAATTTTTCTTTCTTTAGGGAGCCCAAAGCCTTACCATCTCCTACTCCTCCCACTTCTTGAAGCACTGGTGTAGAGTGAGAGCATAAAGGAATTACTTTTCACCTAGCCAGTTTATTCTAAAAGCATGTCTCAAAATAAAAGGAGAGGATATTAGAATCATTTAGTAACCATCCTGCTTTGGCAGCAAGGGAGAGCTTTGGGTCTTTTAAAATGCTAGCATAGTAAAAAAAATCAATTCATTGCTAACATAAACAGAAATACACTGAAACCAATACCTGAGCATAAAATACTCACATAGCATTTTATACTGTGTACATAGTACGTAGGAATTTAAACTACTCTTTTCAAGCAAGACATTCACTAACCACTGAATTTGCCTGGCTTTAAGAGGCAAACTTGTAAGTAAGCTCCGCAAAAAAAGGAGCATATTGGTTTTCAGGCGAACCTCCCAAGTCCAAAACAAATTGCTTTCACACTGTGCCTGCATAGGGCTGGAGGGAAGAAGTAGGAAAAACAGTGTTTGTTCATGGAGGTCTTCTTTTCCTTGGCTTTTGCTTGTAGTGAAACACCTTCTCCTCTCAAGGACATTCTTGTTGATGTGTGGATAAGTGTCCTTTCTGTTTTCTGGAGCAAAACAACTTCTGGAATAAATACCTCACATTTTCTATGAAATGTCCCTTAATTATTTTTTTGATAATTATTTTCCTTGGGAAAACAGCCTTGCTTACGTTTACAGGAATTTTTGACCTTCTCACGTTTCTGCAGTAAGTTGCTTTGGTCACTGTCATTCCAGTTTACAGCCTACTGTGACACCCAGTCAGTCTGAATTAACTCCGGGGTGTTTCTATCAGGCAGACACTACACAGCTACCATGTGCACTACTGTCCATGATAATTTTAGCACTACCTCCTGCCCTATTCCTGTATCTGCAGCCCAGCACACTTGGTCGCTGTCTCACAACTCCAGTCTTTCAACAACGCCCCAAATTACACGGTGTGATGATACCCAAGTCACACAAACAAAATGTATTCATGTCAGGCCTTGGTGCATCTTCTCCCTTTTTGGGTGTTGAATATGATACTCAGATGCTGTGAGCTGCAGAACAGTTCAAAACCAAGCTGGCCCGAAGCCAGTTTGAGATCCTTCCTGTTTTTAAAAACATCTTGAGAGGAGGAAGAGTAAGGCAGAGCAGTGAGCAAGTGTTTCCTTCTTACTAGAACTATAGATCTAACCACAGCTTTCTTTTTCACATTCTTCTTGAGAGGTGTGCTGTCATCCCATCCTCACTAAAAGACTAATCTGGATCAGCACAAGAAAGAACAGACAGGGGAGGAAATGCTCTAAGAGCTCTCACAGACCTCATAACCTCTGTCCAAGAAGACTAAGGGTTGGATGGACATCATGCTGGAAAAAAATTACAGCCTTGGAGGAAAGGAGAGTGAAGGAGAGGTGAGTCAAGAAGTGAAGAAGTATTGCATTCCTTCAGCAAGAAACATTTGTAAAGACACAGAGGACCTCTTCTTCCATGGTTAACAGGAACAGATTCCCACCGTGACCAAAGAAGAAGCTGCTTCTACCTACCCGGCTTCTGCCTTGCTCACTGGTAAACCAGGAACATTGCTCTGAGGCCACATGTATAGACCTGTGAGTAACGCAAGGCAGGCAGTACTTTGCACTTTGCTTTCTCACTGAGTTTTATACAGCTTAACAAGTTCTCCGTAGTTCAGTGAGTACTTAAAAGGTTCAAAGTTTATTGTTGTTTATAAGAAGAATGTCTGTGGTTTATCAGCAATGCAATAAAACTGCTGAAAATAATAATCATAATCTGTGGATCTAACCCAACAGAAATGTCACAGTCCAGTTCAGCACCCTTCCCAGCCAAGATACAACAGTCACCTACAGATAATCAAACTCTGTGAAAGCCACGTACACAAATGAGAACCCATTGGGCAGTGCCATAACCCTCTGTTAGGAGTGATTCTGTGATTCTGTGAGTTAAAAACATCTCTTAGCAACATGGCAGCATGATGGACTTTGAAAATAGCCCTGTGAATACTTGCTTGCTGGGATCCAGTCTCATCTGGAAGCCCTCACCACCGTCACCATGGCAAATACACCTCTCTGCGTGTGCTGCACATCCTCAGATGATGGTTAAACCACTCCTTGGTGCTGTCTCCAATGTGGTTACACGAGGTAAGGGAGCAGAGTCTCCTAGACTCACTATTGACATTGCAACACCATCAATTTGAATTTACTGCTCTAGAAGTATAAACATGGTTTTGTATTAAAAAAATCTACATTTCTAAAACTGTCACTGTCTCTGATCCACTGACATGTTCCAGGGAATATGCCATTGCTCACACAAACATTGGAAAATCCCCTTTTCGTGCATGCAATCAGTGAAATGCAGTTGCAGGGTGTGTGGAGGAAGGGGCCAGGACAAGCAAACTCACAAAGGCAGTAAAACCTTCCATTAAAGACATCGCTGAAAATCAGAGAGAAGGATGGGAAGACAATACATTAAGCAAAGCACAAGGATGCACTGCTTTGTCCACATGTTTTGCTGCTGTTGCTGATGAGCAGAACTGGCAGGTTTTCCCAGGCCCAAATGATGCAAAGTGGAATAACCACAAAAATTATTGTACAGGATGAACTTAAGATAGTGAACAACTGAAGGTCTGCAATTCTTGACTTTGTTTTCCACATTACAGGCTCACATGCCTGTTGTCCAGGATTTATGCTTTGGGCTACTTGGCAAAGGGTGGAAAATCCACAACTCCCATAGAAGTTACAGAATAGTTCTCCTTTTAAAGATAATCCATCTTTTTAGTTTGTCTTGATGACTTTGTGATGTTTGTATGGATCATTGATACTGAGTATTCTCCTGATAACCTTGGAGAATCAGGTAAATAAAGGCACTGAGGGTAGGAAAAGCACATTGTCCTGACACAGGAGGTTGATATCAGGGCACAAGTAAGCACAAGGGAGAGCATTTATAGTAGGACTAGCAAGACAGTAGTAGAAAGATAAACGAAAGAGAAAGAAAGAATAGTAGAAAGAGCCTGAGTTTTGTAGAGAAAAAACAGTGGTTCACCAAGATTGCTGGAGAAATAAGGCATGGTTCTACATCAGCTGGCTTATCAGGAGTAATAGTTATATATTTATTTAGCTGACTTAAAATAATTTTAAAAATCCATGCAAGGTCTTTTGATTCTTTGGCAGCACAAGCACAGACATTAAAATATTCCAATGAACAGGAAATTGTTCAGCTCTCCACAAAAAATCTCTTCCCCATCTCATTGTCTACATTCTTTTGCCCTCTTCATCATTCTGCAAATTGAATTTTTGGGCACTCTCAAAACGGCCGCAGCAGATAGTCTTGGAAAACCCATCTATCACGTACAAAGGCAGAGCAAGGTTCTGCAGCCCCACGCCACCCCTTCCTGCCATAGCTGATGCCCTGTGGCTCACGATAAGCCTTGCTGCAAAGTGGGTATTTTTACTTCTCCACATTCCCCAAGGACTGGGTAACTGCCCTGTAGCCTGCAGGTCAAGCAATTAGCTCAGTCATATCCGTTTGCCCAACTGTAGCTTATCCTTTTTATGTTTTTAACATATTCTGCAATCAGAAATGATTGAAATAATTATACCTTGATATTTTGATTTCATAAAAGTTTTTGGGAAAGCACCTTAAAAGTATCCTTTATATCCCTCAAAGTGTCCTGTGCTTCTCAGTATTCTTTCCTCAGTTACCCTCTTCTCTTTTCCCCCTAAATAATTTTATTCTGTAAATTTTATTTCAAAAGGCATAAAATCTCTGATTATCCATCTCAGCTCTCCTACAGCTCTTAGCAGCCCATAACAATGCCATCTTCTCCAAGGGTCATTTCTACATGCTTTTTCCTAGCTTTGCAGTTTAACTAATAAAACAAAGAGCTGTTTCATTTACCCATTGTCCACAATTACCCTTTATATTTTATAACATCTTTGATATTTCAAAAAACAGCCCTCCACCTCTCTCTTTTCCTTAACATTGTATTTCGTTAACCAACAGTGCATGATCTGAGCTGCAACATTCAGAGAATCAACAACCAAAAACTTTTCCTCGCCTCTCTCGGTGGCTTGCTGAACATCAGGCCATAACACCACCCAGAAAATACTTATTAGGGATGTTGCGAGGTCTGCTGTTACCAAATTCAATTCATTTCAGCCCCTTTGCACAATATACACATGCTCTTTTCACCTACAAATCCCCAGCAACCCCTGCAATTAATACCTAGTTAACAAACAAAAGCAGAGATGCCAGGTGGAACAGCACAAAACTATTCACAGCTCACAAAAGGGAGCAATTAACTCCTGCCAGCTAAGGACAGTAAGAAAAATATTTTGTTATTGAATCAGGCAGTGTTGCCAAGCTTGGATGTGTTTAAAAAAATAAAATAAACCATGCTCCAGCTCAACTGCAAGATGTGAGCTTTGGTTCAGGAATTGCTTATGGCAGGCCAGAGGCTGGACCAGAGGGTCATTATAATCCCCTTCTGGCAAGAAGGACTATAAATCCACTGATCTTCCAACAGCTTTTGAAACAGATTATTTATGTCTTTTCATGTAAGCCATGAAGTCACTCGCACAAGAGATAAGGCAGACTTCACCACTGAATGAGCTAAAAACTGCACAAATTGGCTTCCCCCAGCAAACTTAACACTCGTACACAGCTAACAAATTAGCAACAGCATCTGTGGAGGGGAAAAAAATATCTTTGCTGTTCCCAACTTCAGCGAAGATGTGGTTGAGTTCAGGCTGAGGTTAGCTAGGGGGTTTTGGCCGCTGGAGCTGTGAGCCCTGTGCACGTGTGTGTCCCCGTGGGGTAAATCAGTGTCTGTCCCCATCATCGATGAGCAGAGAAGGTGGCTGCAGCAGGCTGGCTCTGCAGCAGAGCCGCATGTGCCTTCCTGCTCCCTCTCCATCCTCCCGCGGGGTGAGCAGTGGAGAAATGTCCACATCCATCTACCTGCCTCTCCTCATCCCATTTTCTCTGAATCTGAAACACTTTTCCAGATTGATACACCTGGCCTCAGAGCCTTCAGTCTGCTTCTCCTCTCATCCCACCCTCTATGACCCCAGAAAAATGCCAGGATTGTAAGTGTAAGGGTGAAAGAGCATTGGTCCTGTTTCCTACTCAGCAAGGCAGGGACGGATCCTCTCCAGTGAGTGACGAGAGTGCTGCAAGTGGGCTAAGAGCATGGTCAAGCCCTCCTGCTCTCTGGCCATAAATGACACATTAATTATACTTCAGGTTAATAACTCCTCTGTGTCTAGATCCAAAATTTAAAATTCCTAGGCAAGGAATATCACTCTTACTAATAAAAAGGATAATTCCATGAAAAATCTACTTCGCTCTCAAGTCTGACTCCTCTTTACGTGTGCTGTATTTCTCTTGATGCTGGTACCAAAGCAGGACTTCGCAGCTCCCCGTGGGTGCACGCTCCCCAGCCCTGGCTGTTGACTACCCTTCCTTGCACACTGTAGCAGACTAAACTGTTATTACTATTAGCATGTTTCTCATCGAGTATCCAGGCATTGTGCCTCGGGGGTTTAACTCCCAGGTATTAGATCAGCAACTGAAGATATGTTTGGAGAGGAGCAGACGTCAGTGGAGCAGCAACAGTCGTCCCATCCATCCCACCCCACCAGAGCTCGTGTGGTGACATGCAGCACCCACCTGCCAGGCACTCAGATTCTTTTTTCTTCAGACCCTGTGATGCAATGCTGCAGTTTGCTAAATCCTACATGTCGAAGCCAGTCACAATCACATTGCAGCCGATGCACGCACGGTTCCCAAGTCCTGCACGGACTGGCTACCAGTAAATCAGGCCCATAAAAGTATTTTTGGCCCCCTGCCCAGTATGTGTACCTCTTAATCCCTAATTCCAGTTGTGTAAACAAGGCATGACATAACGGGTGTGCCATGAAATATGCTCTATAAAGTTGATTACCACGCTTCATCCTATTAGAATAGCAGTCACTGTAAAACCATAGATAAGGCTAAAGCAATTTATTTGTGTTTCTAAAGGAGATGGACACATTTCGGCTTTTCAGGGCATGATCAAACTTGACAGGCAGACTCTAGAGCTATAACAGCATGTTTTGACCTATACTGGCCAGGGATTATTAAAACAGTTATCTCCAAAGGTCAAATTGGCCATAGCCTTTTCTCAAGTATGCAAAGAAGGAGAGCATAGAAAGCATTGGATTTCCTGGGTGACCTCTTTAGCTAGATGTAGTTTCAGCTCCTGCTCTCTCCTGAATGCAGCAGGCAGCTCTCAGGGCTCTCGGAGGAGGCAGGGAGCTCGGCGGCATCAGGGAAGGAAGAGCAGTGGCCTCACGCCCAGGCAGCCCAGCTGGCTGTCACGGGGCAGACTATGTGCCAGGGTGACAGCAGGCAGCCGTGCTCCCTTTGTCCGTCCTGCAGCCTCCAGCGGCCTCACCCTCCTGGGTCCCATCCCTGGGCTCATTCTTCCTACCTGCCTCCGGTTGAAGGGTAAGGACTCAGGTCAAGACTTTCCTACAACCCCGTAACACAGACACAAGGCTTACTTCACGGCTATCTCCCATCCAAGATCCTTCAGCAGGGTTAAAGATTTCCTTAAAAATGTTTCAGGCGTGACACAGATCCCCCAGTCTCCAAATCTAAGCCAAATCCTGCTGTACCTGCAGGTGGAGAACCCTCTCCCTGGAGAAAGCATGGATTCACCCTCTGTCCCTCCTCGTTCCCAGGGCACTGCTGCTTTGAAGGGAACCAAACACCCAGCACAGGCCTCGGGTACATGGAGGAATCGCGCTCGTCGTCAGGCAGAAGCCAGAGCTGCTGAGCCCGGGGGTTTCCTTCCCCACTCCATGGTTGGGGGCCAGACTGCTCAAAAAACACATCAGACCTCGAAGCTGCCCCAGGTTTGCAGCAAGCAGGAAACCTTTGCTGTTTCAGATTTCACTTCCAAATCAGCTCTGAGGAAAAGAGCTACTGTGATCGAAAGCATTAAAAATTTATATAATTAACAGAAATCAAGGCTATAATACACATCAAATTGTGCATGGGTTCAAAAGCTCTTTTTAAAGGCACAGGAGCCAAGGAATTTTTCTATTGTGTCAAAAAGAGCCAGATAAAGTCTTTTGCTTGTAGAATTAAACGTGTAGCAGCTGGTAAGGTTACTGATCCAGCTACAGCAAGCCTTGTTCTGCGTTATAAAGACATCTCTCTTGCCGGAGAAGAGACGTTAATGTGCATTCACATAGGCATTTTTTTTTTACCCTAATTCTTTCAGCATCCCCCATCTCCCGCCCTCTTCCTCTGTCACCTCTTGAAAAGGTTTTTCAGACTGGAACTGTACTTGAATTTAGTCTAATTGGAAGGAAATGTAAGACCCAAATCTTGGTTCTCATTGGCATGGAGACACTTGCGTACAATCACGGTATGCAAAGCAGCAGAAGTCTGAATTCATAATTGGACGTTCCAAAATGTAATTATGAAAGATGAAATGCTCCTTTCGATGAGAAGGCCGTAAATAGAATAATTAATTTTGTGTTTGCTTGAACAATTCTGTATTATGGACCTTACGCTGGAACTGAAATTAATTAAGTGCACCAGGATTTATGGAGGAGGTGAAGAGAGAGGGAAAAAAAAGAATTAATCTGAAGTAAAAGATAGATGACTTTGTGAGTGTAATGATGCGTTAGTCTGGGGTATTCTTTAACAAATTTAGCAGGCATGTTCTGGGTACAAACAGCACTCACTGACAGAATTATCTCAACTAATGCAGCTGCTGGACTCTGAGCAAATTGAGATTGCAGATGAGTACTTTGGATTTAGAGCTATTAACCCTCCGTGTGCTGGAGACTGTTTCTGCTCACTTGGGAAGGACGGCTGTTTGCCCTGTGCTAAGGTCTGCGGGACGCGGCTGTGCAGCACGCACACACCCACGCAGGCACGCACACGCACTCGCTTGCCCCGTGCTCGGCGCCGTGTTCGAGTGCGACGCAACGCCGGCCTCTGCCCAACGCCTGCTGACGTGGTCAGGCGGTTCGGGAGGAAAAGCAGAGGAGAGGCAGAGCGCTTGCAAGGGAGGGAACGGAAAGGAAAGGGAAGCAGAGTTCAGGGTAGCATCTCTCTGTGGACTCAGAGAAAGACAGGATGGCGGCTATTGCTAGTTAAGATTTTTAAAGCAAACAAAGCCAAAGTGAGTGCTTGAAAGAATAACTAAACCAAACCACTTAGTTGTGAGGAGCTATTCCTGAGATCATTTCACATGAAAATCCAGAGTTACTCCTTTTTTCTTCTGAGATCAGGCTATAAAAACCCAGGTGTAAAAATCTCCTGTGATGCTTCACTCAAGACTAAAGCATTTTCCAGTCCTGAATGAATTAGGGATTTCAGATTTACCAGCCTGGCAGAGACCCCTGAGACACCCCGGGCAGTGAGTGCTTCCAACATCCGGAACAGTCACTCAGAAGACATTTCAAGCCTCATAAATGTTATGCCTTATTGGTATAATTTTGAATAAAATAATGCAATTTGCTATAGATCCACGAATAATCAATGCGATACTTCCCCTACTAAGAGTCATTCAGGAGCAGCACTTTCCAAAGCCTTGGCTCTGGCCGTGCAGTATCACTGCACGGCGCGGGGACACTGTGGTGTTTAGCACGTCATGTCTTCGGAGTGTCAGCTTTCCCGGCCCAAGAGCCAGCCGCTGAGAGACACCCAGCAGCTGGAACCAACCCCCTGTGAATTTTTTGAGACTCCAGGAAGCGACCGATTAGGATGTGCTGGTGCAGCCCTGGAACAGACGGAGAAATCACAAGTACTGAAAAGAGGTTCCCTCATCTCTGATTTATCCTCTGCTCCTCCTGTGTTGGGATTTCTTTGCTAGGCAGAAACTTTCTCGGGTCTGATTTTATTCCGTAGTGGGATTATGGCAGCACAGGACCGTGACCTCCTTGTGTTTCATGGCCATCTGCTCCAACAGACTGACAGTGCAATTAAACACAAATCATACCACGGTTCATCGCAGTTCAGCACGACAAACTTGTCCCAAGTCACCTGTCCCTGCCGAAAGTCCAGTGCAAAGCTGTGCCTGGTGAAGTCACTGGGATGTGAAAGGTGTGAAATCCACAGGTCTGTAACCCTCAGGCAAGACCCGAGGAGTCTCACAGCCAGGGCACGTGGCAGGTTGTGAGCCTGAAACGTATCCCTGTCAGATCAAGCTGTTCCCAAGCCTCAGCGTTACCTCCGAGCTGGAGGAGACTCCACAGCAGTGTGATAGCTTTGTCCCAAAAACTGAAGCACTGGGGTGCAGGAGTAAGACCCTCTTTCTGCATGCAAGAAAGAGTTGGGATTGCAGAGTACCAGCTTGCTGCTATGCAGAAAACATCTGTAGACACTCTCCTTAGAGTTACAAGCTGCCAGAATGATGGTTACCCAACAACAGATATCGATCTCCAGCTAGCGGAGTGCACTTGGGTACAACACCTATTTGCTTACCGATATTTATTTTCATTTTCCACAATAAAATTCTAAATATGAACTATGGTTACTCTGCTTTAAATTGCAACAAGAGCTGCATTTTCCACTTGCTTGGTTATAGCTCTTTAAGTGATACATTATATTGTTTGCCAGAATACTTCTACAAAGTCTTTGCTTCATTTAACTTGTAGAACAATTCAGCCAGATTGGTCTATAAAAGGTGTACTTAAAATCAGGATTACCCTGGGACTCAGAAGTGCTGGGTGCTAAAAACACAGTCTCTCATTTCCCATGGCCTTCTGAGTATTTGAACATATTTATACCTTCTGCATTGCAGCAAACTTAATCAGGAGGACAGGCTTGCTAACATCTGTGCATTCCATTCACTTCTGGAGTCGTCTCAGTCTCTTCTGAAACCTGATTCTGGCTGTCAAAACGCATAGCTCTCCATGCTGGGTATTATTCGGACATTCAGACGTCTGTCATCAGGAAGCGTGATAGATGGTTTTATTAACCCCGCAAAGGCAAAGACTGTGGCAGCGAAGGACTCTGATGCAGGGAGAAAGTATTCTGCAGAACTTACAAGTATGCTCGATGCTTTTCCCAGCCTACAGTTACAGCAGGGACTGAACACTTGGAAGTGAAAGACGTGTTACACATTATCTCAAGCTGGACATATTCCCCCCCCCAGCTTTGACCAAAACTAGTAAAACAAGTACCGCAGGTGACGTGGTATCCCCCACAGAAGAGGCTTTTGATGATGGGCTGATCTCCAATAACACAAACTCCTGCAAGTAGGAGTCTTTGCAGCAAGCTGTAGCTAGAAATGAAGGTTGTGCTTTATAAAGAAGTTTAAGGAAAATGGAAATCTCTTTAAATAAAAATCATCACAAATATTTCATTGAAACTGTTTAAATTCACCAACTAGTCCCCACAGCAGTCACCTGCAGGCAGTACTTTGGACCAACAAATGCTTAAGGCAAAATCTAGAGCCAAACTGGAATTTGGGGATGCTTATTTCTGATGTTTGGTTTGCATCCATATGTAGTTTTAGCCTAAGCAGGGACAATACTTTCTGTCTCACAGCCTTCCAAAAAACAGTCAACTGTAATTAATCCTCACTGTTTTTTCATTTCCCATGATTCTAGGATGCCTGTGCTGAGGCTCCCAGAGAATAAAGACCAGATATGGATAGAGGGACACGTCCTTACTACCTCTTTTCCAAAGAGCCTGTTACTACAACAGCCAGTGGCTCACAGCTGGGAAGGGATGTGGCTCCTGCAGTCACAAATATAACAATCACAAGAACACAGACTCTGAGACAAGATCCTACATGGAGCCAGGCAGAGGGACCTCAGCAGCCTGTCCTCAAAGTCCCTGCAGTATGCTTGTATTATCTCTCACAGAGATGAAGCGGTGGTGCTGGTGCGGTTAGCACAGAATTTACACAACTACAGTTTAACTTACACCTTTTCCACCAGATTTCCTTTGCAATCCAGGGAAAATCTTCTGAACTGAGTCCACTGAAGGGTCTGAGTGCTCGGTTCCTCCACGACTTCACTGCTGTTTCACTAGGCACATGACTTGAGTCAGGTGTGTTCACAGAGCTATAGGGCTGGTGTTTGAGGTCCAGGTGGTCTCAATTTTCCCTCCCCTTGTTGCTCCTCTGCTATAAGCGGAGTTTTTTTTCATGAGCAACATGGCTCCCCCCACACTGCCTCTGAGCATGTATTTGAGCTGAGCCCCTGTGAACATATTGGTGCGTGTGTTACATGTGTATGTGGGCACATATATTATACTTACAGATATCTCAGTATATAGAGATACATACTGTAATGCTGATGAACTTTATCATTCTAAGAGCGCTAAAAAGGTGAATAAGATAAAATCAGTTCTTACTTTTTATTTATAAAGGGGTGTGATTGCACTCAGTGTTTGTCTTCGCCATTTGGGAAAAGCTACATTTGAAGCTTAGATCTGTAGGTTTTGGTTTGTTAGAGATATTGCAAACGTTTCAGGGGAATCCATGTCATGAAGTCCCATGACACTACTGCGGACTGTGAGAGATGGACGTATAGCGATTTCCTTTAAGCCCCAATTTCTGGAAACAAATGATTGTCTACAAATCTCAGCTTTCAATATGAAAAGAGAGAAAAAGAGGTTGGTAAAATTTCTGTATATGGGAAATTTTAAAATATGATTTAAATAGAAGCAGCAGTCTTGCAAAATAGACAGGATTAAGAAATTTTGGTGAAGCAATGAACAAGCAAACTCACAACAAAGTCTTGAGCTGATTTTTGTCTGCTTGCTTTGACAACAAAGCCATGCACTACCTGCAAAAAATAATGTGTTTAATCTCAAGCAGAAATACAAAGGCTTATTCTCGGAAACATCCTGTCAATAAAAACAGAAAAAGGCAAATCTCCCTAATCACTGCAAAACGGATAATTCAAACTAATATCATAACCTGCAGTTTTGCAGTTTTATATTATTAGAAGGAATGAAAAAAACCTCACCAATCCCCATGACACTGATTCATCAAATAAATTAACTGTGTTCATTGGTTAACTCTCACTGGTCAAATAGGGTTAAAATTCTTGGATCTAATTCACATTGCTAATTTTGCAAAGAAGAAAAAAAGCACACTGGGATAGTGGGAGCCAAATACTCTATTTTGCCATAACTGACTGAACCTTGGGGGCTGGTGTTTTATTCTTGTAATATTTCTTTTAATAAAAAAGTGCCTGATTAAAATACCCTTTTAGAAAACATTAATTCAGGAGCTAAAAAAAAAATTCAAATGAACTCAAATAGATTTTCTCTGGTACGTTAGCATTGCATTTAGGATAATGGATAGGGAGAAGGATGGATTCTGTAGGTATAAATCAATAGGCGAGGGGGGTTGATGAAACTGCAACCTGTAAGAGTGAAGCCCTGGTGGTTTGTGATATCATCAGGAGCCCAAGATTAATTCGTTTGACAATCCAGTCTCCTGATTCATTATTTTAACAACATGCACACAGGACCAAGATACACATGTTAGCCATTCAGCTAATGTATATTCACCCAGAACCCCTACAAGCACCCAGTTTAGAGCCAAAATCCCAGCTGACTTGTTGGTTAGGCTACATGAAGAGATTATCCTTTTTACTGTTGTAACAAAACTGATAAACATAACTGGTAGTTTTGGATTAGCCACGCAGCTGGTCACACTGGCCTGTCACACACCCATCAAGGACCTGATTCTGCCATTCTCACAAAGCTTAGTGCTACCTTCATGATGATGTGTTAATAATTTCATTAGGATTTCAAGGGGAATGTGATCAGTGGCTGCATGGATGAATGAATGGCACGCTGCTTCCAGCCTGCTTTTTCAATGGTTTCTGCCTTTGAATTTTCTCTGGCTAAAAATAAAAGTTCCTAGAAGAGAAACTTTTTGGTTTGCAAGAAAAAAAGGAAAAGGAATTCATGTAAGTCAGTCAGGTGTTGGAAACCCCAAAATAATCTTAAGTTCTCTCCATTTTCTATGCAGATATCTCACTGCTCATTTTTCTTGCAGGCTCATGACCAAATCCTGTTCACCTCATGCTCCATCTAAGGGCCTCTGAAACCTGTGAAAGGGCCACTGGTTTTAATGGCTATTGGATCAGACCCTCAGTCTTAGGTATAGCCCCATTAATTTCTTATGGCCTGTTCATGTGAGTAAATTGGCCCCAATCTGGCCCCAAGTCTGTGACTTTCCCAGCCCTGGGAGAAGGCAGAAATCCCTGTCATATTCTGCTGTACAGTCTATCCTGTCCAGCTGGAGTTGAGTGTACCTCATTACTCAGGGAAATTTGGATTTGGACAATTCTTCACTGATAAAACAACATCTTGCCATAATTAGCAAGTGTGGACTGGGAATCCTGGAAATGGAGTCTGTCCAATCTGTCAATTTAGGAGCATATTGTTTAATTTACACAGTGCAGCGCATTGTGCAACCTGAGAAGGCTCCCCCACCCTGGACTGGAGCAGGGCTTTCTGCTGCATTCAGTTCATGAGAACAGCTATCAGGTTCAGACAATAGTTTTGACACTCTCCTTTTTCCTCTCGGACTCCATGTCCAGGTTGAAAGTGAACACGCGCCGTTGAAGGAGGCCGTGCACAGTTCCCATGCAACCACAGCCACATTGTTTTTCACAGCTAAGCCCTGAGATTCCTCATTTTTCAGCAAGAAAGTCTTCCAGAAGGGGAGACTTTGAGCAAGAAGCGTTGCAAGAGGGAACGGTAGGGCCCGAATGATTGTGCTTAAGGGTCAGGCTCAACACTTGAGACCCCGTGCTGGTGCACCCATGTTCTGAGAGTCCTGACCTGCAGGATGAGAAGCCAAACAGCCTGGACTGCAGCATGGAATCCAAGAAGACCATCCAAAATATGCTCCACAAAGTGCTACTGGTTTTGTTTGCCAGTTACCTCCAGAGCCATGATAAGGCTAACAGAAATGCACATCGTGGTTGTTTTAATACAAATACACGCTATTAGATTTCCATCCTGACTGACCAGCCTCGTCGAGCATCACATTTCGCCTCCCGTTCTCCAGGCCAGATTCTTCTTCAGCTATCAGACTTCCCTTTCATCATCCTGCCTGTCTTCTAATCAAAACAAACCACTCTAACTTTTATATTAAACTAATTTTCATATTGTCCACATATACATACAGTTAAGAAATTACAGTGACAGTGATAAAAAATGTTAATTTTTCTTTCCAGATGCTTGTAAAACAGCCTTAACATATGTCCGCTGTTTAATTAACAGAGCAGCAGCATGGTGGAGAGAAGCCAAACTAATAATTTAAAGAAGCATTCTCCCTCCCTTGATCTGAATCCCAAAACACATCCATCATATGCATTTCTGAAACTGCAAAAGATTTAATTTTCTGAACTTTCAGCAAACATCATAAAACAAGTCAAAGAGAAACCTGGAGTCAGGAGTGATCACCTTTGAAAGAGTTCAGCGTCAGAACTTGTACCAGAGATTCATTTCGTTAAGTGACTAAAAACTCCAGCACTTTTTTTTTTAAATTAGCTTTTATTGTCATCTCCTGCTGGGTGGCCAAAAGGTGCCATTTCGCTGCTGAGGTTCTAGTCCTGAGCTGCCTCCTTGCTGAGATTGATGAGGATCTAATTCCTTCCTACAAACAGAGCCAAGACGAAGCCAGTCATCTCACACGTTCCCGGCCCCTTTTCCTGTGACATTTGTGCACTGCAAATTTCTGAAGTATCTGTCTTTACTCCCAGGAGGTACAGACATGTTGTTAGCCCAGCTTATAGGTGGGGGACTGAGAGACAGGGGGAGAGTTCAAACTGCATGTTCAGCACACGCATTTTTACTAACTCCACTTTCGAAATCTAGTTGTCCACATGTCATCATAGAATCACAGAATGCTTTGGGTTGCAAGGGACCTTTAGAGGTCATCTAGCCCAACCCCCCTGCAGTGAGCAGGGATGTCCCTCAGCCCAAGTTCTGGAGGAGGAAAAATGAGGATGTTGAGGACCTTAGGGCAAGGCGAAGGTCTCAAACTTGCAGCCTGGGGCAGATGAAGTCACGAGATGCCAGCTCAGCATGTGGCTGATATCCCAAGCTCTGCTCTTCTAAGTGCAACACTGAGGGCTTGAGCCTGAGATGGAGCCAGGCTCGCTGCTAGTGGTGGGGATAGAGAAAGTGCTGGTCTCTGAGCTCACATATGCTCGCAATGTTCCTCTTTGTCCCCTCACGTGGACAGGGCCACAGGGATAAGGTGAACTAAAACTATCACTTGCAAAATTGGCACAGAGATCATGTCTCTTCAGCCAAAGTGAACTTTGCAGCAGGGGACCTGCCCTCCCTCTGAAAGCACATCATGAGAGCTTCATCCCCCACTGCCCTTCGCGTGTCTGGGAGGACTCCAGGTTATTTAAAGGTGCAAAAAGCTCTCCTTACCACGTGCAATGCTTGTCAGCAACAACTTGTATGTAGAAAGGATCAAACCTCACATGGAGATAAATCTAAGATCCATGGGGGAGGAGGAGATACCACCAGAGTCATTAACCCATTCTGGGATAACGAGACATATAGAAAGTCAGCACCACTCACCTCTCCCAGCCAGAAATGATGCTCTTGGCCCTCATCCTCTGCAAAGCTAATGGCTCCTCCTGAGGGACCAATATGCCTGGGGAAAGCAGGTTGTGTTTTATCAGCCTGACGGAGAAGCCTCCGTTCCCAAAGAGACACATAGTGTAAAAGATAAAGCAGCACAGTGCCAACTGGGGAAATACACCCTTTGCTCTGTGAAAAGGAAGAGATTCATCAAAGGTGAAGCTATATTTTATTACTGTATTAAATGGAAGAGCACATTAAAAGACTTCTGTTAAATATTAACCAGGAAGAGGAAAGACAGGGACAGAGCACTTTCCTGCTACACCTTTTGTAGGGAATACTGGGTCATAAAGCAACTCAGAAATTAATCTGCTGATAGATTAGAGACTGTGAGTGTTAATTGACCCTTTGATCTCCCAGTTGTTATTTTGGGGCTTGCAAGGAGGGGTATTAATGAATCTGAAGGTATTAAATGAATTCCTCACTTGCTGTGGCAGCGTTTGGCTCCCAGCAGAGAGCATCCCTTTGGTCTGGCCATGCTCTGGCTGGTCTTCTCGAAGGGGCAAAGGCACGGAGACAGGCATTACAGCACACACATGACAGGTAGGATGAGAGCACCCGGCTGGAGTTACCGGGCAGTCTTCACGCTGTACATGGCTAAAGGGAGCTGAAAAATCCACAACTTGAAATAGAGAGCATTTCACAAACTCTTGGATCAGCAGCACTGCTAATCCCAGCACGGCTCAAACAAGTACATGTGTTTATCACCTTTCTCATTTCAGAGCACACCAGGAGGGTGGTACAAACAGACCTGGGGAGTCTTCCCAGCTATCGTGGTGTCTCCCCAGGTATCGGTCATCCCTGGTGCAACTCTGCAGCCTTTGAGGGGGTTACACCAGGCGTTCGTTTTCAACACAGAACCTCAGGCTGTTTTTTCCAAAGGTCTTTCTCCAAAATTACGAAACCACGGGGCCATGGGCAAGGTCATCGTCCAGCAGCAAGGACTGAATTTCAGAATCCATGCAAAAGTCTGAGCTGGGCTTGTTCATGTCATGGCTCTATGTGTTACTAGTATCACAATCAGACAGCATATCTCCAAGGCATGCAGAGAGTGGGAGGACCATCTTGGATGAAGTTTCTTCTTAATCTGAAAGCTGGAGATAAACATTTGGAAAAAAATTGCAGGCAATGAGTCAGTAAATATAGTAGGGACTTTCTCCAGAAACCTGGCCAGCTCTTTGCATTAAAGAGCTAGTCTTTGGCTAGCTCTCCAAAGGAGGCTTAGTGGCTGTGTACATTAAAAATGCTATCACCATTATGGTCTGTTCACTAAAGGTACAAGAGCATGACAAATATATGTAATTTGCAAATTGGCTGGTCTTTTGCAATAATTTAGAGACACTAGTTAGAGGCAATAGAAATCTAACAATTACTGATGTTTAAGGTTTGCATTGTTGCTCTGTGAATATTTCATGCATAAATGAACTTCCCCTGGACCAACTGCTGTTTCTGATGAGGCGCTCTGAGGCTTTATTGCCAAATACACAGCAGGGCTCCCCCAATGAGCCACATAACGGATGATGCATCGCCTTTGCAGCTTAAATAATGCAGGGTATTGGCGTTTTATAGAGTGGTGGTACACTTTATTTACATATCAAGTGAGTGGCCAGACTGAATATGAAGAAATATGTGAAGGAAAGGACACGGCACTTTTAATATTTCATATTAGCAAGCACCCTGCAGGAAAAGCCTAGGCAGACTGAGATGTGAGCTAAACTGCCTGATATCTGCATGTGCATGTCTGTGTCTGACAAAATCTCCTGCAAAACTGATGAAATACATGCCTTATCCCATTCCTGCAAACTTCTTCAGCACCACTGAAAACAAAAGGCATAATATGCCAATCAGAGATGAACTTTCCAAGTGCCTTTTGTTTGGGAAGAGAAACAAGCCCGTCCTTAAAATCTCATCCTGTTCCTTCCTGGGGCTGCTGGGAGATGTAGTCTCGCTCTCTATCACTCTGCAGGGAGCTGCAGAGGATTTCTGCTCACAGGGAGGCCACCCACAAGGCTTCATCAGCCTGCTAGGACTGCAAGGAGGCCCACAGCCCGCTGAAAAACTATCATCCAAAATGCAGAACTATTGCAACAGCTGATGATTCCCCCTATGTGAACCAGTCTGGGTTGATGGAAGGGGGAAAAAAATATATAAACCCAAAAGCTAGTTCTTCCTTACGAAAAATGGGCTTGCACACCCTTGTCCATGTGGGATTAGATCTCACGGTATGGGTCCTCTTTCTGGAGTGGATTATCCAAGTATTCAGACTTGTCTCACTTGTAAAATTCTCCTTCCCCATTCGTGAAAGCCCCTCTTATCTCAGCCCAGCGTAGCCGTGCACAGGGGACTGGTCCAAGCCCAGGAGTGCTGGCTGTCATTATTGTCCTCCCATAGCAAAGAGTTCCAGTCACCAGGCAAGGCACAGATATTAAATTATTTAAAGCAATGATTTTCTCGCTCCACAGAGAGAATGGCCCAGCAGAGCACAGGCACTGATTCTTCACCTGCTTTTTTGCAGGACTGGTGGGGATGTGCCTGCCGGCAGTATGCCACAACCTCCTACTCTGTCCAGCGCCTGTGTGAGAGTGTGCAGCACCTCCCTCCCATTATGCCTCATTCAAAGAAGAACTGATGTGTGCCAGTCCTTTTTTGTACAAACCTATTAAAATTCCAATGCAAATAGCCGGATTCATAATCTGAGCTTCATTGAGAAACACAGTTTCCTGCTTTCCCCAGTAGTGAAATTATTGGTTGTGCAGATGCTCCATTTCTAAGCTAATTCAATCTCTGACTATTTTTTTTAAGACTGTATGTGTGAGGGCAGGGGTGTGCAGATGTGCAGGTCCGTGTGTGCATGCAAACAGACAAGCACATCTGCACGGCATGTTTCCCAGCACACAGATCTGTAGGCCATTTAGTTAGAAAGCCAATTATAATTATAAATGCAATGGGAACAGGAGCGGTATATTCTATAGACACGATTAAAAATAAACTGGGAAAGCTAAAAGCAGCTTAGTCGCCAGAAACTAATACACTACAGGGGCAAGTTGTGGAAATGCCTGATTATTCTCTTCTGCTCACTCCATCCCTGGGGGATCTTCCTGAACTGTTACTTTAACTGCTCATCTTGCCTTTTCCACTGTGATAGTCAGCAGATGAAGCCCTTCACATTTAAGTGTAATAGTGCCAGAGAGACCAACTGCTCCTCAGAGTTACGACCTATAAATGTCGCTTCTGTGTCAGAATGAGAATGTGCCACTGAAGATGCTGAAGTCTGCAGAGGGTTTGCCTGACAATTCATGCAGGCCATTAAACTTACTCCTCCCCTCGTCCCCCCAGCATTGTGTACGCTGGGATTTCTTGCTTGCTTTCACAGCTTTCCAAGTGGCTCTTCCAAAGCTGGCAACAACTGAGCAATTTATCGGTAGGACAGAGTGTACGGCACGGCATTTGTTCAAGTTGCTCTTCTTTTCACCTGTCATGCAAATAAGAGCTCCAGGACAGACTGGCCATACTTTCCTGCACCACATGTGGGTTTCTCTACCCAGAGCAGAGGTGAAAAGGAGATGGACATCACATGAGGCCAGGATGGGACAAGGAGTCCTGTAAGGTGGATACACCAGCCCCCCCGTCCTGGCCAATTGCCAGACGTAGGGTGTACAGCTCCTTCCCTTAGCACAGAAGCCCACACAGCCTTCTCCACCTTCACTCATACTTTACTGGAGGTGGCCTAGGGGGTCCAGAAGGAGGAAGAGAACGACTTACGCTACTCCACAGCACCCAGATGTTTCTAGCCAACTGAATAACCGTGTTAGAGGCATTTCAGTCTGCCTTGACCAGGAGGACGTGATTACTTCACAGTCTGAAGGGTACAGCAAGAAGAATAACAATAGCTGAGAGCAGCATTTTTTTCTTGGCAAATAAATGGCTTCTGGCCTTAACTGAGAGCCCACTTCGCCACTGTCATAAGCACATCTCAGAAGAAATGCAGGCTTTTACACCACATTAACATCTAGCCCAGCGTCCACGTTTACTCAGATGTGAGATAGAGATATCTAATATTTACGCACGTCAGTTTTCTCTTGGACCCAGACAACTTGCTCAGAAGGAGTGCGCGGGAGCCTTGGGAAGTGCTGGTCCCCAAAGCAGGTGCAGATACACCGTGGTGCGCTCGGGCAGCGCATGAGCGGTGCAGGACATGGACAACATGGTGCCACGCACCCACTGGTGTTCCTGACCCTTTTCTTTCCGAGAAAAGAGCGTTGGTGTTTTGGAGTCCTTGGGAAGGGAAGCAAAGTGTCTCTCTGGGAGGAAGGATGGTGTAGAAAACCCCAGGGCTTTGTGCTGCATGGCTGACAGATCATTGCCTGTGGGAGCGGCAAGGAAGAAAGGTACAGCCACAGGTAGCAGAAGGGATGAGGCTGGGGTGAGAAACAAGCCCTCGCTGCGGGGCAGACCCATGCAGGGCTGTGCAGGAGTGGCTGGACCTGTAGATAGTGCCGCTGGAGGAGGGTGACAGACCCTCTGCAGTGAAGGGAGGCAGGTCCTATGGGCAGCTGCTCTGTGGGTAGAAAAAAGGAGTAGGATGGAGGAGTGCTGTGAGACTGATGGACAGGGCGAGCTGCGCTCCTGGTGTTACTATTCTTCACACCAGTTTGAAATCTGGAGTAACAAGCTTGTGATAGCTCCAGCCTGTGGAAAGTCAGATGCTGCCATCCAAGCACTTCTCCTCATCTAACCCCCCACTCCCAGCTCCATCCCGTCCTGGGCTGCTCCAGGACACCCTCCCAGCCCTTCCCACAGCGCCTTTCCCCTTTCCCAGTCACCCCAGGCTGGCATCACCCTCTCCCACCTCCATCTTCTCCGCAGCAGCCGGGGCAGCTGCCGGTCCCACCAGTGCGTATGGATGAGGCAGCCGCTGATTTTGCAGCCACTTGACCGGAGACGCTGGTTGAAGCGAGACGGAGACGGGGAGGGAGAAGAGCTGAGGATCCTTTTGAGACCGCCACCTGGGACTGACGGCACTTCTACTAATGCACAGTGAACAGCTAAATCATACATTATTGATTTGTCAGATGTATTTGCATATAAATAAGCATGATCATTCATACAAACCTTAATGTTGTTGTTCTCCCTTTAGTGTTGTGATCACAGATGAATGACTCTAGTTAGACACAATTCAGGAAAGCTTGTACCACTGCAGCAAAGTAAGCTGCTGATTTAAAACTACATTTATTGGAGCATGTAAGTGTGACAGTCTATTGGTGAATTTGGGGATAATTAGTCTAAAAGACAAGATAAATGAATCCTGAAAGTGGTATTGTGATGAAGAAATGATCCCTCCATGCTAGTAAAGCTTTGATGCCAGAAATATTGTAAATGATAATTAACTGGGAAACACAGAGGAATTACATTTCAATTGTGTTTTCAAAAAGACTTAGAATTTTACAGACAAATTGATTGGGTTCTCCCCTTCCCCCAGCCCTGTGATTATGAAAGATTGTCTAATTTACAACATGAACTATGAAGCGTATGACAAATTGCTGGCATGCTTTTATGCATCTTGTTTGTACGTTTCTCCCTGGTAGATATCTGCTTATTGTTTTTAAGCAAACCAAGACATGTATTTTTCAATTAGTCTTTCCCTAGGCCTAATCTAGACAGATCTGCAGGCCAGCACAACACACTGACCCATGAAAATTATATCTGCTGTATTAATTCATTAAGCATTGCAGGATCAAGCTGTAAGATCTCACTCCCTGATAACATCAGCAGCGTGAACGGGGTTAGTCTGCATCCCTCCCCTGAAAAGAAAATACTATAGATTGTGCAATGCAGGGGAAACATTGCTTGCTAACACTTCATTTTAATTGTCCTAAATTAGAGCTGAAGACTTACAGAACTGTGTGTGACAGCCAATGAATACCAAATGAATTCATTAGGATCAACGCTGTTACAATGAATAACGAATCTATAACAACATCTACATCCTTTATGCCTCGGCTGTCGGCTGCAACAGGGAACCCTGGAGGGAACTATCCTGACCCTCGGCTCGCTGAGGCCAGCACGCTTTGCCCTGTTCCTGCCTCTAATTGCAGCTCTTGGTGGAGCTGGCTGTCATCTGGATTGCTCAGGTTTAGGGCAACGGTGCAAGAGGGAGGAAAAGAGGATCAAAGGGGGCATTGCAGGTGAATTGCAGAAGCAGGGCACAGCCACGAACCACTGAGCACTGGAAGGTGCTGCCTGGACTCCATGCACCAGAGATGCACCTTGAGCCACCTCCTGCTACTCGTTCCCATCTCCAGAGGCGTGGGGCCATCCCAGTGTTGCTGCTATCAAGCCCTGCCTTCTCGCTGGCATCATCAGGCCTGGGATGGGCTGAAAAGGACCCAATAGCACCCATAACTGGTGCATCGTCTCAGCCCGGACACTCTGAGCCGTTCCAGAAGCTGGAAGTCTCCCTTAATGTTTTGGATTGCCAAGGTCTCCTGTCTGTGCTCTGAGGCAGGGACTCCCTGGCGAACATAGAAAGGCGCTGTTAAAGGAGGAAAAAAGAAGAGAAACAGCTTCATCTGCATGGAGTTTGCACCTTGTATTTCTCTGGTGGGAGTCGCCATAACTCATACAAGCTTCAATGAGTTGAGACTGCAAGAGAAGGAGGAAAGGGGGCTTTTAAGTGCATGGAGAGGTTTTATACACTGTTGTCGTCCTTAGTGGAGGATCTTAATATTGCTGGGTGGATATTCTGTGAAAGAAAATACAAGACAATGACTCAGCTAAGTTGCGTATCCAACCACTGCAGCTGTGCTGGGTAAGGGAGCCTCGGAGCAGAAAGGCATGAAGCCCACCCTGCCAGAGATCATCTTGGGACACTGCAGCTGGTACCAAACCCTGACCAGGTTTCTACCAACAGGGAGGAGGAAAACAATGTGGCAAAGAATTTCTGCTAATTGGATGTTCAAAGAAATGCACTCAGAACCAGGGAAACGCTTCATTTGGCATCACTACATCAATGCTTTTCATTCCCAAGTGATGCCAAATTCTTTCTCTGGTCAAGTTTCCCGTGTTTTTTTTGCCCAGACCCACTGTCTGTGAACGAGGAGGGAATATTTCTGAGTTGAGGAAAGATTTCTAAGGAGCCCAGAAATTTACATAAGGTCTCAAGATAATGGAATTTGCTTCTTTTAGGAGAGATGCCCTGCTGCATGGGGATCCTGTCCCAACCTGTGGCAGAAGGGTGCCTCAACTTCACCACCCTTCTCTGCTTGGTGCAGCCTTCGGGGTGTAAGTAATGAAACCTGGCAGGTGACTTCAGGAAACCGCTGCCTCCAGCTTTCTGCCCCACTCCCTAAATAATGGTAACTGTCCTCAAAAGGGAACATGTATCTGATGCCAGCTTCAACACACCTTCACCAGCACTTTCCATGGAGATGCCAGAATTTGCACTGAAGCTGCAGAGACTGGGGGACAAGTGTCCGTTTCCTTTGGAGTGGAGCAGGATGGACACCAAGGGGCAATGGCTTCTTACCTTCACTGCAGCAAAGCTTTCGGAGCCACCACAGCTTGGTCAATGTTTCCAAGTCATTTTGAGGTCTTGGAATAGAAAGCCTGGCTTTAGCATGAAAAATTGTCCGGCTTTGTAAGGAAGAGGCTGTGAGAACCCTGAGCAAGGAGTGCCAGGCAGGAGACGAGGACAGCTGGGAAAACAGAGGGGTTATTTTCTCTGAAATCTGGATTGCAGGAGCAGGGCTCTTGCGCTTGTGATGTGCTTTTGGGAAATGTAGCTCATTCTGGAAAAAGAAAGTAAAAGCCAGGCCTGTGCAGAGAACCTCTCTGGTGTGCAGCCTCCGCCTCTGTTCAGGCTGTTTGCAAACTCTATCTATGCTTATCATCATGTAATTGAAATAATGCGTATTGACAGAGACTTGAAAACAACTGCTCAATTTTCCTCAAAATTCAATTAAACTTCGTTTATTCTGTGGATCGATCCAATTAAAAAGGGGGAAATTTCAGATGGTCCGAGCCTTACAATCCATCTTAACACACTGTGTCTATCACCGTGATGTAATAATTCCCCCAATCAATGCTTTAAAAGCATTTAGCAGGCTTGATAATGAACTTTTGTCAAAATAGCCTTACAAAGCAATAAATGAGAGCAGATTAATATGTAGTCATAAAGCTATGAATGGTTTAACGCTTTGAAAGGGTTGCTTCATAAATTAGACTTCTTTATTTCTTTATCATAATCTCTCTCTGTGATACTATTGCCCAAGGTTTTGGTAGACAAGAAAAACCTGGGCTTCTGGGGTGAGTTCCTTGTTAGGAGAGAAATGGATGGATACAAACTGAAGGGTATCGTATCCTCGCCCCATTTATTGACATTACAGACAATTCTTGTGGCCACCATGGTCAAAACAGAGTAGCTGTAACTAAACTTGTTGTCATAGCACTAACTTTCAGATCTTGAACAAAGCGGTCTCTGTTCAAAGCTCCAGCAAGGCCAATTCCCACCCACTGAACTGGCCCCATTAGGCAGCCTTAGGATGACCATAAATGTACAAAAGTCCTTTCACAACCACTGCGGATTGAGAAACGTGCTCCGTTCCGACACTGCAAGTGGGGTTATGCAACGGCTCGTAACTGTGACACTTCTTCAGGAAATGCCCAGTTTAAATGTTTGTCTTCCCTTTTACTGATTTGAGATATTAAATCTTCTTCTTTATATCACCATGGCTTCAGGCTGACCCCAGCAACTCCCATCCTCCTTTATAACATCTGTGGATACAACGCATTTCTATTTGCAGGTAGAAGCAGTTCTTGAATAGCTTTCTGCTTCTTGCATATAGCCATGCTTAGAAGAGCTACCCATCTTCCCTAACACACTCTCAACGTGCTTTTCACAACACGAAATTTTTCTAAAATGGCTGGTATTCACTAGAAGAGTCAAAATTAGCAGAGACCCAGCTTAGAAGTAGGAACCTGAGAGGGTACGTTACTCCCCAAGACAGGAGCAGGGAAAATGCTTCTGCTCCAAAGGTCATGATCTGCTTGCTCAGAAATGCAGATTTCCATTTTAATTTATTAGTTTTAACAGCTCCGGCTAGAACTCACTCCTGGTAAAGTCTACTAGAGAGCAACCTGTGTGCAAGACCCTGCTGCTGGAGATGGACAGGTGGTTTCAAATAATCTTTTTTTTTTTTTCAAGTACCATGAGAAGTTGTTTGCAAAGTGTGTGTGGCGGAGGATGACAGCTAGCAGGAGAAACGCAGAGACCAGCTTTGCCCATTCCTCCTGGGGCTCTTTTAGCACATCATTAAGGCACTAGGCGAGCTGCCAGCTTCTGGAAAGGAACCCATATGTTGCAGACCTTCAGCTGCACTGAGGATTTCCCCATCCTGGGGTTCAGTATCCCTCTGGAGTTGTAAGCACTGTGAGCTGCAGGCGGATGGTGAGGAGTCCAGGTCCCCATGTTCTTTGCCAAATTTTTGGATCATCCCGCAGGTGGGAAGCCTTAAATTTGTGTATCTAAGAGCAACTGATCTGGTTTTCAGGGGTGCTGTGGCCATCCAGATCTCTTTGCGTTTGCGCAGATGCAGTTCTCCACCTCCCACGAAAAGGTGCCTGTCTCTGCAGTGGAGCACAGCAGCCCTTAAACAGCTCAGAGCAGCAGCAAAATAGTTTTTTAAGACATGATATGGAGGGAGAAAAGCCATTGCACTGAGTGGGAGCTGCAAGGGGAGTGGAGCCTGCATCCATCTCTCTGAGGCTGTCAGTCAAAGAGGTTTCCTACTATTAACTTCATCCTTGTGACTTGCTAGTTCCTGCAAACTGGCTATACGCCGAATCTATACAATGCTGAGTTACAGACATTTTGCCAGGGCTCAATAAATGTAAAATACACCAGCACTGCATGAAAAATGTTATCTGTGAAAAACCTTTTAGCTCAGCAGAGATGGTAGTAAGTGGCAGTGTTCCCTTTTTGCAGACTTTCAGTGGAAACATTTCATTTGCATATGATACTAATTGCAAGAGAAACAGGCATGCTCCTCGCCATCTAATCCGCGCAGTCTTTTGTGAGATGTTTTCCTGAGAGGGTAAGGGAGCCGGGATGAGTAGCGTAAATGCAGCATGTTCCCCTCCCTCATCAATCTGCGAAGGAGGTGACCTGCTCAAATTGTTGCTTTCTGAAACGATAGGATGCTGATTCTGTCTAGTGCCTTGTTTTTTGACTTGCTTTAGATGCCAGCTTTTTGTACTCCTTCAGAAAAATGTGTGCCTTTTCCTCGGCATGACCTAAAGTCACACAGATACTTTCCAGAGGAGCTCCCAAGTGCGTTCCCAAAATTAATGTGGGAAATTATAAAACCAGGCAAAATCATGGGGCAGATACATGGCCTGTTGACCTGGATAGATGCAAAAAAATATCTTGCTATGCCCTTGCTATGTACAAGGTGACATTAATGAGTTATTTTATTTATGACTACTCAAACCTATTACTAGGTCCTTCCCAGAGAAAAAAACTGCAAGATAATGGTCTCCCAGGTTTATCCCGCTCACTAAGGCATCAACTTTGCTCCCCAGCCTTGTTTTCTCCGCGGCCTGGACATGTCCCATGTCATTCCCTCAAGACCTATTTCTCCTTAGAGATTTTCACCAGTTCATCTTCCATTTCCAGCTGGCCATCACTGAGGGATCCAGCCCAGTTTGGGCTCTGAGCTGCCTCAGGGCACAGCAGCTTCCTGCGGGCAACTCCATGCCACTGCACTGACTTTTCCCCAGGGCAAAACTGGGACTTCCCTTCCTTCACCCCTACGAGTTTCTATTTCATGTTTTCACTTCCAGTGGCTTGGTATTTTGGGAGTGGATAAGGGAGGACTAAAGCATGTTTCAGGAGTAATCTATTCCTCAGCATTCGGTCCCTTGTGTCTCTTTTGCTGTTTCTTTGAAACAAAGGAATATTTAAGCAAATTAGAAGGAAAAAAAGAAGTGAGTAAAGAATCCTACTAAATCCCAGGTAAACGGATGTAAAAAAAAAAATCCAGGTGGAATCATTACAGGTGAAAATGAAACTTATTTCTTCTGAGCGTCACCAAAAAAATATTAAACTACCTCTCCTTCCTGCCCCTGCCCCACCTCAAAAAAAGATCATTTTTATACTCAAGGTATTGCAGCAGCTTTAAGGGACTCACAGATCAAACATCATTTGGGAAATTTCAAAGGGCTGTTTCAACAGTATCACTTTCTACCATTCCCCACTCCGCATCCCTTCTTTTCATGTTTTGGTTCCTGATGAAGTTTCAGCTGCTCCTGAAGTCAGTCCTTGTGTTCTTGGCTATCAAAGAGCATTGCAACATCAACGTCAGAGTTAAACTAAAAAAAAAAAAAAAAAAAAAAACTCTAAAAAAAAAAAGCATCCCTATTCCTTTGGAGATCAGAAAGTCAAATAAAAAGGATGCTGATTTGTGGAATAAAGGGTGGGATTCCCTGCTGAGACGATAGGAATCTTCTGACTTAACTGAGTTAAGATTTGAATACATTTGGCCCAGACAAGGGGAGAAAAAAAATCCATTAGTTTTGAGAAAAGCCTCACACAGTTTCAAAAGGAAATATGTTAATAAAAAAATATATATAAAAAAAAGACTTGTATGTGTGTTTCAGAGGCCAGGAGTTTAATACTATCAGCCAGAAGCAAAGAGAAAAATTAAATTACATGACTAGCATGAAGTCTTGTCTCCTGCTGTCATGACATGGATGAGGAAACAAGAGAGTCCTCTAGCAGCCCTGCTGGATCCAGGGACCCGTGGCCATCGGAAAACCACCCCGGCCACCACAACCTGCCTCGGTCATCCCTGTGGCATTGCTTGGCCCCTCCACGGTGTAAGACTGACAACTTATCCTTGCTTTGGCTCGGGGTTTGTTCCCAAGTAGAGCCCTGGGCTTGCGCCCCAGACCAAAGGCTCCTGAGACTCCTCCCACCCCTGCCTCAGTTTCCCCCTTTCTGCAGTTCTCTGCTGTGTGATAGCAGAGACCCTCTGATCCCAGCAGCAAGTTTAGACCGTCCTAAGAAATCAGCCTGATTTACACCAGCCTGATGCCAGACTGCTCATCCTTCAGGATCCCCGTGGAGGTCAAGCAAGAAACCCGAGCTGCATTGACACGGTGCTTCGTGAAGAAAATTTGCTGATGGTCCAGATGCTTGTCCCTCTGGGATATCCCTGGTGAGGGCAATGCACTCACTCAGTCCGAGGGGAGCCGGCAGGACTGCTCTGCATCACAGGGTGCTGCTGCCATTGCTGCCCAGGCAGCGGGGCAGGAGACCCCCACAGCCACCAGCCTCTCCTGGCTCCAGAAAAAGGCATTTTCCCAATCCGCAGCTGCCTGGGGGAGTGGATGGTAACATGGACTGGTTGTGGCTTCCTACCACTTGAAATGTCCCCTGCTCATCACCAGCCTGGGAAAGACTTGGCATCCGTGCTATGTCCCTTATTCCCTGCCGGGAGCTTTCCTGCTCCACCATGTCTGAGCAATGCTGAGGCATGTGTGAGGACTCTCACAAAAATATTCATAATATTATGAGATTGCCCTTCGTAATGAGGCCCTGGGAAAAGCTGGTAGCTGGGGAAAGGTTCAGTCCAGCCATGGAGTGGCTGCAGGCTGTAATGTGGGGCTGTCAAAAGAGCAGCTCAGTATTAAATCCTTTTGATGGTTCTCCTGCTGAGAGAAGAGATGATATCTCATCATTAATGGAGTTGAATTAATATAAATTAGCCGAACAGCTCCTCGCCACTTCCGTTCAGGCAGAGAAAAGGGGTTTATTGGGGAGGCAAAAGCAACGATCCCTTTCACCTCACATTCACTCCACCATCCATAAAGATGCTGCTGACCTCGCAGTCTTATCTCTCCTCCTCCCCTCCCCTGGCAGGACCGAGGCGATGTAACATAAAATGATTATGTGACATCCCGGGAACGTGGGGACTGTCCACAGCACAGACCTCTGGTGACCTTTACACAAGTGACAGGTGACCTCCCTAAATCAGCCCTGGGGAGACTTGAGATTGCCAGGAGGGCTGGAGCCTCCATGGGCCCTGCAGCAGCAGTATCGGCAGATCAAGGTTTATAACTTATGGGCAGATCAGGCTGGGGAACAGGAGACAGCTCTCTGGAGTCCCAGGCTGGGCTCTGAGGGCTATTTCATCTCCTTCTCCACCGCGTATCCTCCTTCTCCTTCCATCTGAACTGTGAGTTTCATCCCCTCACACACAGGCAGGGACAGCGCTGAGCAATTTCTGCAGCCCTGTCCAGATTTACACACAGGTTTCCAGCCTGTATGGCCAGCAACGAGCACGAGAAGCTGCTGTGAGTTGATGGCAAGGGAACCATCAAACTCCTGATAAACAAAGACCAAAAAAATATCAGCATGGAGTTTTGAAGGCTGGAAGGGTTATTTTTTTACTGAGCAGGGTATAATTATTTAAGAGCAAATCTAAAACCTTGAAGTGTGTTTCAGCAAGTGCTTGAATGTGGTAGAGTTCCTCTCTGTGCATCGGGGTGAAATGGTTCCATATGTCAGAGCATATACCTGATTCATATTTTAAAGCTATAAAAGGCAGACAGGACAGACAATGTATATTATATTATGCATTTTTAAAAGCTACATTAAAAGAACATCATGAAGGTTGCAGAGCCAAGCACTCAGACAGCAGCTGTGTCATGCCCAAGGCTGCCTGCCCAGGTTCATTTGAACCCCTTCTGCCTATGAATCATGACACGGGCTAACAGTAAGTGTTCGGGTATTTTCTCCTTCTCCCCACGCTGCACATGGGATGGATGGCTTGTGCCATCTTACAGAGTGTTTTCTAACCTCTTATTGTTTTATTGCTGTAGCCATAGGCTTGCTCAGCCACAGCCTGGCAGCAACATGTACAACCCCGGCTGGTGTGCGTGGCAGGTTTGTGCTAACTCCGCACCTTCACAGCCAGGAGCTCTCCACCACAGAGCACGCGCTTTTGGGCCAAACACCACCGACTGCCCTGCGAGCCAAGGCCTGGGGCCACAGTCCCCTCGGAGAGGAGCCCCACCACGCACGCACCCTGCACGGTCTCCGGAGGCTGCGATACAAATTCCTGCTGGTACCACAAACTGGTGCAAAAATACTTGCACGGTACGAGAGAAGGGATTTTGCTGTTGCTGTCTGTCTTGAAGCAGGAAAAAAGAGAGAGAGAGAATTCAAATGAACCAATTTCTTGTTCTAAGACCTTTTCGTCCCTTTGCAGCTGCTTCTGATACAAAGGCAGAACCTTATCTCCCTGTTGCACGAATCCAGTGCTACAAACAACTGCCTTGTTGTAATGCATAGAATGTGTGGCATCTGACGGCAGCCTACACAGGACTGAGACGTGAGCGGGAGGCACATTCCCTTCCAATTTCTGTCCAGCTCTTATTTTTTATTTCCCCTTTCTCTTCCTCCTTCAGCATGCAGCTATCCGGTTTGCTTTCAGCATCCCACCCCTGCACCCTGCTAAACCACATCCCCACAGTCCATGTAGGCAGCAGCAGTGGAAGGAGCCTCATCTTTCTCTCTGCTGAACCTCCTCTTATCCCATGCCATGCGTGGCACACAGCCTCTTCCACCTCTGATCACAGCAGGCATGAGCAGGGGCCTGCGGGCAGCAGGACAGACTCCTTTTTCCCCATCGTGGGCCTCACAGTTCAGGCAGTGTTAGGGAAGGGGGAAGATGACAAGGTTATAATCCATCCCAAAAAGCAGAGGTTAATCAAAGATGCTGGCATTTGAGTTTGGACTCTGCAGTCCTACACTAGCAGCTCAGATGTCCAGGCCTCTAGTACTATAAGGTGTCTCTAAGGTCCCTGCCATAATATCACCATCTTTACAAATTTTAATACGCTTATATTTAAGTTTTACTTTGAGGCAGGAAACAGCTAGCTTAAAAGAGAGAGGAACAGTATCTGTCAACCCCAGATGTTCAAAGAAGAAAGTCTGAGCTTACACGTATGCACTTCACCCGAATAGAAGACAGACAGCTATTTTTTCTTATTATTTAACTTAGAGGAATTTCCATTAATGATAAGCAAGAACAAATGCCATTTTACTAAGCATTTCAAACCTCATCAGTGATTGCTATTCATGAAGAACAACTGAGGCTGGGACATGAGAGAAGTTTACTGGGATGCTGAGGGCCATGAAGAACTTTTCTAGACAAACATGAAGAGGTTGGTTTGCTTAACCAGGCAAAAACAGAGACTGAGAGGTGATACGATCATCCCAGGGTCTATCTGCCTGGGAAGACAAAAGAATTAGTTAAGTTGCAGGGGAAAGCTGGCAACGATCAGCTGCATAGAAACTGGACATTAATACGTTTAGGTGTGAAACGTGGAGTTGGTTTCTAGCCGTCAGAGCAGGAATATTTTTGAGGACCCTTCAAACTTCAATAGTGGAGGAGAGAAAATAAGCCTCTTGCACTTTGTTTGAAGCCAATGAGCCCGTAATACTGCCGGTCAGGCAGAACATTAGCCTCCATGGGACCAACAGTGCTGCAGGTGACAACACTGTCTAGAAAATGCTGTGAGCTGACAGCACATGCTCCAGGAATGCAATGGGATTCAAGGTCTCCACACTGTTGAGGTGGGAAGCACTCACCAGAAGGCATCTGAGTAGATCTTCCCGAGGAACCCGCTATCCCCTGGCACAGGAGGTCTTCAGGGAATTAAACTAGAGGTGATCTCCACCATGTCTGCACAAATGCTTTCAAGCTCCCACAATTTACAAGCTGGTGACGCTAAGGCAGGAGGTGGGAGGCACTCATCTCCTCCAAGGCAAGGGAGCATTTTCTTGAGTTCATGTTCTGCAGGTAGTTCGAGAAAATTGTCATTTTCCCTGCCAGAATCAGACAGCTACCACAAATACCTTTTGTGCCACACAGAATTCTTTCGAAATGCCCCAGATCCGTAGAGTGGGGGGAGACAGAGAGAGGGAGAAGGAGACAATCATAGCTCCGACCCACTCCTCCGCGTTGCAGAAGCAGGAATTTGCTCTCCAGCTGGAATGTGGCTGCTTAATAGGGCCACAGAAGCGAAGAGGCTGCATCTGTAATGTTTCTGTCAAAGCAAATGAGGTCATTAACAGACGAGTTCAGTGATGGAATTGTCTCTCATAGTATTTATTATATGGTCCTTTTCCTGACACCTCCCACTGAGAGAATATTAAATATTTAATGCACACCAAGGCCCTGCTCATTTTTCATTCCCACTTCAGCATTTCAAGTCGGCTCCAATCTGCTGCTAGTTACAAAGTCGACTGGACAACGGACCATAATGAATTAACTCTTTGGAAGCCACCGTAGCATTTACAGGACTGCCCAAAGACTGGGTGCTTTATCATCTCTGACTCACACGTGAGCTCTAGATTTCAATCCTCCATTCATTAAAATAAAGTAGGGGGAGGAGGGTGAGGGTGGAGAATTTGGGAAATAGGTTTCAGGAACCATAAATAAATAAATAATGAAGGGGGGGATGGAAATCTTAGCCTGTCAAGGTGACAGGGGTTTATTTACTCCTGATTTCTAGAGCTGCTACCTCCAAAACTGAAGGTTGCTCCTGTACAACATAACAGTCTTCAAAATCCTGAGCATCGCATCCAGAATGAACCACTGATCCTGGGGTAAAGTGGAGGCAAGACCTTTGAGAAATAGCTTACAGCCCTGGTCATTACAAATCTAAAATAGACCACCAAGAAAAGCAGAGCAGGATGCTTCCCGTGGTATGGTACCTGCTGCCCATCTGGTCAAGCGCAGACAAAGTTGGTCCAGTGCTGAGATTTCCCAGGATGTCTACACAGTTTAAATGTCAACCTCAGTGTCCAGACTTCCAACTGTGTCTTTGAAAATCCCTTTCAAAATGTTTAGTTAGATGATGCTCCAAGAGGAGAAGGCCTGTCTGCCTGGGACATGCTCCTCTGTGAGGCTTTCACTAGATATTTCTGGTGGTTGCAACACCTACAATTCTTTCTTACCACCCCTTTGCCCAGAAAGGGAGAGTCTATGTACAGAACTATACGGATGTGATGTCTACAGTCTGCTGGATATACAGTTAGTATGTCGAAGGGACCATCAAGCTGGCATCTGTCAGGGCTTCAGCTGTCCCATCTCCATTCCCTGCTGGCAGAAGCCATTTACAAGCAATATTTTCCCAGGGCAATCACTCCCTTTATTTACTGCTCCTTTCCCATCTTTCTACAGAATTAGCAGATCTGCAAAAACTATCGTTCATGTGGTCCCAGGATCACAATGGTCAGACAAAGGCACAAAACTAGTCAGAGTCTTTTCACCTACAAAGCAGAGATTTCAAGGAAATATAGCCATCATACACGTTTACTTGAAAAAAGATCCACTGGCAAATTACTCCTGCTCTTAGAATTACAAGCTCCCATTTGCTTATCTGGTTAACACTCTCTGTCACTTTTACTGAGATACCAGGAAATCTGATTCCCGCTCATGGTGCGAAAGCAACCTGTATGCGCTTGACCTTTTTAATGTTTTGTAATTTGATTGGGTGGCTATTCCCATATTTCCTTGTCACCAGCCCTAGTAATCTGAGAGGCAGAAGTGGAAAAGACATCCAGTAAAAATACAAGCAAACACAAGTGGGAATTAGCTGAGGCCTTGGGATGCCACAATTACTCAAAGCTACATCATCACTGAGAGCACGGCCAAAGCACAGCTCAGCTCGATTGTATGGCTGGGGCTTGCTGCAGTAACCTTACAGTGTTGCCCTACAGTCTTAATTCAAGGCTCAGATCCTGAGTTCAGGTTGGAGTTCTTTGCTGATGACCTTCTAGAAGTGTGATTTTTAATTCTTCTTTTACTGTTGCTCTGCCCAAAAAACCACAGTATGAACACAGTTCTATCTGTACAACCCTATATATCCCCTACAGTGGGGATTAAGCTCATTGGAAAGGCTACGTTGCGTATTGGTACCAGAATGCTAATACAACAAACCGCAAATTACACAGGTCTCTTACGTCTGTTTTCTGACCATTCTGCCTCAAAACTGGGACTGCTTAAAGGAGTAAAACAAACCTGGACAGGAACAGGTATGTCAGTAAAACCACTTCTAGGCTGCCCTTGCTCTGCATCCGCTAAGGCAGTTGTGTAGATGAAAGCTTACAGAAGTACAGAGTCCTCCTGCAGAGACATTGCACTTCTCCGTGCAGTTTCCCCATCTATTGAATGGGAACAGTGAGGAGGGGAAAGTATAACTTGGTACTTGAAGTCACAAATGACAGGTTCCCAGGAGAGCAAAGTAAATTTAGAATGATTATTTCTAAACTTCCCTCAAAACGCTTTTTACTGTCAGCTCCCCAAAACTCAGATTCCCCAAGTGGCTTTATGCTGAACAAACCACAGTTCTCCACAATTAAAATTCTTTTAATTCCCGCACCAGGAACCCCAGTGAAACGCCACACATTTTCTCACAAGCCCTTGTGCCACACACACATTTCTCTTCTTATGGACACAGGCGCTCGGCTCTGTGTCGGAGTTTGGCAGCATCTCCCGCTGTCCCTCACCGAGGAAAGGACCCAACCAGTTGTGCGGTCTGCGCAGTGTGATCTCAGAAGCAGAAGCCCCATTTGTTTTTGCTTCTTTTCAACAAACCTATCCCTACAGATTGATTCCAGCCCGGCACAGCGGGCTGGTAAATACACCCGAGGTAGCTGCAGCAGTTGGTGTTTTCAAATATCCATCTTTTCGAAGGATGGCATTTTCTCCCCCAGCCCCTTAGCAGAGAGCTTTGCTCTTTCCTGTACTCAAATCGCCTGCCATAGATATTCAGTTTTTGACTTAAAACATCTCCTTTTCACTCCAGTGGCTGTATACAGAGAGACGACAACACAGAACCACCCCAGATTAGTGTACATTATGGCAGCCGTTCAGTTTATTTATTTATGTGAATTTGGCCATTTGTTTTTCCAGTCATTAATAAAATGCAGTTGATTCAAATGTGTACAACTGAAAATGGCTTCTAAGGGAGCTTTCTGCTCGTGGAGCGGCTGCTTGGCTTCCAGGGCTTTCGCTCACTGCCTGGAGTGAAAACAACTTTCACTTTCTTATGTTCTTCATTTCACCCCAAAATGGCCTATAGTTAAGAGATCAAACACAGGCACAATACTTATGAGGAGCAGAAGGAAATATCCTCTGGTGTTAAGATAAAACCATTCCTTTGCCACTGGGCATTGCCATTGCAAATCACGGCCAAAATTCAGTGTGAAGGCCAGCATCAGTCATTATCTGGGTAGCAGGAGGAGTCTTCTGATATAATGGAAGAAAACGTCAAATTTTGGGGACACAGTATCATCCTAGAGGAACTGGCATCAAGATGAGTACACTGCACAGCTTAGGCTGTAATTGTTTCGTTCCGTTTTCATAAAGCACCTAGTAAAATGGGGCCTCCAACCAAGGACTTAATGATCCTGAAACACGTTATTTTAATAATTGCTGTATAATTGAATCGGTATTCCGTAAGGTGCGTATCCAGAGACACTCCTGCCCAGCGCAGAGTATTGCATACAAACATTTCAGCTGAGCCCTCCCTTCTAACGCTCGGATTCCAGCTTTGGAGACTTTGATCACTCTTCAATCCCATTTCAGGATCGTAACATCCAAACGACCTTTCTGGGGGTTACAGATACCCTGCATTTTGCAACATCTGATCCTTTCTCTGTCTTCTGCCAATAATCAGCAACTTCAGGGACAGAACTTCCCAATCCATTTTGAAGCAATTTTTGCTGTCTCTCAAAGCCTTGCTTGTGTCACAAGGAATTCCAGCTTAAAGGTTTCTTGGAAACAGTAGGAAATAGGTTGACTTTCAGCCCAAAACTTTACACACTCTTAATGAATCTATGCTGATACTTTATTTTCCTGAAGTCAAAGGTGACACTCACTGTTTCCTTGTACAAGCATACATTTAAAAAAAAAAAAAAAAAAAAAAAGCAATTGTTGTATCTTTCCACATTTTGTGTTCAAATCCTGATTTGGAATGGTTTAAAATTCAGGGGATATTTAACAGCCTCGGGGATCTGGCAGGGCAGATAAGCCAGGAGGAGTAAAGAAAAGACAGTAGCAACCGCCAACTTACGCCAAGATCTGAGTGACATTTGGGCTTTAAACAAAACACATTTCCCAGGACCAGACAGATAAACGATTAGGGAATATTCATCAGGTGTGTAATTATAGTGATATTTCTTTTTATGTGATAGAGATCAAGGACTGGGATGGAGGGACTAATGTCTGGAGATGGGTGTATCCTCCCTCTACTACAAAAAACAACAAACTAAGACTAGTCTGCACTTATTGTGGTTAAGCTTGGATGCAGACGTGGTCCATGTTTGCTGATGACAGGTGACTGCACACATAATTATTATAAGGAAAAATCCCTCATGGACTGGGACCTCTGCCAATTCAGTGCACATAGACAGGAGAGTGACCAGCCATTTAACGGTGAGATAGTGTTAGACTGTGAAAGCAAAAAGCAGCTGGACACCCAGATCTCACCAACAGTCAAAGGGTGCTGGACATGGATGGCTCCTGACCTGCCTCTGTATCAGTCCTGTCAATGAAGGGCAGGGAAGACACCAGTTCTCATTCAAATCAGCAGAACATCTTTTCTCCTCTCTTCCCCTAACTTTTTTTGCCTTTCCTTTCCTCTCTGGCTCTTGAGCACTGATGCAAGAATTTCAAGCAACATCAACGCTGATGTAACTCCATTTGATTTACTGGCACCTGGAGGCTATTCTTTGCCTGCCATCGTGCTGAATGGTAGATGCTATGAAGGTCCTGTTCTTGCCTTGACAAATCTCAAGTTAAAATAAAGGTAGTAGAGACCTTTAGACACAAGAGCAAGTCACAAGGGAGTAAGGATCTGAAAAGCTCCCCTTGAATTTAAACAGTAGGGGTACCAGGCACATTTACCATGATCTGGATTGCAGCAAATAACAGTATTTTGGAGCTGAGAAAACTCTGCTACATCAGGAGGGAGAGAATGCTAGCTGCTAATGTAGGCGACAGATTTCTTGGGCATCCAGCTAGGTCATGTCCCGCTGATGGTGTACTGTAGCAGGTCCATGGCAGTTGGATCATGGCTGTATATAGGCAGATCTGCCAAAGGTCCAGGGACTACAGAGAGAGACACAGCAGCAGAGCTATGCGGAAGTATGGGTTCTCCATTCACCAGCAATTCCCTCAAACTGGGGGTGAAGAAAGAGCCATGAGGCCAAAAGGCAGCTATCTTGCTTGGTCAACATCAACAACAACATCCAACATCAATCTGTACTGAGCCAAGCAAAGTATTTCAGTTCCATATGAAGCATTTTAATTGAAGTGAAAAAATGTTTTGAAAAGCCAAATTCATTTGAGCTGAAAAGTCTAAATGTTCATTTTGCAAAGATTGAAAAGAAAAACTGAATGGTTAAAGTAATTTTTTTTGTCTAAACAGTTCACCCAAAACGGAAGCTTGGTTGTCAAAAGTTCCTGAAACTTCGCATAAACTTTGACCCAAATACAGAACTTTGCACTTAAAGGTGAAAAGGAGCATCCTTAAGACAAGAAGATGCCCACTCAAAATACGGTGACTACTTCTCTGCTAACAGGCTTGCCTCTTGAAACTTACTTTTACAGATAACCTTTTTCTTGATCAGCCCTTCTCAGTTCTGTGCTCATATAGCCTTATTTGAGTGTGTTTTGGCAGGACCAGTGCTGAAGTAATACGGATTTGTTAATAAATATCGGTCCTGATTTTTTCTATGTAAACCTCCAAAACAATGTGCAGGACTTTAGTTTCCTTGGGTGCCTGCAACAGAAATATTTTACAAACAGGGACTGTGATGCTGAGATTTTCAGTCATCGTTGAGGAATCTCAGTATTACCTCCACCGAAGCTGTTGCAGTTGGAAGTTGGCTGCTCTTTCTATTTAATTTGGACAACACCAGGGCAGCTGGTGTAAACGGTCATAGCTCCACTCCAAATGTCAGCTCGTGTCATGCTGGCTGAGGATCTGCTGCTACATCTGTTCTCCAGCTTCTCAGCATCTTAAAACAGTGCATGAAAAGGTTGCAAAGTACAGGACTTATCACATCTGATAGAGCACTATAAAGTGATTTGTGGCTGCTGAGGAGTCCTTCCATTGACGTCAGGGCTGTGGCTCAAACCTTTGATCAGCTGCATTGCTTCTCAGCAAAGTGAGACTGGTGCATAGGTGCGGACGGTGGCTCTCAGCCCCACAGATCCACTTTGACCTTGTCTGAGTCAAGCCTCTGTTGCCATGGCTCTAGAAGAGTGATAAGACTTTTTACTGCAAGGTGCTTGAATACGGAAAGTGTCAAGGATCATCCTGATTAATGGCTAGGGGATATCAGAGGGGAAGGAGCTGCATATAATAACAGATTTTTTTCGTGTGGGTTCCCTCAGGCTGCAACCTTGCAACTTACCCAGAGTTTTTTTTGTGATTTTATGTGAATGAGAGAGCATGCCAAACTACTGTGTTTTGTAGAGCAGGCGCCTGGCCATTTGTTTGGTGAAATGGAGAAAACATACTAGGACATCACACCTGTGGAAGGAGGCTACCCAGGAGGATTTGCACACCTAGCTCCCTTTGGTTCCCTCTAGAGTCAGATGGAAAGAGAGCATCGTCCAGTGGCCTAGAGATGAAGCTTTGTGAAACCAGGCAACAAGCTCAGCCTGGCTCAGCAAATCGAGGGTGAATATGAGACATGAGTCGGGTCAAACGGCATTTACGAAAATCCACTGTGGTACAGATGCAAAGCAAGTAGGTCATTACTGCTGGGACCCCAGGCTGGCACAGGCTACAGTGCAGCTCAGCTGGGCACTTCCAGCGTAAGTTTTGCAGACTCGCTCTTTCCAGCTCTGGCGAGATGTGCTGTTGGTGTTGACCTTGGCTTGGCTTCCCCACTGCTCGTGCTGTCATTCGCACCTGCACCAAGTGGAGGGAGAACACCCACTGTTGAGGTGCAGCAGCATTTTGCATACTCTCCAGTAAGGAAGCAAAAAGCGTTTTGCAATTTCACCCACCCAAACCCAAAGTGGGACTGAAGATTAGGGAGAAGCAGAGCTCCTACTGTTTGCACTGGTCTGTAATGTGGAGTGTGAGACCACTATCAGGCGGAGGAGAGCGGGTCAAACGGCCCTTTTTCTGCCATCCCCTCAGGGCTTGCTGGTAACCTGCCACCCTCTGTGCAGCTACACTTTCTAAGAAGACAGGCAGTGGCCAGGTGGAGAACAGGGTTGCACAGTGTCAGCTGTGTGGGGGACCTGACCCAGGGCTTCTCCGGATTTGAAAATATCCTGTCCAAAGCTCAGCAGCAAAGCACAGACATTGTTGCTGCTCTTAGCAAAAACAGAGGGAAGCATTATGGGCTGGCAGGGCCCTGGCACTTTGTTCTGGGCAGGCAAATCATTCGTATTTTATTTATTAATGTAGTCCCTTATTTTGTCCTAATGTTCTCCAATTCATCTATTTTGTGGATCATTTTATTTGCCTTTGTTTCTAATTGTGGTGTATGGCTTTTGGGGATTGGGTTTCAGTTTGGGGAAGGGGTTTTTTTTCTTTTTCACAACAGTTTTAGCTGCCATTTCTACAGCCACAATATCTGGGGTACTCTATGGAAACCAGTCTTCAGAACAGACCAGGATCTGTTTCTGTCCAGGAAGCAGATCCAAGGGGATCAGCCTCCTGCAGGACCTGCCCCCAAAAAGTGTGATGTAGTGAAAAATGGCCTGGTGGTCATCTAACTGCTGGAGACGCCACAAACCTGTCTCCCCTGGAGAAGTCTTCTCATCTGCTGATGATGAGCAGGGCCTCGCTTCTCCTCTGCTCTGCTGATGCAGCACCTAACATGTAGCCTTCATCCAGGACTGGGCTCTTGATCCTTCCAGTAATACACAGTAAAGGTGCCATTTTTCACCACAGATTAAGTGCATCAGTGCTGTTAACCTGGCCAAATTGCAGTCTGCAGCAATTATTGTCTGCTAAAAGAGAGGCCTTTGAAAGAAGACTTGGAGTCCTGTTTGCATCCTACCTTGAGTGATTATGTGCTGATTCCCGTGTTCATGAACCAGCGAGTACCTATGGACCTGCGCTGCAGTGCAGGGTAGGAATGAGGAGAGAGGTTCTTCAGTGTTTACAGATCCTGTGGAAGATAATACTTTCAAATATAACCTCTTCAGCTCAGCCCTTTCCTTAGTGTCTGCACAGTGTTTGGTACCTGTAGAAGTCTATCAAAGAGCACCAAAGCTCTTGTGGTTTGTACCAGCTGATGTCCATGCCAGCAATCATTGTGCATCTGCATCCCAATGTGCCTGGAGGCAGGGGAAGCTCTGACAGAAATAAATTTTGCCTTAGAAAGACTTTGTTTCCTCTGGATTTTGCTGACTGGGATTTCCAGCTAAGTCTTGCCTGAAGTCTGAAGCATTTCTAAGAGCTCTTATAGATGCCTCAGATGCAAGAGTTAGTCTAAGCAGAGATTTCCCCTGCTCCAGTATTGCTCTATCCTCAGCAGAACTGCTTGTCTTTACAAACCTTGTCAGAGGGGATGTGAGCGCAGCACTTCATCAAAGCTTGCTGGAAACCAATTAAACCCTCTAAATATATTGGAAGGCAGGAACAGACCCACCTAGATCATGAGCCCACAAGGGTAAGACTTACAGGAGGAAGCAGTATCTTTTACAAGTTCAACTAATACTACTGGAGAAAATTTTCAGGAGCACAACTGTGGTTTTTGTTCGTGAAGTAGAAAATGTGAGGCTTTGGGCTATGAAATCAAACCTTCTCTTTAGGGATTGGGCCCCTGAGCACCCTGCTGAACCAGCTGCATGATGTTGCTTCCTCATTTGCCTCTGGGGATCCCTGTAACTAAGGGAACCATTTTGTTTTGCAGATTGAGAAGGGAATCAAATAGTTGAACCCTTAGTAAACTTGCAAACACAACTGGTTGTCTTTGATGATTTGTTAGTTTGGACCTGAGCCACGAGACCTGGGGATTGCAGTCCAAGTTCCTAGAGATCCGATGTCTGACACGCGGAGCAGGAGATCAAAGTCAGGATGAGTGGAGCTGGTTATCAGTTGGAGAGGTGGCCAGAGGGGTTTCCAGTTGGAATCTTCTTAAAATATCTCCGGCCCATTTTGAAGCTGGCAATCTTGGCTGAACCTGAGTCACCTACTTAATAAAAATTCCATGTTCAGTCCGTAGAAAGGCTTCCAGCACAATTAGATCAATTTCCTCTAAGTAGCAATAAATGTGTTTTCCTTTAAAAGGCCAACACAAGCACATTATCACAGCCTGTAATCCCCATTCTCTCTATTAGCTCAAAGTACATCCTAAAGGTCAAGGGTCACAGCTAAAGACTAATCAGTCTCATTAGCCTGTCTAATTTATCTTAACTAGGGGGACACAAACACACTAAAACTGTTAGGGAGACTTTTTGGTCAGGATATGCGAGTCATTCATCAGGGTCCTGTAGCTTCCAGAGACAGGAAGGAGAGAAACGACACAGGGACAAAGCCATTCTCCAAGGATCCTCTACACCAAGATGCACCCACGCAGGCAGGACAGGGCAGAACCCTCCCGGAGGCTCTGCTGTCCTACCAGGCAACATCCCAGCAGGATGGGGGGGAGATATGGAAAAGCATCTCGCTCTTATTCTCACCCACATGCCGCCCAGCAGCTCAGCGTCTTCCTTGCTCAGGCTCCACTTCGGCACTGCTTGCTGGTCCGGGGAATGGTTTGAGTTGGGCTGGTTAAAGTTTAACCCCTCCCCAGCTGCAAGGGCCCTGTCAACCACCACAGTGACCTGGGGACGTAAGATGCCCCTCTTTCTCCCACACGCGTCGCTATCCCGTCAGCTCCCAGAGCCCAGCACCTTCCCTCTGCATCCTGCACTGCTCTGCGGCTTGGCGGGAGACAGCTGGCCCCCTCCCCGCTCCCCTGGCAGGCCGATGGAGAAGGGGGATAAGGGGCACAGTGCTCAAATCCAGCTGGAAGCAGCATGAAAAAGGAAAAACGAAGCAAAAAATGAACTCTTGTGGAAGCAGTTTTGTCTGTGGTTATTAATGTAGCTGTTTTAGATGCTACCAGCCCAACCACAGAGCCCAGCTCCTGAACCTCACTCTTCACCATTAGCAGACACTGCAAATTCCCTCACAAACATTGCCCAGAATTATTGTCTTGGTGCCGGGCTTTAGTAGCCCAAGGCACCAAAGCAAACCCTGAGGCTAGTTTCCAGCCCCAAGACTCTAACTCACGTTTCCATCCTGAATGCTCCTGGCTGGGAGGGATTTCAGAATTCGTGCTGCCAGCGTGTCTTTGTCCACTATTAAAAGACAAGCAGGTTTTCTGCTAAGAAAAGAAGGAAATGTAGATTATTTAACAAATTTCAACAGGAGGAGGCTGGCCAAACTCTAAATCAAAGTCACCTCTTGAGATTCTTCTGGGAGAAAGGAAAAGGTTATCCCTCACATCTCTGTTTCTGTCTTAGAAATATGTGGCTCCAGAACAGTTGCATTTCCAGTGACCATCAGCCACAGAAAGGACAATATTGCAGTTGCAGACCCTTCCCCTCGTGCACAACCCTTGTTTCTGTATCATGCGTCTGTCCTCATCCCGCCCTCCATGACACCGCGATGTCAGAGCATCTCGGGACACAGCCGTACGAACAGAGATGAGCTGGTTAAATTCAACCGAAGTCCAGCTGCTGTGCAAACCTGTCATCACCCAGCCAAGGGGCTGCAGCCAAGGACAATGGTCATGGCAGAAAGGCTCTTTGGGCACCCATCTTCCTCCCTCTCCATCGATCACCTGCTGTGCATAGGTCACAAGCACTGAGGCTGAAGAGGTGGAGCTCAGGAGGCTGCCAAAGGACTTGCAGCCTGGGATTTCACCTGGGGGAGGGAAGTTTGAGGTGGATAGCATCACACAAACTTCAAAGGTTCGACCACTCTGACAAGAGGATCTATAAAGTGTCACCCTGTCCCATTTTTAGTCATCCATTTTGACTGATTTTCTCACTTTCAAGGTAATTGAATGGGAAATAGGGGAAAATGAGCTTTGCTGTGCCTTACACTGCCAGAAGCATGTGTGCATTCCTGGCATGTTGCCTACTCAGGCTAATCTGGGCTGAAGAGAGAGGAAGAGGGGCAAAGAGGTGGTGAAGATCCTCAGTATAGCTCGAATGCTGGAGCTCTCTCTAGTTGGCTGTTTCTTGGTCCTGTTGGTGAATTGTTGCAGGTGGGACGAAACTGCAGTCAGGGCCACGTGTCTCAGCCTCCATGGGTCATCGCCCCCCACTGCAAGCACAGGTACAAGAGTTCCCCATTTGAAGAACCAGCTGAACAACCTTTTCCAGATTCATTTTCAGGGAAACTGTGGCCATCATAATTCCTGTGCACAGAAATTAAGTAGATACCTTTTCTACAGGAAATCTTGAGAATGCCAGTCTGTCCGGATTTTGAAACGTTTTAAATCACAGTTGCGTTAAAGCTCCTAACATTGACTTTTTCAAGTGGGCTTAAACGACCCATAGCATTTGGCATCTGTCCTTTCCACTGGGGGAAAGCCAGCTCACTGATCTCAGGTACACCTGTAGCTACGTGCAGCTTTGAAGGTGGTGAGAAACATTCCTGTCCATCCCAGTTCATCAAAGCAATCAAGCACATGCTTAGTTTTAATTACAAGCTTACACCTGGTTAAAGCTAAGTGTGAATAAATAGTGAGATTTGAGTGGCTGCTTCAACCTATGTTTCAAATGTGTTATGCACATCGAGTCTGCTATTTCTTTCCTTTCCCTTTTTATTTTATTTAAGACTGTTGTGTCATACTACCCACAAGTTTTTGACAAGAAAGATTCAGTCCACTCTTACTATGTGGCCAAGCTGCTTTGGGCAGGCTACAGCTGATCTAAGACAGCTTCTCCAGGTTAGGCGCCTTGCCTAGGTTGGTGGACCAAGTTTCTTCTGTAATCAGGAAAGGAGGTGGGTGCCTCTGAAGGAGGATTCATCTTTTCTGTCTGGGGCAAGTGTCTGAGGGCAGATGAATCAGTTTGTGGAGATCCCTGCCTTTTTCCCAGGATAGCCGAGGAAGTCTAGACTGTAAGCATGGATTAGTCACTTAACTTCTAGGCAGCCGTAGTGAAGCAAAAACATTACACCTAGATATTTTTCACGCTATAGGGTTGGGTGAGATGAATCCAGGTCTCGCTCTCAGACCCACACAAGCCTTGTTGGGCAGTGAGTTATTAGTGAGTTATTTCCTGAGAGCAAGGGTGGGAAATGCCTACTCCTGTTCCCAAGCTTTGCTCACAGACATCTCCCACATCATTAAAGAAGACATAGGTATGGAGTTAGAGGAGAAGTATACAGTCAGGTCCTTGCTTTCCCCACATACAGCAACTTGCAGGGCCAGATTCCCACCTGAAGATCCTGCCCCTCAACTCTCAGGCATATTTATTGCAGTGTTAATCAGAAGGTGGGGTGGAAGCATTCATAATGTCCTGGCAATAAGGAGGAAGGTGAGAAGTGGAGGAGATGGAGGGGAGGGAGGGAAATTCATTTATTGAGATGATGGAGTGACTCCTTCAAAAAAAAAATTAATAATGATTAAAACTATGCTTGAGACAGTCCATTTAAATTTTAAAGGTGTATTATCCCAACCAAAGGGGTCCAGTGCTCAGCACCTCTTCCTACAGATTGCCATCCATCTTTTGATTTTCATATAACCTTGAAATACAATAATTACAATAATGTCGATGTATGCACAAGGATTCTCTTTTGTCTGATGGGTCGAGTGATTGTAAATGGATCTTTTTTTTTTTTTTCTTTTTACCTAGTAGAGATCATCCTTTACCTAGAATCTATGTCTAAATCTTACACCTTTTCTCTTCTAGAGGAATGAAAAGAAGTGCTGTGTCCACCCAGTATGTTTTGTGTTTCTGGTGGTCAGAGGAAAGTCTACTGGGTACAGGAAAACAAAAAAGAGATTTCTCTTTCTTTCATTTTATCTGACTTGGTAGCTGGGAATGCGCAAAACTCTTAACTTGTTCACTGAATGAAGACATTTTATAGCACTTAATTCCCACAGCAGCAACTGATGGCTTTATTCTGCGTCCTCCTCCTCAGGGCACCCATGCTGTTCTTCCTGCAGCGGCACCGCAGCATTTCTTTTGCTGGAGATCACACTGGCTAGTTATTTTGCAATGCAGATAAGCCCTCTTTGCATCATTTCCAGGGGAGAGAAACAGAAGATCCCCTTTTGGAAATCACCTTCTTCTTTCTTATATGCTGCCTTCCACTGTCACAAAAACATTGCACGCTGTATCCTTCCATTCCAGATCTTATATCCAACAAGCTTTTGCTGACTACATAACCTTCACTAACCTGAAATTCCTGAGTAGTCCCAGGAGCTCAATGCATCTTGGAATAAAATTTTTGTAATGTCATTTAAGGGTATTCCTAATCCAGAATTATTGAGGAGGCCTGGGTCATGGGAATTGAGTTTGACACTTGACAAATACTTGGCTTTGTGTAAATGGACAGGCCACTGAAATAACTGCCTTTGGATGTCACATGAAGAGAAATTAATTCTTTATTAACTTCCGCAATGATAATCTAATAAACTCATTTGGTCTACTAGTTTCAGCACTTAAAGCGCTCAGTCGATTGGATGCAAATAGATTTTTTCTTCCCCTCTGGAACGGTGCCTCTGTGGTGTGCAAAGGGACATCGGTGTGGAGAGCCAGGCCTGGCATGTGAGGATACAGTGTACGTGTTCAGATCCTGCTACTGCTTATCACGAGAGAGACAGACACAGCAGAAAGACAAATAGCAGGGGCTAGAAAAATACTCTGGTAGGAATGAAAAGGGCTTTTTATTAAAAATTCATATTTTAAACAAATTTGCTTTGACTTGAATTCAGATTCCTTTTCTTCTTAATCAGGTATTTTAAAGTAATATACAAGGAACCAACACATTCGCTGTTTCCTTTTGGTATTACAGCACAAGACATTGGTCCCAGCCTTTCGGACTCTTTGCTGGATGGTGTACAAATACAAAGAAAGCTAGAGTTCCTGTCCTAGAATTTTAGTGGCAAAGGCTAAAAATAAAAATGGAACTATGTGGACCAAGCAAGCCTCTAATTCCAGAAGCCAAGCATGTTCAACGAGAAAATAAGGCTCTAATATGTGACCTAAGTGTCAGATCAACCCAGCCATTGCCACTTGGAGGTTGAATTTCAAATGTCAAGCCACAAGCTGCTGCAGACTGACCAGGAACCACGTGCAAAATAAACAAACAAAAAGGCTATGCAACACAGAGTGAAACACGACCTCACTCTGCTCATTTCAGAGGATGGACCTTCCCGTCAAGAGGAGAGGGACGCTGGCTGACCAGTCCAACGCACTTTCTGTGTTGTTTTTCTATATGCCTGCTTCTGTTGACAGAGACTTCAGAGCATTCAAGGTTACTGCATTGCCTATCAATAAGCTCGTGCAGCTGTGATCTTTTTCATTTTGGTGCAAACTAGAACCACCGATAAACCTGGCTTTGATCAGAATATCTACACTGCATCACCACTGCTTGCTCTGCACCCACCGTCAATACAGCCCAACAGGAGCTGGCTTAAAAAGCCAAGGCATGGTGTGCTTCTTCCCAGCATGCATTTCTTACCCTTCCTGTTGGTGCAGCACATAAAAAGTGTTTCAGTTGCAAAAGCCAAATATTTATTACTATTTGCTAATCAAGTTGATTCAGAACAACATGAAAAATAGTGAAGTCTAAGTCTGTCAGTTCCATGTAAATATATAATTTGCACAGGAATATATAAACACATACATGCATATTTACTTCTGATTAGTGGCAATCATCCTATGAAAGAGATGGTGGAAACAGAGCAAGGGTTTTCTAGATTGTCTGAAGTCTCAGTATCCTCTCTGCTTCTCTCTTTTCAGAGGCAACATGAGGTGGAGGACTTCCTCTCCAGCCCACTGTGTCCTGCTCTCTGGCTTCACTGCAGAACTGCCAGGGAGGTCAGGATCCACCACCAGGGCTGATAGCTCTGCATTCTTACACAGTCAAAGGAAAAACAGATTCGGAGAGATCCAGAGTGCCCAGATGATCTTTCTTCTCCAAATCAGCCTATGCAACACTAACACCAGCTTTGCTTCCTGAATACTTCTGAGACTGAAGTAACAGCTGCCTTTATTTTGGAATATCGTTCTCACTGGCAGTCTGATGCCCTGGAGGACCTGAGCCTTGTTGCCTACACAGCTTCATAAATGGGGTTTTGGCTTCTTTGTGAAAAGAAGTCTTCTTTGTTAAGTCTGTGCTAGTAAATGGCATGTTGGAGACACTTCCCAGCCAGCCTCCCTGCTCTCTGCCCTAGCTCCAACGAGCAGATTTGCATCTCAGTCTCTAGGTTTGTCCCTCACCATTTATTTCTCAGAGTTTGGCATTGAACCTAATTAATATCTGCATGCCGAATAGGCTCCCAGAATCACAGAAAATAATCTAGAAGAGCTCAGCAAAGGTCCTGCAGTCCTTTCCTCCATGCCAGACCATCAATTCTGCCTATGTTATTCTCAGCAGACATTTGTCTAGTCCAACACCGACGCTGCATTTGTTAATGCTCAAGAGGAATGCACTGCAGCCTGCAGACAGGGCTTCAGTTTCACTGATATCATGGGCTCTGTCAACACCCAGAAGACAGTTTCTGCTGCTGTCAGGGTGGGAAACCAGTGTCTGTGACATGTCTCACCGTTTGCTGTGGTCTGTCTTGCCGTAGCCATAGCCAAGTTCTCCACCTCTGCCTGTGAAAAGCAGCTGTTATTTATAGGCCGCTCTCTGCTTCCTCCCCATGTTGGATATAGAAGCAATAAAGAGGTAGGGACCATCCCCCTGTTCACAATATATTCTCCCACATCTCTCCAGCAGCAGCTGATGGGGGGGGACACCTCAGATGTGAGGTGAGAATTTGTTTCTCTCACTCAGAGACCTGCTGTTATCGCTGTCTGCCACAGAGATATTTTTAATATCACATGAGTGTGGATGTTGGATCCTGAGGTCCTCAAAGACCATAAATACCATGCTGGCAGGTCTGGGTGTTTGTTTGGGTTTTTGTTTCAGGTTGGGGGAGATTTTTCCTCTTACAGAAGGAACAGAATGGTGATGTTTCCCACAGCTGTAGAGTTTGCTACTCATATCTCCTGGATGGATACCTGGTTTCAGGGACCATCTGCTGCTTTTTCCAAAGCTGATGCCAGAAACCTCTCTCCAACTGAGAAGTAGGTGGGTGTCTTAACACAGCCTGCAGTGGTAAAGAGCCGGGACGTGGCAGCAGTGCAGCTGTTGGCTGCAGGGGCACGGCTGGCCACTGTGTAACATCGTCATGTCCTTTCCCAGGGACCTGGGGGCAGTCAGACCTCTTGGGGGCTGGGGACAGGGCTAGGGGCTCCGGAGCACCCTCCAAACCAGGCTGGCACCGTGCTGCGGTGCAGAGCTCCTGCTTTTGTCCACTGAGAAAGGAGAACTTCAAAGAAGAAATTCCAGCCAAGGCAATACTTTTCAGAGCTCAGTTAGTTTTTGTAATCCCCTAGGAAGCAGTTTGAGCACATGAAACTCATCTTACCAAGTAAATCAAGGCATGGGTGTAGCAACAGCTTAGCTTAACCGGTATCATGTGCCGGCGACAGTGCAGGCTTACAACGCTGCTGCGAAAGTATCATCCACTTGCAGCCAGGACAATGAGGAAATGAAATCTGCTGCATGGGAAGCGGTCCGAGAGACACACTTTCCAGTTCAGGAGGCATCGGTCTGTCCTGCTGCCTCCCTGGTTGCTGAACAGAGTGACAAAGTTGTTTTATTAGTGGAACATTCGTGTTTCCACAGAGGAATGAGAATCAGAGCAACGATAAAATCAAGAGCAAAATTCTGTTGCGTTACAAAAATAAACTTCTTCCTCCAGGCTCAGAGAACACTCATTCATTTCTGAGCCTTGTTTGCAAGGAAATTTTAAGCAAATGTTGGTAATAACAGGACACACTGGAAAATTATAGTCTTGTACGGTTTTCCTGTTGCATTTGTTCAGACCTACTTGCATCACCTGCTTAATTTCACTTTTCTCCCACTGATATCTCCTGAAGATTTCAGGACTACCTCCCGACATCTATATTTGGTTATAATTTGAGTGTAATTTGATACATAATTAGAGTAGAATAGAAGACTGAGTATTTAACTACCCATACATCTCTCTCTAATTTAAATAATTCCTAATATATCTAACTGTTTTGCCTCATATTGCACTGATGTGTATTGAACTGGGGATAATGAAATAAGGAATGTGAGGGGGAAAAATGTTATTTCAGAGTAGGAAGATCACCAATTAATGACATGAAAAACCTAGTGGGAATATCTGTACACTTAATGCCCCTTCTGCTTTGAATATAATGTGGTCATAGTCTCTGGCATGAGGGCTCTCAGAATAGTCTTCAGAACAACTTGTGTTTCTGTGAAGCTGTCTCCATGTGATCAAATGTCCCACAGCTTTTGGACAGGACTTCAACATACAGAGGGTAAGAAATAAGATTAATTTCACCCTCAGCTATCTTCAGCCACGTCTTAGAGCTTGCATTTAAGAGGAGAACAAACTATCTTTTGCAGTTGCATCTTTCTCTCTCTTGTGTCTAGAGAGAAGCCAGATTTCTGGCTTAAAAAAGAAGCCTAAATTTGAAATGGTTAAAGTTAGGTGAGTTCAGCTCTTCGGTGTGCGACTATATATCCCTGACCCGGTGTACCATGTCACGGTCAGGGAATTGTTTAGCCGTTGGATGGGGGTTGGCTGGGTTTTACGCTGGTGAAACAGCACTGCTGGATTTCATCCTGCAATGTGGGAAATACTTTAACACATTCCTCTCTTTAACAATATAAATTGTCCCACTCATGCCTAAATAGGGGCAGGTGCTGATGGATGCACAAGCAGGCAAGAAGTCAGATGTGGCTATGAATCAGAGATTTCAAAATGTTATTCTATAGTCATTGAGGGAGGGGGTAAAATGGAAAATCCTGAAGTTTTTGAAGGGTAAGAAAAGTTTGATTTCAATAAGGATAAAGTTTTATTATGACATTGGTTGACGTCTTTCACACAAAGTAAAATAAAGCCATTTAAATAATATAATTTTAGTATGTAAACTCTTGAAAATACAGTACAATATAGCCTAATACCAGCTGGTTATTGGAAAAAACAGTGGCTATGGAATTTGTTCAACATTCCATTGAAAAATTCAATGAAATCCATTCTTTGCAAAGGAATGCTTTCATTTAGATGGATCATTATTCTTGGTGGAAATATTTTTTTAAGAAATCTTCAATCCACACAAGAGTATAGGAAAAAGCAGCCCATGCAAGGGATCCTGGCCAGTCTGGGCTCCCACCTGCCATGAGCTGGTGCAGAACCAACACTTTTCCCCGTGACAAACCCTGGGGCAAAAGAATATCTCAGCTGAGTACCTCTGGGGTGTGTTTTTATGTTTTTTTGCTCCACATAATCTCACCTGTTCCTTCCAAACAATTTCTAGGGATGCCAACAGGACCTCCGCACATCGGGGCATGCTGCCTTCTGCACCCCACTGCTGTGGTCACTGCTCCCCCCCCTCCACCGCAGCCTACCCGCCATGCCACCCATAATGGACATCCCAGAACATCAGGTCACCTCGCTGTCCAGCTTCGGAGCATTGCTCCACAATCTTTTGTACTTCCAGGGCAGCTAAGGGGGGTGACAAAATCCCCAGTGCTAACTCGCAGCATCTCCTGGAGGGCAGCTCCCAGCCTTGCTCCCATCACATCACCGTATTCCCAACGCGGTGCGGGCATCTGGAAACTCCCGGCTCGCTGGCTCACACGCTCCCTCCCCCTTCCTTTTCAGGGTTTCTTTCTGTGCAGAACAGATGGGCACAAGCTGTTTGGGAACCATCGTCCTACCCTCCCCCAGACCCCGCAGAAAGATGCATCACCGGAGCAGGGAGCAATCCCCTCCCGGCCACGGCACAGCACCCTTTTCAGAGGGGCAGGTAAAAGTTTAACCAGGCTGTCTTTCAATGGTGGAGGCAGAGCCGCCTTTCATAGCCATGATAAATTGCTCCTGTCAAAACTACATGAATGCTCATATTGAAAAGCTCTTCTTTCTTTCTTTTTAACTTTCCCCCTCTCTCCAGTCACACGGTGTCTCTCGGTTGTTAGCCAACATTTAATGCCCACTTAGTCAAAGGGCACTTCCACTCCTTCTCATCTCTCTGTCCTGTCCCCTGGGGCTGCTGGGGCTGCGTTGTCACAGAAATACTGACGAGGAAGAAAATAAAAAAAGACGGTGCGAGGAAGAAACTCTTTACTATTTTTAGGGCTTTCGGTTTCAATTGCGTCCTTCTACCAGATGTCCCTAACCAAAATGATTGTAGGATGGAGAGGTGGACAGACAGATACCTGCCAAGAAAGTTTACAATTGGTGGTATGTTCTAAGTTAATAATTAGTCATATTTTGTAATACTTTCCAAAGGTGATAATGAAAGCATAACACAAAACAATCCAACACACCTCCTCTCCACCAGCTAAGCAGCAAGGCCAAAGCATGCTGGAGGTGTCCCAGGGAGACAAAGGCTGCTCAGCTCTTAATACAGCCCTAAGATCCTTCCCTACTTGTCAGCAGGCGTCTTTGCTCCATGGGTGCCCCAGAGCAGGAGCCACGGCTGGTGTTACCTGGGGCAAGGACTTTGGCCACAGAATTCCCTCTGCTTCATCCAAAATTGCCTGTTGTTGTCAACCTCCTGGCCCTGCTGCAGTGCTGCTCTGCTGGGGCTGGTAACACGACAGCAACGGTCATGAAACCCCTAAAATACTTACACTGGTCACAGATAGGAGGATGACATGGTTATCACCATGAAGATCCCATAAACCAAGTGTCTGCTCTTGGGTTTGGGACTAATGGGAAGAATGGGTTTAGGGTGTTTGGCAAGCACTGAGCCAGCTCAGCCTGGGCTAGCAAGTCACTCATCTAGCTCAGAATTTCACCTCCAGGAGAGCTGGTGAAGTCCAATACAGGGAAAATTGACCTGAACATCCACCCAGAGCACCATGTACTTGTGCTGGTGCCACATTTGCTCACGTAATGGCCATAAGCTCCTCTTCTCCTCACTCTAAGCTTGCTGTAAGGAATGGGGATGACAGGACGTGGTACAGCTGTCCCCAGCTGTGCTGCTCTGGTGCCCATCCCTGGTCAAAGCCCATGGTCCAATGGGACCATGACACTCACAGCACACCCGGCTCCCCGGGAGCTGTGTTTCACCCGACCTGTCTGTGGGAAATACCCAAACCCTGGAGTGCTGCAGCTCCCGTTTTAGAACATCTCTCCCTCCTCCGCAGTGCCTAAGCAGTAAAAGCCAGCCAGAAATTCAGCGCCAGACATTCAACACATATCTCCTAAGAAGAGATTTCAGACCTATCCTCTCAGTCTGCTCTGATTCCTTCCTCTCATGTTTTTCTGTCCATGTTGATATCTCACCATCGCCCAGTGCTCCCAATATATCCTCCAGACTGTAAATATATATGCTGCTGCCCTGCTGCAACAATCAGTGACAGCAGTATCTGGCACACACACACAGAGCTTTCCTAGATGCATCTTCTCTGTGACAAATATTTCTGCTACGGTCCTCGGAGCTAGTTACAGTGTCACTACCCTTATCACTGTCAGCTTCCTATAGGGTTCAGCACCATCCACATCTATATACGTATTTTGGGATATTAATACCATCAAGACACTCTTGTTATCCCAGCTTGCTTGCTGATTAACCCTTATTATAACCATACATACAAAGTGTACATGCAATGAAGACTGCACAGCTCTAACTTTGTTCCCACTTACCTATATAATCCCAGATATTTTAACAAAGCTACCTGGGTTAAGAAGACCAGGATTTGCCCATACATGCACTCTCATTTTAAGGGCTGCATTTCCTCTGACTGCAACAGAGTCACTTGAAAAGATTTGCCCTCCGATGAGCAAAAGAAAAGGGATGTTTAAAAACAAACTGAATAATCTCTGGAGGCTCCCTTTCAAGAACCACAGAAGCACAGGCTGAAAGTCAGGCCTGATCCTTTCTACAGTCAGCTGCCTTCGCTTTCCCCAGCTCTGGCAGTGTCCTGCTGACATTTCACAAATTGTTTGCTCTCTCCGTGCCTCAGTTTCCCCCATCCATCTACCAGGAACATTGCTGATGATCCTCCTTTGGAAAGTGCTTCTCAATCCACCATCAGAAGGCTCGTAGTGACTAAGTACTCGTGATACCAGCTCAGCTGATGATGTCTGTGCTGGTCCCTGCTTGTGCAGAGCCTCAAAACCGCCTAGAGGGCCTTTGCACTGCTTCAGCTTGCAAGGTTCGAGCCCAGCAGCTTTGTCGCCGCTGTCTCCTCTCCCCTCCATGTACCACTTCAAATCAGCCAGGTTGCACCACAGTTATTAACTGGTTTTGACTGACTTCTTAAGTTAATTATAATTTCACAGTGTAATATCAAGCATGATTAAAACAATTAGGTTTTCCACCCTCCTGCAATGCCTCCCTCCCCTCGCTTTCCCCTCCTCTCCTCCCTCCTTCTACTGCCTCCCTTCACCCTGGAAGTTTTTAGATACGCTTCTGCACCACTGCAACAAATTGTATGGTAGGATCTGAAATTATTACTCTCTTAAATGCATTAAACTGTTCATAAAGCAATTTGCAATGCCAGTTACCAAACTACAGCGAGCCTCCCAGCCTGACACCTCCCAAATGCAGAAGGATTCTTGGCAGCCATATCCTGCTGCAATGCTCTCTCGCTCGCTACAGTCAATGCCTGAAACTTAGGAGAAATCAATGCAATTATAGATACGAAGGTCCAATTACGGCGAAATGTGATCATTCTTTATCTCTGAGTCCCTTCAAGAAAATCAGGGAGGCCTTTTCTTTTTTCCCTTGTGAAGGGAGTTGCAATATAATGCAAAAGGATCTTTTAACAGAGGACCAAAAGAGAGGGACATCTGTCACTCAGCAGGCCAATTCTGATGTTGCCTGATACTGATTTGCTTTTAATACTGGTGAGCTTATTCCTGATTTACACCTCGGTGCATCCATTGTGTCTGACGAAATCAGTCTCCATTGACACTGCTATCGGGTTCCCAGCCCAGCACCCTGCATGCGGCCGCCTCCTCCGCTCCAGGTTCCTTGGGATAATTTTGCCCGTTCAGGATTTTTTCACCCACTGCCGATTGCGTCTGCTCCCCTCGCACAGCCAGCTCAGCCACGGGGCTGAAGGCGGCAGAGCAGGACACGGAGCTGCCTGGCTGCCCCCCATTAGCATCTGGGGCTCATCCCCACTGGTGGGCTCGCACCCCGACACGGAGAGGAGACTGGGCTCCTGAAGGCATTGAAATCATCTTCCTAGGAAAATAATTGGCCACCCCTTCTGGGCCAGACTTGATCCTTGTACCTGCCTAGCCGGGCTGACACACACCTGGAGGGACCAGCCCTGGTGAACTCTCATTTTCCTGGCAAATACAGGCTGGTTTCAACATCCCCAGAAAACAAGGGCAGAGAGAAGGGTCTGCAGTCCACATGTATGCGATACAGGCAGGTTCTGCTCCGTGGCAGTCATGCACATCGCACTAAGGTGATTTTAAGAGAAAAACTGTCCCTCCATAGCATTGACTTCTGCACACAGGAGTTCAGTGCCATGGACTTGTGCGTCTCTGTGCTTCACCTGTTATCCAACAGAGAAGGATCCTGATCAGGGCCAGGACATGACTCCAACTATACAAATAGAAATAAGTAACCATCTGCATTAATAGAGAATACAATCCTTTATCTGTGTTCATTAGGAAGCAAAGAAATTAGAGAGTAAATGATATATGTCCTGTAAGTTAGCTAACAGTTAATCACTGGAACTATATTGAGAAGTATATGTATATATGAAGTATAAAGTATTAAATCTGTTCCAGATTAACAAAATATCATGATTTATTTCTAGAACTGCAGAACAGGAATTTGTTTGCCACCACAGCCAAGTGTGAAGAAGACCATTTATCATAAGCCTCATAGCATCTTGTTCAAGGATCCCAAAGCGCTCAGCAAACATTGATAAACAGACCTTGATACATTCCCAGAGGAAACAATTATCATCATCATTTAGCAGTGCCAGGCAGGAGCCCAGGTGTCCTGACCACCATTCCTGCCTACGCAGCTCTTCTGATCCCCTCTCCTCTGCCGGAGAGCACCCATCCACTTTCCCAAACCGCTAGCTTGCTGCCAAAAGCTGTAGGAGCCAGGTTGTCACCAAGCTGAGATTTAGGGACCGCAGGGCTGTCATTTGGGCTGGCTTCAAGCTATTCAGCAGAGTTGACCCTTGGCACCTCGATCCATACCCTCACCCTGCCGACGTGCCCCAGCGCTAAGCACTGCCGGCACAGCCAGGCTCCCAAGGAGGACATCAAACAGAGGAGAAAATGATTGGAACATGGCCCCTGGATGCCCATTGCCCTCTCCCTGCTCTGTTGTTTAAAGCACATTTTATCCAGCAAGGAGGATCACTTGCCCCTGTGTGAGCAGAGGAGGTCGCAGCGCAGCATCGAGCAGCTTCCCCACGTCCCACTCAGGTGTTCAACCCCCTCCAGTTACCCCATTTTAATGGGAAATATTCAACGGGCTGTGCCACCTCTTTAAACAAAATCCCCACTGCGTTTTACCCGGGGAAGAGGAAGGGAGAGGACAGAGTGAAGCTGAACAGCGGGTTGACATGCTCTTGTGTGAGCGGGAGGCAGCTCTGTGCCGGGGTATTTCTAGGTGCCGACTGCATCGTGGCGGGGCGAACAGGGCCAGCCGAACGCATGCTGCCTGTCAGCACTCCCTGCTGCCCTCCAAACTGCCCGCACTCCTGTCCTCGCAGCCCAAAACATGTGAAGAAATCCTGAGAATGCTCTCCACATGCCGGGGCATGGACTTAAGAGGCTTAAGAAAATAAATAATCATAATATATCTAGGGGTGTTTTTATTTTCTCTCCAGATTCTGGACCCAGCTTTATATTTTCAAGGGTTTCCAACCACAGCAGCATCTATTTCCTTCTCCTACCTTTGGTTTTCCCCTCGAATTTCACACGTATTTTCTTTTCTCACTACACCACAAGAATTACGATAAGTAATTTGCTTATCTAGGTGTAAAAAAATTGTGTTACTGTACAGACTGGTTTTGCAATACTGAATGAGTGTTGCTTGTCAGGGGTGTAAATGTAGAGTTAACCCGCTTTTCATGGCCTGCACTTTCTCTGTACTTGTTTATCCCACATTTTGTGTCCGCCCCAGGATGGATCAAACTGTTTAACCTTTGACTGCAAAGTCAGAAGAATGACTCACTTGGAAGCTAAAATGTAAATAAATATATGCATTGCTAAATAAAACACTAATACACTAAACCAAGGCTGATAAATATTCTGATTGAAACCAGATTTAAATAAAAGGGGCAAATTATCAGACAGTGGGTATATAACTAATAATTTCAGGGCATAACTCAACACAGCACATGTCATAAGAAGTAAATTGTTTTAATCTTTGATTTTTCTTTACTATATAGATTGAAATCTTTTCTACTACAGTTGTTAAGTGAATCCTAGTATTATCACAAACACTGTAGAAGGACATGAAATATGGTTGATTTATTGATAAATCAAAAAATCTTTTCTTGATTACATTGACTGAAAAATGCTCAAAACCTCTGAAACCTTCCAGTACAGCACAGAGAAGTGAGGAAGTGGTAAATGATCTCCCTTTTTTGCCAGTATTCCTGCCGTAACCGTGCATGCCCGCAGAAAAAAGTTAGTCTCCTGTACAGGTACCTTCCCCTCTGGCACTAAATTACAAAGCGCTACCCCCAGTTACAGTCTCTAAAGCCATTAGCAGTTAAGAGAAAATAATCCCTGCAATTTGTGCAGCAATAAGTATTCTGTACGATGGAGGAATATGCAAAAAGGAGCGCAGCAGATCTGCCAGGAGGACGAGTCTCTCGGCTCAGGACTGCCACCTCCCTGCTCCTTGCAAAGTGGAGAGCTGCTTGAAGCAATTTATTTTTATTATTATTTATTTTCTATTTTCTTGCGTCTTGTCCTTACTAAACTGTCTCAGCGCAGCAAGCCTGTCTGCAAGGGCTTACATTCTAGGACATGTCATTTTTTTTGGCTCCGCTGAAGGAAAAGGTGGTGTTTGCCTCCTACGTTGGATCGAGCTTTCTGAACCCGGTGTTTCCACATTCTTGATTGCCCTGCTGTGTGTGATTCGCATACCAACCAAGGAGTCCTTTAGATCACCTTCCTAGTTCAATTTTTTTCCACCACATGCTGACTGAAAAGTAAATGGAGTACTTTTTCTACCTCCAATTTCCTTTGTTCATGTACCTGCCTGCACTTATTTTTGAAGAATCTTATCAAACAAGCAACAGTTTCCTAAAGTAGTCATCTGGCCCCTGGGTGATACACTGGGCTGATAAGTTATTAAGGGCTGGGATGTTAAAGGAAGATTGCTGTGAAGTGCTTTGAGCTGAGCAGACTGGAGGGGTTGCAATGGAGAGCATTCTCCCCTCCCAGACCAGCCCCACGGTGGACCCAAACCAGGCATGGCTCGGAGGAGACAACTGAAGGCACAGGGGTTTCTTCAACTTACCAGGAAGATTTTGACCTTCTTAGGTTAGTTATTTAGCTCTCTTGCTTGTCACCCTGGGATTGTCCAAATAGCAGTTCCCATTTAGTGTGTTCTCCTGGCTATGAATCTCCTGCATAAACCAGTTTCTGCATGGCAGGCGTGCTTTCCTTTCTGATCTCACACCAACCCTCTAGACTTCTAGAGATGAGGACTGAAACTGAAAATTTCAATTCAAAGAATTCAACCTGGATCAGTCGTAGAGTCATGCCAGTGATGTAAAGAGCTGGAATAAAAAAAAGGAGGATCTGTAGCTCCCTAAAAATTGCAAGGGGAAGCCCAGGTTTTAGGGATATACTTGAATTTTATTGGAGTGGGATCCGAAGTGTGTGTTCTGGTGCAATCAAAATGCGTTCTTGAAAGGAGGCCTAAACAACTTACATTTACAGATAAACTCTTCCCCTCGCTGCCCTTGTACATGTAAGACGTGATCACAGCAGCTTCCAACATTGCAAAAGGGCTTTTGGGACTAAATCCCAAACCACACTGATGTTCTTCCCAGTGAGGACATTGGGGTTTGGCATAAGAGTTTTGTTGAGTTTCCGCATCCAAATCTTGACTTTTCAAATATGCTTGAGCCGATACCAGCTGGCGCCTGATTGTACCAAGAGAGAACTTCCTTTTGGAGATCTTCTCTTTCATTTGCTGCTGCCAGCCCATGAACAAAAGATGGTTCTTGAGCAGAGAAATTCAGATAGTATAAAAAATGGATTTCTTTTTGCCAGCCAGCACAGTTATCTAGAAAGCTTTAAGTTCCCTATTGACGTTATCTAAATAAAATAGATTGCATTGCCTGCGCAATGTTATTGCCTCCCGTCCAAAGCCACCCACGCCCTCCCTGAAGTTGCAAATGAAGTTTCCCCACCCTCCTCTTAGCCTCCAAACTTTGATCACAATCCCAGCAGATGCAAAATATTTGCAGTAAGAGGTGCCAGTGCCGTCAACTCGCCACAGTAGCTCCCAGTCAAAATGTTTGCACGCACACTTCAGAGTATCATTTATCTTGAGGGATGTCAACTCTAAAAATGTTAGCGCGTGTCACTGTCAAAGCAAATGCCAGAAATTAGCTTTCTTTCATCTGAAAGAAGAATAATTAACTTTGCAACTGTTTCCAAAAGTGCTAATTAATGGGTTTCACCAACTTGACTTGTCAGGATACATCTTGATTGGAACAACAGCTTGCTCTTCCCCTTGAGGGTTATGTCTCTTCTTTTGGACTCTTTTCCTCATCCACCAATTTAGTGAGTTGCGGAAAATGGATGTCATTTATAACACAAAAATAAACATGCAAAAAAGGGAAAGCCCCAGAGACAAGTTAACATTTATTAATTATTTGTGTACTTTTCTCTATTAGCAATAATGTAAAAACACAGTGTTTCATTTTAACAGAGTAATCTTTAAACAAGATGGGATTTTGTTGTCTGTTTAGCTTCCTGAAAAAACAGGGCAATTCTTCACCTGAGATGTCTCTGTGCATGGAGATGGCTTGGATCAGACTGGAGAGTGGGAGTGGATCTCCCTCTCTCGCCTTGGAAGTCTTCTAGACCGAAGTCCAGCACTGCCTGGAGATCAGCTCTCCAATGCTCTGAGCAAACTCCAACTCCACAGAGGATATTTTGAGTATTTAAATCCCTCTAGCAGTTTACACAATGTGTTTTCTTCTCCCAGCTTTCCTCGAGGCGATGAGTTGCCTGACTTTCAGTACTGAGCTCCTTCCCTCTTAAGCCATCTCACTATTTGGATGCATTCCCTCCTTCCACCAGCATGTGGCCCACACTTTGGCTGCCCATGTGGCAATGAAAAGTAAAATGCTTGAGTGTGCCAATGGAATTCAGCTATGCCCATCACACAGCAAGGCAGTGGGAGTCACATCACACTGCCTAAATCCCTGAGACTCTCCGAAAACCCAAAAGCTTGGACACATCTAACAACTTAAGAGACTGTGACTTGAAAAGCCAGTGAAGGTCGTGGTCAGACTTTATATAAACAGCCTGATGCAGGCTCAGACCCTTAGATGTGTTCTTGGAAATACAAAGTAAATCAGGAAATCAAGTGGAAAATCCAGGAGGTTATTATTAAAAATCCACAGCTCAATTATCGTTCTAATAAACCTCACACCAGAGGTCATTTATATTTGTGGTAATTAGGGAGGAAGGTTATGGTTTGAGAATAACTGTATATCAACTAAAGAAGAACTTTATTGCAGGAAACTTGTCCCTGACACTGCTACCTAAATTGGTTCTGCCAGGCTGGCAAAACAAACTCATATTGTGCTCACCTGGGATGCAGAGAGCTCCTACAGCCACCCACCCCTCGGCAGCTGCTTCCAATTCCCTGGGGCCCTCCCAGCCAGACCCTGCCCCTTCCAGGTGGAGGATGGAGTGGGAAAACACATAAAGGGGTTAAGGGAGGGTGGAGGGACCCATAGACTGATTTGCTTCGAGGGGGGCTGGAGGAAGGACAGATCTTCAGGAGAGGTACTTTGTTTGGGGTATGCTGTGCTCTGAAAGGCTGAACTTGTGTAAGAGCTGTGGTATCCTGTCTGGTTTTTCTCTTCATGAGCTGAGTTCTCCTTGTTGTCTGGAAGGAGAAAAAAGGAAAAGGGTGAAGATGTCTGAGTAAGAGCTATAGTCATGTTAGCTGCTGTCTTTCCCAGAGACCTGTGTGAGGCTTTTGGGGTCAAAGAAGTAAGTCTCCAGGCTTGTGTGCTCTCTGAGCTTGGGCTGTGGCTTTAGGGGAAGAGCTGGGAGCCTTGGCTCAAGCAGTGGTCCCTGCCTTGTGTTCATGTAGGACTTCATGGTGGTGGCTCTTCTGAAATTTCACTGCAAGAGTTGAGGGGGGAATATAACCTGTGAGCCACAACTGAATTCAGTAAAGAGTTGTGGACCTCTTGCATGGGCTGGTGACCTCTCTATCTTTGTTTTTGCTGAGCTGTGCCTTATACTCAAACCCTGGCAGTAAAGGGTTAAAAAATTCCTAGCTATGGTTACAAGCACATTAGGACTCAAGGTGCAGGTGGCTATATGTATTCAAAAGCACATCTAGGAGAAGTTCAGGTGACTACAAGCCTTGTGTTTATGTTTTAAATTCCCAACAATCAATGGATTGATGAGTTTTAAGCAACTTCATGTTTTTGAGGTGTTCATAAAAATCTCTGTGTCTGTAGCCTGAGCAGGGTTTTGCACTGGCTTCTCATAGTAATTAACCCCAGAAAAATTTCATTCTGGCATTTTCATTGTGGGAGTGCTGGAAGGGACAGGAGAAGATAACTTTGACAGAAAAGGACAAACGGTGTCACAAGATGGGATGAACAACCTGGAGGAAATCCATTATAGTGGTTAAACAGAGTCTGCCTACCACCTGGTCACAGACCAGCCTGTAAGAGTTAAACTTCCAGCAACTTCACCTTCAGGGATGTCAACATTATTTACTAGGTGTTTCTACTTAATTTGTTGCTATATTTACACTTACAGTATAGGCTAAAATCCTGTGTCACTGCATTTTTAAGTGGAGTCTATTTTTATCTATGGAGGAAGGGAAGAATTTTGACGTTTACTGGAAGGTGTGGGGTTGCCACAGCTCTGGAAGAATAAATATTCTGGAAGAATAAATCTCTTGCCTACTTTATTTCACTTCTTGAACTTCACCTGTAGAGCCCAGTCAATTCACTAAATTAAATGTAGGGCAACAAAAAAATGCTTAGGGCATAAATTTCTATTGGTTTCCTATTTCTAAGCAGATGATGTGAGCATATTTGTGCTGGTTTCCCATTCACCTGATGCTGAACATACAAGAATGTATGTAAAATTTGGTCAAAACACCAGTAGGAAGGCTATTCATGTAATTAAAATGAGGAATAAAAAAAATCCTTTATGCAGAACTCAGTACTGTCTTCTGATGCATGCTTGGGCTATTCTAGGTGTCACAGGAAGCACTGGAAATGGCAGAGCTGGGACGAGCTCTTCCTGAGGCCAAAGGAGTGCTTGAAGAAAGGCTGTAGTCTTTTATTGTCTGTTTGTAAACATGAGGGGAGTTTTGTGAAGTGCCTGAGGTCTGATGCTAAGAGCAGCATGAAACATGTCAAACCTGGGTTGTACATGGACAAATGGTACCTAAAATCACTAGCACTGGCGAAGGCTGCTATCAGATGCTTTTTGTCTTCCACTTCAAAAGTTCAATGGAAGGGAGAAATCCTCAAGTTTTAAAAGAAGGAGGCTGGAGAGAAAAGGAGCCATGTTGCACTGAATCACTTCTGGATGCGTTTAGCAGGGGAAATGGTACCTTTTCATGCCAATGTGGATTTGAGCCCTTGGCTGTAAGGCATGTGCTGGGGCCTCTTGCTGCTGGTGCCCTCAAGAAAGGGAGGCCAGGGCTCAGAGTGATGGGTGGCTGGGGAAGGAAGGGACTTCTGCGCAGTGGGGCCTGAGACAACAGCTCAAAGCCAGTGGGGGTTGGAGTGAAGCGCAAAACTCCTTTGCGGGGTTAGTCCCCACCCTGTGCGTGTGCCTGTTGGTGCAATGTGACATAAAAAATCCTCTGCTGCAGATGAAATAGGCTGTATGCTGTAAGTCCTTGAGCTCCACTTTATTACATTTTCAGGGCCCTTCAAAATGGTTATGGCAGTGTTTAGGGGAAAAATAAATATGCTGTTTGCATGCAGAGGCTTGGCCTCTCCACCCAGTGCTAGGTGTTGAAGCTCCTGTGTGCTCTCCTCCACGTTTCCCCAGCAGTGCTGTCCCTGCCAGCATCCTCCCCAGCTCTGGGAACAGAGGGACACCAGCCCTGCTGGGCTTGGACTCGCTCCTGTGTGGCTGCCAGCTGCCGAGGTGGTGAGTGTGGGCTTTGCCGAGGGACTGGTATGCAGATGATGGCTTTTGTCTCTGTTTACTGGAGTGCATCTTGTAACCAGAATTCCTCCCCAGTGCATATCCCCCTTCCCAACCCCCTGCTGACAACCCCTCTGGATTGGGTTCCTTTACTAAAAATTGGTTGGGAATGAAGGGGGGAGAAACTTTATTAGTGTTATACATTATTTTCCTTCTCTCCCTTCTCCCGCCTTCTTTTCCTGCATGATGAATTGCCTGGTACTGAGATGGTAGCTCCAGCCCAGGCACTTAGCAATCTCCTCCTGGTCCCTTGCACAGACAGATGGGATGGCCCATGTCTTGACCATGATTGATTAGCTGGAGAAAGCCTGTTGAGTGGAGTTCCATGAAGATTGATGCTTTCTCCTTCTAACAGCATTTCCAAAAAGTTTCTATTACATTTTGATTATGTTTATAGAATCTCACTGGTCTCCAGAAAGATTCAATCTTCTTTTTCCCCCTCTCCCCTCTGTGCAATGTGTGTAACTTCCCTCCTGTGCATATGCTGTTCATCCATCTCTTACCTTTATTCTCTGCCCCCAGAGGTCTCTTAGGACAGTTCTCTTCCCCTGTCCCTTCTGTCTCCCCAGCAAAGGTACCTCCTTGCTAGTTGCTGCTGCCTGGCTTGTAGAGGCCACTGACAAAGTGGGAGCTCCCAGCAGTGGGTGCTGCCTGCCCATATATAGCCTCTGAAAGCTGCACAGCAGGAGGAAGGAGTATTAGCTGTGATAACTTGGTGGAGACCTGAAGCCTAGGACCATGAAGAATAGTGGTCCCATGGATGAAGAACCACTCTTTTTCAGTGCAAGAGGCTCTTACCTGCCCACAAACACCTGCTTTGCCCTGCCTGGACTCCCTGCAGCTGGAGGACTCTGCTCAGTTGTCTGCTTGTCCCACCTCGGCTTGCAGCAGCTCAGGTCCAAAGCGTTAAAACCTGCAGGACCTCTTGAGCCTGAGGACTGGTGAGTTTGGCCAGGGAGGGGGACAGAAAGATGAGCTATTTCAGCACTGCAAGCTACCCTGTTGCAGCTGGGTAGGGGGAGACAGCAGAGCATGTCCTACTGCTGGCTGTATTTCAGCATCACCGTAGGAAGAGGATTTTGTTTTACAAGGGAGGCTCAAGTCCTGTGCAGTGTGGTGTGGGGTTGCCCATTTAGGAAGGCTAATATATTTTTTCAGTAGCTCCATAAAATGTGTAGATATGTGATGATTCATAAGTAATAACTTTGGTATAGTGCTGAAAAATGTGCTCACTGCTGCACAGAAGCAAAGACAAAGTTGGTCCCTGACATCAGATAAATCAACTTAAAATGCTGGGCTTCTCCAAAGTGTTAGAAAGGAACATTTTTAGTTGGTTCCTAATTGTAGCAAATAATTGTTACCAAATCTCATTAAGAAACTGGCTCTCCTGGTCTTGCCTTATTTAATTAAACTGAGAGCTGAGCCCTTTTGTGGAACAAAAGTTACAGGCAGCCACCTTGCTTTCACTGGGGTATCCTCTCTAGGAAGCAGAGCCACTTCCCTTGTGCCACCTCAGCAAACGAGCAGCAGTTGCATGTCCTGAACACTGGGAACAGTCCCATGAAATAGCTCCAGAGTTATGTACACCTGTGTGGGCTGAGCATGCCTGCGGCGAAGGAATGGGAAACTGCTTGTGGCTGCCTGTCTGCTGTTGTCCTGGGGAGGAGAATCTGGTGTCTTTTTCTCCTCTCTCCTTAGCTGAGAGGTTGTGGGTCTCTGCCCCAGAACATGGGATTTATGGATGGGGTAAAGAGGAGCATCTACCAAGAGGCATCTATGAGATGCTGTAATTATCTTTATCTAACAGGGACCACCCTCCCCAGCTGGCAGAGCACAGTGCCTTAGGGCACATAAATACGTACTGGCTATACCCTGTGTTAAGTGGTAAATACAGGTAGGGAACATCATGTCTTGGTGTGCTTCTCAGCACTGGCCATGAACTGTTTTAAACTTGCGGAAACAGATCAAAGGAGCGATGAACATAGTTACTGAGGAGACAGGTGAGAGGCAAAGACAGGACCAGTGCTGTCACAGAAGAGCCTTCCTCTTCCAAATGGCTGTTCAGGGCCCCACAAGCTATGTGGCACCTTCATGGGTCAGCAAGACACCCTGGAGATTCTCTCCCTGGTCAGTACTGTCCCTTTGCCAAGACACTGGTGCAGGACTTCTGTTTCCAGGCACTGCCATTTGTCCACAGTGTTTTAGCTGTATGCTCAACTTGTCGGCCTCTGGTTTAATGTCACCATGCTTGCATGTCCCTGAGCATGTGGTGAGGTAGCAGCAATGCTGGGAGCAGTCCTGTCAAGACAATGCAGTGCCTGACTTGCAGCTTGGGTATTTTGCTCCTCAGTGAGGTTGGCTTGCCCCAGCTGAGCTTGATGTCCATGAGGAGACCCACCTCCCACAGGCTGAGCTTGCCAAAGCTGGCTCGGGTATTTCCCTGCTACTCAGCAGCATTGACACAGCCTGCACAGGTCTTGTAGAAGTGATGTGGTACCCGCATCACTAGCAGGGAGGCTGTAGGGCATGCAAAACTTCAGGTAGGCTGCCTGTTCCTGCACCACTGGGAATGTGCACACAGCCAGTCTTCGTGATGGTGGGAATTGTTGGTACGTAATTGCTAGTACAAGCCATGCAAGGGCTTCTATTTAAAATTTTTTGTGCCCCTTCTTGTGCAAAATCAGGCTGGGCAGGGAGCCCATGGTTTGTGTGGGAGAGGCATGTGTGCAGATTCCCCCTCCCTGTGCAGGAGACTGTGTAGTGCCCTGGGATGCAGCCCTCAAAACCCCTGAGGTCTCTCCCTTCTATTAGCTTGCCTGCCTGGCCCTGCCATACTAGGCTATTTTTTAAAATATAGACCCCATTTTTTATTTCTGCATTTATTACAAACGCAAATTACAGATGAAAGCATCAACTACACAAACCATTACTCAGAGGAGCATCTTTCCAACTGCTGGACTTGGACTGAACAGCTTGTGGTTAATTTGCTATATAATCACTGCCTGCAACAGGAAAGCAAGTGCTTCAACTGTGCTAATATTATGAAAGGGGAAGTTAACCATAGAGATAAATTCTGAGGAGCTGCAGCTGGGATGAAAGAGGGAAATAAATGTTGCTGGAGTCCAGACTTCAGGCTCGCGAAAGTGGCCGCTTGGATATTTAAAGGGATAAAAGATAAGAGTTCAGGTTAAACATGCGTTTTTGAAGTTGCTTTTAGCTTGAATATATTTCCCCCAGAAGCAGAGAGTCCCTGCAGCTCCCACTGACCCGCGATTCAAGCAGCGCCCTGGACTGTACGCAGGCATGCAAATGTAATAAACTGTCTGCACTGCCTTGATTTCTGGGTGGCTTCCCAGGGCAGCTGCTGTTTGCAGAGGAAGGAGCAGGCACGGTGATACAAAGCAGATGAGCATGTGACAATTTTAGCTGGCAAAGACTTTACTGTGGTGGGGAGGTGGGGTCGTTCCTGTCACTCAGGTCTGATTTTGGCCTCTTGCACAAAGCCAGGGAGGCTGCGTCCTGGGGCTGTTAGAAGTGTGTCCCACTGTACAGTGCTGCGGAAAGGGATCAGTGGTATCTCCAGAAACAACCTCTAGTATGCAACAGGTCCACTTACCCCTGACAGAAGAGATGCTGAAGTTACTAGGGCAGGGTGTCCTGCTGAAGAAACCGTGTTGCCCTTGAAAGCATTACTGTGTTGTGGCAGTGCTCTGCCCCATGAATGTGCCAGCTTCACCAGAGCTGGTTTAAGACGCCATACATGAGCCTGAAATAATAGTCAGACTTTCCCAGGTGCCCAGGCCTCTCTACTTTTTCGTTCCTTTGCCTCCAAATGGAATAGCAATGTAATACTCAGGCTGTTTTGCAAAGTGCTCTAGGGATTAAAAAGCATTCCTGTAGATGATCACTCAGGACAGATCTAAAGTCTTGTCTAACACTTTTCTTTGGAGGCTTATGAGAAGCAATAGCTGCTAGATTGGCAGAGATAGGAGATGTGTATAGGAGTGGGAGAGTGAATCAGCTCAAGATGGGTGAGCTGGTTCTTATGAAGCAAGAGAACAGCTCCAGGAACTTTGTAGATTCACATCCACCTCAGACACCTTTTCTGACTGTGAAATGTTTGAGTTAGGCTGCTTTTTGCTGTTTTGAAGGCCTGCAATAAAATCCTGGTGTTGGGGAGAGGGCATGAAATGTCAGGGGAGGATTTCTACCAGGGAGGAACTAGCTGAGTGCTCTGAGCAGGAGGCTGAAGTTATTGCTATGGGGGGAGCTGGAAGGTTCCCTGCAGCAGACCCTATGGCACGGGGGTGGTGGAGGTGTTCTCGAGCCCCCTGGTTCAGCCCTGCTGCTATGAATAAGTTGTGCTGACAGTGCACAATGTTCTTGGCACTGGCAAGAGCCTACCCTTGTCAGAAATTTGGCTAAGCAGCACCAGTAGAAAGTGCCACTCAGCTTTGCTGTGCTGGGAGTTGGTTTTCATGGGACTTTCAGGCCATGAGGGCATATAGCAGAGGTATGATGCTCAGTGCAGGTGGTGTCAGCCCTGATGAACTGGAGTTTTGAATGACTGACCATAAAGGGGCTTTTTGGCTTTTCCAGAGCTGAGTTTGATTTCTGGACCTTCTTACTCTTACGGAGTGTCCCTTGGTTTTCTATTTTTAAATGGACAAATTTTTGTCCAGTCATGAGATACGTGCATTTCTCTTATCAAGCTGGTGGGTAAAAGCATTTTCTTGCCTCCTGGTTGTTTGCTATGGGACACTGGTAACTCCCAGCTCTAACAACTGTAGCTCCAGAAGCTCATCGCTGAATGGGCAGGATGGAGATTCTCCGGGTGCACATGTGAAGAACAACAGGGCCAGAGGCTCTGCATGGACAGGGGAGTGGGAAGGAGGTGCTACTTGGGAGAGGGGGAACAGAAAGTTGAGGGTGTCTGGACAATGGTGGGACAGTTGCATCAGTGCTGGCCTTGCAGTTTGACTCCCCAGTCAAAACAGGTGAGCCATGAAGCTTCATGCTTGGTCAGGAGAGGATGCTAGGGGATATCACAGCAGAGATCAACAAGTCTCAGTCTAGCAGAGACCATCCTGAGACGTGTTATGGTATGTGGTGTACAGTGATATTACCTGCTTGGGTTAGGTTATGCCAGCTCAGCTTGACACAGCAAAAACTGTAGGGGAAAGCACTCCCAGCTGTGGGTCATGAACAAAGTACACTTCCCCCTGATACCATCACTTCTTCATGCAGAGAACAAGGATGGTGTGTGTTTCATGAATGGAGAGTTTCTGGAATTGCTCATTAACCTAGTCCTTAAAGTGCTACAGCTGGGGCGATCGGGGGTCAGATCCACCTCCCTCTGCTTAGAGGCCTGCAGTCTGTTTCGTTCGCCTGCATGGCTGCAAAACCACCTGTGTAGGTGCCAGCTTGCTATGGGCATCTCTGTGCACGAGGAAGATGGTGTGCCCCAGGGATGTGCAGCTTGCTGTGGTGTGACCATGGCAAGTAGCAGCAAGAAGCCTAAGGCTTCTGCTCAAGCACTCGGCCATGAGATGGGGATGGGGGAGCAAGGCTCTGCAGCAGGCATTTGAGCAGGCTGCCCTGTGCTGCAGGGGCAGGTGGCTGCTTGCTGGTGGAGCACCCAGGCATTGTTAAATTTTGCTGCAAAGAGCTGCCCAAAGCAGCAACCGAGGGACTTCCGTGGTTTGTTGATGGCTGCACTGGGCCTTTGCACAGGCTGATCCCTGAACCTTCTGTCAAGAGGGGAAGGAAAAGAGCTTCAGCCAAAGTAAAGCAGCTGAGAGGCTGCTACCAATGCCAGAGCCTCCTGAGCTGCTGGTGTGACTTGGGCACGCCAAGGCTGGTGATCTGGTTGATGTGGTGTTTTCAGTGCTGATTTTTGGGGTGCAGATCACCAAATGGTTTCAGAGAAACTTCATTACAAAGCAAAGACGCTCTGGACTACCCTTGCAGTATCACAGCATGAGGATATCTGCCTTCTCTAGCATGGGAAGCAAATGCAGAGGCACTTGGAATATGATCTAGAAATGCTTTTAAGCTTAAGTTCCTTTTCCTTCAGCCCTTGTGGAACTGAAATTCTTCAGCATAGCCTAAGGCTGCAGATACCATAAAGATTGAGAAAGCCAGGAAGATGTGGAGAGAGGAATTCTTTTTCAAAACTAGTCGCTTCTGCAGTCTTGTAATGGGTGAATCTGCAACCTGGGTGCATTGTATATGAAGTTCCTATGTTGGCTTTAATAAGTATGTATTTTGTCCTAGCCCTTCAGAGGTACTAATTTTCTTTACTAGGCCCTTTGATGAAAGCAGCTTGATACTTTAAGGTAACCTGCCAAAACTGTCTTCCAGGAGAAGAAATGAGTTGTGGCTAGGACATGGCCTCTTCCTGTGTGCAATTCAAGTAGTTAGGTGCTAGCATTTGAAAATTCAGTCGTGTTGTAGTGAATAGAAGGGGGGAAACTTGCTAATCCTTCAAAAGAGAAGGAAGGCTGGTGTTGACAGGGTTCCTGCATCATCTTCCCACGTCTTCACAGCCAGGGTGAATTCATGATCAAGCTCCAGTACAACCATCAAAGGGCATGGGTTAATCAAGAGTCTATGTACACACCATATCCTCATAAGGGCCAATTTCTAAACGCATTTCGTGTTTCCTGGCATTTTTTTCATGTAAAAATTGCTTTTACTGCTGTAGACAAAAGGCAGGGTTTGTTCAGGCTATGAACTGCTGAAGCAAAAATTGTGTCTATAAATTGAAAAGCTGCTTTTGGTATCTTTGCCCAAAGACTAAATGCTTCTCTAAATCACTTATTGTGATTTTGCTCTGAATAATCAATAACATTAAAATCAACTGGCAAAGAAAAGACCCTGCATCTATAATGTATTTTCTATATGTTATTAAATAATACATCACAAGCAAACTCCTGAGTGATGAATTTGGCAGCCATTTGCAAAAAGTGATAAACCCAGGTACTATCCTTCCTCTGCTCTCCTCCTGAGGAGGTGATTAGCACCCCTGTGGAAAAAGTTTCCTTCCTTTCGGACAATGATTATTAGGTACACCCTAAAGGTGTTTTGACACCAAAGGCACATCTTTCAGTTGTGACTGAGCCTTGAGCTCATGCTGGTCTGCAGGTAGACATACTAATACTGAATTGGGGAGGAAAACATTTTCTTCTCTAGTCTCAAATGACTCTGCATGTAGGATGTTTGGTGCCTCCTCGTCAGCCTGCTCTGGGAAGGGTCAGCTGGTTTCTGGGGGGCAATAAGGCTGTGCCTGAGGAAGAGGAGGCTGGAGCAGTGGTCCTGGGCCTGGGATGACTGGTGTGGTGGGGCTGTGAGTCTGCCCTGGTGCTGGGCGAGCAGGATGGGGTGTTTGCTGGCAGACTGCAGTGTGCTGAGCCCTGTGCTAGAGCTCAGCTTATCCCAGTGCTTGGCACATGCTGGCTCAGAGCTTGGCCTTTTGATGCTGTGGTGGCAAGGGGTGGGCTGAGACCTCTGTCTTCCTGAGCACACAGGCTCAGCTGACATCTGCTGCTCCCTGTTTGAGCAGAGGAATAGGAGATTTTAAAAACTCCAAGTTGTCTCCCAAAAAGTTGGTCTAGTGGTATCCAACCAGGCAGACCTCTAAGAAGTCAGTCTGCCAGGGGACAGCCTGGCAGGGAGGGGAGAGGGAAAGGCGTTTGGTTATTCACTTTTATCTAGTTACACTTCACCTCTCAAAGAAAAGCCTTTGAACATAAAATTCAGCAGTGACTTACAATTTTGTGGCTTTGTCTTAAAACGAAGGCAATTTTTTCTAGCCTAGAGATGTAACTGATCTTTTACCTTTTGGTTGGGTCGTTTGTTAAAAGGAAGATAAAATCTGCTGTCCACTGATCTGTCTTCACCCTGAATCTCACTGTTGGTGAGGAGGGCAGGATTAACTGTTGGAGAGCAATGTTTCCTATCCCAGCAAGTGTAATGATTTTTTTCAGGCACCGCACTGCTCTTGCAAAGCAATTCATGTGAGATGTCTGCTAGACCTGGCAGCTCTGGTATTCTGCAAGTGCCAGTTGTGTCCCCAGACAGTGTGTGTTGGGGGGTGGCAGCAGGTGGGACGCTGCCTTCCTGCAAGGACCAGGCTGAGGCTGGTTTAGCTCATCCCTGCCCAGCTCTTTAACCACAGTGGCAAGTTAGGAGGCTTCCAAATGCAATTAGACAAATGCATGGGAGAAAAATCCAGCTACGTCCATTAAACAGAATTATCCTTTCTGGCTTAGGGAGGAGTCCCTGAGCTGCAGAGCTGGAGTCTGGAAGGACTGTTAACTTTATATTTTTATTTTTTTTCTGAGCAACCTCTGTTTGCCACTGTTGGAAATAGGGTACTGGCGAAATGGCAATTGGTTTAAATTGTTTTCATGTCCTCTTACAGCAGACTTTCAAGCATTGGTGTTTGGAACCAACAACCAAAAGGTGAAAGACTCTAAATTATCATGAACTGGATCCAGCCTTACTCTGATAGACTCAAAGAAATATTTTTCATTCCATTTTTGAGTGAGCTGCATTAACATAGTTTGGTTTTGGTAGGTGCTTGTGCAGTTGAAATCTGGCTGACAAGCTTGCTCAACCTTAATGGTAAGGGCTCTCTGTAATTCAGCCTCGCTTTCTAGCACACCTGGAGAGGAGTCAGCAGAATAGAGATGCTGGCAGAGGTGATATGAAAGCCATGCTCTTTTAAAGGAAAGTAAAAATGCAAATAAGGAGGGGAAGATACACATCACCATTCTTCCCTTTACTTAACAGAGGAAAGCACATGACTTTGTGCTATTACTGTGTCCTGGTGGGCTGTCAGGGTCCAGCCACTCCTGTACTGTTGAGAAATTATTGGATCTGACATTAAGACCCAATTGATTTGAAATATCCACCAAATGATGCATGGTATCATCAGTACCTTACCTGAATAATGATTCACCACTAGCCCACCCATTCCTGTTCTGATCTGACAGATGATACAAAATACCCTGGATACACGAGCAGCAGCAAAAGCCCAAGACCCATTTCAGTTTCTGCACTTGAAGGTACCTCAGTACCACCGTATTTTTATGCTTAGAAACTGTGCAGCAATGGCACTGGACCTCTAAACCTTAAGACTCTGGTTTACTGTTCAGTTTTTCAGCTTTTTGCTACTTTCAGTTTTCAATTTCTTGGTCTTCCCCAGTAGAAGCTGACACAAAAACTAAGCTCCATTGTAATGACAAATTCAAGTGATGAGTAAAGTATTGCTAACTTGCTTCACACATCTTTCTTCAGAAGGACAATGTCACTGAGAGCTTCACATAGGAAAAAAAACACTGTCACTGAAACAGCTAAGGATGCTTTTTGGAGTGGGTTGGCTGGAGCTATTTCTCACATGAGAGAGGATGTAGCTTAGCTGGATATGACCTTTAGTGAAATAAAAGGATGTCCTGAAGGAGACCATAGGCTGAGTGTGCTGGTGCTACAGTGTTTAGTCTCTGAGCTCTTCCTTGGATGCACACAGCAAGGATGGGAGGGAGCACAGTTCAGAGAATGAGGTTGGATCCTACTATAGCAGCATAGTTGCAGCTATATTCTGCAAAACAAAAGCACTGCAGGCACTTCTTTTGCATGCACACTTGTAGCAGAGGTTAGCTGATAGCTGCAGAGGGAGCAAAACTGGCTGGTGCATGCATCTCGGTCTGAGCAGGCTGTGTGCCCAGAGGCCATGCACCAGTCTGATGGTTCTGTGTGCAAAATAGACCTAATCCTCTTTCATCATTCATGGAACAGAGGCTGAAGTGCTTGTCAGTTTGGTAACTCCAGTCCCTGGATTGCACAGCCCTGTGCTTTGCACTGGGGGCTTGGCATTGAGCTCTGAAAATCTGTGGGTAGAGACACACTGGAGACTCTGGGATCTGGTTGCTTTTCATTGGTGTCAATATACCAATGCTCAGAACTTGGCATATAGGAAAAGGATGACAATTGGTGGCTGTAGGTTCAGGACTTGCTAACAAGAGAACTGCTCTCCCCTGTGCTGGGACCATCCTGAAAGCTGCTTCATACGTGGTCACCTTGGTTCTCTAACAATTTGTAGAAAAAGCTGGTGAAGTGGCAGCAGCAGCTGGTGAGGGAGCAGATGGTGCCACCTGTGTCATCAGATGTTTTATCACATTCTCTGTTTTATCCCAGAAAGAGTGGCTGGAAAGTAGAGGAGAGCGTGGGAGCTGGTGTAGGTTGTGAAGGTGTGAAAAATCATGGGTAGTAGTATTGCTTCCCTGCCAGGCTACTGTTTTGCTCAGCAGTGAGTTAAGAAAGTACTTGTGCTGATGAGAAGGTCTGTGCACACCTATGCTTGACAGCAATGCTGCAGCTGGGAAGCATAAGGCTTTAGAGCAAGCTGGTGGTCCCTTCTGGTGGCCAGGGATCAGAGGATTGCCAGTAAGCCTCCAGGCAGGTTAAACAGCTGTCTGGATCACAAGCAAACCCCTAGATGACCAGCCCGGACACCACTTCCTAATTGTATCCCAAAGAAGGCTTAGAGACCCATGATTAAATTTGCTAAAGGGTCTGATTTCATTGTGTGAGTTCTGAACCCATTGAGTGGCTTCTGATTTTTCTAGGCTAGTATCTCAGGTGTTTGAAAACTCCTTGTAAGCTATGCAAGTGATAGGTCTTGGGTCCAAAGGAGGAAGAGGGTTTATACTCTCAGCATACGCCCTACACAAACCAAAAGAGCTAGCTAATCCAATCGGGCATTTTTTTAATGTCCTTCCTATAAAGGAGCTGTACCAGAGTCCAGCCACAGCAGCACAGGTTTGAATGAATATTAAAACATAACATCCCCTAACTGATGTACTCAAGGGAATGCAGCTGCCGGGGAGCAGTGATTTGCAGGATGCACAAAGGAAGATGAGCCAGTAGTGATATTTCATGCAGCAAAAGAATTAGAGCAGTAAATGCAGTAGCAAGGTGTGCTGCTGGAGGCAGCAATTTCTTTTCCTTAGCTTTATTTCAGCTCCTGCTCCTAACTTTGCTCATCTTCCTTGGCAGATCTGTCCATCCTTTCTCCTGTTGTCCTGGCAATCTCTTAGCAGTGATAACATTCAGATGTTGATGGAGCAGACCCTATGGCAGACCGGTAGCTTCATGGCAGTTGTTTATGTAGCAGTCAGCAAAGCCATTCACTGCTCTGGGTTAATATTTCAACAGGGCGGATGGATGGGAGGGTGGGATGGCAGGAGAGTGGGTGACAAGGTTGGCAGTCATCAAGCCCAAGAGGAAGAGGAACGTGTGTGACTACAAAGGGAAGGAAGCCCATTCTGTCTGAAACAAGATGGAAGATGCCACCTGACGAAGCTGGCTAACTGGTGATTAATTAGAGGCACGCTTTGAATTCCATGTCTAGTTTAGCATTAACAGCATTTCCGTGTCATGTGGTGAGTCGTCCTGCTTGGTGGTTTCATTGTCTGGGCTTATGTGGAGCAGGGAGGGATTTTCTCACAAAACTTCTGGAATTGTGTAAATATGTATAAATCTTGGCTTCCACTTGAGGCAAAAAATAAGGAAAGGAAAAATCCCAAAAGGTACAACAAGTTCCTGAGTTTCACATATGAACAGGAGAGAAATAGAAAATAAGCTTGAGGTGTTTTTGAGGGGTACAGGAGAGACTTGTGGTTTTGAATACTCTGCTCATTATATTGTGTTAGTTTGATGTCTGCGCTTTGAGGCTGGCCCAGACCCTGGCAGAGCCTGTAAGGTGTGTGGGTTGTATTCCAGGCATGTCTGCAGGTCTGTGGCTCTGTATTAGTGTTTATAGGAAGTCAATGAGATGGAACTCAATAGAGAAAAGGAAGACTTAAGAGTCACTGGAAGACAAATGTGAAGGCCTGGCACTCAATAACTTTACTGAATCATATTGTTTGCTGCTGTACGTTTCTGGGTAGTAGAAATACAAGAAAGGGGAACAGGTCTGCATGTTACAATAGGCTGTTCACCTTCCACCTTCCCATTCAGAGAAAGGGGATGTTTTATTTCTCTTTATAAAGATGATATCCGTTCTCTGCTTGATATGACAGCAAGCAGCACTATGAATCAGGGAGAAGGTGTCAATGGGAGTGAAGATTGGACTGCTGGATGTGGTGGAGGGAAAGTGGGACAACACAAACAAATTATGTGAGCTATGGAGAGCACAAGTGTGTGTGTGTATCTCCAGCTCAGATGCTGTAGCAGTGTCTGAAGAGTTGGTCCAGGCTGACTCAGCTTGCAGCTGTGGTCAGTGGAATGAAAGTATTTGTCCGATGCTTGAGCATCCCCATGAGCATGTGTCCCTGGCAGGTACTGATCAGGCACAGGCTGGGCAGATTCTGCAGGGAGGGCTCAGTGCGGGTTGAGCTTCTAACTGGATCTGTCAAACGTGCCCCATTTATCCTGTCTTATGAAAAGGATGATAAGATGAAGTTGCCTACGGTAACAGGTATTGGATTCAGTAGCCAAAGGCTTTGTCACACCAGAGATGGACAGGGCCCATTCAGTCAGGGCCCATTCAGTCAGCTGCAAAGTTGTGCAAAATTCAGGTAGCTTCATTTTTGTAAACAGGAAAATACTTTTCAGGTGGCTTCAGTTGCCAACATAAGTTTGAATAGTAAGTGCAAGTGAAACAAGTTCAAAGCAAAAAGCTCAGGGACAGCTATCCACCCTGGGATAGATCTCTGGAGATAGCGGGAGTGCTTGAGCACAGTTGTCCGTCTGAATTTCCAAAGAATTTTACTGAAACTTGTTTCCAGTTAAATGTATAGAAACATGTGAAATGGCAATACTAAAAGCTTCTTCATTAATTGATAAACATAATTAAGAAGGGCACCACATTTGTATTAATTTATATGGCTAATTAACTGAAGTCACTAGTTTATATTAATGCATAGTGTTACTAGAGCCCCAGTAGTTCTGCTTCCTGAGCAGTACGTTTTTGTAGTCTACTGCTTTGTGGATTAAGGAAACACTTTTGCGCAACAAAAAGTACCAAGTCTCTTGGAGCTGAATAGCTGCAAGATGATTGATAATGGACAGGGCTCTAATGCTTTAACTATGGTCCCTTTGCACTTTCACTAACCAGTCTTTGTAACACAGGCGTGTAACACTTCTGTTACATGCTTGAAATACCTTTTGGAGAGGTTCAGATAAAGCAAATCTAGACTACCATAGAATCATTAAGTTTGGAAAAGACCTCCAAGATCAAGTCCAACCATCAACTCAATACCACCATGCCTGCTAAACCATGTCCTGAACCCCCTAGGTCAGATAATGACTTTATGAGCATGTGTGAATGTTCAGATCCAGGGTTCTCATCCTGCCCTGCACACCAAGCAGTTTTCATCCTGTAGCCCCTCACCTGCCTGAGTGTGCAAGTATCTCTGCTCTGTGCTAATGTAACAGGTAGCAGTTTCTTGAAGGTGGATGTTTTCAGACTGCTGTGTCATTTGTTACAGCATAAAGATGGATGTGCATTTTGCAGTGTTTCCTTCTCCCTTGCTGTGGACACCAGAGGACAGAGGTGACAGGCTGGCCCAGCTAGATTCCCAAGAGATGTCTGCAGAGATGGTTTGGGGACATCTGGATGTCACAGCCATATGGTATGGGGAGGACAGCTGAGCACATAGCTTACACCCTGAGGATCTAGGCTGTCCCATGCTGAGAGCTGAGGGGAGGATAGATGGTCCACTCTACTGAATACAGCAGTGTGCTCTAACAGGATGCGTGAGTGCTCCTGCCTCTTGTTCTTCAAAGCATCCACTAGAGCTTTGTGCTTGGGAAAGCCCAGATTGCAGCAGCGAGCGAGTGCTTGCCCAACAACTTCCTCCCACGTAGGCTGTGGCAATGGCAGTTTGCCATTAAATTCCCAGACCAAGAAAATCTCAGCTGACTTTTCCCTCCTGCCAGAGGAAACACAAGCTGCATTGCTTCAGACTGCAGCCCAGCTCTCCCCCAGCTCCAGAGCCCTCCTCCCCTGGCTCACAGGCACTTGTGGGCACATGGTCAGAACAAGGTCAATCCCAGGCAGTGGGGTTTTGCTGAATTCTGCCTCCTATACAAAACCTGGCTACAGTTACACTGCGAGCTTGAATATGGGCAAATTTTAACTGATATGACTGAAGTCCCAGGGCACAAGGACTGGTCCCACACTCACACAGAGGCTGTAATACCAGGTCAAAGCCCTTGCTTAGAAGATCTAGACTTATATTTCAGTGGTCCAAAGAGATCCTCTTCACGCACACCCCCACTGCTAGGTGCTGAGCTGGCAGTAATTACAATTTTGCTAATTGCTCTAAACTCCACTGCTTAGCTGCTTTCCATAGGCAATGTTTGGCCATGGCTTTTGCTGAAGTGGGGGACTCTTCTTGAAAGCTTGATAAAATCTGCAGGGAGACACCTGCCAGTCTTCATACACAACATCTTTATTTTAATTTATTGGCAGCATTTAGAAAAATTGGCTTCTATGCAGCATCATTTGGACTTCATTAAAATAATGAGAGCTAAGTTAGTAAAAACAAACCTGGCCAGTTGGCAACCTCAGTTTTGTCAGGACTGATCTATGCTGGAAGATATAGATTTAGTCTATCTACAGTAATAAAGTCCCATGATCCCATGGTTAAAATGTCTTTTTCCCTGCTAGGTGATGCAATTCATTAGTTATGACATTTCCACAATGATTTCTCCAGAAGACGATCCTGGATGCCAAGGTTTACATTACATTTTCAATTACAAAGATATCCATATGGTGACTCTGCAGTATGTACAGCTGGTTAATGTGCATTCATGTCCTACTGCAATGCTAGCAGGGCTCACGATGTGCTGGCAAATCCCTTTCAGGATATGGGGCTCTCACTGGGTTCTCACACTGTGTGCTGGGGATGGCAATTAGGTGTTCCCTGCAGGAGAGGAATTTTGGGAGTTGAAGCACAAAGCCTTGTGTCCATTTTGGGCCACCAGACTATTTTTTTTAATAGCCTCTTCAGCTGTAAGGAGTTTAAATTGGCAGTTTTAAGGGTAGGATTTTAGACTAAGACAAAAGGGCTCAGCCCAGGTGTGGATTTCCCAAGGAGCCAGTGAAGGTTCAGACCCCATCTCCCCTGCCCCCTGGCAATGTCGATGTTCCCATCGTGACATCTCTTGCCCAAACACCCCTGTAGTAGGATCAACCATGCAGACACCCAGATGAGGGGCAAAGCTGTGGGGTGAGGTGCTACAAAGTGCCTGGAACGGGGCAGAAGAGGGGGAATCCTTGTGCCACACAATGCAGTGTTAGCCACATGAGTCTGTGTTCACATCAGGCCTGGTCCTACCCATGCAGGATCAATTGCTGCTGTAGAAGCTGTTTAATTAACAACTCATATGAAAGGGCCAAGTTATGATTCAGGTACTACTTGGTCTGAGGAAATGTATTGATTTGGACAGACCCTTTGAAGACTTTGCTCATGGTTCTCGAGTGGTTTGCAGCAGCCGGATACTCTGTCAGCACCATAGGAACCATCCTTGGCTCTCCCCAGCAGTTCCTGCCTGCCCCCCATGTTGTGGCAATACAGCTGGGCCCTGAAAGGAAAGCACAGATTTTCTGTTGCCAGCACTGGGGTGTGGGCACGTACCTGGAAGCTGACTCCTAGCATGGTCAAACAGAAAAGTTTCAGGTTCAATTTTTCCAGCTCTGGACAAAGGACATAACCAAGGGGGCAAACCATGGACACCTGAGGTGCAGGACCTCCCTGGCCCTCCTGCCTTGCAGGCTGCCATAATGTTCTCTGTAGCACTGGGAGTCAGGAGTCAATGCTGTTTGCACAGTTGCACTCCGATTAGCTCTGCAATGCCTGTAACCTTAGAGTAGTAAACCAGTGGCATATATATAGTTGAACAATTATATGTATTGTGACTAAATTTCCCCCTGAAGATCTCATTCAGGATGTTAGAGTGAAAGGATCATAAAATGAATTAATAGCTGATTCACTGTATAATTTCCTAGTTCAATATACTTTAGTGTACCAGCTAAATGAGCCATACATAGCATTCAGCTTGGCCAGTTAACAGCTTTATCATTGAGATCTCAGGCTTAGAAATAAAAGCAATTCTTCTGAAGTAATTGCGTCTAATTAAAAGAAACATTTAAAAAGTGTAACCAAAAGGAATTCATTTCAAATGGAAAATTAATGCTGAAAAATAGCCCTGAGCTCTCTTGTCTTTGCTAATAGCTAAGCATTCTGAGAATAATTAAACTGTTTTGAAATGTTGATACCTTCCCCTGTTAGAAATGATAGCCATGGCCTGACACATTAGCAAATCCTCAGTGTAGCCCCAGTTGGTGATGGGTGCGGGGCTTTGGGTGGGCAGGGGAGATCAGGGGCAGCTGCCTGTGGTGCAGGAGGGCTCTTGCCCCGATGCTGTTGCACCCTGCCATGAAGCTGCAACTTCTCTTGAAAAAGTAGCGCTGCCCATGCAGAGGAGCTGAACTCAGCATGGCAGGGGTTTGGGAGGCTCTGCCTGATGCTGGCACTCCCCCCTTAAAGCAGAGGAATTGAGTAGCTCCTTGTTTAAAAATGTGTGGACTTTGTTGTGCTATTTGCTCATCCCTGCAGCACCTCAGTGAGCTGAAGTGTCAGGGTTCGTTCCCAGGCCAAGCCTGTTCACTGCTTTTCTGTTACTTTTTTCATGAGCGAAAAGTGCAGCACTTTGACCTGTGCCCTGAGGAGGTCCCACAGTAAATCTCAAGTTTTAGAGTTCCTGGCTGGTGTCTGTGCTGCAGGTGTGTGCCAGCTCGGCTGCTCTTGACAGAGAGCATCCTAATTCCTTCAGGTTCCTCAGCTGCTTCTGTCGCTTGCTCCCTCTCCCTTTACTCATGCTCACTTTGGCAGGCAGCATTTCAAAGCTGGGTGTGCAGTGAAAATCCCACTTACTTGCTGCCCTGCTTCTCTCAAAGCAGGCATGCCTGCAGGTGCCTTGTCCCCTCCCTCCACCCAAGGATTTGCTTGCAGGTGTTGGAGCAAATTAAATGCAACCTATGACATGGTGAGCATGAGCACAAATCCCACACATTGAGCAGGAGCTCTGTTTTTAACTCCCCATGCTGAGCTGGGAGTGCTTCTCTGATTAACAGTCTGGCTGCAGTGGGAAACCCAAAGGGGCGGCTGTTGGGGTGGCAAGGATGTCTGGTGCCTAAAACAGTTGTTATAGTGGTTCATTTGCATGGATCAAATGGCTGGGTGCCACAGAATCACAGAATGTTAGGGGTTGGAAGGGACCTCTGTGGATCACCCAGTCCAACCCTCCTGCCGAAGCAGGGTCACCCAGAGCGGGCTGCACAGGACCGTGTCCAGGCGGGTCTTGAATATCTCCAGAGAAGGAGACTCCACAACCTCCCTGGGCAGCCTGTGCCAGTGCTCCGTCACCCTCAGAGTGAAGAAGTTCTTCCTCATGTTCAGCTGGAACTCCCTGTGCTTCAGTTTGTGCCTGTTGCCCCTTGTCCTGTCGCTGGGCACCGCTGAACAGTCTGGCCCCATCCTCCTGACACCCACCCTGCAGATATTTATAAGCATTTATTAGGTCCCCTCACAGCCTTCTCTTCTATGTCACCAATGTAACGGACCTGCCATAGCCAGTGCTGCCAAAATAGAGGTCATACAGAGTGGGTGAGGAATTGCCAGCAGAGCTATAGGGCATGGGGAGCTGGCCGGGAGCTCCAATGCTGATGTTGGGTGGTTTGGTTAGGAAATGCAGGTTGCCTGGATTTCAGTCTTCTCCAGGGTCTTTTTCTCCTTGAAAAGTGACTGTGAAGGTAGAAAAATTTTTTAAAATGTCAGTATTTAGTTTCAGCATCTTTGTGTTAAAGCATTTGATTCTCACATTGAAGCAACTTCCCATTGGGAAGCAAACACTGATAAAGTTGATTCCTTTTAAGTGTTAAAAAGACCAAACCCAAATACTTCTGACCCAAGTGACTTTTTTCTTTTGCTGGCTAACCAGGACACAAGTGCTTTTGAGAATTCAACTTTATACTAGTTCAGGGAAAGAACTTGTTCTCTTAAAATCCTTGTGGGATGGGAATGTAGTTTCTCATGCTGCTGCAAGTGGGAAGCTCAGGGAATCTTTGGGGGCTGTTGCTTATTATTGCCAGTACCTACTGAGTTTGCTTTTATTATGTTATTTGGTAACTATGACAGAACTGAGTATGTTCCATCCAAGACTTTCTGTAAAACATTCCCAGCAAATTCTGCGAGCGTGCAATAACGTGGTATGAAAATACACATATATAGTATTGACCCTACAAAACAGCCTGTGTGTACTGCTGGCTTGTTTCCCTTTCTACAGCCTTGTGCTGTTTCTTGTATTTTTTGATGTTCCTATTCAAATTGTAGTAAGTCAGTTTCCTTCCTTTTATTTAGGAGGCAGAGCAGAAGGGCAGTTTCTTAAGGCAGGATTCTGCCTCATGTACTGTAGCATGTTTTTACTTTCATGAATCACACTGAAAACATCCCAGCTTCTAAGGGAATAGGTAAAACCTGGTCCTTGGTCTCAGCAGCAGGTCAGTAAACACTCTGCCCTGGCCAGCTTGCTCAAAATTCTGCCTCTATTTTCTGGATGATCCAGAACTTTCTTTTTTTTTTTTTAATTCCTGAGTGTTTCTAATTGAGCTAACATTATTAGAAGGTTTAAAAAAAACCCTTTCCCAAATTCCCTTTGCGTTTCAGTAGCTCTTTAATATGCAAGGCAGCAAGAGATGAACTGGGTCTAATTACGAGTCCCTGGAGTAGCCAGTCAGAAAATGAATTGATGCCTTTTTCCTTATGAACAATGCATGTACCACAAATTAGAGGCGCCATCACCAGAGATTTAATTACAAAATATCATTACTTTCACACATCATTTCAGATTTGGCCTGATCAAATCAAAGTTGGGGGGGAGAGAGAGAAGGGGGGAGGCGGGCGAAGGGAAAAACTGCACCACTAGCAGGGTCATTCGTTCAGGGGTACTTGAATGCAGGAGGGAATTGGTGTTATTGAAGCTTCCCAAAAGGCAATTCTGCAGAGAAGCGGTGGCCGGGAGGAAATTAATTTCCTTTTCCAAGGGAGGCTCTAGGCAGTTCAGCTGTCCGGGGGAAAACATGGCATGAACACAGTGGCCAGGGCTGGGTGGGCTTTGCTGGGAGGTGCTACCTAAATACTGTGGGCATGTCCAACTCCATGGCAAATCTGACCCTGCTTGGGGTGGGGGGGGGTGTCAGGTAGGAAAAATGTGATGGAAAATAGCATTTAGTCTGCTGTCACTTCTCTTTAGCTGGGCTGCTTCTGGCAGCACAAGCTGTGTGTGGAGGAATAAGGAACTAATCCCAAGATGTATCTAAGTACTTCAGGCACATACAGTGTACATTATCCTGTGTCATTCCTAACAAACCTCCCCAAAAACATAGACGCTGAAACTAGCTACTCATGCCAAAGTACGAGATGAATTTTGTCAAGAGGAATGGCTGCCAAGGGAGGCCTTAACTCATTTGCAGCAGAGTTCAGCATGCTATTGCAGTTTAAAGGTTGTGGTGGTTACCTGAAAAAGGATCTGCTGTGTGTTGGGAGGAGGATTTGGCTTCTTTTGCTTCCCTGATCTCTATTCACCTGTGAAGAATACAGGAGTGAGCAGCTCCTTTTTAGTAAGCTAGGTCCATCCCTGTGGTTGGGCATCTCCATAGCTTGTGGTGCCTTTTAAGCAGAGCAACTTGGAGCAAGTGCAGTCAAGGGTGGTCAGTGGTCCCTGTTCTGTAAGTAAACCTTGAAAGCCTCCTTCAAGCTAGGCATCTCAAGTGAGAGGTTGTCTCTTTTGGTTCATGTCCACTGAAAAGGATGCACTCAGAGTGCGATTCCTGGCTGCAGGAAGGTCTCTGGGCTTGATGGGCCCGTGCCAGAATGGAAAACCTGGTGAATATTGAGAAGTTGAATGGTTCTAATGTTGTGTACTCACCATAGCAGGGATGGAAATGTCAAACATCACAGTAAAATAAAAAGTAACAGCCCTGTAGTGTCTAATATGTCTGAGTGATGATTGTCATAGCAGACTAATGCTACAGTACCAGAAATCCTCTTTTTCCATGCTGAGAAAAAAGTGAGGCTATTTTGCTTGCAGAGTGACACCTGTCTGGTGCTGATTTAAAGGGCTGGCTGTTGAACAGGGTCATCCAGGCTGAGCTGATGCCATAAAGCCAGTCAGCAGCAAATGTGGGTGCTTGGGATGGGAGAGCAGAATGGCTGCTCAGCCCTGCGATGATTTACAGTCCCTGCATCCAGCCTAGGCCATGGGCTGTGATTATTTCTCAGCCGGACGCACAAACCAATCGTTTCAAGAAGCTAAAACACTCCTCAAAATTTATGAGGAAAATGATGGCTTGTTGAATACATGATGTAGCGAGATGTAGTTTTACATTAACTTAAGAGGCATTTATGGGACAATATTCATCTTCTCTGTGTTATGGCAAGTATAGTATGAGAGGATGCTATGTCACTGGGATATGAGACCTGACAGATACAGCATACACAGGGGGGAGACCAAGATGAAACAGAAAAGGCAGGAAGAGCTGGAGTCACAGGCAGAATGGGGATGGGGCAGGAGAACAGGCTGTCATGAGAATGGGGGATGCCACCCACGTTCTCCACCTGTGGAAGCTAAAGTTGCTCCATTGCTTCCATGGAGCCATTTGGATACCCACCAGCTGAGGACGCAGTCCCATGATTACAGCTCTGAAGATCCACTCATGACTTGGTCAAGCCCCACTCACCACCCACTCTTTGTAAGAGCTGCTCAGCTTTGTTTTGTGGTTCAGCAGACAAGTGATCCAGGGTGTGTAATGCACCTGCAAATTCTAGCAGATCATTGTACAAGTAGCAACAAGGGCTTGGACCACTGAGAATGAGCTGTGAATGTATGGGCATGTTACAAATAGAAAAATTATTACTTCTAATAATATTCTACCTAACGGTTGGACTTTGGCATGCAAGCACATAGGCTGAAAAAGGTTGTGTGGTCTTCTGGAGGAAGTAAGACTCCCTTGGGAACATGGCAGAAAGGCATGTATATTGCTGTTAGCTAAATATAGCTGGGTAATCGCAGAGCTCACTCCAGCTGGCAAAACCAGCAGCTTCTTTCCTCTCCTGTCGGTTGCTCTTCTGACTCTGAACATGCAGCACAGGCCAAGCTCTCAGGCTGCTCCAAGCAAGCATCCCTGTTTTAGCCTGGCAAAACTGCAGCTGCAAGTAATTCCTAAGTGGTTTTTTCCCCACTGTGTTTAGCTGCAAGCAAAACTTTGCACTAGAAACTGTTTGACTTGGTAACAGAGATCAAAAAGCTATCTAACTGGAGCTGTGAATTAAAGAAGTGCCCTTGGTGCAAGCCCTGACCCTGTGGTGTCCTACCTGAGGCATCCAAGGGCCTTCAGGCTGCCTCCTGGTCCCCCCTTGCTACATGTAAGCACAGGTGGTTGCAAGGCACATGAGTCATTGGTGTGGCCAAATACTACAGTAAGCAATGCAGGAAAAGGTGCTTTTCCCTGACCCCAGGGGTGCCTGGCTGTATGCCCCTGCTCCTGCCCACCCAGCAGCGCTTGGGCTGGCGCTGGGCTCGTGGTAGCTTGCAGAGCTGGATCCAGAGGCTGCAGAACTGGTGGGCTCACCTGCAGTACAACATCATGTAAAATCACAGTTGCAGTGGGGTCTTGACCTCTGTAGATATTCCTACCTGGGCGCTGTGTGCAGGGAGGGGGCCTAAATTCTGGGGTTTTTTCCTTTGACATCATGAAAACACTAAGCAGAGCTGAGCGCCCTACCTTAAGGAAATAACAATTGACTTTGGAGTAGTGGCTAATCGCCAAGAGACCAAAGAGCTTATTGTGCAAAGCCAAGGGTCTCTCTGCATCTCCGATTCAGCTCCTCCCTCTAAGAGAACTGCAGTGCTTCCCCTCCCCTGTGTCTGACCTGTCCCTTTCTTGGCAGTAAGGGGTGTTGCTCCCTTATAGCCATTTCCTCACCTTTATTAGATAAAACAGGTCAAAATTTCTAGACTTTGAGTCAACCTGCAGTGAATAACTGGATGAATGGCAGGACCCACCTTCATCTGCTAACATCACAGCTCCCCAGCCTCTGCCTTTTTGAAGATTTTGGCCAAATGCTAGTAAGTCTTGTAGCTCTGACAGTGATGTTATTAGTGAAAAATAAAACCAAAAGTTTACATGGTGGCTGCACTTGACATCAGGTGGGATCAGGGTACCAATAACCAAGAGCAATGCAAGCTTTGTTGGAGAAGGCTGAAAGGTTTGCAAGAGTTGTAGCATCCAGACACAGGGAGGTGAGCTGAGGCTGGAGGAGATGCCTAGAGAGGTGTCTGGGTGCAGAGGAAAGGCTGCAGAAGCCATGCTGAAAAGGCAGGAGAGCAGGATGATGTGTAACACCCGTTATATTGGAGAGAAATTAAAAGGATTGATATCAATTATCAGGTACAATTTGTTGCTGCACAATTGACATGTTAATCACCTCCCTGCTGCTTTTCAGCATGGCAAGATTTTTGACCAATTTGAAAGGCTTACAGCAACAATATGATGCTGATTTATCTCTCCTTAATAAAAAAGTGATCAACTGAAACCTGCATCCATCATTCTGTTTATCACTCATGGTGATTTATTAACTAATTATACTTACAGTGGGACTTTTTCTATAAGTATGGATAACAGAGTGATGCAGTGTCAGTGCAAGTCATAAATAACACCACAGTACAGTATGTTTAATACTTACTCCTAGGACCAGCCCATAACAAGCTGCCTTGATTAAGGTAAACAGACAGCTTCGTTTGTCAGAAACCGGCCTGAAATTGCACATCAAGGAAATGAGTCCGTTTCTCCTGTTTCCAGCACTGGACATCACACAAATGCCTCGACCGTGTAACTCGGATCAGGTGAAATGCTCCCAGCTTGGCCATTTTTCATAGGCATTTGCAAACCCTCACCAGACCTTATCCCGCCCTGAGCCCGAGTAGCAGCGTGGTGTTTTGGAATCAAGGTCTATGGAGCAAGAAGCCACAAATGCAAGAAAAGGGAATTCACTGTGGATTTTAAAATGGGTAGGGAGCTGAGAAAAATCAGAACTGCTCCAGCCATCATAAAAGCAAAAAAGGAGTTTTTGTTTTGAAGTGACAAGTTATGAAGACCCTAAGTCAGTTTCACCCATTGAATAGACCTCTTACAACACTTGTAGGTTACAGTAATTGGCTAATACAGACTCCTGGGGTTTGTATCCTGACAGAAAGATGTGGTCAGTTCCCTTGCCTCAAGCAGAGGACGATGATGTGACTCTATTAAACAATTATATCGGTAATCATGTAATCTCAAGGAGAAAGCAGCTTCTCAAATGACACACCAGACAGCTCTGTGCTGTCTTTCCAGATTGTGCAGCTGAGGAGGTCTGTGTGATCCCTCTCCCTGCAGACAAGAGATGTTATGAAGTGTATCACTGAGGCGCTGGCAGTGCCAGAGCAGCTCTGCAGTGACTGGACTGGCTGTGTATTTTTGGGTCTTTCCCTAAAAATATTCTGCAGAGCCCACTTGCTTTTTCACATTCATGTTGCAGAGCAATACAAGGCACCAAGTACACAGGGCTGCTCAGCTTTAATGACGTTTTTCTCTTCCTAAAATCAACTGGGAAGTTCTCTTTGCAAATCCCAACTTAAACTCCTCATCGTTTTGCTTGGAAAGCAACTATAAAATGGGCAGCAGGTGCCTCTGTGGCTCCAACACTCTCCAAAGCGCTGTGGCTGAGCCTGATGCTTCTTGTGCTTGATGGTAGTGGTGCAGCAGGTCTTCCTGGATTCCCCCTTTCCTCTTGCACATTGTTATTCTGCTGCTGGGGTGCAGGTACTGGAGCATCAAATCTAGTCTGACAGGCTGCAGCTCTCCCCAGTCTCAATCCATCTTGACAGTTGAGGGAGAGGCAGTCCACTCAATCTCGCAGATTCTGAAGGAAAGAGTTGAGGTGGCAGTTGCTTTCAGCAGCAGAAGGCCTGATGGCACTAGAGAAGACAACCTGGGCAAAGCTGGGGGTGGCTCTGGGTGCAGGGGAGTCCCTTGTGCTGCCTTTCACTGCAGTAGACCAAATCTACTCGTAATCCAGTCCTCAACCTTCTGAGCTTAGACCAGAACCATCCTCTAACTTTTTCACCTTGATGTCTGCCCACAAATGCATTTATAGAGTCCGTTCTTTCCCCTTCTGATCTCTTCCTAAAAATATGATCTCTTAAGAACAGTATTCTGTTACTTTAAAGAAGTTTTTTTTCTTTATCCATCACTGGACTAGGTCCATTGTGACTGTCCTGTGTCTAGATTCCCTTGTCTTTCTGTTTTATGTAAGTATAGATGATATGAGGTTCTTTTAGGTTATAGATTTGATCTCTTTAAGAACCTCAAATAAATGCAACACATAATGGCTATTTTCCCATCACCCTGGTACCCTGCCGACTTGTCTAAGTCTCATTGCGCTACTACAAAAAATATTAGGTGTAGCACAAACCTTCTTTGGGACAGTCATCTCTTCTGTGTTTGGACAATGCCTGTGAGATCTTAAACTAAGCCCCTCTTTTTTTCACCCCAATAATATCCATCTGCTCTGTGATTATAGCTTGCTTGCCCAGCAAAATGCAGCCACTTCTGGCACAGAGCAGCAGCGGCTGAGCACCACGCTACCACACCACGCTGTATTATGGGAGGCCAAACCATAAGACAATAACCCCCCTCCGGATTACAAGAGCAGGGGGGATGTAGCCGAGACCACCACATTAACAGCAGCATCCATAACTGAGAGAACACTCAAACCAGCAGCAAATAATTGTTAAATTATTACATAATTAATAGTTGTTTAAAAGCAAAGCAGGAGTGATGGAAAAAAAAAAATTCCTGTTTGAAAATTTTTTCATGGGGCTCATCAGCCCAGGCACTGCTATGTGAGTAGGAGTGCAGCTGCAGAGACACTGCACAAATTACCCAGCACCTCTTGGGGGAACAAACAGTGACAGATCCATAATTTATAGGGGGCAGTTGGTGCTCAATAATTAGGGCATAATTTACACTGAGCAGGTTTTGGTGGTGAGAGGAGAGGCAGTTTTGTTCTCCTGTTCCTTCCCTGCGCATCTGTCCCAGAGCTCGGAGGGGAGAGGATGCTCCTGCGGGCAGACCTGGCCTGGCCCAGCGTGGCAGGGCTCGGTACCTCCCTTCCCATCTCTCCCTCAAGGGCATGAGCCCATAATGAGTATTTTGCAGGTTTTTCAGATGGAGAGGTCTGATTTTTCTGCTCTGATCCTTGGCACAGCTCTTCCCCCTTCTGATGATTAATCCACATCAGCTGTCCTACACCAGAGGCACCGAGCATCCCCCCCAAGCCTGTACCACAGCTCGTGTTGTGCATGGTAACACCCCTTCTCAGTGGCTTGAGCACATCTGTGCCCTGCAAGGGGCTTGGCACCCTGTACCCATCACCCTCTGAAAGGCCTGGGGCAGTGGGGAAAAATAATGCAGTGCTTGTTCTGCCTTTTAGCCATGGAGCTGCCTTGTAACCGGGCTGCAGCTCTCCTGTCCTCATGGCTGCCCTGGCCCCCTGACCGGGCTTGCAGGGCTTGGCACGAGCCACCTTTGCTTTTCCTATTTACAGGCACCTCTGGGCCTTAGAGCCACCTTTCACGGCCAGGCCATAGCTATGCTCTGGGTGCAGAGCCAGGCTAAGCCTGTTTCCACCAAGGGACCCAGCTTGTCAGATTCTGTAGAACACAAGGGAGGTCCAAAGAGAAAAAGTCTTAATGTAACACAACAGGAGCTGAAGAATTCCTGAGAGTTTTGGGGTAGGTGCCTCCCTGATGTATCTGAGGAGGGGGATTACCCTATAGACATCTCAGTAAATTTGTGCCCCAGCTGTCGTGGTGAGGAAGAGCAAGAGGCCAGTATTTGTGCAGCACCTTATTTGCAACACCTTATGCCTAAACTTAAAGCTAAACTATGTCTTAAGAGCTGATGTGTAAACCAGACTTATTGATCTAAAATTGAGGGAGGGGCATCCTTCGGACGTTAGCCAAAATGTAGCTCTGGAAATTACTTCTTCCCTCCTAAATTAGCCCTGTCCTGATGACACTGGGTGAAAGCTTTGCTGCCTGTCCCATTCCATGGAGCAACATCGCTGCAACGGATCAGGTTGCTCAGCCCCATGGACCATGGAGGTGAAGGTGTGAGGAACCGCAGGCTGAGCACCCTGTGTCGGTCTGACCAGCAGCACGCAGCAGTGCGACAGCCGTTACTATGCAGTGGCAGGATTGGTCCCCACCAAAGGCCACCTTGACCCCACTGGGGCAGCAACAGCAAAGGAGTTAAATTTTTATTTTCTCATAGGGAAGAAGCTTGCAAGGGAGGCAGAAAAAAAATTACTTAGCTTCATCTTTCTCCCATTTTCGAGAAATTAATTTTTGAGAAACCTCCACGGTTTCACTATTTCTGGTCCCTAAATCAGGCAGGCTGACAGCCTGTCCGGGGCTATTTATCGGCTCCCTCGCAGCGAGCCATCTCCAGCTCGATCTGCAGACCACGAGTGCCATCTTCTGGGAGCCTGCAGCCGCCTGTCCTCCCCTTCCCTGCAGCCTCCCGTGGTCGTGCCGCAAGTTTCGATCCCGGAGGAAAAGGTTTCGCTCCGAGGAGCCTTGCCCTTCGGTCTCCCACCGCCGCGTACCCGAGCGTTGCCAGCTGCTGGGGCTCCTCACCTTCATGTAGGGAAACTGAGGCAGGGGCGTGTGTGATGACACGGCCTCTCTGCTCCACCTCGGATGCGTGGGGTGCTCTGGGGTGTTATGTGGTCTCTGCAACACCCAAGAGGATCAGGAGGTGCAGTTATGCCCCAGGCTTGCTCTCACTTTGATGCTCTTTTCCAGTATCGAGAAACCAACAGGAACCTCCTTTCTTTTTTCCCTGTTAATATTTTATTAAGGAAAGATGATTCTTCTTTTTGCACAAAGATTTATCTTCAGAACTGTGCACTTGTAAGATACCCCTAGAGCACCACAAACTCCTAGCCAAATCCCAATGGAGGGCAACACTGGCGTTAAACTGTCTGCCTAAAACGAGGGAATTGCCTGAGCTGGAGCGTGGGGCTGTGAGGCTGCAGGTGGAGGGCGGTCAAAGTGTCCCAGGAAAGGAGACAGAGGCAATACCATGGGGACAGTGCCCCTCTTACAGAGGTTTACAAAGGCTTTTGTGTCTTTTTTTCTATAAAACTCATCAAAGCTTTTTGCTGAGGTTTGATTTATAACAGTGGAAGGGGAGGGAGCAGTCCGCCTGTGCCTGCCCTGCCAGAGCCTGAAGTGGCACAGAGTGTTACCAGGCTGGCTTGGAGTAACCATGCTTGTGAGGAGCTGAAAAACCTGGCCTTTCCAGTGAATGGGAATCTGTTGGGATGTTGTCCAGTGATTCCCATGCCTAAAGGTGGAGCAAACGCTTCCCCGATGCCTGGCACTGCTAAGCCTCTGTGGGAAGAGTGGATGTGTGTGGGTGCCGGAATGTCAAAAAACTGACCTTCCTCCCACTGACTCCAAGAACTGACTGCCCCTCGCTACCGCAGCCCCGATAGCTGCGCACAGCTCGGCCTGCGAAGCAGCGCGCAGTCCGGGCAGCAGCCTGCAGTGCAGTCGGTCTGCACGGCCTCGCGCCGCACACGCAGCAGAGCGCGTAGGTACAGCCAGGTACCGTTTGTATGACGCTGTGCAGCCCTTAGGGCAGGGCACAGCATGTGCAGCAGCGCGTGGTCTATAGGCACCGTGCGTGATGCGCAGCAGCGTGTGTGCGGGATGTGCAGCAATGCAGGATGCGAAGCAGCATGGGGTGTGCAGTAGCACATATGTGGGATGCATAGCAGTGCATGCGGGGTGCGCAGCAGCAGTGTGGGATGCGCAGCAATGCAGGGCGCTCAGCAGCGCGGGATGCGCAGCAGCGATGGGGGATGCCCCGCACGGCCCCCGCGCCCGCCCCGCAGTCTACGCCACAAGATGGTGCTCGGAGCCGCCGCTGCGGCTCTCCCCGCGGGCCAGGGCTGCTGGGGCTGTCTCTGGCTACCCAGGGATGTCCCTCGTGGGCCGGCAGAGACTCGAGTGGGGTCTGGGGCGCGGCGTGGCTTCCCTCTGGCGTTCCCGCCGTGGCCCGGGGACGGGTGAAGCCTGCCGTGCGGCAGTGCCCGTGGCAAGGGAGCACCCCGTTGCGTACTGGCACCCATCCTGGTACACCCCAGCTCCGCCAGCCTTCGCAGTCCCACGGACATCACCTCTGCAGACTGACGCAGCGCTCGTGCGATCCCACCACTGGCATGTCTACATTGGGTCTCTCTCGTTGCTAGTTTCTCTGCTCCAAGCATGGAGGTACCTCCACACCTCTGTGCAGCAGCTGAAATCCCTTCATTCTGTGGCTGTAGCAGAGTTAGAAACCTACTCGCCACCTTGTGACAACCGTGAACCCGGTGGATCTGAAGGAATCTGAGTGAAAACAAGGCTGGAGAACTTCTCTGGAGTTTGTGTTGCTCCTCCTCTCCTGCAGCAGGAATCAGTTCTCTGATCGCAAATCCTGACAACTCAACCTGATGGCAAAGCCCCCCCCAGCAGTGCCGTTCCCCAGCCTCCCTCACTTCACTGGCTTTATCAGCAGGATAAATCTTTGGACCATGTCGATCCATCAGGTCTTGCTGTTGGAGTAAGAGGGCAGCAGCTGAATAGCAGAATGTGGAGATGGGGAGTGGTGGAGCCCCACATGAAGTGTGTCCAGGAGCACCCATCCACCGCCACAGTGCAAAAGAAAACAGGGGAAGCTGTAGCCCAGGCTGATTTTTTTGCTTTTTTTTTTTTTCAAGTAGAAAGTTAGAGAGTTTCTCTTTGCAGAGAGTCAGTCAGTACTGGGCTCTGGTACTGAAAGCGACTGGGGGTAGGAAACTTCAGCTCAGCTCGTCTTGCTGGCCTCCTGAGCCGCTGATTGGAGCCACGTTTGAAAAACAAAGTGTGCGTAGTCAAAGCCGAGCAGCTCTGCTCTGCAAACGGGGCATTGCAGACTGAACCGTGGCGTGTTTTAGACACACGCACATGATGATGGGGCAGCACATGGCTGTAGGGGATGAGGAATAGCTTGAAGGGATCATTGGTACCTAGAGCACCAATTTTCGGAGGAAATAGCAAGTGTTGAGTGTTCCAAGCCCCTTGAAGCAGATTTCAAGATCTGATTTCATTAAACTCTGCAAATATTCTCTTATATGATGAAAATTCATTATTTTTAAAGCTAAATCTCACCCTCCTTAACATCACTCCTGACCTCTTCGCTGGGGTAGGGAGAGAATCACCAAGAAAAAAAATCCTGCTAAATGCACCTGTATTCCTGCTGACTTCTGATCCAAACAACAGCTGAACTTCAGGTGGGTTTGGAGTGAAACCAGAGTCCCTGTGGAATCTGTGCTGGAGAAAAGGGGAAACACCATCTGTTGCGTCCAGTCCACTTGTAGCCCAAGCCCAGATTAACCAAAAGCTACCTGGAAGCAGGCAGTGCTCTCTGCAAAATGATGACGCAAGTGATGTCTGCAAGGGAGTTCAGATAAAACTTCATGAGGTTTTTGGAAGAATGATTGCTGCCAATAACACCATAGGCAAGATTTCAGAACAAAGGCTTTTTTTCATGAGTTAGCAAAAGCAATGCTAGCTATTTGCAATTTATGCCTCCCTCATAAATTACATTTTAAAAGGAGGATTCTGTGTCATCAGAAAAGATACATTTTATTTTTATATAGCATCTTTAACACTCACTTAAGGAGAATGATGGTGTATTGTCAGGGGCCCAGGGTGAAAGGGAGGATATTCTTTTTTTCCCCCCCCCCCCCCCAGAAGGGTTTCAGCCTGTGAAGTCCAGTGAGGGGAGTTATGGCAGAGTGACCAGCTGACAGATTTAAGGGAGCAGACAGAGATCAAAGTGAAGGGCATGGTGCACAGAGATCATCCATGTGCAGGAGTGTCCCACGGGAAAACCATGGCAGATCTGGCCCCAGGAGATGTCGGGTCCCACATGTACATCAGTAGAGCCCTTTCCATGGTGTCTACACCATGCTATAGCTCTGCTCCCTGCCCAGCTCTCACCCCTGGGCTCTAGGGTTCAAGCTGTGTATGGGTACCAACAGCTGTATCTCCATGGGATTGTCACGTTGGTACTTATAGGTTCTGCCCTGATGTGGGATGTGGTCATTAAATTTGCCACCCTGAATTGCCCAAATCTGACCTTGGGCCATCCAGGACTGTGGTCCATCTGTGTGGCGGCTCTGAGCTCTCCATGTCTTGGGTCACTGGGTTGTGTAAGAACTGCAGCTTCTGTGGGTTTAGGGGTTCTTCTTAATACATTTATCAGAGACAGGGTGTGTCCTAGCGGCTCAGAAAGCGGGAAGTGATAGGCCAGGCATGGCTAAACATGAGAGTGCTCTCTTCCACTGCAATGCCAGCCTCAGGATGCAATCACTGCAGATCTGTACCAACGTAGTCCAAGCCTTTTTCTTCCCCAAAGTTTCCAAGATGACTTGAAAAAGTGAAGAATCCATTAAGTAAAAATATATTAATTCAACAGCTATATCTTCCTCCCATTTCTCTCAGATTTTGTCCTTAGGAGCTAGCATGTGTCTTATTCTAACTGTGAGGGGGGTTGGTTGCTGGTTACCAGTCCCTCAGCAGACATAGCTGTGGCTTTTGCGTGATGTTTCCTCCCAGGGTAACGGGCTCCCCGAGATCATTGCCTTTTGTTCCAGAGTCTGCCGGGCAGCGGCTGGGACAGGCAGGGACATAGTGCCGGGGTAAGCACGGGCGCAGGCCATCCCGCAGCCACCCTGGGACACCCCAGGCAGCAGATTTCTGTGTCCCCCTCTTTCCTTTGGCCTTTTCCTTTCTCCCAAGGGGCTGAATGTCCCCTCCTGCGCTCTGCTTTGCCTCCGCGGCGGAGCAGAGGGCAGCCCCGCTGCAGCCCCAGTCCCAGCGGCTCTGCACCCCCCTCCCAAAAGAACGTTTGCAAGTCGGATTTGCAGAGATTTGTTTTTATAAACTTTGCCTGCCTGTGCAGCAGGTTAAAGAGCTCTGAAGGGGAAGGAGGGGAGAATGGCGTATTGGGTCATCTCCATGGGAACGTCGTGGGAAGATTGATACATGCCCCGAGAGGCGGGTGCAGTTATTAGCATGTTCCAGATCCTCGCCTGCAGCCTTTTTTTTTTCTTCCGCTGCTGAGGAGTAAGAAATGGAGTGTTTTCAAGGAGGAAAGAACGCGAACATCTGAAGTAAAAGCACCACTACAGACCCCAGCCCTTTCTGGCAGCAGGTCTCCATTCCCTGCCACAGCAGAGCTGCGAGAGCTTCAGCAGCTGTCAAAGCCAGGTCAATTTGCCCAGGAGAGGACAACCCTGCTGGCGTGGTGAGATGGTACCAGCCATTGCTGGCTTGACATGGAGCAATGGTGCTTGGCAAGGCAGGGGGAGGGGGAGCGGCTGGAGCAGCTCCTTGTCTGGTGGTCACAACCGCTTGGTGCAATGGGTGTCTTCTCCTCTGCTCGCTGCCCCGCCAGCCCGCGTCTGTCCACATTGCAGCATCACGCAAGACAGTGAGATGGATTCCAGCTCTGTTTGGTGAGCTGAGCACACATCTGAGCACCCAAGTCTTCCTGGTGCAGCACTAACCCGGAGGGTCAGAGGCGACCAGCTCATCTCCACGTGCCTCGCTTTCCTCCCAAAGCCCTGTCCTCCCTGGCCAGCACCAGGGACTGCCAAGAGCCTTCACATATGCTAACCATTTTCAAGAGCGATGGTGGGATGAAGACAAGCCGTTCAGTCTTGCCGGAGCCAAGAATAAGAGACCAGATGGCGCATGACCTGAGCAAGCCCCCTGTGATCTTCTGTTTGTTATTCTCCTACAAGCACGTTGCCCTGGGAAAAATCCAAGGGTTCGTTTCCAGGACCCAGACTCTTTTCATGTGTAATAACAACTGCACCTACCCTGGCCACACGCGTTGCTCACATGAGGCCCACTTGCTGCTGCAGTGAGGTTTCTAGGTGCAGGGGGGCCAGTGAGGTCTCCTAGAAAACCAGGCTTTAGCTCAGCATTCAGCTCCTCCGGGACACAGCTGCAATTATCCTTCTGTCCCATGTTTGTAGAGCACCTAGCAGGAAAGAGTCCCAGCCATGACAGTCCTCCCATGGGTGTTACTCTAAAATTACTAGCAACAAGCATATTTTTAAAACAGAAACCTCTGCTCTGGGCTATGTAGTAATTAATCATTAATAAATCATAACACTCAGGAGGAACTTTAATGTTGCAAAGCTGATTTTAAGAGCTTAAGTGGACCAGAGTGCAGAAGTGGATCTGTAACATGTTCCTTGGGTGGTGGGTGTCTGCTTCCCTCCCATCCCAATTAATTTCTGTCAGGCAATGAAATTTGGATGGCCAGTCTCTGCAGGGAGGGAGATCAGTCTCGGTATCTGTGTGTGCAGCATGGTCATGATTGGAAATGATCAAGGTGTGCATTTGCAGTAATAACAATAATGTCCCCAGAGTGACATTTCAAATGCAAATGAAATGAATAAAAATATCAGTTCCTGTTATAACTTTGTTGCTGCTGTAACTGAATCCAAGCAAAGAGCTGAAGATGTCCCCTCTGCCTGCCTGGCAGCAGAGCTGCCATTCTCTGTTTATTTTCGTTCCTAGCCGGAGCGGAGGAGGACTGGGCCACGAGCTGAGACACAAGGCGAGGAGCTGGGGCTGAATAGACAGTCTCACGACAGCACTCGCCAGATGTTAATCCAGTATCAGGCACGCAAAGCAAAGGGTGACAGCAGCCATGGATGGTGTGACTAATAATTAACCCACCACCCTGAAAGCTCAGCAGAGTTCTACAGTGGGGCCACGAACCTGCCCTGGCTAGGAAGCAGCTCCGCTCCCAGGGCTCTGCCCGGCGTAGCACACTCCCTCCCCTCCTGCTGCTGCCAGCGCTGGGGTGGGCAACGCTTGTGGCATGGACCTGCCAGGAAAGATTTCTTGCAGTTTTGATTTTAGTCAGTCTTCATAGCTGTGTTTGCCTGCAATATCCATCTGTGTCTCCTCTCTCCGTGCCTTAACACACACAGCCTCCTTACCTTCCCTTCAAAGATGCGATGGTGTTGGGTGTCTGCTGGTGTGTTTTGTTGCCTTTGCACAAATGTGCATGGATATATACAATAAGTGAGGGCATCTTTTAATCTGAAATTACATCATTGTTTTAATTTTTTTAATTAGGAATTTTGTGCACGGTTTGTATGTGTCCTTGGAAGAGAGATGGACTGGGACGCAGTGATTTGGGCTGGTCTGAGCCCGGAGCCGCAGGGCTGCCTTCATCCTGTACACAAGGCAACCCCCCACACGCAGCCCCACTCCTTGGTCACAGGGTGAGTCTTCTGCAAATTCAGAAGCACATCTGTTAATCAGTTTGTTAATTGCAAAAATAAGCCCTTTGGTATTTCTCACTCAGGATCGGAGTTTGGCTGGCTGTGGGAGACGCTGGCAGCCAGGGAGCATAGGCAGGATTTATGGTCGCAGGGCACATGGACTTGGTGCTTATTTGGGCCATGCTCCCAGTAGCTTTTAAACAAAGACAGAGCTCTTAATCTGAAGACACGTTTATTTTTTGCAGCAAAGAGATTGTCTGAGAATGAAACTGATGATTTAAAAAACAAAGAGGCCCAAAAAAAAGGAATTGAAACTGCATAGGCTATTTTCAGCCACCAAGATGAATGAAATGTAAGAAAATAAAATAGGTTGCAAGTTTTGGACTCTAAAAAGATCACTGAAAATCCAAGCAGGTGTTGTCAGCTCCAAGTACTGACAAGGCAGGCTTTTCTGCTGGCAAATAGTGCAAGATTTCAGCAGATGCACATGGGGCAACAGAAATCTGCTCATCCGCAGGGCTCCTCGGTTATTAACTGAGACCTGCGGCACATTAACTGCTTTGCTGTTTCTCCCTATGCCTGGCTCCCAAGGCTGGAGGCTGCTGATGGAGTTGCCACAAGGGCAGATCAGACCTGCAACCCTGCTACAAAGGGCTGCAGCAGAGACCAGCAGAAAAGAAGTTAATATATCGAGTGGGAGAAGGCGATCTGCAGCTCAGCCCTGTGCCCCTCCCCATGCAGGTCACCATCGCAGTCTTCCAGCCTCTCACTGGTCCTCAGGACCTGTGTTAGCGTTTACCTCCCCGTATGAAGCAGGGAGAGGTGGTCAGGGTAAGGGGCAATAGAAGCTGTGAGGAAACACAGCCTTACCATAATAAAACCTCAAGACTTCTGCTCTCCAGAACCGCTGTCCTCTCCCACACCGTCCCACACCAGTTCAAGAGAGGAAGCCAAGCACAGTAATTTGGAAATGAATGAGCTGCCAGTTTCAAGGTGTTGCCCTGAAAATTCACTTGCTACCATGTAGTGCCACTGCGGGACGTGCGTGGGTGGGTGGGTGGAGGGACTGGGAGGGCAGGACCTGCTGAGTGCCAAATGCTCCGGCCTCGGTGCACATTGATCATGGCTGACGTGGCTCTTGGTGGCATCCATGGCAAGAAGGAGCTGCTCCAGCACCGGCGATGGAAGGGCAGCACTTCGCCGATAGCAGCAGGAGACAGCCAGGCTCAGGGGCCATCACTTCCACCCCACCTGCCCTTCAGCAAGCGACGAGGTGGTCCTGGGTGGTCGAGGACAGGTGGTGTTCTCTGCTGGGAGACAGGAGGTGCAGCCCGGTGGCGGGCTCAGCGTTTGAGCTATGCTGCAACACCCGACCACAAGCAAACCCACGTGTGCTGCTTGCCTTTCCCCAGGGTGGTCCACACAACGGCAGGCTGATCATCCGCCGGGCACCGAAGGGGAAGTGAACACAGCTCTGCTGCGGCGAGGGCCAGCTCGGTTTCAGAGAGAGGGCAGAAAAACTTCCAGAAAGATGAAGTTGGTGAGAGCTGAGCTGGTCCCTGCACTGTCTGCCCAGACCCGGGCAGATGGGTGGTGATAAGCCAGGTCCCAAAGACTCGGCGCTGAGCTCTAGCTCCAGCCCTGCGAGCCCGGGCAGAGGCCTCTCGCTGTAGAGCCGCTCTCCGTACCATCCTTCCATGCATACCACGTGCTTCTGCTGGGACTTTTGCAGTCCAGATGTTTGCACAGGGCTGTTCCTATCTATAACCCCTCTCACACCCGAAGGCTGAGTGCAGGCAGATCCCTCCATCAGGCAGCAGCGCTAGGACCCAGCAAAGCCCCTTCCAGCACAAAGCCCATGTTAATAGGAGACCGGTGGCCCCAAAGGTCACGGAATCACGGAACCGAGAGCCGGAGAGATTTCCAACCGGCTGCACTTCTATTTGGGGCATCTCCTGCCTTTGTCGGTGACTGTGACCGTCAGCTGCCCCCAGGGCCCGTTCCCAATGCAGTGCCTGGCCACGGGTATCCCCTGTCCCTGCCTAAGGATGGGGCTGTGAGGAGACGCTGTTGTGGAGACACCGGTACACTGAAAATGCAGCACCCATCCTCTCTTGTTGATGCTCCCTTGCTGGGACAGGTGCGATTCACTCTGATGGAATTTTTGTGGTTGAAACGGGAACAGACTGAACAAAAAAGGGCAAAAGCACCTTTTCACCCACAGATTTGGGTTTGTGTTCAGGAGCCAGCAGAGATCCTGTTCTGGCTGAAGCAGAAAACACTTCCTAGAGCCCTGCCCCTCTGGTCTCTTGCTTATAGCACTCTGGATTGGTGCTGTTCGGCTGCACTATATTTAAATTACCTGTCAAGCAATTGCAGTGCATGGTTTTAAGCAATATGACTGCACGTGACTGCCCCAGGGGTGCCTGTGTCAGCCTGTAAGTGCTGACGGTATGAATGCTTTTTGCCGTGGTGACTACACAGACGCACAAGCAGAGCAGCCAGGGCTTTTAGAGGCTTTGCAAAAGTTTATTAGCTTTTATAACGGTCATGAAAATAATTGGATCTCAGACACATGCCAGCAATTTGGTACAAAGGAGCAAAAAAATGAGGCCAGATGAGGTGTAAATCAGGAGTAACTTGGAGCTGATGGTGCGGTGTGAGCGGAGCGGCAGAGTGCAATGAGTCCTGGCGATGTGGTGGGCTGTGGGAAGGGTCCCAGCATCCAACCTTGATGCAGTCTCGCAGTTACCGGGCCCATCTCGGTGAGGAAGGTGATGACACTGAAATGCCCGGGCCGGGTGCTGCTTCCAGATGCACCTGGGAGTGGAACCTGCCCCAGTCACTCCGTTCCTGTGTTGTGGGTGTCACACTACCATCATGGGATGCTGAAGTAGGTCCACTGAGGCACTAAGGGCCGTGGGCACTTGCCCAGGACAGCGCCTGGCCCGCTCTCTGCCCTGCTCCCGTAAGTGGCCACAAGCTGGCTGCCAAGCTGCCCGTCTCTACCCACTGATGACTGCGCCAGCCAGCACCCTCTCGCCTTGCTCAGCATCCCCACCCCAGGGCCAACGATGCTGGTGGCAGGCTCCTGTCCCGTGCTGGCACTAGGGCTTTTTTCCCTCTAAAGAACTTCAAGGAGACCAGCATTGCCCCCTTCCATTGTGCAGATGGGGAAACTGAGGCCCAGAGGAGGTTCCCCAAGCAAGCAAGTGGCCAGAAGTGCCTGCGGTCTCCGGGGGTTTGTCCTGTGTGCTGGTGTGAGGGGGTTTTCTTGACTCCATTCCCTGCTCTGAGCCCTTCTGCCAGGCCTGCTCTGGGGGATAACAGGGGAGAGGGGCTGTTGGGGTGGACTGGCCCCGGAGCAGGGGCTCTGGGTGCTGCTGGGAGCTGCAGCTGGGCCGAGCCCTGCCATGAGCTGTGCGAGCAGCAGCCAACAGAGAGCTTTCAACCACAAAGCCGCCGATCCTCTTCCCCCACTCCCTCCACACACACATGCTCTCCACGCCGGCTCCATCGCAACAAAGCAGCTCCTGTTCCCCACTCCATCCCCAGCTCCTCCCCAAGCCCTGTCCTGGCCAGCGCTGGATTTATGAATGAGTCCCCTGCTCTGGTGACAGCAGGACCTGCCAGCCCAGGGTGCCTCGCGCCAGGGATGGAGCCACAGTCGGACCCTGCTGCTGTCAGGAGCAGCACTTGGGGGGTGAAAGCAGGGCTTTGGGATGCACAGCCCGCAGCCCATGGAAGGCATGGTGTCGTACTCCTGTCCTAGCCCCTTCTCATCCCTGTGCCCCCTCACTGGGGACTATTTTAGATTACAACTCGCGAGCTGCCTGTGCCGGGTTGCCAGCTGGCATGGCTGCATGGGAAATAGCTCCCGCGCCCTCGTGTCCTGGCACAGCGGCAAAGCCTGTGTTGGTGCCGCTTCCCTCTGCTGCGCTGGAGACTCCGGCCATCGAGGGCTTTCCTGCCGGGACGGGACCTCGGGCAGGCAGACGATGCAAACAGCTGGCCTGTAGCCCATTTACACTTACAGCGCTTTGTGTTTTTACTGCTAATTAACGCAATACAGATGAAAGATCGCTGCTTTCAACCCGCTTCACGCAAAATGCAGATACAGAGCTGGCAAAGCACTCGGCAGCATCATGTGCTCAAGGCGCATCATGTAAAAGCATCGGTGATAGCCCATTTGCTTGCCCAGCACCTTCTGTGCCCAAAGCTCTGCCTGCACCCCTGGGCAAAACCTTGCAGCACCTCTCTGAGCCAGGTCAGGCCTCATCAGCATCCAGGCACTGAACCCTCTTATGCTTCAAACATGTTCTGCTGGAGTCAATACCCAGCGCCCACAGACAGATGGTCTCATCTGTCCCATTCCCTCTTCGTGTCCAGCTTGGGACTCTGTCCTCGAGTCCTGTGAACTGTAACAAACCTTTCTTGCTGGTTTCAAGTGGCTTTGGATGAACCGTTGTGCCAGCAGCTGGCCAGGATATTTGTGTTTATTTCTTCTTCATCTAGATTGCTCTGTGATCATCAAAAATCAGTTCCCAGCACTGCATGGGGCTGTGGTCTTTGTGGGCAGCATGAATGGAAATCGCTGCTCCTTGGCATTGGTGGTTGTGCAGCCCCATCTCCAGCTCTGCTCATTCCTGCTGTGTCCAGAAGATCTTGGAAAAGGAAAGTGGGATGGGTAGAAACCAGAGAAGGGGCTCAGCTTGGGGCTGAGGAAGGAATTGGTTCTACCCAGTTGGGTTCTCACTTGCCTTGGTGTCTGGAAGTAGACAGCAGTTGCCATGCATTTCCATCCTCTCATGAACATTTTTTCCTTCTCATATCTCCCCTACGATCTCTCTCAGCACCACCGGTCACTCCCCTGAGAGCCACAGCCCCACAGCCGATCACAGCAGGGCCCGTGGGCTTACAGGACCTCTCACATGTCCCCAGCCCGTGGCTGCAGAAACTCAGGGAGACCAAGGGCTGGACAAAAACACTATTGCTGTCTTCCTGCACCAGCTCCAGCCTCCAAAGAGACATTTTCCCATGGGCTTCTTGTAATTTCTGTTCATATTTTAAGACTGCTTTGCATCCATGTGGCTGGGCTGTGATAAGAGCTATGCTTTGCTACCAGTCTGCTTTCATATGAACACACCAGCTACGCTAGCTGTATGAAAAGATGTTTCAGCGTTCCTTCTACTCAGGGCTTGTTAAGCCTCTCTTTGTAACTGCACCTGCACACCCTTACTTTATTACTTAGAGTTAACGTTAACACATCTCCATGACGCATTTGGAGGTGCACAATCCTGATGAAGGCCTTAGGAAATCGTCTGCTCACTGTGTCATTGCCCGCTGCCAGGTGATCTCAGGGCTGCACGGAAGAAACCCTCAGACATGCCACGAGAGGCTTCCTGATCTGAGCGCAGAAGCACAGATCCCTCAAGCGTCGGCCTACGTCGGTGCCCAGACCCGCTGTGCTCCCAGCTTCCTGAGCAGGCACCGGGGTCTGCTTGCACGGAGCTGCCTGCAGCTGATAGAAACGGTAGCAAAAGCAGGCACCCGCATCAGCATCGGGCAGCAGGCCTCAGATTAAGTAAAACATCCATTTAGATAGCTGGTTACCCTCGGTTCTGTGCTGTCTCCATAGCATCTGAGGTCTCTAAAGCCATGATCATTTTTGTCTGTTTATGTCTCTTGGTAGAGATGTTGGTGTAGACGTAGATGTTACTGACCCAAGACTAGATCTGCTGGACAACTTTACAGTCTATGCTGTTCTGCCTTGCTCCGTCTTGCACAGCCAGACGTGGATACTGTTGGTGCTCGGGGTCCAGAGGTTACCACCGTAAGAAGTTTCTCCCACCACCTTTTCTTGGCCGCCTTGACACACGGGGTGACTGCACCTTCCCTCCTCACAGCTTACCTGCCCCATTCTCCAGTTTGGTCCAAAAAATCCACTGTGTTAAAGGAAAAACCTTTATTTTTTTTTAATTTTTAAGTCAGCAGTTTGTTTCTCTGACCTAAAGACGTAATTCCCCAGTAGTTTAAGCCTTTCTTAGCATGGTGGTGTGCTCACATAAAGTCTAATCACTGATCTAATTAAATTGATTTGCTACTGTGTTAAATCAGTGCAGCTATATTGAGCAGATCAGGTCTAAGTTTCTATTCCACCTCATCATAAAAAATGATAATAAAAAGCACCTTCAAGACATCAGTGCTAAGAATTAAAAAAGAAAGTTACATTTATTATTTTAAATCCAGTCTCATTATTTCTGGGCTGTAGATTTTTGAAAGGGGCTATGAAATCCTTGGCATTGGCAATATTCATCTCACATTTCTCTTTTATGAAGACCTCTACAGGACATGCAAATATTTATTAATGTTCCACAAGGGTCTTTGGAGTTTACGAATCTGAAGCCCATTGAAGGTGACAGCTCTTTTTTAAAATTAAAGAAAGAAAGGCAAGCCAAATATCAGTCAAAAAAAACCAGTATTTTAAAAATAATTTTCGTGGTTATTTTTATTAATGATCCGAGATTGATTATTGTTTCCTTATAAAGTTTCTTCATTACTTCCTCCCTGACAAAATTACTTTAAAGTAGTTATTTCCACTTGAGGTTTTGGTGGATTTCCTGATCAGGGGTTCACGCTTTGGCTTTCGTAGCTCTGTTACAATACTAACAGTACAAGTTATTTTAGGAAAGATTTATGTTTCAGATAAAAGCACAATAAATAAATTTAAAACCAGCAATACAGACATTTTTATACAGAGCTATCTAATTTGATAAAATGTACAAATTTGGTCAGATTCACTCCAACAGTGGCCTCTTAAACTCTGATTTACAGAATCAAGAAGCTGAAATAGCAGGTCATTGGATTTTCAGAGCCAGCAGCCTTAGCCTGATAGCAGGACAGTACCAGGCTTAGCCAGAAGCATCTCCCAAAAACCTCTCCAGCCTGACATGACGCTGCCTGTGGACATGGCATCCCACTGCGACATCGCATTCATGACTGGCACCCATAGGTGCAAGTGCTGCTGGCTCACAGGTTTGCTCTGCAGAGTGAACCATGCCCTAAACAAACAACCCCGGCACACTCTGCACTTGCCTCTGCCAACGGCTTGCTGCATCTCGATATTAAGCCAAGGATTTCCACCCAGGCTGGACCTGGGCACAGTCTGATGGGCCGCTCCGGGACTGTGAGCGGGTGCTAAGATCTAACCCACCTCTAGGGAGAGGGTGACCCTTGGCAGACCCAGCCTTGAGCAACCTCTGATCAGTAATGGCACTATTAATCAGGCTGATGAGCTTAGACCTGAAAATGCCCAGACTGCTTTGAATCATTCTCACCTGATTAGCAGAGGATCCCACACCTGCATTTCTCACCCATGCTGGTAGGGAGGAACCCTGAGCTTTATTTGCCAGATGAAGTGTTGAGGCACAGAGAGGTTCAAAGTAGGGTAACTTGCAGCAGATTGTTCTTGGTGTAGGGGATTTGCAACCCCAAAAGCAGGGCTTGGCTTCATCTTCATTTTACAATTTGCAAAAGACCTTCTGGCTTATTTTCCGGTTCTGCTGAGAGGGAATCAGGTCCAGTTGGAGCCTGGCAAGAGCCACAGAAGAGGAGAGATGTTGCATTTGCCCGCTGAGATCCCACGTGGCAGAAACCCTTGGAGCCACTGCTGAGAACGAAGGCACTTGGTAAGAGCCCCTGGCAATCCGAGGACAGCAGCCTGTGCTGAAGGGGGTGCAGGATGCCACCCCCAAGCAGCCTGGTGCACTGAGCAAGGTGCAGCGCTTTTACGGCAGTCCCTGCAGGCCCATCACTGCTGCCACGTGAAAGCAGCAATCTGGCAAGCGCAGCCATGGCTATGAGCATCGCCCAAAAGTACGTCTGCGCTGGGGCAGGAACCAAGCAGCCCCCGAAGCCCTGTCAGCACAGGGCTTTCCTTAATCCCTGGAAATCAGCGCCTGGCTGCGTGGGACCACCATAGCTAATAAAGCCATTATCAGGGCCTCATCTCACCTCCTGACTAAGGCATGAGTCTGAATTCACGCCTCATTCAGGCTTGAAAGTCTGAATGCACCCACATTTGGTCACAGTCCCCTCCAGCCTGCAAGGCGAGCTAGCAAAAGGGCTGTTCGCTGCAGTGTGGGCTCTCTTCCACTGAGGCGGCTATCTCAAACCCCTCAGGCTAAAGCTGGTCTTTAGCATGAGAGCTGGGGTAGGAGGGCAAGGGCGTGCTGACATGTGGGTGGGCGTGAAGCTGTACCAAGAGCCTCTGCTCAATTTTCAGCTCTTGCCGCCAACTCGAGCAAAGTTTTCAAAGGCTCTGTTTCAAAAGTGCTCTCGGGTTCAGCAGGGGCGGTCTCTGGGATACGTCTGGCCTGGCGCTCAGAGTGATGAGTATCAGAGCTCCCGTGGATCTTGGATGGGTTTTGACTGCTCAGATCTCCTGGATTTGGGCCCAGCATTCTTCATGTGGCGCAACTCCAGAAATGGAAGGACTCCAAGTGAGTGGTTTCTTTCCCAAAATGGGGATTCTTCTTTTCTTTGGATGGAAAACACTACAGACAGGGGAAATATTATCTCACTGTACTGTGAAGGAAAACCATTTATTAACTGTGGGTACCAAATTTAACTCTGGATATTTTTTTAATAGCATTTCTGATATGAATAGAAGTGTCTGGACCCTTTCCTTGTAATGTCAGGAATCTGCATCACAGAATTATGCTACTATGTGAGAAATAGCAAGCGAAATCTGCTAAGGGAAGAAAAAAGAAGTGAAACCGGCTAGCCTAAATTCATGACAAATTCATTCCAGGGGCACAGATTATATGAAATGGCTCCTTATCTCAGTTATATTTGCAACACATTAACACTCAACAAGAGCCATCCTATTGCCTCCCACACTCGCCACGTTATGCAAGGATGGCTTTTCTCATGTGCTCTGGGGCTCCAGCAGCACCCACACTGCGCTGTTGGGAGCCTGGGCGATGGGGTAGTCTCCAAATACGGGGCACTGCTCTACACAGTGAAACTAGGAGGGTAGGCCGAAGCAAGGCGCTGCTTATGGATTTCTCATTGCTTTCTCATACAGGAAAGTCACTTTTCTTTGCTAGGAGCAGGGAGGCAGTGTGGCATAGAGGAACATACACACCCGACTGCGCTCAGCATTAGGCAACGGTCACACAGCAGCCACAAACCACCACAGCAGATGTATACGGGTTTGTGTATATCAGCTGGCTCCATGAGAAAATGCAGCTATGTATGCTTTAGATTATGATCCAAATGTTCTTCTTTCCATTATACAAACCTTTCTACCACTCCTGGCTCCCTTAACTATGGCAAATGAGGACACAATAAAGTTCAAGTAATATCAGCTATTTTTTTCTAACTAACAATTTCCCACGACTTCTGCAAGCTTCTTCCATCCCAGGTGAAACTTGGTAATTAAGATTGACCTTAGAAAGCTCCCATTTATAGTGGTGTCTGCTGGTTCTGCTTCATTTGCTCCCGTCTTACATATAAAACTGTGAATAATTGCTGTGGTTTATTAAAGTGGAAAATAAAGAGCTTTCAAAGTACTGAGATAATTTAGTTTCAAAACATTCAAAAGTATGCAATAGGTTTGAGTGTTTTGAGCAGGTTATCATAATGAAAAATGAGAGGGGAGTCACATATCTGACTACTCCTATTTTGTACAAGTGTTACTTTGCTCTAGTGACGCAGGTTTAAGGATTACACTGATCTGCAATCCTGCACATCAGGCAGGTCTCTCTGGCTGTGAAAATTCATAGATTAGCATTATCAGTATCTAAACCATAGCTTTTACAAATGAGCTAAGATTCAAAAATCATGACAGGCTTTTAAAAATGAGATTTTTTGGGGTTTAAATGTGTTTTGTAACTAGTCTTTTGTTACCTCTTCATTAGCAGAACGCACTTGTTCCATATTCAGAAGACTTTTCTAATATATATTTTTTTCCTAAAACATAAGTACAAGAAACTTGCTGCTGCCTCTAACAAAAGTAGACATTCTTATGAAATAACGTCAAGGGAAATAAAACAAGTGAACTTGGATACGTGGGACTGCTAATAAAATTGGACGAGCTGGCAATGTTGTGTTCCTCCTCCTGCACTCTGTAAGAGGGTCAAAAATCTGAACTTTTGATACTGTAATAAAAAATATCAATATATGGATGTATTTACCAAATATGTTTCACTTTTGAACTGAAATGCATCGTATAATAAAGTTGTAGGTAGAAGAGAATTAGCTGAAGGAACACGATGTAGATGGCTTTACCTGAGGCTAAAAGCAAGGCAATGGTTTGGAAAGAGGCTATGGAAGGTTTAGGGGTTTGGATGGACAGGCTTCATGTTCCGTGTTGGTCCTAGAGCCTCACTTTTTTATGTGTTCATCTTCTTAGGCCTGGGACAGCACAGCCTTGATTCGGCCTGGGCACCCCGACCCTGTGGAGCCCATGCTGGCTCCGACGCCCAGGGAATGCAGCAGTCCCGCTCCTGCTGCACTGAGCACTGTCCAACCTTCGGGGTCACCTTTGACAAAGCCTTTGCAGAGACCCCTGAGAGACCCTGGTCCAGCTGCAGCAGGAGGGCAGCAGGTATGTGCGAGCTTTTGCCCTCCTGAACTCTCTGCTCCAGCATCCGGAAAGCAGCAGTGCAGAAGCGGAGGCTGAAGCCACCCTGCAGGCACGGCACAGCCCCAAGCCTTTACAGATCGCATTTACAGATCTTGCCCATGCACAGGAGCAGGGACTCTGTCTGGAGCAAGGTGTAGGATCCCATCCTGACATAGGACTGCAAGGCTGGTCAGGGAATAGGCACCGCCCTCCCTCTCCCAAAACAGGCACCCTCAGCACAGCAGGAAGCCCTGAGTACACCAAATAAATCAGATCTCACAATTCACCAGGATCAAGAATTGGAGAGTTTCCTACAGGTTTTATATCCAGGACAATTTATGATTTAATTTAAACACGTAGTTTCCAGCCGTTTCTTTTTGCAAGCAATCACCTAGGCTACATTAACCTGATGGTGATGTACTGCAGTCCCAGGGAGCCCTGGAGAGACAGAGAGAGACAACAGCACTCAGAGGTGTGAACTCCCCCCATTTATCTTGATGGGGTGTGCACAGCTTTGCCAGGGAAGCAGGTCCAGCCTTGTTAACCACTTCAGTGCCAGGCTCCGCCGTTGAAAGGGCCAGCTGTACAGCAGTGAGTCCTGTGTGGGCCTTTCCCTTCCTTTGGTAGAGCCTTCCCAGCAACAAAGGATGCAGGCTTGGAAGGGGATGAGGGAGGTGCAGGCTCCTGGAGTGTGATGGTGGGGGTTATAGGTTTGGAGGGGGTCCCGCGAGATCAGATGGGGGTTTTTATCGTACAGCATGTTGCAACAGATGTGGCCACACAGGTTTCGCAGTTTAACATGCTTTTGAACAAGTTATGTATCTCCCTGCCTCCGGGGATCCAGCAGCTGAGCAGGGGCTCCTTGCAAGCTTCACTCAGGCCCCAAGGTAACCCTACAGGAGAGCAGAGACAAAATGCAGCAGACAGGCACTGATCCTTGGGAGACACTTCTGCCCGGTTCGGGTAAGGATGTCTCAGCCGGAGGTTTCCTTCATCATATGAGTGGTGTTTCACAGCAGTGGCACAAGGTTTTGCCTGTCACTAATGGGTCTGGCACGGCTGCCATGGGAGCATGGCTGTTATTAGGACCCGAGCTAACAAACCGGGCAGCTCCCTTTACATTCAGAGCTCTCCTATCTGCCTGTCAGCAGACTCTCGCAGACAGCGCAGCACCTAGCCTCCCATGTCCCAGTTTGGAGGCTTCCCTTTTGCAACCAGACGTGCGCTTGCAAATGCCTGTGAAGATGGCAGCTGCCAGAAGAGGTAGTGATCCTTTCCTCTGAACCAGGCTGGCTGCAGCTGCAGCATGGGTGGGGGTTACAGCCGGTCCCTCTCTTGTGGCAGCGCACAGCCACCTGAGCAAGGCAGAAATATGTAAGATATAACGTGAAATTGCTGCTTCAAAAGAAAGTACTTATAGAAATCTCTTAATGCCTGAAGCTGGAGGTGCCAGACCGCTCCCAGGCAGCCCCGCATTGGCGGACACAGCCTCTACACCCCTGGATGGCAGCGAGGAGAGGCTCAAACCTCTGCCTGTTCCAGAGCAAAAACCCCTTTCCTCTCATTCTTACGAACTGGGGCAAACACTTGTTCCAACATGAGAGGTATCTGAAACAGCCTTTTCATTGTGTTTGTATTTAAAAATCTAACAGTGACCAAAGCAGTTTTGCATAATAAACAGCTCTAGAGCCAGAAATATTTGCCTGCTCTGGGTAAAAAAAGGAAGTCCTCAGATCCTCTTCTGAAGACTGTAAGAAAGTGTCAGTTTTCCCTTTACAGGATAAAAATATGCAGTGCAAATAGGTGGCTCCTGTCGCTGCTTACATTTTGATACATCTCTTCAGATAGCCTGGCAGCGCCAGATTATTTTAGTGTCAAATCAAAGCTCTGGTTGTGTAAAGAAGCTGAGGAAAGGTACAGTCTGTGTTGCAGCACAGGATGGAAGCTCCAAGCAGACTGGAGGCAGCCCTGTGAGACATGTACCAGCCATGCATACTAAATCTGCCATTTAGTACACTGGAAAGAAAAGCCCTTCAGTAGAGCTGCTGCAGAACAGCAATAAACGTCTTCAGATTTGGATTGGGGCAGGGGAGTGTTGTTCCAGCGAAGTACCTGATTCATTCTCACATTAGCTAAAAGAAAATAAAGCTTTTGTTTCCTTTTTATCCTGTTTTTTCGTGAGAGAGAAAGTTACAGGGCCTATCTACGCTGGAAGAAAAATCTTGCTGGCTGATCGTTCTTTAAAGCAGAAAGCTCTTATTTGCGATGCACCCTTGCTGTCCTTGACTTTAACAAGGCAAGTCAGCCCAAACCTACCCACTCCGCATCGCTCCTTAGCACCACTCGTATCCGAATGCAGGGCAGTTGCACAGCGCCTGGCACAACGGAATCCCTGCGTGGGAACTGCGGCTCCAGCCCGACGCAGCCCCGTGGGCAGGCAAGTAACGTGCGGTCAGCCCGCGGGACGGATCCGCACACCGAGCTCGGCTCCTTCCCTGCCAAAGAGAACCGACGGCTGCATCATTTTGTAACAACGCTCGAAATCACACTGCGCGTCAGACCGGTCGTGCTTACGCGGGTTTTGTAGGAGCGTGACTCAGCCGAGCCCGCGGAGCCGGCCTAAGGCACCGGCCTGAGGCACCGGCTCGGGGGCAGGCGCAGCCCCGGTGGAGTCCCCCAGCCCGGACACCACCGCCCGCGCCCCTCAGCCCTGCCTGGCACTGACCAGGGCGGCAGAGGCCTGGCCGTAGTCGGCCGCCGGGTGCCGTGAGGAGACGGCCCGCCCTGCCTCACGGTTAGCTCGGGGGCAGGTGTGGGGCAGGCCTGCCAGGCCCCGAGGGCCCCCAAGGAAACCCGGCGGCCCGTTTCTTCAGCAGGGGCCGTGGGGCCCGGCAGGGCGCTCACCATATCCCCGTGCCGGTGACCACGGGGACCCGGGGGGACGCAGCCCGACACAGCCGCCCGCCCCTTGGGCGCCGCCATGTTGCCCTGGCAGGGCGGGGCTGGGGCTGCGGGGCTTGGGATGCAAATACAGGCTGCGGGGCGGGATGGGGCGCATGCGCACTGCGCGGGCGGTGGGGCACCGGTTCTTACACAATGCACCGGGTTCCTTCGGCGGTGGGGCGGGGTTGAGTATGTAAATGACGGCTGGCTTTTGCCGTGCGATTGGAGAAGAGGGAGGAAAAGGCGGGTCCGGATATGCAAAGCACGAGCAGGCGCAGGGCGCGCGGGAGGGGGCGAGCGGGTCGGTTGCGTTCGGAGGACGCACGCGGGCGGGGCGTGGCCCGTATGCAAATCCCGCTGGCGCTCGCGCCGGGAGGGGGAGTTGGTCGGATGCAAATAATCGACTACTGTTTCGTAGCGTTCCACCTAACCCCGCATTGGCCCCGCCCCGCCTATAAAAGGCCCCGCGCCTGCGCAGTGCGCTGAAATGAGGACTTAGTCTGTTACGCAACCGCGGCGGAGCCAGGCGCTGCGCTCTCCTTCGCGTCCAGGCTCTGCGCGTCCCCGGCGGCGCGACTCTCCCCGGCGCTCCTCTCCTCCCGCTTAGCTCCGTGAGGCCTCCCGCGCCCTCCGGCATGAGCGGGGACCAGCTGCACAACGATTCCCAGGTGAGCGCCCTTTCACCGCCGGCGGGGGCCCGCTCCCGGGGGACCCCGGCCTCTGGCCACCGGGGCCGCGGGGTCTTTACTTGCCCTCAGGGTCGGCCCTGGGGGCCTGGCTGACACACCCCCCCCTCCCTTTACACCCTTTGAGGGGAGACGTGCCCTGCTGCTCCCCCTGCCTGCCCCCGCCGGGGGTGGCCCGCTCGTCTGGGGAGAGAGCCCTGTCAGTCCGGCCTGTCCCCCCCTCGGTGTGCTGGGGTGCCGCCATGCACCGAGCCCCCGCCCCGGGCCCCGTTTCTGCCCAGATGGGGGGAGGTAGGGGAGAGGGGGTTGGTGTGTGACCCTCTGCCTGGGAGAAGGGGAGGGGGGCGGCCGGCTCCCCTCGGTGGGGGGGAGGGGGGGTCACCCCAGGAGCTGTGCGGGGGACGGTTCACCCCGCGGCCCCCCCTCGCCCGCCGCGAGGGGCACCTTCTGCATCGCGCTGGTCGTTTCTCATTTGATTTTTAATTCCCATAAAAATGAGAATGAAGGAAGGAGGGGGGAAATCCAGCGCCACCCCCCCCCCCCAAAAAAAAAAAAAAAAAAAAAATTAAAATCCCCCGTCGGGCCGGCGTTGCTGACGGTCTCTCCCTGTCTGCTCTCCCCGCAGATCGAGGCGGATTTCCGAGCGAACGGTGAGTGTGGCCCCGGCGCTCCCCTCGCCTCGCCCGGCCGCGCCGCGCCGCGCCGGCCGCGCAGACATGGCGTCCCAGAGACTAAGTCCCGGCTCCGCGCTCACCGGCCCCATTGTTCCCATCGAGCTGCCAAAAGCCGCCCCTTCCCGGCCGCCTCGGCCCCCCCCGGCCCCCGCTGCCGCTAGTGGGGGCTCCGGAGGCCCCCGACCCGAGCCCATCGGCTCTCCCGGGGTCTCCTTTGGGCCCCGATTCCTCCCTGGAAAGTCGCCTTGTCGACGGTCGGGACTTAGTCTCTGCGCCATTTTCTTTTTCTCCTCTCTTCTGTGTGGCTTTCTCTGCTTCTCCTCCTCCCCGAGCTGCCGGAGAGGAGCCTTCCACAGAGGCACCGGGCGGCGATCCCCGGCCCCCAGCCCCTCTTTAGCAGAGGGGAAAGCAAAGTTTTTGACTAAAATAAATCCCCGAGCCTTTTTTTTAATCGCAGCCTCCCTCCCCCCACTGCTCCCCGTCTCTGTTCCTTTCAGGGAATTCCTCCCTTCCCCTAAAATGAAAGGTGATTGCAACATGTTGCTCTTTAAAAGAAGCTGCTGCATCCATTTTAAGATCAGTCTTATTTCTTTCCTTGCTATTTAATTGTTGTAACTTCACCTGGTTGGGTGGGGCTTTTTAATTAAAATTAAAGCCCACATTAAAAAAAAAATATCAGTGTAGACAATTCCAGAAAGGTAGACAGCATCACTTCAGAAAGTTTGCAAGCTAACTGTTCATTTTGTTCAGAAACATGAGTCCTGTGATTTTATATATATGTATATGGTTATATATGAATTATATACGCCTATGTGTGTCTATATATCTATATCCATATAGATGTTCATACAGAATACTCTTTTTTAATCAGCCTGATGGCTGCTAACTTTTCATGATCGTTTATTCATTTTTCTAGTAAGTAAGCTAATTGCAATCCCCCCTTCAGTTAGTAGGTGTCAAATTGGAGGGCTTAAGCAGGGTGGAGGGGAGCTGAGGACATACGACCTCGCTTTGTGTGTATGTGTTATTGTCATTTTGGGATGTGTAAGGAGCTCTGAGCTGGCCTCTGACTGGTGAGGTGGTAGAGGACAGAAAGAAATGGTTGAAGATACCTGCTTGACTGATAGTTATACTGATTTTTAGCATGCTTCTCTGGATGATGTCCATGTGCCTGGTTGCTTTGTAGGCTACTGCGTGTAAATATTTACAAATCTACCTTGCCATGCACCTTTCTTTCTGTCAGTTCATTGGAATGTAATTGTGTGTGTGCAATAGGAGCAGGCTGCAGTGAATATGCAGTTTTTAAACTTTTATTTCCATTCTGAATCTATGGTAGGGCTCTGCACCCTTTTTTCTGTACAAGAATTATTCGTAGTGGATTTCCCAAGAAGTGCAGGAGGAACTCGTGAAGCAAGTTAAATATAAGCGTGTATTTGAATACTCATAGCCTTCTTATGCTGGGAAATCCTTCCTTCAGGGTCATCTTTATTTAGGGAGAAGTACTCACTGGTCAGCTTCAGGGGAAACGATGCGTATCTGACCTTTCCACTCCAGCTTCTAGCAAACCTCTTAAAAGGAATTTTGTCCTCCATTGTGACCATGTGCTGTTTTATCCTTTTAGGAGTTTTAGGCATACAGCACTTAAAACTTCTACATTATTTATTTCTGCCGTGTGTTGGAGGAATTCAGTACAGAAATTCAAAGTAGGACACCTTGATGGAAAAACTGAATTCCTGGTAAATCAAGCACACCCAGCAAATTCATACCAGTGTAGGTATCGACACCCTTTTCCTCCTATTGTAATTATTTGGTGGCGGTTGTGTAACATCATTGTGACTGATTGGAGGCCCCTAAAATCCAAAATCCTTTTCAGTGCTGAAAGGTGCATGTAACCCTGTTAGTCTCATTAAAGGAATAATTCTGAACAGACACTGTCCCCTCTGAACTTGTGACCAGGACTGATCTTCCTGAAAATGTGTCACCTCTGCTTCCTCCCAGTCTTATTTCCTCTACACAGGAGTTCTTTGCACTTCTGTGTCGGGAATTGTCACGCGCAGATCCCAGAACAGTGGTTCTCGTTGAGGCGTAGCAGTGAGGCTCTAGCTCTTATATTCTTGTTTTGATCTTATTTAGTGGCAAAGATTAGGACTAAGTGGTAGGAATCTTTTTTTTCCCCCAGATGTTTAGAATTCGTTTGTACTTTGATTATTGTTAGGCAGCACTTAACAGCAGAGATAGTCTCCTTTTAGACTGCCTTTCCTCTTTACATTTGGGTGTAGTGAAGTTTTTCTGGGGGCTGGTACTGACTCACTCTGAATGTTGAACATACCAGCAGTAAACATTTTTGTTAATAAAGGATGTTTTGGGTGACTTCTTGATAGTGTATCAGTAATAGAGCAGCTTAAGCACTTTGAAGCTTCCTGTTGTTACTAGTGTTCCTATCTGGGTCAATGGACATACTACCTCGGGTGGCGATCACTCAGGTTGTGGCAGCTGGAGTAAGGTGGGTGGAGGTGGATCTGCTAGCCCATTGCAGGTCACCAAGGAGCACCCTGGTTGCAGCTGAGAACTTGGATCTGCTTACACCCCCCGTTTCATTGATAGCAGGGGTAGTGTTAGGTATGAGAGAGGATGCCAGCAGTAAATACGTGTTCCTGGCTATTTCTTGTTGTTAAATAGCCAGATCACTCTAAGCAAGAGTGTCCTGGGCAAATTCCAACTTGGGTAATTGCATTCCGTCTCAACATCCAGATTCTCCCTCCTGTTTAATTTGGCCATAGTGGGTATTTTTTTTTCACCTTCACTGTATTTTTAGTATCAGTACGCGCTGCAAAGAATTTTCCATGTTCAGTCCTAGCAGTGCCTGTTTGCAAACCATCCTGAGAACGATACTGTGCTGAAACAGCGAGCCTTTTTTGCAAGTAACATCCTTGCAGTCTTCAGCTATGTAGAAGGGAAATAGTAGTCCAAAACTGTCATTTCCAAGTACAGCTTGGTCATTGAAAATCACCCCTTCATAGATGTGAATGTTGATTCACTACTGTGTACTGAGGGAATCATTCTGTTTGTGTTTTTTTTTCCTCACTTGGTAAAATTGCAGATCAGATGCAAAAGCTGTTCAGATTCTACTGAGTTTTGCCTTTAAGAGCTTTGTTATTAAGGTTGAAGGTAACAACCTCTTACTACTGAGGGCAATGTTGAGACTAAAAGCAGTTTATCTTGACTTTCAGTTCTCCCATTGTGTTTGCAGAGTGCAGTAGATAAAAATTACTTTTGTTTGCAAAATAATCAAATTGCATTCCAAAGCAACTAAATTCCACTAACTGCTGTTAGTGTCTTGGCTGTTCATCCGCTTGTGATCAGAACTTCTGTAAAATCCAGCACTGTTCTGTGTTGACAGTGAAGACATCAGCCTAACTAGTGGGTTGAGAGGAAGAAAAACAGAGGAAGGTTAACTTGACCAATAATGTTAAAATGCAGTTTGAGGCAAGTGTCACTCGTATAAGCATTATGGTTTATTAACAGGAGTCAAGTGTGAATTTGATTATCCAGTGTCATAGAGATGGCTTCTGGAAGTCAGACACGCATGAAGGAGGGGCTTGCTTTAACAGTGAATTTTTTGGGGGAAAGAAGAAAGCCTTACTGCTGCAGCATCTTATCAGAAACTGGCAGGTTTTTTGTGTTGGCTTGAGTGCTTATATGGCACCTCTGTATATACTGGGGTGAAGATATGAAAGGGAGTGAGCAAGAGGGAAAGTTTACATTAAATAGCAAGAGTGCTGAACAAATGCCTTACGAGTTACAGAATTTCATCGCGTTTTGTGTTTTGCATTAAATTCATGTTTCATGTCTGATGGGGCTGCACATGTGGAAGGTGGGAGTGATTTGAATGGTAACAAACTGAAAAGCAACATAACGGCGATCCTGAAGATTTTTCGATGGTTGTGAAACAATCTGTTGGAGACCAAATTTGTTCTTCCTTGCTGCTGCTTTGCTGGTGCCTTCTGGGTGAGTGAGAGTTCTTTGAAGGAGAGCAGGGCCACGTCTGACATAGGGCTCTGTGTTCCTCAGCGCTGCTGTTAGAGTCACTGTACTGAACAAACCTCATGGAGTTAGGAAGCTCCTGTGCTCTGTCTGTGGCTTGTGCACGTCAGGGCGAAACTGTCTTTTAAGTTCCCTGGGAGCATGAGTGCATTTAAATGTCAAATGTTTGGCAGGGGATCCAAAATACAAAAGGTAGTTAACAGTACGTAGATGCAGATTGCTATCTCCGCTGAAAATTTCCTTTCCCTTTTTTGTGATAAGTGGAGACGTGAATCCTGAAGAATGTAATTTGTTCCTTCCAACACAAGCCTCTTGAGTCACTCCCTGCCTTCACTTCCAGGCTGCAGTGCTGGGTGATGAGCCTGATCTGTAAGAAGCGCTGCCCACAGCCTCAGAACAATACTTGGGATAGTTTTAAGTCTGAAACCACTTAGCTTTTGTATTTTAGAAGTGTTTAACGTCAGACACCAGTCTCTGCAAAATTTCTTACTTTGGTTTTCGCATAGATTGCTGTGAACATGTTGAAAATCAGTTGCAGGTCTTGCAGCATGCGACTGTAGCTTTGCTTTAGGAATCTTCAGACGGTTACAAGTGAGAGTACTCTGAAGTGAATTGATCATTTCTGACACCTCTCAGAAATGTAAATAAATGTATTGTTGGTAAGCTGCTCTTAAATATCATGTGCTAGATAAGTTTACATCTGTTTTCCCCGCAGTAGCCTCAGAAGGGCTTTACTAAGGACCTTGAGGTCTGTTGTGTTAATTGTTCTGACACATTCAGCGTTCAGGTTAAAACTTAATGGGTGTCTTTTGGGAGTGGGGAATTGAATGCTTTTCTGTTAGCTGCGGCCAACTTTTGTTTTTGTTAAAACTCAGTAGAATTACCTAAATGTGCTGGGAGATGTGTTTGGGGGGTTAATGGCCTGTGTGCTTGCTACTTCTAGCAGATTTTCTGAAGATGTTTTTCCTTTTACTGCAGTGTTAAGCAATATCTGTTATTAACATGCTATCAGGGCTACTTTGTTTACTTTGTGAAACATGAAAAAATTTTAACCAGGGGACCAGTGTAACTGTGGTTTTTTAAATTACTTCACCTAAATTAGGCACACAGCTCATAAACATGATCGAACACAAACTCAGATTTAATTTCATTTACAAGTGTGTCTTCAGATATTTGTTAGATAGTTCATTGAATTCCAAACTCCTGAGTTGTGCTGTCAGCAGAAACTGCAATAATATGTAATTATAGCAAGTACTTAACATCTCATTGACTCAAATTCTTCTGTTAATGATTTCACTGGATTCCTGTTGAAGTAATACCTGCTGAAATAGCACAAGCCACTACCCGATTAGAGAGAGGCTCCGGGTCAGATTCTTACTAGTGTTGTAAATCGGTGTAGTTCTGCTAAAATCAGCGGAGCTCTGGCAGCGTATCTGAGTTTTTGTTACTGGACTGCAGGGATGGGCTTTGATGATATAGCTACTATTGAAGAAAATGAGAATTTAACATAAGAAATCGGTGCAGATATTTTTTCTGTGGCTTTTGAAGGTGGGATAGCTTCTCTTTCAAGTCTGCTTGAGCTGACTGTGGTAATATAATTTCTCATATCCTTGCAAGACATGCAGTCATTCAGTAATATTTATTGGGTTATTAAATTGAATTGCCTTTGCAGCTGCTAGTTTTGTAGAAACTGCCCCAAGTTTTATAGAAAACATGGGAGCAAAATACTATTTAGCATTATGTATTTTGCTCTTGCCTACAGTTTTGAAGGATTATGTCTTAGGTTTCCAAATCTGAGAGAGGATATTTGTTGTAGAAATCTGTGTTTATGACCTTGCTGTTCTGGGGTGTTGCGTTTGACTGAGACAGCAGCGCATGACAAATATGCCCAGCCATACCTTCTCCCTGTGTGTGACTATCTGTTCTGAGCTGTTTAGCACTGTCAGCGTTTAAATATGTATCATCATTAGATTTCAAAATGCTTCCTCCCGTTAACAGAACAGGAGAAGGGCATGGACTTGCTGTTGTTTCAGCAGTGAGTATGCTGCTGACCTGCTCTTCTGAAAGAACAGCAAGAAAACCAGTTTAAAACCCAGTTCTTGGCTACAGTAGGATTATTACTTTTAAACAGTATTTCCGGTTACTGCTGTCCTTACTCTGGTATTAACTGTCTGCTCTAGGGAGCTCCCACCGCATGTGCCTCTGGTGGCTTCCACTGCCTGTCACTGGTTGAATATTGGAATTAATACACTGTTGAAGTGCTGTTCTGGGCAGAGCAGAGCCTTTTCTGCTGCAGACTCCTGCTATTTAGTAGTTCAGTTGAACAAGTTGTAGTAGTTTCCCAGTGTATGTGAGACTACAGTATTTTTAGCACAGTATTTGTTCAAAATGTCCTGGGTGATAAAAATACTAAATAGTTTCAGTGGATTTAATCAGATTTATAGTTACAAATATTTTCATCTTGAATGCTGGCTTTTTAAACTAATGATGATAGAGTGAACATCTTCTGGTGTCACAGTGGGAGTTAGGATGTTTGGAAGGTGATGTGAAAAGAAAGGGTGAAGTTAATTTTGTATTCTTGTGACCTGCGAGGTATAAAGAGCTGTTGAAAGTTACTGTTGACTTGAGAAACGTAAGTGTACATGCATATTTTCAAGTTTAAATTTGATTTCTAAATTTGGCTTCTGTAGCTACTCGACTGATGTACAAGTGAGAGCCCCAGATCTGAGGACGAAAGTGGAGAGGATGGAGCTGCAGTCAGTATTTCTGAAACTTGTTCTTTTGTGACACCTACTTAGCATCAATGATTCTCAGACTTCTTTGAGATAAGTGTTTTAGTAAACCTCAGTCTGTGTTGCAGTGTCAGCAGGAGTGGTGATATGAAATACAGTTTTGTTCCAGTCCTTGCAATAACAGTGTTCTGGGAGATCCTCCAGCACAACTGGTGGAGATCAGACGGTGCTTTTGGGGAAGTGGGACACCTTGGCAATTAGTTCCCTGTTAATAGCTAATGATAGGGATGGAGTCCTGTAATAAGGAAAAAGTGAGTAGAAGAGGGACAGTGGTTCAAATAAGAATTGCCTCACAGATTTGCTGGAGTCTTACCACAGAGTTCTAGTGATGTTTTCCGTCATCTCAAGGCCTGTTTGTCTGCTAGAATAACATACTCTGCACAAGAAAGAAGAAAAGGCCAGACAGCTCTTGTGAATACTGTGTCTGATACTGTTGCTTCACCCTGGGGAAGTTTCTTTTGTTACTTAGGTCTCAATAGCTTCACTTGAGGATGGTCGCAGGAGTAGTTCAGTACAGACAATTAACTTGTACTGACAGCTGCTGTGTTTCAAAACTGCCAGTTCCAACATGACGGAGTCACAAGGACGGGCAGCACTGAGTGTGCTTTACTCCTGTCTTGGAAAGCTTTGGAGGTGGGGGCTGGAAAATGTCTGAAAGGCATATCTTGATGGGATGGGGGCAGTGCAAGCTCAAAGATGGGAGGCATAGCAGGAAAGTTGGCGTGTGTGCTTGTCATTCAGCCTCAGCAGGCAATACCTCATCACAAAAAACAACCTGTGTCTCCACCTGAAGTACTTCAATCCCTTTTTAAGTTGGAAGATGGTAGCTTCTGAAATCGGGATGACTGCAGGGTAAAGAGGGGCAGCATCACGCCATTGGGAAATTGTTTTATTAGAATGCTCCCGTCAGAGCCAGAAGTTGCTTCTGACAAATCCTCTGATGGGTAGATCTTTTTGGATTCCTTATCAGTATTTTTGACATGAATGTATTTGTTCCTGTTCACAAGCTTACCATATGCTTTGTGCAGTTGTGAGCTGTGTGGGTGTGCATGTATGTATTTTTATCATACCTTCATCAGAGAAGGGTTTTTTTTAGGGAGTGCTTCAAAGTCAAAGGCTTCCTTCTCTCACGGTAGTGCTGACCCTCATGGTGCCCACCAAAAGATGATTTGCTTCATTGTCATCCTGCCCAACATAGATGGTTGCGTGTTAAAGACAGATGGCCATTCGTGGAATTGGGTGCTGCGGCAGAGTGATTCTGCAGCTGGCTGTATCTTCCCATGGCTGAAGAGAGATGGATTTCTGCCTCAGGAGAGCTTGGAGTTTACTTGAAGCTCCCCTAAAATGTTTTGACCGGTCTGTGTAACTCACCTTTGGCTAGGTCGTGTCTGTGTCCATTAAAGACATGCTCCATGTGAGGATGTAGTAGCTGAGTGCCTGTTACGTCTCATCAGCTGCAGTGTACAGCCGACTTAGTCTCTTACAGACACATAGTATTTAGCGGATAGTACAACTTTATTTGGGGGAGGAACACTCTTACATTCTCGATGATGGCATAGTTCTTATTCTTCAAAATGTCCCTTTTTCTCCCATAATGTTGTTTTTCAAAGATTTTCTAAAAATAAGACCCTGGTGACTTTTACTACTTACTGTTCATTTTGAAATAGCAATCATTGATTTGCATAGTCTTACTAATTTTTGTAGCGAGCGTCAGGGACCTCAGTAGTAGAGCATTTTGCTGTATTAGGGAATAAATGATAGGAACAAATGCAAAACGAGGTCTCATGTCGAGTGTGGATGGGACTGCATACAGCTTGTCCTGTGTGAAACCCACTGGGCTAATGCCTGAGCACTATTTGTCTCACTGTTGTGGAATGCATTTTACCAAATGCTTTGTAATTTCTGAAGTGTTTGGCTTACTTCACTACTCAGTGCATACTGCATGGGATGGAAAATTGTCTTGCTTCCATCCAAATGTCTTGTCAGTTTGGTGCGGCTAGAAGATGTGTGGCAGTGTCTAAATGAAATAATGTCAAGAATTTTTAAGAATAATTTTTAAAGACATTGACCAGAGGCCTGGCTTCATGGTAAAAAGTCAAGCAAATAATGAACAGGAATGGAGCAATATTGAAGTACAGATAGCTTTTTAATTTTTCTTGGCATTTGTCACTTTGATCTGTTGCCTAACACTGCTTTTGACACATGAGAATATGAACTTGTAGAGTGTTATCCAGAACGCTGTTGCTTCTTTTATTTGTCACTTTTCTTCTGTATACATTTTCAATTTGAACGACATGTAGTAGTTTTTCCTTTGTGTGTAACATGGAGTAGATGACCTGTGTTTTACGGCCAGGGCGATGTACTTTAGTTGAACTTTTTATTGATGGCAATGTATTACAGCTCAAGGTTTATATTCCAGTATTTGAACAAGGGCCAGACTTGTCAAACAGGTGCTCGTCTTCCTCTGAGGTTGCAGTTTCTTGTTTTGGAGAGGTGACCTCAAAAGACCTTTTAGGGGAGAGAGAGTGGGGGGAAAAGTGGGCTCTCACCTTCTGTGTTTTTTTGCCTTTGAAATATGGTTTCTGTTGTAGATTGCTAAGTATCTGGAGGTAGAGTTGAGAAACATGTAGTGGTCTTCTAACTGAAATGCAGAGGTTTCTGGAGCTCAGGTAGCACAGAGGCTTCTATTTTTGTGGTCTGTAAGCAGAGTTTTAGGAGGAGAAAAGTACAGGTGGTGGCAGGGGACACCTTGGATAGGACGGCCAGATAGGAGGGCCGTCTTCCTTCATCTGCTCCACAGTGATGCAAGCGGATGGAGTTCTTTCTGTCCTTGGGGAAATTAGTAGCCAAGTAACTTCGCAATTCTTATTCCAGCTTCTGGTTTTGTGTGGTCTTGCCTTGTCAGCTATCAGCATGGTCTGTGTTGCTTAATGCTGTTGTCAGGCTATGTGAATGGTTGAATATGAAGAGAGAATCTTTTGAAGCTGAAGGCAAGTAGTGCTGGGGAGGGTCCTTCTATGGTACATGGATGCTATGCCTGGGATTAAGGTCCTTTGTGGTACACATTGTTATCCTGTCCTAAGGCCGTATTGTTTAAACAGGCAACACAGTGGGGGAGGAGGGAGTACTATGCTCCTCTCAGAGGTGGAGAAAGAAGAACAGATTTGGAGTAATTTCTTCCAGCACAGAAATAGATGTGGCTAGGAGTAAGATTCAACTCCAACTTGGACTTAGTTTTTTTTTTAATTCTCTCTCCAGCTGAAGACTGAGGTGCTTAGCAAAGGGCAGTACAAAATAAAGAAAAAGGAGCCTCTGCAGCTTTAGCATATGTTGTGATTTTTGTCTTAAATGTGGAAATCATCTCAGGAGCTAAAGCATCCATTTTTTTCTGTGGTACTAAATTATTTCACAAACACTACAATGTTGCATGCTGGGTTTTGCAGTTAGTGAAATTACTGGATTTACAGTAGGGATCTCAGTGGTTTCCTGGTCTGTGCGGGGTTCCGGTGTCAAGTACTTTACAGGTTGGTCTCTTGCATCATACATGCCTTGGTATGAGAGGCTTCTGACTATGTCTTGAGCAATAGGAAGAGCATATTATGTCTTCTGCCAGTTTGTGAATGCTAGCAAGTGTGTGAGTAAGATCAATTTTTGGAGAGATAAAACAGCTGGGAGGGGTAGGTACCGGTTTTAACTTGCCTCAGAAGGTACACTTACAAGTTAGACGAGCACTCTCCATTCTAATCTAGGCTTTTGGGAAACTGGGAGCAGGAGCTCTTTGGAGATCCGTGTGAGGGTATGATTCATTGCAACACAAGCAGCATGTACAAAATGGAGGGATGGAGTAGGACTAGTGACGTACTCTGAGGTTTGTAGTCTAAAGTTAATGACCACCAGATGGGGAATTAAAGGCTGTCTGCTCTTCTTTTGAGGACCGAGAATGCCATTGAGACTGTTAAAATGTGCTGTATCTGTAGTAATGCTTCTTGTGCACAGGAAGACCCTTTAAGTCTGGATCAAAGTCAGCTTTCCTACTGGTGTTTCTGCTTGACGCTAAGATTTTAGCACTGGTTTTGACTGAAAGTTGGGTACCTTCAGTTTAGTAAAAGTGCACCTCAGGGATAAAGAGCAAAAAGTCTTGAGTGCTTTCTGGCAGTAGGAAAAGTAAAGTGCAAGTTGTGTTCCTTGCCAAGTGTAAATTTCCAGATCCAGAGGCAATAGGTTCATGTTGCTACAAATACAATGCAAGAGATGAACTCTTAACAACAGTGACCTTGATTAACTTCTGCAGTGTTGCCCAGTCCTGTTGTAGGTGTCATTGATCCATCTTTTTAGTAAACAAACACTGGCACAAATCAGAGTCAGGATATCAGTGCTGTTAACTCTGATATTTGCAAGTTGTCGTACCGGAGCTGAGTAGGTGTTTGGGTTACTTCGCCTTGCTCCAGCAGGCTGGAACATCTTTCCAGCTGTCCAGAACACCTTTGGATGTGAATGTGGATAACATGCAATTTTCAAGAGCCTTTTTCACTTTTGCTTTCTTACATCTTCCTGTGTTCTTCCTACTCCAAAACCAGGAAGCCTCTCAGAGGAGCTAGCATCTTGTCTGAGTCAGAATATCATAGCTGTGTATGTCACCTGCGCTTCATTAGGGAAGCATGAGCAAGCTGTCTTTGAAATACCTGGTTTTATGAGTAGATAGTCATCTTACTTTAAAGTTACTGCTCTCTGGAGTTCTGGTAGCTGTCAAATGATGTTTTTCTTTTATCATCAAATAGGCTTATTCAGCATCACTTGTATCTAAAGGAAGCTCCTCCCTAGGTTTTAGACTGTTCTCATCATCTAGATACAGAGGAAAGTACAGCTTGGCATTTGATGCTCTACACTTGGCTTTCGCTGTCAGCATGTGATCTTGGGAGAGCCCAGCACTGTGTAGTGTGCTTTACCCCATTCTGTGGCTTGTCTTGGAGTGGATGGAGATTGCAGCTAGCAATAAGGTGACTATCCTAGTAATTTAATTCTTAGATTAAATCTTAGGCAAAAGGCAGAAGCACTTGATGGGTCCATGAGTTTCTTGTTTCATAAATGAAGGTGTAAAGCTGTCATTCTTCAGCTTGTTTTCAAGCATTGCCTTCTGTCTGACATGTTTGCCCCGTCCCTCCTGCCCAGCCCTGTTGCTGAGACTCTTATCTAGTGATGCATAATCTTCAGTTTATGGTTTTGCTGTCCATCATTGCCAAAGCGTGAGCTCGTCTATGTAGAGGAGAAAGTGAATTTGTTGTTGAACCATAGCCTAAGTTAAAATACTCTGGTTTTCTCTGTTGTAAGTAGGCCTCTTACAGCACTCACCTGGTACAATATTTGCCTCTTTCAGGAATCTGATAGATTTTTTTTTTTTCCCCCCTTCAAAGCTGCTGGTGCTGTCTTTGCACACCAACTGAATCTGATCTGCATGCAGTTTAGCAAGCAGGTGACGTTTGGTGTAGACAGCAGGGACAGCTAGTTCAGAAGGTGGGTTGGATCCCCTAGGAACTGAGCTGTGCTTGGGCTTTGCCCGTAGCTCATCAGGGTACTTGGTTAGAATGAGAAACAATACTAATGCTGGCCATATTTCTGAAGGATTGGGAGGTTTAGTGAGTCTTTGTGTACTGAAGTTGAAGTGTGTCTTTTAAAACAGATTCCTTTATAGAGAATGAAGCTGTGAAGCATTGTTTTGTGAAATAAGTCCCCTGTAGCTGTATTTCCCAAGAACATGAAACAGTGTTCAAAACAGATGTGAGCCTCTTATTAATGGCAGAATTAGTTTGGTTTTAATTTAACTTCTTGTGTTTTTTTCTCTCTTTTTGTAAATACCTCACCCATCCACCCAAGCATAGGACCCTAATGCTCAGACTCTAATCCAGACTAAGAAACTTTAAATCCCAAAGGGAGCCGGTTACCCTGTAGTTCGAGTCCTCTTTGCATAACAACAGTGTGTTTGTGTATTGCGAGGGCCGTTGAGCTGGGGAAAGGAACACTTCTCAGTTTCGTTTTTGTAGAGAAGTCCTAGGGGAGAACCTACTGGCTTGCACGTGGCCAATATTTACTTCTTGAATGGAGCTGAAATAAATATGCTGTTTGATTTCCCCCCCCCCCCCCCCCAGCTGAATTTTTATAGTGTCTTTTTGTGTGTATTAACAGTTTAATCTTAGCAGAGCTCTGGAATTAGTCTTTGGCAATTAGCTCTATAGGAGAAAAAAAAGCCCTCGCTTTAGTTGTTTTTCCCCAATACTGAGAGAAGGATTTTTGAAAAAAAAATGAAGTATATGGAGTACAAACAAGTAGAATGGTGATTTTTATCATAGATGCTTCAGAGACTGCAAAGGTAAGTTTTCTGCTAGTTGTCCGTTCAGACAAGGTCTGGTATACAAAGGGCTTTCTTCTAAGCGTCCATGACGTGTTTGAAGACTTAAAAATGAATGCAAATTTATGTTGTTCTAGGTTTCTCATAGGTCTCTCATTTCCTTGTTCTGAGTCAGTATCATTTGGTCAGCGTCAGTGAGGCTTGCCCAGTTCTTCATCTCATAAGCTCTTTCTTAAATCTTAACTGTCTCCTCCCCATCACTGCCAGGTATCCAGATAGAGTTATTAGGCAGTGTAGTTAGTGCTTTGCTAACTACAGGCATGTGATTTCCCAAATCCGGTGACCCGAATGGGTTTGTTTGCGTACAGAACTAAATTCATATCGAATGACTTGAGGAGATGGGTACTCCAAAAAGGCATCAGTACAGAAGTAGGTTGTCAAACGTCTTTATACACCAAGAATCCAATTATGCTTCCTCCCTCTTGGTCACTACAGTTTTCCCTTGCACTTAAACCAGAATTACTCTCATACGTCGGGTGTGCATGTGGTTCATAAAGCAACTTCTGATGCACCCCTTGATGGAACAAATGCTGGACTTGACATTAACTGCACACTCTTTGCTGCAGCAAAGTTAGATTTTTCTGAGAATGTGATGCTTGGTATTAACAAATTGTCTCCTTGTTTTACTTGTCCATGGTTATTGCTTTCATTTTAAAAAAAATTCTAGTTTCTGTATCAGGGTAGCTGTCTTACTGTAAAGTGCTAGCAGACAAGATTCCAGTGCTTGTCACAGAGACTGTAGTGGCAGAAAGTATCTTGTTTTATATTTTAATCTCAAAGTAGCTGGTACTTTAAAGTCTCTTGTGGTGAAAACCTCTGTTGAACCGTTTTTCTGGTCGTAGATCCTTTCTTGAGCAGAGGCTACTGAACTGTTTCACCTCTTAGAGATGCAAACAGATGTCCTTAGGAAACAAAGTTGAACTTAGTTGTCTCAAATGAGTTTGGGGTATTTAGTACATCATCACAAGAAGAGAAATGCTACTGTTACAAGCTGTTACTTAGCTTTCATTTTTATTATGCTTTTTTCGAGGAATATCTTGATCTGTCTATGCAGCTTCTTAGTTTTGGAGATGGCATGCGAAGCTAAGTATCCTGTGTTGTTGACTGAGTTTTCAGAGTAGGTTATTCATTAGTTCTTTCTTATGGTGTTAGGGCTATTTGTCTCATAGTTTCCCCACTTACAGGCTTTACTTAGTACTACCCCAATGCATTAACGAAAGCTTAAGGTTCCGGTGTTTCAGTATCTGATAGTATCAGGTAAAAGGTGATCACAGGTCACAGTTGTGATCACAGGGAAGAGGGAGGGTTTCTTCTGGGCTGCTAGGGACTGGAGTACAGGGAGTAAGATAATTGGTAGCTGTAAACGGATCCAAGTTCAAAAGTAAATTGGTACACTTTAAAACTTGCAAAATACCATTGCTCAAATTCGTGCAAACTCAGACAGGTTAAATGTATTCAGGTACTGCTGTTTTGAAAGCACCTGGGGCTTCTGTGCTCTTTTGGGTAAAGCAGAACTTGCTCTGAAGAGCGTGAGCGTTGCTTTCTGCTGCTGGGTACCTGGATGGTGCTTCCACTCCCAGAAGTGGTTTTGTCCAGCACGGGCTTGAAATACTTGGAAGAGGGAGGACAGGAGGGAGCAGCACAGCTGCTGCTCTGGGCTGTTTGCGTAGGAGCAAATTACTACATCAGCTGGAGTGGCTACAGCTTTCAGGGTGTATTAGTCCTTCAAGTAAAATTAATAATTTTAACAGATGTATTGATTTGAGTTTGACTCTACTAAGAACCATAACAACCTTTTAAAAATTTGTCTCAACATATATAAAACCGGCACCCAAGAAGCTTTTAAAAATAGTTTTTCCTAGCCTTTACAGTTGAATCATTCAGGAATAAATTATCAGATTGTAAATAGTGTTAGGTGTTCCTCTTGTTTTTTTTGCCTATTTCTGCTGCTGAATAATCAAGTGGAAAGAAATATTTCTTAATTTTTCCTTTGGAATACTCCTGATAGTAAGCTATGTAACTTGTTTTTCTCATTTGGAGTTGTATTAAGGAGGAATAACAAAGTCTTGAATCCCTGTTGTTGCTTGTGTAGCGCTCATGCGTTTTTGAGCATGTGTCTAACCCTCTCACCAACCAACCTCTTAAAATATTTAAATAATGTTAGGTTTCATGTTCAGAAAACTTGAAAAATAGGGAGTGTGATCACGTTGCAGTAGTTATAAAGCACAGCAGCTGATATGATGAAGTCATTAGTTAAGCACTTGGAGTTTGAAGTGCAGTGGTAAATGAACAGTTGATGACTCTGCACCTGCAGCATGTTTCCTTCACTTTGAGCAGCTCATTTAGTGACTGTGATAGTGGAAGCCATTTGAAAGCTGAAAAAAGAAAGCTAACTTTTCACACGTAGTTATTTCTGCATAGGTAAAGAAAGGACTACTCTTAAAATTGGAGAAGAGGTAACCAGAAGCAATTGTTTCAGTTCGATTTCCAAGGAATATGCTTGCTTTCTTTTAATAGACTTTAGACGTGAAACAAGTTAAGTACATGTTTTTCTCCCCTTCATAAGTCTCATTGAAGGCAGATGTGAATGTTGTGTAAGGTGGAATCTGAAAATGTTGGCTGTGCGTTTAACAAAATTTGACTTCTAGCCAAAGATGCAAGTCATTAGTTTTTTTTTAAAAAAACACAAACACCAAAACAAAAAAAAACCCCAATACAAAAAAAAAAATCCAGCAAAAATCCTCACCAAACTGATAATGTATTATGTGGAGCTTTTTTAATTAAAGTTGGGAGTTTATTATGCATATTAAAGTAACCACAGCATGTTAATCTGCATTAACAGGTTACATTTTATATTCAGGTATCTGTATCTGTATCTGTGTGATTTTTACAGTTACCAGCCAGTGAGACTTGACCTGGATTTAACAAAATAAACAGATTGCAGGTACATAACAAGATTAAAATCAGTGACTTAAAGTAACATTTCATGTCTGCTGATGTAAAGTGAAGACTTCCAGTGGAACCTCGTACACCATGTCTAGGAGCTGTAACAAGTCACTTGAGTATTAGAATCGTAGCCTTATTTTAAAACTCACTTTTAAAGCTACTGTGACCTACACTGCTGAGGTGGTGCTTCTTTCAAAGTCCTCTGTCCCTTCCTTGGAGAATACTGAGGAGTACGGTAGGAAGTGCAGAAATCTCAACTGTCATTAAACATTTACCTTTGGTTTACTTTCTTGTGTGTTTTACCTGGAATCGGGTTTCTTCTTGTATGCTAATTGCGGTACTGTCCCCTTAAGGCAGGGGAGTTGCATTCCCTCCCGGGTCTGAGAGTGGCACTTGCGGCAAAGCAGGCTCCAGTGATGAGACGCTTGCAGACAGCCGCTGGAATTAGCCTGGCATGGGTGAGCGATCACTTAACTCGCCCAGTGGGGACAGAGGTGAAATCTGGCTGTAGCCATCCCGTGTAGCCCTATACTTGAAAGAAGAGATTGTAGATAGAAAAAAAAAAACAACCCAAACCACTAACTGGAATCGGTGTGGGAGTTGCTCTTACAGTGAGGAGGCAGCTTGAGTGTGATTAAAAATAAGTGCCTGGTCTTCTGAAACAAACTTTTTATAAGACTTTGGCCATGCTTTCCCCATCGATTCAGCTTAGTAGGCATGCTATTAAACAAGTAGTAGGAGAACCATCTGACTCCAGCACGTAAAACAGCGGTACTTCTTGGCAGCGGTGATTTAAGGCTTGTACCAACCATTTTTCTGTCTTGCAGACTCAGTTTATACTCTTAATACTGAGGATTGCAGAGGCCTTCTGTTGTTCCCAAGAGTGCTGCATCTTCAAGTCTTCCCTTCCTACAGCAAGCAGGAGACCAGCACTGGCCAAAGCCACATCGTGTTGTTAAGGGATGGTTAATAAAAGGCTTTGAACGAAAGCCATTAGAGCCTCTCGTCTGAGGATGCTGAGCACAGCCCATACCACTCCCATGTGTATAAGCTCTGTGTGATCCTGACTACTGACAGGAGGCTGGTCGTTGACTGCTGCAAGAGAAGCATTTCGGTGCAACTGCTTTTTTTTAATATTCTGTAAAATTTTTGCTTGGTGGGAGCCCTTGTTCTGGGTCAAACCCAGGATAGTCGAACATGCCAGCCCTGTCCTCGTGTGTTGGTGTGAATACAGGCTCTGTGTGAGCTACTCTTGAGACATCTCTCTTGCGCTGAGGAAGTGTCAGGATTTCAGGGAGTCTTTATGAGCTGCTTTTTAGTGAATCCAAAAATCCAAATGATTTACACAGCCAGCAAGGGAAAATGTTTTTCTAGTTGATGTCATTGCAGTGTAATTATTCCTGACAACACAACAGTTTTCCTGTTGACTAGTGCAGTTCTTAGATCTGAAACTTTTCTTCTGATGTCCCAAAATAATAACAATCTCTTTGTTAATATAGCTGAAGTTTCTGTTATCCTCTCTAAGGACTAGGAATTATAGTTGTTTGCCCCTATTTTCTCCTGATTCACCTGTCTTGAAAGTTTGCATGCAGTAAGCAGCTGTTGACTTTGCATCACAAATTGTGTTGTTTGCACCTTTCTAATGATGGTATAAAGAGCGGCTGGAGGCGGAAAAACCTTCTGGTAGGGGCACTGACTCAGTCTACGGATGGAGTACAGTACATGAAGTGCTCTGCCAGCAGTGTGAATTTGTCAGAGATTGCAGCAGCAGATCTTCTTTGCTCTTGACCCAGTCTACTGAATTAACTCTGAAAGCTGTTCCCTGGGCAATTCTTTGTCAAAAACCTCCAGGAGATGATTCAGCCCTCCTACCTGTGACAGCAATGCAGGCAGGAGCAGAGTCACTGCACCCCTTGCTTGAGGTCTAGGCTGGATTCTTACGCTACAGTTGAGCATAAGCTGGGGTTCTTCCAGCTATGAAGCAACCAAAAAGCAAGTGTCTCTGGTGTAAGTGTGCTTGGTGGCTGAGCAAAAGTGAGGGTTTCAATCCACCCTGGCTTTCACATCCTCTTGAGAGGGATTGATGAAGAGCAGTGTGTGGTCCCAAAAATTCTGCAGCCCAGCTTGCTAGCCAGGAACTCCTGAAGGAAAAAGATTCCTGCGAACCAGAAAAATAAGGGTTAAGTGAACCATTTACTTTGGGTTATGTTGAAATAACAGATAGGTTATCTTCTGCAGCCTCTGATAGCTCCGAAGTCTAAACATGACTGTAACGTTGCAGTCACCCTGCTGCAGCAAAAACTTTGGAGAACCAGGGCAGAAGGGAGCAGAGGCAGGAGTGCTTCTGGTCTTGCTCCTGAGCGACTGGTGAGTGACCCTGGGCAGTACTTTTTGTCTCTGGTGAGGTGTGTACGTCCCTCGGTGTGGTGCGTATATCCCTGCCTTTTTCCCTTCGCGAGAGAAGATAGTGACAGCACTGCGTGATGGCTTCTGTGCTAAGCCTTGGATCTGTGCTAAAGGTTTGTTGCTTTCTAACTCTGAAAAGGGGATTAGTCCTCTCTGCATTATCTATTTGAATGCCCTTAAATTTTACCTCCTTTCACAATTTGAAACTAGGTTCACACTCCTGGATGCTAGGCTGGTTTGTGAACAAGTGTCCAGACTTTCTCGGGAGTCTGTCCTTCCTGCTGTGCTGGTTGTGTTAACTGCATTTTGCACAGTGGGGAGGAAACGGGTGCAAATTTGGAAAAGCCTGAGACGAGATGCTCTAGTAAGAATTGTTTGGTGTTAGTGACTCTAAAAGATATCCACAGGGAACCTACCCGTAACTACTTCTTTATGCAAAATTTTTTTTCCCAGAGCTGATTGGTGAAAGCTATCCCCCCTGAACAACGTTGACTTTATATACTCCTGTGCCCTCCAGGGTCTCAGTTCTGTATATATATGTGTATTAGCAAATTGGAGTACAGATCTATTTCCCTTGAGTGTAAGGCTTTTGAAACCAGACAGGTGACGAAGCTCAAGCTTGTGGCTGTCCTTTGTTCGCTCTTACCTTTTGCTTTTTGGATCTGGTTGTGATATTCAGATACAGATAGAGCTGGCTTTGAAAAGGGTCGTTGCTGCGACAGTCACCTAGCTTTCCACATTTCTTTCTGTTGGGACGCCTTCACTGGCTGTGGAAAGTATTTCTGGGCTAGTTTGAGGTGGGAGAAGGAGGAATAAGCGCTTACGGAAAGCAAGGTGGTTGCTGGACATGACAACAGCTAGAAGCAAAGTGGGCGTATACCATATAAACTTGCACATGCTTCCAGCACAGCTCTATTTCTGAAGTGTTCTGGAGCTTTCCTGCAGTCCACGGTGCTCCCTGCGTGGATTTTTCCCTAGGTCCTGCTCTCCACCTAATCCTGGCCTCCTGATGTGTCGAGATGTGGTGGGCCATAGCTTTCAAAACTTGAGGCAAAAGTGTATCTTCAGTTTTGCTGCTACTTTAAAGATGTACATGCAGTGCACAACTTTGGTTATTCATGGGGGTGTAGATTCATAAAGCAACAGGAAAAAAATTGCTGAAACTATTCCTGCCCTGGTAAGGGAAGAGCATTAGCGTGCAAGGTTCTCAAATTGTGAATGGAGGAGGCTATGGAAAGTACTTCTGCTCATAAAATGGTGTAATCTTATGAGAATAAATATCACTAGGGACAAGAACAGGGTTGCTTTTGTCTTACTTGCTGAAGAGGCTGCTCTGGACTTTTCTCTCTTCCGTGCCACCATGGCAGCATTTCAAGCTGTACCCTGATGCTGTTCCTCTCCCTGAAGTTTTAACTTGCTGTTCTGTTTTATTCCGCTTTGTTAGGGGAAACATACTAACGGGTTTCAGTCTCTTGACTCTTATTTATACAATGACAGGAGAATGTTTTACATCTTGGGAATCCCTGGAAACACATGTTTCTGTTCACATAGAACTTTTTTTTTGTTTTGAATGCAAATAATGAATTGAAACTTCATTGTTGCCTCTTGGTTGGGAGCCCTTTGGCATGTGTAAGAAGCAGCTATTAATTTAGCCTTTCTGTACTGATCAAACATGTACTTTCATGCTTTATAAGGCTTCCTCAGTCTTGTCCTTTGTGTAGTATTGTCTGCTGCAGTTCTGCTTGCAGTGATTTTTATACATTTGTTGCACAGCGACTAAGATCTGCTGCAGAATAGGCGTATGTGAACATGCCACCTTTCAGAAGAGGGGATGTGAAAGGCAGTGATAAGTCATTAAACTTGCTGCTGCTGTCTACACTGTTCGTCGTTTTGCTACAAAATGCTTGCATTGTAGTTTCTTAAGGTCAGCATCCCTTTATACCACATAGCTATCTGAATTACTTAAGCATTAAGTACCCACAGGGTATTAGATACTTCCACAGCAGGTGAAAAAACAAGGTGCACAGAAAATAAGCAATTAATCCAGAGTGGCAGAAAAAAAATTTGAAGAAGGGCTCAAAACATGTGCACTGAAGAGTATCTGTCCTTTTCTTTCTGAATGGGCTCTTGCAGCACACCTTGCTTGCCTAGCCAGCTTCTGCAGGTTGGTTTAGATGGATGAAGTGCTGGCAATGACATTTGCTTCAGGTTAACTTCATGTCCCAGAGGCTTCAGTCACACAAGATAGGAATGATCAGTCTGTGGGGTTTTTTGTGGCCCTCGTAAGCTATCCATGATAACCTTTTAACGTTTGGGACGGGTAAATGAATGTACAGCTTAGGTTGCAGACTCGGTCCTGTGCCTGCCGTGCTCTCTCACTGTTGGCAGTTCTGTCACATTGTTTACCTCTCTTCCTTAGATTGAAGTTGCCACCGGGTTTCGGTGGAGCAGAAGGTGCGTTGATCTTGTTTTGCGAACTGTTTGTGTTTTTGAAAAGCTGCGTAAGATCCTCGCTTGTATAATAAAACTTTGCAGGAGAATAAGTGGAACCTCTCAAGAAATTGGTAGGAGCTATTGTAAAGGACAAAGAGCGACTCAAGACAGTCTGTCTGTCTAGCTAGCTATCTTGATGCATTGCCAAGTAATTCCACAGGTTTCTTCCTTTTGCTCTGTTCAACAGTGAGGAATACAGGGCCTCCAAATAACAAGGTCAATGAAGAATGCAGTAACTAAGGGGTCTGTCTTGTTCTAAAGTCAAGCTTCCCAGCACAATCCTTTTAAGGGAAAAGACATATCTATCTGTCCCTGTAGTATCTTTTGCCTCAAATAACTGTTGAAGTGCGGAGAGGGGTTGTAAGGTCATTAGTTTCAGTCTGTTTCTATCTACAGTACTAAGTTTTCAAGCTTTGGTAGAATTGGATAGCATAGCCTGGGAGTTCAGCCTCGGAGTAACTATAGCCTGGAAAATAGGTTGACTCAAATCTATTCAGTGATGATGTATTTCTTTATTTGAACCCTTAGAAAAAGGAAGAATGCACTCTGGTGGAGTCTTACTTTTAGTAATATAGTTCCTGCCTTAGAAGGGGTAAATGGCTTGGTTATTTTGCTGTACCTTTCTGGGCTCCCATTTCATGAAGCTTTTACACCCCCTGCCATTTCTTTCCTTGTGTGATTGAAAAGTGAATGACTGAGGATCGAATTTTCACAACCAAGAGCTGCTTTTTGTGGTTTCCTTGTGTTTAGTCAAAATTAATTTAGTTGTTTTGCAGTAAACTATAAAACTCCGATTATATTCTGGTGTATGGAGGGAAATGGTGAGCGCTGTGGAAGTGTCAGCATCCCTGAATTGGTGCACCTGAAGTGAAATAAGTTTGTGATAGCACAGTAACTGTATGTCATTGAATTTGATTTCAAGAAGGATTTTAAGGATTTAGAAATAGCATTCTGTAGCAAGGTTGGTTGTGGAGGTGTCTTCAACACTGGTTGAGTGTCAGCTTGCGTTTGAAAGGTGTGTCTGTGCCGGTAAGTGTGGCACTGGGAAGGAGGAAGCAGAAGCCCGGCAGTATGGTTTCAGTACGGCTGTAGTTTCGTTCCTTTCTTGACACCTACTGAAAATGCAGGTCCTGCTGCTTTTATTGAATTTCATGCTTAGGTTATCGGGGATTCAAATCACAGCCTGAAGTGTTTCAGTCACGCTCATTTCAGGATTCCAAATGTTTTGCAGTCAGCTATTGGAGAAATAAAACAGCACGGCAACAGACCTGCAATACCTTTCCAGGGTAAATGCTTTATGTCTATGCTGTCGTTGTGTAAATAGGGCTATTAGGCCAGTAAGTGACATATCCAGTTTCATGTGGGAAGTTTATTTTAGATTCTGGTTTTTTGCTCCAGTGTATCATCCACAACACCATTCTCTCTGAACACTGCCTTCTGGGTATGTTTTTCTGCTTTTGACACTTCTGGCTGCGTATAGGTGTTTTCTGTATATTTCATACCTACAGTTCTGTTTTGTTTCAGTCTGCTTTGCTTTACTGGGGAAAGTGTTGTCTCCGATACCTGGATGCAGTTCTGTTTTCTGTCCAGAAAGACAGAAAACCCTTTTTCCTCCCCCTGTTTTTGGGCTACAGCAATGTCAATCCATTTAAACTGTAGAAACACTGTGTAATCAATTATTAGAACAGCATGATCATACTGTGACTTCCTCCAACTGCAATACAAATATTTTAGAAAAGTTCAAACCTCTTCTAGGCAGGTTACATGGGATTATTGTATGTGGCTTTAAAATTGTGAAATCAAAACATGTGAAGCCAGATGACCAGTCCGAAGTCATAACCCATCTAACAGTGAGGAACCCCCATGCCTCAGACCATGCCAGTTTCTCTGTATGGTTGCTCCTCTGAGCCATATCGGGTCTGCACATGGGCTTTTTTAGCTCTGCACAGTAGCTGCTTTCTCAGGGGAACAGTTTATAAATGGATGAGAAACTCACAGAGCAACCCTTACACGTGGGATTGCTGTTGCCTGTTTAGGTAGCCTGCTAATCCCTTCTCTGTTCGTGTTAAAGATCTTGGATAATGACTAAATGTTACAGTCTTTCTATTTGATGGTACAGTCTGTATATTGTAAAAGTTAGTGCAGCACTAAACTGTTTTCACCAGATGCCCAAGGCAAAAGTACGTGTTCTTTGCCAGGAATATGAAGAGTATTTTAGACACCTTGAACTACAGTCACATGTTTGAATGTTCATAGCCCTTCTTGGCATCATTTCAGCAACTGAACCTTAATGATTTTAATAGTAGTCTTTTTATACCCAACATTCAAGAAATTAAAACTCTAGAATAATATGATTTGGCAAAATAAGTGGTAACTAATGATAAAACTTGAGTAACTTGAAAGTAAGAGGCCTTTTTCTGATAACCTGTGGTTTTAAGATCACTACTTTTGAGGAGGGCCTGTGGGGGAGGAGAAAAATAAGTAAAACTTTCATACAGAATCTTTCTGCTTTGCTTAGTTTTGCATCACAACAGGTGAGAAGGAAATCGACCCAAACAGTAAAAAGCTGCAGTTTTGGAGTCAGTGGTCTAAGGTGGGGGTGGTGTCTCAGCTGAGAAGGGACTAACCCTTTCTCAGGTGACGGGAATGCTTATGAGAAGTTTTTGAACTTGACCAACTTCTGAACCTAATCCGGTGTTACTGAATTACCCCCGTTTCAGCTGCATAATTTAGCAGTGAAACAGGAGGAGTATTTATTAAGACTTTCTTCTCCTTTCCAGAGGAGAAGCTGAAAAGACCCTGCTAGTTTCACCACTCTGTGCTGATAGTAGAGGGCTTCTTGCTCGTGCTTCAAGGTCAGGATGCCTGAAGGTACCAGCAATAGAGAGCGCACAGTACTCATACAGACCAATGATCCTGAAAAAGTCTGGAGAGCTTGTATGCTTCTCTTGTAACAAATAACTAATATTGAGGCATTGGACTTATATTGGGGCAGAAATTTCAGTCACTCATCCGAATCAGAAGTGTTATTGGAGTAACGAGAAGTTAAAAATGTTTTTTTAGTTGGTAATGTGATGAATTTTTCATGCTGTGTCTTCAGATTCAGGCACAGATTTCAGTCCCAAGAATCAAGTAAGCTTAAATCATCTTTCTGGACATCAGTGTAGAGAAGCATTGAGATGAGGCTTCGAACGGATAAAATCCCAGCATACACACTAGCTGAGGTATTTCTGGGCTGTTGAATGAGAGGAAAAGCAGTTGGGGTGTTGCTGGAACCAGAAGGAAAATGCAAAAAGTCTTTATCCCCAAAACCTGGTAAAACATTTCAAAAGAACAAAGACTACTGCCAGAATCCTTTCTGTAAGCAGGTTAATGACATATTCAAATTGTGCCCACAAAAACTTACAAGAAGGTGAACTGAAAGACAACAAATATAGAAGGCTGGTAGATTTATCTGGAAAAGCTACTGTTGACCAGAAATTGGGGTTACCAGGTGTTAATTTGCCAGCTATGTCACTTAATGCAGGAGAAATAAGAAGAGACAGATTGTTGCTCACATCTTTCAGTTCTTACAAAAAAAAAAAAAATTCTAATGCAAAATGATGACAATGGGATACAGTGGAAGTGGGATAAAAGTGGCTGGTGGGAGTGGGATAAAATGGTATCGATAGCATCCCATATCATGTGCCAGTGATACTCTCCCAAATAATATTGATAGCTGTACTGATGGGGCGTACAAGAACTTATGCCCCTCTGTGTGGTTTCCATATGTTATTAGAAAAGCTGCTGTCAAAACTGAAATATTTATGTAGGAAGTAGGCCTCCTTACCTTGATTGTGATATGTAAATAATCTTTTTGGGGAGGGGTGGGGTGCAGAGAACAGTGTTCAAAAGGGTTTTAAGAACAAAAGCAAATGAATTTGTCCCATGAATTAAAACGGTATAGTCCCATAGAGTTGTTAGCAGACTTAATCTGTTAAACCCCAGGGGTTGTTCTCATTGTGAAAGGAGACTGCTCACCTTTGCTGTCCCTGGGTGCTCTTCTTCCCCAGGCAGCAACTTCATCTCTGTTCTTGTCATGCTGTAGTTAGAAATGCCTAACCTTTTACAGCTGGATAAAGAGTAAAACTGGACTGTTCCAGTAATATGTGTATACAAGTATTGCAAATAGGGTTATGACTCAGCCTTTCCCCAGAGGCTTAGCGATGGAGCGAAGGCGGAGGGGGTAGCAAAACAGAGCCACAGACCGAAAGTGCTTAGAATTTCCCATCCTTAAATCAGGCGTCCTTGTAATTAAACAGAGTTGGAAGATGAATCAGTGTACAAAAATGCAGAGCTGCTCGTGATTATTGGAGGTACAGAGGGAATGGCAGGAATAGTACGGGGACTGCGGTAATCTTTTTGGAGACGTACCAGGCTCGTCATTAACAGACAGAGATCCAGTGCCAGAGACATCAAGCTTTCTAGAACAGCAGAGATGCCAAAACCTCTGTTTGGGTTAGAGGATACTGAAGGGAGAGCCTTAGGGGTAATGGATCCTTGCCCAGTGAGCGTAACCCCTGTCCTCACTGTAACCTTGATGCTGGAGAGAGACTTTTTGATTTCTGAAATCCCTTAAATATCACACGAGCTTTTGGGGGTTTGAACTTTGCTCACAGTAGAGAGTGGATTTTGCTAATGCTCTTGGAGAAAGGAATAGTATTTATCTCCTTGTTCAGTGTTAGAGGCAGCAGACATACTTAATGGAAGACATAAAAGGCAGGAAACAAATGTGAATGTGTGATAATGTCTGACCTCATTCTGTAGCTCATGTGAGGCTGGACCCAGTCAACTGCTGATCAGCTGCAAGCTGGGAGAGAGTTACTGGAGGCTGAAAGATTCTTCTAGGAATCAATATGCTAAATATATCAAAGAAGATATATTACAGACAGATCTGTTGATTGCTTCTGTGTTGATGTGGTTTGCTGCGAGGTGGCCCACTGTGTCTTAAAGTTTTGTTCCCAATTCGGTCATCTGTTGCCTGTGTCGTTCAGTTGGAGGTGATGCGGTATTGGTTTTTCTGACGTGGGTACACAAACTGGAGTGAAATAGCTAAATTTGTTTCATGTCAGCCACCAAATAGCTATTAGCTTGGGCTCCTAGATAAAGCCAGTCTGGAACAAAGCATTTTTGTGTGATACGCCGAAAAAAAATTCTGTCCTTTTTAATGACCCGGTTTTCTGCACTTCATCCAGCTCCACCCTCCAAAAGAGACCAAGAGTTTTAATGCCTTCTGAAGACATACGTATGTCATCTCAAGACTATTTAATAAACTCTTTTGAAGTCTTTAGTCTTAACCTACCTCATGGCATTGTGCCAGAAAGCAACACCATTGAGTCTGAAGAAGAGGCAAATATTCCAGTATAGTTCAGTCCTCAGGAGACGTGTCTGGGAGGTAGTACTCTTACCTCCATGCAAGTACTGAATTTAAAGCATTGTCTGGTGTGAGAGGCCGAGTACCTGTCCAGCCTTGACTGCGCTGGGGTGAAAGCTCTCCTGCTGGTGTTTCCCTTCTGCTTTCAAGACCACATGCACAACCTCCCGTTCCTTCCCTAGCCCCTTTGGCCTGCCAGAGCACCTCTATGAAGGACCTTCCTGCTAGAAATCCTTCAGTAGACAGCAAAGGAAGGCTGAGCAGTGACAAATGCTAGCAAGCAGAGCTAGTTTAACTGGTCAGGCACTCCGCACTGCTGTACCAGACTTCAGTTGTCTGAAAATACCAAATCATTGTAAGCAGTGCAGAGGATTGAGGAAATAGATGTCTGACTCCAGTGTTTCCAGAGTATAGCCCTGGAACTACTTTTGAAGAGCAAATACTAATTTCAGCTGGAAAGCACGAGTCAGCTGGAAAGGAATCTGGTGATGAAGGTAGAAGATTGTTCTGTTTTCCACTTTTTTTTGTAAAAAATAATCTTGTGGCTCTAAGCTCTGAAGAGAATAGCATTGAGCTCAGTTGCACACGTTTTCCGTCGATTGGTTGGTAGAAAAAAATTGACTCTGTGGTGGTATGTGCCTCCTTAAAAGGCGAGTATGTTGTGAGTGTACATAGTTCTATGTATAGCATCACGATGGTTTTTCTAGCAATTTACCTATTCATGAAGTGTAAATAGATGGCTGTTCGCTTCAGCCGGTGCTTTAGGAATCGGTGAGTAAACTCTCTGTTGAATAAAACCCAGGCAGTTTGCAAACAGCCTGAGCTTCCAGCTCCTGGCTAAACTGAAGAATCGTAAGTGTGAAAAGCAATGCGAAAACATTTTTGCCAGTAAAATGTGTGTTGTCCTGGTGGGAAGAAGGGTACTGAGAAATTGCTTCTTGGCAGTTCAGAGAGTGTAGGTGTCCGGTCCCCACACAATTTGCCAGAGATGCCTGCAAAGCTCTCCCTGTTGTGAAATAGATTTTGCTGTTTAGGTACTTGAAAACTCTTAGGTGTTTTATGGTGTAACACCAGATGTTCCACATAACCTGCCACGTGCCTGTTTATCAAAAGGTAGAAAACTAAATCTCGTGCTTTAAATGTATATACTGCATACACCAAAGCGCTAGGAAGTGTTGCCAGGTTCAGGAGGATCGAGGAAAGATGCAGAAGGCAAGATGGAGGCTGGAATGTCAGCATCCGTATGTCATTTTATGTTGCCTTACTGCAGGTGTCTGAAAACAATACCTGAAGTTATAGAAAGCCATAGATTAAAATCATATTCTGTGGAAATGTGACTGTGAGTACGTTTCCACTAAAACCAGTTGAATGTTTTTTGAGACTAAGAGCTGGTGTCTGTTAAGGAGAAAAATGAATTTGTGGCTAAAGACTTGGAGTCAGGAGGATGAGGCTTGTTCCTGGCTCTGCAGTGCATTTCCCACGTGACTCTGAAAGTCACCAAATCCTTTTGTTGCGGTTTTCTATTCTTAGTGCAGATATAGTAGCCTTTTTAGAGGCATGGTAACATCTTTACAATTAATTAAGCATTAATACCTTATGTCCAAGATCTCTGGTGGAAATTCTGGCGCTATCATCTGAAAACAGTTGCCAAAGTCAACACAGCCTCTGAGGTATCCTGAGGAGTTTACTTAGTTTTAGTTGCTTTGAGAAGCATGTTAAAAACAAAACAAAACCTGGGGGGAGTCATTGGGCATGCACACATTGTTCCCAACATTACAGTGACCTTGGCTGTAAATGAGGTGGGTTTGACATGCTAGCTCAGCTCCTTTTTGATCTGTTTATAAACAACATTTAAGGACCTAAAGATGCTTTTAAATGAGTTTGTTTATGATTCAACTGTGTTGCTCTTTTTCTGTGCTGGATCTGTTTCTTTGGTGATTTAAAGGACTTCATTGTACAGTACAGTTGTCACTGAGGATGGAAAATGTCACTCAGTAGGAGTTGATACCAGTAAAATTACTGTGTTCTTGTAGATTTACTTGAATGCCATCTCCCATTTCTGACCTGTCACTTAACTTGGACCAGTCCCAACCTGTGTAGGTGGGTTACCACCAGCACATACTCATTACAGCTGTCATGTTGGATTTTCTTGGTGGGGCTGTTTCGGAGGGAGGTGTCTCCTGCAGGAGAGAAGCACAAGGAGAGAATTCCTATTTTTGTTTCCTTCTCACCCATTCTTTTCCTCTTCCGTCGTTACTCCCCCTTTCCCTTGGTGTGTGCCCGTCATGCCATACACTGTTGGGGATAAGAATAAGATGATCTTAATCTGGGGGGATGGGGAGGTGTGCTTTGTCTAGACTAGATACTCGTGGAAGTACCAGTCTAAATTCTAGGATTCGGCAGCCTTAATATTTCAGCTTTATGCTCTGTTCCTGTATCCTTATAATCTATTTGACATGAAATACTTACGGGCATAGGAAGCTAAGTTTCCCATCTGCCAAATAAGATTGAACTTGCTATAGCCGTACTTACCTATTTAATAAGAAGAGTTGCATTTCTTCAGGGTCTGTAAAGCATCTAAAGGTCGTTGAACTAAAGACCATATAAATGCAGCTGTTGCCAAGATGAATTAACTTGTGCTGCAGGAACAATGAATCCATTTAGGACTCTGAAACTAAGTTTTTTTTGTTACAAATTTTGAATGACAGAAAATACTGGTATGGGGTGGGGAAACATGTAGAGGTTCACGAGGGAGGCGTGAAGTTTTCTCCCAACTTCATTTCTTAATTTTTTGCCTCTCTGCTTGCAGATTCTCACAAACACAAAGATAAACACAAAGACCGAGAACACCGGCACAAAGAGCACAAGAAGGACAAGGAAAAAGACCGGGAAAAGTCCAAGCACAGTAATAGGTGAGGAAAAAGTTGATGAAGTCCTCATAGGCTAAAACTGTTGCACATGCAGTCTTTCAAGAATTGTTCTCATAATGTATGAGGACGGAATTGCTACCTTTTGAGTGTGGTTGATATGAGTGTAGGTGCTTTAAGCCTAACTTCTGTCATTGCATGTATTTGCATATGGGTAGCTGAAGTAGTTTATCTTGCAAATGTGAGCCAATACTAATGTATAAAAGATTATTGTAGCTCAGTGTTATTAAAGGCATTGAAAACTAGTTTAACCTCACCTTCATGAAGATTGATCAGTTTTGTTCATGATCTTTTTGTGTGTGTGATTCCAATTGTCAGAAATGTGGACCTCTCTTCAGTGCTGGCATAAACCTCACTATTTTAACATAGGCAAACCTGATGTGACTACTAAGCCTCCTAATAATGAGAAGTGTCTGGGAAGGTAGTCCACCAGAATGGTGGTGATGTCCTTGGCCTGGTACCACAATGGCTGGATATCTCAGCACTGTGAGGTGGTATTATGAACAACTTCTGGGTTAGATGATGAATTTGAAAGGATAGCATGCTATTTTGTCTGATGCCATTGATACACTATGCTGCCGCTGTACAGGGAAGATGTTTCATGCCAGTCACCTGCTGTATCATCCACACTGAACACAAACACTTATTTACTCTGTGATGACCTCTAGCTCTTGAGGTGGTGATGAATTCCGCGGTCCAGTTGATACCCTAGCTTAGAACCTGCAAGAGCCAGGGTGTGCTGGTCTGTCTGTGGTGATTTGGTGGGATGGAGCACAGGGCAAGTATGTCACGCACAGGATGTTACTCAGAAAGGCTTTCCTAGCTGTAACTCCTGACATGCAACTGCCGCGGAGCCTATAGTGACAGTGAAGCTTGTAGAAAACAGTCGCTGCAGGGTAAGTTTCTGTTGTGACACTTGGTAGATGGCAGATAGTGTTTATGCTATGGCCAAGCAAGTGTCATTAATTAATTGCTGTGCAGCTGTGACAACATGATCTAAAGACCAGGGAAAAAAGCTTGGTTAACAATGTTTCCTATTAAAAAAAGAAGCTGGGAAAGGAGAGAGTCTGTGCTGAGCAGTGGGTTTGTTTTATTGGGGTCACACTTTGAGTCTTCTGTGACCTTTGGAGAAGTTACACAACCTTTCTGTTCGATAATATGTTTCTTCTTTTTTTTGAAAGTAAATGGTTGATTGGAGGGGGGTGGGGGAATCTAGGCTAAATAACCTGCAGCATTTACTGGCTTCCACCACAAAGATAAAATGCTTTGGACACACTGTTTGCACTCTTCTTTGCTCACGTATCAATATTGCCTTGATTTCTGATTTTCATTGTTTGGATCTTCAAGCATGCATCCCACAGTGGACTGTCTCACGTTTCCAAATGTTCATTGCTTCACTTGAAAAACCATTTTCCTGCAACCTTGGCAAAGTACATCCTTTTGTAAGGAGTGCTGTAAGCACTGTGTTTAAATTTCCAGAATTCATTAATGATTTGACCTTATTTATGTAGGAGTTGGAAATGTTCAGCATATTTTTAACTGGAAGAACTAATTATTGCTTATAACTTGAAGCTGCAGGCTACTGACTGTGTAAACAGCAAATACCAAAACAATGGAGAGGAGATAAGAATGGCTAATATGTTTTCTGTGGTGTAGCTCATGAGATGGTATGTAATCATGGTTTATCTTGAAGCAATTCCTTCCTCCCTGCAGTGTTGCCTTGAAATCCCTCTGAGAAAGGCATCGTGTTTTCTAGGCACTGTGCCTAAAGCTTCTGGTCACTTCCAGTTGTGTATTAAGCGATCGTTTGTCCTGTGAGCACAATATACTGCGTCTTGGAGTCCCGCGATAGGCTACAGCTATGTGGATGCCATGACTGAGTGCATGCATGAGCAGGGGGTTTGTCCAAGGCATCTTCTGTGGAGAGGTTGCTTAATATTGCCTTGGCCCGCAGGCCCCTACACAAGGTGGGACTGCTCTTCCCCAGGCTCCGTGCGCAGCTTGTGAAAGTTTTCTGTAGTGTGTGTTCTGCCTTTCAAAACTGCCACCCTAAAAATGAGTGTATTAGAGTCCTGAATAGTGAGATCCAGTCTGGAAGGTGGTACTCGGGGAAGACAGTGTGTGCCAGCATGTGGGCGGTGCTCTGGTGGGTCCCTCCTTCAGGAGTGCTCTGAAATCTCTGCTGCCTGTTGCCTGGCTGCTTGCTGTGGAACGTCAGCCAAATTCTAACACGAACTTGTTAGAAATATTTGACCTCGTAATTGAAATTTACACATTTCTTCCGCAAACCCTCCGATTCAGCTGTCATCCACGTAATTACACAAGTGTAAGTTGTGTCTGTGAGGAACAGATTTTAGGTGACCGTTGCCTTGTGAAGGAGATAGCCCAGCAGCTCACAACGTGAGGGTGGAGGAAGTTCTGTGGTGAGCAGGGAATTGCTTAGAGGGGAGTTGCTGGAAGGACCTGAATGGAGCATGTGCTTGTGGCCAGGCAGCTACCAAGTGTTCACGGGGCAGGTATGAACCCAAGGGTGGCAGAGGCTAGACCAAGTTATGGGACAAGACGGGGAAGGACTGAAGCAAGCCAGGTTTCTGTTCAGGCTCCATTACTACAGTCACTGCACTAAAATACTTTCCTGGACAAAGCCAAGATGAACAGAGAAGTCTGAATTTTAGAATAGCTTATGTGACTGTCCAGTGTCCATCGCTGTCATACTGCTAAGCTGGTGGGTTGCACTGGGGAGGGGGCATTTGATCAATTTGCCATTTGTAATAGTTTTTAATTTTGCCAGTAGTGGGAGGGGAGGAGATTGCTTTGTGGGCAAGCACTGGAGAATTGTCCTCTTTCAGAAGGGCTCTTAGCTGTGATGTAAGAAGGCCGAAAGCAAAATTGTTCTTGGAGGAAGAAGAGTGAGGGCTCTGTGATTGCCTGCGCTTCATTAGTTTTGAAAATCTTTGCTTAGCCTCTGTAATAGAGCTGTTCAAAGGGCTGGTTCTAGGTCCAGTTTATTTCAATACTTGGTTGTAATTGCCATCACTGCTGAAAAAGATTCCTCACGCTGAAATGTAGCTGCAAATGGAAGTGCATCGTCGGCTGTGCTTACTAAACAGTGATACTCATTTTTCAACCCATCTGCGGCTTAGACAAAGAGTTTTCTTGCCGCTGAGCTGGTAGATGTCTGTCTTCCCTGGTGTCAGCCAGTTGTGCTTGCAAGCTCACTGAAAGGTGTTGCATTTGTCGCAAATGGGTTCAAAACCCATGGAAACTCTTGGCCTGGAAGATTTTCAGACAGGCTAGAAAATTATGTTTCCAAATTTTTCAAGTGTGCAGCTAGGAGAATTTTTCTCAGTGATTAACTTATATTGGTTTTCTTTTGAAAAGCATTTTCTTTCTTGCCCGTTGTTGAAATCGCACCTTCACCTTGAATGGGCACCTTAAGTGTGTTTGTTTTTCTTGGATAATGTCTGCTAGGTAGTGTACTACTGACAGCAACTGGCCAGCACCAAGTTTGCAACACTTGTCTTTTTGTATAACAAGATTCCTTTTAAAAGTTCGACAGCTTTTAAGCCCTTTGCAGCGAGAGAAGTGGTGAACCTCTGTGTGGTAGAAGGGATTTTCATGGTTGCTCTTCATCTTATTACAACTTGTAAAGACACTACTGGGTCAAAGGTCTTGTTTTCATAAACAAAGGTGCCGAAGTACCCCTTCCAAAACCCAGCACCACAGCAGTGCCACCGTGTTGCTGTCCCTCCACTGTGACCCTTCAGCACCTCCCATCTGCAGCAAAGATGTTGGCTGAACCCAACTGCGGGGGCCCACGGCAGCCTCTACCCTGCTGAGAATGGTGACAGCCATTTTGATGGGGGATATTTCTTCACAGAAGTGTTTTGAGGGCAAAAAATCTGCCTGTTTGTACTGAAGTTTCTACTTTGACAATGAACAACAAGTGAAAAGTAGCCTTTACTCCATTAGAAATTTACCAAAAAATGTACAAGAACATGGATTTTCCAATGGTTTTTACCTGTATGGGGAATTTCTAAAGCACTTGATAAAAGCCTGCCACCTGTTGCTAAAATTGAAACTGAATCTTTAAGATAAGTTTATCGTAGCTTAATAGAATTGCATGTAAATACTCAAAAAATCCATTCTGTATTTCAGAAAAGCTGCAGTGTTATTGCAGATGATGTGCTGTATCTTTGATAAGTCTCAAAGAGGTTGAACGGTGCTTGAGCAGAAATGCAAGCCGTTGTTGGTGGTGAAACTTGGGTTTGTACTTCCGTGGCATTTCGTACAGAGTGCATGGCGAGTCCCCTGATTGCATTCTGAGAAGCACAGTACTGCATTGGATGTTGTACATGGTTAAGAGCATTGTCTGGTTGTGTTTGAAGCAGATCGTTTTTATGTCTGTCTGTAATAGTTTGACAATTTCATTTCCTGCCCGGTACTTAAATAAGGCTGTTAAAATAAAACCTGCACCAAGAATTCCAATGCAGGAGAAAAATGTTTTCTGTATCCAGACTTTGAAGGATCTAAACTGCCAAGATAAGTCTCAGAAATACGTAAAGTAGATAATTTTTGGCTTCATATGGCAGAAGTGTGTGGAGTGGTATGTTGAACTTCTTAATTTTGCTTCTTGCTTTCCTCCTCTCCTATTCGCAAGATGACACTTCTGTATCTGAACCACTCATTTACAGCTGTAGTAAACTGGGAGAGAACATTTGTATGCCTCAGATCTTCTCCATCACCCCTCAAGGAAAGAAAATGCAAAGCCCACTTAAGAAAAAAGCATATCAAAGAATAAATCCACATTGCTATCAAGCTATCTCTATCAGGCGAAGTGTTTTCTTGTGCTCCTTTTCTCAGCCCTGTACTTCCCAATCCTCAAAAGAAAATCTAATACACACCCATTAAATATAAATGTCGGTGGTTAAAAAAATAAAATGAAACTAATCTGATGTGGCAATAGGATTCTGATCTGTGGGAGACAAGCATTTCAGACAAGTAGACCATGTAAAATAATGGGTCCTTTGAAGCCCAGACTTGTTAAAGATTGGTTTAGAAGCGTTCGCAGTAACAAGTGCTTTTCTGCCAGGTGTCTCAGGCTTTGTGCATGGAGTGTGGGCTGCCAGTAGACTGAGTGCAGAAATGGCTGCGACAGGGAATGGGAGTAAAGAGGCTGCTCTTGCAGCACTGATCCGTGTTGTCAATGTGACAAGTATCTGAGCCGCAGGAAATAAAAAATCTTCTGTCAGATTGCATATTTCCTCCATTTACTAAATCTCTTGTGATCACAGCTTGAGATGAGCAGAAGCATGGAACACGTAAGGGATTTAAGAAGATGCCAGTCAAGTTCAGGTCCATAAGTTTTATGGTTTTGCTAGGAAAAACACAGATTCCAGGCATTTGCTAGTTGTGAATAAAGGTAAATTTCAGCTTAGACTTCTTGCACACATCCTCTGATTTATTATGTGATCGAAACTGCTATGAATTGTGTGCACTGGGGGCAGGATGAGACAGGGATATCTGACATAGGGGAAAAAGCACTTATAAAAAACCATTTCAGCACCCTCTGTTCCTAAGGGTGGTTTTGTTTTTATTCCCTATTTGAGTGCACAGTTCACCTTGATCAGCTTTCTGATGTGACACTACCTTCCAGTAGTAAAAGTTTTTTATTTTCATTTAGTATACCTCATCTCACATGTCCATTGAAAGTGTATGCCAAGCCTGATTCTTGTCTCCATGTGCAAACGTTCTACTTTGTAATACTTTTATCAGCTGTTGATTAGTCCAGCTTTTTATCTTGTTCCTCTTGCTGAAGGCTTGATCTATTATCTGTGAAAACTGGTGAAAAGACTCCTTTCAACTCTGAGAACAACGGTTTCAGGGCTTTTTGATTGTATTGCCGAAATCCCAGCAGAACCATTTGGGCTCACGTGTTCATTCCCCGTAATACCATATGATGACCCTCTAACAGTGAGCACAAATTACTGCAAGCCAGCTGAAAACGTCCTTCGCTGGTGCGCCTTCTGTTGCTGAAATGCTCCCTGCACACTCAGCCGTTCCTTGCTATGCGTTAGTCTGAATGTGATCACAGTTTTCCATTAATACTGTATTACGTCAAAGGAGACATGGGCTGCGTAACCTGTGCTCTGTCCCTATTGTGTTTTTAGATTCCACTAAAATCACAGCTCCCTGTTATTTTACGCTTCGGTTGCATTGTAACAGCTCCTGAGTAGGCAGGCAAAGCTCTGCTTGCAGCAGGCTCTGGTGCTTGCTAGTAGCAGATTCCCAGTCACAAGCTAATTACAGCTGAGAAAACGAGAGGAAATAAGAGACACTCTAGATAAAGCATCCTTCGCAGCTTGTGATTTTTGAAGCTGGAATGGAAAGGGCCTGGGAAGGGATTATTAACGCACATAAATGGCACCTGAAGAATGCGGTGTTAAATTACTGCGAAGCTCTGGTAGTTTGAAGAAGGAAGCTGCGATCTGCACATCTGCCGTTCTTTGGAAACACTTTCCACTTACGACTTTCCCGTGTGATCGTAGCCTGAGCAGCTGCTGCCAGGTGCCTGTGCTCCCTTCCTCTCCCTCTCCTCTCTCCTGTCCTCCTGCAGGCATCCTCACAGGGAAATACAGCCCTGCTTTCAAGGGAAATGGCTGATTCTGTTGCATTCACTGCTTTGTGCACTTCAGCGTGAGCTCTCCAAGGCCTTCAGATGTCCTTGCTCATGCTAAAACTCGACGGTGAAGGACAGTAAGCAAACTAGGAAAAAGGCTGTAGTGCTTTAGGAGATGCATTTCTACTCATCTGGCCTTTGTCTGATCTAAGCCAGTACCATGACATGTCTCTAGATGATGTAATCCTGGTTCTGCCTGTATTAACACGGTGTCCTACTGTACTTTATTACATTAAAAAAAAAAAGACAGTGCAGGTTGTCAATATTAATAACTTCAGAGATGTAAAACTCCGAGTGCCATTGCAGTGGTTCAGCTGTAATGTTCTGGGTGAAAAGGAAGATCTTATTTTGTCAGCAAAGCTGGGTATTTTTGAAACAGATTGGGAGTAGCTGTTTTATGATCCAATTGTCCTCTCTTCAGGTTAACTTGCACTGAAGCCTCCCTCTATCTTGTGGGGGTTTTGCTGTCCTACTTCAGTGCCTGCAAGCTGGCTTGTTGGCAGAGGGATATGTGCAACAAAGGCAACGAAGGATCCACAGTGCTCCAAGACATGAATTCAAGATCAGATTATCTTGGGTGCATGCGATCTTGAGACCTTTTTGTTCGGTTGTGTTTCATTTCTTTAAAGAAAAGGGATTATATTTTTTTTTAACAGTTTTGAATCAGCCAGGAAGACAGACTTTGGATCTTTAAATTGTTCCCTATCCCTCCTAATAATAGCTTTAGGGTTGTCTGAAAATAGGTTTCTTATAGAAGGCTGACACCTCTTCTTCAGAGTAAGGATGGCATCCTGTTGGCTTCTCTTTTCTTTTGAGATTAGCCGGTGGTTAAGTTGTGCTCCCCTGGAGGCTCGCAGAAGTGTCTTAGCCAAATGAAAGACCAAAGCTGCTCAGCTTGCTGACTGAAGTCAATATCTGTGCAACTTGCTTTGCTTTTGGAGGCAAACAAAAAGTTACTCCTCTCAGGATTGTTGCTTGAGGCCTTTGTTATCAGCGTATTTCTAAATGAGCTTTTCTGAGCGATGCAGATCTCAGGCCCTCCTAGGGAAGGGCGGCATATGCCTTCGTCATTGCACGTGTCGGGAACATTGGTCTGAGTTATTGAAGGCAGGGCTGCGGTCCAGTGTCTAGAAACACGTAGGGCTGACAGGCAGTCTACTTACAAATGATGGAAATAAATTCATACCTTTTTTTTTTTTTTTTTTTTACATTGGAGCGAGTAGCATGTGAAATCAGATTTTTATCTGGGGAGTTTCTTCCAGTCACGGACCAGGAGCAGCAGCCAGCAGGGCCTCGGGGCTAGCCACTGATACTGGTCATTTGAAAATCACGCTGCGGAGTGGAAGTGGAGACAGAATTTCCTTGGGTTATCTGAGCCTACGTTCCTTTGGTGAGCAACTTACTGCTCACTGCAGAGCAAAGGGGAAGGACAGTCTTGTGATTAAAAAATAAAAAACAACTAAGACTGAGTCAGGAGTCCAGACTTCTTGATTCTGACTCTGGTGCTGCGAACTCTTAGCTTTAGATTAGATTGCCTAACAGCTGTTCAATGGTGGCTGTTTAATCTCTTTCAAGACCTGTGTCCTTTGAGCTTCTACTAATGGAAGCCGATGTTTTTAGCACTTTTTTTTTATTCCAGCTGTAGTCTGTAAGCGTTCAACACAGAGAAGAATTGTCGCTGCTTCTCTAGGTCAATGGGATTTTCTGCCTTTCTCAGTATTGGCTTTTCAGATGTAGATGGTCATCTATTAATTTGCTTGTAGTCACGTTTTGTGTACATCCCAGGGCTCTACCGGTCACATACTGAAAGCTGGTGCTTTTGGCTGCTAGTGAGAGTGAGTATGGTACTTTTGAAAACTTTTTTTTTTCCCTTTTTTTCCCCCCACTATTCCGAACTCTCAAGCAACAGACACTGACGTGAACTTTACCTGAGAGAACTAACTACATCGATTGCCGTGTGTACCATGCTTTGAAAATACAAATTGTTGTCTGAGTAAAACATGTTATTTCAGGTAGGATTTAAATACCAAATAAGAACAAGAAAGAGTCAGAAAATAGAAACGAGCAGGCTTGCAGAGAACAAAATGGGTCCAAGCCTTGTGTGTGTGTTATGTTTTTTCCTGTAAGATGATATGCCTTTGTAATTGTAAAGCTTAAATCTTTGGCAGATGAGATACCTAGATATGAAGTGAGAATTTACAGACCTTCCCGAGTTTAAAAATGATCAATAACATGTGGAGCTTGTGCTTTCAGACAGTCAGTGAATCTAGTTGGAGCAAAGGAAGGAGGAGTAGGTGTCTGGAGTCTGAGAGACTGATGGTACAGAAACTGGGATGTCAAATCTGAGCAAGAGTAGCAGGCATCTCGTGGATTTCCAGGCTCCAGTGTCAGGATGTTCTGTGTGCGTACTTGCATGTCCTGATCACACAGTGTACATAACACGTTCTGCTGGGTAAGAATAGTCTGCAGTTGTTGAATCTTCACTGGCAGGCAACATGTGGTGCTGTGTGTCTTATCTACAAGAATTTCCAGAATGCCGGTTGCGTTTTGATGTTTAGATACTCCTTTATAGTTTAATATGTAGTATAAGGAGGTTGCTAGAGAGTTAAAATGAAACTTGTTTCTCCTCTTTACTGATCTTTTTTTAATGCGACATGGTACATGAATATAGTGATTTCCTTCAGAGATGGATTTTCATGCTTTAGCTGCTTGGGCTTGGAAGGCCAGTGTGTATTTATTGGAGTGTGTGCTACTCTGAGCTTGAATAATTCAGACTGTTGCAGGTTCAGGTCCGTTTGTGCTAGTGTTACGTGAGGCTCTGAAACTCTCCACCTTGGACTTTACTCTGCACTTCTACAGCTGGGTGTGGGTTGGCGTATTTGTGACTGTGGTTGCTTTCCTCTTAAGCTTATGCAAGCTTTATGGGAGCTGGTTAATGTGCTGCTTGCTTTCTGTAGCCATCAAACATCCAACCCTTTGCAGTCTGTGTTCTGTGATAGAAGGAAGACTTGAAGCCTGTATTGTTTTTAAAAAACCACGCTTTTACCTGGTGTTCCAGGCTTGTGGGTTTTCAGGGCTGTTCCTCCTGTTTGGTTTCGGCTTGCACTTGAGTGTTGAAATAACTGAAATAAGGAAGCAACCTATATCTAGTAGAGCCTTGCGTTGCATTGTTTAGACCTAAGGAGAAGCAGAGTGCATCTCAGAGAGCAGCAGCGATGGGAGTCGAGTGCTGAGGAAGGAGGAGTGTGAACTGGCACTGTGAGGAAGGCAGCTTGCTTGGTGCACTGTGCCTTTGGCTTGCTTAAGCCCAGAGTGACCTTAGGGAGTCCATACAGCTAGAAATGTGTATGGAAGGCCCGTTGAATGGACAAGCTTGCTGCTTGGCATCCACAACAGTGCTGCTAATCCTCATAGCCAGTTCTTGCAGTTCCTGTTGGGAGTCTCCTGAGAGCGTTTCCTCACTTTCTGGCTCTAAGGGTCAAGTCATTCCATGAGAAAACTAATTTTCATTTGAAAACAGCCATGTGTCCTTGTAGTTGATAAGAAAAACTAGAAATGTGATCCAAATTTACTCAAACGTCTCAGAAATCAGAAGGACGTAGACACGGAATTAAAAAAAGTTGATTTTCTTCTCCTTGGCAGCATTTTTTTCTTCTGTTGTGAATGAAAAATTCTGGGTATTGAAACTCTCAATACGCTATCCGTAGCACCAGACTCTGAGTAGTGGCAGACCAGATTCTCGCTTGGAAACACCTTTGGTGAGTTCCTGTCCTGCATGGCAGGGTAATGTCGGCCAAGCAGAGCTGGTGAGGCACAGTTGACAAAGCAGCTCCGACTGAGGACTGCAGCATTATTCCTGCCTTTTCTGTTTGACTTTGCGTAAACACAAGGACATCACATACCCTGTTTGCTCTGGTTTTCCCATCTGTGTGGGAATGATAGAGATCAGCGGTTTTCTCTTTAAGTTCCAGAGATGAGAGCTGCTACAGTGACAAGCTGTTGTCTGAGCAAAAGCTGACATGGGCATTGATGGGACTGGTGGCTCTATTCCAGTGACCTCTTATGTGGACTAGGAAAAAGAGGAAAAGCAGAGACAGTGGGAATTCAACCTAAAGTGCTGAGCTTGAAGTGTAGCAGCTGTGGATTTCCTCAGCAATCCAGGCTGACAGGGGTTTTCCTGAAGTGGAGTGCTTGGCGGCTGTGGTTTTGTGGTATGTTCCCCTCCTGTTCCTCTTCCTCCCGAAGAGAACGGTTGACGTGATGGGACACTGTGGTGGATCTTCCTGTTAAGGTGATCCCTAATTTTGTAGGGTTTGTAACCATCAAAACCTGTGACTCTTTATTGATGGAAGTTGCTAGTGTTGATCAAGTATCCTCATGTGTCCCCCTCTGCAAACATACTCTTTTGTCTTGTAGTGAGCACAAAGATTCCTCGGAAAAGAAACACAAAGACAAGGAGAAAACCAAACACAAAGATGGCAGCTCAGAGAAACACAAAGACAAACACAAAGATAAAGACAAGGAGAAGAGAAAGGAAGAGAAGGTAGGTGTCTCATGTGGGGAAGCCAAGAGGATAGTTCTGGTTTATACTACTGAATGGTACAAACTCAGTGGATTAGATGCAGCTCATACTTCCAAATTTTTATCAACCTGGAGAGAACTATCCCAGCGCTGACCCAGAGGCTTGGTTTGTGGAGTGCTAGATACGAACATGCAGGGGCTTCATCTGCAGGTACTGTGAATGGAAATAGTTCCATGGTGGAGCTGTGTCCACTGCCTCCACATTTTTTCCCCTGTTATTTTTCACTTTGTCAAGCTTAGATTCAGAGATAAAGGAGAAAAATCTGTTAGAGTACATTCTTTCTGTGCAAGGACAAGCTATACACTCAACTCCAATCTATTGATGAAATTGGAGGGCCGGAAAATGGTGAGTTGACTGAAGACATACAGAAGATGTTGCCTTTTTGGTGTGTCATATAGGGTCACTAAGGGTTACAGGGGCTGAAGATAGTCATAGTGCCCTTTGGTTACTTCTGCCAAGTTAAATACCCTGCCTGTGTTGCATGTTGGAAAAATGTTAAGGTGCTCTGGGCATTGTTAATCAGCACCTACTTTTTTATGTTTTTCAGATGAAATCATCTTCTGGTGATATAAAAATAAAGAAGGAAAAGGAAAATGGTTTCTCCAGGTAAGATATCAGGTCTACAGTATGAAAAAGTAGCAGTTTGACTTTTCTTAGCTGCTCAGTATTAGACTCCTCTCACTTCGTCTTGGAAAGTCTTGGAATGCTTTTGACCCCTTCAGACGATGTATTCTTTTCAATTACGGGAATTGGTAATTGATCTACTTACCTAGTAACTGGAGATGGGAGCTGTTGGATACCTGGTATCTGCCCGCACATGCTGGGTTTGTCAAAGGTTTAAATAGGTGAATTCTGCCAAGGACAGATTGAACTATAGAAACATTGGTAGCTGGAGTCGAAAGAACCTCTGTTGTAAAATTGGTACTGGAATCCTTCAGGCAGTCTTCTGGAGACAGGGCCTTGCAAAGAAAGTCCAGATTGCCTCTGAGTGTCTCTTCTGTAAGTGACTACAGCCTAAAGCCTTTGCAGAGGAGTGATGAGTAAGGAGGATGCTTGTGTAAAATCAGAAGTACCTTCAGAAAATCCCTAGATATCCTACTCTACGAAAGTCCTGCTAATAATAGAGCTTCCTGGACTTCGGTGTTGTATCAGACATCACTAAGTAGTCATATTAAAAACCTGAAGTGAGAGCAATTGATAGAAGAGTACCTTTTCTTAATAGTTGACCAACGAAGATCTCTTGTGACTTGTTTAAATCCAGCCGTTGGTTATTTTTGAGGTGATAATTCCGGTCCCTTGACTTACTGGAGACCTGTGGTATGGTGGATGCGTGTGTTCGTATTTGTAAGTCAAGAAAAGCTTTCAGTCGTGTGTCCAGTTTTATGAATCCACTTCCAAAAAAAAAAAAATCCTTCCAGTCTCACCATGTTCTGTGGACGCAGAGAGTTTGGGAGCAGACACCTGTGTAGTCCATGCCTGTTAGTTATTCTTTGCGTATTTTGAATATGCCCTCTTGATTTGAGTTCCTCCATCTGTTTGATTTTCTTACTCCTATTTAAAAATGCAAACTAAGGAGTTATGCTTGGCACAGGGAAGAGGCGCCCTCTCCAGGCACTTTTGGGGATGCTCTGGAAAGAGAGAGCAATGACGTTTTAGGTATTTTGTGGTGTAGGAGACACTTAGTAATAACTCTTTCTAGCCTCTACTATTTATCAGAGTTGCATGCATGTGCTGATCTCACCAGGGACGTTGGATGTTCTCCTGTCAAGTAACTGGGTCCTTTTTAGGTCCAAGAGCATTTTTTTGTGTGTTGAAGGAAAGCCTAGAGGAGCCATCACAATTGTGCCCTCTCCAGGGCCAAAAGCTGGCTAAGAGTAAAGTAATTATTTTCTTTTTTTCCTGCTGAAATGTTCTTTTACAAATTCACCAGAGATGATGTCCTCGGTCAGATGGTTTTGATTTTCTTCCTTAAGACTTGGTAGGATGAGCAATGTTACAGTCTTGGGAACAATGCAAGTCAAGGTTCAGCTTGGTCATGCAGCTCCTTACTTTTAATATAATCACACTTTATTTCCCGCTATTACGAAATGTTGCGAAATATTTCAGTGTTAAAATAGGCTAGATAAAATTCCTAGCAGCTTAATGAACGGTAGATCTAGATTTCTGCCTGGAAGGGAAAATAAATTAAATGGGACAAACACTTCTTTTTCCATAGATGTTTTGCAGCTGTCTACATGCTGCAGACTTGTGTCTCAGTTAATCGCAGGCAGTGCCACAGAAATGGCTTCTTACAGCAGCATGTATCTATTTCCCCTGAGTTGCATCTGCCAGCACTGCAGTGGCTTTACAGCTGTGAAGGAGCAAACTGCCTTGTTCTGCTTCATGGGCATGTTACCGACTAAAACAAGACTCCAGAATGTCTCTTGCTGACTGCGATCTCCAAAGCAGAATGCTGCTTTTTTCTCCCACTCTATCCAATTGCAAAACCCGCATGTTGACTTGGAAACTGAGTCAGTTTGTTACAGAAATTGCTGATTGAATATGAATAGGAAAGCCCAAGATTGCACTGTTACTTTTTCTACCTGAGTGGAGCAGCACTAAGTGCTTCAAAATGTAATTTTAGACTCCATAAGACCTCTTTTTCCTTATGAAGATAAGTGAAGTGCTTCTGTGAAACCTGGAAATAAGAAGTTTATTTAAAGGGATAGTCTCTCTTGCACTCAGATTCTTTTTTTTTTTTTCTTATTACTGGTGTCTTGGGACATTATGGCTGAGAATGTTGAGCCTAATTTAATATTTGCGGTCTGCTGAAAGGGACAGGAGTATTTGCTTCTTGTAGTTTGGGTAGTGAAAAAGAGACTGATCAATTTAGCTTTGCCAAATCTTTCCTTTTCTGTTTTTCACATGCCTCAGTATTTAGTTGGCAAAAGATTCAGGGGAATAGCTTTCAGATCTTTGTTTGGCTTATAATCTTTTTTGTTCTTATCAGGCTCAAAAACAATATTGAGTTGAAACTAAATAATGTCCTCTATTTGACTGCACACATGCATGTCTTTCAAGTTTTTTTTTAAGTATATTTGAAAGTGCTGGAAGCTACAGCTGTTTTTACGCAAAACCTCAAACAGAGTGAAATCTAAGCAGTGGATGTCGATCATGATGTTGCTTGAGAAGTGGCAGATACATAGACACTGAAAGACTCTCTCCTTATGCTGTCTTGTGGCTATTCAGAGAATGACACACTTCAGGTTTTTGGGGTCTTAGGATGACAGCACTCTGCAGGAGTGGAAAACATGCCCATTTTGCAAATGGTCATTTCTTAAAACTGAGTTGTTGCTGGTTTCCAAAAAACTTCCTCTTTGAAGTTAGAACCGCCTTTCTTTGCTTCTTTTTGTAGTCCACCACGTATTAAAGATGAACCAGATGATGATGGGTTTTACGCGTCTCCGAAAGAGGACTCCAAACCCCTGAAGAGACCTCGAGAAGATGATGAGTAAGTGGCATGGGTGCTGGTGACTTGGATGTTTGCCTTTGGTTTGAAAAAGATAACATTGAGGGTGCAGGTGGGGTTACAGGCCGTCAGCGCAGACTTGTTCAGATGGGTGACTGGAGGTCTGAGACCAGACTCCCTACACTGTTACAAGTTCTCTGAGCAGGGCAAGGATAGTGTTTGTGGTGTCCAAGGCAAAATACGTTACCTCCGTCTGCAGATGGTGCTGTGAAATGTTGCAGTGCTAGTAAAGAAGAAAAGCAGAAGATAGGTAGCTAAAAGACACCGACGAAGACATAAATCTGAGCAAGTGAGGTATTAATGCTAGAGAAGTGGCTGCAGTGGTTTCTGTTGGGTGAGGAAATGACTGCACAAGAGGAAGAAAATGCATAATCAACCTGTTTGGGGCTGTGGAGGAGGTTTGCCTGCACTGCTTGGCATGATTCGTGTGGAGTGTAAATGTGTCGTGGGTTACACTGAGGATTTTTGTCTCTTAAATCTAAAGAAAAATACGCATGATGTTTGCCTGATATAGTAACCTACCCAGTATAATAAGAGCATGGTTACATCGTGCTGTGATCTGTCACCATCCATGTGCATCCAGCTCTTTAGATAGCGTCAGCTTTCCAGCAGTCTGGAGTTAAAGGGTTGGAAGGGTTTAACCATACTGGCATTCTGTCCCTATGTGGTATTTCGCAGCTTCTGAGAGCAATGGGTGTGACATCTTTTCTTTTGCGTAATCACTTGCTGCCTTCTGTTAAGTTTTTGTGACCTCCCATCTCATGTCTGCAATGGAAAGATTAAGAATTTGCCAGTTGTCAATTTTGGTATTGTTACAACTAGTGGGGGGTGCAAAAAGCGAGCCTTGTGGGCAGATCCCAGACTGGTGACTGGAAAAGGAGTTGGGGATAGAACATGCCACTAAGCTTTTGCTCATTTATCCCATCTGATGTAATCACTGGGTGGCCGCTAATAATTTTGAATCAGTTCTTCCAGGAAGATTTTTGCTTCAGCAGTCTGAAACTTGGGGAGAGGTATTCACAGTAACAGCTTCTGGGTTTTAGGGTTTTGTAGGCTGTTTTGCTGGACTGGGAGAGTGGGGCATAAAATTATATTCTTTAGAAATGAAATATGCCAGAAATATTATGAACTTGTGCACACAGACGTTGTATGTATATGACTCCTCTTTGTTTTTTGTACTGAAAAATTGATTGTTTTCATCATCTAGTCTCTTTGTTCCTACAGTGCGGAGTACAAACCCAAGAAAATCAAAACAGAAGACATCAAGAAAGCAAAGAAAAGGAAGCTAGAGGAAGAAGAGGTAATGTGAAAGACAAGTTTATTTCTATGATCAAGAAAAGCAAGGCTCACAATTTGGTATTGAATTATGTAGAGCAAGGGGAATCTGATGCAGGGGCCGGGCTGGGACAAAGCTACATGTGGTAGATCCCCACCTATGGTGCAGGTTGACTTACCTGAACCATCATGTATAAAAAGTCAGGAAAACTTTCTCTCCTACTCTTAAAACAATGGATGGAGAAGATGCCTACAGGACGTGAACTTCCAGCCTGTTCCAGGCAATTCATAGTCATTTTGTGAAGTAGCGTGCAGAGGGTAGAGGAGCCTTATCAACAACATCTGGTAATTGCACAGATGATGTAGCACTGTTGAAAAGCAGAGGAGATGAAACTGAAATTAGCTGCTAGAAAGACTCTTAAAGCTTGTAGATGGCACCTAGGGTGGAAATGTCTTTGGAGAGGGACTTGGCGAAGAGAGGTTAGCCGTGATTTGAGACTAATGAGCTACACTCCATCTAGCAGAGATACCCTTGTGAGGTGTATGTTGCAAGCACCTCCTGGCAACGTGGTTAATGCTTCCCTTCAGTGAAAGTGTCTCCATAGTGAGCAAATACCAGTATCTTCCCAGAAGCAGCCTCACAGTGGTGTGAGTGTGCTCTGTAGCATTTGCCAGACTAAACACACTAGTGCAGGCCAAGGAGGTGTTTCTATAACTAAGCAATCACATTACTATGGCCCAGACTTGCCGCTTATCAGGTGTGGCAGAATAACTGGCTGTGTGTGCACTTAGCATGTCCCAAGTGTAAAGTAAAAGAATTTGTCTTAAAACTTAAGTGGGACCATCAGCACACTTTGACTTAATAGGATGATCTGAGAGCGCATTTATGTAGCGAGGCTGCAGGAATTCAGTTGTTTGTGGTCAAACTTATGTACCCCAAGAGACAGTCTTTTAGTTTTAAAACGTCTTTTCAGGGAGGAGGGGAATACAGTAGCTTGTTCTAACAGATTCTTACTCATTTTGCAGGACAGCAAAGCAAAGAAAGTTAAGAGTAAAGATAAGAAAGTCCCTGAAGCGGACAAGAGAAAGAAGCCAAAAAAAGAAGAGGAGCAAAAATGGAAATGGTAACTATATATCAATGATGTAGGCTACCTTCTGCACCTGGACTTTCCCTGTTACCTCCCATGCTGACTGAGTAAGCACATCTGACTTTCTCTTTCGTTGATTCACGAGGATTTGTTCTGAATAATTGGCTTATGTTCTGGTAAGCTCTAAATAAATAGCTGATTCACTATGTTCATCCTCTGAAGTAGAAGTGAAATACCTTTTCTGGTATACCTAAAACCAGAAATAAGTTTTTTATGGGGGCTTTTTTTCCCTAGCTGTAGAACATAGAGGCTGTAATCTGTAATCCGATCATAACAAATCTGTAATGATCAGTTACTGGTGTTCTTGTGCCTGGAACCTGCTCCTTGCTGACACTCTTCATAGCAATATGAAAACTTGTGGGCTTGGGGTATCAGCAGGAATATAAAAATATGTGCGGATATATTAACTGGTACTCTAGTAGATCTTACCTGTTACATACATGAGAGGCTGTCTACCATTTAATTCTAGCTGGATGTCAATTGTGTGCCTCTCAAAACTGCGCCTGCCTCTGGCACAAAAATTGAAGGTGGTCAAGTGACCGGTTAAGCTTGGGCTGTTTGGAAAATGAATTTTGAAAATAAGTTTGGAATGGAAAGCCTTTTCTGTCTTGCCCAGGATCCTAAAGTAACATCACTGAGGAACTGAAGTTGTGCTTTCGCTCACTCTTCAATTTTTTTAGAACCTTTTCTAAATAAATCTGAACTTTTGTGGTTCATTCAGAAGACAGTATTGTGCTGCATCAGTAGTGTTCTGTGTAAGAAACCTGCTGGATTTTATTTTTTAACTACCCACAGTAATTTAAGCTATTGTTATTGATGGATTTGAGGAGCTCTTGTGTGTTTTGAAGTTTGGGCTTTAGTACTTCCCTCAGTTTAATGCATATGTGGTTTTCAAAAGCATGTATTTTCTGCATGCCTATGATCTCCTGTAATGTATTTTTATGACCTTTTGGGGATGATGCTGCCATGAGCATTTTCTTTTCTCAGATCATTTGGCTGGTTTTAATAGATCTGTAGTGTTGGGGAATGCCTTTGCAATCTTCTTCAGTCCTTTCAGGTTCAGCCTTTTACCTATTCATTGTCACTGTTACTGATTCACCTTTAAAAAGATGATTTTTTCTGTAGTGTTTGTAGTCTTTGCATATTTCTCTGTGATTGCCACAGCTTCCTCAGAACATCAGCACTTGCATATCTTTTTCATACTTGTATACTCTCTTAAAAATTAGATTTTCATGCCCCTCCCCAAAACAATGCTGATGTTTTTGAGCAATCCACTTTTTTATTGATCTCTTTGACAGCATATTTTTAATGTGCTTTGACATTAACAAACTACAGGGACATGAAGCAATGGGAAGCTACAGAAGGTCTCTTTAAGCCTTAATGATCTGCTGTCTTTTTGGCTTTGTCTCAGCTGCCCTTGCTGGTTCTATCTAACTTAATATTCTGTTACCACAGCTCCCTTTTGTTGTAGTCTGTATCCTTTAACAGCAATCTTTACTGGAAAGCTGTGCTGTTTTCCCCTCACGTGCCTGGGCAGCGCAGTCCCAGGTAGCTGTGTTAAGCTCTGCGATTTGTGCTTACTGCTGAGGAAAACTGCCTGTGAAAGCATGTTCTGCAAAATTGGCAGTAGGTAACTGCAGCCCTCCGCTGATGTTGCTGTCGTCCATCTGCAGCTGCCTGTAGCCTGTCTTTGCTGGACAGGGTTTCAGCTGCACTTCAGTTGTGTCTCTTAGGGCATTTTATGTTCCATCTGAGTCAATTTTCTGAATGTCTGGTGTCTTTTTGGCTACTTCCATAAGTGCTTGCTGCCTTGAGCATTTTTATCCTCGCTTATGTGAATACTTGATGCTAGACATTCCCAAGGCCTTGGCCTCATTCATCACCGTGTGGAGCTCTTTTAGAGGTCATTTTCACACTCTGTCAGTGTGTGAAGAATACGTGATCCAGAAGTATACCTTATGAGCCGTTCTCCCACCTTGTGTTACAGCAATTTCATTTCCTTGAAACAACATATCCCTAAGGTGTATTCTGTTGTTTTGTTTTTTTGTGGTTTTTTTTATGGTTGTGTTTGGGATTTTTTTTCATAAGAATCTTATCTATTTTCATTCCGCTTGAAAAACCCTCCCCAACTCTACCTTCGTGAGCTACCCTGGCCTTCTTAAACAGGCTTGATATGGGATTTAATTGAGGAACCTGTATGGCCAATTAGCACAGTTTATGCTGAAATCAGTAAGGCAGCTTTCCTAATATGCAGCATTCTCCTTGCTCCCACAAAATCATTTGTAGAACGTTGCTTTAGGAACAGGAGCTACCTTGGGCAGTGTTGTTGTAGTGCTTTTTCTGTTTAAAACCAAAGGATGATGAAAAGTCGGCTGACCTCAGGAGGCTCCCTTTTGCCTTTTGTCTTAATGCTTTTGTACCAGCTTTAGGAAGGTGAAGGTGGGACTGGGAATGGTTTGTGATCTTTTGCTGGCCAACTATCTGATAGCTTTGGGCTGAGAAACCATCCCGTGGATCCCATGCTTTCTTGTAGCCCTCCCAAAAGGCACCATGAGCTTCAGCTGTCTATTTAAACTACTGCCTCTCTAGTGCTCCTTTTGCATGCATCCTTTATAAAAGAACAGGAATGGGTAGAGGAATTTCTCATGAAGTAAATACCAGAGTGATAAATATTAAAAAGCCATAGCTGAAATGCAAGGATGGCAAACCTGTCTTGTGAAGTAGTAACCACTGTGAATGATCTCCTTGATTTTTTTTTTTTCTTTTTTTTTTCCCCCTTACCAGAAGAAAAATACTCATTGTCAGAGAGGATAGCCTTTTTCTGGCTGGGAGGAGAGGTGAATGGTTTATATCTGTTTTGCTGGAAAGAGCCTCTGCGTGGAAGATCCTAGGCCTATGTTTGACAAAATATTTAGATTTCTAGCTTCTAATTAATTTTAAAAACAATCATTAGAAATGTAAATATTTGGGATATAGACTTCAAATGTCAATATTTGTTTCTTGTATCAACAAGGTTTACTCAAGCCGTCTTTCTAGCCAGGGACTGAAATCTGACGTGCAGGTTTTGTGCTGATAGCTGGTATCGTGCGTTTGGCTGCGGAGGTGTTACTGCGCTTCTGGTGAGAAAGTCGGGTCTGGTGCTGTGGTCGAAGATGGTGCCTTTCTAACTACAGCAAAATACTGTGTCCCACACAATTGTTGTTCCTGAATTATTGATGTACAGGCACCAGTGAAGCACTTTGAGCGTCTGCTAAAAGAAGCTCTTCTTTTCTTTATACAGTGCTGATCTTCTGTACAGTGACCTTGTTATCTCGTTAGGGATGAAGTGATCTATATTTGTGCATCACAGTTCCTGAGATGCGTGCAATACATGTGTGTCTTTTCTCAGCTGCTGTTGCACCCAGAATGGGACTACTCCATAGGGCTGACACTAGAGGGAAGCTTAAACTTTTTTTTATTGTCATGACTGCTCAACAAAGTTGTCTGGGCAATTCAAAGACTAAGTGCTGTGACAGGTTAATGGTCTTCCAGCTGATTAATCACTAAGGTAAAATAGCCTTTCTCAGCAGGGAATCCTGTGCCAGCAGCATGTAGCAGTGATGTTCTGGTAATCATGGAAGAAGTGTAGAGGGGAGGGGAGGAATGTGGAGTGGCTTGGACACAGGGTACTGGGAACTGGGGGGCGGGGGATACTGGCCTGGTGGGACCCCTTTCTTCTTTAGATGAATTGCTGACCCTGGGAGTTTGTTCAGTTGGAACGTGGGGTTGGTGGCGCCTACCTTGCTTTGTTGTGGTGCCTAATGCATCATTTGTAAACATTTTTATAGAGGTGCTTTAAGGCAAGTTTTCAGTTCTCCTGTGCTACTCTGTTTTTCTTCAAGTATGCTTTTCTTACCCAAAGAATTGGAATGAATTTAAAATGACAGAGCGGGTTTTAAGTCTTTCTCATCCAAGCAGGTTTGTTCTCATTTAGGTCGTAAATGAACATCTGTTTCTTTACCTCTGCCCTTAATGGCATATTTGTCCACATCTGAAAGCAGCTGTATAATATACTACAATTGTTTGGCTTTGCTGAGCAGGCAGCCTGGACCTGATGTTAGATCACAGCTGACTCTAATTTGGCATGATCCTGGCTGCTTTACAAGGCTGGATTCTTCATTTTCCTAAGTTCTAAGCTTTTTCAGTTGTGTGGTTTTGTGAAAACGGCAGTGGGAGGTAAGGACTATGGTGTTGTCAGATAACGTGCGACCCAAGGTGTTCTGTTCATGGATGTGGCCGTGCTTTTTTTAAAAAAATAAAAGAAAAAAGTGGTGACAATGCATTGAATATTTGTACTTGGTCTGTGCCTGGCAAAGCAATGATTGCTTGGTGATTTTCTTTAACATACTCTTACACCCGCTTAGTAATGAAGATCAGGAGCTTAAAATTGTATTGGTTTATATTTCTCTCTTGAAGGTGGGAAGAAGAGCGCTACCCTGAAGGTATTAAATGGAAGTTCCTAGAGCACAGCGGTCCTGTATTTGCTCCACCATACGAACCTCTGCCTGAAAACGTCAAGTTTTATTATGATGGTAAGTTAATCTGTTTCCACTTGTTGGGAAGAGAAATAAACATTCTCAGGGTATTGTGGTGGTGTTCTGGGGACTGAAGAGATGAGGCGTTTTTGTTTTAGTGGTTAGCTTAGAAGCAGCTCCTTAATGCCTAAGGGAAGGAGCGATCTGTAGAAGTCAAGAAACAGCCTGCTGAATTCTGCGGAGTTGCTAACAGACATGAACTTGTTCTCACTCTGTTCCAGTGGTAAATCTCTCAGGTTACATAACAGTATGGGAGTATCTTATGCCTGAGAGTAGCCGTGTATAACCACTAGAGTACATAATTGTAGCTACTTCATCACTGGTCACCTATAGGCTTGCTCTGTTTTCTTTAACCTTATGAACTGCATCTTCCATAATCTGTGATGAAATTCCTCATCATTTAGTGGCATGAGCAGACTAAAAGACAAATTTTGATACAGATTGTTAGGGTCTTGTAGGAATGCATGGGATGATCCTGGCCACAAGGACACAGCGCTCTGGTGTAAGTCATGGTCCCACTCACTAACCATTTTGTGTGGCAGACCTAATTGATGTGGGATTCTACCGTGCTGGGCTGACTGGTTGTTAGAGGCTCGTATGGAAGGGATTATAGGGTGTGATGCCTGCTGGAGACCGAACTGGATGACCCGTGTGTTTCCTTTTAGTCCTGTGATCGTGTCAAATGAAGGATCAAATTAACCCGGGATTGAATCAAGTGAGAGGCATTTGAATGGATGAAAATGTAATTTTTGGTGAAGGGGACATCTGCACATGGAACTCTTCCAGGAGCAACGTGCTGTTTTCATGTGACATGACACAGTGTTTTTAAATGCTGGGAAATAGGTGGCATTCATTTTCAGCAACAATGTAGTGAAGTAAACATAATGCATCCTAGTAAAGGCTACCTCCAAGGAAGTAGCACAGTGATCAGGGATGTCTACAGACTGCTTTATTAGGGTTTTATGTGAACTTGATACAAAGTTGGAATTTTTTTTCCTGTATTGGAGAATGTACGATAATCTCTCCTGCTGTCTAGAGAAGAGGAGAGGGGCAAAGTGCACTATTGTGATGTCTTCGGTGCAGGCAGCAGTAAGCTCCTCTTCTGTCTAGCCATCTATTTCACAAAACCTCTAGGAAGTGCAGGGATTTCTGCAACCTCTGTCTCTGTCAGAAGAGAAATTCATCAATAGGCTCAACAATTACGAGGCGGGCAGGGGGGTCTGTCAAATAAAGCAATTGCATAAGTCTTCCTTGAGAAACTAGACAAAAAAAAAAGTCAGATATCTGATTTACACAGAAGCTGCTGAGAGCCACTGTCTGTGCTTACAAGGCATCGTCTAATTTCAAGATTATCCTAGGATGATTTGTAGAGTCCAATAATCGCGCTGTGGCTGGCCAGGCTGCAGGCTCTCACTGGAGGAAACTGTCCCTTGCCTAGTGATTGCATTTTGGTGAGACTGTCTCTTTTCATCTGACATAATGACTGCTGGAGCTATTGTTAGTGCCTACCATACCAGACTCAGTGAAGGAGCATGAAATGCCAAAGCCACCTTTCAGGGCTTGACTATACGTCTGCGTAACTGTGGGTTAACAAGCTACTGCTCGTACCCCACCGGCGGCTTGAACTTACGTGTTTTTCTGTAGATGGGGCAAGGTAGGAGAGCAGATGGTGGCAGTTGCATTGCAGTCATGGCCATGTCGTCTCTTCTGCTCATTATGTCCCCTGGTTGGTCTCTGGTTTTCAGTTTTTAAGTCGGGTAGCTAGCATTCATGTCTCTGGAATAAAACTCTCTTTTTTTTCTCTAAATATCCAGCCGTGTTACTGAGCGCTTTTTCAAACCTTTGTCAGAAGGAGGAAATTGGGTCCAATGAAATATATTCTAAAGTGATTAGATAAAGGTGACTGAGCCTTCAGCTATTTGGGAAAAATATCGGTCATTTTAGCCCTAGAACATGTTACTAACTTGATAGCCTCTTTCAAGCTAGACTTGCAGCTTGGAAAAACCGTTTCCCTTGCTGTCTCTCCCTTCCCCCATTTCCTGTTATAAGCAAACAAATGCTGTATTTTTGGCAAGAGTTGCTGTTGGTTTAATTTAATTGTGGAATATTCTCAGATCGTTGGGAGGACATTTTGCTAAGTCCTGTTTTACGAGGGTTTATAGATCTTAAGGCTTTATAGCTCACTCCCATGCTTGAATTTTGGAGATGATGCAACTTCTTAAAACATGTAGTAAATCAAAAGTGTGGTATTTTTTTTCCAAGAGCATGGAGTCAACAGTGGGGTTTCTTGTATTCACTTCTGTGCAGTAAAATGGTTGTTAAAAAATCCACAGGTGTTGACTGTCTGCCAGCCCACTGGGACTTTAAATATTTCTTGCAACTAGCTGGAGATGTGAGCTGCATGCCAAATCCTTCACTGGGATCACTGGCACCTCAGATGTCGTTGGGAATGCAGTCTGGGCCAAAAAGACGCTCGATATGAATGTTAGATGTCGAATCCACAGATTCAGTGTTGCAGCAGCCTCTTTTCCCTTCGGTTTTGAAGTCTGCCCTTGCTGCAATTTCACTTTGTACTGCAGTCTTGCAGATGAGCTGGAATGTGACCTCTCCATTCACCGAAAGCTCAGTCTTGCTTATAAATGTCTAGTTTGGAGACACAGGAGTGCATTCCTACAGCAAAGGGAGCGATTAGCAGAATCCTGACATGTTTCCCTGCGATGAAGGGGAGTTAAATATTTGGCATCGCTTTCTAGCCTATTTGTGGTGTATACATAGGAAGGGCTCTTCCTGGCTAGAAAGAGCTAAAGGCTAGAAGGGGTATTCCAAAGCAAAGTCATTCTGTGGGCAGAAGAGGCCTGCAGAGACTGTATTTCCCATATGTCTGAGTGCCAGAATATGAAATTTAATAAAATCCCTTGCCTCTTTCACTTCAAACAGCAGTATCTCCCCAGGAGCGAACGCACCACTGGAGTGTCTCAGCATAGGGTTTCCTGCAGGAGGCCTTTTCCCCTTCCTGCCTGCGTGTCTCAGACCCGTCTCATCAGACTACCATTGCTTTTTTTAATGTTTAGATTCCAGAGGAAACTTTTTTTCAAAATGTTTATGATGAAAATCAAGCAATTGTGCTTCTCTGTTTCCTTTGTCCATCCAATTTGCTGTACTAAGTAATGTTTTTAGGAAAAACTTCTTTGTGGTGAAGATAGTGTCCTTTAAGATAGTTACTATGGCCTCTTTTTGGCTTTAATTCCTGTTCACCGTTTTCTTTAAAAAGTAGACCTTTCTTTGCAGGTAAAGTCATGAAGCTGAGCACCAAAGCAGAAGAAGTTGCCACATTTTTTGCAAAAATGCTTGATCATGAGTACACTACAAAGGAGATCTTCAGGAAAAACTTTTTCAAAGATTGGAGAAAGGTATGCGTGTTGTCCTGGGCTGCAGTGGCTGCAGGCATGGCCAGTGTCTCCTCAGCACTGGGCAGTGAAAAGGGGCTACTGTTCCATGCACAGGAATGTTAGCTTGAGGTCACTAAAAGTTGCCTCAAGTCGTAGCTGTGAAGTTTCCGGTTCGTCCTGTAGTTTCACCAGGAAGGACACCATCATAAATAGCTCTATAAAGCAACAAAGTCAGACTTCTCCCAGCCAAATTTGCCTGTTACAACATGATGGGGTATAGCTGGTCTGACTGTTAGATGCCTTGCTGAAGAGCCAGCTTTGTATTCGAAAGAAACCCCTTCCAAAGATGTAAAACTCAGAACTTCACCTCAGATCAAACCTTTAGATCAGTTAAGTCCCAGGCACTGTTCGGTGTGAGAGCGCTTTGGGAGGTGCTACAGCATTGCCCGGCGCTCACAGAGAGCAGACCACTGGAAGGCCAGCGCTCCATATGTTCTGCTTCTTGTCCTTTTCTCTTTGACCTTAGCTGGAGTGAGCATGTGCAACAATTGAGAATGTGCAAGAATGGGGATTCTTGGGGATTTAATGTGAGAACCTGTATATTATTCCTGTTTAAACTGCATGGGGTAGCGTAAGCTCTGCTATGCATGAAACCTTACTATATATGAAAACTTAAAGCGCTACTTTCTTTCTGCAAGGAAATGACCCCTGAAGAGAAGAGCACTATCACCAGCCTCAACAAGTGCGACTTCACCCACATGAGCCAGTATTTCAAAGCTCAGTCGGAAGCTAGGAAACAGATGTCCAAGGAGGAGAAACAGGTACCAGAGTGAATCCTAGGAGACTTCTTGATTCTTAGTTGGCTTGTCAACACCTTTGTGTAATCATTCCTCTGCCTGCCTTACCATTTATAAGTCAGTGTTTACTAGTTCTCAGATTATTACTTTCATGTTAACTGTAGGAGTCTTTACTGTGCAGCTCAGGGAAGGCATAGCACTGTGTTTACAGTTGAATCTTCATCCTCATTTAAAATGACATTGATAGGACTAAGGCTCCTGATCCTTCTTAAGAAAGAGAATCAGAGGTGCTATGTCCATAGGGGACTTGGTCCCTGGTCAATAATGAGCAGTGGATACTCAAGGATAGATTTTCATTTTAGAAACTCCTTGGATTTGGAGGGCAAAATTGGGGATGGTGGAAGGGATGCAGCAGTGACATTAGAAATGAGATAAAAAGTCTTAAAATACTAAGTAATACAGTTTTGGGAGGCGGGGAGGAAGAACTTTATTTTCCAGTAGCATGACTACAGTGGCTTGTGGGGAGAGAATTAAATAGTTTTTAGATGACTTGAGACTTAACTGCAATGGAAGTTGAAACTTGCCCCAAGTTCTCAGTTGATCTCTTGCAATTCTACACTAGTTGTCCTTAGAATGAGGGGCCTGGTAGCTTGGAAGTACGGCCTTTAGGGTCAGAGGGGTCCCAGCAAAACAGAGAGCCTGTGTCTTACTGCTGTTTCTATTTGATGGACATGGCGGTGAGCCCTTCTCGGTTCCTGTCCGTGGTAGCTATTACAATGGAGCAGAGGTGGCTTTTTCTGTTAGTTTCTTAGCTGGCGCACTAGTGCTGTCTATGGGTCAGATGTTTTATTTCGAGCTGCAGCATTATTAATTTTCCTTCTGTGTAATTAGAGTTCAAGCGCAGAAGTATGCAGTGAAATCTCAGCACATTTTTACTTAGGAAACTGTTTTGCTTATGAAACCATTTGCTGACACAGGCTTGACATGCGGCAGACTGGAGACGTTTCTCTGCCTGCTTTCTGATGCTGAGTTCAAACACAGAAATCTGAGGGTTTTATACATAAACAACAAGATGTAAAGTCCAGTGGATGTCAAATGCTGAATATAGACTGTAAAGCAGCAGTACTGTGCTGGGGCTGCCCTTGTAGCTGTGATATATGGACAGAGGTACATGCATCTATTGTAGCAAAATTGTGTCTGTCTTCACCAGCCCTAATCTGTTTTAGTCAGATACAAGTTTTAAGTGACTTTTCGCACATTCTTTTCCTTTTTCTAGTTCGTTTGTGCTGTTTGCATTTTATGAATGCATCTCTGGACAGTCTGCTGCTGTGTGTTTTGATACAGCACTTGGCATGATGGGGATCTGGTTTTGAGTTGGGTCTTCAGCATTAGTGTGTTGCAAATCTGGATTTTTGTAAAGCCTTTGACACGGTCCCCCACAACATCCTTCTCTCTAAATTGGAGAGCCATGGATTTGATGGGTGGACCGTTCGGTGGATAAGGAATTGGTTGGATGGTCGCAGCCAAAGGGTAGTGGTCAACGGCTCAATGTCCGGATGGAGACCAGTGACGAGTGGAGTCCCTCAGGGGTCCGTACTGGGACTGGTGCTGTTCAATATATTTATCAATGACATGGACAGCGACATCAAGTGTACCCTCAGCAAGTTTGCAGATGACACCAAGCTGAGTGGTACGGTTGATACACCAGAAGGATGGGATGCCATCCAGAGGGACCTGGACAAGCTGGAGAGGTGGGCCTGTGTGAACCTCGTGAGGTTCAACAAGGCCAAGTGCAAGGTCCTACACCTGGGTCGGGGTAATCCCCGCTATCAATACAGGCTGGGGGATGAAAGGATCGAGAGCAGCCCTGCTGAGAGGGACTTGGGGGTGCTGACAGACGAAAGGCTGGACATGAGCCGGCAATGTGCGCTGGCAGCCCAGAGGGCCAGCCGTGTCCTGGGCTGCATCAGGAGAAGCGTGGCCAGCAGGTCGAGAGAGGTGATTCTGCCCCTCTACTCTGCTCTGGTGAGACCTCACCTGGAGTACTGCGTTCAGCTCTGCAGCCCTCAGCACAAGAAGGACATGGAACTGTTGGAGTGGGTCCAAAGGAGGGCTACAAAAATGATCCAAGGGCTGGAGCACCTCTCCTATGAGGACAGGCTGAGAGAGTTGGGCTTGTTCAGCCTGGAGAAGAGAAGGCTGAGAGGGGACCTGATTGCAGCCTTTCAGTACTTAAAGGGAGCCTATAGGAAAGATGGGGACAATCTTTTTAGTAGAGACAGCAGTGACAGGACGAGGGGTAATGGTTTTAAACTAAAACAGGGTAGGTTTAGGCTACATATAAGGAAGAAATTCTTTACAATGAGGGTTGTGAAACACTGGACCGGGTTGCCCAGAGAGGTGGTGGAGGCCCCATCCCTGGAAACATTCAAGACCAGGTTGGACAGAGCTCTGAGCAACCTGATCTAGTTAGCGGTGTCCCTGCTCGCTGCGGGGGGGGTTGGACTAGATGACCTCTAGGGGTCCCTTCCAACCCAAAACTTTCTATGATTCTAAATATAAAAATTCTTGAAGTGTTGGCATTTAGAGGTGTGTGTGATGCTGGGTGTATCATACCATCTTTGCTGTTGGCTTTTTCCAGAAAATCAAAGAGGAGAATGAGGAGCTATTGAAGGAGTATGGTTACTGCGTGATGGACAACCACAAGGAGAGGATTGCCAACTTTAAGATTGAACCTCCGGGTCTCTTTCGAGGTCGTGGGAACCATCCCAAAATGGGCATGTTGAAGAGACGCATCATGCCAGAAGACATCATCATTAACTGCAGCAAGTGAGCACTGGATGCTTCCCACCTTGGCTTTGCTTTCTAGATAGGATAGCTTCTTTTTTAAAATCCTGTCTAGGAATATTCAAGCATGTAGAAATACACATGCTGCTTATCTTAAATGGATAAGTAACCGAGTCATACAAGCAAAGACTGAACAAGGCTATCATGGGTTTAATGTAGAACTTTGTCAACATTCTTTCTTCCTCATGCCTGTGGCCTACATCTGCCTAAACAGTCTTTCCTGCCAGTATTTCCGGAAATTCGTTTTCTTCTAGCTAGGTTGACCTACTTTGTGTTCCTTGGTGTCAAAGGCTAAGGTTTGGTGGGCTTCTCTTCAGTCTTGTCCTGATAAGTGCCCACACTGTTGCGGTGTCAGCAAATCAAAGCTGGTCCTAGCAATGCGTGTTCCCGCCTATAGTGTGGTTCTTCAGCAGTTGATAGCAGTTACATTTCTGATCTTCAGCTGTTCGCTTTGATCCACTTGATTGCCTGCTTGTGGCAGTATGTAGTTATGTTGCCTCAGTTTCTTTCCCTGTGCTCGCTTTGTGTGATGGTATTCATTACTTTCTCTGTGTTTGATGCCGTGGAAGTCTACTTATCTGCTGTTTTGTAATTCTCTGCAGGGATTCCAAGATCCCTCCCCCTCCACCAGGGCACAAATGGAAGGAGGTCCGGCATGATAACAAGGTTACCTGGCTGGTGTCATGGACCGAGAACATCCAAGGCTCTATCAAATACATCATGTTGAACCCTAGCTCAAGAATTAAGGTGAAGATCCAGTTTAAAAAAAAAAAAAAAAATCTTATTGGTCATGTCTCCAAGAAGCAAATGTAGCTGTTGGCTAGGAGAGAGATAGGAAGTAAAGCTGTCTTGCTGTTTTATCCTACACTGTGACTGAAAAACATAGTAAAGTTCCTGTGCTTCAGTTCCCCATTGAAATGAAAGAATACAATTACTCCACAGGAGAGCAGATGAAATCTGGAACATGTGTATTGAAAAGCATCATTGTGTCATTCCTAGTAGGAATCCTTTACCCTGTGTAAACCGAAAAGGAAGCTATTTATTCAAGAACAGGCTTGCTCTGGTGGATATTTTACCTACTTTTGGCCCTAACTTCCCCTGCCTGATCACATAGTGATTTTCTAACCACAGGTTGCTAATTAGTCAGTTGTAAAATTAAAAATACGGCCAGGCTGCTGGCTGAGAAGGCTGATAAGAAGCTCATGTTTGAAGGAGAACAAACCCCGCTGTGGGAGCAAATAACCAGTCAATGGATCAGTTCCATAAAAGCAGTGATAAAACTGCTGAAAGAGAAGTAGCCTTCAGTTTTGGGGATAGGATTTAAGTTCTTCTCATGCAGTCTTTTTATAAGAGATGTTTTTCCTGGATTGGAAACAAGGGGTTTGTCTTACAAGTATAGGGAAAAATCTGTTCCTTGTGAATTCATGCCCTCTCTTTACCATGGCTTGAATATGTAATAATGAGGATAAACGGTTGATGTTGCTTTTATGTTTTATGGGTGTTTAATTACACAGCTGAAAGAACATAAGTGTGATCTGAATAAAGCAGAGGAAGCCATTTATATGTTGAGAAGCATAGAAGACATAATATCTTTTGTGTCTTTATAGTTGTTTCCGTGGAAGCGTTTAATATCATGGAAGTCTGAATTACCTACAGCTGTGTGGCAGCACAGTTTGAGACTGAGCTGTTCAGCAGCAAAATCTCAGTGCTTTTGTACAGTGACACCATTTGCCACACAGAGACTCGCAAAGCCTTGAGATGCAGATTGGAACTGGTCCTTTGCCTGCTTCCTAATGCTGACTCTATTCCAACTTTCTCTGCAGGGTGAGAAGGACTGGCAGAAGTATGAGACAGCTCGGAGGTTGAAGAAGTGCGTAGATAAAATCCGAAATCAATATCGAGAAGACTGGAAGTCCAAAGAGATGAAAGTACGGCAGAGGGCTGTGGCACTGTACTTCATTGATAAAGTAAGGCTCTTTCCCCAGCCCGCTCCTCTTACCTTCCCCATCCTGCTGGGAATACTCGCGAGCGCTGTGTGTCTGTTCCTGTGGCAGAAATGAGCCCTGTTACTAAGGTATCCTGAGACTTCCTGGTGGGCAGCCTCCCATCTCCTTTTCCTTCCCATTACCTGGAATCCAGACCAATACACTATTGTACAGAACATGGCTATTTCAGGCAGCATTGTTTTAGTTCAGGCAAAAGTCACAGCCTGGTTCCAGAATCGCCCAGTTGGATTACTGGGAAGTTTGTGTGGGCCTTTTGTCTCCAGCTGTTTCAGTTTTCCTGCTGGGAATTTCTGCTGGTTTGTCACCTCTTTAGTTTGAGGTCACAGTCGTGAGGTTTCATAATTATGCTAATTTTTTTCACCACAGCATAAAAAACTGCAGTTATATTGATGCATTTAAAGCTACTTAAAACCCGTTCCTAGGGAGCTGTTGCTTCGGTAGTGTATGATGTCTTGACCAACTAGATCTTGTTCAGAATGGTGTGAGGTAAACCAGGGAACTTTGGTTTGAGTAACTGTGGTTTCTTATGAACACTGAAGGTTTTTCTTCACAAATTAGAAATTGGTTTAGCCAGTACTGTTAAAACACATATTCTATGGAGCCAAATGTAGCCTTTTGATTATTTACATAACCCAGTGTCCTGTATGCTATTTAAAGTGTGTTAATTGAGCATGTGGTGAAGCAGTAGGATCACAGAATGTGAATAACTGAACTTTATGACTTTGTACCAGGTTGAGTTCACATGGAAATCAGTTTGATTTTTAAAAAATATCAGATGTTTTGAAATGGATTTCCATTAGTCAGAACTGCCATAGAGTTTGAGTTGCTTAATGAGCGAAAGTTGGTAAAACATCTTGCTTTAAACTTCTCTTAAAAAAAGTGATGTATTCTGGTAGATTGGTAGATACGTGGCTTTAGTATAGGGTTGTTTATAACAGATTTAAAGAGAACTTAGTTGTCTTTTTATTAGAATTTTTAAAATGTCAATTTTATGGACACTGTTGCTTCTAGGGCAGTGTTTGGAAGTTTCTAGCATCCGTACACTACTGGGATGGTTTGAAATGCTTGCTTCTCTTGTCTTGATATAAATGTAGCTTGCCCTGAGAGCTGGTAATGAAAAAGAAGAAGGAGAGACAGCTGACACGGTGGGCTGCTGCTCTCTGAGAGTAGAGCATATCAAGCTGCATCCTGAACTGGATGGCCAGGAATACGTGGTTGAGTTTGACTTCCTCGGAAAAGACTCCATCCGATACTACAACAAAGTCCCTGTTGAGAAGAGGGTAAGGCATCTCCACAAACACGTACATACACTGAATTGCAGAAAAATGTGGTCAACACCGTTTTGATGGCAGTAACAGAGTGCATTATTACTGGTCAGATACCTAGCCAGAAAATAAGTCGGTTAATGTTCTTCCCTTTTTATTGGCAGTACCATGGAAGAAAAGCCTGCTGGTGGTGTGACATAACCCAGCAGATGAGATATTTAAACATCTTGCTGCTCTCCCTTGTGGTCTCAGTGTCAAGAGTTGGCATAACATAACTGTATCAGCTATGTTAGATGGGTTTCTTGGATCTCATTCTGGTCGGCAGAGTTGGGGTTATCAGCTGTAGATGGCAAGAGTTCTAGGCCTTATTATGACAAGTAATAGCGTAAAAGGTTCTGAAATACAGTGGTGAATGGCACTGTTAGAGTAGCACTTCAACTTGGACTTCCATGATACTAGCTTTTCTGCCACAATGGTTGTGTTCGTGTTGGACCTGAGCCCTCACTGTGGTAGGTCTTGGGTGCTCCAGAGCATACAAAGTAGGTGCACTGATACTTCTGGCCTATGAACCAGAGTGTCTACCAACCAAGACTTCTTTCCTAGGCAATGTGAATTCCTTTATTTCTTTGTCATCCACCAATTTCAAATCTGCTGTGATCCGGACCTCATTCTAGAATAAATCCCCATCCAGCAGAACCTGGAGGGCACTATCCAAAAAGACTTTTAGTTTTTGTGGGTGTAACAGCTTTGTTTCTGGCCCGCAGCTCTGACGTCAGCACAGTATGTTAGATACCACATGTATAATAGTGTGGTAATCACAGTCGGCAGTAAATTTTGGCCTCTTGGGGAGCAAAATAACTGGAAAAAATCCAAACTATGGCTGCTATAGAAATGAGCATGTGATGGAATTCTTAATTGCTTATTTAAAGAAGAAAGCATTTTTCCTGTTTATTGGTGTTGGTATCTCTTGATGTGTCTCTTCTTCAGTGCTTACAATGGGGAATTTGATTATTACAGGACTAGAAAGTTTTGTATATTAGGTGTCTATAGAGGAAGAATGTGTGTTGTTGAGAAGCTGGCAACTGGGAATTTGCAGCACGCAGAGCTGGGATTTGTGGTCTCTCTGTAATCAAAGGTGCTTTGATTATTCTGCCTACTCTGGTGAGACTTGTTTGGGATGGAACTGTATGAAACATTTAATGCAGCAATGAGAAGGGATGGTTTTTGGTAGCTTTGCTCCATGGGAAATGGCTCAAGGGTCTCTTTGGCTGTAGTAGCGATGGAGACTAAGGTCGGTGGTGGCTTTGGGGTCTCTTTGTTAGGCAGCTAAGCTAGAGGAGAATCAAGTCTCTTGCAATCTTGGTCTAAAAGATGAGGATAAAAGGGCATTGAACGCTCAGGACTCCTGTTGCTGGGGAGGAATGTTCAACACAAGTGTTGTATTGAGAAGATGGGTCTTTGCCTGCTGGGAAGTAATGTCCAGCATAGTCACTGTTGCCTGAAAACAGTTTAAGTGGCTCCCTGGCAGCGTTGCTTCCTTATGTGTATTACTGCTACCCAGTGCTGTCTGATCTGTGCGCCTGAAGTTACCGTTTTTCTTTTCCTGCAGGTGTTTAAGAATCTTCAGCTGTTCATGGAGAACAAGCAGCCTGAAGATGACCTCTTTGACCGCCTAAATGTAAGCGTGTAGCTTATGGTGAAAGATAATGGTAGAGCGCCGTGAACAGGCTCACTCTGCACCAGGCAGTAACAGCTGCGCTGTTCCAGAAATGGTTTCAGTGGCAGTTTTCTTCCAGAGCTGGCCTGAGCGGCCTAAAAGCAACGAGAGTCTGTCTCAGTCTGGTGTCTGTATTGTCCTCTGTGCCTGCAGGTTCCTGAAGTGATGGGCTTTGGTCCTGGTGAGCCTGACTGGCTCTGACTTGGCGAGGTTTTTTCAGAGTTCAGGGATGATGGTTGTGTGAGGTGACTGATTTTCAGATGCCGTCCCCATCTGCACATTTGGCTTCAAGGGAGCACTGTGGTGGCTCAGGCACCTTCCCTGGGATGGGACAGGCACACTCCTACCTGTTGAGAACCAAAACCTCCACGCTGAAGAAAACTTTTTTTTTTTTTTTTGCCACTTGTGGTACTTGTTACCAATCTATTACTTGTTGGTTCTTTGTTCACTTTTCCTGTGGTTTCAGTAGTGTTGTGGCCATTCTGTTGTGGTCAGGTCTGAGTACACTAGGCCTCAGCAGTGAGCTGCATGTCTTCGTCAGCCGTGTGTCCAGAGATTTCACAAATGCTGTGGTCAGTTCTAGGGCTAACTGTCATCTCCTTTCTGCTTCCTTAGACCAGTATCTTGAATAAACACCTTCAAGACCTTATGGAGGGACTGACAGCCAAGGTATTCCGTACTTACAATGCCTCCATCACGCTACAGCAGCAGCTCAAGGAGCTCACCAATCGTAAGTCTTGTCCTTGAAACTGAGGGGAACAGATCCTATTCTGCAATACAGACCTGACTTCCTCAACTTAGCCACAAGTCTTGTATCAGTACACCACTTCCTCCTTGCAGTTCGGCCAGACCAAAAATCTGCTGCCAGACAATCTTTTGGAGCAGATGAGCTGCCCAGCACTGGGGCAGGACAGAGCTGACTCGTGAGCACACCACGGTGTGCCTGCTAGGTTATGCCTGTACTTTGCCAAATCTCTTATTTGCTTTCTGTTAATTGAAAAGTGCTATAGGTGGCAGGCAAGGCAGATGTATCTGTAACAGCCCTGTGTTTCTTGGCTGCTCGTTCACAAGCTCTGTCAAGCACTGCTAGTTTGCACTTTAACAACTTCATGAAGCGGGCACGTTGGATCTGTGAGGCCCAGCAGTGTCTTGCGCAGTATGCTCCTGCTGTCCTCTGCTCTGAGCGTGGATGTGCTTCCCCTCTGTTGAGTGGTGAACGGTGTCTTTGTTGCTATCAAATAAACCATCCCAGAAAGAGTTAGGGCCCAGGATGGATGTGGTCAGGCTCTTACAACTGTAATTAGAGTGGAGTGAGACTGGCCCATCAGAGGGGAAGGTCAGCTCTGCGGTGACTGTGAGCTTGCAGAGTCGATGGGACACTGGCTGGGGCTGCACAGCCCTGGAGAACCCACTTGTTCACCACTTTCTTGTACTTTGCAGCGGACGACAACATCCCAGCGAAGATCCTTTCCTATAACCGTGCCAACAGAGCGGTTGCCATTTTGTGTAACCACCAGCGGGCTCCGCCCAAGACCTTCGAGAAGTCTATGATGAACCTGCAGAGCAAGGTACCCCCACCCTGGCCCAGCTCTTGGGTTGTGGCACAGCTCCACGTGCTGCATCCCAGGAGTCACGTTTCCTTTCACTTGGGGTGAAACGGAAGCAGAGCCTGCTTTTCCCTGTCAGGAGTTGGTTAGTGCTGCATAGCTAGAGATGGGCCTGCTTGGAGAGGAGCAGTGAGCTGAAAGGGACACCTTTCATTATAAGTCATCTTTTACTTGTAAAGACCAAGACCAGACCCTTTTTATCTGCCCTTCATCCCATAGCTATGTGTTCTGCTGCCACTGAAACTTCAGAGCAGCAGTCTCTAGCTCTGATTGTGTCCCCTAAAGAGCCTGGAGTGGGCATTCACTCCTTTTGCATCAGTCCCAGGCCACTGTCAGTGCAGGCTGTGTACTTGGTACATTATGCCCCTCTGACTTGACCTCTTCCTTTGCAGATTGTTTCTGGTGAAGGCCATGAGGTCCAAAGGGGTTAGGTCTGTTCCTGGTCTGGCTTTAGAATAACCTTCACAATAAGGACTTTTGGTTTGCCACTGCAGTGTCCCCCGCTTCTGTAACACCTAACATGGCTGCCTTCACCCTAGATCTTAGAGCTTGGGGGATGTTTAAGGGGAATGTCTGAACAGGGGCTGCAAAATGCTAAATCTCCCTGAATCCTGAACTTACTGGAGAAGAACTGCCTGAAGCCTTAACAGCTTTCAGCCTGTAGGATTTGGGGCAAGAACTGATTCCTGCTGAGGGAACAGGGATCATCTGTCCGTTTTGCCATCAGAGTTGGTACTGGCGGGATACAGTGGAGGCAGACAAGCTGCCTGGAGGGGCTGTTGGCCAGTCCCAGGCCAAGCCAAGTCCTTCACCTGCTTGGTTGTAGCTGTGTGAGAAATTTCCAAAGACAAGGTGGTGCCAGGAGCTGAGTGGGGCCCTGTTTTCTGAGGGGAGTATTTCACCACACTAGGCTTTGCAGCAAACTGAAAGGCCAATGGCCCAGTTGTTCTGCAGAAATGGGTCTGAGAGCTGGTAGATACTGAACATGGTCACAAACTCACTCCCTGGGTCGTGTTGCCCAGAGGTGACTGCCACATTTGTCAGCAGCTTGCTCACAGTGCTGCCGTCTGGTTTTGCCTCTCGTAGATTGATGCCAAGAAGGAGCAGTTAGCTGATGCCAGGAGAGAACTGAAAAGCGCCAAAGCTGATGCCAAGGTCCGGAGGGATGAGAAGTCTAAAAAGTAAGGCTGCTGTTATCAGGCCGTGCAATGCTCCCAGTACTCTCAGCTCCAGATGGGTTTTTCACCCTGTATTCTGTTTCCCCAGCCTGTGATCTGGGGAGACTTCCTCAGGCTTTCTTGTCCCCCCTTTATTCTGTGCATGAAGAAATGGCCTTCAGGCTGAGGACCATAGAGTGGTCTGACGCTGCTAGGTCACTAGCATTAGCCTCTTCTGTGTCATCCCTCTGAGCTGAGCACCAACCAATACTCAACCACCCTGCTGCCCAGGACCAAGCAGAGCCGTCAGTCCAGTGTGCAGCATTGCCATCTTCATGGGGAGCCAGGAGTTACACAATTGCACATGCATTTTTCTGGGTTCTGCTCTGCTCCGTTGGAAGCCCACGGTGCAGACAACGTACTCGGACTCTGCGTGGGCTCTGTGGAATAGCCGCAGGGTGCTGAGTTAAGGGAGCTCTGAGAGCAGAATCACAGCATGACTATTACCGAGGGATAGGTAGGCTGGTTGTAAAGTGGGGGTAGCATCAGTACAGTTCAGGCTGTTGCTTCCAACCCTTTGAAACAAAACTGCTGCTTAAGATTTCTGCTCTGCCTCTTTGAAAATGTCAGTTCTTAATTGCATGTGCTGAGTGTTTTGTATCACCATCTGTGCTGACACAGCTGCCCTTTTGCGGCTGGTGGCGTTGCTTACCTTGAGCAGAGTCCCTTTGGGTTCCCGCAGTGCTGCCGTCTCCAGCGTAGCAGGGCATTAGGAATTAAATGCTTTGATTCTTCCCCACCCCAGGACAGTGGAGAGCAAGAAGAAAGCAGTGCAGAGGATTGAGGAGCAACTGATGAAGCTGGAGGTTCAGGCTACAGATAGGGAGGAGAATAAGCAGATCGCATTGGGCACCTCCAAACTCAACTATCTGGATCCCAGGATCTCTGTTGCTTGGTAAGCATCTGCCTGGGGTGTGCTGGAAGGAACCACCCCTTCACTTGTGTCTTGTCCCCCCAAGTTAGCAGACAAGGGCTGTGGCTGAGGGCAGTGCCCCTGTGCTGCCAGAGACGTCTGTCTCTGTGGCCCTCCCTTGTACCTTCAGATGGTTTCGGGAAGTTATGAAAGAGTCTCTTGAGGCAAATGTCACATGCCAGCCAAAGCCAGCACCACGCTGGGAGGTGATGGGTGGAAGCACCTGCAGGGTCGAACACCGGGAGGCTGGTGGTGCTCAGCTGGGTGGTGTCTGGTGACGGAGCAGAGCTCGGGAAGGTGCTGGGCGAGAGCAGGGCCATTCTGCTGCACGGGGAGGGGTTCAGTGCCTGTGCTGCGTAGGCTCTAACAGCGTCTCCTCATCTGCAGGTGTAAGAAGTGGGGAATTCCTATAGAGAAGATTTATAACAAAACCCAACGAGAGAAGTTTGCCTGGGCTATCGACATGGCAGAGGAAGACTATGAGTTTTAACTTGTTTTTAATGAGCTGAATTTCATGGCAAATAAAGGGGGAGTAGCGTGGCTTTTAGGGAGATTGATAAACTGTGAGCCTTACTTGTCCTTGGATGCTGGGGAAGGGGGAGGAAAGGGGCAAGTGAGCATCAGATAAAACAGCCAACATCTTGCAGAAAGCATAACCTGGAAATATCCTAAAGGAGCTGAGCCAGTTGTCCTATGGACAACTTATTTAAAAATGTTTCAGAGATCCAAATTCTAGCTGTCTGGTTTGTGTGGTTTTTCTCTTGAGGCAGGGCAAGTGGATGGGGGATTTGTCAACCTTCCGCCAGGCAAATTCACCATCACACTGCGAGCGTGGGAATCTTTAGCTACTGTATACAAAATCCAATTATATTGGTGCGTTTTTACAGTTAGGGTTTTGCAATAACTTCTATATTTTAATAGAAAATGGACTCCTTAATCCCTGCCCTTCCCCTCCCTCTCCCGCCCCATTTCAGAATTTAACAAATAAACAAAATTTAAGAAACCCAACGCACCTGTTACAGCTGTCACTATAGTCATGGAAATACCCAAATCTTTTTTAATTTGTCACTTGAAACAGTCGTGGCATTGGAACATGAATTGCAAATATCCACCACATTTATTCAGAGCAAAGCGTGATGGGAAATCGGCCTCCTGACTTGAGTGTTCCTTTTTTAAATGTGAATTTTTATTTCTTTTAATTATTTTAAAATATTTAAACAGGTTTTTTTTTCTCTTGATCTTAAAGATCGTGTAGATTTGGGGAGTGGGGGGGAGGAGGCCGTGTGATGGGGAGGTGCGTGTGGAATTTGAGGACAAGTGAAATTGGCAACAGATGACATTCCCGTCACCCTTTGTTCTGAACATGCTCTGTACACTTCAAGAATATCTACTTTTTAGGTTTGTCAGACTGTTTTACCTTCCCCCCCCCCCTTTTTTTCTAAGCCCTACTCCCCTCTTTTACTTGAAAGATTTTATTGTGTAAAAAGAAGTTTCACAGGTCAATAAATTTCGAGGGAAATGAGCATCGGTCCAAAAAGGAAAATATTCAAGATTTTAGGGCTTTTATTTTTTTCTTTTGTAATTGTGTAAAAAAATTTTAAAAAATTAAAAAGCAGAATTTTAATGTGAAACCTTTTTTTGCTATAATCATTAGTTTTAGAGGCATCATTAGCGTAGTGTGTGTGCGAAGACCATTTCCTGCAGCCTTTCCTCAACAAGTATCTTCTATTTTTATCATAAATTCCCTTTTAATCAACTGTAGGTTATTTAAAATAAATTCCTACAACTTAACTGAGTGTTGGTGTCTGTGTGTTCTTTCACCTCGGGCCCTGGGCCCTGAGGTCCCCTAGATCCCTAGCTTGCGGGAGAGATGGTGGGCCTGGCTCCACCTTGTTCTGCAGCCCCGTACAGCAGGCACCACCTCCATGGCGAGGTGCTCGAGCCTTTTCTCAGGCTGCACGGAGGACACTGAAGCCATGGCAGGGACCAGGTGGGTTGGGGTTGACCCAGCAGTTGTGTCTGCATCTGGGGTGAGCTGAGAGCATGTGGGTTCACCATGATGCCAGGGACCTGAAGTGAAGCGCCTGGCCACGGCAGGCTGTTGGAAGGGACAGTGCTTTCCACAGCTGCTGATGTTGCCCGGATGTTTGAGTAACTGTCACTGCTGCTTGTGTGTCGAGTCGTCGTGGCTCTGTGGTAGGTCGGTGTGGTCACGTAGCCAGACCCTCTGGGTGGAGGAGTTGGTCCTACAGCATCGCAGTGTGGGGTGTTTTGGAGCCCTGGTTATGCTCACAGAGAGCTGACCAGGCTGTCCTGCCATCCTCCGCTTCGTTCGTGAGCTCACATCAGTGCTGGGGCTTGAGGTGGTCCATCAGCTCGCCTGGTTCCCAGGTCCCTCCGTGCTCCCTGCATGGCAGTGTGCTTGTCTGGGTTGGTTTGTGCACCCCTGCAGGCAACTGCCTTGAATGATAAATATCAGCAGTCCGACCCTCCAAGCTCTTCGGGCGCAGAGCTGCCCAGTTCCTCTTCCCAACCTTAGCAGGAATTGCTTGAAGAACTTGATGTCCTTTTAGTTAGAAGCTGCTTGGTCCCTGCTGGAGCCCCGTCCAGGTGCAGCCTGCACAGCGAGCCTAGGAGCCTGCCCTCCCCTGAGGAGGGGCTGCGGACGCTGGGTGAAGATCCTGTCTGGGACTCGCTGGCTGCGTTTGTGAGTTAGCAGCAACATCAGGAACGTGGCTTTGTGTCTGTGTTCGGGGTCCCTTCAAGCATCCTTGGAAATGGAGGCCATCACTTCAGTGAAATGGGAAGTGACCTGAAGCAGCAGGAGCGAGGGGCAGAGCCAGGCCGACCTCTGGGTGGGATGGTGCTTGGCTGGGCATGGGTGGCTTTCAGCTCGTGCTCCTTTGCAGAGGCTGCCTCTGGAGAGCCGGGGCACGCTGCAGCCGGGTGCACCAGGAAGCATGGAGATGGTCATTGTGAGTGTTGGGGTTTTCCTTTACTCGTGGGGCTGATAATGTTCTCTGCAGCGATATTCTGTGCCTGGGCTGTAGTGTGAGCTCAGGAGCCTGGAACATTGCTCCCACGTCCCCTCTCCGGCCGAAAGCAGGTTGATCATGGCCTGGTGCTCCAGCCAGTGCAGCAAGGGTGGCTGTGGAGGGGAAGAGAGGAGCTGGGGCTGGGGCAGGGCTGCTGGAGCTGCGAGCAAAGGGGGCTCTGGGGTGCCCAAGCTCTGGAGGGTTGAGGGCCGGGGCTGCTCACCCCTCTGCCATACCAAGCTTGGGATCCTCGGCTCCTGCTGGGGAGGCGATGGACCCCAGGAGCTGGCAGTGCCTGCTGCGGGCAGGGGGGTCCCGTGTTCCTCCCAGTCGGGAAGGATGTGGCCCATCACCGCCTTGCTCTGATCCATCCTGCTTCACCCCTACCTGCCCACTGGTCACTGTGGGCTTCATGCAAGCGTGCCTCAGCGTCGGTTTGCTTTGCCTCCCGTGGTTGTCTTCTCACGTGGTCCTGGGAAAACCCCTGCCCAGCACAGCGAGGAGCAGCGGGGTGCGGTGAGACCTCAGCTGGGAGGAGGATGGAGTGAGAGCAGCACCCGCTCCTTCCCCTCCCGCCTGGGCAAGGGACATGGGCCGCGAGGCTGATGGACGCATCCATCTCCGTGGCGCTGGAGACCAGCCCAGGGCCCGGCGTCCTTGGGGAGCCTGGAGCAGAGACGGGCCCTGGCTCCTCCGTGAGCACCTCCCAGGCACCCCGATGCCAGGGCAGCGCTTGCCAGGCTCCCAGAGCCCGCGAGGGTGGCTGTGGGGTCGAGCTCAGCCGGGCAGCCGGCCCCGAGCGGGGCTCCCTGCTCCCCACCGCCCGCCGCGATACCTCCAGGCACTTTGTTGTGGCTGCAAAAAGCCGGCGTTGGGCAGGAGTTACCGCTTGCTCTCCGGGGCCTTTCCGAGGTGCAGCGGAGAAAACGCCAGCAGAGAGGGAAAGGGGTGTGTTGTGCTCCCAGCCTGCCCCTGCCTCGAACAACGCAGCCCGTAAAAACACCCTTTCTATTTGTACAGCTCTCCCTCCCCGCGTTCAGACCTGGGTGAATTAAATCCCCGTACCCGCGGATTCCCATACCCGGTGCAAACCCAGCCCTGAAAGGGCCCTGGGCTCCCTCCGAGCGCCGGGGAGCAGCACGGGCGCTCCCCGATGGCTCTGTCCCGGGCAGGGAGCTGATTTAATCTGTATTTCTGCCTGTGGCACAGCAGTGACGGGACCACCCATCCCACACCTTAAAACAGAGAATTCCCAGATCCCGTCACAGATCTCACTGTGCAAACAGAGAAACGGCCACGAGACGCGCCGCATCCCGGTTCGCATCCCACCACTGCAGCGCCTGGTCCTCGCCTGCCCCAGTGCTACCAGTACGGCTTTCCTGCCCTGCGAGGGAAACTGAGGCAGCAGAGATGTGACCGGCGAGGGGGCAAAATTTAGGCTGAAACAGGATTTTGTGCATCATGAGCCCACGGGCAGGGCCCCATGGCCAAGGGGAGGCTGCAAAGCCCGCAGGATGTAGCCCCATCCCCCTTTGAAGTCTTACAGGATTCAAGGGTTGGAAATCGAAACCAGGTGGATTTAGGATATAAAGAAAGTGCGTGCTCCCCTGGGAACATCAGGGAGCGGGGACAGGGAACCCGGAGCTGCAGCAGGTGTCCCATCCGGTGCCGCTTTGTAATCCAGAGGGATCTTACAGTGCCTGGAAGGGGTGGGAGGGTGTCAGGGGCAGTCAGCCCTGCCTGCGGGCACGGCTTCGCCCCAGCTCCGCGGGCAGCTCTGCTTTCTATCCCCGGCAAAACCCGCCTTGTGCTGCTCCTGGTGCGGGAGGTAGCTCAGCACCTTGTTCCCTGCGGATTTCCCAGAGCCTGCTCGTTGCAGGGCTGGGGGAAGCTCTTCCGCTACGGTGATTTTCTCAGCCCATGGGCTGGTTTCTCATTCACCCACCCCAGGCAGTGCAGAACAGATGGGAACGAAGAAATAACCCGGAGCGGTGCATCTCTCCCGGGAACTGCAAGATGCCAGGTACTGCTGGCTTGGATGAGGTTTGGGCACCTCCTCTCAACACAGAGTTCCCGGGTGGGAGAGGGATGTGTCCGTGCCCAGATGCTGGCGTCGGGGGGGTGCGGGGCTGCAGGGACCCCCTGATATCTTGGATTTTGGTCCCCAGCCCTTGTGCGAGGCCGGAGGCTGTCCTCAAGCTGGAGGTCACCTGGCCGTTAGCCGGCTGCCGGTTCCTGGGCGGAGGATGCGGCTGCTCCGTGAAGCCCGCGGGATACAGTGGGACGGGGGCCCTGCAGGGGCTGGGGCCAGCGCAGAGGGGAGCACCCCGTCTCCCAGGGGCAGGATAACAGGAATAGGATGGAAGTTTCTGCTGCCCCGTGGGGCCGGGGGTGATTGCCCGCAGCCGGGCTGGTACAGGAGCCGGGACCACCGAGCGCGGCTGGCAGGCGGAAGTGGTTTTTTGTGCTGTCAAATTAAGCTCTGAAATTCCTTGGCGTGCAGCACCACGGACACGGAGAGTTAATGCAAGGCTAAAACATGATCCATCAAACTCGGAGAAGAAAAAACATCTATTGCAGCCACCTCATCGCAAACCACGGCCTCCCCGCGCCGGCCACCCAGGGCTCCGGGGCTGGGCACGCGCCGTGCCGGGCGCTCTCCGTCAGCGCGAGCAGGAGGTGTTTGCGAGCCAGGGAGTTGCCTTTCTTGCTTCTTCGATGGCCACACTCCTTTCTCAGGTTTTGCCCTCCAAAACAAGGGTGTGCCCATAATGCTCAACTATTTTAAGACCACTGGGAGCCGGCTGCTTCCTGCCGGTCCCGAGCGCGGCCGTTACACGAGCAAGGAGCCACTTCCCCGGGGGAGCGGGGCAGAGGGTCCCGCACCGAAGGCTCACCCGGCCACCTCGGGGCTCCGGCCAGCAGCGTCCCGGCACCGCTGCCCAAGCTGAGCAGGTCCCCAGCGCCCTGTCACCCATCGCAGTGCCATCATGTGCCCGTCGTTTTTATAATGTCAGGCTTAGGTTCATAGCCCAGCACATTTGTCCTTGCCTGGCTTTTTAACACCCAGACACCGGGTAGGACCCTAAACAGCCACGACCGCCGCAGGGCTGCTCGTGTGCGTGGACGTGGCGGTGCACGTCGCTTTGGAGGCGGGCAGAGCCGTGGGACAGCGGGAGCTGCTCGCGTTCGGGGTGCACCCGGCGGTGGGCACCTCACGGAGCAAGCGGTGCCCCTTCCAGACCCACCCACGAGCTGGCGGGGGAGCGAAGCGCTGCTCGGCCGCGTGCTGCCTTGCCACAGGCCTGCGAACACACGTGTGCACGTACGTCTGTGTATATATTGTAGCCATAGGCGCATATACATATAGCTATGCGTTGATATATAGGTGTACGCACCCTCCAACCTCTCCCATTCACCGCTCTCCTGCCGCGGGGCCGTGCTCGCCCTCGGGAGCTGCCTCGCCTGCTGGGGTGGGCATCGCACCCGCCGCCGCACCTTGCTGTTTGCACTGGACCAGGGACAGCGTCCCCAGCCCGGGGCAGCCCGGGCACCCAGCCCACCCTGGGGTGCCCTGATGGGGAGGAGGGCACAGGGGAGGAAGGCCAGCAGCGCAGAAGGGGAAATCACAGGCTTTAACCCCACGAATGAAGCAAACCACCCTGAAAGGCTTTCTGATTCAACCAGTTATCCCCTTGCTAACCCTGCTTTTGTGTGGTCTCCCGTGGGGCTGGAGAGCCTCCCGCCACCCCCGGCTCCCTACATGTCCCTTGGGGATGGGATGCCACAGGCCACCCTGCAGACCCCATCCCGCTTTCCCCACCGGCACGGGTCAGGCTTTGATTTACACGGTGGAAGCTGCCCCAGCTGCAGGCCCAGCCCTGGTGAGAGCCACGCTGGGGTACCCGCTGCAGCCGGGCGGAGGGGACCGTCCCCGGGAAAATGGATGGACAGGGACTTCTCACAAGGGTGTGTAGTGATAGGACAAGGGGGAACGGCTCTACACTAAAAGAGGGCAGATTTAGATTAGATATTAGGAAGAAATTCTTCACCATGAGGGTGGTGAGGCCCTGGCCCAGGCTGCCCAGAGAAGCTGTGGCTGCCCCCTCCCTGGCAGTGTTCAAGGCCGGGTTGGATGGAGCTCTGAGCACCCTGGGCTGGTGGAAGATGTCCCTGCTCATGACAGGGGGATTGGAACCAGATGAGCTTTAAGGTCCCTTCCAACCCCTTACCATTCCGTGATTCTGTAAAAGCCACCCTGCGGGGCCTGTCCCAGCGCGGGGGGCTGGGGATGCCCCCGGGAGGGGGGAGCAGCCCCCCGGGGCAGCCCGGCATCTCGCCCGCACCCCCGCACCCCCGCCTGTGCCCGCTCGACCCCCCCCGGTGGACGCGAGGGGCGGGGGGACAGCGGCGGGAGGCTGGGGAGGGGGGGTTCCGTGGGATACGGCGCTGGGGGACGCGGGGACCCCACGCGTGCTGCGGGTGACGTGGCACCGGGACCCCCCCCCCGACCCTCCCGACCACCCAGGCGGGGCCGAGCCGGGCGCAGCGCCGTGCTCCGCCCCGCTCCCTTCCCTTCCTCTCCCTCCTCCTTCCTCGCTCCTCCTCCTCCTCCTCCTCCCCCCCATCCCCGGCCGGCGGCGGAGGGCGGCCCCGGGCTCCGGGCGCTCCCGCTCCCCTTTGTTCGCGGCGCTGATGGCGGCCGGGCCGGGCGGCGGGCCCGGGGCTCCCAGCGAGGCGGAGGCGGCTCAGCTGTGCCGCAGCCTGGAGGTGGGCACCGTCATGACCCTCTTCTATTCCAAAAAGTCGCAGAGGCCCGAAAGGAAAACTTTCCAGGTGAAGCTGGAGACGCGGCAGGTCACCTGGAGCCGCGGGTCCGAGAAGGTGGAGGGAGCCGGTGAGTGCGGGGGGGGGGGGCGGCCGGGAGACCCGGGGAGGAGGAGGAGGAGGAGGAGGAGGAGGAGGAGGAGGAGGAGGAGGAGGGCTCCGGCTGGGGCTGCCCCGCACCCACGGCCCCGAGGGACCCCGAGCCCTCCCGGGGAGCCGCCGTTCGCCGGCTCGGTGCGGGGGAGAGGGGGGACACGCACCCACCCAGCACCTACCCCAGGCTCCGTGTGCCCGCCGTCTCCCCGCGCAGCTCGGCTGGCGGTGGGGGGGTGGGGAGGGGGGGGGTCCCCGGTGTCCGGGAACCGGCAAGCCGCAGGGGATGCGCGGGCCGGCACCGCCATGGCCGACCCCCCCCCCCCCCATCCGACCTGGGGCATCGCTCTTGGGCGCCGGGCTTCCCCCCGGGGTCCCGGGGGGAGCCGGTGCCTTTCCCCGGGGGGAGCCGGTGCCTTTCCCCGGGGGGAGCCTTTGGCTCCCGGCGCCTGGAAGCCGTAGGGAGAGGCGGGATGGTTTGAGCCCCGTCGGGGCCGCGTCTCGACGCAACGGATGAGATGAAACGGGAAAAAGCAGAAAAACCAACCCCAAAGGCTGCCCTGCAGCTCCGTGCTCTTCCGTCTGCCCCCTGCGCGTCTGCCCCGGGCTCCCGCACGCCCCGGGCTCCCGCAGCCCCAGGTAGCGTCGCTGCCGTGGGTTTCCCGGGCGGGGGAGACGATGCGAAGCCCCGCAGACGGGTGGGAAGGGGGAGAGGGGAGGGAGGCCCCGCACTGGGAAACTTTGAACCTCGGCGTGTGTTTCCTAGGTTACTGCTGTTTCTCTTAAATTACCTTTCCCGCCCCCCCAGCGCCGGGACAGCGGCTCCGTTCGGTGCCGGGGGCGAGGAAGAGGGGAGGGATGAAGGCGATGCGACCTAAGGCCTTCCCCGCGCCGAGGGGTGCGAAGGGGCGAGCGAGGCCATGGAGGGGTGGTCGTCCCGCCCGGCGAGTGCTGCTGGCCCGGGGTGGAAAGGCTGGGTGCTGTTAGTGTTGCTGGGGGGCTCGGGTGAAGGAAGGAGGTGGAGGCGATGGGCACGGCTCTGCGGCAGGACCCCAAAATGCTGCTGCGTCCAGTCTGGGGCTTTGGTTTGCCTTAAGACCCTCAGGGTCCTCTAGCTTTTGCCCAGCGGCATCTCCAGGCAGATCTGGAAGGAGCCTCGGGCTCTGTTAGCACCACCGGGACGGGAAGCTCCCCCGCTCATTTCCAGGGTGGTCTGTAGGAGCTTTGAGGCGGTGGGAGAGGGAGGAGAGCACAGCACGCCATTGGCCCTGGGTTCGAGTTGTTCTCCAAGCAAGGCCAGGCCCCCGTTGCTTTGCTGGCGAGGCACTGGTTTCTGGCAGTGTCTGCAGACCGCGGGGGTCCATGGCCCGTGGGGGGACGGAGCTCCCACCAACGTCTACACAGGTGGTTGTTCCTGTGGGCAGACCTAAGCGCGTGGTGCAGTCCTGGTAAGGCTGGGACCTTAACGTCGGGGAAATGTACAGAATAATTTGAAGTTCTGTACCAAAACTGTGGTGGTAACGATGACGATAATGTCATGGCTGCGAGGATTCCCTGTGCTCACCGACAGCCAAGAGCGGATCAGCAAAGGCAGAGAGCGTGTCATAGAGTCATTTAGGTTGGAAAAGACCCTGAAGATCAGTCCCAGGAACTGAGATGATCAACTAGAAAAAACAAAACCAAATCTACAGGTTTCTAGTGAAAGAAAAACAAGAGCTGGTGAACACGGGGCAGCCAGTCTCCTCGCATCTCCTTACACGTCGCAGAGGAGAATTGCTCGGGGGCTCTGCTGTGCCACAGCTGGTGGCCGTGGGCCCTGGGCTCCCCGCCGCGTTCCTGCAAAGCGCACGGTGTCCCCGCGGTGCGTGCGGCCCTCCCGAGAGGCGAGGTGGGCCGTGCTGGAGGGAGAGGACATGAGCCTGAAGAGCTGCTGTTTCTTCAGCCCCATCTCTCTGGTGCAGGATACTCTCCCCATGGCCTCCCCTCTGCACCCGAGCACCTCGCCCTGTCCTCAGTCCCCTCCCTGGGGTCAGCCAGCCCCCCGCGCAGCACCCCTCCTCTCGCCCCTCTTCCTTCGCCGCGCGGAGAAGCAGAGCTTTGCTTGAACGCTTCCTGGACAGAAGTGTGGGAGCTCCAGGTGGAAATATCGGCTTGTGTACACAGGCAGTGGCTGTGTATCTAGACAGGCGAGGCCAAGCCGCGCGATGGATGGCCAGCAATACCAGGTTGTTGGCCAGCTTCCCTATTTTTATCTGGATGTGCTTGCTGGGTGGAAAAGGACGCCTGGGAAAACCGAGGTGTGTGACAGCTCCACTTCGCGTGGCAGGTACACGGATGTGTTCTCCCCCTGCCTCATCCCGCCCTTGAAGACCAGCCTTGACTAGCTCAGCGTTCACATGGCCGTGGTGGGAACCAGAGGGGGAAGTGATCTGGAGTCAAGTTAATCACCTGCAGTGCAGGGAAGTCCCAGCCATGAGCAATGACTGACCCAGTTCTCCCCATGGAGACAAGCCATGCTGATGTGGGGAGCAGGAGGCTGGGGCTGGCAGGACAATTGGGGTTTGCTTTTTGTGGCGGTACTGGTTTGGGTCTAACTTGCAATACGAGTGAGGCCATGAGCAGAGGAGAGCAGCCAGCTGTCAGGAGGTGAGGTGTTCCTTCACATGGAACAGCATCTCCACCGGACAGTGCCTGCGGGTCAAAGACTGCTGTGTTCGTGGGTTGGTAATGAATGCTCTTGTGTTTCTTGACATATGGAGACCAGAAGGGAGCTTCAGATCCCCCTGGACACAAATTAGTTGTCTAAGTAGGAACAATCCTGGGTTTTTACCCATTTCAGAACAGGGGAGTATCCATGGTATATCACATGTTGAGGTTTCGGACTCAGGGCATGTCTGTGTAGATGGCCATGTCCTGAAGAGGTATTTGTCTCCATGAACACCTGAGCATGGAGGAGCTCTGCTCCTTTCTCTGCAGCTGATGGGCTTTGCAGAAACAAGATGCGTGTTTGCCCCGAGAAGGGGTGGGCAGTGCTGGGGGACCTGGCTCCGTTACTGACCCTGTTGGGAAGAGCACAGCTCCGGTGGCTGCAGCTCGGGAAGCCTCCTGCTGCGTGGTAGGCAGCGCACGAGGGGATGGAAGGTTGGCTGGCTCATCTCCAGGTGACCTCAGGCACGTGGGCTAAAGCTGTGGCGTCCCAGGGGGAGAGGGCCTCCAGGCACAGTCGTGGTCATCGTTCCTTGGCGTGGTGCCGCTTGTTTCAGAGCTTCGGCATCGCTGTGGGCAATGGCGTGGAGCTGCTGCTTCCCCAGGCTCTGCGGGCACTCGTCTGTCAGCGCTTCTCATCTCTTCTGAGCTCTGGGTGGTTGCAGCAGCCAGCCAGTTGTTTGCCTTCACCTCCATGAAAAGCTGTGTTTGGTGGTGCTTGGCTTCGTGGTGCCTGCTGACCTGGAGCTTACAGGGGAGCAGAGCCTGAGCAGGCTTCAGGCCACCCCACCGCTGGAGAGCGGCGTGCCCGGAGGAAGGTCCAGGGAAACCCCTGTCCTCCGTGCCTTGGTGCCTCGCTGGTGCTACGCTGTCAGTCTGACAGCTGCTCCCTGACCACACGGGTGCGTGGCTCCCAGCTCTGCTGGCCATGCCGCTTGTGCCAGGAGGTGATGGGACATCTTTTATTTCAAGTTACTGAAGCGAGCAGGGTCTGAGCTCGTGTCTTTTGGCACGTGAGGACAAAGCACTTGGTGTTGAACAGCATCTCTTAACAGTGGCGAGGTTGGACCGGAGGGGTGCTGACCGGGGAGTAGCTTCTCTTCGGTGGGGTGGGTGGCATCACCACACACGCTACAGATGTGCAGGCCAGCAGCCAGCCTCGCTGGCCACCACCAAACCGCCCAGCCTTGCCTTCCTCCTGCCGTGGGGTGTTGGGGGGTGCTGGGGTTATGGTGCCGGGCGAGGGGGGGCCCTGGCTGGTGTGACAGCCCTCTTCTTCGTCCCCTGTCTTTGTGACTCTTGTGTAGCGCTTTGTGAGCGTTGCATGAAGAGTGACCTTGTGCGTTCATGGTCAGCGTGCGTCCCCGCCGTGAGCAGCGCTGACTCAGCAGCAGGCAGAGCAGGGGCTCCAGCCAGCTGGGCTCCCAGATGAAGAACCTCTTCTGTTGGAGAGGACCCACCTCCTGCTCTTCGTTAAGCTCGTTAGCTCATGCCAGGGCACCCTGGCTCTTGGTGAGCGGAATCAGCTGAGGGACGGGGAGGAGGGGGCAAACTTGTCTGTGCGGGAAGCCTTTCGCTTTGGAAAGTGGTCACCTCCTTCTCCTGTGCTTTTTCAAAACTGAAACTCTGCGAAATGCAATTATGGTTTATGCAAAAAGCAAGGTCATTTTTTCCAATTAATATTTGTTTTTGTCCAAAAGGTTTTCAGCCAGCTCTAATTACCAGCGCATTGCTTTCCTGCTAATCAGCTCTGCAGAAGGCCTGGCTGTTGCGATGGGAAGAGCTTTAAGAATTCTCTGTTCTTTTTGCTGGTCACCCGGCACGGAGGAGAGCTGATCCCTCGAGTCAGTTGTCTGTTAGGCATATATTTTTTTTAAACTTCCTGTGTTACCTAATTCTTTTTTTTAATATAAAAGGGTCTTGCATTCATAACTGCACATGCTGGGGGGTTATAGGCCAGCTGCTAATTGATCTGTTTGCCTTGAAACACGTCAGAAAATTCAGAGTTTGCTCAGAGAGTGAGCTGAAAATTTGGAGCAGATGTTTGTTTTATAGGGGAGAAAGGGGGGGGGGGGGAATAAAAACCCCACCTCGCAAAAGCCCTGGTTGCATTCTTGCTTTCAGTGAAATGAGCTCAGTCCCGTGGAAGCGGAGAAAACCCATCGCCTGTGTAAAAGAGAAGGCAGGAACTGTAAAATATTAATACGAAGTGACTCAAAGGTGGCTCGTACTCACCTCATCCTTTCCAGCTACCTGCCTCCTTTGGTAGTCCACCGAGGCACAGCTTTTACTTGTTTTAATTTTATTTTTTTGAGGCCGTCTGCCTAAGCTGAGGGGCTTGGAGCTCTGGAGAGGCGAGCAGAGCAGGAGTGGCTTTCAAGGATGAGCAGCCTTCAGGGTCGGATCCTCTTGGGGTGCGGGTTGGCAGCTCCACCATGGGCCCCCCAGCCGCAGGGTGCAGCCCCTCGCAGCGGGCAGGGGAGGGGGGCTCGAGGTGCCTTGAGCAGGGGCTGCAGAGGTTGCTGGTGGGGGAAGGAGAGAGCACGACTTGTGACCGCTGTAATGGTTAAAGATTCCCCTGCTGAAGCTCTGCCGTGGGAGTTTGTCGAGTGAAGGGTTTTTTTGTGTCGTTACCAGTCCCCTTCCTGCTTACTAGGAGATTTGTGTTAAACTGGGGAAAGCAAACGAGCTCTCCTCTGCCTCCAGCTCCGAACTGAAACGGCCTCTTTCCCTCGCTTTACACCGCCGTGTAACCTCCTTTCTCTTCAGTAGTGTCTGCCAGGACAAACAGGCTAGAAGACCCCTACTCACGCAGCAGTCGACACATCACAAATTACCTCCTCCCTCGGCATCTCAGAAGCTTCTCCGCAGCCCGGAGAGCAGCTAGAGGTCAGCGGGCCGGGAGACCTGTGCCACCCGCGCCCGCCTTGGCCGGTCCCTGCGTTTGCCAGTCAGCCATGTGGAAGGTATCGGCCCACGGGTTTTAAGCTCGCTAATTAAAACGTGCTGGAGAGGTTTGGCGTAGTGTCGGGCTGATTACTTCTCCGCTACGCCGAGGGCCTGAGCGCTCTGGGTTTTTCGGGGCAGAAGCGCCGGGGCTTGGCTTTCTCCCTGCCTGCAGGCAGCCTGTGGGCTGCACACCACGTGTGGGTCTGCGTGAGCTGGGGCTGAGATCTGGCCTCGCAGAGGAGCACCTCGCGTGCTCGGTGCCGTCGCCTCCCGTCTCCGAGGCCACTTTTGTCGGGGGGTTTCGTGCAGGGCTGCTAACGTGCCCCGTCGCCGAGCTGAGCCAGCGGTTGCCCAGCCCAGTCTGTGATCGTTTTACTGCTCTTTGTTTTCGCTCCGTTCCCTGCGCCGTGGGGGCAGCCGTTCTTATCGCTGAAGCGTTTGCTCGGCTCTGTTATCTCATCGCGGTGGTGTGCGCTGCGAACATCCCGAAGACGCGCCGGCTGTTAGCCATGGCCATCGCCTGGCCCTGAGCGAGCAGACCTGTGACCTTCTGCATATCTCGCAGATTGCAGATGGAGGAGGAAAGGCTTGCCTGCGGTCTCAGCAAGAGTCTGGGGGGGAATTGGTGCTAAAGTCCCCGTCCCTGAGCCGTGCTGAGGTCCCCGTCCCTAAGCGTTACCCGTGGCAGAGCAGGCTTGACCACCGACTTGGCCCAGGGGTGCAGCCTTCGTTTAGTTTTTGTGGTCCTGGGAACTCAGGGACTGCTCTTTGGCTGGGACCTTCCCCTTCAGAGAGCGCGGGGACCGTTGTGTCCCCTGGGAAGTGACCCAGGTGACACTGCTGCACCGTGATGGGCAGTCTGGCCAGGAGGTAAATCTTGCCAACGCTTGGGATGGAGCAGGAGCTCCGGGAGTACAAGCGCACAGTTGAGACTGCTTCACAGTCTGGGCCACATCACACAAGCTTCTGCTTGTGTCCTGCCCTGAGCAGCTGCTCAGCCCGTGGATGGTACCTTGTGAAGCTGCTGGAAGTGGGGCACGTTGGATTGTGCGCCCACGTCCTCTGTCTCTGCCGGAGCGGGATCCTGCTGGGATCGGTGCTGCAAACTGTTTGTGCCGAGCGTCTCACCCCGGCCATGAAACTGGCTGGCAGGAGCTGTGAGGCTGCTTCCAGATCAGCCCACCGTCGAGCATGGGGATTCCAGTCCTGCAGGGCTGTAGAAACGCAGCGGGACCGCGCCGTCGGTGGGCCGTAGTTCGTTAGCTGAAGGGGCCAACAGCGACAGCCTCTGCGCAATGGCAGGTCAGCGAAAAGCGGGGCGGCTGGTCTGGGCTCAGAGGTGCGTGGCGGGGCTTCTCGGAGCCGGGTGGCCTGGCTGGGGCTGCAGCCAGCCCCTTGTGCTGCGTCCCCGTTCCTCAGCTGTCGCAGGCTCGGTAGGACCCGCTGTAAAGCACACGACGAAGGAGGGTGCGGGGAGTGCAGGAAGAGCTTGCAGCGTGTGGCGAGGAGGTGTGGGGCTTCGAGCACAAAAACCTCATGCGGCTCCAAGTTTAAACCATCAGCTGAACCTTGTTATACAGTAAAAGGAAATGTCTGAAGTTGGTGGAGAAGTTGGGCTTTTTTCTTCTGTAGCGTGCTCTGAGGTTTAAGGGCAGTAGAAATCAGAAATCAGTGGGGCTTAAACTTTGAAGTCCTTACGATGCTTTTGAAAAGTTACCCCCACAGCCTCCCTGCTTCCCCTTGGCCAAAGGAGCTTGGAGAGCGGACGGTGGAAGATGATGCCGGAATAGAGCAACTGGAATGATACCTACCTAGACAAGGAGAAAAGAAGTAAGGTTTGTGTGTTCAACAGATACCTGCAGCTGTGTGGAGAAAATGATTCGGTATCTGACAGCCAGGGATGCTCACGGAAACCTGAGACCGTCCCAGCCAACGCGTACCTGTGAGTCTGGGCGGCTCGCTTCGTCACCGTGTTTGCTGCTGCTGGCTCTTTCCTGCCGGTATCGCGTACGAGATCGGTTGAATATCTAGCACATCCTCCGCGCAGTGACTGTATCCTGCCGCGCACGGGGCGGGGGGCGGGTGAGCTCATGGCTTTTCCTCCTCATCTGTTCCGCCGAGCACGGTGTCTGCGGGAGGTGTTGCATCAGGCGGCGGCGGGAGGGTGTCTCCCAGACCCGGGAGAGCCCTCGGGAGGGGGACACGGTGACAACAGCCGCTCCTGAAGGGACTCTGCAGTGCTGGAGAAACCTTTCCTTGGAAATGGTTTTAGTCTTTCAGTTTTGAGGATTTTTATGTTGCACAAAGAGCCATTTTACATGGAACAAGCTTTTTTGACATTGATTCAAATGAGAAACTTCCTCATTTCTGAGTATTTTCTGCCTTTCTAAAGATCTCCCAGCACTAGGAGCTGCAGACGGGGCTCTCTGCTTCTGCCCGACGGCTGTGCCGGGCTCATCCCTCCTGTCCCAGCTCTCCTTATCTCTGGGCACCTCGCTGCCTCTTAGTACATCCCCACCACGTATCAAACACCAGGATGTATCAGACAGCGGGAGAACACGTGATTATGCTCGTGTGGGGCACCCTGAGCACCCAAAGGCCAAGGGCTGACGTCTCTTGTAGAGGATGGCAGCTCGAAATCTGTAGCAGTCAGCAGAGCTTTACGAAGCTGTCAGCCCGTACCCCAAAAAGTGCCTGCAATTTTCAAACTGCTTTTCAGCTCCATCTCTGCTGCCTGTGTGGTCTGGTGGCTCCTCAGCCTGATTTGAGGCTGGGGGTCCTGGACTGAACCAGCTGGAGAGCCGTGGGAAAGCCTTCCAGAGTTGGGAACGGGCCTCTCCCTTGCTGTCTTCTGCAGCTCCTACCTTCTGTTTGCAAACACTTGTGGTTCTGAGGTTTTGGTCAGCCGTGCCTTCTCGTGCTGTTAATACAGTGCCCCGATGCTCGCCCGGCCACCCGCAGGCAGGCAAACCCACATCCTTCTTTTAAAATTGCCCCAGCAAACGTCGTGGTGCAGCGCGTAAGCTGCCGTGGAGGGGATGCTTTGCTGAGCTGCCTTGGTCTGCTGGCCTGGAGGGTGGCATGGCCAACAGCCGTGGCAGAAGGGGCAGCACCCTGCCTCATGGGTTGTTTCTTCTCCCCCACCCATTGCAAATGCTTTTTTTTTTTTTCCTTGGAATGTGACATTTTTTTTCCTGTCTTGACACACAAAATCATCACGCCCAGAGCTGTGCTCCCTCGTGTTTGCAGCTCGGCCTCTCTGCTCACCCCCAGCCTTTACCCGTACAAGGATGCGTGCAGGGCTGCTGCTCCTGCAGACGTGGTCGCTGCTGCCTTCCCGCCCTTGGCCCTTGGGGTAGTGACCCATGGGGTGAATTGTCCTCAGGGGCTGCCTTGGGTTGCCTTTTCCCTCTGGCTTCAAAACCCCTCACCCAGCAGCTGATGCACCGTAACTCTGCTCCGCTGCCGGGATGGCGGTGCCTGGAGGGATGGGCACGGGCGATGCCGCGGCTGCTCTGCTGCCTCCTGACACCGTGAGCTGCTCCAGCGCGGCCGTGTCCTGCTCTCCATCTCTGCTGGAGCTCCCCCGATCCATCCCGTGGTGTGCCTTGCTCCTCTCCTCCCGGGTGTGCGCTGCACTGGGCCCCATCCTGCTCTGCAGGAGCATCTATCTGCTCTGGGGCTGCACCGGCCAGGGTTGGAAATTGTTGTCACCGAGAGGGGACGTCAGGGAAGGCTGTCACAGCAGGCTGTGCCCGTGAGGATGCTGGGTAGAGCAGCTGCTTGAGAGTCTTTTTCCTGTTTACTTGCTCCCAGAAGTGCCGGGTGATGTGGTGGTTAAAGGACATCCCTCCTGCATGTGCCGATACATCCTTCATCCCTACTCCTCACCCTCGCCGGGGGTGTCTCTGCACGTGTGGTCCCCAGCCCGTCAGCCAGGTCCGATGGCAGGGGATCAGCCATGTCGGGAGCACGGGATGTCCAAGAGGACTTTAACCCCCTTGGCACCCTGCCCTGTAAATCTGCACCCCATAAATCTGCTTTCCAGCTGGCGGAGAGGGGCAGAGGGAGGAGCTGGCTCGGTTTGTTTGCTGAGCGCTCAGGTGCTGCCTGACGTGGTCCTCCTCGGTGCAAGCGAAGGGCCAGGCTCTCGTGCTCCTGGGCTGCGTCGGAGCAGAAGCAGGGAGCCTGCTGCCTCGTCTGCCCGAGCTGCCGTGCTCGGGTCCTGCTGCCAGCGCCTGTCACACAGGCATCACTCGTCTACCTCTGACTCCTCCAGCTGGGGTCCCAGGGTACTTTGGGTACCCCCCTCTCCTTCGAGCCTGCAGTTCTTGTCCTGCTAATTCTTGCCAGCTCACAGCCCTCGACTTCAGAGGACCAAAAAGCTGTCCTGAGTCCCAGAGCAGACCCCAAGCGGTGCCTGGGCTTGCCTGGCAGCAGGGAGTTGGTTCTGCTGGGACACAACTTGGCTCCACATCCCAGCAAAGCAGCAGAAATTGTTTTATCTTTTTTCTTTTTTTTTTCCTCTCTGGTGTCTCACATGTCATTTAATGCGTTGTGTCAGCCTGTTCTCAAGTCTTGCTGCTGGTTGGAGCATGGTTCCTGTAATCCCCAGCAGCTCAGACTCTGGGGCATGTTATGAAAAGGCCTGGAGATGAGGGCATGAAATTTTGGAGCATTGGCACATCAGGTTTGGTATGAACCATGGAGAAGGTCGGTGTGCAAGCAGGAGGAGGTCTCCAGTTCTGGTGACCAAATAAATCCTAGGTGAGGTCATTAAGAAAAAAACAAACCCAAGTGGTTGAGGAACCTGGTGTGAAGACCATCACCAAAAGCTCCTGCTTCTGCTACGTAAACTGAAGATAATGTCTCCTGCTAGGGCTGTGCATGGCTTAGGTAGGATCTGCTCAGTGCCTGGAGATCTCCAGTTGGGTGGTGCTGTAAGAGGAAGCCATTGACTGGTTGTCAACCATACTCTTGCCTTGGTGAGGGAGGGTGAAGCCAGCACCATCAGTGGTCTCATCATGGTTAGTGCAGATAGAGCAAAACTGGTGAAAAGGGAAGGGGAGATTCACTGTTTCCGGAAATTTTGAACCACTCTGGGACAAAGCAGGTTTGGTTTCACCAGCAGCCGCTCTGGTAGCTCTGCCGCTTTCTCTGGTTCATGGTATGGTGGGTGGAAGGGACTCTCATGGAGAGTCCAAGGGGGAGGAGGTGACTTGGGGAGCTCTAGGGGAGGGCTCACATCTGGAAATCACATCTGTGCTTTGGTGAGCACTCAGTCCTTGCCGTCTCGAAACAGCTTTTGAGCTGAGCATGGTGGGGAAGAGGTCAGGCTGTTGTGGTGACCTCAAATGGCTCAGCAGCAGAAGGGACCTTTGTCCTGTTCTTCTCATCCCAACTTTACCCTGACAGTGAAGAGCTCAAGCCCTGGTGGGGACAGGAACGAGCCATCTCCCTGCTGCCTGTTCAATGTCCTGGCCAGCAGTTGTCTTTGCTGTTAAATCGCTGTCATGGAAACTTGATTGCATCGAGCGATGGGACGGGTGAAATCTGAGTCATGGCATCTGAACATCACTGGCATTTGCTGCCAGTGTGACAGATCTTTTCTGTTCTTCAGTTTTCACTCCTCACCTTTGTGCCCAGTCCTGGGGACAGTGTGTGGTCACTTTTGTCTCCATTTGCTTTGTGATGGGACATGACTCTCCAGACATGGAAGAGTCAAGAAGGCACCTATGTTGGGTGCAAAATTCCCCGGAGAGCTCCAGGGAGAGCTTGCTGCTGCTGGACATCCAGGTCACCAGATCCGCCTCTGGCAGGGCTTCCTCACTGGCCCTGCCAAAGCTCCTGGCTGTCATGCTGTGAGCTGGTGAGCTGTGCCTTTGACTGCCTTGCGCGCTCAGGAACCCCTGGATTGCCATGTCTGCCCTGCTTTCCTGCTTCGTTTTTTCCAGTCTGCTTGGTCCCATCCCCTTCCCCTCCCCAGCAGCGCTGGCAGTGGGTAGGAGTCCTCCAGCTGGCTGAGAGTCTGGGGACACCAGCGGCCCTGTGAGCTCAAGGAGAGGGATGCGGGGACATAGCACAGCAATGCTCCCTGTTGGGCCCTTCGATGGGAGACCCCTGCGCTGAGAGAAGCTTTCCTGAGCATCTCGCCCCCTCTGTGCCGAGACGCAGCGCTGTCGGGTGCTGCCATCGATCCATCCCTGCCCTCTGCAGTACCTCTCGGATCTCCTCACCGCCGCCCAGGAGAGAGGGAGGGAGGGAGGGAGAGGCAGGCTGGAGGAGCTGTGCTTGAAGATCTTCAGCTTCCCCCATCCTCCCACCGCTTTGTTATGCTCCTGTAAGGTCATTACATTTCTCGCCCAGGCAGGGCTGAGGGGGATGGAGCCCTCGACGCCACGCAAGAACAAGGTCACCTTGGGGCTGGCTTACAGAGCCATCCCTAGACAGATCGTCTGTCCAGAAGCACTGGTGCCGGCTTCCCCTTTCCATTTGAGTCAGGGGAAGCTTGTGCCTTTCAAACAGACCAGGCTGATGACTGAAGGGTTGCTCTGCAGGCTGCCACCAGCCTTATTTCATCCGAGGAAGGGACATGGACTTCTGCAGAGCAGCGTCTGTGCAAGCAAAAACTGGGGCTTACCCTACCTGGAGTAGCTCTGCTTGTATTTGGGGTGGAAACGTGCTCCTGTGTCCTGCATGGTGGAGGTGCAACAAGTCCAGTGCTCTCACGGGTGCCAGCCCATGACTTCACACAGACAAAATTTCCATGGAGGGCAAGAGGGAGCCCCGAAGCATCCCAGGAGGGGGACTGCTGGGGCCCTCAGCTGGTGTTTGCTGTCTGGGCTGCCTGTCTCCTCGAGCTCCCCACCGCTGCCCTCGCAGGGCTGTGGTGGAGGGACAGGGTTGCTGGTGTCCAGCGAGGGGGACGTTTGTGCTTCCCAGACCCGGCACTGAGCTGGGTGAATTCTGCACCATGAACTGTGACTCTGCTTTCACGCTTTGCAGACGATTTGTGTTGCTCGGGGTTCACCCCTCCTCATAGTGGCTGTCCTAAAATTGGGTGCCTGCATCCTGCTGTAGACGGATAAGATAACCTCTAGGAGAGACCCCAAACTGGGTGGTGGGAGGGTATCTGGAGGGAGACATCAAATGGGCTCGCCCTGTTCTTTGCTCTTTCCGCAGTGTTCCCTGCTGGCCCCCCCAGAGGGGAGGTGTGGGCCAGATGTGCTCTCTCCGTAGTCATGGAAGAGGTCTGTCTCCGAAGAAGTTTCTTCTCACCTACCTTGTGTGCTTGCGTAGGGCTGGACTGAAGTGCCATCCCTCCTTGGACTGCGAAGGGAGCCCCAGTGGGATGTTCTGTTTCCAGTGCCGTGGGAGAAAGCCTAGACTGGGAGAGCCGGTAGGAGCGTAGCATCCTTACGAGACGTTCATCTGCTCGGGGGGGAGAGCCTGGCTGTGGGACTGGGGCAATGCTTGCTTTTTCCATCCAGCAAGACCCCCGCGTGCCCTGCAAACAGCCCTGCCAAAGGCTGTGCCGGCAGCGAAACAGCCTGAGGGGAGAGAGCAGCCGGGAGAGCAGAGAGCTGGTCCCTCTGCAGGGGTGGAGGTGTTCCCTGGAATAGCCCTGCTAATTAACCGCAGATCATTAGCAGGCGTTAGGGCAGGAGGCGTGGGGGATGACTCCTACCCCCGTTTCTCCCAAGCTTCCCGTTGGAGAAGTCTCGGCTGCAGGTGCCTGGAGGCAGGGCTGCTCGGAGGACGTGGAAGGATATCGGGAGTGGGGAGCTCCTGGTGCTCCTTCAGGGGCTTCGGCTGTGACTGCGACAAGTGACCGGGTCCCAGGATCAGTGTCCCACCTCTGCTCCTTTGCTTTATTCGCTGTTGTGGCTTCTTGTCCGGCTTTGGGATGGGCATACTGGTGTGGTGTTTGTGGCAGGTGCTGTGGGCTGCGCGCTCCCTGGTGACATGCTGTCCCTGTCCCCGCTGCTCCAGGGGTGCAACCGAGGGGGCTGTGCAGCAGAGCCTGGGGACGGAGCCACAGTGCTTTGCCCACGGTCACGCAGGCCGCCAGAGGTAGAGGTGGGGCCAGCACTGCCTTCTTGGCTGCGCTGGGGCCGAGCGGTGGTGAGGGACGTGGTGGCAGCGCTGGCAGGGAGGTGGCTCTGGGCAGGTGACCCTGAGCGTGACGTTGTCCATGGGAGGCTGAGCCCAGCAGAGTGGAAACTGCCAGCCTTTACGTCCCCGGTCTGTGCTGGGCTGTGGGCAGAGGCTGTGAGATAGCAGCATCCTGCTGCGCTCACTTGGGGGATCAGCTTTGGTTTTTACGGTTTTTAAACTCGTATTTTCTTGCAGCTGAGAGTAAGTGGGAGAGATGTGCTGACGATACAGGATAGGTGGCTGCCAGCCCACAGCTACCTCTGCTTCTAGCGTCGGGTGGATGTTCGTGAGCTCTTGAAGGCCATCCGGGTGAGGCTGAAGCTGGTGGAGCAGCAAGGTCTGGGTCAGCCTGGGGAGAGGTCCACAGGGCGATGTCTGGGCAGGACCTTTGCCTCCCTGCTCCAGCCCGTAACGCGGGTGCGTGGGATGGAGGAGGGAAGGGGCAGTTCCTCGCATCCTCTCCTCCGACCCGCCGAGCGATGCAGCTGCGTGGCATCCCCTAATCTCCCTGCGCATCTCCTCTAGTTTCCTCTGCAGTTGATAAGGATTTTAGGGGGGGACAGGGGAGGGAGGAGCTGGAGCTCGGAAGCCGCAGGACACGTGGCCCAGGGGCGCAGCGGCAGCCGGGGGCGCGGGCAGGAAGCGCTGGTGCCCGCAGAGCAGCCGCGCAGAGCGGCCGGCGCGTCCCTGCGTGCCCCGCGTGGGCTGCCCGCTGCCGGCGCCTGGGCAGAGGTGCCAGCTCCCGGGGCGGCGTTTAGGCTCTCGGCCAAATCCTCCTGCTCCACGCTGGCTGACGGAGATCGTTGAGGGGTGAGCCAGGATCTGAGTCGGGATCCAGGCTGGTCCCAGTCATCCTGGCTAATTGGGAGCTCCCTGTCGTCCCATCTCCAGCCCACTGGGCTACGTTTTGTCCCAGCATCTTCCCTCCCAAGGTGTTCTCTGCGCGGCTGCTGCTGGGATAGAGCTAATGCGACAGTTGCTTCATAGCAAAACGCGGTGGCTCGGAGAAAAATTGCTGTTTGCTGATAGAGGTAGCAGGGGAGATGAAGCAACTGACCTGAGACACAACTGAGCCGAGCCTGGAGGGGAAAACAGCTTTACCTGCATCTGCTCCTGAGGCAGGAGAAGCACCTGCATGTTGCAACAACGAGAGCAGTGGGGCTCAATGGGCCCCTGAGCAGCCAGGCGGCTGTGGCCCTCCCTGGGACAGTGGTGGGGGTGAGAGCGCTTTTTACAGGGGTTTTGGTGCCTCACTACAAGGGCAGCATGGCCATTTGTGGTTCGGAGAGGATGAGGGGTTCGCTGGGGCACAGGGCGCTGCTGGGCTGGCGCTGATGCTGGCCATGGATGCCTCAGCCATGCCTCCTGCCCGCAGAGAAACTAGTAAGGTCAAATTAGAGGCCTCAGCTGGTTCCTTGCTGTCCTGTCTGGAGAAGCCGTCTGTTAATGGCATGGGATTGTCCTTCGGAAACCTGATAGCTGATGCGCAGCAACGCTGACAGCAGGCGCGGCAGCGAGCGCGGCCGGGAGGAGGATGCAGTAACCCCCTCGCTGCGTCTGTGCAGACGGTTAATTCGCCGCCGTACCGTCTGCCTTAGTGTCCTCTGTTAAGGGAGGCTTGTGGGGTTGAGACGCTGAGCTATTATCGTTCTGAAAACCTATGCTGATGAGAGACGTGTGGCTCCTCCCGCTGAAATGTGTTTCTAACAGGTGGGGGTTACTGCCCCGCTGCTTGCGGGGGGGATAGAAAGTGCAGGACCCCGCTTTTGGCCTTCATTATGGGCACAACGTGCGTTTCGTATGAGCTGCCTCAGTTCTTGCGGTCCGGCCAGATTCAGGCTCAGATGATTTCTGTCTGCCCGATTCCTCCGGCATCCCCGGTGGGTGCAGGGATGGGTCTGTGCGGGGCCAAAAGCCGGGGCTCGCCCGGAGCTTCGCAGGTGGAAGGGGCTCGATGAAGAGCGAAGGGCGGGTGACGGGGCTCCAGACAGCGAGGTGCTGAGGGCTCTGGCCCCCGTCCAGCAAAGCACTTAGCTCACACTCGACCGTTCCCTGAAATCATGGGGGATTTTTGGTTGGTTTTTTTGTTTTTGGGTGGGTTTTTTTTTTTTTTTTTGCTGAGCGGTGTTTGGTTGCAGTCAGCAAATCCAAAGTGTTGAGCGGGTGCGAAGCAGCCCCGGGCTGGGCAGGGTTGCTCGGGGGGTGAGAAACCAGCTGGAGAACCCAGCACGAGAAGGTGGGCTGCAGTCCTCCTCCAGACTCCTGCAGCTCCTCATATCTACTGCTGGCCTGAACAGCCATTTCAGGGGGCTTCCAGGGAAATGCTGGGAGGGAGGTGGCACTACTTCATTCTCCATGCTCTTGCAGAATCGATTTCTCTTATTTTTATCCACATGCACGTAGAAGTCGTGTCTTTTTTTTTTTTTTTTCCCACCGTTCTCCCTTGGCAGCCTTCTCCTGGGGGCCTGACTGCTCAGCACCGCTTCCATGCTGGGAAGCCTGGGGATGACCACAGGGTTGTGCTCAGTGGGATCCACAATGTTAAATAGCAGGATTTTTTTTTTTTTTAACTCTTTTTCTTTGCCAGAGTGAGTAGCCTTGGAGGCTTTTCTGCTGCCCTGGGGCCAGGATCGGTGGGTGTCAGCTAGCTGAGCTCAAGCTGGGCTGGGAGTGACCGTGTGGCTGTCACCCCAGGGAGACATGCTGTGCCGAGCGATGCTTGGCGAGGGGGTGGGTGTTTTCTTGGAGGCTGTCCCCGATAAATCCATCCTGGAAGGTAATCTGGGCTAAAGCCTCTTTTTGTCAGCTTTTTTTTCGTTTGTTTGTCTAATCAGTTTTACATCTTTTCAAAAATCCTCTGGAGGTGGAGATTTTGCAACCCTTGGAGCCCATTCCAGGGTGTCCTTATCCTTACACGTTACAACACCCTATCCATCCGCGGTTGAATGGGGCTTGGACAAAGTTTCGGTTTTAAATGACTGTAAGGGTGGATCTGGTTTTCATGTAACCAGAGGGTAATTTGGGTTTGGTTTTTTATTTCTTAAATGGTGCAGGGGGTGGATCTGGGGTCAGCTTTTTCTTTCTGATGCAACCCACTCCTGCTGAAGTGAAGGCTCTTTGCCCAGAAATGTGACCATGTCGTTTTTTTAAGTGCTGCAGGCAAGTGGAGGTCCAGGACTTGCTTCTGGGAGGAAGGTTGGGAGGCTGTGAAGGACGCAAGCTGTTTGCATGGCCATGGCATGGCTCAGCATGCAATGTGGGACCGTGTGAGGAGCTTAGAGCATCTCTGGGCTGGACGGGTGTTGCTGCCTCCCTCCCAGAGCCTCTCCTGGCTGCTGCCCTCCCATCTCATCCACTGCTTGTCTGTCCCTGCTTGCTGCTGGTCCCTGCTCCGAGACATCTCAGCCCTGCCAGACTGCTGCGGGGTTTATATTCCAGCAGAGAGCTTCCCTCTACCTTTGCCATTGCTGTGGCACCAAGTTCTTCCTTCACTTCCCACTGTCCACATGGGGTGAAGACCAGTTTCTACCTTCTGCAGTGACTGCTGCCTTCCACAGCGTGCTCTGGGAGAGGGCGTCTTGGGGAGGAGGAGATGTGGCTCATTTTGGTGACAGGGTACTTTGAAGGGTTCATCCTGGATTGCCTGCCACTTGTTCCTCTGCCCAGGCGTGCATATGACCTGCGGTGCTGGGGCCCCACCAGATGTTCATCCCCTACTCTATGGCCACATCCCTGGTAGATCTTTCCCAGCAAGGACCCGAGGTGCAGACCCGTGGTGGGACACGTGGGCCACTGTCACAGAGCCCAGCCACCACTCACTTGGGGGGCTTGCTGGTGCTGAGGGTGGCGGAGCGGTGGTTAGACGTCATTTCCAGTGTGCACTCTGCTGTTCTCCATTCGTTGCGCTTGTGGAGAACCTCTGCTGTGCTTCCAGCTCGCCTCCACTTCTCTGCGCTCTCCTTTTTGATTTCCACTCCCTGCTGGAGGCTGGCTGCCAGGTTCCCCTGCTGCCTGCCCGCCCTGGGGGTCTGGGCTCCCCACACAACCCTCCCTGCAGGTTTGCGAAGCCGCAGGGCTCTGCCTGAGTAAACGCAGGTGCTGGCGAGCGGATCCAAGTGCGTGGGATCAGCAGCCCACGGCACTCGCTGTAGCATCCGCGGTGGGAGCAGGCTGGGGGGGACGAAAAGACGAAGGTGGCCCAAGCCCGGGAGGGCAGGGAGGCTGCCGCGGGCACTGGGTGTCCTGCTTACCGGGGTGCCTGGAGACGGCTGTGCTTGACCCGGGGCTCTCGCACGCTGCGGTGGAACTGGTTACTGGTTACGGGTTGGAGTTTGGTTTGTTGTCTGGAATAACGAGCCTGGCGGTGATGGGGACAGGCGGGAGGATGGGGAGAGTGGGACCCGGGCGTGGGGGAGAGGAGTTAGTGCGAGCCAGGGGAGGGCAAGGGGAGGTGGGGCTGGTAGGCTCTGCCTTCGTGGCCCGCAGGTCGCAAGCCTGCCTGCAGCTAGCAGGTAGCAAAGCTGAGGTTGAGCAGTGCTCAGCCCGGGCTGCAAAACCCACCCGGAGCAGGTTCTGCACCGCTCGGCTGCGCGCTCCTGCGGCGGCGGGGCCCTGGCTGGTGCTGTGCAAAGCTGGCGTGACCCCCAGGAGCTGACACGAGCAAAATCAGCGCCAGAAAACCCCGGCGAGACCCGGGCTGTAGCAAGACGCCTTCACCTCTCCTTCCCGCCCTGCATGGTGGCTCCTGGTGCTGCCCTGGCAGAGGGGTGCTGGAGGGAGGACCTGGGCTGGGGCTGGTGCAGGGGAGCAGCGTTTCGGCGCGTGCTGGGTTGGGACGGTGGCATTTGTGCTTGCTGTGCTTCCTGCCCAGAGCCATTTCCTTCCACGCGGCGAGGGGGCCGGAAGGTGTTTGAGTCAGTAGAGACAGCGGCGTTCGAGAGGCTGATCTGCTGCTCTGTGGCAAGAAGAGGGCTGCACAAACCAAACCCTGAACCGCCTTCTCCCCGGCACACGCAGGCATGTTGGGGAGGATGAGAGAGATGAGCAAGCAGCTGCAAGCATGCGTGGGCTGGAGGTTTTTACCCTGCTCCCTCCGGGTGCGCGGTCCTCGCAGAGGCTGCGCTTCGCCCTAGGAATTCCCTGCGTGCTTCTGTCTTTGATAAACGCCTCGCTTGTTCCAGGGCGCTCTCCGCTGCGTGGATTTTAGGTATGCAGTTTGTAACAATAGCTCTGTCTTACTACTTGCTTACTAACCCGCCAGTGCTCCGTGCAGCGAGAGGCGAGTGCAGGGCACAGTTAGCACGCTGCGGTGGCCTGAAGCGGAGGCGAAACTCTTGCAGCGTGATGCAAAGGCAGGCCATTAGTGTTTTGGCACCCTCCTGCAGTACTTACTGCCTGGTCAACTGCCATGAAAACCCAGCTGCCAGTTCTTTCCCGCTGTGCTGGTCAAGCCCTGCATCCTTCAAAGACAGGCATAGTCTTCAGCCCTGCTGTGCACGTCCTGGATGCAAAGACCTTCACTGTGATACGGGTTTTGAAGGGCTGAAATAACATGCTGTCACTAGGGACGTAGCCCGTGGGCAGGTTACGGCAGGGCACGCTAATGTTTGAACTTCCAGCCAGCTCGTTTTCAAAGGGTAGGTGATGCCTTAAAAAGTCACACCCTTGCTTATTTTAGGGAGCTTGTCTGTCCTCCCTTCGCAGCCCCAAGGAACTGGGTCTTTCTGTGCTCTTGTGCCGAGCTGATGAGCTTTGGAGGGTTATTGCAGTGGTCGGCATGGGTACGTCCTGTGCCAGGCTGCCATCATCTCCAGACGCACACCCACGGTGCTGCGCGGTGTGTCCTGCCAGGAGAGGATCCCACGTTCCTCGGGTAGGCTTTACGAGTCTCCCCAGAGTCAAGCCCAGTGTCTGGCTTGCCGCGGCGTTCGTTTGGAGCGAGCATCAGTGCTGTCGGCGGCTGCTGCGGTTGATGAGCAGGTCACATTTCTGCCTAGTTTTAAACTGCAGTAAATTGAAATGAAAGGCGAGCCGGTCCACAGTGAGTGCAGTAAGTGGAGTTTAATTGGGATGAATTACATGCCAGGTTTGCAGTAATCTCCGTCCCGCATTGCTCAGAAGCATCATCTGCTTTGGAAACGTGACTCAGAAATGTTGTTATTTGATTCCCCCAAGCGTTTAAGAAACTATTTTTCCAGGAAGCAAAGATTCTCGGGCTTGCGTGTTTTTTTTTCTTCTTGCTGTTGTTGTTTTCCCTTTGTTTTATGGCAATGAGAGTCCTTTCCCAGAATTTCCTCCGGGGAGGGAGGCTGCGAGCCATTCCCTTACCGTGCTGGCAGCTGCCCTGTGCAGAGGAACACAGCTCGAGGTGGCTGGTTGGAGGTGTCTGCTCCTGCTCTCCGCGAGCCACAGCTGAAGCTGCCAGGATGATGTTGTAGCTGCACCGTCAGATTCACCACCCACACACGCAGCCAGGCAGGTCTGCCTCCTCGCCAGCCCCACGCCTGGGTTTGCCTGGACCTGCCTGGGCCAGCTCTCGCCACCCTGGGCCATTCCTCATGGTCACACTGCTGCCTTACGCTTGGCCACCTTTGGGTTGGCCCACCGGGGACAGCTGCTGAGGTGTGACACCAGCCCTATAACCTAAGGAATATCTTCAGAGTGATGCTGTCCCTGTGTCTCAGAAAGCTGATGTGCTGCTGGTGCTGCCTGCCCTGCCCTAGCCACCAGCTGGTGGGCACTGTCTGGGGGTTTCTTTTGACCGTGGCTTGGTTGCTTGCAGTTCATCTTGCCCGCTTCAGCCATTGCCTGGAGGAAGCAGGTTGACATCATGGCTGTGCATGAGGATAATAAACATAAGCAGAGCTCCCTGGAGTCACCAGCCCCAGACCTGACCAGGGTAATGTGCTGTCCATCTGAATTACTGGCTTCACGACCCAGTCATCCATCTGACAAGAGATGCTACTTTTTGAGCCTTCCTCTGCAATCTGGACTTGCCCCCCTGACAATAACCCCTTCTGCCACTGCCACAGGTTCAAAAAGAAGCCATTTTTTAAAAAATAAAGTGCATGGGACTCGTGTACAGTACAGAACTGTGAGAGGTGGGAGCCCCAAGCTGTTAGCCCACCTCCCTCGGCTCCAGTTCTGACCAGCACTTGCATATGTTTAGGTTGTTGATACCAGACCTCCCTGCTGGTGACTGTAATTCAAACAGTCTCTGCAGATTTGGCTGTTTTCATGCTTTTTGTAATGTTTTCTCTCTGAAAGGTGTTTGGCAGTGAGGTGGGGAGGGGGATTCTGCCTGGAAGCATGGGGGGGGTCACAGGCAGTCGAATCTGCTCCAGACCTGTGGCAGATCCACCACAACTGGGTCTCCAGAGGTTGGACTTGGTTGATCCTTGCACTGTGCTTTCCTCTGTGGCTTTCTGAACACCATCCAGAGGTAATAAACATTTCACCCCTCTTTGGCTAGGTCAGGACAGAGCTTTCTTGGTGAAGATGGTGCATGTGCAAAGGCAGAGACTGCTCGGAGGAGCTGGGAGGACGCTAACGGGGCAGGGGGGAGACGCCAGAAAATGCAGACGTAATTTAGGGTGAAAGCGGGGAGTGAGGAGGCAGGGCTACCATCAAGTTGTTTAAACCAAGAATCAACTCCAGTTTCTAACTTGAATTTGGAGAGGAGTGGATCTTGTCCATGGTGTTTGTAAGCTGCAAACAGGATTTCATCCGGCTGGGCAGGAGGGCAGGAGGCTGTGCCCTCCGAGGACGGAGTTAAAGAAAGCCTTTAACCGAAAAAAAAAAACCAAAAACAAACCCCAAAGTTTGCTCTCTTGAAAGAAAAAAAAAAAAAAAAAGTGCAGTTTGCAAAGGTATGTTGGGTGGAGGAAGAGGAAGGCGTGAGGTGTGAAGCTAAAGGGCAAAGGAGCTTGCAGCAGCGCTGCCCTCTGCTCGTCGTGCCTGGGGCTCACCGTGGGTGAGGCATCCAACCGTTCTTGGGGGACACAGAGGTAAACAGGGGGGTGGAGGCTGGGGGGGCTTCCTAGGGAACCGGTGGGAGGGGGCTGTGCTTGCAGGCTCGTGTGCGTGCACAACCCCATCTGCGCGGCAGGAGAGATGTGCAAGATAAGGGGCGAGATCTCTGTGCTGCCTTGGCAGGTCGAGGAGCGAGCTGGGGCTCTTGGCAGGCTTGTCTAAGGTGCGAAGTGCGGGCAGCTTCTCTGGGAGGACCTGGGCACCTGGGCTGTGCTGAGGACAGGCTGTCGGGGCTGTGCTGGCGCTGGGTGCCTCTTCAGCCCGTGCCATCAGCCGTGGCAGGAGGGGACGGGGAGGCTGCTGTGATGGTCGCCCGAGTGCAGAGCCCCTCTGCAAGGCACCATCTCCAGCACCTGCCCACTGTCCTCGGACGGCTGGCAGCTTGCTGCCTGGGCCGGGACATCCATCCCATCTTTGCTTTCCAGCATAGCCAGGGAAACACGAGTCCTGGGGCTGAGCTTTTCAGAGCCCGGTACCCTGGGGCTGTAGGCATGCCTGGGTCTGCCATGGTGTGATGGGTGGTAATCCAGCTCTTCAGTGGCTAAAACGGCTTTATCCGTGCCCTTCCTTCTCCATCTTCATGGGAACTTCAAGCTATTTGCTGAACTCCCCTTTTGTTTTCACTTTCTCTCTTAGTGGATATTCGTGAAATCAAAGAGATTCGTCCAGGAAAAAATTCACGTGACTTTGACCGGTACCAGGAGGATCCATGTTTCCGACCGGACCAGTCTCACTGCTTTGTTGTCCTCTATGGCACAGAATTCAGGCTGAAGACCCTCAGCTTGCAAGGTAAAGCGCTCGTAGCCCCAGGGCTGTGCCAGAGCAGGGTTGGGCAGGCACCTCGTTGCCACAGGACCCAAACTTCCGATGCATCCTTCCACAAGTGAGCTGGAACGTATTCCTGGGCAGATGCTCTTTTCACCACACCAAGGAGGTGTCTTTGGAAGAAGGTGACACCGGTTCCCTGAAGGGTGCACATTCAGCCCCTAGCTGAGTCAGTTAATTCACCCTGTAAACCCACAATTTGGGTGAACTGAAGCCCATAGTTCAACTGTGTGCTTGAAATCAAGTGTTTTCCCTCAGCTTGGCATGTTGGCGTTCATCAGCTGCTTTGTGGTTACCAGCCCCACACATGAAGTGGTAAAATCTCATTCACTTCTGCTTTGCAATTCGGAGTGAGAAAACGCTGCTGGTGGCAAACAGTAGCTCACGAAGCCTCGGTGCCTCTGAGGTGTTGGTCTCAGCTTTCCTCAATGCCTTGTCCATTGACTTCAGCTGGACTTGGAGCACCCAGCCTTAGGTTTTGCTGTTGAAAGAGGGGAGGCTTATGCCATTGAGTTTCTTCCTGTTTGGATGGAGAAAAGGCTTGCAATCACTTGCTGCAGTTCGGCTGATGGATGATCTCACCCCTGCGTGATGTGCAGGGGTGAGGGGTCCAGCCAGCCATGTACATCCCGAGGGCGGTGAGGAGCCAGCCAGAGCATCTGCGCAGGAGGGGATTCAGAAGGGGGATGAAGGAAGGAGTAGGGATTTAAGATGCTGGGGGTGGCCTCAGGGCAATGGTTTGTGTTGGTGACCAGCTTCTATGTCCTGTGCACCCTCCACAGCTACTTCCGAGGACGAGGTCAACATGTGGATCAAGGGGCTGAACTGGCTGGTGGCAGACACTTTGAGGGCTGCGACCCCCCTGCAGATTGAAAGGTGAGGAACTTGTCCTTGTCCTGCACCATTCCCTCTCTGAGCTGGCACCGACCTGGCACTGCCTCTGCGCTGCTGGAGAGGCTTCATCCCATTGACCGGCAGTGCTACATCATCTACGGCCAGAGTTTGGTCTCACAAGCACACAGGGAAAAGGAGCTTTACCACGAAATAGATGTTTTTGTGTGTACACAGCCTGTATGATCTGTGGCAATTCAGTGTAGAGGCATCTAGAAGAGAATACCTTTGGTTTCCTTGTCTTATCTGTGGACTCGCTTTCAGGCAGAGATGGTTTTAAAGGCGGGCTAGTTGCCTGCATGAAAATAAGGTCGGCTGCCTCTGGAAGGGGAGCAGAGCCAAGTGGGAAGGAGGGCCGTGGGAGCGGACGGCATGGCATTGAGCATCTTCCAGAGACAGGAGAGAACCGAACGGGCTTGTTGTTGGGGAGCTGGGGCTAAGCGTGTGCGTGTTTGTGCCTTGCCGTTTAGGTGGCTCCGGAAGCAGTTCTACTCGCTGGATCGCAACCGGGAAGACAGGTAAGAAGAGAGACAGCCCTTGCTTGCAGAGACGTGCACATTCATAGAAGGGTTTGAGCTGGAAGGGTTTAGCTTTGACTTAGAACTCCAGCCTTTGCTTTGGATTTTTTATTGGGTTCTTTAGATTTTTCATTTCCATTTCCTTAATTCCAGTGCCAATACTTCCCTGGCTGATTTTCACTGAATTAAAACAGCATCCAAAAATTGTCTTGTTTCCATCACCCTGACCCAGCTGTTTGGACCCAGTAACAGCTCGAAACCCCAGAGCTGTGAAACACCTTCACCCCCAGCTGGCATCACCCGAGGAAGCAGACACCAAGGAGCCAACAGGCAGCTCTTGCCACCCTCTGGGGCTGAACTGAGTTGTGTTTGGTTTGTTCTGCTCCTCTGAGGTCCATGAGGCCATGGATGATCCCGCTTTTAGGCCGATGGGCTGCAGCAGGGCCACTCCTTGTGGGGTTCTTGGGTGAATCCTTAGTGGTGTTCTAGCAGGTGAAATGTCATGCTTGGACCTGTCATGAGGAGATAAGGGAGGGGAACTGGGTCATGATCTGTCATGAGGCGATAAGGGAAGGGACATTTCCCTGTCGAGAGGTGAGTTCCACCATGCTCTGCTTGCTGCCACTGCTGCCATGGCTGGGGAAAGCAGGTGATGTGCCAGCTGCCAGTCTCCTCTGCCCGAGGTGCTGTTACTTCCCTCCTTTCATCCCTGGGACATGCTTTTCCCCCATCACGTTAACTGAGCCCGTTAAACTTTCAGCATTAGTTTCCACATTAACGTGCTCCCCTGGGGCCAGGGGATTCTTCCAGTCCTGCTCTGGAGAGGGCAGTGCCGGAGACATGGCTCACACATCAGCTTGTGCCCCTGGCTGTGGTGAGCACCCAGGCCCCGTCTTACCCCTGTACGTGCCCAGGCAGGGCTCACTGCGGAGCACCGGGTGGGTCTCTGGGCTCCAGGGCATCCTCTGCTTGGTCCCTGCCAAAGCCATGGATCTCGCACTGCTGCCCGTGTCCATGCTTCACGCTGAGCCCTGGAGTCCTCCTCATCCCTGCAGCAAGGTCCTGCCGAGAAACTCACTCTGCAAACCCGGCTGTGCCCGATGCCGGGGAGCCGTGGGTGACCGCCGTCAGACAGGTTGGTCCTGTGGATCAGCAGTACTGGTCAGGAGAAGCGAGCGGGTCCTCTCGTCCCGCTGTGGTCCCCGCTGCTCTGTTCCTCGCGCCCGGCCGCAGCGTGCTGCCCCGGGACAGGCAGATGGCCCCGCTCTTGGGCAGCCGGGGGTTAAATTCAACCTGTCTGCATCTCGGGCTGGAGTGGGAGTGTGTTGAGTTGGAGAAATCCCACTGTACTGCGTGTTTTTGACTTTGCAGTGATTGATATTGTGTCCAGAGCACCGCTGGGTGCACAGGGATTACGCAGAGGAGGGATAAACCCTCGCAGAGGCAGAAGGGGAAGGAGAGGCACCTTTAACGTGTTGCAGCTGCTCTGTGTGTGCCACACACCTTTCAATTTCAGGCTTGGGTTTTGTGCATGGTGTACTGGTTTTCAGTGGTGACCGGGTGTGATATTTCCTAATTCAGCGATGGAGAGCACTGAGGCAGGTGCAGGGGTGGCTGCTGGGGGGTTTTGGAGGGTGAATGCTGGAGAAATGGAACAAATTGGTCCTTTTTCTCATCTGGTTGTACAGTAAAGCAGGTGAACTGGCATCCCAACAGGATAAAAGAGATTGCATGTGTAGATTTGTCTGCCTGAGGCGTGGTCAGCAGAGCTGAAAGCCAGTCTGTTGCATCTCTCTGGTTGTTTTCCTTCATATCATCTTTCTATTAGCATTTAGAATTAAGGCAGGAAAATACAATATATTCCTTACCTGTCTGCCAAGGGGAGAGGCTCAGTGCAAACCACCTAATCAGCAGCACTGCTGCTCCAGTCCAGGCAGCAAAAGGAGCAAAACAGCAATAGAAGGGGAATGTGGAGAGATTTTGAGTCTCCTCATTTTACAAGTATCTGTATGTTTGCTGCAAAGTAGAGGCACCAGTTATGGGGCATATACAACTCTTGGGTTAAATGTTTGCCTGTGTGAGGCATTTCAGCATCAACTGTGGTGTCACTGGGCTCTTTGCTTTTGCTTCTCAGCCTGGAAACAGGTTTGAGAAGGGAACAGTGACTTGTGGTTTTTTTTTTTTTTAAATGCTTCTTTTGCAGCCCATTCTTGGTGTTTCTAGAATGGGCAGGTTTCTGGCAGCTGAAGAAATCATTCCCGGCATTCGTGTACCCATCACCCCAGCCTGCTGCGCCGGAGCCCGTTCCTTTCCGCCTTCTCCCGGCTGGTGCCTGTGCATACCTTCCAGCGCGCCGGCAGATGTTGGCTGTTTTCACTGGCTGCTGGGCCTTTGGGTATTTGTTTTTCCAAGGGAGGTTAGGTGGAAAGAGGAGGATAACAGGATGCTGGGGTATTTTTTCCTAACTGCTGCGGAGGAGACTGTTTCACCTCTGGCTAGGAGAGCTGCCTGTGGCTGGGAGCAGAGTTACGGCACTGGGGAATGTTTTCATCCCCTGAGAGAGGGCTGGATCTGTCCTTTGGCTTGTTTGTCATGAAACTTTGAAAAACTTCCGTAGGAGAAATTAGTTTATTTGGTTTTTTACTTTCTAGTCTCAAAATAGTACCGAGCTATTTATCCAATGTCTCTGACACTTTAACATTATTAATAACACACAGTAAATAAAATTCTTCCATACCCCATCCTGCTACAGCAGCAGTGAGGGAAATGCTGGTCACAGCTGTTACAGGGTTTGCCCTTGCCTCTGCTGGTGCCATCACATCGACGAGCAGTGCCGTGGTCCTACACCTCCCTGTGAAACAGCTCAGCATCACCAGAGCCAGGCGCTGGCTCCAGCGGGTCTCCAGCCCCATGCCTGCTGCTGGTCCTCAGCCCCTCCTGCTCGTTTCCCAAGAGCTTTTCTGCAGTCTCAGCCTCTCACGCAGGGGGGATTGCTGCTGGGCGGCCCTGGGGGCTCTGGGTGTCCCATCGGGGGACCCACGAGAGCTGCTGCATGCCGTGGTCCTAGATGCATGAGGCCATCTCTCAAGAGCCACCATTGCGCTCCTGGCTCGCTCTCCCCCACATTGCCCCATTTCTCTGGCACCCAGGACCCCATAGCTGGCACCCCCCGGCCCCGCGGGTCGCACAGCACCCTGCACGTGGCCGTGGGTGCTGGGTGTGTTGGAGAAGGGAAGAGGCAGGCTCCCCTCCACAAAACACCCGCCCTGAGCCCCTGGGGTGGCTTCTCCTGCCGGGGGAGGTGGAGGTGCGGCAGGGAGATGCCAAAGCTGCTGCTCATGCTGAGAACGTGTCGCTGGCTCTGTAGCCCGTACAGCCAGGAGGAAAGGGGAGGCTGGTGCTATTTGCCAGCTTTTTCTTTTCCTGTCCTTCCAGCAAGTGTCAGGACGCTGCCTGCACGGTCTTCAGCCAGCTGGGAGCTGGCCTTGGGCACGGCACGGGCGCCGGGCCAGGTCCTGCTCTGGCCGCGCGTGCGTCCCGGTCCCCCACGACTCAGCCCACGAACAAGGGCTCTGTGTGTCCCGCCGGCTGCAGTGGCCCTCGTCTCTGCAGCGCCTGACACCAGCCGGCTTCCCCCTCTCCTGGGGCTCCCTCCATCCCTCCTGCTTTCTGGGTCGTTTGAGATCACCCTGTTTCCAGGGGAGAGCATCAAAGAGTCGCGGTTCACACCGCCGCTCCGCATCGCTGCCGGTGACAGCCTGAGCCCTGCGCAGGGCATCTTCCCTGGCGTATTTATATTTGCGTCCCAAAGCCCTGAGCGTTTCCAGGGTCAGACCTGCTCTATGCTTTGTGGGATGGGGGACCGTCCCGTAGGGTCCTGAGCTCCCACTTGCTCGGCGGGGGGCAAAAGCAGCATCTGTGGTTGCTGGGGCGGACTCAGGTCTTGCTTTTAAGGCAGGAGCTGCCAGAAAATGATTGCACGCAGACCTCTTGGCTTCTTAAATCCCACAGATGGGACACATCCGCGTTCTTTCTCTCTGCAGGGACGTTGCTCCGTGGGGGAACAAAGCTGGAGCAGGCAGAGGCAGCCCAGGGCTCCTCGCTGCCTGTCTCTGCCCGCCTTGCTGCGGGAGCCCGCTCGGGGTTGGCACCCGAGCCCTCCCCGGCCCAGGAACCGGCACGTTTGGCACGAGCAGCCTCAGGGCAGGACAGCCGTGCTGGTGCCCCGTGCCAGCGGCCTGTGCAGCAATGGCTGGGCACGACGTGGCGGCACGGTTCCTGTGGCTAGACGCTGAAAATGGCTTTGTTTCTGTCTTTAGCATAAAATTAGCAGGGTCCAAACCATTTGCAAAGCCTGCCCTCCTCCAGCTCCCTCCGCAGGCTAGGGAATAGGTTTTGGGGGTGGTTTGGTCACCCAGCATCCCTGTTTGGGCACTGATACTTGAAAAATGCGTCTGCGGGGTCGTTCTCGTAAAGCGGTGGGCGATATGCGCCGGTTGCAGCATCGGCTCCAGTGGGGTGAGGGTGCTGGGACTTGCCCTGCAGTGCTGGGAGCTTGCAGGAGCGGTGTTTGCAGTTCCGTCGGGCTGCAAGCACCTCTCTCTGCTCCCCACGCACAGCGTAGGTGCAGAGTTCACAGAGGTGGAAAACGTTCTTCTGTTCTGCCTTTGGTCCCAAGCCTGGCACCCCTCTGGGGATGCGCATCCATCCTTGTGTGCCCCAGCTGATGTCCCTTTGGGCACGGCCGCTCGGTGCGTGCGGCGTCCCGGTCCCAGGGTGAGACCCCGCTGTCCCAGAGCTGCTGAACGTGTTTTTCCTCTTTCCCCCGCCGAGCCAGGATCTCCGCCAAGGATCTGAAGAACATGCTGTCTCAGGTCAACTACCGGGTCCCCAACATGCGGTTCCTGCGGGAGAGACTCACGGTGAGTGTGTGACCCCTCTGCTCTCCTCGTTCGCGCTGGGGACCCTCGGCAGCCTGTTGCCTGCCTTTGAGTGAAAGCTGGTGGTGGTTAAACTCCCACGGCGCGTTTGCGTATTGCAGAGGCTCCCAGCCTTTCCTGGGAGGCCCCTACCCACGGCGGAGACGGAAGAGGTGCCAGCTCCCACCGGGTGCCGCACCCCGGCCCGTTTGTGGCCAGCGCCCTCTCTTCGCCCCGTCCTGCCTCCCCGTGTTGCTCCTGGCCCTGGTCTGGGGCTTTGCCCCGGTGGGGTAGAGTGCAGGAGGACAGGCAGCGAGGCCGGCTGGTCCTTCGTCCCCCTGCCAGTGAGTGACCGGCGCCCGGCTCTGCCAGCGTCACTGCAGACCCAGGAGCACAGGCTCATCCCGTGGTGACCAGCCGGTTCCACTGGCACTGAACTCCGGGGCCACGGAGCAGCGTATCCAAAGGAGAGCACGCGCGTCGGGTCTTGCCGTTTCCAGACACTTCAGGTGCTCTCTGCCAGCAAAAATTAAAATGATCCTTTTGTAGCTGTTCATGTAAACGATAACGCTTTTTAATCAGCGCTGCAATGCCTTTCTGTCGGCGAGCCTGGGGCATCGCATAACTCGGTTTAGGATGTGCCTGTGTCCTGGGCACTGCAGGGTCCTGCTGGCCCCAGCAGAGATGGGCAAAGGTGGGAGGCAAAGTCTGGCCAGGGTTTGGCCATTCGCTCCTCCTTTTGCCCTGGGAATCCTGGTGGGAGGAGATGCTCCTTGGGCCATGCAGAGTTGCCCGTGGCCCCTGTAAAACCTCTGGGGTTTGTTTTTGCCCCAGGATGTGGAGCAGAGGAATGGGGATATCACGTACGGACAGTTTGCACAGCTCTACCGCAGCCTGATGTTCAGCGCCCAGAAAATGGTAAGAGCTGAATTCTCCAGGGCCGGGAAGGGGAGTGAGAGACCATATTTGTTACTGGGCATTCCCTCTTAATTACCTTTTTAACCCTGCTGCCCTCGGCTAATACCTCGTGTCCTGCCTCTGGGCCAGGGATGACAGGGAGTGAAGCAGTTACTGCTTTAGGCTGGTTAGCACGGGGCTGCTGGGGACGGGGGAGGCGGTGGATGAGCCACGGCTGTGAGGAAAGCTGAGCTGCACGGTGCTGGTTTGCTGTCCCCGTTATCTGCTTGATCAATTTGTGCTTTCACACGTGTTGGTGAGATGGAGTGCAAACCTAATGCTTGTGCTTCTTCTTTTGCAGATGGATGTCCCGTTCCTAGAAAGGTGGGTAATTCTCTGTATTTGCTGGGGAAGGGACAGTTTTCTTTTGCTCCATAACGTGCTTTGGTGCCTGCAGCAGCGTAGCGGGGATGAGGCATGCTGCGTACCTCTTGCCACCGCGCTGCTTGTGTTTTTGCGCTCTGAATAAGCATCTTTGCTGTAGACACTTCAGCGCGGGTCAGCTGGGGCTCTCTTCCTCCCAGACATCCCACTGAGATCCAGCTCAGGTCAGCCGCCCCCCCAAACGGTCAGTTGGTTTATGTGAAGTTGTCAGACCCTGAGCCATCTCCTGGGGGTTGTCCTCGGGGCCGGTGCAGGCTGCCCACAGCGCTCTCCCCTCCAGCCCCTCTCCGGGCGGTGCCTGCGCTGCCATTGCCCTGTGCGCGTCTCGGCCATGATAACAAGAGCTTGAATCTAGACAGGGAAGCTACAGAGCGAAAGACTTGTTAACCTGTCTAGGTAATGCTCCATGGTTTCCTCTCTTTTTTTTCTTATAACCTTAGAGATTTGGCAGGGAGCTCAGCAGACCGTCTGGTTCATCCCTCTGCCCAGGGCAGCCAGCACTGCCCAGTCCATTGCTGGGGTTTTTGGTGTTAGTCCCCAGCACGGCCCTTGGCTGTCCATTGTGGCTTGGTACGTTCATGGACGAGTCTTTTGAGATAATCAGCTACAGACGATTCCCTCCTTCGTTCCTTGCCCTGCCTCCTTGGCTCCATGTCCCCTGGATACCTGTAGCTCTGTCCTGTCTACAATCACCCCTTGACTGCCCTGCACCTATTTAGTTCTTTTCACTCTGGTACAAGCCAGCCCCTCTATTTTTTTTTTTTTTTTTTTAACAAATCAGTCCCTCTGATGATTTTTGCAGCCTTTCACCAGAGTTTCACCTTGCTGTACCCTTGGCAGTGTGACTGCTGGACGGAGCAGTCCCTGGCTCTGAGATGTGGATGTACGCTCTCAGCTGCTGCGCGTTTGCCGTCGTGCCCTGCTCGGCCCTCCCCGCGCATCCCGCTCTGCTCTCGCAGCGCTGCTTGCTCGCGGCACGTGTTGCTCGCACGCACCGCGGTGGCTGCGGATGGCATCTGGCATGATGCCGGTAACGGTTGGTCGAGATGTGCGGCGTGAGTGACCGAAGCTTCTCTCTCTGCCTTTCAGGGGTGGAGAAAGGTCTGAGCACTTCAGGGTGTCGCTGCTGGAGTTGCAGACGTTCTTGCTGGAGTACCAGAGGGTGAGCTCGACACGGGCCCAGGGGAGGGACGAGGGGGCAGGCACTGGTGTCGGTAGGGATCCGGCACTCCAAGGGCAGCCTTGCCGTGGAGCTGGGATGATTTGGTTGTGAAGTGCTCTGTCTGCACGGCCGCAACCTGAGCGCAGGAGGTGGGGCAGGAGGTGATGCAGGGGAGCGCTGGTGAGGGTAAAGCTGGCCCCAGCCAGGCACCCTGGTCAGAAAAGGGACCGAGAGCAGAAGACCTGAGAGGGGTGGAGGTCTCAGGAGGGAGGAACGAGCCGGTGGTATTTACCCCATCCCTGTGCCCTCGGCTGGTACTGAAGGTTTGCAGCAGCCGAAGCTCCCTGCTCCATCCTTTCTGCTCGGGAGGCTTCAGCAGGTCCTGAGGAGCAGCTGATGGATTCGGTTGCTGACCTTCCCGTGTAAAAGCGATCCTAGGCAGTCAGCAAGCACAGCCTGCGCGCTCAGACACACATGCAGGCACGAGCAGCGCGTTGACGGGCTGCACAGACCCTGTACTTCGACTCTTGCTGGGCTCCCATCTTGCACGTGGTGTGCAGCACGCAGAGCACTAGGCAGCGAAGGGGCCCAGCCATTCTGGTGGCCTAATGAAAGACACCCAGGGAGGGAGAGAAGCAAAAGCAAGCCAAGCTGGCTTCTGCTGCCGAAGGAGGAGGGGTGGCAGATGTGTGCAAAGGAGCTGTCGGAGAGAAAAATGCGTGGCACTGAGAAAATGAAGACCATTTAGAAACAGGGCAGATTTCTGCAGTTGCGTGCTATCCAGCATTTGTGCTGACAGTTGAATTCCTGGCAGAGATGGTCTTGCATTAAAACTGCCTCCTTCACAGTTAAAGCTTCTAGCTGGATGAGCTGCACGTGGTTTTGAATAACGCTTTCTGAAATGGTTTCTTTTTTCTGTCTCTCTCGCGGTTTGCAGGAGCTCTGGGCTGCAGATACCCTCCAGGTACAGGAATTCATGTTCAACTTTCTGAGAGACCCCTTGAGGGAGATTGATGAGCCGTATTTCTCCCTGGATGAAGTAAGACGTGTTCAGCGCTGGCGTGTATGGAGGGGTTGGAGCAGGGTGTGCATCCCCAGTGCGATGTGTGCTGCTGTGACAGCTCCGCTGTCGGTGTCTTCACTGCCGGGTGGCCGTGCTTAGAGGATTGCATCTCCTCTGAGCGGCATTGCTGTGTGTGATGCACGTGGTGGATGAACGTGGTGGGTCACCGTGTTGCACAAGAGCTGGTTGGCGACGGGAATGACTCCTGGGGTCTCTTCTTGTGCTGAATGTGTGCGGCTGGGAGAGCTCATCAGGCAGTTCGTTTGGAGGAGGAAAGGGGCTGTGTTTGGCTTAATGTGCCTTTGGGGCATGTAAGGATCTTTTTCAAGCAAGAAGAGCTGAAAACAAAAGAATAAAAACAGCTGGAGATGACCCTGTCACTGGCATTCTGGACCGGCTCCCACACAAAGGTCCCTTGACCCACACGGTCTTAGTGAGCTGTTGCCTGCCATGTGAGCTGCAAAATTAACTGCAGAGCTATTTATTTGTCTCCAGCTGGGTCAAAGGATTTGTACACAGATACCTGGCACGGCTCAGAGGATAGGTGGCAATGCCTCAGCTGTGGTTACTTGAGCACACTGGGTCAGGCAGCTTGTGTGCTGCCTTGGTTGCCTCTGGTCAGTCTGTGCTGAGTTTAGAAAATAGCTGCTCAGTAGCTGCTGACACAGAGGGCGAGATGCGTGTGAAGCTAAAGCACAGTACCTGGCTCCTCCGCATCATTAACACACTTCTGTTTCTTCCTGAGCAGTTTCTCACCTTCCTGTTTTCCAAAGAGAACAGCATCTGGAACTCGCAGCTGGACATGGTGTGTCCGGAGAACATGAACAACCCCCTGTCCCATTACTGGATCTCCTCCTCACACAACACGTAAGGACTAGGGGATGGCTCTCTCCACCCATCCGCTCCCAGCATCCTCTTCCCCTGTGCCAAGGATCTCCTGATGCTGCCCAGTCCCAGTGGTGGGTCAAGTAGACTTTTCCAACCTGGGATCAGTACATCAGAGACCTTCCTCTTGGTGCCCCAGTCCTCCCTCTGTCGTTTAACCATCAATGTTTTGCTCAGATGTTGTCAGCAACACACACCTGCACAGACTGGGCTTTCAGGACCCAGGCTGTCATTCTGGCAATTTCTGACCATTAGCAATGTCATCTTCCACAGCCTCTGAGGACAGATGTGACAAAAGCCAGGAAGCCTGAAATTGGCCATTTTTCTTCTCTGCTGCTAGAATAATCTTGCAGGAGCCACTTTTTTGCAGACAGGCTCTGTCTGTGCTCCCTGTTCATGGGGTGCAGTGGCAGCACCGTAGCCCAGATGTAAAGCACCAAGACCCTCAGCCAGCTGAGCAGCCTGGAGGGCAGGCAGTGAGCTCCCGTCTGCCTGCGAGAGCTGGTCTAACCCTGTTCTCGGGCTGCTTCTGGTGGGTTCAGTGGGCTCTTTGTGGCACCGATGCGGATATTGCTCTTTGAGGCTTATCTCAAGAGCCAGCAGCAAGGCTGGACCTCGGCGTAGTGCTTGCACCCCTTGCAGCAGGGGCAGAGTTGAGCCTCTTGCCTGGGGAAGAAGGGAGGTCTGGAGGAACGTCGCTCTCGCTGTTCCTGGGGCAGGTCCACGATGTCCCAGCAGACATCTGTGCCCGCGGCGAGCATGTTGCTTTGCTGATGTCTCCTCTCGCGTGAAAGGTACCTGACGGGGGATCAGTTCTCGAGCGAGTCCTCGCTGGAGGCGTACGCCCGCTGCTTGCGGATGGGATGCCGCTGTATCGAGCGTGAGTATCCGGAGCTGGCGCGTCTGTCACCGTCGTCGCGATAGCTTGCGGTCGTTGGGGAAGGCTATGCATGGAAGGCAGGGCTGAGGGCTGGTGTGACAGTGGCAAGATTCTCACCATGATGTGCTGAAAGGGCTGAGGTCATTTGCTTTGTGGGACTGAGTGGTGTGCGGCCAAGCTTTTGGTTCCCCAGAAAGATGTTGACTTTCACCTTGCTCCTTCATGGCCGTGCAGCGCGGCTCCCAGCAGTGCTTAGTTCAGTCCATCTCACGTCCATGTCCTGCCTGTCTTCCAGCCTTTGCACTAAGTTTCCCCCATGGGTCTCTTTCAGTGGATTGCTGGGACGGTCCCGATGGCATGCCGGTGATCTACCACGGGCACACCTTAACCACCAAGATCAAGTTCTCTGATGTCTTGGTCACTATCAAGGAGCATGCCTTTGTCACCTCCGAGTGAGTACAGCAGGGACCTGGACTGCATGTAGCAGAGCTGCCAGCAAGGCAGAGAGCAGGTAGAGGGTAGAGCTGGGGCAGCACCAAAGTGAAGCCCACCTTTATCCAGAGACCCCACGTAAGACCACATGCCTGGCGTTCGGTGGGAAGGGAGCGTGTTGTTGTGTCTCCCAGCCAAGGGGAGACTTCACTCCGAAAGAGCTGTGGGAGGGAAGACATTGGGTAAACCCCGGTAGCCTGCTGCAGGGTGGTTCCATTGAATGCTAGAGGCAGCACAGCTGCAGCACGGATCACTGGTGTTGCAAACTGCTCCTTGAGGGCACAGAGGCCAGGTTTTGAAGTGAAGCTCCGAAGGCATTGGTTCCTGCAGACACCACGCTGGTACTGATGGCTCTTTCCCTCCTCCCAGTTTCCCTGTTATTCTGTCCATTGAGGACCACTGCAGCATTGCTCAGCAGAGGAACATGGCTCAGAATTTCAAGAAGGTCTTTGGGGACATGCTCTTGACCAAACCAGTAGATATTTCTGCTGACGGCCTTCCCTCTCCAAACCAGCTCAAAAGGAAGATTCTCATCAAGGTGAAGTCCCCAGCAAGGTTCCTAAGTGGAGAGAATGGGGGCAGATGGGTTGAGGGTATGGACCAAGGGGGGCTGCTTAACTCTGGAAGGGCTTGACGGGACCTGAGGTGGAAGTGGAGACCTGATGCTAAAAACAAATGCAGACATAGAGCCCTCTTGCTTCAGAGGAGCTGCTGGGAAATGAGCTCAGCAGCTGGGTGCTGCTTTTCTGCAGAGCTTGGGGGATGTCGGTATTTCTGCTGCAGAAATCACCTCTGGGAAGAAAGGGTGGGACCTTAGTGCCATTTGACGATCTCTGTGGCATGGGTCTTACCTTGGTCCTTTTAGTCTAGAGGAACTCGGTGCAGCAGACTTGGAGTTCTGGGGTTGTTCACCAGGAAATGCCTGCTGCTTTTTGGTGCCTGCTCCCCTCAAGCTGCCTGACCCGCTCTCTCGTCCCACAGCACAAGAAGCTGGCAGAGGGCAGCGCTTACGAGGAGCTACCCACCTCCGTGATGTATTCGGAGAATGACATCAGCAACTCCATCAAGAATGGGATCCTCTACCTGGAAGACCCCATCAATCACGTAGGTCTCTCTCTGCCGCTGTCACCCTGGCCCCGCTTTGCGGGCTCCAGAAACGACCTGGTAACTCCGTAAGGTGCTGTGTGATGCTGGAAGGAAGGGCTGTGGTGCAAGGGATCTAAGAGGCCGTTGGTCCATCCTGTTTCTCAGGAGTCTCTGGAGGCTGGGGGAGTTTTTCTGCTGGCTCTCTCCTGTGCTCTTTCCTAGGCATCTCCTTTTGGCCCTTGTTAGAGGCAGAAGGCTGAGCTAGAGGGAGCTCTGGGCTGATGCGCTGCAGCTGCTCTTGTGTAATCCGCAGAGCCTGTTGTCTGTTGCTGCAGTAAGTCCTAGCTGTGGCCTGCGTTTCTAGACCTGCCTGCCTCCTACCAAGTGCCTACACACTTCACACGTCTACACAGGCATTCTGCTTTGTAAAGCACCGAGCATTCGTTTTACTCCGTGCATCTGCTTCTACGCAGTCCACTTCTTCAGCTGCTTCACTTTGCTGAGGATGCCAGGCAAAATCACGTGCAAATGAAACAGGTTTTTGGAAAATAGGAAAGCGCAATGGTAAAGCTGCATAACCATCTCGGATATCCTCACCTCTGATAGCCCCTGTGCTGAACCCATGCAGAATGTTCTCCTTTTGCATCGATTTGCTCTTCATTCAGTCATCTCCTTTCAGTACGTGCTGGGGTGTTTGCAGTGTGCTCTGCAGTCACTTTGTATGCAAGACCTATCACATGCTGGGGTTTTTGCTACTGATAAATCTGTACTTCGGATCTGGGGGCTGTCTTGGAAGCTGCCATGACTCCACTGAAAGCAGTGTTGCTGGTGACTATCCTTCACAAACCAAATCGCCCCTCGCTGCTTGTGCTGATCAGGAAGAGATGCTTTCACCCGGGGATGGGCCAGCCTGGTGCTTCCTCAGGAGGGCTCTTGGGCCAGAGTTTGTTTCCTTGCAGGAATGGAACCCACATTACTTTGTCCTGACCAGCAGCAAGATCTATTACTCTGGGGAGACAACCAGTGACCAAGGAAATGAGGATGAGGAAGAGCAAAAGGAGGTGAGGGCTCACTTGCGTGACAGTGAGTTGTTCCCCTAGAGAAAGGACTTGACTGCCCAAGGGGCTGAGCTTCTCCACTGCCAGCTGGCTTCAGGGCGAGCTCTTGTGGTGGGAAGGGTGGGAGCTGCCTCAGAAACTCCCTGGTTCTGGCTGGAAGCCCCATGAGGAGAGCAGACACCGGCACCCCGAGCCTGCCCTCAGTAACCCAAGCCGGTGGGTTCCGCCCCGCCAGGTGAGCAACAGCACCGAGCTTCACTCCACGGAGAAGTGGTTTCACGGCAAGCTGGGAGCGGGACGCGACGGGCGGCACATCGCAGAGCGGCTGCTGACGGAGTACTGCATCGAGACGGGGGCTCCCGACGGCTCCTTCCTCGTCAGAGAGAGCGAGACCTTTGTTGGAGACTACACCCTCTCCTTCTGGTAGGGGCCACAGGCACCAGCCCACTGCTCGGTGTAGCTCCTGGGGTAGTCTTCATCTTGACACCATCTTCTGTGGTGGGGTCCCATTCCCCAGTGGCCCACGAGCAGGTTTCTTCCCTTTTTCTGTGCCCAAGCATCATGTCAGCTTGCTGTCCCAGTGCAGAAGGGTCAAGTCCCTCAGGACCCTTGCGTGATGGGGTCTCCTGTGGGGCAGGAATGTCGTACCCAGGCTGGAGCTGTGCCTGAGGCAGATGCAAAATCTCCACAGACGACCCTGATTTACCCCCTCCCTGTTTCGCAGGCGCAATGGGAAGGTGCAGCACTGCCGGATCCACTCGCGGCAGGATGCCGGCAGCCCCAAGTTCTTCTTGACGGACAACCTGGTGTTTGACAGCCTTTACGACCTCATCACCCACTACCAGGAGGTGCCGCTGAGGTGCAATGAGTTTGAGATGAGGCTGACGGAGCCGGTGCCACAGACCAATGCCCATGAGAGCAAAGAGTGAGTGCATGTTTGGGAGGGGGGTTCGTGTCCACTGGGCAGCTGGGGCCCCATGGGAAACCTCCCAAATCTCTCCTCACTTCTTCCTTCCTCGCTGGGGGTCTCTGGTCCCCACTTGCTCCCTGTGGGGCCATCTGTGTCACAGCAGCCATGCTGGCCAGCTTCGTTGTTGATGGAGCTGGTTGTCTGGGAAGCTCAGTGCAGAGACAGCAGGTACTGGGCTTGGTTGGGATGCCCTTGTCACTAAATAGCTCTGTTCCTGCCTGTCCCGCAGAAAGGAGCAGACAGCCCTGCTGCAGTGTTGCACGTATGATGATCTCTGCTCCCTGTCCTCCTTTTGAGGATTCAGGCAGCCATTTGTTGGCTGGAGTGGAAACCGTGTGGCACAGCAGAGGTGTGGGATGAGCTGGATGTAGAGACCCGTGCACACTGACCTGTCTTTCCTGAAAGGTGGTACCACGCCAACCTCACCCGGGCCCAAGCCGAGCACATGCTGATGCGGGTGCCACGCGATGGAGCCTTCCTGGTGCGCAAGAGGAGCGAGCCCAGCTCCTACGCCATCTCCTTCCGGTGCGTCCCGGGGAGAAGGGTGGTGGGCTGGGATGCTGCGGTGTGTCCAAGAGCGGGAGAGGGGCCGTGAGCCTGACGTGAGCCCTCCCAGAGCTCTTCTCACTCCTGGATGGCCCTGCATAAACCTTACAGCCTGCTGAGAGCCCTCGGGACCCTGTTCCTCCTCCCATCTCCTGATGGGAGACGGCTGTGCTCAGCAGCCAGCCCAAGGGCACCTTTTGCTTGGGTGTCTCGATTTTGGCAGAGACCCTCTCTTGCCAGGCACCAAGTGGCTTCTCTCTGTCTGTGCACCCGGCAGGGCGGAAGGGAAGATCAAACACTGCCGAGTACAGCAGGAGGGCCAGACCGTGCTCCTCGGCAACTCCGAGTTCGAGAGCCTGGTGGACTTGATCAGCTACTATGAAAAGCACCCACTGTACCGCAAGATGAAGCTGAGGTACCCCATCAACGAGGAGACGCTGGAGAAGATAGGGACAGCGGTGAGTGTGGGCGGCCCTTGGAAGAGCTAAGCCAAAGGATGATGGACAGGTCCGTTTTGAGCTGGTGCCTTGAAGTGGTGTTGTGTGACCCATCTCTGTGCTTCACAGTCCACATCTCTTGGGCCTTCATGCCCTGTTGGAAACACTTGTTGGCTTGAGTGAGATTTACTGCTGAGCAGGTCAGCAGCAAGTGTGGGCTTGGGCATCTGTTGGCTGTGTGCAACATCATCTCTGGCATCGTGCTTTCCCTGGGATGTTCTCCCTACCTCCCCCATGGCAGGGGACCTGTTCTCCTGCAGAGCCACGGTTGTCACCGCTGGCCCCTTTGCTTCGACAGGAGCCGGACTACGGAGCCCTTTACGAGGGACGACATCCCGGGTTCTACGTGGAAGCCAACCCCATGCCCACCTTCAAGGTATGGTCTCACTGCTTGGCATGACGCAACCTGCAGGGCCTGAGGGTTTAGCGAGTGCCTCTTGATTTTCCAAGAGCTGTGTTATTTTGCACACTCACTTCTAGACCATGCATGGAGATACGCTCTAGGCTGAGCCTGCAGGTTCCCAGGCTGGGCTGCCTCTTGTTCTGAACTCTCCAAACTAAACCCATCAGTGGCTCCAGCCCAAAGGAAAGTATCTGCGTGGGGCCATACCAGACTTGTGACCTCTGGTTTGCCATAACTGGGGGCCTTGATTTGTGCAAGGGTCACTAGGGTCTAGCAGCCTCTGGCAGCAGGGTTGGATGCTGCCTGCACACCACGTGCCTCAGAGCCCCCCAGCAAACACGTCTGTGGTGGGAGGTGATCTCACATCCCGTGGGCTTGTCTGTGTGTCCGTCTGCTGCCCGGCCTCATGGGACCCCTCCTCATTGCAGTGTGCAGTCAAAGCCCTGTTCGACTACAAGGCACAGCGGGAGGACGAGCTCACCTTCACCAAAAACACCATCATCCAGAATGTGGAGAAACAGGAGGGAGGCTGGTGAGTTGATCCTGAGCCTCCTTTTTTCCTTGGGGACATGGTAAAAACCTTGGGGTCACCATCCATACAAAGGTGTGTCCATGGTTGGGTCCATTTGGGGATTGCCCCCAAGCTGCACAGCCCCAAATCCTCACGAACCCTGCAAGCAGATGACGGAGGAGCTGCCTGTCCCCCGTGACCCCCAGTCAGGACGCTCTGGGATCCCATGGTGGGTGCTGACGCTGCCCCTTCCCACTCTTCCAGGTGGAGAGGAGATTATGGTGGCAAGAAGCAGCTGTGGTTCCCTTCCAACTACGTAGAGGAAATTGCTGGTCCCAGCAGCCTGGAGCCAGAGCGGGAGGTGAGCTTGTGCCCGAGCGGAGCAAGGAGGGGTGGTGGGGAGGAGTGAGTGTGTGCAGCCCCCTGCGCTCGGCCGCGCTGCCCAGCACTGTGCCCAACGCCATCCTGCCTGTTCTTCATTCCCAGCAGCAACTGGATGAGAACAGCCCCTTGGGAGACCTGCTCGGAGGTGTCCTGGACGTGCCCTCCTGCCAGATCGGTGAGCGCCGGCAACGGGTGGAGGAGCGGGGAGTGTTACAGCTGTTTGCACATCTTCTGGGCCGAAGGGCTTGGGTCTCTGTGTGTCTCCAGGCACCGCTGTGCCGGGAGTGAACGCATGCCGACGGTCTGTGCTTGCCGTGCGGTGCCACGCTCCGCTGCTGCTGCCGGCACAGAGCGTGCCTCGGGGTTTGGGCTGGGAACAGCCGGCGGGTACCAGGGGTCCTGCCGAGGAGCCGCTCCAGCACGCCTTGAACCTGCTTTCAGGGGGCAAGGGAGCTCAGACCCGTTTCGTGGGGTCCTTCTCTTCTGTAAGGGTTTGTCCTCCCTCGCACACGTGTGGTCCAGCCTCCCTGCCAGGCTGCTGCGGGCCCTGGGGCTCCTGGGCGCTGGCTGAGCTGGGTCTGGTCTGCGGGTCTCTGCCAGCCCTCGGCTCCCCAGAGCCCAGAGGACGTTGTGCTCCGGGTGGCTGCTCCCACCTGGGCACTTCAGGGCACAGAGCGAGGAAGATGCAGGAATGGGAGGAAGATGCAGTAATGGGAGGAAGATGCAGGAATGGCATGAGGCTTCTCAGCCCGCTCAGGATACATTCTGTATCCTCACCTATCACTTCCTGGGCTCCATCTGTTGCCTCCAATGACCAGAAATGGGAGCTTCTCCTCTTAGCTGAAGAGTCCCAGGGCAGCCATGAGGGTCCCTCAATGTCTGTCCCCATGTGTGGAGTGAAGGACTTGGCTCAGCGTCTGCTTGTGACCTTGCCCTCTGCTCCCTCTGCCCACGCAGCCATCCGTCCCGAGGGGAAGAACAACCGCCTCTTCGTCTTCTCCATCAGCATGGCCTCGGTGTCACGCTTGTCCCTGGACGTGGCAGCCGATACGCACGAGGACTTGCTGGACTGGGTGAAGAAGATCCGGGAGGCAGCCCAGACGGCTGACGCACGGGTGAGTCTGGAGAGACATCTCCTTGTCAAGCCCTGGATTTTGCAGGGAACAAGGAGCAGGTGGAGACTGGTGGGGAGGGTGGTGAGGTGGCAGCCTGCGACGACTGGCAGAGCAGTTACAAAGATGATAAAGCCAGAATCATCTTGGACAATATAGCAAGGGGTGGTGGCCATGCATTGTGACTTGGAGAGGTTCAGGCTGGACATCTGACGGAGCACTGGAACAGGCTGCCCAGGGAGGTTGTGGAGTCTCCTTCTCTAGAGATATTCAAGACCCGCCTGGACAAGGTCCTGTGCAGCCTGCTGTAGGTGACCCTGCTTCGGCAGGGGGTTGGACTGGGTGACCCACAGAGGTCCCTTCCAACCCCTACTATTCTGTGATTCTGTGATCTGGGAAGATTTGTTCATCGGGAGGGTGCTGCAGCCTTGGGGGATGGGTGATCTTCATCCATGGAGGGTGGCAAGGCTCAGCTACAAGGCCACAGCTGCCCCGCGCTGGTACCAGTACCAGCCCTGCTGCAGGTGGGAGGTAGGACCCACCAAGGGCACTTCCCATGTGGTGTCCCCCCATGCAGACCCAGCAGACCTGCCAGTGGTTCCCACAGCATGGGCAGGAGCGGCCACACCAGGCCAGTGCTGCCGCTGACCGCAGTTGGTGAGCTGGCTTACCCAACACCGCTGCTCCCAGATGGACCTGACTCCTCTCTCTCCTCCTTTTGGCAGCTCTCTGAAGGGAAGATGATGGAGAGGAGGAAGAAGATTGCCCTGGAGCTTTCAGAGCTGGTGGTCTATTGCCGACCTGTGCCCTTCGATGAAGAGAGTGAGCATCTGCCGGTTTGGTGGCCACTGGAGGCAGTCACCATGGTGTTGCAGCCCCTGCGGTGTGCCCTGAGGTGCTGCTTTGGCTAGATCTCAGCAGAGGGCAGGTGCCCAAGGCAAGCTGGACCCAGTTTACTTCAGAGCTCTGGAAATCTTCTCCAGAGGGCAGAAATTTCCTTCCCCATCCCTCTGTTGCTGGGATTTGTCACCATCCAGAGCAGCTGCTGAGGGAATGGTGCTGGGGAGCATCACGCTTGATCACCGAGAGCAGTTTTGATGCTTTCAGCCATCGGTGTTGGACACCCAGGAAACACCCACCGGGGCAGAGCAGGGTCTGCACAAACTGATGGTGGCTGAGTCAAGGGAGGAGAGGACGGTGTTAGGAAGGGACCTGGGGTGGGTGGAGTGTCTGGAAGGGGAATGTGCTCCTGGCTTACGCTGTGCTGTTTCCTCCCAGAGATCGGCACAGAGAGGGCTTGCTACCGAGACATGTCCTCCTTCCCTGAGACCAAGGCGGAAAAGTACGTCAACAAGATCAAAGGCAAGAAGTTCCTGCAGTACAACCGCCTGCAGCTCTCCCGCATCTACCCCAAGGGCCAGCGCCTCGACTCCTCCAACTACGACCCCCTGCCCATGTGGATCTGCGGCAGCCAGCTGGTAGCACTCAACTTCCAGACCCCAGGTGAGGGCAGCCGGCGGGCAAGGTGGGCAGGCTCCTGGGGTCCCAGCCGCCTGCCTGCAGCCCTGCTAACCTGGTCGTGCCGAACGGGGGGTCTAGGGGGGCTCTGCGGGGAGCAAGACCCAGTGGCCATGTCCAGGTGCGTGGTTGCTGCAGAGGAAATGTGCTCCAGAGGGCTGCGTTGGCCCGGGGAGCTGGGCTGAGCCAGGAGGTTGTGGTGCCACGAGGACAAGGTGAAATGGAGATGCAGCAGGGAGTTCCCCCGAGGTCCCTGGTGACAGGCAGGGCAGGCAGGGGACATACCAGAGGGGATGGTGCAGCCCCAGCCCTGGGACTGGTTGCAGGGTCGGAGTCAAGCTCGCCGCTCGGCTCGCCTTTCCCCAGCTTCCACTCCTGCTGTGCAGTCCAGCCGTCCCCCTTCCCCGGCCCTCGCCAAACCCTGCTGTGAGCCTGTTCAGCTCACCAACCCACCAGAAAACTACCTGCCTCTTTTCTTCTGCGGGCTTTTTCCTTCCTTTTGGGAATTCAAGCATCTCGCAGCGCGGTTTGGCAAACATTAAAGCCAGCACAAGGAAAGGTGAAAGAAAAGGGAGGAAAAGAAGGGGGAGACCCATGGAGCACTGGGTGGTTGGGCAGATTGTGCATGAGAAAGGCACCGCATGGCCCTGGCACGTGCGTAGGCTGCAGTGAGGCCATGGCACACGAGCCATGGCCAAGGGACGGGCCAGGTCCTCTTGCAAAGGGCTTCCCGCGAGGCACCAACAGCCTTGGTGATCTGGCTGGTGGAAAGGGCCACGGGGTCTCCTCCCTCCATCTCCTGCCTCTGCTCTCCAGACAAGCCCATGCAGATGAACCAGGCCTTGTTCATGTCCAGCGGCCAGTGCGGGTACGTCTTGCAGCCAACCAACATGCGGGATGACATCTTCGACCCCTTCGACAAGTGCACGCTGCGGGGGGTTGAGCCGCTCTCCATCTCCATCGAGGTCAGTACCTCCTCCCGGCGTGGGGTCGGATCCAGGCGCTTATTCTGAGCTTGGGGTGATGTCATGATTTTTCTGAGTTTTTCCGGCCTCCGGAGCAGCCGCTCCTCACCAAACCCCTCAGTCCTTGCTTAAGAGCTGCCCCGCAGCGCGGGCTGGGAGGTCCCTCGCTGAAGTGGGAGACCCATGGGTGCTGCTGAGGGACGCATCCGTGGGTGCTCCCCCCGGGACCCCCCCAGCCCGGGCCCCGGGGCCGGCAGGTGGCATCCACGAGCTGTGGAGGTGGCATCCCTGTCCCCAGAGCTTGGCCGGGACTGTCAGCGCCCAGATGGCTCCCAACGGGGTAACGCCTTGTCCCCTTCTTGTCACCCAGTTGCTCCGGGCTCGGTGTTTCCGTGTCCCCTTGCTCACGGTCGCTCTCAGGAAGATGCTGGAGGTTGGAGCGGACTTTTCCGGCCGTCTCTGTGTTGCACAGACTGGGGCTGCTGGTGAGGGGTACCGGAGGATGGACTGCGGATGCTCGCTGAATCTTTTTCTTCCCGGATGGTGGGACTGGGGCTGGACGGTTCCTGTGTCAGCTCACGGAGCCGCACGGCCGAGGCTCTGCAGAGGCATGGGACAGCTCACCAGACAAAGCTCCTGGAGGGGTGGGAAGGCTGTGGCTGTGCCAAACCAGGTGGCTCTCATGTTTGGACCAGCGGCTGTCCCACTAGCCTGTACCAGCATCGTAGTGGTCTCGGAGCCGAGCTGGGGGTCGGCAGTCTCCTTTGGAAGTCCCTCCGTCTCAAGCAGACCTTGGTGTGGGGGCAGCGGAGGTCCTGCCTGTCGGTGCTCACAGGTTTCTGGCAACACGCACAAGCTGCAGCTCCCCTGAGGTCACCTCTGTTTCAGAGTCATCCCACCTAAGAGAGCCACTGCCCTGCTCAGGGGGGACACCCTGTCACCTCCCATTTGCACCAGTGACCCCGTACCCACTGTCTCCCTAGAAATCCCTGGCACCATTTCCCTGCACCTGCTGTTCTCCGAACTCTTCCTGTCTCCCGGGATGCAGCAGCCACCACCAGGTGCCAAGGGTCACTGTGCCCTTGCCTGTCCCCGTCGCCTTTTAGAGACGGGCTCAGCCTTTTGTCCTCTGGCAAAACTGCCCGGTGTCCCCACCAAAGCCGCTTTCACGGATGGAGAAGCCGTCTCGAGCCCAGCATGACTCAAAGCACATGACCCAGCGTTGGCAGCGCGTCCTTCCCCTGCAGCAGCAGCGTGCCGACAGCGCGCTGGAGTGACATATGGCCGCTGGCAGGAGGGAGCCGGGATTTCATTCTCCTGCAAGGAAGCAGGTTGTCATCTGAGCTGAGCACAGGCTGTGCTATGGGCAGCAGCGGAGAGCAGCAGCGGAGAGCAGCTCCTTTTCGTCCTCAAGCCGAGGCAGGAGGACCGAGAAGTTTCAGCAAAGCAAGGGGTGTCCAGCATCGCTCTCCAGGGAGGGGAAGGTGGCTCGGCTTGGCAGCCCAGCTCCGGCTTGGCAGGCTGGAGGAGGGGTGCTGTGGTCCCAGACCTGGCTTTGCAGGCAGCAGACAGGAACCTGGGACTTTTTTTTATGACTTAAAAAGTCAAATTGGTGATTGGTAACACCGTAGCAGCTTCCAGGGGTGGGAGCTGGTTTTCCCCGAGAGGCAGGCTGGGCTGGGCTGGCTGTCAGCATCTCTTCTCTCTCCAATTAGCAGAGCCAGGGTGATTTATTTGGAAAGAAAAGGTCTTGGTATGCAGACACGGTTTTTCCTTTGCTCCCCTCTCTTACCAAGTCTCTCCTGCTCTCTGCCCAGGTCCTGGGGGCCCGGCACCTTCCCAAAAATGGAAGGGGAATCGTTTGTCCTTTCGTGGAGGTGGAGGTGTCTGGCGCCGAGTACGACAACGCCAAGCAGAAAACTGAGATTGTGGGTGAGTGGGCTGGCGAAGGGAGGGCAGAGGGATGCTCCACCGCTCTGCTCCGTGGCATGAGCCGTGGGCATTGCAGCAAAGCCTGGCCCCGGGTGGGGGCTGCCCCCGCGCTGCCGTGAGCTCAGCATCGGCCGTGGTGGGCAGCGAGGGGCACGGGGCTTGGCGGGGGCTGCCCATTGACAGCCGTCTTTTGTGACAGCGGACAACGGCCTGAACCCTCTGTGGACCCCGAAGCAGTTCCACTTTCAGGTCAGCAACCCCGACTTTGCCTTCCTCCGCTTCGTGGTGTACGAGGAGGACATGTTCAGCGACGAGAACTTCCTGGCTCAGGCCACCTTCCTGGTGAAAGGCTTGAAGACAGGTAAAGCAGGGCGGGGTGTCTCATGGTGGTCCTCACCAGTTTGCTAATCGCTTCGTTAGCTGGGGAGACACTGAGTTTCATGGGAGGATGCTGTCAGTCTCTGGGCTGGCGCAGTTCCCTCCTGTCCCCATGCCAGGTCAAGTCCCCAAGCAGGTAAAGGAAGGAAGAAGCCATTTGCTAACATCCCTTGGGGCTGACTGACACTCTGGGGGTACTGGGGGGGTGTGGAGAAGACCACCCCCTTGAGTTGTGTGCCAGGGCCTGACACGTCACTGCCTGTGCTGCGAGTGATGCCGGGGCTGTTTTTGCTGTAGGTTTCCGAGCTGTACCCCTGAAAAACAACTACAGTGAGAACCTGGAGCTGGCTTCCCTGCTTGTCAAGATAGACATTTTTCCTAGCAAGGTAAGGACGTGAGAGCGCCCGGCGGCAGCATGGCCCTGCGCCGGCGGGTCGGTGCAGCGCAGCTCAGCGTGCCTGGCCGGTGCATCGGCGCAGGGGTCAGCGCTGCGCTGGAGCGATGCTCGGAGGGCTGCGGGAGGGCAAAGCGCCGGGCTCGCCTCCTGCAGAGCCGGGGCGATTCAGGCAGGGTTGTGCCTGGGCTGCGTTTCGCTTGCCTGGAAATTCCTTCAGCAAAAAGGAGCTGAAGGCGACAGCTTTGCTCCATCCCTGTCTGCGCTCCGGGGAAGTTGTAGCTCGGTTTCACGGAGCCTCGCTGGCCCGGGGCCATCGGCGTTGGCACAAGCAGAGTGCAGGGCTCTTTCAGATACTTATTTCTTCATTTCAGATGATGTTGGGGGGAGGCAGCGATGTTTGTTAAAGACAGAGCAGCTGCATGCTGCAAACCCCGGGACCCTGTGAGCCCTGCACGCCCTGCCTGGCAGCTCACAGGGCAGCGGGGCCCTGCAGCAGGACTGCCTTTGCTATGAGACACGCACTTTGACATGCCCAGCCCTTTACTATATAACTTTTTTTCTCCTAATCCAAGCAGGAGAATGGTGAAATAAACCTCTTCAGTGCTTCAGCCCTACGGGAACGAGCAGGGGATGCTTCCAGTCAGCTGCTGGCGAGCAGAGGCAGAGAGGGGTCCTTCGACTCGCGGTACCAGCAACCCTTTGAGGAGTTCCGTGTGTCGCAGGAGCAGCTAGCTGACCACTTCGAGAGCCGGGAGCGAAGGTACGCCAGTGCTTGTTGAGCTCTTCCCAGCATGAGACCTCCCCAGCATTTAGTCTCCTTGGTGCGGGCTGATGACCACAGCCTCCCGCTAACCCGGAGCAGAGCTGCCACCTTGTTCGCTGCGTGGAAACCCTCACTTGCAGCGTGACGTTTGCGCCCGTCCCCGGGGCAGTCGCTGCTTTGGGGTTTGCGGGTGTTGGGTGGGACAAGGAGCTGCCACCCCTCAGACGGTGGCACTTCCCCTCCGGCGTGGGGACATGCTGAGCCCCTGCTTTCCTCCCGTGGGGTGGGTTTTGATACAGGAGCATTGCCCTCGGTCATCCCATGCTGTCCCCCCACCTCTGTGACCCCTGCAGGGTGCTGCGGAGGACCCGGGTCAACGGGGACAACCGGCTGTAGCCCATCTCGGCGGGTAAAAGCACCTCCAGTGCTTGTGAATCTCACGGCACGCTGTGAACTGGTTTCTATGGAAACGGCACTGCTATGGCCTACTTTCAGGCAGCTTTTCCAGTTTCTCTGCTGAAGGGTGTTCAAGTGGAGAACTAAAAAAAAAAAAAAGATTGGAAAAAAAACCCCTAACCAACCCCAAACACCCACCAACCTTCGCCACCCAGCCCTTAGCAAAGCGCATCGGTGCGTACAGCCTGCCAGCCGCCGAGGTGAGAGACGGAACTGTCTATAATCACAAGGAAAGAGACCCAAAAAACCCCCAACTAGCCTTCTGCCGTCGCTGCTCTGCCTGTATTCCCGGAGCCCCCGCGCCGCTGCCGGAGGCCCTTTGCAGCCGTCCCTCGCTGTACCCGCTGCCGGCGCGCCGGGCAAGGGGGCACTTGGGCGACCGAGGCAGCAGGTACCTCTGTCCTGGCAGCATCGCATCTACCTACCTGTGTAGCCACTGCCTATGGGTCCAGTAGTGAAACTCTGTGTTTACAAGGCCGCTCTAGCTTTAAATGACAATAAAAGTGTCAGTATTACATGCGTGGTGGCTCAGGTGTCCAGTGCTGCAGCGAGGAGCCGGGGTGCAGCGCTGCTCCCTCTTGCCTGTAGGGAGTTTGCAGCTGCTGGGGGGGGAGGAAATGACCAGGAGCAGCCCCAGGTTTAATGTTGTTCACTCAGAAGGGTAAACCAAGGGTCTGCGCTAAAGCTGACCATGCTTTTCTGCACCAGACTGGGGCCAAGGCGTGACTCCAGGCTGGAGGAGGAGTTGCCTGGGCTCCGGCACGCTGCTGGGTCACTCACTCATGGTCTTATCCCACGGAAAAGCTGTTGTGCTTTTCAAACGAATGGGAGGGTTGTGACTGAGCATCCCCCCTCTGGACAAGCAAACATCTTCCCCCCCCCCCCCCCGCCCAGGGCAGCTCTCACCATCACCCAGCGTTAGCACCGGGCACAGGGCATCCCCTGGGCACGTCAGCACCCAACGCCCCGTGGGCTTCCCCAACCTGCAATCACCAGTCGACTCGGCTTCGTCTTTTACGCTCTTTATTTAGGAACAACCAAAAATGTCTGGTTTCATTCAACAAACTGTACAAGCAAGCTCTTCCCCTCGCCCACCCTCACGTCCACATATACAAAAGGAAGGGAAACTTGCCATTCACTTCTCAGAAGTGGCATTGTTGCTACAGGGAGTTCTTGCCCTCAGAATAAGAGCAGGTAAAGTCCATAGCAGGTACAAGCTACCCTAGCCCTAGTAATAGCCACAGCCCACAATCACAGGCAGCTTCAGGTTTTCTTCTCTTTAAAACCTTTACCAAAAGTAAAAACAAGTTCCTGTCTCACACGATTGCCAAGGTGACCATCTAAAATTGTGGTCTTAAAAAAAAACACACCGTAATAACCCCACTGGAACCCCCCCACACCTCCCCAGTACAAAGACGGTTTACACAGCAGAGCCCTTGCTCTGCTCCCTAGCTGCACGGCCACCCTTATGAAAGGTCCCACTGCAGCTACAATTACATTTTCCTTTGGATAAATCCAAGCAAAAAATTCCAGGTCATTCAGCACCAGCATGATTTCTAAATAACAATAATTAAAAAAAAAAAAACAAAAACAAGAGACCCCATTAGGCTGACTTTGTGGTCTGCTGAGAAACAAAGTGATCAACACGCTGTTCCCAAAGTCTCTCTTTTAGTGCAATGTTAGTATGTGCAAGGGGAACCACAGCCACGTACCCATAACACCACCACGAGCCAGATGGGGCAGAGAGAAAGTGCAATTTTAGCAAGAATTTTTCTACGCCGTGGATTCCTAGCCCAACCTTCACTAGCACCAGTAAGCGAGAGGCCTCCCAATACCACGCTCCACCAGTACAGGGAAAAAGTGGCTTTAGTGTGCCATCAAAATATGGCCAACGTCAGCCAACAGAGCACTCTTCACTGGAACAGGCAATAACAAGAAAATAAAAATAAAATTTAAAAGGAAAAAATCACTGCTTAGGTAACAGAGCTCCCTTGCTCTGCTTTAAATTTTGTGATGCCAATCCAGCATTCCTGGCAGGGACCGCTGCCAGTAGAACACACAGCAGAAACTCGACTTGCAAAAAAAATGTACAGCTCACAAGTGTGTCATCCCCCCTCCACTTGTAGTGTTGCCTAATCTTACCCTGCTGGCTTTGTGATGAACTGAGAAACTACAACCGAGGTGACTGCAGCGAGCTGAATCACATCAGGCCGATGGCTTTGAAAAGAGCGGAGCCAAAATTATCTGGGCAACAGGAGAGAGAAGTTTACAAGCATTTTAAACACTATCAACTTGACAGGAAGGTGCAGCATCGTGTTTGCTTTCTAATTTGTGCCTAAGTGCTGAAAATCATCCTTCTCATCCGATTCCCAGTGACCTCGCTTCCAAACGTCGCCTGCCGATCAGGCTGCCTCTCTGACGTCTCTCCGAGAGGGACTGCAGGGAGGACAGAATACAGCACTAGTACTGGAGAAAAAAATTGTTCCTTCTCATTTAAAAAAAAAAAAATATACCCAAAGCCCTAAATGGAAAAACCAGCCTCCTACACCCTCCTTTTTCCTCCTGAACAGACAGGGGACACCTAGCAAAAATTAACCCAGCAGCCATCTTGCAGCTCCAGCTTCTGTGCGAGCGTCGCCCGGGCAGGCTCAGGGTCTGCGTTAAGCTGTGGGCTGACGACACGGCTTCTCATCAGCTGCCAGCAGCTACTCCTTCTGCTGGTGGCTTCTTGTGGTGACCCACGCAAGCCCCCGGCAGGGAGGGGACACGCAGCCGTGCCAAATACCTGCGGCTGGAGCTCCGTGGGCGGACGGCGACGGCTGCGTGCCACGCAGCGAAGCAAGCACTTGGATTGCCTTCCTCTTGCCACGGCTGCGGGCCTGATGTGCAGCAGCGTTCAGCTTGCAGGCAAGTGGAAACAGGAGCCTGTAAATCATGGTTTGTTTAGTGTTCTGCTAAAAAAAAAAATATGAGAAAAAATGATTTCCAGGATGCTGATTAAGGAGTTGAAAAATAAGCTACCCAGATGACACACGGAGCCACGTCTAGAAATCTCACGGCAGGGCCTGCTGATGTGAATACAGCAACTCTGTTCCTTGCACCAGGAGAACCAGCAGCCCTTCACACGAGCGAGTCAGGTACAGCACAGATCAGGGTTTCGGGTTACTGAGCAACTGGATTGTGCCTTTAATCTAAGCAGCCTCACAGACAAAAGGAACAAGATTCACCAGGATTAAAACCGATGGTTACTACTGTGCCTGTCAAGCCCTAGCTCGCACACAGCAGATGGAGGTGAAGAATTTCACTTCCCTTCCTTACCGATGCTGGCTGCACGACCTCTATCTCACACCCCTCCTTTCAAGTCAAGACAGTCATCTTTGATTAGATGACGATAAGTATTCACACCCTGTGTAGAATTGTGGTGACACTTCCTCTGAACACCAGAAGAGCTGCTGCGGGGACTGTCAAGCCACCTCTCGAGTCTGCCCTTCAGTTTCAGAGGCAAACACGCATCTAACGTCCTGCACCAGCACCTGAGTCTGTTTGGAGATGACACCTGCTTCTCCTCAGCTCCGAGAACGATGCAATAGGGAAACAGAGGACCACAGAGCTAAAACCTCAAAATTCTTCAGCTTATACTTTCATGGAGATTTCAAGTCAACTAAAAAACGCAGATAACAAGGAATGTAGGAGTTAGAAAGGGAACTCAATTATTTAGATTTCTTTTCTTGTCGCCGAATCTTCCCCTCCCCCCCGCAATGGGGCTTGCCAGCCCCGTCGCCGCGTCCGAGGGAAGTCTGCATGGAACCACTTTTTAAAATTCTTCCGACCCAAAAGAAAGAAAACTCCTGCTGTGCTTGTATGAATGCATGGAGACAAAGCTCAAAAACCTCAGCAGCTTCCAACCCTCAAGGCTGGTTTTTCTGTGTACACCGGGAAATTCTCCCTCTAGCTCTCAAGACTTCTCTTTTCAATTTTTCTGGAAAACTGGCCAAACACAATCCAAGTGCAAAAAATTTCAGCTAGTGCACGGAAAAATGGTTCGAAGGGACTAGCATACCATAGCCCTTAAACATTTCCGTAGATGGAGCAGGGATCACTCTTCCAATTAGCCACAGACCTTTAAGTGTACACCAAAAATCCCACAGAAAATCGCCTTGAATGGGCAAACTACACTTCCAACATACTTATATAGCAAGTAGTTAGTAAAAGTGTACATTTTTAATGTACATCTTAATGCAATAAAGAATCAATGGCATATCTGAACTGTATATATGTGTACTTAAATAAACCTGCAGGTACATAGACACTAGAGAGTAAATTGACCTACCTGTATTTGTTCTCTGAAGGTAACACCGCACATACACTCACACTCTGGGGCCGCACGACTCCCCCATCTGCCACCTCCAGCTCTAGGACCGCCCAGACGCTCCTGTCACCGGTGACATTTTGGGGTGCACAGCATTGCACCGTGCGGGTGAACCCCTGGGGCTCTGGCTGCCTTCACAGCGCAGCCCCCCTGCCCTCCCGGAGCAGAGCCCGGCCGGGCCGACACGGCATTGCTGCCGGTTACATCTCCAACCACGGATGGCCAGCAATAGTGCGCCTAAAGCGAAAGAAATTTAGGGCGCCTGGTGCCACGGCACCGGGTCGACAGCAGCCCTGCTGGCAGTGTGCTGGGGAGGGTTCGTCTGCTCAGGGACGGCTGCAGCGCGACGTCTGCATCCGAGCGCATCGCCCCGGCTCGAGGGTGCAGGTCACCTCCTTCCGAAGCAGACGCTCGCGCTTGGCGGCGGGGTCACGCCGTGTGCCAGGGGAGCTACGCCAGCTCGGGCAGGCACCCGCCACGCAGGCCCGTACCGCCAGGCGAGGGGAAGCCTCCTCTCCCTTGCAAAGCACCGAGCGGATCAAACCCCTCCTAGTAGCTGAGCAAGGTGGCCTCTTAAAGAAGGGCTGAAGAAAGAATTGGCAAAGCAAGGGCAATTAAAGGTAGAAATCAGACACTATCTTTGGAATACATTCTGAAAGAGCTTTTTTGTTTTTAAACCAGATTTTTTTGTAAATCTCTGGATCCGATCCTTTGGGGCTTGCTACCCACCCTTCTAATAAATATCATTTACCACCAACAATAAAGTCTCCCACATTAAAAAGCTCTCACTAAATAAAAACCTTCTACTGAAAATGCTTGGCTGAGTTAGCTTGGCAAAAATAAGGAGCTATGACTACTCTCCATAAATACATCAGCGGATAAACACCAAAAACTATTTAAGTTAAAGGACAATGTTGGCTCCAAAACAAACCAGGAATGAACCAGCCACGAATTAATTAAAACTAGAAATTTAAATAAAGTTTCTAAACATTCAAAGGCAGTGAAGTTCTGGAATAGCCTTCCAGGAGCAAAAGTGAAGGCAAGACATGGAACCAATTTTGAGCTGGGATTCGATTAGTTTGTGACAGAATGGTCTGACACAGCATTTGGCTGGACTATCCAGCTCAAGAGTTTCCCTTCTATAACTTGTTTTCTATTAGAAAAGAATATTAAAAAAATCTTCAAGCGGTTGCATCACACAGCAACAACCCAAGACAACATGGGTGTGTTAAAAATGTACAGGTACCAGAAAGCAGAAAGGTTAACTGGGAAATTTATTTTGCTGTTTCGCCAGAACTATTCCAGATGAACTGGGAGGGAGGAAAAAAAAAGGGAAAAAAAAGATAAAAAAAAAAAAGACTGGAGCAAACACTTGAAGTTATCAGCACTGCTGCAGGAGGATCTGTCATTAGGGCTGCAAGAGGGAAACCTCCCGACTGCAGCAGAGCTGCTGCCTCGTTGATCCCTTGGAGACAACAATGACTTGAACCGCTCACAGCAACGCTGCGTCTTCTCTGCGTTTGTTCTCTGAAGAACAGCTTGTTCTCTCTGAACAATGAAAAGGATTCCAGGTCAGGATGGAAAAATTATTATGGGCTAGTTCTCAGTGATTAAAGGGAGGCTTGGAGATTTAACAGCCTGCTACAGTCGGTCTCCAGGAGCACAAGGGAAAATATTCTAGCCAGCAAGGGAAAACGGCACCAAACTCCATCTCCTGGGTTGTCTGGGTCTGGGAACCTGCTACTTATTGGAGAGTATGCAAAGCTAAATCTAACCTCACCCGTAGGGATGAAAATCTCACTCAACTCCCACTGGACTTCAATGCAAAACTGGCAGCTTTCTTCTCAGATACCACTGCTTTCCTAACACACGCTTGCGTGCCTGCAAAGCCCGTCACGGCCAGGGCTCAAGGACCAGAAAGGGTGCAGAGAATATATGCAGCCATGCCAGCCTTTAGAGAACAAACACCTTAACGGACAGATGAAAAAAAAAAAAAAAACCAAAGGAAAAAGTACTGTGCCATGATAGTCCATATCTAAGCAATGACCTTGTTTACACAATGTCTGAGATTCATTACGCTTGTATAGGCAGCTGTAGGCACCGGTATATGAATATGAAAACTGAAAGTCTGTCCACTGGAAAGCAAACAAGAGCATCCTATTTCCTGGGTGCGAGCTGAGCCCTCGCCTCCGCCAGCTCTCAGCCATCTCCTCGGCTGGGCCACCGAGAGCTCTGCACTAAGTGCCCAGTTTCTGCACGCGCGTTCTCTCGTGTGCTGTGCTCAAAGGTCTCATTTATGGCAGTGCTTGATCACCACGTCCTGCTCCTGAGGTCTGGATCAGGCCGGCCCATGGGTTTCTTCAAGCCAAAAATTTCTTCTGAAGGATAAGAGCGGATCCTCCGGGGCTGGTGGTTTCAGTTCAGTCTGTTTCTGAAAAAGAACAGAGGTGTCAGAGATGCCCCAGCTCGCCGCAGGGGCCTGCAACCCAGGTGGGGTGCTGGGTGGGGAGGAAGGGGTGCAGGAGTGCCTGGGGATGGGCAAAATTGGGAGCCTTCATGGAGTCAGTGGGAGAGAAAGGCCAGCCCCATTGAGAGGAGCCAGGAAACCCAAAATCCTCACGGGAGCAGGGCTGGGCTTTGGCCAGCGGCAGGGCTAAGGCGGGACGCGGTCCGAAGTCGTGCATCCTCACTGAGCACCTCCTGCCTCTGTGCCACGAGGGATGACAGGACCGCCTCGCTCCAGGTGGCATAAAGCCACGCTCAGAGGGTGCTGGCAGGGGCACAGCCATCGCCCTGGCACGGGCACAAAAGATGGCCCACCACCCTTCCCCAAAGCCTCCAACGCCTCTCCAGCCCGCTCCTGCGGCTGCTCCCCAGCCAAGCGCGTGGGGCAGTGCAGATCCAGCCCCCTCGGCTGCGAGAAGGGCAGGGCTCTGTTCAAACCCATGCCTCATCTCCTCTGCACTACACAGGGGTGGGAAGCAGGGAGTTTTACTGGTGGGGTTTTTTTTTGTTTGTTTGGTTTGGTTTTTAAGGCCTGCAGCCCTAGCAGAGGTGTGTGGGAGGCTCCCGAGCAAGGCAGCGGGGCTGGAGAAGACCCCAGCTGCCCAGCACGCCGGCCAGGGGCTGCACAGCCCGCAGCGGGACAGGGCAAGCGCTCGGCCATCCCCATCTGGTGGGACCCCTGCCAGGGAGAAACGGCCCCCAGCTGCACTTCTGCAGAGCCCACAGGGGGCTTGGAGACCTCCTCTGCTCTCCTCTCCCTCACGCACGCGTGCACACACGCACCCGCCTTTCAGACGTGAGTGCTGGAGGAGGGGTGAACACCAGCCCTCCACGTCCTTGCAGCCTCCGTTTTCACCACCCGAGCCGTGCCCTGCGCCAGACAAGGGTGCTCACGTCTGGAGAGCGGGCGGCAGGAGAGGGAAGCGAAGAGGCTCTGCAGGAGTTACGTCTGCTGGTGGCATGGAAAGGGCTGGTGGCATGGAAAGGGCTGGTGGCACGGAAAGGGCTGGTGGCATGGGGCACAGCAGCCAGCCCCCTTCCTTCCCAATCTTCTTCCCATCCAATTCATAAATAAACCCAAGGGCCACCTTCCCCCGGGGCAGGTAAAGGGCCCAGACACTCCAGCTGGTTTCACCCAGGCTTAGAATAAAGCCAGGATTTGGCTTCAGAGTGGAGCTGGCACCCAGTGACCCAGGCAGGCAGGGCCGGGCAGGCAGCAGCACTCGCAGCACCTCGCCGGACCCTCCTCATCCTCCTTCCCTGCCCCACTCTTTCGCAGAGGGAGCTCCTCAACCGCTTCCTCAGCGAGATCCCAAACAGCAAGACCGGACACCAAACCCTTCCCTACAGCCCCGGTTCCCCAAACGGGAAGCGCCCAGCGCCCCGAGCTCGCCCAGCGCTGCCCGAGGCGGGGGTCTTACCGAGCCGCGCGGCGGGCGGCGGGCCGGGGGTCCCGGTCCCGGCGCTGCCTTCCTGGCCGCCCGGCTCCCACGCCTCGCCGCTCTCCGACGCCTCCGCGCCGGCCTCGCCCGGCCCTTTCCGGCTCCCCGCCGCCTCGCCGGCGCAGCCCTCCTCGGGGCCGGCGGCCCTGCTCTCCTCCTCCGCCTTGACCGCAAACCAGACCTTGAGCTGCTGGGCGCTGAGGTGGGAGCGCTCGCAGAGGCCGGCCACGTCCTCCTCCCGCAGCCCCCTCTGCTTCTGGTAGTAGTCCTCCAGCACCTCCCGGCCGGCGGGGCTGACCTCCACCAGCCCCGGCGGGAAGACCCCCCGCCGGTAGTTCTCATACCACTTCAGCTGCCCGTTCTTGTAGCCGTACCGGCTGTCCCCGAACCAGCGAATGACCTCGGCCCGCGGCAGCCCCGTCTGGGAAACGATGGCGTCGTACTCCTGGTTCGTGGGCCGCTGGGTCTGCACGAACATTTGCTTCAGGAGATGCCGCTGCTGGGCTGTTTTTTTAAAGTTCAGTTTGGTTTTCGGAGGGGTGGGCGGCCGGCTGGAGCTGCCGTCCCCTTTCTCCTTTGTGCCAGCCCCCGGTAACTCGTTTTTGCCGTTGGACTCGGTCACTCGCAGGTTCTTCAGGTTGATCTTGATGGGACTCACCTTCCGCTCCGGGTTCGGGTTGTTGCCGGAGGCATCCACCGAGCCGTTTTCGCTCGCGGCCCTCAGCTCATCCGAGGAGTCTTCCCCTTCCCCGCCACCATTTTCCGCCTCCTCCTCCTCCTGCCGAGCCGCCTCCTCCACTTTCTTATTTTCCTCCGCCACCTTCTTCTTCCTCCTCTCCGAGAACCAGCTATCGATCTCCCTCCGCGTCATCTTCGTTTCCCCCCTCAGCCGGTTCACCTCTTCTTCCGCGGGAAGGGGATTTTGGGCAAAACTGCTCTCCAGTGCCTTCAGCTGCTCCGGCGCCCGCTCCTTGTACCTGGTCGGCGTGAAGTCGGGCGCCTGGTGCCACGACTGCCGCCGCAGCGGGTGGGGAGGGGCCGGCGTGGCCGCCGCCGGCGCGGGGTTCAGCTCGGCTCCTCGGGGCGAGACGTCGAAGGCTACTTCGGGCAGGGAATCGAGAGCGCTGTCTCCAGGGAAGACGGCCCGGCCGCCCCGCACGTTCCTGTAGTGGTACCTCCTGTCGCTGAACCACTTTCGAATCTCCTTGGTGGTCAGGCCCGTGATTTTCGTCAGCCGCTCGACTTCGGCCTGGCCAGGGAACTGGTTTCTGCAGAAGCTGCCTTTCAACGCCAAGAGCTGCTCGTGGGACTTCTTGTTTTTGTAGACGTTGGGATCCAGGAAGGTCTGCGAGGAGATGGCCGGGCAGGCGGTGAGCAGCGGCTGGCCGCTGTTGACCACCTTCACCCCCGACGCATTGCTGGAGCTCACCGTGCTGTGCTGCGCTGCCGGCTGCGGCTTGGGGACAGAAGTCACCGCCAAGGTGAACGAGGAGCTGGTGCCCTTCAAGCCGTTTGCCATGATGGGCTGCGTGACCAGCAGCCCCCCCGTCCCCTCCGGCTGCCCCACCACGTGGCCCGGTAACGTCGCCTGAATAAGATGGGGGACGCTCCCGGGATTTGCGACCACCGGCGTGTTCAGAACTGTAATGGTGGGTGGCGGCACGGACTGAATAACGGTGTTGAACATCTTCTTCCTGGCATCTTCGATCTCCTCCGGTGACCAGCTGATGCCCTGCTTCAACCTCTGGGCAGTGAACCAGATCTTCAGCTGCTCTTCTGGGTACTTCGTCACCACGGTCAAGTAGCAGAGCTCGGCTTTTGTGGGGTAGGGGAACTTGTGGAAAGAGTTTTTGAGGAAGCTGTTGGAGTCCATGGCAGCGTTGTACGTTGGAATGCTGCTCAGAGGAATCATCACCTTGGGAAGGGACTTGGACGTAGGTAGCTGCTGATGCAACGGGGGTTGCGGCTGCAGTGACACAAGCTGTGCAACACCCGCCTGCAGAACAGGCACATTTCCTATGATGGAGCCGTTCACCACATGAGATGATTTTGTGGAGCCTGCAGTGGGCTGGCTGACCGGCACGGACCCGTTTGGGAATGAATGCTCTCCGTCCTTCACCTCTGACTCACTGCCCAACTGACTTGACACGTTCTCCTTCAGCGTGTGGATTTTTTTGGCCTCGGGTTTACCTTTCATTATCTTCATGATGGGGGTTTTGGTAATGATAATTTCAGACTGGCCGTCCACCCCTTCTTCAGGGACCTCTCCCGGAAGGTCGTGGCTGCTGGCGGCCTCACAGAGACTCTGCTCCACAGTTGTGCGATTGTCCTGCTTAGCCACCTTCCAGACGAAGCTCGTTTCGCCGGCGTGCGACTCTGCGTTGTGGTGCGAGAGCCCTTCATGGCTATTTGCCAGAAAGCTGCACGCAACACACGCAAACGCGGGGTCTTTGCTAAAGTCTAAGTGCTCAGAATCCAAGTGCTTGAAGAAGTGATGAATGTCTTGAGATCCAAAGTCACAAGACTTGCAGATATAAGTGTCACTTTCAGCAATGCCGCGGTGCCCGTTAGACAAAGCTCCGTTATTACTGTTACTGGCACCAGCATCACCAGCTGCTGGCCCTTCCGCAGGAGCATCTGGTTGCGTTCCTTCACGGCCATCTTCTACAGCATCCAGTTCAGTCTCCTGAAGCACCAGTGTTTTTACTGGTATCATGCAGGGAGTTGTGGATTTTCTTTTGCTAGCCATCACTACAATTGATCCAGATGATTATTTTTCTTTCATTTAAATTAAATTCAAATTTTAAAAGCGCTATTGCAAGTGCTCTGTGGTCTAGATTCCAGCAAATTCATGGTGTCCCAAGGAGTTGTTGTCAAATGCTGACAAATGTTCATGCTTGCCACTGAACCTGGGGACAAGGAGAGGGAGGAGGGGTTAGTTCCCTTGGCATTAGACAAAGCACAACTGTCCCGGTATTTAACTGGTTCACTCAATAAATCATTTTCAGCAACTTTCGCTGGAAAAATTTAACTTGACCTTGGATTCACTGTATTTTCACACATACAACCTGCGAATTACCCGTTTAAAAACAAACACACAAACACGCCTCTTTCACAGCCGGCATCAAATTCTCATTTGTGGAGGAAAACCACCAAAATCTCCCCCCGCCCTGCCCTGCCCAGACCCGTCCCCCGAGTTTCGGCAGGGAGAGCGGTGGCCGGGCTCCCTTCGCGCCCGGGCTCCCGGCTCAGCGGCACGCCGCCGGCGATACCAGGCAGGGTCGCCCTGGGAAAGCCGCCTGCTTTCCATCAGAAAAACCTGACGAAAAACCAACGTGTTCCCCACAGAACATTTCGATTTCTTCAGAATCGGCGTTTTCCAGCCATCCTGTCGGGAAGTTTCTGGCCAGCTGAAAGCACGGTGCCTGTGCAAGGGCCGTTGCCTGCAGAGACGCCCCGAGCAATGCTGCAGGGAGCACGAAGCCTGCAGCTGGGGCCATGTATTTGAGCCCTCCTCGCTCAGCAAGCCTGCAAAGCATTTGTGAGATTCCCTCCCCACCTCGTGCATGGCTCGTTACCGATTTAACAGCATCTGCTGAGTCTTCGGGTGGAGCTGCAAGAGAAGGTAAGGCTCCAAAACTCCAGGGCAGCACCACATGCGTGTTCTGCTCCCGGCTCCCAGCTGTCCCCTCCCACCACCTTTGCAGCTTTTGGCATTCACACAACTCCGTGCACTGGGGGTATTTCCTAAGAAAATGTAATTTCTCAGCAACACAAGCCCATTTTGCTGGGCTTGGGGTGACCAGATATCAGTCACATTTAAAAAAAAAAAAAAAAAAAAAAAAGGAATTTTTTTCTTTTTCCAAAGGGAAAGCAGTTCCCGATCTGCTCCAGGCTGTGCAGGCACTAGCCCCAACCTCCTTCCTGGCCTGATGCAGCTTCGCCATCTGCACAGCGGATGCTCCGTGCCTGCGACCACGACCCGCGGGCAGTGAGGCCGTCTGCTGCAGCTGGCACCAGGAGCCGCTGCCCGCTGATGGTCCTGATGATGGGGAAGGCTGCACATCCGAGGGAGCAACATCTCGGCCTTCACTCCTCCAGCAACCTTTCTACCACAGCTCTGCTTTTTTTTTTTTCTTCCTTTAAACACAGGAATAAAATGGTATTTTTCCAGATTGCAAGGTCACTTGGAAGCATCTGGATGCACTGATTCATATTACAAAGACTCCATGCCAGATTTTCCTGGGATTTACAGTAACAGGGATGAAGCTTTATAAAAACACTCATAAAAACTTGAACTAAAAAAAACCCCGACCAACTTACCATCCTACCAGATGACTCACAGAGGTAACTCCTATCAGTTACAGCAGTTGTGCACCAGTAGCTTTCTCATATCAGATATTCTGAGCTGATCTCACGCACCGAGAAATGCAGATCGGGCAAACGACTTCGCAGGGCTTATGCAATACCTCCCCTGCTTATTTTTGTCGGTAGCTTTTCGAACAGAGGAATGAAAGGTCCTAATGCAAAAAAACCAAATGGAGGAAGTACAATTTGACCTCCCTAACTTCATTAGAAATTTTTTTAAAAAACTTTCTGAAAGCTGACATCATTTTTTCCAACCAGGAGAGCCTGGATGGCCAACTCTGGCCTCAGCAGCTCTCAGGCACCCTTTAAAAGACTGATGGGAAAACGTAACTTCCCGTTAATGTGGGCTGATCGGAGATTACAAAACAGTCCTGTAAATAGTGTTAGTCATCACTGAACTTGGCATCAGAAAAGACTGTTTGCTATGCTAAAGCTTCATGAAAAGCTAGAAATTATAACTTTAAAAAAATCTATAAATAAAAAAGGTATTACAGCCGTGCTCTGGATTTAGACAGTGCGAATGGCATGCTCTCAATACCTGCTTTGTGCCACTCTCAGCCCACCTTCTCGTGGTTAGTCCTTCCCTCTGCAGAGGGCCAGAAAGTTCTCCATTAGCATTAGCAAGTCGAATACTTGGATGACTATGAATGGGCTTTGCTATTCTGTGGGGAACAGCATCCATTTGACACCAATCCCAAGATTCTCAGTTCTGATGCTAAGTTAAATATTACACAGTCTAGCAGGGTGCGATGACCTTTCCAAGTTGAGTCAATTAGGAAAAAAACAGCAAAACCAGCCTGAAGGCTAGAAAATACAGCTTTAAAGGCTGAAAGAGGGCTCGTGTCAGGGAAGCAACGGCAAAAGTGAATTCTTTAATTTTATTCTGCAGCTCTACCACAGGTCAGGGAGAAAGTGCTGGGCCCTCTGCAAGCCTTTTCGTTTCCAGCAAATTCCTGATAGAGATCCAGTTCCAGAGCCTCCCCTGCTGAGACAGCTCGAGTCCCAGCCGGATCTTACCTAGCCTTTATGTAGTCGCCAGAGATTAAAAAGGTGATTTTTATCTGTCAACAGAGTAAATTTGATACAGAGCAATGGAGATACACAAAGACCCCCGTTGTGCCATGTTCACGGAGTGCCTCTCCCAAGCATGCCATCACGGTTATTCCGGGTAAATGCGAACGGCCTGACCCACCTACAGAGAACCTAAAAGCTCTGCATTTCATTTACCAGCACATTTGCATCAAGCTCTGTGCTCTCTCCAGCAACTTTTGTTAAAAACGCAATCAAAGTGGCCCCAGCCGCCACAGCTCTCCTGCCGGGGCTCCAATATTAATGCCACCTGAGAACACAGACTGCAAATTTAGCTGGAAGTGAATCACAGTGCCAATTTACTGGGAAAAAAAAATAATTAATCAAGTGTACTGTTTGTCCGTTTCATTTCCACGGAACAGTTGCATAACCACCTATTCGGAGCATGTTTTATTCACTGCTCACCTTCTGGAACGCAGCAATACCTTAATACATCACTAATATACAGCAGAACAGATAATTCACCGATTTCTCCATCATTAAAGTAAGCGAGGCCATTTTAATGGGTAGGGTAAATTAACAGCAGAAAAATTAATCAATCCAAAACTAGCCTCACCATGGAGCTCAGTATGCCACCACTGCAAATGTCTCAGACCAATCTGTAGCGCCGCGTGTGAAGAACTCGATTTCCTATGAATCATTTCATGGCGAACTGTAGCAAAGAGACATTGGCTGAACGGAACAGCAGCCAGGAAGACAAAGGGATTATACTTCAATTGATGGTTCCTATCTAATTTATACCTGCTAATTTATACCTGCTAATTTAATAGTGAGGTAGCAGAGTAAGCAGGTCAAATGACCTGTGCATCTAAACCTGCCACTGCTGTTGGAAATTTGAGCGAATATTTGGAGCACGTTTTATTCACTGCTCCCTTTCTGGAACGCAGTAATACCTTAATACATCACTAATATACAGCAGAACAGACAATTCACTGATTTCTCCATCATTAAAGCAGAGCAAAACTGATTCGGTCCCTCTGCTGCTCTGAGAGAAGCTAACGCTGGAAGGCAAGGCAGCCCCAAGGCGCCTCCGGCCAGCTCGGCTCCCAGCCCAGCGCGTGGCTGGGGCGACGTTTCTCCAGCATCCACGGCACCAGGAGCTGAGCCGGGGGCTGACGTGTGTTTGCTCACAGGACAGCGAGACAGCTGTGCACACCCCGCTCCTGGGACAGGGATGAGCAGCCCAGCCTTTGCACAAGGCAGGCACGAACCAGGTCAACAGCTTGGGTTGGGCTGTGGTTCCCCATCCTTGACATACGGCCGTGACTGCTTGTCTGCACACCTCCTCACCTAAAACAGTTCAAAACTTCACCGCGGGCAAGATCTGCTCCACTGGTAGATGCAGTTTTACGCTGTTGTCACCACGTTGCGGCTACAGGGACAGCCAGGTTGGTGGCCACGCATCGGTTTCTCAAGGGTTGTGGCTCAGCAGAGGCAAGCCCCACACCCCGAGTCCATGGCGAGGGCAGGGGCAGCCGCACCGCCCGACTCTGCCCGTCTCTCCTCCGCGCAGGAGGCCCACGAAGGCCAGCCGCCAGCGAGCCACCTCCAGCTTAGAGACCAGCACAGGGAGCACCACGAGATGTGCTACCCCGAGCAGTTCAGAAAATAACAACAGAGGCAGATGGAAACTCTGAAATCCAGGATCCCAATCTATGAAAAGGACGCGGCATTTCTGCTAGAGACAGCCCAAAGCCTACAGCGCTGCTATGAGCGGTCCCCTCCCGCGGCACAGGAGCCCTCCCGTCCGCATCGGCGGGTCCCGGTACACGCTGCGAACCCTCTGCAGAGCAGCTTGGCCTCCGCCGAGGAAAACAATGCCGAGATCGGTCAAAGCGAGCTCCGCAATTTCAGAAAATTTACTTCTACAGAAATTAACAAAAGGAGGTTTCGAAATCTGCGCTGCCGAGTATGAACTTTCAGCTTTTTCCAGCTTGGCTGGATACAACTGGTTTGGTTTTAAATGTTTCAGTGAATTAACGAGTTAGGTTGTTAATGCAAAACACTCATTCCGCGCAGTGCCAAGGTCCCCAGTTAGAAGATTAATTTTTGTGACCTTCTGCAAACCTTGCCTAGAAACAACAACCCGAAAACCCACCAGGCAGCGGCACCGGGCACAGCAGCTCCGGCCCCACCGCCCGGGCACGGGGCCGACGGGACAGCCGCCCTCCCTGCACCCAGCGCCCGCGGTGGGGACGGGGCTGCCCGCGGGCACGCAGGACGGCGACGTGCTCCGGTGCTCGGTGCAGCTCTGCTGAAGAGTGAATGCTCAGTTAACAACAACAACAAACCTACAAAACAAAAAAACCCCAAACCAACACCAAAATAGAAGTAAACTAACAGTTTCCTCAACACTTTTGGTGCCTGCTAGGCAGGCAGACACACTCCCCAGGTCAGAGACAAAGTTGATGCTTCTGTCTCATAGGAAGCCAAGCACAATATTGGCACTTTAAATAACAGCGGTTTTGTTTTTAAGCTGAAACTCGCAGGGCCCGGTTGATAATACAATATTAGAGAAAAAAAAAAGGGGGGGAGAGTGTCAAAGGAGGAAGCAAGCAAAAGTTGACGTTTGAGAGTTTTTGTCTCTCGCCTTTAGGCTGTACCTCCAGCCAGGCCCATAAGATCACAGAGTCACAGCATGGCAGGGATTGGAAGGGACCTCTGTGGGTCATCCAGTCCAACCACCCTGCCGAAGCAGGGTCACCCAGAGCAGGCTGCACAGGACCTTGTCCAGGCGGGTCTTGAATATCTCCAGAGAAGGAGATTCCACAACCTCCCTGGGCAGCCTGGGCCAGGGCTCCGTCACCCTCAGAGTGAAGAAGTTCTTCCTCGTGTTCAGCTGGAACTTCCTCTGCTTCAGTTTGTGCCTGTTGCCCCTTGTCCTGTCCCTGGGCACCACTGAGAAGAGTCTGGCCCCGTCCTCCTGACACCCACCCTTCAGATATTTAGGAGCATTTATAAGGTCCCCTCTCAGCCTTCTCTTCTTCAGGCTGAACAAGCCCAGCTCCCTCAGCCTTTCCTCAGCTCATGATGCACATCATCAGTCATCACAGATGACTTCCCAGGTCCCCATTGGTGATTAGCAAGTAAAGACCAGTAACTAGAAGATCCCTATGGCCAGCACCAACGAGTGGGTGCTCCCTGCAGCACCCAGATCCAAGAGCTGATCCGCCTTCCCCTTCCCACCGCCGAGCATCCCAGAGGGAACTCCCACTGTGTTTTGCAGCGGGTCCCCCAGCGCAGCAGACACCCAGTTTGCTCCAGGCAGCGCTGGGTGCCAGCTCAGTAGCCTGGGACTGGGTGTGTTTACCTGGGTGCTGGGAGCAGACGAAAATCAGGTCCCCACAGCAGCGAGGGCAGGCGTGTGTGGGGCACAGCCCCATGGCCACCCCTGCTGCCAGCCTTGGCAGTCCCAGGGCTCTGTCTCTTGGGCTGGGCAGTACCATTCGTTCTGCACTTGGAGTCTGCTCATGAGAGGTCATGTAGGAGTTTCACCAGTTTTACTGATTTATTGCCAAAACGCGTGGGCTGGCAGGAGAGAGGAAGGCTGGAGACTCCCGCGCTTCCCCGACTGAGGTGAGCAGGGGCAAAGGCTTGTTCACCGGCCAGACACTGCCCCACGCTAGCTCCCACCTGGGTTTCATCTCCACGGATTTGGAGTCACAGGCTTTGGTTACAACAAAAGCATAACGATGAGCAGGGAGAGGGCATGCAGCAGCATCACCAGCGAGCTTCGAAGACACAAGACACTGCTAATCCCTCCCAGGGGCACACTCCATGGATGGACATGCTCCAGCAACCCAGCAAAGACCTCTCCAGGCTACATCCCTGTGGCTCACTACGGACAGACACAGTCAGAGTGAACAGCCCACCTCTCCAGAGCAAAGCCCACATTCCCCGGTGCGGGCAGGACCTCTCTTTCAGTCGCGCCAGCATGGCTCTCTAACAGAGAAGAAAAGGCGAGATTTGGCAGGGCTGAGCTCCTCGGTTCCCGGTCTGCAGCTGCGTATCCCGACTAGCCGGGGTCCAGCATCCTCCCTGGGTAACTTTGCAAAGCCTGCAGCTGGAAGGGAAGTCATGGGATGGGACCATCGCCAGCAGCATCCTACCACACCATCACCCCGGTGCCCAGGAAGCAGTGTGCATCCCCACACCATGCCCTTGCTTAGGGCCAGCACCCACAGGTAGCATTGGCAAAGGGTGTCACTCTTCTGCCACCCAGAGCCTGCTCCATCACCCAGATCAAGGTCATGACACACTTAATTCTTCTGGGGTTTAACCCTGTACGGGACTGCGAGTTCCCACGAATGAACAGTCAGCAGACTGCTACCTCACTAACACTGCAGGCACTCACAATTCAGTGCTCTCAAGAAGAGCAGGGAAAGCAACCAGCAATAAAATAACCGCAACCCAAGAGCAGCCACGCAGGCAAGAAAAGCCTCTTTGCATCTTATTATTTCGCACTGCACAAATGTACAAACTCACGCACAAATTTCAGCAGTTTTGAGCTTCCAGCAGCATCACATAGTCAACATTTGTGCTAAGGAACAATTTCTCTTTCTGTCGACTGGCCAGGGTGCTCTGCAGCTTGCGCCTGGCTTTGAGAACGCGGTACAGTCTAGAGGCAGTGGAAGCCGGCTGACCGAACAATCGTTTTCATTCTCCATTACTTGGCAGGCCTAGAGCAGAAAAGCGCCTTTTCCATCTAGGCTAGTTAAACAGACCTATTCATTAAAATTTCGCCCTTTACTAACTGCTGTACTTCCCCATTTAAGAGAAGACTTCTCTCCTCTGCCCTGCTCCTCATCGCCCCATTTCAAGTCATACCCATTTACGAGCCGTGTTTTTGCATTGCTCTCGTGCTTCCGTAACAGCAGCAACTCGCCCTTGCCGTCGTTACCTGGGCAGAGGCTGGCCTGCTGCCTTAGCACTCGGGGACTAACGGTAATTATCTTTGCTATTTTTTCAGATGGGCACAAAACCGAGCGAGATGGAAGGCTAGAAAGGGGTGGCTGAAACAGAACGCGATTAGAGTATAAAAATAGGTCACTAGGATAATATAACCTTTAGACTGTTGGCAGTGTGCCCTCCTTAGAGACAAGCCTGCGCGCTATATTTCAGGAATATGTCAGGAATAAAAAAAACACCCCCCAACGCACACCAAAACAAAACCACTGATCATCCCTCTGAGCTTTGCGTGCTTCTGTTTGAACATCACTAACATTAATTCACTCATTCCTTTTCCTCTGCCCTCATCCATTTGATGGCACACAAAATAAATGTTATGCAATCATACCATTAATATATTTAAAAAAAAAAAATCTCTTTTGGCATGGAAGTTTCATTACAGATTTGCTCCGAGTTACAGTACCTTAGCAGGGTTCATCGTCCCAGCATCCCAGGGACCCACCTCCACAGCTTCAATCCTCACATTTTGTCCATGTTGCAAAACATTCCTGGCGCTCCCCCAAAGGAAAAGCTCCAGCAGACAGATCATCATCTCTTGACAGAGCCAGCTGCGAGGTTAACGCTACCAGCAGAGGACACCAGATAGCATTAATGGAGCTTCAAGAAGTCCCTCAGCTCATCGGTATCTGGGTCTCCCATCACCTCGCACTCAGCTGGTGAATACCAGCGGGGCGGTTTGTGCCTGCACAGGACAGAATGAGAACATCGGTCACGGTTATAAATGCACAGGAGCTCCAATTTCAGCCCCTTGTGCTTTCTTGAGGAGGTTTTCTTTTTGCTTGCATTATCGAGGATCTGTTTGTGACTGCAGCTCGATCACAGGCACCTCCAACGGCCCCACTCCGCTCCGTCATTTTCTGCCACACCACGGCGGGACTTGCCACACGTCTTGCGATCCCACGCTTGGAGCTTATTATCAAGCATCACCATTTAGGTAGGGCAAGACCAGCTTTGGCAGATGCAGCCCTTTGGAATGCATGTGAAAAGGGGTAGGTTACACCTAAAATACACTTCTTTGTATTTTTACCACCTGAAATTGCTGAACTGGCTCCAAGCCAAAAAAACGATCGGGGAGCTCAGAGTAAAGACTCCTGGTTCCCAAAGCAAAATGAGAACCAGACGTAGAACTTGATCCACATTAAATTCCTAACAAGGGTACTCGAATCTTTTAAATCAGCAGGAAACGCAGGGCCAAGTTGGTGAGGAGTGCACAGGCATCAGCACCCGATGGCAACAGAGCCCCCCGTGCCCGCTGCGCTGCTGCAGCCTGCCCAGTCCCAAGGAGTCACTCTGGGGGACGCCCCTGAACCCCTGGTTCTGAAGCGCTGCTGCTCACAACCCCGCTTCCAGGTGTGCACATGCACCTCCGTACGGGTGACCCTGTCTGGGGGCCATCACCCCAAATTCAGGAACCACAGCCCTAGATGCTAGCACAACATTTACTGTTAAAAGGAAACCAGCATCAGCTTTTATACCAGCACCGAAACGATCCCGTTGCAGAACCACAAACCCAAAAGCCTGCTTGAGGGTCACACAATTTTCTCACCGAGCATCCAAGTCCCTTGTGCAGCGAAGAAACGCTTGCTGAAGACAGGCTGATCACCAGTTACTGAGCAGCCACGTAACGGACAGACCCACAGAAATTCCCGGGAAGTAAAGAGTGTCCAGAGCTTTAAAACAAGATGTGGGTGGGAAGGACTAAGCCGAGCTGCTAAATAGTACCAGACAGCGAGCACAGGGCGCTGGAGCCCATCTGCAGCGCAGACTGGAGGCTGTCAGTGCTGCAGCCCCTTCCCAGCTGAGCATTTTTGGATTACTTCATCCATCCTGCCCTTTTGCAATATGCTAGCTTCGAGCGCGGCGCTACGTTCTGGCTCAGCATCAGCTCCCATGCCTCCACTTACAGTTGCTATAACCAAAAAGACAACTGCAAAATACTTCGGCTGAAAGTAAGGAAATGGGGTTTGGCAGGTTGGGATCGTGGATTTTTTATTTTTTTTTTTCCCCTCCTCCCCCATGGATCCTGCTTCAGAGTCGCCCTTTCAGACCCCGAGCGCAGCCGATGGCTTTTGCAGCTTACTGAGCCCGCTGGTTTATGGCAATGTTTTTCTGCTCACTGAACTGGCTCATTCTTTCAGCAGAACAAACTGTTCCACGTTCAGGCAGGAGTTGGCTGTGTTTTAACAAAGGATTTTTCCCTTCTGACAGTGTTTTGCAAAAGACCCAAAAAAAGGAGTTTGGAGCCAAGTTACAAAAGGTCAGGAGAGGCGAGTCAAGCACTGGGTGTAGTTCCTGTATGTCACAGCCAGTCAAGGAAATGGGTGGGGAGAGGAGGAATGGCATTTTGAGCTGCAATAATATGTATAAAGTGATATTAATGAGGAATGGGCTTTTGAATGAGGATGGCAAGTATGCAGGCATTATAATTTTTGCTTTACAAGACCAGCCTTGTTAGGTAGGTGAGATCTCCGCAATCATTTATCCACGTGAAGTATGCGTTTGAGAGGGTTCAAGTAGCACTAGTAGCAAAAAAAAGGAAAAAAAAAGACAGTCTTATTTGCTTCCCCTCCCCAAGCTGATTTCAAGGAGCTACTGTACTCTCATTTCCCACCAGCCAAATGAATATTCAAAAGGCAAACGATAGTCAATCACCAGCACAATGCTGGGGGAAAGAAACACTGGGCTGATCAGCGTGGGGCTGGCACCCTGTCCGTTCTGCCCTAGCATCCCAACTGTGTTTACCACGGGGCAAGGCACCCCTGCAGAGGTTTGCTGGGTGCTGTGGCTGCTCTGCTTGCCGCTCTGCCTCCTCCCTCCCCTGCACGCAGCCGGACACCGCCGCCAGAGCCGAGCTGCTGCAGGGATGAGCATCCTCTAGCGAGGGTGCTACGGGTGGGGAGGACCCCGGCACCGTGCTCCCAGCGACACGGCCCTACCAAAGGAGCTGACGACAGGGCTTCCTTCTCCTAGAAGCTGGGACCACAAACATCTTCGGCGTTGGGTGGATGGGCTTCCAGCGAGGCCCCGCTGCCTGTTCAAGCAGCTGGGAGGGTCAGGGTCTCTGTGCTCTGCGTGGTGCATAGGCAAACAAAGGCGGCCAACTCCAGCCTTGCAGACCTCGGGAGGAGGGGAGCCAAGGGGATCTGCAACAGCTGACAGTATGTCATGCCCAGTACTCCAGCTTCTCCAGGCCTCAAAGGATCCCCGAATAGAGAGAAACCACCCAGCACCGGAATGCAGCCACTTCTGTGGCTGGAAGGGGCAGATGTTCAACCCCATACAACAATCAACACAGCAGTTGAGACTGTAAGTGAAGAACACTGCATCCACTTCAAATTGAAGAGGGAAATCAGGGACGCCATCTAATTCTAGAACTACCATTTGCTCCCGATGCCCACAGGTCACACGCCTACTCTGCAAGAGTGGCACAGGGTTTTCTTCCATCGCCTTAAACAGACAATATCCTGGCCTGAAGTGTTGAACCACAAGACCTTCAGAAGCCTATGGTCAGACTGGCAAGTTTTCAGCTCCTTCAGCTGGAACACCCTTTTCCAAAAGAGTCCACTTTAGTACCTACTTTCTAGAAGCCCCCACTTCCCAATAGCTCCTGCTGGCATAGAGTGGGGCAGCTCAGCATCCTAAAGGCCAAACCCTTTGCTAACATCAGGTGCTCCACCACTCCGTTGCTGAGAAGAGTGGGCATGGAGACGTACATCGTCCCTACAACCAAACCCTCATCCACTGACCCCCGAGAGCTCACAGGGGACAACCTTCTCCCTTTCTCTGGAATACTCACTGTTTCTTTTAGGATTGATGGTAAGAGAAAAATGGATTTGGGATTTCATTCAAGCTCTCCATGGGCAAGATGCAGGTGTCTGAATCGCAGACCTGCCAGCCAAACCCAATCCTTGTCATCTGCTCTCTGGTTTGAAAACTGTGTTTGTTCAAAACCATTTGTCAAGCCACTCTGGACAGTACGCACAGATACAGAACAAAGTTCAAGGGTTATTTGTGATATGAACCATGCTGGTCAGGACTCTTCTATTTCTCCAGCTGTTTAGTGACACTTGGAATGGACTGTCCTTACTGAAGAGTCAATTAGTTTTTTAGTTGAAAACTCACCATCCTCTGTAGGTCAGCTGTGAGCTGAAAGCATCCCAGTTATTCACTGCTGGAAGTTAAAGGAATTTCCTTACTCTCAGAAGACAGACACTCAAAGTTAGTTTCAAGTACAGTTGTGATAAACAAATCATGTTCTCCTCATCTCCCTCTCCTGCTTCTTCATTTGTTTGTTTCATTCATGCCTGCTGGCCTAACCAACCTTTTCCTTAGCTGTCCTCTGCAACTCCTCATTTAAAGATTAATTCTCAAGGATGCAGGGGAACTACAGACATCTGCCAAGAAAAATCAGTGAAGCCGGATCCCTGCTTTCAGAGCTCTCCCTTCGACACTCAGTTCCCCAGGACCTCAATTTTTGAACACCATTAAAAAAATAATAAACCACCAAATATTTGGCTTTCTTCCCCTTCCTGCGAAGAGCAGCAGCTTGGGAGTTGGGTTGTTACCTTCCCCCAGGGGACACGGGCTCAGGGCCTCAGCTCGGTGCCGACGGCCAGCCGGCGGAGCTCATCAGCCCACTGCACTCTCCCTGCTCAACAGCTCGGGGATGGAGAGAGCTTTTGGCAGGTGGGTGAGGAAGACAAGAGGTGTTCTACAACAGCACGATGGCCCAAGGAAAGGGTTTGGGGTTTTGCACTGATGTCTCCTGCAAGCCTTTATTCAAAATATTGATGCACTCCTTAATTTGTGGATCACAAGGCCTTGATACAAAGAGTTTAATTTAAAAAATTCAGGGACACTGGGAGAACTGCTTCCTTACCATGTGTCAGCAAGCCTGCCCATGAACTGCCAGCAATTACTGAGCCTCCAGTCTGCATTCAAAGCTCTACACAATGCAGTTTATTATTTTTAAGCCTTTCAAACATCAATGTAGCGAACTTAAGAGCGCTATTTGGAAGATTAAGATACAAACACCAACACATTATTCAATTTAGCTCCAGCACTGAGCACTTATTTCTGTGAAGAGTTACAGCTAATACTACATTTCCAACTGCCAGCAAAGACAAATCATTACAGATTTAAGTCACATTGCAGCATGGTCTTGTAAACCAAATTTAGGAAATAAGAACAAGGAAATTACTATCATTATGCAAATACTGCCCAATTACTGCCAAGCCATACCGAACTTCTCTTCAGGTCTTGGCCATAGGCTTCAAAAATACACCCCTAGAAATTACAGCCCGAGGAAATCCCCGCTTTCTGCGCGTGCAGCCAGGTGTGAAGTTACTAGTACCTCTCCAACAGCTGTATTAGATGAGTTTTCAAAATATTTCATGTGTTCACACAAGCGCAAAGTGGCTTGCTACCACCTCCCCGCCCCAGCTCGCTGCCTGCTTAGGACAGACCCGCAGAGCGGAGCAGCAGCTCCGGGTTTGGACGGCGATGCGCCAACCCTAAGGTTGGCCACGTGGGTGTGGGTCTTGCTCCCACATTCTCAACCCACATGGTAGCAACCTTGGTCCTGTCCCCGCAACCAGGTGCTGGCTCACCTTGAAAGTATGACACCAGCTGCTTTTCCAAGGAGCTCGGCGCAGCCCGCCTTGCAGAATGCAGGCCACTGCTGAGCCGCACTGCTGGCCCAGCTCCCCGGTGTAGCTCCCCGGTGTCCTGCTCTGGGGCCTTTGTGGGTGCCACAGAAGCCTAGAACAACCGGAGGACATCTGGGCCAACCCCCCACTCCCAGCAAAGGGTTTCCATCCATACTTCACCAGGTAGGCAAAGCTGCTGATCAGTACCGGGCTCCTCTTTCCTATAGCCTTCTGCTGCACAGGTACAGAACAGCTTTCTGGCCATAAACTGTGTAATTTATAGAAACCGCTGAGCAATACTTCTTTCAAAAATCCAGATGAATTGCTCAAACAAACAAAAAAAAAAAGAAGGAAGAAAAAAACGCAAACCATCAATGTAGACAGATCCCAGGAGTTCTGTCCCTTCCTCTGATAACAGCAAATAGAGTTTACTAATAGCTGCTTTATGCGCCCAAATCAGACATGCAGACAGGTGACACCAAGGGGAGCGATGGGAGAAAAAAGGGAAAGGATCTGTGCCTGTTTTCTCTCATTACATTGGTTAAAGGAGAGCCAACTGCCGCATTTTGCCCTCTTGAAATCATCCCACCCTTCGCAAACAATTGTGTGAGTTAGACTGGACTGGGTGCAGGACTAGCAGGATGGGAACAACATCCTTCCATGGGAATAAGGGAATAACCAAGGAATGAAATGAAAATCCGTTTGCCTGTCTGAAGGCTCTCATTTCATTAGAGCTGATCTAACTTGAAGCCCTAGGAGAAAAGCTATCTTTCAGGAACGTAAAATTTCCCAGCCGTCCAACTGAAGGTGGAAAAGTTCTCACTGCAAAGGACACCATGGATAACAGAAATATTCGCTATTTACACCACCAAAAGCATCACAGCCTACGCTATAATCTCAGAGAAACAGAAATCGAGACTTCCTCCTCCTTTTTCAGAAAAAAAACGAAGGGTGGTCTCATCACACCAGTCTAAAACATTCATCATCATTAGGGTGAACAGCACAGTAGATAGCATTAACTCTGCTTAACATAACTAAGAAAACAGCAGGATAAACTAAACTACAGGAGGAGTCAGCGCAGGGACCATAAGGTAAAAAAAACATTTATGCTGTGTCAGCAGGCAGTCTGCAAATACAGGAATGGGGATGACCAGCTGGCTCGGGGGCTTGGTAACGGCATGATGGAGCCCTGCATTTCTAGGGCAGAGGTCCAGATCGTAGCCACACTGGCAGAACGCAGTCCTCCAGGCACCTGCTTTCTTCCTTGGGCTGGGAGAGAGCAGGCTTGGAAGCATCTTCATGATATCGCACCAAAATGACAGCATGTCACGCTGGATAAAGCTCAGGACAGCAGGAACTCTCTCCATACACAAGCCCATAATCACCCACCGGCAAAAGATTAGGCAAATAGATGTCTCGGTGTCAGGGGGCCAAGGGAAAGAAGTGTTCGCAGTCTGCAGGACTCGTCCCCGATCAAGTCAGAGGCAGATGAGGCAGCTTCGCAGTCAAACCCCACATGGGTAATGTTCTTCAGATCAACCACACAAGCCCCTGCGTTGGGCTGCTTACCCACGTGGCCAGGATCAGGCAGAGCCACCAAGCGAGAGGCTTCGTTAAGCAAACTCTCCCTGGACTAATGCTGCAGAAGTGTGTGTACCTTCCAGCAGCAGCTGGGAAAGTGGTTTGCAGCACTGTCCAAAGCACTGAAGAGCTACATGGTCACTCTTTTTCAGGTTCTTCTAGACCATCTGCTTCCACACCAAAAGGACTCAGCAATCACTAGGGGCAGCACCCAAAATTCAGGGCCAGCTGCTCCTCTCTGTACTCTTCATCCTCTCCCCGCTTCTGAACTCAGGCACAAGTCTCATCACCGCCCCGCAAGCACTAGTGAGTGGTGAAAAGCTACTAGCGAAGAAGATACCCTCGCCTTTCAGGTTACACGAGTTGCCACCTCGGGTAAGGTCTCACGGGACTGCAGTTCCCCACTGGCCAAGCCCTGCTCATAGGAGGATCTTCAAGTTCCAGTGAGCAACGCACCACATCCCGTCCCCCAGAGCATCCAGCTGTTCTGAAACTGCTCACCAGGGAGCACCCAGATTAGGGAACTGCTGCCAGCCTCCTCCTCGTTGCCTGGCATCTTCTCCTCATCCCTCCTTTCCTCTGCCAGCAGTGATTTCCATAGCATTTTAGACTGTCCCCAAGGGACACTTGCTAAGCCTCTCCCCAGAGCATCTCCTTTTAGGAACCTCCAAGACACAACTCCCAAAGGCTCTTGGAAGTCACACGTCTACATGAACTTCCATACACACGCACGCCAGTCTGGATCTTACCCTCCTCAATGCACAAAGCAGCCTGAACGATTAAAAGACCCAAAATTCAGGGAAAAGTCTACGGCCTTAAATGTGTGTTGTCCCAGCGTGAGGATCACACAAACCACGCGAGGGGAAAAGAAGGAGGTTAGATAGGACAAGTGCCTGAAGATACCACATCCCCTATACTGACAATTTGATTTCTTCCCTTTTACCAGTGTCAGGCTTGCTGTTCAAGACACAGTTTTACTGTGGGAGGGCTCCCAGCTACAGGCAGAGTCTAAGGGAATAGCTGGCAGACCTGCCTGTAGTCTGAGGTTTACAACCCCTGGTCTAGAAGCAGCCCCAACCTGCTACCCTGCCCTGGAGAGCACGCACTGCCAGCTGCCCAGCCTCGTAGCATCCCAGCCGGCATATCGTTAAATAACTCACGATAACCTGAAGCAGAAAGGGTTTGGGGTTTTGTTTTTTGGGAAGGGCCGAACAGAGATGAAAGCAAAGCTTCTGTCCAAAAGGGATGGATTCTCCCAACTGCTGGGCCATGCCTCTCGCACAGGCGAGGAAAATTTCATACCACAGATATTCACACCCAAGATGAAAGAGCTGACCCCAATTTACACTCTGCTGCTAAGTTGCTTTCATGTGCTTCTCAGCAGCCTGCACGAGCCACTGAACCCAACTACATGACCAGAAGGAAATATAGATATCTGTATTTTCATTATTTCTGGAGAGTCAGATATCCCCCAGGAGCATTTTTACCCATCCACAAACACCCTGAGTCCTGATTTTCTGGCGTGTCTCAGAGATGCTCGTTTCCATCTACTCGACCGCAGCATCCCACCCCGGCTGGAGCTCGGTGGCTCCAGAGGTGCTGACGCAGGGCGGGGGTCTCAGCTACCCCGGATCCGCCCCGGCCCATCAGGCTGTCGCAGAGGGAAGAGGGGCTGCGTGCTGTCAGGACACGGGAGGCCCAGCATCGCTCCTCTGCGGAGCCGAGCAGGGGCTGAAACGCAGTGACCCCCTGGAAAGGAGGAAACTGCGGTGGGGAGGGACGAAACCATCAGCCCGAGGTACGCCCGCACGCCAGCGCCTTTACTCGCAAAGCCATCGCCTCTCCCGGGCGGAAAGCAGAGAGGCAGCACAGGGGCAAACGCAGAGGAATGTGTTACAGGAAACCTTCACGCCAAGGCCAAAGGAGCACCAGGAACCTGCTCTACCCAAACTGGCCATCGATTTAAAGCTAAAGGAAGAACTGAAAGTGATGCTAAAGAAGGCTCCTCCACTCAAGGAGCAACCACCTTGCTAGTGCATGTCTGCAGTTATGCAGGGAGCCCCAGGATCCCACAGAGCAAGCGCTCAGGGCACCTATAAAACCATTTGAAGCGATCATCATCTTCCGTTTTCCCCAGAAGAACTGAAGAAAGGCCCACTGAGATGACCACGCTTCCCACTGCATCCAGGCTCTTCACACACCGGCTACGGAAAAGGGCACAGACCGCCTTCCCACTGCCACAGCTCCTGGCTGGAAGGGAAACGCTGTCACCGGCCCGCTGCAGCAAGGGAAATGCGGCACGGAGAGATTTTAAATAACTCGCCCAAGGTCACAGGAAACTTAGAGCAAAGCAAGTAATTGAACCCAGGACTCGTGAATCCCCAGTCTAGTTATTTAACAGAGATCATCCTTTTAATGGGTCACCTTTAGTCAGAAACCCTTCCAGTTTGCATACAAAAGCACTGCCAAGAGATCATGCTGAATTATATTGGCACAGAGAATTATGACGAGTTTCCCTTCCAGCCCAACACGCTCAAAGGGTTGTTTTGGAAATAAAACAAAACTTGCAGCTCGTTTGGTGTGCTGGAACAGACAACTCCCCAAGCGCCGCAGACAGCTGAACCACCAAAGTGCTTGTAAGGCTCCAGATCAAGCTGGGAGATGAGGAGGTGCTTCCCTCCGCAGTCAATCGCGTTGTTTTGAAGGGTGGCCTCCAGTGAGCAAGAGCTTACCGGCTCCCAAATTTCACCTCAGATTTGCATCTTCATTCATAAATACCTCTGGATGAAACAGAATATTGCAGCCTTAGCACGGAGCCAAACATCAAAAAGCCTTTCCCTTCACACGAGGCCTCTCCTTGAACCTGGTGTGCCATCAGCTTTGTTGCTACAAAAACAACCGAATGGACTTTACCCGTGCTTTCATGGGCCATGGGGACAGTTCTTTTCCTTCCTAAAGAAAATCAGCCTACAGCCTCTCTCCACATGCCCCAGTCCATCCGTAGAAACCAGGAACGGCTGTCGCTGGAGCCTCAGGGCAGCCTCACCACGCAGGGCTGTCTGAAGGCATCTCGGCAGCATCCTGGCTGGCTGCTCCAGTGAGCCTGCGGGGTGGGGACAGTCACTGCAGGACCCCCAGCAGTGCCACCTGCCCACGCACCCTGAAGTCTTCCTCTGGGACAACTGGCCTCACTCACCGAGCAGCAGAACGCGGGCTGCAGGGTCACTCCATGCCTCAAACCCCTCGGACCCCCAGCCCGGGGACAAGCCCACGCCAACGGGAACAGCAAAACCCAATCCTTCTGCATGACAGATGCAATTTTTAATACAACAGACAATCAAACCACATCCATGGATATCCACAGCATTCAGACAACTCTCAGTGGATGACAAACAGTGAAAGTGTTGGGCAATGGGTTTGGAAAGGGCCATGCAGGACGGAATTCGCCCTTCACGCAGTACAATGCAGGCTGCACGGGGAGGGGGGGAGGTCAAAGCAGTCAGTGCGGGTCTAGCCAAGAAGTTTATGCAGTGTTTAAGCATCCAGCGGCCTCATCTTTCTGGGTACAAGCAACTTCATTTGTCACACTGATACTGTACACATGTCCCGAGCAGACAGGTCCATAAGAAATAAGAGTAGGAAGGGAGGGATGAGGGAATGGGATGCAAGGGCACCAAGAAAACTGCGTCTAAGCTGCGAGTTGGGGAAACTTCACAGGTACGCGTACTGACTAGGGAGGTATGAAAACGAAACCAGAGGCACACCTCCGCGGTCAGATCCCAGAGCAGCTTCACAGCTCCACGCTCAGGGCTGCAGCCACCTGCTCGGGCAACAATGAGCGTTACTTGGTGCTGACCCCCAGCCATCACCTTCCTAGGGAGCACCAAACTCCATCGGCTCAACGGGAAGAGAGAAGGAACGGGGGGAAAAAAAAAAAAAAAAAAAAAAAGAGAGAGAGAGAGAGAACTTTGCCTCCACTAAGACTCTGTTACAGAAAAAAAAAGGCACTACAAAATTAAAGGGATAAAGCACAATTCTCTTTTGCAAAGCCTTTGAGTGGGGAATTCTTGTGCGCGTTGTGTTATGTTGCAGATTTGCAGATGAACATTTGCTGTCAGGAATAATTTCTTTCTCAGGGTGGGAAAACTAAATGTGTCTTTTCCCCATCTCTTCTCTACTCACAGAGCAGAGGCAGCCGTTTGGTGGAAGAGCTGATCACAGTCATCTGAGCGTGATACCCTGGCCCCAGCCCTTTTCTGCTTTAAGGCTACTCACCAGAAGACCTTGCTCTCACTCCACAACACCCGACCATAAACCCCGGCGAGAAGCACGTTCAACGCTGTAGCTGAGACCAGAGATCTCGTGCAGAGCACCCAGTTCTGTGAAGGCACCGTACGCTTTTCACACCACGGGTCCTGTCATCACCAACACCACGCCGTCCGCTCGAGACGAACCCCTCAGCCCATTGCAAGAGCCAGCTCGGCAGAAGAACCTCCTGTAGGTTGTTAGCAACAAGACCAAACTAGGGCCCTAAACACAGGGCTGAAGAGGCGTGACATCAGCTATGTCAAAAATGTGCTTGCTTTGAAATCCTACTCCTCCTTATTTACGTTACAGGAGTACCCAGAGGCCTCAGCCAAGCCAACGTCTGCCCTGCGAAGCTCGGGCTGGAGAAGTGCGCTTGCATATGTAATGGCCACCTCCACGCAGGGCTCCCACCCCGCGGCCAGGCACAGACAGCTCATAGCTTTACAGCAGAAATAAGTAACAGCCAGGTTTCGAGGCGAGGAGGTGCAGCGGTGGGGCGGGCAGGCTGTAGCAGTGCTGGGAGCCAAGGCAGCGGCCGGGCATCGCCGACACCGGTGTCCCTGGGGCTCTGCCAGAGCTCCCACAGCAGAGCTAAGCTCTGCCTCCCAGCAGCCCAAACCCCCGGTGCAAACGCTGTGCACAGAGCAGGACCGCGCGCTGCAAACCCCTGCAAGGATGCAGAAAAGGTTGTTAACCTAAACAGACAGGTCTGAGATCGGTTCGTATGAAGGATGAAATCAAGAGGTAAAAATGACCTTTCCATCACACCGGTGACACACAGAGTCCTTACTCCAACATACTATTTACAGGCCAAGAGCCCTCCTCGCTGCTCTTACCTTCATCTGTCAGGTCCGAGTCAACGACAGCTTTGGAGGAGCCTGTCTGAAGGCAAGAGGCAGCCCAGGGAACAGCCTGAGAACCGGGATTTGCAGGAGGGAAGTCAAATAACTGAAGAGACAACTAAGCACAGCTCACTAGATTTTCACAATCCAAGTGCTGAAAGTTGAAAACTCAAAATATTTCCTCCCTGAATGCACTGAATTCCCATTTTCTTATTTCAAGTCTTCCTCTTGCTCCAGCATCCAGACATGCACCTCCTAAATGCACGGCTAGGAACAGGGTGCTGTAAACAAAGTTTTACAAAACGGGAAGGTTAACACACAACATATTTTTCCCATTACTTCAATACACCCTGCAAGCTCAGCAAGCCTGGTAAAGAAAGAGTCTATTTAAAAATCTAGGGTGGGGAAGAATTAGCTCACCAAAACCATAAACAGATTTGCTTTGCACTTTCTGTCCAAGAGAAAAACAAGACAGGCTATGTGCATATTGATGCACACAATAGCACAATCATTTGAAAAACAAATGAATTGGGAGGGAGAGGACACCAGAGGAGGGTGAGGGGAAAGGAGGAGTGGAGAAAAAGGGGCCAAGTCCTAGGGCAGCGATCCCGAGTTTGGTTCTCCAAGCTCCCGAAGAAGCTGTTGAGAAGGCTCCGTGTGCCAGCGCAGGACCGTGAGCGCGCCGGGAGGATGACACATGTTGCTACAATGCCATGATCCCTCTCTGGGCACAAGCCCTCGAGTCATAAACGACATTTTTTTCTGCAGATGTAGCACAAAGGAATCCTTCCCACTTACCCAGTGACCTTCCACACCAAGCATCCAAACACATTATTACACTATCTTTCAGTGGCAAATACCAAGGGATATAAAATTTAATTCCCTTCTCCCTACTCTCCCTCCCAAGAGAGCCTGACTGCTCACCAAGGCAGAGTGAAGACACAAAAGCTTTATCTACCCTCCTCCTGCTGAATTCTCCGTCTATAATGGAAAGACAACCCAGAGAGCAACAACGTTTGCTGCGTGTGCAAGATTTCTGCCGTCAGGTATTTGAGGACCCACCTAGTGTGCAGTTAATGGAGGCAGCTTCCAGGAGGACAGCCCTCAGGAGGCTGGGGCTGCCCGTGGATCCCAGCACAGCACGCGCTGCAGCAGGGTCCGTTAGTTTATTCCCACCAGTTTAACAGACTGGATTTAGCCTGCAGAACTGGAAGTGTGTCAGGAAAGCTACAGCAAACAGCATCAGCCCAGTTGTTGTACTCCCAACGCTGATTATTTAATAAAGTCTAGAAACCAGCAGCCTCCAGGCGTGCTACAAGCTGGGCAGGAATCCCTCTCGGGTTTGAGATTCCCCATTTCCATGGGGACACTGTCATTTATCACACAGCCGTGAACTGGGTGAATGAATTCCCCGCCAGCGCTCACTAATGCTTAACCATAGAGCTTCGTTTCTTACAAATAAAATGGCTTTGCTCCAGTGTGGGACCAAATTTATTCTTCAAAAATCTGGAACAGCGTAATGGGAAACCGGAGGGTTATTTCCAAGCATACTTTCATCCACAGAAGCCAAGCGGAAAATGCATCCTGAATGCCCTCCTGACCCCTCATCCACAAGATGGGACAGACGGACATCTATTCAGTTATATGGATTCTTAAGGGTGGGGAAGAAAAAAAATCAATTGGTGGCCTAGCACAAAGATAGAGGAGCACCAGCCAGGAGAAGAGTACCAATGCACAGGACATCAGAACTCTGTCCTGTCCAAAGCATGACGTTCAGAAGCAAAAAAAAAATTGCCCTCTTTTCAGGGACACCTGGGAGCATAACGCAGGAGCTGCACCGAGCACGGAGCAGAGCAGGGCTCAAAGGTTAACGGAGCAAACCCTTGCACGATGGCTTATTTCAGCTGTCTGGCTTAGAAGAGCCTTCAGAGAGAACCCTGCAACACACTGAAATACGCCGCGCTTCCCCGTCCAGGCTCCGTAAGACAGAAAGGCGCACGGCTGTGGCGAGGCGAAATACCTGCGCGAGGGACCACGACCCCGGCCTGTCGTTCTCCAGCTCCTCCTCCGCGCTCGCACGCATCTTCAACGTGCCCGCAGTCGCTTCAGCTGCGCCGGGATTCAGGGCTGGAAGAGAAGACGTTACACCAAGTATTACTGCTGCACCACTAAGGAGAAGGCTAAAAGTAAAAAGAAAACACTGATCAGTTTAAGGTGTCTCCCACCTCATGCCATCCACTCCGCCGTGCTCCCACAGCATTCATGGAAGCATCCCAAAACACACATCTTCAATTTTTTTTTCCCCACTCAATTAGCAAAGACATTATTTAGCAGAAGTTAACCAAGTTCGCTGAATTAATCGCCAAGCACTCAACCGTGCTGTCTCAACCCAGTAAAGCAAAATCCTGCTGGCTACGATGTGCTAGAGCCCAGGGACGCTGCTCCCCGGCTCTCGGCCACCGCCACGGGCTCGGTTCGTTAGCAGGGCTGGAAACCTCGGCAGCCGAGAACATATTAAAAGCTGCAATCACAGCACGCTGACCGACACTGCCACAGCCTGCAGCTATATATAACCTGCAGCTTTGCTTTCAGCTGTGGGCCTCCTCTCTCCCCTCCATTTTCCTCTGCTGCCATCCAGTCCTGTTCCCTCATCCCCGGAGAAGCAGCAGAGCCAGCCCGATGTATTTCATAATTTCTAAACTTAACCATCCAAAGGGACAACCAGCCAAGTGGATCTCTCGGATTAAGTTCAGACAGGGGGAGAAAACAGCATACTGAAAAACAGAGAGTCACCCTGGAAAAAGGTGAGCCAGAGCTCATAACAAGGATGAAAAATAGGAAAATTATGTTGTGATTCCTGAGTAAAGGAAAATTTACACTCACTTGCTGCTCCTGCCGGAGTGCGGCCAGAGACAGACTCTCCTCCCCCAGCACCACGTCCCAAGTGTCTCCGGGCTTCAGCCAGCGCGTGTGCTCAGGCTGAGGTCCCCTGCCAAAGCCCCACTGCTCTGCTTCTCGGGTTGGATCCTGCTCACCGTACACTTCGCACACAACCAGTGAGTTTCTTCCATTAAAATATGTCAGGAAGTAAGGGGCATGGGGAGATTTAACCACGTAACTAGCACAGACGCATTACAACTTGGGAAGGTGCTCCCCGACCCCATCCAAAATCCTGCAGACAAGAAGCTGCCACTCTGGCTGTAACTGCACAGACTGAACAGCAGCAGGAGTTAAAAAAGAAAAGAAAATTTTTTAAAAAAAAGGCAAAGGAATCGGACGGTGCTGAAGGATGTATAAAGGCTCTCCCTCCCTAAGCACTCAGGTGTCCCGATGTGCCCTCCTTCAAGGGCACGCTTGGACCAAGCTTCCCCCAGACCCACGGTGCTGGTTGCTGTATGTTATTTGCTGTATATTCTTTTCCCGATTTAATTCGCAGGAAACACAAAGCAAGCAGAAAACTGAGGAAAAATTCAGCCCCAAGTCTGGCAAATCACAAGAGTTCAGAGAACAAGAAAAAAATGCTTTAAATGCCTGCTAGATGCCACAGCTTTTTCTTTTTTCCTTGCTTTTCTTTTTTTTGCTCCCCTCAGATGAAGGGAAGGCTTATTCTGAACCAATGTGGTTTCAACACACTTGGAAAGATCCCAGTGTTGAATGCTGGGACCTTGACATCAACAGGTGACAGCCTTTTCTATGCCAGAAAAAGTTTAACATGTAATAAGAAACAAATATTAGACGGCTGATGGAGTGGGTTTTCAGTCCAGTAATTTGTGTAAACGTGCTGTAACAACTTGCACAACACTACAGTCTCCCAAACGAAGTGATAGCAGCACAGCCCCGGCTGCTTATCTGCCATTCCTCCTTCGAGAACACTACTGCTCCTCTTGCTTTATTCCACAAGCTCTCTCCGCTACGGGAGGTTTAATGTCATTCATGCACTCCTTCAAGGATTCAACGCATGCTTAGACTTTAACAAACAAGATTTCGTGATCCTTGGAGTCCTAAATTAAGAAGTGTGACCTTGATCACAGCAGTCTGCGCGGCTTCGCGCTTCCTGAAATTAAAGGCAGTTTAAACAGAAACTTCAGCTGGAGGCAGAGAAAAATCTGAGCTTCCCAAAACCTTGTTCTGAAATATGGACCAAAACCCCTGCAAATTTGGCACCGTGAGCCACTGTTACCCTGGCAGCTCCTCCTTGAATTGCCTGAAGCTGATGCTTCGAGTAAAATGGCACAGGAGAGAGCAAGGTAGCAGGGGCTGGGGTTTCCTCCCAGCAGCACGTTCAGTCCAGCTGCTTATCACTGAAACGGGGACAGCAGCAAGGACACCAAGGAATGCTTTTTTCCTAACTTCTTTCAGATATTAACACCCCAGCGTCTGACAGCCACGATGCGCTCGGGTCCTTCTGTCTCGGGGACTTCCACTGTCTGATCACCAGCGGCAGCATCCCGCTGCCATCCCTCCCGGGTCTTACAGTTTCCTCGGGCTTGACCAAGCAGCTCAAAACCTGCAAACAGTTCAAGAACAGAAAATATATTCCCCAAATATCAGACCTGACACAGAGAACAAGTCATCCTCCTATACCTGGGAGTTTAAAACCGTAACGTCCAAACCAGCCGGGGTGAGCAGGCTCGCGAAAAGGGAGGGAGAAACGGCAGCCTCCCAGCAGCCTCCCTGCACGGGGACCCACTGAGGGTCACACAGCTACGTCCAAACCGCCGCGAAGCCTCAAGAATAGCGAATATGCTGTTTTCCTTTCACCTGGCAACCCCTCCTCACATTTATTTATTATTTTAACAGCTGTTAGCTCCCTTCTTCCTCTCTTTTGAGTTTTTGTTATCTGGGGTTTTTTTGTTGCTTTTTTTGTTTGTTTGTTTGTTTTTTATTTGGCTGGAAAGGGAACAAGGCTGTCCCAGAACAAAGCCTCCTTGCAGAGCAGAGCCCAGTTCAACCCGATACTCGTCCCAAACAGAGGAGGCAGCCCCAAGCCTGGCTCTGGGCACTCTGCCCTGCCGGAGGTCAGGCTGTGGAAGAGCAAAATGAGACCGAAAAAGACAAAAACAATTCCTCTGCCCACCAGACCCTAAATGGGATGCTCTGGGGGATGCTTCACCTTTTCTCGCTGTTCCCCGGACTGGGAAATAGCTCAGCCATGCAGGCACTCTGCAAGCCCCCAGCTGCGGCAGAGGTGGGCACCTTCCTGCGGTGCCCACACGGACCTTCCTATGGTCCACGGGACCTTCTGCCCCAAAAGCCAAGAACATGGCAAGGTCTCCCCACAGCCACAACAAAACATGTCTTTTGGTTCCCTTCAATGAGCATCGCAGTCCAGTTTATAACAGTTCTGATTTAGCAACTCCCACGGAGGTTCTTGAAGTTGATTAAAGATGGTTGTTATCTCTGGCAAGGAACACAAAGCTCATTTAGACCTTGAGATCTGAGCTGATTTGTGTGGGTCTAACAAAAAAGGTGATGTGCAGTGATGCAGAGTTGCAGCCGAGGAAGAACTAACGCTCTTACCTGGCCTGAGACTTTGCACCTTGTTTGGGAATCAGGAGCACAGATCTGCTCCCTGCTCTTGACTACAAAACGATTGCCCCCTACAGAGAAAAAGGGAATTTAGTGGCAGACCAGCATCTCTGATCAGACTCTTGGAGGAAAGAGTGTGCAGAGGACGCTGCAGAACACGGTCCTGACCTGCAAAGGATGTGCGTGGGGGAAGCCCTTCTCAGTGTCCACATGGGACCTCCTGGGACAGCCCAGCAGAGACCTGCAGGCTCTGCTGTGTGTGGGACCCTGTTCTACAAAGGTTCCCATTCCCAAAGTACAACTAAAGGACTGACAAGTTACCATTTAGGATCTCTAAAGTGGCTGTTTCTACTCCTCCACTATTTACACAGAGCTGGGAACTCGCCTTTACTGATATTTCTCTAAAGAGAAATAGCTGCACTAAAGGCAACATCACTCACGCCTCCTCTCTGTCTCTTCCAAACCAAGTGAAGCAGTGTCCTGGAAAGGCTGTATCATCAAGAGATGCAAGTCATACAATTTAACGTCCATAACATCCCATTTTAGAATCAAAGAGCATAAAATATTTCTAGCCATCATCTGCTTTTTTAGAGAGGCATGCAAACTTGTATAATCTTTAGTCACTTCAATCTTTTTAAGCGCCCGAAAATTCAAGCCCCAGAACATCATTTGCCATCTCTTGCTTGTTTTAGACTGAAACCAACGCTTCCTAGCCTCCCCACTCCATGCCAGCGCTGTAGGAAGGGAGCACAGGAAAGCATCGAGGCAACTCCAGCCTGCAAGAGAATATACTGCACCTTCATCGTGCAAGAACGACCATCAGGAAATATTAGAAAGGTATTTCCAAGCCATTTTCACCTTCCAACAACTGATGCTCCACAAGCTCTTCAGACCATCAAACCCACTTTTAGGGAAAGCATTGCCCAATATTTAATCTGTTTTCTCTACAATTTTAGGGCTGTGATCTCTTGCCCTATCCACTGTGAACGTGGAAAGCAAACGCCACCTTCCCTTTTAGGCACGTGAAGATATATTTCCTCCCTCCTCTTATCTAGACCCAAACATCTTATATTTGTCCAAACCAGTGGTTTCTAGACCTCCAGTCCATCTTGTTACAACTCTCTGGACCTCCTCCAGCCGACCTCTTCTCCCCTGCCAGAGCCAGAAGAGGACACCTTCCCCCAGCCCTCTGCACAACGCACCTCTCTGCTCCGGGATGCTTATTTTCAGCTAAGGGGAGATGAGTTTTATGCCCAGTCTCCAAGAATTTACAAGCAGAGACATGGTCCAGCTCACATCTACCACAGTCATTTTTTCCATGAAGAAGGAATTATGGAATTATTCCTGTTAAGCTAAAAATTCCTATTGCAGAGTTTTAAAAATTTTAAAACCTGTTCAGGTTGGATTTAAAACAAGGGGTATATGCAGCACCGAGAGTTAAAGCTCCACAAACGATAGTCAGCTTCTCGCTCCAAGAGAAGGAAACCACAGAGCAGACTCCCACTCCTCTCATTTTCAGTTACTGCCTGCAAGGATGCTCCGAGGACCACAGGGGACACAAATATCTAAATTTTAGTATATTATTTGAGAGCAGAAATCATGACTTTGTTACATGTTTTACCCAAGGCCTAACGGGGCTCTGATCACCTGTGTGACCACTCAGTTCGGCTGAAACAGAAGAGCACTGGTTTCCCTTTCAGCCCCAAGTCTCCAGCCTAGAGCATCCCGCAGGACGTGGAAGCTGCAGCTCCGCTCCTCCGCTGCCTGCAGGGTCTGGCATCGGTAGCTCCAGCTCCCGCAGAGAGCTGGGGTATTCTGGGATGGGGAACTCTGTCAGTCCCCTGGGATCTGCTTTCCATGTAATACGTTTCCACACCAATACGTTCAATAACATACCTGAACAGTTCCTCTGCCCTTGTCTCCAGCCTCTTCCAGCTGCAATTACTGGTCCCGTTCACAGTTTGTGGAAGCAAGGGGACAACGGCAAAAACAAGAATTTCAAAAAAAAAAAAAAAAAAAAAAAAAAAAATCCCCTTTGACCAAGAAGTGCCCCTGCGCACGCTGGGACAGGCAGCACTGCCTTAACTCAAGGTGTAAAAAAGCCCGGAGCCAGCAGTGATGATACTACTGTCATACAAATTATGAATACGAGGGACCTCATAGCTCTCAGCTTCTGCGCGCAGCTTGGCTAAAGCCACAGGATCCTACTTTTTTATTGGTGCACGGACCTTGCAAACTCCAGTTAGCAAAGAAAAACCACAGTGACAGTTTTTACACTGTCCACAATATCATTTTAAGGTGATTTGTCATTTAAACTGACAGCTTGAAATCTAATCATTTTAAAAAATGAATAAAATATTATGTATTACATTCACAGGCTGCAACCACTGCCAAATTCCTCTGACAATTTTTACAGGATTATAATCACATTCTTCTTTTAATGTTTGAGTCTCCTGCTTCTGTGCCAAAGAGACGGGGAAAGTAAATGGCTACTTAAGAACAGCGTATGGCGATCCAAACCAAGACTGAAAATGGAGCAAAGTCCCACGCTCCCGCTCCTCGGGGGGGGGGATGCTCAGCAAAAGCATCCTTAGGTGTTGGCTGTCACATAGCAGCCAAAACATTTTCAGACACCAGCGTAATTTGAAAGCAGGTTTTCCCATGAAAAATCATATTTTAAAAAGGAAAAGCATTTTTAATCGTGAGGCGAAGGCGCAGGAGGACAAGTGTGTTTCTGCCATTGAGCAGCACCCGGCTCTTGCGGGGACCAGCACCAGCGGACACAGCGCGAAGGTCAGCGGGACCCGGAGCAGATGTGAGCGCTGAGCACACCGCAGCCCCCTCCCAAAGGCTACACGTCCTCCCTGACCACCGCATTCCCCACCGCCTGTCTGCTCCCTGCCTCGCCTTCTCCTTGAGGTGGAGCAGATGAACGGCCCCATCTTTGGTCTTCCCGGTTTGCTCTTCCCACCACAGACGAGCCCTGTCTGAGCAAACTGCCAGCTGGGTCCCCAGCCCAGCTCCTGCAGGGGCCCGGCTGGGGCTCAGCCTGGGGACAGTCACACAAAACAAGGATTTAGGCGTTTCTTAGTCAGAATCTAATTGGGTTTTTCCCCCAAAAAATGCCTGGAGCACCACAGTGCTCATTTGTACAAAGAGGACAAACAAAATTGTCTAGAAATGGGAGCAGCACCTTATTCATCCAAATTAATGGGCAAGTTTTACAACATGAACACAAGACAAATGTTGGGCTTGGGTTTTTTCCTGCAATGCACTTTTTTTTTTTTTCCAGGACAGTGTTCCTTTATAAAAGCATTCTTCTGCAAGCACTTCTCCCGTGAAGCTCCCCCTCCAACAGCTACTGTTACAAATCTGCAATAAAAGACTTATTCAGCAGGGTCTGGCACACAAATAGCACCCAAAGTGGCACTGCCAAAGCCTTGCAATTTTATCATGAGCTTCAAAATATTCGGAGAAAGAAAAGATGCTCTTGCTGGGAGCATCAGCTAAGAGAAGCTTCAGCTCTTGGAGTCGTGAGAACCTCAGATTTCATCGGGGGGAAAATGGAGGAGGAAAAAAGAAAAAAAAAGATGTGTCTAGACACAATTCTGGAGAAAAAACTCTCAAGCAGGAGCTCAACGTGATCCAGATTTTCAAGGACCGATGGGCAAGCAGAAAGATTCGTTGATGGATTATCACTTGATTTGATCCAGCTCCAGGATTCTGCAGTGTCTCACTGGTGATTTGTGAATATTTTGGGGGGGGGGGAACCACGCTGTGAACTTCACCCCCTGCAAGCACCCTCCGAACAAACGCTTCGCAAAGGCAGGGAGAGCGGCCGTCCCCCGCGCCGCGGCTCTCCAGCCAGCGCTCAACCACCCGCGCGGAGCAGAGCCACGGGGGTCCGGCGTGGCTGGAAGCACGGACTTCACAGCTCAGCTGAACGGGGACGCTCTGCTTGCCTAGACAGGGTAGGTGTCCATCACCCAGCCACTTAAGCCTGTCAAAAAAAAAAAAAAAGCAGGAGGTCTTGCTCTGCTCTCCCTCACCCCCCCCCCCCCCCCATCTCCCCACACTTGCCCCTGCGGTCTCTCCCCATCCCTTCGCACATGCCAGACCTTTCCAAGAGCTTCTGCACCAGCAGAAAGCTGACCACTGTTATTCCGAACCATCAGATCAGCTCTCTCACCAATCTCTAACTTATGTTTGCAAGGGAAATACCAATGGAAAGCAACCCCCCCGCCAACTCAACCGCGCGGCAAGGCAGGTCCAGCAAAGCCTGGGGGACGAGCAGCTCCTGATGGAGGAGGACAAGTCCCCTGGTTATGGATGGAGAGCTTGGCTGTTTCTGGGGAAGAGGGGCTGAGCCCACCAGACAAGTGTGGAACACCTACAGGGTACCTCTGCAGGGACGTACGCACGCGCGCCCAACGGCAAGCACAGCTCTGCTGGCCTGCTGCTCGCCCCTTCCGTGCCAGAAACAAACCACAGCCAAACCGGGCCCAGCATCCGCGGCACAAGGGAAAAGAAACATCTCGGCAACGAATAGATTTCAGCTGGAATCTCCCAGGAGACGGGATTGAAATGAAGGGGGGAAGAAATAAATAAACGGAAGAGAAAAGAACCAACTTGCCAGTATCAGCCATGCCAACTTCTAAAACCATAAGTCAAGCTCCAAACGCCATGGCACTGGCCCCCAGTCTGGGACACTGGGAAACAGCCAGGCTAACACGGGGTGGTGGGAGGAGGGCATCTCCTTACCCCTCTCTGCCCAAGAATTCCCCTTTTCCAGCTTTTCTCAGTAACCACGAAGCTCTGGAGATCTTTTTTTTTCTTGCAAAAGCAGAGATTTTTCACTGCAGTCCCTGGTTCTGGGTGCTGGGCTTTAATCCAAGTGTCAGATGCCAGGAGATGGTGATGGGCTGCGTGAGCTGGCTCCCAGTCGAACTCTTTTCCAACCAGCTCTGTTGGGAGCTGGATTTAGGAATCCACGCGATGCATTCGGGAAGCATTTCCCAAAATGCAGAGTTTAACCCCAAAACTGTATCACACAGCAGCAAGCACAACTCTACAGTACTCTCCGAACACATCCCTACGTACCACGCTCACCAGGCCCAGCTCTAAATCTGGTTCACCCATCAGTCGCAGAAAACAAATATTCTCCCTGGTTCTCAGTGCAATATTCCCAAGTGGATCTGGAGAACCTACGGAGTCACTAAGCCACAATTAGAGGTTTATCACAAAAGGTGTTTGCGATGCCTGTCAGCACTGAAGGAGACTCTGTATTTAAGGCACCCTTAACACACGTAGCAGCAGCAGGCCCTTTTTTTGGCTTTCATAAAAAAAAAGCCAACTTGTTTACTCACCTCAAGTGACTTTTCTTGGTCTCTGCTTTGCAAGAGCATTTTCAGCCTCTAACTTGATTAATGGCATTTCAAAAAGGCAAAAAGAAAAAGCCATCAGTGAGGTGGTTTAAAAGATACATTTTTATCCGTAGCTCATAACGTGATTACCAGCTAAATCTTGCTTTTCACCAGAAAAAAAAAAAAATTAGTCGGGTGCAGGACGTGCACATTCACTCCCTCGTTATTGTAGGATTGTTGACATTAGCTTTTATTTTTAGAAAAACATGAAGTGTGGAGGGGAAATGAAACAATACGATACTTCTTTGAGACCATCTCTAACATCAGGAAAATATGCAAAGAAAATACCGTCGTGATCCGCTTGCATACCTTCCCACAGAGCGCCGGGCTTCAATTTATAAAATAATAAATACTGTTTCAAAGCACTTGGACTGGCCTAACTTGATTTTATTTTTTTTAAATAACGTCCGACGACATCACCGTATCCTGAGCCTTTGGGACGGAGAGGACCGAGCGCCACGTGCCTGGGATGCTCGCTGGGACCTGGTTTCCCTCCTGGCCGTCTCACCACGGGCGACCCTGGCAGGTCCCATTCCCCACGCTGAAAACGCGGGGCACGCCGGATTGCCGGCTTGATGCCACAGGGAGCGTTCCACACCGCGGGCACCGCCGATCGCCCTGATCCTGCAAACAGCTTCACCAAAAGGTTGCTCTACCCAACGCCCCGGGGTTTCTCGCCTTCGCAGCACAGCGTGGTACGCTCGCACGCAAGGCTTGCGGGGCCAGACCGTCCCCTCAGTTCCTCAAGAAAACATTTTCAGGCCTACAAGCACAGAGCTGTACCATAACTTAGCAAATGTTGCTAAAATTAAGTTTAAAATGGAACGAAAAAGCATCTCGACAGCGACGCTCTGGTTCAGCACCTGGTAGCAGCATCACCTGCACTTTGCTGCTGGAAAACAAGTCCTGAGGGTGAGGTGGCTGTGGCCAGGAGGTGACCGGGGCCGCTCTAGGAGGGGAAAAACATCATTATGGAGGCAAAATCAGCTGTGCTAATACTGAGCGTGAATTCAGGTGGGTAATTCCACCAGCTGCCAGGTACGGCTCTGCAGAGGTGACCTTTCCCGGTGCTCTCTGGATGGGACACCACGGAGATGTCCAGGCAGGGAGAGGACTTCTCCAACCACCCACCTTTGGGGCAGAGCTGGCCAAAAAGAGCAGCGGGGGAAGGCAGGGCAGCCAACAGCCGCAGATCCCTGTGCCCAGCTCCCGCAGGCTCCGAACTCGCCCCTTCCCAAACGCTGATTTCCCCCCGTCCCTTCCAAGCACCACAACGCAACACTGGGGAGCTGGATGGATGCACGGTCAACACGGAAACACATTTCCCCGTTAACGGCCTCCAGTGGACTTCTTTTTGCACCTCGCAGCAAAGCACCACTGCATGGGAATGCCTCCTTCTTCCAGCAGACCATTCACTGTCCCACACCTACACAAAATTACGCATATTTGACTTACAATTTCTATTACCCTCCCCCTCCAAAAGCAACCGAAATTCAGCTTCTCGGTTGCAAAATTAGCAATACTTTGTATCTGCAATTCAGTTCCAAGAACCTCCCTCATCTTTTTTATAGTCACATGGAGAACAACTACGCTGCACATACCATTTTTCGCTACATTGAGCTTGAGGAAAATTTAATACTTCCTCCCTGCCCTGTCTTCTTTTTAATGGAAGATGTGATTATTGAAATTAACTCAGAAAATAGTCAGCATTCACCAATCAGCTCAGCAGTTCGGGTTTTCTTCTTCTGCTGGTTACATGCTAATTATTGCACTGGTGGGATTATTTCCCATTCACATTTGGAATTTACAGCACAGTAGGGAATTAATTAAATAAGAAGAAAAATAAAATAAAAAAATCTATGACATTTTAAATTCAGCTTTTTTATATTATGATTTACTTCCGAGTCTCATGCCTACAGGGACCCGACAAACTCAGCCCCAGCAGCACAGACGCACAAGGCAGCGTTTCTGAGCACTGGAAGGCAGAGCAGCAGTGACATCTCCGGAGCAGACACTTTGGAAGCCAAAGCCAGCCTTCGGTGCTCATCAGCATCTCTGTTGCTCACAGCATCCTCCGCTGCCGCACACCAACCGTACCCTCTTCCACTTGGCCAACGTTTGTAACTAAGCAGGAAAACCTCCCTGCGTGTGGGAAATAAGCCCCTGCTCCCAAGCCCAGGACTCCAGTGAGGAGGTAGAAATGGGGCTTTGCCTGAGCACAGAGCAGAGGTGGCGATGGCAGATGTGCCCCATCAGCAGCTCCAATTGACTTGGGTGGCTTCACCCTCACCCTAGAAGAGCGAGAGGGACAGAGCAGCACATATCCATGACACTCACTGGCAAGGGCCAGGTTCCCCAGCTATCAGGTCTACCAGCTAAGCCCAGGTCCCTGATGGAGATCCTCTTGTGAAGGCACCCAGTGAGAGATCTGCTTGGCTGCTGCTTGGGCACCCTCGGGCTGGAGGAGCCCGGCTCCAGGCTGGATGCCAGGGAGAGCATCGCCGGCGAAGCAGGATCCCCCTGGGGAAAGCACCAACCTCCTACAGGCTGGCAGGCGGTGGAGCCAGCAACGCTACTTCAAGGCAGAGGGGATGGGCAGTTTGCTGTGATCCAGGTCAGCAAGAAGAGGACACCAGCAAAACCAGGAAAGCATGGAGCAACAAACAGAGCTTGGGAAAGGGTTAGGTCCAGGTGGACACAGCAGTCACTATTCACCAGAGAGGGTTTTTGCACAGTTAACCTCCAGTGAGCTGGCTCCAAAGACGCCTTGTCCACAGCACCTTCATTTCTAGTGCTGTGACTGCTAGGGCCAAATTTCCAGCCTTCAGAAACGGTGCTGGCATGTGGCAGAGCAAACATGGCTCAGCACCATGCACCTGGGCTGGGTGAGCCGGACACCTCCATGCCACCGAGACAGACATCAACGACGGAAGGAAAAAAGCTAAAAGCAAAGGACCTGCAAACCTGCATTGGTTGCTACATCACCCTCGGTCTCCGTCCTTCCTGCCCGCAAAGCAAGGTGGAAATGGCAGACACTGGAGCAGCGAGCGCAGGCTGCCGTTTACCACCCGCGCTGCGCTTCACGCTGCACACACGGCCGGAGGAGCAGAGCCTCACGGGTGGATTAGGGTCTCAGTGGAATAGTCACACTCAGCTGCTTGCTCCGAGTCCAGACCACAAGCCTGCTTCCCCTCTGCTACCCCGGCTGAGGGGCTTTGTGTCCAGACTGCTGGTTTTAAATTAGCTCTGCCTCTATAAAACAGAGACATTCCCCTTATCTTCAATATTTTCTGACATGGAAATGATTCCTAGCGAAGAAAGAGCAGGATACATTTCAGAAGAGGAGCCTGGTTTTACATCCCACTTAAACCAAAGCACAACACACAACAGGCTCACACAACCTCCTGCACGCGTTTCAGGCTTGTTTCTAATGACCACCCTACAACCAGGAGCCTTTGGGAGAGCAAATTAATCTTCATGCAAAGACTAAACACATGCATTTTGCCAGGACTGTGAGAAACCACACGTCAAGAAGCCCCACTGGCGTCACATCCAACCCATTAAGGTCTCCAAAGCCACCGAGCACCATGCTAGAGGCACTGGTTTAGAGGTGACCACCTCGACAAAGTTGACCAGAGCCAGAAGGCACAACAGGCTGCAAGAGAAAGCCCGACACATCAGCTAGCATCAGAGGCTGAAATGGTCCTTGAGCTATTGGTGCCCCAAGGCAGGACCTGGAGCCACCAGGAAGGTCTCTGGCCATTGAGGCCTGTTCTCTGCACAGTCATGAGGAGCCAGCAATATGGTTTGATCCTTAAGTTCATTAAATACGCTACACATCAAAAGGCATCCAAGACAACCTTGTTCAAACGTCCTCTTACACAAAGTATACTCCAAGTACGCTATAGCAAGGACCCTTGCTACTCCTACGCTGAGCAGATCTGGAGATAAAGAGCTACAGGATCAAGTATCTAAGACCTCAAGCCTGATTTTGGTCCTCTTAAACTGAAGTCTTTCTTTTTACCATTTTAAGAGCAGACAAGAAGCTTCAATCCCTCTTTGAAGACAAACAGATGCTGACTGATTCCTGATTATCTGGGGGAGACAGAAGAACGAGCTCCATCAGACAGCAGGGCACAAGCTTTTGGCAGTAACCGCACTCTCCATCTGTGGGACTACCCCACCTCTGGACTCACTTTCCAGAGGGACACCGGCAACACCATGGCTGGGGCTGTGGGGCAGGACAGCGAACCACCAGCATGCCCATTCTATTAATATTTGCTGTATTCCGGGAGTTTTGTTTTTACATTGATTTAGGCAGTTGACCCCACTGCTGACCTGAACTCCTCCAGAGAACACAAAATATCCCCTCAGCTTTCTGATGAGCACCCAAATACAAAGAAAAAAGTGTCACAGCTTCTGATTTACAGCACCGCAAGCGTAGAGCACGAGTCCATAGGAGATGCCCAGACTTCCAGACGGAAAGCGAGACCGACAGGACTGATCGCACCCGACTGTTCCTGTGTGTCTCTGCACCACTGGGGAAAAAAGCACTGGATGTGCTTAAAAAGAAACAAAGCAGGGAAAAAATAAAATTACTCCCCATTCAAGTATTTGTGCAATCCTGGTACAACACCTTAGGGAAAGAAATATTTTCTTGACCTATTTCCAAATGAGAAGTTTTTATAAGTTCCAGGAACACCTCTTTATTTATCGAAGTGCGAGAGCAGAGCACGCACGAGCATCCCGCACGCCAAGCCAGGCTCCAGGAGCGACGAGCTCCCTTCTTACCCTTCTCATGGGAGCAAACGGATTCCCTTTACACCAGCAGGACACAAAAGTCAGCCTGAAAACACCACCGAGACACTCACTCAGGGGAGGAAGAGCTAAGAGATACCGACGCAAGCGGCAGAGCGCCGGCTCTCCTCGCTGGGAGCCCCTCTCAGCTGGTCCATCTGCCTCTTGCCTCTGTGAATTCTCGAGTGCTGGCTACTGAAACCCGTCCCACCCAGGCGCTGCCAGGGACACTGCCAGCCAAACGCCGGGGCTCACTCCCCACCCTGTTTCTGACGTGGCTCTCTCAAGCATCTCTCTATTAAAAGAAAAAAAAAAACCCAAAAAGCTTTTCCCCTTCCCCCTGAGCAGCCCAGCGGCACGGAGGGCAGGGAAGCCCCATCACCCAGACTGAATTATCTCAGCGTTACTGGGCAGGAGCGCTTGGGTGGAGCTATAATGGAAACTTTTGCAACCTTAACACCATGCTATTTTATTTCAATTTCTCCCCCCGCCCCAAGCAAGTGCTGAAACACACAGCGGGCCTGGCTGGAGCGGTGAGGGCAGCGCTCGCCTTCGGCGGGAGGAACACGACAAAAGCCACCTCTGCCACTGAACGCAGAGTTTAGGAGGCTCATTCTGCATTTTTTCTATTTCTTCAAAAATAATCCAGTAGGAATAAGGAGTGGAGAGCATGCAGACAAAAGGGGAGTTCAGACAAATGTCCCCTTATCGCGCATGCAGAGAAAGGAGAGGGCACCCTCACACCGCATCCCTCTGACAGGGGAAAGAGAAACCACGCAGCCCTCGAAACGCATCCGAACGTCCCCAGGCAGAGATGAGCCACGGCTGCGACTGCATCCGCCGACACCCCAGCCGCTTCGGCTCTGCTCCTGTGCCATGTGTCATCACCAGCTCCTCCAGCTCCACCGCAGCCCTCCTCCGACCAGCGCTGCTCAGCGACTTCACGCAAGCTCTCTCCGTTTGCATTTTAAGCATTGTTATTTAGAACATTTGTCGGGGGGGGGGGGGGGGGGGGGAAGAGAAAAAACAAACAAACAAAGGGAGAAGCACAAGACTTTTTTTTTTTTCCCCTTTTTAATTAGAAACATCACCCCTTTCCTACTAAGCAGAGCAGAAAAGCCATCACAGCTGCTGCAGACCTTCACCGCGACGACCCGATACAGAACACCAGCAAGCAGGACCTTCTCCAAATCAGCCTCCGCAGCAGGACTGGGCTCCTTCCACCCAGAGCAGGTGCCTAAGTTTCAAACAGAATCACCCTGGGCTCCTGCTCCGTTACTGCAAAGAGCGAGGCACCTCGGGGGGATCCTCAGAGCCCGCGCAGGACGAATCCGCCTTAGGACGATCAGGGTGGGGGGAACCGGGACGTGGCTTTGGGGCTCTCCCAAGCAAACCCCCCCAATTTCAGGGCCACACCAGCTCCCTGCAAGAACAAGGGGGACAATAACTTACACTGACCGTGAGCAAACCGAGGACCTCTCCACGGAATGGATCTCCCTCGTGCTTTGTGACATGCACATCAGGTGGAAAAGGCAGAAAGAACAAAAAAACCCAAACCAGGAGCTGGAGAGCAAGGGCCCGGCTGCAGCAAAGCGAGCAACAAGAAGCCAGCCCCCACGGGCCGAGCGGGACGCTGGCGTGGGGGGAGACGTCCGCTCCCATCTTCTGCCTTTTGTTTGCACAGATTTCCACAGACCCTCAATTATTTGTTTCCTCTCCCAACAGTTTTCTGGGGGAGCTAACGCCCTGCCTGCGCCCCCGGCAGGGATGAACACAAGCGCGTCTCCCAGGGCTCAGCACCGCCCAAGACAGGGCTCCGCATTCGGAGGTGGCAAGCGATGCACCCACATGACAGCGGGCTCCTCGCACCCCTCACCCGGGGGACCACGCCACGACCATGCCCTGTGACAACGCTGCTGCCAGACCCGTCCCACTGCACGACCAGGGGAAGGCTCGAGAAGCGGCGGCCGCGGACCCGCGTCCCCGGGTTGGACTGGAAACCCAAGTTGTAGGTAATCCCAGGAGCTACGAGACGAGCTGCTTTGACTTAGTAACACCATAGTAACCGAGCCGGGTGATCAAGCTTGCAAACACAACAGCACCACATTTCTGGAAGGGAGGAAGAGGAGATCTAAATAGAAGGAAAACCTTCCCGCGGAGCGAGGGGACACATTCGCTGCTGTCTAAACCTCCCCGCAGATGGCTCTCGCCACCGGCCCGCCTCACCTGCTCCGGGCCGGCAGCGCTGCCGGCATCGGTCCTCGCCTTTCCCCGACAGAAGCCAGCAGCTTCCACAGGGCCGGTTTTGCTTGGCTTTGCAACAAGGGTTTTATCGGTAGAGATGTGCTCCTGTGAGCAACTTTGGGGCTTGAAGTTACTACGGCTTTCTTACAGCAGCAAAAACTGCAGAGGCTGAGCCCCGTCAGAAAAACCCGTGCTAAACCCCAACCCATCGATAACGTAATTAACACAAGCTACAGATTAGGCTGTATCTGAGGCAAAACGCGATCCGAGAGCCCCCATCTTCCCCACCCCCAAAGGTGGGTCAGGGCTCCAAAACTGCGCGGGCATCCGCGTGCCGTGAGTTACTGGGATGAACGGAGAGGAAACAATGAACAGACTGGAACAGTCTGCTCCCTCTTCCCAGCCGCGCAGCCCGAGCTGTAAAACACACCGAGGTCACGGACCCAGCCTAGTTAATAGAAGTTATCATTAAACTGCTGTTTTCTTCTACATTAAATAAAATGCTTCTAATCTTCTGGGGTTTGTTTTGTTTTTCTCTCCTCCTCATCTTTTAAAGAGAAATTAGTTCAGAATGAGCTGTTCCAGATAATGAACGAAACTTGTGGCTTCCTACCCATGGAGAATCGTTCCTCAGGACACCGCGATCCTCTTTGGGGGCTGCAGCTGGAGGAGGAGGTCAGGGAGCAGAGCGGCGAAACCCCCTCTGCCCGGCCAGAGGGAAAAGCCCCTTAAGGGGGCAGAAATGGGAAAACCCAGCTCCAAAAGGGCTTTTTTCCATGGTTTTTTTTTTCCAGGCATATTGGTCAGCCTAACGAGATGCATCACCTACACCACCCTCCTCTCTCCCAACAGCTCCCCACCCCGAACAGAAGCGCACCCCTTGGAAACACCTTCTTGCTGAAGCTTTTTTAGGGCGTGGACCAAGTGTGCCCCGAACCCACGGACAGACCTGAAAGCCCCAAGCACCCCGCGGTCACCTCTCTGACGCGCCAGCCGCCCAAGCAGCAGCGATGCCCCGAGCAGTGCGTGCCCACTCACCGCCATGGACCCGCATCCCCCCCGACCGAAACGTCGAGGTCTCGGCCCGCTGGCACCCGGCCACACGCCCGGCTGCCGCCGCGGGAGCCCTGACCGGGAGCTGCCACGGCACGGGCAGGACTTTACCCCGGCAGCACGGGTCTGTGAGGTCGAACCACCGGCCCGAGGCAGGCAAAGCGAGCACCGGAGGGGAAACCAGCCCGGGGCGAGCCGGGGTTCAGCCCCCGCTCCGCCACAGACTGCCTGCGTGGCCTCGGGCACGTCCCTTAGCCGCGGCTCGGTTTTCCTACCTGCGTGCGAAGGGAGCTGCCGTCTGCTCGCTCCCCGGTCTGTCCCAAGGCCGGGCACGGCGAGCCCGGCACCGCCGCACCCCCAGCAGCCACGACACCACCCCACCCGTGACCAAACCCCCCACCCCCGGCTGCGACACGCGTGGGGCCGGCCGCCCTCAGGCCCCGCAGCAAGAGGGCTGCGAAAAAAAGACTTTTCTCCCTCTACAGACTCAGACTGAAGGAGAAAAAAAACCCAGACCCCGCGGGGGAGGCAGCGGGGAGCGGGCAGCCCCTCGCAGAGCTCCCGCCGCGGCCGGGCCGGCCGATTTTTAACCTGCTTTAATGTCAATTTTAATTGCTGGCGGCACAGGGCAGCGCAGCCCCCCGCGGCAAGGCCGGGCGGGACCCACGCGTGCCCCGACCCGCGGGTGGGCGCCCGGCAGGGCGGGGGAGGAGCGGGGGAGCGCCTGGCCCCCGTCCCGGCCCCCCCCGCCCCGCACCTGCCCGGGGTCCGGGGGGCTGCGGGCGCGGCGGGACGCGGCGGGACGCGGCAGGGCGGGCGGGGCGGGGGGGTGGGCGCGGGAGCCGGCACTCACCCGCGGCAGGTCCCCGGGCCGCCGTGACGGCTCGGCTCGGCGCGGTCCGGCGGAGGCCCCGGCCCCGGCGGCGAGCGCGGGGCGGGCGGGGCGGGCGGCGCAGCGGGGCGGCCGGGCGGGCGCCGCCGAGCCCAGGCATCGGCGGGGGGGAGAGCGGGGCGGGCGGGCGCGACACACACCGGCATCAGCCGGGCTCCATCGCCTGGGCCGGGCGGGGGCGGGGCGGGGTGACGTCACCGGGCGCGGGCGGCGCGTGCGCGCGGGGCCTTGGGTTCGGGGCGGGAGGGGCTCGCGGTGCGGGGCCGGAGGGGGTTCACGCTGCTGGGCTGTGGGCACCGCGGGGCTCACCCGGCGCGGAGGGGTTCTGCGGGGGGGGGGGGGGTGGAGCAGGACACCCGCACGCCGCGCGCGGGTCGGGGTGGAGCGGAGCAGCGGCTAGCAGGTCGAGGGAGGTTCTCCTTCCCCTCTACACTGCCCTAGTGAGGCCGCATCTGGAGTACTGTGTCCAGTTCTGGGCTCCCCAGTTCGAGAAAGATGAGGAGCTACTGGAGAGAGTCCAGCGCAGGGCTACAAGGATGGTGAGGGGACTGGAGCATCTCTCCTACGAGGAGAGGCTGAGGGAGCTGGGCTTGTTCAGCCTGGAGAAGAGAAGACTGAGAGGGGACCTTATAAATGCTTATAAATATCTGCAGGGTGGGTGTCAGGAGGACGGGGCCAGACTCTTCTCAGTGGTGCCCAGGGACAGGACAAGGGGCAACGGGCACAAACTGAAGCAGATGAAGTTCCAGCTGAACATGAGGAAGAACTTCTTCCCTCTGAGGGTGACGGAGCACTGGCCCAGGCTGCCCTGGGAGGTTGTGGAGTCTCCCTCTCTGGAGATATTCAAGACCCGCCTGGACAAGGTCCTGTGCTGCCTGCTCTGGGTGACCCTGCTTCGGCAGGGGGGTTGGACTGGGTGACCCACAGAGGTCCCTTCCAACCCTGAACATTCTGGGATTCTGTGAAAAGATGAAAAGATTTTCCAGCTGCGTGGATGCGAGCATCATTCTGCTTTCCCAGGGTTTGGAGCTGATGATCGGACTCCGCTTGCCGTTACCTTGATGTAAACACGACGACGCTTATCGAGAGCGGTTGGCTTTGCTCTGGGTTGTCAGCAGCTGGGAGGGAAAAACCCGAGGGCCCTGGGTGTGTGGCAAGGTCAGGGACTTCGTTTTCCAGGACTGTCTGGTGCTCAGGGCTGCGGGCTCTCCCGGCTCTCCAGCACGGCTGGGTTTCTTCGCCAGCCCCGGCGTTGGAGCCACGCGGCCGTGTGGGACTTGCAGCTTTCTGGTTTTTCTTTTTCAGTAAGCTCGAACCCTCTGTGTTTACGGAAGAAATGAGAGCTTTTAGCAGGTCAGAAACGAGGAGCCAAATCAGCAGAGCGTGTTTATGAAGCAGAACGGATGGGTTTTCAACCAGTCCTGCGGCTGTAATTCGGCTTTTTCAACGCTTGTGATTGGCGACCGGGGATGGCATTTCCTCCTCTCCAGGCAAAGTGGCTTTCCCACCCACTCCATCACATGCCAGGCCAGTCTGACCTGATCTTTCTGGGAATGGGAGAGGGAAAAAAAACCAAACCCAACACCACTGTTTTCCTGTGCTATTCCGGGCTCCAGGGCCGGCGCTTGGAGCAGCTGGACCGCCAAGAATTGCCCCCATACCCAGGGAGGAGGACACCTGAGCCTTGCTCCCCGTGGCTGTCACGGGATGGGAATTTCACCCCATCCAGCCGTGCTGACTTGGTGTTTCTGCTTCCCCTCTTGCCCTCTTTTGCCGAATCACTCCTTTCACAAGTCTCTGGAACTCTTTGTTGATCCGGGGAAGGAACTGGGAGCCCCTGCCCAGCCCACCGAGAGGGACAGGCAGCTCTGCCAGCCTTCCCTGTGCCCCCGCTGCTCTTACAGGGCTGCTGCTCGCTGCTGGGATAACAGGAAAGCCCTTTCACATCCCAGCCTCCAGCAGGGATTCCCTGGAGGAGCACAGCAGAGGGAGGTCAGTTAGGGACGACAGCCCCGCCAGCAGCAGGGAGCTGCCTGGCACAGGGACCTTGGACCTGCTGGGCTGATTGACAGCTGTCAGTCCAACGTCTGGGCCACCCAGCCCAGTAAACCCAGCGGCTCTGGCCATCTCTCACCTGGCGTTTGGTGCTTGCAGCATCCTGCTCCATGCACAGCATTCGGGAAAAGCATCTTTGCAACCATGCCTCAGCCTGCCTGGCTGCTGCCTGGATTTTGCCGGCATCTCAGGAAACCCCAGTGGAAGGGGGACTCTGGTGAAGTTAAAGGACAGAGCAGACCCAGGAAGAAATGAGCCAGGCTAGTGGCCATCAGAAGATCATGCCCCAGAGCAGCAAGGTCCCGGAGCATCCTTCTAGCGTGGCAAAGGGAGCAGGAGAACGTGGCTCAGGGGTGGGAAGAGGATTTGGATGCTGCAGTAAGTGGCTTGGCAAGGCGGGCTTCCAGCCGTCAAATGGCTCCGGTGTCCCCAGCTACTGGCTGAGCCCCGCGGCTGGGAGGATCGCTCCCGCCCCAGCTTCGCTTGTCTGCACAGCAAAGCGGGACCCTTTCTGTCAGCTCCATTCCTCTCCTGCTCGGGAGAGCTTCTTGCTCCTCTGCAGCGTCTCTGATGAGCGGAGCTGTGTCGGGTCTCGGCCAGCATGGAGGCAGGCGGGCTGGCCGGCGTCCTGGGTCTCTCTTGCAGCAGGATCGTCCGTCGTCGTCCTTCCAGACTTTTCACCCCAGGCCCATTAGGAAGCAGGCAGCAAGGGGGGGATTCAAGGAGCAGTGCCCCGAGGGACTGCCAGGCTGCTCAAAGATGAGCTTAAGCAGCTGGGAAAATCCCGGAGAAATAATGTGATGACCGAGGGAGGAGGCAAAACCCCCATCAGCCCCCACCTTGGAGGCAGCCAGAGAATTGTCTCGTCTGCAGCAGCTGTCGAAATACAAAGAAGGGGAAAAACAAGCCCGTCTTTGACAGGACTTGTCCCCTCTCCCACCCCACGACTGAAGACATGACTTGTTTTTCTGGGACACGGTAAAATTCAGGAGTCTCCTGGGCAGCAAGTGCCTGGGGTGCTCCCAGCTACCGAGTGGATGGATGGGGTTAATCCGGAGAGTCGCTGGAAATGCCGGGAAGGCAGCGCAGAGGGGCCAGAGTGTGGCCGGCTGTGCCGCTGCCCTGCGCAGGGTGAAGGCTGCGGTCCGAGACGGGCCGGGAGCAGCAGGGATGCAGGGTGGAAGCCGCCGGGATGGAGGCGGGTGCGAGCCTTCCTTTTGCATTGGAATGCAAGGAGCTGAAAATACTGCATCTCGGCTGGCTAATGATAAAAGCTGTCTCGTTCTGCAAAGGCTCATCGCAAACATCTGAGGGTGGTGGAGTTACCAAAAGGGGGAAGAAACCTCTCCCTCTTGGAGCAGGTCCTGGGGGGAGGATGCGCAGAGAAATTGGGGTGCTCAGGGTTACCAGCCTGGGAGGTGATGGATCTGCAGGGCTCACCTTCCAAAAAAAAAGGAAGGGGGAGCAAGAGTGGGTATGAAAAGCAGCTGGCAGGAACCAAGAATAATTGTATGGCTTTGCAAAAAATTACCATGGCAATTAAAAGTGCTTTAAGCTTTTTGGAGGAGAAAGAAGAGGTAAGCGGAACACCCTGGGGATGGATTGCATGGTAGCACGGAGAGGAGTGCGGACATCACCGAGTGTGGCCATGGCACAGCTGAGGATCTGCTGCAGGGGCACAGGGGGACGGGAAAAGCCCGGTGGATCAGGAGCTGGGTGTAAGGGCCAGCAGGGAAAACCAGCTGAGCAAGGACCCTTGGAGGTAAGTGGTGAGGGAAGCTCCTTCTGCAGGGTGCCCAAGTTCTCGCCTCGGTGTCCAGTGGTGGGGGGCTGGAGCTGCAGCAAGGCTGAGCTGCCCATGTGCTCCTGCTGGCTTTGCCTTCCTTCTCCGTGCTCACCTGCCGGTGCATTCAGTGGGCTGAGGAAGAAATGGTGTCCTCTGCTGAAATGTCCTCTGCGGCATTGTTGACCAGGTACCAGGCATCTGCAGCTGGGATTTGTCTTTGCTTTCATGTTCCAGCCCCAGGGTTTGCAGGGCGTACACCGCTGCCCTGGGTGAGACCCGCTCCGGTGGCATCGCCGAGCGCTAGTCTAAGACACCGTGACAAGGACAAAGCACCTGAGATGTCCCATCCCGAGGTGTCCAGACCAAAGTTACAGCGGGCTCCTTCCCCACCGGGCGCGAGTGCCAGCTGACCTGGCTGTGGGCTGTGGGGTCTGGTGGCAGCCGCCCGCCCTGGGCTCCCCACGAGCCCCCCTGGGTCAGCAGCCGGTGCTGCCCGGTGCCAGCCCCCCCTCCTCAGGGACCGCAGCCGTGCCTGGCCACCCACAATAGCTGCTTTCAGTCCAGTCTCACCGAGGGGTAGAGCTCTCGGAAATACTAAGTGGCTGGAAAGCAGGCTTCCTTCCCTAGCTGGTTTGTCACAGCCTTTAGGTTAAGTTCCCGTGTTGGGTGTGGGACCTCACTCCCGGGCTGTGGCCAGTGCTGTACGGGCATGGGGGGGATCTCCCTGCCTCCCACTGCCATCAGCCTCACCAGCCTGGCAGAGCTGAGGAAGCTGAGGCACGGGGAGGCAACCCCTGGGAACGAGCTGTGGCATTTCTGCAGATCAACCCATCAGCTGTGGCCAGCCTGGGTGGTTTGGACCCTGCTCCTCAGGGACTAAAGAGCTCCTAAGCAGCCACCTTCCAGCTTTGGTGCTTCCCAGCTCTCACAGAGCAATGCCAGCTCCAGGAGTGATGGGGGGGGGAGCCCTGCCCACACACCAGCAGAAGAGCCTTCGGCCCCAAAGTGCCACCAGCTCTCGTGCAGACCAGGAGCCGCAGCCACTCGATGCACATCACTCCAAAACTCGGCACAGAGGGTGCTGGGGAGTCACCTTCAGAGCCGGTTGGGCGGTCGTGGGGCAGAGCCTGCACCAGCCACAGCCCTGCCCTTGGGGAGTCACAGTCGGGTGGGAGCCAATGTCCTTTTTTGGGGGAAATAAAGAAATCCCTCCGCCTCAGTTTCTCACCTGAGTCTACCTGGCTATTGCTGAATTGCTTCTGCACTGCTGGCAGGCCCGTTGAGATCTGGAGAGTCTCAGTTTTCTTAAAGCCTCTGCTTTTTTGTGATTTTCTTTCAACTCTTTTCTCATCCCACTGGAGATAACACAGAGCAGAGGAGACCCCGGGGCTTGGCCACCCACTCCCTTCCTTCATGACTTGCTAAGACTTCAGGCTTTGGTGATGCCTCTATAAAATGCTGGTCGGTGCTTCTTTGTGTCCCAAAGCTTTCCTACAGCCAATGGGGGGAAAAAAAGGCAAAAAAACCACAAAGGACAGAAAGGCACAGGGCTGCTGGGGTGCAGGTTACCTGCACCCTGGGACTTTGCTGTGGAGGGGAAGGGCAGGGAGGGCTGGAGGCTGGGAGGAGGGGAGGGAAAGCCACCACCCTTCGGGGCCAGGGCTGCGGAGCCCCCAGGGGTGCCAAGGGTGGGCGCAGGGGGCAGGCGAGGCTCCACCTGGCACCACAGCAACCTTGGAGGGTTTTGCAGGAGGGTGGGTGACATGAGCTGTGTCCCAGCCGGTGCTGCCCTGGTCGGAAACGCTGCCTTCCCTTGCTTGCTCAGGGGCACGGGCTGCCTTGTGTAAGAGGTCCTGGTGTCCCAGTTTCGTCCCAGTCCCAGGCTGCACAACAAAATAAACTCACCCAGATTTGCTCTTCCAAAGTGTGCAGTTATTGAGGGGCAGCTAAAATTATCCCTCAAAATCCTCCGAAACCTTGGGTTCTGGCAAAGCCTCGCTCCTCCTTACAAGCACCACACACCAGTTCCTTCCACATTCCTCCCAGTCCAAACCTGGCCAAGGTGCACCCAATCTTACATTCAGGAGCAATTAAGTGAGCAACACAGCAGTTATTGCCCTACCCACCCTTTGTGGTCCTACTCTACATGACCCTATAGCAATCCCTATGGAGGAGAGAGAAATTAGCATCTGGCATAGGCTCCCTAGCAAGATGTTTCCCACTCTGGACTGTCCTCAGCCCAGCCACGGCTGCGTGAGGATGCTCTCCAGCCACCACAAGACAGCTTTTAAGGGGCAGATCTTTCCCAGAGCTGCATGCTCAGCCTCTGCGAGCACCTTTTCCAGAGGGCTCAACCTCCCCTGGGGCCCTGAGAGCTGGGGCTTTGGATAGTTTGTGCCCTGAGGGGTTAAACGCTGGGAGATCTGGTCTGGAGAATGAGAGAAGGACTGTCTTTGGAAGTTCCAGCCCGGTGGCTGGGGCTGCAGTGGCCCTGTGGGACGGTGGGTTGGAGGAAGGCTCTCCACCAGCGCCGGGCAGCTGGAGCAAGCGAGCCGGTTGCGATGGGATGCAGGAGCGGGTGGCAACGAGAGGCAGCTGTTGGGTGCAGGTGTCCCTGCCTCCCCAGATCCACCCTCCAGCCTCCCCGCAGCCCTCATAGGCTCAGCGGGAGGCAGGGTGTGGGGCATGGGTGCTCTTTGGGAGACGGGGCCCTCCCCTTGCCCTGGGCAGAGGAAGGAAGCAGCAGGGAGAGGAGGAGCGGAGGGTGAGCAGCGTTGGTGCTGGCAGGGAGCAGCTGCTGGGGTTTCTGGGCTGGCTGCCCCAGAGTTGAGGAGGTGCTGAGGTTCAGGTAATGGGGTAGGTTCAGGTAACGAGGTAATGGGGAAGATCCTGGGCAGTTTGTGGTGTGTCGTAGATGGGGAGCGTGGATGTGCAGGCAGGAATGCTGTGCTGCTTGTGGGGTGGCCCAGCTTGCTGCTACCGAGGAGCAGAGCAGGCTGGTGTTAGCAAAATACCCAGATAATTTTAGGAGGCTTTTTAGCTGGAGAGGTGGGCGTGAGCTCTGTTCCCTCCACGGGGGAGGATTCCCCCCTTTGCCCTCTGCAGAGCTGTGTGGTGAAGGGCTGTGACCCTGCTGTGGCTGGGGTTGAGGGGCAGGGATGCCCCGTTCCTGGTAGGGTTTATTTGTTGAACGTGGCTTGGGGCCCTTGGGGTGCCTTGAAAACCCTTTCTCCTGCCCTGTCCAGCTGTTCATCTCTCTCCAGAGCGTAACTTACTCTTCATCTCCCTACTGGACCTGCTCCCTCCATGGTGGGGCTGAGAGCTGCACGGAGTCTGAGCCTCTTCTCTCTGTTCCCTGCTTGTCTCCAGCTGTGCTGGGTGAAGCCTGCAGGGACTTCAACTCCCCGAGCTGGAAACGGTACCAGAGCCATCCTCTTCCCGCTGCCCGAGCTCCGGGGCCGAGCGCATCCCAGCAGCGTGGGGGTGTTCCCGGGGGCTCCTCCCGAGCCCCAAACCCCATGGGCTGCGCAGGTTGATCTGCCTGGGATTTCCCCTATGTGCTTTTCAGGTCTGCTCCCTGGCCAGGAGCCCATCGGTGCTGCCCTGGGAGCATCGGGGCCAGCCTGGTTGTTCCTCCTCCCTGAAAATCCCCCACCCTGCAGCGAGGAGCTCTCTCCCGCTCGCTGCCAGGCCCCGCAGCGCAGCGGGGAAGGCAGCTGGAGGGCTGCCTGCAGCAGCGATGCCCAGGAAAGCTGGGCTCAGCAGGTTGGTGGCCGGCCCCGTGACCCTGGCCCTGCTCGCAGCAGAGCTGATGAAGGCACCGAAGCTTCGGGAGCCGGCTAGCGCTTCCCTGCCATCCCCCTCCCCGGGGAGGGTCTGGGCTTTGGGCTTATTCCTGGCTGTCGGGGAGAGGCGGGGGGACAGGACGGGACATGGAGCGGGGACTGCGTCTCCTCAGGCAGGCTGCCTTCCCCGAGGGATGTCTGGGGACGGGACGGGGCTGAGCTTGTGCGAAGCGGATCAGGGAGGCTGGGTGCCTGCCGGGGCAGAGGGCTCCTCGGGTGGCACCCGCTTGTCCTCGTCCCTTTGGGTAAGGATCCAACTCTCACTGGCCGCCCGTTGGGTTGGCTGTGGTGAGAGCCCCCAGGGACACCATGCCATCGGCTGAGCGTGCTGCCTTTAGCTCATCCATGGTCCTTCTGACACGGGCATCCTACGCCCTTGTCCTCTCCCGGGGGCAAGGTGGGGTGCAGAGCTGGCAGCTCGGGGAGCTGGGTGCAGCCTCTGTGGTTCCCAGCCTCTGGTGCGATGCACTGACACCGAGACCACTGTCCTGCTGCTGCTGAGCACGGAGCGATGCAGCAAGGGGCTCTTCCAGCCCAGGGCCTGGCACCCTGACATAGATCTGCAAGAAAATACTGCAGTGATTTCAACGTGCTGGCCAGGAGGCAGCTGCAGGAGAGCTGTTTGGAGCCTGTGTGCCATGTCGCGTGGCTGGAGGCATGGCTGTGCAGCGGACCCTGGCATGGACCACGCCAGTCTCTGGCTTCGCAGCCATCCCTCTCCTCCAGCATGGCAGAGGGGAATCGTCTCTGCTCGGGGAGTGAGCAGCTGGAGGATGTGAGGGGGTGAGCGGGAAGCAGGCAAGGCTTTCCTTCCATGAGTTCTTGCTAATGAAAACCAGGAGCCGTGCAAGCTCGGAGTGCAGCAGTGCCTTGTGACAGCGGCGTCGCAGAGCTGTGCGGGTGTCCTCCGGGCAGCCCAGCCCCTTTGCTGGGATTCCCTGGGTAGGTGGATGACGGTGGCAGGGGCCAAGGCACGGAGACCAGGGAGTTCTGGCTTTAATGAGAGCTGTGTCTGGCTGGTTCTGCGATACCTGGGTGGCATGCCTTCCCCCTCGAGTGGGAAATGTTGGGTTTGGACCTTGTTCAAAGTGAGCATGGGGTGTATGCAGCAGCTGCTCGGCTGCCCCACCTCTCCGCCCTGCTTGTTTGTTAGGGGTTTTTTTAAGGACAATGCGGGGCAGGATTCTGTTTGAATCTTGATTCTTGTTTGAATGGGATGTTGACAGCTTGATTGCAAAGTGTTGCTGTGAGGAAGTATTTGTCCTCCCGAGGGGCAAACGTGGTGGTGCATACCAATGGCAAAGGTCTCTCTCCTCCAAGCTGGGTGCAATAACCAGTGCTCTGGCTTGTGTCCTGTTTTCTGCTGTGCACCGAGGCCCTGGCTGGTCTCTGTCAAGGCCCTTCATGTGTCTGCCTCAGTTTCCCTAGAGGCTTTCCTGTCCCCGTGATGGAGCTGTGTTTGCTGCTGTGAAACAACTCTCCTAGAGCAAGCTCATGTTGCTGCTAGAGCACTTCTTCCCCACCTGAGGCTATTCGTGTCTCTCACTTGCAGTCGCAAACAATGAACTACGTGGGGCAGCTTGCTGAGACCGTCTTCGTCACCATGAAGGAGCTGTACCGGGGTCTGAACCCTGCCACCCTGACGGGCTGCATTGATGTGGTCGTGGTGAGGCAGCCCGATAACTCTTTCCAGTGCTCCCCATTCCATGTGCGCTTTGGGAAGCTGGGTGTGCTGCGCTCCAGGGAGAAGGTGGTAAGTGGTGCCTGCCCTGGGACTATCCTTCCCCTCTGGTGTCTCCAGACCTAGGATCTTCCATAACCCACAGGTTATGGAGGAACTTTGTTTGAGGGGAATGGGAGCCCTGCTGAAAGGGATGCTTGCCAATTTTTGGCGGGGATGTCCCAAATGGAACCCATCCCCTTCCAGGGAGGACAGTTCTTCCTAGGAAAATTAGGAGAGGTCCCTTGCCTCAAAGGCTGGGTGGCTGCCAGTCCTGCGAGCAACCCCAACCCATCACCTCCTTGGAGAAGTGCCTTCCTGTACGCAGATGGGAGGATGGGTTCAGACGGACAGGCTGCTTCTGCCCCTTGCCAGGTTGACATTGAAATCAATGGGGAGCCTGTGGACCTGCATATGAAGCTGGGTGACAACGGAGAGGCATTCTTCATCCAGGAGTCAGAGGTGAATGAGGTTGGTGATGCAGAAGTGCTACTGGTCTGCGTCCTGCTGTGACCACCTGGAAGTGCATGCTTGAGATGGAAGGACCAGGTTTGGACTCCCCTTCTTCCCCAGGGTGACTCCATTATCCCCTCTGATATTTTGTATGTTGGGAAAGGTTCCTACTCAAAGGACCTTGTAACCAGTGTGGAGGATCAGGGCAGTGGAGCACTCTGAGGGAGAATTAGCCCAAATACCTTCATCCCAGACTGTCCTCCCTCCCTGGGCATGGCTGCTGGCCAGCCAGGCAGATATCTTGGTGCTTGGCCTCTTGGGGGATCTTGTGACAGGGATGAGAGCGAGCCAGATGCTGTGGCAGGCTGCCTGCTCTACTGGGAAGCAGGATGAGACTAGTTGTGGCTTCCAGAAATCTTGGCAGCTCTCTCCCAGCCTGACTTGTGGTCGCTGCTGGCTTGGGCTGGGTCTGAGAGCAAGGGAGAGGGCTCTAGAGCCGAATCCCATTTGCAGCTTCTGTAATTCTGGTCTCGTGGTGCCATCTCCTGCCTGCCTCTCCTTGCCTGTGTTAAAGATGTCCTTAGTTTGTGGATGGATAGCCCTGCTTCTTTTTTTATTCATGTGTCGTATGGACAAAACCTTTCCTTTTGGGCCTAGGAACAAAACCACCCCCAAGGTGAGGGCTTGGTGGTGTTGGTTGTGCTGGTGGCATATGGGGCACAGAGAGCCAAGAGCTGTCAGGCTGCAAAGGAGTGTGCTGGAGCTGACGGGCCCTTCCACCCATGTTGTAGGGCAGCATCCCCTCCCGCCTCTGCACGTCCCCCATCCCCAGGGAGGAGAGCCCAGAGGGTCCCGCTCAGCCCTCTCACGGGCACGAGGCCTCCAGCGCTGAGGGGACCCTGCACAAGAGGAGGCGACGCAGGAGGAAGCCCAAGCAGAGGGAGGTGTTGGACTCAGCGTTAGAAGGCTGCGAGGAGACCAAAAGCAAGGTGTCTGTGGAGGAGCCATGCAAGCTGCCAGCCCCCGGGTGAGTGGCTTGGTCTGGGCAGGGCGGTGTGGTGGGTGAAGCCTGTAGGTGTGCTTGGTGATGCCCAGCAGTACTGAAACACGGGGAAAGTGTTTTGAGTTGGACCCCAGCCTTCTGTGGAGTAGAAAGCCAGTGGAAATGGTGAAGTTGGGTGTTGCCAGCTTCGCGGGTGAGCAGGCTGGTGCATGAGAGTAGCATGACTGGCTTCTTTCCTCCTTTGCAGTGATTCAGTGTATTTCTCCTTCGCTGATCTCCCTGAAGAAGAAACTGGGTCGTTGCAGTCCCCAGAGGTGCATCCTTACTCTGACGGGGAGCTGGCCTCCATGGACAGGTAACAGGCAGAGCCAAGGTGATCTGCTAGCCTTTGGGACATGCCTTGTGGTTGGGAAGGTGGTAAGGAAAAGGGATTTGGGTGTCAGGAGGGAAGGGTTTTCCTGGCCTGAGACGGTGTGTCTGGAGGAAGGCTCACAGCCCATGAGGGACACTTCTGGCCATGGTCACAGATGCAAGAAACCTGTGTGCACAGGGCTCTTCTGCCTCTGCTGAGCTGCTTCTGGACAATGGCGCATAGCACTTTGCTTCCTTGGGCCTCAGCTTCCCATAGGTCTTGCTCATCTGTAAGTGTTAATCTTATGGGGCAGAACTGACATTAGGGGAAACCAACCTTACAGGGTTCTTGGCCCTAGACATCCTTGCAGTGATAGGAAAGCATGGGGCTGTAGGGTAGATGAGGTCCAACATTCCAATTTCTTCTTGTAGCCCCACCCTGAGCCATCCTTCTTCTCCCAAAAGTGACTCTGAGCTGGAGATCAGACTGCTGGAGAGTTTTGCTCTAGGAGCTGAATCCTGCATGCAGTGGACCTGGGGAAGGCTCCCTCAGGTGAGACCCTGCTCTTGCTCTTCTCCAGCAGCTGGTGGGAGGGGATATCTGGAAGGCTTGCAGAAAGTGGAGGAGGCTGTGGCCAGGCAGCCTTAGAGGAGTTGTCCTATTCTGCCTGATGCTTTGGGCAACTTCCCATCCTCAAACCTGTTCTTCTGTGTTCTTTGAGGTGAATAAATCGGAGCGAGCTGAACCACCTAAGTCCACAAAGACCTTTGCTAATGCAGCAACTACTATCTCTGTGACACCAGTCCCAGTGGATGAGGCAACCCATCTTGCTGCCACCTCTGAAAGTCTGGGAGGAGGTCCAAGCCCAGTGGAACATCAGGCTGCACCTTGTTCCTCCGCCGTGTCTGCTGTTGAACCAGCACCCATACCCTGGGGTAGGAACAGCCTCCCCAGGCTGAAGGACATCCCCAGTGCCGTGGGGGCAGAGAGCTCACTGGAGGCCTCCTCAGTCCCAAAAGAGAAACAGGAGGGAGGCGGGAGCATTGTGCCAGAGGTTCAGCCAGATGTGAAGCCCTTTGAGGGAGCTGCTGCTCCAAGGCAGGTGGGCTGGGAGGGCCTGGAGTTCCAGCTGGAAAGCCAGAGGAGACGAGGTGAGTGGGTGACCAGCACTCCTGGAAGCGGTGTATGAGCCCAGAGACGCATCTGACTTGGGTGCAGGGCTGGGTGGTTCATTCAGTGTGACTCCTTCATGACTGCCCTGTGTATTCAAGGTGTGACATGTTTGCTGTGCCCACTCCATGTGCTACCAGCTCCTTTGCTCTGCAGAGACATTCCTCAAGTTTCTCCTTTCGGTGACCACCCAGCTCCCCAGGAGGGCTTTCTTGCCTTACATTTCCTGAAGTCCACCCTTGGATGTCTCTGCTTTTGCATGCTTAGAAGTTTTCTCAGCAGTGGAGTCCATACCTTAACTTGAAATGTCTGGCAGCACCTGGCCTGACTTGTGTCTTCATCCTGAGCACACCAAGTCAGGTGGAAAATTGCACAGAACAAAGCATGCTTATGTCTCCCTTGACAGCTAGCATAAATTCAGAACAAAATTTTCTCCGTGAAGAAGAGATGCTTGGGATTCCTCATTGTGCAAAGAGGGAAGTCGCAAAGTGTCATCTTGCATGGTGCTAACTTCAAAGGGCACCTTCAGATTGCCATAGCAGAACATAGGCAGGACTCTGGCCTGGCCTTTGTGTCCTCTTGGCAAGCGGTCTCATGCCAGTGCAAGTGTCTTGAGGTATTTCTGTTGCTCTTGATTTAAGACAGCTTTTCAAGTAGGAAAAGCTGCCTTAAATCTTTGTGATAGACGAATGTGGTAGAGCAAAATGCTGTTAGCTTTCTTGAGAGATGCTGAGATGGTTGGAAAGGTGATTTGGCTAAGCTCTCTCCCTTCTGTCTGTGCATTGAGGATCCATCAAAAGAAGCCCTCACTTGGGTCCCAGTGACATTTACCTGGAAGACCTCTCCAACCTGGATGAGGAGCAGGCGGCTCTCTATTTCCCCAGGAGGTATGGGTTGCCCCACTTGGCCAAGCTCAGACCTTCTTGAGCAATTCCGTTACAGCAAAGCACGGAGGTATGTCTGAAGCTATTGCCTGATCTTGCCACTGTTTCTTCTCTCGCCAGTAGTGACACAGAGCAAAGTTCAAAGCCTGTAGCAGACCCCAGCAGCTCTCTGTGTGTGCAGCTGCTGCCTGACTTGCCTGCTGACAGCCCCATGGGCTCCAACTCTGATTTGATGCCGGCAGTTGCCCTCTCGCTGTGTGGAGGCCTTGGGGGCAGCAGGCAGATCTCTCATGGTAGGTGGGAGCAGAGGGGGAATCTGCTGTCCTGAAACCCACTGTGTACACCAGTGGCATGACACAACCTCTGTCCCACCAGAGAAGTTCATGGAGCATGTGGTCTCCTACCAGCAGTTTGCTGAGAATCCAGGACTCATCGATGACCCGAACCTGGTGATACTGATCAACAAGAAGTGAGTGGCCTGCTTTTCCTTCTGCTTCATCCCGAGATGACCAGTGTGGCCCCTTTGTCCCTACAGAAATACTCCTGTAGGAGTGTGACTCCATCCCAGACAATGATTATACCGCAGTAGTTGTGGGAGGGGACCTTCTGGCCATGCTGCAGGATGGTGATCTGGAAACAGCCCTTGCTCCAGGACTGGTGATTTTCCCATTCCTCTTGCTTCTTCCAGGTATTACAACTGGGCAGTGGCTGCTCCCATGGTCCTGTCCCTGCAGGCTTTCCAGAGGAACATTCCTGAGGTCAGTGGTACAACACATTCACTGGCCATGCTTCTCAGCAGGGCTCGAAGAGTGCAGTGGGGCTGCAAGAGGCCAAGCTGCTCCTCTGGGGCTTTGTGGGAAGTCTGGGGCAGAGCTGAACATCACTCCAGCCCACAAACTCTGAGGTCTGTCCTTTCCCCCAGCGGTACCTCAAGGCGGCTTTTGGATACCTGGGTACCACTGATGCCTAGAGAGCAGCGATTTCCTTCTCAACAATCTCCTATTCTGATGGCTGTATCTGGGCAAGGCTGGGCAGAGCCAGGGACCCTGGCAGTCTGGAGGATTTGGGGCTGCATGAGCCCACTCCAGGGCTCTGTAGACCTGGCTGGGATTGTATGGAATAAGGCATTGGGATCTTTGTTTTTTCAAGCTGCATGAAGGGAACATGTCACTGTACCCTTCACCCCAAAACCACCTCGACTCGCAATGTGGCAGGAGTTACGCATCTTATCCTGTGAATAATTTTGCAAAGGTAACCCTGTCTGGACAAGGGTCTCCTTAGCCTGTTGGCAGCCGAGCGTCCCTGGGCTGAGGACTAACTTCATCCCATGTTCTGCCATGTTCACAGAGCACCATCGACCGCCTGGTGAAGGAGAAGATGCCAAAGAAGGGCAGCAGGTGGTGGTTCTCCTGGAGGAGGAGAGAATTCCCAGCAGAGGAGGTGTCTGCAGTGGCGGCTGTGACAACCTTGTCCTCAGGGCACAGGAGTCATTCTGGTGGCTGGCAGGGGTGGGGGTAGGAGAGCAGCAGGGTCCCGGGGATGGCCTGAGGTTGAATATGAGAGTGGCTAGAGGGACCTGGGTGGAAAGTTGACTTCTGAAGGCTGTTGCTGTCCCCTCAGGTCTGTTAAATGCCTGGAGCAGCATTAACCAGCATTACCAACAACTGGTAACGCAGTAGAGTGGACCTTGTGCCCCTCATGCCACAGCCCAGGCACCACGTGTGCTTGCCGATCTCCCTGCCCCACCACAGCCCCAGGTTGTGGTTCCTCTTCCATGGGGCAATGTCCTCGTGAGGGCAGGGAGACTCATTGCCACCTCTCCTCTGGTATCGCCACGTTGAGTGGCAGTGAAGCGAAGCAGCCCCTGCTCCTGCCCTTGGCTCTGAGGTGCTAAGGACACCGCTCTCTGCCTGCAGCAGCCGAGGCCAGGGACAGCCAGCGCCGGGACGCTGCAGCACGACTCTGCTCAGCAGGGGTGAGTGCCTCCCTCCCAGGCTGCCTTTAGCGGTCTGTGCATGCTCTTGATCTCTCCTCCTCCTAAATGAACAGTTTTTCCCAAGTCTACCTTAACGTAATGAGGGTGGAAAGCCCCGTTAAGGCTCTGGCTGGCCTGGGTGCAGCCAAGGTCCTCCATGGCTGCTTCCTGGTGGGTGGGTTGTCCTGGGTCCCCTCCAGATCTCCCCCGGTGCTCACGGGGGAAGCTGTGGTCTACAGAGTAAAGCCAACATGCTTTTCCCTTCCCTGTGTAGGCAGGAGGAGGAGGTGTCAACCAGTGATGATGAGCCCCGGCACCCTGGAGCCATGTTAGCAGTGGATGCCCCTGCACAGAAATCTCAGCCAGCCTACAAGAAATCCCTGCGACTCTCCTCTGAACAAATCGTATGTACTTCACTCCTGCTCCTTTGCTGCCTGCTTGTGTGTGCAGGGGGGAGACAACCCTGAAACGGGGACTTCTCTACTCCTAACTTCGTGTTTTTATACGGCATCTAAGTATTTTGCCCTGGGTGGTCACCCTGTAGAGGCTCGGGGTCTCTGCTCTGGCTGGGTGGCATTCTGGCCTCTGGCAAGCCTTGGGCTGATGTCAGTCAGTGCTGGTGTACTGCATGTGTTCCCCTGCTGTCACAGGGAAGGCTGAACCTGCAGGACGGCCCCAACGAGGTGGCGTTCAGCGTGACAACTCAGTACCAGGGCACGTGCCGCTGCGAGGCCACCATCTACCTGTGGAACTGGGACGACAAGGTGGTGATCTCGGACATTGACGGCACCATCACCAAGTAAAGGGCCTTTCTCCCACCCCACATCCCCGTTCCTCCCCTGTTAGGGGAAAGTGTCTTTTCAAGGTTTGCGTTAGCAGCCGGAAGGGACCACAAACCCCACCGCCTTCCAGATACCTGCTGGGCTGGATCATCCTAACCCGGTCTCCTTTCCTTCTAGGTCGGATGCTCTTGGGCACATCTTGCCACATCTGGGAAAAGACTGGACTCATCATGGGATTGTTACGCTCTTTCACAAAATCCACCTGTAGGTGTTGGATCAACCGAGGCCAAGGGGCGGTGGGGGGGTGATGGAGGAGGGGCTGAGTGGGAGCCAGAGCCAGGGCTCCTCACTCACTGTCGCTGGCTGAAATAGCCAGATTTTCTGCCGTCAGGGGCGGCTGATGCTTGCTGCGCTGCTTGGATGGCGTTGGGGGGTGAAAGCAGGGGGCTTCCCCCGGGTGCTGGGAGCAGGTGCTTGCGTTGCCCACCCTGGGAGAGGAGCGTGTGTCGGTGGGGGGCTTTGCTGGGGGGATGGAGCTGAGATGGCACGAGATCACGCCCGAGAGGCCGCAGCAGTCGCAGACGGATGCCTTCGGGTGCAGCAGTGCCGGGGGGGTCCACCCGGCTGGGACCCCCCCCCCTCCCACTCCGAGGTGCGGTGCCGTCCCGCACCCGGCTGGCAGCGGGTCCCCGGCCCATGGCACTGGTGGCCACGGAGAGGCACTGTGGGCCCGCGGACGGCTCGTCCCGCTCCCGGGGGGCTGCGGGGCTGCCGCTCCCGCAAGAGCCGCGCACCCACCCCCGCCCGAGCTGCCCTCCGCCCGCTGGCTCCTCGGGGCTGCGGTGAAGGTGCGGGGCTGGACGTCCCGTCTGGCTGCGTGGGTGCCGAGCTGCTTTGCAGCCGGGGTGGGCGTGCAGCTGCTGGGGGGGGGCTGCGGGGGGTGATGCGGGGATCCCCCTCTGCTCCCCAGCAGCGAGGCAGACGGCGATCCGTTTTTAGGCTGAGTCACGCTGTTTGTGAAGCCACCTTGCCTGCTTGGAGGGGTGAGCAGGGTTTGGGGCTTAGGCCAGGTATCCAGCCTCATCCTCCCTCTTCCTCCTCTACCTCGGGGCAGGAGTGGAGGACGCCTCGTCCAGGGCAGAGCTCAGAGGGCTTCCCTGTGCTCTCTCTAGGAATGGCTACAAGTTCCTCTACTGCTCAGCCAGAGCGATTGGCATGGCTCATGTCACCAAAGGCTACCTCAAATGGGTCAACGAGCAAGGCTGTGCGCTCCCCAAGGGCCCCATCCTGCTCGCCCCCAGCAGCCTCTTCTCTGCCTTCCACAGGTACCGTGTCCCCTCCTCCTCCCCAGCCCTGCACCTCCTGCGTCTCTGGGGACAGCACCCCCTTCCCCAGCTCGACGCTGAGGGATGTCACAGCCTTAAGCTGCTTCTGGCCTCCTTAGCGCAGGGTGCCTTTCATGAGAGGCACCAGGGGAGCTGCCTGTCCTCCCTGGAGCTTCACGGGGAAGCCCCTGCAGTGCACGAAATCTCTTTTCAAATGGCTGCTTTGAGCCCCGCGCAGCCTGGCTGCCCACAGGCCTGGCCCCCTGATGCCGCTCTGACCTCTGCTCTGTGCACGCATCTTGTGCTGCAGGGAGGTGATTGAGAAGAAGCCAGAGGTGTTCAAGATCGCCTGCTTGATGGACATCCAAAACCTGTTTGCCACGAAGCTGCCCTTCTACGCGGCCTTCGGGAACAGAGCAAATGTGAGGGGGTCTCCTGGGGCAGAGGGGTGGCTGAGGCCAAGGTGGTGGTGGTGCCTTCCTGCAGCTCTCACGCCGTGCTGGCCTTCCTTGGGCAGGATGTCTACGCTTACAAGCAAGTGGGCCTGCCGGAGAGCCGCATATTCACGGTCAACCCCAAGGGAGAGCTGATCCAGGAGCTCACGAAGAACCACAAGTCAACGTAAGTGACCTGCTTGTTAATCTTTGGATTAACCTGGGTTTGACCCAGTGAAGCATCTCGTGGGGGTTTGTTTGCATTTCTACGCCAATGACTGAGTCAGCTTATTGCTGCAACTTCTTGCTTACCCCCATAGGTACGAGCGGCTGTCGGAGCTGGTGGAGCTGATCTTCCCTCCCCTGGGGCAGAGCGGGAGCGTTGCTCTGGTGTGTCCAGAGTACAGCCACTTTGCCTACTGGAGATCTCCACTGCCTGCTGTTGACTTGGAGGCCTTCTCCTGACCCTGTTACCCATGGAGACCTGACCCGGGGCTCTCCTGGGCATCCTCTGCCGGGACTGGATGCTCCAGATGCACCTCCTCACCCCTGTTTGCTGTTCAGGCACTTTGTACTTGTAATACGGGTCATGTTCTGCACTAGAAATGCCTCTCTTCCAGGGCTGACTGGGGGTAAGGGGGAGCTCTGACTCTACAAAAACTCCATTTACTAAATGGAAATTCCCATCAGCTGGGTCTTGTCTTAAAGTCCTTAACACACTTAAAAGCCTGGCTCTTTTTTAAAGGTGGTGGTGGGTCACTGTCTTGTTTATTGATGGTGTAGCTCTCTCTCTACCTCCAGTATGACCAGTGTTCCCAGACAGTCCAGCTACCTGCGGTTTGGTAACTGATGGAGTAAAGCTGTGCCATGGCTTAACAAGTTGTTAAGGTGGATGGAAGCTGTTGGGGGTTTGAGTTTCCTTCACTAATAGAAATAATTAATAAATAAAGCCTTAATTCAGGCTGTCTCTTGTCCATTGTAGCCCTGTGCATGGAAGTGGGAGCCAGGCTCCGTGTCCTTTTACAAACGTGGCTGGGTTTATCCTGCTGAACTGCCCTGCCATGGGGGCTGGGTCTTGGCGGAGATGGGAGCAGGACCTGCAGCCTACTCAGCCTGTGGAGCAGCTGCACTAGAAAAGGACTTTTTTTCTTTTTTTTTTTTTTGCCTACTACCTTCAGGTAATGTTGCAAAATTGTTTTAATACAGGATGCAAACCTGGGCTTTGTGTGTGTGCATGAATCTCTCCTGTACTGGTAGCCTGTTATAACCTTAGGCCAGGGCAGGAGCTTATTCCTGTGACCTTGTATTGGAGCGTTCAGGTGAAGCTGGGCTGGGCCTGGACCCGCTCCGCTGTGCGTTCAGCCAGCCTCAGCCCCTGCTCTGGGAGCTCTCGGCTGTAACTACGTAAAACAAACGGGGCAGGAGCACTGCTGGGCTCCTTCCTCCAGTCTGGCACCCAGCTTCTCCTTCCCCCACCACTGTGTGCGAGTGTAAATCATCTCCTGGTCTGCCTGCCTCCGTGCTTTAACTCTAGCTCTGCTTTTCTGAAAGCCACACAAGTCATTTCGATCCTGGAAACCTCAGCAAGAAATACTTTATTTTCTTCCTTTCCAGTACAAAAACCTTTTTAGCTTTTAAGATCTGAACAAATGTACAAGGTTTTAAAAACAACAAAATGTGGCCTTTTAACAGGATCAGTTATCAACTGCCTTGGAAAGCTCCCTGCACAAGGACAACCACGTGGGCACCATCTCCTTCCCTCCCTGCAAGAAAAAAAACAAAAAATGCCCTATTTTGTACAAAAAAGTTCCTTTCACTTTTTAAACATGAACAGGTGAGAACTGAAATACCAACTGTCTGTAGCTTCAAGTGATGAGTCAGGAATAGTCCAAACATAGCACCATTTTCTGGAAGGTCGGACTTCTTCCTTCTCTGAGTTTTTCTATGGCCAGTCCCGGCCCCCTCTGTGCTGGAGGAAGCTGTTGCTCTTCAGCTGCTCTCTAACCCAGCCCTGGCCGGGGAAGGGGTGAGCCTGGCCCTTGGATTAATTTTCTCTTTGGTTGCTGCAGCCCTTTTTCTCCCTGTTGTGAGCAGATGGGGAGGGAGCTTGGGCAGGATCCTCCTGGCCCATTACAAAGTGCTGATGGCTGGCTTGAGATTCCTTCCAGGGGCTGGAGGAAGAAAAAGTAGGGTTTGTTGTCTAAAAGCAGGATTTACAGGATGCTGGAGGTTACTTGTCTGCTGAAGAAGTGTCTCAGCAGCTGCAACGTAGCTCCAGAGCAGCAAGAATGGGTTCTGGTGGTGTGAGTATCTGGCAGCCGGCGGGTCTGAGAGTGGTGGGAGGCCAAGGTCCCCTCTCCATGCTCCTACAGCTCCTCTGGCACGGGAGAGAGCTTTTGGCCCATCAGGGTAACATGACGTAGCCAACTGGACTCGGTGATCCCTGTGGTCCTCCCCAGCCTGGAAGCATCTGCTTCAGGGAGCTCATCCAGTTTTTTTGGAGGAGAAAAGGTGCCCAGATGCATCTCTGCTGGGAGCTGCAGCTGCTTTGTGCTGGTCAGAGCACAGAGCTGCTCCTTTGTGGGCTGGAGGGGAGCAGGGGGGGACTCGTGGTGCAGAAGAGCAGGGATGACCTGGTGAGGGTGATAGGCACAAGGTGGGAGCTGAAGGCTCGCTGCTGTGGAAGCATCCATGAGCTGCAACGTTGAGCTGACAGAAAAATGTGTTCCTCTGCTATAAAGTGCCAGAGCTGGTCAGATGGAGGCTCTTTAATTTCCTCTTCGTCCTTTCTGGTAATGAAATCCCCGTTGGCTAGGCAGTGGAGGGCACCGGTGCTGGACGCCCCAGGAGAGGTGAGTTTTGTGTGCAACAGCTGCACAGTCCAGGCGCCGGCTCCATAGGGCAGGGTTGGAGTTGCTGAGGAGCTCGTACAACCTTCTCCAGCCTACCTGTTTGTGGGAAACTAGAGTCAAGCTGGGTAAATCATTTTTCTGTTCCCAGGCTGAGCTGAGGAGATGTCTCGAGAGGTCTTCTCAAAGGTGCCCTGCCTCCCTGTCCCCAGTGCTCTGCGCTGGCGCTGGTCCCCAGGCAGCTGGCATCCCAGCAGGCTCAGAGGAGCGCAAGGAGGACGCAGGCTCCTGCTCCTGTGCTGCCGGACCGGGAAAGCCCCATGCTCACACCCTGGAGCAGCAGCAGTTCTGCCCCGGGATGAGGTGAGGGAAACCATGTTCACAGTTCAAGCAATAAAACAGGAGAGAACTAGAGCTGGAGGACAGGACTGCTCCATGCCTGTCTCCATCTCTGCAGAGACCAATGGACACACATCTCTTTGGGGAAGACACAAGTTTTCCATAACCCTTCGTGTCAGTCCCAGGTGTGACCAGAGAGCGCAGTGAAGTGGGACTGCAGAGCACGGCAGCCCCGAGCGTCCGCTGCTGCGGCCGTTTGAAGCTGCTCAGGGTGGTTCTTCAAAATAGGGCAAGAGGCGTGGGGGCAGCAAGAGGAAACCGCAATCAGATGAGCACCACGACAGCGGATTGTTCAAAAACATACATACACATACCATATATATATGCATATCTGTGTTTTCCTAATACATATCCTCATATGCTCTGTAAGGCATGTGCGTTTGCATGGAGTATAAATGGATTTACCGTACAGGAGGAGGGCTGCCGTCTCGGAGAGGGGAAGGCAGTTCCCAGGAGGATGTGTGAATACGTGTGTTCTTTGAACCGTGCAATTCCTGTGGTGAGGTTTTTTCCCCTGCAAGGAGCCGTGGCTCCGCTCAGCCCCTGGATTAAGACACAGGTGGTCTTTAGGTCAGAGAAACTCTATTTTTCAACTGACAACTAGATGGTTTTATTCTTCAAGAAGCGATAAATCCACAAAAATAAAACAATAATTAAAAAAAAAAGAGTTCCCGCCCCCAGTTTCCTCCTGAATCGTCCTTCTGGGGTCATCAGCCCAGGAGCCAAGCAACGCCCCCGGCTGCACCACGGCCGGGACAGCTGCTGAGGGGCGGGAGGCGAGCACCCTCACGGCAGAGCTACGGAAAAGTGGGGCTGACGAGATTGGGGGGGGGGGGGAAGGGTTTGTAGCAGCTTTTAATTTCTCTTTTCCTTAACAAAATTATCCCAAGAACTGTTGTCACATTGGAGCGAGTCTGTGTGATATAAATTAATCCTGCCCTTCACTGGGAGGAGGAGGAAGCAGCGCGTGGTGGCACGGCTAATGCTGCTTCCCCTCCGCCTGCTCTTCCAAGTGGCCGACCTGCTCGGCCAGCTCGGAGACCTTGGCTTGGCAGTCGAGCAGGTTGTCCTTCAGTCCCGTTATTTCCTGAGAGTGGGTAGCCAGGGTCCCGTTCATGTGATCCATGTAGTCCCACAGACTGCCCGTGTGTTTCTCCAGTTCGTCCCTGATGCCGTCCAGGCTCCCCATGACGGCACCCAGCCTGCCACAGACACTTTCTACTCGGGCCACCCGGTCATCAAAGTGAGCGATCTCCCGCTGCAGGTCGTGGGCCACGCTCTTGCAGGAGCTCAGGTCGCTGATGATCCTGGCTTTGAGTCGCTCCAAGTCTCCCTTGAGGTTCAGGACACGCCTGTTGCTGAAGAAGAGCTGGGAGCCTTGGTCGTTGATTTTCTCCTGGATGGAGTGGACCTCGTCCTCGATCTTCCGCTCGTGCTCATCCAGAGAGGAGTTGACGTGCATCATGGTGTCCGAGTACTGGGAGACAGAGTCCTTGAGCCCGGTCAGAGACTTGCTCACGGTGTTGAGGTTGATCTTTAGCAAGGTGATCTCACCTTGCAAAGCCCCTGACGCTTCCTCCTCGATTCGCCGCTGGATCTCCAGGATGGTGGCGTTCAGCTTGCGCAGGAGGTCGTAATTGCTGTCCATGCGGAGGAGCAGGTCCTGGTTCCTGTTCTGACAGTCTTCGATCTCTGTCCGGAAGGTCTCCACATCTTTAGAGGCGGAGGTGCAGCCCAGGGAACAAGTGCTTTCCAGCGTGATGAGGCGATTCTGCAACACCTCCAGTGTCTCGTCTGTCCGTTTCCTCATGCTAGCAAGCTCCCCCTCCAGCACGGGCACCACTGCTCCGTCCGTTCCCATGGCAGAACTGACATTGTTCAGCTCCCCCACGACGGTCATGAACCTGTCCTCCAGGGTCTGCATTTTGTCTTCAAAGGCAGTCCTCATGCCATCCACCTCTGCTACCACTGTACCTCTCATGTTGTCCTCTATACCAGAGCAGCAGCTCCCCGTTTCTCTCTCTGTAGCATTGAGTCTGGCTTCCAGGTCCTCAAAGCGCCCTTCAAAAAGGTTCCCTAGGGTGACAGTGGAGATTTCTCCATCCAGCCGTGAGTGCAAGTTCTTCTGGGACTCAGAGATGCTGTGGAGGCCTTTCTCGAGGATGTTCATGCGATCGCTGAGGTAGTCCAGATTACTGCAGCAGCTTTCCACCACCGTCAGCCCTTGGATCTGGGTCTCCAGCTGGGAGATCTCTTTCTTGATCTCTAACTCCTTCCCATCCAGCGTCTGCTGCAGCCGCAGGTTGGCCGCTTTCTCCTCCTCGCACTGCTGCCGCACCTCCTGGATCCGGAAATCGCATGTGGTCTGGATCTTCCCCAGCTTCTTCTCAAAGCCGTCGAGCAGCTCTCCACGCAGGTTACTCAGCCGCGTGTCCACATACTCCTCCAGCAGGTCGATGGAGGTGAGGGGCGAGGGCCGGGCTGACTCCAGAAGATGCTTGATCTGCCCATCGTGGTCCAGGACCATGCCGCGTACCTCGTGCAGCAAGTCTGCCTTGGTTTTCAGCACGTCGCTCACCTCCGTCACTTTGGTCAGGATCTCCCCCACGGGAGAGTACGTGGCGATCTCGGCTTTGTCCGCCGCATCCACCAGGCCATCGGGAATGATGCCAAAGCCCACCGTCGAGTCAGGCGTGCCGGGGCTGTTCATCAGGGAGCCGATCATCTTGGTGGTGTCCTCCTGGATGGCCAGCCGCAGGCGGTCCCCCAGGCCACTCACCATGGTGTGCAGGCTGTCGTAGGACTGGGAAAGGCGTCTCACCTCCTCTTCCAGCCGATCCAGGCGGTCCCCGTAGAGGCCGGGCAGCTTCCTGCCTGCACAGGGAAGGAAACGGAGATGGGACAGTCAGGGCTGGTGCTCCTTTAACTTCCCTCCTTGGCTACCTTCTAGGTTTGAGTCCTTCTCCATGCTAACTAACATTAACTGTTGCTTCCCTCTTGTCATTTCAGTGAAATATCAGCCACCCTTCCTCCTGTTCTCTACATCTCTTCCTAAGCTGATCAGGAAACCCACATTCCTCTTGGGATCAAACCCCCTGCTCCCAAGTCCAACAGCAGGTGATGAGAACAGCCCAGGCAAGGTACATCTTGAGACACACTCTAACGATCCCAAAATTCATGGAAAAATGCTTTAAAGCAATGAGGAAAGGCAATTTTGAAGTGGCATGTTTTGAAAGAAACTAGATTAGAAAAGCAAGTGATCCTCAAAGCAATCAAATGCAAGGTCTCTGACCAGAAAGCAGGTCACCCACTGCAGGTTTGCCAGATTCATGCCCTGTGCGGGAACAGAAAGAACCGGGAGGTTTGAGAGCATGCCGGTGGTGCGGTAACCTGGGGAGGTGAAGCAGGAGCGAGGTCTCACCATACTGATTCTTCTTTGGTCCTGGAAACAGGTCAGGGTGGCTTTTTGGATGGGGAGGAAGTCTGGGGATTGGAAACATCTTTTGCCCAGGAGGCATTTTAGGGCTGGGATGTTGGGGCAGGAGGCCAGGTTGGTCGGTCGGGCTGTCATGGCACCCTTCTCCCATGAAGCCCGGGCAGCACCTCCAGGCCAGCTCAGTCACTGTCTTGTAGCCAATCTTGTATCTGGGTCTGAAGAAGGTGCGGTACCTTTCCAGGAGAGGGGAGGAAGAGAGAAGACAGCTTAGACAGGCAACCTCAACGTCAAGCAATAGAGAAGAGCGGGGCCGGGGGTCCTCTTGGGTCTGGGAAAGCTGGGCACACGGGACAGCCTGGCTGAGACCCACGTGCTTGCACCCACAGAGCATGACCCACCTGCTCCAAGAGCTCTTGCTGCACTGCAGCATTACAGTGCCTGTCCAGAGGCACATCTCGTTAGCCAGCACTCCAAAGCCACGTGCCCACCCTCTGCAGGACCGGACCACGAGGTGCAGGTGTGAGTGTAGAGTTCTCCCCAACAAGCTGGTAACACCCCCAGACAAGCCTGGGAAACAGCCCAGAGATGAGGAGAGACTCTCTGAGCAGAGCCATTCTTTATGTATCTGTGGTTTCTGGAGAGTCCGTTTTGTCTGTTGGATTTTTTTTTTTTTAACCTGGGACTCCTGTTGTTCATTTAGAAAAGCAGCTATAAGCATGTTACTCTGGTCTCTGCCCAGTTGATGACCACTGCGACAGATGCCATACAGTTTGGCAACTTTTAGCCCAGGAGAGCACAAGATGAAATGATGGAAGTGATTCCAAAACCCCCACAAGCTTGGATCACTTCCAAGAGGGGTCTGGGCTGCTCGTGGGTGTGTTTAGCACTTTGAATTGAGCTGGAGAATTTCCCAGTGGGGTAAAAAATCCTCTTCTCAACTCTAATCCTGTTCTGAAGCCTCCAGGAGGGTTGCAATACCTTTGGAAAGGTATTTTCTCTGTGCGTGGAGGGCATCGGTTTGATGGGAAGCCTGAGTAGCTCTCTGGTGCGAGGCCAGCCTGAGCCTTGGCTGCGGGCCAGCAGAGCCCCGCCAGGGTTTACCGGGGCGACGCTGCGTGGTGTGCCCAGAGGGACGGCTCCTTGCACCTCCTCCTGCCCCCAGGCAGGGACACCCTGGGAGGTTTCTCCATCACCAGTCTGGGCACTACAACCTCGATCACCCCACAGACAGCAAACACGGGTGCGAGCCCACCTGCTTGCCCGGTGGGACACGAACACCTCCCTCTCTGCTCTCGTTCTACGTGGGGTCACCAGGAGCCCAGCGGGGAGGGCTCAGCTGCTCCCTGCCCTTCCGTGGGTCCTTCCCGTGAGGTGGCAGGGGTGGGACACGGCCCTGTCAGCACCCACGCTCCCCCCACCAGCCGAGTCAAGCTGCGCGGGGCTGAAGACAGCGCGTTTCTCGCCGCCTCCGAAACGCCAATGCTTTGGACCTGCCTTTTGGAAATTTCCAATCTGAATTTACCAGGGTTTGAAAATCCTGAAGTTTGTTGTTTTGCAACAACAGGCACAGTCGGGCCCTTGTTCTCCTCCAGCACGTCCAGCAGAAGGTCTGAGAGGAGGTGCTGCACAGAGAGGCTGCGTCAGGCACTCGCACATATCCAGTCGCTCGGGGCAGCACGGGGGGCCGAGCCCCTGTCCTCCCTGTCCCTGCCCAGGTCCTCAGAGCCCCCAGCCCAGGCTGCAGCCCCCGGGCAATGCCACTTCCACACGAGTCCCGGTGCAATACAGCCACCTCCACATGTACTGCAGGGCAGGAGGAGAAAACAAACCCAAATCCTCTGTTCTTTGAATCACTTCAAAATTTCTCAACAACAACAATTCCCCAAAGGCACGGGACAGTTTCAAAACAAGCTCTTCTTTTTGTTATTCCTCTTCAGATGTTGATGAGTTTCTGCGGTTTTTCCTTCCTTCTTGGTGTGTATCAACCCGCCTGGATGGACCACGGCAGGAGACTGCTGCGCCCAGCCACAGTCAGCGGGTAGAGCGAGGATGAGGATGGCATCCAGAAGGCAAGGCACCTTCTCTGTGTCACACCAGCCTCCGCAGAGGAGCCCGGAGCCCTTCGACACCTTCAAACCCTTCTCCCCCTGCCCCAGACAGCAGCAAGGCAGCTGCACAAACATTAGCTGATAGCCCCAGTGTGTGGAAAAACCACGTTTCCCTCTCATGTGTGGATGCAGCATCCGAGGCTGTGCAGAAAGTCCGGCTGCAGGTCCAGCTGCTTTCAGAAAACGCCCTGGTTTTGTTTGGAGGGCTGGAGGGGCCAAGCAGCAGGCACTGTGGAGATGTGAGAGGCTTTGGGGGTCTCCTCCACGACGCAGGATGTCCTGAAGTCCCCAGATGCTGCTAAAGCGCTTACGATGGGAAGAAGGCAAGAGAAGTCAGCGAGTGGGTCCGACGGCCCGTCTCTGCTGGGAGAGGCTGCGAGCTGAGCCCACGGCATCACCGGCACACGGCGAGTCCCGGCTGGTGCCGGTGCCGCAGGAGCGGTGCCAGGCTCCGTCGAAAGCCCCTCTCAGCCCAGTTGTCCCTGATGCTCGGCTCTGCTGCTGTCAGCGGTCCCGGGGAGGATGCAGGAGCACGGCATTTCTGCACGGAGCAGCATCCCCAGCCGGATGGAGGGTGGTGAGGCACAAAGCCCCCATGCCCGCCCTGCCCCGGGTGCAGCTCGGGCTGCGGCACAGCAGGCTGTTTCCCTCCAGCACTGACCAGGCGGCAGACAGTTTTGCAAATATTTCCTTCGGGCAGGAAGCCCTGAGCCATCCCCAGCCACGGGCTCCAATTCCTCCTCTGCTCAGTCAGGCTCTCCCCTGGCTGTCACCTTTCTGCCAAATTGCAGGTCTGTGACAAAACGCTTCCCTGCACACACGCACATGCAACCCCGGCTTCCCACGATTTCCTGATTTATTTCTGACAAGGGACAGAGCTCCCTCTCCCTCCCGATAGATCCCATCTTGCCCCTTCCCAGCACCGCTGCCCTGCCACTGACTGCCTCCTCCAGGAAAAACCCTTCAGCCCCTTCCGCTGCCCTCTGGAAAGCACGGACTGATGGTCGGCAGGGTGGCACGGCAGCTCAGGAGCCCGAGGAGAGCTGCGACCTGAAGCTGGGAGGGGACGAGAGCCGTGCCCTGGCATCCCCTGTACTCACAGCACTTTCCCCGGGCACTTGGGTCCCCAGCTGCACTTGTGGTACTCGGCCTTGACGTAGCTCTCGGCTCCGTCCTGCAGCGTGCACGTCACGTTGCGCTGCACCACGTAGGCACAGTAGCTCCTAGGGGGAAGGACACAGGACCCCGTCACCCCCTGCCCCAGCAGGTAGCAGCACCCCGGCTCTCCAACCCATCCCCAGGCAGGTCTGCCTGCCCTGCCCAACACTGCCGGCGAGGTCTTGGGGGGGCAGGAGCTGGGGGGACCCCCCAGCCGGCACAGCTGCCAGGGAGGGGGCTTTGCCCACCCTGCCTCCTTGGGGACAGGGACAGCAGTGGGGCTGGGGGAGTGCAGGGAGTGGGGACGGAGCAAAGACCCCCAGTGCCAAGCCTGGTTGCTGGGTGCACAGGCTGGGGTGCAACCAGGGTACAACTCCCCAGCAGTGAGGAGCCTTCCTCTCAGTCCAGGTACCTCTCCTCTGGGTTAAGGGGGGGCAGCTAAACCCCTGCACCCTCAACACAGCTCCGCTTGCCTCGGCTGCGCTGGGCTCTTCGCTCAGCCTTGGCAGTGCCTGGCCCACAGCGTCCCTCCAAGCTGGTGGCTGCCCTGTCCTCCCCCAGCTGCAGTCACCCTGCAGGTGAGCCCTGCCCGAGAAACCAGTCTCGGTGCTGGAAACAGGCTGTGCCCCTGCACCTTCTGATTTTTTGCTGGCGATTTCACTGCCTGCAAGAAACCCCCAGGCAGATCTACAGTGCCACCACACTGCAGGAGCCTGGGTTGGGTGCTGAGCACTGCTGCTGCTGTCACTGTCACGGCTGTGTTGTCACTGGTGCTGAGGTCACCTGGAGCCAGGCTGTGCTGGGTGGTGAGACGGTCTGGGGGGACAAGCAGAACCCCACCAGCAATGGCAGCTATGGCAATAGCATCCCAGAAATAGCTCCAGCAGTGTCTGGCAGGGGTGGTCCATCCTCCTGCAGCTCCTGGAGTGCTGCCATTGCCAGGACCAAGCCCAAAAGCCTTCAGACATCGCTGTGGGTACTGTCACACCCAAAGTGTGATGCTGTAGTCAGCAGAGAGAGGAGATGCAGGCTGGCCGCTCTGCGGGGCTGCAGCATCGCAGCTCCCTCTGCCACAGAGGCAGGGACAGAACACAGGTCCCAGGCGGGACAGGGGCTGGAAACCTCTTCAGATCCCTTGGACGGGTGGTGCAAGGAGCAGAGCCCCTTCCCTCCTGCCATCACACCTGCAGCTGGGTGCCCCAGGGTACCAGTCAGCACAGACTTTCTCCTGAGCTGAGCAGCAAACACAGGCACTGAGGATGAGGTGGCTGGGAGGAAGGCTGCATGGGAAGGTTTGTGGGAATGCTGGTGGGACAGATGGAGGCCAAGGCTCTTCCAGCTGAATGCAGGGCTGCCGGCAGGAGCAGATGGGACTTGGTCCACAGGAGCAGAGACATCAGGGATGCGCTGTGAAGCAGGGATTAAGGGCACAGGGACGTGGCAGGTGGCAGAGCGGGAGGAGAGGAGGGCACAGGCACACAGTGCAGAGCCGAGGCAGAGCCGGAGGGTGGGCAGGGCAGAGCAGAGCAGAGGGGCTGGCACGAGCTGCAGGTGCAGGGAGGTGTTCAGTCAGGCAGGAGGACCCGGCTCTCCTGTGCAAGCTGGGGTTGCTGCGGCTTGGCTGCAGGGCCACAGGCTGGGAAGCAGCTGGGGTCCCTGACATCGCTGGCACACGGCCTGCGGAGCGCAGCCTCGGGGCTGAGCAGCGAAATGAGCCGCAGGGCTTCAGCACAGCTCTCACAGGCTTGGCAGGATGATGCTCCGGATGCACCTCTGGCAGGTGGAGGCCAGGGAAGGGACTGGGACAGTTGTGATGGAGCAGAAGGGTTTGGGAGAATCAGCATGCACATGTGTGCATGTGTGTGCACACAGCCCCCCAGCTGTCACCCTCTGGGGACAGAGCAGCAGGGCTCTGGCTCACCCTGAGTGGGAAAGATGGGTGAAGAAGGGACAAGCACCAACAGCAAACACATGAAGACAAAGTACACCCACCCTCCCCGTGCCAAGACCCACCATAAGCCCCCCAGTGCCCCCATTCAGAGGCCCCAAGCAGGCTTCTCCACTTCCAACAGCTCGCGTGGGACAGGGGTTCCCTCGGTGAAACTGCAAGGTGCAACCAGGCTCATGCCCTCCCTCCGACACCCTCCCAGCAGGGACCCCCCGATAGGATGGGCACCGTGATTCCCGGCAGCGACCTGCATTTCCAGCCTGCCCAGAGGCTGCCAGGCACAGGGCAAGCGCAGGGACCCATGCTGCTCCCCACTCCTCCAGAACTGAGTCATTTATCTGAGCACAGGGCCACGCGCGAGCGAGGGCCAGCCGCTTCTCTTAGCTGGAGGGAAGGCAGATCATGTGTGCATGTGGAAATTCAGAATCACTGTCTACCCATAAATCCAGGATCTGCTAACAAACACACTGCAAACCCCCTCTGTAAGCTAGCAGCCAACATGGGCAGATCTACTAGCCACTACTAATAAACACTGCCTACCTGTGACTGCTTGGGTTAGGGTGGTTCTGGCTCGCTCTGCTTCTTAGAAACCCCTTTCCTTCTCACCCACCTGTGGCGCGCAGTTTTATAGCTCCAGCCTGATGCTTTAAGAGTGAGCAGCTGGAAAATGTTACGGGTTTTGGAAAGCTCTCACTGGCACTGCCAGTATTGTTCGTCTCGAACGTTACTTTATTCATTTCAGCTTGGTCGTAACACCACATCCTCCTTTCAGAGAAGCCCAACAGAAACGGTTCGAGCAAACTGGCAGGGAGGGAAGCGAGCCCCCCTCCAACGTAACAGCGTTTTTGCAATTGGATGGAAAAAGTCTACGGTACGTGTAAAGCCCGCATTCCTCCTCTGCCCGAGCGTTCCAGGTTGCTTGAACACATATTTAAACTCCAGCGAGTCTGTGCTTTACAAGCAAGCAGGCAGAGTCCCTGCACAGCAGCCCCTGTTTTCCTGCGCGGGTCCGTGCACCGCCGTGTCCCCCCCCTCCCCGCACGTCGCACCCCCACGTCACGCAGAACAGGCAGGAGCACCCCACAAACCCACCCGGGCATCCCCGTGTCCCCCACCCCGACCCACGCGGGGATGCAGCACGCCCGTGTGTGTGCGCGTGTGTCCCCCCGCACCCTCTCGCAAACACAACCCTCACCCTCCCCCGCACCGAGAGGCCCCCCCAGCCCTGCTCCACGCCGACGGGGGGGGGGCACCGAGACCCCGAGACCCCCCACCGTGCCCTGCCCGGTGAGGGATGCCCGACGGGAGGCGGTGCGGGGGCCGATGCGCGGGGTCCGCGCCGGGTCCCGGTGCCCGCCGGTTGGGCTGCGCGGCCGCGGGCGGGGGCGCGCAGAGGGTCGCTTACTTGTGCTTGCCCACGGGCTTGCCGGGGCCGAGCTGCGGGCTGGAGCCGGCCGTGTAGAGGCTGTACCTGCCGCCGTAGGGCAGCGGGGCGGCGGGGGGCGGGTAGAAGGCTCCCTTGGCGTCGGCGAGGGCCAGCAGCGTCCCCAGGCAGAGGCAGGCGAGCAGAGCCCCGCGCCGGCGCAGCGCCCGCCGCATGGTCCCGGGGCCGGCGGCGGAGCGGAGCGGGACGGGGCGGAGCGGGACGGGGCGGCCGCGGGCCCCGGCGGGACGGGGCGGCCGAGGGGACCGGAGCACCGCCCGCTGCCCTGCCCTGCCCTGCCCTGCCCTGCCCGGCACCGCCCGGCCCGGCCCGGCCCTGCCCGCCGGCACACGCCGCTCCGCCGCCCGCCCGACCCCTTTTGTACGGCGGCGGCGGGGGGCGGGTCCGCGCTCCTCCTCCCGCCCTCCCACCGCCGCCGACCCCGGCCCCGCGGGCGGGGAGACAAAGCGACCCCACACCCCCCCCCCATTCCACCCCGCCACCCCCGACGGACGACCTCCGGGTCCGGCCCCGCGGCGGGGCTCGAAGGGGCGCGCCCCCTCCCCGGCCTCGGCCCCCGAAGCCGCCCCCTCCCCGGGCAGCGGGCGCGGCAGCAGGTGCAGCGGGGGACCCGCACGGTTCCTGGACCCCCCCCCCCCCATCCCACCCCCCCAAGCCCGCAGGCCTACTCTGCTTCACGCTTTAGCGCTGTCCCTGTGGGTGATCTGTGCTGCTGGAGATTGGCAGCTGTCAATCATTTGGCTGGCACCAGCCTGATGCGCCAGCCCAGCGAACCCATGGCCTGGGTTTTGCGGGAAGGGCTGTTTCAGAGCCCTCCACAGAAGATTTCGGCTTTGGTTCCAGGCTCCAGGAGAGAGCGGGGAATCCCTTGCCTTTCCCTGCAGACCCGTGGATCTCCCACAGCCGAGGGTGTTTCACCCCAGGGGGGTGTGGAAGGCAGGCTCGGGGCTCCTACCCTTCCTGCGTGCTGCAGAGATCCCTGCTAACCCACACCCTGATGCCCCCGTCCCGCAGGTGACCCGCAGCAGCAGGTGCTGGGCGCTGAGCCCCCCACCCTGCCCTGACAGCACTCCCCAGGCATCGCACCGTTAACCAGAGCCGTGTCAGACCCTTCGCATGAGCCACGGGGAGCCTTTGCTGTTGGGTGAAGGGGAGAGGACCCCCACCCAGGGCAATGGGCGATTTGGGAGGGGGGTAACATCCCTGGTGCTGCCCAGAGGAGTTCAGCTTGCAGCCCTGCAGAGGTGAGGCCCTGCCAGCAAGCAGATTTTGTCAAGGAAGCAGAGCCTGGGCTGAGCATCCCGCTATCCCCAGGACTCTCTCACCCTTGGGCAAGCCACCAAGACCACACCAGGGGCTCGATGAGGCTCCCGTCTTGGCTGTCAGAGGCCAGCCCCAAGTCAGCCCCGGGCAGCGAAGAGTCACGGCAAGGCATGCAATGCTTCTCCAAAACTCTTGGAGGAAAGCAAGAAGTGGCTGAGAAAGGGTGGTTGGGTGGGTTCCCAAATGCAGGAGTGAAACCTGCTGCTGGGGGAAGAAGGCATCAAGGCTTGGGCTGACAGTGAGACAGAGATGATAAGATACCGAGACAAACAGCCTTTTTCAGTTAAAACGAGCATTTGGCTCGGTCTGAGGTGAATACAGAAACAGCAGGAGAAGAAAAATCCATGGGAGAGCGGTGCCGGGTGAGGCAGGCTGGAAAGACCCGGCGGAAAACCAAGAGGAGGAAGGCGGTGTCATGAACCAGCGCGTCCCCTCGAGCGGCTCCCTCCCCTCGGTCCGATCTGCGGCACGGTGTTGCCGCCAGCCGCCGCGCGCCTGCCGGGCTGCACCCGGCGGTGGCCGCATTCTGGTTTTTACGTGGTACCTTTGGCAGCACACGAAGCACTGCTGGTCCAGCCGGTGCGTCGGAGTGTTCCACTCCGCTGGGATGCTGCAGCGCGGACGGTCCATAAGCAACTCTATAAAAACAAACAAAAGTCGACCTAGCCCGCATGGTTTAATGCTGGATGCCAAAGTCGAGAGCTAACCTTGCGCACTGCCTTCATTTTTTTTCCCTGCGTGCAGGGAGTATGAGCCAGTTTTAATAACAGCGTGCTGCACGTGTGCGTCTGAGGCCTCAGGAAAAAGACATCTGGTGTTGCAGGGTTTCAGAAAAAGCCCTTGGTCTCAGCCTTCAAGCCTGTGCTGTGCTGAACGGGCAGGACAGGGCAGAGTGAAGGGTGCTTGCTCTTCTGGCTCGCCTGGCTGTGAAAGGGAAGGAGGTGGGAGAGATTGCACTCGTGGGGGGGGGGGGGGTCTGCCTGCCCGTCACTGCCGTCCAACCCCACTTTTGAAGCTCCAGGTCACTTTCTGCCAGAATTCACCACGAGGCAGGATCCTCAGATAGACTGAATTCCATTTTGTTGTTCTATTGTCTAATTGTTTTATGAAACAAGGCATTTGGGTAGACAAGAGAGCACTGAACTTGGGTCCCCACTGAGGAAATGGATTCATCGTCAACTCTATTATAAGACATCAAAGAATTCACAAGGAAGAGAGCCATTATGAGTGCCCCAAACCATGGGAAAAACTCTCATGTGCCTTATTAGCCGTGAGCTAATCCAACCATGAGACACCGAGCGGCAGGAAACTGGGATTCGTTAAGTTGCACTTCTCAGGGAGCAGCTTGGGTTTGGCTCTCTGGTGCTCAGCCGTGCTGGTGCCGGTCCCCACCGCAGCGTGAGCTCTGGCCAGGTACAGGAGGGTGCCCGTGTGGAGCCAGGCACAGCATTCCAGCTCTGGAGAAGTGCTCATGTGGAGAAGGAACAGGAGACTCCTTCCTACCAGGGCAAGCTCCTGATATGGCCATGTCCCAGGGGCTGACAGAGAAGATGCCAAGCCCCATCTCCCAGAGCCGTGAAGCACGTGTGCTGAGCACCAAGCTCTCCAGCAGAAAGGAAGGGCTTTGCCATGCTGAACTGCTGCCGAAAGCCTCTGCAGACCTGCTCGCTGGTAACCTTTTGGTGAGGGAGCACCAGCCCTTGGTGCTTCCCAGAGTAAAGCTCTGCTTTCCCTCCTGGTCTTGGCTGGAGCGTAAAGGGGATCAGATCAGAGCCGCTGACGATGATGATCAAATTTGGATGCTGGGCAAACCTGAGACCCTGCCAAGTGACACCCACCGGGGTGTCTGACCTGGGAGGCTGTGTCCATCAGCACCCCCACGTGAGCACCTCATGAAACACCTCGGCGCGTGACTAGGGAGCTGGTTTCTCCACCAAGACTGCCAGGTTACCCCTCTCACCCCTGCACAGCTACGCTCCAAGCCAGTCGAGGGATGAACATGTAGAAGTTTTTCCCTACTAAGGATCTGACAGAGGTGTGGCCAGAAAGCAGGGGCACTGGGGAGGACCCAGGAGGTACCCAGAAACAGGACCTCAGCTGGAGGAGGTAAGAGTAAGAGCAGAGGTACTACGGGCAGCTCTTGCCCTGCTCTGTCTCCCGGGGAGGGCTGGGCGAACCACCGCGAGGCTAATTTCACGAGCGGATGACACCAAACAGTGACCTGTTCTGCTTCACATGCTTTTTAATTAACACCTGCATGGCCTCATCAGCTGAATAATTGCCTTCCTTCATGGGTCAACAAGCCAGCAGGCTCTGACCTCCCATTCCCACCCGGGTACGATGTTTGGTGCCTGCACAGGGTGCAGCGGGTGCGCGCTCTTGCACCACCAAACCCTCCTGCAGGCCAGTGCAGCAATAGGAGAAATGACAGGATGGTCTTCAGCTCTGCTTGCCCTTGGCCAGGACCAGCCTTGTCCACCCTAATCCTGAGCTTTAAATAGGTACGGCTGCTGAAAAGGAACCCGCCACGCTGGGCAAGGTGGGGTGCGCCGGGCGCAGTGGGAAGAGGACAGTTGCCCTCTGCGTTGCTGTGGGATAGGAGCAGATTGCAGGAAGGGAAATTTAAGATGGATATTAATAATAAGAAAATATCTGGTAGTAAAGTGAACATAGCCCTAGAGGAGACTGTATTGAGCCATCTGGAGATTTTAAAGGGAAGGTTAGATAAAAAAAAAATCTGTCAGGACCAATTTAGGGTAGGGAAATGGATTGGATGTCTTCCCAAGATCTCTCTCAGCCCGAGTTTTTCCGAATACAAATTCATTTCCCAAAGTGGCAAGGCAAGAGAGCAGCTCAATTTAGAGGCAGAGTTTCTCCCTAACGTTTCCCCCTGGATCAAAGGCATTCCTTGAATTGGCACTCGCAGAGGCCTTGTCCCTTGGCAGCGGGGCTGTGTGGCCGCGTGAGAGGGGAGCCCTCTGCAAAGCCCAGCTTTCCCAGGTGCGCGTCCAGCAGGACCCACGCAGGGCTCGCTCTGCCATTCCAGAGCCCCCGTGAAGACACCGCAGCTACCCCACGGCTGCTTCCCCAGCCCCAGCGAGGAACAGGGACACTGCGTTGCCCAAACTGGCAGGCAAGATGCGTGTCCCAAATGCCGTAGCAGCGCAGTGGGATACCAGTCCAAGGAGAGCAGTGACCCCAGAAGGGCCAGGAGTTCTCCAGGTGCTCCAGTTCCCAGCTAAAACTGAGCTCAAGGAAGACCACCATGGTCGTGGCTCAGCTGCAGGATTGGAAGCTCTTGCTGGCTCCCAGCACATGCTTCTGCCACATCCCAGCTCCGTGCTGGGCATGGGCCACTCCTGCCGCTGGCCTCAGTGGAAAGGAGATGCTGGTGTGCAGGTGGGAGGGAGCCCTGATCCAGCCGGTGGCATCAGAAACCGGACAGTGTCACAACATCTGCCTTGTGTGGAGGTTGCCGAGGTTTTGTTCTGAATCAGACCGTGGCCCCGCTCCCAAGGGATGTGATTGCCGTGTGTGTCCACCCCAAGCTGTGGGGCCGGGGCACCTGGGTTTGCCCAGGCTCCGGAGGAAGCTGCGGCTGGGGGCTGAGAACAAGCTCCCTTTCTTCGTGGGAAAGTGTAGTGACTTGAAGTGCTCCGACAGCCTTATCTCTGGTTTCGAAAGCCACACGCTGATCATTCGTCAAGATTAGCGCGTGCGGTAGAAGGGATGGAGCTGTTCCAAATCCACGCTCACATCTCTTCCTTGGGCTCAAGGCCATTCATAAAAATGCCAGAGCAGCAGCGGCGGCGCGGCAGGCAGCACATACTGGGGCTGCGGTCTGGGGAGGGCTAGGAGGGGTCAACCGCAGGTTACACGAGCCCTGCGCGGGGAGAAGAATACACAGGTTGCTTTATTTATAGATCTGTTAGCGTCCTTCCTCCAGGAAAACGCGCAGGGAGGCTGGCAGGGGAGATTTAGCAAGGGCAAGGGGCAGGCAGGAGGTCCTTTGTGTGGGACAGGGGTGATGTGCTTAGAAAAAGCCTTTTCCAGCTGTTCCAGGACCCCAGGGACAAGAGACTGTCAACACCCAACAGCCGTGGAGGTGGAGCAGGAGTGGTCCCAGCTGGATTCAGCAGCACACGGATGCAGAGTGAGGAGAATGAGGACTGAACAAGAGAGGAGGTGACACACTACCAGTAAACCCCAGCACGTTGATGGTGGGGCACAGGGGACCTAGCTGGACCCAGGCTTTGTGCTGGGGTGGGCTGGCCCTGTGAGCCCCAGGGAGGAGCAGCCCTGGTCTCAGCTGGTCCCTGCCAGCTCAGGCTCGGCTGAGCAGGAGCCTGGGGAACGCTATAGAAGGTTGAGGAGCAGGAGATGTCTAGGGTAGGGGCTGGGTGTTTCTGCAACCAGGGCATGAGACAAGAGGCTGCTATGCAGGCAGGTAAAGATCTGGGGTGAGCAGAGGGATCTGTATTGCAAGAAGAAACTTTGTCAGCTCCTGCAAGGGCATCTCTGAAGCCAAGGGAAGGTGGTAGGGGAGGAAAGTGCCTTCATGGTTGGGGCTTGAGGCTGGGTCAGGCACAGAGCTGAGCTGGCAGGAACAGGGCTCAAGCCGTGTGCGGTGAGAGAAGGTACTGGTGCAGCTGGGAAGCTTTTGCAGGAGGGGTCCTTGCAGCATGCACCATTGCAAAGAGGTACGTGTCCCTCCCGGCTTTGCTGGAGAGGGCTCTGGCAGCAGATCATGGACTCATTCAGCCTGGCTGAGACCACAGGGGGTCCCTGGTCCAACCTACTCGAAGCAGGGTCAGCTACAAGATCCGGTGTCTGAGCTGCCCACCCCACTGCTCCCGGAGAGGGCTTTGGTGCCAGCTCATCCCCCAACACCAGCATGTTATCCTACAAACCCTGCTGTCTGCAGTGCCTGAGGAGCCCCAGCTTTGGGGGAATTGGCTTCAGGGCTACCTGCTGGCCTGACCTGCAGCCAGGCCTGCTTGGGGAAGGGTCTCCCAAAGCAGCTCTGTGCTGCATCCCAGCTGGTGCATGGCACAGGGCTGCGGAGAGGTTGTCGGCTTCAGCAGGAGGAGATGCCTTCGTGTGCTGCTGAAACGATCCAGTCATTTCCACACCGTTGCAGCAGTTCAGCACTTGGACCGCAGATGGTCCTTCCTGTCTCTTCCGCATCGACGCGTGTCTGTAGGGACTGTTCCTGGTGCAAGAAACAGTTTCAGTGGGAGTGGAAAGAACAGCAGCCTGGCATTTTGGTTCAAAGAAATGCCCCTGGAGCTGGTATTTTTGATTGCTTCTCCAGGGCTCAATCGGGTCCTTTGCAGAGCTGTGCCTCTGGCTTTTGGGAAGGTCCACGTTCTTCCTTGGCTGCACGTCCAGCTGGGCCAACTTCTGCCTTTCCTGGGAACGGGATGATGGCAGCAACCCCGTGACTTAGCCACAAAACCTCTGCTCGGTGACCTCATCGCTGCACAGAGGGGAAGAAAAACACCACAAGAGCGGAAAGAAAATACTTTTCCTCTGGGACCTGGGGAATATTGAAGGACGTTAGTACAAATGCACCTCTTTGCTGAATTTTGTTTTTTTTTAAAGTCATCCAGCACCAAGGCACAGTTGAGCTAATTGTAACCTTCGAGGTCTCCTTTGCATCCTGTCTTCAACACTCCTGTAAAGCAAAGGGTTTGCCCAGCGTTGAAGTGCTGGTGCTGGGATGCTCAGGAGGGCCGGCTGCCCCTGGGCGCCCGGTTCCTGTAGGCGGTGATAACCCAGGCAGGGAGCCGGGTCTGCTGGGGTCACTTTAGCAAGAGAGGTGGACCTGAGAGGTGGCTTTGGAGACAGGTTTCCCCGCGTGTGGTGGGCCTGAGTAGGCAGTGGCCAAGTGTGGAAGCTGCTCTGCGAAGAAGCAGCCTGAGGGTTGTCCTCCCCCATTTCCTGCGTTTGGGGCAGAAGCCACATGGAGCTTTCCTGGATGCTCCAAGAGCCTGCTCGGACAAGGGTTGTCTCAGTGGTAAATGTGTGTTTCTGGGGTGAATGATGGAGAGCAACCCTACGAGCTCACCTGGGACAAGATATCCTACATGCTTGATTCTCTGTTTTGTACCCGTTTTGGCCTAGCTGTGGCCATTTCGCACAGAGATGGGGTCCTAGGGCAGAAAGGAGGATTCCCACACCTTGGGGCTGCTTGCTCCAAGCCATGGGCGGCACGGCTCACATGTGTCCCCAGGCACCGGGTGACTTCTGGGTAGATCAATGTGTCAACAGCTGGCCTGAAACCCTGCCATTACCCAAGCTGCTTGGGGCAAGAGGATGAAGGGGAGTTATTTTCGGGTCCTAAAAGGGGGCCTTCATGCCCCCGTGCTGCAGCCAGCTCTGCCCCGTCCTCCGAGGTGACCCCGCAGGCACGCGTGTGGGGTGTGCGATGGGGAACGGCCATAAATAACAAGCAGTTATTTATGCACGGGCAAAGGAGCAGGGAAGAAAGTGTAACCGATACCAGCTTGGGCTCATTCCAGACCTGCTTGGAGTAGGACCTCGTGGCTGATATTTGGCTTTGCCGGCTTCCCTTTGCAAGCAGCTGTTCCTGCAGGCCTTGCATCTGCGTTTGGCCTTCTGCAGTGTTTTGCTAATCCTCTTTCTCACTGTACAGCAAAGTGTGCTTGCCAAGGTCCCACTGACCCATCACCAAAAAAAAAAACCAGAAGAGGAGGAGAACTTGATATGTTCTGCAAGTGAAATAGCTTGGGTTCAGCTGGAGAATTTCCCGAACTCTCAAGGAATTTCCTGATCCTAGGAATCTGCCAAAATTTGGGATCTGCCTCGGTTGGACTGCACATATTTTCAGAGCGCACACTGCAGTGTTGTGTTTTGGGTTTCCACGCCTGTCTTTGCGAGGGCACGCTCGATCTGAACGGGTCAACAAGGCTAGAAAGGAAAGGCTCCCTCTGCCCGCCTGCAGGAATACGCAGGTATTTGTTTAACATCCTCTCCCCCTTTCTTTTGGGCTCAATGGGATTTTTGATCCTAAACTCATGTCTTGCTTCCCTGTGCCAAATCCCAGGCTGTTCCTGCAGCCCTCGTGTGAACATGGAAACTTGGGTGCAGTTGTGGCACTTTACGTTAGTGGCTCACTGGCAGACCTGGAATTAAAGGCATAATCCCAGATTGACTAATAAGGCCAGATTGACTAATAGCCCATATTTTTATGAAAAATAATGCTTTTGTGCCAGAAAGCAGCCTCTATGCTTGTAGCCGGGGCTCGGCGTTCATGTGTTTATTGCACGTATTTCAAGAGCAAACAAGCTTCTGGGTGGGAAAAGCGCAGTCCCTCCCCTCAGAACAAACACGAATGAAATTCCTTAAGGTCTTTTTCCAAAAATTAATGCTGGCTGGATTTCGCCCAGGTTGTTTTTGACCAGCTTTAATCTGTGAAATCAACACCGAGTCAGGAAATTCTTAGATTGCCTCTGAAGGAGGATTTGGCCAGAATTTCTCTCCTGTTTATGAGGGATAGTTGGAAACAGCAAAACCTCCTGGAGGGGACCTGTCCTGACCTCCCTGCTCATCCAGCCCAGTCCAGAGGGGCTTTACCATCCTTTAACGCTTGATTTTGTCCCCAGGAGCTCGGCAGTCCCATCGGGTCATACGTGACGCTGGAGTCTGAGACAGTTTTTCCACTGACTTCAGTGGACTTCAGACCAGGCTGATGGGACCATTTCCCCCGCAGGCCAGCAGTGCTGTTTTTGGGGAAAGAACAGTTCCTTAGGCAATGGAATGGGTCAGGACTGAACCCTCTGAACCACTATTGCCCTCCCAGCTCTGACACAGACCAGCCCAAAGAGTTGCTATCTCGGCCTCCCTGTTTGCTCCTGATGCCTCTGCATTGCAAGGTCTCCAGCCCTGAGCCGGGGCTGAGCAGCACCTGGTCCAGAAGAGCCCACGGCATTGCCTGTGTCCCCCCACGCTTCGCCGTCCCCCCCTTCCCCATGCAGTGCTTTGCAAGGGCATTGCAACTGTGTCACCCTTGAGAGGGAGGAAAAGAAACCCCCGCGTGAGCACATGTGGCGGGCAGGGGGAAATGGCTGTTGCAAAGTAAGCAGTGCCTTTAAAGACGTGTTTGTCTGGGGTTTGTTTAGTTATCCTCTAGGTAATTTTACAGCTGAGGAGGCCAGGCCACTCAGGCAATGGCCAAAACAATATCCCCACTGTCTGAGCAGCTCTCGCGGCTAGGCACGGCTCGGCGGAGCTGGGGGTGGATGGAGATGAGGAAGAGAAGTTTCTTTTACCGGCTGTAGCCAGCAAAAGCCATGGAGGACGTCCTGTAATTAAGACGTCGCTTTGAACGATCAAGTCACTCGGCTGTCAGGTTGAATAAACCTCCGGATGCAGGCCGGGTGTGAGAGGGGGAGGAAGGGACGTTGTCGGGGAAAACCCAGTCCCGTCGTTTGGATCTGAATTGTGACTCCAGCCTTGGGGCACCTTAGGATGCTCACTGGGGGGGAGGTTGGTGGGAAGTGGGTTTGGGTCCCTCGTTCCTGTGGGCAGCAATTTTGCGGTGCCCTGCATGGAGTCGGAGGCAAGTCTGCCCTGCCTGCACCCCTCTCTGCCTCCAAGTCCTGGGAACCAGCAGCTCCAGCCCCTGGGGCGCAGGGAACTGGGGCTCCAGAATGCCACCTCACCCTCGTGGAGGGGTGTGCGCCAGGGCAGGTCCTGCCCCCCACCCCACCAAGGCACGGTTTGTCCCATCAGCCTGACAGATCCCAGGCTGAAATCCCCCTGCAATCCCCAGGAAAAACTCCCCTGCCTCTTCCAAAGGCCTTCGTGCAGCCCAGGCTGGAAACGTGGAGGCTGGAGTCTCCCAGCACTACGTGCAAATAGCTCGCATCAGCTCACAGCGTTGTTCCCAAGAGCCGCAGCTCTCGCTGCTGGCAGCCAGCTTGCAGGAGGATACCAATATTTCATGCAGACATGGCGAGAAACCAGCCCTGTTTCCCATTCACAAAGGGTGGCTCCAAAACAACATAGAGATCTGTCACAGCATATATGCGGCATCTGTGCAAATTGGCCTGACTGCCTAAATAATTCTGTATATATTTATAAACTGTGAGATGTAACGTTTTTTCCTGTTTACTTTTCGGTTGAATTCCTTGCTCATGGAAATGAGAGCTGCAGCGCGGCGGCTAGACATGACCATTGTATAGGGAAGACACTGTACAAACTGTCCTAGAAAATTCTGCCAAAATGCCAGGCCATATCAGCCCTGATCTCGAGCCCCTCACCCCTTCCCACACACGCTCCTCCCCTCTCCCCTCTGCTCCAGTCCTCTGCGTTGAGCTGAACCCAGCTGGCTGCTCTCGTACCAAGGGGGTGCTCAACCAAACATTAATCAGAAGGGAGACTGCTGCAGGTAGATTGGGTTTGGAACCATTGGGAGGAAGGTGGAAGAGAGGAGGAGAGGGCCTGCCAGGCTTGCTGTGAATCTGAGCTGGGCAAATCCTCTGTGGATAAAATCGGGAGAGATTTCTGCCCCACCAGCCGCGGGTGGGATGTCCTCTCCCACGTGCTGCTGAGCATCGTGGTGCTGGCAGCATCCCGCGCTGGCACCGAGGGCGGCTGGCGGCCAAACCCCACCTTGGCACGGCTCGGACAGCAGCGCTGGCACCGGCCCCACCAGGATCTCCTGCGGCTGATCTCCGTGTTCAATGTTTGCTGGGCATCTCTGGGGCGTTGCTGAATCGCAAAGTCGGCCAAGGTGATGCCGCAGTTTGGAATGCCGGGAGGGCCAGGTTCCTTGGCTCTGCTCCTTAGTCTGAGTTTTGGGGCCAAGGACATGGGACAGCTCACTCCCCAATACTGACTGTAGCTCATCGCTCCCTCCAAAGCAGGAGTGGGTGAAATAATAACCACTGCCATGGCTGAGAGGCAGCAGGGATGGAGCGGGGCGATTGCGACAGGCATGGGGCCTCACCGTGTTTGCACCTGCATCACACCGGTCACTCCCCACCTCAAATCCATGTCACCTGCTGGTGGCATCTTTGCTTTCAACTCTATTTATACCATCAATTCAATTTAAAACTTCTTTAGCAATGATCATGGTTATTGTGTCATATTTATTTATAGTCTTTGACACTTACTTCTGTTCACTGTCAGTTATTTCAGTCACATTGCTCATCCCTTACGTAAAGGTCTGGGAACAGCTGTGCTGGAGCAGATCAAAGGTCGGCGCAGCCCCACGTCCCCTCTCACGTAGTGGCCAGCGATGGGGACTGGGGAAAGAGGAATGAAGCAAGTGCGCAGTGATCCTGCCGGCAGCGAAAGGGTGAGGCACACCTCCGGGTCAGCCTGCTGCGCAGCCCGGGGACCTCCCCGAATGGCTCTAATCTCTTTTGCAATGCGGTTCTACTTCTGACCTCCCCATCGCCCGACCGGTGAATGTCACATTTCAGGGTGCTCCGGGTGAAAGGGGACTGTGGCTGAGGCATCCATTCCCCTGGGACTGTAGGGGGACTGGCTGGCAGTGGCAGGGATAGCCTGTGAGCAAGGGGCAGTTGAAAGAAGTAATAATTAGAGAAAGTAATTGTTGAATTCCTAGAATTGCCTTAGAATTAGGAATTTCTGTGCTTGCCTGCGGCTCAGGGAGCAGGCAGGGGCGTGGTGGCCTCCCAGCCTCTGCCCTTCATCAGGGGATGCTGCGGGATGGCCATGGGTGTCGAAGGCACTGGGAGGTCCCCTACGCCATTGGCCTGAATCATTGGCTGAGCTCCTGCACGAGTGAAGGGATGCAGCGATGGTCCCCAGCCGTGCCAGGATCCCAGCTCATGCCCGGCGGCAGGCGCTTTGCTCGATGCCCGAAGGCAAGCGGGCTGTGGGGTGGGGAGAGCAGCTGCACTTGCCAGAGGGTAAATGGGACTCCTGGGACGGAGCTGAGCAAGTGAAGCATCACCATTAAAGCAAGTGTCCATGGAAATCCTGGCTGCTGGACACAGTTGTTTCATACAATGCCAAAAAGCATCAAAAGCAGGCGAGACAGGCAGAAGGGAAAGCGTAATTGGATGTTTCAGTAATCCTTTTCTGAAGGAGACACAACGGCTCGTCCGACCGGAACCGGGTAATGGCTCATCTGCTCCGGGCTGCTCTGCGGGAGGGCAGCTGCCCTCCCCACCGGCATGGCCACCAGTGCCGGTCCAGGGCATCCCACCTCCTGTCCTCTCCCTGGGCAAAGAGGAGCTGGTCCGGGGGTGGGCGAAGGACGGACAGAGCAGCTCCTGGGTGGCAGCAGGGCCGGTGAGGCTGTCTCACAGCCACTGCTGCTGCTGGCTTTACCAGCAGTGCCCGTATTCGTCGCTGGGGATGTCCCGTTCAGACAAATCTCAAGCCTTGTGCTTGACTTTTATCGGTGATGGCCAGGCTGAGGTGTCCCTGCACCCTCCCTTCAGTGCCACATGCCCCCACATCACCTTGTCCCTGCTGGAGGTGATGTGGCTGATGGGCAGTAAACCCTTGGCTGCAGGACTCAAACCCCTTTTTTCTTTGCTTTAGCAGCCTGGCAGTGCGTTATCCAGGAGGAGAAGGGCCTGGGAAGTGCAAGTGGGGACAGCACGGGGGACAAGGCGCTGCCTGGCTGGTGTCTGCGACTGGGGGAAGGCAGGAAGGTGGTGGTGGGGAGGTTCTGGTGCTCTCTTGAACATCCCAGGATGCTTCCCCCACCTCTCCATCAGGATTTTAATCAACATGGAGAAACCCGTGGCAAAGTCAGTCCCGCTCCTCCCGCTCTCCCGTGAAACTGGATCTATTTCCTGGGATTACATGCAGCACCTTAAAGAAAATATTTACAGAATTTATATTCACATCCCGTTCGCCCTCTTCTCAGGGGGCTTTCTCGTGCCCTCCCTCCCTCCCGCTCGCACTTCATCTCCCCCACGCCTCCTCCTGCTCGCCTTCCCCCCGTCCTGCTACAATACCCGCCTTTGTGAGAGGAACAATGTTTACTCTCCATCGAGGATGGGGGGATTGGAAATGAAAAGGGCTGCCTCCCCCTTGCCCCGGCCCCGGGCTGTACTCAGCGGCGGGAGAAGGAGCAATTCCTGCAGGAATGCCGATGGCGAAGACCGGCGCGAAGGCAGCCCAGGCAAGGGGATAAATATTCAGCCCAGGCGAGGGGATAAATATTCAGGCCAGGCGAGGGGATAAATATTCATGCTGGAGGAGAGAGGGAGGAAAGAAAAAGAGAGAAGGGCCTGGGGACCAGTATAGTCCAGGGTCCGTCATTTTTCTCTGCAGTTTGAGGGTGTGTTGGAAATTCCCCGCCGGCCCCGCTGGGTTTCCAGGTCCGTGATGCAGAACGGGTGCAGCTCTCTCTTGGCCTAAAGCAGGAGATGAAAGGCATGTCTGGGCCGGGGGGGCTGTACAGCAGCCCTAGGAATGGAGAAGGGGATTTGGGGCTGGAGCGAGGCGAGGGCTGGGAGAGCCAGCATGTGGCTGCAATTACGGGGATGCTTGCGAGGATGGTGTGCTCGAGCACTGGAAATGCATCGCTCTCCCTCCCCGCCCTTCCCCAGCGCGCTGGCTGCATTTCCCCACCAGAAGCCAAGATTTCTCCTGCTGCTCCTTGCTGGGAAGCTGTCCAGTTGGAAAAGGGGAGCACTGGAGGGAGGCCTGCCCTGCAGCCACAGGCGGGTGGCAGGGATGGGGACCCCAGCCTGGGCACCGCGAGGAGCAGTGGCAAGCCTTTAGCAATAAATTAGTTAAAAAGGCAGCCTTTTTGTTTTTCTCGCTGTCGAGCAAAAAACACCAGGAAAGCTGGAGAAGCTCCTATTATGTGATGGCTTCACCATCTTCAGTGCCCTCTGCCATCCAGCGCTATCAGCCCTCGCTCCCAGGGCTCGGTGGCAGCTGGAGTCAGGCACCGCTGTGCTGTCCCATTGCAGCGCTGGCCCTCTGCCAGCTTTTCTAAGCCTTTCCCCCTGTAAAAGTGGGGCTGGCTGGGGCCCACTGAGCCTGCCATGGGCCAAGGGTGTTTTGGGGTCCCCCGATGCCTGCGGGAAGGGCTGGTGGGACAGGGAGGACGCGTGGGGTTGGCACCGATGCAGCGATAGGCTTTGGGGCCAGCGCTGCTCGGAAGGGTAGGAGCCATCCCCAGAGGTGAACACAGAGTTTCGTACAAGCCTCTTTCTGTTTCCTGAAAAACCCCGGTGTCTAAATATAGCCAGTACTTGGGCATCTTACTCTGGGAAGGGAAAATGGCTCCAGTGCCAAGAGAGATCCTCTTCTGTTTGCACAGTGTGGGGCTGTGTGTCCTCTGCCTGCTCCCAGCAAGGGGGATCTGTGCTGACAGGGGCTGGCTCACCCCGAGCCCGCTCTGGCCCCCAGGACCCCCGTCCAGCAGTCCTGGGCGACGCCAGAAACGCCGCGCCGCACTTTGGGCGTCAAGTCCAGCTGATGCATGAGCATAGCTGAAAGGCACTGCTCTCTCCTGGAAGCAGCAGCACAACCCTCTTCCCATTTTGTTCCAAAAAAAGGAGAAAATAATTGCTGGTTTCATTCAGGGCTGAGGCAGGAAATCATCATTCCCGGGGCTCCCTCTCCCCACTGACATGGGACAGCCTGATCGGGTACCACATCCTCTTCTCCCAGCAAGAAAGGAGCCTTAGGAAGAGGCATTCATTGGGATGTTCATTCAGTCAAATTCCTTCATTGGTCTCCTGAGAGGAGATTCAAGCATGGGGACCGTAGTGTGGTCTGTTTGTGTCGCAGGCAGGAGCCCCAGCAGCTCTCTGGGCACCATTCCTTTTCCACCTGACGGGTGGGCGGATGCAGCTATCAATCTTCTCCCTGATTTCCTAACTGGATAGGTGTGATGGGAACCCTCAGTCCACCCAAAAATATTTTCTTCACCCCGTTTCCAGATGCTAGAAGAAAAATAGGCTGTGCAGTGAGTGTATTGTCACACAGCTGGATTTAGCCCTGCTGCCTGGGCAATCCTGGCCCTCGCCCACCCTCGGGTTGTTGGAAGCAGCAGCCAAGCAGCCAGGCATCGCTGCGGGCATCAGTGCCACAGCTTGTGCTCATCAGCTTTGCATCCCCCTGCCTGGCTGTGGTTATGGAGTGAAGGGATGGCGGGTCCTTCTTGTCCTCATCACTCCCTGTCACCACCAAGGGCTGTGGGTGGTCTGGGTGACCCACCTTTGCCCCTGGCCTTTGCTCCCCAGATCAAGGAAAACAAATGAGTGGCAGCCACGGTGCAAACCGCACAGGCTTTGAGCTCCCAGGGCGCTCTGCCTCGCTGACCTCCTGCCTGCTTTTCCCCTTCGAAGCAGGATGCTGGCCCGGGAGCTCAGAGCATCTCCGTGCTATTGCACCTGGCACGTGGGCTGCACCCCTTGGTCCAGTGCCCTTGGTGCTCATGGCTGCTGGGTGATGGGTGACCGCAGAGGCAGGGCTCTGCTCCGAGCTGAAACATGTCCTGAGCTCTGGGAGGGACCATAACATTGACAGGCTGTGCAGGGCTCAGAGGAGAGCCTCTCCAGTGCAGAGTTTGGGAGGCTTTGCCTCCCTCTATAAATTGTTTTTTCATAATTCCCTGGGGATCTGAGGCTGCAGCTACCGTTGCATCAACAGCACACCGGGGCCGTGGTGAGAACTGCTAGCGAGTCAGTCCTGCAGACACCCCGGGGAAACACAGCGTGTGACTGGGAGCGAGCATCGTCCTGGCGGGGGGGGAGGCCAGGATCTCTGCTCCGCTCCAGGAGCAGCCCTCAGCTTGCAGGCATCGTCCGACCCCAGCTCCCGCTTTCCCTGGGCTGCCGGGCTGGAGGGGCTGCGATGCTCTGCAAACGGCACCTGCCACAGAAAGGCCACCAAGGCCACCTCTGCAAGCTGGAGGGATCAGGTTTTGCATCTGATGGCTTTGCACAAGCAAAAGGTGTGCCAGACTGTTTGCAGAGCGGTTGGGCTCCTCTCTCCGGGTCGGCTGGAGGAAGCTCTGTCGGAGAATGGGAGTGAGTTAAAGGGTGGAAAGAGGCCCTGGATTTCTCTGGGAATGCAAGGAGGATTAAAACCTCTGGTGCCTATATTGCCTTTTCTATTTCCTTTCTCTTTTTTTTTTCTCTTGGTATTATTTGATGGTTAGAGAAAAAAAATCTGGAAACATAACTGCATAAATTGCTGTTATTTCCGGCTATTCCTGCAGAGCCCAGCTCTCTCCTCACCAGATGGACCGGCTTAGTGAGCCTCCAGCTCCTGCTCGGCTCCCAGGGGCCCGAGGCTGCCCTCTTTTTGTTTGCCATCTTGAATTTTGCTCCCACCACCCAGGCCTTCAGCATGAAGAAATCCTGCACCCTGAGCCCTGGGATGGGGGCAGCTGGGCTCCACGGGTCCCCGCTCGAGGAGGCACTGAGCCCCTGTTTGCTTTGGGAACTGACAAGTGTGTGCAGCCTGTGGCTGGAAGTGCTTGGGAAATGTTGCTGCAGGCAGTTTGTGGTGAGCTGTGGGGCTGCTGCGAGGCGATGACTCAGGGTACAACGTGGCCATGGCAGGGTTGTACTGGGACAGCAGCGTGTCCCTGCTCGCCTTTGCAAATATGAAACCCCCCCCCAGGTCTGCTTTCTCCCCAGCATGGGTGTGCAAGGGGGTTTGGGCCAGTTTGTCCTTCCCCAGGGACAGTGTTGCTCCGTGCATCTCCACGACGCCTTGGGGACCAGGAGGAAGGGCAGGCACAGGGATGAGAGGAGCCAGATGGGAGAGGAAGGAGCCTATGGCAGTGATCTGGTGATCAGTGTCCAGCAGGAAGGAGGAGGTGGACAGATGCCCAAGTCTTTAGGCTGTACGTCCTGGTAGAGACGTTGGACCTTGGATGAGCCCCATGAGATGGGCAGCTCCTGCCGGTGTCGAGTTATTCCCCGTAAGCACACAGCTCCCGGCCATCTCCGCTGCCGAAGAGCATCCCCAGCACCAAGGCGACCTGTCCCTCGCCGCAGAGGGCTGTTCCCCAGTCCTGCCCCAGGATGCCAGCATTGCCAGCTCCCATGCCGCGGCCAGAAGAGCATGCAAAAATTCCGCACGTGCAGCAGCAACAAAGTGTTCAGCCTCATATGCAAGGAAAAATATGTATAAGTTCCATATGCACAAGGAAGAGGCCTTAAAAACCAGGAGGATGCAATGATCAGTAAATTCTAGCTTGGGTAATATTTTCCCCATCACCAAATAAATTAGGTCTTATTTTTCCCCTGTGTCCACAGATCTAATGGCAGCAACAGTGCCCTCGGTGGTCATAAAACTCCATCCTCTTGCCGAAGGGCCTCCCAAACAATTTGTCATTTGGCCTTTGCTTGTTTGCTTTAAAATTAGCTGGACTGGACATTTAATAGCCCAGGAGCTAAGAAATCCATCAGCCTATCCCAGCTCCCAGCTATCTCTGTGTGCACTCTGAGGCTGCGTCGCAGCATGGTGGGTGGAAGCAGCGATAGAGAGGGAGCCAGCTGTGGAGTCAAGGACCACAGAGGGTATTTTTCATCCGAGCTTTAAGATCACCTTTCTTATTTCCATTTCTTTCTTTCTTCCCATCTTCTTTCTCTCCTACTGCCACCTCACCTTCCCAGCTGCCATGAGCAATTCTCTCCTTCCAGCTGCAGTGAGCAAGTCAGGAGCTGACCCTTTCTCATAGGTGTAAACACTGCCTTGTTAAAAGGGGATAATTACCGGGGTCTAGTTAACCCTGGTGTAAAATCAAAGTGAATAGAGCCCCACTGAGATTTCCAGCCATGCAGACCACGACGCCTGGGCTCTGGGGTAAACAGCCAAGGCTTCACTGCCTGTCAGCTCAGTGCTTTCAGTGGGAAGTTAACTTCTCCCTGAAGCAGAAACGCTGTCATCTGGGCTGGTTTATACCCCCCAGACACAGGATCAGCTGAGGGGTGGGTCCTTTTGCCATCAGAGAGCCTTGCCAGGTTTTTTCTGGCTGCCCCATTGGGAACAAGCAACGGTTTACGTGCAGGGGGTAGGCAGTGCGTCGCTGCACAGACAGCAGCCACTGCTTTCACTTGCTGAGCATCTTCACGTCCCCAGCCCCTGCACCCAGTGACGGTCCCTGGTGTCCCAGGATGGACAAAGCTGGGGCTGCACACAGGAGCTGGGAGGGTGCATCTCGGCTGCCATCGTCCCTGTTTCTTGGGGGGAGCTTCTGTGTCACTGCCACAAAATGGTTTCTACATGGTTGGAGGTGTCCCGTGGTGGCCGCAGGGCTGCTGTTGCATTTCTAGCATCTGCTGTCTCAGTGCTGCCCTGACCCACATCCCCACAGTGCCCCGCTTCCCTGGATCACGAGCAGATTTTGGGAATAAGGATGCTCGGAAGGCTTTTCTCAAGTGGCAGGAAGGTGTGCACGGGAGGTGGGAGCAGAGGCCAGCCCTTTCCCCCACACCCTCCCCAGCACCCTGCCGCAGCCTGCGCGTGCATCCCCAGCCGGAGGAGCTGCTGCCCAGGCGTGCTCAGCAGGCTGGGGAATGGGGGCCGCAGCACCCCGGGGGGGATGCCCTGAACAAGCCGCAGAGCAGCCAGTCCTGCCTCTGCAGAACCAAAGCATCTGACGGATGCTCCCAGGACAGCATGCGGGAGCAGACGCCCTTCAGGCTCCTCCAGCCATACTGAGAGTGAAAACAGCTCCCTGGTGTTATTTTTTCCTGTTTGACCAGTGGGGCCGATCATAGACAGCTCCAGTAATTCAACCTGAAATGCCAAGAATCCTATTTCTGCCTCTGCTCGCTCGCCAAGCTCTGGCCACGGACTCAGAGTGAGATAAACTGTCTGTGTGCGAGACCGGGTTGTGACCGAAGCCCCCGGGCTCAGGGCTCACTGCAGACATCATGGGACAGAGGGGCTCTGCAGGCAACGACCTGAAGGCATTTTGATTGCTTCCAGGATTACTACCCAGCATGTTTATTCCTCCAGCAAGGAGGACTTCATAACTCAGGGACTCCTGACAATGTATATATATTGAAATCTTATAAGAGTAATGACCGCATCCAATGATATTTTGTTCTCATCTTGCCAATATAAACAACTCGCTGGACTTACCGGATTGCACTGGGTCATCCTGAATAATTAGGCTCGCATGTTCCATTTACTACCTTGAAAATTCTTTCTCACTGTATTATATATATATCTCTAACTGTAATATGTTTAAATGAAAACCAGATACAGCTCCAAAGGAATTTGAAATATGAGGCTGAGAGTACAAGAAGCGGCAAAAAGCTCCTCTGCTAATAGGAAAAGCCGAGCCATCCGGGGCTGAGGAAATCAGGGAAGGTCTGGTGTGAGCTGCCGCACGGCGCTGGGCTCAGGCTGCGTCTCTGCAGACAGTCTCGTGTTTAAGGAAACCCAGTAACTAACTGGTGAGGATGCTTATATACTGGTAGCACACGGGGAGGAGCAGGGTGGGATCCTGGCAGCCGGGTCCACTGTGATGTCCTCTTCAGCACTGAGGTCCCTCTTCACATGGCTTCAGACCATTGGTGGGGTCAGGCAGCATGAGTCCAGAGAGCATCTCCAGACCTTTTCGAGAGCCTTTGTTCAGAGCCCAGAAAGTCTCCCGCAGCACAGCATTGGCAGGCAAGAAACTGCCAGCACCCTGAAAAGATGAAACTGTAGTGGGGTGAGGCAGGGCAGCCGGCTGCCCCCTGTGTCGGGGTGAGGAGCGAGCCTGGTCTGAACCCAGAGAGCATTGTCAGTAGAAAATAAAAAAGCCTTCCCTGGAGCCATGTCTAGGGGGAAACCCTAGACATGGACATGCTCAGGAGCAGCTACCGGCAGCGATTTGCGGTGGCTGAAAATCACAGCTCCATGAAACAAGAGCCCATGTCATCAGCTACTGTTAACCAGGGTGTTCCCTGATGTCGATGGATTCGTGGTGGGGTTTTGGAGGATCTGACACGGCAGCAACAGTGGCTCCAGCGTTTCACTGGCAATGTCCCTGTACAGCATGAACGAGGCAGAGCAGTAATCCTCAGGGTCTGGAGTTGGACATAACCCTGGCACAAACCCCCTCTCCCCCTCTCCCGAAATGCCATACACACAAGTCGGGTGAGCATCTCCGCAGGGATTCCCAGCCCCAGCCTGCCATGGATCCACCGCAGGATGCAGTACATCAAGGCTTGTCTGTGCAAAAAAGGCAAAATGACATGGTCCTTCACTGCAAAAAACACCTTCTGCGGCTTTGCTTGCACTATTCTTCCTTTCTAAAGAACATTCCTCAGCAAAATTAAGAGGAATTGAAGTTAGCATGGATCTCAGAGACCCAGGTGAGTGGCATGCCTGGGGCGTTGCATACCAAGACATAGCTGTGACTGGGAAACCTTCTTTGGACTCTCTTCACCTCGTCTTGGCTTACTGGCACCTGCAGGGCTCAGGGCTTTTGGCCTTGACTGCAGGTCCATTGACATTTTGGTTTGTTCTTTCAGTAGGGACAAGGAGAAGAAGTCAAATACGTCCTGTGTCAGCGCTCATGCCTTTGCCATCTCCATCCTTGAGGATTGCTGTGGGAACTCCCAACATGGGGACCAGACAGGAAAACCCGACCCGTGCTCTGCTTGACTACAACACTGCTTTCAGGTCACCGTGAAGAGCAAGGCATGAGCCATGGTGCCCATGCCACGGGGTAGGTGTCCTCCAGTGAGGCATCACCCCAAACCACCTGAAGCCAGTGAGAACCAGGACACGGCCAACCTTGAGGTGCCTGGCTGGGCCGAGCTGGCTGCAGGGTGGTGGGAGCACCCAGCGAGGATATTTCAGGTCAGCGGGGAGGTGCGCGGTGGATCGGTGTGTGGGAAGCTGGGAGCGGCCCCGCCGGCTCTCCCCATGGTTCTGGCCAGCGCTGTTGAGTGCTTCACTTGCATGAGCACCGAGAGTAAAAACAAAATGACATTCATTAGATGTTTTAAGGAGTGTTCAGGCATGTAATCCTCCTGGAATGAGGCAGCCATAACAAGTTACTGTAGTTATTGATGGTCATGTCAGTTAGCCTTTTCCAAGGATTAATCACCATCCTGCTCATACCCTACAGGATGTTTTTATCTCCGTTTTCTCCCAATGTTGCAGCATGCAAAGCTGGCTGGGCTGAGCAGAGTGGCTTCCGAATCTGGGGGGGCGAGAGGCTGGCTCTTTATACTTAGATCCTAAATATTTGACAGTTTGGAAGAGCACGGCATTTAGAAGCATTGTCAGGGCAGAGCTGAAGCATATCCAGGTTTCACCATGGAAAGTCTGAATTCAAATGTCTCCTTCAGTGAGGTCTAATGTGCAAAACGATGGCAATGTCCCCCAGGCAGTCTGCAGCCTGCAGGAAGAATAATGCCCCAGGAGACCTCTTGCTTTGGCTGCCACTGCCATTGCACAGCACCCAGAGAGGCTGATGCAGAGCCAAGGCGGTGCTCCTCATACCCAAGAGGATGACAAACTGGGTCGTACCATTAACTAAAACACCTGAAGATGAGCATTCTTTTGTTTGCTCTGAATAAAAGGAGGAGCTGAGGGGGTGACAGGACCATTGCTGAGCTCAGCAAGGGAAGAGCACAGCGCAAGGGTGACACAAACAGCAAGGGTCAGCACATTCCCTAAAACTGAGGCTGCCTTGGAGAACCATTGGGTTTGAGCAGTCTCAGAGGCTGAGGCTCCTGTGTGCAGGGGGGATGTCCCAGCTGCTGGAGCAGCATCACCACACGACACCCAAGCACCCATCCCAGTCTGAAGTCCTCCACTCTGCCCTACCCTGAGGACAGACAGCGCCATCCCAAAACCCACCCAGGCCAGAGAATGAAAGGAAAGCAGAGGGAAATGTCCATCTGCTCGCTCGCAGGAGGGAGATCCTGGAGTGCTTGGCTTAGAGGGTGCAAACAAGTCCAGGATCTTCAGCTGCTCTTTGAAGCATCCCCGGGGAGCCTGGCCGTGGCCCAGAAACAGCTCCCTGGCTGCAGTTGGAGGCAAGGGCCCGTGGCGGAGGGGTGCACTGCTCGCACAGCCAACCCACTTGTGTCCCCGGCTGCTTTCTTGCAAAATCTGGCGGGTCTTGGTGTGCAGCTGACTTGTTAACTGGGAACGAGCAACTCCAGGAGGTCCTGACCTCCAGTGTTTGGTCAGACCTGGTTGCCTGCAAATGCTGCGGAGTGGTGAGGGCTCGGGGAGGAGGAGATATCTCTTATTTACCCGCTGGCTAGTGCAGCCAGATGAAGGCCAGGATTTGTGCTCTTTGGTGGTGCCAGGGTAACCGAACCTCCAGCTGGAGCTGGATTCGGCCTCTTGCCCCGGGTGTTGGTGCTTCTCAGCTTGCCCCTTCTGCTATGCGGGATGGGCTCAGGGCTCATTTCCACTGCAGCTCTGATGCTGGCAGTGGTCTGGAGTCTGGAAAAAGGCTCCAGAAGCCATGCAGCCAGGCTGTGCTAGGGAAGAACCTGACCCACTGCTGAGGGGTATCACAGCCTCACTAATGCTGCTCTGCTTGGAGGGGAGGCAGAAACTCCAGCTCCTGGTGGGGCTGGCTCACTCCCCAGCTCATCACTTAGCAGCAGGGTTCTTCACGCCGGCAACATCCCTCCTGTTTGGGCAGCACCATCCAGCAGCCTGTGCCGATGTTCAGGAGCAGCATGAGGTGTGGGGCATCGCGCCAGAAAGTTCTCCCAGGCTTCTTGCCCTCACAAGACCTGGCATAGCCTTCAGCCATCGTGCTTTCAGGAAAGCCAAAATCCCTGAAATCTCTCAATCACCCAGCCTCCCTTCTCTTGGGAGCAGGGATTTGCCCCTAACCTCTTATGCATCCACGCACATCGCCTTCTCATGCAGGGGCATGGGGGTGTTTCTTGACCTCCTGTTGATCAGATCACTGCCTGCTTAGAGCAGCAGCAGATGGATACAGGGCTGTCAGTGTTCCTCTCTGGTCCCCGTCCATGTCCCACAGTGGCTGCGTGACTTTGGAACCCAAGCACTCCTCAAAGCAGCTGTCCTGATGGCAAGGGATGGCGGGGGAGATTCATCAGCCTTACCAAGAAAACGGCCCACTCATTACAGCAGGGTCCCATGGCATGTGCTAAAACCAAGCACGCCGGCAAGGCTGGAAAAATGCCAGAAAGCGGAGGAATTAACATTAATCAAGCCTAATCCCCCGAGGGAATCGCCCCAATGTGTGGCACACGGATGCGCTGTATCCCAGACAGGCTGGCGGGTCCTGGGCAGTCCCTGCCCAGGGGACCCTGGTGACTTCCCAGTGTTTCCCCAGAAAGTGGTGACCTCTGTTGTGAGCTCTTCGCTCACAGCCAGCGAGGAGAGAAGGAAAAGAAAAAAAATAATGATGTGTTTTCCCTCTTTGACAGATCTGCCCCCTGCTTGCTTTTCCAGAGGTTTCCCAGGAGCTGATTAACCCCCCCACTGAACACGGGCCAGAGTCAAACTGGGTTTGATTGGGCGTGCGTGGGGGCTGCTTCGTTAACCAGCCCACCGCGAGCCGGCCAGGACAGAGGACCCCTCATCTGCCGGCACCAGCTCTGTGGGCTGCAGTGCCCTGCATGGGCAACACTTCCACTACTGCATTCCCGGGGGGAGAAACCGGTGGGGAGAGGTGGCCCGAAGCCATGGGAGATGCAACAGCTCCAGCATGCTCTGCTCAGCTCAAGGCATGCTGAGCTCAAACAGGGAAGGTCTCCCGCTCCATGCCCAGAGACAGGAGGTGTTTCACAGGCCCCTCGGCCCTGGGAGCTGCCAGAAGTAGAAGAGCTGCGGAGGAATCTTTGCTCTGGCTCCCCTGGGTCTTCTCAGCTCTGTCTTGCATTCAGCTTAGGAAGAGGTGGGAGAGCCATACCCGTCTTCTCCCAAGCCAAGGTCCATCTCATCCACTCCAGCTTTTCTGTCCATCTCCAAAAACTGATGCCTGTTACTGCTGCGATGGGGTAAATTAAACTTTTTGTCAGCATCATTTCCTCTGGTTCAGCTAGGTGGGAAACTCTGCATTTTACAGCCCCTTTACTTCTCATCCAAAGGGAAAAAAAAGACAGAGGAAAAATGCCCTTTAAATAGAACTTTCCATGCTGGAAGTACCTCTGGAAACAGAGCGGAGAGGGGAGCCGGCAGCAGGAGCAATAGGTGCAGGCACAGCGGGGTGCCGGAGACGGGGGATGGACCAAGACATGACCCATGAAAATGCTCCTCTGTTTGCCTCCCGGCATGGCCATGAACTCCCTCTCCAGCCACCATCTCGGCTCACCCTGCCGATGCTCTGCCCTGTCCCCAGGCTCTTGCCCTGCTCGGAGCCACCCCAAGCAGCCTGGGAGCTGTGCTGATTCCTCACCCCGTTGCCCTCCAAACACAGGATGCTCCATTGCCACCCCCAAAGTGATGGGAAACACTTGCCATGCCCCCACAGAGCCCTCGTTCTCCTCTCCTGCTTCTAATTTTGCCCAGCCTCTGGGTGCACCCTTCCCCACCCCAGGTCAACCTCTCCATCTACTTTGCCGTTTCCCATGATTTGCTCAACAGGAGAACTCCCAGGATCATTTCTGTGGCCGGAGCAGCTGGTGGCAATGTGGGCTGCCTACAGCAGGGAAAGGGAAACAAGATGCTTGGCTTCCTTTTCCAGCTCCCTGGCCCCCAATAAAAGCCATGCTCACCGGAGGAGACCACCAACCAGGCCTTTAAAGTCCAGGCACAACTGGGAATTCACATTCGGCTGATGAAGCTGTGGATGCAGACTGCCCTTCACCTGCTGGGCTGGGAGCCATGAACCACGCAGAGCAAGAAGACCCATGAATGTCTGAGCACAGCCGGGGCAATGTGAGACCACGTCACCTTTGTCCCAGCAGCCAGGCAGTGTTGCTCCAGTGTCCCCCAGCCGGCAGCTCTTGGCTACGTGGAGGAAAATCATGGTTAGCTATGGTGGGGGACTGGTTTTCAGAGCGTAAAGCTGCAGATGCAGACATGCCCTCAACTAAAATGCAGCCATTTTGGGGGAGGAGCACAACCAGATCTCCTCTGAGGGAGGACATGACCCATCAGAGATGGGAATGGGGAGGGATCTCTCCAGGATGAGGAGGATGCCTAAGGACACGGATGCATTGTGCGCTGCAAAGCTCAGAGCTGGGCAGGTTTTGCATTGCTCCAAATAGCAATACAGGCTGATCTGCAGACCTTACTGTTCCATTATCTGAGTTATTTGCATTTATTTGATACTCTTTTTTGCCAATTTTTCTCCTTCTGTGTCATTGCCAGGGATCATTCTTTCATACTGGAATGATTCATCTGTCTTGCTTTGCTGTGACTTGGCATACACCACCAATGCTGTTTCACTGCTGGGACGGGACAAGTGTCACCCAGACTGGCAGAAGGGCTGGGATAAGCCTTTGGGGTGCCCTGGTGCCTTGGAAAGTGGGAGAAGACCTGAAAGGCTGGGGACCTAGAGAGTTACACCGTTTCCCCTGTTTTATTCCTCAAAGAGCTAAATGTGCCAGAGATGTGCTGGCTGGCTCCAGCACTGCTGCTGACCTTTGCCCCTTGCAGACCAAGAAATGAAATGCATTATCAAGTGCAACGGTGGACACCAGTCAGCCCTGCCTCTGCCGGGGTCTTGGTGGCCCCTGATCTCCTGGACCCCATGTGCAAGGCCTGAACATTTGGTTTCCATCATGCCCTACACAGGTGAGGGTCAAAGGCTCAGATGTTGGTGGAGGACAAGAGCAATGGTGGTCCGAGCTCAGCTGCACAAATCTTGAGTCCTCCATCTGAGCTCATCTCCACGGAAAACATTTGAGGAGGACACGTCCAGTTCGGATTCATCATGTGGAGCAGCTTGGCAGGTCCAAAAGCCCCTGGGGCCCTTTGCAAGCATTAACCAATGGATTAAACCAGCCCAGCCATTGCTTTCACTGCTGGGATGTGGATTTCTCATCCGAACACCGCCGAGATGAGTGGAAAAAGCGCGGTCTGTGCCTTTAAGTCCAAAATGACGAGTGTATTTCTGGAGGCTCTGGAAAAGAAGTCAAGACTATTGGCTTCTGCGTCACCAGCACCGGCCATTGATTCCCTGGAAATGTTTCATATTTGGCCAAACTGGCTGTTGACGGAATAGTTTCTGATTTAACACTCTCGGCTGCAGTCGGGACACAGCTGGGTCTCGTTAGCTCTGGAGAGACCCTCCTTCCCGTTGGCAGCTGCAGAAATGCTTCCAGCATAGCCCCCTCCTCCTTATTCCCAAACAGACACTTAAGCCTCTCTAACAAGCTTTGCACAGGAATCCTGGTTATTTCAGCCTTCAGCCGCTGTTGCCTTTTATCGTTATTATTATTTACCTTTTCCATTAATGCAAAAAAATACATGCGTGATGTCCAGCCTCACGCTGGTCCCTCCCCTCCAGCCCAGCCCTCTGTGGAGAGCAGATGTGGGTGTCCTTGGGAGCTCCCAGCCCTGCGCCAACACCTTCCCTGCATGCTCCCGTTGGACTCCACAGTCTGGAGAGGGTCCTCCCTGCTCCTCCTTCCCTCTCACCCTCCCACCCTGTCTCTCCCGGTTTCTCATCCTCTCTGCCCTTCTCTCTCCCTCTCTATTTAGTCTGTGTGTTCAAAACTCAGCACAAAAGCTCTTACAGCTCCCCGGGCTGTGACCCAAACAGTAAAGAATGTTTATAGGCTGGTTGCCTTCCATTTCTGTGTATTAATATTGCACACACACGCTCACGCACTCACACACGGCGTTTCTGGTGCCTCCGCAGGCTGCTGGCCAAGGGAGCCCAGCCAAAGTAAAGGCATCTGGGCCCTTCTGGAGAAAGCAGGAAAAGAAGAAGGAAAGACAAAATACAAATGCAAAAAGGATTCGGAGACAAGCAGCTCCTCCAGCCCGTGCCCCTGCACCCGCTGTGGATGGGGTCAGGGAGTCCTGTGGAGAGGGGGCTTTGCCAGGTTGTGCCTCCTCCCAGCAAGTCCCCTCATGTCCCTTGTCACCCCCCAAGCTTTCCCCGTGGGGCTTGGGAAGGCAATGGGGGCTCAGGGTGAGCCACAGACTCACACGGATAGAGGGTAGATATGCAGAAATTAGGGGTCTGGCTTTGGACAGGGCTGCCTGCCAGAAGATGCAGCAAGCTGCTGGAGCCCACCTCACCGCATGATGCCCAGCTGTGGGGACAGCAGCCAACCCCAGCCAGCCCCAGCGAGATGCTGGAACCCTGAAACGATGCTGGGATCCCAGGCCTCGTAGCCTATTTAAGATCTCTGTAATTGGCGCTGGGAGATGGATGAGGTTCTGTCTCCTCATAGACTGATGTCACACAAGAGCCTGAACATCTCGTTAAACCACTGGCCCGTGGGATCTCTGACGGGGCTGGGAAGAGCTGCTGCGAACAGGCACGGTGTGAATCCTGCGGGGTCTGTGCAAGCAGAGCTGGCTGCAGGACAGTCCTCACTGCCTCTAAAATCACATGGGGATACTCCTAAAAAGGGATAAAACAAGGCAAAATGTGAGGGTGAAGAGGGCCGGGAGTTTCTGCTCCCCTGCTCTTGCAGGAAGTCCCCTGTGTGCTGGGATGCTGGCGGCTGCAACGCTGGTGCCAATCTGCAAAGCCAGTGGATGGCTGGGAAGGGTCAGATCTTTGGCTGAGCTCATCCTGCTCTTCTCCGGGGTCCCAAAAACAAGCCCACATGCACATGGCTTCATCAGCACCTGCAGGCTGTGATTCAGGGATGAGGCAAGAGGAGCCTTGCTCATCTGCGTGGTGAAGATGCTGCCTTATCCGACACACGCTGCCCAGGCTGATCACTGCTGTGCTGCTCTGGGCTCGAGAGCTGCTGGGCTTCCCTGGGCTGGTCCCTCACCCCTCTGCAGGACACACAGCCTGTCCTTGGACCCTGTGAAGGGGAAAAGCTGCCTAGTGCCAGTGAAGCCACTGAGGCTGCTGCTGGATGCTGTGAAAGCTTCATGCATTGCACAACTTCTAACCCCAGCAATCTGATGGGCACTGAATTTCTCCCTCATCTTCCAGAAAAATGACTGCCCAGAGGTCTCAGCAGGGGTTAACTCTGCGCAAAATGGTCATGAAATAGGGAGGGCTTGTTCCAATCACCAAATAACTTGCAGAAGTAATGCATTTGTTCCTAATTAGGATAATTGCCCCGTCACTTTTCTCTGTGGCATTGTCCAACCTAATTCAAAAATGTCTGAAAACACCTGCTGAAGTACGACCAAATTTAGGAGCTGAGTTGGGTAATATATTGCCTTGATTTGTCCTAAAATATTAATTGACTGGAAGTCCTCCCACATATTGCATTTCCAGGGAACATAAGGAACCCATTGTGTAATTAGCAGTAGTATTTTCAACACGCTGGGGTGCGCAGCCTTTGCGGTGCTCTGCCCTTCTCTCCCATGCTTCCGCACCTCCTGGGACCGCCAGTTTGGGGGTGTGAGCAAGTCGGGGGGGTTATAAACCATGTCTGTCACAGAAGTGCGGAGCATGGTTACGGAACAGCAGGAGGTGAGGGCTTGCCTGCTCCTTCATCCCTCCAGCCCCCAGTTCAGAGGCGTCCAGAGAGAAGATGTTCCTAGCTGGGTGGCCAGGAGCAGACCTGGGGATCAGACCTGGGGACAGGATGAGGTCCTGTGTTGGAGGATCCAGCTCACAACCATCACTGCCTGCCTGCAGTTGTCCGCTACAGCAATCAATATCTGCCCAGCAATGGGATACCCTCGCTCGGAGCTTGACACTGCAGCAAGAAATCCTGCCCAAAGTCTGCAGGGAGGCAGCCAGAGCAGGACTGCAGGTTCTACCCCGTGCCCTCCTGCCTGCCCATAGTCTGCTCCCCAAACCTCACCAAGGCTGGCTGGAAGGACTGTCTGTGGTCCTGGTGGGAAATCTGATGCATCCATTCAGGTCTGGTCAAGAGCTGGGCTCTCCCACCCACCCCAAGCTGCCTGCAAGATGTGATGTTGAGACCTTGCCAGGGATTCTGCTTGCCTCAGCAGGGCACCGAGTGCCTGTCGTTTTCACTCTCTGCTCTCCCATCGTGCAGATGTTTCCCTCTCCTTTCCCAAGTTGCTTTGAGTAACTTGAGCCCTATGTACTGGCAACCCCGGATGAGTTGGCTCTCGGATGAGCTGGGTGCTTGGCATGACCCAGGAGAACATCCTCCAGGACACCAGCTTTCCCCGCATTGGTCTAAGCCCGTGTTTGACGGGCCTCCCTTTGTGCTTCTCCCTCTTACCACACAAGGAACCATTTGTGAAGGCTGTACCCAGGGCTGGCATGGTTCAAGGCAAAGCCTTGGGGATAGCATCTGCTCCCTGCCAGGCACCAGTGTGCCCAGCACATACAACTCACAGAGGTGATCTTCTGTTTGCAGAGTACCTGGACAGTTCTTTCATGCTCATCTTTCCACGTTTACTCGCCCTCTCTGAATGCCACATGAGGCTTCTTTCCCCCAAGGATGTTGTCATTTAAAGGTATTTGGAGAAATCCACTTGCACTGTAAAAATGACTGATAGTTAAGCCTGGAAGTTAATTCACCCCACTCCACACCTCGTCCCTGCCAGTCCAGGAGATAGCCAGAAAACAAGTGAGAGCGCTTTCCTCCCCTCCTTGGCTGTTTGTTGTCAGTCCCGTGTGTTTACCCCTCACAGCTCATCTCGAAATGTTTTTCCCCCTTGCGACTTTCGGAAGCTTTTGGAGGGATTGGGAGTTGCTGCCCTGGTTAAGCAAGGTAGGGGTGGTCCCCTCTCTCACCTGCTGTCCTCCCATGGAGGAAGGGTTAATAGCAGAAACACTGGCCGAAGCAGGAAAAGAAACCAAGAGAGGACTTTGTGTGTGCCAGGACATCCATTCCAAACAGCTAGCTGGCCTGTCTGGAGCCCCGCTCTGCTAAAGGCATATATTTCCCCTCTGTATGGATTTTCCACATAATCTCCACATTTTACACGGACGTGCTGGGGGGGAGGGCTCAGGCTGAAGCGTCCATTCATTTCCCCGGCCCAGCTTCATTTCCACACCTTCACCGGCTGTCTCCTGGGCTGGGTACGCCTTTGCATCCGCTCTCCCCTTCCCTCCCCTCTCACCCCTCCGCTGGGGCTTTGTGCCGTGGCAGTGTGGGGAATACACCTTTGATAAACACCACATTTCTGGCACTGCTGCCTGTGTGCACGTATGGCTTCATCAGAGGAAGAAAGAAAAAAAAAAGAAAAAAGAAAAGAAGAGTGGCTTTCTTTCACAAAACCACGGAAACCTCCTCATCCGTGTGTGAGCAGATGGCTTTCCGATCAGCCCCGTGGCCGAGGCAGCCTGCATGTGCACAGCAGAGCCGCGCCGCCCGCCTTGCGCTGCTCTGCAGAGAGGCGAAGGAAAATCGAAATATGCAAAGAGGCGAAAGAAAATCAAAATACTGAGACAAGCACGTGGCTGCTATGCAAAGCAAAACCAGCTCCACAAATGTCTCATGGCAGATAAAATCAAGCACAAGGCGGGATGTGAACCTGAGAGCCCACAGCAGCTCTTTTGCCCCTTGGACTTCCCAGGCTCCACCTGAGCAGTGATTTTGTCCCATTAGTCTTTGTTTCTTTTTTGACACTAGGGAGGTTCTAATTGAGACAGAGCAAGCCCCAAGGGAACCTCCCTCACTGCAGTTTTGCCTGAGCTGTTTTGGAAATCCCAGCCTGGGAGGTCACTGATGTTGGGGCAGGACCTCATCTTGCAGGATCAGTCGCCCTCCGCAGGGTGCAGATCTCTTGCTGGCCCCTACACCTTTCCTGAGCTGCAGCTCATGAGGAGAAGGCTCGTGTCCCGTGGGGTGTTACAGGGTTGGTGTTGCCTCTCCAGCTCTTTCCTGCTGTCATCAGGTAGCAGTCACATTTGCTCCTCAGGAGGACAAGGTCCCTTGGTGCTCACATTTCTGCGCTCTCCAGAAAACTCCTAAGCCTCTCACTTGCAGTCCAAGCGCATCCCCCTTAAGCCTCCCTCCTGAATCTGGGCACTTAATAAGTCTTCGCATTTTATTAGCAGATGCTAATAGCAGTGGCACAGCGCCACATACTTTGAATTCAAATCCTCCTCAGCTTAACATGCACCACTCATCCCCCTGTCCACCTAGCAGCTAGGATCCAGACGTCTCCTGCATCCCTGCTTGGAGCCCTCCCTACCACAGGGGTGAGCAGCCAATGTCTCCTGCTAATTGGAGGCTGAATCCAGCAGTGCTGAAGAAGGGGGACGCTGAACCTGCGGCACCCAGACCTGCACTGGGGGAAGGAGAAACCACCATGCCCCAAAATGCCTTCAAATACCTTCTTTCCAGCCTCCAGCAGGAAAGTGGAGCTCTGCAAAGCAAGATGAAGCAAGGCAACAGCTTAGCTGGTAAACACCGAAGGCAGTGTACGAACTGGTCCAGAAGCAAGAGCGGGCTGGTCCCATCGGTGTTTATCAAGCTGCTCCCACAGGCTCAGTGGGAAGGTGAGAGTCGCTTTCCTCAGATGCCCTCATTTTGCCTCACCATTTTCAGGTCCAAAATGCTTCTGTCTGAGGAGACCCCTGTCTGGTTCCTTCCTCCTAGCAACCATCCTGCCCGGGTTTTTCTCATAGCTTGGAAGGCATAAAATGGGCCCTGGGAGTCAAGACATGATCAGTCCCTTAATTCCCTTTAGCTGCCAGTCCTCAGCCCCTGGTTACTGTGAATCCCCAAACAAGTAATACTTCTCATCTATGTGACAGTCATGTGATGCCTACAGACAGTCCCAGTGAGTCCCATGGAAGACCACAGTGCCTCCAGGAATTGCTCCTTACCCCAGCCTTGCCCGTGAGCCCCTTTCTTTCTCACATGGAGCTGAGCAAACCAGTGCTCAGCAACTCTTCTCACTGACCCTCACTGACGAGATGCAGGACCAGAGACGGCTGCCCGGGATGACTAATGCTGTACCGGAAAGAAGGACAAGGAAAAGCCATGCTCAGGAAACACACACGAGCCAGGAAAGATCCTGTCTGTGATGGAGGCAGTTGCCCCCTCCTGCACGGCACGGAGAGCTGGCTGCTCCCTCCTGCTCCGCAGAGGACCATGCAGATGCCCTGAGTCCAAGCTGCACATCTGGAAGTCGGATCCATTAAAACAAAACTTATTACATAACAACAGACATCTGGAGCCTGTTACCACTACATTTTTAGTAAAAATAGTTTTTTGATATGATCTCTCCTAAGAATGTGGCAGAGGGGCTCCGAGCCAAAGTCCTCCAAGAATGGCTGTAACTGCTTCCCATAAAACATCCCGCACCTCCTGCTCAGGACAGGGTTGTTTCCTCTCCGTGCATATCCCATGCCTCCATGCTGATGCTCAGAGCGACAGAAAGAAAGGTTTCAGGCTGAAGGCAGGTGCAGCGCTGGGGGAAAAGCTGAAGAATTCACCAGGTCCCAAACTCTGAGGTCTGCATAGGCTTCACACTGTCCCTGAGATCATGAGAATTTGGCAGCCTGAACCCAAAATTTCATTTTGTTAGTGCTGAGAGAGGAGACCAGCTTGCCTACACAGTTTCTCTGCATGTGGGGAGGATCCCACCAAGAGCTGGAGACCACAGAGGGCTGCTTTTGTCATCAAGGCATATCATGATGAAGCAAGCTCTAGACGTGGCTAACCTCTCCAAACCAGGGTCCAAGGACTTTTCCCTTAGCCCCCTGGGGCTTGAAGGAGAGGGCTTCCTAGGTGAGTCTATAGAAAGTAATCACAATTTGCTTGGGAAGCAACGAACACCTTAGGTACTACAGGGATGGATGAGTGGGTGGATGGAGAGAAAGAAGGAAAGACACAGTTTTCAAACAGTACTGTCAGAACTGCTTTTCGTAACAACTGGAATAAGCAGCCACCCACTGGAGTGAGAAACTATGGTGACCAAAAGTCAAAACACGAATAGCTAAAATGGGTGAAGGAGGGATAGCGATGGCTGTAACCTCTGTGGATCTGGGAGCTTAGGAAGTTACGAGAAAACATTGTCTTGAGTTGGTGCTGGGCTCCCAAAGCCTCAAAGCCTCAGGTGAAAGCCCTCAGGTCCTTTACTCTGCCAGCTTTGGTGACCAGAATAGATGAACCCATGTTTCAATTTCCTTAGATTTTGGTTAAACCAAAACTTCTTGTCCAGGTAATTTTGGAAATGCTTCAACAAGATCCATCTCTGTGAGTGGAGCTTTATTAACCTGCTCTGCAATGGGCCCAGAGGGATGCTGGTGCTCTCGCCTTCACTGCATAGTGATTCACTCACCAACCAAAATAAAACCCCACCCTCTCTCAGCTACATCCTTAGACTAGAAGTGCTTCACGGCCACACATTTCCCCAGCACATCACCCTGTCTCCTCTCTGCCTAGTCTTGACTGAGAGCCCCAACTGGTGTTCATCATCACTTGTAACCTTTGCATGATGCCTAGGTGTCCCTAGAAGACTGGGCGCCCCAACTGGTTTTCATTGTCATTTGTAACCTTTGCATGGTGCCTAGATGTCCCTAGAAGTCCCCTTCTTACACCACTCACTCTACCCCTTAGTAGTCCAAGTGCTGAGCTCCTGCAACCTCCACCTCTCTGTTTTGCTGACTTTCTCTTGAAGCTCTACTGTGCCAGCCCTTGCAAGTACAGGCGCTACTGCCCATCGTCCTGGCTGAGCAGTCAGTCTCCAGGCCTTGTCTTTCCCTCCCTCAGCTTCCACTAGCTCCTTGTTGCAAATCAGATTTACTGCCCTCGTTGGCATGGTACAATCTGTCCATGGACCTTGCCCAGGTCTCATCTCTGCTCCTGGTGCTCATCAGCTACCAACTGCCCTGTCCTTCCCCAAGTCACAGTGATGATGGGATCAAGGCTTTCCCATCAGCCATTGTTTTCCACCACCTTGCAGACTGCATCTCCAAACACATCTCCTTCTTCTCCAGCTAGTGACTACAACACAACTGTCTCTGACCACGGACATTCTGGATTTTGGCTTTCTCTAACTTCCCCAGTGGGCCATCATGCCTTGTTTCTCCTGGAAGTTCCACCATGGCCATGAGCTCACCAGAGCCGAGCAGACCAGGTCGTGGCAAGCCCAGTAAGTGTTCATCTGGGAGAAGCAGAGGATATCTTGTGCTGGCAGTGACACAATTGGTAGCTGCCGCACTCCTGGAGTCGGCTCAGCAGCAACGTTCTGGAAAGGACCTGCAAGGTCCTCTGGGTGCTAAATATTGAAGTGTGGTTGCTAAGGAGACCTCGGTGCTTCTGGCCAGGGCAAGGGGCTAACTCTGGTGCCGTGGCCAAGATCTGGTCTGAGCATCCACCGGTTGTTCCTTCTGTAGGTTTTTAATGGTGCAATTTTCTCCAGTGTCATGGCTGTGACCCTGGCTCCCCCAAAGCTCCTCAGCCGGTCCAGGCCACACGCTGACTGCCCGCAGATCCCAGGCCAGAGCTGGCCCTGCAGCCAAGGAGGTTTTGCCTGAGGATAGCAGACCCCAGGCAGCAGCAGCAGCAAGGAGAGGTTTGGCTTCCCAGACACAGATAATCAGCCGCGTCCGCAGGTCAGAGTTGGACCGGCACACAAGTAATGGAAACTCCTTTCCTTGCTGTTGATCTATCTGCAAGAAAGCAAGTGAGTTTTTTAAATGGTGGGTGGAGCTGGATCAGGATGGATCCCAGCTGCTGAAGTCGGGACGCCCACATAAGATGGAGTGTTTCATTGCTTCATCGAGATGCCAGTCCTGAGGACCCGCAGCGAACATGCAGGGGGGTGCTGCGTGCTCCTCTCTCCAGAGCATGGCTGGCCAAGCCCTGGCACAAGGCAAAATGAGACGTCTGACACACCAGTCAAATGCCCCCCACCCTCCTGGGTCCCCACCCTGGGGCCTGGCGAGGTTTCACTTCTTGCATGTGCACCCCCTGCCCCATTCTCCTTGGGGGGCACCCATGGAGGGATGGGGGTGGCATGCAGCATCCTCCTGCCCTGGGCACACGGTGGTGCACACCAACACAGAGACCATCAGCTGCTTTCCATGCTCCAAGGCATCATGAGAGAGCAGCGCTGTCGGAAAACCCGCAGGGGGAACCCGCTACAGCCTGAGACCGCAGCACAGCACAGTCCAGCTCCTTGCAGCCTGCGAGGCCATGTCACTGGTCCCACCAGCAGCTGTACTGGGGCTTGCTGGGCAGGCAGGAGGCAGAACAAGTCCCAGCCCCAGCCCCATGCACTCTTGGCTGCTGAGTGATCCTTGGCCTTTGCTCCCCACTCAGACACCTTCATCCCAAACTCGGTGCCTGCTGCTGCCTTTTGATGCTGAGACCATCTCTGTCTCCAGCATGGCCACGGCTCCCTGCCTAGCATCTGGCGCTGGCTACATCTGCTGCCTCACAGTTCCTCACCCACTGGAAGAAAAGCTTTGGGTTTTCCATGCTGGCCCCAAGCACATCAAGTAAAACCTTCTTCTTTCCCCTGCAAGGAGAGCAGCCGAGCGGGGAGCCCTGGACCGGGGCCAGGTCCTCACATCTCCCCCAGCCCGCACGGACAGCGAGGCAGCCAGGCACAGGACCAGGGCTTTAAACAATACCTGGACACATCTGAAACACAAATCTGCACGAGCTCTCCTGGCAAGTAATGAAAGAGCAGAGTGACTGATTATTGCAAACACTTTCTTAAAAGCTTTTGGCAGGAGAGGACACTGCTGCCCTCGGGACAGCCCGGGTACGCAGCGCTGGGTCCCGGCTGCTCCCCGTGATGTCGGCTGGGCTCACTCCTGGCGTGTAATTCCCCAGAGGGGGAGAACGAGGAGAAAGAAAGCAGATTCCTTCTTTGGACTTGAAAGGTAAAATTCTGTGTGGATTTTAGCGACTGTGTTGCCACATCGCGGGGGAAGCTCTGCTTTCTGTACAGGGGATGGGGCTGAGCGTTAACACCTTCAGTGCCTCAGAGAAAGGCCGCACCATTTCCTTTCACAACAGGCTATAAAAGACATGAATTTAAATCCATCCCCTCCTTTCTTCTGCCATATGTACCAGACAGACTTCAGTTTTCCAGAGGTTATAAGCTGGGCATCTTTTCATCTCATCACCAGCAGATGCATCTTTAGGTAAAGAGCATCCCCCTGCCAGAGCAGAAGGCTGCTACAGCTCTCCTGCAGAAAATGCTTTTCTTTTTCTTTAACCCTGTCATTGCAAGCCATGGTACTATCTTGGCTAATGTGCAGCCAGCCTAGAGAAGTTCATGCCAAGTGGTTAAAGTCTGACAAAGTTAAAGGCAAATTAAATCAGAGCCTCGTAACTGGAAGTGGCAGGCTACTTTCATTACAGGTGGGGTGACTCGTTCCACCTACGATAAAAACTGATGGAAATTTTTAAGAATGCTCTTTGCCCCCTCCCCTTTCTTTCTTTTGGAGACTCTCTCCCACTTTGCAGTCTCTGGCTGAAATCAAAGCAGTCCTAATTTCATCCTCATTGCCCACATGCAATGAAGTCCCTCCAGTACCCTGTAAGCATCCCAAGTGGGCAACACACAGCCAGCTTCTGACCAGCTGAGGGCAGGAGGAAGAAGGGACAGTGGGAGACGAGCCAAGGACACCGGCTCCGGAACGCCGCTCCAGGCTGACGTGAAGCTGGTGCTCTCTTTTGATTTCATCTTTGCAGCCATCATCTCGGGAGATGTTGTCCAGCTGCTTCAAGCCTTGAAAACAAAAGGTCTTTCTTTTCCATCTCTTTCTTTTTTTAATGTGCAGATTCAAACACTGGATGTTAATGAGAAAGCCCTGCACGGAAGGAGCAGCAAATGGAGGCTGCTGAGAGACGAGCTCTTGAACTGAGTGCGGTTACTCTGTTCGTGCTTCTCAGACGGCCCCTCTGCATCGCAGTTTGCTGGAGCTGCCTCCTCTCTCTGGCTCTGCTTCTGTCCCTCCCTTTGCATTTGGAAGGCAGAGTATGTTGCCTCTGATTTTCCACCAATTTTATCAAAGAGAGACTGTGAATAAATAGAGCAATCTGGAGAAAAAACAGAGGCTCAGATTAGCTTCAGTTTGCATTTGCCTTGCAATTTCCCACCGGTGCTCTCCTCACCCACAGCCAGTGGATGTCATTTCTCTCGCTGGAGAAGCAGCGAAGCTGCCGGCTCTGGCAGATGTTCCTCCCCGCTCAGCCGGGTCTCTGGGGAGCAGCTCCTGGGACTGCGGCGAGAGAAGAAGGTCTTTCTGTGGCACCAGGCGCTCCCGTGAGCGATGGGGACAGGGGCAGAGGCTGATGCCCAGACATGCTCCAAGGGGAATCAGGGGTCATTAATTGCTCATCACACCCCGGACTGTCCCCAGCTTCCTCCAAGTGCCTGCTACCCTCCTGTCTCGGGTCCATCAGCCAAGAGGCATGGAGGCGGGGGAGCAGGAGGACCCCTCACATCCCCCAGCCCCAGGGTCAGCATTGGGCACAACCACTGGCTGCCACATTCCTCCTGCTCTGCTTGGCCACACTGCAGGGAAATGCTCCTGGAACAACCACAGCTCCGTCTTAGATGTTCCCACATTCTCTGCTGCTACTCCCAGGTTGCAGATCAGCCTGGGCTCTCCATCCCAGAGAGCTGCAGGAGGTGCCTCGGACAGGGCTGCCTGAGACATTGTAGGTGGCCAGATGTCCCCCCGGAGGTCGCACATCCCACACCTCTCCCGAAACTGCCCAGGGCCGCTCTGCCATGTCATCACTGGGTCCTTCGCAAGGAAGGTGCTGGCGGGCTGCCACAGCCCTGTCCAGAAACAAAGGCATCTGGCCTCAAAGCACTGGAGCATGAGGAATCTACCAAGAGGAGCAAAAAGTTAAGACATTGATTTGCAGATACCGTTATGAACCAAAGCCCAGAGCTCTGCTCATTGTAACAGCTGACATAACCGAGCTCATTATTTGTAAGTTATCTGCATGAACATTTGACACTGGGAAAACACTTGCAGTTTTCCTGAAAGACTGGCAAATTCTAGAACGAGTGTTTTTTCACACCAGAATCTAATCCAGAAACTCGTTTTTCTTTCTTGTCGGATATTTTATCTGGTGAGAGCACAGGCTGTGGTGGGCAGGCAGAGCCTGATCCTCGCTGGGCTGAGCCACTCTCAGACAGCCTACCCGCTGGAGAAGCCTGTGTGGGTGATGGAAATGGGAACACATTAAGAAACTCGTTTGGGAATGAATTCCTAGTGAGCCCACAGCTGGCTCTGGACCTATCCTGGTCCTGCATCTCCCAGCTGATGCAGTTGCAGCTGCACCCCAGGAACCTGGACACTCCTGAGAAATACAGGTTCCTCAGGGTCTTCTCCACAGGGTTTGGGCAGACTTCTCTTGCAGGGCAGATCTGAGGAACCTGGACACTCCTGAGAAATACAGTTTCCTCAGGGTCTTCTCCACAGGGTTTGGGTAGACTTCTCTTGCAGGGCAGATCTGACCCGCAAGCCACCCTTTGAGAGCTGCGTTGTAGGCTCTGTGGGAGAGCCTCTTTGTGTGGAGCATCTTTGCCTCCTCTCCTCCCCCAGCCCGGCGGTGCGGGGAGCATTCCCCTCTTGGGTTGTGTCCGTCCGGTGCACCTCAGCCCATTGCCTTTGCGGCTGTGAAGAGAAGACACCCTGACAGAGGGTGACAGCGCCAAGAAGCCGGGATGGAGAGTGGGCTGGAGGATTGCTGGGGCTGCGGGAGGTGGGAGAAGGTGTGAACCCTCCCGCTCTCCCAGCACTCACACGAGGGACCAGGGATGCCATTTCCACCCACAGACCCAGCAGTTGGGCCCTTGGTTACATCTCGTCCCTTGCTGAAGCCATCAGGAAACAGAGTCCTGGCAGCTGCCACCAAGGGAGCAGTGATGGGAAAACTCTGGTGTTCTGACAGTGCAGAGGGCTGGAAATGACATTTTGCTGGTCGGAAAGCAAGCCCCAGGTCGAAATGGCTTTCCTGGGAGCCAGGATGAGGAGCATGAAGGAGCCTTGAGATGATGCCAAGCAAGGAGGGACTGTCCCAGCCAGTGCAATCGTACTTTCATGGCAGGTGGTGGATTAAGCGCCCAGGCAGTGAGAGGCAGAGGAAAGAGGATGGCTTTCCAGGCTTTGTACAAATTGCCACAAAGCTCCCCTATCCAGGGAAATAGCCTCTGGACATCCTGGTTCTTTTCCTTGTTTGGAGGATTAATCCAGCCCCTGTAAGGAGAAGGAGAGATGGTCCCGCAGATCACAGCCAAAATGCCAGTGGGCAGCTGAATCCCGTCACTCCCAGACCAACCCCACCAGCAGTGATTTACTGCAGGGAAGATCCTCAAGGAAATAAATAAAGAGCAGGCGGTGGCCCAAGGGCGAGGAGGGATGATGGAGCGGAGAGACCCCGCGAGGGCTCTGCGGGGGGACCCGGCTGCCACGTGTCAATGTCCCTGCCACAGCCCTGTGCTTTAGATAAATATTTGAAGTGCTTGTAAATAAAGATCTGGCTCGGGAATGGGGAGAAACACTTTCCCTTCTCTCCCAGCTGTCTGGGAAAGGCGAATGCGCTGGCCATCAGCCAGGCAGGGAAGTGCCCAGCGGGGTGTGCGGGGTGGAGGTGGCGGTGGGTAGGGGTCACTGGCAAACCCAGATCTGTGGGTCACTTGTGGGGCCTGAGGTGGCCTTGGGGTGATGGGACCCCCCGAGATCACCTTTTCCAGCATTGGACATGGCACCAGCTCCAGACACACCATCACCCTCAGCCTCAGACAGGACGGACTGAATGAAAAACGTGCCTGGCGTGGAGCAGAGCGCAGAGTTTTTAGCTCCTTGTCCCTGTGAGCCTCCACACCGCAGGGAGAACAGCCCCATTTTCCTTCCCCTCCAGCACCCCGTGCCTTTGGCCCCTTCCCACTGCAGGGGAGTTTCCATTGCTCCTCTCAAACCGCAGCCCCGTGCTCGGGAACCTGAAACCTGTGTTTGCTGGGGAGAAGAAAATCAGATTGTAGGAAATGCAGCACATGAAAAAAAAGCAGGGGGAGTGGAGGGGGGGGGGGGGGGGGGAAGAAGCCATTTTTTTATTGCTCCCAGAATCTCTCGCTGCGGTTCGAAACGTGCTCCTCGCGCCAGCACGCCGCGGGACAGCACGGCCCCCGGAGCAGCCTCTTCCCGAAGGCATGGCAGGGGTTTTGGGGTGGGGGGTGGGCGCTGGGTCTGGAAGGGGGTGGCAGGGTAGGGGGGGTGGGTTTTGCTCTGGGATCTTCCCCCCGCCTCCTCTCCCTCATTTATTTATTTATTTACATCCCAGCACATTACCTAATCCCTCCCATTTTCCATGGCTGTCACAACCCCACTTCCACAGCCAAGACACGACGGAAAATATGTTTGATTTTTTTTTTCTTTCCTGGCAGGTACCCGATTTCTGTTTTTTTCAAGAAAAAAAAGCCACCATCACTTCTCTCCAGAAATGCAGCAGCAGTCCTGGTTCTCCCCGTGCTCATCCCCGGATGCCTCCCTGCCCCGGCAACTTGGCACCGCACGACTCCTCCAAGGAGCCAAAGGCTGGGCAAGAGCTGGGCTCTGTAAGGGGAAAGGTGAGCGTTCATTGTTTCTTGAGGAAGGCAGCAGGACCTGGTGGGTAGAGAAGGGGGGTCCCAGCCAGAACCACTGCCTTTCTTTTTATTTCCCCCCTCTCTTTAAAGAGATCATCCCAGATAATTAATTTCAGCTCATTCTGTCTACCCAATGGGAGCAACCAAGATGTCAGCGTCATGACACCCAGAGCTCTCAGGGGGATAAAACTCCTGCATGCCTTCAACCAGGTAAAAAAAGAAAGAGCAAAATGTGTGCTCTCACTGATGAAAAACCTCGCAACCCCATGGGGGGACACCAAGACCCCCAAAGGTGAGAGCCATGGGGAACCGGTCCCATGGCTCCCCTGCCCCCTGAACCTACATCGCCTCCTCCTCTGCCGTGTGTCCTCCTTTTCCTGCTGCCAAACGATTTGACACCCTAATTACAACACTTCAGAGGGCTGTATAATTAGCAGGCATCCCCACAGCGCTCGATTGCAGAGGCTGGGGAAGAGGGGCCCGATCCTTTTCCTGCTGAGGTGCCCTGCTCACAAGGGGAGCTGGTGCTGGCTCACAAAGGATGGTCTTTGCTCAGCCCCTTGCAAGGTTGCAAGGAGAGGAAAGGTCCTTATTCCAAAAAGATGGGTGGGCAACATGGACACCCCAACTACCCTAGGCATGCCAGAGCAGGGCTCTGGGCAAGGTGGGTGCACTGGGGGCTCCCTCTCTCCCCCAGGGACCCAAGGGTCAAACTGGGTGCCCACGACCCTGCTCTGACCTGGCCAAAGGGCACTGAACTGCCACCACCACGCTTGCTGCAGGGTGTGAAGCTCTGCCGAGCAGCCTGGCTCTCCCTGGGAAGGACCAGCCGGGGCTGCTGCCAGGCTGCCCGGCCACATGCAGACAGGTCCAAGCCATGGCCACAGGCTGCATCTGCACCCAGCGAGGAGACAGACTTGTCCCACCGGAGACCCAAATTGGAACAGACAAGCAGCGGAAAATGGCCTGTGAGGAGCCTGGAGCGGGGACGGCAATATCAGATATCAGCCGAGCAGAAGGGGCCGGGAAAAGGGAGGCAGCGGGACCCCTGGTCCGAGGCTGGACCACCCCGCCAGCATCTGCCTTGTGGTGGGGAGCCTGATGAAAGCAGAGAGGACACGGGCACGTCCTGCAATGAGCAGGATTGACACCCAGGTAGGAGTAAGCCTGGAAAAGTGTGAAAAATGGGAATTGTTGAGTTGGAAAGCACAAGGTTAGAGAGGTGAAGAAGGGAGCTGCATCCTGGGGAGAGCAGTAAAGACAAAGAGCGCTGGTACCATCACTACGGGGCTTTGCAGCATGCAGGGAACCCACAGATGTCACAGCTCCTCAATGACCCCAACCAGGCCACTTCTCTGGGGCCCTTCTTTCCAAGTGACCCAAGAGAACACGACAGGGCAAGACTCATCCAGCAAGACCTTCCCAGGAAGAGCCACCAAGAGCGATTTGAGGATTGCCCCCAAATTCAAAAGCTTCAGCTGCAGCTGTTTAAGAACCATGTAATATTCTTCACGGAAAGCAGCTGGATTTCTGCTAATTTAAGCCAAACCTCTCATGTGGTGATAGTTGGCATGGTCAGTCCTCCTATGGACGCTCAGAAACAAACAGAAGGAAGAAGAAGATGATGCTGAAGGTAAAGCAAAATAACAGATTTTAAGTTTGGGGTTATCCTCTTGGTTTGCTTTGTTCCCTTTGATTTTCATTTCTCACAATTGTGGAAGCCAGCGAAGCTGAGACCTAGCCCCATCCCTGGATATAAGCATAGAAATTGTCGTTTTGGCCTCCGAGTTTAGTAAGGGGGAAGGATGGAGCTGCTGGTTTCTTCTGCTGCTCGGCTGCGTTTTGGAGGAGCGCGTGTGACTGGGGAGTGCCCGCAGGCAGAGCAGAGCGTCGTCAGACAAGTGAGCCCACCGCTCATCTGCTGCGCAGCTGCAGGGGAGGGCTGTGTTTGCACACCTAATGCCTGGAAACGCTGGGGCAGGAACACCGGAGGGGCTGGGGGGCATTTACAGGCTCCAGCCCGCACTGGCCACGCTCTGCAGCAGGGAACCCTGCGCAGGCACAGGGACACTCGTGTCTTTGCTGGTGCTTGAACTGTCTCCGCTGAGCTCTATGTTGGTGGTAGTTGCGTGTGCAAAACGCACCGGTCCTCGCTCTCAGCAGGCTGAAAACCCATTGCTCGTGCAGCCCCTCGCTGTAGCTGCTGTTCTCCCTTCTGCCCCTCCGCACCCGCCCCTCTCCGTCCTGCCCCGGCCATCAAAGCTGCTGGCTGCCTGTTATCCTCCTCATCCTCCCTGGAAATGGCAGCGATGCTTATGCAAACTAGGAAGCAAAGGCTTTACTGTGCTTTTCCATCGTGTGCAAACGGCTGGGGGTTATGTGGAGCCGATGCGAGGCTTGCGCCAAGATCCAGCTTTGCAGCCCCGCTCCCAGTCGGCCGGCTGGACAGATGAGCCAGTTTAGAGTTTCAACCACAAGCCACACGAAAGAAGAAACAAAACAAAGGGGCAGAGAGACCGTGACCTGAATTCAACTTGGGGGGGCTGGTGTCTCTCCGTTCCTGCATCTTACCTTTGTTTTTGAGGGGTGATTCCGCTCCACCCCTGCTGAACAGCCCACGAGCTGGCACAGGCAGGTCTGTGGAGCTCCACGTTTTTGGTGTCTCTGTAAAACATCCCCCTCATCCTATTCCCGCAGGCACGCTGGGCTGATGGCCCAGGAAACGCATTCATTTGAAATGCAGAGCTTGGCCCCCTCTGAGGCAGCTTCCTTCCCAGCTCCCACACTGCAGAAAGGTTTCGATCGATCTAATCTTCGAATAAAACCTCCTGCAATTCTTGCAGGCTTTTTTTTCTTGTTTCCTTTCCCGTTTGAGCTGACAGCGTCAGATCTGTATCTCGCCAGTGAGACACAGTCTCGCTTCCACCCCTGCAGCCTTGCTCGCTATTCGGAGGTTGCCCCAGAGCTCCCCAGCAGCGAAGGGATGGGGGAAGCATGGCCAGTCCCTTCCTCTGCCCTTGCCCACTACCTGGGGCTGCTCTAGCGCTGGGGAGCCAAAGGAAATACCTGACATTCCTACTCCATGCTCTCATTTCTCAGGCAGGCCCCTCACGTCGAGCTCACTGGGCTCCTGTCTGATTGTTCAAGGAGATTTTCTCTTTCCAGGAATGCCATGGTCTCTGCTGGTTCCTGTCGCTGACCAGGCAGGCGGCTCTGCCCGGGGTAACCTTGCAGGCACAGCGCAGCCTTTGGAAACAGGAGGGGGGATGGAGGAGGATGGAGGGGACACGGGAGTGTCCCGCTGCTGTGCGGGGGTCAGGCAGCACCCCTGCTGAATGGACAGCTGGGAGAGAGGGATGGTGCTCGACTCGGGGGCTGCTTTTCCTTTCTGTCCTGTGTTGGTAAGAAAAGGGAAAGGAAAGGGTGTCACTTCTTTATTTCTTTATTTCCCCCTCTGCCGCTGCTGGCCGGCAGCTGTGCACAGCTCATCCAACATCTGGAGTCTCTTGGCCACCGGCTGGGGCTTTGGAGGACGTGTGCGCTCGTGCACACACTCGCTGAGCTGCGGCACGCCGGGTTACGGGAGGAATGTGACTCCGGCCGGGGGAGCGGGGAGCTGTGCCGCCCTGCGCAGCCAGCCGCCGGCTCCGCCGTACCCCTCCTGCCCGCAGCCAGCGGGACGGCAGACCCTGCCCAGAGATGGGCGGCCTGGGGTGTCTCGGACAAGGGCAGAGGTGCCAAGGTCTGCCGGGGGCTTTGTGCAGCCCCTAGACCGGGTGCAGGGCTGAGACAGGTGAGCCAGTGGGGCCACACTCAAATTTCCATTCCTGTCCCCCTTGCTCCACTCGTGGTTCCCAGATGTAGGAGGCAGCGGCCAGCACGAGGAGCATTCCTGCAGCAAGGCTTGGGAGAAGCTCAAAGCCTGGGGAAATGCACAGCCGGGACAGGGGCTGCTGCCAGCATCTCCTTAGTGCTGTGGGGCTGGCAAGGTCCCTCTGCCATCCCTGGCAACCCCAACACCCTTCCACCCCACCAGCCGCCACTCTGGGGGTGTCTGAAGGTGGAAAACATCCAATTGCATGTACTGAGCGCAGCATGGAGACTCCGGGGAAAATGGGGAAAATCCTCTAGGTCTGTGTAACAGCCAATATGAGGGCTGGGAGGCAGCTGGATGTTGAAATTTGGGGCGTGCATGCTCATGGGACCCTTTTTGCCGTACTGGCTATGGCGCCAACTGTGCCCACCTTCGGAATGAGGCGTTTTGTGGCCTGTGGGTTGCTCAGCTGTAAGCAGCAAAATAAAATTTTGCCCTGAGTTTTGGAGGGATTTTGCACCACTGAACCCACGCTGCCGTTCACTGCACCACGGGGCTCTCGGCTGCTGTGTCCATGGAAGGGAACATGGTCCGTCTGTCCACGGGCACTGGAGCAGGGCAGGAGCGGCTGGGAACCCGCTGGTCCCCTCCGGTGCTGGCGCTGGCCGAGCAAACCCTGGCTCCGCTCGCCTTGGCTGGGGCCGCAGCCTATTTTTGGAAACTCTCGAGACTTCCAGGGAGGGACCCGCCTTTTCTTTCCCTTCATTCATTGACGGGGTCATTTTGATTTGTGACGTGTTTGTGCAGGGATTTTTTTATTGTTATTATTTATTTATGTCCTGCCTTTTTTCTGTGGCATCAGATAAGCGGAGCCGAAACACAGCCAAGGCAGAGGTGAAGCCTCGGGCTCGCCTCTTTGGGAGAGCAAAAGCAGCCAGGCCGCAAACACGGCGGGGACGTGAGTGTCTCTGCCACGAAATGTCTGTTCTTTGTATCTCACTGGTGGCATTTGCCAGATTCGGGGATGCGGAGAGAAGGAGAGAGCCGGCAGGCTTCCACCTGGGCCACAGCCTGATTCCCCACTGCCTGGCAGGGACACTGGGAAAACTGCAGTTTTCTATGAAACTGGGCTCCAAGACTGAGCCAAAATGGACCAGCCTGCCTCTGACTGGGGACATTGGACTACTTATTCCCTTTGCCACCTACTCCACAGATTCCCAGCCCAGCCTTTTCCTTGCTGGGGGTCTGCCTTCTCCCTGCTCCAGGCATCCTATGTGACACCCAGATCCCATTTCTGGGAAGACCCTAATTTCGCAAGAATTGCCCCAAAACACAGATGCAGCTGTTCTACTTGGGATGAGGCAAAGGACTCGAAGAGCTGGGTCATGACAGACCTGACTTTAGGAGCAATTGACCCTCTCCGCTATGATGCGGGTTCGACCTTGACCTCTCCGGTGACAGTGGTGGAGGGCAGAGAGGGCTGCCCGATTTGTGACCCGCTGGAGATGGTGACGCTAACTTGGCTGTCCAAGGAGAGCCAGACTCCTGGCCTGCCCCAGAGGATGGCTAATCGTGTTGGGGATCAGTGGGATGCTCTGTGAACATGATGCCTCACACAGCCTTGGTCACAGGTCCCATGTCTCTGCTGGGGTGTGCAGTCTTCCCCAGGGACCCCACCTCCCCCCAGCATAAGTGGGGAAAGCAGAAGGGGCAGGACTTTCCCCATAGGATCAGGGCTTTATCCAGGCTGTGCTGGTACAAATCATCATGGCAGAGGGGCCGGGGAGACCAATGCAAGCCCCAACCCCCTCCTGGGCTCTCCTCGTGGAAGGGATCATTGCCGGTGGTGGGATCACCCTGGCTGGTGACCATCCTCTGACCCATGCCAGGAGAAGGGACACCAGGAGACCACACCAAATTTTCCTCTTCCCAGGGCTGGCTTGCCCTTCCTCTGTGCTGCCGGCATCCCGTGCTGCGCAGAGGGGCTGGCAGCTCACCTGGAGATTGGACCCCCCCAGTGTGGCCAGCTCGGCAGGGGTCCTGGCCAGTATGGTGCCGCTGGGCTGGCCTGGGGCTGGACTGGGAGCGGAGGCAGGAAACATGAAAGCAAGCTGGGCTGTGCTTGCCAGTGCTGGAGCTGCAGCGCGTACAGGGACTGCCACGTCTGTGAGCAGGGACAGCAGGGCCTAAATATGCTCCTTACCCCTTGCCCCCCTCTTCTTCTTCTCCATATGGCCTCTGGGCTCACAAGAAAGGGGAGAAGGGTCTTGGGGAAATGTCTGGATGAACCACAGGGCCATAAAGCCCTGAGCTCATCCAAGGAGCTGCGGTGGATGCTTGGGTTCCCATGGTGAGAGGAGTGGGGAGTCCTGGGGGTGTCTCTGCAAGGGTCCCCCCCTCCTGCCATGCTCCTTGTCCCTGCACCACTGCTCCAGCCAGGCATCAGGCTCTACACTCCCAGCCACGCATGGCAGGGATGGCCCTGCACCATGTCCCACAGCCACCAGGGTTTTTCCCTCTAGGGAAACTGTATCCTTGGGGAAAAGTGCCACCAGATTCCCCGGTAGGAGAGCACCAAGGTCCTGCTCAGCTAAGGGGATTGGAGGTGGCACTGGAGCGAGTTGGCTGGTGGGGAGGCTGATGGGGGCAGCCACTCTGCAAGGACACAGTAAGCAAAAGCAAAGCTCCCAAGCTCCGTCTGCAGGACTTTGACATGTGAAAGTGTTTATTTCATCAGATGGAGATGGAAAAACAAAGCCCCAGCAGAGGCGGTGGAACAAAATCCCCCACAACAACCTCTGGCCGGGAGATTCCAGCTCCCATTCCTGCAGCACTCTTCTGCTTGGGACCCAACACACACGAGGTCCGCGGCTCCAGCCCCTCCAAGGAAACAACAAAGACCAGGGAAGGGCAGTAATGAGTCTGCGAACAATTAACACGCAGTCCGCTCAGTTAACCTTGGGGTAAAACTGGGACTGGTGATGCTTCTCCAGCTCAGCGCCAGAGAAGCTGTGAGTAGGCTTTGGTCTCAAGAAGCAAATGCAATAAAATAGTTGAAATATCTCTAAAACAGTGGGATGGAGTGGACAACAGGGCAGAGGGGAGCAGCAGGCAAGTCCCACAAAATGGCATTAAGTGAAAGTACCTGTTGAAGTCTCAACAGCTGATGCATCTCTGCACCCTCCTCTTCTGGAGATGGGCTGGCAGAGGACTGCTGGCGCAGGACTTCTATATTCCCATCATGGGACATCAGGCCACACAGTATTTGCAAGGCCCTTTCCATCGGAAGAGCTCAGGGTGCTTGGCATGTTCTTGGAGGTGCAGGCTTGGAGAAGGGCAGCCAACTGGGGCCCTCCGGGGTGGGACTTGCGCCGCCCCAGCAGTCAGCTGCATTGGCTAGGAATAGTTACGTGACTTTCCCAAGCTCCCCAAGTGACTCATAGACAAGGCTGAACCAGATGTCAGAGTCATGACTCTGGGACTGACTGGTCTTGGGATCTCCCAACTCTTTGAAAGAGCAGATGTGTTGAGAACCGGACTTGGCATAAGTGTCTGGGTTTTGGAGCAAAGAGAGGAAGGAGGTAAACCAGAGATAATGTCAACTGCTTGGAGGTGGTGAAAGGGCCCGTCCAAGGTTCAGAGGTCAGGTGCATTTCTGTTTTGCCTTTTACACATGAAAGCAGTCAGACAGAGAGGCTCTGGCTCCAGGGGAGATGTGCAGTGATGCTCGTTCCAGCCCTCCTCACGCGATCCCACTGCTCCAGGCCAGTGAAATACTCCTGTAGAGGTGGAACAGCAGTTTGAGAAGACATCAAACACCTTCATCACCTACTGAATTCCTGGCTTTTCCTCCGATACATGCTAAGAACGGTCCAGAGAATGCCAGCAAGGGGGGGTGCGGGTAATCCACGGAAAGGGAACAAGGCTGAGGACAGCCTTCATTTCCCACTAGCTGCAAAACAGCAGCTATATATATACATACATATACACACACAATGTGTCTGGAAACTCGCAGGGAGATCCAGCCAACATGGCTCTACATCACTCCATCAGGCACTTTACGAAGGAGCTCTGCACTGTAACACCCAGGCTGAAAAACACCTTCTTGATCTCGCTGGGCTCCCAACTGCTCCCACTGAGGACCTGCCCGTGCTAACACAGGCAGCTGACCTCTCATGCCCAGCTCCTGTGCAGGCAGCTGAAGCTCAGACCTGCCCTCCCTGCCCGCTGCGCAGCAGGGACCCCGCACAGCGTCACCCCAGTGATGTGCCTGGCAGAACTACGGCTGGGAGAGTCGAGCCTGGACTCGGCGGTTACCAGGCTGGCAGTGCCTTGGGTGGGGAGGCTAGAGAAACCGGGACAGAACGTGGGGAGAGGACAGCAGGTGATTTTCAAGGAAGAAATTTTTTTGCGATGGGGGTGATGGAACACTGGAACAGGTTGCCCAGAGAGATGGTAGATGCCCCAACCCTGGAGATATTCAAGGTCAGGTTGGACGAGGCTCTGAGAAACCTGTTGTAGTTGAAGATGTCCCTACTCATTGCAACAGATGTGGACTAGACGAGCTCTGAAGGTCCCTTCCAACCCGAACTATTCTATGATTCTAATGGAGCTGGTGAAACGAACACACAGAGCCGGTTTTGCTTTCCAATGTCTGGAGAAAATCCATGAAGACCGCCGGATCTAACGGGGTGCAGCACCTCGGCTGCAAGCCATGAGGCCTGGTGCTGACGTGACAGAAGTTTGTCCTTCTCTGCATTGCACCCATGGAGCAGAACACGTTCTTTATTTCATGAGTTAACACAGTCTCTCCCCTGTGCCTGAAGCACGTGCTCTGCTCAGCTTGAGATGTTTCTGAAGGATGGGAAAAGTTGGTAGCTCCGTTTCCCTCTCGATGCTTTGGCTGTGAATCCCCTCAGCTCCCCTGTGGCCGCAGGGCTGGGCAGGCGAAGGTGGAGTCCTGGAAACGTCCTGGGGATGGACAGAAAGCCAAGAAAGTTTCCAAGATGGAAGCCATCCAGCATAAACACAAGGGTTGGGCATGTGTGTGGTCTCCATAAATTAAAACTACTAATTGGCTTGAAAGTGCCATTAAAAAGAGTATGGTAAGGCCTCATAACCAAAGCTAGTGTGTGTGAGCTAGGTCTAAGGGATGCCGGTTCCTCGGTGCCCATCGCTCGCCATAGGGTGAGCAGCCGAGAAAAATCCTTCCTGACACATTCTCCAGAAATATCCCTCCTGCTCCCTCCTCAGCACCCTCCAGTGATATCTGCCCCTGTCAACACACACACGCTTGTTCGAAAGCTCGCTAGCAAAAAAGAAAATCTCCTGAAAGTAGCAGGTGTCCTGAAGTCCTGTCAAAATACATCAGCGCTGTCTTTGGAGCGCGGCTGGCCCTCGGAGCCTGGCCTGACCCCGGGATCCAGCCGCGCCAGGCTGATCCCTGCAGCACCGCCATAATTAGGGCTTGGGAACGAACGGCGCCGGCAGAGAGGAATTTGCAACACTGCGTGGTTGTGCTGCCGGCCCTGCCCTCACCGGCTTGCACCGACTCCAGCACCCGGCCGTGCATTACCGGCACAGGCAGGGGAGCATGGCGGCAGGGCACCCAGCTCCTGAAGAGCGTCCCAGGGATGCGCCGGCTGCCAGCACAGCTCGTGGGGACCAGCTGGTGTCTGAGCACCGGGTGTCTGGCAGCCGAGCATCCCCCGTGCTGCAGCAGAGTCCTGAGGTGTCGGCGGGGCTGCAGAGGCGGTGGGGACTGACGGCAAGGAAGGGGCCACGCGTCCCACTGGGAGGGGAACTGGACGGTCAGACGGGTGTCTGTAGGGTGGCTGCGAGCTTTCTCACCCACAATTAAAGGAGCAGGACATGCTGAGGAAGATCCTTCATTCAAACAGAGTCTGCTATAAATCTTTGAGAGCTGGACTGCCAAAGAGATTGAAAAGGGGTTAAGCACTCATTTCTCCGAGGCTGACGGAGTTCAGTGCTTGTAGCCTGGAGGTTCTCCAAGGGGCCTGATGTTTTATGTCTTTGGGATGTTTTTGTCTTCCTTCAGTTGTATTCAGTGCTGGTATTGTGTTTATATCAGCAAAATCCTGGATTATTGCCTCTTTTTTTTTTTAACAAACATCTGTTGCTTCTGCTTGTAGATTGTCGTACCACTGCATCCTGCCAGCGGGGAGAAGCTCCAAACAGAGCGTGGGTGGCAAACATGATGCTACATGGCAGGCAGCGGAGCTCGGCGGAGAGCTCAGCCACTGTTCTGGGTGACACACAGCAAAGCGGCTCTGTCTCAGCTGCTCCGTAAGAAAAGGCACCACTGCCTTCATTCAGGGAACTACATGAAGCTCCCTGCTGTGATGGATAGCAAAGCCGCAGGTCAGAGAGCTTGAGCAGAAATAGCTCATGAAGTCTATTCTGGCGGGGTCCCAGAGCACCCCATGGCTGGAAACTTGGTGGGAACACAGCCCAGAGGAGAGGGGCTGGGCACAGCTGGGCTGGCAGGCGGCCATGTGCCAGGTTGTCCCTCCTGGATGCTCATCTGCTTGGAACCGGGCAAGCGTCAGGCGGACGACCCATTGCATCAGTGTGCCCACAGGATTTCAGCGAGGGAACTTCTTCCTCGTGCTCCCCAATGGCCTGGTGCCTTGCTGGGAGATGGCATAGCCTCATCTGCTGGGGCTCCCATCCCCACCCGGCTTCCAGTGCCAGCCCCAGCCCTCCCAGCTCACCCGCCTGGTCCTCTGCACTACCAAACCCTGCCCCTGTGCTCCATTCCCCATCACCCGTGGCATCGCCTCCCGCTCCCGGACCAGTTGCCAGGGCATGAAGCCACCACAAGCCAAGGGAGCCCATCACCCCCCCTGCCCACACACACCACCCCGCCGCTGTCCCCTGCATCCCGAGACCGGTACACAAAGAGGAATGTGAGCAAACACAGACCCCACCTGGCACCCTCCCACCCCAAATTCCACTGAGCGCTGACAAGGGGCTGCTGGCAAGCAGCAGCAGTTTCAGTCAACTCCGTGTTTACTTATGAATTCCAGCCAAAGAGGTGACAAAGCCCTCCAAGCCCCCAGGCTTTTCACCCCTTGCACCCAAGCATCTCCCCCCTGCCCGGGAGCGAGCAGCTCCCCGTGTCCCGGGCACAGCTGCCCTCTGCTCAGTCATTTTTCCTTCCCTCCCAACCACCAGGCTCTCTGCTCGCCTGCCTGACTACCTTCTTTTCCCTTCTCTCCTCATTTACTGGGATAAAATATTTCTACAGAAGAAAATGCAATCAAATCAAAAGAGAAATGGAAACAAGCGCCTCAAAACTTGCTAGACAGGCATTTTCTGTGCAAGATCAAGGGCCAAATTCTGCTTTCATCACACTGGAGAAAAATCTGGACTATCTCCTCTTGAATTAATGGCATTCCTTTTTAAGGGGAACAGAATTTCATTCATTCGCACCTCGTACAGCAGCAGAGGGGCCATTAATCCTTACGGCTTCCAGTCACGTCTCTCCTGGTTCGCAGCTCCAGCGAGTCCTGCATGGGAAGTCCCAGATCATTTTCTCGCATCCTTCCTTGTCTTGTCAGCTCATGATAAACAGCATCTCTTCCCAATCCCAAATGTACAAGCACACTGAGTGATTACATCACCTCCAAAGCCACTCCAATAAGATAAAATGTAGCTCGCATCCAATTTGAGTAATTCTCCATTCCCCATCGGGCTCTCTCCTGTCATGTGCAGCAGTCAGGGGCCAACTCCTGGTGTCTGCTGCAAGGCATTCAACCTGCAGTCCCTTCCTTGAATTCAGGGATAGTTGGTCCAGATCCCTGCCAGAATCGCCGCTGGGGAACACTGACCTGCTGCGGCAGACGCTTGGTGTTGCTGCCAGGGAGAGAGGCTGGACTTGCTCCCTGCCAACAGCAGAGCTGTGGAACCTTCTTCCCGACACCACTTCACAGCCCTGAGAAGAAGGTGGGTGAATGCTGGAAACTCTGATTATCTTCTGTGCTACTGAAAGGGGGAGAGGGACCTTCAAATACCTGCACCTCAAAACATCTGGGCTAGCCTCCCCTTGGTATGGCAGTATTGCACCCACATCTGCCAGGTGCCCTGAAGCACCTTCAGGTGCACCTCAGTTGCCCTGACCAGCCCCACCTGGGATGCCAGCCACACCCCTGCCCATGGACCCTGGACTCTATTTAAGCTCAGCCCCAGGATACCCCTTCATTGCTTAGGCTGGAAGTGTACCTCTTGCTCTGGTTTCTGGATGGGCCTTGGCCATGTGCTGAAGACTGTATTCAGTCCCATTTCTGGCTGCTTTTGCTCCTGACTGGGCTTGCTGGATGGACCTTGGACATGACTCATCACTCCCTGGGGCTCTCTACGTGCCCTGTTACCAGCACCCAGCTCTACCCGCTGTGCTTAGTGCCTGTGGGGTTACATCCTATCAGTGTGGATGCCCCTTGTGTTGCCATCACCCTTGGCTACTGGCTCATCCTCCACCGCAATCTTGCTCTTGTTACTTCATGACAACGGTGTGACTTCTTCCCTGATCACTGTTTTTGCTCCTGGACTTCACTTCTGGTAGGACAAGAGCTAATATTTTCTTTACTATTGTGGTTTTTTGCTGAAAAATACAATGTAAGTACAAATTGGTAGCAGTATTAATGATAAATAAGGTGATATCCCTTAACGTTAAGGTTTCTGTCTATGTAAAGATGGGTTCAGGTGTAGGACCAAGCTCCTTTTAAAGCTCAAGCTGGCATCCAAGGCTTGGAGTCCTGTCTTTGTCAGTGCAGAAGGTCTCGTCTTGCTTTCCAAAGGGAAGCTCCAAAATGGGCAGTGGACAGGTACTGTGCTGGCTGCGATTGTGTGTTGGTGTAATACCACTGACATGAGGAGTAAGCCATGCCCATGCATTAAGGCATATGCTGGACTTGCTCGGCAAGTACTGTAAGGCCAGAGAAGACTTTGTCTGTGCTATCAGGAGGTGTCTGACTCTCTGTGTGGTGCTTTCAGCACATGGCTGGGAACACAAGATCCTTGGTGGTGTTGGCCCCTTCACCCCAGCAGCATCCCCAGGAACATGAAGGCCATATCTTAAGAAACATAGCCATGGGACAACCCAGTGATTGTGGAAATAAGCCCCACATATGGCACACAGGGTCACTGCAGGAAGCCCTTCCAGAACCCTGCTCCGAGCCTGCCCAGGGCAAGTGCGAGGGAGCAAGCCTGGCACAACCAGCACCCAAAGTCACACTGATCGCACCTCAAACACCTCTGAGGTGGGCACCATTACTTATTCAGATCAAGGGGCAGCAAATTAGTAGTGGATTTTTATGTGGACAAACACTTAAATCTCAGTGTGTCTACACTGGAGGGTCAGCAAGGTGTCATCAGGGAGTGAGGAATTCCCTCTTAACACCTCTGAAGAGCCTAGCAGGAAAGGCTGAGGCCCAAGCCAACTTCTCAGCAGTGCCTAGTAGGAAGACAATGACTGCCAAAGCAATAGCCCGGCTGCCTTCTAGGACCTTCCTTCCCAAGGTATGGGAGGGAGCATGCATCAAAGCACCGTAGCCTTTGGGAGTGGGTGTGGGATTCAAACAAGGGCAGGAGGATCTGGCAAGTTGACATTAGTCTAGGAAAGGCTGTGGTTTTCTGGGTACTAAAATGAGCTGTGAAAGGAGAGCTGCCTGCCAGCCTTAGGGGAGGGCTGGGGTGCAGATGGGGAGCAGGCAAGTGAGTGCTGCTTTGCCTTACACCTCTGGGGCTGCTGCAAGCCCCTGGGTAAATAAACAGCTCCAGCTTCCCGCCAGGTCTTAAACCTTTGCAATAAGAAACTTTTAAAAATAAGCAAACACAGGGGATTCCTGCTGTTTGCTGTCTGACTGCAGGAAGTGCTTGGCACGGGAAGGAGCACTAACTGGTGCCAGGCCAAGTGCTGCGGCAGCGTGCATCTGGAGCGGCTCTGTTGAAAGGGCTGATGTTACAGCAGGGCAATGGAGCTCACCACCCGTCTGTCGTGCTCTGCTTGTGCACAAGTGTTTAGACTGCAGGATGTCCCTGTTGTGCAAGCAGGAGGCCAGGTAGCAGAGGAGCAGAAGTACCTTATCCCAGCAGCCATCCAGCTGGGCCTGCAGAGACAGGTTCCCATGATGGGACAGAGGAGCTGAATGGGCTTTGGCCCAGCACCCCACACCAGTTCTCACATTTGGAGCAATATGATGTTGACCCATCACTGCAGATATGCTATAAAATTAGAGCAAGGGTGGAGGACAGCATCCCCTGGCCCCCACAGCGTTTTCGTTCCAGACCACAAATTCAGTTTGCCTAATTAGAGCTGGGGGTCTGTGACAAATCACTGGGAATAAGTCTGACAGACCTGCTGAGAGCCCGGCACTGCGCAGGGGGAGCAGGAGCAGGCCCTCTCGGGGCTGCAAGAACCTCTGTCCTGAGGTCAATCTGATGGGGCATGGTGATTTTCCTGCCCTGCAGAAACAGTCACCACTTAGGGCAACAGCCCAGTAAATGTCTCTTCTCACAGAAGCCCCTTGGGCACTAGCAGATCTGGGTGGGGAGGGGGTCCTTGGGCTCTCCTTGGTTTTCACTGAGCTTGATCAGCCTCATGCAGCTGGAGTAACCCCTTTGATTCACACAAATTTCTCCAGACACACTGGGGTTTATGCTCTACTGGCATTTGCATTTCTACAGTCTGGACACAGGCTGGGAAGTTTTATTAAGTGGATTCTAGCAAAACAGAAGGCAAGGAATAAAAATAACTCTTTTTCTGGGCTGGGTTGATTATCCTTGCGCCGGCACAGATCCAGGCCAGCTCTATTGATTTTTAAGGAGTAACTGGGTTTATGCTGGTATAACTACGTCCCCAGAGCTGCATGAAATGTTCACAACAAAACCTGAAATTACATGGAACCAGCAGCGCTTCACTGTTTGGAGGTTTCATTACAAATTTGAATCTCAGACCAAGCTTGTCAAAAGATTCCTTAAGGTTCATGAACCTTTCAGTCAAGCCTTGGCCTCGAGTCAAGCCAAGCCTGAGCTGATTTATAGCTTTGCATGGAAATAATGTGGAATCAGTGGTTTTTGTTTGGTCTTGAAGTCGAAGCTCGATGCTTGCAGCCGAGTTTGGCTTTCAAGAGGTCAATTCTCTTTGAAAGTCGAGCTCAAACCTGAATCTGCAGTGGGAGCTGTACGAGATGTTGTCTAGATTAAAAACACAGGCTAGATTTGCAAAGGTAATGAGGGTGGTGATTTTTTGCACAGCCCTCTGAGTATGAAAGCAGCAAGGTCTGAGCTGTGCTGCTGCTCCGTGCTGGAGGAGCTGGATGAAGAATCAGATGCGATTCATTAGGACATAGGGGCATGTTAAGGATCATTTGACTCAGCTGGCTGCTGAAGTGAGCTAAGTACTATTAGTCCTAATCTCTGACAGTCCCCTCAACTGCCTCTCGGAGAGGCAGGAGATAGCAGTGTTCTTCTGATACTCCACTTTGCACTTCAGAGACGGTGTGGTTCCTGCTGGTTATATATTGCCTGTGGGATTAAGATTCACAGGCAGCAGTGGAGCAGTTGACAATGTGGTTTGGCAGCGCCGAGCCAGCAGCACACGCCTCCTCCCCGGCCAGTGCCGAATGCAAAGCACTCGCGGCAGCCCCGGGAGGAGAGGGATGCAAAGCTCGCTTGGCTGTGGGGGGCCATGCACGCTTGGAGCTAGCCCAGCTGGCCTGGCTTGTTTCTTTTTGTGGCCAATTTGAGATGAAGAAAGCCAGGAATGGTACCTTCCCCATCATCTGTAGCATTGAAATGGCCATGCCTTGGTAGTATCTGGTTCCATGGAGGGCAATGTGACCCATGGTATGTGCCAAATCATGCTCTGACATGGCTCTACAGGAGTATGGGCTTTGCCTGGGCTTGGTTTTGACCATCTGTATGAGAAGACCTGTGGTGTTTTAGCAGCAGGTGAGAGCCTGGTGTGGGGCAGGGGAGAGAGGCATTTCTGCACCAGAAGAACAGCAGCAGCCTTGGACTCTGTGCTGCCACGCAGCCCTTTCCTCAGAGACTCGTGGGGTGGGGAACACAGCCTCCCCTCTGAGAAGCCCCCAGTTAGGAGGCTGGGTTTTTCAGTGTGGTGTGGCTGTTATTCTGATGTTCTGGGGATGCCTGGAGCATCTAGATGCAATCAGAGCTTTACTATGTCCCCAGCCCTTGCCAGAAGGAGCTGGCCTGGCTGTGTCCTCTAGCTTGCCGCTATGGAGGCACTTCTCAATCCACTGTTAAATCAGAAGCTGAGGTCTGCCAGGAGGCCCTGCAGAAGGCACTGCAATACCCAGGCAGGGGCTGAGGACCCCCCCAAACAAGACACAAGTCACAGAGCTGGGCCATCCTTGCTTGTCATGGAGCTGTGTCCTCAGCAGCTGTCCTGCAGCGATGGAAAACATCCCCAGAAATGGGACCCAACCTTAGGGCACTAAACCCAAACTCTCCAATTTCCCAGTCTTGCTTGAGCAGCACCACTAGCCTTCTTCCTGTGGGACTACTTAGTTGAACTTGTTGGATGGCTGGATAAGTGCTCAATAACAGCTTGTCGAGCTCTTTATTTGAATAATATGATCACAGTGTCCTGGCTGTTTAACAGCAGTCTTGTTTGAACGTTTTGGGGACAGAGATTCACTGGCAAAACTGTGCTTATCTAATCTGAGACTAGAGAGCAACATGTAATCTTCCTGGGCAATCACAGCTAATGAGTGCAGTTCAAATGTTAACTTTTGGCCAGCCATGCACAGAGTAAACAAGCCAAAATGAGATTAATTGAAAATCAATTGAAGGGACTTGACATGTGCTCACAGAGATGGCCCAAGCAAAACTGGAGGCTAAATTCAATGGGTAAATAACTCATTGTGAGTTATTTGTTGGGCTCTACTTAAGTGGTTGATTATGTGGTTCTTTGGTTAATTGACTTATTGAGTGGCTGGCTTGGGTTTTTGGCTGCTCATTCACTCCCTGCACATTTTTGCTATTAACTCAGCTGTTTGATGGAACAAGTAGTCTATTGTCTATTTTTTGCTGGCTAGGTTGGTGTTTGGTTGGATATTGGCTCTTGGGCTAATTGAACACATCTGTTGCTGGCTGTACAGTGGCTTGTGGGGTTCATCACTGGCTCTTTATTTTGTTGCCTGCCTGATGTGACAAACTGGGCCACTGACACAGATCAGATGCTTGCCTACCTAATTGCCCACCTAATTTCCTGCTCTTTTGTGCTTGCAAGCCAGGTTCTCACTTTTCCTGGCTGCTGTTTGGGGTTGCCATTGCCTCTTCCATGACGCTTGGGCTCCTGAGATGCAGTGAGGACTCCTCTTTGGCAAGCTGCATTGAGTGTATCATCTCTAGGACATCTGAGGATTGTCACTGGGAAGGATGGACACTTTCTGGAAGTCTATTCCCAGCTGTAGCTGTGTTCTGCAGCCCTGGCATGGCTCCATCCTGACCTTTTACTCTTTCCGTTGAATGTCTCATCACTTCTGCTGGGAAATGTGGCACAGCAGCTTTGGGGTTAGAAACAGGTGGGATGCTGGCTCAGGGGGAGGCTTCAGCTTGAGTGGGAAAGGGGACGGAAACGAGGGAGCAGGGGAGAAGAAACCTGGGAAGGAAACAACCTCTGGAAGTCTACTGAGAAACTCAATTGATTTTGACAGTCTCTCCATGCTCTTTTATTTGCTTTTGGCCCTGATCTAACTTTAATTTGGGGGTGAAAGAATAGGGTTTTTTTTTCCCACTGTAGTAAGAACTATTCCTTAGAAATGCATGCTGGGTAGCCTAGAAATCAGCATTGGGCAGTGAAATGTATGTTTGACAGCAGAGCCAGGAGCCAGCTGAGGGGACTTCATAAGAGAGAAGGGTGGGAAGGAGGGAGAGCCTTCCCTGTGCTTTTCCTCCATGTCTTGCTGGAGCACCTGAAAGCCATTAGCCCACTGGTCCCTTGGGGCAGCCTGGCCGGGCTGGGCTCTGGCTGATGTGAGAGGTGTTGACTGGAGCTGAAGCTGACTTGACAAGCCCCAGGGAGATGCTCAGATGAGCTTGTTTACAGCTCTCCTGCTCTTTCATTTCATCTGCTGTGCTTGTAAAACACTCTCACAGAGGAGACAGTGGGGTGAGTGTCCTGCTTGTCTGGGGGAGCCCAGCGGGATGCTTGGTAGTGCCGGGCAGCTGTGGCACAGCCAGGCAGTGCAGGTCCCCCCCGCAGCCCCCTGAGTGGCTTTGAGAAACCCTTTTGTAGTGCACCCTGTCCCTCAGGCTGAGCACAGGGAATGAATTGGCCCCTGTTGTGTGAGCCCTCCAGGTCAAGGTTAAAGTCGTGGCCAGGGTGGGAATGCAATGAAATCTGCTCTGGGAGCATCTGCCCCTCAGATCGCTCCGCCCTGGGCTTTGCAACCCTCAGAGACCTCATCCCCAGACAGAGCAGCCATGGGTCAGTGGACCATCCTGAGGGATGCTTGCTGCTCCTCTCGGACACATTGTGAGACCCACGGTGTCTGGGCAAAAGCTGGCTGTTTTCCCAGCTAGAGAGTTGGAAGAAGAGCATCCTCCATGTCTGGGCAGTTTCTGTTGGTCCAGCCTCCTTCCGTGATGCCACACACAAGATATCCCTTGGCTATTTTTTTATCCCCTGTTCCACATACTGGATTTTCTTGTTGAGCTGCAGCAGTATGTTTGGCTGTCAGCCCTGGTGCTGCAGAAGGAGCAGTCCCTTATGTGCAGCACTGCTCTCTTGCTCAGTGACAGGAGACAATTTTTTTGTCCTGTGATACCCAGGCCTGGTTCCCTGCAGGGGAGAAGAATGTTTGTGCCCTTGGGCAATTCTTTGGCAATGGGATGGAAGAAAGAGGTGGGATAATAAAGTACCACTGAGATAAAGCCTTCTGTCTCAGAACTTATCTTGGATTTCTTCAGCTGTTCAGTGGCCAAAACCTCTTTGTTGGATACAATCCTAAAACTTAAGAGTCCCCTAGAGCAGCCAGATTCCCTCAGCAGCTGTACATGCCCAAAGAGCAACAACTTGTTGCTCTGGAGAGCGTGAAGCTTCTGACTCCCACCACAGACTTGTCAGTAATGTCCATCTTGATGTGTCTCACAAGGGCCCATGCAGAGCCCTGGGCTGTGTGGGAGCAGGGATGAGGAGCACACCTGACACTGAAAGATCTTGCTCCAGCTATTTCATTGTGCAAGGAATATACATGGAAATAATTCTTACATTAGCAGTCAACTCGTCTTTCTCTCCCCTCCTGTCTCATTCTTTTTATTTTTCCATTTCTGTGGCTTGCTCCCCAGCAGGCAGCCTGGGCTGGGCTGGCAGAAGCTGTCCTGGGGCATGCCAGGGAGTGAGGGAAGATACTGCCTGTCTAAAGCACCCTGGAGGTCACTGAAAGGTAAGGGAAGAGAATAGGCCAAATTCTACACATTTTTGTTGCTGTCTGCAGTTTCCCCTGTCTTGGAAAACACCTGCAGGGCCATCTTGCTGGAATCCTGCAGAAAAACATGGGGCTTTGGGAAGGCAGATGAAAGTGGTTCACGAGGTTTGGATTTGTTTGTTTAGCTTCTTGGAGAGGCAGTGAGGAAGAAAAAGGTGAGCGATGGGGTGATTTCCACTTAATGTCGGCTAAAAAGGAGAAAAAGACAGAAGGAATAGAGAAGGTGTGAACAGACTAGATCAGCAAGGGATTTTGTCTGGTTATAGTCCCCAATCCTTGGACTTCAGGGGGCCAGAGATGCCTTCTGCAGACCTGGTCCTTGGCTCCCACCAGTGACCACGAGATGCACCAGCAGAGCATCCCCAAAAGCTGCCCCATCACCGTGACATGAGAATCCATCCTGGGGGTGATGCTTTTGGAAAAGCGCCCAGCTTGGGACTCGGGACAATGCATGCCCATACCCCATGGGACACCCAGCAGCTACTGTGTTCTCCCTGCCCTTGCTGTGCGCCTTGGTCCTGCTGAGTTTGATACAACTCTGACCCCTGCCATGTCCTGCCTCCTGCTGAGCTCACAGCTTGTTTCAGCCCCTCTGTGGTAGCACTGGAAGAGGGGAAGGGAGTCTCTACCTATCTGTCTTCCAAGCCAGAGGAGAAATGCTTCATCTGCCAGCAAGGCTGCTAGTGGATTTTTGTTTCAGCAGCATGGGTTGGGGTGGTAGGTGAGGGTGGTTGTGCAGGTACTGAAAGGCAAAATGTTCATGTACTGGCACTGTTAAAAGTTTAGTTACTGAGGCAGTAAAACAGGGATGCTTGTCAGGGATGCTGTGTCTGTGCTGGCCATAATGTGTCTATATTCATGCAGTCAGCTTTCTGGGGAGTACGTGGGTAACACCGAGCCTTCTGAAATGCTCCTGCAAGGGCTGGATTAGCTCCTCCTGGGTAGGTTTACTGCAATAGCTTGTGAGGATCAAGTGATTAGTGATTAAAATCAGACAGGATCTGCCCAAGAAAGGGCTGGAATTCAAATTGCCAAGCCAGCCCCCCAACCACTGGGCCAGCTGAGATGCAGCAGCTGGATCAGCCCCACCACATTGCTGCAAGCTGGTGGCACCCAAGCTCCTTTGACACTGGCACATCTGTCCTCCCTGGCTCCCGTCAGTCCCTGCCAGTGTGTTTTCTTTAGCTGTTTCCCCAGTGCAGCCAGCAGTGTGTGGCTCTGCTCTCCTGCACCCCGGCTGAACTGGTCTGAATTAAGCAATGAGTTTCTTTGCAAAGCTAAGAGCCCTCCAGAAAGATACTGTGAGGATGGGGATGCAGGGGGAAAGCAAAGGAGCTCTGAGGTGCCCTGGAGACAGCAGGATTTGTGACTGCTAAGCCCAGCACATCAGTTACCCTGGGCCTCCAAACTGAGCTTTTTAGCCACAGTGAAGTGAGGACGAGTATTAGTGTATGGATTCTTCTATAGCAAGGAAGAATTTTCTGGATGAAAGCTTTAATTATATTTATTTGGATCATGTTCACGTGCCTCCTGGGTTCACTTTCTGTGAATACTTTAAATAACAGTTCTATTGGCAGGAACACTTGTGCAAACTGCAAATTTGGGGTCAGCATCTCAGCTGATATAAATCAGTGCAGGCCTCTCCAAGGCAGCGGAGGTACACCAATTTACACCCACAGAAAGGCAGACTCCCTAAATGAATATTAAGAAATTAGTCTTGGAACTTAAACTTGGAATGAAAACCTCCAAGTGTTTGTACTGGAATCCTTACCCTGAGGCTGCAGCAGCTTTCAAATTGCAGCAGGGAGCATCAACCACTGGTCAGCAGGGATCCTGGCACCCTCCAGCATCTCCCCACCTCCTCTGTCTCCCCAGACTGCAGTGCTCTGCTCCCAGCCAGCCCTTCCCATACCGCTCACCCTCTTGTTACCACGATCCAGAGTGAGCTCCATGGTCTGGGCTGGCTGTCCCAGCTGCATGCAGAGCCCTAGCCCATCTGGGGCTTGATCCAGCCCAGCTCTGTCAGGGTTTTGGGGGTGCTGAGTTTGGAGGGCCTGAGGGATGGTAACCAGGGGGGATGGAGCTGAGCCTGGGGATGGCAAGAGAAAAAGGAGGAGAGGGGCCCTCTGATTGCTGGCTCCTGGAGGAACTGGAGCATGCCCAGAAACAATAAATGTTCAGCAATGATTTGATGCGAGTTAGGATGGAAAAGCATCACAGAGGGTGCGTCTGAGACAAGCTCTCACTTTAAACTTTGGTGAACTCTTGAACAAATTCTTGTGCATTTGCAAAGCTGAGCTCCATATGGGCCAGGGCTCCCTGGAGAGGGGCTTGTTCCATCCCTGAGGATGCAGAACCTGCTCAGGACACCTTTGGCCAGTGCTGCAGATGGAGGGAGGTGAGGGGTGGCTGGGCTGATGCAGCAGCACAGGAGGGAGCAGAGGTGGTGGATGCTGTGCGGTGGGGATGTGCTGCCTCGGCTCCCCATTATTCTGGGGGGTACTCAGGACCACACCTGGCAGCAAGCAGGTCCAGGCCTGGCATTGCTGGCAAGGTGCTTCACTGACTACAACAGTCTTTGCATTCAAAATGCTCCCCAGAGCATCTGTCTTGCATGATGAAGGCTGCAATATACTGTAAGAACGAGCTTTAAACCTCAAGGAAAAGGCAAAAGCTGCTCCCAGGTTACCATGGGTAAAATCAGAGACACAAAGTATGTTCCAGGTTTTTGTGGACTCGCCATCCATCACCTCTCTGGTCCCAGGCAGTGATGGGGATGGAGCTCCTTGTCACAGCTCGCACAGTGCAGGCTATGAGCAGGGCTGGAAGGGGGCTCGGGTGGGATTTGGGGCACCTCCCAGGAGCACCAGCACCTGCAGGTTTTTGAAGCCCCCGTTTGATTTCAGCACCCTTGGTGTGGCTGTGGGGCTGAGCTCTCCTGGGAAGCCCCAGCTCCCTTGTGGCTGGGCAGCTTTCCCTGGGCAGAAGCAAACAGAGCAGTGGGACCAGCTAGGATTGCAGCCCCTCATCACTGTGCCTCCATCGCAGGGGCACCACAGCTCGCTGGCTCTCACAGCCATTTATAGGCAAATTCTACATGTCTGGCTGGAGCCTCTGGCTCCAAAACACCTCTGAAGGGCTGCAGGCGGACAGCTCTAGAGACCAAGAGAGGGTTTTAATCCTTCACTGACCTGAACAGATTATTCTTGCTTCCCAGGCCATGCATCTCAAAGGAAGGATGACATCGGGTGTGCAAAGCAGGCTGCACCTGGCTGTAGGGCTCATTATGGATGGATGGCAGCTCCTCGACAGCAAGAGGAGTAGGAGGTGAGGAGTGGAAAAAAAAAAAAAAAGCAAAGCAGGAAAACCTCAGAAAATGTTTCCCAGTGTCTGCCTGGGTCAGACCTGGCAATTCCCTGCCTTGCCTGGCCCATTGAAGGCTGTGGTGGGGAAGGGGTTGAGGAGATGCTCTGACTTCCCATTCCCTGGTCTGCTGGACATCCCCAATACTTTCCATCCCAGCAAGTCCTACTCGGACCAGTCATTTTTGGGGGGCAGGAGACTGCTGGTCCCAACGTGGTGGTGGGATAGGGCAAGGTGTGTGGAGCATGCCTGGAGAATGCAGGCTCTTTGCAGAGGTGTCTGCACTGCTGGGGAGCCTCTGCCCCATCACAGATGTCACAGCACGCAAAAGGCACCGGGGAGGATGGCTGGCATTGCAGGGCCTGACCTCCCTGTGCTTGAGCCACCAGCATCTCCCAGGGATTTTCCATCTTGGCACAAAGGTGCAGAGCTAAGCTGGGAGCCCTGATCCCAGCTGGTCTCAGCAAATGGCACTAGGGAGCCAGCCCTGGGCATGGAGCAGTATTAAAACCAGCAAAACATCAGTGAAATTACCCCCATGCCCATAAATACCACCCAAGCCAATTAATTATCTTGCTGATCACCACTGTTCTGCATGCAGGTCCAAGGGGAGCAGCTCCCTGCCTCTCCCAGGCATCCAGAAACATAAGGAGTTATTCAGAGAGGGGAAATCCCTGTTTTGCTGCAGGGCTGGGGTGCTGGGGGAAAAAGAGCAGAGAGGAACATGGGGAATCCAGGCCAGGACTTGTCCATTTGCTGTCCACCCCCAGAGCAGGCAGGTAAAGGGCTCTGGGGTCTGTGCAGTCACCTGGAATAAGAGCAGGAGGAATGTGCAGGGGCTGTGGCCTCGCTGGGGGTGTTTGGGATGATGAGGGTTAAGAGAGGAGGGTGCAAGTACCTGCCAGGGGCTTTATGGGGAGCAGTGTCTCTCTGCAAATGGGTGTTGGGCATCAAAATAATGATGCAGTGGAAGGATGCTGCTGCTTCCTTCTCTTTCAAGGCTTGCCCAGCCCCTGGGCTCAGCAGGCAGCACCTGGCCAGCCTCACAGCCACCTTACAGAGCAATTTTCCTCCTTTTTCCATGTGGGGATTCTGCAACTCTGAGGGGAGGATGCTGTGCACAAATACCTGTGTGTGCTTGGCCCATGTATGCACAGCAAAAAAGTGTCCTAAATCAGCCCGAGCCCTCCCAATTCACTCCAGCGTCGTTTTGGGGAGGGAGCAGAGGAAGGCTGGATGCGGGTAGCCCTGCCCTCACACCCAATAAAGTGTAGCTGTGTCTGGTTTGTATCTAAAGGGGGAAAGGGAGAGAAAAAGCCTCTCCAAAATGAGATTCCTTACATGACAGCATGCTGACACGCTCCAGAGTGATTTTGGCAAGAAATGGGAAAGCTAAGCAGGAGCTGGGCTGTGCAGGATTGTGCAGGCACCCGGGGTCTGCAGAGCTGCTGTGCTCCCTGGCCCTGCATCCCAGAGCTCCCACCAGTCCTCAGTCCTGACCCTGCTGGGGCACTGCCCTGCCGAAAAGGGAACTCTATCATGCAGGGGTTTGGAGTTTTAACTTCTTCCACTCTCTCTCAGCACTGTCCCCACCCCATCCCTGGCTGTGCTGTCAGTGAGGAGGCATCCAGCAGCCTGGAGCTTTGCAGATTTGGCGTGTGCTGGCGGTGCAGGTGAGCATCCCTGTCCAGTGATGTGTTGAGTGGCCATGTGGGATCGGTAACTCTGCCTCTATGTGTCAGGGAAAGGGAGCAGGGAAGCACTAGGCTCCACTGCTAAAAGCCTCCCTTGAACCCCATCACCCCCTGGGCTCCGGGAACCCCTCGAGTTTCACCCTCGGACAGCAGATGGGGAGGGAGCAGACAGTGCATCACATCCCAGAATGTCTGGGGAAGAAACTGCACCCGAAACTCAGATTCCCAGGGAGCAGCTGCATCCCCATTGCTCTCCAAGGATGTCCCTCCAGAGCCACCCCTGTGGTTTCAGGCATCAGTTCCCAGTCTGCACCCTCTCGAGCTGCTTTGCATCCTACATTTGGTACCCGCACGTGGGGGCAGCATGTTTCGGCGCAGGGCCTGTCTATGAGCTGTTGGCCTTGGCCGTGGGCTCTCTCCCGTGCATCAGCCACGGGGCTGCATCCCAGTGGGATGGGGTCAGGGGCTGCGGGCGCTGCTCCCACTGACATGCAGGGGCTGGGGGGATTCACAGGCATTTTTTTCGAGCATCTGGTAGTTGAATATTTGTGAAGTAGGAGAGCAAACCAAACACTGAGGATCAAAAGAAACCAAACCTTATGCCTGCAGTTGCTAATAGAGTCACGAGCTGGTTTGACGGGCAGGAGGCAGCAGATGAACCCATCAGCCAGCTCCATCCCAGCTGGGCCAAACTGGGCTGGTGCAACTGGGAGCCAGGCTGATTTATGCTGCTGCTGCTCCAGCCTCATAACACTCATCATCTTCAGCAGGATCCCAATCCTGAGGTCTTTTTGGAAAATTCAAGGCTGTCTCTGCACAGGTCTGCTGCAAAAATATAGCGTTGCTCCACTGCCTGCAGACGGCTGGGGCTCGGGAAGAGCTGCGGCTGCTGCTGCCAGGGGTGTAGGTAAATCCCTGCCATCCCCATCCAGCTGGGAAAGGAGGAAACCTCCAGGCAACTGTTCCCAAATGGGCTTGGCATTTCAGAAATGCTGGGAGCTCCGTGTCCCAGCTGGCGACAGCCTTGCCAGCATCATCGGCACAGGCAACGCAGGAGACCAGGGCTCGTGCAGTCGGGGTTTACTTTTTCAATCTCTCTGCATTTATTTATTTTGTTTTATTTTAATTATTTTTAGTAATTTCTCTGAGTGCTCCCTGGGGATTTTTTTCTTATTTGGAGACTTGAGGAAAGCTGGAGCAGAAGGGAAATATTATCAGCCAAGCTGGGATTTCTACCACATGCAGGAGTTTCATAGCAGGTCCTCCGCCGTGCCCGTCACCACTCTCCACCCACACTCGTACACTGCCAAAGCCAAGAAAAGGGTTTTCTTTGGTCGCTCAGCCCTGGGGAGCACAGCAGCCTGGCTGTTCCCTGGCCCAGCTGCTATCTCTATGTGACCACCAAAGCTTTGCCAGTGACTTGCCTGTGTCCCTGCTCTGGGGCCACCAAGAGGATACTGGTGAGGACCTGCCCACCCGCTGCAGGAGGCAATGCAATGGATGTTATTTTTTTCTGCAACAGAGACAGGACCTCGAGCTCAAATATCCCAGATTTACTGGTGCTGTGGTGTCCTCTAGGCTTCTCAATGCTAATGGTTTGAGACACACCCTGGTAATGCTCTGCTGTCCCCAAAGCTGACAAACCTCACCCACTAGTGATACAGCATCAGTGTTGGCTTCAGACACGGACCCCAGGCTAAATCATCACAGTTGTCCAAGGCTACTGGTCCACCTCCTCTGCTTGCTGAGCAGGGGTTTCCAAAAAGACTTGTGGAGTCATTTAGGGGTGTGCCAGAAACTCTCACTCTGGGGGTGAAAAGTGTTGTAGGAGCAGGGAATGTCTATTAATGTTCCTTGGCTCTGGCAGCTTGGAGGATGGAGGGAAGCCCAGAGCTGCTTGGCAGTGCTACCCATGGCCCTAGCACAGGCTGGGTGTCGGGCTCAGCTGGGATGCCACATCTTGGCAGTCAGCACTCCCAGAGCTTCAGAAGGTCCAGCACAAACCCCTGCATTATTTCTTCGTGGGCTTTCTGGCTCCATAGCCTCAGGATTCTCATCCCATGGGGAGCAGTTTTCTGGGATGACTTTCCAGCAGTGCCTGTGAGCCTGCTCAGCCGCTGGTCCCAGGGAACTCAGGGGAAGGTGAGAAAATCTCTCCTGTGCTGGGGGCATGGCCGTGTGCTGCCTGCACCATCCCCAGTACTCATTGTACCACACATATGGGAAACACCTTCAGGCCTGGAGGTGGGATACAGCCCTGGGCAGCTGCTGGGGGCTTCCCTGGGGCCGAGGGATGGCCAGGCTGGAGGTGCTGCATTTGGGGTGAGCAGCTCCCAGCAGCTTTTCTACTGTGGGCTTGCAGAGACAGGACTTGCTGTTCCCTTTCCCCCTGCTTTCTGCCTAAACCAGCTGTCAAGCCTTCAGCAGCTGCCTCTGTGTGGATCCAGCCCCATGCAGGCAGAGGGTACAGAGGTGAGTTTCCCCCTTCCTGGAGACCAGGTGGGGCAGGGCCATCCCGACCCCCAGCCCCGTGCACAGGCATGCCTCCGGAGCCACCCGGAGAGACGAGCCCTGTATAACCGGGAGCAATTTGCAGATGCAGCATCCTGGACCAAGGAGGAAGGGGGGCCCTGTGGCACCCCTCACGGTTAGGGGCCACCTGCTCCCTCCAGCACTCCCTGGGGGGCTCTGAAAGGTAAGGCTCCAATATAACCCAAGGGAGATGCCATGCTGGTGTATGCTGAGGAGCCCTCCACATCTACGTGCACTCCTCCATCCCCCACAAAAGCCTGGGGGCCCCCAAACCTCCAAGGCAAAGCCCGGCTGTATTTGGGTCCCCAAGCTGTTCCCAATGGGAGCTGGGGCTTGCACAGCCCCCCCAAGGCTGCAACTGTCTGGAGAGTCGGAGGTGAGGAGGGGGCTCTGCCAGCTCCTTGGGGCTGCTCCCTCCCTCCAGCACAGCCCAAAGCCCAGGCGATGTTGAGGGGTAAAACGTCCCAGTCCGAGCAGCCGCTGCGCTGCCAGTGGGGCTGGGCACGGGCTAAGGCTGGGCAAACGCAGGGGGAAGCCGGGGGGGGGGTGGGGGGGTGGGCAGGGGCATCTCCCAGGCAGGCAGGGTCCCCCGCTGCCCCCTCCCAACCACCTCTGCCCACCCACTGCCTCCAGATGAGTCCAGACCCCCAGTAAGGGGGATTTTTACAGGAGCCCCCCATGCCAGCGGCGTCTGCAGCTGGGGGAAAAGCTGCCAGGAAAACGCCTGGTGTTGGCATGCTGGAGCCAACAGAGGCTGGGAGAAGCAGCCAGCCGAGCAGCGGCATTTCACCTGTCTGCCTCATCTCATGTGGTGGACGGGGAGGTGTACGACCCCGCTGGGTGTCTCAGCCGAGTCCCTCCCTTTCCCCACGGACTCCGCTCCCTCTCCCTCCCCATGGCAGAAGGAATCTGGCCAAGGAGCCCAGACCTGACACCATACTGCAGAAACAGGCGAGTTTCAACATGTATGATGGGAACGGTGCAAACACAACCCGTCCTCTGGGGCCTTTCAGTGAGTTCCCATCCCGCTCCCAGCTCCCCCCCCCATCCTCCTGCCCGGGGCCGGGCAGCGCTGGGATGTGGGTTGCGTTGCTGGGCGGCATGGGTGGGGGGTCAGTAAATCACTTTGCTAACAGGAGATGATGCTGCAAGGGCTTGTGTCTGGGTCGTGCCCTGGGGATGCTGGAGGCACTGCCAGCCCCTGCCAGCTGCCAGACCTTGTAGAGACTGGGCTAACTGGGAGAGTCCCTGGGAGGGCTCCCGGAGACAGGGTGCTTGGGGACCCCACGGGTGTGACAACCAGGGGGAAGGGCCGGGTTGAGGTCCAGGCAGCCTGGCAGCCCTTCATCCCCTCCTGCCGGGGGGCAGTGGGGCACAGAGCAGGATGGGGAGGGGAGGACAAACGACATTGCAGAAAAATACTTTTCAACAATTTAATAAGACCCAAAAAAAAAAAAAAGTCTCCCAGCTGGGATTCATCAGGGAAGGAGACCCCAGCCAGCGCAGTAATACCTTCGTGCTGGCCAGGGCGAGGTGTGTTCCTGGGAAAGCAGGTTGAGCAGCCGAGCTCCCGCAGCGCAGGGACCAGCGGTGCCTCTCCAGCGAGGCGGGAGCTGCCGCAGAGCCCTGGCGAAGGGCTGTCTTGGAAAGCCGTTTGCAGGCAGCTGGCACAAGGCTGCAGCCCTGCGCGCAGCCCCTCTGCCCAGAGCCATCCCGGCAGGGCTGGGGAACGGGCTCCCGTTCCTTCCCGGGACTGGTGGTATCAAGCCTAAAAAGGGAATTGTTGGGAGTCTTTACCAAAGAAGGAAGGCCGGCTGCGCTGCCGGCAGAGCCGGGGGAGGGATGCCACAGCACAGCCCACGGGGTTGGGGGCTCGCTCCCCTGCTTGTCCCAGGGTCCCCTTGAATGCCCGGGCTCCAGATCCAGCCCAGAGGTGCTGTGGAGGCTGGTGCTGTGCACGGCCCTCCTCGGGGCCGCTGCCGAGACTAAGCCACCCGGATCCTGTGCCTCGCGTGCAGCAGGGGACGAGGGTGGATTTCACCCTATTCCTTCCTCGCCTGCACCTGCAAGTGTTTAGGCAAGGCTCCCACGGCGGGAGGAGAAGGAGCCGTACCCAGCTTCCCGCTGCTCCCAGGGCCTTCCTCCACCCTCCGTCCTCCATCCTCTACCTTCCATCTTCTATCTTCCATCCTCCACCCTCCATCCTCCATCATCCACACTCCTTCCTCCGTCCTTCACCTCCCACCCTTCATCCTCCATCCTCCCTCCTCCAAGCCCCTTGGCACCATGTAGAGCAGCAGAGGAGAGCTGTGCCCTGGGGCGTGCGAGACTCTCCACTGCCCTGCACCCCATGGAGGGGTCCTGGCCCCTCTCCCCAAGATGGCAGATTTATTTCACACCTACTCATCCCTCTCCTTGTCACCACCACCAACCAACTGGAGTTCCAATAGAGATGGGCAAAGCATCCTGTGCCTGGAGAGCCACACCATGAGGCCAAGTCCTGCTCTGAACAGCGAGTGCCACTGCCATGCAAAGGTCCCAGCAAGGACCAGTCAGGGGCTCCGCCTGGGCCGAGGGCTCCGGAGCTATTTTATAATGAGGGATTGCAGCTCTTGATGGGCTACAGGTCAAAGGTATAGTTATTAGAGCTTAGTAAATGTGGTTTTAACAACCATCTGGCACTTCTTTTATATGCAATAACCATCCCATTACATCAAGATAAAATCCACATTTAAGGTACTTAATTGCACAAGTGGCTTTTAGTTTTTTCTCTCTCATCTCATAAAGAAAAAACCCTTCCCGTTTCCATCTGTCACAGCAGCAGAGCTTGGCCGCGGGTCTCCAGCCTCCTCTTAAGGCTGGGCTGGTGTGGAGGGGGTGTTTCACCCCCAGGGCAATGATGGGCTCAGCCACCCTGCAGCCTCTTGGAGGGGTCCCCAGCATCCCTGGGGACTGCGTGGTCATCTTCTGATATGGACTACTGCAGGGCTAGAGCAAGGTCAGAGACTCATCTGATAGCCTGAATGGAAGAGAAATGTCATCTTGCTTTTTGAGATCATTTTAGCTTGGCTTCACCCCAGCCTTGGCTAAAAAAATATTCACCTCACCCCAGTTTCTCTCCAGAAAGGGTGATGGGATGGGAAATGCCATCACAGCTGGCCAAAATGTGTCATTTGGTTACTGCAAAATATAAGGTGATACGAACCCAACTTGGCAAAACAAAAGCCCTTTCTGGGACAGAATATCAAAATCAGACGCTCTGATGCAGAATATTTTTTCCTTCCCCCAGGAAACCTACAGTGACAGGATTTTGCAACGCGCTTCGGAGGAGCTACATCTCCCAAAGCAAAACGGGAGAGGAGTAACTCAGAGCAAGGAGGCATCCTCAGCAGTGGTGACGCTCACAGCACAGCTGGGTGCCTGTATCCTCACCCCATTACACCCACCCGCGATGGATGGATGCCCATATCCTCATCCCTTCATGCCCAACCGTGATGGATGGGTGCCTGTACCCTCATATTGGTACCCGTCTGTGCTGTGAGCATCTCCCATGTCGAGGCGGCCAAACCTCTTCAGGCTCAATAATTGGGGATTTAGGTGAGATTTATGGTTCAGCGCTGTACAAACAGAGCTGATGGGCAGCACGTCTCAGCTGGGCTTTATAAACCAGCAGCGAAGCCGTCCCAACCACACCTCGATGTCACCCGAAGAGGAGGCGACATCGCGTCACAGCTCCGGCGGAGAGGAAGGAGCAAGGGTGGCTAGGCAGGGCGGGGAGCAGGCTGCCTTCTTGGCGGTGGCTTTCCATACTGAGCAGCTCCACGGCTCCTTGCTTTCCCCCAGCGAGGCCAAGAGCCTTGTCTAGTTTATACCCAATGCCCCAAAACCTGGGCAGAGCAGAGGCAGAGGGGCGGCAGGATGGGGATGTGAGAGGGAGCTGCTCCCACTCCATGGGATCTTCCCCAGAAAGAAAAAGCCCAAGTTCCCAGTGCCCTCTGCAGGAGGAAGCCCTTTTCCTCAAATTTTGGGGCCTTCCAGGAAGGCAGTGAGCAGCCGGACGAGCATCTGTCACACGTGTCTTGCTGTGTCCCCCGTGGGACAGCCGGGCGTGGGGCAGGGACCCCGAAGACCCACCTGCCCATCCCAGGGGCTCGCGGGGAAGAAGCCATTTGCGCATTGATGTGTGTGTGGCTTCGCCACCAGAACTTGGGTCCCCAATAGCGCGGCCGTGGCCATTCCCAGGAGTCACCCAAAATAATCAACACAGGACAAATAGCCAGTGCTAGTTACAGACCCGGGGGAATCCGGCTTGGCTAGCTGAGAGGTTCGTCTTTCGCGCAGCAGAGCTGGGGCTTAATGTTATACCTGCTGTTTGTCTCTTTTTTATTTGGTAATTAGAGAAAAACAAGGGCAGGGGGGCTGAAGGGATGGAAAATATGGCTCCCCTAAAGCAGGGATTGCTAAAACGACCCCTCGAACCTGTCACGCCTCCCTCGAGGAATCTGAGCGAGCAGCGTTGCGCAGATTTACTTCTTCACTTGCAAACGCCCCTCCCGAAGCCTCGCTGCTGCCCCGGGGAGCTCCCCCCTCACCACGACCCCCGCGCCAGGGACAAGGGCACCGTGCCGGGGTCTCCCCGATGGAGCTCCCCAGAGACGCCCACCCCAGGCTGCGAGGTCGGCCGCCCCCCGGGGAAGCAGGCGGGGGGACACGGCCCTTCCTGCCCCTGCTTCGCTGGGAACAGAAAGCTTTTCGGCCAGCAGCAGCCGAGGAGCCGGTGGCTTCGCCGGAGCCTGGCTGGGGCGGTCAGAGCAACGAAGAGCCGGAGGTTACTGCCGGGGGTGACGGGAGAGGCTGACGCCCGCTGCCCGTCCCTCGGGGGTGCCAGGGGTAACGCTGCATCCCGGGAGGGTCGGCAGCCCCGCGGTGCTCCGTGGCTGTTCTGCTGGGCCGCGGGGCCTTGGGGGGTTTGCTGACGCCCCAGCAGACCACTGCCCTTCCCCGGGGCGGTGCGAGCGCCTTCCCACCACGGCTGCGGGAAAGATGCTGCAACGCGGGGAGCTGGCGGGACAGCGGGGACGCTGGGAGGCATGGGGAGCGCCCAGAGGCGTGCGCTGGCACGGCACGGGGCACAGGGCACCGCATAGCAGGGCATAACATGACGGAGTGTGTCAGGATGTCGCACGGCACGGCATGGCACGACGTGACACAGCGTGACACACCATGCCATGGCGCGGCACAGCGTGGCATGGCAGCATACGGCGTGATACAAAATGCCATGGCACGGCACGGCACGGCATCACATGGCATAGACACTGGCCGCTTCCCCTTTAAGGCCCCCTGGCGCGCTGAGCGCGGCGGGAGGCTCGGCCAATCAGCGCAGCCCACATCCTCGCCAAGGACCGCCCCCGCCCGCCTTCGGAAGGCCGGTACCACTCCTGCCGCCCCGGGGAGACGCCGCTGTCACTTCACGGGCCGCCCTTGCCGCCGCCCGGGATCTTCCCGCCCCTCGCCCGATCCCGAAACTCCGGTCATTTCCGCAGCTCCCCTGTGTCTGCGGCGGGCGCCCGTGGGGCCGAGCCCTCTGGCAAAATCCGCCGACCCTCCCCCGTGGCGCGGGCTCGGTGGTGCGGTCCGGGGCGGGGCGCGGGGCGGAAGCGGCGCCGTGGCGCAGGCGGCGGGCGGCATCATGGTGGCGCCGGGTGAGGGGCTGGCGGCGCGGCGGGGAGGGGAAGGGAAGGGAAGGGCCGGGCCTCTGGTAACTCTCTTGTCTCTCCGCAGGCCTGCGGCTGCGCCCGGCGGCGGCCCTCGGCCTCCTCCTCCTCCTCGCTGGTGCCCGGGCCCTGGCCCCCAGCCACCGCCTCACCGCCCGCGACCTGGCCCGGCTGCGGGCGGCGCTGGAGCGGCCCTTCGCCGACCTGCAGGCCGCCTTCTACTCCATCGCGGGCCTCGGCAGCCTGGGGGTGCGGCTGGCGGACGAAAAGGTGAGCGGCTGAGGGCCCGCCGGCTGCCGCTGCCCCAGGCCTCGCACAGCAGCCAGAGCCGGGGCGCGGGGTTTGTCCAGCGAGCTGCTTTGGCGGGGCCGTGAGGGGAGCGTAAAGCGGCTCTGCTGCGCTCACTGCCTTCGCAGCCGTGGGCTCGGGGCTCGCCCCTCCACCCCCTGTGTTCCTGTGGCTGCACTGCTCTGGGGAAAGAGTCCTGCACGTGGTGGGTCTGCTTCGCTGTCCTGTTAACAGAGCCCTCCTTGTTTCGTTCCAGTTCCAACGCCAATTTCAGCCAGCTCGCTTTATCTCACTCCTTTTGCACACATAAAATATGTTCCCTTGCGAGCACACTAGAAACAAAGGCTTGCGGTATCAACGTGATGCTTACTGCCCTTGCATGTCTTTAAGGTTTCTCATTCAGACGTTGCAGGCAGTCCTGCTAACAACCCGCCTCCGTAGGCACACCTGCGTGCTTCTCTGTGCACCTGACCTGCAACCAGAAGTTTGGTTTTTCCTCGTAAATTCAGCTAGTTCAGTGGTTCTAAACCATTTGGACTTTTTTTTTTGAGTGTTGTGTATTTGCAGCACAAACTCTTAACTGAGGCTCCTGAAGATTGTAGAATCACAGAATGGTTTGGGTTGGAAGGAACCTTTAAAGGCCATCTAGTCCAACTCCCCTGCAGTGAGCAGGGGTGTCATCAACTAGAGCAGGATGCTCAGAGCCCCGGCCAACCTGGCCGTGAATGTTTCCAGCGATGGGGCCTCCAGTACCTCTCTGGGCAACCTGTGCCAGGATTTCACCATCCTCATAGTAAAAAATTTCTTCCTTGTATCCACTCTAAATCTGCCCTCAAGATGGTTCACCACGCTGTGCACCCTGCAGTGGCTGGTTAGGGGTCATCTGTGGGCCAGGCTGTGCACTGCTGCTCTCTTTTCTGTCAGAGTGGCTGGGTTTTTGAATGGTTCCTGGTTTTGGCAGTGATAATACAGCCTTTGCTTCTGCAGGTAAACGGTAATTATTGATTTGTTCCTTGAGGTTTATGATGAGACTTTTTTTCTGGCCAGTTTACTTTGTCACGGGGTGAGACTATTTAAAAGGCAGCGGTACTAAAAATAATACCTAGGCATAAGACTTGAATGTACAGTATTCCTCGGTGACTGTAGCGTTAAAATCTGTCCTACTTATAAAGGCCTGTTGTTCACATACATAAATTGGTAGTCTTTGAAAATGAGCAGTTACGTTCTTGATTATTTTTTGGTTAAAATGGAATCTTAATGATCCATCTATCTAGCTGTCCATTAATAATAAGCTGTCTACAGATCAATGAGCAGTCTCATTGCTTACCTTCATACTGTAGCTGCTTACCCAACTTTTTTTATGCTTTTAAGTTCTGTATTCTGCGTCCATTAATGAGTGTGTGTGATACACATCTGGGAAGGAAGCTCGCCCACAGAATTTCTGTTCTCTATCCTGGGAAGTACTCCCTACTAAATATACCCATAGGACTTCTGCTGTGATAGGCTTTATAATTACACTCAGTATAAATTTGAATTCTGGTTGCAGTGGAGTTTATCTGAAAATCACTTACCTCTTTTAGCATGAAACACCTTTATTTCTGTGCAGCTCTTAGCAGAGTAGGTTCTGGGGGGTTCTAGGCTCTGCTGCATCACAAGTATTCCTAGGAATTTTGTTTGCCTTTATTCAGTATGAAAATGTGCGGCAGTGTACGTGAAATTGTATCATTTAAATCTCGGTGGCTGAAGTCAAGACTGTTGCTGTAAGTTAGCTCCTCTTTCTTCACAGGCTGCATGCAATTTCATCAAATCTCATGTGGACTCCAGCAGTGTTGATTCCCTCTTCTACGCTGCACAGTCCATCCGGGTCCTGTCCGGCTGTCAGGTGAGTTTGGAGCCCTGAGCTCTGAAGACAGATGTTACTAAGGAAATATTTACTTTGGTCTTTTTCTTGGGTTTATTTTATGCATAACTTCTATTTTTACTTTCTGTTAGTAGGTTGTACTCTGTTGTGTCTTAGGTAAATAATTGTATGGGACTGCTCTATACAAGGCAAGGTATAAAGATATAAAGCAAGTATTTGGTCTACAGTAATTCTGAGGGGATGTTTCTTCATTAGACATTGGTGGCTAAGAAAAAAGGAGCCTGCACATTTTAATAGAATTCACAGCAGCTGTGTCAATTAAAAAGTTGTTGGGCAAATGATAAACTGTTTGGATGTAAACCCTGTGGTGAAACACTGCAGTTATACAAATGCAGCCCACCCTTGCTGAATTGGGGGGGGGGGGGGGCGGTGCTAGGGGGGTGGTATCCAAGCCCTAGTTTATCAGTACCACCGGCTGCTGCACAAGGATGTGATGCCAGATGAAAAGCAGTAGCAGGTTACCAGGATGAATCTGAGTTGTGGATTATCCTGACTAATTGATAGTTGACAGCGAAATTTAGGGATTTAATTAATTAAGCTAGAAGGTAATGAATGATAAAGGGCTTTTTCCCAAAAGCTTGTAGTTGTTCACCAGTCATGTGTGTTCCGTCAGGTGACTAGAAGGCCTTGTTTTCTCAGGTGCGAATCGCCATGTTCCCTGTGTTCTTCCTCAGGTTACCATTTCAAATGAGACCAGGGAGCTGCTGCTTGCAGCTGTCAGTGAGGATTCCTCAATCACCCAGATCTTCCACGCTGTTGGGGCCCTGAGTGGCTTTGGCCTGCCTTTAGCATCTCAGGAAGCACTTAGTGCTCTTACTGCTCGTCTGAGCAAAGAAGAAAATGTGCTGGCGTAAGTCTTTCGGGTGGGAATGATTCATTGTTGCAGTTGGATTTTGGAGTAAAGGGTATTTTAACACTTAGTTTTTGTAACATAGATGTAGTAGAGTTGATGCTGTGTATTTTGATGTATTTGTCCAATGTTATTGTACCTCTGGGGGAATGAAAAATATGGATTTGGGCTATTTTCTGTGTGATTTTGCAAATGAGCTTATGTATTCAATTTAGTTCAAGAGTAATGGTCAGTAAAGAGGACATATCCCAAAGAAAAGCTTCCTCTCAATAAGATTCACAACAGATTTTTGGCTTGATAGCCAGCCGTGGTTCTGTGTCATTTATGGTTGCAGTAGACTCAAATGTTCTTCCTCAGCCCTGTTTGGCTTTTAAGGAAGGAAAAAATCATACAATTGTTTGGTTTTGTTTGTTCTTGTTTAAGAACCATCCAGGCTTTGGAGACGGCATCGTACTTGTCCCAGCAGGCAGATCTGAGTGGCATTGTTGAGGAGATAGAGGTAGGAACACGCTATGCTCTCTAATTGTTGGGGAATTTGTTAGACCTCTGTAGTACTGAAAGATGTGAAATGCAAAATGAAAAACCAGCCTGGTTAATTCCTTGCCTGCACAGTGTGAGTTGGCTTCCTTTTGAGCAGCTTGCTTTTGAGCAGCTTCTGAACTTTTAACTGTTTCACAGTGGACTGAAACACAGAAAGTCATGACTTTTAAATACAATTAAATTGACTGAAGTCTGAAGGTTTCTTTTTCTTGCAGTTTCTAAATGACTTTTACAAAATGCCCCAGCGATCCCATACAGACGCTCTTGATTACAGGCCTAACAGTGGAGTTAATCTCTATGGATCTGCTAGAATGCAGTTTAAATTTCAGTATCTCTTTCTGTAAGGATCTCGTTGCTCGCCTGGATGACTTGGGTGGAGTTTATCTGCAGTTTGAAGAAGGAATTGAGACTACTGCACTGTTCGTTGCTGCTGCCTATAAGCTGTCAGACCATGTGGGTACGGAACCAGCCATGAAGGAGGTCTGTACCTGCCTTTTCCTCCCTCACACACTGTCGCTCGCAAAAAGGATCTGCCTAGTCCCTGTTGTACTGGGCCAGAGGCCAGTAAAACTGGGTACAGTTTCTGTTGGGGAAAATAATGAGCACACTCAGTAAAAAGGGACATCTAGGAGGGAATGCTAGGTAGTAGAATGTAGGAGAAAATTAGACCTTTAAGATCACAGGCTGAATTTTTTTTTTTCTTTTTCAAATGTACAGAAGGAAATTGCAAGTGAGGCCTCATTTTTCTTTGTTTATTGAGACAAGCTGTTGAAAAATACCCTCTTGTTTCAGAGTTTGTTCTGGTATTTGGCACTTGTCTAGCACTTTCCAGCATTTCAAAGTGTTTTGCAAATGTTATTTACCTGTGAGGAAGTGCAGGCACCCTAATTTGGGGTGCCCAGAAGGGAGACAACATTAGTACCATATGCTTACAGGAATCCAGATGCAAAAACTTGTCTAAAGTGAAAGACAGTTGGCAACTCCTTTTGAGCTTGATTAAGATAGAAATCATTACTGCAAGCTATGCACTTAGCTAACTTGTTGTGGAAAAAGATTGCTGAGTTGGATGTACTTCTGATTGAGAATGGCAGCTCCCTACAGCACAAGCCAAAGTGGCAGGGTTGAGAGAGAAGCCAGTGTAAGGCATCTGAGTTCATTCCTGGCTCTCTTCCATGCTGCTGCCAAACAGACTCATGCAAAGTAGTTTTGATGTCATTTCTGAGGTGGTGATTCTGCTACACACAATTCCAACTGTCAGTGTCCAAATGACATTTAAAAAAAAAGACCAATTAAGGAAAATTGTTCAGTGTTGTTTCAGAATTGTGCTGTCAGAAGTGCTATTGTTGGGACTTAAAGCTTTATCTCTTGTGAGTGGTGTGAGTGCCCTCAGAATGCCACAAAACTCTTTTTAAAAATTAACATGCAGTATTTGAGAAAATAGCTCCCTTTTTTTCCTCCCCACAATTTAAATGAAAGTGTCAGTTCCTGATTAGGATCTGGAGCTATGCCATGCCCTCCATATAAATGGAAAACACTTCAGGATTTGCACTATGCAAGAGCTTTGTAGCATCTGTCCAGATGCTTTCTCTAGTTGTGATATACGTTGGTGCTCATTAATACAAGTAGGAGGGTGAAAATTTGAGATGCAGTGGATTGCATTTGAAAGTGTTCTTTGTAGGTTACTAAGTTGTATGCCTGTTGCTTCATTTGGTATTGTCTTTGATTATTCTTGTTTCTGATTACAATGTAGCCCACAATCTTTTGCTTGGATCAAGCTACCTGTATGCAGTCCCTCTGTTTTCCAGGCTAGCAGGGAGTGATGGAAGAATCTGAATAATGTGGCATACCATGCAGAGTGTGGCGCAGATGCACTAACCTTGCAAAGTCAGGCTGCAAAACCAGCTGGGGGACGCAGTCCCACTCCTGCTTTGGAGAGAACAAATTAGCTTTGGCACATCCCAGAGCCAGAGCTGGCTCTGTGCTCCTGGTGGTACTGCTTTAAAGCTAATCCTCTTAGCTTGAGGACACTGCTGAGCCTCAGGGAATAAGCCTGCATGGGCCTAGACTGACTCCTTCCAGAGCCATTAGGATGATTTTCGTCACTGCTCTGTGGCCTTCCCAGCTTGGCAGGTGGCCAGGACATCTAGCCTAGTCCTCCTTCACTGTAAGACGACAATTGTACGGCTCCTGGAGCCAAGTTGTCTTTTTGCAGCTGCACGCAGTCTGGATAGTTGAGCTGATGACGTCTTGCATCCTGAAACATGTAGTTTGAAGAGATGGATCCAAATTCTGTTCTTGCAAATTCTTAGCACAATTACAGCGTTTGTGATTGGAACCTTCCAGCCAAGAATAAGAATGCTAATGTGACATTCAAAAGGTAGCTAATTTTGGGTTACCTTATAATTTGAGTTATTTTTAAAGCAAATGGGAAATTAAACAGTCTTTATGAAAGATGTTTTTATTAATAACATTCTACTGAGCCAGTTTGCAGTGTTGTGGTAAGCTGCTGGTGCTTATATGTGATCTGCTTTGCCTCTTTCAGGATCAAATTATCCAGCTGATGAATGCAATTTTTAGCAAGAAAAACTTTGAGACCCTCTCGGAAGCCTTCAGCGTTGCTTGTGCCGCAGGTTCTCTATCCCAGAACCGCTACCACTTGCCTGTCATTGTTGTCCCCGATGGGCCTGCAGCTGTGTCTCACCATCAGCCCATCCTCCGGGTGAGTCCCTGGCCTCGGGTCTTAACTCATTGCTTGGCTCAGTCTTTAGCACTGTAGATCTGGGCTGACTCAATGTGTACGGTGATGTCGTTCAGTTTTTGCTCCTGGACTCAGGGTCCAGTAGATCTGGGGTTTTTGTGCCGTTATGAAGTGATTCTTAGGAACCTCTGCTTACCCAGGGCTTAACCAGACGCTGCCTCGAGAAGGCACTGTGTGGCCCAGTTACATTAGGAAGAACTAAGTGAATCTGGGATGCTGGGCAGGGGAGAATTCTGGATGTATAATGCAGAGGGATAGCGAGTCGTCTGTGCTCCTGCGTTCCTTCTGGGGCAGAGGGTTTCACAGAAATGCTTGTTTTTCTCTTGTAGCTACAAGTGACCGATGTTATGTCCCAGCCACTGACTCAAGCTTCTGTAAAGCTCGAGTACGCCAAGTCTGCGTCTAGCAAAGCCACTGTCCTTCAACAGACAGCATTTACTCTGTCAGGGTAAGAAAGTAATCTTATTTTTACAGTTTGTCAGGCAAACAGGTGTTATTTAAACAGTGTTGGACTTATTTTCCGTGTGTGTTCTTCCACCAGAGAAGTATTTGTGTGGTGGAAGACTCAAAACGCTGTAGCTGCGTTTTGTTGGTAACGGGTGACTGAGCACGTTTGGTAGTGATGGTGAATTTCAGTTGCTTTTTCTTTTGATTGGGAGGGGCAAATTGCAATGTTCTTCTGGCTTCGGGGCAACTTTGAAGAATTCTTTTCCTGCTGCACTTAGCAGTGTTAATTTTGTGCTGAGTTTGTCCATTTGCCTGCTTAATCTAGCATATTTGGAGACTTCTTGGGAGCAAGATGTTACCTATTTGCAGGTTGCTGTTAGTGTCCTAGAGGATACTTGACACCTTGCTTTTTTTGTTATAGAGACGTCTTTGAGCTGAACTTCATGGATGTGAAACCTGCAAGTGGATATTATGATTTCTTTATCAGTGTTGATGGAGATAAGCGATTTATTGCTAACAAAGTTGAGGTGGGTATGCTTTTTGATGGCATTTTAATTCTGTGCCTATTCGCTGAAATAGCTTTTTATTTATACTCATTAAGAATGTTGCCAGTTGTATGGCATTTTTATCACATGCTTTTCTGTAATGCATTGGATTTTGACTCGGGATTATGACCAGTAACCAGATTAATATATGATCAAAAGAGATCTGTGTAAATTTCAAAACTGACTTATCACTTAGATGCTGATCTGACAACGTATGAACAGAGGCTAACAGTGGAAGTGTTTATATAGCAGCCCAAAGTAGCTGTGCAAAAACAATTACTAAGAATGTTAGTTCTTCAGAGTATTCAAGTCTGTAAATCTCAAGCCTTGGCTAGCAGTTGTCTGGTGACTGCCTGATGTGTGGAAGCTGAGCATTTGCTTGTATAAGCTCTAGAGCCCTAGAAAAGAGTCGAGGGGGTCTTTTGGCACATCGCGTAACTGTATATGCTGATGCTTTTGTAGTGGAGAAACAATGACCCAAGCCAATGCAAATGAAGTCTTAATTTTATGCATACATACATACACCCCCTTTTTGGTGGCAAAAGCTGTTATACCACAGCTTTCTGAAGGAGAGTTCTGTATAAACACTCGGGAGTTTTACTTCCCTCAAGTTTGTTACAGTGAGAAGAGTGTGACCTCTGTGACTATTCTTGTAATCACCCCAGTGTCAGCGGCTGAGAACGCTCTTCTCCAGTGATGTCTATGCCCAGGGTTAGTTTTTGCCCTCGATTGCCTGTTTAAGGAAAAGATTAGCTTTTGAAGTCTTCCGGCAGAGTCACCTTGGAGTGGAGGAAGACACTTATTTACAACTGCTGACCTTTACTCTGTCTATCAAATTGATGTTGTCATTGTAGTAGTAATGGCACTTAGGAGTGTCAAAAGGGGATTGATTGGTCCTGCTTAAGCTGCTGGCACACAGAGGTACGGGTAGGAATGCATTAACGCTGGGGCAGCTTTGTGTGAACGGCTTCTAATAAGACACATTGTTACGGGGGAGGACTGCTGGGGGAACTGCTTTTTTTCCTTACTGTTATTAGCATTAATTGTCCTTAATGCACCATCGTTTTGACAGTAATGAGCTAAACCAGTGGGTTATTACTCCGGCAGAGACTACATTTCCTGGCATTAAAATATTTGAGAGATGTTTGTGTACTGTTCGATTGGAGGGGATGTGTGCAGCGGCTCTGAGTTGCTTTTGCGTAACTTTTTTAAAATTAATATTTCATTAGTCCATATTTCTTTGCTCCCATTTTGGAACAAACTAAGGCTTTACTAAAGTTAGCCTGAATAGCCTGCATGTTAATGGATCCGTTTTCAGGGGTAACCTCTATTTTAAATTGCACTTTCTGTTGTAAAGGAACTGCCAAGATTGTTGCGTTTGAAGTCTGACCTGAATAGTTTGGTTTATGCTTTTACGTACTTTTTCCCACAGGTTCCCTGTGAATTATATTTCAGTGTGAGGGTGTGGGGCTGGTTCACATGAGCAAACCTGTAATAACAAATCGTAGTATATGATGAAAAATATCTTGGCAGTGAACCTTTAATTCTCCAGGGCAGCATTTGTAAGCTGTGAGAACAAATGGGCTAATTAAAAACTACAGATTGCAGTAACTGCTTATGTTTGAGAGAAGGATTGAAATCAGTCAGACCCACTGGGGTTGCCTGCCTAGATGGTCTGCGGTTTGGGACCGGGGAGAGGGCAGGAAGTCGTTGTTCTGCTCGGGGTTTATACTGCGCTTAGCACAAAGGAGAGTGATAAATGGCAGGGCCTTATTGGCTGCCCTGCGCGAAGTGATAAATGCTGTGACTCCGAAGGAAGGCTTGCTGAACAAAGCGCAGGTCTGCAGGAATGCTTTGGTGTTTGTCTGCTGGCAATAAAATCAGCAGAAACCTGTTAGGCTTTAGGAGCCAACAAAGGCATAGCTGGTTGCTGTCTGGAGACCTCTCTCATCTCAGGTTGCTGTCGAGTGTGCAGAAGTACATATGCACGTGGAGTTTTAAGTTGTATCATATATGATGTAATCTTTAATGGCTAGTTTCTGCTAGTTTAAAAGGAAAACTGGTTGGATCTGGATAGTTGGACTGTTTCATTAAAAATAGTTCTCCAAAGGGCAGCTAGCTCCGCATGACTGAGAAGCTGGTGTCTTCAGAGCTGGCTGCCTGTGCAGGGAGGAAGGGTTGGGGAAGGGTTTTGGTTAGTGACTGATGCGGGAGCTTTGCTAGAAGGTAAATCGCTGTGGATCCTTCTGTTCAGGTTAGGTTCTGACTTTGGCTTGGTGCAAGACATCTTTGGGAAGGGGACAGAAGAGCTAAAGCTTCTCTAGTGAACTTGACCATAATTAGCATATATAGAGTGCTCTGAGTAATTTTCTGTTGTGTTTGGTTGCAGCTGAAAGTGAAAGTTTCCACGGAAGTTGGGATTACTAATGTAGATCTTTCTACTGTGGATAAAGATCAGAGCATCGCGCCAAAAACAACCAGGTAAGATGGTGCTGTGTATGTGATACTTTAAGAGGCAGCTCTGGCTCTAGACTGGCACTTTTCTGAGATTAACCTACTTCAGCTAAACCAGAGGAATCTTGTATTGGAATAACTACAGAATTATACCCATGCTGCTTCTCTTAAACCTGCGAGTACATTGGGAGAATACTGAGTATCTTTATAGGTGGTTTTCCTTAATACTGAAATATGTAGTGACAGAAACCAGACAGCCCGAGTCTTCTTGTTCATTGTTGGCTCCTCTCCACTGCGAAAGCAAGTTAAAAGAATTGTGTTAATGTTTCTGGTATTGTTGGGCTCGGTAGAGATGCTGTAAAGCGACGTGTACGCTGTATTTGGGGGGTGTGGCTGTGCCATTGCTAGGTGTACTTGAACTTGATGTAATTGGTTTCTTAACTGACATCAGTTAGAATGTAATGAATGGAATTTAACCTTAGTTGCACAGTCTTACGAAGGGCCCTTCCCCTGCTGAAGTTCGAGTGTCTGTTTTTTCTGTTCTGCTGCCATCACACCTTTGGTTGTAGCATAGTCTTGGCTAAATGGAATGTGAGGTGTAGTATTAGCAAAACCGTCTTCTGGTGTTCCTTTGAACCTTACAACAAACAACTGTTTTACTAGAAAATGGGCAAGGTGTGTAGCTCTCAAAAATCCGGCTAAAAAATTCCATTGATTACTTTTTGTTGAATTTATGGTGGAAGAAAAAGACATGTTACTTCACCTGACTTTTTGATAAAACAGCTCATCTATGCTGAGTGGACTGCAGTACTTCTAGACAGTCTTGCATGCCGCAGTTTCTTTGAATGCCAGACCTTCTCTTGGAAGATCACCTCAGTTCTGTTTGGTTTTTTTCCTCCTAGGGTAGCTTACCCAGCCAAAGCCAAGGGCTCATTCACTGCTGACAGCCATCAGAATTTTGCTTTATCCTTCCAGCTAATAGACGTAAACAGTGGAGCTGAACTCATCCCTCACCAGGTTAGGACAGATTTTTGTCGTTACTGTGTCACTGAGATGTTCCATCTTCAAGCATCTGAGGTGACAGTTGCTCTTGAAAAGATGTGATAGGTTTTGAGAAGCCTGATGTTTCTGACATGGACTGTGAAAGAACACTGATCTTGGTAGATGGGAGGTGGATTCAGTCCGTTTGTTTTGGCTGTGTGTTAAATGAAGCCTCTTCTGGCTCTGCTACTGCTTTATTTACCTCAAAATAAGGAGTGCAGGTAGTCTGCACTGTAGAAGGTACACTTCTGATTTTTTTAATATAGATTGTTCGCTGAAGGACTTGAATATAGACTTTTAAATTTTTTTTTTCTCTATAAAATAGAAAAAAGTCAAAAAAACAAACTAAAACCATGTATGCATATATCCCTGTTGTGTGCTGTTGCATGTAGCCTGTTGAGTAACATTCAGTATATTGCCCCGTACCTCAAGCTGGTCCTGTGTTAATGTAATTACTCAGAGACATTGAACTTTGCTGATTTGCAGGGATCTAGATATTCGGGCTCCCAGTTTATACTCCAACATTTGTTAATGTTGTGCTTTTTGATTTGGGGGTAAATCTCTGATTTTTCTGGCACTTGTAAACACACTATGAGCTATTCCAGAAATGTTACAATCTTTCCCTGCAGACTTTTGTCCGACTTCACAACCAGAAGACTGGCCAGGAGGTAGTGTTTGTTGCAGAACCAGATAGCAAGAATGTATACAAGTTTGAACTGGATACCTCTGAAAGAAAGACTGAATTTGACTCTGCCTCTGGCACCTACACTCTTTACTTGATAATTGGAGATGCCACTCTGGAAAATCCCATCCTGTGGAATGTGGTATGTAGCTGGAAGTGTGGTTTTCAGATTACTGGCAGTCTAACGGGAGGGCATGGTACAGGCTTGGAAGAAGAAAGCTCAAACGTCTGTCTTCTTTGTAGTCAGCCAGAATTATTTTGGCCATTTATGGCCTCTGAGGTTTGCTGTTCATTTTAAATTTTTAAGTAAGCATCAAAGCAAGACTGAAATGAATGTTCATTTCATCATGCAGTGGAACAGAAACTTCAGAATGTTCATGGGTTTGATTGTGATTTCACAGCAAGGACTTCAGTGTTTAGCCTTTCTGTGTTTGCTGTGCTGGAAATAAGTAAGTCCAACTCTTAGTGATGGGTGAATGGCATTACTGCTTCTGTTTAGGAGAAATTGCCTCTTAAAAAAATCTGTTGGCTTTTTCTTAGTTTCCTTTAAAAATCATGTCAATCATAGACTGACAAATAAGGCAATAGGCCACAGTAATGGAATAGCTTTTATAAAACTTTTAGTACAGGATCAAACTTCATGAATCTGCATGGCTTCATTTCAGGCTGATGTTGTGATCAAATTCCCAGAAGAGGATGCACCATCCACAGTCCAGTCCAAGAACCTCTTTGTTCCCAAACCTGAAATCCGGGTATGGTCAAAACCAAAAATTATGTGTGGAGATGGGGGACTAGTCCTCCTAGTATTAGTTGTTCTAATCATAGTTTATTGTTGAAAAGTCATCTCTCATTAAAAAAAAAAAAAATACTGTGTAAGTAATGCAATTAAAGGAAGACCAGAGTTACGGCTTAATGGAAAGAAATTTGTTGCAGTCCTCTGGAGTATGAATAAATAAGCTGTGTGTCCTGCCTGTGAAAGGGCAGCTTGTGTCACTGAGAAGATTCAAACATGAAAAATTGATTAGGTAAACACCACAGGAAGCTCTCTGCTTCTGGAGATTTCTCTTGCTTCATTCCAGCCATCTGTGCCGATAACAAGCTAACAAGTGCTACTGTGAGCACAAGGAGAAGTTAACTGTGCAAGAGATCAAATGTGCAGAGACTGGAACAGATACTACTTTAGAGAGTCAGTCCTTGCCTTTAGAGGAATGCTTGTCATTCAAAGGAACATCTGGGAACAGCGCTGGGGCTGCAGCTGGCCCTCTGCGGGGCTGAGAAGCAGCTCTGTTGGAGTACACCTACTTACGAGTTGGTTTTGTTTGTTTGCAGCACCTCTTCAGGGAACCTGAGAAGAGGCCTCCCACTGTGGTATCTAACACTTTCACAGCATTGATTCTCTCCCCCCTGCTTCTACTGCTCATTCTGGTGAGTGAACTGGGCCACAGAAGAACAAAATCTTTTCCCCATCCAGTCCAAGGTCACTTAGGAGTTGGCCAGCTAAACCTCATATTAAAACTCTTGGTTAATCATGACTAGCACAGCAGTGCTGGAGTCCTAGATAGCAAATGTCAGTGCAGAGCATTGGTCTGGTATTGTCTCCTTCCTAAACTGTTTTTTTTGAGTTTATAGTCAAAACAGAAAAACACTGCTGCCAAGTGGAAGTAGGTGGGGTGAGTTTCCCCAGTGTGCTTCTGGTAGGTGTGTTGAATAACAGTGAGCAGATCAGGTTATAACTAATGTTAGACTTCCACAGGGAAAGTGATTCTGCCTAGTGCTTAATATACCCATCACAAAGTCTGTCTTTCTTAATCCTATTAGATTGTTTCCCATTTATGGACGTAATTAGTATTTGTGTGTCTTTAGTTGAAACATCTACTGCTACTCACTGTATCATCAGAGAAGTGTTTTGAACTTAATGCAACATAAAATCTAGTCAAGTTCAGTTACTCTCTACTTGGAGAATGTAGCTGATCCCTTATTTGCTTGGCAGTAATTTCGCATTAGGTAGTCTCACTGAAAGCTGGCGTTCAGATAGTCCACGTGTCCACTGGTCTCTGGAGTTCACAATACAAGTGTTGATGACCCTTTAATGAAAAATCTCATTGCTACTGCTCCTGTTTCCCATTCTTCATGCCTTTCTCTTTTGTACTCTAAAAACTTAATTTGTTTTTATGAGCAAACATATCTGTAGCTGTTCTTTTGCCAAATCCAAAACTAGAACCTTACCTTTTTTTTGTCTTTTTAATTACAATTAATTTAGCTGGATAGAAATAGTGATGTTTGTGGAAAATGTAGATTTGGAGCAATGCCCTCATCATTTTAAGAAAGAAAACTGCCTTTGGTCAGTCAGAATCAGCAGGAGAAGCTTTCAGTAAAGGAGCCCAACAGTGCTGTCATCTGCAAAATTACTAGTCTGCCCTCTTGTAGTAGCAAACAAGTGCTTCTGTAGAGAATACGCTGTATTCATTGAAGAACTTAAGGCAAACAGGCTTGAGAGATGCTGAAGTTTAAAGTAAAAGCTGTGTTTACAAGGCTGTTGTAACTCGGGATTTGTTTCTTTTCCTTTCTAGTGGATAAAGATAGGTGCCAACATCTCCAACTTCAGCTTTGCTCCCAGCACTATTGTTTTTCACATGGGACACGCTGGTAAGTGTCAGAGGCTTTGTGCTTTGCTTGACCTTCTCACCTAGGAGTTACAGATGAGAGCCCTGGTTGTTAATGGGCTTGTGGTCTATTAACTGTAATGACATAATAGCATAACATTTGTTCTCTTGTTTTCATCTGCCTTCCTGCTTTTCACGATTGTTAATATGGTGATAAACCTGTTTTGGCCATCAGCTTATAACAGCGGTCATTATCTGGGCTCCTCTCACACACCATTTATCTGTACTTAATAGAACTTCTTTCCAAAGGTCACACTTGCTTTATTGCGTGTTTATCCTTTGTAAGCAGGGAGTTTCCGTGGGGATTGAAATCTGTGGGACTGCTGGCCACAGATTTTCTTTGAAGCTCTTCCTGTGAAAGCTGCTCTTGTTCTTTGGCTGGACCAATTTTTTTCATCAATTTTATTATGCCCTTGATTGCACAGTTATTCACTGTCTTGACAGAATTTCAAAAACATAGCAGATTGGGAGAACATTGGATCTACTGTTTCCCAAATGACAGTGTTACTTAATCCAAGCCAGTTTCCTTGGAAGCTTTATAAAGCCATAAGCTCCTACAAATGTGTAAAGGTTAATATCCTCTATTGAAATCCAGAATATCCTCCTCCTTTTAATAGCCCTTAATGTCTATAATACGTCCATAATTCTGCCACAAGAGGGTTGGATGCAAGTCATCAGTGCCACATTTTTCTCCAGCATGGAGACCCACACGCCTTCTCCCCTGGCAATAATGTATAGTCCTTAGATCTGCCATTTCAGAGAGCTTCAGAGATGACATCGAAGCCCAGTGCTTAGGCCTGGCAGTGCAACGTCACAGTTGTTCTGAGGATAACAAATGGTTGGTCTTTGAAATGCAAGTTCAGCCGTGGGCTCTGTCTGTTTTTTCACAGCGATGTTGGGACTCATGTATGTCTACTGGACTCAGCTCAACATGTTCCAGACTCTGAAGTACTTGGCCATTTTGGGTGGCGTCACATTCCTGGCAGGCAACAGGATGCTGGCTCAGAAAGCAGTAAAACGGTAAGCCAGGGACGGGTGCGTTGGCGGGAGCTGCTTTTGAAATCAGTGGGGAGGAGATCACGTTGATGCTATAGTGTGTCAGTAACTGATACAGTAATGAACGCTGCTTTTGGTGCTTAGATCTTGTGTGTGGGGACAGGCTGCTCTGTCCCACTTTCCTGCCTGTTGTCAGGGTAAGGGCTTGAACTGACTGGGCCACGAGCTGCTCGCACTGAGGTGCAGCTGCCTGCCCCTTCAGAGAGAATGGGCCACGTGGCCACTGGCTGAAGCAGTCAGGCGCAGGGAGAAAGCAAAGGGTGGAAGTATGTGCACTTTGACATGGGGAAACCCACATTTGGTAAGATGGATTCACTGACAAATTTGTTTTACTACATGATGTATCAAGCTCTTACAACATTGTTAAATAATGAAAGCCGCTAGAAATGCAGGAGAGGCCCAGCTCTTCTGTGGCTGTGCTTGTAAGAAAAGTTTTAAGAGGAGGAAGGTAAGGCGGAGCTGTCTTACTGCTGTCTTCCCCTACCTAAAGGGGATTATAGAGAAAAGGAAAGCAGATGTGTATCAAAGGTGTGCAGCAACAGACAAAGGGCAACACATCCAAGCGAAACCAGGGAAAATTCTGGTGAATTAGGGATACAGCATTGATTTCTGCACTGGCATAGGGCTGATTCTTCATGTTTGTGCCTTCTGCCACACAGTGTCTCGTGAATGAGCCATGGCTTAGACAGCCTGCAGGCAGTTTGACCCAGGCTTCCAATACAGTGTTTTAATTAGAGGTCGAATTGTTCCCTCTCCTTCCCTTCTGCCACACGGGGTTTCCATGTGAGACTTAAGTTTTAGCCCTTTTGTACTCGTGTAGAGTTTGGCTTTGAAGATGAAATTATTGACCCGCTTTGCCATCAAACCTGTGCTTTTCTTACTTTCCCATTTTTGAACCACTGGGAGTTGTTTATCCTTGCATACCTATTTGCATAGGTATTGCTGGGTTCTCAATTTTTTTGATTACGCTATATTAAAACCAGGGCAAGAGCTGTAAAAAAAAAAAAAACCAAAAAAACCAAGACTATAATTTTCAGGGGCTCTGCGTTGATTTGTTGTCTTTAAAACATCTCTACTTGCCAGGAGGATTATTACTGTGATTAACCCTTGCCATACCATCCCCCTGGCTTTCTCAGCCTTACTCCCTTGGATGTCCAGCCCTCTCCACTGTGGCACTTTCTCTTATTAGCATAACAGTTCCTTCTGGGATTTAGTTGCCAATGGGGCTATTTTGTCATTTAATAATGTTTCCTTTTTAACTTAGAGTAATGATAAAATCATTATTAATTACAGATTGCCTAGGATACAGATTTGGGGAAAAGAATACAATGAAGCTTACTTCTAAGTGTCTTCGCTCAACCAGGGCTTCTGTTAGCACATAAATGCAGGTGGTTGGTTCCTACTTCAAAACACTGCAGGGGGTGTCTATATGCTTTTTCACTGTAAATGACATGAAGCTGCAACTACAATAGCAAATTTGAAAGTAAAACTTCTGCCTTAGGCTAAAGTTAAACCCTTTGTACATGACTTTAAAGTTCAAAAAGACATCTTTTTGTTAACGCGCTGCTAGCCTGTCTCAGATGTTGAAGTGCAGTGATAATTAACTAGATTGCACTTTGAGGCAAAGCTGCTGTTCCACTCTGGAGACCGCTGGCGGGTGTGGGAAGGGGACTGTATAAACCATCTTTTTACAGAAGTTACCAGAAGGCCTGGTTTTGCTTTTTGCGTTTCTGTCACTGGCTCTGGTTCCTGGAGCAGGGCTGCGTTCCTCCTTCCTATCTTCTCTGAACCGTTCTTCCTCTCTCCTTTTGGCAGGATCGCTGCAGAGCAGAGCAGTAGGTTGGCAAAGTATAGGACGCTGCGGTAAAAGGGGGTTTTGCTAGTGACCAGCTCTTCTAGAAGTAAGGGCCTTTTTGGAATTTGCCTTTCCTGGGCATGCTGCCTGTTTCGTTTCACTTCATCATTCGCTCCTTGTACAGAAAAATATCTGAGCTGAAGCTGCTTCCTTCCAACATCCTTTACTGGGCTTTAAATAAGTCCTTGGGTGTCCTTGGCTACAGCTGGCTTTGCATATTAGCGGTATGTGTCCTTTGAAACCAAATTGCCTTTGTGTGATTTCCTTAATCATCTGAAGTCTGTATGGTAATGTGTGCACATGTGAGTATACTGTCTGGAGCACCAAGCAGCTATCAGGTGACAAAATAAACCTAGTTTAAGCAGTATTGTTCCTGTAAATAAATTATTAATAATGTCGGCTGGAGGAGAGCGTGATGAAAATGGCTGAGATCTGGGCTGTTCCTGTCTGCTGTTGGTACTCCCTGTGCCCATCTGCAGTATTCTGGTTATTCAGCTGCCGGGCACTCTGCCTGCTGAATTGCGACCTCACTTGGGGTGGTGAGAGCTCTGTGTGCAGCAGAGCCAGGTCAGCACCACCTCATTCAGCTGAGAACATGACCCAGTCCAGGGTTCACCTTCCTGTTGGACTGAACAGGTCACAATGGCTCAGTCAGCAGCAGCAGCAGCCAGTCCCCTCCATGCAATGCAATCATCTGGTGGGTCTCCAGTATCATTTACCAGTGCAAAGCCCTTCGTTTCCTTTCATTCTGAGCAGGTAAAGTCCCAGTTTGCTGTATCCATAGTGGTGCAGGAGGCAGGACTGCCAGCCGCTCTGCATGCTGCCCAGTTCTGAATGTGTGTATGTGGCTTCATTTCTCACTCAGTGCACTGTTTTATTCTGGGGAAGGGAGAGAGCATCTGGGATAAGTCTTGTGATGGGACCAAAATTGCTGCAGTGTGCGCTGCACAGGTACATTTCATGAGCACCTGCTTTCTCTCGTGTTCATACCCAGTGCTCCAGGCACACGGTGCATGGAACAGAGCTCAGTGTTTGTGGTGCAAAACAAAACCAGTGTGGGTGGCTGTGTCACAGAAACGATGTGCACTGTGGTGTAAGGTCCTGTCTGCAGATGAGATAGTACAGAGCATGGTTTTGTGAGAATTACCTATGGAGAATTTAGCGTCGTGTCCCACAGAAAAACACCCTGTTACTGTCTCTTCTCTCCCTGAAGTGTTTGGAGGTATTTGAGCACAGAACAAGCTATGACGAGGAACGGGAGATGGCTGTCACTTGTTCTAGTAGCTGAATGCTGGCTGCATCCCAGCCGTGTTTGCTGGTGCTGTTCTGGTCCCTGGATGCTTTTTACCGTAGCTTTGGGCCAGGGGTTTCCAGCTTTTTAGTGCTGTTACCAAATGCGTCCGGAGTGTGTTCACCACAGCTTGTGTGTTTCCTGTTTCTCAGCCTGCTATTTTAACTCTTTAATTCCCTGTGGGCTGTAAGCCTGGAAGATGTTGCAACTAACTTGTTATACACAAACTGTAAGTTATGTTTTGCTGCCAGGGGCAGCCGCAAGCATTTTTCCTTAGTGCTGGGTTTTTCTGATGCCCCAGATGTGTCAGTTAAGACTGTATTGTTACCGACTTCTAGGGCTGGACTGTCAAGTGCTCAGCATGCATAGCTGTGCCTGTGTCTGGCATCTTCAAGGGAAAAGGACCTCAGAAAGATGGGTCTGCTGAGCCCGCATTAGACTTATGCATCTTCTTGGGGACAGGAAGATCTTTTCTTTGTGTTTACTTGGACCAACTGATTAAGTGTTGGTCCTGTTTAAAGTAGGAGAGCGGTTAAGGTACCTGCAGGCTTTCCATTCAGCCCTGCTTTTTTGTTCAGTTCTGTATTTTACAAGGCTCATTCATCCCTTTTGCACCAGAAATTAACCTTCATTTTGTCTGATCATTTCCATCCTCCTTGAATTCATTGCCATACTGGTTTTATCACTCCAATAAGTTTGCTTTGAGCAACTGAACTGACAGGCTTCCTTTGAGAGAGAATGAGGGGTCTGGGGACACTTCTGCTGTGCAAGGAAGTGCTTTGCTGCCTGGAAGAGTTAATTTTTTGGATTTTTCTTTCCAGGATGCACTAGTACCAGAAGAATGGAAGAAATGGGGAAAAACAAAGCAAATGCCTTCAGAACAGAAGTGAATAAATAACTGAAAGACCAGAAGAAGGAAGGCAGAAGCAGATTTTTTTTATATATTAAGTCAAAAGGGTGCCAGTTGTACTTTTTGAAAAATCTGATTTTCATCGTTGTATTCATGCTACTTAAGTGCTTTTCATATGAATCCAGAAAATCCTTTCTCCCCTGGATCCTCCCCCCTTTTTCTCCCAGGACATTTGAATTTCCTTTAGAAAAAGAGGAAAAAGAAAATACAGTTTTGCCTTTCCCCAGATGCCCCCTCCTCATCCTAAATGATTTGTGAATAAAGAGGAAAGAACGGTTCTGAATTTTGTTTTTTGGCTGTCTCAGAGGCTCTGATTGGAAGTGGGGCGCACATGAGTATGAAAAGAGCTTTTTCTGGTGGGTAATTTTGTGTATGAATCATTGCTGTGTGAAGCTTCCTGTTCTTTCATGTCCGTTCCCAGAGGGACATGTTCACTGGGGGGGACTTCCCACTCCTGCTTGTCCCTTGGGTGACGCTGTCATCTGCATTTCTCTGCTAATGGCTATTCTCTCTGACTCAGGATGGCGCTGGGCTGGGCTGTGCTGAGTTGCTGTGGGCCCTCAGGGCTCAGGCAGGAGGAGTCCTCAGGGCCTGGCCCTCGCCGGGACCCAGCTGCAGTGCTGGCTCTGTCTGGCCCTGACAGATTTGGTGGGTTCGTTTGGTGGGTTCGCTTTCTTTCCAGCCTCTGAAAGTACCCTTTTCACTCCAAATACTTTGATTGAGCTTATTGTCTCTGTTCTTCTATGAAACCAAAAGCCAGGAGTCTGCTGCTTGCCATTTGGCCATGTTTGAGTTATTTGAGCTCTAACTTCTCAATTAATTACTACCTTCAAGACCACTAAGTAGTGTTGAGGCAGCAGACTTGGGCTTTACTGAAAGACACGATGATAGTAATAACGAAAGGCCAAAATCTCCTCCTGATGAGCAGTTTCCACATGGGGGATTTAACAGTTGCTCCCTGCCTTGCATCTCTGTGTTGGCTCCTGTTTGTCCCATGTCAGACTAGTTTCTTTAAAGGCCTTTTGGCAAAGGAACTTTTTCAAATGTCTTTTGGAGATGCCAGAAAATGATATCAACCAGCAGGCATGTGGATAAAGGGTGTGGAGCCGAATCCTCCAAAGAACCTCATATGTGTGAGACATGACTCCACTTTATAAAAGCCATCTTGCCTCTTCCCCACTGCAGTTGTTCACACTTAGCTCACTGTGTATGTTCTTTGTAATAGTTCCTAGCCAGTTGTTCATTGTGAACATTATACTGGACGCCACAGAGTTTTAATGAACTCCTTTAACCTCCTCTGCATTCCTTCAAAAACCCGATCTCATGCTGCACTAAAGTCCTCTGGGACTAAAGCAGTTTTAAGCAAGAAATAGTTAAGCTAGTATTTGTAGTATTTTACCCTGGAGTTCGTTTTCACCCTGGTGAGTTCTTTTTGAGCCTCATATTTTGTTACTGCTCACTTACCAGCTTTGTTTTATAACCAATTTTTTCTACTGATGCCTCGTGCTAGGATGGTACTTTCCCTGTGCCTGTAGAGCTCTGGCATGTTATCCAAGGAGAGCACAGATGCAAAAAGAAAATCATGGAGTACTACTAGTGTGATGTATCTTGTCTAAGCTGTGTGTGTTGCTGTTGATTTTTCTGCCTCCTTGGCTATGCGTTAGGAAATGCTTTTATTCTTTTGCCTTTTAGTCCTCAGACATTTCTGGTTTGCTTTATTTCTTTTTGTATTTGATGTCCCATTTTGAGCATTTGTTTCTTCATTGTGATGCAAACTGAACATTGAAAGTAGTCCCTTTTATTCCAAATAGCTGCACTCACCCCGCTGTTTAATCATAAAGACTTAGGTCTTTCCAAAGTGTTTCTAATAGGTCTTTTGATTTTATTTAAAGTATCCAATCTAGTGTTTGCATATAGCTTTTATGCCACTTAACAGGATTTTTTTTTTTTGTCAGCGTGTTTACTTACTGCTCTAGGAAGCTGCTTCTTTTGTACAATTCTTTTCCGTGGACCAGGTAAGTCCTAATGACTTCGAGTGTGTTAGTTGTTACAGAACAGATTTACAAACACATTTTGACCCAGGCCTCCTCAGGTTGTTTTTTCTTTTGTGGGATCTCTGACCAGCTGTACTGTGAAGCAGAAGGGTGGCTGCGGTCTCACTGTGACAGCTGCCTGCCTGCCGAAGGGTAACGGATTACCCATTAGTGCATGTGCTACTGTCACAGCTTCACTCATCACCCTCAGCATCCCCTCGTTGCTTCCCATCCTGCTAGGCAGTTAGTAATTTCATAGTGCTAGGATTGTAAAGTGGGAACAGAGAGAATGTAATCTATAGGGATTAGGTGCAAGTATAAACTCAGGCTCCAGCATGGATGGAAATGCTGTCTTAAAACATGGTCCCCTGAGGAAAAATGAGATGATATCTACTGCAGACTATCCAGCAATTGTTCAGGTGCAAGGAGGGATGATTTCGAGGCCTTACTGTGTGCTTGCATGCCACTGCATTTCCAACCTGGTCTTGAGTTATACTGGCACTGGACCTGGTGCCTTCATTAGCGCAGCTCCAGGTCATCCTCCGTGCACCTGACTGCTTGTCCACTCTGGGCCCAGAATCAGGAAACTAATGTCTCGACAGACAAAGAGCCATCTTGACCTGCTGTTGGACAGGTTTATTTAGAACAACTTTTATTTCCTGTTCATGATGGGAAAGCAGACCCCATCCTGATGTTATTTACGTTTCTGGAGACATAATTATTACACAAACAATTGGAGAACTGGGGTGACAGGGAAGGAAGTAGCTGTGTGAGAGCACTGGGCTAGTAACACTTCGAAAATATTTACAGTTGTAACCCTAGCCATGGCAGACTGCAGAGCCACTGGATGGCACGTTGAATTTAAACATAGTGACAGCCCAATCTGATGCACAGGGATCTCCTTTAGCTCCTGCAGAACAGAGCTGTGCCTTCAGCTTGTACACCTCAAGGCTCAGCGGTAACCATAGCTGAGCTCTTCACAGTTGTGTTTCGCTGCCAGGGCTCTGTATCAGGGAGCTAGGCAGTAGCAGCAGCCCACAGCGGCGTTTCTAATGCGTGATAGACGTGTGGATTCATGTCTTGCCTCACCCTGATCCTAGCTGCATGTGTGGTGGTGCCATCAGCATCTATTTAGAGGAGGCTGTAATCGGTTTACTAAGATGCCTAAAGGTGCCTTTTGGTGGCCTCATGTTTGTTAATCAGGCCCTCAAACAGAATGATGACTTGGCAGAAATTTTGCTATGCTTTGAGATTTAAAAGCCTTAATTAGTAGACAGTATGTCCCCAGAATTACAAGTGTACTGGTTGTTTTAGTCTTTGTGTGTAAAGCAGCCTGAGGTTAAACCACTGAGGTACTGTTTTTCTGATTCTGTACACAGACCAGTGTTTAGAGAGGGGGGTTAAATTGTAAAGGCCGGGGTAAATTAGTAGTGCATCAGAACTGCATTCCTTTGAACAGATCCGAGGAGGGTATGCATCAGCTTCCAGCTGGTCACATCTGGGAACGTCTTCATGGCTGTGAAGGGCTTACTGTACAGTTAGATCCACGAGCTCTGAATTAGTCTGGACAGAAGCAGGAGGAAAAGAGAATTGTGAGAAAACTTTGTGAGCACACACACAAATTTTTTCATTCTTTGGAGGCTTTTTCTGCTGACGTTATTTGTGGAAAGATAACCACGTCAAGCATGGCAAGAGATGCTGAAATGCCATGCTCTCCCAGCTGAATCCACAGGCACAATTTAGATAAAGTTCTGATCTTTTCTCCCCTCCCCAGCCCCCCTTCTGTTCAGTATGCACACAGGTCTCCACACGCCTTTATATTGCGCTGGCTAGGGTTGGACAGGCTTAATTTCTGTGGGACAGAGGAGTAAGATGATATTTGCTTCAAACAGGACAACTGACGTTTGTCTGAGTGAAGGTATTCTCAAGGGTGGACTGTCAGCTGGCTCCCAGTCCCACAGGGCTGGCAGGATTTAGAGATAATGCAAGTTCCCAGTGACTACTTTCAGGAACGAGGGGTACAGAAGACAGTAAGCGTTCCTCTCCTGTTTGGTGCAGGGAAAACCTGAAATGTCCCAGGGATCTAGAGGCAGGTTCTGCTCCTGGTGGAAGACTTTTGTCTGACTTCAGCCTAGTCTAGACACTTGGGCACACAGTCTCAGGTAGCTTTACAAGACTGCTTCTGGTTGCTGCAAGGCTGTTCCCAGACATCCTTATGCAGCTTCACAAAACACTCATCATCTGTCTGTTCAGACTAACAGGACTTTAGGTACTTGACAAAACTGATTGGTAGCTTTTCCCCCTCAAATTGCAGCAATTTCCCTTTTTCAGGGGCAGCAGTGGGAGTTGTCTTTGCTGAAGGAGAGCCTTCAGACTGCTTGAGCAGTGCAGAAGCAGTGTGTTACGTACAGAATTGAGCAGGGAATGGTACTCACCAGAGCATGGGGAGTTGAAAAAGGGAGAAATATTTACATGAGCTTAGCCAGGGTGCTGGGAAAGCCACCTAGCTGGCTGCTGTTGATGTCCTGAGGCCTGTGAAAGAAAAGGGCAGTGATGGCATAATTGGGATTGAGAGTGAAATTCTTTTTTCCGCTGCTATTTTACTGAATTATGAGGGTGAGAAGACAGCACAATGATGTGCTAGCATGCGTGGTGCAGGCTGGCTCAGGACAGGCCGTTCCTGATGAGCACTCTTACTTGCCCGCACAAGGGCAGAGCTGGGTTATGGGGTCAGTTAGAAGCTTTATTCTTTCTCTGAGTATATCTGAAAGATGATACTTAATCCAGTAGCTTCACATCTGGAAGCCAGACAGCAATAAGGACCTTGTCTTTCTCCTGCGGTGAGCAGATAATGAACTGATTCCCACCTACCTTTGATTCTGCAGAATGGCTCCCAGGAAGTCCCTGAGTTCCATCTGTTGGTGGTAGCGGCTGTCCATCAGGATGCTGTCAGACTGGCGCCTTGTCAGAAATTCGTGCACCCCTTCTCCTGGGCTGCTCTCACTGCTTCTGTTATGTGAGGATGAGAAACATCTTTGTCTCAGAGACGCTTTTTAGTCCCTCACTCAAAGTTTGGCTCAGGCTGAGCAGCACAGCAAGGGAATGTGCTGGGTCTGAGCCTGGGGCCATTCTGCGTCATTTCAGTAAGAAATTGGTCAGCTGTATTTGCTTCTGTGTTAGATGTGGGCCAGCTCTGATCCCTCTCCTGACTAGTTGTTCTTTAGTGGCAGCGACTGATCTATCTACCCACAGCTACCCAAGCAGTAGTGATGAGGCCGTTTTCTGTGTTCAACCCATACCAAGAATAACTGTTTCCTACCAGTGAATGATCATTGCAAGTATTATTTGCAAATAATATTGCTTGTTATTATTACAGCAGAGCTTTCAGCTGATGTGACACAGCCTTGAAGGAAAGGATTAATTAGGCTGCTTAATGATAGCTGTGATTAGGGGGATCTGAGATGTGGAACAGCAGGAGAGATTGCTTCTGTTGCAGTGGAAGGCAGCTATTTCTGCTACGTGCATGAAATAAACTGCCCAGTGTAATAAGCAAAACGTTAGCCCTAGGACAGCAAAGCGCTGTGGCTTACCCAAGCCGCTTGCCAATGATGGTCTGTAGGAATTTGCGGGCGGAAATCTGCCCCAGGAATTTCCGGTAGTTGTCGGTGAATATGGCGTCAGCATGGCGCTGCATCCTAGGGGTGAAAGACAAGCACAAGGTGTGCGCTCTGAGCTAGCAATGAACCTTCTAGATGACCCACAGAGGTCCCTTCCAACCCCTACTATTCTGTGATTCTGTGAGATATTGGTGTTTCAGATGTCAATGGGCACCAGATGTAGCACTGCTGAGATTGGGGGCAGGTAACCGTAACAAACACCTTTTGGTATTGGGCTGCGTTAGTGTTGGAGGGTGAAAGGATTTGAGGGCGCTCAGTCCTGACAGGGAGGCAGCAGGCAAAATAAAATGTCTGTTAATCAGTATCTGCACTACAACAAGTAAGGAAGAAGTGTCTGCAAGCCAAAGGTGAGGTCGGAGAACCAGTGGAAGAAAGAAGAAGCACAGGCTGGGAGAGGGCAGAGCTGGGGCTGGGATGTTCCTGTGCTCTGCAGCAGCACCATCACCTCCTGGGAGTGCTGTGTCTGGGATGGGGTGGCAGGAGCCTCCCACGAGGCTCTAGCCTGGGGTTGGACCCAGGCTCCCAAAAATCCACAGGTAAGGGAAGCACAAGCCACTTGGCTGGTCCCACTGTTGTAAGGATGAGTCCTCTGTGCTTCAGACAGAAATAACCATCCTCCTCCTCCTGGCAGTGGTGGGAAGGAGAGGCTCTGACAACCATACAGATGGATTCCCAGAGCTCAGTGGAAAATTATGTTCCCTGCAGGAGGGCTGGGTCTGCAGCCCTGTCCCTGTCAGTACGTCCCTGCTGCTGGGGGACAGCGGCACGTGGCTCTGGACATGGGCGATGGTGAAATCTGGCACAGTCCCAGCCTTCTGCTCTGGTTGCAGGGCCTGGCTGGGTTCTCCCCCTGGAGCCTGGACTTTGTGGTGCTGGTGGAACCAGGTGACCTGCTGGTCTGCTCCTGGGCTGCAGGAAGACCGTAACCAGTGGGGCTGAGAGGTGAGGTACAAACCTTTTCTCAGTGGGATCTGTTAACAAACCCTCCTCGTCCTGTTCCTCCACCAAGGGGTTATGGCTCTGCAGTGGGCTGCTGTGCTGTAGCTGGAAGTTCACAGCCTTGCCAGCAACTGGCCCTGGACTGTACCTGCACAACAAACCCGAGGCATACTGTGAGACATGCTCAGTCGCCAGTTGGGGATCAGTCCTACTGACCACTACTCCCTGTTCTGCAGGTTTTCCTTTCTCTTTTTGCCATCCCCGACTCATCAGTAGCACAAGTGTTGTCTGTCACTCTCCCCAGCTAGGAACTGCCCTGAAGCTATTTCAGCAGTGAAAAGATGGTTGATAGAGCTGCCTCAGACACGCTTCCCCCTCACTGAGCTCCCACCATCCTCAAGCAAAATTCCATCAATTCTGGTATCGTTATGCCGTGGCTTTGGCACAAGGCTAAAGCATTTTCTATGGGACATTACTAATCCAAATTATAGACCCCAGTGCTCAATTTTGTGCCTCCATCAATTTGTAGAGGTAGGAAATAATATTACAACTTAAAACAGTTGGCAAGGAAACATGTGAAATATTAACAGGCAGCCGTTAAGAATATCTGCAGTTCTGATTTCAATACAGGTGGCCTGCAGGCACAGATTTTAATCAGTGATGGAGCTGGAGGTGCTGGCTGCCCTGGAGATTGCCAGATTTCCCTTTATAGGACCCAGCATTCAATTCCAAAACCAACTGCTTGGGCTGAAATATTCTATGTCGGGTGCCTGCATTCTTTGGAAACCACCCCTAGGCTGGCAGTGTACCCCACAAATTAAGCCAGGGTAAAGAAGCAGGCTTACCAACGCACATACAATTCATCTGGCTTTCAGAAGTGCTGGCAACCTTAATTTGGCACGTGCTTATTTTGCACAAGGTCAGAGATGAGGCAGGGAGTGACAGCATGGATAAAACACTCAGCAGCCTACCTGAGAGCTGGGTCGAGAGGAGAGGAGATGGAGCATGCGACTAAATGCAGGAACAGGAGCAGGGTGGCCTTATCCAGCATCTTCCACCCTTTGGGGTCACCTGAAACACAGAGCAATCTTGAGTCAGTGGCAGTGAAGTGCTCAGGGCCAGGAGGGGAGGCCAAGTGTCACCTTTTGTGTTCTCAGTCCCCCTGCTTGGTCATCAGCACAAAGGGACTGGGAATATGCCTCCGTGCTTGTGGTTATGGTGCTTCCCAACACAGAGGTGTCTTGGCATGGCAACGTCTTGCCCAGGGAGTGTAGTTCCTGGAGGCAGTGGCTGTGTGTGACCCCTCAGGGAGCTGTTGTGGCCCTTGGGTCAGGACGCAGGCCTCATCAGCAGGGTTTCTTGCTGTGGGACCCCCTTATTGACCTGTCCCCCCGCTGTGGTTGAGGGAGAGTGCTTTGGCTGGGGTGGGCCCTGGAGACCACTGCCTGGGCTGTAAATACCAGTGTAAGAGCACCTGGATGCTGGAGGCAGCAGTTAGCAGGGGCTGCCAAAGGCAACTTCGCTGCCTGCACAGGACCACCTGCGACCAACCCCTGGGACCTCTCCTGCCCGCCGCTCTCCCTGGGACGCGTGTCTGCCCACGTGGCTGTATGGCACAGCTCCATGTGTAACAGCCAACTGGGCTGCCTTGCCGGCTGTCCAGAAATGGGGAAAAACCAGGGAAATCCACATAAAACACCTGGGCAGAGGGGTAGTATTGGCCCAGAGGTAACACTGGCAAACTCCTTTATCAAAGGCAGCAGTGCTGAGCTTGGTTAGCCAAACGAAACGCGGACTGTTCCTTCAGTCGTCGTGCTTGGGGTGAGGGGGACTGGACTGAGACACGTCCCTTCGGCAGAGCTTGAACTGCTGCTGCATCAGGAGGTGCCCACGCAGCTCTGAGCACTGGCTTTGGTGGAAGGCGAGATGGACTTGAGCCGTGCGTGCCTGCCCTCCGGCAGACGGCTGCGGTGCTTCGGTCCTGGGGCTGGCGCAGCGCTGCCAGTGACTCAGGACAGAGTCCTCTGAGGATGCACACCCTCGGGAGCTGAATGCGATGCCTTTGTCATCGGAAGCGAGGGACAGTAGGAAGGTATTTCAGTGAGTGCTATTCCTGAGTTTTGATTGAAAGCAATTGATCTTTTGCTCAAAAAAGATTCTTTAAGAATGTGGGTAGAAATCTTTAAAATATCAAGTTTCCCTGTTCCCTGTCTTATTTTACACAAGAAAAGAGCAGAAAGATGTTTGATCTCCAGATGAGAAAAAAACACTTGGCAAGGGATTTAAGTTTCTTCTTTTTTATAAAAAGCCCTTCGAATGTATAACAATACTTTGTTGCAAAAAGAGCAGTTTTCAAATGGAAGGGGTCGGCTGGGCTGCTAACTTTGCAAGCGGACGTTCGAAGCCATGGGTTTTACTGACGGTGGTGGCAGGAGGGGGCCTGTTCTGATGGGAAACATCAGCAGTGAGCTCTGTTTTACTGCTCGGAAATAGCTGCCCACTCTTCCGAAAGGAGCAAGGCTAATTAAGGACTGGTGCTCAGGCAAGTGGGTCCAGTCTTGATACCGCAGAAGTTACTAACAGAATGAGTGGCATTGCCAGAAGTGCGTGGACAGAGGTGTGCATGGGCAAGGTGGTGTGCTAAGAAATGAGGTTTCTATCACAAACTCCTTCGCAGCCCAGTCTGCATTTCCAGCTGCTCGTGCTCGCAGCTGGAGGACCAGCAGCTTCCCCATCTGTTTCCCTGGGAGCAGCGCCGTTGCTCCTGGCTCCAGCAGAGCTTCTTGTGAACTCATGGGTGACATCCCCTACCTCTGATACTGGGTCTCTTACGGCACTGCTCTGGCCCCTCAGATAGGCCAGGAATGCTCAGAAGAAGCAAAAAAGTATCTGTGAGAGAGACTTGCAGGGCTCCTGGTTTTAGGGCAAATTTCCTACTCTTTTTGTTTTTCCTTCTTTTTCATTTGAACTTGAAAAAGCGTGCCTCTTTTGTGCCTCTCTCCCCTAAATATCTCCAAGACAAATCCCAAATCAGATCTCTTTCTAGATAAAAGTGATATAAAGCATCTGGTAGCTGGTACCAGCAGACTGTGGCACCAGCATCTGTAGAAAGTGCCAACCAGGAGATTTAATCAGTACCAGGAAAACTGCTATGTGAGCTGAGAAGTGAAAGATCCATGTAAATTAAAATAAAACCTAGTCCAATGCTGTCTGCTTCCCTATTCTTCCTAGGATACAGCCCTGATTACCGCTTTCTGTATCTGGTTTCTCTTCTTTGAATGCCTGGTTTTCCTCCAGAATCACTTTTTGTCCCTTTGAGATTTTTTTTTCTCTTCTCTGCTGTTAATTTCTTTGCAATATATTTTTTTTGTATTTTCTGATTTTGCCTTTCTTCCCCTGTCTTGCTTTGACTTCTCTTCCTTCACTACAGTCTGATTCTTGGGTATTTCTGTCTCCCTCTTTTTCTTGGGAAGGAGCCTGAAACAAAAGTCCTACACCCCTTCCCAGAAGCGTCTTCTATTTCAGAGGAGAAGCCAGGGAATTGAAGTGTCACCCTGCGTACAGGCAGCTTGACAGCTCTGCAAAACCTTGTCACCTTCGAAATTCTCCTGAGGTGAGGGACATCTTACTTTCCGTTCTGGCAGCATGTGAAAAAATGATTAATAAATAAATTCCCCTGAAGATGAAGAGCTTTTAGCGCCGTTCCAGCAGATAAAGCATAATAGCTTCATTCCATCCTGTGCCACGCTAACAGCAGCATTGTGACAATGACGCTGGAGAAACGGGGCAACTGGCTCTTACTGTTTCTGAAACCTTAAACTGAGCAATCTTAAAACTACCACAATGTAGATGAAACGAAGCTTCTACCGTGCCTGCGGTTTTGTGAAGTTCAGACTTTTATACTATGAAATACTACATTTGAAAAGCAGAAATCCTTTTAATTGCCTTACTCTGCTTCGCTGTAGCTGGCTTCGCGTTATCCATAATACGCCGTTGCATTTCTCCTCACGCTTTGGTTTGGCTCAAACACAGTGTTATTGATGGGTGAGTAAAAGCGTGTTCATTTTCCAGGGTAAAAGGAATTTACATTAATATAGCAAAAGAGGAAAATTGCTACAGCTGGTAAACGTCTAACATGTTTTTATAAGGCTCATCTGTATTGTAATGCTGTTGGTTGGCATTTATCCGATAGTTCAATTATTCTTTCATTCTAGAACTTGGTACAAAAAAATCCTGTACGGTACAAAGGATATTGTACCTGGCAAAGCTAATTACTGATGCCAGCTTTGATTGCATTTCAGTGTAATTTAATTGTCTCCAATCTCCAAATAGACATTACCTCGTTAAATGCACATACAGAGACTCACACTTACCGTTCCCTCGGAAAGCCAGCGCTTCCTAGATCGGCTCCTGCCCAGGTGTTTGCTTCCCCTGCTGCGAATACAACTTCTTCTCTGGAGCTGCCTTGGTGAGCCCTGCGGGGTCCGTTATCCCCGCGCGGTGCCCGGGCAGGGGCCGGAGGCGTGCGGAGCAGGGAGGACACGCGGGTCTCCCCGGCTGTCTCTGGCTGCCGGGGAGGTGCGTCTCCTCTTTTTATACCTGTGCTCCCTCAGGAGTCCCGTGGGCTTCTACGCGTCAGAGAATCAATTATCCTCCTGAATTTCAAAGGCTGCTTTTAGCATCCTCTCTTTTTGTGCGTGCAAGGACGCAGGCAGGGAGGTTGCGGGGAGAGGGTTATGCCTGTAGTCGAGGGTCGTTTGCATGCTTTCTCTTTATCGTTCAAAGAGTGAAGAGCAAATAATAACAACGATAATCTGGCAGAGCGAATGACAAATTTGCTTTGTAAGGTTAACTTCTCTTTCCCTTTGCAATTGCATTTTTTTCTTCTACTCCACAGTGAGAGTGAGTTAACCATTAAGACTTTCGCACACTGCCTGCTCAGGAGGTTTTATCTTTTTGCTATTTTGTGTTTCTTTGATTATCAGCCTTTTCCTCCTTTGTTACTCACATCTGCTAGCGTTAGCGGGGCAGTTCATGCTTCAGTCCCTCACAAACATCACAGCTTCGCATCGAGCACACAAAGCAGCTAGAGAGCCCTGCTCCGTTCGCGTGCTCTGGAAAAAGGCAAGGGTCTTCTCTGGGGTGCTGCATGCGCTGGCAGCTGTTTTCATTCCTGGAACAAGGTTTATGAAAGCCCCATTAAAGAGCACATAGCCTTGGTGCCAAGAAGACCAGGACAGTTCAGAGCAGTTAAAAATGAGGTGCCAGCATGAGCTCCACCTGCGAGATTTTGCGTATTGACTTTATAGTGTCCAGAATTGATGGGGACCCAGACCTTTGTGTCTTGGGGCTTGCGTGACTCGATGCTGGGAAGAAGTTTCAGCAGGTGAGATGACTCATATCTGCCTGCTGCTGAATACCTTCACCTTGCACAGAGCGCTCGTCGCAGCTGTCAGTGGCAGAGATAGATTGCAAGGAAGGACGGTGCATCTGGTGCACACATGGGTGCCTGCATGTGCAGGGGGTCAAAAGCATTCAGCACTGGTCTAACTCTGCTGTTGCCCCTTTGCTACTTGCTGAGATGAGAAATCAGCACTGTGATTATGGGTCACTTCTTCGTGAAGCAATATCCTCCTTCCGAACCATGGGCTCTCAGTAAGCAGTAACTCAACAGTTGGAAAGGCTTGAGAGAGCTCAGCACGCCAAATGACTCTGTGGAGTTAAATAAGTTGCTTTGTACTTAGACAGACGTGCACCAACACCTCTGGGTTCTCCCCGCTCGGAGGGCTCCAATGGCTCACGTTCCCTTTGATATCAAATCAGGACCAGGCCACTTCGCAGAGAAATCATGAAAAAGGATTGAACGGACCAAAGCAGGAGCTCGAGGTGACCCTGAACTGAGCGGCTGACCAGGGCCCTTCTAGTGGAACAGGGAAACAGAACAACAGCGTGAAGAGAAGCAAGAACTACTGCCTTCTGCCAGTTGTAAAAAGAAATGGCACCAGCCTGTTCGTGGAGAGAGGATCTGCCATGCAAATCAGGCAGGTATATCATTTGTATCATCTACTCGTGAACACTGGAGAAAGGGATTTCTGGGTGGCACAGAGCGGGTTTTCCAAAATCCCTGTACTGGTGCACACAGCTGCGCGCTGTCTCTGCAAACTGGAAAGGGATTTTTGTTTGCTTTTTTGAAACAATCTGTTCATGTGCTCTCATGTGTGAGGCCAGTTGCACAAATTTTTCAGCATGAATTATTTTTCTTCCACTGTCTTGGTGCTACACTGGCTGAAGAGATGAATCAGACCATGCTGTTAAACCAGTTGAGAGCCAACGCTATTTCAAGGTATTATCCCATAGCGTGGTTTTGAGCTAATTCTCTGCCCACCTGGACCATTGCCTTACACAAAGCTGCTGTAAGACACCAGGCAATATCTCTCAGATCAAGGAGAATCAGTCTATGATTGACTTGTTTATGGCTGCGTGCTGCCCAGCTTGGATTAGGAGGGCTGCGATCCGCCTTCGTAGCTCGAGTGAGCTGCTTTCAAAGAAGGCTGCATAAAGCCCCATCGTCCTAGGGGTTTCCTTGCACTGCCTGAGTTGGGTTCCTGTCATGCACAGCTGGACCCAGCAAGACTCACACAACAACAAGCTCTCTTTATGACTTCAGATTAATTGCGGGAGGCAGCAGAAATGTCTAAAAACCCTCCAGGCACTGTCGGGTGTATCCAGCTTAGAAGTTCTGAAATAGCATAAATAGAGCAGCTTTTCTGTCCCTGGGATTTCCTGTCCTAGCTTTAGTCAAAACCTTTGTATCTTCCCAGGACCCAGAAGGGTCATTTGTGGAGCTCCTCCGCCGGACTCCCTGAGCTCTCCCTCTGGCTAGCGAGGCTACTTCTGCTGCAGCCGAAATTGCTGTGATCCCCACTGCTGCCGGTGGTGCAGCCTTGGCTTGAGTCCCACAGCCGGCGCTCTGGCTCCTGACGTCTCTGGATGAAGGTGCTACAGACTGTGATAGGATCCAGTGTTGTTTGGAGCCAGTTTTGCATCCGTCCGTGTTGGAGTGTATATCTGAGCTGGCAGCTATGGTCCTTGTTGTCATGGTCATATTTTTAGTAGGGTGGTCACACAGGTAGAGCTGGTACTGACTGCACGCGCAGGAGGGTGGCTCTGGCTGCAGAGCTGCCCTCCTCACAGCCCGAGAGCTGCTCTGTGCGTATCAGTGGTGTTCAGAGTCTACATGTGCTAGTTGTGTGACAGCATTCCTCAGAGGAACTTCATTTTAGGGGTAGTATCAATAGTAATTTGGCACAACAGATGACAAACTTGCTTCACAAAATGAATAGCTTTTTCTTTGTAATCTCTTGGTTTGTCCCTAGAACCTTCCTGCTTTCTGCCCACCCCTCCTCCCTACCACAGCTAGCGTTGTCAGCATCCACTGGCTCCCAAAACAGAGGTGTGTACCTCCCACATATCTTCCCTTCAGGTTAGCAGCGTGCAGTGGGTAACTGTCTGTTTGCCCTCTAAACCCAAGGCTACACCCGTGCCAGCCCCACAGAGCGTATGGCGGGGTATGAGCTGCCACAGGTACCATCTGCAGCTGGAACTGCCGGATTTCGGAGTCGCATCCGTGCAGACCTAACCTCCCCAGGCTCCTTGGATGAAGCACAGGCCAGCTGGTTTTATTTCAGTGCCAAACCTTCGCTGACAAAGGACACGGTGTTAGGATCCTGCAGCAATTTCCCAGATATTGATTTCCTCTTTGCTTTACCTCCTCTAGTCTCCATGCCATGCTTTAAAAAATCGCCTCTGTCTGTTCCAGGCACACAACGTATAGCTTCAGATAAGCTGAGCAGCATGTGAAATGGTCCTGCTCACCTTGTGAGGCTGAAACTAATGACAGCAAGAAGTAACTCGTCAAATGGCACAAAAAGCCATCCTGTATTCTCAGCTATCAAAAGCTTCTCTGCACTTCTGCAAAATGGCACAGACGGTGGCTGTTGGTCCCTGGCTTCTCCAGTCTCCATCAAGAGCCCCACACAACTTAGGGGTAGGATGGGATGCATTTTTGTTCAAATTTCTTATCCCAAGTAGCAGAACTAAGGCACATTATAAGTTGACCAGCAATCATTTAATTACATTGTCCATTACTGGTGCGTACACAGTAACTCACTCCTAAGTTCTTTGCAAAAATGCAGTAATTTCTGTGGAATGAGATGAGAAAGATAACATTTGGCCCGTGTTGCCAGTTCCTTCTAAGGAAGAAACAGAGGACCCAAAACTTAAACCCAGCAGGTGTGGTGAGACTTGCCATTAGAAAATTATACTAGACTTGGTTTCTCCACCATAGAAGCATAAAATGTTGGGATTTGGATCTTCAGGTCCTCCAGACTCAAATCTTTGAACATTAACAGATTTCCTGGGGACAATTTTCTCTGGAGGAATTCAGATTCATAGGAAGCTGAATACAAACATTTATCAAAATAATCTCAAGACACTGAGTCTGAAGCAAGGGCAGATTAAAGATAGACAAAATAAATCAGTAATTCAAAATGTGCAAGAAATGCTATCAGAAAGGACTGTCTCATAGTGCTAAAAGCCTGCTGTAAAAGCCTGCTAAATCTTCAAACATCAACGTATCACTGAGACTACAATAGAACAAATGGCACCAGCCCGCGAGATGTGTATCTGTCAGGAGGCCTGATGAGCTCTGCGGGTGAGATCCATTTATAGAGCCCGTACCTGTCTGGCTCTGTTTATTTCCTAGCAGAGCTGCTGGAGCGTTTCAGCATTGCCCAAGTGAACTGCCAAGAGTTTCAGCCAGATGTCAACATGTTACTCTCTGCTCTAGGCGAGGGAGTTACTGGTTCCTGAATTTCTGACTAAATGCCATCTCCTTCCTCTTCCAACTGCAGCAGACAGAGCTCGGATGCCAGCAGTGAATCGCAGTAATTAAGGAGTTTGTCTTTGGTCTTCCACTCTCATTTCAGTTCGGAAAGGAGCCTTGGCTAGAAAGTCACGCAGCGTGTTACAGCCCCAATCAACGAGCAGGGCTTCTATCCTAACCCTGCCACTGACTCGCGGTGAACAGGCTCACAAAGGTCGTCCTTCAGCTGTTGATTCCACCTGAGGACCCTACTCCTGATTTTTGGAAGCACGGAGACTTTCATACTCTGGGATGGAGAAGGAAAGGGTCTGTGAACACCCACCCTCTGTGCCGAGGGCTCTGGTGACTACCCCAAGGACACCCCTTCCCATCAGGGCAGGCCAGGTGCTTGTCTACATATTTTCTGTGATTTGGTTTCCCATCAGAATCCAAATGCTGCTATTACTGCTCACCTTGGGAAGGTGCTTTGAAAGCTTCTGATGAAAACAGAATTTGAGTGAGATGTGTTACTGGTATTGAGAAAGTAAAATGTAGTTCATGGAGAGGGAGTGAGGAAGGCCACGTTTCCAGTAAGGGCTGAAAAATGAAAGCAGTTCCTACTAATTTATTCCTGGCTGAATAATAATATGAAACCTGAGGATGAGCAGACCTTGGTGCACAAGGATATGGTACACATCCAATGAATGGTGATAAATAGGTCTCACTACAAAGACATGCAGGAAATACTGCACTGCAAACCAAGGAAGAAATGTAGAAAAAACTAAAAAAAGCTAAGGACGGTTTGGATGTGGAGACAGACTTCCCGCCTGAGCTCCGTCTCCACTTAGAATTGGCTGCTGACAAAGTTGCTGTTTCTACTTGTTGAATCCGTTTTAGCTTTGAAACCCATTCACATCTCATAGGCTTTGGAAAAACGTTCCCTTTTTTTATAAATAGCTTTCTGTTTCATCATTTCACAGCCAGCTGAAACGAATGGGTGGGTGTGGCGCTGGCGAAGGGCACACGGCCGAGGCGGGCGGGTGGCACCACCTGCTTGCGGTGCGAAGGCCGAGTGTCCCCTGGGCAGCGGTGCCGGGCATTTGGTGGTGGAGAGGGAGCGGGTGGGAGCGGAGTAAAAGCTGCAAATGTCACCGGCCTCTTTCTACTTATTCTAAGTAGTGCCATTTCTGTGAGGGGAGAGGAGGAGACAGAAAGAAAACGTGCAGTATTGGTTGCAATCTAAGTCTGTATTTTCCCTTTCGCCTGCAAACTTCAAACTGCGAGGATCAGAGCCTGTGGGAAGGTGTATGTGAACAGCAGCACCACCAAACTAGGTGTACTGGTTGTACTGGGAAGAATTTAATCTGGCCATTTAATCCACACTCATAGGATCTCTCCTGACATTCACAAGAATTATTTCTCCCTCCTCAGTGTTTTTGTGTCCTAAATCGTCGGTGTTCGAGAGCTAAAGGGCAGAACTGACTGCCTTTCCTGAGCCCTGGGTTTATCCCTGAGCCAGTACAGCCTCTCACCAGTGCCAATGAAAGCTCTGGTAATTACTTAAGAGCAATTTTTTACTTAGGATTTTTATGCTAGAAGAATTTCTTGTACAAGTGTGTCCGGCCTCTGCAGCTCATAGCCGTATGCATTCTACAGTTGTCTGTAAAGTCTTCTGCACTAAAACAGATGAAACGTTTTTAATTCAGTTGCTCCAAACCTTTAAAATTGTCTTCATTAATACCCACTTAATTCAAATGCTTGGTAACAGCCTAGAAAATCCTTTTATTACAAATGCCATACCTTGCTCCCTTGGTAGATAAGTAACCGATTGGGTTTTCCCCGAGGTATCCAGGCTCTCTGATAATAAAGCTCTGCAGCAAGACTAACCTGGCACTGCTGCTATCTTGGGGTTAGGAAAAGGGCGAAACAAATCAGATTCTTTGACTACCACAAGAAAGCAAAACCGAGCACCAGGCATTTTTCCTTTTGTAGGTCATCTTATCAATACATTGCCATTTCAGAGCTGGATACTGAATTGGGACATTAAAAATTAACACACAAAAAAATTCCCTGGCGAGAGCAAAGCCAAAAACACGTGTCTTAATTGTTGCTGCCAGAGCACTTCCAGGGAGCGGATCAAAACCTCGCGGATAAAGAGAAGCCCGCCAGGACCGAACGACCAGGCTGTTGATGGCAGGGATTAAAACGCTGGCGCTGGTGGAGGGGCGAGTACACGAACCCTGAGGCGCAAAGGCCCGGGGTGCTTCGCTGCCGGGGTCCCACCGGGGGGTCGGCGCCCGCAGCCGGGACGGGGCCCACGGCAGCGCGGAGCCGAGCGGCCCCAGGAGCCTTTCGGAGGAGCCCGCCCGGCCCCGCAGGCCCCAGCGCCGCCCGCAGGCCCCAGCGCCGCCCGCAGGCCGCCCTTAGCAACGCGGCGCCCCGGGCGGTTGCTAGGGGCGGGGCGGAGGGCCACTTCCTGCCGGGCGGGAATCGCTTCCGGAGCGGCGAGGCCTGGCGGGGCGGTGAGCGGGCCGGGGGCTGCCGGCGGGGCCTGGAGCGGCGCGGGGACCGGCTGTGGAGGTCTCCGCCGGGAGGGGGGCGGCGGGGAGGGGCGGCGGGCTGTGCTCTGGGGAGGGCGGGAGAGGAGCAGCGCCGGGTGTCCCCGCCGCCGCTGCCCCTCAGCCCCGGGCGCGGCCGCAACGGCCTCTCGGGGGCTGGGTTGGAGCCGTGCCCAGCGCCCGCGGACCCCCCTGAAGCCCGGGCGAATCGGCCGGGCTCCATCCCAACGCCTGCGAGGCCGTGTCAGAAATTCAGCGCCGGGTGTTTTTGCCTCGTCCTTCGACGGCAGCTTTCGTGTTGTGCACCGGTGCGCAGTGTTTCCGCCCCACGGGGAAGCCAGGCCATGTTGCTGCAGGTGCTCCTCTGGCTTTGTGCTGGGCGCTGGTGAGGCCGCACCTGGATTGCTGTGTTCAGGTCTGGGCCCCTCGTGATGAGAAGAACATGGAGGGTCTGGAGAACAAGTCTGCTGAGCAGCGGCTGAGGAAACTGGGGCTGTTCAGTCTGGAGAAGAGGAGGCTGAGGGGGGACCTTACAGCTCTCCGCAGCTACCTGAGAGGAGGGTGCAGTGAGGCGGGTGTTGGTCTCTTCTCCGAACTAACTAGCGACAGGACGAGAGGAAATGGACTCAAGCTGCATCAGGGGAGGTGTAGTTTGGATATTAGGAAAAAATTCTTAAGGAATGGTCAGGCGTTGGAGCAGGCTGCCCATGGTGGGGGAGGAGCCCCCATCCCTGGAGGTGTTCAGAAAACATGTAGGTGTGGCACTTCAGGACATGGTTTAGCAGGCGTGGTGGTATTCGGGTGACGGCTGGACTTGATGATCTTAGAGGTCTTTTCGAACCTATGATTCTATGATTATTCTCTATGATTATTCACTATGCTTTGTCCTGTGCTCATTATTTACATAGTGCTAGGTCTTGAAGATGCCAGCTGGGAAACGCAGGACAGCACAAAGACGGGTGTGAGCCTGTCGTAGTTCTGTCAGCTGGCTGCTGTCTGGCCCTGGCCCTGCAAGCACACGGCTGTTTAGTGTAGGGCCTGATCCTGCGCCAGGGAGACCCCTGCGTCGGCTTCCAGAGGTGTCGCTGAGCAAACGCTGGAGCCTGCAGCTCTGTGCGGCCCCTCACTGCTGCTGTGGCACGGCGCTGGCTTTGCTGCAGGACCAAGACCTTGTGTGGCAGGATAGCTAGCTGTAAAACCCTGACAGAGGCAAGACTGAATGTTTTTAAACAGATGGATAGTCAAAGTCAATTCCTGTAGCGCAGCGCAACTGTTTGTGACCTGTTTCTGCTCTTACATTCCAGTGAGACAGCCAGGCTTGTGGGGAGAGGTGATAGCTGCTGTTAGACCAAATGAGTGAGCTGGAGGTGTGGGGGGCGAAGCTTCCTCTCAGGATCTGAAAGAGCAGTACTGATCTTTAAATGCAATTTAAGAACAATTACTGTAAGTGTAGCTGTGTTAATAGGTGAGGCAGTCTGAGGAAAAAGGTGGTTGATACGTGTGGAGAAGAAGAGATGTAGCCAAGGAAGAGGTGGTGAAACTGTTAGCTGCTCAGGAACAGGGAGGAAGACTCCATTATCATCCAGGGCCCTGCTGGATTAGCTGCGAGGCAGAGTGTGAGGAGGTAGTGCTCTGGGGGAGAAAACTCACTTTGCAAGTCTTGCCTTCAGTGCAGAAGGCACCGTGCCCTGGCTCCTCCACGTTCAACTTTGGCCTGTTCATTTGTGTCAGGTTTAGTCTCTGTGCAGGTTTCAGCTTTTTGTTAATCATAGGAGTTTTTTTTTAAACAGGGAAGGATTTTGCTAATATCGGTTCAGCTCCACTGACAGGAGGAAAACTGATGGTGCGAATGGGGGTTGCCTGCTGTGGCTACTGTGCAAGCAAGGACGCTCTGCCATGAGTAGCTGGAGCATGATGTCAGGTTTTCTCTGAGCATATTTCATGGGGTAGTGCTTAAAATGGTGGTGGCAGCTGCTAGCAGCCTGTGTGAGAGCTCTTGATGCTGCTCATGTCACCTGGGATTTGTTAGAAAATTACTAATACCCTCAAGGGAGGTGAAATAGAAAAGGGCAAAGGAGCAGAGACTTGTGGAAGATGAGGGTGGGGATTTTTTTTGTTTTCATTGTATCAGTTCCCTTTTCTGATTCATTCTTGTGTGTTGTGTTTCAGGTGTATGAATCAGGATTACCAGTGGGAGCTTATCCTGAGGAAACTCCAGGTGAGGAATGAAGCAACTTCCCTTCCTGCTCTGAGGAAGGGGGTGGGCGAGAATAACATTTTCAAAAGCGATCCCAATAAACAAAGTTGAGATAAAATGCAACACGGGGGTGAAGTTTCCCGTGATTCTGTTTCTTGCTTGGGAACTGCTGCCTTAGTGGAGTGGGGGAGAGGGCATTTTAAGAGTTAAAAGCAGTTAGGGGTGAGCCACATCTGTGCATGCTTTGTTGACACCGTTGTGTGTCTGGTGCAGCCTTTGGGTCTCCACTGGGACTTGCTGAGCCTCAGTGGCCCCGTGCATATTCCAGTTTCACGTACAGCTCCCGTGCAGCCCTCGCTTATTGAATGTGAATCAGAAATTGAAAAATTTTCTTTCACCGAAATACAGACGTGGAAGGGACCATGAGAGGTCACCTGTTCTTATCTCCTGATTGAAAGGCACCCCATCCCAGGCGAGTGCTTATCTGATCTGCTATTCCGAATCACCAGTAACAGGGATTCTGCAGTCTCTGTATTCCAGTGGCTGGCAGTCCGTGCAGCTGGGAATTTTTTCCTGTCTTTTAAAATTCAAAATAATATCCTGTACTTCAGCTGAATTGAAGTAATTATTTCTTGTAATTTATATACCACTCCTTTTAGTATGTCCCCAACTGACATTTGCCTCTTGTGCAACGGCATTGAGTTGCTGATTGATTCTCAGATTTATCAGCTATAACTTTACTCAAATTATACTCTTAAGTTTACCATCTTGCTGAACTGGGTCACATCTGCAGATTGCAGAAATCTCCTCCTAGGCTGAGAAATACACAGCCTGCTTTGGAGATAATTTCTAGGAGGCACATTAATACCATTCAACTGAAACATGCATGCAGCACAGTGAATCAGGCTTTAGTAGTACAGAGAATTGTAAGTATCAGTAAGTAGTGCTTATTCAATAAGTACACACCAGGATCGTACAGGTCAGGAAAACTGAGTAAGATGGTAATCACAACTGAGTTCTGGTGGCATCCCAGACTAATTGCATTTCCCTTTTGGGATTTTCTGTGGCATACTCCGGCAATTGTGGGAGGAGAGTTCTCCGTTATTGTAGAAAGCCATTAGTCATTCATAGAATGAAGTGACAGCTCCATTAGCAAAAGATAAAGGAAGGAAGAAAGCATAGCCTTGTGGCTGAGAAACTGGCTTGGGACCCAGGAGATCAATTTTTAACTGTGCCACAAACTACCTGTGTGACTGTCGCAAGGTATATAGGGCTTGGTGTAACCGGCCACTAAAGCCGTGCTTAACTTTAAACATGTAACTCATTCCTCTGTCTTCAGCAGATCTGCCTGCTGTGTGGTTTATTTAAGTAGTAGTTGGTTTTGTACACTACCTAAAGCAATGAGGCTGTGACCACATGTACAATGTAAGTGAAAATGAATAAGAGTCATCTTGCATGCATGATCGACTTCAGGGAGAAGTATATTCTTGCTTATTAAGCTTTTCCCTTATTGTTTCATGAATACTGTTCATATTTCCCTTGTCTTCCCCTCACCTGCAAATGGACTAGTGCTAGCATTTGAGGAGTGTTTTTGTGGGCAGGTGGCAGAAGACAAGCATCCAAATAAAATGCAGCTTTCATTCTCTTTGTTATTGGATATGTAGGTCAAGGGCGTGTTCAAAAAACCTGCATGCGGTAGGCTGTCATTTTTTGATAATGGGCAGTGGATACCAGAAAGCATGATGCAAATAATTGCTCTTTTTCCCCCTGCTTGTAGTAACCAGTCTTCTTGAGAGCGTTAGAGGAGAAGGGTGCACTCACGATGGCTGCCGAGTTGGATTTCTCCCCACCTGAGATCCCTGAGCCCACATTCCTGGAGAATGTGCTACGCTACGGACTCTTCTTTGGAGCCATTTTCCAGCTAATCTGTGTGCTAGCCATAATCCTGCCAGTTTCAAAGTCCCATAAGACAGTAAGTAGTGCTCTTTAATATCGATATAGACGGGCAGAGTCAGAGAAAATAGGATGGGAGGGAGCTTTGAGTAGCTAATGGAGACACAGTGGTCTGCCCCTGGGATTGATGACAGTTTCATTGTTCATTCTCTTTCCTTCCTTCTGACTTTCCAGCTTTTGTTTTGTGATTTACCTCCAGATTAGAAAGTCAGGAATGAATACCTGAGCCAGGGTCTCTCTGAATATCTGTCAAAAAAGTGACCAGCATCACTGGCAAGGTGTGCTAAATGTACGTGCTGTTCCTGACTGCACACGAGAAGGCTTTAGTCCCAACCCCGTGTTGCCATCCTGCTGCTGATTTGCTGTGTTGACTGCCAGGCAAGGCGTCCCCTTTGCAGGACCTGCCTTTCAGGAAACTAGCCTTGGCTCTGGTTTGTGTGCGATTTTTTGGAAACAAGGTACAGGTGAAATTGTAGTATATTCTAACAGGAGGAAGGCAGTTTTCAGTACTGACACCTAGTCCTGTGCCAGCAAGTGGAGGGTCCTTTGATGCATTAGTACAGGAGCAGGTTGAAGTGAAAGGCAGAGGTGAGCTACAGGACTTGGATTCCTCTAGGCTGGGCCACAGTGGGATGACCCGGGTCTGCCTGGCTTTTCTGATAAAAGAGCTCCACCTGCTTGGTCATGCCAGTGATGCTGAGGACAGATATTTCAGTGTTGGTGATCAGGCTGTGGGTCTGGTGGTTTGATACAGATTTTGTCTATGGTTATTTTCAGTAACAACTCGGCGTGGGAAGCTTTGTTTTCAGGCTATCTTTATTGCCACGTTTGCTCCCTCTTGTGCAGAGGAAGCATGGAAATTTTCAGCCTGCCTGGGGAAGGGAATGCCTGAGGGTGGGGTACAGTGTGAAGGATACGGTTCATGACCCAGCTCTTTCACCTTTAACTGTCAGCGTGATGTGAGGTTGCGCTGATGTACTGGATTAGCGGCGCTGCCCCGGCATGGGTGCTCCCTCCTGCTCGTCCTGCCGCAGGAGCTGCAGCTTCCAGCAGGGAGATGAAGCAGGCGGCTGCTGGTCACGATGCAGTGGCACTGCAAGTCTTGCACCGTTATTCTGCAGCCACCAGCGCCCATCTGCCACAGTCCATGGTTTCCCCTGATAAATTTTTGAGAAATACTGAGTAGCCTGATTCTTGAAAGCTGAAAAGAGTGAGAGCTTTAGTTTGAAGTGGGAAACTGAAGACCAGGCACCCAATTAAAACAATAAAGCTCAAGGACCTGTTACTGTTTAAGCTTGCAAGCATGCTTTGGTGTTTGCATGCTCTACTTTTTATTTTCTCCATATGTGTACTGTCCTCTTGATTTACTGTCCATATGACTAATTTACAAGACTGTAAACGCTAGAGGCTACCCCTCCAGATCTTGGGAATGATGTTTGAGTCTGGGTAGGATACTGAGGAGCTTCTCTGTCTTGGAGGTTTCAGGCTTTGAAGTCTACCTTGGTTTGAACATTAGAAGGCAGCAGTGTTCACTTTACGGCGGCAGCACGCTGCATCCCTGAGCAATAACTGCCTGTTGCTCCATTTCTCCAGAGCCTGCCAGCTCCCCATGCGCCGATTGCAGCCTTTGGAGCGCCAGCCAGGCCTCCTTCCTTGGAAAGCCACACAAATGTAACTGTGTAATAGCCCAGTAACTGGAGAGACGGTTGAACCAAGCTCTTTGATGAAAAGGATACTGTCAGATGCTCGCCTCCCCCTCCATTATCTGGAGCGCTGTCTTGGAAGCTTGAAACTAGCACGTCTTGCTCAGCCGTTTTTGTGTGTCCTTTTCCAGTTGGCACGCTCTGACTGATAGAAACCAAGACGCTAAAGCAATATTTATACCCAAATGCATTTAATGAAAGGAGGCAATCTGCATGTGTGCGCTTTCTCAGATGAGACTGGCGCTGTTCCCTTGTGTTTTTACAAGATAACTAGACTTTATTTCCCATGGCTGAAATCTTATCTGTCATCTCCCCTGAAGGAACCAAGCAGTGTATCTAAGCATTGCTTGTTAGTCCAGGTGAAGAAAGCTTTGCCTGCAATTCCCTCCCTGGATTCTGGGCTTGCTTTAGAGGCTCTGAACTTTAGATTCTTACTACTGTTTAGGGGAATATTTTTTGTCTCGCACATGATAATGATTAACATTTGACAAAAATACCTACTGAATGTTTCCATGCACACTAGTGATTATATGGTATCTTCTCCTTTTCCTAATATGAATAGTTTTCATTAAGTGTTGATTTTCTCCTTGCCTTTAAAGCTCATTTTGTTTTTCTTCTCCAAAGCCTGTTTTAGACACTTAAGCTTTTAACAGCTTCTCTGGTAACAAGCTGTTTCTGTGCATAAACTCACACTCATCATAAAGCACATGCGGAAGAAGCAGAGATGGTGCTGCTCGAGTCTCATTAAATGTGAACTCAGTTTGACATAGCTGTGTTCCAACAGAGATACCCAGCACTTGTTTCCTTTTGCTTATACTCAGATTCTCAGAGTGAGCTGTCAGCAAATTGTGAAGGATAAACAAAAGTTACTGACCGTTTCTTAATTGATTCTTGTAGGACTCGGACAGTTTTGAGCCTAAGAGTTCAGAGACAGTGAAGAAGCCAAAGGCAACTGCTCCACAGATAAGCAAGAAACCCAAGAAGGAAACCAAAAAGAAACGATAAAGGCATGACCAATGAGCCTCAAAAGACAATATAATCACCTGTAATCACGCTTCCTCAGAGACAACATTGAAGGCAACTAACTACATTAAATGGTTTTCTGGCATTGCCATGCTTTACCTTTCAGGGACAAGGGAGAAGGAACTTGTAAGAGTGGAAGGCGTGGGGTTCTGCTGTAGATTTCTTACAAGCAAAGAGGACTTCACATGTCTAGAACTGCATTTGACATGATTAGTGTGTCGGTCACCGTTAAAGTGATTTCTGTCATTTCTGATGGGTAGAGAGGCCTGTTGTCCTAGCTCCTCCATGCTGGTTGGGATTACTAGTAAAGTCCCTCCGGAGGGTGGAGCATGGGTTTGCTACTTTGGATACCGGTTTGTGTTGTATTTTTTGAAGGCAGAGGGATCAAATGGATCAAGGATACCACACTACACAGCTTTGTATTCATCTCTGTTGTCATCTAGTCTGAAATACATAGCTGCATTTTATGGCTTAATAATAATGTCTTTGTCATATTCTTTAATTCTTTAGGTAATAACTCATCAGATTCCAGACTGCTGTAGATGAAAGGTTTCATTTCCCCAGCGTCGCTGCCTCTTTCTTGTTCCCCACCCATGCACCTCTCCTTTCTATTCCCACCGTTGCAAGCAGGTACATTTCGGGGAATTGAGGCCGCGGTGGGGACTGCGATGACTACAAGCATTGGGGAACAATTTGATTCTGGAAGGTGTGGAATTTAATGCCTGTGCCAATGGAGTGTTCACGGGAACTTGGGAAGACCAGGTACTGCGTGCTCGAGAAAAGTGGCTCTGAGGCAGGAATCTCGGAGTGCCGCATTGGTCGCGTCGCAAACATCACTGTGTGGTGTTGTTGATAAACCCTGCTGTCAGCTAGCTGAGTCCTAACTGTGTGCTCCACTTCAGCACAGCTGGGGTGCGTCGCGTTTGCAGACTCCCTCCCGGCCCTACCTGCTACAGCCTGCTGCATCTCCTCTTGTTGAATTCTTCCTGAAGTTATATATGATCTCGGCCCGAGGACATGTGGTATTTTAAGATCCAAGGGGTGGCAGGCTGGCTGTGTATCATGACTGTATGGCAAGAGACACATACACTATGTTCCTTCAGGCTCTGGCTCTCCAGGCCCAGGGACAATCTAGTATTAGATTTAAATATGGCTAGACAGGACTGGAAAGAGATAGGTGGTGATGTAGCCACAGAGTCTCTGTAGGGCAGCTCGAGCTTCCTGCTGCCAGCTCACATCTTGGTTTGTTTGATCACGAATGAGTCAATGGGAGGAGAACTGGCTCTTTTAGGCGCACCCAGGGTTCAGAGTGGCTTTGAAGGAAAGGGTTCTCTCTGGCAGGGCTGCAAGTCTGCGATCCTTTTTGCATTCAGAGACTCCCGTCCTCAATTCCCAGTCCTTGTCAGCCTGGATATCATTGCTGTGTTGTACTGTGTGTTCTCTAAGAGGAGTTGAACACCACGGTTACAGGAACAGTCGGTGTTGGGAATGGCCACGTTCTCTGCTCACTGTTGTTTTTGGTGGGTGAGACAGATGGATCCCAGTACCAGTCTGATTTGAACCTCTCGCTGCTTCCCTGCTCCAGGCTCTCTGCTTCTCTTAACCAGCATGCTGACGCTGAGTTGCAGTGCTTACAATCCAGCTTAGAGCTCTGCTTTCATTTCAGCTTTTTCTTTTTCTTTTTTTTTTTTTTTTGAGCTGCATAAAGGCAATACTAGGAGGACAGAACAAAGCATTGGAGACACAAGCGCTCTAAAGTTGCGTTGAGTTCTCAATACAAAGAAACATTACAAAAATTTCCCAGACAAATAGCAAAGAACAATACTGTGCTACGAGTTTCCATTACCGAGCTGTGTTCCTGTCTATGGTCTGCAGGTTGCGTTGCCAGTGCCTTGGGTAGGTACTGCAGATCACTTCTTCCATCTTAATAAATGAGGACGGTGGTTGCTTTACCCAAGAGCTCTGGCTTTCCGCAAGTTACCTAAAGCGGGGTTTAATGCTTTAACGGAATTGTAACTATTGAAAGAGTAGCACACACGTTACCCGAAATACAGAAGCGCTTCTACAGCTAAGAACCAGTTAGCAATGAGCACTGTGTGGTTGCTACCTGGAATGGCAGGCTACTACATCAACATCTGCAACTAGCTATTTGCAGGCTGGCTTACTCATTGCTAAGTAGAAATTATGGATATGGGGGTTGGTTTTTGTTGGGGGGAAGAGGGATTAAGATCAATTTCCCAGTCTGTTCCAAACAGCTTTATATCTATTTGAATGCTCGTTAGCTGAACTTATAGTATGTTTTTAGAGATTACCAGCATCCTATGTATTTTAGTTTCTCTTGAAATGTGTAATAAATACAAGTTGTGTTGTATCTTTCCATGCATTTATTGTGAAAGCTGCCTGAACTCTAACTATAGGAACACAGGGACACAAATAACCTGTTCATAAAAATGACCCATTAAGGGAAAGCCTTTCAGATCCTTTAATCTGTGAGAAATTGGTTAGTTAATGCTGTCAGGCATGTGTGCATCTGTATCTGCATTTGACTTGGAAGTAGCAAACTATCTCCCAGTACAGCTTCACCTTCCTGGAAGGAAGGAGGAAATGGTGCGATCACTAAATTGATTTGCCTCTCATGAGAGATTTTGGCTTCAAGAGCCCCCATGAAGGTAGCTTTAATAAAGACATCATTTGTTAATAATACAAACGGGATTAGACGGGGATTCGGTAGACTGGTACTAGGGATTTTCAGTAGCCCCTCGGTGCGTGATTGTGGCTCAGGTTTACGTGGCTGGAGCGCAGAGCTGTCTGGTGGCTCTTCCTGGCTGCGGTCAGCCCGGGGTGGTAGCCAAGCTCTGGCAAGCGTCTGTTGGTTCCCTCACCAGGAAGCCAAAAGGAGAGCAGTGCTAGTGGGGTGACTCCTTTAATTCCCAAGCACTTTTCTCCAGGCGGTTTTTGTAATTAACATTCCAAAGGGAGCTGAAGACCTCATTAAGTCAATTTTATTGAAGGGGAGGTTTTCAAAGGTCTGCCTCAGGATACCAGCCAGTGGGCACCACCTCGGCAAACAGCGCCTTGCTCTGCCGCCCAACGCCCAGGAGCTGGGCTGAGCTGGGTGTCCTCTGCTGAGGTGTGTTATGAAGTTCCCTTCCCTCAGCAGCCCAAGCCTCATCTCTGGAGAAGCGTGGCTGGGAGTTGAGAACTCCTTGCTGCTTTTTTGATAGTGCTGGAGCAGCTCTGGCTCCTGGCCACGCTCGAGAGCTGTGGCTGTTGCCGGCCCCTTGAGCTGTCCCACGCTCACAATGCATCCTTGTGCTCCTCCAGTGCAAGCAGCACAGTCCCTTGAGACAGGCTAATAAGTAGCTTGTGACTGGAGTTCCGGTTCACATAGTTCAATTAAATCCCTGTTAATCTTGTTCAGACCTAATTTACTTTCATTCTCATACACACACTTTTCTTTGCTTCAGAGATGTTCTGGTGAGGTTCCCTGCTGATGGGAGCTGAAGAGCCTGAGGCCGTCTTTGGAGAGGACTGATGTGTGCAGAGCAGCCCCCTTGTCAAATCAATAAGCTAAGATCATTTCCCAGCCTGTCACAAAGAATGTGAAAATACTCCTTCGGTGCCTGAATTTCTGGGAGGGCGAAGGCTGGATGTGATGATGCTCGAGGAGAAAATATGGAAGCTGTAGGAGGGGAGGACCTGCTCCGTATCTCGGTTTCCCAGGGCACTGCTGAACTGTTCTCTGTGTGTGTGTTAATTTTTGGAGAGCTGAGAGCTGGGGTGCTGGACTGCTCTCTCGGGAGCCTCTCTTACACACTGATACTTCTGCCAGGGAGAAGCTACGTTGGTCGCAGCCCGTGGCCCGCAGGGATCGAGATGACTGTATTGATTTAGTTGTTTGTTTATGAGTCTCGTGAGGCATCAAAGACTGATTGCAGTGAGAAAATGGGATGATGACTGGGGAGTGCTGGAGTACAGAGCATGGCTGCTTGTTTGGTGATTAAGCTGATTGCCAACTCTGGCCCTGGGAAGGGATCTGACCCTCCTCTTCCTCGTCCAGCCAGAAGGGGTGATTCGGCTGGCGAGCATTCCCTTTCTCTCTGGCCAGAGATATGGGTGGTAATCAGTGTTTGTATTTCTTCTTACACTGGCGGTTACTGCAGGTCCAAGGTCCTGCTCTTCTCCTCTGACATTTTGTGGCTGCTGAGCGGTTATTTGTGGGGGTGTTTTCTGGCTTTTCGTGCCCAGGCCAGCGTGCAGTAGCTGCTCTAAATGTCTCTTGCTCGGGGCTGGCAATTGCGGGGTGATGAACTCGGCTTCCTGCCTCTCCCTTGAAATATGGCTGGTTTTCCTGTGTCATGTTGATTCTCCCCACTTTGTGGCTTTTCTGCCACCGTATTTCATCCCCACGCCCCCTGTTGTTGCTTCTGGTAGACTCACGTCCATTGCAGTTCTTCTGTCCTTGCAGCCAGGTTTTACCTGCCAGTGACAGACTGTGGGTATCTCCTGCTGTTACGAGGTCTGATACATGGAAAGAATATGTGGAGAGGCATCCAGGATGGAGAAAGGTGTCCCCTTGTAATCAGCCCCTTCAGCAGTTTCTTTTCCCTGATGATTTTTTCAACCAGCAAATGTAACTGCTAGGGAAGGACAGCTCTCTGCCTTGGGAGCCCCAGGTATACTGGAGAAGGGGTGCCATGCACATCAGCCTACCCCTGAGCCACGAGGAGTTAAATCGAGCAAATATTACGCTTCCGAGCTCTTGTGCTAAGTGAGCGCTACGGTGCTGGGCGTGCTTCGCACACCCGTTCAGATCCTGCTCCTCGCCAGCACACGCAGATTTGTCTTGTGCAATCCCAGGCCTCTCGCAGTGCTCACCTCCCTCCTCCCAGCTTCCCTGGCTGCTTTTAGTGCCCGGAGGCCCCGGTGTGGCTTCGATGCTCCTCGCACCCTGCTTTGCTGCAGGCGCGAGCAGCCACGCACCGGGAAACCACGGTCCTGCCGCGGACTGCAGCGACGCAGAGCGGGTGGCTGGAGCAGAGAGGCTGACGGGCTCCTCTGTGGCTCGAGTCCAGCCTTTTTGGCTGGTAGGTACAAGGTAAACCTGCCTTGGGTCACATCTTGGCTTTCTATAAGTGTCTGTTGCCTGGCTGATGTCGCTTGTCGCGCTTGAAGAGCTCGGCCCCCAAAGTGGGCCGCTGTGGGTGGAGGGGGTTGGAGGACTCGAACTGCTTCCTATCCTCAGTTCCAGGCAAGGAGCTGTGTCCCTAGAACCATGCAGCCCGCCCTACACGCTGAATGCAGCATTCCTTCTTTGTGAGACTTGCGCTCTGGGCCGTCCCCTTGTTTCTTTCCAGGAGGCTGGCTGAGCCTCTGGTGTGCCACCCCTGCAAGGGTCAAGTTCAGCCAGCCCCAGTTCATGGACTGGGGCCATGGGAGGCATCAGCGCTGGCCTGAGACGTCTCATGTTGCCCAAGCTGAGGCGTCCCTGGCTCCAAAGCTAGTTCCTACAGCCTTCCCTTTGGCTGCTGCTTCTGCAAACGCCATCCCAAGCTTGCAAATTCACCTCGCCAAAAGCCAAAGTCCGGACTACGACAGGCACCGGCGAGCGCTCACGGGGCAAAGCCTCTCCCCCCGCTCAGGGAGCCGGCTCCAGACGCTTCCTGCTGTGCTCTGTGCCTCCGCTCCGGCAGCGCGGGCAGGAGCCGGGCTGCTGGCGTGGGGCTCGCGGGGCCGCGTCCCTCCGCTCGCCGAGGGCAGCTCTGGGACATCGGCGCGTGCTGGCTGGGGTCTGCGCAGGAGAGGGTCCTGGCGGCTGTGGTCTCCATGGAACAGCTGCTCCTGGTGCTGGGCAGCTGAAGCTGATGTCCCTGAGCGTCAGGGCTCCGCGGTGAAGGGAATCGCAGCGGGAGCAGCTTTTGAGAGAAGGGGCAAAGCCTCAGCCCTTTCTGCTCCCTACCTCCCCCCTTACTTAGCTTACTTCAGACTGAGCACGGATCCAAACGTCATATGGTTTAAATTTCTCAGATTCAGACTTTGGCCTCCTTAGCCCATCCCTCGCTCAAAGGACCATGGCTGGATGATGAAGGGGAAACACCCTTGTGTCTGCCCCAGCTGGGCTGGGCGCAGGCTGCAGGGAGGCAGGGAGGCTGCTGCCTGCGTCTCCTCCGCCCGGGAACGCCGCAGCCCCAGGGCAGGGCGGCCTGGACGTGGGCACCGGAGCTCTGCGCTAGCGGGCCATCGCTCTGCTCCCCTCTCGGCAAAGCGGGACGGAGCGAGGGCTGAAAACCTCGTCTGGACGAGTTTCCGTGGGCTTTGCTGAACCGCTCGTTCCTGTTGATACTAAGACTGGCCAAAAAGCCGAATTGATACCGCTGGGAAAGGCTAGCATTCTGCATGCGGCTTCTCTGCTGAGCTGAGGCAAGAAGCAGAAAGTGTCGGATTTTTGCCCGAATGAGCTATTCCAAGATGCCTAATTCAGATTGTATCGAAACGTCGTATATTATCAGTCCGAGACCGGACGGGAAATGTCGTGCCTCTGTTGAACATGCCGATAATTTCCCCCCACAGCTGCTGAACTCGGTGCCTCCTTATCAAACATTTGCACGTCACCGAGTCAGTGGTTTCCCCCCGTCCTTTCCCCGGGGAATTTTGCAGCGACACTTCCTGGCGGGGGTTAAGGGCCCCTTCGGCATGGCAGATTGTCACCCCGCTGAGGGACACGATGGGTCCTGACCTGTCCTGAGCCCTCCTGGTGACTTCTTCTCAGCTGCCCCTTTTTGTCCTACAACCTGCGGCACGCCAGCGTCAGCTGCTCGGCTCCTGCAGCCCTGATGCTTGGTGCGGGAGAGAACGGCCAGAATTAGCGTTTCTACCATGAAATATTGCCAAATGGGTCGTAGTGCAGGAGTTCTTCTGGTCAATCCCCCTTAGTAAATCGGCTCCTGAGCTCGTAACTGCAGCTTCCCTGACGGGGCTGGTGGTGCCGATCGTTTCCATCACGCACTCGCTATTTGCAGGGCTGTAAAGCTCAGTGGTCATAAAATCTCAGGGCAAGAGCCGAGGCTGCTTCTGCGTCTGTCCAGCATCTCAGACACAACCATTACATTATTAATAGTAATAATTTGTGCAAATATATTTGGAATTTGCAGTGAAAAAAAAAACGCAGCTAGCCCCAGGAGCCGAATCCATTAGACAAAACTTATTCATGCTTGCCAAGGGGATGCTTAAAAATAAATCTGGCTGGAGATGAATAGCTGTTTTGTTGTAAATCCACAGCTACACTGGAGAGGTCAGGACTCAGATCGATTACTGGACCCCAAAAGCACCGTCCTACTTGGCAGGAAGGCTTCGGGAGCCCTGCGGAGCAGCTTGATCGGCACTCCTGTGGGGAAGGAGCCACGTACTCACTTACTCAGGAGCGTGACAGCGTTCTGCCTCTAGTAACTCTCCTTTTTCCTGATGAAACTTGCATAATGGTCGGTGAGAGAGCACAGAAATACCTGAGCACATCTTGATTTCTTGTTAGAATATCATGGCGAGACTGAGCCACCAGAAATATTCAGTGCCACTTTTTTTAATTTGAAAGTACCTGGATTTCAGTGTCTGTAACCCCCTTCCTCTCCCCGGGGTGGGTTTTGTCGGTGCTATTTAAAAGTGAAGAGAAAGAACCACCTGGGGAAAAAAGTTTCAGGGGAGAGACTGAAGTCCCTGGTTGGGTAACAAAAAAATCATGGATTAGACTGTTTAAAGGTGGGTGCTTGGAGTGGGGCAGGAGGGAGAGGAAGGCGGGCGGCCGGAGGGTGGCCGTCAGGCTCAGGGCCTCGCGGCCGGGCACGGAGGTGCACTGGGCTGGTCTTCCGTCGCGTTATCGCCAGCGCTGCATGTTTAATGTCAGAGCCCTGCGAGGGCACATTCCTGAATCCGAGCCCAAAAGATAAGAGGCTGGGTTTAGAGAGTATCTATTTGCCGTTTTAAATTTGCACGTTGGCATCTTCTGCGAAGATGAGGTGATGTCGTGGACTTGGTCCGGCGTTGGCAGGCGCAATGGCTTTGCTGTCCGCGCTCCAGCAACAGGCCAGCGCCACCGGAGAGGAGAACCACGCTCGTGGGACAGCCGGTAGGAGAGGAGGTGATTGCTAAAGAGGAAAACAAAATTCAAATATTTATAAGTCATAATTGCATCTTAGGTTTGGGTCTGGATCCAGTGGTGGCTGAGTCATCCAAACCAGCTCACCCCGGGCTGGGGCCGGGTCCCCGCTCCCCCGGGCGCTCCCCCTCGGGCAGCAGCTCCCCACGCCGGCTCCGGGACTGCGGAGCGGCTGCGCCTGGGATCGGGAGGGAGACGGGAGCGTCCCCGCGCCCCTGTGCAGGCACGGCGGGGGGGAAGGCGTGGGGGACCCCAGGCATCGCCGTGCCCCCCTCCCTGCCCTCCGGTATGTCCCAGGTGTTACCGGATGAGCGAGCGGAGCGGTACGCCGGGGCTGCCCCGCACCGCGTGGCGAATTCCCTCATCCCACGCAGGACGATGGGTCGAGGCATCGCTCCCTGCGCATCCCCGCGCCGGGCGGGGGGCAGACGGGGTGGCTGTGAATCAACAGCCCAGAAAGCCTCGGCACGAACCAGGCTGCGGGTTGATGCTCCAACAAGGAGCAAGCAGGGCTGCTACCCCCCAACCCAGCATCAGCTGACCCGCGGGGGTCTGGGGAGCCCGGCCACCCTCTCCCAGCCCTGGGACGGAGCAGGGAGAGCGTCGGCCCTGCCCGGCTGAGCCCGGCTGCAGGGACCTTATCAGCAGGCAGCTCCTCCCAGGGAAGGGCCCCTCTGCCGTGCGCTGGCCGGGGGTGATGGATCCGTGTGTGCGTGACTCCTTGTTCCTGGTGACTCATGGATTTGCTGGCCTTCGCCAGTGTCATGGGAAATATTTTTATAATAACTCAAAAGAACAAGGCAAAGCGGGGTGGGAAACAGAAAGAAAAAACTCCGCCACATAGTTCTCTGACACTTGTTAACTTCCTGAATTGTTTCTGAAGCGTCAGGTCTTGCTCAGACTGATGGGGTTTTCAGAGGCCCCTGCTGAGTGGCTGCGAGGGTTGGCCGGAGGGGTGGGCAGGGGGTGACGGAGGTGGTGCTGGCTGTGGAAACACAGCCCACGGGTCGCCGCAGCCGGCCAGCAGCCGAGCGCGCCTCATAAACCAGCTAAACGGGGGGTTAAGGAGCAGACTGCTTCACCCCGTTTCTTCCTGGAGGATAAAGTGACAGGGAACACGTCAGTGGATGGCTAATGGGGGAGGCGGGAGGGCTGCCAGCGCCGCTGAGCTGGTCGGGCAGCCCGGACGGGCTTGGAGCAGGCGTCGGGGCGCCCGGCCGAGCCCCGAGCCCACGCGTGCACCCCGGCACTGCTCTGTGCCGGGGAAAGCCGGGCGCTTTCCACCCCCTTCTGCGCTGGAAGGGGAAGGTGCTGAGGGGCGAGGGGAGGGATGGCTGGAACTGTCCCCATGTGCCCACCCGCCCGGGCGGGACTCGGGGGGACCCACACCTCATCCGGCCCTGCGTGGGGTGATGCTGCCAGCCGGGACCGGGCACACCGGGAGCACCCACAGCTCTGTTCTGCCTTGGTTTGGAGGTCGGCACCGGCTGCTGGGGGTGTCTGCTAACCCGAGGATGGGGCAGATGGCCCCCACGGGGCCCGGTGGTCTCCAGGGAGCCCCGGGACGTGGCTCATCTTCCCCTGCCTTTCGTCCACGCTCGGGTTTTGCCTCCTTCTGCCTTCGGAGATGGGGGAAGATGGCTCGCATGCCCCCAGGACAGCGAGGTGTCCGTCCCGGGGATGAGACGCGCAGACCCCAGGGCAGGACCCGGCGGGAGAGCCTCTCCCCGCTCCTCGCCCTGCGTGACAGCGGTTTAACAACGCAACCCCCACACCGGTCGGGTTTTATCCCCCCCCCCATCCCCCCGAAACATCACTGCGCTGCTGCCGGCTCTGCCTTCCAGGTAGAGGTGAGCCGGCGGCCGGCCGTGGGCTGGGAGAGCCCCCCACAGCCCCCCCCGCAACCCGCCGCTCCCACGCGTGTCCCCGGCGCGACCGGGCGATTCCCCCCCCCCCCCCCCCGAGCTTTCTCCCTTAAATAAAGACCAGCCCCAACCCAACCCACGCACAGCAGCCCCACGGGGGGGAGGGGCCGCCGCCTTTCCCCCAGCCGCCGTTTCCGGTTTGCTGCCATATTCCTCCCCCCCCCCCGCCTTCCCCGTGGGTCCCCCCCCGCCCCGGAGCAGGGATGAGCGGGGGCGGGCGCGGCGGGAGCGCGCCGGAGCCGCGGCGGTGCGGGATGGCGCAGCCCTGAGCCCGCGGCCCGGCCCGCTGCGGGCACCCAGCGCCGCGGGGAGGGGGCGGGGGGGGGCGGCCGCGCCCCCGCAGCGGAGACAAAGCCGGGGCCGAGCGCTGGAGGCGAGCGGCGGGGCCGGCCCGCGGTGCGCGGGCGGGAGGTGAGCGGGGGGGATGCGCGGGGTCCGCCCTTGGGCTGCGGGGGGGGGGATGCCCGGGGTCCGCCCGTGGGCTGCGGGGCGGGTGTGTGCCCGCAGCCCCATGAGCCGGTTGTGAGTCCGGGCGTGGGGTGTTCGCGGTGTGGGTTGCGGGTTTCGGACGGGGGGGGAGCTGTGGGTCGTGGCGGGTGGTGGGCAGCGTCCGGGGGGGCAGCCGTGGGTCCGGGCCGGGGGTGCTGAGGGTCCGCCCCTCCCCTTTGTTGTGCTCGGGGGCTGCGGGGAGACCCCCGGGGGAGCCGGGCTGTATGTAGGCCAGGACATGAAATATTCATCGTCGTGCCCCCTCCCCGCTTTGATGTCTCCCGATCCGCTGCCCTCGTCGCGTCTGCTCGCCGGTAACTCCGGGGCTCGTCTCCAGCCCCGCTGTGCCCGGCCAGGCTCCTCGCCGTGCCCCCCCCCGGGGCCGGGGGGCTGCTGGGGGGCTGCGGAGCCCCGGGCCGCCCCGTTAAAAGGCTTCACCCAGCCGGGGAGTGCTACCATCGCGGCCTGAGCCATCCGGCCCCCGCGCACGGCTGCGAGTGGTGGCACTGCCATGTCCCCGTCACAGCCCCCCGGGGCCGTGGAAGAGCGCGGTGGGGTTCGCCCTGAGCCACGTCGGGCTCGGGAGGGGCTTTTATCGCTGCCCGGGGGGCCGTGCTGTGCCGCGTCCCGCTGCCGTGGGGGTCGGGCATGGGGGTCACCCTGCGGGATGGGGCCCGCTGCCCAGGGCCGTGTGGGGCTGGGGGCTGGGGAGGGGGCTGGCGTCGCAGGCGCTGGCCCTGGCGCGCTCCTGTCTGGTGCCCAGCATCGTCTCGGGGAGCTGCGCAGCCTCCTGCCAGACCCGCTGGAAGCAGCGGGGACCGGCCGCAGCTCCCCGCGTTTTGCTGGCCCCGCGCAGCGCACACCTTCCCCCGCCATCGCTGCTGCGGCGTGCCGGGGCTCGGCTCCCCGGCCTTGGGACTGGGGGTGACTCTGGTCCTGGTCCCGGTCCTGGTCCCAATGCTGTCGAGCAGCAGTGGGTCAGTAAAGGTCGTAGGTGGCAGGGATTTGCTGCCCTGCGTGTGCCACTGGCTCGCCGCCCGCCTGGCTCCCCAGGAGCGACGCGGAGGAAGGGACATGATGTGGCTGCTAGTGCAGCCGGGGGGTCCCTGAGGTGGGTCCCGCCGCCCTGGGGCATGAGGAGCTGGGGCAGTGGAGGGTGCAGAGCCCGGGGGTTCCCGGGGCGAGCTCCTGCCTCGGGCTGGCGCTGCCTGCGTGGCGGGGACAGGGACAGGACAGCAGGTACCCAGCAGTGCCGCATGCAAACTGACCTGCGGGAAGGTGGCAACAAAAGACTTGATTTTCATTCCTTCTGCCCGGGATGTGCTCCCCGGAGGAGGAGGTGCATGGCGGGAGGGAGCTGCAAGGCTTTGTCGCTCTCATCTCAGCCGAGGAGGTGCCCTCAGCCAGCAGCGACCGGTGTGCGCGTGGGGGAACCGACTCGTGAGGAGCCCTCCCAAGGCCCAGCCGTTAATGGTGGGAAGCCATTCGTCCCTGCCAGGCTCAGAGACCCCCCTCAGCACCTGGCGTCTGGGTCCCTCGTGCCGCACGTGTTGCTCAAACAAGGGCGGGGGGCTGGCAGGGCTCTCTGGGGGGGCGTGAGGATGGGGATGTGCAGGGGAACATTGGCGATCTTGCGCTTTAAAGCAATGTCCTTTCCGTTATTTCTGCTGCGGGGGTGCTCCCGACGCCTTTGGAGCCGGAGAGGCTGATCCCGGGCTGCCCGGTGCCAAGCCAGCGGCTCTGCACTGCTTCGTGCTGACTCAGGATCTGTCCCGTGGCAAAACCTTGGCCGTTTGGTGTCTCGAGATGAGCTCGTGGGCTGGCTCTCCGGGGAGCCGCGTCTCTGTAATCATTAGCCAGTTCATGTTCGTTTGTCAGAGAAGGGCACCTTTGCTTGAAAGATCGAGGGTCGGTTCCTGGTTCCAAGCTTTGACCTGGGAACAGCAGGGCAAAGGCTCCTCCAAACATCTCGCCTCGGTGGCTTTGCCAAAGCGCAGCCCAATTATTTTTCTTTTTGGAGACGGGGTTATTTACGGGCCGGCGCAGCAGCAGCGAAGGGAAGTCCAATGTTCCCTGTCTCGATCGTTAGTGGCCTTGCAGTGCTCCCTGTGTGACAGAGAAGCTGTAACGATAGCTCTGCCCTTTAATGACTTTGTGGCAGAGCGATGGAAAATCATGGAGGTACCGCGGGAAGGCAGAAGGGGCTGTCCCAGCCCCCGGCCGGGCACCTGGGGGACGAGACGAGAAGAGCTGCGGTTCCTCGTGACCGACCTGCGCGCAGGCTCTGCTGCCGAGACAAGAGGCTCGTCTGCTGCCTTGGTGGCACGGAGGGGACGTCATCAGTCCCGAGGTGGGGATGGCCTTTAGCAGCGTGAGCAGCTCATGGGAAGCAGCATCGTTTCTCTGGGCTCACCAAGGCGAGGAGGGGACGGACCGTGGGGCTCCCATGCCTGCGAAATCCCATCCGCCTCTCCCTGCTGCTGCTGCCAGGGTCATCGCAGAGCTGAAACTCTCCCCTCTGATGAGAGCTGAAGGACTTGGCCCGTAACATCTCATTTTAACGACCAGCAAATGCATGTAACATCTTGAAAGAGAAAAGGCAGGAGCGACCGAACAGTCTGCTCCTCCTCCCAGCCTGTCCCAGGGCGGGGAACCCCTGAGCATCGCTGGGACGAAGCACCGTGCTCCTGGCGTCGCTGGGGGAAACTGGAAAGCCTATCTGAAGCGCTATTGTTTCCTGTGCTGTCTATTCTGCAGCTCGGTTTCCAACTCGTTCCTTTATCTCGCGGAACAATTTCCCATCTGAGCTCACTTCCGCAGCGCCCCGCATCTCGCCCCCGAGCCCGCCTGGAGACGCGTCCAGCGTGCATCCCGTCAGCCGCGGGGAACGGCCTCGGCACGTCCCCGTGCCGCTCCGTGCGGGACAGATCCCGTTGATCTGATGTCCCAAGAGCAGCTCAGAACCTCTGGGTGGGAATAACCACCCTTGCGCGGCCATTCTGGGGACAGGAGCGCGGATTGTGGCGGTTTCCAGTCCGAACTCCTCTTTTCGATGGCCGGTAGCTGCGGGTGGTGCGGACTGACTCCCCCGGGGCTCGTGTCTGGAAGCTTCTGCCCATCAGCAAAAAATGTGCAGGGGGGCTATTTTAAAATGGACTTCAGAAAAACCGTAATTCCTTTGGTCCTTCGCCTTTTAAATGGGCAGCAAGCTGTGACATAGCCCAGTGTATTGTGCGCTTAGGAGGGGGGAAAATAATATAGTTAATTGGCTGAGCATGGCTACCTCAGCCTGGGCTGCTGCTGGTGCTTGGGTGCACCAAGGCCCCCAACCTGACCCCATGTTGGCACTGGTGACCTTGGCGCTGGCTCTAGCGGGAACCGGTGCCGCTCCGCACATGCCTCTGCACATGCACGCTTTGAAAATACAGCCCTGAAACAGATTTTCAGGAACAAATGTGGTTTGAACCCGGGCCAGGAACCAGGACCTGCAAATCTGCGTCTCGCACCAGCTTCCCTCCGGGCTACGGATCTGCTGGCTGCCCTCGCTGCGGAGCGGGGAGGCGTGCGGGAGGGTGGGGGGGCTGGCAGGGTGGCCGCAGGGCAAGGGCACGCCGGTCGCTGGGTTTATTTCAGAGCTTAAACCTGCCCGAGCCCCGTGGCTCCAGGTGCTCTCAGTGGAGGTGTAGCGTCTAAAATATCTGAATATCCGTAGGTTGGCGTGCGGAGTCAGCGGGCTCGTCTGGAGGAATTTGGGGAACAACCGCCCGGGTGTTTCCGGCAAAAATGTCGGAAACGGGGCACGTGGCAGCGAGCCGGGGAACCGGCGGAGGTTTGGGCAAGGCGTGCAGCCTGGCACGGCTGTGCCCTGTGCCGGGAGGGCACCCGGACGGCTTCGGGGTCCGCGGCAAAGGGCGAGCGGGCTTTGCTGGGCCGGCGCCTCTGCCCACGCGTGACGTGGGGACGCCCGCGCCTCGGGCAGTGCTGCGCTGCCTTCCCCGCGCCGCGAGTCTCGGAGACCGGCCCTGAGTTTCCCAGCCCTGTCCCACGCTTGACCTGCTGCGGTCTCGCTCCCGTGACCGTGAGGTTTCGGCTGGCCCCGAGCCCGCTGTGTTAGGGCTGGATGGAGGGAGGAAAACCTGACTGCGTGCTGCAAAAATAGCTTCCACCCGGCGTGGCTGCTCCCATCCTTCCTGACCGTGTCCGGCAACCTCGGCCACCAAAAACCTGGGAAATGAGGGTAAAAGCTCACTGCTGCATTGCCCACTCCACCACGGCTGAGGTTAACAAGTCCAGCCCGTCCCAAGCCACGTGCCCCCGCCCACGCAGCATCCCCCTGCCCACGCCGTGCCCTCGTCCGGGGGCAGCATGAGGGGGCCGGGTCGATGCTGAATTGATCCTAAAAGTGTCCCGCCTTGGGGCCCCTGAGCAGGTGTTTGGGGGTGGAGGTGCAGCGCTGTGTCTGGGTGTCACTGCTCCACCTTGCTTCCCCACCTGGCAAGGAGCATCGCGTGCCTCAGTTTCCCCCAGCAGTGCCTGGGAAGCTGCCTGGGCAGGGAGGGTGTCCGTATCGCCACGGAGGTTGGTGAGCATGCCTCAGTTTCCCCCTCTCCCACCCCTCCTTCACCATCCCTGGCTGCACTGCCATGGGCAAAGCTCTGCTTCACGCAGGGCAAACAGAGTCTGACCTCCACGAAGCACCGCCGCCTTCCTCACCCGCTCGGCCGCAGCCTCTCGGGCGGCATTTTCGAGGGCTTCCTCCCCAGAGCGGGGCCCGGCTGGGCACTGGCTTCCCCGGCTGAAACCAGCCCTGACGGCTCGGTGGTTTTGTGGTGCTGCCGAGCTGCAGCCGGTGCCGGCGCCAGGGACGTCGGGTGGTGCCGGTGGTGGCTCTGGATGCTCCCGGGGCAGAAACCTGCCCTTGGACAGTTCTGCAGAAAAAACCACCATGAGAAGGCTGTTGGAGCCGCTCCCAGCTCGGCCGGGCCCTTTCCTTCCCCTGCCCGTCGGGCGAGCGGTGGCTGTGCCGGGGACAGAATGGAGGAACTGCCGGTGAGCACCCAGCTGCACCCGGCCGGGAGGGTGTCGTGGGGTGAGGAAGGGTGCACGTGTAGCTGCAAAAGTTGCCGTGACCGGGATGAGTTTCATGCTCCAGTGTCATGGACGGTGGAATTTGGAAGCATGTGGGGGTGGGAGGGCTCAGAGTGCATTAAGAAGAGTGTGGGCAGCAGGTCCAGGGAGGTTCTCCTGCCCCTCTACTCTGCCCTAGTGAGGCCTCATCTGGAGTACTGTGTCCAGTTCTGGGCTCCCCGGTTCAAGAAAGATGAGGAGCTACTGGAGAGAGTCCAGTGGAGGGCTACAAGGATGGTGAGGGGACTGGAGCAGCTCTCCTAGGAGGAGAGGCTGAGGGAGCTGTGCTTGTTCAGCCTGAAGAAGAGAAGGCTGCGAGGGGACCTTATAAATGCTTATAAATATCTCAAGGGTGGGTGTCAGGAGGATGGGGCCAGACTCTTTTCAGTGGTGCCCAGCAACAGGACAGGGGGCAACGGGCACAAACTGAGGCACAGGAAGTTCCAGCTGAACATGAGGAAGAACTTCTTCCCTCTGAGGGTGACGGAGCCCTGGAACAGGCTGCCCAGGGAGGTTGTGGAGTCTCCTTCTCTGGAGATATTCAAGACCCGTCTGGACAAGGTCCTGTGCAGCCTGCTGTGGGTGACCCTGCTTCAGCAGGGGGGTTGGACTGGGTGACCCACAGAGGTCCCTGCCAACACCTGTCATGCTGGGATTCTGTGTGTGGCTGGGGCTGGGCGAGCGGAGCAGCAGGCAGGGAGCTGCCTGCCCACGGGCAGAGCCCCGCGCGGGTGTGCGTGCACGTCTGTGTACGTACGCTAACCTCAGCCCTTCTTGCTGCGCTGGGGACGGGGGTGGCTCTCGTGCTGTGGTCTGGATGGGCTGTGCTGAAGCCACCATGAGCCACAGGTGATGGGAAGTAGAGGAGATGCCCCTTGTCCCTTCATTCTGTGCCTACAGGCTCTGCTCAAGAGCGGGGAGGGGGCAGCTTCAGCTCGGGGTGGTTATTTTGGGTAGAAAGAGCCACACGAGCGAGGACTGGAGAGATGCTACGGGACAGTGCAAGGTCCCCACACAGCTTGTCCCATGCCGCTGGCTGGTGTTGGCAGCTCAGGGCTGGTCCCACCCAGCTCACCCATCGCCGGTCCCTGCTCCTCACCACCGCCGCAGCCAGCAGTGCGGGGCCGGGAGGCATGCGGAGCCCGGCTCTTCTCTCCAGGAGCGACAGGGATAAAAGGCACCAGCTCAGCGTTTTTCTTTGTTTTTCATCTGCTCGGGCTGTTTGTAGCAAGCACCGTCTGGGGCCAGCTCCTCGCCCGTCGGCTCCGTCGGAGCTGCTGAGCATCCCTCTCGCCCCGGGAGCAGCTGGGGAATCTGACACAGCTTTCTGGGCATGGAAATGCCGTCCGGGGCTGACCAAGCTTCTCCGTTTGCCCCTCGAGACCCTCCCTGGTTGCTTCCTCTGACGCATCCTGAGCGAGCTGCTTTGTTTCGGCAGTGTGGATGGGAGTGGCGGTGGGGAGCAGCATCTCGTGGGGCTTTGCCACCGGGAAAGTCCAGGCTCCCCGGGCATGCCTCGGCGTGGGGCCCCGGGCTGTGCTCGCTGCTGCAGGAGCTGCTCCCGGTCCCGTCTGTGCCCACGGAGGTGAAAGCGGGAGTCGAGCGTGCATCGGTTGGGATTTTGATCCTGATCACCCAGCCGTGACCCGCAGCCTCCCGCTGCCCCCATAGCCTGCCTGCGTTAGGGCTGGTGGCCCCACGGTTCCCCGGAGCACGTGGCTTGTGTCGGGGCGGATGCCCCAGAGTCCCAAAGTGACCCTGGAAAATAAGCCGATAATCAGCATAAATTTGCTGCGTGGGGTCCTGCTTATTCATTTGAAACTCTTCAGGGGTCTGCAAAGTGGGAAGTACTGGAAATTGGTGATGGAAGACCCTTGGCCTCTGCTTAGCTTCTGCTTCGGACCCTCCCGTTGCCGTGAACCCCGCCGCGTCTCCTGCCGAGTCCCCGCGGCTCCTGGCCAGGAGCGGGGCGATGCTCGGCCCCGCGGGGTTTGTGTTGAGGGTGCAGATACCCTCCCTGCGTTTTCCCTGTTTTACCAGTGAGCGTTTCGGTTCCTGTTCCGTGTCGGGAGGGTTGCTGGCAGGTTTCGAGCCGTGGGGGTCCTGCAGGACCCCTTTGCAGGGCCAGCCTGGAGCCCCACGGAGCTCCTCTCCTCGCTGGACTGGATGGGCTGGTTTCTCTGAAAGTGGAAATGTTTTAGCGGTGACGCCAGCCTGGCCAGGGGTGGTTGTAACTTGCTCAGATCCGGAGTTTTTCTGCCTCCTGCGTGTTCCTTGCCCCCCTTCCTTCCCCTGCCCCGGAGATTTGCCGCCTGCCTGTGCTGCCGTCCTCGCCCGGGGCTGCAATCGCTGCGGTGCTGTCGGGTGCCGGTGGGTGCGGCAGCCCTCGAGCCGGGGCAGGCGCAGGTGGCTGCACCGTTTTTGCCGGATCTGAGCCACCCGTGAGTCACGTCAGCCGCCCGCTGCCGCCTGCCCCGTCCCCGGGAGCCGGGCGCTGGGTGCCGCACCACGGCCATCCCGGGAGCACCCGGGGCAGGCGTCCCCTGCCAGAAAGCAGAAGCAAACTCCGTTTCTGGGAGGCCGAGGCTGGCTGCGCTGGGAGAGGTGCTGTGAAAATGGGGAACAGAAATCCCCGGCTCCTCCTCGAGAGGCCACGTCTCCGTCACCCCCTCCAGCAGGGCCGGCCCCTCGTCCCGGGGCTTCGCTTGGAGGAGGACGGGAACAGGCAGCGCTGATGCGATGGGGCCATGGGGAACTGGACAGTCAGGTGGCGGGTGGTGGGAGCACACGGATGCCATCACGCCTGGGGGCTAGTATTAGAAATGTACATTTTGGGGGGGCATTGGACCCCCAGCACTGAGCTGGAGGGCTGTTTTGGGAAGTCTCGTGCCGTGGCTCCAGGCAGTCCTGGTGGCCAGGAGCTCCAGCTCCTAGTGCCAGCCTGGCCCAACATCAGCTCTTCCCGGCCCGACGTCAGCATTTCCTGGCCCCCCGGGCACTCCTGCCCTTGGGAGCATTTCCTTTCTGCTGCCTTCTCCTGGACTTGGCAGGAGGAGAGCAGTGCCCTCATCACCTGCCTGGGAGAAGCCGGCTTCGGGTTAACGCAGGCCAAAGGCTTTGTGTGCCTTTGGAAAGCGTTTGCTGGAGCTGGTTGGGCAATTCCTGGCTTTGGCTGGCATCCTGGTGGGGATGCTGGAAGCGCAGGCTGAGCCGGGCTGGGAGGCACTGGTAGGCATCCCTGCTCTGACCCGGAGCCGTGCCAGCGGGGTCAGGCTGCGCAGTGCCCGGCCAGCTGTGAGCATCTGCTGGAGATCCCACCAGCTCCCCAGCCCCGTTCCTGTGCTGGCCCACACTCATGGTGAAAAAGCTTATTTTCCGTCTCTAATTGCCAGGATGCCCTTGCAGCGCAGAAAGGGACGGGGGATGCGTGCTGGCCGGGAAGCGAGGCGCTCCCCTCTGCTCTCTGTGTGCAGGCAGCAGGCTCAGGCTGGGTCTGCAGGATCCGTCTGCATGCCCTCCACCTGTCCCAGAGCTCTCCCAAAGCGCCCATGCTTGGACACTGGGCAGCAGCGGGGGCTCAAGGAGCCTTCGATCAACTTTTGTTTCCTCCCTGACCCCAAACACTTCCTAGCAGCGCCCTGAACCCAGTGGTCCCCTTTGGACCAGGGCACGGGGCTGGCAGAGCTGTGGGAGCCCTGGTTTTTGGGGCGGCTTTGTTGGTGGAGAGGGGTGCTGGGGCTCCGCTGGGTGCCCGCGCTCCGTGGGCGCAGCAGCAGCTCCCCGTGCAGCCCTTTGCGAGGGGCTGCGGCTCCCAGCACGCGCCGCACAGCACGGCTCTCTGCGGGGTGCCAGGGACGATGTGCCAGGACCTCCCGCGAGCCTCGCTCGGTGACGTTGCCGGTCGGGACGGGCGGCTGCCAGCTCGGTCCGGAGCCCCCCGCGCTGCTCGGCACGTTAACAACCCGCTGCCTTGGAGGACGCTTGGAGGGTGCGAAGCTCTGCCAGCTCCCAGGGCGGTGGGCAAGCATCGCGGTGGGGCGGCTCAGGGGGATCTGAAGACTTGGCCCGGCCGGTCCCCAGGTCTGCTGCAGCGTGGTGATGGGGACGTGACGCGGCGTGGCAATGGCCGCCTTCCCTCTTCCCATCCCTTGGGGGAGAAAAAGGTTTAAAGCCCAGCGCTCGGCGCCTCGGCAGCAGCGAGCACAGCTTGCCGCACGTCCCGCTCGCTCCAGGCAGCCGCTTGCGTTGCGTCGGGGAGATAAGGCTTGTGGCTTTGGCTTGCCAGCCTTATGCAAGACCATCGCGTGGAGGGGGGCTGCTGTCGGGCTTCCCCTGCCCTCGCCCGGCTTCAGGGTGCTGGGGGGGGGGGCATCACAGCTCTGTGCAGCTGCTGGTGCTGGCAGAGCCGCTGCCGTCACCCCGGCAAGCCAAAATCTGCCTGTCGAGGGGCCGGCCCCGCGACTCTGGGGAGAGCTCCAGCTCCCTGCACGGCTCCCTCTGCGTGCTCGCCTTTGGTGTTTCCCCATTGCTTGGCCAGATAAACATCCAGAACCTGCTTCTGCGCTTCGCCGGGGTTTGTTTTGGTCTTTGAAGCTCCCTGTCCTGACACGTCTTTCCAGAGGCATTTTGCATCGCTCCCGACGGTGACTCTCCCCCAGGCTTGGGGGGGTGAATTTGGATGGGTGATTTAATTGTCCTTTCCCCTTTCGTGACCCACTGGCCCCTGCTAGCTTGGGCTGTGGAGCTTTAATTAAGATGGTTTTAAATTTAACGGGAGTTGACAGGGTGGGATGGGAGGGGCTGGGACTTACATATGTGGGGAGCGAGCGTGCAGCTGGGCCCCCGCGCAGCAGCCGAGCCGCCCTCCCCTCTCCTCCACCAGCGATGCCTTCCATCTGGGAGGCTTTGCCATCAGCCGAGGTGCCTTCACTCAGGTGCCTTCGCCATGCGGTCACTGGGCAAAGAGGGGGTCCCGGGTGGGCGTCGGGGGCACCTACCTGTGGAAGTGGCTCCCCTGGTCCCCGAACTGGAGCCCAGAGATGGAGTGAGATCTCTGCATCTGCTGTTTTAGGAACTAGTGCAGGCGCGAACGGAGCGTCCTCGCGGAGGGGAAGGGCTGGAGGTGCGACCTGGGTGTGTGCCTTCGCGCCGTCAGCCGCGCAGGCAGAGGATCTGCAGCGTCCAACCCTGGTGTACGGGGCTGGGGGAGCAGCCCCCCCTTTTTCAGCAGCGCTGGGGACTCATTGCAGCGGGGCTGGCCCCAGCCTGGCAGAGACGTGCTGCTGTGTTCCCCCTCTCGTACCGAGCAAAGCCTGATGGCACGGGACAGGGGACGAGGGGCACGCTGCCCTGCCGCGTTCGGGTGGCAGGAGGGGCGGTGGGCTGAGCCAGGCTCTCCCCAAAGCATCGGGGGGCTGTGCTGCCTGTCGCTGGCCCCCAGCCCTGATGCTTGCCGTGGGAAAAGGCAAACCTTCAGTAGCATCCCCTGGGACCCCGCGGGAAGCCGCTGTGCAAGCGTGTCCGGGGCTGTGCTTCCTACCGAGATGCAGGGGACGATGCAGGGAGGGGTGCTGGGGTGCCTGCTGGGAGGGGGTCGGTTGTGTGCCGGGGGGATGGAGCGGGCCGGGTGGGTGTGGGATCGCCGCTCTCTGCCCCTTCCCGTCCCCGGTGCCTGCTGCCGTGGGCTGGGCGCCATGAGGCTGCTTTGTCTCGCCTGCCGTCCCGCACGCTTCATTTTTCAGTCTGGTGTGAGACAGGAGCTGTTATTAATCTCGCTGGGGCATTGCGAGCTGGGGACATGGCTCGGCTCGCTCTGACAGCGGGTGGGTGCTGGTGCCCCCGGCCCCTTGCCCCCCTCTGCCCCAGCACCCGCCCCATCCCTCTCGGCACCCACCCGGCTCCGTAGCAGCCCCAAGGACGGAGCCTGTTTTGCTGGAGACGTCTCCCTCCCCAAGGCTCGGTGTCTGGCCGTGGGCCCCAGCCCGTCGCGGCGTTTCCCAAGGTTTCTGCTTCTGCCTCGCAGAAGCCGTGCTGCCGTGTTTTGTCTGCTCCCAATCAGTGTCTTTTGTTAGTGCCTTTGAAAAGAAGATAAGATCGCTTCCCCCTCCGCCGCCAGCCCCGCTATCATCCCTGGCGTTTCCACGGCCGTTGTATCCTTGAGCCATCCCTGCGCAGCGGAGGGCAGCGGGAGCGGGACGTGCGAGAGAGCAGCCGGTTCCCCTCGCTGTTGTCTTTCCGAGAGCATCTCCGCCGTGGGGAGGTAGGGCAGAGGATCGAGCCTTCTCCTGCATCCCAACACACCAGTTCGTTCTCGGGAGGGGGTGAACCCCGGGGATGCTGGGCAGGTCAGGCGGCGTTCCCAGCGCCGGCGGGGGAGGACGGGGATGCCGCCGTCTCGCGTGCCGTGATCTGATCCGAGCTGAGTTGTGCAGCTGAGTGTGCTTCATTTTTAATTGCTTTGGGGGGGGGGATGGGGGTGGCCTCTTGCTGCGGCTCTCCCCTTGCTGCGGCCTCTGCCCCTGGCACCCTCCCCTCCGGCTGCAGCTCAGCCCAGCCACGGGCTGGGGGGAACGGGGGGCCGGGCAGACCCCAAAGGCAGAACCCAGCAGCATCCGGGGACGGCAGTGCCGGGGGGTGCCCAAGCCCAGCTGTGGCTGTGCCGGCGATGCGCTGCCTGGGATCACAGCCCTGCTACGGAGCCAGCAGCGGGGCCATGCCGGGCTGCTGCCACAGCAGCCGCTTGCAGCCACCAAACACCCAGACCCGGGAGCGCGAGGGATTCCGGTGCATCCATCCGCCCGGGCACCTGTCCCTTCCCCTGCAGAGGACCTCGCACCTCGCCGCCCTGGTGCCTGGGGCAGATTTGGGTTTCCCCAGTGGCTTTTTTGTTCCTGTTTTGTCTGAACACGGCCCTGGCCTCACAGTGCGTGCCCGGGAGCCCAAGTGGCACAGCGTGCATGGGCGGCAGGGACGCGGGCGCCACAGCGTGCACGGGCAGCGGGGACGCAGGCACCACGTGCCTACGCGGCGCAGCCTTATTTGTATGTGCTGCAGCCTGGAGTTGAGACTGCAGCCTCCCCCACCTTCCATCCCGCTGTGCAATTATTGCCAGTGAATATTAGTCAAGTACAAATTACAAACCATTCAAAGTCTTAAAGAGCTGTCAATCAGCTGCTGCTTATTATCCTAATCAAATGCACTAAAAATAGTGACAAAACTTATTAGCAGGGGGAGGGGGGAGGCCGTCAAAACGAGCCTGCGGCATGGCACATCCTCGGCGTGGCAGCCGCCGCCCCGAGCACCCACCCAGCGAGAGGGACGCAGGGCGGCTGCCCGGCGTTACACCGACCCCGCCGGGGTTTGCGCGTTGGCTTCCACCATCGCACCGCGGCGTTTCCCACCTGACAAGCCCGGCGTGCGTGCCGTGGGGTGCCGTGCCGTGATCCGGGTAATGCCCGGGCTGAGTGGGTCGGGGCAGTTGGGGCAGGGGAGGCTGCAATGGCAGCCGGCAGAGCTGGGGGAGCAGCAGCTCTTTCTCCTTTGCTGCCGTCTCCGTGCAAGCTCTCCCCTTGCTACGCCTTTGTGGCCGAGGGCGTAAAGGCAGGAGGCTGCGGCTGGTTTCCATTCCAGGCTTGCTCCCGGCAGGGTTAGATGGAAACGCAGCCAAAACCTGCCTGTGCCCTGTCCCCATCCGTCTGGGATGTTCCCTCTGGATGAGATGTGAAACCTGGGCTCCAGCCAGGGCAGGAGCCCGTTGGGATGCTGCTCAGGGCCCTGAAGCTGGAGGTGCCTTGGGGGCTGAATCTCCTCCATGCCGGGCAAGCTGGAGCCTGTCAGGAGCAGCTGAAGCCTCTGCCCAGCACCGGGTGAGCAGGGCTGGCTGGAGAGAGATTTCGCTTTCGGTAGGAGAAGGGGGGAGAAGGGGCAGTTCCTGCAGGATCTGGGGCCTGGGAGCGGGTGGCAGAGCCAGGCAAGTGACTGCTCCGGCTCTGTGGGACCCTGCCTTGCTCTGCTTTCGACCCAAAGCTCTGTCCTGAGCCACTGCTGCTGACAAGTGTCCCCCCACCACGCACACTTTCAGAAGGAAACTGTCCCTTTTGAAAAATGTGGCTAAAATGTGCTTTTCTGGCCGAGTCGGGGCTTGAGCAGCATGAGGTGCTCCCAGACCTTGTGTGTGGTTCATGCCATAGCTTCTGTCTGTGCTGCTGGGGACGGAGAAGGTGACTGTCATCCCTGGGGACAAGGTCCCTGGCTGGTGGCCGACCCTCCCTGCCACCGCTCCCAGCTGTCCGGAGATGGAGCGGCAGGGCTGGAAACACTGGCATGTCCGGAGGAACCGGCTCTGCTTCTCCCCTGAAAAATCCCTCTGCGGGCTGAGGGTGCCTGTGCTCCCCTCTTGCCCTGGGACATCGCTCGGGGCGGCTCCAGCCACCTCCTCTCCCGTCCCCGGGTGGGTTTGATGAAGTGGAGCAGAGAATCGTCCCCTCTTCACACATGAGAGATCAGAGCGAGCGGATGTGAGCTGCTGGCCCCGTGCTGGAGGGATGGCGAGGAGGAGGAGGAGGAAGGAGGCAGCAGCAGCAATGGCAGCCCTGGGCGCCTGACCATGGTGTGGGGAAGAGAGGGCGGCAGGGCGCGGGGATGGTGGCGGCTGTCGCCGGTGCTGACGTCCCCTCTGTCTCGCAGGCTGCCGCGGGAGCTGAGCTGACTTTGCCGGTGGCGTGTCCCCACCCCACGGCGAGGCCGTAGCCGGAAAGTGCTGGTAAGGCATCTCCGACAGCCGGGCGGGGGGACCGGGCTGCCATGCTGCATGAGCCTGCCCGGGAGAAGGGAAGAGCTGCCAGCCCTCTGGGGCGGCTCAGATCTGGGGTGCCGGGTGCTCTGCAACCGCCGGATTTGGCCCTGGAGCATCCGTGGGTGGGTGGGTGGGTCGGGCGCTGGCTGCAGGAGCGAAGGACCCTCTCCTCGTCCTTCCCACCCATGGAGCTCCCTGTGGCGTGGCGCGTGGGGGCTGAGCTGAGGCCTCGCAACTCGTCGCGGCGGTGGTTCGTGACGTGTGGCCGCCGCTGACCCCCGGAGCGGAAAGCAGGGGAGTTCCTGCAGGCTGCGACGTGCCCGGGGTGCTAATCCCCGCCGCAGGAAAGCTGCTGCGCGTCGGTCGGAGGCCGGCGCCGGGAACACCGGCCACGCTCCAGCCCACCGCCGTGCGAACCTCGGGAGGGGAAGCCCTGCCGAAAGCCGAGGCACCGGGTGGGATGGGGAGCGGTGCTGAGCCCCCATCCCTGTGAACAGCCTGGGAGCAGGGAGATGCGCTGCCGGGCGTCAGCCAGGCTGCCCGGGCTGGGTGTTGGTGGCTCGGAGCGTGCCTGCAGCCTGGGACGCGTAGAAACACCGTACGTTACAGACACGCAGCATGGCTGCCGGCAGCGGGTATTTTTTCCAGTCTGGCCGCTGTGATGTGGTCCCACAGCTCCCAGTGGTGCTGCTGGGGTGTGCTGGGAGCCGCTGCAGCCGGGCGGTGGGTTCACCCGCTTCCTTCTCTGCCCCGTGGCTCTGGGGGGTTTTGTCGCTGGCTCTGCCGGAGTTGGGGGGGGGTCTCTCCCTGCCGGCGGGGTTGGTGCCCCCGGGGACCTGAGTGTGCAGCGCATTCCTGCTGTCATTAATAACTCCTCTGCCTGGCTCCTGCACAACTCCCTGCGTCTCCCTGGGGGAATCTGCACCCTTTTCTCTCTGGCTGCCACTGCAGTGATGTGGGGTGGCCGGGGGTTTCTCGGGGCCCCCCTCTCCTCCATGGGGCAGGTGAGGAACGTCCCCCCGGGGTGACCACTGAGCTAAAGCCGTGTGGTCACGGTGGCTGAGTTACCTGGGGCTCGGAGCGCGGATGGCGCGAGGTTGCCAGTGCTTCTGGGCACATTTTGGGGTTGCCAGCCTACATTTTGCAGTAGCCAAATTGAAGCGAGTGGGTGCGGGTGTTCAGGTGCAAAGGTGTTTGCAACAGGAGGTCTTGGATTGGGACTTGCTGCTCTGCAGGGACCATGGGCTCATCCCTCCTCCTCCTCCTCCTCCTCCTCTGCTCCCATCTTCATCTCCTGCAGCCAAAGCCCTGACGGCTGGACTGGCCCCATCAGAGCAGCACGTCCCGGTGAGCAGCACTGACCCAGCACAGCCCTCGCTGAGGAGGGTCAGCACCCAGGCGCAAGCTGGGAGCTTGTGATGTGTATCGGAGAGCCCTCCCTCCCCAAAACCAGTGTGCAAGCAGGGATGAACTCAAGGTCCGCAGCATCCCTGGCTGGGACATGCCTGGAGGATGCACATCCTGTGCCCGCGGGCCAACGAGTGCGAAGGCGAGGACCCCTGCCTGCTTTGGGGACGTTGGGGAAGTGCCTGGGGGGATCCAATCCCCCCTTTCTGTGCTCTGCTCCTGGCTAATCTCTAGGCGTTTCGTCTATTTTATACTCTGATTTTTCTCAGAGCGCTGCTAACTCAGTTGCCGACGCAGGCTGGCAGCCCCGCAGGGTCCCCAAATTGCCGCCGACTCCACCGCCGCGGCTGGGCTGTTTTCCTGCGTGGGGAAGTGCTGCTTCCAGGGGAAACTCTGAGCGGCTGCGCCCCTTGCTCACGGTCGCGTGGGCAGTCACAAGCCGCGCGGTCACAGCCCCGCCATGCCCCCGCTTTCCTCCCCGCGCTGCCGCTGCCGTCGCGGGAGCACCAGCGGGTACCGGACCCCGGGCGGAGGTGAGCGAAAGGCTGGCTGGGGGACGGGGAGCTTCGCTTTCCTTAGCGGCGGGGGCTTTCTCTCGTTGTTTCTAAGGTCCTGCTTTCCCCTGCAGTTCTGCTTTAGCATCTTCTGCACCGGGCTTTTAAAAGTGCATTTATTTACGGGACAGACCCCCTCCCCTTCCCCACGGGCTCTGGCTCCGGGTTGTTGTCGGTGATGATTTGCAAGCGCAGAGTTTATGTTTGACCTTCCTTTGCTCCGAGGCCCCCCAGGCCCGGCACAGATATGCGTGGGCCGAGTCCCGTGGCAGATAGAGGCATCAGTGCGTCCTCATCGCCCGCACCCGTAGGAGGAGGGATGGCTCTGCTCCCTGCCGGAGCGGCTGCCATAGCCATGCCCAGCCCGGAAAATCGGTTTATTCTGATTCCCAGACCCTGGCAGGGTCTGGTCCCACCAGCACGGTTGCAGCTGAAGCAAACCTGCGTGGAAGCAGGACGGGATGCTGCCATCCTCTGTGCAATTTGGGAGCTGGAAAACAGTAGATGGAAGTTGGGTCTTTTGGAAAATAAGCCCCGATCATCAGGGAGAGCCCTTGCCATGGGGAGGGGAGCTGGAAGAGGAGCAGAGCTTGTGCCTGGCACCCCTAAGCATCCCCACGGCAGCAGCCCGGGGGCTCTGCCCTGCCAACGCCGGGGCTGGGAGGGCTGCTGGAGTTGCCCTGCAGCTCTGGACCCGCTTGTCCAGAGAAGCTTGAGAAGCTTGGGGCTCAGCCCAAGCTTCTCTCGAAGGCTGGGTTAGAAAAACCATCTGTTGTTTGCAGCTGAGCCCTTGGCAAAGCCTTGTGGGTGGCTGCATCCAGGCCCGCACCCCGTGGGCAGCAGCTGCCTCCTCTGCTTGTTTATTCGTATCAGAGATATTCTCCTCCCTGGTTGTCTCCACCTCCCTTTTCCCTCCTGCCATGTGTGATATAGCCTAAATATTTCCTTCCATAGCTTCAGGACACTGCTAAGTATCCTCCCATCTTTGGAGACTGCAAATAATTCCCTTTCTTCATTTATATCATTACCTTGAAGGTATTTATAGAGCATGATCTTGAGTGGAAAGGAAAACATGACTATATATAAAGCTGAGATCCCTCGGTCCTTAGCTGCGGACTGCCTGAAACTGCTCCTGATTTATATTTTTATCCTGTTTGCTGCACGTTTTGGACTTCACAGGAACATCCTCAGCATTTAAATCGCCATCCTGAGCAAGCAGAGTGATGCAGCTATGGGTTCTCCAATTATTATTATTTTATTAATATATAATAATTAATATTAATATATTATAATTATTATTATTTCTTTAGAAAAGTTCTGTCTTCACTTGGAGAAGTACTGGGCACAACGTCACTCCTTCCCTCCTCCCCCTCCAAAAAAAAAAAAAAATCCTGAATGTGCTCATAGCCAAACTCCTAAATCTTAGATAGCTGGAACGATATAAAAAAATAAAACAATCCTTCCTCCCATCACCCCACTTCACGGCCCCTCTCTTCTCCATTGTTAAAGCAGCATATCCAAAAACTGGACTTAAGGGAAAACAGACTGTTCAATAAATATCTATAAGGATTACTGTTAAGGTAAGCTATACACAGTTTCTCTTAGTCCATAGATTTCAGATCCCCAGGAAGTCATATATTATGTATGGAAGTCTCTCAAACACAGTCTGCATCTGCAATAGCCAACAATGGTCATGTTTTTATAAATAGTTCAGGGTTTTTATTATCTCAGTACCCTCAATTTCTGCCGTCGGAGTAATCCAAACTCGTGAATATTTGTCTGGGTCTTGTCTTCTGCTGTCCATGCCCTGCTAGAAACTGTGGCCATATGGAGTGCTGAGCTACATCCCATGATGGGTGCCTGGCCCTGGCGCACCGGCAGCCGCGCTCCCGAGTGCTGATCCCAGCTCCACGCTGGGCATCCTCGCCCCGCGGTCCAGCGGCTGAGCGTGCTCCCCTCCGCTCCCAAAGCGTGCCCTGGCATCTCCGCTCCCGGCGCTGGGCTGGCTGCTGCGGCGAGGCGGGAGGTGGCTCGGTGCTAACCGGGGCGATGCTGTCCCAGGGCAAGGGCAGGATGGCCAGACTTCCCGGCAGCTGATGCTTGAACAGGCTCCAGAGGTTGTTTCGTTTCCTAGTGGGCAGGCGTCTGTCCCGCAAACCCTGGGAAGCAGCTTAATAATAATAATGAGAATAATTAATATAATAATAATAAAAGAAGCCCTATGCATATGTGTCTGTCTCCTGCAGCCCGGGACGATGGGGAGCAGCAAGAGCAAACCCAAAGACCCCAGCCAGCGCCGGCGCAGCCTGGAGTCCACCGACAACGCCCACCACGGGGGCTACCCAGCCTCGCAGACCCCCAGCAAGGCAGCTGCTCCCGACGCCCACCGCACCCCCAGCCGCTCCTTCGGGACCATGGCCGCCGAGTCCAAGCTCTTTGGAGGCTTCAACACCTCTGACACGGTCACCTCGCCGCAGCGCGCCGGGGCCCTGGCTGGTCGGTGTGGGCTGGGGCTTGGTGGGGGTTGGGCGGGGGTCTTGATCGGGTCTTTGGGTTTGGTTCCAGCTGCTTCTTGTGATGGTGGGGTCTCCAGCTTTTGAGGGACTCTGTCTTTCAGCCAGAGGGGGAGCAGATCTGTGTCTTCTCGGCTGGTGGGAGGGTGGTGGGAAAGGAGGGTGGCCGTGGCGGTGCCCGTGCTGAGTGCTCTCTGTCGCAGGGGGAGTCACCACCTTCGTGGCCCTTTATGACTACGAGTCCCGGACTGAAACGGACTTGTCCTTCAAGAAAGGAGAGCGCCTGCAGATCGTCAATAACACGTGAGTGTCCCTGCCCTGCTGCCGAGCCCACGTGGGTGAGCTGTCACCTTCGTCCCTCCCGCAGAGCCCCGAGCCCAGCCGCGGCAGGGATGGGTGCTCCAAGAGGGACGCGGGGACTTGTCCGAGGACGTCAGTGTGGGAGGCGATCGTTTGCCTGCTCCCTCACCCTCCCGGCCCTGCTGCCGGTCACCATTGCCTTGCAGCCTTGTCACCAAGCCACCTCTGCTGCTGGCCAGTCCGTGCCCTCCAGCACGGGACCACATCCCTGCCGGTCCCCTGTCCCCAGCAGCGCTCAGCTCCCTCTCGTGTGCCTGGGCTCATCTGCTCCGCTTCACGGGTGCTTTCCCCTGTGCTTGCACGGTGTCTCTGATCTCAGCTTCTCTCCTGACTCTTTTTTCTCTCCTCTGTGCCACGCTGTCGTTTAGGAGAAAAGTGGACGTCAGGTGTGTATCGCAGATTATTACTATTATTGTAGTTAGTGATCTTAAATGACAAAAGCCTGTCTGCTGCCCACGTTAGGGCGAGGTTGGGTGGAGCAGGGCTGGCGGGAGGTGGCTGCCTGATGGTTTTGTGGTCAGCTGGGTTTGTCTTCCCTGAGCAACCAGGGCAGAGCAGGGAGCCCCTTCCCATGCCGGGGAGCTGCTCCATCCAGAGCTGTGTCTGCACCCAGGAGCTCTGCGCCTCGCCCACTTTCCTTGTCTGCGCCTGGCACCCCTCTGCGGTCCCATTTCAGTTGGCGCTCTCTCCCTTCTGGCCTCCTTTGCATTTATTTTTGCATTTTTTATTTCAATTTTAGTTTTTTGGCAGTCGGTCAGGGGACTCAAGCGCTTTCTTAGCGTCTGGCTTCCGCCTGTTTGCTCTCTGTCCTGGTCGTAGCAGCACGCTCATGGCTTGCTGCGCGGAGCAGGGCAGCGCGACGAGCTGGAAGATGCTCCTGAACATGATCCTGGATTAAACCCACGAGTGGTCTGTCCTGGCACACGTGGCCTGCAGCATCCTTCGCTGTGCTGCCGGAGGGCTGGCTGGCAGAGCCGCTGTCCCCGGCGCTGTCGAGGGTCCCTGGGGTCCGCAGCTCCCGCTGGCCCCCCGCTGCTGCCTTCCCACCTGGGCACCAACACAGCTTTGCACAGTCAAAGGGTGGAGAGGCGAGGGAACGTCGCGGGGGTGATGTTTCTCCTGCAGTGGTCAGGCAGCATTGCACAGGCGCGTTTTCTGTTTGTTCTCCTTGTTCCAGCGCTGTTTGTTAATGGTGATTCATTTAATCCGCGACGTCCAGGGTGTGCAGGGCTTCAGCGCTGCGGGGAAAGCCTGAATTCGGGGCATTTGGTGCTGCTTGCTTTCACAGCCTCAGCAGCCTACTAGCCCCAGGCTTACGTTCTGGTTTGGGTTGTTACAAAGTGAGCTCTGCCCCTTGGGGTCTGGATTGAGCCCGTATATGAGGGTTTTTTCTTGATGCCTGATGTCATTTCTGGGGTTTCCATACTTCTTTTTCCTCTGGTGCTGCTTGTCAAGGGCTCAGTCAGGGGCAGGGGTCGGGGCATGATGGGCTCTGCTGTGATCCTGGGGAGTAAAAAGGCTTTTTCTGGCGACGCAGCCCAGCGGTGGAGGGTGCGGGAGCCGGCTGCCGGCCTTCCCGGCGTCTGCTGCGGCTGCGTGGGTGGGGGTGTCCGCAGGGAGAGAGGCGGTGGAGAAAGCTGTGCACTTGGTGCAGCGCTCGGAGGGGTAAATCTCTCCTCTCGCCGAGTGCGCTCGGCTGCGTGGGTGCCCAGGCCCCAGCTTTGGGGACAGCGAAAGGCAGGCGTGCGATGTCCCCTCCCTCTGGGCTCCCCGGCAGGGTGCCCTGGGGTCAGCCCGGGAAGGGCTGGCGGGTCCTGGGCGCAGCGGGAGCCCGCGACCACGGGGCCCACCGGCTGCCGGTGGCTTTGCGGGGTGGCTGCGGGTTTTGGCTGCTCTGATGGGGCTGGGGTCACGCTGGGTGAGAGGAGAAGCCTCCATGTCCCTCGCCTCCCTGCTCCTGCAGCCCGGCAAAACCCAAGTTGTCTGTGGTGACCCTCAGCCTGCCAGACGGGCCAAGTCCTCCCACCCCAGTGCAGAAGGGCTCTCGTGGTACCATTTCCAGCGGGAGGAGGTCTCCTCCCAGCCTGCTCAGAGTCAGCGGGGATGTGCTGGGGTATTTTGGGTAAGATTGTGCAGGGAACTGTTGAAATGCTTTGTTTTGATGATGATGATTATTATTATTTTTTTCCCCGCTGAGACATTTTTGAAATAGTTTGTTTTTGCCGAGTTCCCAGCTTGCAGCCTTGCAACCCAGTCTGGAATAAAGCCACGAGCCAAAAGCTGGGCATTTCTCAAGCAGATGTTTTCTCCGGTCCCATGGGAAAGGAGCCAGTCAGCCTCCTGTCCCCTTCGGAGCCACCCCAGTAAAAGCTGACTGGGGCAGCAGCTCTGGCTGGGGAGCCCAAGCTACCTGTCATGAGATGCACTGGGACCAGGAGAGGTTAAAATACCAGCCAGGGCTGCTGCAAGGCTGGGGGCAGGCTCTGGGCAGGCGGCAGAGTCTGGCTGGGTGGTGGGGAGGAGATGCCCGGAGGGTCCCTGCTTTCCGCGGCCGCGCTGACACCGTTATGGGGAGCCGGGGGCCGTGTCAGGCTTCTCCCGGCCGCTTTGAAGCACCACTGAGTTTAGCTGGACAAGCAAAAGTGACAAGCTGCTGGTGTGTCGGGGCGAGGACGGAGGCTTACACGTCTGCAGGGGTCGGTGCTGGGGCTGGATGTGGTCTGATGGGTCTTGCAGCAGTGATTGGGGTTTTTAAGGTTTTCCTGTAAAGTGTTTGTGGCAGTTGTCCTGCCAAGTTCTTGCATCCTTGCTGCGCTGTTCCCGCGGATCGGCAGTTTTCCCGTAGCCTGGTCTCCCTCATGGCCAGGATAAATTAGGTGACTCCGTCTTTGCTGGGCGAGAAGATGCAGGTGGTGGGAGGAAGGCCTGCTGTCTGCGGGGAAGGGGAAGCTGCCTCCCGCCGTCCTGTTCTCTGCTCTATTTATTGTCCTTTTGTGGAGCCCACGGGGCGGAGGGCAGAGCAGGGAGAAGGCTCCCGCGCCCTGCCAGCTCCTGGGGATCTGCTTGGGGCCACCGTGCCCGGGGCAGGAGGGATGGTGGGTCAGCCCTGGGTTTTTGGGGATGGCAGAGGGGCTCCTGCAGGCAGAGCAGAGCCTGGGGCTGTGGGGCCAGCATGGTGGGCGTGCGTGGCTCTGTGTGAGCAGTGGTGCAGGCGCAACCCTTGCTGGGGCAGATCTCATCCCCCAGGTCCAAACCTCAGCCCTGTCCTGTTCCTTTTCTGCAGCAAGCATTTAACAAACTCTCTTGGGTTTTCCTGGTGCTTTTTTGTAACTGCTGCCATCATTCTGTCGCTTTTCCCCATCTCCCCTCCCTCCCCCTTGCTCCCCCTCGCCTGTCGCTCCCCTCTGCCCTGCTGCCTTGGATCCCCAGTGCCCCTCAACCTCCAGCCAGACCCTGCTCGCGTTCAGGTGGCTCCCAAGGTGCTTTGGCTCACTGGCTGCCCTGCCTGGTTTAAGTTTAAAGCATCCCGTCTGCGGATGGGCGGCCCCAGTACCGAGAGCTTGCCCAGACGGAGCTGCGGGCAGGGGCTGGCAGCAGGAGCCCTCCCGGCCGGGGTCCGGCTGTGGGGTGGGGGCTGCGGGGGCTGCACCCCTTCCCGGCGGGGCTCTGCGCTGGCTCAGCCCCCCGGCCCTGGTGGCAGGCAGGGGGCCGGCCGGGGGCTCCTGGCTTCACACTGAGTGTGTTTTGGTTCTCTTGCAGGGAAGGTGACTGGTGGCTGGCTCATTCCCTCACCACAGGACAGACGGGCTACATCCCCAGTAACTATGTCGCGCCCTCAGACTCCATCCAGGCTGAAGAGTAATTGCCATCTTTGAGACAGTTTAAAGACGAGCGATAGCAAGCGCACCCTGAGCCCTCCTCCCTCCCCCTGCCCCTCTCCCGGGCAAAGCCTGCGAGGCCTCCGGGTTTTTCATTTTCGTTACTTTTCCCCTTTGAATTTGCAAGCCCCTTAAACGTTTTCCAGCCTTTCTTTAAGGCCCATAAAGCGTGGAGGTGCGGCGTGCTTGCGCGGTGGAGGGCTGAGCGGTGGCGTAGCAGGGGCCGTGGTGGACCTGATGCTTTTGGTCTGGTTTTCACTCTCCCGCCTGGACACGCATCCGTGCGTGAGGATGCTGCCGGCTCCGCCTGCACGGCTCAGGCTGAGCCCGTGGGGAGAACAGGCGGGGGCAAAGCCGGCCGTAAGTCCTAGAGCAGGAGGTGCCAGCCACGTTCCTGCAGCCCATCCCTAGCCAGTGGCACAGTGTCCCCACCCTGCAAGAGCCTGGGGGGCTTCAGGGGTCCCCGGAGCCCCTCGTTCGGGGAGGCTTTTGGAGTGAGGGCATTTCGTGGTCTGTGGTGCAGGGTTGTTCCGTGGGCAATGCCCAGCCCGGGCTGTAGAGGGGCATGGCGCAGCCCGAGGTGCCCGAGCCTGGAGATGCAGCCTGTGGTCTCCAAAATCTGCAGCGGGGCGGGCCGAGGCTGCTTGGAAAGGCAGTGGAGGGGACGGGTGAGCGCTGGGTGCTGAGCCTGCTGCCTTGCTCTTGCAGGTGGTACTTTGGGAAGATCACTCGCCGGGAGTCCGAGCGGCTGCTGCTCAACCCCGAAAACCCCCGAGGGACCTTCCTGGTCCGGGAGAGCGAGACCACGAAAGGTGAGCGGGGCTGGCAGGGGACACCCTCTCCGGGGGACATCCTCATGGGGACCCCAGTCCCCTTGGCCGCGCTGCGTGGTCCCTGTTCCTCCAGCTTAGGCGCACGGGGAGAAGGAGAAAGGAGTCGCGCCTTGTAGGCAGCAGCCAATGTTCGGGGTCGCTGAGCGTTGCCCCTCAGCACGGGGAGCATCCTGGGGTCTCCCCCGCCGGTGCCGGTCCCCAGGGAGCAGGTGCTGGCACAGCCATTACATTGGCGGTGACATCGCCGTGCCGAACGTGCCATCACCCAGCTGAGCACGGAGGGCTCCAGGGACACGTCCGCTTCTCCCCCACACCGCCTGCCTGGCAGTCACCCTGCGAAGGGACGGTTCAGCTCATGGCAGGGTGGGAGCCGGGTGTCCCACCGCCTCAGGCAGGACCACTGGGCAAGATGCGCTGTTTTTTACACCCCCAAGCAGATGTTTTCTGTTTTCTCCTGGTCCCTATATAGTGGCAAAACCTTGAACGTGCTTCCTGGGCAACCAGGCAGAGGTAGCAATGAATCTTTAGGTTCTTCTTTCAAGTCTAAGAGCTCTTTATGCTTTTTTTTGCCTCCTGAAACTGTGAATTGTGATCTTGATGGCTCAGCTGCCTGAGGATGCTGTTTCTTACCTCGAAATGTGGTTTCCAAATGCACCTTTGGGAAAAGCTCCTTCATGTTCCTTTCAGTTTTGATGCCTTGAACTTGTCACTATTTATCTTATTCTGGTGGCAACAGCTCATTCAAGCAGTGGCGTGAATCTTCCCTTTCGCTATTTGAGGCCCCAGCAGCGTGGTCTTGCTCTCATGTGGGCAGAGCAGAGAGAAGCTCCCAAAGCAATGCCCACGGTGGCATTTGTAGGGGAGGGAATGAGGCCCACCAGCCCCTTGACTCCCCTCTGAGATGCCGAGATGTTGGGGTGGTGGGTCAGCAGCTCCCCCCAGCCTGCCTCCCACCCACTCCTCTCCCCTGCTTCAGCATCCCCTCTTTGCCACCTGCGTCCCTGCGCCCAGGGGGGCTGCTCGCCCTCCTACCCACTGACCCCCCCCAAACCAGCAGGGTCCCTCGGTGCCAGCCGGGGGGCACAGTCCATCCCTGGCATGCCGGCTCCTCTGAGCCGTGGCGGCCCCTGCGCGTCCCAGCCAAGAGCAGCGTTCGTTGCGGGGGAAGCGGCAGCGGTGCTGCACGCCGCGGGCTGCTGGACAGAAGGACCCAGCGGGGCTGGGCGGCTGGGGGGGGGATGTCCCTTGTTAGCACATCCCCGGTCCAGTGGGGATGCTGCCCTGGCTCTTGGCTGCCCGGTCCTGCTCCCCCGTGCCCACCCACCGGCGGGACCCCATGGGGAGCCCCTGTCTGCGGCGCATCTCCCCCCAGCCCCCCGGTCCTGCCCGCAGGTGCCTACTGCCTCTCCGTCTCCGACTTTGACAACGCCAAGGGGCTGAACGTGAAGCACTACAAGATCCGCAAGCTGGACAGTGGCGGCTTCTACATCACCTCCCGCACCCAGTTCAACAGCCTGCAGCAGCTCGTGGCCTATTACTCCAGTGGGTAGCTGCCTGGGGTCCCCGTGGGGTCCGGGTGTCACCCTGGGTGCCCTGCTCACTGCAGGGTGGGGGCTGCTGGGGAGCAAGTGCGGGGCGGGGGGACCCCAAACCGGCTGGGGGGGATCCTGGTGAAAAGCTGCTTGGGTGATAGGGAAGAGGGTGAGGGTTTGGGTATGGGTCCCCGAGGTGTTTTGAGGGGAAGATGTGGGGTAAAGACATCGCGTGCCCGAATGCCCAAGTGTCACCTGTGTGTCGCCCCCTCTTGTGCTAGAACACGCCGATGGCTTGTGCCACCGTCTCACCAACGTCTGCCCCACGTCCAAGCCCCAGACCCAAGGCCTTGCCAAGGACGCCTGGGAAATCCCCCGGGAATCGCTGCGGCTGGAGGTCAAGCTGGGACAGGGCTGCTTTGGAGAGGTGTGGATGGGTAAGGACCATTCCCACCCCACTGTCCCCGCTGTGTCCCCAACTGCGTCCTCCCCAGCCGTCTGCAGGTCCCCAGAGCTTGCGGTGGGGTGGGGGAGCAGCGAGGGACACGGCCCCCTGCCCCGTAAATGTGTCCTGAGCGGCGTGTCCTCTGCCGCAGGGACCTGGAACGGAACCACCCGGGTGGCGATCAAGACGCTGAAGCCCGGCACCATGTCACCGGAGGCCTTCCTGCAGGAAGCCCAGGTCATGAAGAAGCTCCGGCACGAGAAGCTGGTTCAGCTTTATGCCGTGGTTTCGGAGGAGCCCATTTATATCGTCACTGAGTACATGAGCAAGGGTGAGCACAGGAGGGACACTGGGGGGTTGGCCGAGGGGCTCTGCTCCTTTGGATTGCCGTGACCATGGTCTTCCTCGCAGGGAGCCTCCTGGACTTCTTGAAGGGTGAGATGGGCAAGTACCTGCGGCTGCCCCAGCTCGTGGATATGGCAGCTCAGGTGGGTCTGTGTATCCCCTGGCCCCCCGCATCCCCTTCCGTGGGCGCTGGCTGCCCAAGCACCTCGCTGGGCTGTCATGGCTGTCACCTGGCAGGTGGCAGGGTGGTGGGGGTCTCCGCAGCCTCACTCGGGGGGTCTTCCCACACCCTGGGCAGAGTTGTTCCCCTCAGTGCTCGCCGGGGACCCTTGTGTCACCCCGCCAGCCTCGGTGCCCCATGTGCTGGTCCCCACAGATTGCATCCGGCATGGCCTACGTGGAGAGGATGAACTACGTCCACCGGGACCTCCGGGCAGCCAACATCCTCGTTGGGGAGAACCTGGTGTGCAAAGTGGCCGACTTCGGCTTGGCGCGCCTCATCGAGGACAACGAGTACACCGCTCGGCAAGGTGCGTGCCCGCGGCTGCTGGGACCGTGCCCAGGCGGGCGGCACCGGCGCAGTGGCCACTGGTCCCTGGTCCCCAGGGGTCTGCGTTGTGTCTCGAGCTGGTGCCTGGCCCTGGTTGCAGGGGGGTCCCGGAGGCACTCGCAGCCCCGCGCACCCCTGGGCACCGCGGGGCCGGGAGCAGCCCCTCACCCTGCTTCTCCATCCAGGCGCAAAGTTCCCCATCAAGTGGACGGCCCCCGAAGCTGCGCTGTACGGCAGGTTTACCATCAAGTCGGACGTCTGGTCCTTCGGCATCCTCCTGACCGAGCTGACCACCAAGGGCAGAGTGCCGTACCCAGGTGAGGGCTGGCGCCTGCCGGCAAAAGCTCCATCCCCGTTGCAGTGCCCCAATGCTGACTGCCCATACCCAGCGCTCACCCCTCGCACTCCGTGGCCCCTAGAATCATCTTTGCATAGGACCAGAGGGTCTCCTGCAATTTGGGCAGGGAGGATGGGATCGCAGGAAGAGCTGCCCCTGCCCGCGTTGGACCCTGTCATGCTGGGGCAGGGCGAGCAGAGCCTGGCTGGGATGCCGGGTCACAGCCACCCTGTTCTGCTCTAGTCCCCAAGCAAGGTGATGGGCTGCTGGGGACAAGCGCTGTTGGGCTGGGGGTCCCTCCCTGGGGTTGCTCGTAAGGCTCGTCCCAGTGCGATGCCCTTGGCGTCCCCTCTGGGAAAGGTGCAGTGCAGGGTCTGCCCTGGCTCTGATCAACGCTGTGTCTCTGGCTGCACACAGGGATGGTGAACCGGGAGGTGCTGGACCAGGTGGAGCGGGGGTACCGCATGCCCTGCCCGCCCGAGTGCCCCGAGTCCCTGCACGACCTCATGTGCCAGTGCTGGCGGAAGGACCCGGAGGAGCGACCCACCTTCGAGTACCTGCAGGCTTTCCTGGAGGACTACTTCACCTCGACAGAGCCCCAGTACCAGCCCGGCGAGAACCTATAGACCCGGAGCTCCTCCTGGCACCAGGGACGCTGCTGTCCTCGCCGAGGGCTGGCCTCCTCGCCGAGGGGCCGGTTTTTTGTGGAGCAGCCCCGGAGTGGGAACGGGGCATGGCCTCCGGATGCGGCCAGGGGAGGTGCTGGGTTCCCCCGTCGCTCATTAAGACTTCTGGCCCGTGTTTAACGAAGCAACACTGTCCTGCTGGCGAGAGGAGCCTGCGGGCACCGGCCGGGCTGGGGCTGTGGCTCGGGAGGGTGAGTGGAGCATCTCCTGCTGAGAGACTTGGCTTTCGGGAGAGCTTTTCCACCCCGATAGCTCTGGGGTGAACCCAGAGAAACTGGGGGACAGCATCACCCCACCTCGGACACACGGCCCTGGCCTCCTTTTCTACATCAGCACAAGTTTCCCTGCCCCTTCACCCTCCCCGCTGTCCCCCCCTTGGCTCCGGTTCTTCCGAGGGCGCTGGCAGAGATGTTTCACCATGGTGAAGGCACAAGCCCTGGCCGGTTCGGGGAGGGTGGATGCTGGAGGTCCCCCGTCCTCGGGTGTCCCTCCAACCTCGCCGTCGCAGAGCTTTGCAGCTGAGCTCCCGGCATGAAGTGCGGCTGCTCATGGCTCCAGTGACTGTCACCATCCCTTGGGAGCACCTGCGTGCGTGTTTGAGTCTTCCAGCTGTGTCTGTCCCCCCAAGGGACCCATCTCTCCTCCCCGGGAGTGGCACTGGGCCAGTGCTGGCAGAGCCTGAGCCCTCGTCCTGCCTGCGGCCAGTCCAGGCTGCGCTTGCTCCCACCGAGCGCTCCTGGTCTTTCAGCCGGCCCTGGGGAAGTGCATGCAGACCCCCAGCCACCCCCCCAGCTCCACCACCAGCTTTCCAACCAGCAGAGCCCCCCAGATCCGATGCCGCTGCAGGGCTCAAGCACATGGCACAGGTGGTTGCTCAGAGTGTGGGAGTGTTTTGGGGAAAATACTCGTCTTTCACAGATGCTTTTGTCCGCCAGGTATGTTTTTAGCTGCCTTCCCCCCACCCCTCGTGTCTCGGCTGCCGGGCTGTGGTGCCCACGTCATGGGTGCATCCCCAGCCACGCGCGGTCATCCCACAGGAGAGTCCTGGGAAGTGGTGTGCAGAGCAGGAGATGTTTGCTTTCTCATCTCCCCGCTGCTCGCTCCCAAAGCCCTCCGCCACGTTTCGGCGGTGGGTGCCTATCTGTGCCCGTGGGGCTGAACCCCGGGGCCGGTGGGACGGCACCCAGCCCCTGCGCTCTCCCACTCGGCACCTGCCTTGTTCATAGCCCTCGAGCGGCCCCCGCGCCCTCCCTGGCATTGGCTCGGGTGCACATGTTGGTTTTTCCCCGCTCCTGCAGCTGGACCCCGCTGGAAACCCCTCACTGCGGTGGCTCGTGAGGCTTCGCTCCCTCACCTCTGGTTTCCCAGGCATCCTGGGTGCCCCGTGCTCAGACAGACCTGGGGGCTCCTGGGATGCTCTCCTGGACCAGGGGTGGGGGCTGGGAGGGTGCTGGCACGGCACACACCGGCGTGAAGGACCTGGGGAAGGGCAGCCGGTGGCTTTGCCCACCTCTCGGCCCTCGGGCAGCGGGCTTGCTTTGCCTCCCCATGGCGGGTGGGATGGGGTTTCCTCTGGCTCAGCCTCCTTGCAGGCAGCAGACCCAGACCGCCTCGCCAGCCCCCGCCGTGCTGCTGGTGTCCCCTGAAAGCCATGTGGGAGCCGAGAGTGGGCAGGGGGGTGACCAAAACCCCCTTCCCTCCCCAAACCCAAACCCGGGCACACGCTGCTGCCTCCTGCTCGCTCCCCAGCCACTTATTTATGAACAAAGAGCTTGCTAGGTTGGTTGGCGGCTCGTTTTTAATGAGTAAAACCTTCAAAATCAGCTTGAACAGGCTCTTCAACAGTAGGGAGAGGTCCCGCTGGCTTGGAGAACAGCAGCTGGTTTAATGGATTCTTTTTAAATCATTTTGGGACTTGGAGCCTTTTCTCCCCCCCATTCCTAGCAGATCTGCTGTGCCTGCATTTCTGCGTTTGGCCAGGGACCCTCCAAAGATCGAAGTTCTGGGTCTTTTCGTGTTTGCACCCTTGGGACAGGCAGCCGCTCTGTCCCCGTCGGCGCTGCCAGGGAAGCCCCATCCCACGGCAGCCGGTGCGAGGAGCGGCCTGTGCCATAGCTCTGCCTAAATGATACAAAATCCCCGTCCCGGGGAGAAACCTTTTAAAACTGCAACGTGCGGAAGCCAGACTTGATCTGAAAGCTGGGGAGGGAGAAGGCAAGAGCACATGTTAAGCTTTGGCCGTTGGTGGTCTCCAGCACGTACAGGGTCTCGCCCGAGCACAGCGGGACGGGAACGGGCTTAACCCGGCGCTGTCGTTTTCTGGCTCTTTCCGGCAAGCGGCGGAGCAGGAACGCGCTCTCAGCACAAGGAACACCCCGGGCTGGCTTCAGTCCCCGCGGCTTTTGGCAAGCTCTGTCTTTGTCTGCGTGTCCGTGTGCCCGTCGTGTCCGTGCGCGGTTTCAGTGGGAGCTGGCGTCTCCGGGCTCGCCGCTGCAGCCCCGCGGATCGAGGGCCTCTCCTCTGTCACCACTGTCCTCTGCCAACGTGTTTTGTATGCCGAGAAACTCTGGAGGGGAGCCCGCACCTGAGGATGCTCTTTGGCTTCCCGGGGTCGATAACGCCCTACGAGTTCTTCTCCTCTGCTGTTATCAGTTTTTTTAAACAGTGTTTTGTAAGATCTCCAACCGACTATGCAGAGAAGATGTGGATCTGTGTGTCTCTCCGCAGCTCTCCTCTCCCCCCACCTGCCTTTTTCAGTGTCAAAGTAAAGTACTTAGCGCTTTTTTTTTTTTTTTTTGGATAGTATTAAAACTTTGGATAAAAGCCTGAAAAGGTCCAGCTTTGTGGGTGGTGGTGGGTGGAGATGCTTTGAAACTCTAATGTTGATGTAAATACTTTGCAATTTGATAATTAAATACAAACAGACCTCACAAAAAAAAAAAAAAAGGCGTAGCTCGTGTGAGAGGATTTCTTAGCATCCCTGTTACAGGAGCTGGTGGTTTCTGGAGCACGTGTGATGCCCATGTGTGGCTCCTGGTGCTTCCGAGGCTTTTTCTGGCTGATGCTTCTGGGATCTGGTGCCACTTCTGTGCTGCTGGAGCCATTCCTGCGTCCCTACGCAGACTGATGGTCCAGCGCAGCCCCAGCGCCTGCTCCTGCAAGAGGAGCCTCGTCCATCGTATAAATACCTTCACGGTGGGTGTCAGGAGGACGGGGCCAGACTCTTTTCAGCGGTGCCCAGCGACAGGACAAGGGGCAATGGGCACAAACTGAAGCAGAGGAAGTTCCAGCTGAACATGAGGAAGAACTTCTTCCCTCTGAGGGTGACGGAGCCCTGGCACAGGCTGCCCAGGGAGGTTGTGGAGTCTCCTTCTCTGGAGATATTCAAGACCCACCTGGACAAGGTCCTGTGCAGCCTGCTGTGGGTGACCCTGCTTCGGCAGGGGATTTGGACTGGGTGACCCATAGAGATCCCTTCCAACCCTGACCATTCTGTGATTCTGTGATAGTGTCCCTCATGCTCCGAGGGCCAGGGACACCCAGCTGGAGCTGGCAGGGAGCTCCCCATGCCCAGACCATTGCGGCAGGAATGCGCTGCCATGGTGGGCGCAGAATCCGGCCAGCGTGCTCCGCGCTGAGCTGGGACGCAGCCTGCGTCGCCGGTGGGATCCCAGCCACCGATGCCAAGCAGGGGTTGTGGCACATGTTGGTGGCACGTGGTGTTAGCCATGAGGGACCCCACGGGCTCCTCTGCTGTGTCCGTCGCTGCTCCCCAGCCTCTGCCGGGTCCCTGTGGGTGACATGGTGACCCTGGTGTGCACACCATGCTGGCCCAAGCCCAGCAGGCAGGAGACCTGGCTGCCAACCCCATCGGCTGGGCTGGGGGGGACAGGACGGGGGGCAACCCTCCCCTCAGCAGAATCTGCTTCATCAGCAAGCTGACAAGAAGCAGGCCTGCTTTGTTACAATAATTAGTGGGTGCTGATTGGGATCCCTCAGTCGGTGATTAAGTAATTGATACATAGCACAGCGCTGGGGGTTGCTCCTGCTCTTCTGTAGTCTGGGGTGGCTTTAGTGTCCTGTTGTCCCCGGGTCTGGCTGCTCCCTCCTCCTCGGGCTGGTAAGTGACTTGGTCTTATCACCTTAAATGTTTAATGCTTTATATTTTGCTTCTCTTTAAAGCAAATAAGTGATTGAGGGATTATCTCTGGTCAGCCAGTCCTTTGGTCTGTGTGTGATGTGTGGGCTGGGGGTGGCTGGCAAGGTGACCCCCAGGAGGGGAGCTGGGGCCAAGGCTCCTCTAGCCATCAGCTTTGCACCTTCAGCATCGCTGCTCGGGAGAGGGATGGGCGTGCGGAGGGGGAGGCTGGGGTGCCACGGTCCAGCCCGAGCCCTGGGGCAGCGTGGGGGTCTGTGGTGCGTTGTGCCCAGGTGATGAAGGGGCTGGATTCCGTGCTTCCAAGCCCTGCCTATGGCACTGCGCGTTTCCTCCTCTCTGTCCCCTTCACTCATGTCTGGTCCTCAGCTTCGGTGGCAGCTGAAGCATCTTAAAAAGATGGTTGGCGGGACATGCAGCCCACCCTGGCCATGCTCAGTGGCTGTTTTGCCATGGAGTCACCCACCTCAGTGACACTTCTCTCGACTCCCAAGTCCTTCATAGAGGCCAGCCCTGTGAAATGGGGTGGGAAGGAGGTGACGTTAGCTTGGAAGGGGCAGAGGCTTGCTGGGCCAGGAGGGGTGAGATGGGAACGACCACTGGGGTCCACTGTCACCAGGTGTCCCCAGCCTGAGCTGGGCAGATGCTCCTGGGGATTACACCATGTGCCTCCTTTAATGGACTTAATCTTGCTGTTTGCTTCACGCTCGTGTTTCACCCTGTAAGCCCGGCAGAGGATTCGGGTGTTAGGGTGGGGGCTGCAGTTGCCCCCGCAGCAGGGCTGGCGAGGAGGTGGGGGTCTTGTGCTGGGCAGTTTGAGCTGGCAGTGGGTTTCTAAAATGGCAAGCACGAGTTGTTGCTTGGCCTGAACATCCACTTCGCTTTCCCTAAAGCGCAGTGGTAGCACCCCCAAAGCGCATCGAGTCCTGGCTCCGGGGATAAATACTTGTGAGTACACAGGGAGCAGCAGCCCTGATCTGTTCCGTGTGCTGAGGATCCCCTGGAGCAAACCCTGGGCTGCACTGCGGGTCTGGGGTCTGTCCCACAGCCCGGACCCAGCCGAGGGGCTCTCGGGGAGGAGCAGGGGTGTTCGCTGAAGGGCTGGCTCGCTGTGCCGGGCGCTCGGCTCTCTGGCTGTGCCCGCTGCTCGCTGGCAGCGAGGGGTGACCGGGGGGCTGCTGGCACGCGTCGGCTGCGAGGACAGAGCCCGTCCCTGTCCCCTGCGGGCTCTGCCTCTCGGATCTCATCCCCCCAGCAGCAGGTCTGGGTGGCACTCCAGCCGTCTGACCTCCCTTGCCCTGCTACCAGCGGATTTGCCTTTGCTCGGAGTAGCCAAGCCCTCTTGCCAGGGGTTAATCTCCAGGGTCCCGAGGGAAAGGCTGAAGTCCTTGCCTGACGTGTAGCTCACCCCCTGCGGTCGCTGAGGGTTGGAAACCGCTCCGAGCGGTGCAAGGAACAAGGGACAGGCCAGACCAAATGGCACTGGCAAGGGCAAGGCTCTCTTGGCCCTGAGTGATGTTTGGGGCTTCACTGGACCAGCCCGAGGGTAACAGCAGGAGGGGACGAGGCTGGAGGCTGTGGCAGCCCAGTGCTATCGGCAACGGGGCTGCGCCTCTGGACTTGGCCACCGGCAGGTGCTTCCAGCCCAAATGGCTCCTCACTGGGATCAAACCTCTCTCCTCGCTCTGCTGCTGTAAGGCCATGTTGTGGGTTTGGGGGTAAGCAGGGAGAGCGCCCAGGCAGGAGGCACTGGCTGCCTGGCAAGATCTGGGGGTGGACGGGCAGACGCTGGGAGAGCGGGCTGGTGGCCATGGTGGCCCCGGTTCCTGCCTGCGCCCTGGGCTGTGCTGGGGAGCTTGACTGCCAGACATCAGCCCCTGAGATGAGATGCACCAACATGAATCTCCGGCGGGTTTAGGGTTCAAACAGCCGTACCAGCCTGGCAGTCATGGCCAAGCCTCCCCAGGAAGCCTTGTGGTGTCCCAGCTGCTCATCTCGGGGTGCTGTCTCCCCCTGACAAGGAGGGCAGGAGAAGCCCCCAGACCCCGAGGCTGGCATGAGGACCCCGAGGTCTACCTGAGCTATGCTGCATTTCTGTTTCTAAGGATCTGAGCCTGGGTTTGGTGGTTTTTTTTTTTTTTCCTTTTCCTGACCCTGCTGTGCCACTGATCTGTTATGTGACCTAGAAAAGAAAATGATCTCTGTGAATGGAAAGACAAAGGCACAGCTTAAGGCTCCTGTGCCTTGTATCTAGGGGGTATGAGGCAGATGGACGCATCGTAACACAGCAAGGTGAGGAGACTCTGTGCCAAAGCCCTTGCGGGCAGTGTCCAGGCTCAGCACAGTGGTTGTGTTTCAAACCCCACTGCTTTCAGAGTCGCTAGTGTAGCTACCCCCGGTGAGGTCCCCATGCAGAGACCCCTCAGTGCCTCCAGGACAGCGGGGGATGGAGCCGCCCACTGCTCTTCTGGCAGAGGGGCTCTGTGAGACCAGGGCAAAGCACCTCTGAGCTCTTCCGTGCCCAGCAAACGCCTGCCCGAGAGCACAGGTGCTGCACCCGTACGGGCTCAGTCCCACTTGCGGTGCACATGCGGGGGGGCTGTGATGAGGCTTTTCAAAACCCATCGCGTTCGACCTGTTCTGCAGTCGCAGGCTGGTTTTTCATGGTCTCGTTATAGAGAAGGACAAGCAGGGCATTAGCATGGAATGCAAGACCTGGTTGGGTTCCTCGCTCTGCCTGAGGCTTTCTGTCTGACCGTGATGCACTTGCTTTAATTTTCCATGTTTGAAATGAAGATGGTATCTCAGTGCCCTGAAGAGGGTAAGACAGTGTGCTGGTGAGGGCTGCGTTCGTATCAAAGAGTGCTCTTTAACTACGGTTGGGGTGGGAGGGCTGCAAAAAGTAGTTTTCTTACGCATCGGTGTGCCGAGATCTCTCCTGTCGCTACACCGGCAGCCTCCCTCTTTTGAAGTGCTTTTTCTCTCCAAGCTGGGTCTCGCAGCAGGGGAAGCTGGCAGCTGCACCCTGTCTTGAACCCCACGTACAAAGCCAGGGCTTGCTCTCATCCAAAGGGCTGTCTGGCTTCGTGGCTAGGCTTTATTTTAATTGGTGTGGAGTGCAACTTGGCTAGTTGGCGACAAAAATGTACTCTTAAAAGAACTGACTGCATTAGCTTAAATAAACTCACAAGTTGCTCGGAGTGCAGACAACAGCCTTGCCATAGCTTGCAAACAAGAGGCCTTCCTCTCTCCGTTCTGTTTGTTATTTATGCTGTAGTTGATATGACAGCAACTGGGATTTCCCTCAGCCTGGCAGGTGACAGAGCTGTCATATCTATTCTTGGTGATGTGGCACACAGTTTTTTAAAACATGTAAACACTGATACGCCCTGAACCCTTTTTGACTTGGTCTTCAGAGTAAGGGTAGAGGAAGCCAGTGTCAGCTCCAGCAGCGCAGCTCCTATGCCCTTTAGCTGCCTGCAGTGCTCCTGGGTTCTGTCAGAGCTGACAGTCCCATGTCTGGCTGCAGCGTGTGTCCCCTTGTCCCCCCTGTACCACACGGGGTCATGGCCATTGCTGGGGAAGGGCTGACACAACCGACACACCCCCCCTCCCCCCCCCCCCCCGATGGCTCGTGGCAGTTGGGTCGCAGCCTGGTCTCTGCCCACAGCACGGGGACAGGTCAGGGAGACGTGGTGCCATGGGATGGGCTTATACCGTGTAGTTGCCTGGCAGAGGGCACTTCTGCTGCTGGCGTTGGGGATTAGCGGCTTTCAGGACACGGCTCTGGGGTCTAATTTCATACGCAGTAAGGAAAGGGGGAATCTCTCATGTAAGTGCAGAGATACAACCAGAAGCTACCTCCTGTGTTGTGTGTGAGATGAGTCTGTTTAGGAATAGCCATTATGGTTCTCAGTCTGACCACGGTCAGGTTAAGCAGGTAACGAGAAGAGCCCATACTGGGAGCTACAGGGCAAACGGGCTCTGCCTCTTGCTGCAGACTCTCCGGGGTTACTGTGCTGGGAACAGAACACCACAGAGACACATGATTGCTGGGCCAACGCATCCACAGTGAGCAGCCAATGCATCACGCTGGGCAAGAGGCCATAGACCAAAGTTTATAAAGCTTTATTAAACGTTTTGAACAGCTGTGCAATGAACAAACAATACTCTGGAAGTTTCACAGCCTCATAGCCTGATCTTCCTCGGGACAGCAACAGCCATTTCTGCTGCTCTCCACTATGAGAGTGAAGACAAACAAATGGCAAAGGAGAGGGAAACCTTTAAAGTTTAGAGACAGTATTTTGTGTTAACCTCTAAGGTTTCTCACAAACAAACCTCTGCCCCAGGCTGGGCTCCCCATGAGCCACAGCTGCAGAGTAATGTACGCAGCGTGGAGCTCTGCACAGCTGTGGCTGTAGGACTGACCCCCCCACCACCTAGGCTTCTTGGCATCCTTCTGCCAGGGAAGCTGGAGACTCCAGTCACTCCTCTAGCCTTCTCCCTTCTCCAGTCAGTAGCACCAGCACCTTCTGTCACCCTCGGCCCAAAAACATTATCACTGGAAATGGCTGAAGCATTTACTGCTTCAAGCCATGCCTCCACCTTGGGATCCTCTCCTGCCCTGCCCACGCCTGGCCCTTTGGGCTAGCGTCAGTTTTATAGGGTGGGCTTCACAGTGGCTTTCACAACCCCGCATCTTGCAGCATACTGGTTCTTTATCCCAACAGTCAAAACCTGGGTAAACCCTGGAAAGCTAGGAGGAGGGGAACAGACTGTCTTTACTACCTGTGAGGCTTTATAAAAGCAGCAGCATAACTGAGGCTTTCAGGCTATGATCTCGGAGCATAAGTAGTTCAGAAAGCACTTCGGCAGTGCACGCATCTCTTTGGCAGGCTGAGCAGGAGGAGATGACTCAACCGCCTCTGGCTCCAGCAGCTTTTGGCCAAGTGCATCTTCGAGTTGTCGAGTTTGCCCGTGATCAGCAAGGCGGGAAGGGTGGCTCCCCACAAAGAGGAAGATGGGGAGAATCTTGTAGCTACTCGAGCAGAATCAGTGGGCCGAGAGCCCTGAGTTAGACCACCGTGGCCTAATGCAGACAAGTGAGTGACACACAACTCCACCACCACGCAACGGCTGGGCAGAGGCCAGCAGCTCGGTCCTCCACCAGTTCTCAGTCAGGAGGGCTGGTGTCCATTCCCGGTGATACGGGAAGGAACAAAAAAAAAAAAAGATTTCTGCTTCTAAAAAAGCAGGTGGCGCTGCCAGAGTTCACACAGTAAACAAGTTGAATTTCACGGGCAGAGTGGGAGGAATTTACCACTCTAGTCCACACGCAGTTACAGAAACAGGCTGGTTTTACTCCAGTCACATGCCTAACACCCCTCCCTCCTCCCTAGCCCACCCCCTTTTCAAAAGCAAAACAAGAGCCCTCAGCAGACTGGAAGAGTATTGCCTTCTAGGTGCCTACTATGCTGGGATCGTGAGCTGATTCCGGCAACTGGGATCCTGTGCAGTGATACAAGAAGCAGTTCCCCCAGCAGCTGTAGCAGATGAGGAACAGAGCTGCCAGGAAGACCAAGGCACAAATTGTGCAAGGTTTCCGTTCCAGGAGGAAACTGAGCAGGTAGAAGCCCATGAACATTGAGTGACTGAACCACAGCGCTGGGTTGAGGGGCTTGGGTATGAGCAGGACAGGTAGCAACCACTGAAGGCAGTACATTGTGGCTGGCTGGCTGGGGCCCTGTGGCAGCAGCGATCGGGTGTGCTCCAGAGCAGTCTCCAGCAGCAACTCCGGCGGGCAGGCTCTTCTGCAGGGAGGGGTAAAAGGTCAGGCTGTCAGAGAAACACAGCAAAAATATCAACAAACGCTCTTCTCGTACAGCTTCATTTACTACTAAGCATCGTGTGCTGATGCTTGAACGCCTAGTACCAAATTCTGGTGTGTCTCAGAGCTGGTGGAAACCTTCCTGGTTTCTGAACCACTCAGCTGGGGACACGATTATCTGTTGCTGCTGCAGAAGCGTATCCCTTGTGTGCTCTGTTTCTCAGGCTTTTACCAGGCTAACAGTTGTGAGACCCTATTCTTTAGCCTAGTGTGGGAACAGAAAGGGAGAGGGGGAAACAACAGACAGGAGAATGAGCTGCTGCAGCCTTTTCTACACACGTATTTATCCAAGAGTGTCCAGAGACTTGAGTGATGGCACAAAGAAATGCAACTCAGCAGTAAACTACCAGGTGCTACAAAGAAGTGTTACGGCAGTGTTGATGCAAGCAGTGTCTAGGAAGTGTTAAATGCACAAACTGCTTCCTGCCCAGGCACAGACCCATTATAAAGTCTTCCAGCAGGACAGCACAAAATTCGAACTATACAGGTAGCTACCCAGGAAAGCCCCGACAGTGTCCAGGCTGTAACACAAAGGGAAGGACGGTCCCTGCTTAAGGGATTTATAATCCTTGTCAATCAGCTAAAGTCAGATAAGACAAAGTATGTGAATAGATCAAAGAGAGGACAGTCTCAAAATGGCAATTTTCGTAAGTGCTGTAAACACAGGATTTCCTCACTTGGATTATTATAAAACCCTGTGGAAACAGTGAGCTTTAAGGGCTTCTCTAACCAGGGATGGCAGCACACTACAAGTCCAGAAAACATGCTTCTACCTTTAGCAGGCACATCAACTACACTATGGGGGGGGTGGTTTCTTTCTAAGCAGTTCAAACTTTTTAATCCAAGAATTTCAAATGGCTCTAAAAATAGCAAATGCCTTGCAGGTGTTTCTACAGAGCCAGACTGTTGAAAGAGGCAGGAGAGTGGAGCTCAGCAGTCTGGGACAGCAACAGCAGGTCAGGCTAGAAGATACCAGTATTGTTGGGAGGGAATAACTGGAGGACTTGTTTCAGTTCATGCAGTAGGGAAACCCCGAGAAGAGGGTACTCCTAGCTTATTGCCCCAAAAGGCAAAACCATGCAGGGGAGTGCTGGAAAAGGGAAGTGCTTGGGAAACGTGCTCTTCCCTGCCCTCCTGTAGCCCATCACAATGACATGCAGTGACGCTGAACAAAGAAGCTGCCAGCCAGGGCACGGAATGACAGGCAAAAGGACAGCCCCAGCCCTGCAGAATGCCATGGCCTCACCCCTGCTAAACAGACCCTGGACAGAACAGCTTCTTGCAGCAATCCTTTTTATCTGAAAATACTCAACAGAGCAGTGTGCTGTCAGAAGGATGCAGGGCTGAGCAGAGCCTGTGAGGATTACAGCAGGAGGTGGGAAGGTTAGTAGGATGAAGGAGTGAGAAGGTAAACAAACAGCACATTCCTCTGGCTCCTGCTGGCAGGAGAAGGGATTTCCTGGTGAAGGGAGGGAGAATGAGGGATTGCGCAGAAAAGTCAAAAGAAAACCACACGTGGTTCCCTTCCAAAACACCACTGAGGTCAGACTTGTCTTACAGCTTTGTAAACTCGTAGGTACCAACCAGCTCCGTTGTCAGAGCAGGAAGCCTGCTGCCATCCACTCTGTTCTTAGCAGCACGATCTATTTTAATGTTAGTGACAGAGAATGCAGGCCAAAATCTCCACCAGGGCAAACAGATTAAGAGTATTTGGGGAAAGTACATTGTGCTGGAGCTCCTGCAAGTGTTCCCCAGCAGAGAGGGCAGCTGGGGTTCAATTAGCAAACTTAGCTGCAGTTAGGCAGCCAAAGAATAGGGAAGAAGTTATTCTACGTTGCATTATGGCTAGAGTCAAGTCAAAGGAATAAAACTCCAAATATTAGTCCTGTTTTATGCAGGTCACTCGTATCTTTAAGGGCAAGTCTCCTCCCAAGCCTGTTTCACCCACCTATAAACTGGAAATAAGGATCACTTATTTCATAACAAAACATGCTGTCTGCTAGCCTTTGTGAACCACTTAGATGTTTCCGGAGTAAAAGTACCACAGAAGTATTAGACGACTTTTTTCCAAGGGGAAGAATAGAGAGAAAAGATTTAAAAACAAATATTTGAACAGAGAGGTAACTAAACCCCACCACCCGACTTTTTAGTTCAGATTGCACTAAATACAACAAAGTTGTACCAAATCAATGAGCTGCATCTGCTTTAATCCTCCTGGAATGTTCCTTCCCTAAAGTTTCCTATATCCTTCCTCTCCCAAGTGCTCCAAAGCCTATGCAGTACAAATCGCTGCATAAACATCACGTCATATTCTTGCTGTCTCCAGCCCTGAAATCGCATCGGCTTGTCTTCTGTAGCTGGGCACATGCGGCTGTCTTTGGGTCACCCGTTCTTGAAGCTTTAAAGTGCCTACAGACAACTGCTTTGGGCTTTCTGTCTCCAGAGTAAAGAAATGGATAAAAACCAACCTAAGATGATGTCTGTCAGAAGAGCACAAGGCTGGAACAAAGCTCTAGAATCTTCCAGGACTAATAGCGTAAACATCTCAGCTTTAATAAGGCCACGTGTTGCTATTGAGCCTTTAGCCCCAAAACTTTACAACTGGCTACAGTTTAAGAGTGTAATTATTGCAGCAGCATTTAACTCCACAGTCTGGCCTCCTCATCACGGCAAAGACTTAAGCAATAATGCTATAAACAGTGAGTTGATGCTAAGTGTGTAAGCATTACCTAAACACTTCCTACAAACACAAATCCACCTCAGAACAAACTACCCATTTTTTAACGACTGATTGCTTGTAGCAATCAATGCAACCACTCTGCAGAATAAGGAACCATTTAATAGTGGTTATTTTAACCATAAAGTTTCACTGTCAGTGCCCTTCAATCTGCAAACCTCTTGGACTTCTAACAAATACAGACGTCCCAGCAGTTAGTCTCGTATCTGTAGTCAGTTTGCTTGTATTTTCATGTGCCCCTTCACCACCCACCAGTTAAAAGTCGAAAACCCTTTGTCTGCTGTATCCCACAGCTGATCCTAGATAAAGCACTCACTACTTGAGACTTCCGCAGCTCAACCTTCCTCAAGGGACTTCCCACTAGTAAGATATGTATTCTTCTGAGATCCTGACTGGAGATTCCTTTATACAGCTGGCAATGAGACCGAGTTCTCCTTCCACGCTATCGATCAAAGGGAAACAGCATCTCCTGCTATCAACTCTTTCCTGAGCAGGGAACTATCACTCTCCTTGGTGCCCAGGACAGGCAGCCCCTTCTTGAAGCCGTAACAACATTCAGTTTTGCGTAGATTCTCAAGCAAGGTGAAACTTGCAAACGAGAAATTCCTGCCTTGTTTTCCTTGTCTCCTCCTCATGATCCAAGCTAAAGATTACCGTGTCCCAGAGCAAATAAGAACCTGTCACCCAACAGTATTTCTGGCAGCTCCCTGTTTCACAACTGCATCCTGCTTTTCCTCAACCAGTTGCTCTTGTTCTCTCTTGCCTGACTCATCTCCTTCCTTAGCCAGCCTGGTGTCCTGCTATCCCCAAGGCTGCTCTAGTGCTCCTGCTCAAGTCATCTGACTTGGCGGCCACCCCTGTTTACCAGACGGCTCCTTTTCATCACACCACCACTGCCTCCTCTCGCTCCTCCACAGCTCTTAGAGCCACCTGAACTTGCCTCAGACCCCTGGCAGCAGAGAGCAGGCGATGCTCGGCAGCTCCCTCTGATCTCCATGTGCAGCCGGAGCCTCCCCCCGACCAGTTCCTGCAGGCAGAGGAGCAGCCTGGGGAGGTTCCTGGCACACCCCATTAGTAAGCAAACACCAATACTTTTCCACGTGCTTATTAATCAGCTTCCATCGTGTTCACAGCACTTGCTTCTGTCATCTTCCCTCCTGAGACCATTCAAAACCAGCAGGTCCTACTGGCACATGTTGGTGGGGAGGGTTTTCAAACGGCGGTGCGAGGGCAGCGGCACAGCTTTACCCAGCCCGAAACAAAACTTTAATTATGACAAGTCAAAAGTGAGGAACGCAGCACAAGTCTGTAGCGCCTTGCAATGGATCAGTCACGTTTTAGAATAAATCCATCTGAGGAGCTAGCAAGCTGCTCCTTGATATTCTACAAGCTAATTCTGCAATTAAGAGACCGAGAGGTGTTCCTACACCATAGTTTTTATACATCAGTATGCCAACATCAAGGCTGTATCTTTCTCAAGAATGTCTTAACTCCTTAACAGTCCATTTACCCTGCCAGGGGAGGATAATCATCCAGCTTTCACTAAACACTTCAAAGGTAAGCTTGTTCAGACCTTACAAAGGCAGCTATTAAGCCAGTACTGTCCACAAGGAACTTCCCCAGCAGATGCTACAGAAAGAGTCACGCAGGCCGGCAGCCGAAAGCTCTGCAATAAAAGACTGAGTAACAATTTTATTGAGCAGTGATGGTGCCAGTCTCCCCCCTTCCCAGCAGGCGAAGTTTCTGCTTGGTAATGAAAAGCCACGTTGTCTAGATAAAAACCTCTCAAGTTACACAGCGCACATAAACTCTAAGAGTAAGCCTCAGGGACTTGCGCCGAGTTTCTGACTCGTAAGGCTCACCTTAAAACTGTTTAAATCATAAACCGTGTCACAGCCGTGTAACGTGAACTGATCTGTGTGGGCAGTGCTTCATGCTGCCAGCGTGTGTTCAAAATCAACTCTCAAACACCACGCAGCACCCAAAACAGCTGCTAAAAATATACAATATCCAAAGCACTGGGGGCAAAAAAAAAAGAGGCGAAAGAGCTACTGAGTGACAAGTTTGAGGAGTTCAGCTAAGAAAAGCAACAGCAGACCAGCTTTCTAGATGCCAACCCTCTTTCTCAGAAAACCCAAGAACCATAACTGTTCAAACTTTCAGACCTATTTGCAGTACCAGGGATTTAACTTCCTCAGGGGTTTTTTTTTTGGCCCTGTGGCTATTTTTTTCCTTTGTTTTTTGTTTGTTTTTAAAGCTTTATCTGCTGGTATGACTCAGCTGGAAGAGTCTTCAATTTTTGGCAAAGGCGTTACCTCAGGCTTCAGTAAGTTCATGCCTTGAACACTTGATGCAGACTGAGAAATTCTACAACATAACTGTGAATAGTTTCCAAAAGAGCAGCAAATCCTGTGCTGACCAGGCCTTGGGATTACAAAGGGTTCTGATTTCTCATACTAGGGACAAGCCAAAGCAACTCATTTTGTGAGAAGCAGAGGCTCTCTGTTGAGCCACTCTTTTCACCGCTTCGACGTTGGCTCCTCGAGCTTTGTCACTGACCGGGGGATTGATTAGCCTGTGTCCAGAGGTAGCGCAGGGTCGACTGCATTTGGACTGCAGCGTGCTCACAGCACCAGGGCGAATAAACCCTCACCTGCGAGCAGGAAGGCAGCACTACAATCTGTGTTTCTCTGCATAGCAAATCACAGGAGCAGAACCTGAAGTTAGCCAGCTCTGTGGTGGAAAGCGATGTCAGCATTGCCAGTTGTCATCTGAAGTACTGCTACTTTCATTTGTACTAATCTGTTAATTCTCAGCGGTCCTCACTCCCACCCCCTGCCTTTGTTTCACTGCCAAAGATCATTCATTATGGGCCCATTCCAAGTTCCCTGAAAAATATATTTATTTTTAGTGTTAATTTGGATCTCTTCTCTACCTTTCATGCCTTCAAAAAGCTTCAGAAGTCTGGATACAGCCTGATAAAGGCCAGTTTTCTGCATCTTGGGAGGCAAAAATATAGTATTGGGAAGGGGTTCTGGGGAGTTATGACATACAGAGTGGCAAGGCAAAAGTTACTCCACTATGACAGTATTAAGGCTGAGGGAGCTGGGCTTGTTTAGCCTGAAGGCTGAGAGGGGACCTTATAAATGCTCCTAAATATCTCAAGGGTGGGTGTCAGGAGGACAGGGCCAGACTCTTTCCAGTGGTGCCCAGCAACAGGACAAGGGGCAATGGGCACAAACTGAAGCACAGGAAGCTCCAGCTGAACATGAGGAAAAACTTCTTCGCTCTGAGGGTGATGGAGCCCTGGAACAGGCTGCCCAGGGAGGCTGTGGAGTCTCCTTCTCTGGAGATATTCCAGACCCACCTGGACGCGGTCCTGTGCAGCCTGCTGTAGGTGACCCTGCTTCGGCAGGAGGTTGGGCTGGGTGACCCACAGAGGTCCCCTCCGACCCCTGCCATTCTGGGATTCTCAGTGCAGGAGCAATGACGAATAGGAGGGTTCAGTGTGTTGCGAACTGCGCTTCAGAGCTCTGGTTTTCACCTTCTCTTGCGTGTTCGGGACGTAGCGAGCGGCGCCGAGGCCACAGCGGGGCCTGTGACACCTCCCGCGAGTCGTGGGGCGGGCACGGCGGGGCCGCTGCCTTCGCTGCCGGACGCCCGAGAGCTGCCTCGCTCCGGGGAAGCGGGCCGGGCTCCGCCCGCGGAGGGTGCCGGAGCGCGCTGGGCCCGGCCCCGCGAGCAGCGGGCACGGACAGGCGGCCCGGCGGAAGGATACGCGGCGTTAGCCCCACCGCAGGCCGGCGCTAGCCCCAGCGCGCCCGCGGCAGGCGGGCACCGGCTCTGCCACCGCCTCTGCCACCCGGGCGCGGTTCTCCCGCCGCCGCCGGGCCCGGCCGACTCCCACCCCCGGCCTGCGAACGCCGCGCCGAGGCCGGGCGGAGTGCGGAGCTCTGGCGGACGGCTCCTCTCCCTCCCCACCCCCCCCGGCCCGCTCCCCGCGCCCCCCGCGGCCCGTACTCACGGCGCGGTGCCGCCGCCTCCGCCGCGGGCCCGTCCGAGGAGGGCAGGGAGAGGCCGCCCGCTCCGCCCGGGGGACGCCCGCCGCCTGTCCCGGGCCCGGCTCTGCCGCGGGGCCGGCGTGGGGTGAGGCGGGGCGGGGGGCGCCGCTCCGTCAGGCAGGGCCGCGGGCAGCCCCGCGGGGCGGGCACTGCGCCTGCGCGGCGGGGCGGGGGGGCGGAGGAGGCTCCGCGCCTGCGCGGGGCGGGGGCGTGGGCTGGTGTTGCTCGAGGCCTGCACTGCTTTTTAAGCAGTTGCACGAATTTGCGTATTTTTAAAATTCCGAGTAGCGTTTGCGCGCTCCTCGGCGGGGCCTGGCGCGCTTCTAGCAGGCCGGTTCCGCGTGGCGTTGCGCGGGTTCGCTCCCGTGCCGCTTGGCGCTCCATGGCCTGCAAGCCCCGGCTTTCCGCCCCCCGCTGCGTGCCGTTTTTAGGCTTGCTTGCACGCCGCTGCCTCGTCACGCGTGGCCGTGCGTTTTTGTTGCTGACTCAGCCCTGTTGAGCCCCCAGCAGCCCCAGTTTGCCGTGCTGCAGCGGGGCGGGCACCCGCACCCGTCCTGGTGCCACATCACAAAGAGAGGCAGAGCCGAGAGGGCTCCACGGCCTCTGCCCTGAAGCGCCTGCATTTGTGTCGCTGCTGGCTGGCAGCGCTCCGGCCGAGCGCCGCTGGGCTGGCAGCAAAGCCCGGGCTGCTGCGAGCCCGCCAGCTCCAGCCCTGCCCTCTGCAGACACCCAGCAGCAGGTCACCAGGCTCAGCTCAGCCGTGCCCAGGAGGCCGCGCAGGGAAGGGAAAGGAGAGAAATAGCACAGGAAAAAACCCCCCAAAGGCTGCAAATAGAAACTAGGAGCAAGGAAAGCTTTTTCCTGAGAAAAAAAATAAAGCCTTGCCCTGGCTGAGGGGACAGACGTACACCATGGCCAACGATTAATTTGCAAACTGGCTCAAATGTGGTGAAGTGTGGCAGGAAGGAGCTGTGAAACATGGCAGTTCTAGAAGGCGAGATGGTAGAGCAGATGAACCCAAGTCTTCACTGCAGATCACACCCCCTCCCCTTATGGCGGCTGCATCTCCTCCCAGCTGACTCGGGCAGCGTGCTAGAGCCTTAGCAGCTCACAGGGTCTTACAGGGTCAACTTGAGAAAGTAAAACGAACCAGGAGCAGCACAAACGTACAAAACAGCTCAAGTTTACTTCCAGCATCATTCCCAGCACATAAGTTACCCCTCTCCCAAACAGAAGTCTTAGGCCTTTCGCAATCCCATAGCAGTGTAGTTCAGTAGTCCATGGGCTTAGAGTCGTTGCCCATCTTAGCTATGGAAGCGATCTCAGCCTGTTGGATCCCAAGAGAGATACGGGCAGCAGAAGGGAGCAGGCTGCTCCCACCAGACAAGAGGCAGCAGCGCTCTGCTCCCGGGGTCTCGCCGGCTGCCCTGGTTTCTCTCAGAGGGGGGGCACCCCCCTGAACCTGCGAATGATGTTGGCCAGCCGCTTGGCCAGCCCGCCCCGGCTCGGCTCTTCCACGTGAAACGTTCTGGTCAGCAGGTTGTAGAAGGAGCCATAGCACACGGCCACCACGGTGCAGGTCAGGCAGATGACGTTATAGGGCATGCTGAAGTCTGGCGTCGGCAAGTTCACCAGCAGCGGCTCCGTGTACAGGCGCACAAAATAGCTGGAGCCATCAGAGGAAGGAAACCTGGAGAGCGGAAGCAGGAAAGGGAGTGTCAGCCCGCACAGGACCACGGCTTCGTGCTCGCCAGATGGGATGACAGCGGCTGGCAGCCCGCAGGCACCGCGGTACAGCCCCGCTCCCCGGCACAGGGACACTCACAGCGAGGTGAAGAGAGGGCTCTGCTCCACATCCACGTCCTTCATCGCAATGACGCTGGGCAACAGGGCACTGAGCACAGATGAACTAAGGAGACAAAGCACAGGCTGGCGTCAGCCCTGCCCACAAAGAGACAGCAGGCGTTCTGCCCGTCCCCAGAGACCTGGGCAGCAGGTCCTGAACAAGGCCCAGAAGGGGACGAGGAGCTGAGGTATGTCATTACCCAACGTAAAAGCCGTGATTGGGGTCAGGTGTGTACTCTGTCCACTTCAATAAGGCCCTCTCAAACTGGATTGTGATCTTGGTGACAGAGCTGGCTGGCAGCTGGATCAGCATTTCCAAGAGGTGAGGCCGCCTCCGGTCCTGGGCTGGCTCGTAGTGGATGTAACCTAGCCCCAAAGAGACATGTCAGTGGCACCAGGGGGACCTTGTCCCCCATCACACGTTGCCTGGACGTCTCCCACGGCGTGGCTGCTCCTGCTTCCACTATCCTGGGAGAGGTTTTCTGGGCAAGTGAAGACACACAGGCAGAAAACAGCATGTGCTGCAGCTAAATCTGGCTGGTCTTTAGAGCTGATGACCCATGAAAGTCAGGTCTTTGTAAGGAAAGGTACAAATGCAAAGACCCAGTTACCAGTTTTAAATCAAGCCTCCTTTACTACAAAAATCAAATCACTTTGGTTTAGACTCTTGTTGGATTATGAAACACTGTCCACGTGCCTCTTATCAAACAGACTTAATAAAGTCTCATCTGCGGTGAGTGCTGAACTGAAGGCTAGAAAAACATCCTAAGATGTTTTGTTTCCCAGTCCCGTTTCCCAGTGATCACTGGAGCCTGAGGGAGGGACTAAACCATCTCTGGAATGAGCCACTTGTGCCAAGGGAATCGGGTGGCATGTGCTCCCGGCAGGGTTTACTTACTCGGTTTGTTTTCCTTCCCCTTCGTGGTGATAGTCAGGGTGTGCACATAGAGTCGCAGATACCACGGCACGGTCTCCAGCAGCATCACGGGGAAGGCCCGGTACGGGTGAGTGTTGTAGATGAGAGTGCAGATCTGTCCGGTCTGCAGCCCGTATCCGCTCACGTAGCGCTGAGCGTGCAGTACGGGTGTTGGCAGTTCCGCTGCGAAAGAGAAAAGGACAGAGGCGTTGGGGGCAATGCCAGGTGATTTTTAGGCCCGGAGCCCCAACCAGCGGTGCGGGTGGAGCGAAGTTCTGGTCGCTCACAGCTGTCTTGGGGCCGCTTCCACTTCAGCTGCACGTTGAGGCTGCGAGATGTATTGAAGAGTGAGGGGCTCAGCAGGTCATAGACAGCATAGGTTCTCTTGTCTCCCTGGACAACAGCTTCGTGTACTGATGTTGGAGCCGGGGTCACCTCCAGTAACTCCTTTTCCTGAGAAAACGAGTGGACCATGAAAGGAAAAGTGCCGTTGAGGTAACTGGCAGCACTGGGCAAAGCCCCTCTGACTGGCCCTGAGCTCTGCCACCCAACGGCCAGCTCAGGGCTCTCACCAACACCACCACCCACAGCCCTGCTCAGGGGGAGGAAACCACCCGCCTCTGTCAGCCCCGGAGGGCTCCTGGGGGGCCCGGCCATGCAGGGCGTGGAGGCGAGGATGTTTCAGAGCCACACGAAGCGGCTGGACTGAGGGGGCAGGGGTGCTCCCTGGTCCGTGAGCATTACCTTGTTCTTAGGGGAGATGTCAACGTAGACTTTGCTCTCTGACGCTAGAGGACAAGCGTCGGTAAGTGTGCGAGAGAACATCTTAAAGAGGGACCAGTCTGCAGGAGGCAAAGTCAGTGCCAGGCTGAGTGACGTGCCGTGGGCACTCGAGGACCGCAGCGCACTGCCACCGAGCTTACCTTTCTTTCCTTGGCTGCTGCAAAAGCTGTCAAAGACCACAGTGAGGGTCTGTCTGAGCTCCCAGGACACAGCCAGGCAGGAGGCATCCTGGACAAGAGAAAGAGAGGCAGCTCCGGTCATGCCTTCTGGAGGCACAGGACACCAGGAGGGAGCTGGAATGACACCAGGACTGCAAGAATCCCATCAGGACGCAGGTGAGACCAGAGAAACAGGATGGCAGCTGTGCTAGACACAGTGAACCCGCCACCAGGGAGCTGGGCAAACCGGCGTGTCACCTTGCAGCGTCACAAGGCTTTGGATTTTCTCCTGGGGGTGTTGAAGGAGGGAGCCCCGAGCCCCGCGCTTACCCTGCAGATGGGGCGGATGTGCACGGCCTGCGAGTGGTAGCTGCTGTGGAACAAGCGCTCAGCCTTCAGCAGCACAGCAAGCCCAGCCTGCAGGGAGAAAGGGAGAAACTCAGTCCCAGGTCTGTTCTCTGCTCCTGCTGAGAGAAAGGCCCTGCTGAGAATTCCCAGTGCATGCTCCCGCATCGCTGCTGGAAACCCAGCTCCATCAGGAGCGGCCCAGCAGGGCAGCAGGACTTGCCGTTACCTTTGAGCCACATGGGAGCAACTTCTTCCAAGGCGTGAGGTTCTCTGTGCAGACGACCTCCCGGGGCAGGACGGTGTATCGCAGGAGACGGTGATCTGTCCCTGCGCAGGGAGGTGGAGGCTCAGCGGGCTGGTACTGCTACAGGCGTGAGAGCAGAAGCAGACCCGTTCCACCCCGCAGCGACCCCACAGCCCTCCACCCTCTCAATATCCCCAAAATGCCACGAGCTCAACCAGGAATGGATACCACCCTGTTCAGAGTGATTTGGAAATAGGTTAAGGGTATCTCCTAGCAGATTTTCTTCTGAGTGCCTTAAACCCTCCAGTCCTCACTGTTTTGTAAAAAGCTTTTCAGAGACAGACGAGTGCCTGGGAGCGTCTGCCACACGCTGCTCGTGGGTTTCCTCTGTCCAAATCCAAGCCTCATTCACAGGGAGAGGAACTGCTTCCAGGAGGAGGTTAACAGACCCTGTCGTACACACCCAGAGCTGGAGTCCTCGCAGGACCTGCCCCCGGACTCCCCGCAGAGGCACAGGGCAGAACTAAAGCTAGAGGCAAGAGCGAGAGGGCAGAGCCGGGCCGCCAAGCGCAGGCCGGGCTCACCGTTTGCTAAGCCCAGGGGTTTGAAGGACGCCGTTGGAGTGACCGTGTTGGTCGAGTCAATGAAGTTGAGAGAAGCACAGAATATTCCGGAGAGGATGTTAGTCAGTTCTTTCCAGGCTTTGTCAACACTGGGTGAAAACAGATACCAGAGATTAGTCAGCAGCTCGAATCCTCGGAACAACAAGCATTAAGTCAGTAACATTTAATAAATACAGCGGGGTGACCACCCTGGCGTTCAGAAGCTGCAAGGAGGGTGCAGGCAGAGGCTGCTGTTCTGGCACTCTCCAGCACTCTTGGTATTTTATTCTAACAGAGGAGATCTGGGGGATGTTCACCGCAGGGGCAGCACCGGGGCTGGCAGGGCTTCAGACAGCCGGGCGCCCAGCGGTGGGTGCAGCTGGCACGCGAGGAGAGGGGCTGGGAGAGCAGAGAGCACGCGGGAGGAGACGTGCGGTGTACGGGGAAGGGGCCGTGAGACCTAAAGCAACACCTTGGTGCAGCCCTGAAGGGTGACGCAACCAGCAGACCTGGAATGGGCCACTTGAAGGGAGGGGAGAGCTCTGTGAGCGCGCGCAGGGCTGCTGCCGCTCAGCCAGGGGCTGTGGGCGAAGGGAGACGGTGGCAGGCACTGGAAGGAGTCAAAGGCAGCGAGTCACAGACGAGCAGTCACGATATAAACCCTACAATAGATATAAATCCTAGGTGTGTGTCATCACAGCGCCCGCATGGGAATTACTTGTTCCTTCAGTGAACACAGGTTTTTCCCTCAGTGCCACGTCCTGCCCCGTGCGCTGAGCAGGGCCACGCTCTGCCTTGCCCTAGATCTGCTCCTGGGGTTGCAGGCTCTTTATGCCAGCGGCCATTTTACAGCTTTCGCAGGCATGGTGGCGATGGGCTGATGGCTGGACTTGAAGGCCAATGGTATCCTGGGGTGCCTTAAGAAGAGTGTGGCCAGCAGGTCGAGGGAGGTTCTCCTCCCCCTCTACTCTGCCCTAGTGAGGCCCCGTCTGGAGTACTCCCCAGTACTGGCTCCCCAGTTCAAGAAAGATGAAGAGCTACTGGAGAGAGTCCAGCGCAGGGCTACAAGGATGGTGAGGGGACTGGAGCATCTCTCCTAGGAGGAGAGGCTGAGGGAGATGGGCTTGTTCAGCCTGAAGAAGAGAAGGCTGCGAGGGGACCTTATAAATGCCTATAAATATCTGAAGGGTGGGTGTCAGGAGGACGGGGCCAAGCTCTTTTCAGCGGTGCCCAGTGACAGGACAAGGGGCAACAGGCACAAACTGAGGCACAGGAAGGTCCAGCTGAACACAAGGAAGAACTTCTTCCCTCTGAGGGTGATGGAGCCCTGGCACAGGCTGCCCAGGGAGGTTGTGGAGTCTCCTTCTCTGGAGATATTCAAGACCCGCTTGGACAAGGTCCTGTGCAGCCTGCTCTGGGTGACCCTGCTTCGGCAGGGGGGTTGGGCTGGGTGACCCACAGAGGTCCCTTCCAACCCCTGCCATTCTGTGACTCTGTGACTCTGTGACAATCCTAGAGGTCTCTTCCAATCCTAACGATCCTGTGAGCCCAGCAGGCGCCTGCGCACTGCGGCTGCCTCGTGCGAGCAGGCCGGCCAGCGGCTGCCAGGAGCGGTGGCTGCGGAGGGAGCCGGGGGGACCGAGGCGTGGCCGGGGTACCTACTCGGTGACGCCGGGCTGGAACCAGACCCAGAGCTCGGCGCCGGCGGGGGCCCGCAGGGGCGGCTGCCCCCAGGCCTGGGTGCGCCAGAAGCCCTGGGTGAGGGCGAGGTGGAGCTCCCGCACGCCCAGCGCCGCCACCAGCTGCCCCAGCGCCTTCGGGAAGAGCCTGTAGTGAGAGACTGCGGCCGGCGTCAGCCCCGACTGCCGCGCCTGCCCCTGACGTCACGCACGACGTCATCAGCAGCCCGCCTGCATCAGCGCGCCGAGCCCCCTCGCGCTGATGTCACTGCAGCCCCACCCCCACCCCCCGCTGTTCCCGCTCGCCTCGGCAGCCCTGCCCCTCTGACGTCACTCGCGCCCCTGACGTCATTCCCCAGCGCGGCGACGTCACCACCCCAACGCGTTCCAAAACATCGCGCAGTCGCCCCGCGAAAGAGCCCCGCCCCAGCCCCGCCCCCTGCGCCGCGCCCCAGCCAATAGCGGCCCGCCCCGCCCTACCTGCGCCCCGCTGCAGGTCGGCGTCCCACCGCGTGCGGAACTGGAAGGTGGCGGCCATGTCGCCGGCGGGCAGCGGGCTCAGCAGCAGCTCCTCCCGCAGCGCGTCCCGCCGCGCCCGCCCCGGGCCCGGCCCCGCCGCCGCCAGCGCCAGTACCAGCAGCGCCGCCGCCGCCGCCGCCATCCCGCCGCTAGCCCCCCACCCCCGCCGCCAACTTCCGCTTCCGGCCCGGCCGGCCAATGGCGGCCGCTTCCGGCGTCGCCGCGGCCCCGCCTCGGCCTGGCTTCGCCCGTCGCGGTGCGTGTCCGGCCCGGGGCTTCCTCTCGCTCGGCCGGGGGGCGGCTGCAGGGAGCGGGCCCGGAGCCCGCCCGGCCCGGGCGGGGAAGCGCCCGCCTGGCTGCGCCTGCGCCCGGCCGAGGGAGAGCGCCCGGCCGCGGGAGAGCGCCCGGCCGCCGCCAGCCTGGGAGGGAGGGCGGGCGTCCATGTTGTGGGGGGCTCCCCAGGGGCTCCCTCCCCCGCCCTTTAACGCCGGGGAACCTCCTGTGCGGCCCGAGCCCGGGGGACTTTCACCGGCCGCCGGCAGGCAGCGCCGGGGCGGCAGCCCGGCGGGGCTCCCAGCGCCTCCCGCTCCCGGACAGCCGGGGAGCTCCAGGCGCTCTCCCGGGGGTGGGCTGGCGCAGCGGCGGGCGCAGCGAGGTCCGAACACCCCGGGGAAGCAGCCGGGATGCAGAGCGTTCCCTGGCTCCTTCCCTCGTGGGGGTGACCGCGGTGGCGCTGACGCAGCTCGAGCAGGGTCGGCGCTTTCCTGGCCCGCAGCCACTGGCAGAGGCAGCGGGCCTCTGGCCGGCCTTGTGCCCGGCTGCTCTTGACCTGCCCCGCAGGGAGCAAGCGTAGCGGGCTGCTGAGTGCCTTCATTTTGATGGCTCTTCCTTTGCTCCTCTAAAGCAGCCTCCAGCCAGGGCTGCTGCCGTCGTGCTGCGCTGGGGTGCTGACGTTCTCCGCTCAGCCGATTTGCACAGCACGCCCCGCGGTGTGCTCACTGCGGGCGGTTACAGGTCACCAGCAGCCCTGTGTGGGTCAGCTGTGTCCATGCCGCAGCCGCGGGCTCCTTCCCTCCTGGAGGCAGCACCGGAGCTGCTCAGCGTGGTGACCTGCCGCGCTAACAGCCACCCTTCTCTGCCGAGGTCCCCGCTGTCTGCTCCCACCCTGGGCGCAGGAACCGTCCCTGCGCTGCAGCTGAGCTGCGCGTCAGGAGGCTCCATGTGCTGCCACACGGCACCCTTAGCATGCTGGCTTTACACCGCTCTCCCTCCTGCAACCCCCACCTAACCCTCACCCCCAGTGCGGTTTTCTCCCAATAACACAGACACCCACTGCTTGTTTAGATCGGAGTGTTATTTCTCTGTATGCCATCGTTAAATGCTTGTCTGGACAGGACCCTTGTCAGCAGGATGGGGGAGCTGGGATCCCAAGGAACGACCTTCTGGGGATGGTGGGACTGTGGGATGCTGAGCATTTCGGGGGAGTGAAGCAGGGAGTGTTAGCAGCAAAGCCTGAAGAGTTAATTCTGGGAGCCTACAATAACCCTTTCCCTCTCCTTTGGCTGCCAGGAGAACCTGCGGAGCGAGAGGAGAGGAAAACAACTCTCCCCTCTTGCAGGGCAGCAGTCCAGGATGGGGTTCACTGAGCGCCAGCAGCTTTCCTTCCTCTGGGCTGGCAGGTCCGTACGGAGAAGGCTGGGAGCAGGGCAGAGCTGGCTGCTAGCTTCTTGTCACCTGCTCTTTGGGACTGTCCTCCTGCAGGTCCTCCTCATCCGACTGCACCACGGGGGTCTCGGCCCCCTCCTCGCTGGTGTCCAGGCTGTTCAGATCCGTGGAGACCGAGGACGTGGAGGAAATGCGTGACTTGCTCTCGGCTGCACTGGGCACTTGCAGGGTGATTTCCTCTGGGCACTGGCCAGCACCTGCCCCTGAAGAAGAGAGTGGTAAGAGAAAGAAAAAGGCTTCTGGAGGTTTATTGCTCCCTAAGCTTCATGGATAGCCCCTCCAACACACGTCTTATTCCTCGGCAGGCTGTGCGTTCCTGGCTGCTCCCCATGCGGCTGCTGCGGCTTTTCCCCGCCTCACACCCCCTGCTTGGCTCTGGGCAGTGCCGCACACTCCCTCCCCGGTTTTGGCAGTGGAGCCTCTTCCGTCTCGCCTGAAACACGGCTTGGAGCCATGCTGCGTGAGACCATCAGCTGCAGGAAGCAAGGAGATGTTCGGCTTGGCCTCGGTGAAGCACTACAGCGCGTATGCGTGGGGAGGAAGGTGCTGGCACCCTGGGCTTTCCCTGCGCGACCCAAGCCCCGCTCCCTGGGGTCTGGCTGGGAGGTGGAAGGGTCCTGCAGCCTTCCCGCTCGGCACAGTGAGCTCTGCAGCGCACTGGGGACCTGGGAATTTGTGACAAGATACTGGCTGCTCCAGAGGGGCTTCAGGCCAAGAGAACTGGCCCCACAGACTCTGGAAAGTGCCTGGGCTCCTCTGCCTTCTGCAATGTTAAGGTATTTACAGGGGTCTGTAACTCGGGGCTGTGGAGGTGGATGCTGACGTGGACCAGCCCAGGGTGAGGTCCCTCCAGCCTCACAGACCCCAGCACCAAGTGCCTGTCTTTGTGTGGGTGGGTGTGGATCTGCACGCAGGGTGGCTGGGGCTGCAGAACGAGGCAGCGTGGGCATGGGGGGCAGGAAGGGCTCCCAACCTGGCCTGCAAGATGCTCGGGACTGCCCGTACCTGGCAGGGGCCCAGCAACGCCGCTCTCCTCTGTCCCACAGCCCAGAAACACGTCCACGGTGTCCTGGTCTGACAGGTCCATCATGTCCATCTGCTCCAGCATGTCCACGTTCACCTCCATGGAGGAAATGCTGCCTAAGGGGGCTGCAGAGACAGAGGCCAGTGAAAAGGTGAGTGCTAGTGTCAGGCAAAGGGCACTGTGAGCCCTGTGCAGGCAGGACCCTGAGGAGGGGGCCAGCCTTCCCATGGGGAACCGAGTTCTACTTGACGGTAAGAGGGCCCCAGGAAAATCGTATTTCCTTAAAACATCCCTTTGGAAGCCCCTGCTGCTGCTCCGCAGTCCTTTTCCCTGCCCCAAACTCCTGTCTGGAGCTGAAGCCAGTGCCTATGCAGGGTTCCAGCCTGGGCACAGTGGCTGCCATGTGCAGTGACTTCAGCTCAGTGGCGTGAGTAATCCACCGCACACCCACACGCAGCGTGTGTGGTCCTGCCTTGGCGCAGGACATGCGTGTCCCTGGCTGCCTTCAGACTGGGGATGTCCCACTGATCTCTAATGCCTGTGTCATTGTCCCCTGGAGCACCCCCAGCCCCATGCCCGTGCCTGCAGCGCTTACGTCTCCGATGCTCTATCTGCAGGTGAGACATGGGGAAGAAGAAATCCACGTCGTGCTGGAAAACCTCCTCAAAGAACTTCTGCCGGTCCCGTAGTTTCAGCTGCTGCTGCTGTAACTGCTCTGCATCCAGGCTCCGCTGCGCCTGCTCCATGTCAGCTGGGGAGGAAGGTGAGGAGGGTCGGACCAGGCAGGGCTGTCTGAGCCCTTCTGCCTGTCCCGGCTCATGCGGTACGGCCGCGCTGGAGGGTAGGTGATTCCCTTCTGCTCTGCTTTACCAGCGCACATTGATTTAGTCACCACGAATAGATGTTACACGCCAGAACGGCAGCGTCACCAGCACTTGCTCTGCTGGAGCCTCAGCTCTCGCTTTCAAGACGCAGGGCAGCCACGAGCTGGAAGCTCACACGCTGCGTTCACGAGTGCTGAAGTGAATTATTGAGGGGGGAAGGGTGTTGTTATGAGATCAGCCATGGTTTGCACACATTCAGGTTTCGGTTTCCATGCTAGAAAACAGAGCGCTGTCTGTGAACGCTAACAAGCAGGGGAAACTCCCAGGGCCAAGAACTGGCGTTCGTGCTCCAGGCTTTCTGGGCCGAGGGTTGCATAAGGGAACAAAAGGCATCAGCAAGCCTGTCACCCCTGCACACGTGCACCCCTGCCGCCACCGTCGCTATAAATACAGCCGCACCCACGCTCGCAGGCTCCCCCGCTCACATCCCCCGCTCGCACAGCCAGCTTGGCTTCTGCCTGCGCAAACATTTTCATTCCTGTAATTCCTCCCGCAGTTCAGCGCCCGTGCGAGCCGGGGACGCAGGCACCGGAGGGAGGGATGGCAGCCCTCAGGCTGTTGCTGAAGGAGCTTGTTGCTGCATCCCTGGGCCTGGTACCTCCCTTTTGGGGTGAGGACCCACAATGGCAAGGTCCCAAATGGCACAGAGGGGCCGTGGGTAGTGGCCCCGGCTGTTCCCAGCCTGGTGTTTGACCTCAGCCATTCTAGATTTCCTCTCTGCTCCTCTTGGCGCAGCCGGCACAAGGAAAATGTGATTACTGGAGCAGGCAGTGCAGTAACCAAGGAAACCAAACAAACATCCTCTGCTCGGCCTGAGGACGGCCCAAACCCTCCGCTTCTCAGGGCTGGGGAGGAGGGAACAGAGCAGGCAGCATCCCCACCCTGTCTGGCAGGAGCAGGGGCGAGGACAGCAGGGGGGCTGGCTGTCAGCAACACGTAGCAGCATAGCACCCAAACGGGAGAGAGGCGGTGGGCCTAGTGAGATGTCCTGGAGACCAATGTCACATCTTCCTGAGAGCCCTTCCAGGGCTCCTCTGCACCCTGTTTCTGGGCATCCTTCAGCTAAACCCCATCGTCTGCAGGCGCCTGCTGCAGGCAGCTGGGTTGTGCCTGCAGCACAGCGCGGGGACGCAGCGTGACTCAGGGCCAGTCACCATGCGCCTTCTGGAAGAGGCTCTGGTCCTCTTCTGGCTGCTCAGCGTCTTCCTGCGATGCCCGGGGCGGTGATCGGGGCTGCCTGCAGCAGCCGTTGCCTCAGTATGTCTGACCTGAGCGCTGGGTGCCTGCTCTGGTGCCGAGGCTCGGTGTGCTGCGCAGTGCCCGGGCTAACAGCCACGGTGGCAGACGCACCGGGCCGGTGAAGCTTTCCTCGCGAGGCTGACCGGCGGCTGCAGCCCAGTGCCGCTGGGGTAAGGCACAAACCTCCTGCCTCCCCTGTGCTATCTGCAAACGAGAATGGAGCCAGGGACACGGAGGGGGTGAGCGGGGCACTGGCTGTGGAGCTGGCTCCCTTCCGCAGCTGGAGCCAGCCCTGCCCTGTCTGTGCCAGGCAGAGCTCTGTCCCCCAGCCCAGCTGTGCCCAGTCCATGGCAAATTGCCCCAGTTCACCACACCGAGGAGAGCCCATCGGGCTCCAGCCGCGGGGAGGCTGGGCTCAGGGCAGAGGCTGCGCTGGCTCCCAGAGTCAGGGCGATGGACCGGCTCTCGCCGCGGCATCTTGCCACAGGGACCCCAGTGAACAGGTAAGGAGGAGAGTCCCTGAATCCTCCTGCGGTGCAAATACAAAATAAACCCAAATGCTGGTGGGCGCTGCCCTGAGTGCCGTGAGCGTGGCTGATCTGTGCCATTAATGTTCTCACTGCCCGTCTCTCCCCGGCACGTGACCGATACTCGGGCTAAGGGTGCTTGGGGAGAGTCGGGACGCGTGCTGGTGGCAGCATTCCTGTGGGCGCCGGGATTGCTCTTGCGGGAGAAATTAGCAGGACCTGTTTATGAACTTGTTTGCGAGCTCTCGCCGGGGAGTCGGGCACGAGCACTGAGATCCCATTATGTAAGGAACGCCGGCAGCTGGGCTGTGCTTGGCCCTGCCTGACCCGCGACCGTGGCAAGAGTCAGGGACGGAGCCTTCCCCCTCCCGGGGCTCTTCCGGGCCCGGGGCAGCAAACAGCCCTGCTAGTGTAGCCGCCTCAGCAGCGCTCGCCAGGGAAATAAAGGAGAGCGGCGTTCCCTGCCGCGGCCCTTCCCCATGTGACGGCCGGTCATGCTCCCCGGCTGTCAGTCGCGGGGATTGTCTCATCCGGCTGGCATGTTCCCACCGCGGGACACGTCCGCACACACAATGCGGGCCCTGTGCACCGTGGGGGATCTGTTGGTACCTGCTGGTGGCCTGGCTTTTATTACTATTGTCATGGTTATTACTGCAGCCTGCTCAGCCGAGGGGCCGGAGGCTTATCTGCATTCAGAGCCAGGCTCTTCCCCGCTGGCTGAACCGCCCAGCAAGGCTGCGACGGCACCGAGCGCCCCGCTGCCTGCAAATCCTTCCGGCTCTCACGGCTTGTCAGCCAGCGCAGCTCGGAGGGACACCAGGGCCAGGCGCTGGTGCGGAGGCTGGGCGGGCAGGGCAGGATCCCCCCTGGGAGACGCAGGCAGGGATCTCCTCCTCACCCGCGCCCCGGCAGCCGCCCACGGGGTGGGCTGTGGGTGAGGACGCTGCTGCGAAGCGAACGGCCGTGAGCTCTCCCATCCCCACCCTCGCCGAAGCGGGCTGGGAGCGGAGCGGTTCCTGGGGTGCAGTGAGCAGGGGGTGAGGGCGCGGGGAGCACCAGCTCGGGGTGTGCTCTGACCCAGCGTCCGGGCCTGGAGCAGAGCACGGTTCAGTTCTCTGGCTGTGTTTCCGCTGGGAGGGGAAACACGTTTTTCACTCCTCGGCTGGCGGGATCCCGGCACAGCCCCCCGAGTTGGTGAACAGGAGGGGTGTATCCGGGGGTGGGAGACGGCTTGTTAGCGGAGGCACACGGCCAAGAGAGGGTGAGGACGGCCTTTTCTAGGATACCTTGCGGAGATTTCGAGGGATTTAAAGAAGGTCCTGAAAGATGAGAGCTGTGGCAAGGGACAGGGGGTGATGGGGAGGGGCGCAGACTTTAAGCAGGGGATCACTCCAAGCCACACCAGTTCCCCGGTGAACGAAGAGCTCGGGCAGGCTGGCCTAGCCAGATTTTGCCCTTCTCCCTGTGCCGATCCCCCGACCCCAGTCCTTCAGAGAGGCCCGGGGCACCCTGCTGCTGCCCGGCTTGTCAGACCGCGCCTCGCACTCCAGGTCCCTGCACGCAGGGATGGGGCCGGGGGGGAAGGTGCAGCTCCTCGGCAGCCACAGCATCTTCCAGGAGGCTCTGCAGAGATCGCAAGCCTTCCCCTGTCACCCTGACCCAGCAAAACCCCTGCGGGACACGGGTGAATCCCGAGGGCTTTTCGGCTTTTCCGCTGGGAATGCCCCGGAGAGCGGGGAATGCCCTGGAGAATCGTGCAGGGTCAGGCCGTGCGGAGAGGGGATGCCGGGACACGCCGGCTCCCTGAGCGTTAATTCCATCGGCGCATCTGACCTTGTGTTACAGCACAGCAGAAAATAACCGCGGCCCCGGCGAGAGGAAGCGCACCGGGCGAGAGCGAGGGAGGCAGCGGTTTTGGCAGAGCCGCTGGCTGGGGAAGGCGGGGGGGGTGGCGGGGAGCTGGAGGGGGAGCCCATGGCACCCCGTAACCCTGTTCTGGTGCCGCGGCTTCACGACCTGCGCTCCCCCGAGCTGCCTCCGAACCCCCGGCGTCTCGGCACTAAAAATATCGCCGTGCCCGGAGCTCCTTCCCCGGCGGAGGCTGTGTCACCGGGCCCGGCTTCCATCCCAGCTGGCTGTCCCCCCCCCCAGCCCCCTGCCACCTCGCTCCGCTCAGCCTCCCCTTCCCCAAAACCCGGCGGGTGCGGGGTGGGGGTGGGGGGGTCCGCGGGGCTCCCGATGCCACCCCCCAACAGGTTCCCGATGCCAGCCCCCAACAGGTCCCTGAGCCGCCTCCCGAGCAGGTGCCCCCCCCCCCTCGGAGCATTCCTCCCTCCCGGACACGGGGCTGGCGCGGCGGGGGTACCCGCGGCTGCGGGGGTGGGGGGGGGAGCGTGGCGGCTGCGCAAGGGGCACCGGGTGGGCGTTGCGGGGGCGATGCGGGAAGCACGGAGCCCTGCGGTGCCCCCACCCCCCGTCCGCCCCTCCGGGCACTTACCGGGCAGCCGCCGGCCGCGGCTCTGCGCCCCGGGCCCCGACATGCGGCTGCTGCCCCGGGACGGGGCCGGAGCGGGGCGCGGGGATCAGCGCGCGGCCGCCGCCCCCCCCGCCGCCCGTCTCCTCGCGCCCATGCTGCGCGCGGCGGGGCGGGGCTCGGCGCTGCGCGGGGCGGGGCCAGCGGCACCGATGGGGGGGATGGAGGGGGGTGTCCCCCCAGGGAGGGTCCCCCCGCCCTGCGGTGCCTGGAGCCCGGCGGGAGCTCTGCCACGCGGGGGGGCGGGGGGGTCTCCGCGCCTCCGACCCCATCACCCCTTCGCGCTTGCTTTTTGCTCTGCTTCTCCAAAGGCGGGCCAGGCCACCGCACACGGCTCCCCAGCTACCCCCGGCCGGCCGAGACCCTCACCCCCACGGCAGCCCCCACCCCGGGGGCTCGCTCCCCGCTTCGGCCCCGCGCGTCAGGGCTGCGCCGTGGCACAGCAGCGGCCTTGGCCGGGGTCAGCCGGTGCCTCGCCGTGCCCCGCAGCCCGGGACGGGACGGGGGCACGCGCTCTGCCCGTGTCTCTGGCTGAAAGGGAGTTTCCAGTGTCTGCGGCGTCTGCCGCCTGCCCCGCTCCCGGAGTGTTTCTCTCGCCGTCTGGATGACTGGAGATAACCGGGCACTGGCTGTGTCACGGCTGTTTTGGCTGCTGTTGCTCTGCTGTCCCCCCCCATCCTGGGAGCTCCTGCTGCCAAAAGCGGGCTTTGTGCCGGGACCCGGTGCCCACACCCTGTGCCCTTGGCTGTAGCTGCTGGCTTCGGCTCGCACGATGGTTACAAGGGATGAGCTTTGCCCATGTGAGTGTTGAGCCTTATCCAAAAAAGCACCTTCAGTGCTGCCTGATGGTTTCCACCTGCGTGTGGGACGCCAGCGCTGTGGCTTGGTCCTGGACGGCTGGGGGGGCCGTGCTGGTGTAGCAGGAGCGGGGGGTCACGGTCTCCGAGGAGCTGTGGGAGCAAATCTCTGGCTCGCTCACAGCTCCCCATGGTCTGGCATGGCCTCCAGGCAGCACCGGCCGCTCGCCACCGTCCCTGCTGACCCCCTGCCCTGCCAGCGGGGAGGTGAGGAGGCCGGGCCGGGGAATGTGCTCAGGTCTCTGCAATGAGACGTGTCCGCGTCGATCGGCACCGGTTATTGCTGTGAGGGATGGAGACTGTTTCTGCGCGCCCTGAGTTCTGTCCCCCGGAGCACCCCGAGTTCCCTGGGGCTCACTACAGCCCAGGTCCCCGCTGCGGGGACAGTGGGTGTGGGTGCTGCCCGCACAGTGACCTGCGCCCAGGCCCCCCGCTGCCGCGGCCCCTCCGTCCTGCCTCCTGCCTTGCTGGGAGGGAGTTGGAAGAGCAGTGATATCATCGGCACGGAGCCTGACTCATCCCGGCTCTTCAGCACAAGCCGTGCCGCTCAGCAGGGCACCCATTTTATTCCAATTAAACGAAGGAAGGCAAGCCAGCTCCACGTAATGTTTTTTTTTCCCCCTTGGCCAAGCACGCCTGCCCCTGGCCAAAAGGCAGGAGGAGACAGAGGTGACACTGAAGTCGGTGGAGAATCTCCACTTCTGGTCGGGAGCCCTAAGAATAAGCCTTGACAGATACCTGCAGGGTCTGCCTCGGCCGCCGCAGCATCCCTGCCTCCCTTGTGCCTCCAGCGCAGGCTGACAGCGCTGTCTTGTGCCAACAGCCCTCGCCCTAACCGCAGATGCCCAGGTCCTCGGGAGGTGTCCCCTGGAGATCCAGGTCACAGGCTCACGTAGGGATGATGCCTCTTCTCTCCACGAAACAGAGCTCAGCTCCTCGCCAAAAGTCCCCAGGGGAGCCAGCATCAAAGTGCACCGCTCTTCAGGAGAAAATGTAACGTGACTTGTTCCTCCAGCCCTTCCCGCTCGGGTTTCTCCCATCTATTAGAGGTCTGGGAGGTGAGCCAGGGAGCTGCTAAGACCAAGGATGGAGCTGGGAAGGAGCCGGCTGCCAAGGGAAAGGTGAACCAGTTCCAGGCAGGTGAATCACTCCCTGGTGGGAGCAGATCTTCTTCTCCAGGAGGCGTGCGCGGACCGGCTGGGAGTGAGCTGCAGCTTGATTCAATCAGTAAAATGTGGAGTCAAGAGAAAAACGAGGCAAGGCTGCTTTCCCGGCAAACGAGGCGATACATTGCAAGGGAGCAGCCTGCAGCCGGCAAGGCTCCAGTGACCCGCGGTCCTGCGGCTCCCTTAAAAGGGGTGATTTCAGCCTGGGACAGCGGGGAGACAGCAAAGCCATAAACACCCTCAAAGGAATGTGGCTGCTGAGAAAGGAGCTTCTCGGCAGGGCTGGGGAGGGAGGCAAGGCGGGGGCAGCCGGGCTGCGCCGAAGTGCCGCCCGGATGGGGCTCAGATCCGTGCCAGGAGCTGGCTGGTTCCATGGCCATGCCCTGGCGCGGGGAGGGGAACCCGCTCCCAGCACTGGCGGTCCCTGCTCCTGCTGAGCCCTCGGGCTATCGTGTCCCTGCGTCCTCGGGCTACTGGCATGGGAGCTGGTAGAGCCGGGAGGTCGTGTGCAGGACACCCAGCGCCAGCCCCGGGCGAAGAAGGGCTATTCCTGGAGCAACTTGGCAGACACCTGGGCAGAGTGAGGAGAGGTACCGTGTCAGGCCAGGCCGGGGGTCTCTCTGCCGTCTGCTCTTGCCTGCTTGCCCTGCAGTTTGGACAGGCTGGCTCCTTTCCAGCCACACCGGCAGCCACGCTCAGCCATGATGCATTTTCCCTCCCGTAAACCTGCGAGTCCCACCACACCCTGCACCTCTTTTTTGTCCTCCCACATCAAGGGAGGTGACCGAGGCCATGCAGCATGTCAGTGCTGTCACAGCTGGGGTTCGCCCACTCAAGCCCTTGCTGGCCACTGCCCCTCTCTGCTGCAGGGACTGGGCCAGCCTGGCCATGAGCAATGGCACCGATCCAGTCGTCAGGAGGCCAGGATCCGCTCAGGGCTGCCCGCTCCAGCTCTGCAGTAACATTTCCCCAGCCCACAGAGTGGCTTCGGGTACCAAGAGCTGCGGGAGTGCGCAGCATGGTTGACTGTGTCAGTGACCGCCATGTAACCTGCGTGTGTGGGCAGGGTGGGCCGGGGTCCCTGGCTCCCGTGGCATTCCGTTTTCTACGTGGGATGGCACCGTACACACCTGCCTGTCCTGGTCCCCGAGGCAGCCCTGCAGGCAGGCAAAGCCAGCGCATGGGCTCCTCCGGATGCCCTGCACCCACCAAGCAGCCCCTGCACCCTCCTCTTCTGCTGGCTCAGGCACCTCCATCAGGGAGCCCCACGAGAAGGGAGCAGCGGGAGGGCCGGGCTCGTTGTCGGCAGCAGCAGGGACCAGAGCTCCTCAGGAACAGACCGACATGTAGGACGGTCCCATGGGAGAGTGCACAACGGAGCCAGAAAGGTGGGAAGGGGAGCCTGGGCATCTCATGGATGTCCATTGTGTCAGCAGGGAGTTTCTCCTCGCCTTTCCTGTGCGGGGAAGCAGCCCTGGGACGTGGCTGCAGAGGGGCAGCACTGGCTGAAGGCAGAGGAGAGGGGTGGGGGGCTCCAAGGAGCTAGGGAGCGATTCCTGGCTACCGAGCAGGGCATGGACGATGCCCAGGACACAATGTGCAGGCAGGTCCTGGCTCTGTGATAGTCTTAGGGAGTGCCACCAGGTTTGAGGTGCCCCAGCCCCTTTGGCAGGCAGCCATACCCACCCTTGAGGTGGTTGGCCTTCTGCTTCTCAGCTTGGGGGGCAGCTGAGGAGCATTTGTCACCGTTCTGGTTGGCCTGGCTCATTCCCCAGTTGGATGCGATGGCTGGAGCACTGGGACGTCGGACCCTGCCCCCCGAGTCCCTCAGCGGAAAGCTGCCACACCAAGCTCCCCCTTGAAGCGGGGAGTCCTGGCCAGAGGCTGATGGCAGCACATCTCGTCGTTTTCTTGGCAGCCTTCAGAGTGCGTTGGGCGCGGGTCCTGGCACGGGCTCACCCCGGGACGTGCCCAGCCGGAGCTCGTGGCAGCGCAGCCGTGTCCTAGCAGCCCCCCATCCAGAGCCGCACAGGGGCGAATTCCACCCGCCGTGGCCGCAGCCGGCCTGGAGGACATCGGCAGTGCTGGGGTCGGCTTGCTGGCTGCTGGTGGGCCAAGGACGGAGCGAAGGAGGTGGCCCTCGCCCCGCGGAGCTGTCCCCAGGGCCCGGCCCTTGTGCAGCTTGGAGGTGGCGGAGCCAGCAGGCCTCCCTGCGAGGGAGGGGGCTTTGCCCTGGGGTGGGAGCGGCGAGAGCCCCAGCGTTGTCCTGCAGCCATGGTGGGACGGGAGCGCTCAGGGGCCGCCGCTGGGCAGCAGAGCTGGGCTGGGGGCTGGACCCACGGCCGGGCTGAGGTGCCCCCCGGAGCTGCCCAGGGCTGGGCGCTGGGGCGAGTGGACGGAGGGGATCTGCTGGTGACGCATCTGTGCCGACTCCTGGAAGAGCCGCTGCTGGCGGCAGCGCTCTGCCCCGCGCCCTGCCCAGCCGTGGCGTCTGGTGTGGAAGCCCAGCAGTGTGTTGACTGCGCCTCGAGGGCAGCGTGAGAACTCCCCGAGGCTCCCCAGGAAGCTGCAGCCCCTTCAGGGGTCGTCCCCATCCCCCGCTGCGCAGCCGGCACCGGAACTCCCGTCCGTGTCACAGAGGTGTGATGTCACGGCCCGTGTTCCAGCCGCGACGGCCAGCGCCCGGCGACGAGCACAACGCAGCCCTGCTCCCCTGCTCCAGACACAGCCCTCCTGCCGGCGCAGCCCTGCTCCTCTGCTCGCAGCGGATCTTTCTCCCCTTTCTCCCGACCCAGCCTTTCTCCTCTGCTCCAGGCGGTTCCTTTCTCCCCTGCTCCAGACCCATCCTTTCTCCCGACCCAGCCCTTCTCCCCGGATCCCAGCGCGTCGCTGCCCGTCTCGCCGGTGCCATCTCGGTGCCATCATGGAGCACTGGCGGAAGACGGTGTTTGTGCTGCCGCAGGTACAGCCGGGCTGCAGGGAGCTTGGCTCGCCCTGTCCAGCCAGCCCTGCGAGGCCCCGGGCTGGGAGAAGCCCTTCTGGCTGCTGCTGCCCTGCTGCAATGGAGCATCCCTGCCTGGGGGGACCCGTCCCCGGGCTGGTGCCGCAGGGATGCTCGGCGGGAGCAGCCGGGTGCTGCCCAGAGCCTGAGCCGGTGCCTCCTCTGCCCCTTCCCAGGCTGGAGCCATCGGAGCCAAGGCTCACCGGCCCAGCATCAAGATGCTGAAAAGCCGCCTGCGCAGAGTAAGGAGCTGCTGGGCGCCGAGGCGGGCGCGGGGCCGGGGTGCGTGGCCGGGGCCCGCGGGGCAGGGAGCGGGGCCGCTCACCCCTGCCCTCTCTGCTGCGGCAGGTCTGGAGGATGCTGCCGCTGCCCAAGCTGCTGAAGCGCATGAAGCGCAGGATCCTGCGGCTGCAGGCCATGGCCCGGGAGGAGTGGTGGGTGCTGGTGGCGAGGGAGCTGCCCAGCTGCGGCCGGCTGCTGCTGGGGCCGTGCCCGGGCGGGGAGAGGGGCAGGGGTGCCGAGACCCCCGTCCCACGGGTGCGCTCGGCTGGCCAGGGCAGGACCAACGCACTTCTCTGCTTGGCTCTTGGCGTAGGATGTACGAGTACATGCTGCTGGTGGAGGAGGAGGAGGAAGACGAAGTGGATGAGGACAGCGAGATAGACTGGGATGCGGTTGAGGCTGTGGAAATGGACATGGAGATGGAGATGGAGATGGAGATGGAGATGGACCCACCAGCAGTGGAACAGGCACGTGCTCCCCATGCACTGCCCGCAGTCGGTGGCTTCACCAGCTGCCGGGCTGGGTCTGGGTCTGGGGTGGGGGGTCCCCGCTGCAGGGACCCGGCACCCCGTCCCCTCATCCTGGCGGCACAACTGCCAGCGCCGCGCTGCCTTGAACACCCGTGGGGTGTTGGGGAGGGGGCGATTCCGTGGGGCTGGGCAACCACCGCCTGACCCCGAGCCCAGGGGGCTCAGCGCTGGCGGCAGAGTCCCGCTCTGCCCCGCGTGTCCCAGGGCTCTGCACACGCAGGGCCCGCAGGACGCAGCCCAGCCCGAAGCAGCTGCTGCCGCGGAGCCGGCCGGGGAGCCCCAGCTCTGCGCGGCGAGGGGCTGCGCAGTAGCCAGACGGCCGCGCCGCTTGCGTGTCCTCCAGGGCTGGCGGAGGTGCGGGGCCTGGTGGTGCGGGAGCTGAGCCGCGGAGGAAGATGCGGTGTTTGTTGTTTGTTGTGTTGTTTCTCTGTCAATAAATGGATTTGTCGGTGCTGTCTCGGCCCCAGGCTGTCTGTCGGAGCCTGGCATTCTCTGCGGCCGTCGAGGGGCAAGGCGCCCAGGCCTGGGGGCTCTGCAGCTGCAGCCGGTGCCCTGCGCCGCTGCAGCCTGTGCCAGCGAGAGCGCTGGAAGTGGGGGTGCACGAAGGGAGCCCCAGCCCGCAGCAAGGCGGCCCCGGCCCTGCCCGGCTTCCCGCTGCCGGCAGCGGCCGCGGCCCCCGTTCCCCCGTCGGGGCGAGGCGGGGAGCGGGCGCGGGGGGCTGCGGGGAGAGGGTGCTGGAGAAGGGGTGCGGCGGGGTCCCTGGGCGGGGGGTGGCGGCTGCGGGGAGCCGCGGGACTGCGGGGCTGGGAGGTGCGGGGGTGCCGCCCGCAGGGAGCTGCGGTGGGGCCGGGGCTGTGGCGGGCAGGGGCCGGGGGGCCGCGGGTGCGGGCCCGGGGCTGCCCCGGGCGCTCGGGAGCCGCGGCCCCGCCCCCTCCCTCATTAGCGGCGCTCATTAGCGGCGGGCGGGGCGGGCGTGGGGGTGCGGGCAGCGGGCGCCGGGCTGGAGCCCGGGCGGAGCGGAACGGAGCGGAACGGAGCGGCGGGATGGGGCAGCGGCATGGGGCAGCGGCGGGGCACGGCCGTGCTGCTCCTCGGCCTGGGTAAGGCTGCCCGGGCGGGGGTCGGGCTGGGGGGGCCCGGGCGGAGGGCGATGCGATGCGATGCGGGGTCCCCTCCCCGCTGCCCGGGTGGGTGCCGCGCGTCTCTCCCCGGGGGGTCCTGGCTGCCGGTGCCGAGCCGGCCGTGCCGCCCCTCCCGTCCCCCCGGAGGGCGGTGGGCTCCGTGCCCCGAGGGCTGGGCGCTCACGCCGACCCCCTGGGCGGCTGGCAGGGCACCTGGCCGGGCTGCTGGCAGCGGGCACCGCCTGCGCCAACGTGTACCGAGGCTTCTCGGGCTGCGTCCTCAAGCTGGGGGAGAAGATGGCCACGGCCGAGGAGGCGGATGGCGTCGAGCTGCGGGGCTTGCGCCGAGTCTGCGGGTGAGTGCGGCCCCGGGAGGGCGAGAGCCGCGATGGAGCTGGGGCCCGAGGGGTGCCCGACTCTGCCGCTGCCCTCCTGGGTCCCGCTACTGCGTGCGCTCCCTCCGTCCATCCCTCCATCCATCCCCCTATCCATCCCTCCGTCCATCCCTCCCTCCGTCCGCCCATCTGGAGCTGGGAGCCGGCGTGGGGCTGGTGGCATCTCTGCTGTGTGCGTGATGCTGCCCCGGAGCCGGCCTGGGCAAGTCGCTTGCCGGCAGCCTGGCTGGCCGAGCAGAGGGAGGCTGTATGAACTGGAGGATGGTGAAAGAAGGCCTGGAAATGGATCCTTAATATGTAGTACTTTATTACAATGAACGCTGTTTTGTAGTAGGCTGGAAAACTGAGACGAGGTGCTGGATGTTGATGCCTTTGTGGCTTTGTATGAAAAAGCAGATATCCAAATGATGTGCAATAAAATGAAAAGATATGGCATGCAATGGTGGCCAAAGGATAAACTGGACGTGGGGTTGGACGGCTGGAAAATGGGTCGTTGCAGTTTAATCCTGAATTGCAGTTGATGTTGTTTTGTTGTGGACTGGGGAAGTGTTGCTGCTGTTGTATGTTGATGCTCTGGTGGGTTTGTATAGAAATGCGAGTATTCCAAAGAAGTGTAAAGGAGAAGAAGTGTTGATGCCCCGTATGGAAGAGAGATGGCAAGCCGTACGTCAGCAGTGGCAGCCTGCTTCTGGGGCTGCTTCAGTTCTGCCTCTTCAGCTGTTTTGGTTTAGTGAAGCCAGGGAAGGCAGAGCATGGTGAGAGTGTGTTGGGCAAGTTGCTGTTCAGGGCTGCTGCAGTGATTTGATAATGAGTCTGTCTTGACTTTTACGCTCTGGTCCAAGGAGTCTGAAGCAGCTAGGTGTTTTTCATTTTCTCCCCGGAGTAAACTTCAGTTCTGTTCTTTTGCCGCTTGTTGTGAGGAGGAGGAGGAGGAGGGAGGTGGTAGTCTGTGGTGTTTGCACCTTGTGTACAGCATTTGGGCAATTGTAGGGGTACCAAAGGCAGGCTTTGAAAATTTGCGGTAGAGCTTTCTTTGGGTTTAGACCTTTGTTAGGAAAGTTGTGCAGCTTGTGTCCACAAGGCATCTCCTGGGTGAGTTTGGTATTTCTGTGTTGGAGTGGGGGGAAGAGAAGAAAGCCAGTCCCTGTCTGTTGTGCAGGGGATGAGCAGGAGGAAGAAACTGCAGAAAGCAGGATGGAGTAGGAAGAATGTCTCCATCTCAACTGATAGAAACAGCGTACAAAGTATGTAACAATTGGGCCGAAGGAGAGCAAAGGGAAAAACAAAAGGAGAAATGGAGACAGACAGCAGCAGGCGACATTACTCGCCGCAGCCGTTGGGAGGAACTGGGCGAGAGGCAGAGGAAGGACATGGGAGAAAGGAATGCCCAAAGACTGAAGAACAGCCCTGCCCCGTTCGGTGACGTACTTGCCAAGGAGGCAGAAGACTGGCAAGGGCAGCGTCCTTCTGTGACTGTACTGCAGTGTGCAGGTGGTGTGTGAACAGGGACCGCTTCCGAACAAGGACGCCCAAGAGCTGCCACTGGTCTGTTAAATTTCCTGGGACTTGCTGGATCCAGAGTGCACTGACAGAGCGCTGGGATTGTCTGAAAACATGCGAGTACACATACGGAGAGACTCACAGTCTGCCTTTGGGGTGATAGATGCCCGTGGAGCCGTATGGGAAGAAAGAGGCCTCTTGTCCTCCCCAGGAACTCCACTGAAGCAGGGAAAGGCAATTTTGGACTTTATTCCAGGCCGTTCTCCAGCCAGAGGCAGTGTCTGTAATGCACTGCAAAGCCCCTCAGAAAGGCCACAGAGACCTCGTCAGTGGCAATGGAAAGGCTGATGAGACAGCCAAAAGGGCAGCTTGGGCCGAGTCCTTGGGGGGGGCTTTGATGCCGACGGGAAGAGACTCATGTGGGGGCAGATGCGGACATAGCAGACATCCGACGATCTGCCACAGGACCAAGACTGCAAAATAGAGAAAAGCCGTCCTTCGGGACGAGTGAAAAGGGGACAAACTCCAGGGGAGTAGTGGCAAAAGGATTTCTCTGAATTACCCAGGTGCTACCAGTTTACATAGTGATTGGTATTGGTGGGAACCTTTTCTGGGTGGCCAGAGGCTTTCCCGTGCCGAGCCAGCCAAGCCAGGGAGGCAGTCAGAGTGCTGCTGAAAGAAACAATTCCAAGATTCGGTACCCCTGAAGGAACGGCCTCAGATAATGGGCCCCGCTTTTTTGCTAAAATTGTCCAGAGAGCTGCTAAGTTCTTGCAAAGTGATTGGGATTTACACGCTCCTTGGAGGCCGCAAACCAGTGGGAAGGTAGAACGGGTGAATCGAAGTTTAAAAAGACAGCTTTCAGGTTTATGCCAGGATACCCAAGAGAAGCGGACAGAGATTGTAGCTCTGGCAGTGTCAGGAGTCAGCATTGCTGCCAGAGCGAGGGAAGGGGTGAGTCCTTTTGAGGTTCTGGGTGGTCAACCGTATCCTGTAAACAAGCTGACGGGAAAGAGCGATCACATCCCTGTGGAAGGAGACCGGATCCCAACGGAGCGTCTGCTGTCGCGAGGGCGTCCTTTGTCTTCCCGTCCCAGGTCCCTGCCCGAGCAAGCGCCTGCTCCCCTGGGCGCTGCAGGGCGTGCCTTTCCTCCGGGAGAGCAGGTCTGCGTCCGGAGCTGGAAAGATGAACCTCTGAAAGAGCGCGGGGAGGGCCCGTGTTTGGTATTGCTGCTTGCCCCCACGGCTGTGGAAGGGGAAGGAACAGATTGTGGGATCCCCTACACGCGGGGGGAAAAACATCCCTGCGAAAGTAACTGGACGTCGAGAGGAACGGCACCATGGAACCTGCAGCTGACCCGGAATTGGATGAACGGTGCTTGGGCTGAGACAGAATCCATAGCTCTCACAGGTCGTGTTCATAGAATCATAGAAAGTTTTGGGTTGGAAGGGTCCCCTAGAGGTCATCTAGTCCAACCCCCCTGCAGCGAGCAGGGACACTGCTAACTAGATCAGGTTGCTCAGAGCCCTGTCCAACCTGGTCTTGAATGTTTGCTGGGATGGGGCCTCCACTTCCTGTCTGGGCAACCCGGTCCAGTGTTTCACAATTGTAAAGAATTTCTTCCTAATATCCAGCCTAAACCTACCCTGTTTTAGTTTAAAACCATTACCCCTTGTCCTGTCACTGTTGTCTCTACTAAAAAGATTGTCCCCATCTTTCCTATAGGCTCCCTTTAAGTACTGAAAGGCTGCAATCAGGTCCCCTCTCAGCCTTCTCTTCTCCAGGCTGAACAAGCCCAACTCTCTCAGCCTGTCCTCATAGGAGAGGTGCTCCAGCCCTCGGATCATTTTTGTAGCCCTCCTTTGGACCCACTCCAACAGTTCCATGTCCTTCTTGTGCTGAGGGCTGCAGAGCTGAACGCAGTACTCCAGGTGAGGTCTCACCAGAGCAGAGTAGAGGGGCAGAATCACCTCTCTTGACCTGCTGGCCACGCTTCTCTTGATGCAGCCCAGGACACGGTTGGCCCTCTGGGCTGCCAGCACACATTGCCGGCTCATGTCCAGCCTTTCGTCTGTCAGCACCCCCAAGTCCCTCAGCAGGGCTGCTCTCGATCCTTTCATCCCCCAGCCTGTATTGATAGCGGGGATTACCCTGACCCAGGTGTAGGACCTTGCACTTGGCCTTGTTGAACCTCACGAGGTTCACACAGGCCCACCTCTCCAGCTTGTCCAGGTCCCTCTGGATGGCATCCCATCCTTCTGGTGTATCAACCGTACCACTCAGCTTGGTGTCATCTGCAAACTTGCTGAGGGTACACTCGATGTCGCTGTCCCTGTCATTGATAAATATATTGAACAGCACCGGTCCCAGTACGGACCCCTGAGGGACTCCACTCGTCACTGGTCTCCATCCGGACATTGAGCCGTTGACCACTATGCTTTGGCTGTGACCATCCAGCAATTCCTTATCCACCGAATGGTCCACCCATCAAATCCATGGCTCTCCAATTTAGAGAGAAGGATGTTGTGGGGGACCATGTCAAAGGCTTTAAAAAATCCAGATAGATGACATCCATTGGTTTTCCCTTGTCCACCCTTGTTGTTACGCCATCATAGAAAGCCACTAGGTTGGTCAGGCAGGACTTGCCCTTGGTGAAGCCATGCTGGCTGTCTCGAATCACCTCCCTGGCCTCCAAGTGCCTTAGCACATCTTCTAGGAGGATCTGTTCCATGATCTTCCCAGGCACAGAGGTGAGGCTGACAGGTCGGTAGTTCCCAGGGTCTTCCTTTCTACCCTTTTTGAAAAGGGGCACAATGTTTCCCTTTTTCCAGTCACTGGGGACTTCCCCTGACTGCCATGACTTTTCAAATATCATGGAGAGTGGCTTGGCAACTACATCAGCCAGTTCCCTCAGGACTCTGGGATGCATCTCATCAGGTCCCATGGACTTCTGTACGTTTCGGTTCCTCAGGAGGTCCCGAACCTGGTCTTCACTTAGAGCTGGAGGGATTTTACCCTCCTGGTCTCCTTCACGCCATCCATCGACTCGGGAGGGGTGAGGAGAGAGGTTGCCAGGGAAGACTGAGGCAAAAAAGTTGTTGAGTACCTCAGCTTTCTCCTCATCTGCTGTTACCAGTTTGCCGGTCTCACTCGTGAGCGAGGGTACGCTTTCTTTGACCGTCTTTTACCGGCTGACATACCTGTAGAAGCCCTTCTTGTTATTTTTCGCATCCCTTGCCAAGTTCAGCTCCAGCTGTGCCTTGGCCTTCCTGACCCCATCCCTACACAACCGGGCAGCTTCCCTATACTCTTGCCAGGAAGCCAGTCCCTGCTTCCACTGCCTGTGCAGTTCCCTCTTCTTCCTTAGTTTGACCAGCATCTCTTGTCTCAGCCATGCCGGTCTCTTCCCTTCTCTGCTCGACTTCTTCCACTTGGGGATCGAGAGCTCTTGCGCTCTGTGGAATACATCCTTAAAGACCTGCCAGCTCTGTTCTGTTCCCCTGTCCCTGAGGACCATTTCCCAGGGAGTCGTTCTGACTATCTCCTGGAAGAGCTGGAAATTTGCCCTCCTAAAATTTAGGGTCCTGACTATGCTCTTCGTTATTCCCATTTCCCTCAGCAGCGTTAGTTCCACCAGCGCGTGGTCACTGCAGCCCAGGCTGCCTCCGATCTTGACATCCCCAACGAGCTCACTCGCACTGGTGACCACCAGGTCTGGTATCGCATCCCCTCGGATACGGGTTGCTTATTACCTGGCTTAAGAAGTTGACCTCAATGCATTCTAGGAATCTGCTGGATTGCCTACAGCTTGCCGTGTTGCTTTTCCAGCAGATGTCGGGGTGGTTGAAGTCCCCCAGTAGGACGAGAGCCTGCGAGCGCAAAGCCTCCTGGAGTTGGAGGAAGAACGCTTCGTCTGTCAGCTCCTCTTGATCTGGCGGCCTGTAGTAGACACCAACCACTAAGTTCCCTTTGTTGCCTCTCTCTCCGATTCTTACCCATAAGCTTTCGACCTGCTCGTGGTTATTCTTCAGGGACAGCTCTTCACTCTGTAGAGTTCAAGGGGGATTGTTCTTGTACCTTCTTACATTAGGAGGAACAATAGCGTTACTAACATGCATCTTTGTAGATGTCCTGATCCCTTGAGAGCAGGGAGCGAAAGACACAGGGAGAATGATCTCCCTCTTCTGTCTAACAATATTTTGACATGGCACCCAAGGGAGCCGGGAAGGTTACCCGACTCCATGGAACTCTAACGTCCATCTGGGATGAATGGAAAGAACTCTGAGAGCTGCAAATCCAACCGGCTGCTGGGTGTGTGCTCCGTTCCCGGAACGTGCAGGACAAGGGATCCCCTTGGGTGGGATCCCGATTCCAGCAAATATTTCTTCACAGGAGCTGTGGAAGGACATAGACCAGAGTGGATGAAACTTGACGGATTAAGATGAAATTTGTCAACAAAGTAACATTTTACACGCAATTCAAAAGGATGACCCTTGTTTGGGGACTGAAGAGACCTGGGAATGGCTACGCTCTGGGGTCCCCAATTTACATAGAATCACAGAATGGTAAGGGTTGGAAGGGACCTTGAAGATCATCTAGTTCCAACCCCCCTGCTATGAGCAGGGACATCTTCCACTAGACCAGGTTGCTACATATGTGCAGAAAGAAATTACTGAGCTTAGTACTGATCGAATTAATTATTTTTGTATGTTTATGTGATACTACAATGTACCTGCAAGTGTTGCTCTGCATGAACTGACTGATCTGTGGAGAAGGTGAGACTTATCCAAGGAATACTCTTAGACAGTCTCAAAAGTGGGCATGGTGGTCAGTTGAACTCAGCACTATACAAGTAAGCACAGAAGGTCAGTCTGACCCAATTATTGAACTTGAACGTGTAGTCTGGGATGAACAGAAGGCCAAGATTTCATCAAGTGGCTGATGCGGAGCCTCTAATCAGGAGCCTCTGTCCTTGGGAACGAAGTGTGTCTTGGAAGAACATGTAAGCTAGCTAAGATGGTTTTGAACGGTTTGGAGCCGCCATCAGAAGAATGATAAAGAGTGGCCATGAACAAACTATCCTCATTCTAATACTACTAATCCCACGCCCTGAGCTGGTGACCGCGGCCCAAGCAGAGACTCTTATTTACCGAGCATGCCAAGTAGATTGTAGGAGTGCTGTATTTTTAAACCGAAGTGAGAAGAGGACTGAGCAGTCCTGGTTAGGAGGGTATGGCTAATAGGCAGAACTGACATTTTGAACTGTATAAATGTGCAATGTGATTGTCCACTGCTCTCCCCTCATCTACCCGGTCGGTCGTGCTATCACCGAAGGCTATCGGGTTGCTCAAGCATGATTTCCCCTTGGTGAATCCGTGATGACTACTCCCGATAACCTTCTTTTCCTGCACTTGCTTACAGATGACATCCCGAATGAGCTGCTCCGTCACCTTTGCAGGGATGGAGGTGAGGCTGACTGGCGTGTAGTTCCCTGGTTCGTCCTTCTCGCACTTTTTGAAGACGGGAGTGACACTGGCTTTCCTGCAGTCCTCAGGCATTTCTCGTGTTCTCCAGGCCCTTTCAAGGATGATGGAGAGTGGCTTAGCAATGCCATCTTCCAGCTCCCTCAGTACTTGTGGGTGCATCCCGTCAGGGCCCGTGGATTTGTGGGTGTCTCATTTGCTAAGGTGATCTCTAACCTGATCCTCCCTGACCAAGGGAAGGTCTTCCTTTCTCCAGGCTTCCTCTCGGGCCTCCATGGACTGGGATTCCTGAGGGCCAGCCTTAGGAGTAAAGAATGAAGCAAAGAAGGCTTTCAGCACTTGTACCTTCTCTGTATCCTCTGTCAGCAAGGCACCCACCTCATTCAGCAGCGGCCCCAGTTTCCCTAGTCTTCCTTTTCTCTTGGTGGACTTGAAGAAGCCCTTCTTGTTGTCTTGGACATCCCTTGCCAGACTTGATTCCCGATGGACCTTGGCCTTTCTCGTTGCTTCCGTGCATGCTCTGACTATGTTCCTGTATTCTTCCCAAGTGGCCTGACCCTCCACTGGCCTCCCCACCGCTCTGCAGGAGCCTCCTGGACTGTGTGTGCCTGGCTGTGTGGTCTTTCCAGCAGCTCTCGAGGTGGTTGAGGTCCCCCATGAGGACCAGGGCCCTTGATGGGGAGGCTGCTTTGAGCTGGCTGCAGAAGGCCTCATCGCCTTCCTCTTCCTGGCCAGGTGGCCTGTGGTGAACACCTGCAGCAGTGTCAGCTGTATGAGCCTGTCCCTTGATGCTGACCTGTCAGCTCTCCAGTCATTCTTCACCCACGCCCAGGCAGGGCTTGACACATTCCAGCTGCTCCCTCACACACAGAGCAACTCCCCGCCCGGCCTTGCTGGCCGTAGCCATCCATGACAGCACTGCAGCCCTGCGAGCTGTCCCACCACGTGTGTCACTGCACTGGGATCGTGGCCCTGCGGCCGCACCGATCTCTGGTTGTTGCTGTTCATTCCCCACGCTGCGTGTGTGGGTGTAGAGGGGTTTGCGAGAGGTGATGGAGCGTGCAGGTCTCCCTGGAGGGATGCAAGAGGATCCGCCATGGCCATACCCACCCTTGAGGTGGTTGGCCTTCTGCTTCTCAGCTTGGGGGGCAGCTGAGGAGCATTTGTCACCGTTCTGGTTGGCCTGGCTCATTCCCCAGTTGGATGCGATGGCTGGAGCACTGGGACATCGGACCCTGCCCCCCGAGTCCCTCAGCGGAAAGCTGCCACACCAAGCTCCCCCTTGAAGCGGGGAGTCCTGGCCAGAGGCTGATGGCAGCACATCTCGTCGTTTTCTCGGCAGCCTTCAGAGCGCGTTGGGCGCGGGTCCTGGCACGGGCTCACCCCGGGACGTGCCCAGCCGGAGCTCGTGGCAGCGCAGCCGTGTCCTAGCAGCCCCCCATCCAGAGCCGCACAGGGGCGAATTCCACCCGCCGTGGCCGTAGCCGGCCTGGAGGACATCGGCAGTGCTGGGGTCGGCTTGCTGGCTGCTGGTGGGCCAAGGACGGAGCGAAGGAGGTGGCCCTCGCCCCGCGGAGCTGTCCCCAGGGCCCGGCCCTTGTGCAGCTTGGAGGTGGCGGAGCCAGCAGGCCTCCCTGCGAGGGAGGGGGCTTTGCCCTGGGGTGGGAGCGGCAAGAGCCCCAGCGTTGTCCTGCAGCCATGGTGGGACGGGAGCGCTCAGGGGCCGCCGCTGGGCAGCAGAGCTGGGCTGGGGGCTGGACCCACGGCCGGGCTGAGGTGCCCCCCGGAGCTGCCCAGGGCTGGGCGCTGGGGCGAGTGGACGGAGGGGATCTGCTGGTGACGCATCTGTGCCGACTCCTGGAAGAGCCGCTGCTGGCGGCAGCGCTCTGCCCCGCGCCCTGCCCAGCCGTGGCGTCTGGTGTGGAAGCCCAGCAGTGTGTTGACTGCGCCTCGAGGGCAGCGTGAGAACTCCCCGAGGCTCCCCAGGAAGCTGCAGCCCCTTCAGGGGTCGTCCCCATCCCCCGCTGCGCAGCCGGCACCGGAACTCCCGTCCGTGTCACAGAGGTGTGATGTCACGGCCCGTGTTCCAGCCGCGACGGCCAGCGCCCGGCGACGAGCACAACGCAGCCCTGCTCCCCTGCTCCAGACACAGCCCTCCTGCCGGCGCAGCCCTGCTCCTCTGCTCGCAGCGGATCTTTCTCCCCTTTCTCCCGACCCAGCCTTTCTCCTCTGCTCCAGGCGGTTCCTTTCTCCCCTGCTCCAGACCCATCCTTTCTCCCGACCCAGCCCTTCTCCCCGGATCCCAGCGCGTCGCTGCCCGTCTCGCCGGTGCCATCTCGGTGCCATCATGGAGCACTGGCGGAAGACGGTGTTTGTGCTGCCGCAGGTACAGCCGGGCTGCAGGGAGCTTGGCTCGCCCTGTCCAGCCAGCCCTGCGAGGCCCCGGGCTGGGAGAAGCCCTTCTGGCTGCTGCTGCCCTGCTGCAATGGAGCATCCCTGCCTGGGGGGACCCGTCCCCGGGCTGGTGCCGCAGGGATGCTCAGCGGGAGCAGCCGGGTGCTGCCCAGAGCCTGAGCCGGTGCCTCCTCTGCCCCTTCCCAGGCTGGAGCCATCGGAGCCAAGGCTCACCGGCCCAGCATCAAGATGCTGAAAAGCCGCCTGCGCAGAGTAAGGAGCTGCTGGGCGCCGAGGCGGGCGCGGGGCCGGGGTGCGTGGCCGGGGCCCGCGGGGCAGGGAGCGGGGCCGCTCACCCCTGCCCTCTCTGCTGCGGCAGGTCTGGAGGATGCTGCCGCTGCCCAAGCTGCTGAAGCGCATGAAGCGCAGGATCCTGCGGCTGCAGGCCATGGCCCGGGAGGAGTGGTGGGTGCTGGTGGCGAGGGAGCTGCCCAGCTGCGGCCGGCTGCTGCTGGGGCCGTGCCCGGGCGGGGAGAGGGGCAGGGGTGCCGAGACCCCCGTCCCACGGGTGCGCTCGGCTGGCCAGGGCAGGACCAACGCACTTCTCTGCTTGGCTCTTGGCGTAGGATGTACGAGTACATGCTGCTGGTGGAGGAGGAGGAGGAAGACGAAGTGGATGAGGACAGCGAGATAGACTGGGATGCGGTTGAGGCTGTGGAAATGGACATGGAGATGGAGATGGAGATGGACCCACCAGCAGTGGAACAGGCACGTGCTCCCCATGCACTGCCCGCAGTCGGTGGCTTCACCAGCTGCCGGGCTGGGTCTGGGTCTGGGGTGGGGGGTCCCCGCTGCAGGGACCCGGCACCCCGTCCCCTCGTCCTGGCGGCACAACTGCCAGCGCCGCGCTGCCTTGAGCACCCGTGGGGTGTTGGGGAGGGGGCGATTCCATGGGGCTGGGCAACCACCGCCTGACCCCGAGCCCAGGGGGCTCAGCGCTGGCGGCAGAGTCCCGCTCTGCCCCGCGTGTCCCAGGGCTCTGCACACGCAGGGCCCGCAGGACGCAGCCCAGCCCGAAGCAGCTGCTGCCGCGGAGCCGGCCGGGGAGCCCCAGCTCTGCGCGGCGAGGGGCTGCGCCGTAGCCAGACGGCCGCGCCGCTTGCGTGTCCTCCAGGGCTGGCGGAGGTGCGGGGCCTGGTGGTGCGGGAGCTGAGCCGCGGAGGAAGATGCGGTGTTTGTTGTTTGTTGTTTGTTGTGTTGTTTCTCTGTCAATAAATGGATTTGTCGGTGCTGTCTCGGCCCCAGGCTGTCTGTCGGAGCCTGGCATTCTCTGCGGCCGTCGAGGGGCAAGGCGCCCAGGCCTGGGGGCTCTGCAGCCGCAGCCGCTGCGGGCCCTGCTCGGTGCCCTGCGCCGCTGCAGCCTGTGCCAGCGAGAGCGCTGGAAGTGGGGGTGCACGAAGGGAGCCCCAGCCCGCAGCAAGGCGGCCCCGGCCCTGCCCGGCTTCCCGCTGCCGGCAGCGGCCGCGGCCCCCGTTCCCCCGTCGGGGCGAGGCGGGGAGCGGGCGCGGGGGGCTGCGGGGAGAGGGTGCTGGAGAAGGGGTGCGGCGGGGTCCCTGGGCGGGGGGTGGCCGCTGCGGGGAGCCGCGGGACTGCGGGGCTGGGAGGTGCGGGGGTGCCGCCCGCAGGGAGCCGCGGTGGGGCCGGGGCTGTGGCGGGCAGGGGCCGGGGGGCCGCGGGTGCGGGCCCGGGGCTGCCCCGGGCGCTCGGGAGCCGTGGCCCCGCCCCCTCCCTCATTAGCGGCGCTCATTAGCGGCGGGCGGGGCGGGCGTGGGGGTGCGGGCAGCGGGCGCGGGGCTGGAGCCCGGGCGGAGCGGAGCGGAGCGGAACGGAGCGGCGGGATGGGGCAGCGGCGGGGCACGGCCGTGCTGCTCCTCGGCCTGGGTAAGGCTGCCCGGGCGGGGGTCGGTCTGGGGGGGCCCGGGCGGAGGGCGATGCGATGCGATGCGATGCGGGGTCCCCTCCCCACTGCCCGGGTGGGTGCCGCGCGTCTCTCCCCGGGGGGTCCTGGCTGCCGGTGCCGAGCCGGCCGTGCCCCCCCTCCCGTCCCCCCGGAGGGCGGTGGGCTCCGTGCCCCGAGGGCTGGGCGCTCACGCCAACCCCCTGGGCGGCTGGCAGGGCACCTGGCCGGGCTGCTGGCAGCGGGCACCGCCTGCGCCGACGTGTACCGAGGCTTCTCGGGCTGCGTCCTCAAGCTGGGGGAGAAGATGGCCACGGCCGAGGAGGCGGACGGCGTCGAGCTGCGGGGCTTGTGTCGAGTCTGCGGGTGAGTGCGGCCCCGGGAGGGCGAGAGCCGCGATGGAGCTGGGGCCCGAGGGGTGCCCGACTCTGCCGCTGCCCTCCTGGGTCCCGCTACTGCGTGCGCTCCCTCCGTCCATCCCTCCATCCATCCCCCTATCCATCCCTCCGTCCATCCCTCCCTCCGTCCGCCCATCTGGAGCTGGGAGCCGGCGTGGGGCTGGTGGCATCTCTGCTGTGTGCGTGATGCTGCCCCGGAGCCGGCCTGGGCAAGTCGCTTGCCGGCAGCCTGGCTGGCCGAGCAGAGGGAGGCTGTATGAACTGGAGGATGGTGAAAGATGGCCTGGAAATGGATCCTTAATATGTAGTACTTTATTACAATGAACGCTGTTTTGTAGTAGGCTGGAAAACTGAGACGAGGTGCTGGATGTTGATGCCTTTGTGGCTTTGTATGAAAAAGCAGATATCCAAATGATGTGCAATAAAATGAAAAGATATGGCATGCAATGGTGGCCAAAGGATAAACTGGACGTGGGGTTGGACGGCTGGAAAATGGGTCGTTGCAGTTTAATCCTGAATTGCAGTTGATGTTGTTTTGTTGTGGACTGGGGAAGTGTTGCTGCTGTTGTATGTTGATGCTCTGGTGGGTTTGTATAGAAATGCGAGTATTCCAAAGAAGTGTAAAGGAGAAGAAGTGTTGATGCCCCGTATGGAAGAGAGATGGCAAGCCGTACGTCAGCAGTGGCAGCCTGCTTCTGGGGCTGCTTCAGTTCTGCCTCTTCAGCTGTTTTGGTTTAGTGAAGCCAGGGAAGGCAGAGCATGGTGAGAGTGTGTTGGGCAAGTTGCTGTTCAGGGCTGCTGCAGTGATTTGATAATGAGTCTGTCTTGACTTTTACGCTCTGGTCCAAGGAGTCTGAAGCAGCTAGGTGTTTTTCATTTTCTCCCCGGAGTAAACTTCAGTTCTGTTCTTTTGCCGCTTGTTGTGAGGAGGAGGAGGAGGAGGGAGGTGGTAGTCTGTGGTGTTTGCACCTTGTGTACAGCATTTGGGCAATTGTAGGGGTACCAAAGGCAGGCTTTGAAAATTTGCGGTAGAGCTTTCTTTGGGTTTAGACCTTTGTTAGGAAAGTTGTGCAGCTTGTGTCCACAAGGCATCTCCTGGGTGAGTTTGGTATTTCTGTGTTGGAGTGGGGGGAAGAGAAGAAAGCCAGTCCCTGTCTGTTGTGCAGGGGATGAGCAGGAGGAAGAAACTGCAGAAAGCAGGATGGAGTAGGAAGAATGTCTCCATCTCAACTGATAGAAACAGCGTACAAAGTATGTAACAATTGGGCCGAAGGAGAGCAAAGGGAAAAACAAAAGGAGAAATGGAGACAGACAGCAGCAGGCGACATTACTCGCCGCAGCCATTGGGAGGAACTGGGCGAGAGGCAGAGGAAGGACATGGGAGAAAGGAATGCCCAAAGACTGAAGAACAGCCCTGCCCCGTTCGGTGACGTACTTGCCAAGGAGGCAGAAGACTGGCAAGGGCAGCGTCCTTCTGTGACTGTACTGCAGTGTGCAGGTGGTGTGTGAACAGGGACCGCTTCCGAACAAGGATGCCCAAGAGCTGCCACTGGTCTGTTAAATTTCCTGGGACTTGCTGGATCCAGAGTGCACTGACAGAGCGCTGGGATTGTCTGAAAACATGCGAGTACACATACGGAGAGACTCACAGTCTGCCTTTGGGGTGATAGATGCCCGTGGAGCCGTATGGGAAGAAAGAGGCCTCTTGTCCTCCCCAGGAACTCCACTGAAGCAGGGAAAGGCAATTTTGGACTTTATTCCAGGCCGTTCTCCAGCCAGAGGCAGTGTCTGTAATGCACTGCAAAGCCCCTCAGAAAGGCCACAGAGACCTCGTCAGTGGCAATGGAAAGGCTGATGAGACAGCCAAAAGGGCAGCTTGGGCCGAGTCCTTGGGGGGGGCTTTGATGCCGACGGGAAGAGACTCATGTGGGGGCAGATGCGGACATAGCAGACATCCGACGATCTGCCACAGGACCAAGACTGCAAAATAGAGAAAAGCCGTCCTTCGGGACGAGTGAAAAGGGGACAAACTCCAGGGGAGTAGTGGCAAAAGGATTTCTCTGAATTACCCAGGTGCTACCAGTTTACATAGTGATTGGTATTGGTGGGAACCTTTTCTGGGTGGCCAGAGGCTTTCCCGTGCCGAGCCAGCCAAGCCAGGGAGGCAGTCAGAGTGCTGCTGAAAGAAACAATTCCAAGATTCGGTACCCCTGAAGGAACGGCCTCAGATAATGGGCCCCGCTTTTTTGCTAAAATTGTCCAGAGAGCTGCTAAGTTCTTGCAAAGTGATTGGGATTTACACGCTCCTTGGAGGCCGCAAACCAGTGGGAAGGTAGAACGGGTGAATCGAAGTTTAAAAAGACAGCTTTCAGGTTTATGCCAGGATACCCAAGAGAAGCGGACAGAGATTGTAGCTCTGGCAGTGTCAGGAGTCAGCATTGCTGCCAGAGCGAGGGAAGGGGTGAGTCCTTTTGAGGTTCTGGGTGGTCAACCGTATCCTGTAAACAAGCTGACGGGAAAGAGCGATCACATCCCTGTGGAAGGAGACCGGATCCCAACGGAGCGTCTGCTGTCGCGAGGGCGTCCTTTGTCTTCCCGTCCCAGGTCCCTGCCCGAGCAAGCGCCTGCTCCCCTGGGCGCTGCAGGGCGTGCCTTTCCTCCGGGAGAGCAGGTCTGCGTCCGGAGCTGGAAAGATGAACCTCTGAAAGAGCGCGGGGAGGGTCCGTGTTTGGTATTGCTGCTTGCCCCCACGGCTGTGGAAGGGGAAGGAACAGATTGTGGGATCCCCTACACGCGGGGGGAAAAACATCCCTGCGAAAGTAACTGGACGTCGAGAGGAACGGCACCATGGAACCTGCAGCTGACCCGGAATTGGATGAACGGTGCTTGGGCTGAGACAGAATCCATAGCTCTCACAGGTCGTGTTCATAGAATCATAGAAAGTTTTGGGTTGGAAGGGTCCCCTAGAGGTCATCTAGTCCAACCCCCCTGCAGCGAGCAGGGACACCGCTAACTAGATCAGGTTGCTCAGAGCCCTGTCCAACCTGGTCTTGAATGTTTGCTGGGATGGGGCCTCCACTTCCTGTCTGGGCAACCCGGTCCAGTGTTTCACAATTGTAAAGAATTTCTTCCTAATATCCAGCCTAAACCTACCCTGTTTTAGTTTAAAACCATTACCCCTTGTCCTGTCACTGTTGTCTCTACTAAAAAGATTGTCCCCATCTTTCCTATAGGCTCCCTTTAAGTACTGAAAGGCTGCAATCAGGTCCCCTCTCAGCCTTCTCTTCTCCAGGCTGAACAAGCCCAACTCTCTCAGCCTGTCCTCATAGGAGAGGTGCTCCAGCCCTCGGATCATTTTTGTAGCCCTCCTTTGGACCCACTCCAACAGTTCCATGTCCTTCTTGTGCTGAGGGCTGCAGAGCTGAACGCAGTACTCCAGGTGAGGTCTCACCAGAGCAGAGTAGAGGGGCAGAATCACCTCTCTTGACCTGCTGGCCACGCTTCTCTTGATGCAGCCCAGGACACGGTTGGCCCTCTGGGCTGCCAGCACACATTGCCGGCTCATGTCCAGCCTTTCGTCTGTCAGCACCCCCAAGTCCCTCAGCAGGGCTGCTCTCGATCCTTTCATCCCCCAGCCTGTATTGATAGCGGGGATTACCCCGACCCAGGTGTAGGACCTTGCACTTGGCCTTGTTGAACCTCATGAGGTTCACACAGGCCCACCTCTCCAGCTTGTCCAGGTCCCTCTGGATGGCATCCCATCCTTCTGGTGTATCAACCGTACCACTCAGCTTGGTGTCATCTGCAAACTTGCTGAGGGTACACTCGATGTCGCTGTCCATGTCATTGATAAATATATTGAACAGCACCGGTCCCAGTACGGACCCCTGAGGGACTCCACTCGTCACTGGTCTCCATCCGGACATTGAGCCGTTGACCACTATGCTTTGGCTGTGACCATCCAGCAATTCCTTATCCACCGAATGGTCCACCCATCAAATCCATGGCTCTCCAATTTAGAGAGAAGGATGTTGTGGGGGACCATGTCAAAGGCTTTAAAAAATCCAGATAGATGACATCCATTGGTTTTCCCTTGTCCACCCTTGTTGTTACGCCATCATAGAAAGCCACTAGGTTGGTCAGGCAGGACTTGCCCTTGGTGAAGCCATGCTGGCTGTCTCGAATCACCTCCCTGGCCTCCATGTGCCTTAGCACATCTTCTAGGAGGATCTGTTCCATGATCTTCCCAGGCACAGAGGTGAGGCTGACAGGTCGGTAGTTCCCAGGGTCTTCCTTTCTACCCTTTTTGAAAAGGGGCACAATGTTTCCCTTTTTCCAGTCACTGGGGACTTCCCCTGACTGCCATGACTTTTCAAATATCATGGAGAGTGGCTTGGCAACTACATCAGCCAGTTCCCTCAGGACTCTGGGATGCATCTCATCAGGTCCCATGGACTTCTGTACGTTTCGGTTCCTCAGGAGGTCCCGAACCTGGTCTTCACTTAGAGCTGGAGGGATTTTACCCTCCTGGTCTCCTTCACGCCATCCATCGACTCGGGAGGGGTGAGGAGAGAGGTTGCCAGGGAAGACTGAGGCAAAAAAGTTGTTGAGTACCTCAGCTTTCTCCTCATCTGCTGTTACCAGTTTGCCGGTCTCACTCGTGAGCGAGGGTACGCTTTCTTTGACCGTCTTTTACCGGCTGACATACCTGTAGAAGCCCTTCTTGTTATTTTTCGCATCCCTTGCCAAGTTCAGCTCCAGCTGTGCCTTGGCCTTCCTGACCCCATCCCTACACAACTGGGCAGCTTCCCTATACTCTTGCCAGGAAGCCAGTCCCTGCTTCCACTGCCTGTGCAGTTCCCTCTTCTTCCTTAGTTTGACCAGCATCTCTTGTCTCAGCCATGCCGGTCTCTTCCCTTCTCTGCTCGACTTCTTCCACTTGGGGATCGAGAGCTCTTGCGCTCTGTGGAATACATCCTTAAAGACCTGCCAGCTCTGTTCTGTTCCCCTGTCCCTGAGGACCATTTCCCAGGGAGTCGTTCTGACTATCTCCTTGAAGAGCTGGAAATTTGCCCTCCTAAAATTTAGAGTCCTGACTATGCTCTTCGTTATTCCCATTTCCCTCAGCAGCGTTAGTTCCACCAGCGCGTGGTCACTGCAGCCCAGGCTGCCTCCGATCTTGACATCCCCAACGAGCTCACTCGCACTGGTGACCACCAGGTCTGGTATCGCATCCCCTCGGATACGGGTTGCTTATTACCTGGCTTAAGAAGTTGACCTCAATGCATTCTAGGAATCTGCTGGATTGCCTACAGCTTGCCGTGTTGCTTTTCCAGCAGATGTCGGGGTGGTTGAAGTCCCCCAGTAGGACGAGAGCCTGCGAGCGCAAAGCCTCCTGGAGTTGGAGGAAGAACGCTTCGTCTGTCAGCTCCTCTTGATCTGGCGGCCTGTAGTAGACACCAACCACTAAGTTCCCTTTGTTGCCTCTCTCTCCGATTCTTACCCATAAGCTTTCGACCTGCTCGTGGTTATTCTTCAGGGACAGCTCTTCACTCTGTAGAGTTCAAGGGGGATTGTTCTTGTACCTTCTTACATTAGGAGGAACAATAGCGTTACTAACATGCATCTTTGTAGATGTCCTGATCCCTTGAGAGCAGGGAGCGAAAGACACAGGGAGAATGATCTCCCTCTTCTGTCTAACAATATTTTGACATGGCACCCAAGGGAGCCGGGAAGGTTACCCGACTCCATGGAACTCTAACGTCCATCTGGGATGAATGGAAAGAACTCTGAGAGCTGCAAATCCAACCGGCTGCTGGGTGTGTGCTCCGTTCCCGGAACGTGCAGGACAAGGGATCCCCTTGGGTGGGATCCCGATTCCAGCAAATATTTCTTCACAGGAGCTGTGGAAGGACATAGACCAGAGTGGATGAAACTTGACGGATTAAGATGAAATTTGTCAACAAAGTAACATTTTACACGCAATTCAAAAGGATGACCCTTGTTTGGGGACTGAAGAGACCTGGGAATGGCTACGCTCTGGGGTCCCCAATTTACATAGAATCACAGAACGGTAAGGGTTGGAAGGGACCTTGAAGATCATCTAGTTCCAACCCCCCTGCTATGAGCAGGGACATCTTCCACTAGACCAGGTTGCTACATATGTGCAGAAAGAAATTACTGAGCTTAGTACTGATCGAATTAATTATTTTTGTATGTTTATGTGATACTACAATGTACCTGCAAGTGTTGCTCTGCATGAACTGACTGATCTGTGGAGAAGGTGAGACTTATCCAAGGAATACTCTTAGACAGTCTCAAAAGTGGGCATGGTGGTCAGTTGAACTCAGCACTATACAAGTAAGCACAGAAGGTCAGTCTGACCCAATTATTGAACTTGAACGTGTAGTCTGGGATGAACAGAAGGCCAAGATTTCATCAAGTGGCTGATGCGGAGCCTCTAATCAGGAGCCTCTGTCCTTGGGAACGAAGTGTGTCTTGGAAGAACATGTAAGCTAGCTAAGATGGTTTTGAACGGTTTGGAGCCGCCATCAGAAGAATGATAAAGAGTGGCCATGAACAAACTATCCTCATTCTAATACTACTAATCCCACGCCCTGAGCTGGTGACCGCGGCCCAAGCAGAGACTCTTATTTACCGAGCATGCCAAGTAGATTGTAGGAGTGCTGTATTTTTAAACCGAAGTGAGAAGAGGACTGAGCAGTCCTGGTTAGGAGGGTATGGCTAATAGGCAGAACTGACATTTTGAACTGTATAAATGTGCAATGTGATTGTCCACTGCTCTCCCCTCATCTACCCGGTCGGTCGTGCTATCACCGAAGGCTATCGGGTTGCTCAAGCATGATTTCCCCTTGGTGAATCCGTGATGACTACTCCCGATAACCTTCTTTTCCTGCACTTGCTTACAGATGACATCCCGAATGAGCTGCTCCGTCACCTTTGCAGGGATGGAGGTGAGGCTGACTGGCGTGTAGTTCCCTGGTTCGTCCTTCTCGCACTTTTTGAAGACGGGAGTGACACTGGCTTTCCTGCAGTCCTCAGGCATTTCTCGTGTTCTCCAGGCCCTTTCAAGGATGATGGAGAGTGGCTTAGCAATGCCATCTTCCAGCTCCCTCAGTACTTGTGGGTGCATCCCGTCAGGGCCCGTGGATTTGTGGGTGTCTCATTTGCTAAGGTGATCTCTAACCTGATCCTCCCTGACCAAGGGAAGGTCTTCCTTTCTCCAGGCTTCCTCTCGGGCCTCCATGGACTGGGATTCCTGAGGGCCAGCCTTAGGAGTAAAGAATGAAGCAAAGAAGGCTTTCAGCACTTCTACCTTCTCTGTATCCTCTGTCAGCAAGGCACCCACCTCATTCAGCAGCGGCCCCAGTTTCCCTAGTCTTCCTTTTCTCTTGGTGGACTTGAAGAAGCCCTTCTTGTTGTCTTGGACATCCCTTGCCAGACTTGATTCCCGATGGACCTTGGCCTTTCTCGTTGCTTCCGTGCATGCTCTGACTATGTTCCTGTATTCTTCCCAAGTGGCCTGACCCTCCACTGGCCTCCCCACCGCTCTGCAGGAGCCTCCTGGACTGTGTGTGCCTGGCTGTGTGGTCTTTCCAGCAGCTCTCGAGGTGGTTGAGGTCCCCCATGAGGACCAGGGCCCTTGATGGGGAGGCTGCTTTGAGCTGGCTGCAGAAGGCCTCATCGCCTTCCTCTTCCTGGCCAGGTGGCCTGTGGTGAACACCTGCAGCAGTGTCAGCTGTATGAGCCTGTCCCTTGATGCTGACCCGTCAGCTCTCCAGTCATTCTTCACCCACGCCCAGGCAGGGCTTGACACATTCCAGCTGCTCCCTCACACACAGAGCAACTCCCCGCCCGGCCTTGCTGGCCGTAGCCATCCATGACAGCACTGCAGCCCTGCGAGCTGTCCCACCACGTGTGTCACTGCACTGGGATCGTGGCCCTGCGGCCGCACCGATCTCTGGTTGTTGCTGTTCATTCCCCACGCTGCGTGTGTGGGTGTAGAGGGGTTTGCGAGAGGTGATGGAGCGTGCAGGTCTCCCTGGAGGGGTGCAAGAGGATCCGCCATGGCCATACCCATCCTTGAGGTGGTTGGCCTTCTGCTTCTCAGCTTGGGGGGCAGCTGAGGAGCATTTGTCACCGTTCTGGTTGGCCTGGCTCATTCCCCAGTTGGATGCGATGGCTGGGGCACTGGGACGTCGGACCCTGCCCCCCGAGTCCCTCAGCGGAAAGCTGCCACACCAAGCTCCCCCTTGAAGCGGGGAGTCCTGGCCAGAGGCTGATGGCAGCACATCTCGTCGTTTTCTCGGCAGCCTTCAGAGTGCGTTGGGCGCGGGTCCTGGCACGGGCTCACCCCGGGACGTGCCCAGCCAGAGCTCGTGGCAGCGCAGCCGTGTCCTAGCAGCCCCCCATCCAGAGCCGCACAGGGGCGAATTCCACCCGCCGTGGCCGTAGCCGGCCTGGAGGACATCGGCAGTGCTGGGGTCGGCTTGCTGGCTGCTGGTGGGCCAAGGACGGAGCGAAGGAGGTGGCCCTCGCCCCGCGGAGCTGTCCCCAGGGCCCGGCCCTTGTGCAGCTTGGAGGTGGCGGAGCCAGCAGGCCTCCCTGCGGTGCCCCCCGGAGCTGCCCAGGGCTGGGCGCTGGGGCGAGTGGACGGAGGGGATCTGCTGGTGACGCATCTGTGCCGACTCCTGGAAGAGCCGCTGCTGGCGGCAGCGCTCTGCCCCGCGCCCTGCCCAGCCGTGGCGTCTGGTGTGGAAGCCCAGCAGTGTGTTGACTGCGCCTCGAGGGCAGCGTGAGAACTCCCCGAGGCTCCCCAGGAAGCTGCAGCCCCTTCAGGGGTCGTCCCCATCCCCCGCTGCGCAGCCGGCACCGGAACTCCCGTCCGTGTCACAGAGGTGTGATGTCACGGCCCGTGTTCCAGCCGCGACGGCCAGCGCCTGGCGACGAGCACAACGCAGCCCTGCTCCCCTGCTCCAGACACAGCCCTCCTGCTGGCGCAGCCCTGCTCCTCTGCTCGCAGCGGATTCTTTCTCCCCTTTCTCCCGACCCAGCCTTTCTCCTCTGCTCCAGGCGGTTCCTTTCTCCCCTGCTCCAGACCCATCCTTTCTCCCGACCCAGCCCTTCTCCCCGGATCCCAGCGCGTCGCTGCCCGTCTCGCCGGTGCCATCTCGGTGCCATCATGGAGCACTGGCGGAAGACGGTGTTTGTGCTGCCGCAGGTACAGCCGGGCTGCAGGGAGCTTGGCTCGCCCTGTCCAGCCAGCCCTGCGAGGCCCCGGGCTGGGAGAAGCCCTTCTGGCTGCTGCTGCCCTGCTGCAATGGAGCATCCCTGCCTGGGGGGACCCGTCCCCGGGCTGGTGCCGCAGGGATGCTCGGCGGGAGCAGCCGGGTGCTGCCCAGAGCCTGAGCCGGTGCCTCCTCTGCCCCTTCCCAGGCTGGAGCCATCGGAGCCAAGGCTCACCGGCCCAGCATCAAGATGCTGAAAAGCCGCCTGCGCAGAGTAAGGAGCTGCTGGGCGCCGAGGCGGGCGCGGGGCCGGGGTGCGTGGCCGGGGCCCGCGGGGCAGGGAGCGGGGCCGCTCACCCCTGCCCTCTCTGCTGCGGCAGGTCTGGAGGATGCTGCCGCTGCCCAAGCTGCTGAAGCGCATGAAGCGCAGGATCCTGCGGCTGCAGGCCATGGCCCGGGAGGAGTGGTGGGTGCTGGTGGCGAGGGAGCTGCCCAGCTGCGGCCGGCTGCTGCTGGGGCCGTGCCCGGGCGGGGAGAGGGGCAGGGGTGCCGAGACCCCCGTCCCACGGGTGCGCTCGGCTGGCCAGGGCAGGACCAACGCACTTCTCTGCTTGGCTCTTGGCGTAGGATGTACGAATACATGCTGCTGGTGGAGGAGGAGGAGGAAGACGAAGTGGATGAGGACAGCGAGATAGACTGGGATGCGGTTGAGGCTGTGGAAATGGACATGGAGATGGAGATGGAGATGGACCCACCAGCAGTGGAACAGGCACGTGCTCCCCATGCACTGCCCGCAGTCGGTGGCTTCACCAGCTGCCGGGCTGGGTCTGGGTCTGGGGTGGGGGGTCCCCGCTGCAGGGACCCGGCACCCCGTCCCCTCATCCTGGCGGCACAACTGCCAGCGCCGCGCTGCCTTGAGCACCCGTGGGGTGTTGGGGAGGGGGCGATTCCGTGGGGCTGGGCAACCACCGCCTGACCCCGAGCCCAGGGGGCTCAGCGCTGGCGGCAGAGTCCCGCTCTGCCCCGCGTGTCCCAGGGCTCTGCACACGCAGGGCCCGCAGGACGCAGCCCAGCCCGAAGCAGCTGCTGCCGCGGAGCCGGCCGGGGAGCCCCAGCTCTGCGCGGCGAGGGGCTGCGCGGTAGCCAGACGGCCGCGCCGCTTGCGTGTCCTCCAGGGCTGGCGGAGGTGCGGGGCCTGGTGGTGCGGGAGCTGAGCCGCGGAGGAAGATGCGGTGTTTGTTGTTTGTTGTTTGCTGTGTTGTTTCTCTGTCAATAAATGGATTTGTCGGTGCTGTCTCGGCCCCAGGCTGTCTGTCGGAGCCTGGCATTCTCTGCGGCCGTCGAGGGGCAAGGCGCCCAGGCCTGGGGGCTCTGCAGCCGCAGCCGCTGCGGGCCCTGCTCGGTGCCCTGCGCCGCTGCAGCCTGTGCCAGCGAGAGCGCTGGAAGTGGGGGTGCACGAAGGGAGCCCCAGCCCGCAGCAAGGCGGCCCCGGCCCTGCCCGGCTTCCCGCTGCCGGCAGCGGCCGCGGCCCCCGTTCCCCCGTCGGGGCGAGGCGGGGAGCGGGCGCGGGGGGCTGCGGGGAGAGGGTGCTGGAGAAGGGGTGCGGCGGGGTCCCTGGGCGGGGGGGTGGCGGCTGCGGGGAGCCGCGGGACTGCGGGGCTGGGAGGTGCGGGGGTGCCGCCCGCAGGGAGCCGCGGTGGGGCCGGGGCTGTGGGGGGCAGGGGCCGGGGGGCCGCGGGTGCGGGCCCGGGGCTGCCCCGGGCGCTCGGGAGCCGTGGCCCCGCCCCCTCCCTCATTAGCGGCGCTCATTAGCGGCGGGCGGGGCGGGCGTGGGGGTGCGGGCAGCGGGCGCGGGGCTGGAGCCCGGGCGGAGCGGAGCGGAACGGAGCGGCGGGATGGGGCAGCGGCGGGGCACGGCCGTGCTGCTCCTCGGCCTGGGTAAGGCTGCCCGGGCGGGGGTCGGGCTGGGGGGGCCCGGGCGGGGGGCGATGCGATGCGATGCGATGCGATGCGATGCGGGGTCCCCTCCCCGCTGCCCGGGTGGGTGCCGCGCGTCTCTCCCCGGGGGGTCCTGGCTGCCGGTGCCGAGCCGGCCGTGCCCCCCCTCCCGTCCCCCCGGAGGGCGGTGGGCTCCGTGCCCCGAGGGCTGGGCGCTCACGCCGACCCCCTGGGCGGCTGGCAGGGCACCTGGCCGGGCTGCTGGCAGCGGGCACCGCCTGCGCCGACGTGTACCGAGGCTTCTCGGGCTGCGTCCTCAAGCTGGGGGAGAAGATGGCCACGGCCGAGGAGGCGGACGGCGTCGAGCTGCGGGGCTTGCGCCGAGTCTGCGGGTGAGTGCGGCCCCGGGAGGGCGAGAGCCGCGATGGAGCTGGGGCCCGAGGGGTGCCCGACTCTGCCGCTGCCCTCCTGGGTCCCGCTACTGCGTGCGCTCCCTCCGTCCATCCCTCCATCCATCCCCCTATCCATCCCTCCGTCCATCCCTCCCTCCGTCCGCCCATCTGGAGCTGGGAGCCGGCGTGGGGCTGGTGGCATCTCTGCTGTGTGCGTGATGCTGCCCCGGAGCCGGCCTGGGCAAGTCGCTTGCCGGCAGCCTGGCTGGCCGAGCAGAGGGAGGCTGTATGAACTGGAGGATGGTGAAAGATGGCCTGGAAATGGATCCTTAATATGTAGTACTTTATTACAATGAACGCTGTTTTGTAGTAGGCTGGAAAACTGAGACGAGGTGCTGGATGTTGATGCCTTTGTGGCTTTGTATGAAAAAGCAGATATCCAAATGATGTGCAATAAAATGAAAAGATATGGCATGCAATGGTGGCCAAAGGATAAACTGGACGTGGGGTTGGACGGCTGGAAAATGGGTCGTTGCAGTTTAATCCTGAATTGCAGTTGATGTTGTTTTGTTGTGGACTGGGGAAGTGTTGCTGCTGTTGTATGTTGATGCTCTGGTGGGTTTGTATAGAAATGCGAGTATTCCAAAGAAGTGTAAAGGAGAAGAAGTGTTGATGCCCCGTATGGAAGAGAGATGGCAAGCCGTACGTCAGCAGTGGCAGCCTGCTTCTGGGGCTGCTTCAGTTCTGCCTCTTCAGCTGTTTTGGTTTAGTGAAGCCAGGGAAGGCAGAGCATGGTGAGAGTGTGTTGGGCAAGTTGCTGTTCAGGGCTGCTGCAGTGATTTGATAATGAGTCTGTCTTGACTTTTACGCTCTGGTCCAAGGAATCTGAAGCAGCTAGGTGTTTTTCATTTTCTCCCCGGAGTAAACTTCAGTTCTGTTCTTTTGCCGCTTGTTGTGAGGAGGAGGAGGAGGAGGAGGGAGGTGGTAGTCTGTGGTGTTTGCACCTTGTGTACAGCATTTGGGCAATTGTAGGGGTACCAAAGGCAGGCTTTGAAAATTTGCGGTAGAGCTTTCTTTGGGTTTAGACCTTTGTTAGGAAAGTTGTGCAGCTTGTGTCCACAAGGCATCTCCTGGGTGAGTTTGGTATTTCTGTGTTGGAGTGGGGGGAAGAGAAGAAAGCCAGTCCCTGTCTGTTGTGCAGGGGATGAGCAGGAGGAAGAAACTGCAGAAAGCAGGATGGAGTAGGAAGAATGTCTCCATCTCAACTGATAGAAACAGCGTACAAAGTATGTAACAATTGGGCCCAAGGAGAGCAAAGGGAAAAACAAAAGGAGAAATGGAGACAGACAGCAGCAGGCGACATTACTCGCCGCAGCCGTTGGGAGGAACTGGGCGAGAGGCAGAGGAAGGACATGGGAGAAAGGAATGCCCAAAGACTGAAGAACAGCCCTGCCCCGTTCGGTGACGTACTTGCCAAGGAGGCAGAAGACTGGCAAGGGCAGCGTCCTTCTGTGACTGTACTGCAGTGTGCAGGTGGTGTGTGAACAGGGACCGCTTCCGAACAAGGATGCCCAAGAGCTGCCACTGGTCTGTTAAATTTCCTGGGACTTGCTGGATCCAGAGTGCACTGACAGAGCGCTGGGATTGTCTGAAAACATGCGAGTACACATACGGAGAGACTCACAGTCTGCCTTTGGGGTGATAGATGCCCGTGGAGCCGTATGGGAAGAAAGAGGCCTCTTGTCCTCCCCAGGAACTCCACTGAAGCAGGGAAAGGCAATTTTGGACTTTATTCCAGGCCGTTCTCCAGCCAGAGGCAGTGTCTGTAATGCACTGCAAAGCCCCTCAGAAAGGCCACAGAGACCTCGTCAGTGGCAATGGAAAGGCTGATGAGACAGCCAAAAGGGCAGCTTGGGCCGAGTCCTTGGGGGGGGCTTTGATGCCGACGGGAAGAGACTCATGTGGGGGCAGATGCGGACATAGCAGACATCCGACGATCTGCCACAGGACCAAGACTGCAAAATAGAGAAAAGCCGTCCTTCGGGACGAGTGAAAAGGGGACAAACTCCAGGGGAGTAGTGGCAAAAGGATTTCTCTGAATTACCCAGGTGCTACCAGTTTACATAGTGATTGGTATTGGTGGGAACCTTTTCTGGGTGGCCAGAGGCTTTCCCGTGCCGAGCCAGCCAAGCCAGGGAGGCAGTCAGAGTGCTGCTGAAAGAAACAATTCCAAGATTCGGTACCCCTGAAGGAACGGCCTCAGATAATGGGCCCCGCTTTTTTGCTAAAATTGTCCAGAGAGCTGCTAAGTTCTTGCAAAGTGATTGGGATTTACACGCTCCTTGGAGGCCGCAAACCAGTGGGAAGGTAGAACGGGTGAATCGAAGTTTAAAAAGACAGCTTTCAGGTTTATGCCAGGATACCCAAGAGAAGCGGACAGAGATTGTAGCTCTGGCAGTGTCAGGAGTCAGCATTGCTGCCAGAGCGAGGGAAGGGGTGAGTCCTTTTGAGGTTCTGGGTGGTCAACCGTATCCTGTAAACAAGCTGACGGGAAAGAGCGATCACATCCCTGTGGAAGGAGACCGGATCCCAACGGAGCGTCTGCTGTCGCGAGGGCGTCCTTTGTCTTCCCGTCCCAGGTCCCTGCCCGAGCAAGCGCCTGCTCCCCTGGGCGCTGCAGGGCGTGCCTTTCCTCCGGGAGAGCAGGTCTGCGTCCGGAGCTGGAAAGATGAACCTCTGAAAGAGCGCGGGGAGGGCCCGTGTTTGGTATTGCTGCTTGCCCCCACGGCTGTGGAAGGGGAAGGAACAGATTGTGGGATCCCCTACACGCGGGGGGAAAAACATCCCTGCGAAAGTAACTGGACGTCGAGAGGAACGGCACCATGGAACCTGCAGCTGACCCGGAATTGGATGAACGGTGCTTGGGCTGAGACAGAATCCATAGCTCTCACAGGTCGTGTTCATAGAATCATAGAAAGTTTTGGGTTGGAAGGGTCCCCTAGAGGTCATCTAGTCCAACCCCCCTGCAGCGAGCAGGGACACCGCTAACTAGATCAGGTTGCTCAGAGCCCTGTCCAACCTGGTCTTGAATGTTTGCTGGGATGGGGCCTCCACTTCCTGTCTGGGCAACCCGGTCCAGTGTTTCACAATTGTAAAGAATTTCTTCCTAATATCCAGCCTAAACCTACCCTGTTTTAGTTTAAAACCATTACCCCTTGTCCTGTCACTGTTGTCTCTACTAAAGATTGTCCCCATCTTTCCTATAGGCTCCTTTAAGTACTGAAAGGCTGCAATCAGGTCCCCTCTCAGCCTTCTCTTCTCCAGGCTGAACAAGCCCAACTCTCTCAGCCTGTCCTCATAGGAGAGGTGCTCCAGCCCTCGGATCATTTTTGTAGCCCTCCTTTGGACCCACTCCAATAGTTCCATGTCCTTCTTGTGCTGAGGGCTGCAGAGCTGAACGCAGTACTCCAGGTGAGGTCTCACCAGAGCAGAGTAGAGGGGCAGAATCACCTCTCTCGACCTGCTGGCCACGCTTCTCTTGATGCAGCCCAGGACACGGCTGGCCCTCTGGGCTGCCAGCGCACATTGCCGGCTCATGTCCAGCCTTTCGTCTGTCAGCACCCCCAAGTCCCTCTCAGCAGGGCTGCTCTCGATCCTTTCATCCCCCAGCCTGTATTGATAGCGGGGATTACCCCGACCCAGGTGTAGGACCTTGCACTTGGCCTTGTTGAACCTCACGAGGTTCACACAGGCCCACCTCTCCAGCTTGTCCAGGTCCCTCTGGATGGCATCCCATCCTTCTGGTGTATCAACCGTACCACTCAGCTTGGTGTCATCTGCAAACTTGCTGAGGGTACACTCGATGTCGCTGTCCATGTCATTGATAAATATATTGAACAGCACCGGTCCCAGTACGGACCCCTGAGGGACTCCACTCGTCACTGGTCTCCATCCGGACATTGAGCCGTTGACCACTATGCTTTGGCTGCGACCATCCAGCAATTCCTTATCCACTGAATGGTCCACCCATCAAATCCATGGCTCTCCAATTTAGAGAGAAGGATGTTGTGGGGGACCATGTCAAAGGCTTTAAAAAATCCAGATAGATGACATCCATTGGTTTTCCCTTGTCCACCCTTGTTGTTACGCCATCATAGAAAGCCACTAGGTTGGTCAGGCAGGACTTGCCCTTGGTGAAGCCATGCTGGCTGTCTCGAATCACCTCCCTGGCCTCCATGTGCCTTAGCACATCTTCTAGGAGGATCTGTTCCATGATCTTCCCAGGCACAGAGGTGAGGCTGACAGGTCGGTAGTTCCCAGGGTCTTCCTTTCTACCCTGTTTGAAAAGGGGCACAATGTTTCCCTTTTTCCAGTCACTGGGGACTTCCCCTGACTGCCATGACTTTTCAAATATCATGGAGAGTGCCTTGGCAACTACATCAGCCAGTTCCCTCAGGACTCTGGGATGCATCTCATCAGGTCCCATGGACTTCTGTACGTTTCGGTTCCTCAGGAGGTCCCGAACCTGGTCTTCACTTACAGCTGGAGGGATTTTACCCTCCTGGTCTCCTTCACGCCATCCATCGACTCGGGAGGGGTGAGGAGAGAGGTTGCCAGGGAAGACTGAGGCAAAAAAGTTGTTGAGTACCTCAGCTTTCTCCTCATCTGCTGTTACCAGTTTGCCGGTCTCACTCGTGAGCGAGGGTACGCTTTCTTTGACCGTCTTTTACCGGCTGACATACCTGTAGAAGCCCTTCTTGTTATTTTTCGCATCCCTTGCCAAGTTCAGCTCCAGCTGTGCCTTGGCCTTCCTGACCCCATCCCTACACAACCGGGCAGCTTCCCTATACTCTTGCCAGGAAGCCAGTCCCTGCTTCCACTGCCTGTGCAGTTCCCTCTTCTTCCTTAGTTTGACCAGCATCTCTTGTCTCAGCCATGCCGGTCTCTTCCCTTCTCTGCTCGACTTCTTCCACTTGGGGATCGAGAGCTCTTGCGCTCTGTGGAATACATCCTTAAAGACCTGCCAGCTCTGTTCTGTTCCCCTGTCCCTGAGGACCATTTCCCAGGGAGTCGTTCTGACTATCTCCTTGAAGAGCTGGAAATTTGCCCTCCTAAAATTTAGGGTCCTGACTATGCTCTTCGTTATTCCCATTTCCCTCAGCAGCGTTAGTTCCACCAGCGCGTGGTCACTGCAGCCCAGGCTGCCTCCGATCTTGACATCCCCAACGAGCTCACTCGCACTGGTGACCACCAGGTCTGGTATCGCATCCCCTCGGGTACGGGTTGCTTATTACCTGGCTTAAGAAGTTGACCTCAATGCATTCTAGGAATCTGCTGGATTGCCTACAGCTTGCCGTGTTGCTTTTCCAGCAGATGTCGGGGTGGTTGAAGTCCCCCAGTAGGACGAGAGCCTGCGAGCGCAAAGCCTCCTGGAGTTGGAGGAAGAACGCTTCGTCTGTCAGCTCCTCTTGATCTGGCGGCCTGTAGTAGACACCAACCACTAAGTTCCCTTTGTTGCCTCTCTCTCCGATTCTTACCCATAAGCTTTCGACCTGCTCGTGGTTATTCTTCAGGGACAGCTCTTCACTCTGTAGAGTTCAAGGGGGATTGTTCTTGTACCTTCTTACATTAGGAGGAACAATAGCGTTACTAACATGCATCTTTGTAGATGTCCTGATCCCTTGAGAGCAGGGAGCGAAAGACACAGGGAGAATGATCTCCCTCTTCTGTCTAACAATATTTTGACATGGCACCCAAGGGAGCCGGGAAGGTTACCCGACTCCATGGAACTCTAACGTCCATCTGGGATGAATGGAAAGAACTCTGAGAGCTGCAAATCCAACCGGCTGCTGGGTGTGTGCTCCGTTCCCGGAACGTGCAGGACAAGGGATCCCCTTGGGTGGGATCCCGATTCCAGCAAATATTTCTTCACAGGAGCTGTGGAAGGACATAGACCAGAGTGGATGAAACTTGACGGATTAAGATGAAATTTGTCAACAAAGTAACATTTTACACGCAATTCAAAAGGATGACCCTTGTTTGGGGACTGAAGAGACCTGGGAATGGCTACGCTCTGGGGTCCCCAATTTACATAGAATCACAGAATGGTAAGGGTTGGAAGGGACCTTGAAGATCATCTAGTTCCAACCCCCCTGCTATGAGCAGGGACATCTTCCACTAGACCAGGTTGCTACATATGTGCAGAAAGAAATTACTGAGCTTAGTACTGATCGAATTAATTATTTTTGTATGTTTATGTGATACTACAATGTACCTGCAAGTGTTGCTCTGCATGAACTGACTGATCTGTGGAGAAGGTGAGACTTATCCAAGGAATACTCTTAGACAGTCTCAAAAGTGGGCATGGTGGTCAGTTGAACTCAGCACTATACAAGTAAGCACAGAAGGTCAGTCTGACCCAATTATTGAACTTGAACGTGTAGTCTGGGATGAACAGAAGGCCAAGATTTCATCAAGTGGCTGATGCGGAGCCTCTAATCAGGAGCCTCTGTCCTTGGGAACGAAGTGTGTCTTGGAAGAACATGTAAGCTAGCTAAGATGGTTTTGAACGGTTTGGAGCCGCCATCAGAAGAATGATAAAGAGTGGCCATGAACAAACTATCCTCATTCTAATACTACTAATCCCACGCCCTGAGCTGGTGACCGCGGCCCAAGCAGAGACTCTTATTTACCGAGCACGCCAAGTAGATTGTAGGAGTGCTGTATTTTTAAACCGAAGTGAGAAGAGGACTGAGCAGTCCTGGTTAGGAGGGTATGGCTAATAGGCAGAACTGACATTTTGAACTGTATAAATGTGCAATGTGATTGTCCACTGCTCTCCCCTCATCTACCCGGTCGGTCGTGCTATCACCGAAGGCTATCGGGTTGCTCAAGCATGATTTCCCCTTGGTGAATCCGTGATGACTACTCCCGATAACCTTCTTTTCCTGCACTTGCTTACAGATGACATCCCGAATGAGCTGCTCCGTCACCTTTGCAGGGATGGAGGTGAGGCTGACTGGCGTGTAGTTCCCTGGTTCGTCCTTCTCGCACTTTTTGAAGACGGGAGTGACACTGGCTTTCCTGCAGTCCTCAGGCATTTCTCGTGTTCTCCAGGCCCTTTCAAGGATGATGGAGAGTGGCTTAGCAATGCCATCTTCCAGCTCCCTCAGTACTTGTGGGTGCATCCCGTCAGGGCCCGTGGATTTGTGGGTGTCTCATTTGCTAAGGTGATCTCTAACCTGATCCTCCCTGACCAAGGGAAGGTCTTCCTTTCTCCAGGCTTCCTCTCGGGCCTCCATGGACTGGGATTCCTGAGGGCCAGCCTTAGGAGTAAAGAATGAAGCAAAGAAGGCTTTCAGCACTTCTACCTTCTCTGTATCCTCTGTCAGCAAGGCACCCACCTCATTCAGCAGCGGCCCCAGTTTCCCTAGTCTTCCTTTTCTCTTGGTGGACTTGAAGAAGCCCTTCTTGTTGTCTTGGACATCCCTTGCCAGACTTGATTCCCGATGGACCTTGGCCTTTCTCGTTGCTTCCGTGCATGCTCTGACTATGTTCCTGTATTCTTCCCAAGTGGCCTGACCCTCCACTGGCCTCCCCACCGCTCTGCAGGAGCCTCCTGGACTGTGTGTGCCTGGCTGTGTGGTCTTTCCAGCAGCTCTCGAGGTGGTTGAGGTCCCCCATGAGGACCAGGGCCCTTGATGGGGAGGCTGCTTTGAGCTGGCTGCAGAAGGCCTCATCGCCTTCCTCTTCCTGGCCAGGTGGCCTGTGGTGAACACCTGCAGCAGTGTCAGCTGTATGAGCCTGTCCCTTGATGCTGACCCGTCAGCTCTCCAGTCATTCTTCACCCACGCCCAGGCAGGGCTTGACACATTCCAGCTGCTCCCTCACACACAGAGCAACTCCCCGCCCGGCCTTGCTGGCCGTAGCCATCCATGACAGCACTGCAGCCCTGCGAGCTGTCCCACCACGTGTGTCACTGCACTGGGATCGTGGCCCTGCGGCCGCACCGATCTCTGGTTGTTGCTGTTCATTCCCCACGCTGCGTGTGTGGGTGTAGAGGGGTTTGCGAGAGGTGATGGAGCGTGCAGGTCTCCCTGGAGGGGTGCAAGAGGATCCGCCATGGCCATACCCACCCTTGAGGTGGTTGGCCTTCTGCTTCTCAGCTTGGGGGGCAGCTGAGGAGCATTTGTCACCGTTCTGGTTGGCCTGGCTCATTCCCCAGTTGGATGCGATGGCTGGGGCACTGGGACGTCGGACCCTGCCCCCCGAGTCCCTCAGCGGAAAGCTGCCACACCAAGCTCCCCCTTGAAGCGGGGAGTCCTGGCCAGAGGCTGATGGCAGCACATCTCGTCGTTTTCTTGGCAGCCTTCAGAGTGCGTTGGGCGCGGGTCCTGGCACGGGCTCACCCCGGGACGTGCCCAGCCGGAGCTCGTGGCAGCGCAGCCGTGTCCTAGCAGCCCCCCATCCAGAGCCGCACAGGGGCGAATTCCACCCGCCGTGGCCGTAGCCGGCCTGGAGGACATCGGCAGTGCTGGGGTCGGCTTGCTGGCTGCTGGTGGGCCAAGGACGGAGCGAAGGAGGTGGCCCTCGCCCCGCGGAGCTGTCCCCAGGGCCCGGCCCTTGTGCAGCTTGGAGGTGGCGGAGCCAGCAGGCCTCCCTGCGAGGGAGGGGGCTTTGCCCTGGGGTGGGAGCGGCGAGAGCCCCAGCGTTGTCCTGCAGCCATGGTGGGACGGGAGCGCTCAGGGGCCGCCGCTGGGCAGCAGAGCTGGGCTGGGGGCTGGACCCACGGCCGGGCTGAGGTGCCCCCCGGAGCTGCCCAGGGCTGGGCGCTGGGGCGAGTGGACGGAGGGGATCTGCTGGTGACGCATCTGTGCCGACTCCTGGAAGAGCCGCTGCTGGCGGCAGCGCTCTGCCCCGCGCCCTGCCCAGCCGTGGCGTCTGGTGTGGAAGCCCAGCAGTGTGTTGACTGCGCCTCGAGGGCAGCGTGAGAACTCCCCGAGGCTCCCCAGGAAGCTGCAGCCCCTTCAGGGGTCGTCCCCATCCCCCGCTGCGCAGCCGGCACCGGAACTCCCGTCCGTGTCACAGAGGTGTGATGTCACGGCCCGTGTTCCAGCCGCGACGGCCAGCGCCCGGCGACGAGCACAACGCAGCCCTGCTCCCCTGCTCCAGACACAGCCCTCCTGCCGGCGCAGCCCTGCTCCTCTGCTCGCAGCGGATCTTTCTCCCCTTTCTCCCGACCCAGCCTTTCTCCTCTGCTCCAGGCGGTTCCTTTCTCCCCTGCTCCAGACCCATCCTTTCTCCCGACCCAGCCCTTCTCCCCGGATCCCAGCGCGTCGCTGCCCGTCTCGCCGGTGCCATCTCGGTGCCATCATGGAGCACTGGCGGAAGACGGTGTTTGTGCTGCCGCAGGTACAGCCGGGCTGCAGGGAGCTTGGCTCGCCCTGTCCAGCCAGCCCTGCGAGGCCCCGGGCTGGGAGAAGCCCTTCTGGCTGCTGCTGCCCTGCTGCAATGGAGCATCCCTGCCTGGGGGGACCCGTCCCCGGGCTGGTGCCGCAGGGATGCTCGGCGGGAGCAGCCGGGTGCTGCCCAGAGCCTGAGCCGGTGCCTCCTCTGCCCCTTCCCAGGCTGGAGCCATCGGAGCCAAGGCTCACCGGCCCAGCATCAAGATGCTGAAAAGCCGCCTGCGCAGAGTAAGGAGCTGCTGGGCGCCGAGGCGGGCGCGGGGCCGGGGTGCGTGGCCGGGGCCCGCGGGGCAGGGAGCGGGGCCGCTCACCCCTGCCCTCTCTGCTGCGGCAGGTCTGGAGGATGCTGCCGCTGCCCAAGCTGCTGAAGCGCATGAAGCGCAGGATCCTGCGGCTGCAGGCCATGGCCCGGGAGGAGTGGTGGGTGCTGGTGGCGAGGGAGCTGCCCAGCTGCGGCCGGCTGCTGCTGGGGCCGTGCCCGGGCGGGGAGAGGGGCAGGGGTGCCGAGACCCCCGTCCCACGGGTGCGCTCGGCTGGCCAGGGCAGGACCAACGCACTTCTCTGCTTGGCTCTTGGCGTAGGATGTACGAGTACATGCTGCTGGTGGAGGAGGAGGAGGAAGACGAAGTGGATGAGGACAGCGAGATAGACTGGGATGCGGTTGAGGCTGTGGAAATGGACATGGAGATGGAGATGGAGATGGAGATGGACCCACCAGCAGTGGAACAGGCACGTGCTCCCCATGCACTGCCCGCAGTCGGTGGCTTCACCAGCTGCCGGGCTGGGTCTGGGTCTGGGGTGGGGGGTCCCCGCTGCAGGGACCCGGCACCCCGTCCCCTCATCCTGGCGGCACAACTGCCAGCGCCGCGCTGCCTTGAACACCCGTGGGGTGTTGGGGAGGGGGCGATTCCGTGGGGCTGGGCAACCACCGCCTGACCCCGAGCCCAGGGGGCTCAGCGCTGGCGGCAGAGTCCCGCTCTGCCCCGCGTGTCCCAGGGCTCTGCACACGCAGGGCCCGCAGGACGCAGCCCAGCCCGAAGCAGCTGCTGCCGCGGAGCCGGCCGGGGAGCCCCAGCTCTGCGCGGCGAGGGGCTGCGCGGTAGCCAGACGGCCGCGCCGCTTGCGTGTCCTCCAGGGCTGGCGGAGGTGCGGGGCCTGGTGGTGCGGGAGCTGAGCCGCGGAGGAAGATGCGGTGTTTGTTGTTTGTTGTGTTGTTTCTCTGTCAATAAATGGATTTGTCGGTGCTGTCTCGGCCCCAGGCTGTCTGTCGGAGCCTGGCATTCTCTGCGGCCGTCGAGGGGCAAGGCGCCCAGGCCTGGGGGCTCTGCAGCCGCAGCCGCTGCGGGCCCTGCTCGGTGCCCTGCGCCGCTGCAGCCTGTGCCAGCGAGAGCGCTGGAAGTGGGGGTGCACGAAGGGAGCCCCAGCCCGCAGCAAGGCGGCCCCGGCCCTGCCCGGCTTCCCGCTGCCGGCAGCGGCCGCGGCCCCCGTTCCCCCGTCGGGGCGAGGCGGGGAGCGGGCGCGGGGGGCTGCGGGGAGAGGGTGCTGGAGAAGGGGTGCGGCGGGGTCCCTGGGCGGGGGGGTGGCGGCTGCGGGGAGCCGCGGGACTGCGGGGCTGGGAGGTGCGGGGGTGCCGCCCGCAGGGAGCCGCGGTGGGGCCGGGGCTGTGGCGGGCAGGGGCCGGGGGGCCGCGGGTGCGGGCCCGGGGCTGCCCCGGGCGCTCGGGAGCCGCGGCCCCGCCCCCTCCCTCATTAGCGGCGCTCATTAGCGGCGGGCGGGGCGGGCGTGGGGGTGCGGGCAGCGGGCGCGGGGCTGGAGCCCGGGCGGAGCGGAACGGAGCGGCACGGAGCGGCGGGATGGGGCAGCGGCGGGGCACGGCCGTGCTGCTCCTCGGCCTGGGTAAGGCTGCCCGGGCGGGGGTCGGGCTGGGGGGGCCCGGGCGGAGGGCGATGCGATGCGATGCGATGCGGGGTCCCCTCCCCGCTGCCCGGGTGGGTGCCGCGCGTCTCTCCCCGGGGGGTCCTGGCTGCCGGTGCCGAGCCGGCCGTGCCCCCCCTCCCGTCCCCCCGGAGGGCGGTGGGCTCCGTGCCCCGAGGGCTGGGCGCTCACGCCGACCCCCTGGGCGGCTGGCAGGGCACCTGGCCGGGCTGCTGGCAGCGGGCACCGCCTGCGCCGACGTGTACCGAGGCTTCTCGGGCTGCGTCCTCAAGCTGGGGGAGAAGATGGCCACGGCCGAGGAGGCGGACGGCGTCGAGCTGCGGGGCTTGCGCCGAGTCTGCGGGTGAGTGCGGCCCCGGGAGGGCGAGAGCCGCGATGGAGCTGGGGCCCGAGGGGTGCCCGACTCTGCCGCTGCCCTCCTGGGTCCCGCTACTGCGTGCGCTCCCTCCGTCCATCCCTCCATCCATCCCCCTATCCATCCCTCCGTCCATCCCTCCCTCCATCCGCCCATCTGGAGCTGGGAGCCGGCGTGGGGCTGGTGGCATCTCTGCTGTGTGCGTGATGCTGCCCCGGAGCCGGCCTGGGCAAGTCGCTTGCCGGCAGCCTGGCTGGCCGAGCAGAGGGAGGCTGTATGAACTGGAGGATGGTGAAAGATGGCCTGGAAATGGATCCTTAATATGTAGTACTTTATTACAATGAACGCTGTTTTGTAGTAGGCTGGAAAACTGAGACGAGGTGCTGGATGTTGATGCCTTTGTGGCTTTGTATGAAAAAGCAGATATCCAAATGATGTGCAATAAAATGAAAAGATATGGCATGCAATGGTGGCCAAAGGATAAACTGGACGTGGGGTTGGACGGCTGGAAAATGGGTCGTTGCAGTTTAATCCTGAATTGCAGTTGATGTTGTTTTGTTGTGGACTGGGGAAGTGTTGCTGCTGTTGTATGTTGATGCTCTGGTGGGTTTGTATAGAAATGCGAGTATTCCAAAGAAGTGTAAAGGAGAAGAAGTGTTGATGCCCCGTATGGAAGAGAGATGGCAAGCCGTACGTCAGCAGTGGCAGCCTGCTTCTGGGGCTGCTTCAGTTCTGCCTCTTCAGCTGTTTTGGTTTAGTGAAGCCAGGGAAGGCAGAGCATGGTGAGAGTGTGTTGGGCAAGTTGCTGTTCAGGGCTGCTGCAGTGATTTGATAATGAGTCTGTCTTGACTTTTACGCTCTGGTCCAAGGAGTCTGAAGCAGCTAGGTGTTTTTCATTTTCTCCCCGGAGTAAACTTCAGTTCTGTTCTTTTGCCGCTTGTTGTGAGGAGGAGGAGGAGGAGGGAGGTGGTAGTCTGTGGTGTTTGCACCTTGTGTACAGCATTTGGGCAATTGTAGGGGTACCAAAGGCAGGCTTTGAAAATTTGCGGTAGAGCTTTCTTTGGGTTTAGACCTTTGTTAGGAAAGTTGTGCAGCTTGTGTCCACAAGGCATCTCCTGGGTGAGTTTGGTATTTCTGTGTTGGAGTGGGGGGAAGAGAAGAAAGCCAGTCCCTGTCTGTTGTGCAGGGGATGAGCAGGAGGAAGAAACTGCAGAAAGCAGGATGGAGTAGGAAGAATGTCTCCATCTCAACTGATAGAAACAGCGTACAAAGTATGTAACAATTGGGCCGAAGGAGAGCAAAGGGAAAAACAAAAGGAGAAATGGAGACAGACAGCAGCAGGCGACATTACTCGCCGCAGCCGTTGGGAGGAACTGGGCGAGAGGCAGAGGAAGGACATGGGAGAAAGGAATGCCCAAAGACTGAAGAACAGCCCTGCCCCGTTCGGTGACGTACTTGCCAAGGAGGCAGAAGACTGGCAAGGGCAGCGTCCTTCTGTGACTGTACTGCAGTGTGCAGGTGGTGTGTGAACAGGGACCGCTTCCGAACAAGGACGCCCAAGAGCTGCCACTGGTCTGTTAAATTTCCTGGGACTTGCTGGATCCAGAGTGCACTGACAGAGCGCTGGGATTGTCTGAAAACATGCGAGTACACGTACGGAGAGACTCACAGTCTGCCTTTGGGGTGATAGATGCCCGTGGAGCCGTATGGGAAGAAAGAGGCCTCTTGTCCTCCCCAGGAACTCCACTGAAGCAGGGAAAGGCAATTTTGGACTTTATTCCAGGCCGTTCTCCAGCCAGAGGCAGTGTCTGTAATGCACTGCAAAGCCCCTCAGAAAGGCCACAGAGACCTCGTCAGTGGCAATGGAAAGGCTGATGAGACAGCCAAAAGGGCAGCTTGGGCCGAGTCCTTGGGGGGGGCTTTGATGCCGACGGGAAGAGACTCATGTGGGGGCAGATGCGGACATAGCAGACATCCGACGATCTGCCACAGGACCAAGACTGCAAAATAGAGAAAAGCCGTCCTTCGGGACGAGTGAAAAGGGGACAAACTCCAGGGGAGTAGTGGCAAAAGGATTTCTCTGAATTACCCAGGTGCTACCAGTTTACATAGTGATTGGTATTGGTGGGAACCTTTTCTGGGTGGCCAGAGGCTTTCCCGTGCCGAGCCAGCCAAGCCAGGGAGGCAGTCAGAGTGCTGCTGAAAGAAACAATTCCAAGATTCGGTACCCCTGAAGGAACGGCCTCAGATAATGGGCCCCGCTTTTTTGCTAAAATTGTCCAGAGAGCTGCTAAGTTCTTGCAAAGTGATTGGGATTTACACGCTCCTTGGAGGCCGCAAACCAGTGGGAAGGTAGAACGGGTGAATCGAAGTTTAAAAAGACAGCTTTCAGGTTTATGCCAGGATACCCAAGAGAAGCGGACAGAGATTGTAGCTCTGGCAGTGTCAGGAGTCAGCATTGCTGCCAGAGCGAGGGAAGGGGTGAGTCCTTTTGAGGTTCTGGGTGGTCAACCGTATCCTGTAAACAAGCTGACGGGAAAGAGCGATCACATCCCTGTGGAAGGAGACCGGATCCCAACGGAGCGTCTGCTGTCGCGAGGGCGTCCTTTGTCTTCCCGTCCCAGGTCCCTGCCCGAGCAAGCGCCTGCTCCCCTGGGCGCTGCAGGGCGTGCCTTTCCTCCGGGAGAGCAGGTCTGCGTCCGGAGCTGGAAAGATGAACCTCTGAAAGAGCGCGGGGAGGGCCCGTGTTTGGTATTGCTGCTTGCCCCCACGGCTGTGGAAGGGGAAGGAACAGATTGTGGGATCCCCTACACGCGGGGGGAAAAACATCCCTGCGAAAGTAACTGGACGTCGAGAGGAACGGCACCATGGAACCTGCAGCTGACCCGGAATTGGATGAACGGTGCTTGGGCTGAGACAGAATCCATAGCTCTCACAGGTCGTGTTCATAGAATCATAGAAAGTTTTGGGTTGGAAGGGTCCCCTAGAGGTCATCTAGTCCAACCCCCCTGCAGCGAGCAGGGACACTGCTAACTAGATCAGGTTGCTCAGAGCCCTGTCCAACCTGGTCTTGAATGTTTGCTGGGATGGGGCCTCCACTTCCTGTCTGGGCAACCCGGTCCAGTGTTTCACAATTGTAAAGAATTTCTTCCTAATATCCAGCCTAAACCTACCCTGTTTTAGTTTAAAACCATTACCCCTTGTCCTGTCACTGTTGTCTCTACTAAAAAGATTGTCCCCATCTTTCCTATAGGCTCCCTTTAAGTACTGAAAGGCTGCAATCAGGTCCCCTCTCAGCCTTCTCTTCTCCAGGCTGAACAAGCCCAACTCTCTCAGCCTGTCCTCATAGGAGAGGTGCTCCAGCCCTCGGATCATTTTTGTAGCCCTCCTTTGGACCCACTCCAACAGTTCCATGTCCTTCTTGTGCTGAGGGCTGCAGAGCTGAACGCAGTACTCCAGGTGAGGTCTCACCAGAGCAGAGTAGAGGGGCAGAATCACCTCTCTTGACCTGCTGGCCACGCTTCTCTTGATGCAGCCCAGGACACGGTTGGCCCTCTGGGCTGCCAGCACACATTGCCGGCTCATGTCCAGCCTTTCGTCTGTCAGCACCCCCAAGTCCCTCAGCAGGGCTGCTCTCGATCCTTTCATCCCCCAGCCTGTATTGATAGCGGGGATTACCCTGACCCAGGTGTAGGACCTTGCACTTGGCCTTGTTGAACCTCACGAGGTTCACAAAGGCCCACCTCTCCAGCTTGTCCAGGTCCCTCTGGATGGCATCCCATCCTTCTGGTGTATCAACCGTACCACTCAGCTTGGTGTCATCTGCAAACTTGCTGAGGGTACACTCGATGTCGCTGTCCATGTCATTGATAAATATATTGAACAGCACCGGTCCCAGTACGGACCCCTGAGGGACTCCACTCGTCACTGGTCTCCATCCGGACATTGAGCCGTTGACCACTATGCTTTGGCTGTGACCATCCAGCAATTCCTTATCCACCGAATGGTCCACCCATCAAATCCATGGCTCTCCAATTTAGAGAGAAGGATGTTGTGGGGGACCATGTCAAAGGCTTTAAAAAATCCAGATAGATGACATCCATTGGTTTTCCCTTGTCCACCCTTGTTGTTACGCCATCATAGAAAGCCACTAGGTTGGTCAGGCAGGACTTGCCCTTGGTGAAGCCATGCTGGCTGTCTCGAATCACCTCCCTGGCCTCCAAGTGCCTTAGCACATCTTCTAGGAGGATCTGTTCCATGATCTTCCCAGGCACAGAGGTGAGGCTGACAGGTCGGTAGTTCCCAGGGTCTTCCTTTCTACCCTTTTTGAAAAGGGGCACAATGTTTCCCTTTTTCCAGTCACTGGGGACTTCCCCTGACTGCCATGACTTTTCAAATATCATGGAGAGTGCCTTGGCAACTACATCAGCCAGTTCCCTCAGGACTCTGGGATGCATCTCATCAGGTCCCATGGACTTCTGTACGTTTCGGTTCCTCAGGAGGTCCCGAACCTGGTCTTCACTTAGAGCTGGAGGGATTTTACCCTCCTGGTCTCCTTCACGCCATCCATCGACTCGGGAGGGGTGAGGAGAGAGGTTGCCAGGGAAGACTGAGGCAAAAAAGTTGTTGAGTACCTCAGCTTTCTCCTCATCTGCTGTTACCAGTTTGCCGGTCTCACTCGTGAGCGAGGGTACGCTTTCTTTGACCGTCTTTTACCGGCTGACATACCTGTAGAAGCCCTTCTTGTTATTTTTCGCATCCCTTGCCAAGTTCAGCTCCAGCTGTGCCTTGGCCTTCCTGACCCCATCCCTACACAACCGGGCAGCTTCCCTATACTCTTGCCAGGAAGCCAGTCCCTGCTTCCACTGCCTGTGCAGTTCCCTCTTCTTCCTTAGTTTGACCAGCATCTCTTGTCTCAGCCATGCCGGTCTCTTCCCTTCTCTGCTCGACTTCTTCCACTTGGGGATCGAGAGCTCTTGCGCTCTGTGGAATACATCCTTAAAGACCTGCCAGCTCTGTTCTGTTCCCCTGTCCCTGAGGACCATTTCCCAGGGAGTCGTTCTGACTATCTCCTTGAAGAGCTGGAAATTTGCCCTCCTAAAATTTAGGGTCCTGACTATGCTCTTCGTTATTCCCATTTCCCTCAGCAGCGTTAGTTCCACCAGCGCGTGGTCACTGCAGCCCAGGCTGCCTCCGATCTTGACATCCCCAACGAGCTCACTCGCATGGTGACCACCAGGTCTGGTATCGCATCCCCTCGGGTAGGGGTGCTTATTACCTGGCTTAAGAAGTTGACCTCAATGCATTCTAGGAATCTGCTGGATTGCCTACAGCTTGCCGTGTTGCTTTTCCAGCAGATGTCGGGGTGGTTGAAGTCCCCCAGTAGGACGAGAGCCTGCGAGCGCAAAGCCTCCTGGAGTTGGAGGAAGAACGCTTCGTCTGTCAGCTCCTCTTGATCTGGCGGCCTGTAGTAGACACCAACCACTAAGTTCCCTTTGTTGCCTCTCTCTCCGATTCTTACCCATAAGCTTTCGACCTGCTCGTGGTTATTCTTCAGGGACAGCTCTTCACTCTGTAGAGTTCAAGGGGGATTGTTCTTGTATCTTCTTACATTAGGAGGAACAATAGCGCTACTAACATGCATCTTTGTAGATGTCCTGATCCCTTGAGAGCAGGGAGCGAAAGACACAGGGAGAATGATCTCCCTCTTCTGTCTAACAATATTTTGACATGGCACCCAAGGGAGCCGGGAAGGTTACCCGACTCCATGGAACTCTAACGTCCATCTGGGATGAATGGAAAGAACTCTGAGAGCTGCAAATCCAACCGGCTGCTGGGTGTGTGCTCCGTTCCCGGAACGTGCAGGACAAGGGATCCCCTTGGGTGGGATCCCGATTCCAGCAAATATTTCTTCACAGGAGCTGTGGAAGGACATAGACCAGAGTGGATGAAACTTGACGGATTAAGATGAAATTTGTCAACAAAGTAACATTTTACACGCAATTCAAAAGGATGACCCTTGTTTGGGGACTGAAGAGACCTGGGAATGGCTACGCTCTGGGGTCCCCAATTTACATAGAATCACAGAATGGTAAGGGTTGGAAGGGACCTTGAAGATCATCTAGTTCCAACCCCCCTGCTATGAGCAGGGACATCTTCCACTAGACCAGGTTGCTACATATGTGCAGAAAGAAATTACTGAGCTTAGTACTGATCGAATTAATTATTTTTGTATGTTTATGTGATACTACAATGTACCTGCAAGTGTTGCTCTGCATGAACTGACTGATCTGTGGAGAAGGTGAGACTTATCCAAGGAATACTCTTAGACAGTCTCAAAAGTGGGCATGGTGGTCAGTTGAACTCAGCACTATACAAGTAAGCACAGAAGGTCAGTCTGACCCAATTATTGAACTTGAACGTGTAGTCTGGGATGAACAGAAGGCCAAGATTTCATCAAGTGGCTGATGCGGAGCCTCTAGTCAGGAGCCTCTGTCCTTGGGAACGAAGTGTGTCTTGGAAGAACATGTAAGCTAGCTAAGATGGTTTTGAACGGTTTGGAGCCGCCATCAGAAGAATGATAAAGAGTGGCCATGAACAAACTATCCTCATTCTAATACTACTAATCCCACGCCCTGAGCTGGTGACCGCGGCCCAAGCAGAGACTCTTATTTACCGAGCATGCCAAGTAGATTGTAGGAGTGCTGTATTTTTAAACCGAAGTGAGAAGAGGACTGAGCAGTCCTGGTTAGGAGGGTATGGCTAATAGGCAGAACTGACATTTTGAACTGTATAAATGTGCAATGTGATTGTCCACTGCTCTCCCCTCATCTACCCGGTCGGTCGTGCTATCACCGAAGGCTATCGGGTTGCTCAAGCATGATTTCCCCTTGGTGAATCCGTGATGACTACTCCCGATAACCTTCTTTTCCTGCACTTGCTTACAGATGACATCCCGAATGAGCTGCTCCGTCACCTTTGCAGGGATGGAGGTGAGGCTGACTGGCGTGTAGTTCCCTGGTTCGTCCTTCTCGCACTTTTTGAAGACGGGAGTGACACTGGCTTTCCTGCAGTCCTCAGGCATTTCTCGTGTTCTCCAGGCCCTTTCAAGGATGATGGAGAGTGGCTTAGCAATGCCATCTTCCAGCTCCCTCAGTACTTGTGGGTGCATCCCGTCAGGGCCCGTGGATTTGTGGGTGTCTCATTTGCTAAGGTGATCTCTAACCTGATCCTCCCTGACCAAGGGAAGGTCTTCCTTTCTCCAGGCTTCCTCTCGGGCCTCCATGGACTGGGATTCCTGAGGGCCAGCCTTAGGAGTAAAGAATGAAGCAAAGAAGGCTTTCAGCACTTCTACCTTCTCTGTATCCTCTGTCAGCAAGGCACCCACCTCATTCAGCAGCGGCCCCAGTTTCCCTAGTCTTCCTTTTCTCTTGGTGGACTTGAAGAAGCCCTTCTTGTTGTCTTGGACATCCCTTGCCAGACTTGATTCCCGATGGACCTTGGCCTTTCTCGTTGCTTCCGTGCATGCTCTGACTATGTTCCTGTATTCTTCCCAAGTGGCCTGACCCTCCACTGGCCTCCCCACTGCTCTGCAGGAGCCTCCTGGACTGTGTGTGCCTGGCTGTGTGGTCTTTCCAGCAGCTCTCGAGGTGGTTGAGGTCCCCCATGAGGACCAGGGCCCTTGATGGGGAGGCTGCTTTGAGCTGGCTGCAGAAGGCCTCATCGCCTTCCTCTTCCTGGCCAGGTGGCCTGTGGTGAACACCTGCAGCAGTGTCAGCTGTATGAGCCTGTCCCTTGATGCTGACCCGTCAGCTCTCCAGTCATTCTTCACCCACGCCCAGGCAGGGCTTGACACATTCCAGCTGCTCCCTCACACACAGAGCAACTCCCCGCCCGGCCTTGCTGGCCGTAGCCATCCATGACAGCACTGCAGCCCTGCGAGCTGTCCCACCACGTGTGTCACTGCACTGGGATCGTGGCCCTGCGGCCGCACCGATCTCTGGTTGTTGCTGTTCATTCCCCACGCTGCGTGTGTGGGTGTAGAGGGGTTTGCGAGAGGTGATGGAGCGTGCAGGTCTCCCTGGAGGGATGCAAGAGGATCCGCCATGGCCATACCCACCCTTGAGGTGGTTGGCCTTCTGCTTCTCAGCTTGGGGGGCAGCTGAGGAGCATTTGTCACCGTTCTGGTTGGCCTGGCTCATTCCCCAGTTGGATGCGATGGCTGGAGCACTGGGACGTCGGACCCTGCCCCCCGAGTCCCTCAGCGGAAAGCTGCCACACCAAGCTCCCCCTTGAAGCGGGGAGTCCTGGCCAGAGGCTGATGGCAGCACATCTCGTCGTTTTCTCGGCAGCCTTCAGAGCGCGTTGGACGCGGGTCCTAGCACGGGCTCACCCCGGGACGTGCCCAGCCGGAGCTCGTGGCAGCGCAGCCGTGTCCTAGCAGCCCCCCATCCAGAGCCGCACAGGGGCGAATTCCACCCGCCGTGGCCGTAGCCGGCCTGGAGGACATCGGCAGTGCTGGGGTCGGCTTGCTGGCTGCTGGTGGGCCAAGGACGGAGCGAAGGAGGTGGCCCTCGCCCCGCGGAGCTGTCCCCAGGGCCCGGCCCTTGTGCAGCTTGGAGGTGGCGGAGCCAGCAGGCCTCCCTGCGGTGCCCCCCGGAGCTGCCCAGGGCTGGGCGCTGGGGCGAGTGGACGGAGGGGATCTGCTGGTGACGCATCTGTGCCGACTCCTGGAAGAGCCGCTGCTGGCGGCAGCGCTCTGCCCCGCGCCCTGCCCAGCCGTGGCGTCTGGTGTGGAAGCCCAGCAGTGTGTTGACTGCGCCTCGAGGGCAGCGTGAGAACTCCCCGAGGCTCCCCAGGAAGCTGCAGCCCCTTCAGGGGTCGTCCCCATCCCCCGCTGCGCAGCCGGCACCGGAACTCCCGTCCGTGTCACAGAGGTGTGATGTCACGGCCCGTGTTCCAGCCGCGACGGCCAGCGCCCGGCGACGAGCACAACGCAGCCCTGCTCCCCTGCTCCAGACACAGCCCTCCTGCCGGCGCAGCCCTGCTCCTCTGCTCGCAGCGGATTCTTTCTCCCCTTTCTCCCGACCCAGCCTTTCTCCTCTGCTCCAGGCGGTTCCTTTCTCCCCTGCTCCAGACCCATCCTTTCTCCCGACCCAGCCCTTCTCCCCGGATCCCAGCGCGTCGCTGCCCGTCTCGCCGGTGCCATCTCGGTGCCATCATGGAGCACTGGCGGAAGACGGTGTTTGTGCTGCCGCAGGTACAGCCGGGCTGCAGGGAGCTTGGCTCGCCCTGTCCAGCCAGCCCTGCGAGGCCCCGGGCTGGGAGAAGCCCTTCTGGCTGCTGCTGCCCTGCTGCAATGGAGCATCCCTGCCTGGGGGGACCCGTCCCCGGGCTGGTGCCGCAGGGATGCTCGGCGGGAGCAGCCGGGTGCTGCCCAGAGCCTGAGCCGGTGCCTCCTCTGCCCCTTCCCAGGCTGGAGCCATCGGAGCCAAGGCTCACCGGCCCAGCATCAAGATGCTGAAAAGCCGCCTGCGCAGAGTAAGGAGCTGCTGGGCGCCGAGGCGGGCGCGGGGCCGGGGTGCATGGCCGGGGCCCGCGGGGCAGGGAGCGGGGCCGCTCACCCCTGCCCTCTCTGCTGCGGCAGGTCTGGAGGATGCTGCCGCTGCCCAAGCTGCTGAAGCGCATGAAGCGCAGGATCCTGCGGCTGCAGGCCATGGCCCGGGAGGAGTGGTGGGTGCTGGTGGCGAGGGAGCTGCCCAGCTGCGGCCGGCTGCTGCTGGGGCCGTGCCCGGGCGGGGAGAGGGGCAGGGGTGCCGAGACCCCCGTCCCACGGGTGCGCTCGGCTGGCCAGGGCAGGACCAACGCACTTCTCTGCTTGGCTCTTGGCGTAGGATGTACGAGTACATGCTGCTGGTGGAGGAGGAGGAGGAAGACGAAGTGGATGAGGACAGCGAGATAGACTGGGATGCGGTTGAGGCTGTGGAAATGGACATGGAGATGGAGATGGAGATGGAGATGGACCCACCAGCAGTGGAACAGGCACGTGCTCCCCATGCACTGCCCGCAGTCGGTGGCTTCACCAGCTGCCGGGCTGGGTCTGGGTCTGGGGTGGGGGGTCCCCGCTGCAGGGACCCGGCACCCCGTCCCCTCATCCTGGCGGCACAACTGCCAGCGCCGCGCTGCCTTGAACACCCGTGGGGTGTTGGGGAGGGGGCGATTCCGTGGGGCTGGGCAACCACCGCCTGACCCCGAGCCCAGGGGGCTCAGCGCTGGCGGCAGAGTCCCGCTCTGCCCCGCGTGTCCCAGGGCTCTGCACACGCAGGGCCCGCAGGACGCAGCCCAGCCCGAAGCAGCTGCTGCCGCGGAGCCGGCCGGGGAGCCCCAGCTCTGCGCGGCGAGGGGCTGCGCGGTAGCCAGACGGCCGCGCCGCTTGCGTGTCCTCCAGGGCTGGCGGAGGTGCGGGGCCTGGTGGTGCGGGAGCTGAGCCGCGGAGGAAGATGCGGTGTTTGTTGTTTGTTGTGTTGTTTCTCTGTCAATAAATGGATTTGTCGGTGCTGTCTCGGCCCCAGGCTGTCTGTCGGAGCCTGGCATTCTCTGCGGCCGTCGAGGGGCAAGGCGCCCAGGCCTGGGGGCTCTGCAGCCGCAGCCGCTGCGGGCCCTGCTCGGTGCCCTGCGCCGCTGCAGCCTGTGCCAGCGAGAGCGCTGGAAGTGGGGGTGCACGAAGGGAGCCCCAGCCCGCAGCAAGGCGGCCCCGGCCCTGCCCGGCTTCCCGCTGCCGGCAGCGGCCGCGGCCCCCGTTCCCCCGTCGGGGCGAGGCGGGGAGCGGGCGCGGGGGGCTGCGGGGAGAGGGTGCTGGAGAAGGGGTGCGGCGGGGTCCCTGGGCGGGGGGGTGGCGGCTGCGGGGAGCCGCGGGACTGCGGGGCTGGGAGGTGCGGGGGTGCCGCCCGCAGGGAGCCGCGGTGGGGCCGGGGCTGTGGCGGGCAGGGGCCGGGGGGCCGCGGGTGCGGGCCCGGGGCTGCCCCGGGCGCTCGGGAGCCGCGGCCCCGCCCCCTCCCTCATTAGCGGCGCTCATTAGCGGCGGGCGGGGCGGGCGTGGGGGTGCGGGCAGCGGGCGCGGGGCTGGAGCCCGGGCGGAGCGGAACGGAGCGGCACGGAGCGGCGGGATGGGGCAGCGGCGGGGCACGGCCGTGCTGCTCCTCGGCCTGGGTAAGGCTGCCCGGGCGGGGGTCGGGCTGGGGGGGCCCGGGCGGAGGGCGATGCGATGCGATGCGATGCGGGGTCCCCTCCCCGCTGCCCGGGTGGGTGCCGCGCGTCTCTCCCCGGGGGGTCCTGGCTGCCGGTGCCGAGCCGGCCGTGCCCCCCCTCCCGTCCCCCCGGAGGGCGGTGGGCTCCGTGCCCCGAGGGCTGGGCGCTCACGCCGACCCCCTGGGCGGCTGGCAGGGCACCTGGCCGGGCTGCTGGCAGCGGGCACCGCCTGCGCCGACGTGTACCGAGGCTTCTCGGGCTGCGTCCTCAAGCTGGGGGAGAAGATGGCCACGGCCGAGGAGGCGGACGGCGTCGAGCTGCGGGGCTTGCGCCGAGTCTGCGGGTGAGTGCGGCCCCGGGAGGGCGAGAGCCGCGACGGAGCTGGGGCCCGAGGGGTGCCCGACTCTGCCGCTGCCCTCCTGGGTCCCGCTACTGCGTGCGCTCCCTCCGTCCATCCCTCCATCCATCCCCCTATCCATCCCTCCGTCCATCCCTCCCTCCGTCCGCCCATCTGGAGCTGGGAGCCGGCGTGGGGCTGGTGGCATCTCTGCTGTGTGCGTGATGCTGCCCCGGAGCCGGCCTGGGCAAGTCGCTTGCCGGCAGCCTGGCTGGCCGAGCAGAGGGAGGCTGTATGAACTGGAGGATGGTGAAAGATGGCCTGGAAATGGATCCTTAATATGTAGTACTTTATTACAATGAACGCTGTTTTGTAGTAGGCTGGAAAACTGAGACGAGGTGCTGGATGTTGATGCCTTTGTGGCTTTGTATGAAAAAGCAGATATCCAAATGATGTGCAATAAAATGAAAAGATATGGCATGCAATGGTGGCCAAAGGATAAACTGGACGTGGGGTTGGACGGCTGGAAAATGGGTCGTTGCAGTTTAATCCTGAATTGCAGTTGATGTTGTTTTGTTGTGGACTGGGGAAGTGTTGCTGCTGTTGTATGTTGATGCTCTGGTGGGTTTGTATAGAAATGCGAGTATTCCAAAGAAGTGTAAAGGAGAAGAAGTGTTGATGCCCCGTATGGAAGAGAGATGGCAAGCCGTACGTCAGCAGTGGCAGCCTGCTTCTGGGGCTGCTTCAGTTCTGCCTCTTCAGCTGTTTTGGTTTAGTGAAGCCAGGGAAGGCAGAGCATGGTGAGAGTGTGTTGGGCAAGTTGCTGTTCAGGGCTGCTGCAGTGATTTGATAATGAGTCTGTCTTGACTTTTACGCTCTGGTCCAAGGAGTCTGAAGCAGCTAGGTGTTTTTCATTTTCTCCCCGGAGTAAACTTCAGTTCTGTTCTTTTGCCGCTTGTTGTGAGGAGGAGGAGGAGGAGGGAGGTGGTAGTCTGTGGTGTTTGCACCTTGTGTACAGCATTTGGGCAATTGTAGGGGTACCAAAGGCAGGCTTTGAAAATTTGCGGTAGAGCTTTCTTTGGGTTTAGACCTTTGTTAGGAAAGTTGTGCAGCTTGTGTCCACAAGGCATCTCCTGGGTGAGTTTGGTATTTCTGTGTTGGAGTGGGGGGAAGAGAAGAAAGCCAGTCCCTGTCTGTTGTGCAGGGGATGAGCAGGAGGAAGAAACTGCAGAAAGCAGGATGGAGTAGGAAGAATGTCTCCATCTCAACTGATAGAAACAGCGTACAAAGTATGTAACAATTGGGCCGAAGGAGAGCAAAGGGAAAAACAAAAGGAGAAATGGAGACAGACAGCAGCAGGCGACATTACTCGCCGCAGCCGTTGGGAGGAACTGGGCGAGAGGCAGAGGAAGGACATGGGAGAAAGGAATGCCCAAAGACTGAAGAACAGCCCTGCCCCGTTCGGTGACGTACTTGCCAAGGAGGCAGAAGACTGGCAAGGGCAGCGTCCTTCTGTGACTGTACTGCAGTGTGCAGGTGGTGTGTGAACAGGGACCGCTTCCGAACAAGGACGCCCAAGAGCTGCCACTGGTCTGTTAAATTTCCTGGGACTTGCTGGATCCAGAGTGCACTGACAGAGCGCTGGGATTGTCTGAAAACATGCGAGTACACATACGGAGAGACTCACAGTCTGCCTTTGGGGTGATAGATGCCCGTGGAGCCGTATGGGAAGAAAGAGGCCTCTTGTCCTCCCCAGGAACTCCACTGAAGCAGGGAAAGGCAATTTTGGACTTTATTCCAGGCCGTTCTCCAGCCAGAGGCAGTGTCTGTAATGCACTGCAAAGCCCCTCAGAAAGGCCACAGAGACCTCGTCAGTGGCAATGGAAAGGCTGATGAGACAGCCAAAAGGGCAGCTTGGGCCGAGTCCTTGGGGGGGGCTTTGATGCCGACGGGAAGAGACTCATGTGGGGGCAGATGCGGACATAGCAGACATCCGACGATCTGCCACAGGACCAAGACTGCAAAATAGAGAAAAGCCGTCCTTCGGGACGAGTGAAAAGGGGACAAACTCCAGGGGAGTAGTGGCAAAAGGATTTCTCTGAATTACCCAGGTGCTACCAGTTTACATAGTGATTGGTATTGGTGGGAACCTTTTCTGGGTGGCCAGAGGCTTTCCCGTGCCGAGCCAGCCAAGCCAGGGAGGCAGTCAGAGTGCTGCTGAAAGAAACAATTCCAAGATTCGGTACCCCTGAAGGAACGGCCTCAGATAATGGGCCCCGCTTTTTTGCTAAAATTGTCCAGAGAGCTGCTAAGTTCTTGCAAAGTGATTGGGATTTACACGCTCCTTGGAGGCCGCAAACCAGTGGGAAGGTAGAACGGGTGAATCGAAGTTTAAAAAGACAGCTTTCAGGTTTATGCCAGGATACCCAAGAGAAGCGGACAGAGATTGTAGCTCTGGCAGTGTCAGGAGTCAGCATTGCTGCCAGAGCGAGGGAAGGGGTGAGTCCTTTTGAGGTTCTGGGTGGTCAACCGTATCCTGTAAACAAGCTGACGGGAAAGAGCGATCACATCCCTGTGGAAGGAGACCGGATCCCAACGGAGCGTCTGCTGTCGCGAGGGCGTCCTTTGTCTTCCCGTCCCAGGTCCCTGCCCGAGGAAGCGCCTGCTCCCCTGGGCGCTGCAGGGCGTGCCTTTCCTCCGGGAGAGCAGGTCTGCGTCCGGAGCTGGAAAGATGAACCTCTGAAAGAGCGCGGGGAGGGCCCGTGTTTGGTATTGCTGCTTGCCCCCACGGCTGTGGAAGGGGAAGGAACAGATTGTGGGATCCCCTACACGCGGGGGGAAAAACATCCCTGCGAAAGTAACTGGACGTCGAGAGGAACGGCACCATGGAACCTGCAGCTGACCCGGAATTGGATGAACGGTGCTTGGGCTGAGACAGAATCCATAGCTCTCACAGGTCGTGTTCATAGAATCATAGAAAGTTTTGGGTTGGAAGGGTCCCCTAGAGGTCATCTAGTCCAACCCCCCTGCAGCGAGCAGGGACACTGCTAACTAGATCAGGTTGCTCAGAGCCCTGTCCAACCTGGTCTTGAATGTTTGCTGGGATGGGGCCTCCACTTCCTGTCTGGGCAACCCGGTCCAGTGTTTCACAATTGTAAAGAATTTCTTCCTAATATCCAGCCTAAACCTACCCTGTTTTAGTTTAAAACCATTACCCCTTGTCCTGTCACTGTTGTCTCTACTAAAAAGATTGTCCCCATCTTTCCTATAGGCTCCCTTTAAGTACTGAAAGGCTGCAATCAGGTCCCCTCTCAGCCTTCTCTTCTCCAGGCTGAACAAGCCCAACTCTCTCAGCCTGTCCTCATAGGAGAGGTGCTCCAGCCCTCGGATCATTTTTGTAGCCCTCCTTTGGACCCACTCCAACAGTTCCATGTCCTTCTTGTGCTGAGGGCTGCAGAGCTGAACGCAGTACTCCAGGTGAGGTCTCACCAGCGCAGAGTAGAGGGGCAGAATCACCTCTCTTGACCTGCTGGCCACGCTTCTCTTGATGCAGCCCAGGACACGGTTGGCCCTCTGGGCTGCCAGCACACATTGCCGGCTCATGTCCAGCCTTTCGTCTGTCAGCACCCCCAAGTCCCTCAGCAGGGCTGCTCTCGATCCTTTCATCCCCCAGCCTGTATTGATAGCGGGGATTACCCCGACCCAGGTGTAGGACCTTGCACTTGGCCTTGTTGAACCTCATGAGGTTCACACAGGCCCACCTCTCCAGCTTGTCCAGGTCCCTCTGGATGGCATCCCATCCTTCTGGTGTATCAACCGTACCACTCAGCTTGGTGTCATCTGCAAACTTGCTGAGGGTACACTCGATGTCGCTGTCCATGTCATTGATAAATATATTGAACAGCACCGGTCCCAGTACGGACCCCTGAGGGACTCCACTCGTCACTGGTCTCCATCCGGACATTGAGCCGTTGACCACTATGCTTTGGCTGCGACCATCCAGCAATTCCTTATCCACCGAATGGTCCACCCATCAAATCCATGGCTCTCCAATTTAGAGAGAAGGATGTTGTGGGGGACCATGTCAAAGGCTTTAAAAAATCCAGATAGATGACATCCATTGGTTTTCCCTTGTCCACCCTTGTTGTTACGCCATCATAGAAAGCCACTAGGTTGGTCAGGCAGGACTTGCCCTTGGTGAAGCCATGCTGGCTGTCTCGAATCACCTCCCTGGCCTCCATGTGCCTTAGCACATCTTCTAGGAGGATCTGTTCCATGATCTTCCCAGGCACAGAGGTGAGGCTGACAGGTCGGTAGTTCCCAGGGTCTTCCTTTCTACCCTTTTTGAAAAGGGGCACAATGTTTCCCTTTTTCCAGTCACTGGGGACTTCCCCTGACTGCCATGACTTTTCAAATATCATGGAGAGTGGCTTGGCAACTACATCAGCCAGTTCCCTCAGGACTCTGGGATGCATCTCATCAGGTCCCATGGACTTCTGTACGTTTCGGTTCCTCAGGAGGTCCCGAACCTGGTCTTCACTTAGAGCTGGAGGGATTTTACCCTCCTGGTCTCCTTCACGCCATCCATCGACTCGGGAGGGGTGAGGAGAGAGGTTGCCAGGGAAGACTGAGGCAAAAAAGTTGTTGAGTACCTCAGCTTTCTCCTCATCTGCTGTTACCAGTTTGCCGGTCTCACTCGTGAGCGAGGGTACGCTTTCTTTGACCGTCTTTTACCGGCTGACATACCTGTAGAAGCCCTTCTTGTTATTTTTCGCATCCCTTGCCAAGTTCAGCTCCAGCTGTGCCTTGGCCTTCCTGACCCCATCCCTACACAACCGGGCAGCTTCCCTATACTCTTGCCAGGAAGCCAGTCCCTGCTTCCACTGCCTGTGCAGTTCCCTCTTCTTCCTTAGTTTGACCAGCATCTCTTGTCTCAGCCATGCCGGTCTCTTCCCTTCTCTGCTCGACTTCTTCCACTTGGGGATCGAGAGCTCTTGCGCTCTGTGGAATACATCCTTAAAGACCTGCCAGCTCTGTTCTGTTCCCCTGTCCCTGAGGACCATTTCCCAGGGAGTCGTTCTGACTATCTCCTTGAAGAGCTGGAAATTTGCCCTCCTAAAATTTAGGGTCCTGACTATGCTCTTCGTTATTCCCATTTCCCTCAGCAGCGTTAGTTCCACCAGCGCGTGGTCACTGCAGCCCAGGCTGCCTCCGATCTTGACATCCCCAACGAGCTCACTCGCACTGGTGACCACCAGGTCTGGTATCGCATCCCCTCGGATACGGGTTGCTTATTACCTGGCTTAAGAAGTTGACCTCAATGCATTCTAGGAATCTGCTGGATTGCCTACAGCTTGCCGTGTTGCTTTTCCAGCAGATGTCGGGGTGGTTGAAGTCCCCCAGTAGGACGAGAGCCTGCGAGCGCAAAGCCTCCTGGAGTTGGAGGAAGAACGCTTCGTCTGTCAGCTCCTCTTGATCTGGCGGCCTGTAGTAGACACCAACCACTAAGTTCCCTTTGTTGCCTCTCTCTCCGATTCTTACCCATAAGCTTTCGACCTGCTCGTGGTTATTCTTCAGGGACAGCTCTTCACTCTGTAGAGTTCAAGGGGGATTGTTCTTGTACCTTCTTACATTAGGAGGAACAATAGCGTTACTAACATGCATCTTTGTAGATGTCCTGATCCCTTGAGAGCAGGGAGCGAAAGACACAGGGAGAATGATCTCCCTCTTCTGTCTAACAATATTTTGACATGGCACCCAAGGGAGCCGGGAAGGTTACCCGACTCCATGGAACTCTAACGTCCATCTGGGATGAATGGAAAGAACTCTGAGAGCTGCAAATCCAACCGGCTGCTGGGTGTGTGCTCCGTTCCCGGAACGTGCAGGACAAGGGATCCCCTTGGGTGGGATCCCGATTCCAGCAAATATTTCTTCACAGGAGCTGTGGAAGGACATAGACCAGAGTGGATGAAACTTGACGGATTAAGATGAAATTTGTCAACAAAGTAACATTTTACACGCAATTCAAAAGGATGACCCTTGTTTGGGGACTGAAGAGACCTGGGAATGGCTACGCTCTGGGGTCCCCAATTTACATAGAATCACAGAATGGTAAGGGTTGGAAGGGACCTTGAAGATCATCTAGTTCCAACCCCCCTGCTATGAGCAGGGACATCTTCCACTAGACCAGGTTGCTACATATGTGCAGAAAGAAATTACTGAGCTTAGTACTGATCGAATTAATTATTTTTGTATGTTTATGTGATACTACAATGTACCTGCAAGTGTTGCTCTGCATGAACTGACTGATCTGTGGAGAAGGTGAGACTTATCCAAGGAATACTCTTAGACAGTCTCAAAAGTGGGCATGGTGGTCAGTTGAACTCAGCACTATACAAGTAAGCACAGAAGGTCAGTCTGACCCAATTATTGAACTTGAACGTGTAGTCTGGGATGAACAGAAGGCCAAGATTTCATCAAGTGGCTGATGCGGAGCCTCTAGTCAGGAGCCTCTGTCCTTGGGAACGAAGTGTGTCTTGGAAGAACATGTAAGCTAGCTAAGATGGTTTTGAACGGTTTGGAGCCGCCATCAGAAGAATGATAAAGAGTGGCCATGAACAAACTATCCTCATTCTAATACTACTAATCCCACGCCCTGAGCTGGTGACCGCGGCCCAAGCAGAGACTCTTATTTACCGAGCATGCCAAGTAGATTGTAGGAGTGCTGTATTTTTAAACCGAAGTGAGAAGAGGACTGAGCAGTCCTGGTTAGGAGGGTATGGCTAATAGGCAGAACTGACATTTTGAACTGTATAAATGTGCAATGTGATTGTCCACTGCTCTCCCCTCATCTACCCGGTCGGTCGTGCTATCACCGAAGGCTATCGGGTTGCTCAAGCATGATTTCCCCTTGGTGAATCCGTGATGACTACTCCCGATAACCTTCTTTTCCTGCACTTGCTTACAGATGACATCCCGAATGAGCTGCTCCGTCACCTTTGCAGGGATGGAGGTGAGGCTGACTGGCGTGTAGTTCCCTGGTTCGTCCTTCTCGCACTTTTTGAAGACGGGAGTGACACTGGCTTTCCTGCAGTCCTCAGGCATTTCTCGTGTTCTCCAGGCCCTTTCAAGGATGATGGAGAGTGGCTTAGCAATGCCATCTTCCAGCTCCCTCAGTACTTGTGGGTGCATCCCGTCAGGGCCCGTGGATTTGTGGGTGTCTCATTTGCTAAGGTGATCTCTAACCTGATCCTCCCTGACCAAGGGAAGGTCTTCCTTTCTCCAGGCTTCCTCTCGGGCCTCCATGGACTGGGATTCCTGAGGGCCAGCCTTAGGAGTAAAGAATGAAGCAAAGAAGGCTTTCAGCACTTCTACCTTCTCTGTATCCTCTGTCAGCAAGGCACCCACCTCATTGAGCAGCGGCCCCAGTTTCCCTAGTCTTCCTTTTCTCTTGGTGGACTTGAAGAAGCCCTTCTTGTTGTCTTGGACATCCCTTGCCAGACTTGATTCCCGATGGACCTTGGCCTTTCTCGTTGCTTCCGTGCATGCTCTGACTATGTTCCTGTATTCTTCCCAAGTGGCCTGACCCTCCACTGGCCTCCCCACCGCTCTGCAGGAGCCTCCTGGACTGTGTGTGCCTGGCTGTGTGGTCTTTCCAGCAGCTCTCGAGGTGGTTGAGGTCCCCCATGAGGACCAGGGCCCTTGATGGGGAGGCTGCTTTGAGCTGGCTGCAGAAGGCCTCATCGCCTTCCTCTTCCTGGCCAGGTGGCCTGTGGTGAACACCTGCAGCAGTGTCAGCTGTATGAGCCTGTCCCTTGATGCTGACCCGTCAGCTCTCCAGTCATTCTTCACCCACGCCCAGGCAGGGCTTGACACATTCCAGCTGCTCCCTCACACACAGAGCAACTCCCCGCCCGGCCTTGCTGGCCGTAGCCATCCATGACAGCACTGCAGCCCTGCGAGCTGTCCCACCACGTGTGTCACTGCACTGGGATCGTGGCCCTGCGGCCGCACCGATCTCTGGTTGTTGCTGTTCATTCCCCACGCTGCGTGTGTGGGTGTAGAGGGGTTTGCGAGAGGTGATGGAGCGTGCAGGTCTCCCTGGAGGGATGCAAGAGGATCCGCCATGGCCATACCCACCCTTGAGGTGGTTGGCCTTCTGCTTCTCAGCTTGGGGGGCAGCTGAGGAGCATTTGTCACCGTTCTGGTTGGCCTGGCTCATTCCCCAGTTGGATGCGATGGCTGGAGCACTGGGACGTCGGACCCTGCCCCCCGAGTCCCTCAGCGGAAAGCTGCCACACCAAGCTCCCCCTTGAAGCGGGGAGTCCTGGCCAGAGGCTGATGGCAGCACATCTCGTCGTTTTCTCGGCAGCCTTCAGAGCGCGTTGGGCGCGGGTCCTGGCACGGGCTCACCCCGGGACGTGCCCAGCCGGAGCTCGTGGCAGCGCAGCCGTGTCCTAGCAGCCCCCCATCCAGAGCCGCACAGGGGCGAATTCCACCCGCCGTGGCCGTAGCCGGCCTGGAGGACATCGGCAGTGCTGGGGTCGGCTTGCTGGCTGCTGGTGGGCCAAGGACGGAGCGAAGGAGGTGGCCCTCGCCCCGCGGAGCTGTCCCCAGGGCCCGGCCCTTGTGCAGCTTGGAGGTGGCGGAGCCAGCAGGCCTCCCTGCGAGGGAGGGGGCTTTGCCCTGGGGTGGGAGCGGCGAGAGCCCCAGCGTTGTCCTGCAGCCATGGTGGGACGGGAGCGCTCAGGGGCCGCCGCTGGGCAGCAGAGCTGGGCTGGGGGCTGGACCCACGGCCGGGCTGAGGTGCCCCCCGGAGCTGCCCAGGGCTGGGCGCTGGGGCGAGTGGACGGAGGGGATCTGCTGGTGACGCATCTGTGCCGACTCCTGGAAGAGCCGCTGCTGGCGGCAGCGCTCTGCCCCGCGCCCTGCCCAGCCGTGGCGTCTGGTGTGGAAGCCCAGCAGTGTGTTGACTGCGCCTCGAGGGCAGCGTGAGAACTCCCCGAGGCTCCCCAGGAAGCTGCAGCCCCTTCAGGGGTCGTCCCCATCCCCCGCTGCGCAGCCGGCACCGGAACTCCCGTCCGTGTCACAGAGGTGTGATGTCACGGCCCGTGTTCCAGCCGCGACGGCCAGCGCCCGGCGACGAGCACAACGCAGCCCTGCTCCCCTGCTCCAGACACAGCCCTCCTGCCGGCGCAGCCCTGCTCCTCTGCTCGCAGCGGATTCTTTCTCCCCTTTCTCCCGACCCAGCCTTTCTCCTCTGCTCCAGGCGGTTCCTTTCTCCCCTGCTCCAGACCCATCCTTTCTCCCGACCCAGCCCTTCTCCCCGGATCCCAGCGCGTCGCTGCCCGTCTCGCCGGTGCCATCTCGGTGCCATCATGGAGCACTGGCGGAAGACGGTGTTTGTGCTGCCGCAGGTACAGCCGGGCTGCAGGGAGCTTGGCTCGCCCTGTCCAGCCAGCCCTGCGAGGCCCCGGGCTGGGAGAAGCCCTTCTGGCTGCTGCTGCCCTGCTGCAATGGAGCATCCCTGCCTGGGGGGACCCGTCCCCGGGCTGGTGCCGCAGGGATGCTCGGCGGGAGCAGCCGGGTGCTGCCCAGAGCCTGAGCCGGTGCCTCCTCTGCCCCTTCCCAGGCTGGAGCCATCGGAGCCAAGGCTCACCGGCCCAGCATCAAGATGCTGAAAAGCCGCCTGCGCAGAGTAAGGAGCTGCTGGGCGCCGAGGCGGGCGCGGGGCCGGGGTGCATGGCCGGGGCCCGCGGGGCAGGGAGCGGGGCCGCTCACCCCTGCCCTCTCTGCTGCGGCAGGTCTGGAGGATGCTGCCGCTGCCCAAGCTGCTGAAGCGCATGAAGCGCAGGATCCTGCGGCTGCAGGCCATGGCCCGGGAGGAGTGGTGGGTGCTGGTGGCGAGGGAGCTGCCCAGCTGCGGCCGGCTGCTGCTGGGGCCGTGCCCGGGCGGGGAGAGGGGCAGGGGTGCCGAGACCCCCGTCCCACGGGTGCGCTCGGCTGGCCAGGGCAGGACCAACGCACTTCTCTGCTTGGCTCTTGGCGTAGGATGTACGAGTACATGCTGCTGGTGGAGGAGGAGGAGGAAGACGAAGTGGATGAGGACAGCGAGATAGACTGGGATGCGGTTGAGGCTGTGGAAATGGACATGGAGATGGAGATGGAGATGGACCCACCAGCAGTGGAACAGGCACGTGCTCCCCATGCACTGCCCGCAGTCGGTGGCTTCACCAGCTGCCGGGCTGGGTCTGGGTCTGGGGTGGGGGGTCCCCGCTGCAGGGACCCGGCACCCTGTCCCCTCGTCCTGGCGGCACAACTGCCAGCGCCGCGCTGCCTTGAGCACCCGTGGGGTGTTGGGGAGGGGGTGATTCCGTGGGGCTGGGCAACCACCGCCTGACCCCGAGCCCAGGGGGCTCAGCGCTGGCGGCAGAGTCCCGCTCTGCCCCGCGTGTCCCAGGGCTCTGCACACGCAGGGCCCGCAGGACGCAGCCCAGCCCGAAGCAGCTGCTGCCGCGGAGCCGGCCGGGGAGCCCCAGCTCTGCGCGGCGAGGGGCTGCGCGGTAGCCAGACGGCCGCGCCGCTTGCGTGTCCTCCAGGGCTGGCGGAGGTGCGGGGCCTGGTGGTGCGGGAGCTGAGCCGCGGAGGAAGATGCGGTGTTTGTTGTTTGCTGTGTTGTTTCTCTGTCAATAAATGGATTTGTCGGTGCTGTCTCGGCCCCAGGCTGTCTGTCGGAGCCTGGCATTCTCTGCGGCCGTCGAGGGGCAAGGCGCCCAGGCCTGGGGGCTCTGCAGCCGCAGCCGCTGCGGGCCCTGCTCGGTGCCCTGCGCCGCTGCAGCCTGTGCCAGCGAGAGCGCTGGAAGTGGGGGTGCACGAAGGGAGCCCCAGCCCGCAGCAAGGCGGCCCCGGCCCTGCCCGGCTTCCCGCTGCCGGCAGCGGCCGCGGCCCCCGTTCCCCCGTCGGGGCGAGGCGGGGAGCGGGCGCGGGGGGCTGCGGGGAGAGGGTGCTGGAGAAGGGGTGCGGCGGGGTCCCTGGGCGGGGGGGTGGCGGCTGCGGGGAGCCGCGGGACTGCGGGGCTGTGAGGTGCGGGGGTGCCGCCCGCAGGGAGCCGCGGTGGGGCCGGGGCTGTGGCGGGCAGGGGCCGGGGGGCCGCGGGTGCGGGCCCGGGGCTGCCCCGGGCGCTCGGGAGCCGCGGCCCCGCCCCCTCCCTCATTAGCGGCGCTCATTAGCGGCGGGCGGGGCGGGCGTGGGGGTGCGGGCAGCGGGCGCGGGGCTGGAGCCCGGGCGGAGCGGAACGGAGCGGCACGGAGCGGCACGGAGCGGCGGGATGGGGCAGCGGCGGGGCACGGCCGTGCTGCTCCTCGGCCTGGGTAAGGCTGCCCGGGCGGGGGTCGGGCTGGGGGGGCCCGGGCGGGGGGCGATGCGATGCGATGCGGGGTCCCCTCCCCGCTGCCCGGGTGGGTGCCGCGCGTCTCTCCCCGGGGGGTCCTGGCTGCCGGTGCCGAGCCGGCCGTGCCCCCCCTCCCGTCCCCCCGGAGGGCGGTGGGCTCTGTGCCCCGAGGGCTGGGCGCTCACGCCGACCCCCTGGGCGGCTGGCAGGGCACCTGGCCGGGCTGCTGGCAGCGGGCACCGCCTGCGCCGACGTGTACCGAGGCTTCTCGGGCTGCGTCCTCAAGCTGGGGGAGAAGATGGCCACGGCCGAGGAGGCGGACGGCGTCGAGCTGCGGGGCTTGCGCCGAGTCTGCGGGTGAGTGCGGCCCCGGGAGGGCGAGAGCCGCGATGGAGCTGGGGCCCGAGGGGTGCCCGACTCTGCCGCTGCCCTCCTGGGTCCCGCTACTGCGTGCGCTCCCTCCGTCCATCCCTCCATCCATCCCCCTATCCATCCCTCCGTCCATCCCTCCCTCCGTCCGCCCATCTGGAGCTGGGAGCCGGCGTGGGGCTGGTGGCATCTCTGCTGTGTGCGTGATGCTGCCCCGGAGCCGGCCTGGGCAAGTCGCTTGCCGGCAGCCTGGCTGGCCGAGCAGAGGGAGGCTGTATGAACTGGAGGATGGTGAAAGATGGCCTGGAAATGGATCCTTAATATGTAGTACTTTATTACAATGAACGCTGTTTTGTAGTAGGCTGGAAAACTGAGACGAGGTGCTGGATGTTGATGCCTTTGTGGCTTTGTATGAAAAAGCAGATATCCAAATGATGTGCAATAAAATGAAAAGATATGGCATGCAATGGTGGCCAAAGGATAAACTGGACGTGGGGTTGGACGGCTGGAAAATGGGTCGTTGCAGTTTAATCCTGAATTGCAGTTGATGTTGTTTTGTTGTGGACTGGGGAAGTGTTGCTGCTGTTGTATGTTGATGCTCTGGTGGGTTTGTATAGAAATGCGAGTATTCCAAAGAAGTGTAAAGGAGAAGAAGTGTTGATGCCCCGTATGGAAGAGAGATGGCAAGCCGTACGTCAGCAGTGGCAGCCTGCTTCTGGGGCTGCTTCAGTTCTGCCTCTTCAGCTGTTTTGGTTTAGTGAAGCCAGGGAAGGCAGAGCATGGTGAGAGTGTGTTGGGCAAGTTGCTGTTCAGGGCTGCTGCAGTGATTTGATAATGAGTCTGTCTTGACTTTTACGCTCTGGTCCAAGGAGTCTGAAGCAGCTAGGTGTTTTTCATTTTCTCCCCGGAGTAAACTTCAGTTCTGTTCTTTTGCCGCTTGTTGTGAGGAGGAGGAGGAGGAGGGAGGTGGTAGTCTGTGGTGTTTGCACCTTGTGTACAGCATTTGGGCAATTGTAGGGGTACCAAAGGCAGGCTTTGAAAATTTGCGGTAGAGCTTTCTTTGGGTTTAGACCTTTGTTAGGAAAGTTGTGCAGCTTGTGTCCACAAGGCATCTCCTGGGCGAGTTTGGTATTTCTGTGTTGGAGTGGGGGGAAGAGAAGAAAGCCAGTCCCTGTCTGTTGTGCAGGGGATGAGCAGGAGGAAGAAACTGCAGAAAGCAGGATGGAGTAGGAAGAATGTCTCCATCTCAACTGATAGAAACAGCGTACAAAGTATGTAACAATTGGGCCGAAGGAGAGCAAAGGGAAAAACAAAAGGAGAAATGGAGACAGACAGCAGCAGGCGACATTACTCGCCGCAGCCGTTGGGAGGAACTGGGCGAGAGGCAGAGGAAGGACATGGGAGAAAGGAATGCCCAAAGACTGAAGAACAGCCCTGCCCCGTTCGGTGACGTACTTGCCAAGGAGGCAGAAGACTGGCAAGGGCAGCGTCCTTCTGTGACTGTACTGCAGTGTGCAGGTGGTGTGTGAACAGGGACCGCTTCCGAACAAGGATGCCCAAGAGCTGCCACTGGTCTGTTAAATTTCCTGGGACTTGCTGGATCCAGAGTGCACTGACAGAGCGCTGGGATTGTCTGAAAACATGCGAGTACACATACGGAGAGACTCACAGTCTGCCTTTGGGGTGATAGATGCCCGTGGAGCCGTATGGGAAGAAAGAGGCCTCTTGTCCTCCCCAGGAACTCCACTGAAGCAGGGAAAGGCAATTTTGGACTTTATTCCAGGCCGTTCTCCAGCCAGAGGCAGTGTCTGTAATGCACTGCAAAGCCCCTCAGAAAGGCCACAGAGACCTCGTCAGTGGCAATGGAAAGGCTGATGAGACAGCCAAAAGGGCAGCTTGGGCCGAGTCCTTGGGGGGGGCTTTGATGCCGACGGGAAGAGACTCATGTGGGGGCAGATGCGGACATAGCAGACATCCGACGATCTGCCACAGGACCAAGACTGCAAAATAGAGAAAAGCCGTCCTTCGGGACGAGTGAAAAGGGGACAAACTCCAGGGGAGTAGTGGCAAAAGGATTTCTCTGAATTACCCAGGTGCTACCAGTTTACATAGTGATTGGTATTGGTGGGAACCTTTTCTGGGTGGCCAGAGGCTTTCCCGTGCCGAGCCAGCCAAGCCAGGGAGGCAGTCAGAGTGCTGCTGAAAGAAACAATTCCAAGATTCGGTACCCCTGAAGGAACGGCCTCAGATAATGGGCCCCGCTTTTTTGCTAAAATTGTCCAGAGAGCTGCTAAGTTCTTGCAAAGTGATTGGGATTTACACGCTCCTTGGAGGCCGCAAACCAGTGGGAAGGTAGAACGGGTGAATCGAAGTTTAAAAAGACAGCTTTCAGGTTTATGCCAGGATACCCAAGAGAAGCGGACAGAGATTGTAGCTCTGGCAGTGTCAGGAGTCAGCATTGCTGCCAGAGCGAGGGAAGGGGTGAGTCCTTTTGAGGTTCTGGGTGGTCAACCGTATCCTGTAAACAAGCTGACGGGAAAGAGCGATCACATCCCTGTGGAAGGAGACCGGATCCCAACGGAGCGTCTGCTGTCGCGAGGGCGTCCTTTGTCTTCCCGTCCCAGGTCCCTGCCCGAGCAAGCGCCTGCTCCCCTGGGCGCTGCAGGGCGTGCCTTTCCTCCGGGAGAGCAGGTCTGCGTCCGGAGCTGGAAAGATGAACCTCTGAAAGAGCGCGGGGAGGGCCCGTGTTTGGTATTGCTGCTTGCCCCCACGGCTGTGGAAGGGGAAGGAACAGATTGTGGGATCCCCTACACGCGGGGGGAAAAACATCCCTGCGAAAGTAACTGGACGTCGAGAGGAACGGCACCATGGAACCTGCAGCTGACCCGGAATTGGATGAACGGTGCTTGGGCTGAGACAGAATCCATAGCTCTCACAGGTCGTGTTCATAGAATCATAGAAAGTTTTGGGTTGGAAGGGTCCCCTAGAGGTCATCTAGTCCAACCCCCCTGCAGCGAGCAGGGACACTGCTAACTAGATCAGGTTGCTCAGAGCCCTGTCCAACCTGGTCTTGAATGTTTGCTGGGATGGGGCCTCCACTTCCTGTCTGGGCAACCCGGTCCAGTGTTTCACAATTGTAAAGAATTTCTTCCTAATATCCAGCCTAAACCTACCCTGTTTTAGTTTAAAACCATTACCCCTTGTCCTGTCACTGTTGTCTCTACTAAAAAGATTGTCCCCATCTTTCCTATAGGCTCCCTTTAAGTACTGAAAGGCTGCAATCAGGTCCCCTCTCAGCCTTCTCTTCTCCAGGCTGAACAAGCCCAACTCTCTCAGCCTGTCCTCATAGGAGAGGTGCTCCAGCCCTCGGATCATTTTTGTAGCCCTCCTTTGGACCCACTCCAACAGTTCCATGTCCTTCTTGTGCTGAGGGCTGCAGAGCTGAACGCAGTACTCCAGGTGAGGTCTCACCAGAGCAGAGTAGAGGGGCAGAATCACCTCTCTTGACCTGCTGGCCACGCTTCTCTTGATGCAGCCCAGGACACGGTTGGCCCTCTGGGCTGCCAGCACACATTGCCGGCTCATGTCCAGCCTTTCGTCTGTCAGCACCCCCAAGTCCCTCAGCAGGGCTGCTCTCGATCCTTTCATCCCCCAGCCTGTATTGATAGCGGGGATTACCCCGACCCAGGTGTAGGACCTTGCACTTGGCCTTGTTGAACCTCATGAGGTTCACACAGGCCCACCTCTCCAGCTTGTCCAGGTCCCTCTGGATGGCATCCCATCCTTCTGGTGTATCAACCGTACCACTCAGCTTGGTGTCATCTGCAAACTTGCTGAGGGTACACTCGATGTCGCTGTCCATGTCATTGATAAATATATTGAACAGCACCGGTCCCAGTACGGACCCCTGAGGGACTCCACTCGTCACTGGTCTCCATCCGGACATTGAGCCGTTGACCACTATGCTTTGGCTGCGACCATCCAGCAATTCCTTATCCACCGAATGGTCCACCCATCAAATCCATGGCTCTCCAATTTAGAGAGAAGGATGTTGCGGGGGACCATGTCAAAGGCTTTAAAAAATCCAGATAGATGACATCCATTGGTTTTCCCTTGTCCACCCTTGTTGTTACGCCATCATAGAAAGCCACTAGGTTGGTCAGGCAGGACTTGCCCTTGGTGAAGCCATGCTGGCTGTCTCGAATCACCTCCCTGGCCTCCATGTGCCTTAGCACATCTTCTAGGAGGATCTGTTCCATGATCTTCCCAGGCACAGAGGTGAGGCTGACAGGTCGGTAGTTCCCAGGGTCTTCCTTTCTACCCTTTTTGAAAAGGGGCACAATGTTTCCCTTTTTCCAGTCACTGGGGACTTCCCCTGACTGCCATGACTTTTCAAATATCATGGAGAGTGGCTTGGCAACTACATCAGCCAGTTCCCTCAGGACTCTGGGATGCATCTCATCAGGTCCCATGGACTTCTGTACGTTTCGGTTCCTCAGGAGGTCCCGAACCTGGTCTTCACTTAGAGCTGGAGGGATTTTACCCTCCTGGTCTCCTTCACGCCATCCATCGACTCGGGAGGGGTGAGGAGAGAGGTTGCCAGGGAAGACTGAGGCAAAAAAGTTGTTGAGTACCTCAGCTTTCTCCTCATCTGCTGTTACCAGTTTGCCGGTCTCACTCGTGAGCGAGGGTACGCTTTCTTTGACCGTCTTTTACCGGCTGACATACCTGTAGAAGCCCTTCTTGTTATTTTTCGCATCCCTTGCCAAGTTCAGCTCCAGCTGTGCCTTGGCCTTCCTGACCCCATCCCTACACAACCGGGCAGCTTCCCTATACTCTTGCCAGGAAGCCAGTCCCTGCTTCCACTGCCTGTGCAGTTCCCTCTTCTTCCTTAGTTTGACCAGCATCTCTTGTCTCAGCCATGCCGGTCTCTTCCCTTCTCTGCTCGACTTCTTCCACTTGGGGATCGAGAGCTCTTGCGCTCTGTGGAATACATCCTTAAAGACCTGCCAGCTCTGTTCTGTTCCCCTGTCCCTGAGGACCATTTCCCAGGGAGTCGTTCTGACTATCTCCTTGAAGAGCTGGAAATTTGCCCTCCTAAAATTTAGGGTCCTGACTATGCTCTTCGTTATTCCCATTTCCCTCAGCAGCGTTAGTTCCACCAGCGCGTGGTCACTGCAGCCCAGGCTGCCTCCGATCTTGACATCCCCAACGAGCTCACTCGCACTGGTGACCACCAGGTCTGGTATCGCATCCCCTCGGATACGGGTTGCTTATTACCTGGCTTAAGAAGTTGACCTCAATGCATTCTAGGAATCTGCTGGATTGCCTACAGCTTGCCGTGTTGCTTTTCCAGCAGATGTCGGGGTGGTTGAAGTCCCCCAGTAGGACGAGAGCCTGCGAGCGCAAAGCCTCCTGGAGTTGGAGGAAGAACGCTTCGTCTGTCAGCTCCTCTTGATCTGGCGGCCTGTAGTAGACACCAACCACTAAGTTCCCTTTGTTGCCTCTCTCTCCGATTCTTACCCATAAGCTTTCGACCTGCTCGTGGTTATTCTTCAGGGACAGCTCTTCACTCTGTAGAGTTCAAGGGGGATTGTTCTTGTACCTTCTTACATTAGGAGGAACAATAGCGTTACTAACATGCATCTTTGTAGATGTCCTGATCCCTTGAGAGCAGGGAGCGAAAGACACAGGGAGAATGATCTCCCTCTTCTGTCTAACAATATTTTGACATGGCACCCAAGGGAGCCGGGAAGGTTACCCGACTCCATGGAACTCTAACGTCCATCTGGGATGAATGGAAAGAACTCTGAGAGCTGCAAATCCAACCGGCTGCTGGGTGTGTGCTCCGTTCCCGGAACGTGCAGGACAAGGGATCCCCTTGGGTGGGATCCCGATTCCAGCAAATATTTCTTCACAGGAGCTGTGGAAGGACATAGACCAGAGTGGATGAAACTTGACGGATTAAGATGAAATTTGTCAACAAAGTAACATTTTACACGCAATTCAAAAGGATGACCCTTGTTTGGGGACTGAAGAGACCTGGGAATGGCTACGCTCTGGGGTCCCCAATTTACATAGAATCACAGAACGGTAAGGGTTGGAAGGGACCTTGAAGATCATCTAGTTCCAACCCCCCTGCTATGAGCAGGGACATCTTCCACTAGACCAGGTTGCTACATATGTGCAGAAAGAAATTACTGAGCTTAGTACTGATCGAATTAATTATTTTTGTATGTTTATGTGATACTACAATGTACCTGCAAGTGTTGCTCTGCATGAACTGACTGATCTGTGGAGAAGGTGAGACTTATCCAAGGAATACTCTTAGACAGTCTCAAAAGTGGGCATGGTGGTCAGTTGAACTCAGCACTATACAAGTAAGCACAGAAGGTCAGTCTGACCCAATTATTGAACTTGAACGTGTAGTCTGGGATGAACAGAAGGCCAAGATTTCATCAAGTGGCTGATGCGGAGCCTCTAATCAGGAGCCTCTGTCCTTGGGAACGAAGTGTGTCTTGGAAGAACATGTAAGCTAGCTAAGATGGTTTTGAACGGTTTGGAGCCGCCATCAGAAGAATGATAAAGAGTGGCCATGAACAAACTATCCTCATTCTAATACTACTAATCCCACGCCCTGAGCTGGTGACCGCGGCCCAAGCAGAGACTCTTATTTACCGAGCACGCCAAGTAGATTGTAGGAGTGCTGTATTTTTAAACCGAAGTGAGAAGAGGACTGAGCAGTCCTGGTTAGGAGGGTATGGCTAATAGGCAGAACTGACATTTTGAACTGTATAAATGTGCAATGTGATTGTCCACTGCTCTCCCCTCATCTACCCGGTCGGTCGTGCTATCACCGAAGGCTATCGGGTTGCTCAAGCATGATTTCCCCTTGGTGAATCCGTGATGACTACTCCCGATAACCTTCTTTTCCTGCACTTGCTTACAGATGACATCCCGAATGAGCTGCTCCGTCACCTTTGCAGGGATGGAGGTGAGGCTGACTGGCGTGTAGTTCCCTGGTTCGTCCTTCTCGCACTTTTTGAAGACGGGAGTGACACTGGCTTTCCTGCAGTCCTCAGGCATTTCTCGTGTTCTCCAGGCCCTTTCAAGGATGATGGAGAGTGGCTTAGCAATGCCATCTTCCAGCTCCCTCAGTACTTGTGGGTGCATCCCGTCAGGGCCCGTGGATTTGTGGGTGTCTCATTTGCTAAGGTGATCTCTAACCTGATCCTCCCTGACCAAGGGAAGGTCTTCCTTTCTCCAGGCTTCCTCTCGGGCCTCCATGGACTGGGATTCCTGAGGGCCAGCCTTAGGAGTAAAGAATGAAGCAAAGAAGGCTTTCAGCACTTGTACCTTCTCTGTATCCTCTGTCAGCAAGGCACCCACCTCATTCAGCAGCGGCCCCAGTTTCCCTAGTCTTCCTTTTCTCTTGGTGGACTTGAAGAAGCCCTTCTTGTTGTCTTGGACATCCCTTGCCAGACTTGATTCCCGATGGACCTTGGCCTTTCTCGTTGCTTCCGTGCATGCTCTGACTATGTTCCTGTATTCTTCCCAAGTGGCCTGACCCTCCACTGGCCTCCCCACCGCTCTGCAGGAGCCTCCTGGACTGTGTGTGCCTGGCTGTGTGGTCTTTCCAGCAGCTCTCGAGGTGGTTGAGGTCCCCCATGAGGACCAGGGCCCTTGATGGGGAGGCTGCTTTGAGCTGGCTGCAGAAGGCCTCATCGCCTTCCTCTTCCTGGCCAGGTGGCCTGTGGTGAACACCTGCAGCAGTGTCAGCTGTATGAGCCTGTCCCTTGATGCTGACCTGTCAGCTCTCCAGTCATTCTTCACCCACGCCCAGGCAGGGCTTGACACATTCCAGCTGCTCCCTCACACACAGAGCAACTCCCCGCCCGGCCTTGCTGGCCGTAGCCATCCATGACAGCACTGCAGCCCTGCGAGCTGTCCCACCACGTGTGTCACTGCACTGGGATCGTGGCCCTGCGGCCGCACCGATCTCTGGTTGTTGCTGTTCATTCCCCACGCTGCGTGTGTGGGTGTAGAGGGGTTTGCGAGAGGTGATGGAGCGTGCAGGTCTCCCTGGAGGGATGCAAGAGGATCCGCCATGGCCATACCCACCCTTGAGGTGGTTGGCCTTCTGCTTCTCAGCTTGGGGGGCAGCTGAGGAGCATTTGTCACCGTTCTGGTTGGCCTGGCTCATTCCCCAGTTGGATGCGATGGCTGGAGCACTGGGACGTCGGACCCTGCCCCCCGAGTCCCTCAGCGGAAAGCTGCCACACCAAGCTCCCCCTTGAAGCGGGGAGTCCTGGCCAGAGGCTGATGGCAGCACATCTCGTCGTTTTCTCGGCAGCCTTCAGAGCGCGTTGGGCGCGGGTCCTGGCACGGGCTCACCCCGGGACGTGCCCAGCCGGAGCTCGTGGCAGCGCAGCCGTGTCCTAGCAGCCCCCCATCCAGAGCCGCACAGGGGCGAATTCCACCCGCCGTGGCCGTAGCCGGCCTGGAGGACATCGGCAGTGCTGGGGTCGGCTTGCTGGCTGCTGGTGGGCCAAGGACGGAGCGAAGGAGGTGGCCCTCGCCCCGCGGAGCTGTCCCCAGGGCCCGGCCCTTGTGCAGCTTGGAGGTGGCGGAGCCAGCAGGCCTCCCTGCGAGGGAGGGGGCTTTGCCCTGGGGTGGGAGCGGCGAGAGCCCCAGCGTTGTCCTGCAGCCATGGTGGGACGGGAGCGCTCAGGGGCCGCCGCTGGGCAGCAGAGCTGGGCTGGGGGCTGGACCCACGACCGGGCTGAGGTGCCCCCCGGAGCTGCCCAGGGCTGGGCGCTGGGGCGAGTGGACGGAGGGGATCTGCTGGTGACGCATCTGTGCCGACTCCTGGAAGAGCCGCTGCTGGCGGCAGCGCTCTGCCCCGCGCCCTGCCCAGCCGTGGCGTCTGGTGTGGAAGCCCAGCAGTGTGTTGACTGCGCCTCGAGGGCAGCGTGAGAACTCCCCGAGGCTCCCCAGGAAGCTGCAGCCCCTTCAGGGGTCGTCCCCATCCCCCGCTGCGCAGCCGGCACCGGAACTCCCGTCCGTGTCACAGAGGTGTGATGTCACGGCCCGTGTTCCAGCCGCGACGGCCAGCGCCCGGCGACGAGCACAACGCAGCCCTGCTCCCCTGCTCCAGACACAGCCCTCCTGCCGGCGCAGCCCTGCTCCTCTGCTCGCAGCGGATCTTTCTCCCCTTTCTCCCGACCCAGCCTTTCTCCTCTGCTCCAGGCGGTTCCTTTCTCCCCTGCTCCAGACCCATCCTTTCTCCCGACCCAGCCCTTCTCCCCGGATCCCAGCGCGTCGCTGCCCGTCTCGCCGGTGCCATCTCGGTGCCATCATGGAGCACTGGCGGAAGACGGTGTTTGTGCTGCCGCAGGTACAGCCGGGCTGCAGGGAGCTTGGCTCGCCCTGTCCAGCCAGCCCTGCGAGGCCCCGGGCTGGGAGAAGCCCTTCTGGCTGCTGCTGCCCTGCTGCAATGGAGCATCCCTGCCTGGGGGGACCCGTCCCCGGGCTGGTGCCGCAGGGATGCTCGGCGGGAGCAGCCGGGTGCTGCCCAGAGCCTGAGCCGGTGCCTCCTCTGCCCCTTCCCAGGCTGGAGCCATCGGAGCCAAGGCTCACCGGCCCAGCATCAAGATGCTGAAAAGCCGCCTGCGCAGAGTAAGGAGCTGCTGGGCGCCGAGGCGGGCGCGGGGCCGGGGTGCATGGCCGGGGCCCGCGGGGCAGGGAGCGGGGCCGCTCACCCCTGCCCTCTCTGCTGCGGCAGGTCTGGAGGATGCTGCCGCTGCCCAAGCTGCTGAAGCGCATGAAGCGCAGGATCCTGCGGCTGCAGGCCATGGCCCGGGAGGAGTGGTGGGTGCTGGTGGCGAGGGAGCTGCCCAGCTGCGGCCGGCTGCTGCTGGGGCCGTGCCCGGGCGGGGAGAGGGGCAGGGGTGCCGAGACCCCCGTCCCACGGGTGCGCTCGGCTGGCCAGGGCAGGACCAACGCACTTCTCTGCTTGGCTCTTGGCGTAGGATGTACGAGTACATGCTGCTGGTGGAGGAGGAGGAGGAAGACGAAGTGGATGAGGACAGCGAGATAGACTGGGATGCGGTTGAGGCTGTGGAAATGGACATGGAGATGGAGATGGAGATGGACCCACCAGCAGTGGAACACGCACGTGCTCCCCATGCACTGCCCGCAGTCGGTGGCTTCACCAGCTGCCGGGCTGGGTCTGGGTCTGGGGTGGGGGGTCCCCGCTGCAGGGACCCGGCACCCCGTCCCCTCGTCCTGGCGGCACAACTGCCAGCGCCGCGCTGCCTTGAGCACCCGTGGGGTGTTGGGGAGGGGGTGATTCCGTGGGGCTGGGCAACCACCGCCTGACCCCGAGCCCAGGGGGCTCAGCGCTGGCGGCAGAGTCCCGCTCTGCCCCGCGTGTCCCAGGGCTCTGCACACGCAGGGCCCGCAGGACGCAGCCCAGCCCGAAGCAGCTGCTGCCGCGGAGCCGGCCGGGGAGCCCCAGCTCTGCGCGGCGAGGGGCTGCGCGGTAGCCAGACGGCCGCGCCGCTTGCGTGTCCTCCAGGGCTGGCGGAGGTGCGGGGCCTGGTTGTGCGGGAGCTGAGCCGCGGAGGAAGATGCGGTGTTTGTTGTTTGCTGTGTTGTTTCTCTGTCAATAAATGGATTTGTCGGTGCTGTCTCGGCCCCAGGCTGTCTGTCGGAGCCTGGCATTCTCTGCGGCCGTCGAGGGGCAAGGCGCCCAGGCCTGGGGGCTCTGCAGCCGCAGCCGCTGCGGGCCCTGCTCGGTGCCCTGCGCCGCTGCAGCCTGTGCCAGCGAGAGCGCTGGAAGTGGGGGTGCACGAAGGGAGCCCCAGCCCGCAGCAAGGCGGCCCCGGCCCTGCCCGGCTTCCCGCTGCCGGCAGCGGCCGCGGCCCCCGTTCCCCCGTCGGGGCGAGGCGGGGAGCGGGCGCGGGGGGCTGCGGGGAGAGGGTGCTGGAGAAGGGGTGCGGCGGGGTCCCTGGGCGGGGGGGTGGCGGCTGCGGGGAGCCGCGGGACTGCGGGGCTGGGAGGTGCGGGGGTGCCGCCCGCAGGGAGCCGCGGTGGGGCCGGGGCTGTGGCGGGCAGGGGCCGGGGGGCCGCGGGTGCGGGCCCGGGGCTGCCCCGGGCGCTCGGGAGCCGCGGCCCCGCCCCCTCCCTCATTAGCGGCGCTCATTAGCGGCGGGCGGGGCGGGCGTGGGGGTGCGGGCAGCGGGCGCGGGGCTGGAGCCCGGGCGGAGCGGAGCGGAACGGAGCGGCGGGATGGGGCAGCGGCGGGGCACGGCCGTGCTGCTCCTCGGCCTGGGTAAGGCTGCCCGGGCGGGGGTCGGGCTGGGGGGGCCCGGGCGGAGGGCGATGCGATGCGATGCGATGCGATGCGATGCGATGCGATGCGATGCGGGGTCCCCTCCCCGCTGCCCGGGTGGGTGCCGCGCGTCTCTCCCCGGGGGGTCCTGGCTGCCGGTGCCGAGCCGGCCGTGCCCCCCCTCCCGTCCCCCCGGAGGGCGGTGGGCTCCGTGCCCCGAGGGCTGGGCGCTCACGCCGACCCCCTGGGCGGCTGGCAGGGCACCTGGCCGGGCTGCTGGCAGCGGGCACCGCCTGCGCCGACGTGTACCGAGGCTTCTCGGGCTGCGTCCTCAAGCTGGGGGAGAAGATGGCCACGGCCGAGGAGGCGGATGGCGTCGAGCTGCGGGGCTTGCGCCGAGTCTGCGGGTGAGTGCGGCCCCGGGAGGGCGAGAGCCGCGATGGAGCTGGGGCCCGAGGGGTGCCCGACTCTGCCGCTGCCCTCCTGGGTCCCGCTACTGCGTGCGCTCCCTCCGTCCATCCCTCCATCCATCCCCCTATCCATCCCTCCGTCCATCCCTCCCTCCGTCCGCCCATCTGGAGCTGGGAGCCGGCGTGGGGCTGGTGGCATCTCTGCTGTGTGCGTGATGCTGCCCCGGAGCCGGCCTGGGCAAGTCGCTTGCCGGCAGCCTGGCTGGCCGAGCAGAGGGAGGCTGTATGAACTGGAGGATGGTGAAAGATGGCCTGGAAATGGATCCTTAATATGTAGTACTTTATTACAATGAACGCTGTTTTGTAGTAGGCTGGAAAACTGAGACGAGGTGCTGGATGTTGATGCCTTTGTGGCTTTGTATGAAAAAGCAGATATCCAAATGATGTGCAATAAAATGAAAAGATATGGCATGCAATGGTGGCCAAAGGATAAACTGGACGTGGGGTTGGACGGCTGGAAAATGGGTCGTTGCAGTTTAATCCTGAATTGCAGTTGATGTTGTTTTGTTGTGGACTGGGGAAGTGTTGCTGCTGTTGTATGTTGATGCTCTGGTGGGTTTGTATAGAAATGCGAGTATTCCAAAGAAGTGTAAAGGAGAAGAAGTGTTGATGCCCCGTATGGAAGAGAGATGGCAAGCCGTACGTCAGCAGTGGCAGCCTGCTTCTGGGGCTGCTTCAGTTCTGCCTCTTCAGCTGTTTTGGTTTAGTGAAGCCAGGGAAGGCAGAGCATGGTGAGAGTGTGTTGGGCAAGTTGCTGTTCAGGGCTGCTGCAGTGATTTGATAATGAGTCTGTCTTGACTTTTACGCTCTGGTCCAAGGAGTCTGAAGCAGCTAGGTGTTTTTCATTTTCTCCCCGGAGTAAACTTCAGTTCTGTTCTTTTGCCGCTTGTTGTGAGGAGGAGGAGGAGGAGGGAGGTGGTAGTCTGTGGTGTTTGCACCTTGTGTACAGCATTTGGGCAATTGTAGGGGTACCAAAGGCAGGCTTTGAAAATTTGCGGTAGAGCTTTCTTTGGGTTTAGACCTTTGTTAGGAAAGTTGTGCAGCTTGTGTCCACAAGGCATCTCCTGGGCGAGTTTGGTATTTCTGTGTTGGAGTGGGGGGAAGAGAAGAAAGCCAGTCCCTGTCTGTTGTGCAGGGGATGAGCAGGAGGAAGAAACTGCAGAAAGCAGGATGGAGTAGGAAGAATGTCTCCATCTCAACTGATAGAAACAGCGTACAAAGTATGTAACAATTGGGCCGAAGGAGAGCAAAGGGAAAAACAAAAGGAGAAATGGAGACAGACAGCAGCAGGCGACATTACTCGCCGCAGCCGTTGGGAGGAACTGGGCGAGAGGCAGAGGAAGGACATGGGAGAAAGGAATGCCCAAAGACTGAAGAACAGCCCTGCCCCGTTCGGTGACGTACTTGCCAAGGAGGCAGAAGACTGGCAAGGGCAGCGTCCTTCTGTGACTGTACTGCAGTGTGCAGGTGGTGTGTGAACAGGGACCGCTTCCGAACAAGGATGCCCAAGAGCTGCCACTGGTCTGTTAAATTTCCTGGGACTTTCTGGATCCAGAGTGCACTGACAGAGCGCTGGGATTGTCTGAAAACATGCGAGTACACATACGGAGAGACTCACAGTCTGCCTTTGGGGTGATAGATGCCCGTGGAGCCGTATGGGAAGAAAGAGGCCTCTTGTCCTCCCCAGGAACTCCACTGAAGCAGGGAAAGGCAATTTTGGACTTTATTCCAGGCCGTTCTCCAGCCAGAGGCAGTGTCTGTAATGCACTGCAAAGCCCCTCAGAAAGGCCACAGAGACCTCGTCAGTGGCAATGGAAAGGCTGATGAGACAGCCAAAAGGGCAGCTTGGGCCGAGTCCTTGGGGGGGGCTTTGATGCCGACGGGAAGAGACTCATGTGGGGGCAGATGCGGACATAGCAGACATCCGACGATCTGCCACAGGACCAAGACTGCAAAATAGAGAAAAGCCGTCCTTCGGGACGAGTGAAAAGGGGACAAACTCCAGGGGAGTAGTGGCAAAAGGATTTCTCTGAATTACCCAGGTGCTACCAGTTTACATAGTGATTGGTATTGGTGGGAACCTTTTCTGGGTGGCCAGAGGCTTTCCCGTGCCGAGCCAGCCAAGCCAGGGAGGCAGTCAGAGTGCTGCTGAAAGAAACAATTCCAAGATTCGGTACCCCTGAAGGAACGGCCTCAGATAATGGGCCCCGCTTTTTTGCTAAAATTGTCCAGAGAGCTGCTAAGTTCTTGCAAAGTGATTGGGATTTACACGCTCCTTGGAGGCCGCAAACCAGTGGGAAGGTAGAACGGGTGAATCGAAGTTTAAAAAGACAGCTTTCAGGTTTATGCCAGGATACCCAAGAGAAGCGGACAGAGATTGTAGCTCTGGCAGTGTCAGGAGTCAGCATTGCTGCCAGAGCGAGGGAAGGGGTGAGTCCTTTTGAGGTTCTGGGTGGTCAACCGTATCCTGTAAACAAGCTGACGGGAAAGAGCGATCACATCCCTGTGGAAGGAGACCGGATCCCAACGGAGCGTCTGCTGTCGCGAGGGCGTCCTTTGTCTTCCCGTCCCAGGTCCCTGCCCGAGCAAGCGCCTGCTCCCCTGGGCGCTGCAGGGCGTGCCTTTCCTCCGGGAGAGCAGGTCTGCGTCCGGAGCTGGAAAGATGAACCTCTGAAAGAGCGCGGGGAGGGCCCGTGTTTGGTATTGCTGCTTGCCCCCACGGCTGTGGAAGGGGAAGGAACAGATTGTGGGATCCCCTACACGCGGGGGGAAAAACATCCCTGCGAAAGTAACTGGACGTCGAGAGGAACGGCACCATGGAACCTGCAGCTGACCCGGAATTGGATGAACGGTGCTTGGGCTGAGACAGAATCCATAGCTCTCACAGGTCGTGTTCATAGAATCATAGAAAGTTTTGGGTTGGAAGGGTCCCCTAGAGGTCATCTAGTCCAACCCCCCTGCAGCGAGCAGGGACACTGCTAACTAGATCAGGTTGCTCAGAGCCCTGTCCAACCTGGTCTTGAATGTTTGCTGGGATGGGGCCTCCACTTCCTGTCTGGGCAACCCGGTCCAGTGTTTCACAATTGTAAAGAATTTCTTCCTAATATCCAGCCTAAACCTACCCTGTTTTAGTTTAAAACCATTACCCCTTGTCCTGTCACTGTTGTCTCTACTAAAAAGATTGTCCCCATCTTTCCTATAGGCTCCCTTTAAGTACTGAAAGGCTGCAATCAGGTCCCCTCTCAGCCTTCTCTTCTCCAGGCTGAACAAGCCCAACTCTCTCAGCCTGTCCTCATAGGAGAGGTGCTCCAGCCCTCGGATCATTTTTGTAGCCCTCCTTTGGACCCACTCCAACAGTTCCATGTCCTTCTTGTGCTGAGGGCTGCAGAGCTGAACGCAGTACTCCAGGTGAGGTCTCACCAGAGCAGAGTAGAGGGGCAGAATCACCTCTCTTGACCTGCTGGCCACGCTTCTCTTGATGCAGCCCAGGACACGGTTGGCCCTCTGGGCTGCCAGCACACATTGCCGGCTCATGTCCAGCCTTTCGTCTGTCAGCACCCCCAAGTCCCTCAGCAGGGCTGCTCTCGATCCTTTCATCCCCCAGCCTGTATTGATAGCGGGGATTACCCCGACCCAGGTGTAGGACCTTGCACTTGGCCTTGTTGAACCTCATGAGGTTCACACAGGCCCACCTCTCCAGCTTGTCCAGGTCCCTCTGGATGGCATCCCATCCTTCTGGTGTATCAACCGTACCACTCAGCTTGGTGTCATCTGCAAACTTGCTGAGGGTACACTCGATGTCGCTGTCCATGTCATTGATAAATATATTGAACAGCACCGGTCCCAGTACGGACCCCTGAGGGACTCCACTCGTCACTGGTCTCCATCCGGACATTGAGCCGTTGACCACTATGCTTTGGCTGCGACCATCCAGCAATTCCTTATCCACCGAATGGTCCACCCATCAAATCCATGGCTCTCCAATTTAGAGAGAAGGATGTTGCGGGGGACCATGTCAAAGGCTTTAAAAAATCCAGATAGATGACATCCATTGGTTTTCCCTTGTCCACCCTTGTTGTTACGCCATCATAGAAAGCCACTAGGTTGGTCAGGCAGGACTTGCCCTTGGTGAAGCCATGCTGGCTGTCTCGAATCACCTCCCTGGCCTCCATGTGCCTTAGCACATCTTCTAGGAGGATCTGTTCCATGATCTTCCCAGGCACAGAGGTGAGGCTGACAGGTCGGTAGTTCCCAGGGTCTTCCTTTCTACCCTTTTTGAAAAGGGGCACAATGTTTCCCTTTTTCCAGTCACTGGGGACTTCCCCTGACTGCCATGACTTTTCAAATATCATGGAGAGTGGCTTGGCAACTACATCAGCCAGTTCCCTCAGGACTCTGGGATGCATCTCATCAGGTCCCATGGACTTCTGTACGTTTCGGTTCCTCAGGAGGTCCCGAACCTGGTCTTCACTTAGAGCTGGAGGGATTTTACCCTCCTGGTCTCCTTCACGCCATCCATCGACTTGGGAGGGGTGAGGAGAGAGGTTGCCAGGGAAGACTGAGGCAAAAACGTTGTTGAGTACCTCAGCTTTCTCCTCATCTGCTGTTACCAGTTTGCCGGTCTCACTCGTGAGCGAGGGTACGCTTTCTTTGACCGTCTTTTACCGGCTGACATACCTGTAGAAGCCCTTCTTGTTATTTTTCGCATCCCTTGCCAAGTTCAGCTCCAGCTGTGCCTTGGCCTTCCTGACCCCATCCCTACACAACCGGGCAGCTTCCCTATACTCTTGCCAGGAAGCCAGTCCCTGCTTCCACTGCCTGTGCAGTTCCCTCTTCTTCCTTAGTTTGACCAGCATCTCTTGTCTCAGCCATGCCGGTCTCTTCCCTTCTCTGCTCGACTTCTTCCACTTGGGGATCGAGAGCTCTTGCGCTCTGTGGAATACATCCTTAAAGACCTGCCAGCTCTGTTCTGTTCCCCTGTCCCTGAGGACCATTTCCCAGGGAGTCGTTCTGACTATCTCCTTGAAGAGCTGGAAATTTGCCCTCCTAAAATTTAGGGTCCTGACTATGCTCTTCGTTATTCCCATTTCCCTCAGCAGCGTTAGTTCCACCAGCGCGTGGTCACTGCAGCCCAGGCTGCCTCCGATCTTGACATCCCCAACGAGCTCACTCGCACTGGTGACCACCAGGTCTGGTATCGCATCCCCTCGGATACGGGTTGCTTATTACCTGGCTTAAGAAGTTGACCTCAATGCATTCTAGGAATCTGCTGGATTGCCTACAGCTTGCCGTGTTGCTTTTCCAGCAGATGTCGGGGTGGTTGAAGTCCCCCAGTAGGACGAGAGCCTGCGAGCGCAAAGCCTCCTGGAGTTGGAGGAAGAACGCTTCGTCTGTCAGCTCCTCTTGATCTGGCAGCCTGTAGTAGACACCAACCACTAAGTTCCCTTTGTTGCCTCTCTCTCCGATTCTTACCCATAAGCTTTCGACCTGCTCGTGGTTATTCTTCAGGGACAGCTCTTCACTCTGTAGAGTTCAAGGGGGATTGTTCTTGTACCTTCTTACATTAGGAGGAACAATAGCGTTACTAACATGCATCTTTGTAGATGTCCTGATCCCTTGAGAGCAGGGAGCGAAAGACACAGGGAGAATGATCTCCCTCTTCTGTCTAACAATATTTTGACATGGCACCCAAGGGAGCCGGGAAGGTTACCCGACTCCATGGAACTCTAACGTCCATCTGGGATGAATGGAAAGAACTCTGAGAGCTGCAAATCCAACCGGCTGCTGGGTGTGTGCTCCGTTCCCGGAACGTGCAGGACAAGGGATCCCCTTGGGTGGGATCCCGATTCCAGCAAATATTTCTTCACAGGAGCTGTGGAAGGACATAGACCAGAGTGGATGAAACTTGACGGATTAAGATGAAATTTGTCAACAAAGTAACATTTTACACGCAATTCAAAAGGATGACCCTTGTTTGGGGACTGAAGAGACCTGGGAATGGCTACGCTCTGGGGTCCCCAATTTACATAGAATCACAGAACGGTAAGGGTTGGAAGGGACCTTGAAGATCATCTAGTTCCAACCCCCCTGCTATGAGCAGGGACATCTTCCACTAGACCAGGTTGCTACATATGTGCAGAAAGAAATTACTGAGCTTAGTACTGATCGAATTAATTATTTTTGTATGTTTATGTGATACTACAATGTACCTGCAAGTGTTGCTCTGCATGAACTGACTGATCTGTGGAGAAGGTGAGACTTATCCAAGGAATACTCTTAGACAGTCTCAAAAGTGGGCATGGTGGTCAGTTGAACTCAGCACTATACAAGTAAGCACAGAAGGTCAGTCTGACCCAATTATTGAACTTGAACGTGTAGTCTGGGATGAACAGAAGGCCAAGATTTCATCAAGTGGCTGATGCGGAGCCTCTAATCAGGAGCCTCTGTCCTTGGGAACGAAGTGTGTCTTGGAAGAACATGTAAGCTAGCTAAGATGGTTTTGAACGGTTTGGAGCCGCCATCAGAAGAATGATAAAGAGTGGCCATGAACAAACTATCCTCATTCTAATACTACTAATCCCACGCCCTGAGCTGGTGACCGCGGCCCAAGCAGAGACTCTTATTTACCGAGCATGCCAAGTAGATTGTAGGAGTGCTGTATTTTTAAACCGAAGTGAGAAGAGGACTGAGCAGTCCTGGTTAGGAGGGTATGGCTAATAGGCAGAACTGACATTTTGAACTGTATAAATGTGCAATGTGATTGTCCACTGCTCTCCCCTCATCTACCCGGTCGGTCGTGCTATCACCGAAGGCTATCGGGTTGCTCAAGCATGATTTCCCCTTGGTGAATCCGTGATGACTACTCCCGATAACCTTCTTTTCCTGCACTTGCTTACAGATGACATCCTGAATGAGCTGCTCCGTCACCTTTGCAGGGATGGAGGTGAGGCTGACTGGCGTGTAGTTCCCTGGTTCGTCCTTCTCGCACTTTTTGAAGACGGGAGTGACACTGGCTTTCCTGCAGTCCTCAGGCATTTCTCGTGTTCTCCAGGCCCTTTCAAGGATGATGGAGAGTGGCTTAGCAATGCCATCTTCCAGCTCCCTCAGTACTTGTGGGTGCATCCCGTCAGGGCCCGTGGATTTGTGGGTGTCTCATTTGCTAAGGTGATCTCTAACCTGATCCTCCCTGACCAAGGGAAGGTCTTCCTTTCTCCAGGCTTCCTCTCGGGCCTCCATGGACTGGGATTCCTGAGGGCCAGCCTTAGGAGTAAAGAATGAAGCAAAGAAGGCTTTCAGCACTTCTACCTTCTCTGTATCCTCTGTCAGCAAGGCACCCACCTCATTCAGCAGCGGCCCCAGTTTCCCTAGTCTTCCTTTTCTCTTGGTGGACTTGAAGAAGCCCTTCTTGTTGTCTTGGACATCCCTTGCCAGACTTGATTCCCGATGGACCTTGGCCTTTCTCGTTGCTTCCGTGCATGCTCTGACTATGTTCCTGTATTCTTCCCAAGTGGCCTGACCCTCCACTGGCCTCCCCACCGCTCTGCAGGAGCCTCCTGGACTGTGTGTGCCTGGCTGTGTGGTCTTTCCAGCAGCTCTCGAGGTGGTTGAGGTCCCCCATGAGGACCAGGGCCCTTGATGGGGAGGCTGCTTTGAGCTGGCTGCAGAAGGCCTCATCGCCTTCCTCTTCCTGGCCAGATGGCCTGTGGTGAACACCTGCAGCAGTGTCAGCTGTATGAGCCTGTCCCTTGATGCTGACCCGTCAGCTCTCCAGTCATTCTTCACCCACGCCCAGGCAGGGCTTGACACATTCCAGCTGCTCCCTCACACACAGAGCAACTCCCCGCCCGGCCTTGCTGGCCGTAGCCATCCATGACAGCACTGCAGCCCTGCGAGCTGTCCCACCACGTGTGTCACTGCACTGGGATCGTGGCCCTGCGGCCGCACCGATCTCTGGTTGTTGCTGTTCATTCCCCACGCTGCGTGTGTGGGTGTAGAGGGGTTTGCGAGAGGTGATGGAGCGTGCAGGTCTCCCTGGAGGGGTGCAAGAGGATCCGCCATGGCCATACCCACCCTTGAGGTGGTTGGCCTTCTGCTTCTCAGCTTGGGGGGCAGCTGAGGAGCATTTGTCACCGTTCTGGTTGGCCTGGCTCATTCCCCAGTTGGATGCGATGGCTGGGGCACTGGGACGTCGGACCCTGCCCCCCGAGTCCCTCAGCGGAAAGCTGCCACACCAAGCTCCCCCTTGAAGCGGGGAGTCCTGGCCAGAGGCTGATGGCAGCACATCTCGTCGTTTTCTCGGCAGCCTTCAGAGCACGTTGGGCGCGGGTCCTGGCACGGGCTCACCCCGGGACGTGCCCAGCCGGAGCTCGTGGCAGCGCAGCCGTGTCCTAGCAGCCCCCCATCCAGAGCCGCACAGGGGCGAATTCCACCCGCCGTGGCCGTAGCCGGCCTGGAGGACATCGGCAGTGGTGGGGTCGGCTTGCTGGCTGCTGGTGGGCCAAGGACGGAGCGAAGGAGGTGGCCCTCGCCCCGCGGAGCTGTCCCCAGGGCCCGGCCCTTGTGCAGCTTGGAGGTGGCGGAGCCAGCAGGCCTCCCTGCGAGGGAGGGGGCTTTGCCCTGGGGTGGGAGCGGCAAGAGCCCCAGCGTTGTCCTGCAGCCATGGTGGGACGGGAGCGCTCAGGGGCCGCCGCTGGGCAGCAGAGCTGGGCTGGGGGCTGGACCCACGGCCGGGCTGAGGTGCCCCCCGGAGCTGCCCAGGGCTGGGCGCTGGGGCGAGTGGACGGAGGGGATCTGCTGGTGACGCATCTGTGCCGACTCCTGGAAGAGCCGCTGCTGGCGGCAGCGCTCTGCCCCGCGCCCTGCCCAGCCGTGGCGTCTGGTGTGGAAGCCCAGCAGTGTGTTGACTGCGCCTCGAGGGCAGCGTGAGAACTCCCCGAGGCTCCCCAGGAAGCTGCAGCCCCTTCAGGGGTCGTCCCCATCCCCCGCTGCGCAGCCGGCACCGGAACTCCCGTCCGTGTCACAGAGGTGTGATGTCACGGCCCGTGTTCCAGCCGCGACGGCCAGCGCCCGGCGACGAGCACAACGCAGCCCTGCTCCCCTGCTCCAGACACAGCCCTCCTGCCGGCGCAGCCCTGCTCCTCTGCTCGCAGCGGATCTTTCTCCCCTTTCTCCCGACCCAGCCTTTCTCCTCTGCTCCAGGCGGTTCCTTTCTCCCCTGCTCCAGACCCATCCTTTCTCCCGACCCAGCCCTTCTCCCCGGATCCCAGCGCGTCGCTGCCCGTCTCGCCGGTGCCATCTCGGTGCCATCATGGAGCACTGGCGGAAGACGGTGTTTGTGCTGCCGCAGGTACAGCCGGGCTGCAGGGAGCTTGGCTCGCCCTGTCCAGCCAGCCCTGCGAGGCCCCGGGCTGGGAGAAGCCCTTCTGGCTGCTGCTGCCCTGCTGCAATGGAGCATCCCTGCCTGGGGGGACCCGTCCCCGGGCTGGTGCCGCAGGGATGCTCGGCGGGAGCAGCCGGGTGCTGCCCAGAGCCTGAGCCGGTGCCTCCTCTGCCCCTTCCCAGGCTGGAGCCATCGGAGCCAAGGCTCACCGGCCCAGCATCAAGATGCTGAAAAGCCGCCTGCGCAGAGTAAGGAGCTGCTGGGCGCCGAGGCGGGCGCGGGGCCGGGGTGCGTGGCCGGGGCCCGCGGGGCAGGGAGCGGGGCCGCTCACCCCTGCCCTCTCTGCTGCGGCAGGTCTGGAGGATGCTGCCGCTGCCCAAGCTGCTGAAGCGCATGAAGCGCAGGATCCTGCGGCTGCAGGCCATGGCCCGGGAGGAGTGGTGGGTGCTGGTGGCGAGGGAGCTGCCCAGCTGCGGCCGGCTGCTGCTGGGGCCGTGCCCGGGCGGGGAGAGGGGCAGGGGTGCCGAGACCCCCGTCCCACGGGTGCGCTCGGCTGGCCAGGGCAGGACCAACGCACTTCTCTGCTTGGCTCTTGGCGTAGGATGTACGAGTACATGCTGCTGGTGGAGGAGGAGGAGGAAGACGAAGTGGATGAGGACAGCGAGATAGACTGGGATGCGGTTGAGGCTGTGGAAATGGACATGGAGATGGAGATGGAGATGGAGATGGACCCACCAGCAGTGGAACAGGCACGTGCTCCCCATGCACTGCCCGCAGTCGGTGGCTTCACCAGCTGCCGGGCTGGGTCTGGGTCTGGGGTGGGGGGTCCCCGCTGCAGGGACCCGGCACCCTGTCCCCTCATCCTGGCGGCACAACTGCCAGCGCCGCGCTGCCTTGAACACCCGTGGGGTGTTGGGGAGGGGGCGATTCCGTGGGGCTGGGCAACCACCGCCTGACCCCGAGCCCAGGGGGCTCAGCGCTGGCGGCAGAGTCCCGCTCTGCCCCGCGTGTCCCAGGGCTCTGCACACGCAGGGCCCGCAGGACGCAGCCCAGCCCGAAGCAGCTGCTGCCGCGGAGCCGGCCGGGGAGCCCCAGCTCTGCGCGGCGAGGGGCTGCGCGGTAGCCAGACGGCCGCGCCGCTTGCGTGTCCTCCAGGGCTGGCGGAGGTGCGGGGCCTGGTGGTGCGGGAGCTGAGCCGCGGAGGAAGATGCGGTGTTTGTTTGTTGTTTGTTGTGTTGTTTCTCTGTCAATAAATGGATTTGTCGGTGCTGTCTCGGCCCCAGGCTGTCTGTCGGAGCCTGGCATTCTCTGCGGCCGTCGAGGGGCAAGGCGCCCAGGCCTGGGGGCTCTGCAGCCGCAGCCGCTGCGGGCCCTGCTCGGTGCCCTGCGCCGCTGCAGCCTGTGCCAGCGAGAGCGCTGGAAGTGGGGGTGCACAAAGGGAGCCCCAGCCCGCAGCAAGGCGGCCCCGGCCCTGCCCGGCTTCCCGCTGCCGGCAGCGGCCGCGGCCCCCGTTCCCCCGTCGGGGCGAGGCGGGGAGCGGGCGCGGGGGGCTGCGGGGAGAGGGTGCTGGAGAAGGGGTGCGGCGGGGTCCCTGGGTGGGGGGGTGGCGGCTGCGGGGAGCCGCGGGACTGCGGGGCTGGGAGGTGCGTGGGTGCCGCCCGCAGGGAGCCGCGGTGGGGCCGGGGCTGTGGGGGGCAGGGGCCGGGGGTACGCGGGTGCGGGCCCGGGGCTGCCCCGGGCGCTCGGGAGCCGCGGCCCCGCCCCCTCCCTCATTAGCGGCGCTCATTAGCGGCGGGCGGGGCGGGCGTGGGGGTGCGGGCAGCGGGCGCGGGGCTGGAGCCCGGGCGGAGCGGAACGGAGCGGCACGGAGCGGCACGGAGCGGCGGGATGGGGCAGCGGCGGGGCACGGCCGTGCTGCTCCTCGGCCTGGGTAAGGCTGCCCGGGAGGGGGTCGGGCTGGGGGGGCCCGGGCGGAGGGCGATGCGATGCGATGCGATGCGGGGTCCCCTCCCCGCTGCCCGGGTGGGTGCCGCGCGTCTCTCCCCGGGGGGTCCTGGCTGCCGGTGCCGAGCTGGCCGTGCCCCCCCTCCCGTCCCCCCGGAGGGCGGTGGGCTCCGTGCCCCGAGGGCTGGGCGCTCACGCCGACCCCCTGGGCGGCTGGCAGGGCACCTGGCCGGGCTGCTGGCAGCGGGCACCGCCTGCGCCGACGTGTACCGAGGCTTCTCGGGCTGCGTCCTCAAGCTGGGGGAGAAGATGGCCACGGCCGAGGAGGCGGACGGCGTCGAGCTGCGGGGCTTGCGCCGAGTCTGCGGGTGAGTGCGGCCCCGGGAGGGCGAGAGCCGCGACGGAGCTGGGGCCCGAGGGGTGCCCGACTCTGCCGCTGCCCTCCTGGGTGCCGCTACTGCGTGCGCTCCCTCCGTCCATCCCTCCATCCATCCCCCTATCCATCCCTCCGTCCATCCCTCCCTCCGTCCGCCCATCTGGAGCTGGGAGCCGGCGTGGGGCTGGTGGCATCTCTGCTGTGTGCGTGATGCTGCCCCGGAGCCGGCCTGGGCAAGTCGCTTGCCGGCAGCCTGGCTGGCCGAGCAGAGGGAGGCTGTATGAACTGGAGGATGGTGAAAGATGGCCTGGAAATGGATCCTTAATATGTAGTACTTTATTACAATGAACGCTGTTTTGTAGTAGGCTGGAAAACTGAGACGAGGTGCTGGATGTTGATGCCTTTGTGGCTTTGTATGAAAAAGCAGATATCCAAATGATGTGCAATAAAATGAAAAGATATGGCATGCAATGGTGGCCAAAGGATAAACTGGACGTGGGGTTGGACGGCTGGAAAATGGGTCGTTGCAGTTTAATCCTGAATTGCAGTTGATGTTGTTTTGTTGTGGACTGGGGAAGTGTTGCTGCTGTTGTATGTTGATGCTCTGGTGGGTTTGTATAGAAATGCGAGTATTCCAAAGAAGTGTAAAGGAGAAGAAGTGTTGATGCCCCGTATGGAAGAGAGATGGCAAGCCGTACGTCAGCAGTGGCAGCCTGCTTCTGGGGCTGCTTCAGTTCTGCCTCTTCAGCTGTTTTGGTTTAGTGAAGCCAGGGAAGGCAGAGCATGGTGAGAGTGTGTTGGGCAAGTTGCTGTTCAGGGCTGCTGCAGTGATTTGATAATGAGTCTGTCTTGACTTTTACGCTCTGGTCCAAGGAATCTGAAGCGGCTAGGTGTTTTTCATTTTCTCCCCGGAGTAAACTTCAGTTCTGTTCTTTTGCCGCTTGTTGTGAGGAGGAGGAGGAGGAGGGAGGTGGTAGTCTGTGGTGTTTGCACCTTGTGTACAGAATTTGGGCAATTGTAGGGGTACGAAAGGCAGGCTTTGAAAATTTGCGGTAGAGCTTTCTTTGGGTTTAGACCTTTGTTAGGAAAGTTGTGCAGCTTGTGTCCACAAGGCATCTCCTGGGTGAGTTTGGTATTTCTGTGTTGGAGTGGGGGGAAGAGAAGAAAGCCAGTCCCTGTCTGTTGTGCAGGGGATGAGCAGGAGGAAGAAACTGCAGAAAGCAGGATGGAGTAGGAAGAATGTCTCCATCTCAACTGATAGAAACAGCGTACAAAGTATGTAACAATTGGGCCGAAGGAGAGCAAAGGGAAAAACAAAAGGAGAAATGGAGACAGACAGCAGCAGGCGACATTACTCGCCGCAGCCGTTGGGAGGAACTGGGCGAGAGGCAGAGGAAGGACATGGGAGAAAGGAATGCCCAAAGACTGAAGAACAGCCCTGCCCCGTTCGGTGACGTACTTGCCAAGGAGGCAGAAGACTGGCAAGGGCAGCGTCCTTCTGTGACTGTACTGCAGTGTGCAGGTGGTGTGTGAACAGGGACCGCTTCCGAACAAGGATGCCCAAGAGCTGCCACTGGTCTGTTAAATTTCCTGGGACTTGCTGGATCCAGAGTGCACTGACAGAGCGCTGGGATTGTCTGAAAACATGCGAGTACACGTACGGAGAGACTCACAGTCTGCCTTTGGGGTGATAGATGCCCGTGGAGCCGTATGGGAAGAAAGAGGCCTCTTGTCCTCCCCAGGAACTCCACTGAAGCAGGGAAAGGCAATTTTGGACTTTATTCCAGGCCGTTCTCCAGCCAGAGGCAGTGTCTGTAATGCACTGCAAAGCCCCTCAGAAAGGCCACAGAGACCTCGTCAGTGGCAATGGAAAGGCTGATGAGACAGCCAAAAGGGCAGCTTGGGCCGAGTCCTTGGGGGGGGCTTTGATGCCGACGGGAAGAGACTCATGTGGGGGCAGATGCGGACATAGCAGACATCCGACGATCTGCCACAGGACCAAGACTGCAAAATAGAGAAAAGCCGTCCTTCGGGACGAGTGAAAAGGGGACAAACTCCAGGGGAGTAGTGGCAAAAGGATTTCTCTGAATTACCCAGGTGCCACCAGTTTACATAGTGATTGGTATTGGTGGGAACCTTTTCTGGGTGGCCAGAGGCTTTCCCGTGCCGAGCCAGCCAAGCCAGGGAGGCAGTCAGAGTGCTGCTGAAAGAAACAATTCCAAGATTCGGTACCCCTGAAGGAACGGCCTCAGATAACGGGCCCCGCTTTTTTGCTAAAATTGTCCAGAGAGCTGCTAAGTTCTTGCAAAGTGATTGGGATTTACACGCTCCTTGGAGGCCGCAAACCAGTGGGAAGGTAGAACGGGTGAATCGAAGTTTAAAAAGACAGCTTTCAGGTTTATGCCAGGATACCCAAGAGAAGCGGACAGAGATTGTAGCTCTGGCAGTGTCAGGAGTCAGCATTGCTGCCAGAGCGAGGGAAGGGGTGAGTCCTTTTGAGGTTCTGGGTGGTCAACCGTATCCTGTAAACAAGCTGACGGGAAAGAGCGATCACATCCCTGTGGAAGGAGACCGGATCCCAACGGAGCGTCTGCTGTCGCGAGGGCGTCCTTTGTCTTCCCGTCCCAGGTCCCTGCCCAAGCAAGCGCCTGCTCCCCTGGGCGCTGCAGGGCGTGCCTTTCCTCCGGGAGAGCAGGTCTGCGTCCGGAGCTGGAAAGATGAACCTCTGAAAGAGCGCGGGGAGGGCCCGTGTTTGGTATTGCTGCTTGCCCCCACGGCTGTGGAAGGGGAAGGAACAGATTGTGGGATCCCCTACACGCGGGGGGAAAAACATCCCTGCGAAACACTGGACGTCGAGAGGAACGGCACCATGGAACCTGCAGCTGACTCGGAATTGGATGAACGGTGCTTGGGCTGAGACAGAATCCATAGCTCTCACAGGTCGTGTTCATAGAATCATAGAAAGTTTTGGGTTGGAAGGGTCCCCTAGAGGTCATCTAGTCCAACCCCCCTGCAGCGAGCAGGGACACCGCTAACTAGATCCGGTTGCTCAGAGCCCTGTCCAACCTGGTCTTGAATGTTTGCTGGGATGGGGCCTCCACCACCTCTCTGGGCAACCCGTTCCAGTGTTTCACAACCCTCATTGTAAAGAATTTCTTCCTTATATGTAGCCTAAACCTACCCTGTTTTAGTTTAAAACCATTACCCCTCGTCCTGTCACTGCTGTCTCTACTAAAAAGTTTGTCCCCATCTTTCCTATAGGCTCCCTTTAAGTACTGAAAGGCTGCAATCAGGTCCCCTCTCAGCCTTCTCTTCTCCAGGCTGAACAAGCCCAACTCTCTCAGCCTGTCCTCATAGGAGAGGTGCTCCAGCCCTCGGATCATTTTTGTAGCCCTCCTTTGGACCCACTCCAACAGTTCCATGTCCTTCTTGTGCTGAGGGCTGCAGAGCTGAACGCAGTACTCCAGGTGAGGTCTCACCAGAGCAGAGTAGAGGGGCAGAATCACCTCTCTCGACCTGCTGGCCACGCTTCTCTTGATGCAGCCCAGGACACGGTTGGCCCTCTGGGCTGCCAGCGCACATTGCCGGCTCATGTCCAGCCTTTCGTCTGTCAGCACCCCCAAGTCCCTCTCAGCAGGGCTGCTCTCGATCCTTTCATCCCCCAGCCTGTATTGATAGCGGGGATTACCCCGACCCAGGTGTAGGACCTTGCACTTGGCCTTGTTGAACCTCACGAGGTTCACACAGGCCCACCTCTCCAGCTTGTCCAGGTCCCTCTGGATGGCATCCCATCCTTCTGGTGTATCAACCGTACCACTCAGCTTGGTGTCATCTGCAAACTTGCTGAGGGTACACTCGATGTCGCTGTCCATGTCATTGATAAATATATTGAACAGCACCGGTCCCAGTACGGACCCCTGAGGGACTCCACTCGTCACTGGTCTCCATCTGGACATTGAGCCGTTGACCACTATGCTTTGGCTGCGACCATCCAGCAATTCCTTATCCACCGAATGGTCCACCCATCAAATCCATGGCTCTCCAATTTAGAGAGAAGGATGTTGTGGGGGACCATGTCAAAGGCTTTAAAAAATCCAGATAGATGACGTCCATTGGTTTTCCCTTGTCCACCCTTGTTGTTACGCCATCATAGAAAGCCACTAGGTCGGTCAGGCAGGACTTGCCCTTGGTGAAGCCATGCTGGCTGTCTCGAATCACCTCCCTGTCCTCCATGTGCCTTAGCACATCTTCTAGGAGGATCTGTTCCATGATCTTCCCAGGCACAGAGGTGAGGCTGACAGGTCGGTAGTTCCCAGGGTCTTCCTTTCTACCCTGTTTGAAAAGGGGCACAATGTTTCCCTTTTTCCAGTCACTGGGGACTTCCCCTGACTGCCATGACTTTTCAAATATCATGGAGAGTGGCTTGGCAACTACATCAGCCAGTTCCCTCAGGACTCTGGGATGCATCTCATCAGGTCCCATGGACTTCTGTACGTTTCGGTTCCTCAGGAGGTCCCGAACCTGGTCTTCACTTAGAGCTGGAGGGATTTTACCCTCCTGGTCTCCTTCACGCCATCCATCGACTCGGGAAGGGTGAGGAGAGAGGTTGCCAGGGAAGACTGAGGCAAAAAAGTTGTTGAGTACCTCAGCTTTCTCCTCATCTGCTGTTACCAGTTTGCCGGTCTCACTCGTGAGCGAGGGTACGCTTTCTTTGACCGTCTTTTACCGGCTGACATACCTGTAGAAGCCCTTCTTGTTATTTTTCGCATCCCTTGCCAAGTTCAGCTCCAGCTGTGCCTTGGCCTTCCTGACCCCATCCCTACACAACCGGGCAGCTTCCCTATACTCTTGCCAGGAAGCCAGTCCCTGCTTCCACTGCCTGTGCAGTTCCCTCTTCTTCCTTAGTTTGACCAGCATCTCTTGTCTCAGCCATGCCGGTCTCTTCCCTTCTCTGCTCGACTTCTTCCACTTGGGGATCGAGAGCTCTTGCGCTCTGTGGAATACATCCTTAAAGACCTGCCAGCTCTGTTCTGTTCCCCTGTCCCTGAGGACCATTTCCCAGGGAGTCGTTCTGACTATCTCCTGGAAGAGCTGGAAATTTGCCCTCCTAAAATTTAGGGTCCTGACTATGCTCTTCGTTATTCCCATTTCCCTCAGCAGCGTTAGTTCCACCAGCGCGTGGTCACTGCAGCCCAGGCTACCTCCGATCTTGACATCCCCAACGAGCTCACTCGCACTGGTGACCACCAGGTCTGGTATCGCATCCCCTCGGGTAGGGGTGCTTATTACCTGGCTTAAGAAGTTGACCTCAATGCATTCTAGGAATCTGCTGGATTGCCTACAGCTTGCCGTGTTGCTTTTCCAGCAGATGTCGGGGTGGTTGAAGTCCCCCAGTAGGACGAGAGCCTGCGAGCGCAAAGCCTCCTGGAGTTGGAGGAAGAACGCTTCGTCTGTCAGCTCCTCTTGATCTGGCGGCCTGTAGTAGACACCAACCACTAAGTTCCCTTTGTTGCCGCTCTCTCCGATTCTTACCCATAAGCTTTCGACCTGCTCGTGGTTATTCTTCAGGGACAGCTCTTCACTCTGTAGAGTTCAAGGGGGATTGTTCTTGTACCTTCTTACATTAGGAGGAACAATAGCGTTACTAACATGCATCTTTGTAGATGTCCTGATCCCTTGAGAGCAGGGAGCGAAAGACACAGGGAGAATGATCTCCCTCTTCTGTCTAACAATATTTTGACATGGCACCCAAGGGAGCCGGGAAGGTTACCCGACTCCATGGAACTCTAACGTCCATCTGGGATGAATGGAAAGAACTCTGAGAGCTGCAAATCCAACCGGCTGCTGGGTGTGTGCTCCGTTCCCGGAACGTGCAGGACAAGGGATCCCCTTGGGTGGGATCCCGATTCCAGCAAATATTTCTTCACAGGAGCTGTGGAAGGACATAGACCAGAGTGGATGAAACCTGAGGGATTAAGATGAAATTTGTCAACAAAGTAACATTTTACACGCAATTCAAAAGGATGACCCTTGTTTGGGGACTGAAGAGACCTGGGAATGGCTACGCTCTGGGGTCCCCAATTTACATAGAATCACAGAACGGTAAGGGTTGGAAGGGACCTTGAAGATCATCTAGTTCCAACCCCCCTGCTATGAGCAGGGACATCTTCCACTAGACCAGGTTGCTACATATGTGCAGAAAGAAATTAGTGAGCTTAGTACTGATCGAATTAATTATTTTTGTATGTTTATGTGATACTACAATGTACCTGCAAGTGTTGCTCTGCATGAACTGACTGATCTGTGGAGAAGGTGAGACTTATCCAAGGAATACTCTTAGACAGTCTCAAAAGTGGGCATGGTGGTCAGTTGAACTCAGCACTATACAAGTAAGCACAGAAGGTCAGTCTGACCCAATTATTGAACTTGAACGTGTAGTCTGGGATGAACAGAAGGCCAAGATTTCATCAAGTGGCTGATGCGGAGCCTCTAGTCAGGAGCCTCTGTCCTTGGGAACGAAGTGTGTCTTGGAAGAACATGTAAGCTAGCTAAGAAGGTTTTGAACGGTTTGGAGCCGCCATCAGAAGAATGATAAAGAGTGGCCATGAACAAACTATCCTCATTCTAATACTACTAATCCCACGCCCTGAGCTGGTGACCGCGGCCCAAGCAGAGACTCTTATTTACCGAGCATGCCAAGTAGATTGTAGGAGTGCTGTATTTTTAAACCGAAGTGAGAAGAGGACTGAGCAGTCCTGGTTAGGAGGGTATGGCTAATAGGCAGAACTGACATTTTGAACTGTATAAATGTGCAATGTGATTGTCCACTGCTCTCCCCTCATCTACCCGGTCGGTCGTGCTATCACCGAAGGCTATCGGGTTGCTCAAGCGTGATTTCCCCTTGGTGAATCCATGATGACTACTCCCGATAACCTTCTTTTCCTGCACTTGCTTACAGATGACATCCCGAATGAGCTGCTCCGTCACCTTTGCAGGGATGGAGGTGAGGCTGACTGGCGTGTAGTTCCCTGGTTCGTCCTTCTCGCACTTTTTGAAGACGGGAGTGACACTGGCTTTCCTGCAGTCCTCAGGCATTTCTCGTGTTCTCCAGGCCCTTTCAAGGATGATGGAGAGTGGCTTAGCAATGCCATCTTCCAGCTCCCTCAGTACTTGTGGGTGCATCCCGTCAGGGCCCGTGGATTTGTGGGTGTCTCATTTGCTAAGGTGATCTCTAACCTGATCCTCCCTGACCAAGGGAAGGTCTTCCTTTCTCCAGGCTTCCTCTCGGGCCTCCATGGACTGGGATTCCTGAGGGCCAGCCTTAGGAGTAAAGAATGAAGCAAAGAAGGCTTTCAGCACTTCTACCTTCTCTGTATCCTCTGTCAGCAAGGCACCCACCTCATTCAGCAGCGGCCCCAGTTTCCCTAGTCTTCCTTTTCTCTTGGTGGACTTGAAGAAGCCCTTCTTGTTGTCTTGGACATCCCTTGCCAGACTTGATTCCCGATGGACCTTGGCCTTTCTCGTTGCTTCCGTGCATGCTCTGACTATGTTCCTGTATTCTTCCCAAGTGGCCTGACCCTCCACTGGCCTCCCCACCGCTCTGCAGGAGCCTCCTGGACTGTGTGTGCCTGGCTGTGTGGTCTTTCCAGCAGCTCTCGAGGTGGTTGAGGTCCCCCATGAGGACCAGGGCCCTTGATGGGGAGGCTGCTTTGAGCTGGCTGCAGAAGGCCTCATCGCCTTCCTCTTCCTGGCCAGATGGCCTGTGGTGAACACCTGCAGCAGTGTCAGCTGTATGAGCCTGTCCCTTGATGCTGACCCGTCAGCTCTCCAGTCATTCTTCACCCACGCCCAGGCAGGGCTTGACACATTCCAGCTGCTCCCTCACACACAGAGCAACTCCCCGCCCGGCCTTGCTGGCCGTAGCCATCCATGACAGCACTGCAGCCCTGCGAGCTGTCCCACCACGTGTGTCACTGCACTGGGATCGTGGCCCTGCGGCCGCACCGATCTCTGGTTGTTGCTGTTCATTCCCCACGCTGCGTGTGTGGGTGTAGAGGGGTTTGCGAGAGGTGATGGAGCGTGCAGGTCTCCCTGGAGGGGTGCAAGAGGATCCGCCATGGCCATACCCACCCTTGAGGTGGTTGGCCTTCTGCTTCTCAGCTTGGGGGGCAGCTGAGGAGCATTTGTCACCGTTCTGGTTGGCCTGGCTCATTCCCCAGTTGGATGCGATGGCTGGAGCACTGGGACGTCGGACCCTGCCCCCCGAGTCCCTCAGCGGAAAGCTGCCACACCAAGCTCCCCCTTGAAGCGGGGAGTCCTGGCCAGAGGCTGATGGCAGCACATCTCGTCGTTTTCTCAGCAGCCTTCAGAGCGCGTTGGGCGCGGGTCCTGGCACGGGCTCACCCCGGGACGTGCCCAGCCGGAGCTCGTGGCAGCGCAGCCGTGTCCTAGCAGCCCCCCATCCAGAGCCGCACAGGGGCGAATTCCACCCGCCGTGGCCGTAGCCGGCCTGGAGGACATCGGCAGTGGTGGGGTCGGCTTGCTGGCTGCTGGTGGGCCAAGGACGGAGCGAAGGAGGTGGCCCTCGCCCCGCGGAGCTGTCCCCAGGGCCCGGCCCTTGTGCAGCTTGGAGGTGGCGGAGCCAGCAGGCCTCCCTGCGGTGCCCCCCGGAGCTGCCCAGGGCTGGGCGCTGGGGCGAGTGGACGGAGGGGATCTGCTGGTGACGCATCTGTGCCGACTCCTGGAAGAGCCGCTGCTGGCGGCAGCGCTCTGCCCCGCGCCCTGCCCAGCCGTGGCGTCTGGTGTGGAAGCCCAGCAGTGTGTTGACTGCGCCTCGAGGGCAGCGTGAGAACTCCCCGAGGCTCCCCAGGAAGCTGCAGCCCCTTCAGGGGTCGTCCCCATCCCCCGCTGCGCAGCCGGCACCGGAACTCCCGTCCGTGTCACAGAGGTGTGATGTCACGGCCCGTGTTCCAGCCGCGACGGCCAGCGCCCGGCGACGAGCACAACGCAGCCCTGCTCCCCTGCTCCAGACACAGCCCTCCTGCCGGCGCAGCCCTGCTCCTCTGCTCGCAGCGGATTCTTTCTCCCCTTTCTCCCGACCCAGCCTTTCTCCTCTGCTCCAGGCGGTTCCTTTCTCCCCTGCTCCAGACCCATCCTTTCTCCCGACCCAGCCCTTCTCCCCGGATCCCAGCGCGTCGCTGCCCGTCTCACCGGTGCCATCTCGGTGCCATCATGGAGCACTGGCGGAAGACGGTGTTTGTGCTGCCGCAGGTACAGCCGGGCTGCAGGGAGCTTGGCTCGCCCTGTCCAGCCAGCCCTGCGAGGCCCCGGGCTGGGAGAAGCCCTTCTGGCTGCTGCTGCCCTGCTGCAATGGAGCATCCCTGCCTGGGGGGACCCGTCCCCGGGCTGGTGCCGCAGGGATGCTCGGCGGGAGCAGCCGGGTGCTGCCCAGAGCCTGAGCCGGTGCCTCCTCTGCCCCTTCCCAGGCTGGAGCCATCGGAGCCAAGGCTCACCGGCCCAGCATCAAGATGCTGAAAAGCCGCCTGCGCAGAGTAAGGAGCTGCTGGGTGCCGAGGCGGGCGCGGGGCCGGGGTGCGTGGCCGGGGCCCGCGGGGCAGGGAGCGGGGCCGCTCACCCCTGCCCTCTCTGCTGCGGCAGGTCTGGAGGATGCTGCCGCTGCCCAAGCTGCTGAAGCGCATGAAGCGCAGGATCCTGCGGCTGCAGGCCATGGCCCGGGAGGAGTGGTGGGTGCTGGTGGCGAGGGAGCTGCCCAGCTGCGGCCGGCTGCTGCTGGGGCCGTGCCCGGGCGGGGAGAGGGGCAGGGGTGCCGAGACCCCCGTCCCACGGGTGCGCTCGGCTGGCCAGGGCAGGACCAACGCACTTCTCTGCTTGGCTCTTGGCGTAGGATGTACGAGTACATGCTGCTGGTGGAGGAGGAGGAGGAAGACGAAGTGGATGAGGACAGCGAGATAGACTGGGATGCGGTTGAGGCTGTGGAAATGGACATGGAGATGGAGATGGAGATGGACCCACCAGCAGTGGAACAGGCACGTGCTCCCCATGCACTGCCCGCAGTCGGTGGCTTCACCAGCTGCCGGGCTGGGTCTGGGTCTGGGGTGGGGGGTCCCCGCTGCAGGGACCCGGCACCCCGTCCCCTCATCCTGGCGGCACAACTGCCAGCGCCGCGCTGCCTTGAGCACCCGTGGGGTGTTGGGGAGGGGGCGATTCCGTGGGGCTGGGCAACCACCGCCTGACCCCGAGCCCAGGGGGCTCAGCGCTGGCAGCAGAGTCCCGCTCTGCCCCGCGTGTCCCAGGGCTCTGCACACGCAGGGCCCGCAGGACGCAGCCCAGCCCGAAGCAGCTGCTGCCGCGGAGCTGGCCGGGGAGCCCCAGCTCTGCGCGGCGAGGGGCTGCGCGGTAGCCAGACGGCCGCGCCGCTTGCGTGTCCTCCAGGGCTGGCGGAGGTGCGGGGCCTGGTGGTGCGGGAGCTGAGCCGCGGAGGAAGATGCGGTGTTTGTTGTTTGTTGTTTGTTGTGTTGTTTCTCTGTCAATAAATGGATTTGTCGGTGCTGTCTCGGCCCCAGGCTGTCTGTCGGAGCCTGGCATTCTCTGCGGCCGTCGAGGGGCAAGGCGCCCAGGCCTGGGGGCTCTGCAGCCGCAGCCGCTGCGGGCCCTGCTCGGTGCCCTGCGCCGCTGCAGCCTGTGCCAGCGAGAGCGCTGGAAGTGGGGGTGCACGAAGGGAGCCCCAGCCCGCAGCAAGGCGGCCCCGGCCCTGCCCGGCTTCCCGCTGCCGGCAGCGGCCGCGGCCCCCGTTTCCCCGTCGGGGCGAGGCTGGGAGCGGGCGCGGGGGGCTGCGGGGAGAGGGTGCTGGGGAGAGGGTGCTGGAGAAGGGGTGCGGCGGGGTCCCTGGGCGGGGGGGTGGCGGCTGCGGGGAGCCGCGGGACTGCGGGGCTGGGAGGTGCGGGGGTGCCGCCCGCAGGGAGCCGCGGTGGGGCCGGGGCTGTGGGGGGCAGGGGCCGGCGGTACGCGGGTGCGGGCCCGGGGCTGCCCCGGGCGCTCGGGAGCCGCGGCCCCGCCCCCTCCCTCATTAGCGGCGCTCATTAGCGGCGGGCGGGGCGGGCGTGGGGGTGCGGACAGCGGGCGCGGGGCTGGAGCCCGGGCGGAGCGGAACGGAGCGGAACGGAGCGGCGGGATGGGGCAGCGGCGGGGCACGGCCGTGCTGCTCCTCGGCCTGGGTAAGGCTGCCCGGGCGGGGGTCGGGCTGGGGGGGCCCGGGCGGGGGGCGATGCGATGCGATGCGATGCGATGCGGGGTCCCCTCCCCGCTGCCCGGGTGGGTGCCGCGCGTCTCTCCCCGGGGGGTCCTGGCTGCCGGTGCCGAGCCGGCCGTGCCGCCCCTCCCGTCCCCCCGGAGGGCGGTGGGCTCCGTGCCCCGAGGGCTGGGCGCTCACGCCGACCCCCTGGGCGGCTGGCAGGGCACCTGGCCGGGCTGCTGGCAGCGGGCACCGCCTGCGCCGACGTGTACCGAGGCTTCTCGGGCTGCGTCCTCAAGCTGGGGGAGAAGATGGCCACGGCCGAGGAGGCGGACGGCGTCGAGCTGCGGGGCTTGCGCCGAGTCTGCGGGTGAGTGCGGCCCCGGGAGGGCGAGAGCCGCGACGGAGCTGGGGCCCGAGGGGTGCCCGACTCTGCCGCTGCCCTCCTGGGTGCCGCTACTGCGTGCGCTCCCTCCGTCCATCCCTCCATCCATCCCCCTATCCATCCCTCCGTCCATCCCTCCCTCCGTCTGCCCATCTGGAGCTGGGAGCCGGCGTGGGGCTGGTGGCATCTCTGCTGTGTGCGTGATGCTGCCCCGGAGCCGGCCTGGGCAAGTCGCTTGCCGGCAGCCTGGCTGGCCGAGCAGAGGGAGGCTGTATGAACTGGAGGATGGTGAAAGATGGCCTGGAAATGGATCCTTAATATGTAGTACTTTATTACAATGAACGCTGTTTTGTAGTAGGCTGGAAAACTGAGACGAGGTGCTGGATGTTGATGCCTTTGTGGCTTTGTATGAAAAAGCAGATATCCAAATGATGTGCAATAAAATGAAAAGATATGGCATGCAATGGTGGCCAAAGGATAAACTGGACGTGGGGTTGGACGGCTGGAAAACGGGTCGTTGCAGTTTAATCCTGAATTGCAGTTGATGTTGTTTTGTTGTGGACTGGGGAAGTGTTGCTGCTGTTGTATGTTGATGCTCTGGTGGGTTTGTATAGAAATGCGAGTATTCCAAAGAAGTGTAAAGGAGAAGAAGTGTTGATGCCCCGTATGGAAGAGAGATGGCAAGCCGTACGTCAGCAGTGGCAGCCTGCTTCTGGGGCTGCTTCAGTTCTGCCTCTTCAGCTGTTTTGGTTTAGTGAAGCCAGGGAAGGCAGAGCATGGTGAGAGTGTGTTGGGCAAGTTGCTGTTCAGGGCTGCTGCAGTGATTTGATAATGAGTCTGTCTTGACTTTTACGCTCTGGTCCAAGGAGTCTGAAGCAGCTAGGTGTTTTTCATTTTCTCCCCGGAGTAAACTTCAGTTCTGTTCTTTTGCCGCTTGTTGTGAGGAGGAGGAGGAGGAGGGAGGTGGTAGTCTGTGGTGTTTGCACCTTGTGTACAGCATTTGGGCAATTGTAGGGGTACCAAAGGCAGGCTTTGAAAATTTGCAGTAGAGCTTTCTTTGGGTTTAGACCTTTGTTAGGAAAGTTGTGCAGCTTGTGTCCACAAGGCATCTCCTGGGTGAGTTTGGTATTTCTGTGTTGGAGTGGGGGGAAGAGAAGAAAGCCAGTCCCTGTCTGTTGTGCAGGGGATGAGCAGGAGGAAGAAACTGCAGAAAGCAGGATGGAGTAGGAAGAATGTCTCCATCTCAACTGATAGAAACAGCGTACAAAGTATGTAACAATTGGGCCGAAGGAGAGCAAAGGGAAAAACAAAAGGAGAAATGGAGACAGACAGCAGCAGGCGACATTACTCGCCGCAGCCGTTGGGAGGAACTGGGCGAGAGGCAGAGGAAGGACATGGGAGAAAGGAATGCCCAAAGACTGAAGAACAGCCCTGCCCCGTTCGGTGACGTACTTGCCAAGGAGGCAGAAGACTGGCAAGGGTAGCGTCCTTCTGTGACTGTACTGCAGTGTGCAGGTGGTGTGTGAACAGGGACCGCTTCCGAACAAGGATGCCCAAGAGCTGCCACTGGTCTGTTAAATTTCCTGGGACTTGCTGGATCCAGCGTGCACTGACAGAGCGCTGGGATTGTCTGAAAACATGCGAGTACACGTACGGAGAGACTCACAGTCTGCCTTTGGGGTGATAGATGCCCGTGGAGCCGTATGGGAAGAAAGAGGCCTCTTGTCCTCCCCAGGAACTCCACTGAAGCAGGGAAAGGCAATTTTGGACTTTATTCCAGGCCGTTCTCCAGCCAGAGGCAGTGTCTGTAATGCACTGCAAAGCCCCTCAGAAAGGCCACAGAGACCTCGTCAGTGGCAATGGAAAGGCTGATGAGACAGCCAAAAGGGCAGCTTGGGCCGAGTCCTTGGGGAGGGCTTTGATGCCGACGGGAAGAGACTCATGTGGGGGCAGATGCGGACATAGCAGACATCCGACGATCTGCCACAGGACCAAGACTGCAAAATAGAGAAAAGCCGTCCTTCGGGACGAGTGAAAAGGGGACAAACTCCAGGGGAGTAGTGGCAAAAGGATTTCTCTGAATTACCCAGGTGCCACCAGTTTACATAGTGATTGGTATTGGTGGGAACCTTTTCTGGATGGCCAGAGGCTTTCCCGTGCCGAGCCAGCCAAGCCAGGGAGGCAGTCAGAGTGCTGCTGAAAGAAACAACTCCAAGATTCGGTACCCCTGAAGGAACGGCCTCAGATAACGGGCCCCGCTTTTTTGCTAAAATTGTCCAGAGAGCTGCTAAGTTCTTGCAAAGTGATTGGGATTTACACGCTCCTTGGAGGCCGCAAACCAGTGGGAAGGTAGAACGGGTGAATCGAAGTTTAAAAAGACAGCTTTCAGGTTTATGCCAGGATACCCAAGAGAAGCGGACAGAGATTGTAGCTCTGGCAGTGTCAGGAGTCAGCATTGCTGCCAGAGCGAGGGAAGGGGTGAGTCCTTTTGAGGTTCTGGGTGGTCAACCGTATCCTGTAAACAAGCTGACGGGAAAGAGCGATCACATCCCTGTGGAAGGAGACCGGATCCCAACGGAGCGTCTGCTGTCGCGAGGGCGTCCTTTGTCTTCCCGTCCCAGGTCCCTGCCCAAGCAAGCGCCTGCTCCCCTGGGCGCTGCAGGGCGTGCCTTTCCTCCGGGAGAGCAGGTCTGCGTCCGGAGCTGGAAAGATGAACCTCTGAAAGAGCGCGGGGAGGGCCCGTGTTTGGTATTGCTGCTTGCCCCCACGGCTGTGGAAGGGGAAGGAACAGATTGTGGGATCCCCTACACGCGGGGGGAAAAACATCCCTGCGAAACACTGGACGTCGAGAGGAACGGCACCATGGAACCTGCAGCTGACTCGGAATTGGATGAACGGTGCTTGGGCTGAGACAGAATCCATAGCTCTCACAGGTCGTGTTCATAGAATCATAGAAAGTTTTGGGTTGGAAGGGTCCCCTAGAGGTCATCTAGTCCAACCCCCCTGCAGCGAGCAGGGACACCGCTAACTAGATCAGGTTGCTCAGAGCCCTGTCCAACCTGGTCTTGAATGTTTGCTGGGATGGGGCCTCCACTTCCTGTCTGGGCAACCCGGTCCAGTGTTTCACAATTGTAAAGAATTTCTTCCTAATATCCAGCCTAAACCTACCCTGTTTTAGTTTAAAACCATTACCCCTTGTCCTGTCACTGCTGTCTCTACTCTACTGGATCATTTTTGTAGCCCTCCTTTGGACCCACTCCAACAGTTCCATGTCCTTCTTGTGCTGAGGGCTGCAGAGCTGAACGCAGTACTCCAGGTGAGGTCTCACCCGAGCAGAGTAGAGGGGCAAAATCACCTCTCTCGACCTGCTGGCCACGCTTCTCTTGATGCAGCCCAGGACACGGCTGGCCCTCTGGGCTGCCAGCGCACATTGCCGGCTCATGTCCAGCGTTTCGTCTGTCAGCACCCCCAAGTCCCTCTCAGCAGGGCTGCTCTCGATCCTTTCATCCCCCAGCCTGTATTGATAGCGGGGATTACCCCGACCCAGGTGTAGGACCTTGCACTTGGCCTGTTGAACCTCACGAGGTTCACACAGGCCCACCTCTCCAGCTTGTCCAGGTCCCTCTGGATGGCATCCCATCCTTCTGGTGTATCAACCGTACCACTCAGCTTGGTGTCATCTGCAAACTTGCTGAGGGTACACTCGATGTCACTGTCCCTGTCATTGATAAATATATTGAACAGCACCGGTCCCAGTACGGACCCCTGAGGGACTCCACTCGTCACTGGTCTCCATCCGGACATTGAGCCGTTGACCACTATGCTTTGGCTGCGACCATCCAGCAATTCCTTATCCACCGAATGGTCCACCCATCAAATCCATGGCTCTCCAATTTAGAGAGAAGGATGTTGTGGGGGACCATGTCAAAGGCTTTAAAAAATCCAGATAGATGACGTCCATTGGTTTTCCCTTGTCCACCCTTGTTGTTACGCCATCATAGAAAGCCACTAGGTCGGTCAGGCAGGACTTGCCCTTGGTGAAGCCATGCTGGCTGTCTCGAATCACCTCCCTGTCCTCCATGTGCCTTAGCACATCTTCTAGGAGGATCTGTTCCATGATCTTCCCAGGCACAGAGGTGAGGCTGACAGGTCGGTAGTTCCCAGGGTCTTCCTTTCTACCCTGTTTGAAAAGGGGCACAATGTTTCCCTTTTTCCAGTCACTGGGGACTTCCCCTGACTGCCATGACTTTTCAAATATCATGGAGAGTGGCTTGGCAACTACATCAGCCAGTTCCCTCAGGACTCTGGGATGCATCTCATCAGGTCCCATGGACTTCTGTACGTTTCGGTTCCTCAGGAGGTCCCGAACCTGGTCTTCACTTACAGCTGGAGGGATTTTACCCTCCTGGTCTCCTTCACGCCATCCATCGACTCGGGAAGGGTGAGGAGAGAGGTTGCCAGGGAAGACTGAGGCAAAAAAGTTGTTGAGTACCTCAGCTTTCTCCTCATCTGCTGTTACCAGTTTGCCGGTCTCACTCGTGAGCGAGGGTACGCTTTCTTTGACCGTCTTTTACCGGCTGACATACCTGTAGAAGCCCTTCTTGTTATTTTTCGCATCCCTTGCCAAGTTCAGCTCCAGCTGTGCCTTGGCCTTCCTGACCCCATCCCTACACAACCGGGCAGCTTCCCTATACTCTTGCCAGGAAGCCAGTCCCTGCTTCCACTGCCTGTGCAGTTCCCTCTTCTTCCTTAGTTTGACCAGCATCTCTTGTCTCAGCCATGCCGGTCTCTTCCCTTCTCTGCTCGACTTCTTCCACTTGGGGATCGAGAGCTCTTGCGCTCTGTGGAATACATCCTTAAAGACCTGCCAGCTCTGTTCTGTTCCCCTGTCCCTGAGGACCATTTCCCAGGGAGTCGTTCTGACTATCTCCTGGAAGAGCTGGAAATTTGCCCTCCTAAAATTTAGGGTCCTGACTATGCTCTTCGTTATTCCCATTTCCCTCAGCAGCGTTAGTTCCACCAGCGCGTGGTCACTGCAGCCCAGGCTACCTCCGATCTTGACATCCCCAACGAGCTCACTCGCACTGGTGACCACCAGGTCTGGTATCGCATCCCCTCGGGTAGGGGTGCTTATTACCTGGCTTAAGAAGTTGACCTCAATGCATTCTAGGAATCTGCTGGATTGCCTACAGCTTGCCGTGTTGCTTTTCCAGCAGATGTCGGGGTGGTTGAAGTCCCCCAGTAGGACGAGAGCCTGCGAGCGCAAAGCCTCCTGGAGTTGGAGGAAGAACGCTTCGTCTGTCAGCTCCTCTTGATCTGGCGGCCTGTAGTAGACACCAACCACTAAGTTCCCTTTGTTGCCGCTCTCTCCGATTCTTACCCATAAGCTTTCGACCTGCTCGTGGTTATTCTTCAGGGACAGCTCTTCACTCTGTAGAGTTCAAGGGGGATTGTTCTTGTACCTTCTTACATTAGGAGGAACAATAGCGTTACTAACATGCATCTTTGTAGATGTCCTGATCCCTTGAGAGCAGGGAGCGAAAGACACAGGGAGAATGATCTCCCTCTTCTGTCTAACAATATTTTGACATGGCACCCAAGGGAGCCGGGAAGGTTACCCGACTCCATGGAACTCTAACGTCCATCTGGGATGAATGGAAAGAACTCTGAGAGCTGCAAATCCAACTGGCTGCTGGGTGTGTGCTCCGTTCCCGGAACGTGCAGGACAAGGGATCCCCTTGGCTGGGATCCCGATTCCAGCAAATATTTCTTCACAGGAGCTGTGGAAGGACATAGACCAGAGTGGATGAAACTTGACGGATTAAGATGAAATTTGTCAACAAAGTAACATTTTACACGCAATTCAAAAGGATGACCCTTGTTTGGGGACTGAAGAGACCTGGGAATGGCTACGCTCTGGGGTCCCCAATTTACATAGAATCACAGAATGGTAAGGGTTGGAAGGGACCTTGAAGATCATCTAGTTCCAACCCCCCTGCTATGAGCAGGGACATCTTCCACTAGACCAGGTTGCTACATATGTGCAGAAAGAAATTAGTGAGCTTAGTACTGATCGAATTAATTATTTTTGTATGTTTATGTGATACTACAATGTACCTGCAAGTGTTGCTCTGCATGAACTGACTGATCTGTGGAGAAGGTGAGACTTATCCAAGGAATACTCTTAGACAGTCTCAAAAGTGGGCATGGTGGTCAGTTGAACTCAGCACTATACAAGTAAGCACAGAAGGTCAGTCTGACCCAATTATTGAACTTGAACGTGTAGTCTGGGATGAACAGAAGGCCAAGATTTCATCAAGTGGCTGATGCGGAGCCTCTAGTCAGGAGCCTCTGTCCTTGGGAACGAAGTGTGTCTTGGAAGAACATGTAAGCTAGCTAAGAAGGTTTTGAACGGTTTGGAGCCGCCATCAGAAGAATGATAAAGAGTGGCCATGAACAAACTATCCTCATTCTAATACTACTAATCCCACGCCCTGAGCTGGTGACCGCGGCCCAAGCAGAGACTCTTATTTACCGAGCATGCCAAGTAGATTGTGGGACTGCTGTATTTTTAAACCGAAGTGAGAAGAGGACTGAGCAGTCCTGGTTAGGAGGGTATGGCTAATAGGCAGAACTGACATTTTGAACTGTATAAATGTGCAATGTGATTGTCCACTGCTCTCCCCTCATCTACCCGGTCGGTCGTGCTATCACCGAAGGCTATCGGGTTGCTCAAGCATGATTTCCCCTTGGTGAATCCGTGATGACTACTCCCGATAACCTTCTTTTCCTGCACTTGCTTACAGATGACATCCCGAATGAGCTGCTCCGTCACCTTTGCAGGGATGGAGGTGAGGCTGACTGGCGTGTAGTTCCCTGGTTCGTCCTTCTCGCACTTTTTGAAGACGGGAGTGACACTGGCTTTCCTGCAGTCCTCAGGCATTTCTCGTGTTCTCCAGGCCCTTTCAAGGATGATGGAGAGTGGCTTAGCAATGCCATCTTCCAGCTCCCTCAGTACTTGTGGGTGCATCCCGTCAGGGCCCGTGGATTTGTGGGTGTCTCATTTGCTAAGGTGATCTCTAACCTGATCCTCCCTGACCAAGGGAAGGTCTTCCTTTCTCCAGGCTTCCTCTCGGGCCTCCATGGACTGGGATTCCTGAGGGCCAGCCTTAGGAGTAAAGAATGAAGCAAAGAAGGCTTTCAGCACTTCTACCTTCTCTGTATCCTCTGTCAGCAAGGCACCCACCTCATTCAGCAGCGGCCCCAGTTTCCCTAGTCTTCCTTTTCTCTTGGTGGACTTGAAGAAGCCCTTCTTGTTGTCTTGGACATCCCTTGCCAGACTTGATTCCCGATGGACCTTGGCCTTTCTCGTTGCTTCCGTGCATGCTCTGACTATGTTCCTGTATTCTTCCCAAGTGGCCTGACCCTCCACTGGCCTCCCCACCGCTCTGCAGGAGCCTCCTGGACTGTGTGTGCCTGGCTGTGTGGTCTTTCCAGCAGCTCTCGAGGTGGTTGAGGTCCCCCATGAGGACCAGGGCCCTTGATGGGGAGGCTGCTTTGAGCTGGCTGCAGAAGGCCTCATGGCCTTCCTCTTCCTGGCCAGGTGGCCTGTGGTGAACACCTGCAGCAGTGTCAGCTGTATGAGCCTGTCCCTTGATGCTGACCCGTCAGCTCTCCAGTCATTCTTCACCCACGCCCAGGCAGGGCTTGACACATTCCAGCTGCTCCCTCACACACAGAGCAACTCCCCGCCCGGCCTTGCTGGCCGTAGCCATCCATGACAGCACTGCAGCCCTGCGAGCTGTCCCACCACGTGTGTCACTGCACTGGGATCGTGGCCCTGCGGCCGCACCGATCTCTGGTTGTTGCTGTTCATTCCCCACGCTGCGTGTGTAGGTGTAGAGGGGTTTGCGAGAGGTGATGGAGCGTGCAGGTCTCCCTGGAGGGATGCAAGAGGATCCGCCATGGCCATACCCACCCTTGAGGTGGTTGGCCTTCTGCTTCTCAGCTTGGGGGGCAGCTGAGGAGCATTTGTCACCGTTCTGGTTGGCCTGGCTCATTCCCCAGTTGGATGCGATGGCTGGGGCACTGGGACGTCGGACCCTGCCCCCCGAGTCCCTCAGCGGAAAGCTGCCACACCAAGCTCCCCCTTGAAGCGGGGAGTCCTGGCCAGAGGCTGATGGCAGCACATCTCGTCGTTTTCTCAGCAGCCTTCAGAGCGCGTTGGGCGCGGGTCCTGGCACGGGCTCACCCCGGGACGTGCCCAGCCGGAGCTCGTGGCAGCGCAGCCGTGTCCTAGCAGCCCCCCATCCAGAGCCGCACAGGGGCGAATTCCACCCGCCGTGGCCGTAGCCGGCCTGGAGGACATCGGCAGTGGTGGGGTCGGCTTGCTGGCTGCTGGTGGGCCAAGGACGGAGCGAAGGAGGTGGCCCTCGCCCCGCGGAGCTGTCCCCAGGGCCCGGCCCTTGTGCAGCTTGGAGGTGGCGGAGCCAGCAGGCCTCCCTGCGAGGGAGGGGGCTTTGCCCTGGGGTGGGAGCGGCAAGAGCCCCAGCGTTGTCCTGCAGCCATGGTGGGACGGGAGCGCTCAGGGGCCGCCGCTGGGCAGCAGAGCTGGGCTGGGGGCTGGACCCACGGCCGGGCTGAGGTGCCCCCCGGAGCTGCCCAGGGCTGGGCGCTGGGGCGAGTGGACGGAGGGGATCTGCTGGTGACGCATCTGTGCCGACTCCTGGAAGAGCCGCTGCTGGCGGCAGCGCTCTGCCCCGCGCCCTGCCCAGCCGTGGCGTCTGGTGTGGAAGCCCAGCAGTGTGTTGACTGCGCCTCGAGGGCAGCGTGAGAACTCCCCGAGGCTCCCCAGGAAGCTGCAGCCCCTTCAGGGGTCGTCCCCATCCCCCGCTGCGCAGCCGGCACCGGAACTCCCGTCCGTGTCACAGAGGTGTGATGTCACGGCCCGTGTTCCAGCCGCGACGGCCAGCGCCCGGCGACGAGCACAACGCAGCCCTGCTCCCCTGCTCCAGACACAGCCCTCCTGCCGGCGCAGCCCTGCTCCTCTGCTCGCAGCGGATTCTTTCTCCCCTTTCTCCCGACCCAGCCTTTCTCCTCTGCTCCAGGCGGTTCCTTTCTCCCCTGCTCCAGACCCATCCTTTCTCCCGACCCAGCCCTTCTCCCCGGATCCCAGCGCGTCGCTGCCCATCTCGCCGGTGCCATCTCGGTGCCATCATGGAGCACTGGCGGAAGACGGTGTTTGTGCTGCCGCAGGTACAGCCGGGCTGCAGGGAGCTTGGCTCGCCCTGTCCAGCCAGCCCTGCGAGGCCCCGGGCTGGGAGAAGCCCTTCTGGCTGCTGCTGCCCTGCTGCAATGGAGCATCCCTGCCTGGGGGGACCCGTCCCCGGGCTGGTGCCGCAGGGATGCTCGGCGGGAGCAGCCGGGTGCTGCCCAGAGCCTGAGCCGGTGCCTCCTCTGCCCCTTCCCAGGCTGGAGCCATCGGAGCCAAGGCTCACCGGCCCAGCATCAAGATGCTGAAAAGCCGCCTGCGCAGAGTAAGGAGCTGCTGGGCGCCGAGGCGGGCGCGGGGCCGGGGTGCGTGGCCGGGGCCCGCGGGGCAGGGAGCGGGGCCGCTCACCCCTGCCCTCTCTGCTGCGGCAGGTCTGGAGGATGCTGCCGCTGCCCAAGCTGCTGAAGCGCATGAAGCGCAGGATCCTGCGGCTGCAGGCCATGGCCCGGGAGGAGTGGTGGGTGCTGGTGGCGAGGGAGCTGCCCAGCTGCGGCCGGCTGCTGCTGGGGCCGTGCCCGGGCGGGGAGAGGGGCAGGGGTGCCGAGACCCCCGTCCCACGGGTGCGCTCGGCTGGCCAGGGCAGGACCAACGCACTTCTCTGCTTGGCTCTTGGCGTAGGATGTACGAGTACATGCTGCTGGTGGAGGAGGAGGAGGAAGACGAAGTGGATGAGGACGGCGAGATAGACTGGGTTGTGGTTGAGGCTGTGGAAATGGACATGGACATGGAGATGGAGATGGACCCACCAGCAGTGGAACAGGCACGTGCTCCCCATGCACTGCCCGCAGTCGGGGGCTTCACCAGCTGCCAGGCTGGGGCTGGGTCTGGGGTGGGGGGTCCCCGCTGCAGGGACCCAGCACCCCGTCCCCTCGTCCTGGCGGCACAACTGCCAGCGCCGCGCTGCCTTGAGCACCCGTGGGGTGTTGGGGAGGGGGCGATTCCGTGGGGCTGGGCAACCACCGCCTGACCCCGAGCCCAGGGGGCTCAGCGCTGGCGGCAGAGTCCCGCTCTGCCCCGCGTGTCCCAGGGCTCTGCACACGCAGGGCCCGCAGGACGCAGCCCAGCCCGAAGCAGCTGCTGCCGCAGAGCCGGCCGGGGAGCCCCAGCTCTGCGCGGCGAGGGGCTGCGCGGTAGCCAGACGGCCGCGCCGCTTGCGTGTCCTCCAGGGCTGGCGGAGGTGCGGGGCCTGGTGGTGCGGGAGCTGAGCCGCGGAGGAAGATGCGGTGTTTGTTGTTTGTTGTTTGTTGTGTTGTTTCTCTGTCAATAAATGGATTTGTCGGTGCTGTCTCGGCCCCAGGCTGTCTGTCGGAGCCTGGCATTCTCTGCGGCCGTCGAGGGGCAAGGCGCCCAGGCCTGGGGGCTCTGCAGCCGCAGCCGCTGCGGGCCCTGCTCGGTGCCCTGCGCCGCTGCAGCCTGTGCCAGCGAGAGCGCTGGAAGTGGGGGTGCACGAAGGGAGCCCCAGCCCACAGCAAGGCGGCCCCGGCCCTGCCCGGCTTCCCGCTGCCGGCAGCGGCCGCGGCCCCCGTTCCCCCGTCGGGGCGAGGCGGGGAGTGGGCGCGGGGGGCTGCGGGGAGAGGGTGCTGGAGAAGGGGTGCGGCGGGGTCCCTGGGCGGGGGGGTGGCGGCTGCGGGGAGCCGCGGGACTGCGGGGCTGGGAGGTGCGGGGGTGCCGCCCGCAGGGAGCCGCGGTGGGGCCGGGGCTGTGGGGGGCAGGGGCCGGGGGGCCGCGGGTGCGGGCCCGGGGCTGCCCCGGGCGCTCGGGAGCCGCGGCCCCGCCCCCTCCCTCATTAGCGGCGCTCATTAGCGGCGGGCGGGGCGGGCGTGGGGGTGCGGGCAGCGGGCGCGGGGCTGGAGCCCGGGCGGAGCGGAGCGGAACGGAACGGAGCGGCGGGATGGGGCAGCGGCGGGGCACGGCCGTGCTGCTCCTCGGCCTGGGTAAGGCTGCCCGGGCGGGGGTCGGGCTGGGGGGGCCCGGGCGGAGGGCGATGCGATGCGATGCGATGCGGGGTCCCCTCCCCGCTGCCCGGGTGGGTGCCGCGCGTCTCTCCCCGGGGGGTCCTGGCTGCCGGTGCCGAGCCGGCCGTGCCGCCCCTCCCGTCCCCCCGGAGGGCGGTGGGCTCCGTGCCCCGAGGGCTGGGCGCTCACGCCGACCCCCTGGGCGGCTGGCAGGACACCTGGCCGGGCTGCTGGCAGCGGGCACCGCCTGCGCCGACGTGTACCGAGGCTTCTCGGGCTGCGTCCTCAAGCTGGGGGAGAAGATGGCCACGGCCGAGGAGGCGGACGGCGTCGAGCTGCGGGGCTTGCGCCGAGTCTGCGGGTGAGTGCGGCCCCGGGAGGGCGAGAGCCGCGACGGAGCTGGGGCCCGAGGGGTGCCCGACTCTGCCGCTGCCCTCCTGGGTGCCGCTACTGCGTGCGCTCCCTCCGTCCATCCCTCCGTCCATCCCCCTATCCATCCCTCCGTCCATCCCTCCCTCCGTCTGCCCATCTGGAGCTGGGAGCCGGCGTGGGGCTGGTGGCATCTCTGCTGTGTGCGTGATGCTGCCCCGGAGCCGGCCTGGGCAAGTCGCTTGCCGGCAGCCTGGCTGGCCGAGCAGAGGGAGGCTGTATGAACTGGAGGATGGTGAAAGATGGCCTGGAAATGGATCCTTAATATGTAGTACTTTATTACAATGAACGCTGTTTTGTAGTAGGCTGGAAAACTGAGACGAGGTGCTGGATGTTGATGCCTTTGTGGCTTTGTATGAAAAAGCAGATATCCAAATGATGTGCAATAAAATGAAAAGATATGGCATGCAATGGTGGCCAAAGGATAAACTGGACGTGGGGTTGGACGGCTGGAAAATGGGTCGTTGCAGTTTAATCCTGAATTGCAGTTGATGTTGTTTTGTTGTGGACTGGGGAAGTGTTGCTGCTGTTGTATGTTGATGCTCTGGTGGGTTTGTATAGAAATGCGAGTATTCCAAAGAAGTGTAAAGGAGAAGAAGTGTTGATGCCCCGTATGGAAGAGAGATGGCAAGCCGTACGTCAGCAGTGGCAGCCTGCTTCTGGGGCTGCTTCAGTTCTGCCTCTTCAGCTGTTTTGGTTTAGTGAAGCCAGGGAAGGCAGAGCATGGTGAGAGTGTGTTGGGCAAGTTGCTGTTCAGGGCTGCTGCAGTGATTTGATAATGAGTCTGTCTTGACTTTTACGCTCTGGTCCAAGGAGTCTGAAGCAGCTAGGTGTTTTTCATTTTCTCCCCGGAGTAAACTTCAGTTCTGTTCTTTTGCCGCTTGTTGTGAGGAGGAGGAGGAGGAGGGAGGTGGTAGTCTGTGGTGTTTGCACCTTGTGTACAGAATTTGGGCAATTGTAGGGGTACGAAAGGCAGGCTTTGAAAATTTGCAGTAGAGCTTTCTTTGGGTTTAGACCTTTGTTAGGAAAGTTGTGCAGCTTGTGTCCACAAGGCATCTCCTGGGTGAGTTTGGTATTTCTGTGTTGGAGTGGGGGGAAGAGAAGAAAGCCAGTCCCTGTCTGTTGTGCAGGGGATGAGCAGGAGGAAGAAACTGCAGAAAGCAGGATGGAGTAGGAAGAATGTCTCCATCTCAACTGATAGAAACAGCGTACAAAGTATGTAACAATTGGGCCGAAGGAGAGCAAAAGGAAAAACAAAAGGAGAAATGGAGACAGACAGCAGCAGGCGACATTACTCGCCGCAGCCGTTGGGAGGAACTGGGCGAGAGGCAGAGGAAGGACATGGGAGAAAGGAATGCCCAAAGACTGAAGAACAGCCCTGCCCCGTTCGGTGACGTACTTGCCAAGGAGGCAGAAGACTGGCAAGGGCAGCGTCCTTCTGTGACTGTACTGCAGTGTGCAGGTGGTGTGTGAACAGGGACCGCTTCCGAACAAGGATGCCCAAGAGCTGCCACTGGTCTGTTAAATTTCCTGGGACTTGCTGGATCCAGAGTGCACTGACAGAGCGCTGGGATTGTCTGAAAACATGCGAGTACACATACGGAGAGAATCACAGTCTGCCTTTGGGGTGATAGATGCCCGTGGAGCCGTATGGGAAGAAAGAGGCCTCTTGTCCTCCCCAGGAACTCCACTGAAGCAGGGAAAGGCAATTTTGGACTTTATTCCAGGCCGTTCTCCAGCCAGAGGCAGTGTCTGTAATGCACTGCAAAGCCCCTCAGAAAGGCCACAGAGACCTCGTCAGTGGCAATGGAAAGGCTGATGAGACAGCCAAAAGGGCAGCTTGGGCCGAGTCCTTGGGGGGGGCTTTGATGCCGACGGGAAGAGACTCATGTGGGGGCAGATGCGGACATAGCAGACATCCGACGATCTGCCACAGGACCAAGACTGCAAAATAGAGAAAAGCCATCCTTCGGGACGAGTGAAAAGGGGACAAACTCCAGGGGAGTAGTGGCAAAAGGATTTCTCTGAATTACCCAGGTGCTACCAGTTTACATAGTGATTGGTATTGGTGGGAACCTTTTCTGGGTGGCCAGAGGCTTTCCCGTGCCGAGCCAGCCAAGCCAGGGAGGCAGTCAGAGTGCTGCTGAAAGAAACAATTCCAAGATTCGGTACCCCTGAAGGAACGGCCTCAGATAACGGGCCCCGCTTTTTTGCTAAAATTGTCCAGAGAGCTGCTAAGTTCTTGCAAAGTGATTGGGATTTACACGCTCCTTGGAGGCCGCAAACCAGTGGGAAGGTAGAACGGGTGAATCGAAGTTTAAAAAGACAGCTTTCAGGTTTATGCCAGGATACCCAAGAGAAGCGGACAGAGATTGTAGCTCTGGCAGTGTCAGGAGTCAGCATTGCTGCCAGAGCGAGGGAAGGGGTGAGTCCTTTTGAGGTTCTGGGTGGTCAACCGTATCCTGTAAACAAGCTGACGGGAAAGAGCGATCACATCCCTGTGGAAGGAGACCGGATCCCAGCGGAGCGTCTGCTGTCGCGAGGGCGTCCTTTGTCTTCCCGTCCCAGGTCCCTGCCCGAGCAAGCGCCTGCTCCCCTGGGCGCTGCAGGGCGTGCCTTTCCTCCGGGAGAGCAGGTCTGCGTCCGGAGCTGGAAAGATGAACCTCTGAAAGAGCGCGGGGAGGGCCCGTGTTTGGTATTGCTGCTTGCCCCCACGGCTGTGGAAGGGGAAGGAACAGATTGTGGGATCCCCTACACGCGGGGGGAAAAACATCCCTGCGAAACACTGGACGTCGAGAGGAACGGCACCATGGAACCTGCAGCTGACTCGGAATTGGATGAACGGTGCTTGGGCTGAGACAGAATCCATAGCTCTCACAGGTCGTGTTCATAGAATCATAGAAAGTTTTGGGTTGGAAGGGTCCCCTAGAGGTCATCTAGTCCAACCCCCCTGCAGCGAGCAGGGACACCGCTAACTAGATCAGGTTGCTCAGAGCCCTGTCCAACCTGGTCTTGAATGTTTGCTGGGATGGGGCCTCCACTTCCTGTCTGGGCAACCCAGTCCAGTGTTTCACAATTGTAAAGAATTTCTTCCTAATATCCAGCCTAAACCTACCCTGTTTTAGTTTAAAACCATTACCCCTTGTCCTGTCACTGTTGTCTCTACTAAAGATTGTCCCCATCTTTCCTATAGGCTCCTTTAAGTACTGAAAGGCTGCAATCAGGTCCCCTCTCAGCCTTCTCTTCTCCAGGCTGAACAAGCCCAACTCTCTCAGCCTGTCCTCATAGGAGAGGTGCTCCAGCCCTCGGATCATTTTTGTAGCCCTCCTTTGGACCCACTCCAACAGTTCCATGTCCTTCTTGTGCTGAGGGCTGCAGAGCTGAACGCAGTACTCCAGGTGAGGTCTCACCAGAGCAGAGTAGAGGGGCAGAATCACCTCTCTCGACCTGCTGGCCACGCTTCTCTTGATGCAGCCCAGGACACGGCTGGCCCTCTGGGCTGCCAGCGCACATTGCCGGCTCATGTCCAGCCTTTCGTCTGTCAGCACCCCCAAGTCCCTCTCAGCAGGGCTGCTCTCGATCCTTTCATCCCCCAGCCTGTATTGATAGCGGGGATTACCCTGACCCAGGTGTAGGACCTTGCACTTGGCCTTGTTGAACCTCACGAGGTTCACACAGGCCCACCTCTCCAGCTTGGCCAGGTCCCTCTGGATGGCATCCCATCCTTCTGGTGTATCAACCGTACCACTCAGCTTGGTGTCATCTGCAAACTTGCTGAGGGTACACTCGATGTCACTGTCCCTGTCATTGATAAATATATTGAACAGCACCGGTCCCAGTACGGACCCCTGAGGGACTCCACTCGTCACTGGTCTCCATCCGGACATTGAGCCGTTGACCACTATGCTTTGGCTGCGACCATCCAGCAATTCCTTATCCACCGAATGGTCCACCCATCAAATCCATGGCTCTCCAATTTAGAGAGAAGGATGTTGTGGGGGACCATGTCAAAGGCTTTAAAAAATCCAGATAGATGACGTCCATTGGTTTTCCCTTGTCCACCCTTGTTGTTACGCCATCATAGAAAGCCACTAGGTCGGTCAGGCAGGACTTGCCCTTGGTGAAGCCATGCTGGCTGTCTCGAATCACCTCCCTGGCCTCCATGTGCCTTAGCACATCTTCTAGGAGGATCTGTTCCATGATCTTCCCAGGCACAGAGGTGAGGCTGACAGGTCGGTAGTTCCCAGGGTCTTCCTTTCTACCCTGTTTGAAAAGGGGCACAATGTTTCCCTTTTTCCAGTCACTGGGGACTTCCCCTGACTGCCATGACTTTTCAAATATCATGGAGAGTGGCTTGGCAACTACATCAGCCAGTTCCCTCAGGACTCTGGGATGCATCTCATCAGGTCCCATGGACTTCTGTACGTTTCGGTTCCTCAGGAGGTCCCGAACCTGGTCTTCACTTACAGCTGGAGGGATTTTACCCTCCTGGTCTCCTTCACGCCATCCATCGACTCGGGAAGGGTGAGGAGAGAGGTTGCCAGGGAAGACTGAGGCAAAAAAGTTGTTGAGTACCTCAGCTTTCTCCTCATCTGCTGTTACCAGTTTGCCGGTCTCACTCGTGAGCGAGGGTACGCTTTCTTTGACCGTCTTTTACCGGCTGACATACCTGTAGAAGCCCTTCTTGTTATTTTTCGCATCCCTTGCCAAGTTCAGCTCCAGCTGTGCCTTGGCCTTCCTGACCCCATCCCTACACAACCGGGCAGCTTCCCTATACTCTTGCCAGGAAGCCAGTCCCTGCTTCCACTGCCTGTGCAGTTCCCTCTTCTTCCTTAGTTTGACCAGCATCTCTTGTCTCAGCCATGCCGGTCTCTTCCCTTCTCTGCTCGACTTCTTCCACTTGGGGATCGAGAGCTCTTGCGCTCTGTGGAATACATCCTTAAAGACCTGCCAGCTCTGTTCTGTTCCCCTGTCCCTGAGGACCATTTCCCAGGGAGTCGTTCTGACTATCTCCTGGAAGAGCTGGAAATTTGCCCTCCTAAAATTTAGGGTCCTGACTATGCTCTTCGTTATTCCCATTTCCCTCAGCAGCGTTAGTTCCACCAGCGCGTGGTCACTGCAGCCCAGGCTACCTCCGATCTTGACATCCCCAACGAGCTCACTCGCACTGGTGACCACCAGGTCTGGTATCGCATCCCCTCGGGTAGGGGTGCTTATTACCTGGCTTAAGAAGTTGACCTCAATGCATTCTAGGAATCTGCTGGATTGCCTACAGCTTGCCGTGTTGCTTTTCCAGCAGATGTCGGGGTGGTTGAAGTCCCCCAGTAGGACGAGAGCCTGCGAGCGCAAAGCCTCCTGGAGTTGGAGGAAGAACGCTTCGTCTGTCAGCTCCTCTTGATCTGGCGGCCTGTAGTAGACACCAACCACTAAGTTCCCTTTGTTGCCTCTCTCTCCGATTCTTACCCATAAGCTTTCGACCTGCTCGTGGTTATTCTTCAGGGACAGCTCTTCACTCTGTAGAGTTCAAGGGGGATTGTTCTTGTACCTTCTTACATTAGGAGGAACAATAGCGTTACTAACATGCATCTTTGTAGATGTCCTGATCCCTTGAGAGCAGGGAGCGAAAGACACAGGGAGAATGATCTCCCTCTTCTGTCTAACAATATTTTGACATGGCACCCAAGGGAGCCGGGAAGGTTACCCGACTCCATGGAACTCTAACGTCCATCTGGGATGAATGGAAAGAACTCTGAGAGCTGCAAATCCAACCGGCTGCTGGGTGTGTGCTCCGTTCCCGGAACGTGCAGGACAAGGGATCCCCTTGGGTGGGATCCCGATTCCAGCAAATATTTCTTCACAGGAGCTGTGGAAGGACATAGACCAGAGTGGATGAAACTTGACGGATTAAGATGAAATTTGTCAACAAAGTAACATTTTACACGCAATTCAAAAGGATGACCCTTGTTTGGGGACTGAAGAGACCTGGGAATGGCTACGCTCTGGGGTCCCCAATTTACATAGAATCACAGAACGGTAAGGGTTGGAAGGGACCTTGAAGATCATCTAGTTCCAACCCCCCTGCTATGAGCAGGGACATCTTCCACTAGACCAGGTTGCTACATATGTGCAGAAAGAAATTACTGAGCTTAGTACTGATCGAATTAATTATTTTTGTATGTTTATGTGATACTACAATGTACCTGCAAGTGTTGCTCTGCATGAACTGACTGATCTGTGGAGAAGGTGAGACTTATCCAAGGAATACTCTTAGACAGTCTCAAAAGTGGGCATGGTGGTCAGTTGAACTCAGCACTATACAAGTAAGCACAGAAGGTCAGTCTGACCCAATTATTGAACTTGAACGTGTAGTCTGGGATGAACAGAAGGCCAAGATTTCATCAAGTGGCTGATGCGGAGCCTCTAGTCAGGAGCCTCTGTCCTTGGGAACGAAGTGTGTCTTGGAAGAACATGTAAGCTAGCTAAGATGGTTTTGAACGGTTTGGAGCCGCCATCAGAAGAATGATAAAGAGTGGCCATGAACAAACTATCCTCATTCTAATACTACTAATCCCACGCCCTGAGCTGGTGACCGCGGCCCAAGCAGAGACTCTTATTTACCGAGCACGCCAAGTAGATTGTGGGACTGCTGTATTTTTAAACCGAAGTGAGAAGAGGACTGAGCAGTCCTGGTTAGGAGGGTATGGCTAATAGGCAGAACTGACATTTTGAACTGTATAAATGTGCAATGTGATTGTCCACTGCTCTCCCCTCATCTACCCGGTCGGTCGTGCTATCACCGAAGGCTATCGGGTTGCTCAAGCGTGATTTCCCCTTGGTGAATCCATGATGACTACTCCCGATAACCTTCTTTTCCTGCACTTGCTTACAGATGACATCCCGAATGAGCTGCTCCGTCACCTTTGCAGGGATGGAGGTGAGGCTGACTGGCGTGTAGTTCCCTGGTTCGTCCTTCTCGCACTTTTTGAAGACGGGAGTGACACTGGCTTTCCTGCAGTCCTCAGGCATTTCTCGTGTTCTCCAGGCCCTTTCAAGGATGATGGAGAGTGGCTTAGCAATGCCATCTTCCAGCTCCCTCAGTACTTGTGGGTGCATCCCGTCAGGGCCCGTGGATTTGTGGGTGTCTCATTTGCTAAGGTGATCTCTAACCTGATCCTCCCTGACCAAGGGAAGGTCTTCCTTTCTCCAGGCTTCCTCTCGGGCCTCCATGGACTGGGATTCCTGAGGGCCAGCCTTAGGAGTAAAGAATGAAGCAAAGAAGGCTTTCAGCACTTCTACCTTCTCTGTATCCTCTGTCAGCAAGGCACCCACCTCATTCAGCAGCGGCCCCAGTTTCCCTAGTCTTCCTTTTCTCTTGGTGGACTTGAAGAAGCCCTTCTTGTTGTCTTGGACATCCCTTGCCAGACTTGATTCCCGATGGACCTTGGCCTTTCTCGTTGCTTCCGTGCATGCTCTGACTATGTTCCTGTATTCTTCCCAAGTGGCCTGACCCTCCACTGGCCTCCCCACCGCTCTGCAGGAGCCTCCTGGACTGTGTGTGCCTGGCTGTGTGGTCTTTCCAGCAGCTCTCGAGGTGGTTGAGGTCCCCCATGAGGACCAGGGCCCTTGATGGGGAGGCTGCTTTGAGCTGGCTGCAGAAGGCCTCATGGCCTTCCTCTTCCTGGCCAGGTGGCCTGTGGTGAACACCTGCAGCAGTGTCAGCTGTATGAGCCTGTCCCTTGATGCTGACCCGTCAGCTCTCCAGTCATTCTTCACCCACGCCCAGGCAGGGCTTGACACATTCCAGCTGCTCCCTCACACACAGAGCAACTCCCCGCCCGGCCTTGCTGGCCGTAGCCATCCATGACAGCACTGCAGCCCTGCGAGCTGTCCCACCACGTGTGTCACTGCACTGGGATCGTGGCCCTGCGGCCGCACCGATCTCTGGTTGTTGCTGTTCATTCCCCACGCTGCGTGTGTGGGTGTAGAGGGGTTTGCGAGAGGTGATGGAGCGTGCAGGTCTCCCTGGAGGGGTGCAAGAGGATCCGCCATGGCCATACCCACCCTTGAGGTGGTTGGCCTTCTGCTTCTCAGCTTGGGGGGCAGCTGAGGAGCATTTGTCACCGTTCTGGTTGGCCTGGCTCATTCCCCAGTTGGATGCGATGGCTGGGGCACTGGGACGTCGGACCCTGCCCCCCGAGTCCCTCAGCGGAAAGCTGCCACACCAAGCTCCCCCTTGAAGCGGGGAGTCCTGGCCAGAGGCTGATGGCAGCACATCTCGTCGTTTTCTCGGCAGCCTTCAGAGCGCGTTGGGCGCGGGTCCTGGCACGGGCTCACCCCGGGACGTGCCCAGCCGGAGCTCGTGGCAGCGCAGCCGTGTCCTAGCAGCCCCCCATCCAGAGCCGCACAGGGGCGAATTCCACCCGCCGTGGCCGTAGCCGGCCTGGAGGACATCGGCAGTGGTGGGGTCGGCTTGCTGGCTGCTGGTGGGCCAAGGACGGAGAGAAGGAGGTGGCCCTCGCCCCGCGGAGCTGTCCCCAGGGCCCGGCCCTTGTGCAGCTTGGAGGTGGCGGAGCCAGCAGGCCTCCCTGCGAGGGAGGGGGCTTTGCCCTGGGGTGGGAGCGGCAAGAGCCCCAGCGTTGTCCTGCAGCCATGGTGGGACGGGAGCGCTCAGGGGCCGCCGCTGGGCAGCAGAGCTGGGCTGGGGGCTGGACCCACGGCCGGGCTGAGGTGCCCCCCGGAGCTGCCCAGGACTGGGCGCTGGGGCGAGTGGACGGAGGGGATCTGCTGGTGACGCATCTGTGCCGACTCCTGGAAGAGCCGCTGCTGGCGGCAGCGCTCTGCCCCGCGCCCTGCCCAGCCGTGGCGTCTGGTGTGGAAGCCCAGCAGTGTGTTGACTGCGCCTCGAGGGCAGCGTGAGAACTCCCCGAGGCTCCCCAGGAAGCTGCAGCCCCTTCAGGGGTCGTCCCCATCCCCCGCTGCGCAGCCGGCACCGGAACTCCCGTCCGTGTCACAGAGGTGTGATGTCACGGCCCGTGTTCCAGCCGCGACGGCCAGCGCCCGGCGACGAGCACAACGCAGCCCTGCTCCCCTGCTCCAGACACAGCCCTCCTGCCGGCGCAGCCCTGCTCCTCTGCTCGCAGCGGATTCTTTCTCCCCTTTCTCCCGACCCAGCCTTTCTCCTCTGCTCCAGGCGGTTCCTTTCTCCCCTGCTCCAGACCCATCCTTTCTCCCGACCCAGCCCTTCTCCCCGGATCCCAGCGCGTCGCTGCCCGTCTCGCCGGTGCCATCTCGGTGCCATCATGGAGCACTGGCGGAAGACGGTGTTTGTGCTGCCGCAGGTACAGCCGGGCTGCAGGGAGCTTGGCTCGCCCTGTCCAGCCAGCCCTGCGAGGCCCCGGGCTGGGAGAAGCCCTTCTGGCTGCTGCTGCCCTGCTGCAATGGAGCATCCCTGCCTGGGGGGACCCGTCCCCGGGCTGGTGCCGCAGGGATGCTCGGCGGGAGCAGCCGGGTGCTGCCCAGAGCCTGAGCCGGTGCCTCCTCTGCCCCTTCCCAGGCTGGAGCCATCGGAGCCAAGGCTCACCGGCCCAGCATCAAGATGCTGAAAAGCCGCCTGCGCAGAGTAAGGAGCTGCTGGGCGCCGAGGCGGGCGCGGGGCCGGGGTGCGTGGCCGGGGCCCGCGGGGCAGGGAGCGGGGCCGCTCACCCCTGCCCTCTCTGCTGCGGCAGGTCTGGAGGATGCTGCCGCTGCCCAAGCTGCTGAAGCGCATGAAGCGCAGGATCCTGCGGCTGCAGGCCATGGCCCGGGAGGAGTGGTGGGTGCTGGTGGCGAGGGAGCTGCCCAGCTGCGGCCGGCTGCTGCTGGGGCCGTGCCCGGGCGGGGAGAGGGGCAGGGGTGCCGAGACCCCCGTCCCACGGGTGCGCTCGGCTGGCCAGGGCAGGACCAACGCACTTCTCTGCTTGGCTCTTGGCGTAGGATGTACGAGTACATGCTGCTGGTGGAGGAGGAGGAGGAAGACGAAGTGGATGAGGACAGCGAGATAGACTGGGATGCGGTTGAGGCTGTGGAAATGGACATGGAGATGGAGATGGAGATGGACCCACCAGCAGTGGAACACGCACGTGCTCCCCATGCACTGCCCGCAGTCGGTGGCTTCACCAGCTGCCGGGCTGGGTCTGGGTCTGGGGTGGGGGGTCCCCGCTGCAGGGACCCGGCACCCCGTCCCCTCGTCCTGGCGGCACAACTGCCAGCGCCGCGCTGCCTTGAGCACCCGTGGGGTGTTGGGGAGGGGGTGATTCCGTGGGGCTGGGCAACCACCGCCTGACCCCGAGCCCAGGGGGCTCAGCGCTGGCGGCAGAGTCCCGCTCTGCCCCGCGTGTCCCAGGGCTCTGCACACGCAGGGCCCGCAGGACGCAGCCCAGCCCGAAGCAGCTGCTGCCGCGGAGCCGGCCGGGGAGCCCCAGCTCTGCGCGGCGAGGGGCTGCGCGGTAGCCAGACGGCCGCGCCGCTTGCGTGTCCTCCAGGGCTGGTGGAGGTGCGGGGCCTGGTGGTGCGGGAGCTGAGCCGCGGAGGAAGATGCGGTGTTTGTTGTTTGTTGTTTGTTGTGTTGTTTCTCTGTCAATAAATGGATTTGTCGGTGCTGTCTCGGCCCCAGGCTGTCTGTCGGAGCCTGGCATTCTCTGCGGCCGTCGAGGGGCAAGGCGCCCAGGCCTGGGGGCTCTGCAGCCGCAGCCGCTGCGGGCCCTGCTCGGTGCCCTGCGCCGCTGCAGCCTGTGCCAGCGAGAGCGCTGGAAGTGGGGGTGCACGAAGGGAGCCCCAGCCCGCAGCAAGGCGGCCCCGGCCCTGCCCGGCTTCCCGCTGCCGGCAGCGGCCGCGGCCCCCGTTCCCCCGTCGGGGCGAGGCGGGGAGCGGGCGCGGGGGGCTGCGGGGAGAGGGTGCTGGAGAAGGGGTGCGGCGGGGTCCCTGGGCGGGGGGGTGGCGGCTGCGGGGAGCCGCGGGACTGCGGGGCTGGGAGGTGCGGGGGTGCCGCCCGCAGAGAGCCGCGGTGGGGCCGGGGCTGTGGCGGGAAGGGGCCGGGGGGCCGCGGGTGCGGGCCCGGGGCTGCCCCGGGCGCTCGGAAGCCGCGGCCCCGCCCCCTTCCTCATTAGCGGCGCTCATTAGCGGCGGGCGGGGCGGGCGTGGGGGTGCGGGCAGCGGGCGCGGGGCTGGAGCCCGGGCGGAGCGGAGCGGAACGGAGCGGAGCGGCGGGATGGGGCAGCGGCGGGGCACGGCCGTGCTGCTCCTCGGCCTGGGTAAGGCTGCCCGGGCGGGGGTCGGGCTGGGGGGGCCCGGGCGGGGGGCGATGCGATGCGATGCGATGCGATGCGGGGTCCCCTCCCCACTGCCCGGGTGGGTGCCGCGCGTCTCTCCCCGGGGGGTCCTGGCTGCCGGTGCCGAGCCGGCCGTGCCCCCCCTCCCGTCCCCCCGGAGGGCGGTGGGCTCCGTGCCCCGAGGGCTGGGCGCTCACGCCGACCCCCTGGGCGGCTGGCAGGGCACCTGGCCGGGCTGCTGGCAGCGGGCACCGCCTGCGCCGACGTGTACCGAGGCTTCTCGGGCTGCGTCCTCAAGCTGGGGGAGAAGATGGCCACGGCCGAGGAGGCGGACGGCGTCGAGCTGCGGGGCTTGCGCCGAGTCTGCGGGTGAGTGCGGCCCCGGGAGGGCGAGAGCCGCGACGGAGCTGGGGCCCGAGGGGTGCCCGACTCTGCCGCTGCCCTCCTGGGTCCCGCTACTGCGTGCGCTCCCTCCGTCCATCCCTCCATCCATCCCCCTATCCATCCCTCCGTCCATCCCTCCCTCCGTCCGCCCATCTGGAGCTGGGAGCCGGCGTGGGGCTGGTGGCATCTCTGCTGTGTGCGTGATGCTGCCCCGGAGCCGGCCTGGGCAAGTCGCTTGCCGGCAGCCTGGCTGGCCGAGCAGAGGGAGGCTGTATGAACTGGAGGATGGTGAAAGATGGCCTGGAAATGGATCCTTAATATGTAGTACTTTATTACAATGAACGCTGTTTTGTAGTAGGCTGGAAAACTGAGACGAGGTGCTGGATGTTGATGCCTTTGTGGCTTTGTATGAAAAAGCAGATATCCAAATGATGTGCAATAAAATGAAAAGATATGGCATGCAATGGTGGCCAAAGGATAAACTGGACGTGGGGTTGGACGGCTGGAAAATGGGTCGTTGCAGTTTAATCCTGAATTGCAGTTGATGTTGTTTTGTTGTGGACTGGGGAAGTGTTGCTGCTGTTGTATGTTGATGCTCTGGTGGGTTTGTATAGAAATGCGAGTATTCCAAAGAAGTGTAAAGGAGAAGAAGTGTTGATGCCCCGTATGGAAGAGAGATGGCAAGCCGTACGTCAGCAGTGGCAGCCTGCTTCTGGGGCTGCTTCAGTTCTGCCTCTTCAGCTGTTTTGGTTTAGTGAAGCCAGGGAAGGCAGAGCATGGTGAGAGTGTGTTGGGCAAGTTGCTGTTCAGGGCTGCTGCAGTGATTTGATAATGAGTCTGTCTTGACTTTTACGCTCTGGTCCAAGGAGTCTGAAGCAGCTAGGTGTTTTTCATTTTCTCCCCGGAGTAAACTTCAGTTCTGTTCTTTTGCCGCTTGTTGTGAGGAGGAGGAGGAGGAGGGAGGTGGTAGTCTGTGGTGTTTGCACCTTGTGTACAGAATTTGGGCAATTGTAGGGGTACGAAAGGCAGGCTTTGAAAATTTGCAGTAGAGCTTTCTTTGGGTTTAGACCTTTGTTAGGAAAGTTGTGCAGCTTGTGTCCACAAGGCATCTCCTGGGTGAGTTTGGTATTTCTGTGTTGGAGTGGGGGGAAGAGAAGAAAGCCAGTCCCTGTCTGTTGTGCAGGGGATGAGCAGGAGGAAGAAACTGCAGAAAGCAGGATGGAGTAGGAAGAATGTCTCCATCTCAACTGATAGAAACAGCGTACAAAGTATGTAACAATTGGGCCGAAGGAGAGCAAAGGGAAAAACAAAAGGAGAAATGGAGACAGACAGCAGCAGGCAACATTACTCGCCGCAGCCATTGGGAGGAACTGGGCGAGAGGCAGAGGAAGGACATGGGAGAAAGGAATGCCCAAAGACTGAAGAACAGCCCTGCCCCGTTCGGTGACGTACTTGCCAAGGAGGCAGAAGACTGGCAAGGGCAGCGTCCTTCTGTGACTGTACTGCAGTGTGCAGGTGGTGTGTGAACAGGGACCGCTTCCGAACAAGGATGCCCAAGAGCTGCCACTGGTCTGTTAAATTTCCTGGGACTTGCTGGATCCAGAGTGCACTGACAGAGCGCTGGGATTGTCTGAAAACATGCGAGTACACGTACGGAGAGACTCACAGTCTGCCTTTGGGGTGATAGATGCCCGTGGAGCCGTATGGGAAGAAAGAGGCCTCTTGTCCTCCCCAGGAACTCCACTGAAGCAGGGAAAGGCAATTTTGGACTTTATTCCAGGCCGTTCTCCAGCCAGAGGCAGTGTCTGTAATGCACTGCAAAGCCCCTCAGAAAGGCCACAGAGACCTCGTCAGTGGCAATGGAAAGGCTGATGAGACAGCCAAAAGGGCAGCTTGGGCCGAGTCCTTGGGGGGGGCTTTGATGCCGACGGGAAGAGACTCATGTGGGGGCAGATGCGGACATAGCAGACATCCGACGATCTGCCACAGGACCAAGACTGCAAAATAGAGAAAAGCCGTCCTTCGGGACGAGTGAAAAGGGGACAAACTCCAGGGGAGTAGTGGCAAAAGGATTTCTCTGAATTACCCAGGTGCTACCAGTTTACATAGTGATTGGTATTGGTGGGAACCTTTTCTGGGTGGCCAGAGGCTTTCCCGTGCCGAGCCAGCCAAGCCAGGGAGGCAGTCAGAGTGCTGCTGAAAGAAACAATTCCAAGATTCGGTACCCCTGAAGGAACGGCCTCAGATAACGGGCCCCGCTTTTTTGCTAAAATTGTCCAGAGAGCTGCTAAGTTCTTGCAAAGTGATTGGGATTTACACGCTCCTTGGAGGCCGCAAACCAGTGGGAAGGTAGAACGGGTGAATCGAAGTTTAAAAAGACAGCTTTCAGGTTTATGCCAGGATACCCAAGAGAAGCGGACAGAGATTGTAGCTCTGGCAGTGTCAGGAGTCAGCATTGCTGCCAGAGCGAGGGAAGGGGTGAGTCCTTTTGAGGTTCTGGGTGGTCAACCGTATCCTGTAAACAAGCTGACGGGAAAGAGCGATCACATCCCTGTGGAAGGAGACCGGATCCCAACGGAGCGTCTGCTGTCGCGAGGGCGTCCTTTGTCTTCCCGTCCCAGGTCCCTGCCCGAGCAAGCGCCTGCTCCCCTGGGCGCTGCAGGGCGTGCCTTTCCTCCGGGAGAGCAGGTCTGCGTCCGGAGCTGGAAAGATGAACCTCTGAAAGAGCGCGGGGAGGGCCCGTGTTTGGTATTGCTGCTTGCCCCCACGGCTGTGGAAGGGGAAGGAACAGATTGTGGGATCCCCTACACGCGGGGGGAAAAACATCCCTGCGAAACACTGGACGTCGAGAGGAACGGCACCATGGAACCTGCAGCTGACTCGGAATTGGATGAACGGTGCTTGGGCTGAGACAGAATCCATAGCTCTCACAGGTCGTGTTCATAGAATCATAGAAAGTTTTGGGTTGGAAGGGTCCCCTAGAGGTCATCTAGTCCAACCCCCCTGCAGCGAGCAGGGACACCGCTAACTAGATCAGGTTGCTCAGAGCCCTGTCCAACCTGGTCTTGAATGTTTGCTGGGATGGGGCCTCCACTTCCTGTCTGGGCAACCCAGTCCAGTGTTTCACAATTGTAAAGAATTTCTTCCTAATATCCAGCCTAAACCTACCCTGTTTTAGTTTAAAACCATTACCCCTTGTCCTGTCACTGTTGTCTCTATTAAAGATTGTCCCCATCTTTCCTATAGGCTCCTTTAAGTACTGAAAGGCTGCAATCAGGTCCCCTCTCAGCCTTCTCTTCTCCAGGCTGAACAAGCCCAACTCTCTCAGCCTGTCCTCATAGGAGAGGTGCTCCAGCCCTCGGATCATTTTTGTAGCCCTCCTTTGGACCCACTCCAACAGTTCCATGTCCTTCTTGTGCTGAGGGCTGCAGAGCTGAACGCACTACTCCAGGTGAGGTCTCACCAGAGCAGAGTAGAGGGGCAGAATCACCTCTCTCGACCTGCTGGCCACGCTTCTCTTGATGCAGCCCAGGACACGGTTGGCCCTCTGGGCTGCCAGCACACATTGCCGGCTCATGTCCAGCCTTTCGTCTGTCAGCACCCCCAAGTCCCTCTCAGCAGGGCTGCTCTCGATCCTTTCATCCCCCAGCCTGTATTGATAGCGGGGATTACCCTGACCCAGGTGTAGGACCTTGCACTTGGCCTTGTTGAACCTCACGAGGTTCACACAGGCCCACCTCTCCAGCTTGGCCAGGTCCCTCTGGATGGCATCCCATCCTTCTGGTGTATCAACCGTACCACTCAGCTTGGTGTCATCTGCAAACTTGCTGAGGGTACACTCGATGTCGCTGTCCATGTCATTGATAAATATATTGAACAGCACCGGTCTCAGTACGGACCCCTGAGGGACTCCACTCGTCACTGGTCTCCATCCGGACATTGAGCCGTTGACCACTATGCTTTGGCTGCGACCATCCAGCAATTCCTTATCCACCGAATGGTCCACCCATCAAATCCATGGCTCTCCAATTTAGAGAGAAGGATGTTGTGGGGGACCATGTCAAAGGCTTTAAAAAATCCAGATAGATGACGTCCATTGGTTTTCCCTTGTCCACCCTTGTTGTTACGCCATCATAGAAAGCCACTAGGTCGGTCAGGCAGGACTTGCCCTTGGTGAAGCCATGCTGGCTGTCTCGAATCACCTCCCTGTCCTCCATGTGCCTTAGCACATCTTCTAGGAGGATCTGTTCCATGATCTTCCCAGGCACAGAGGTGAGGCTGACAGGTCGGTAGTTCCCAGGGTCTTCCTTTCTACCCTTTTTGAAAAGGGGCACAATGTTTCCCTTTTTCCAGTCACTGGGGACTTCCCCTGACTGCCATGACTTTTCAAATATCATGGAGAGTGGCTTGGCAACTACATCAGCCAGTTCCCTCAGGACTCTGGGATGCATCTCATCAGGTCCCATGGACTTCTGTACGTTTCGGTTCCTCAGGAGGTCCCGAACCTGGTCTTCACTTACAGCTGGAGGGATTTTACCCTCCTGGTCTCCTTCACGCCATCCATCGACTCGGGAGGGGTGAGGAGAGAGGTTGCCAGGGAAGACTGAGGCAAAAAAGTTGTTGAGTACCTCAGCTTTCTCCTCATCTGCTGTTACCAGTTTGCCGGTCTCACTCGTGAGCGAGGGTACGCTTTCTTTGACCGTCTTTTACCGGCTGACATACCTGTAGAAGCCCTTCTTGTTATTTTTCGCATCCCTTGCCAAGTTCAGCTCCAGCTGTGCCTTGGCCTTCCTGACCCCATCCCTACACAACCGGGCAGCTTCCCTATACTCTTGCCAGGAAGCCAGTCCCTGCTTCCACTGCCTGTGCAGTTCCCTCTTCTTCCTTAGTTTGACCAGCATCTCTTGTCTCAGCCATGCCGGTCTCTTCCCTTCTCTGCTCGACTTCTTCCACTTGGGGATCGAGAGCTCTTGCGCTCTGTGGAATACATCCTTAAAGACCTGCCAGCTCTGTTCTGTTCCCCTGTCCCTGAGGACCATTTCCCAGGGAGTCGTTCTGACTATCTCCTGGAAGAGCTGGAAATTTGCCCTCCTAAAATTTAGGGTCCTGACTATGCTCTTCGTTATTCCCATTTCCCTCAGCAGCGTTAGTTCCACCAGCGCGTGGTCACTGCAGCCCAGGCTACCTCCGATCTTGACATCCCCAACGAGCTCACTCGCACTGGTGACCACCAGGTCTGGTATCGCATCCCCTCGGGTAGGGGTGCTTATTACCTGGCTTAAGAAGTTGACCTCAATGCATTCTAGGAATCTGCTGGATTGCCTACAGCTTGCCGTGTTGCTTTTCCAGCAGATGTCGGGGTGGTTGAAGTCCCCCAGTAGGATGAGAGCCTGCGAGCGCAAAGCCTCCTGGAGTTGGAGGAAGAACGCTTCGTCTGTCAGCTCCTCTTGATCTGGCGGCCTGTGGTAGACACCAACCACTAAGTTCCCTTTGTTGCCGCTCTCTCCGATTCTTACCCATAAGCTTTCGACCTGCTCGTGGTTATTCTTCAGGGACAGCTCTTCACTCTGTAGAGTTCAAGGGGGATTGTTCTTGTACCTTCTTACATTAGGAGGAACAATAGCGTTACTAACATGCATCTTTGTAGATGTCCTGATCCCTTGAGAGCAGGGAGCGAAAGACACAGGGAGAATGATCTCCCTCTTCTGTCTAACAATATTTTGACATGGCACCCAAGGGAGCCGGGAAGGTTACCCGACTCCATGGAACTCTAACGTCCATCTGGGATGAATGGAAAGAACTCTGAGAGCTGCAAATCCAACCGGCTGCTGGGTGTGTGCTCCGTTCCCGGAACGTGCAGGACAAGGGATCCCCTTGGGTGGGATCCCGATTCCAGCAAATATTTCTTCACAGGAGCTGTGGAAGGACATAGACCAGAGTGGATGAAACTTGACGGATTAAGATGAAATTTGTCAACAAAGTAACATTTTACACGCAATTCAAAAGGATGACCCTTGTTTGGGGACTGAAGAGACCTGGGAATGGCTACGCTCTGGGGTCCCCAATTTACATAGAATCACAGAACGGTAAGGGTTGGAAGGGACCTTGAAGATCATCTAGTTCCAACCCCCCTGCTATGAGCAGGGACATCTTCCACTAGACCAGGTTGCTACATATGTGCAGAAAGAAATTACTGAGCTTAGTACTGATCGAATTAATTATTTTTGTATGTTTATGTGATACTACAATGTACCTGCAAGTGTTGCTCTGCATGAACTGACTGATCTGTGGAGAAGGTGAGACTTATCCAAGGAATACTCTTAGACAGTCTCAAAAGTGGGCATGGTGGTCAGTTGAACTCAGCACTATACAAGTAAGCACAGAAGGTCAGTCTGACCCAATTATTGAACTTGAACGTGTAGTCTGGGATGAACAGAAGGCCAAGATTTCATCAAGTGGCTGATGCGGAGCCTCTAGTCAGGAGCCTCTGTCCTTGGGAACGAAGTGTGTCTTGGAAGAACATGTAAGCTAGCTAAGATGGTTTTGAACGGTTTGGAGCCGCCATCAGAAGAATGATAAAGAGTGGCCATGAACAAACTATCCTCATTCTAATACTACTAATCCCACGCCCTGAGCTGGTGACCGCGGCCCAAGCAGAGACTCTTATTTACCGAGCACGCCAAGTAGATTGTGGGACTGCTGTATTTTTAAACCGAAGTGAGAAGAGGACTGAGCAGTCCTGGTTAGGAGGGTATGGCTAATAGGCAGAACTGACATTTTGAACTGTATAAATGTGCAATGTGATTGTCCACTGCTCTCCCCTCATCTACCCGGTCGGTCGTGCTATCACCGAAGGCTATCGGGTTGCTCAAGCATGATTTCCCCTTGGTGAATCCGTGATGACTACTCCCGATAACCTTCTTTTCCTGCACTTGCTTACAGATGACATCCCGAATGAGCTGCTCCGTCACCTTTGCAGGGATGGAGGTGAGGCTGACTGGCGTGTAGTTCCCTGGTTCGTCCTTCTCGCACTTTTTGAAGACGGGAGTGACACTGGCTTTCCTGCAGTCCTCAGGCATTTCTCGTGTTCTCCAGGCCCTTTCAAGGATGATGGAGAGTGGCTTAGCAATGCCATCTTCCAGCTCCCTCAGTACTTGTGGGTGCATCCCGTCAGGGCCCGTGGATTTGTGGGTGTCTCATTTGCTAAGGTGATCTCTAACCTGATCCTCCCTGACCAAGGGAAGGTCTTCCTTTCTCCAGGCTTCCTCTCGGGCCTCCATGGACTGGGATTCCTGAGGGCCAGCCTTAGGAGTAAAGAATGAAGCAAAGAAGGCTTTCAGCACTTCTACCTTCTCTGTATCCTCTGTCAGCAAGGCACCCACCTCATTCAGCAGCGGCCCCAGTTTCCCTAGTCTTCCTTTTCTCTTGGTGGACTTGAAGAAGCCCTTCTTGTTGTCTTGGACATCCCTTGCCAGACTTGATTCCCGATGGACCTTGGCCTTTCTCGTTGCTTCCGTGCATGCTCTGACTATGTTCCTGTATTCTTCCCAAGTGGCCTGACCCTCCACTGGCCTCCCCACCGCTCTGCAGGAGCCTCCTGGACTGTGTGTGCCTGGCTGTGTGGTCTTTCCAGCAGCTCTCGAGGTGGTTGAGGTCCCCCATGAGGACCAGGGCCCTTGATGGGGAGGCTGCTTTGAGCTGGCTGCAGAAGGCCTCATGGCCTTCCTCTTCCTGGCCAGGTGGCCTGTGGTGAACACCTGCAGCAGTGTCAGCTGTATGAGCCTGTCCCTTGATGCTGACCCGTCAGCTCTCCAGTCATTCTTCACCCACGCCCAGGCAGGGCTTGACACATTCCAGCTGCTCCCTCACACACAGAGCAACTCCCCGCCCGGCCTTGCTGGCCGTAGCCATCCATGACAGCACTGCAGCCCTGCGAGCTGTCCCACCACGTGTGTCACTGCACTGGGATCGTGGCCCTGCGGCCGCACCGATCTCTGGTTGTTGCTGTTCATTCCCCACGCTGCGTGTGTGGGTGTAGAGGGGTTTGCGAGAGGTGATGGAGCGTGCAGGTCTCCCTGGAGGGGTGCAAGAGGATCCGCCATGGCCATACCCACCCTTGAGGTGGTTGGCCTTCTGCTTCTCAGCTTGGGGGGCAGCTGAGGAGCATTTGTCACCGTTCTGGTTGGCCTGGCTCATTCCCCAGTTGGATGCGATGGCTGGGGCACTGGGACGTCGGACCCTGCCCCCCGAGTCCCTCAGCGGAAAGCTGCCACACCAAGCTCCCCCTTGAAGCGGGGAGTCCTGGCCAGAGGCTGATGGCAGCACATCTCGTCGTTTTCTCGGCAGCCTTCAGAGCGCGTTGGGCGCGGGTCCTGGCACGGGCTCACCCCGGGACGTGCCCAGCCGGAGCTCGTGGCAGCGCAGCCGTGTCCTAGCAGCCCCCCATCCAGAGCCGCACAGGGGCGAATTCCACCCGCCGTGGCCGTAGCCGGCCTGGAGGACATCGGCAGTGCTGGGGTCGGCTTGCTGGCTGCTGGTGGGCCAAGGACGGAGCGAAGGAGGTGGCCCTCGCCCCGCGGAGCTGTCCCCAGGGCCCGGCCCTTGTGCAGCTTGGAGGTGGCGGAGCCAGCAGGCCTCCCTGCGAGGGAGGGGGCTTTGCCCTGGGGTGGGAGCGGCAAGAGCCCCAGCGTTGTCCTGCAGCCATGGTGGGACGGGAGCGCTCAGGGGCCGCCGCTGGGCAGCAGAGCTGGGCTGGGGGCTGGACCCACGGCCGGGCTGAGGTGCCCTCCGGAGCTGCCCAGGGCTGGGCGCTGGGGCGAGTGGACGGAGGGGATCTGCTGGTGACGCATCTGTGCCGACTCCTGGAAGAGCCGCTGCTGGCGGCAGCGCTCTGCCCCGCGCCCTGCCCAGCCGTGGCGTCTGGTGTGGAAGCCCAGCAGTGTGTTGACTGCGCCTCGAGGGCAGCGTGAGAACTCCCCGTGGCTCCCCAGGAAGCTGCAGCCCCTTCAGGGGTCGTCCCCATCCCCCGCTGCGCAGCCGGCACCGGAACTCCCGTCCGTGTCACAGAGGTGTGATGTCACGGCCCGTGTTCCAGCCGCGACGGCCATCGCCCGGCGACGAGCACAACGCAGCCCTGCTCCCCTGCTCCAGACACAGCCCTCCTGCCGGCGCAGCCCTGCTCCTCTGCTCGCAGCGGATCTTTCTCCCCTTTCTCCCGACCCAGCCTTTCTCCTCTGCTCCAGGCGGTTCCTTTCTCCCCTGCTCCAGACCCATCCTTTCTCCCGACCCAGCCCTTCTCCCCGGATCCCAGCGCGTCGCTGCCCATCTCGCCGGTGCCATCTCGGTGCCATCATGGAGCACTGGCGGAAGACGGTGTTTGTGCTGCCGCAGGTACAGCCGGGCTGCAGGGAGCTTGGCTCGCCCTGTCCAGCCAGCCCTGCGAGGCCCCGGGCTGGGAGAAGCCCTTCTGGCTGCTGCTGCCCTGCTGCAATGGAGCATCCCTGCCTGGGGGGACCCGTCCCCGGGCTGGTGCCGCAGGGATGCTCGGCGGGAGCAGCCGGGTGCTGCCCAGAGCCTGAGCCGGTGCCTCCTCTGCCCCTTCCCAGGCTGGAGCCATCGGAGCCAAGGCTCACCGGCCCAGCATCAAGATGCTGAAAAGCCGCCTGCGCAGAGTAAGGAGCTGCTGGGCGCCGAGGCGGGCGCGGGGCCGGGGTGCGTGGCCGGGGCCCGCGGGGCAGGGAGCGGGGCCGCTCACCCCTGCCCTCTCTGCTGCGGCAGGTCTGGAGGATGCTGCCGCTGCCCAAGCTGCTGAAGCGCATGAAGCGCAGGATCCTGCGGCTGCAGGCCATGGCCCGGGAGGAGTGGTGGGTGCTGGTGGCGAGGGAGCTGCCCAGCTGCGGCCGGCTGCTGCTGGGGCCGTGCCCGGGCGGGGAGAGGGGCAGGGGTGCCGAGACCCCCGTCCCACGGGTGCGCTCGGCTGGCCAGGGCAGGACCAACGCACTTCTCTGCTTGGCTCTTGGCGTAGGATGTACGAGTACATGCTGCTGGTGGAGGAGGAGGAGGAAGACGAAGTGGGTGAGGACAGCGAGATAGACTGGGATGCGGTTGAGGCTGTGGAAATGGACATGGAGATGGAGATGGAGATGGACCCACCAGCAGTGGAACAGGCACGTGCTCCCCATGCACTGCCCGCAGTCGGTGGCTTCACCAGCTGCCGGGCTGGGTCTGGGTCTGGGGTGGGGGGTCCCCGCTGCAGGGACCCGGCACCCCGTCCCCTCATCCTGGCGGCACAACTGCCAGCGCCGCGCTGCCTTGAGCACCCGTGGGGTGTTGGGGAGGGGGCGATTCCGTGGGGCTGGGCAACCACCGCCTGACCCCGAGCCCAGGGGGCTCAGCGCTGGCGGCAGAGTCCCGCTCTGCCCCGCGTGTCCCAGGGCTCTGCACACGCAGGGCCCGCAGGACGCAGCCCAGCCCGAAGCAGCTGCTGCCGCAGAGCCGGCCGGGGAGCCCCAGCTCTGCGCGGCGAGGGGCTGCGCGGTAGCCAGACGGCCGCGCCGCTTGCGTGTCCTCCAGGGCTGGCGGAGGTGCGGGGCCTGGTGGTGCGGGAGCTGAGCCGCGGAGGAAGATGCGGTGTTTGTTGTTTGTTGTTTGTTGTGTTGTTTCTCTGTCAATAAATGGATTTGTCGGTGCTGTCTCGGCCCCAGGCTGTCTGTCGGAGCCTGGCATTCTCTGCGGCCGTCGAGGGGCAAGGCGCCCAGGCCTGGGGGCTCTGCAGCCGCAGCCGCTGCGGGCCCTGCTCGGTGCCCTGCGCCGCTGCAGCCTGCGCCAGCGAGAGCGCTGGAAGTGGGGGTGCACGAAGGGAGCCCCAGCCCGCAGCAAGGCGGCCCCGGCCCTGCCCGGCTTCCCGCTGCCGGCAGCGGCCGCGGCCCCCGTTCCCCCGTCGGGGCGAGGCGGGGAGCGGGCGCGGGGGGCTGCGGGGAGAGGGTGCTGGGGAGAGGGTGCTGGAGAAGGGGTGCGGCGGGGTCCCTGGGCGGGGGGGTGGCGGCTGCGGGGAGCCGCGGGACTGCGGGGCTGTGAGGTGCGGGGGTGCCGCCCGCAGGGAGCCGCGGTGGGGCCGGGGCTGTGGCGGGCAGGGGCCGGGGGGCCGCGGGTGCGGGCCCGGGGCTGCCCCGGGCGCTCGGGAGCCGCGGCCCCGCCCCCTCCCTCATTAGCGGCGCTCATTAGCGGCGGGCGGGGCGGGCGTGGGGGTGCGGGCAGCGGGCGCGGGGCTGGAGCCCGGGCGGAGCGGAACGGAGCGGAACGGAGCGGCGGGATGGGGCAGCGGCGGGGCACGGCCGTGCTGCTCCTCGGCCTGGGTAAGGCTGCCCGGGAGGGGGTCGGGCTGGGGGGGCCCGGGCGGAGGGCGATGCGATGCGATGCGGGGTCCCCTCCCCGCTGCCCGGGTGGGTGCCGCGCGTCTCTCCCCGGGGGGTCCTGGCTGCCGGTGCCGAGCCGGCCGTGCCCCCCCTCCCGTCCCCCCGGAGGGCGGTGGGCTCCGTGCCCCGAGGGCTGGGCGCTCACGCCGACCCCCTGGGCGGCTGGCAGGGCACCTGGCCGGGCTGCTGGCAGCGGGCACCGCCTGCGCCGACGTGTACCGAGGCTTCTCGGGCTGCATCCTCAAGCTGGGGGAGAAGATGGCCACGGCCGAGGAGGCGGACGGCGTCGAGCTGCGGGGCTTGCGCCGAGTCTGCGGGTGAGTGCGGCCCCGGGAGGGCGAGAGCCGCGATGGAGCTGGGGCCCGAGGGGTGCCCGACTCTGCCGCTGCCCTCCTGGGTCCCGCTACTGCGTGCGCTCCCTCCGTCCATCCCTCCATCCATCCCCCTATCCATCCCTCCATCCATCCCTCCCTCCGTCCGCCCATCTGGAGCTGGGAGCCGGCGTGGGGCTGGTGGCATCTCTGCTGTGTGCGTGATGCTGCCCCGGAGCCGGCCTGGGCAAGTCGCTTGCCGGCAGCCTGGCTGGCCGAGCAGAGGGAGGCTGTATGAACTGGAGGATGGTGAAAGATGGCCTGGAAATGGATCCTTAATATGTAGTACTTTATTACAATGAACGCTGTTTTGTAGTAGGCTGGAAAACTGAGACGAGGTGCTGGATGTTGATGCCTTTGTGGCTTTGTATGAAAAAGCAGATATCCAAATGATGTGCAATAAAATGAAAAGATATGGCATGCAATGGTGGCCAAAGGATAAACTGGACGTGGGGTTGGACGGCTGGAAAACGGGTCGTTGCAGTTTAATCCTGAATTGCAGTTGATGTTGTTTTGTTGTGGACTGGGGAAGTGTTGCTGCTGTTGTATGTTGATGCTCTGGTGGGTTTGTATAGAAATGCGAGTATTCCAAAGAAGTGTAAAGGAGAAGAAGTGTTGATGCCCCGTATGGAAGAGAGATGGCAAGCCGTACGTCAGCAGTGGCAGCCTGCTTCTGGGGCTGCTTCAGTTCTGCCTCTTCAGCTGTTTTGGTTTAGTGAAGCCAGGGAAGGCAGAGCATGGTGAGAGTGTGTTGGGCAAGTTGCTGTTCAGGGCTGCTGCAGTGATTTGATAATGAGTCTGTCTTGACTTTTACGCTCTGGTCCAAGGAGTCTGAAGCAGCTAGGTGTTTTTCATTTTCTCCCCGGAGTAAACTTCAGTTCTGTTCTTTTGCCGCTTGTTGTGAGGAGGAGGAGGAGGAGGAGGGAGGTGGTAGTCTGTGGTGTTTGCACCTTGTGTACAGAATTTGGGCAATTGTAGGGGTACCAAAGGCAGGCTTTGAAAATTTGCAGTAGAGCTTTCTTTGGGTTTAGATCTTTGTTAGGAAAGTTGTGCAGCTTGTGTCCACAAGGCATCTCCTGGGTGAGTTTGGTATTTCTGTGTTGGAGTGGGGGGAAGAGAAGAAAGCCAGTCCCTGTCTGTTGTGCAGGGGATGAGCAGGAGGAAGAAACTGCAGAAAGCAGGGTGGAGTAGGAAGAATGTCTCCATCTCAACTGATAGAAACAGCGTACAAAGTATGTAACAATTGGGCCGAAGGAGAGCAAAGGGAAAAACAAAAGGAGAAATGGAGACAGACAGCAGCAGGCGACATTACTCGCCGCAGCCGTTGGGAGGAACTGGGCGAGAGGCAGAGGAAGGACATGGGAGAAAGGAATGCCCAAAGACTGAAGAACAGCCCTGCCCCGTTCGGTGACGTACTTGCCAAGGAGGCAGAAGACTGGCAAGGGCAGCGTCCTTCTGTGACTGTACTGCAGTGTGCAGGTGGTGTGTGAACAGGGACCGCTTCCGAACAAGGATGCCCAAGAGCTGCCACTGGTCTGTTAAATTTCCTGGGACTTGCTGGATCCAGAGTGCACTGACAGAGCGCTGGGATTGTCTGAAAACATGCGAGTACACGTACGGAGAGACTCACAGTCTGCCTTTGGGGTGATAGATGCCCGTGGAGCCGTATGGGAAGAAAGAGGCCTCTTGTCCTCCCCAGGAACTCCACTGAAGCAGGGAAAGGCAATTTTGGACTTTATTCCAGGCCGTTCTCCAGCCAGAGGCAGTGTCTGTAATGCACTGCAAAGCCCCTCAGAAAGGCCACAGAGACCTCGTCAGTGGCAATGGAAAGGCTGATGAGACAGCCAAAAGGGCAGCTTGGGCCGAGTCCTTGGGGGGGGCTTTGATGCCGACGGGAAGAGACTCATGTGGGGGCAGATGCGGACATAGCAGACATCCGACGATCTGCCACAGGACCAAGACTGCAAAATAGAGAAAAGCCGTCCTTCGGGACGAGTGAAAAGGGGACAAACTCCAGGGGAGTAGTGGCAAAAGGATTTCTCTGAATTACCCAGGTGCCACCAGTTTACATAGTGATTGGTATTGGTGGGAACCTTTTCTGGATGGCCAGAGGCTTTCCCGTGCCGAGCCAGCCAAGCCAGGGAGGCAGTCAGAGTGCTGCTGAAAGAAACAATTCCAAGATTCGGTACCCCTGAAGGAACGGCCTCAGATAACGGGCCCCGCTTTTTTGCTAAAATTGTCCAGAGAGCTGCTAAGTTCTTGCAAAGTGATTGGGATTTACACGCTCCTTGGAGGCCGCAAACCAGTGGGAAGGTAGAACGGGTGAATCGAAGTTTAAAAAGACAGCTTTCAGGTTTATGCCAGGATACCCAAGAGAAGCGGACAGAGATTGTAGCTCTGGCAGTGTCAGGAGTCAGCATTGCTGCCAGAGCGAGGGAAGGGGTGAGTCCTTTTGAGGTTCTGGGTGGTCAACCGTATCCTGTAAACAAGCTGACGGGAAAGAGCGATCACATCCCTGTGGAAGGAGACCGGATCCCAACGGAGCGTCTGCTGTCGCGAGGGCGTCCTTTGTCTTCCCGTCCCAGGTCCCTGCCCAAGCAAGCGCCTGCTCCCCTGGGCGCTGCAGGGCGTGCCTTTCCTCCGGGAGAGCAGGTCTGCGTCCGGAGCTGGAAAGATGAACCTCTGAAAGAGCGCGGGGAGGGCCCGTGTTTGGTATTGCTGCTTGCCCCCACGGCTGTGGAAGGGGAAGGAACAGATTGTGGGATCCCCTACACGCGGGGGGAAAAACATCCCTGCGAAACACTGGACGTCGAGAGGAACGGCACCATGGAACCTGCAGCTGACTCGGAATTGGATGAACGGTGCTTGGGCTGAGACAGAATCCATAGCTCTCACAGGTCGTGTTCATAGAATCATAGAAAGTTTTGGGTTGGAAGGGTCCCCTAGAGGTCATCTAGTCCAACCCCCCTGCAGCGAGCAGGGACACCGCTAACTAGATCCGGTTGCTCAGAGCCCTGTCCAACCTGGTCTTGAATGTTTCCAGGGATGGGGCCTCCACCACCTCTCTGGGCAACCCGTTCCAGTGTTTCACAACCCTCATTGTAAAGAATTTCTTCCTTATATGTAGCCTAAACCTACCCTGTTTTAGTTTAAAACCATTACCCCTCGTCCTGTCACTGCTGTCTCTACTAAAAAGTTTGTCCCCATCTTTCCTATAGGCTCCCTTTAAGTACTGAAAGGCTGCAATCAGGTCCCCTCTCAGCCTTCTCTTCTCCAGGCTGAACAAGCCCAACTCTCTCAGCCTGTCCTCATAGGAGAGGTGCTCCAGCCCTCGGATCATTTTTGTAGCCCTCCTTTGGACCCGCTCCAACAGTTCCATGTCCTTCTTGTGCTGAGGGCTGCAGAGCTGAACGCAGTACTCCAGGTGAGGTCTCACCAGAGCAGAGTAGAGGGGCAGAATCACCTCTCTCGACCTGCTGGCCACGCTTCTCTTGATGCAGCCCAGGACACGGCTGGCCCTCTGGGCTGCCAGCACACATTGCCGGCTCATGTCCAGCCTTTCGTCTGTCAGCACCCCCAAGTCCCTCTCAGCAGGGCTGCTCTCGATCCTTTCATCCCCCAGCCTGTATTGATAGCGGGGATTACCCCGACCCAGGTGTAGGACCTTGCACTTGGCCTTGTTGAACCTCACGAGGTTCACACAGGCCCACCTCTCCAGCTTGTCCAGGTCCCTCTGGATGGCATCCCATCCTTCTGGTGTATCAACCGTACCACTCAGCTTGGTGTCATCTGCAAACTTGCTGAGGGTACACTCGATGTCGCTGTCCATGTCATTGATAAATATATTGAACAGCACCGGTCCCAGTACGGACCCCTGAGGGACTCCACTCGTCACTGGTCTCCATCTGGACATTGAGCCGTTGACCACTATGCTTTGGCTGCGACCATCCAGCAATTCCTTATCCACCGAATGGTCCACCCATCAAATCCATGGCTCTCCAATTTAGAGAGAAGGATGTTGTGGGGGACCATGTCAAAGGCTTTAAAAAATCCAGATAGATGACGTCCATTGGTTTTCCCTTGTCCACCCTTGTTGTTACGCCATCATAGAAAGCCACTAGGTCGGTCAGGCAGGACTTGCCCTTGGTGAAGCCATGCTGGCTGTCTCGAATCACCTCCCTGGCCTCCATGTGCCTTAGCACATCTTCTAGGAGGATCTGTTCCATGATCTTCCCAGGCACAGAGGTGAGGCTGACAGGTCGGTAGTTCCCAGGGTCTTCCTTTCTACCCTTTTTGAAAAGGGGCACAATGTTTCCCTTTTTCCAGTCACTGGGGACTTCCCCTGACTGCCATGACTTTTCAAATATCATGGAGAGTAGCTTGGCAACTACATCAGCCAGTTCCCTCAGGACTCTGGGATGCATCTCATCAGGTCCCATGGACTTCTGTACGTTTCGGTTCCTCAGGAGGTCCCGAACCTGGTCTTCACTTACAGCTGGAGGGATTTTACCCTCCTGGTCTCCTTCACGCCATCCATCGACTCGGGAGGGGTGAGGAGAGAGGTTGCCAGGGAAGACTGAGGCAAAAAAGTTGTTGAGTACCTCAGCTTTCTCCTCATCTGCTGTTACCAGTTTGCCGGTCTCACTCGTGAGCGAGGGTACGCTTTCTTTGACCGTCTTTTACCGGCTGACATACCTGTAGAAGCCCTTCTTGTTATTTTTCGCATCCCTTGCCAAGTTCAGCTCCAGCTGTGCCTTGGCCTTCCTGACCCCATCCCTACACAACCGGGCAGCTTCCCTATACTCTTGCCAGGAAGCCAGTCCCTGCTTCCACTGCCTGTGCAGTTCCCTCTTCTTCCTTAGTTTGACCAGCATCTCTTGTCTCAGCCATGCCGGTCTCTTCCCTTCTCTGCTCGACTTCTTCCACTTGGGGATTGAGAGCTCTTGCGCTCTGTGGAATACATCCTTAAAGACCTGCCAGCTCTGTTCTGTTCCCCTGTCCCTGAGGACCATTTCCCAGGGAGTCGTTCTGACTATCTCCTGGAAGAGCTGGAAATTTGCCCTCCTAAAATTTAGGGTCCTGACTATGCTCTTCGTTATTCCCATTTCCCTCAGCAGCGTTAGTTCCACCAGCGCGTGGTCACTGCAGCCCAGGCTACCTCCGATCTTGACATCCCCAACGAGCTCACTCGCACTGGTGACCACCAGGTCTGGTATCGCATCCCCTCGGGTAGGGGTGCTTATTACCTGGCTTAAGAAGTTGACCTCAATGCATTCTAGGAATCTGCTGGATTGCCTACAGCTTGCCGTGTTGCTTTTTCAGCAGATGTCGGGGTGGTTGAAGTCCCCCAGTAGGACGAGAGCCTGCGAGCGCAAAGCCTCCTGGAGTTGGAGGAAGAACGCTTCGTCTGTCAGCTCCTCTTGATCTGGCGGCCGGTAGTAGACACCAACCACTAAGTTCCCTTTGTTGCCGCTCTCTCCGATTCTTACCCATAAGCTTTCGACCTGCTCGTGGTTATTCTTCAGGGACAGCTCTTCACTCTGTAGAGTTCAAGGGGGATTGTTCTTGTACCTTCTTACATTAGGAGGAACAATAGCGCTACTAACATGCATCTTTGTAGATGTCCTGATCCCTTGAGAGCAGGGAGCGAAAGACACAGGGAGAATGATCTCCCTCTTCTGTCTAACAATATTTTGACATGGCACCCAAGGGAGCCGGGAAGGTTACCCGACTCCATGGAACTCTAACGTCCATCTGGGATGAATGGAAAGAACTCTGAGAGCTGCAAATCCAACCGGCTGCTGGGTGTGTGCTCCGTTCCCGGAACGTGCAGGACAAGGGATCCCCTTGGGTGGGATCCCGATTCCAGCAAATATTTCTTCACAGGAGCTGTGGAAGGACATAGACCAGAGTGGATGAAACCTGAGGGATTAAGATGAAATTTGTCAACAAAGTAACATTTTACACGCAATTCAAAAGGATGACCCTTGTTTGGGGACTGAAGAGACCTGGGAATGGCTACGCTCTGGGGTCCCCAATTTACATAGAATCACAGAATGGTAAGGGTTGGAAGGGACCTTGAAGATCATCTAGTTCCAACCCCCCTGCTATGAGCAGGGACATCTTCCACTAGACCAGGTTGCTACATATGTGCAGAAAGAAATTAGTGAGCTTAGTACTGATCGAATTAATTATTTTTGTATGTTTATGTGATACTACAATGTACCTGCAAGTGTTGCTCTGTATGAACTGACTGATCTGTGGAGAAGGTGAGACTTATCCAAGGAATACTCTTAGACAGTCTCAAAAGTGGGCATGGTGGTCAGTTGAACTCAGCACTATACAAGTAAGCACAGAAGGTCAGTCTGACCCAATTATTGAACTTGAACGTGTAGTCTGGGATGAACAGAAGGCCAAGATTTCATCAAGTGGCTGATGCGGAGCCTCTAGTCAGGAGCCTCTGTCCTTGGGAACGAAGTGTGTCTTGGAAGAACATGTAAGCTAGCTAAGATGGTTTTGAACGGTTTGGAGCCGCCATCAGAAGAATGATAAAGAGTGGCCATGAACAAACTATCCTCATTCTAATACTACTAATCCCACGCCCTGAGCTGGTGACCGCGGCCCAAGCAGAGACTCTTATTTACCGAGCATGCCAAGTAGATTGTAGGAGTGCTGTATTTTTAAACCGGAGTGAGAAGAGGACTGAGCAGTCCTGGTTAGGAGGGTATGGCTAATAGGCAGAACTGACATTTTGAACTGTATAAATGTGCAATGTGATTGTCCACTGCTCTCCCCTCATCTACCCGGTCGGTCGTGCTATCACCGAAGGCTATCGGGTTGCTCAAGCGTGATTTCCCCTTGGTGAATCCATGATGACTACTCCCGATAACCTTCTTTTCCTGCACTTGCTTACAGATGACATCCCGAATGAGCTGCTCCGTCACCTTTGCAGGGATGGAGGTGAGGCTGACTGGCGTGTAGTTCCCTGGTTCGTCCTTCTCGCACTTTTTGAAGACGGGAGTGACACTGGCTTTCCTGCAGTCCTCAGGCATTTCTCGTGTTCTCCAGGCCCTTTCAAGGATGATGGAGAGTGGCTTAGCAATGCCATCTTCCAGCTCCCTCAGTACTTGTGGGTGCATCCCGTCAGGGCCCGTGGATTTGTGGGTGTCTCATTTGCTAAGGTGATCTCTAACCTGATCCTCCCTGACCAAGGGAAGGTCTTCCTTTCTCCAGGCTTCCTCTCGGGCCTCCATGGACTGGGATTCCTGAGGGCCAGCCTTAGGAGTAAAGAATGAAGCAAAGAAGGCTTTCAGCACTTCTACCTTCTCTGTATCCTCTGTCAGCAAGGCACCCACCTCATTCAGCAGCGGCCCCAGTTTCCCTAGTCTTCCTTTTCTCTTGGTGGACTTGAAGAAGCCCTTCTTGTTGTCTTGGACATCCCTTGCCAGACTTGATTCCCGATGGACCTTGGCCTTTCTCGTTGCTTCCGTGCATGCTCTGACTATGTTCCTGTATTCTTCCCAAGTGGCCTGACCCTCCACTGGCCTCCCCACCGCTCTGCAGGAGCCTCCTGGACTGTGTGTGCCTGGCTGTGTGGTCTTTCCAGCAGCTCTCGAGGTGGTTGAGGTCCCCCATGAGGACCAGGGCCCTTGATGGGGAGGCTGCTTTGAGCTGGCTGCAGAAGGCCTCATCGCCTTCCTCTTCCTGGCCAGGTGGCCTGTGGTGAACACCTGCAGCAGTGTCAGCTGTATGAGCCTGTCCCTTGATGCTGACCTGTCAGCTCTCCAGTCATTCTTCACCCACGCCCAGGCAGGGCTTGACACATTCCAGCTGCTCCCTCACACACAGAGCAACTCCCCGCCCGGCCTTGCTGGCCGTAGCCATCCATGACAGCACTGCAGCCCTGCGAGCTGTCCCACCACGTGTGTCACTGCACTGGGATCGTGGCCCTGCGGCCGCACCGATCTCTGGTTGTTGCTGTTCATTCCCCACGCTGCGTGTGTGGGTGTAGAGGGGTTTGCGAGAGGTGATGGAGCGTGCAGGTCTCCCTGGAGGGGTGCAAGAGGATCCGCCATGGCCATACCCACCCTTGAGGTGGTTGGCCTTCTGCTTCTCAGCTTGGGGGGCAGCTGAGGAGCATTTGTCACCGTTCTGGTTGGCCTGGCTCATTCCCCAGTTGGATGCGATGGCTGGGGCACTGGGACGTCGGACCCTGCCCCCCGAGTCCCTCAGCGGAAAGCTGCCACACCAAGCTCCCCCTTGAAGCGGGGAGTCCTGGCCAGAGGCTGATGGCAGCACATCTCGTCGTTTTCTCGGCAGCCTTCAGAGCGCGTTGGGCGCGGGTCCTGGCACGGGCTCACCCCGGGACGTGCCCAGCCGGAGCTCGTGGCAGCGCAGCCGTGTCCTAGCAGCCCCCCATCCAGAGCCGCACAGGGGCGAATTCCACCCGCCGTGGCCGTAGCCGGCCTGGAGGACATCGGCAGTGCTGGGGTCGGCTTGCTGGCTGCTGGTGGGCCAAGGACGGAGCGAAGGAGGTGGCCCTCGCCCCGCGGAGCTGTCCCCAGGGCCCGGCCCTTGTGCAGCTTGGAGGTGGCGGAGCCAACAGGCCTCCCTGCGAGGGAGGGGGCTTTGCCCTGGGGTGGGAGCGGCGAGAGCCCCAGCGTTGTCCTGCAGCCATGGTGGGACGGGAGCGCTCAGGGGCCGCCGCTGGGCAGCAGAGCTGGGCTGGGGGCTGGACCCACGGCCGGGCTGAGGTGCCCCCCGGAGCTGCCCAGGGCTGGGCGCTGGGGCGAGTGGACGGAGGGGATCTGCTGGTGACGCATCTGTGCCGACTCCTGGAAGAGCCGCTGCTGGCGGCAGCGCTCTGCCCCGCGCCCTGCCCAGCCGTGGCGTCTGGTGTGGAAGCCCAGCAGTGTGTTGACTGCGCCTCGAGGGCAGCGTGAGAACTCCCCGAGGCTCCCCAGGAAGCTGCAGCCCCTTCAGGGGTCGTCCCCATCCCCCGCTGCGCAGCCGGCACCGGAACTCCCGTCCGTGTCACAGAGGTGTGATGTCACGGCCCGTGTTCCAGCCGCGACGGCCAGCGCCCGGCGACGAGCACAACGCAGCCCTGCTCCCCTGCTCCAGACACAGCCCTCCTGCCGGCGCAGCCCTGCTCCTCTGCTCGCAGCGGATCTTTCTCCCCTTTCTCCCGACCCAGCCTTTCTCCTCTGCTCCAGGCGGTTCCTTTCTCCCCTGCTCCAGACCCATCCTTTCTCCCGACCCAGCCCTTCTCCCCGGATCCCAGCGCGTCGCTGCCCGTCTCGCCGGTGCCATCTCAGTGCCATCATGGAGCACTGGCGGAAGACGGTGTTTGTGCTGCCGCAGGTACAGCCGGGCTGCAGGGAGCTTGGCTCGCCCTGTCCAGCCAGCCCTGCGAGGCCCCGGGCTGGGAGAAGCCCTTCTGGCTGCTGCTGCCCTGCTGCAATGGAGCATCCCTGCCTGGGGGGACCCGTCCCCGGGCTGGTGCCGCAGGGATGCTCGGCGGGAGCAGCCGGGTGCTGCCCAGAGCCTGAGCCGGTGCCTCCTCTGCCCCTTCCCAGGCTGGAGCCATCGGAGCCAAGGCTCACCGGCCCAGCATCAAGATGCTGAAAAGCCGCCTGCGCAGAGTAAGGAGCTGCTGGGCGCCGAGGCGGGCGCGGGGCCGGGGTGCGTGGCCGGGGCCCGCGGGGCAGGGAGCGGGGCCGCTCACCCCTGCCCTCTCTGCTGCGGCAGGTCTGGAGGATGCTGCCGCTGCCCAAGCTGCTGAAGCGCATGAAGCGCAGGATCCTGCGGCTGCAGGCCATGGCCCGGGAGGAGTGGTGGGTGCTGGTAGCGAGGGAGCTGCCCAGCTGCGGCCGGCTGCTGCTGGGGCCGTGCCCGGGCGGGGAGAGGGGCAGGGGTGCCGAGACCCCCGTCCCACGGGTGCGCTCGGCTGGCCAGGGCAGGACCAACGCACTTCTCTGCTTGGCTCTTGGCATAGGATGTACGAGTACATGCTGCTGGTGGAGGAGGAGGAGGAAGACGAAGTGGATGAGGACGGCGAGATAGACTGGGTTGTGGTTGAGGCTGTGGAAATGGACATGGAGATGGAGATGGAGATGGACCCACCAGCAGCGGAACAGGCACGTGCTCCCCATGCACTGCCCGCAGTCGGTGGCTTCACCAGCTGCCGGGCTGGGTCTGGGTCTGGGGTGGGGGGTCCCCGCTGCAGGGACCCGGCACCCCGTCCCCTCATCCTGGCGGCACAACTGCCAGCGCCGCGCTGCCTTGAGCACCCGTGGGGTGTTGGGGAGGGGGCGATTCCGTGGGGCTGGGCAACCACCGCCTGACCCCGAGCCCAGGGGGCTCAGCGCTGGCGGCAGAGTCCCGCTCTGCCCCGCGTGTCCCAGGGCTCTGCACACGCAGGGCCCGCAGGACGCAGCCCAGCCCGAAGCAGCTGCTGCCGCGGAGCCGGCCGGGGAGCCCCAGCTCTGCGCGGCGAGGGGCTGCGCGGTAGCCAGACGGCCGCGCCGCTTGCGTGTCCTCCAGGGCTGGCGGAGGTGCGGGGCCTGGTGGTGCGGGAGCTGAGCCGCGGAGGAAGATGCGGTGTTTGTTGTTTGTTGTTTGCTGTGTTGTTTCTCTGTCAATAAATGGATTTGTCGGTGCTGTCTCGGCCCCAGGCTGTCTGTCGGAGCCTGGCATTCTCTGCGGCCGTCGAGGGGCAAGGCGCCCAGGCCTGGGGGCTCTGCAGCCGCAGCCGCTGCGGGCCCTGCTCGGTGCCCTGCGCCGCTGCAGCCTGTGCCAGCGAGAGCGCTGGAAGTGGGGGTGCACGAAGGGAGCCCCAGCCCGCAGCAAGGCGGCCCCGGCCCTGCCCGGCTTCCCGCTGCCGGCAGCGGCCGCGGCCCCCGTTCCCCCGTCGGGGCGAGGCGGGGAGCGGGCGCGGGGGGCTGCGGGGAGAGGGTGCTGGAGAAGGGGTGCGGCGGGGTCCCTGGGCGGGGGGGGTGGCGGCTGCGGGGAGCCGCGGGACTGCGGGGCTGGGAGGTGCGGGGGTGCCGCCCGCAGGGAGCCGCGGTGGGGCCGGGGCTGTGGCGGGCAGGGGCCGGCGGTACGCGGGTGCGGGCCCGGGGCTGCCCCGGGCGCTCGGGAGCCGCGGCCCCGCCCCCTCCCTCATTAGCGGCGCTCATTAGCGGCGGGCGGGGCGGGCGTGGGGGTGCGGGCAGCGGGCGCGGGGCTGGAGCCCGGGCGGAGCGGAACGGAGCGGAACGGAACGGAGCGGCGGGATGGGGCAGCGGCGGGGCACGGCCGTGCTGCTCCTCGGCCTGGGTAAGGCTGCCCGTGCGGGGGTCGGGCTGGGGGGGCCCGGGCGGAGGGCGATGCGATGCGATGCGATGCGGGGTCCCCTCCCCACTGCCCGGGTGGGTGCCGCCCGTCTCTCCCCGGGGGGTCCTGGCTGCCGGTGCCGAGCTGGCCGTGCCCCCCCTCCCGTCCCCCCGGAGGGCGGTGGGCTCCGTGCCCCGAGGGCTGGGCGCTCACGCCGACCCCCTGGGCGGCTGGCAGGGCACCTGGCCGGGCTGCTGGCAGCGGGCACCGCCTGCGCCGACGTGTACCGAGGCTTCTCGGGCTGCGTCCTCAAGCTGGGGGAGAAGATGGCCACGGCCGAGGAGGCGGACGGCGTCGAGCTGCGGGGCTTGCGCCGAGTCTGCGGGTGAGTGCGGCCCCGGGAGGGCGAGAGCCGCGACGGAGCTGGGGCCCGAGGGGTGCCCGACTCTGCCGCTGCCCTCCTGGGTGCCGCTACTGCGTGCGCTCCCTCCGTCCATCCCTCCATCCATCCCCCTATCCATCCCTCCGTCCATCCCTCCCTCCGTCCGCCCATCTGGAGCTGGGAGCCAGCGTGGGGCTGGTGGCATCTCTGCTGTGTGCGTGATGCTGCCCCGGAGCCGGCCTGGGCAAGTCGCTTGCCGGCAGCCTGGCTGGCCGAGCAGAGGGAGGCTGTATGAACTGGAGGATGGTGAAAGATGGCCTGGAAATGGATCCTTAATATGTAGTACTTTATTACAATGAACGCTGTTTTGTAGTAGGCTGGAAAACTGAGACGAGGTGCTGGATGTTGATGCCTTTGTGGCTTTGTATGAAAAAGCAGATATCCAAATGATGTGCAATAAAATGAAAAGATATGGCATGCAATGGTGGCCAAAGGATAAACTGGACGTGGGGCTGGACGGCTGGAAAACGGGTCGTTGCAGTTTAATCCTGAATTGCAGTTGATGTTGTTTTGTTGTGGACTGGGGAAGTGTTGCTGCTGTTGTATGTTGATGCTCTGGTGGGTTTGTATAGAAATGCGAGTATTCCAAAGAAGTGTAAAGGAGAAGAAGTGTTGATGCCCCGTATGGAAGAGAGATGGCAAGCCGTACGTCAGCAGTGGCAGCCTGCTTCTGGGGCTGCTTCAGTTCTGCCTCTTCAGCTGTTTTGGTTTAGTGAAGCCAGGGAAGGCAGAGCATGGTGAGAGTGTGTTGGGCAAGTTGCTGTTCAGGGCTGCTGCAGTGATTTGATAATGAGTCTGTCTTGACTTTTACGCTCTGGTCCAAGGAATCTGAAGCAGCTAGGTGTTTTTCATTTTCTCCCCGGAGTAAACTTCAGTTCTGTTCTTTTGCCGCTTGTTGTGAGGAGGAGGAGGAGGAGGGAGGTGGTAGTCTGTGGTGTTTGCACCTTGTGTACAGCATTTGGGCAATTGTAGGGGTACCAAAGGCAGGCTTTGAAAATTTGCGGTAGAGCTTTCTTTGGGTTTAGACCTTTGTTAGGAAAGTTGTGCAGCTTGTGTCCACAAGGCATCTCCTGGGCGAGTTTGGTATTTCTGTGTTGGAGTGGGGGGAAGAGAAGAAAGCCAGTCCCTGTCTGTTGTGCAGGGGATGAGCAGGAGGAAGAAACTGCAGAAAGCAGGATGGAGTAGGAAGAATGTCTCCATCTCAACTGATAGAAACAGCGTACAAAGTATGTAACAATTGGGCCGAAGGAGAGCAAAGGGAAAAACAAAAGGAGAAATGGAGACAGACAGCAGCAGGCGACATTACTCGCCGCAGCCATTGGGAGGAACTGGGCGAGAGGCAGAGGAAGGACATGGGAGAAAGGAATGCCCAAAGACTGAAGAACAGCCCTGCCCCGTTCGGTGACGTACTTGCCAAGGAGGCAGAAGACTGGCAAGGGCAGCGTCCTTCTGTGACTGTACTGCAGTGTGCAGGTGGTGTGTGAACAGGGACCGCTTCCGAACAAGGATGCCCAAGAGCTGCCACTGGTCTGTTAAATTTCCTGGGACTTGCTGGATCCAGAGTGCACTGACAGAGCGCTGGGATTGTCTGAAAACATGCGAGTACACGTACGGAGAGACTCACAGTCTGCCTTTGGGGTGATAGATGCCCGTGGAGCCGTATGGGAAGAAAGAGGCCTCTTGTCCTCCCCAGGAACTCCACTGAAGCAGGGAAAGGCAATTTTGGACTTTATTCCAGGCCGTTCTCCAGCCAGAGGCAGTGTCTGTAATGCACTGCAAAGCCCCTCAGAAAGGCCACAGAGACCTCGTCAGTGGCAATGGAAAGGCTGATGAGACAGCCAAAAGGGCAGCTTGGGCCGAGTCCTTGGGGGGGGCTTTGATGCCGACGGGAAGAGACTCATGTGGGGGCAGATGCGGACATAGCAGACATCCGACGATCTGCCACAGGACCAAGACTGCAAAATAGAGAAAAGCCGTCCTTCGGGACGAGTGAAAAGGGGACAAACTCCAGGGGAGTAGTGGCAAAAGGATTTCTCTGAATTACCCAGGTGCCACCAGTTTACATAGTGATTGGTATTGGTGGGAACCTTTTCTGGATGGCCAGAGGCTTTCCCGTGCCGAGCCAGCCAAGCCAGGGAGGCAGTCAGAGTGCTGCTGAAAGAAACAATTCCAAGATTCGGTACCCCTGAAGGAACGGCCTCAGATAACGGGCCCCGCTTTTTTGCTAAAATTGTCCAGAGAGCTGCTAAGTTCTTGCAAAGTGATTGGGATTTACACGCTCCTTGGAGGCCGCAAACCAGTGGGAAGGTAGAACGGGTGAATCGAAGTTTAAAAAGACAGCTTTCAGGTTTATGCCAGGATACCCAAGAGAAGCGGACAGAGATTGTAGCTCTGGCAGTGTCAGGAGTCAGCATTGCTGCCAGAGCGAGGGAAGGGGTGAGTCCTTTTGAGGTTCTGGGTGGTCAACCGTATCCTGTAAACAAGCTGACGGGAAAGAGCGATCACATCCCTGTGGAAGGAGACCGGATCCCAACGGACCGTCTGCTGTCGCGAGGGCGTCCTTTGTCTTCCCGTCCCAGGTCCCTGCCCAAGCAAGCGCCTGCTCCCCTGGGCGCTGCAGGGCGTGCCTTTCCTCCGGGAGAGCAGGTCTGCATCCGGAGCTGGAAAGATGAACCTCTGAAAGAGCGCGGGGAGGGCCCGTGTTTGGTATTGCTGCTTGCCCCCACGGCTGTGGAAGGGGAAGGAACAGATTGTGGGATCCCCTACACGCGGGGGGAAAAACATCCCTGCGAAACACTGGACGTCGAGAGGAACGGCACCATGGAACCTGCAGCTGACTCGGAATTGGATGAACGGTGCTTGGGCTGAGACAGAATCCATAGCTCTCACAGGTCGTGTTCATAGAATCGTAGAAAGTTTTGGGTTGGAAGGGTCCCCTAGAGGTCATCTAGTCCAACCCCCCTGCAGCGAGCAGGGACACCGCTAACTAGATCCGGTTGCTCAGAGCCCTGTCCAACCTGGTCTTGAATGTTTCCAGGGATGGGGCCTCCACCACCTCTCTGGGCAACCCGTTCTAGTGTTTCACAACCCTCATTGTAAAGAATTTCTTCCTTATATGTAGCCTAAACCTACCCTGTTTTAGTTTAAAACCATTACCCCTCGTCCTGTCACTGCTGTCTCTACTAAAAAGTTTGTCCCCATCTTTCCTATAGGCTCCCTTTAAGTACTGAAAGGCTGCAATCAGGTCCCCTCTCAGCCTTCTCTTCTCCAGGCTGAACAAGCCCAACTCTCTCAGCCTGTCCTCATAGGAGAGGTGCTCCAGCCCTCGGATCATTTTTGTAGCCCTCCTTTGGACCCGCTCCAACAGTTCCATGTCCTTCTTGTGCTGAGGGCTGCAGAGCTGAACGCAGTACTCCAGGTGAGGTCTCACCAGAGCAGAGTAGAGGGGCAGAATCACCTCTCTCGACCTGCTGGCCACGCTTCTCTTGATGCAGCCCAGGACACGGTTGGCCCTCTGGGCTGCCAGCGCACATTGCCGGCTCATGTCCAGCCTTTCGTCTGTCAGCACCCCCAAGTCCCTCTCAGCAGGGCTGCTCTCGATCCTTTCATCCCCCAGCCTGTATTGATAGCGGGGATTACCCCGACCCAGGTGTAGGACCTTGCACTTGGCCTTGTTGAACCTCACGAGGTTCACACAGGCCCACCTCTCCAGCTTGTCCAGGTCCCTCTGGATGGCATCCCATCCTTCTGGTGTATCAACCGTACCACTCAGCTTGGTGTCATCTGCAAACTTGCTGAGGGTACACTCGATGTCGCTGTCCATGTCATTGATAAATATATTGAACAGCACCGGTCCCAGTACGGACCCCTGAGGGACTCCACTCGTCACTGGTTTCCATCTGGACATTGAGCCGTTGACCACTATGCTTTGGCTGCGACCATCCAGCAATTCCTTATCCACCGAATGGTCCACCCATCAAATCCATGGCTCTCCAATTTAGAGAGAAGGATGTTGTGGGGGACCATGTCAAAGGCTTTAAAAAATCCAGATAGATGACGTCCATTGGTTTTCCCTTGTCCACCCTTGTTGTTACGCCATCATAGAAAGCCACTAGGTCGGTCAGGCAGGACTTGCCCTTGGTGAAGCCATGCTGGCTGTCTCGAATCACCTCCCTGTCCTCCATGTGCCTTAGCACATCTTCTAGGAGGATCTGTTCCATGATCTTCCCAGGCACAGAGGTGAGGCTGACAGGTCGGTAGTTCCCAGGGTCTTCCTTTCTACCCTGTTTGAAAAGGGGCACAATGTTTCCCTTTTTCCAGTCACTGGGGACTTCCCCTGACTGCCATGACTTTTCAAATATCATGGAGAGTGGCTTGGCAACTACATCAGCCAGTTCCCTCAGGACTCTGGGATGCATCTCATCAGGTCCCATGGACTTCTGTACGTTTCGGTTCCTCAGGAGGTCCCGAACCTGGTCTTCACTTACAGCTGGAGGGATTTTACCCTCCTGGTCTCCTTCACGCCATCCATCGACTCGGGAAGGGTGAGGAGAGAGGTTGCCAGGGAAGACTGAGGCAAAAAAGTTGTTGAGTACCTCAGCTTTCTCCTCATCTGCTGTTACCAGTTTGCCGGTCTCACTCGTGAGCGAGGGTACGCTTTCTTTGACCGTCTTTTACCGGCTGACATACCTGTAGAAGCCCTTCTTGTTATTTTTCGCATCCCTTGCCAAGTTCAGCTCCAGCTGTGCCTTGGCCTTCCTGACCCCATCCCTACACAACCGGGCAGCTTCCCTATACTCTTGCCAGGAAGCCAGTCCCTGCTTCCACTGCCTGTGCAGTTCCCTCTTCTTCCTTAGTTTGACCAGCATCTCTTGTCTCAGCCATGCCGGTCTCTTCCCTTCTCTGCTCGACTTCTTCCACTTGGGGATCGAGAGCTCTTGCGCTCTGTGGAATACATCCTTAAAGACCTGCCAGCTCTGTTCTGTTCCCCTGTCCCTGAGGACCATTTCCCAGGGAGTCGTTCTGACTATCTCCTGGAAGAGCTGGAAATTTGCCCTCCTAAAATTTAGGGTCCTGACTATGCTCTTCGTTATTCCCATTTCCCTCAGCAGCGTTAGTTCCACCAGCGCGTGGTCACTGCAGCCCAGGCTACCTCCGATCTTGACATCCCCAACGAGCTCACTCGCACTGGTGACCACCAGGTCTGGTATCGCATCCCCTCGGGTAGGGGTGCTTATTACCTGGCTTAAGAAGTTGACCTCAATGCATTCTAGGAATCTGCTGGATTGCCTACAGCTTGCCGTGTTGCTTTTTCAGCAGATGTCGGGGTGGTTGAAGTCCCCCAGTAGGACGAGAGCCTGCGAGCGCAAAGCCTCCTGGAGTTGGAGGAAGAACGCTTCGTCTGTCAGCTCCTCTTGATCTGGCGGCCGGTAGTAGACACCAACCACTAAGTTCCCTTTGTTGCCGCTCTCTCCGATTCTTACCCATAAGCTTTCGACCTGCTCGTGGTTATTCTTCAGGGACAGCTCTTCACTCTGTAGAGTTCAAGGGGGATTGTTCTTGTACCTTCTTACATTAGGAGGAACAATAGCGCTACTAACATGCATCTTTGTAGATGTCCTGATCCCTTGAGAGCAGGGAGCGAAAGACACAGGGAGAATGATCTCCCTCTTCTGTCTAACAATATTTTGACATGGCACCCAAGGGAGCCGGGAAGGTTACCCGACTCCATGGAACTCTAACGTCCATCTGGGATGAATGGAAAGAACTCTGAGAGCTGCAAATCCAACCGGCTGCTGGGTGTGTGCTCCGTTCCCGGAACGTGCAGGACAAGGGATCCCCTTGGGTGGGATCCCGATTCCAGCAAATATTTCTTCACAGGAGCTGTGGAAGGACATAGACCAGAGTGGATGAAACCTGAGGGATTAAGATGAAATTTGTCAACAAAGTAACATTTTACACGCAATTCAAAAGGATGACCCTTGTTTGGGGACTGAAGAGACCTGGGAATGGCTACGCTCTGGGGTCCCCAATTTACATAGAATCACAGAATGGTAAGGGTTGGAAGGGACCTTGAAGATCATCTAGTTCCAACCCCCCTGCTATGAGCAGGGACATCTTCCACTAGACCAGGTTGCTACATATGTGCAGAAAGAAATTAGTGAGCTTAGTACTGATCGAATTAATTATTTTTGTATGTTTATGTGATACTACAATGTACCTGCAAGTGTTGCTCTGCATGAACTGACTGATCTGTGGAGAAGGTGAGACTTATCCAAGGAATACTCTTAGACAGTCTCAAAAGTGGGCATGGTGGTCAGTTGAACTCAGCACTATACAAGTAAGCACAGAAGGTCAGTCTGACCCAATTATTGAACTTGAACGTGTAGTCTGGGATGAACAGAAGGCCAAGATTTCATCAAGTGGCTGATGCGGAGCCTCTAGTCAGGAGCCTCTGTCCTTGGGAACGAAGTGTGTCTTGGAAGAACATGTAAGCTAGCTAAGATGGTTTTGAACGGTTTGGAGCCGCCATCAGAAGAATGATAAAGAGTGGCCATGAACAAACTATCCTCATTCTAATACTACTAATCCCACGCCCTGAGCTGGTGACCGCGGCCCAAGCAGAGACTCTTATTTACCGAGCATGCCAAGTAGATTGTAGGAGTGCTGTATTTTTAAACCGAAGTGAGAAGAGGACTGAGCAGTCCTGGTTAGGAGGGTATGGCTAATAGGCAGAACTGACATTTTGAACTGTATAAATGTGCAATGTGATTGTCCACTGCTCTCCCCTCATCTACCCGGTCGGTCGTGCTATCACCGAAGGCTATCGGGTTGCTCAAGCGTGATTTCCCCTTGGTGAATCCATGATGACTACTCCCGATAACCTTCTTTTCCTGCACTTGCTTACAGATGACATCCCGAATGAGCTGCTCCGTCACCTTTGCAGGGATGGAGGTGAGGCTGACTGGCGTGTAGTTCCCTGGTTCGTCCTTCTCGCACTTTTTGAAGACGGGAGTGACACTGGCTTTCCTGCAGTCCTCAGGCATTTCTCGTGTTCTCCAGGCCCTTTCAAGGATGATGGAGAGTGGCTTAGCAATGCCATCTTCCAGCTCCCTCAGTACTTGTGGGTGCATCCCGTCAGGGCCCGTGGATTTGTGGGTGTCTCATTTGCTAAGGTGATCTCTAACCTGATCCTCCCTGACCAAGGGAAGGTCTTCCTTTCTCCAGGCTTCCTCTCGGGCCTCCATGGACTGGGATTCCTGAGGGCCAGCCTTAGGAGTAAAGAATGAAGCAAAGAAGGCTTTCAGCACTTGTACCTTCTCTGTATCCTCTGTCAGCAAGGCACCCACCTCATTGAGCAGCGGCCCCAGTTTCCCTAGTCTTCCTTTTCTCTTGGTGGACTTGAAGAAGCCCTTCTTGTTGTCTTGGACATCCCTTGCCAGACTTGATTCCCGATGGACCTTGGCCTTTCTCGTTGCTTCCGTGCATGCTCTGACTATGTTCCTGTATTCTTCCCAAGTGGCCTGACCCTCCACTGGCCTCCCCACCGCTCTGCAGGAGCCTCCTGGACTGTGTGTGCCTGGCTGTGTGGTCTTTCCAGCAGCTCTCGAGGTGGTTGAGGTCCCCCATGAGGACCAGGGCCCTTGATGGGGAGGCTGCTTTGAGCTGGCTGCAGAAGGCCTCATCGCCTTCCTCTTCCTGGCCAGATGGCCTGTGGTGAACACCTGCAGCAGTGTCAGCTGTATGAGCCTGTCCCTTGATGCTGACCCGTCAGCTCTCCAGTCATTCTTCACCCACGCCCAGGCAGGGCTTGACACATTCCAGCTGCTCCCTCACACACAGAGCAACTCCCCGCCCGGCCTTGCTGGCCGTAGCCATCCATGACAGCACTGCAGCCCTGCGAGCTGTCCCACCACGTGTGTCACTGCACTGGGATCGTGGCCCTGCGACCGCACCGATCTCTGGTTGTTGCTGTTCATTCCCCACGCTGCGTGTGTGGGTGTAGAGGGGTTTGCGAGAGGTGATGGAGCGTGCAGGTCTCCCTGGAGGGGTGCAAGAGGATCCGCCATGGCCATACCCACCCTTGAGGTGGTTGGCCTTCTGCTTCTCAGCTTGGGGGGCAGCTGAGGAGCATTTGTCACCGTTCTGGTTGGCCTGGCTCATTCCCCAGTTGGATGCGATGGCTGGAGCACTGGGACGTCGGACCCTGCCCCCCGAGTCCCTCAGCGGAAAGCTGCCACACCAAGCTCCCCCTTGAAGCGGGGAGTCCTGGCCAGAGGCTGATGGCAGCACATCTCGTCGTTTTCTCGGCAGCCTTCAGAGCGCGTTGGGCGCGGGTCCTGGCACGGGCTCACCCCGGGACGTGCCCAGCCGGAGCTCGTGGCAGCGCAGCCGTGTCCTAGCAGCCCCCCATCCAGAGCCGCACAGGGGCGAATTCCACCTGCCGTGGCCGTAGCCGGCCTGGAGGACATCGGCAGTGGTGGGGTCGGCTTGCTGGCTGCTGGTGGGCCAAGGGCGGAGCGAAGGAGGTGGCCCTCGCCCCGCGGAGCTGTCACCAGGGCCCGGCCCTTGTGCAGCTTGGAGGTGGCGGAGCCAGCAGGCCTCCCTGCGAGGGAGGGGGCTTTGCCCTGGGGTGGGAGCGGCAGGAGCCCCAGCGTTGTCCTGCAGCCATGGTGGGACGGGAGCGCTCAGGGGCCGCCGCTGGGCAGCAGAGCTGGGCTGGGGGCTGGACCCACGGCCGGGCTGAGGTGCCCCCCGGAGCTGCCCAGGGCTGGGTGCTGGGGCGAGTGGACGGAGGGGATCTGCTGGTGACGCATCTGTGCCGACTCCTGGAAGAGCCGCTGCTGGCGGCAGCGCTCTGCCCCGCGCCCTGCCCAGCCGTGGCGTCTGGTGTGGAAGCCCAGCAGTGTGTTGACTGCGCCTCGAGGGCAGCGTGAGAACTCCCCGAGGCTCCCCAGGAAGCTGCAGCCCCTTCAGGGGTCGTCCCCATCCCCCGCTGCGCAGCCGGCACCGGAACTCCCGTCCGTGTCACAGAGGTGTGATGTCACGGCCCGTGTTCCAGCCGCGACGGCCAGCGCCCGGCGACGAGCACAACGCAGCCCTGCTCCCCTGCTCCAGACACAGCCCTCCTGCCGGCGCAGCCCTGCTCCTCTGCTCGCAGCGGATTCTTTCTCCCCTTTCTCCCGACCCAGCCTTTCTCCTCTGCTCCAGGCGGTTCCTTTCTCCCCTGCTCCAGACCCATCCTTTCTCCCGACCCAGCCCTTCTCCCCGGATCCCAGCGCGTCGCTGCCCGTCTCGCCGGTGCCATCTCGGTGCCATCATGGAGCACTGGCGGAAGACGGTGTTTGTGCTGCCGCAGGTACAGCCGGGCTGCAGGGAGCTTGGCTCGCCCTGTCCAGCCAGCCCTGCGAGGCCCCGGGCTGGGAGAAGCCCTTCTGGCTGCTGCTGCCCTGCTGCAATGGAGCATCCCTGCCTGGGGGGACCCGTCCCCGGGCTGGTGCCGCAGGGATGCTCGGCGGGAGCAGCCGGGTGCTGCCCAGAGCCTGAGCCGGTGCCTCCTCTGCCCCTTCCCAGGCTGGAGCCATCGGAGCCAAGGCTCACCGGCCCAGCATCAAGATGCTGAAAAGCCGCCTGCGCAGAGTAAGGAGCTGCTGGGCGCCGAGGCGGGCGCGGGGCCGGGGTGCGTGGCCGGGGCCCGCGGGGCAGGGAGCGGGGCCGCTCACCCCTGCCCTCTCTGCTGCGGCAGGTCTGGAGGATGCTGCCGCTGCCCAAGCTGCTGAAGCGCATGAAGCGCAGGATCCTGCGGCTGCAGGCCATGGCCCGGGAGGAGTGGTGGGTGCTGGTGGCGAGGGAGCTGCCCAGCTGCGGCCGGCTGCTGCTGGGGCCGTGCCCGGGCGGGGAGAGGGGCAGGGGTGCCGAGACCCCCGTCCCACGGGTGCGCTCGGCTGGCCAGGGCAGGACCAACGCACTTCTCTGCTTGGCTCTTGGCGTAGGATGTACGAGTACATGCTGCTGGTGGAGGAGGAGGAGGAAGACGAAGTGGATGAGGACAGCGAGATAGACTGGGATGCGGTTGAGGCTGTGGAAATGGACATGGAGATGGAGATGGAGATGGACCCACCAGCAGTGGAACAGGCACGTGCTCCCCATGCACTGCCCGCAGTCGGTGGCTTCACCAGCTGCCGGGCTGGGTCTGGGTCTGGGGTGGGGGGTCCCCGCTGCAGGGACCCGGCACCCCGTCCCCTCATCCTGGCGGCACAACTGCCAGCGCCGCGCTGCCTTGAGCACCCGTGGGGTGTTGGGGAGGGGGCGATTCCGTGGGGCTGGGCAACCACCGCCTGACCCCGAGCCCAGGGGGCTCAGCGCTGGCGGCAGAGTCCCGCTCTGCCCCGCGTGTCCCAGGGCTCTGCACACGCAGGGCCCGCAGGACGCAGCCCAGCCCGAAGCAGCTGCTGCCGCGGAGCCGGCCGGGGAGCCCCAGCTCTGCGCGGCGAGGGGCTGCGCGGTAGCCAGACGGCCGCGCCGCTTGCGTGTCCTCCAGGGCTGGCGGAGGTGCGGGGCCTGGTGGTGCGGGAGCTGAGCCGCGGAGGAAGATGCGGTGTTTGTTGTTTGTTGTTTGTTGTGTTGTTTCTCTGTCAATAAATGGATTTGTCGGTGCTGTCTCGGCCCCAGGCTGTCTGTCGGAGCCTGGCATTCTCTGCGGCCGTCGAGGGGCAAGGCGCCCAGGCCTGGGGGCTCTGCAGCCGCAGCCGCTGCGGGCCCTGCTCGGTGCCCTGCGCCGCTGCAGCCTGTGCCAGCGAGAGTGCTGGAAGTGGGGGTGCACGAAGGGAGCCCCAGCCCGCAGCAAGGCGGCCCCGGCCCTGCCCGGCTTCCCGCTGCCGGCAGCGGCCGCGGCCCCCGTTCCCCCGTCGGGGCGAGGCGGGGAGCGGGCGCGGGGGGCTGCGGGGAGAGGGTGCTGGGGAGAGGGTGCTGGAGAAGGGGTGCGGCGGGGTCCCTGGGCGGGGGGGTGGCGGCTGCGGGGAGCCGCGGGACTGCGGGGCTGGGAGGTGCGGGGGTGCCGCCCGCAGGGAGCCGCGGTGGGGCCGGGGCTGTGGCGGGCAGGGGCCGGGGGGCCGCGGGTGCGGGCCCGGGGCTGCCCCGGGCGCTCGGGAGCCGCGGCCCCGCCCCCTCCCTCATTAGCGGCGCTCATTAGCGGCGGGCGGGGCGGGCGTGGGGGTGCGGGCAGCGGGCGCGGGGCTGGAGCCCGGGCGGAGCGGAACGGAGCGGAACGGAGCGGCGGGATGGGGCAGCGGCGGGGCACGGCCGTGCTGCTCCTCGGCCTGGGTAAGGATGCCCGGGCGGGGGTCGGGCTGGGGGGGCCCGGGCGGGGGGCGATGCGATGCGATGCGATGCGATGCGATGCGATGCGGGGTCCCCTCCCCGCTGCCCGGGTGGGTGCCGCGCGTCTCTCCCCGGGGGGTCCTGGCTGCCGGTGCCGAGCCGGCCGTGCCGCCCCTCCCGTCCCCCCGGAGGGCGGTGGGCTCCGTGCCCCGAGGGCTGGGCGCTCACGCCGACCCCCTGGGCGGCTGGCAGGGCACCTGGCCGGGCTGCTGGCAGCGGGCACCGCCTGCGCCGACGTGTACCGAGGCTTCTCGGGCTGCGTCCTCAAGCTGGGGGAGAAGATGGCCACGGCCGAGGAGGCGGACGGCGTCGAGCTGCGGGGCTTGCGCCGAGTCTGCGGGTGAGTGCGGCCCCGGGAGGGCGAGAGCCGCGACGGAGCTGGGGCCCGAGGGGTGCCCGACTCTGCCGCTGCCCTCCTGGGTGCCGCTACTGCGTGCGCTCCCTCCGTCCATCCCTCCATCCATCCCCCTATCCATCCCTCCGTCCATCCCTCCCTCCGTCCGCCCATCTGGAGCTGGGAGCCAGCGTGGGGCTGGTGGCATCTCTGCTGTGTGCGTGATGCTGCCCCGGAGCCGGCCTGGGCAAGTCGCTTGCCGGCAGCCTGGCTGGCCGAGCAGAGGGAGGCTGTATGAACTGGAGGATGGTGAAAGATGGCCTGGAAATGGATCCTTAATATGTAGTACTTTATTACAATGAACGCTGTTTTGTAGTAGGCTGGAAAACTGAGACGAGGTGCTGGATGTTGATGCCTTTGTGGCTTTGTATGAAAAAGCAGATATCCAAATGATGTGCAATAAAATGAAAAGATATGGCATGCAATGGTGGCCAAAGGATAAACTGGACGTGGGGCTGGACGGCTGGAAAACGGGTCGTTGCAGTTTAATCCTGAATTGCAGTTGATGTTGTTTTGTTGTGGACTGGGGAAGTGTTGCTGCTGTTGTATGTTGATGCTCTGGTGGGTTTGTATAGAAATGCGAGTATTCCAAAGAAGTGTAAAGGAGAAGAAGTGTTGATGCCCCGTATGGAAGAGAGATGGCAAGCCGTACGTCAGCAGTGGCAGCCTGCTTCTGGGGCTGCTTCAGTTCTGCCTCTTCAGCTGTTTTGGTTTAGTGAAGCCAGGGAAGGCAGAGCATGGTGAGAGTGTGTTGGGCAAGTTGCTGTTCAGGGCTGCTGCAGTGATTTGATAATGAGTCTGTCTTGACTTTTACGCTCTGGTCCAAGGAGTCTGAAGCAGCTAGGTGTTTTTCATTTTCTCCCCGGAGTAAACTTCAGTTCTGTTCTTTTGCCGCTTGTTGTGAGGAGGAGGAGGAGGAGGGAGGTGGTAGTCTGTGGTGTTTGCACCTTGTGTACAGAATTTGGGCAATTGTAGGGGTACGAAAGGCAGGCTTTGAAAATTTGCAGTAGAGCTTTCTTTGGGTTTAGACCTTTGTTAGGAAAGTTGTGCAGCTTGTGTCCACAAGGCATCTCCTGGGCGAGTTTGGTATTTCTGTGTTGGAGTGGGGGGAAGAGAAGAAAGCCAGTCCCTGTCTGTTGTGCAGGGGATGAGCAGGAGGAAGAAACTGCAGAAAGCAGGATGGAGTAGGAAGAATGTCTCCATCTCAACTGATAGAAACAGCGTACAAAGTATGTAACAATTGGGCCGAAGGAGAGCAAAGGGAAAAACAAAAGGAGAAATGGAGACAGACAGCAGCAGGCGACATTACTCGCCGCAGCCGTTGGGAGGAACTGGGCGAGAGGCAGAGGAAGGACATGGGAGAAAGGAATGCCCAAAGACTGAAGAACAGCCCTGCCCCGTTCGGTGACGTACTTGCCAAGGAGGCAGAAGACTGGCAAGGGCAGCGTCCTTCTGTGACTGTACTGCAGTGTGCAGGTGGTGTGTGAACAGGGACCGCTTCCGAACAAGGATGCCCAAGAGCTGCCACTGGTCTGTTAAATTTCCTGGGACTTGCTGGATCCAGAGTGCACTGACAGAGCGCTGGGATTGTCTGAAAACATGCGAGTACACGTACGGAGAGACTCACAGTCTGCCTTTGGGGTGATAGATGCCCGTGGAGCCGTATGGGAAGAAAGAGGCCTCTTGTCCTCCCCAGGAACTCCACTGAAGCAGGGAAAGGCAATTTTGGACTTTATTCCAGGCCGTTCTCCAGCCAGAGGCAGTGTCTGTAATGCACTGCAAAGCCCCTCAGAAAGGCCACAGAGACCTCGTCAGTGGCAATGGAAAGGCTGATGAGACAGCCAAAAGGGCAGCTTGGGCCGAGTCCTTGGGGGGAGCTTTGATGCCGACGGGAAGAGACTCATGTGGGGGCAGATGCGGACATAGCAGACATCCGACGATCTGCCACAGGACCAAGACTGCAAAATAGAGAAAAGCCGTCCCTCGGGACGAGTGAAAAGGGGACAAACTCCAGGGGAGTAGTGGCAAAAGGATTTCTCTGAATTACCCAGGTGCCACCAGTTTACATAGTGATTGGTATTGGTGGGAACCTTTTCTGGATGGCCAGAGGCTTTCCCGTGCCGAGCCAGCCAAGCCAGGGAGGCAGTCAGAGTGCTGCTGAAAGAAACAATTCCAAGATTCGGTACCCCTGAAGGAACGGCCTCAGATAACGGGCCCCGCTTTTTTGCTAAAATTGTCCAGAGAGCTGCTAAGTTCTTGCAAAGTGATTGGGATTTACACGCTCCTTGGAGGCCGCAAACCAGTGGGAAGGTAGAACGGGTGAATCGAAGTTTAAAAAGACAGCTTTCAGGTTTATGCCAGGATACCCAAGAGAAGCGGACAGAGATTGTAGCTCTGGCAGTGTCAGGAGTCAGCATTGCTGCCAGAGCGAGGGAAGGGGTGAGTCCTTTTGAGGTTCTGGGTGGTCAACCGTATCCTGTAAACAAGCTGACGGGAAAGAGCGATCACATCCCCGTGGAAGGAGACCGGATCCCAACGGAGCGTCTGCTGTCGCGAGGGCGTCCTTTGTCTTCCCGTCCCAGGTCCCTGCCCAAGCAAGCGCCTGCTCCCCTGGGCGCTGCAGGGCGTGCCTTTCCTCCGGGAGAGCAGGTCTGCGTCCGGAGCTGGAAAGATGAACCTCTGAAAGAGCGCGGGGAGGGCCCGTGTTTGGTATTGCTGCTTGCCCCCACGGCTGTGGAAGGGGAAGGAACAGATTGTGGGATCCCCTACACGCGGGGGGAAAAACATCCCTGCGAAACACTGGACGTCGAGAGGAACGGCACCATGGAACCTGCAGCTGACTCGGAATTGGATGAACGGTGCTTGGGCTGAGACAGAATCCATAGCTCTCACAGGTCGTGTTCATAGAATCATAGAAAGTTTTGGGTTGGAAGGGTCCCCTAGAGGTCATCTAGTCCAACCCCCCTGCAGCGAGCAGGGACACCGCTAACTAGATCAGGTTGCTCAGAGCCCTGTCCAACCTGGTCTTGAATGTTTGCTGGGATGGGGCCTCCACTTCCTGTCTGGGCAACCCGGTCCAGTGTTTCACAATTGTAAAGAATTTCTTCCTAATATCCAGCCTAAACCTACCCTGTTTTAGTTTAAAACCATTACCCCTTGTCCTGTCACTGTTGTCTCTACTAAAGATTGTCCCCATCTTTCCTATAGGCTCCTTTAAGTACTGAAAGGCTGCAATCAGGTCCCCTCTCAGCCTTCTCTTCTCCAGGCTGAACAAGCCCAACTCTCTCAGCCTGTCCTCATAGGAGAGGTGCTCCAGCCCTCGGATCATTTTTGTAGCCCTCCTTTGGACCCACTCCAACAGTTCCATGTCCTTCTTGTGCTGAGGGCTGCAGAGCTGAACGCAGTACTCCAGGTGAGGTCTCACCAGAGCAGAGTAGAGGGGCAGAATCACCTCTCTCGACCTGCTGGCCACGCTTCTCTTGATGCAGCCCAGGACACGGCTGGCCCTCTGGGCTGCCAGCACACATTGCCGGCTCATGTCCAGCCTTTCGTCTGTCAGCACCCCCAAGTCCCTCTCAGCAGGGCTGCTCTCGATCCTTTCATCCCCCAGCCTGTGTTGATAGCGGGGATTACCCTGACCCAGGTGTAGGACCTTGCACTTGGCCTTGTTGAACCTCACGAGGTTCACACAGGCCCACCTCTCCAGCTTGGCCAGGTCCCTCTGGATGGCATCCCATCCTTCTGGTGTATCAACCGTACCACTCAGCTTGGTGTCATCTGCAAACTTGCTGAGGGTACACTCGATGTCACTGTCCCTGTCATTGATAAATATATTGAACAGCACCGGTCCCAGTACGGACCCCTGAGGGACTCCACTCGTCACTGGTCTCCATCCGGACATTGAGCCGTTGACCACTATGCTTTGGCTGCGACCATCCAGCAATTCCTTATCCACCGAATGGTCCACCCATCAAATCCATGGCTCTCCAATTTAGAGAGAAGGATGTTGTGGGGGACCATGTCAAAGGCTTTAAAAAATCCAGATAGATGACGTCCATTGGTTTTCCCTTGTCCACCCTTGTTGTTACGCCATCATAGAAAGCCACTAGGTCGGTCAGGCAGGACTTGCCCTTGGTGAAGCCATGCTGGCTGTCTCGAATCACCTCCCTGTCCTCCATGTGCCTTAGCACATCTTCTAGGAGGATCTGTTCCATGATCTTCCCAGGCACAGAGGTGAGGCTGACAGGTCGGTAGTTCCCAGGGTCTTCCTTTCTACCCTGTTTGAAAAGGGGCACAATGTTTCCCTTTTTCCAGTCACTGGGGACTTCCCCTGACTGCCATGACTTTTCAAATATCATGGAGAGTGGCTTGGCAACTACATCAGCCAGTTCCCTCAGGACTCTGGGATGCATCTCATCAGGTCCCATGGACTTCTGTACGTTTCGGTTCCTCAGGAGGTCCCGAACCTGGTCTTCACTTACAGCTGGAGGGATTTTACCCTCCTGGTCTCCTTCACGCCATCCATCGACTCGGGAGGGGTGAGGAGAGAGGTTGCCAGGGAAGACTGAGGCAAAAAAGTTGTTGAGTACCTCAGCTTTCTCCTCATCTGCTGTTACCAGTTTGCCGGTCTCACTCGTGAGCGAGGGTACGCTTTCTTTGACCGTCTTTTACCGGCTGACATACCTGTAGAAGCCCTTCTTGTTATTTTTCGCATCCCTTGCCAAGTTCAGCTCCAGCTGTGCCTTGGCCTTCCTGACCCCATCCCTACACAACCGGGCAGCTTCCCTATACTCTTGCCAGGAAGCCAGTCCCTGCTTCCACTGCCTGTGCAGTTCCCTCTTCTTCCTTAGTTTGACCAGCATCTCTTGTCTCAGCCATGCCGGTCTCTTCCCTTCTCTGCTCGACTTCTTCCACTTGGGGATCGAGGGCTCTTGCGCTCTGTGGAATACATCCTTAAAGACCTGCCAGCTCTGTTCTGTTCCCCTGTCCCTGAGGACCATTTCCCAGGGAGTCGTTCTGACTATCTCCTGGAAGAGCTGGAAATTTGCCCTCCTAAAATTTAGGGTCCTGACTATGCTCTTCGTTATTCCCATTTCCCTCAGCAGCGTTAGTTCCACCAGCGCGTGGTCACTGCAGCCCAAGCTACCTCCGATCTTGACATCCCCAACGAGCTCACTCGCACTGGTGACCACCAGGTCTGGTATCGCATCCCCTCGGGTAGGGGTGCTTATTACCTGGCTTAAGAAGTTGACCTCAATGCATTCTAGGAATCTGCTGGATTGCCTACAGCTTGCCGTGTTGCTTTTCCAGCAGATGTCGGGGTGGTTGAAGTCCCCCAGTAGGACGAGAGCCTGCGAGCGCAAAGCCTCCTGGAGTTGGAGGAAGAACGCTTCGTCTGTCAGCTCCTCTTGATCTGGCGGCCTGTAGTAGACACCAACCACTAAGTTCCCTTTGTTGCCTCTCTCTCCGATTCTTACCCATAAGCTTTCGACCTGCTCGTGGTTATTCTTCAGGGACAGCTCTTCACTCTGTAGAGTTCAAGGGGGATTGTTCTTGTACCTTCTTACATTAGGAGGAACAATAGCGTTACTAACATGCATCTTTGTAGATGTCCTGATCCCTTGAGAGCAGGGAGCGAAAGACACAGGGAGAATGATCTCCCTCTTCTGTCTAACAATATTTTGACATGGCACCCAAGGGAGCCGGGAAGGTTACCCGACTCCATGGAACTCTAACGTCCATCTGGGATGAATGGAAAGAACTCTGAGAGCTGCAAATCCAACCGGCTGCTGGGTGTGTGCTCCGTTCCCGGAACGTGCAGGACAAGGGATCCCCTTGGGTGGGATCCCGATTCCAGCAAATATTTCTTCACAGGAGCTGTGGAAGGACATAGACCAGAGTGGATGAAACTTGACGGATTAAGATGAAATTTGTCAACAAAGTAACATTTTACACGCAATTCAAAAGGATGACCCTTGTTTGGGGACTGAAGAGACCTGGGAATGGCTACGCTCTGGGGTCCCCAATTTACATAGAATCACAGAACGGTAAGGGTTGGAAGGGACCTTGAAGATCATCTAGTTCCAACCCCCCTGCTATGAGCAGGGACATCTTCCACTAGACCAGGTTGCTACATATGTGCAGAAAGAAATTAGTGAGCTTAGTACTGATCGAATTAATTATTTTTGTATGTTTATGTGATACTACAATGTACCTGCAAGTGTTGCTCTGCATGAACTGACTGATCTGTGGAGAAGGTGAGACTTATCCAAGGAATACTCTTAGACAGTCTCAAAAGTGGGCATGGTGGTCAGTTGAACTCAGCACTATACAAGTAAGCACAGAAGGTCAGTCTGACCCAATTATTGAACTTGAACGTGTAGTCTGGGATGAACAGAAGGCCAAGATTTCATCAAGTGGCTGATGCGGAGCCTCTAGTCAGGAGCCTCTGTCCTTGGGAACGAAGTGTGTCTTGGAAGAACATGTAAGCTAGCTAAGATGGTTTTGAACGGTTTGGAGCCGCCATCAGAAGAATGATAAAGAGTGGCCATGAACAAACTATCCTCATTCTAATACTACTAATCCCACGCCCTGAGCTGGTGACCGCGGCCCAAGCAGAGACTCTTATTTACCGAGCACGCCAAGTAGATTGTGGGACTGCTGTATTTTTAAACCGAAGTGAGAAGAGGACTGAGCAGTCCTGGTTAGGAGGGTATGGCTAATAGGCAGAACTGACATTTTGAACTGTATAAATGTGCAATGTGATTGTCCACTGCTCTCCCCTCATCTACCCGGTCGGTCGTGCTATCACCGAAGGCTATCGGGTTGCTCAAGCGTGATTTCCCCTTGGTGAATCCATGATGACTACTCCCGATAACCTTCTTTTCCTGCACTTGCTTACAGATGACATCCCGAATGAGCTGCTCCGTCACCTTTGCAGGGATGGAGGTGAGGCTGACTGGCGTGTAGTTCCCTGGTTCGTCCTTCTCGCACTTTTTGAAGACGGGAGTGACACTGGCTTTCCTGCAGTCCTCAGGCATTTCTCGTGTTCTCCAGGCCCTTTCAAGGATGATGGAGAGTGGCTTAGCAATGCCATCTTCCAGCTCCCTCAGTACTTGTGGGTGCATCCCGTCAGGGCCCGTGGATTTGTGGGTGTCTCATTTGCTAAGGTGATCTCTAACCTGATCCTCCCTGACCAAGGGAAGGTCTTCCTTTCTCCAGGCTTCCTCTCGGGCCTGCATGGACTGGGATTCCTGAGGGCCAGCCTTAGGAGTAAAGAATGAAGCAAAGAAGGCTTTCAGCACTTGTACCTTCTCTGTATCCTCTGTCAGCAAGGCACCCACCTCATTCAGCAGCGGCCCCAGTTTCCCTAGTCTTCCTTTTCTCTTGGTGGACTTGAAGAAGCCCTTCTTGTTGTCTTGGACATCCCTTGCCAGACTTGATTCCCGATGGACCTTGGCCTTTCTCGTTGCTTCCGTGCATGCTCTGACTATGTTCCTGTATTCTTCCCAAGTGGCCTGACCCTCCACTGGCCTCCCCACCGCTCTGCAGGAGCCTCCTGGACTGTGTGTGCCTGGCTGTGTGGTCTTTCCAGCAGCTCTCGAGGTGGTTGAGGTCCCCCATGAGGACCAGGGCCCTTGATGGGGAGGCTGCTTTGAGCTGGCTGCAGAAGGCCTCATGGCCTTCCTCTTCCTGGCCAGGTGGCCTGTGGTGAACACCTGCAGCAGTGTCAGCTGTATGAGCCTGTCCCTTGATGCTGACCCGTCAGCTCTCCAGTCATTCTTCACCCACGCCCAGGCAGGGCTTGACACATTCCAGCTGCTCCCTCACACACAGAGCAACTCCCCGCCCGGCCTTGCTGGCCGTAGCCATCCATGACAGCACTGCAGCCCTGCGAGCTGTCCCACCACGTGTGTCACTGCACTGGGATCGTGGCCCTGCGGCCGCACCGATCTCTGGTTGTTGCTGTTCATTCCCCACGCTGCGTGTGTGGGTGTAGAGGGGTTTGCGAGAGGTGATGGAGCGTGCAGGTCTCCCTGGAGGGGTGCAAGAGGATCCGCCATGGCCATACCCACCCTTGAGGTGGTTGGCCTTCTGCTTCTCAGCTTGGGGGGCAGCTGAGGAGCATTTGTCACCGTTCTGGTTGGCCTGGCTCATTCCCCAGTTGGATGCGATGGCTGGGGCACTGGGACGTCGGACCCTGCCCCCCGAGTCCCTCAGCGGAAAGCTGCCACACCAAGCTCCCCCTTGAAGCGGGGAGTCCTGGCCAGAGGCTGATGGCAGCACATCTCGTCGTTTTCTCGGCAGCCTTCAGAGCGCGTTGGGCGCGGGTCCTGGCACGGGCTCACCCCGGGACGTGCCCAGCCGGAGCTCGTGGCAGCGCAGCCGTGTCCTAGCAGCCCCCCATCCAGAGCCGCACAGGGGCGAATTCCACCCGCCGTGGCCGTAGCCGGCCTGGAGGACATCGGCAGTGCTGGGGTCGGCTTGCTGGCTGCTGGTGGGCCAAGGGCGGAGCGAAGGAGGTGGCCCTCGCCCCGCGGAGCTGTCACCAGGGCCCGGCCCTTGTGCAGCTTGGAGGTGGCGGAGCCAGCAGGCCTCCCTGCGAGGGAGGGGGCTTTGCCCTGGGGTGGGAGCGGCAAGAGCCCCAGCGTTGTCCTGCAGCCATGGTGGGACGGGAGCGCTCAGGGGCCGCCGCTGGGCAGCAGAGCTGGGCTGGGGGCTGGACCCACGGCCGGGCTGAGGTGCCCCCCGGAGCTGCCCAGGGCTGGGCGCTGGGGCGAGTGGACGGAGGGGATCTGCTGGTGACGCATCTGTGCCGACTCCTGGAAGAGCCGCTGCTGGCGGCAGCGCTCTGCCCCGCGCCCTGCCCAGCCGTGGCGTCTGGTGTGGAAGCCCAGCAGTGTGTTGACTGCGCCTCGAGGGCAGCGTGAGAACTCCCCGAGGCTCCCCAGGAAGCTGCAGCCCCTTCAGGGGTCGTCCCCATCCCCCGCTGCGCAGCCGGCACCGGAACTCCCGTCCGTGTCACAGAGGTGTGATGTCACGGCCCGTGTTCCAGCCGCGACGGCCAGCGCCCGGCGACGAGCACAACGCAGCCCTGCTCCCCTGCTCCAGACACAGCCCTCCTGCCGGCGCAGCCCTGCTCCTCTGCTCGCAGCGGATCTTTCTCCCCTTTCTCCCGACCCAGCCTTTCTCCTCTGCTCCAGGCGGTTCCTTTCTCCCCTGCTCCAGACCCATCCTTTCTCCCGACCCAGCCCTTCTCCCCGGATCCCAGCGCGTCGCTGCCCGTCTCGCCGGTGCCATCTCGGTGCCATCATGGAGCACTGGCGGAAGACGGTGTTTGTGCTGCCGCAGGTACAGCCGGGCTGCAGGGAGCTTGGCTCGCCCTGTCCAGCCAGCCCTGCGAGGCCCCGGGCTGGGAGAAGCCCTTCTGGCTGCTGCTGCCCTGCTGCAATGGAGCATCCCTGCCTGGGGGGACCCGTCCCCGGGCTGGTGCCGCAGGGATGCTCGGCGGGAGCAGCCGGGTGCTGCCCAGAGCCTGAGCCGGTGCCTCCTCTGCCCCTTCCCAGGCTGGAGCCATCGGAGCCAAGGCTCACCGGCCCAGCATCAAGATGCTGAAAAGCCGCCTGCGCAGAGTAAGGAGCTGCTGGGCGCCGAGGCGGGCGCGGGGCCGGGGTGCGTGGCCGGGGCCCGCGGGGCAGGGAGCGGGGCCGCTCACCCCTGCCCTCTCTGCTGCGGCAGGTCTGGAGGATGCTGCCGCTGCCCAAGCTGCTGAAGCGCATGAAGCGCAGGATCCTGCGGCTGCAGGCCATGGCCCGGGAGGAGTGGTGGGTGCTGGTGGCGAGGGAGCTGCCCAGCTGCGGCCGGCTGCTGCTGGGGCCGTGCCCGGGCGGGGAGAGGGGCAGGGGTGCCGAGACCCCCGTCCCACGGGTGCGCTCGGCTGGCCAGGGCAGGACCAACGCACTTCTCTGCTTGGCTCTTGGCGTAGGATGTACGAGTACATGCTGCTGGTGGAGGAGGAGGAGGAAGACGAAGTGGATGAGGACAGCGAGATAGACTGGGATGCGGTTGAGGCTGTGGAAATGGACATGGAGATGGAGATGGAGATGGACCCACCAGCAGTGGAACAGGCACGTGCTCCCCATGCACTGCCCGCAGTCGGTGGCTTCACCAGCTGCCGGGCTGGGTCTGGGTCTGGGGTGGGGGGTCCCCGCTGCAGGGACCCGGCACCCCGTCCCCTCATCCTGGCGGCACAACTGCCAGCGCCGCGCTGCCTTGAGCACCCGTGGGGTGTTGGGGAGGGGGCGATTCCGTGGGGCTGGGCAACCACCGCCTGACCCCGAGCCCAGGGGGCTCAGCGCTGGCGGCAGAGTCCCGCTCTGCCCCGCGTGTCCCAGGGCTCTGCACACGCAGGGCCCGCAGGACGCAGCCCAGCCCGAAGCAGCTGCTGCCGCGGAGCCGGCCGGGGAGCCCCAGCTCTGCGCGGCGAGGGGCTGCGCGGTAGCCAGACGGCCGCGCCGCTTGCGTGTCCTCCAGGGCTGGCGGAGGTGCGGGGCCTGGTGGTGCGGGAGCTGAGCCGCGGAGGAAGATGCGGTGTTTGTTGTTTGTTGTTTGTTGTGTTGTTTCTCTGTCAATAAATGGATTTGTCGGTGCTGTCTCGGCCCCAGGCTGTCTGTCGGAGCCTGGCATTCTCTGCGGCCGTCGAGGGGCAAGGCGCCCAGGCCTGGGGGCTCTGCAGCCGCAGCCGCTGCGGGCCCTGCTCGGTGCCCTGCGCCGCTGCAGCCTGTGCCAGCGAGAGCGCTGGAAGTGGGGGTGCACGAAGGGAGCCCCAGCCCGCAGCAAGGCGGCCCCGGCCCTGCCCGGCTTCCCGCTGCCGGCAGCGGCCGCGGCCCCCGTTCCCCCGTCGGGGCGAGGCGGGGAGCGGGCGCGGGGGGCTGCGGGGAGAGGGTGCTGGGGAGAGGGTGCTGGAGAAGGGGTGCGGCGGGGTCCCTGGGCGGGGGGGGTGGCGGCTGCGGGGAGCCGCGGGACTGCGGGGCTGGGAGGTGCGGGGGTGCCGCCCGCAGGGAGCCGCGGTGGGGCCGGGGCTGTGGCGGGCAGGGGCCGGGGGGCCGCGGGTGCGGGCCCGGGGCTGCCCCGGGCGCTCGGGAGCCGCGGCCCCGCCCCCTCCCTCATTAGCGGCGCTCATTAGCGGCGGGCGGGGCGGGTGTGGGGACGCGGGCAGCGGGCGCGGGGCTGGAGCCCGGGCGGAGCGGAACGGAGCGGAACGGAGCGGCGGGATGGGGCAGCGGCGGGGCACGGCCGTGCTGCTCCTCGGCCTGGGTAAGGCTGCCCGGGCGGGGGTCGGGCTGGGGGGGCCCGGGCGGGGGGCGATGCGATGCGATGCGATGCGATGCGATGCGATGCGATGCGGGGTCCCCTCCCCGCTGCCCGGGTGGGTGCCGCGCGTCTCTCCCCGGGGGGTCCTGGCTGCCGGTGCCGAGCCGGCCGTGCCCCCCCTCCCGTCCCCCCGGAGGGCGGTGGGCTCCGTGCCCCGAGGGCTGGGCGCTCACGCCGACCCCCTGGGCGGCTGGCAGGGCACCTGACCGGGCTGCTGGCAGCGGGCACCGCCTGCGCCGACGTGTACCGAGGCTTCTCGGGCTGCGTCCTCAAGCTGGGGGAGAAGATGGCCACGGCCGAGGAGGCGGACGGCGTCGAGCTGCGGGGCTTGCGCCGAGTCTGCGGGTGAGTGCGGCCCCGGGAGGGCGAGAGCCGCGACGGAGCTGGGGCCCGAGGGGTGCCCGACTCTGCCACTGCCCTCCTGGGTCCCGCTACTGCGTGCGCTCCCTCCGTCCATCCCTCCATCCATCCCCCTATCCATCCCTCCGTCCATCCCTCCCTCCGTCTGCCCATCTGGAGCTGGGAGCCGGCGTGGGGCTGGTGGCATCTCTGCTGTGTGCGTGATGCTGCCCCGGAGCCGGCCTGGGCAAGTCGCTTGCCGGCAGCCTGGCTGGCCGAGCAGAGGGAGGCTGTATGAACTGGAGGATGGTGAAAGAAGGCCTGGAAATGGATCCTTAATATGTAGTACTTTATTACAATGAACGCTGTTTTGTAGTAGGCTGGAAAACTGAGACGAGGTGCTGGATGTTGATGCCTTTGTGGCTTTGTATGAAAAAGCAGATATCCAAATGATGTGCAATAAAATGAAAAGATATGGCATGCAATGGTGGCCAAAGGATAAACTGGACGTGGGGTTGGACGGCTGGAAAATGGGTCGTTGCAGTTTAATCCTGAATTGCAGTTGATGTTGTTTTGTTGTGGACTGGGGAAGTGTTGCTGCTGTTGTATGTTGATGCTCTGGTGGGTTTGTATAGAAATGCGAGTATTCCAAAGAAGTGTAAAGGAGAAGAAGTGTTGATGCCCCGTATGGAAGAGAGATGGCAAGCCGTACGTCAGCAGTGGCAGCCTGCTTCTGGGGCTGCTTCAGTTCTGCCTCTTCAGCTGTTTTGGTTTAGTGAAGCCAGGGAAGGCAGAGCATGGTGAGAGTGTGTTGGGCAAGTTGCTGTTCAGGGCTGCTGCAGTGATTTGATAATGAGTCTGTCTTGACTTTTACGCTCTGGTCCAAGGAGTCTGAAGCAGCTAGGTGTTTTTCATTTTCTCCCCGGAGTAAACTTCAGTTCTGTTCTTTTGCCGCTTGTTGTGAGGAGGAGGAGGAGGAGGGAGGTGGTAGTCTGTGGTGTTTGCACCTTGTGTACAGAATTTGGGCAATTGTAGGGGTACCAAAGGCAGGCTTTGAAAATTTGCGGTAGAGCTTTCTTTGGGTTTAGACCTTTGTTAGGAAAGTTGTGCAGCTTGTGTCCACAAGGCATCTCCTGGGCGAGTTTGGTATTTCTGTGTTGGAGTGGGGGGAAGAGAAGAAAGCCAGTCCCTGTCTGTTGTGCAGGGGATGAGCAGGAGGAAGAAACTGCAGAAAGCAGGATGGAGTAGGAAGAATGTCTCCATCTCAACTGATAGAAACAGCGTACAAAGTATGTAACAATTGGGCCGAAGGAGAGCAAAGGGAAAAACAAAAGGAGAAATGGAGACAGACAGCAGCAGGCGACATTACTCGCCGCAGCCGTTGGGAGGAACTGGGCGAGAGGCAGAGGAAGGACATGGGAGAAAGGAATGCCCAAAGACTGAAGAACAGCCCTGCCCCGTTCGGTGACGTACTTGCCAAGGAGGCAGAAGACTGGCAAGGGCAGCGTCCTTCTGTGACTGTACTGCAGTGTGCAGGTGGTGTGTGAACAGGGACCGCTTCCGAACAAGGATGCCCAAGAGCTGCCACTGGTCTGTTAAATTTCCTGGGACTTGCTGGATCCAGAGTGCACTGACAGAGCGCTGGGATTGTCTGAAAACATGCGAGTACACGTACGGAGAGACTCACAGTCTGCCTTTGGGGTGATAGATGCCCGTGGAGCCGTATGGGAAGAAAGAGGCCTCTTGTCCTCCCCAGGAACTCCACTGAAGCAGGGAAAGGCAATTTTGGACTTTATTCCAGGCCGTTCTCCAGCCAGAGGCAGTGTCTGTAATGCACTGCAAAGCCCCTCAGAAAGGCCACAGAGACCTCGTCAGTGGCAATGGAAAGGCTGATGAGACAGCCAAAAGGGCAGCTTGGGCCGAGTCCTTGGGGGGGGCTTTGATGCCGACGGGAAGAGACTCATGTGGGGGCAGATGCGGACATAGCAGACATCCGACGATCTGCCACAGGACCAAGACTGCAAAATAGAGAAAAGCCGTCCTTCGGGATGAGTGAAAAGGGGACAAACTCCAGGGGAGTAGTGGCAAAAGGATTTCTCTGAATTACCCAGGTGCTACCAGTTTACATAGTGATTGGTATTGGTGGGAACCTTTTCTGGATGGCCAGAGGCTTTCCCGTGCCGAGCCAGCCAAGCCAGGGAGGCAGTCAGAGTGCTGCTGAAAGAAACAATTCCAAGATTCGGTACCCCTGAAGGAACGGCCTCAGATAACGGGCCCCGCTTTTTTGCTAAAATTGTCCAGAGAGCTGCTAAGTTCTTGCAAAGTGATTGGGATTTACACGCTCCTTGGAGGCCGCAAACCAGTGGGAAGGTAGAACGGGTGAATCGAAGTTTAAAAAGACAGCTTTCAGGTTTATGCCAGGATACCCAAGAGAAGCGGACAGAGATTGTAGCTCTGGCAGTGTCAGGAGTCAGCATTGCTGCCAGAGCGAGGGAAGGGGTGAGTCCTTTTGAGGTTCTGGGTGGTCAACCGTATCCTGTAAACAAGCTGACGGGAAAGAGCGATCACATCCCTGTGGAAGGAGACCGGATCCCAACGGAGCGTCTGCTGTCGCGAGGGCGTCCTTTGTCTTCCCGTCCCAGGTCCCTGCCCGAGCAAGCGCCTGCTCCCCTGGGCGCTGCAGGGTGTGCCTTTCCTCCGGGAGAGCAGGTCTGCGTCCGGAGCTGGAAAGATGAACCTCTGAAAGAGCGCGGGGAGGGCCCGTGTTTGGTATTGCTGCTTGCCCCCACGGCTGTGGAAGGGGAAGGAACAGATTGTGGGATCCCCTACACGCGGGGGGAAAAACATCCCTGCGAAAGACTGGACGTCGAGAGGAACGGCACCATGGAACCTGCAGCTGACTCGGAATTGGATGAACGGTGCTTGGGCTGAGACAGAATCCATAGCTCTCACAGGTCGTGTTCATAGAATCATAGAAAGTTTTGGGTTGGAAGGGTCCCCTAGAGGTCATCTAGTCCAACCCCCCTGCAGCGAGCAGGGACACCGCTAACTAGATCAGGTTGCTCAGAGCCCTGTCCAACCTGGTCTTGAATGTTTGCTGGGATGGGGCCTCCACTTCCTGTCTGGGCAACCCGGTCCAGTGTTTCACAATTGTAAAGAATTTCTTCCTAATATCCAGCCTAAACCTACCCTGTTTTAGTTTAAAACCATTACCCCTTGTCCTGTCACTGTTGTCTCTACTAAAGATTGTCCCCATCTTTCCTATAGGCTCCTTTAAGTACTGAAAGGCTGCAATCAGGTCCCCTCTCAGCCTTCTCTTCTCCAGGCTGAACAAGCCCAACTCTCTCAGCCTGTCCTCACAGGAGAGGTGCTCCAGCCCTCGGATCATTTTTGTAGCCCTCCTTTGGACCCACTCCAACAGTTCCATGTCCTTCTTGTGCTGAGGGCTGCAGAGCTGAACGCACTACTCCAGGTGAGGTCTCACCAGAGCAGAGTAGAGGGGCAGAATCACCTCTCTCGACCTGCTGGCCACGCTTCTCTTGATGCAGCCCAGGACACGGCTGGCCCTCTGGGCTGCCAGCACACATTGCCGGCTCATGTCCAGCCTTTCGTCTGTCAGCACCCCCAAGTCCCTCTCAGCAGGGCTGCTCTCGATCCTTTCATCCCCCAGCCTGTATTGATAGCGGGGATTACCCTGACCCAGGTGTAGGACGTTGCACTTGGCCTTGTTGAACCTCACGAGGTTCACACAGGCCCACCTCTCCAGCTTGTCCAGGTCCCTCTGGATGGCATCCCATCCTTCTGGTGTATCAACCGTACCACTCAGCTTGGTGTCATCTGCAAACTTGCTGAGGGTACACTCGATGTCGCTGTCCATGTCATTGATAAATATATTGAACAGCACCGGTCTCAGTACGGACCCCTGAGGGACTCCACTCGTCACTGGTCTCCATCCGGACATTGAGCCGTTGACCACTATGCTTTGGCTGCGACCATCCAGCAATTCCTTATCCACCGAATGGTCCACCCATCAAATCCATGGCTCTCCAATTTAGAGAGAAGGATGTTGTGGGGGACCATGTCAAAGGCTTTAAAAAATCCAGATAGATGACATCCATTGGTTTTCCCTTGTCCACCCTTGTTGTTACGCCATCATAGAAAGCCACTAGGTCGGTCAGGCAGGACTTGCCCTTGGTGAAGCCATGCTGGCTGTCTCGAATCACCTCCCTGGCCTCCATGTGCCTTAGCACATCTTCTAGGAGGATCTGTTCCATGATCTTCCCAGGCACAGAGGTGAGGCTGACAGGTCGGTAGTTCCCAGGGTCTTCCTTTCTACCCTTTTTGAAAAGGGGCACAATGTTTCCCTTTTTCCAGTCACTGGGGACTTCCCCTGACTGCCATGACTTTTCAAATATCATGGAGAGTGGCTTGGCAACTACATCAGCCAGTTCCCTCAGGACTCTGGGATGCATCTCATCAGGTCCCATGGACTTCTGTACGTTTCGGTTCCTCAGGAGGTCCCGAACCTGGTCTTCACTTACAGCTGGAGGGATTTTACCCTCCTGGTCTCCTTCACGCCATCCATCGACTCGGGAGGGGTGAGGAGAGAGGTTGCCAGGGAAGACTGAGGCAAAAAAGTTGTTGAGTACCTCAGCTTTCTCCTCATCTGCTGTTACCAGTTTGCCGGTCTCACTCGTGAGCGAGGGTACGCTTTCTTTGACCGTCTTTTACCGGCTGACATACCTGTAGAAGCCCTTCTTGTTATTTTTCGCATCCCTTGCCAAGTTCAGCTCCAGCTGTGCCTTGGCCTTCCTGACCCCATCCCTACACAACCGGGCAGCTTCCCTATACTCTTGCCAGGAAGCCAGTCCCTGCTTCCACTACCTGTGCAGTTCCCTCTTCTTCCTTAGTTTGACCAGCATCTCTTGTCTCAGCCATGCCGGTCTCTTCCCTTCTCTGCTCGACTTCTTCCACTTGGGGATCGAGAGCTCTTGCGCTCTGTGGAATACATCCTTAAAGACCTGCCAGCTCTGTTCTGTTCCCCTGTCCCTGAGGACCATTTCCCAGGGAGTCGTTCTGACTATCTCCTGGAAGAGCTGGAAATTTGCCCTCCTAAAATTTAGGGTCCTGACTATGCTCTTCGTTATTCCCATTTCCCTCAGCAGCGTTAGTTCCACCAGCGCGTGGTCACTGCAGCCCAGGCTACCTCCGATCTTGACATCCCCAACGAGCTCACTCGCACTGGTGACCACCAGGTCTGGTATCGCATCCCCTCGGGTAGGGGTGCTTATTACCTGGCTTAAGAAGTTGACCTCAATGCATTCTAGGAATCTGCTGGATTGCCTACAGCTTGCCGTGTTGCTTTTCCAGCAGATGTCGGGGTGGTTGAAGTCCCCCAGTAGGACGAGAGCCTGCGAGCGCAAAGCCTCCTGGAGTTGGAGGAAGAACGCTTCGTCTGTCAGCTCCTCTTGATCTGGCGGCCTGTAGTAGACACCAACCACTAAGTTCCCTTTGTTGCCTCTCTCTCCGATTCTTACCCATAAGCTTTCGACCTGCTCGTGGTTATTCTTCAGGGACAGCTCTTCACTCTGTAGAGTTCAAGGGGGATTGTTCTTGTACCTTCTTACATTAGGAGGAACAATAGCGTTACTAACATGCATCTTTGTAGATGTCCTGATCCCTTGAGAGCAGGGAGCGAAAGACACAGGGAGAATGATCTCCCTCTTCTGTCTAACAATATTTTGACATGGCACCCAAGGGAGCCGGGAAGGTTACCCGACTCCATGGAACTCTAACGTCCATCTGGGATGAATGGAAAGAACTCTGAGAGCTGCAAATCCAACCGGCTGCTGGGTGTGTGCTCCGTTCCCGGAACGTGCAGGACAAGGGATCCCCTTGGGTGGGATCCCGATTCCAGCAAATATTTCTTCACAGGAGCTGTGGAAGGACATAGACCAGAGTGGATGAAACTTGACGGATTAAGATGAAATTTGTCAACAAAGTAACATTTTACACGCAATTCAAAAGGATGACCCTTGTTTGGGGACTGAAGAGACCTGGGAATGGCTACGCTCTGGGGTCCCCAATTTACATAGAATCACAGAACGGTAAGGGTTGGAAGGGACCTTGAAGATCATCTAGTTCCAACCCCCCTGCTATGAGCAGGGACATCTTCCACTAGACCAGGTTGCTACATATGTGCAGAAAGAAATTAGTGAGCTTAGTACTGATCGAATTAATTATTTTTGTATGTTTATGTGATACTACAATGTACCTGCAAGTGTTGCTCTGCATGAACTGACTGATCTGTGGAGAAGGTGAGACTTATCCAAGGAATACTCTTAGACAGTCTCAAAAGTGGGCATGGTGGTCAGTTGAACTCAGCACTATACAAGTAAGCACAGAAGGTCAGTCTGACCCAATTATTGAACTTGAACGTGTAGTCTGGGATGAACAGAAGGCCAAGATTTCATCAAGTGGCTGATGCGGAGCCTCTAGTCAGGAGCCTCTGTCCTTGGGAACGAAGTGTGTCTTGGAAGAACATGTAAGCTAGCTAAGATGGTTTTGAACGGTTTGGAGCCGCCATCAGAAGAATGATAAAGAGTGGCCATGAACAAACTATCCTCATTCTAATACTACTAATCCCACGCCCTGAGCTGGTGACCACGGCCCAAGCAGAGACTCTTATTTACCGAGCACGCCAAGTAGATTGTGGGACTGCTGTATTTTTAAACCGAAGTGAGAAGAGGACTGAGCAGTCCTGGTTAGGAGGGTATGGCTAATAGGCAGAACTGACATTTTGAACTGTATAAATGTGCAATGTGATTGTCCACTGCTCTCCCCTCATCTACCCGGTCGGTCGTGCTATCACCGAAGGCTATCGGGTTGCTCAAGCATGATTTCCCCTTGGTGAATCCGTGATGACTACTCCCGATAACCTTCTTTTCCTGCACTTGCTTACAGATGACATCCCGAATGAGCTGCTCCGTCACCTTTGCAGGGATGGAGGTGAGGCTGACTGGCGTGTAGTTCCCTGGTTCGTCCTTCTCGCACTTTTTGAAGACGGGAGTGACACTGGCTTTCCTGCAGTCCTCAGGCATTTCTCGTGTTCTCCAGGCCCTTTCAAGGATGATGGAGAGTGGCTTAGCAATGCCATCTTCCAGCTCCCTCAGTACTTGTGGGTGCATCCTGTCAGGGCCCGTGGATTTGTGGGTGTCTCATTTGCTAAGGTGATCTCTAACCTGATCCTCCCTGACCAAGGGAAGGTCTTCCTTTCTCCAGGCTTCCTCTCGGGCCTCCATGGACTGGGATTCCTGAGGGCCAGCCTTAGGAGTAAAGAATGAAGCAAAGAAGGCTTTCAGCACTTCTACCTTCTCTGTATCCTCTGTCAGCAAGGCACCCACCTCATTCAGCAGCGGCCCCAGTTTCCCTAGTCTTCCTTTTCTCTTGGTGGACTTGAAGAAGCCCTTCTTGTTGTCTTGGACATCCCTTGCCAGACTTGATTCCCGATGGACCTTGGCCTTTCTCGTTGCTTCCGTGCATGCTCTGACTATGTTCCTGTATTCTTCCCAAGTGGCCTGACCCTCCACTGGCCTCCCCACCGCTCTGCAGGAGCCTCCTGGACTGTGTGTGCCTGGCTGTGTGGTCTTTCCAGCAGCTCTCGAGGTGGTTGAGGTCCCCCATGAGGACCAGGGCCCTTGATGGGGAGGCTGCTTTGAGCTGGCTGCAGAAGGCCTCATGGCCTTCCTCTTCCTGGCCAGGTGGCCTGTGGTGAACACCTGCAGCAGTGTCAGCTGTATGAGCCTGTCCCTTGATGCTGACCCGTCAGCTCTCCAGTCATTCTTCACCCACGCCCAGGCAGGGCTTGACACATTCCAGCTGCTCCCTCACACACAGAGCAACTCCCCGCCCGGCCTTGCTGGCCGTAGCCATCCATGACAGCACTGCAGCCCTGCGAGCTGTCCCACCACGTGTGTCACTGCACTGGGATCGTGGCCCTGCGGCCGCACCGATCTCTGGTTGTTGCTGTTCATTCCCCACGCTGCGTGTGTGGGTGTAGAGGGGTTTGCGAGAGGTGATGGAGCGTGCAGGTCTCCCTGGAGGGGTGCAAGAGGATCCGCCATGGCCATACCCACCCTTGAGGTGGTTGGCCTTCTGCTTCTCAGCTTGGGGGGCAGCTGAGGAGCATTTGTCACCGTTCTGGTTGGCCTGGCTCATTCCCCAGTTGGATGCGATGGCTGGGGCACTGGGACGTCGGACCCTGCCCCCCGAGTCCCTCAGCGGAAAGCTGCCACACCAAGCTCCCCCTTGAAGCGGGGAGTCCTGGCCAGAGGCTGATGGCAGCACATCTCGTCGTTTTCTCGGCAGCCTTCAGAGCGCGTTGGGCGCGGGTCCTGGCACGGGCTCACCCCGGGACGTGCCCAGCCGGAGCTCGTGGCAGCGCAGCCGTGTCCTAGCAGCCCCCCATCCAGAGCCGCACAGGGGCGAATTCCACCCGCCGTGGCCGTAGCCGGCCTGGAGGACATCGGCAGTGGTGGGGTCGGCTTGCTGGCTGCTGGTGGGCCAAGGGCGGAGCGAAGGAGGTGGCCCTCGCCCCGCGGAGCTGTCACCAGGGCCCGGCCCTTGTGCAGCTTGGAGGTGGCGGAGCCAGCAGGCCTCCCTGCGAGGGAGGGGGCTTTGCCCTGGGGTGGGAGCGGCAGGAGCCCCAGCGTTGTCCTGCAGCCATGGTGGGACGGGAGCGCTCAGGGGCCGCCGCTGGGCAGCAGAGCTGGGCTGGGGGCTGGACCCACGGCCGGGCTGAGGTGCCCCCCGGAGCTGCCCAGGGCTGGGCGCTGGGGCGAGTGGACGGAGGGGATCTGCTGGTGACGCATCTGTGCCGACTCCTGGAAGAGCCGCTGCTGGCGGCAGCGCTCTGCCCCGCGCCCTGCCCAGCCGTGGCGTCTGGTGTGGAAGCCCAGCAGTGTGTTGACTGCGCCTCGAGGGCAGCGTGAGAACTCCCCGAGGCTCCCCAGGAAGCTGCAGCCCCTTCAGGGGTCGTCCCCATCCCCCGCTGCGCAGCCGGCACCGGAACTCCCGTCCGTGTCACAGAGGTGTGATGTCACGGCCCGTGTTCCAGCCGCGACGGCCAGCGCCCGGCGACGAGCACAACGCAGCCCTGCTCCCCTGCTCCAGACACAGCCCTCCTGCCGGCGCAGCCCTGCTCCTCTGCTCGCAGCGGATTCTTTCTCCCCTTTCTCCCGACCCAGCCTTTCTCCTCTGCTCCAGGCGGTTCCTTTCTCCCCTGCTCCAGACCCATCCTTTCTCCCGACCCAGCCCTTCTCCCCGGATCCCAGCGCGTCGCTGCCCGTCTCGCCGGTGCCATCTCGGTGCCATCATGGAGCACTGGCGGAAGACGGTGTTTGTGCTGCCGCAGGTACAGCCGGGCTGCAGGGAGCTTGGCTCGCCCTGTCCAGCCAGCCCTGCGAGGCCCCGGGCTGGGAGAAGCCCTTCTGGCTGCTGCTGCCCTGCTGCAATGGAGCATCCCTGCCTGGGGGGACCCGTCCCCGGGCTGGTGCCGCAGGGATGCTCGGCGGGAGCAGCCGGGTGCTGCCCAGAGCCTGAGCCGGTGCCTCCTCTGCCCCTTCCCAGGCTGGAGCCATCGGAGCCAAGGCTCACCGGCCCAGCATCAAGATGCTGAAAAGCCGCCTGCGCAGAGTAAGGAGCTGCTGGGCGCCGAGGCGGGCGCGGGGCCGGGGTGCGTGGCCGGGGCCCGCGGGGCAGGGAGCGGGGCCGCTCACCCCTGCCCTCTCTGCTGCGGCAGGTCTGGAGGATGCTGCCGCTGCCCAAGCTGCTGAAGCGCATGAAGCGCAGGATCCTGCGGCTGCAGGCCATGGCCCGGGAGGAGTGGTGGGTGCTGGTGGCGAGGGAGCTGCCCAGCTGCGGCCGGCTGCTGCTGGGGCCGTGCCCGGGCGGGGAGAGGGGCAGGGGTGCCGAGACCCCCGTCCCACGGGTGCGCTCGGCTGGCCAGGGCAGGACCAACGCACTTCTCTGCTTGGCTCTTGGCGTAGGATGTACGAGTACATGCTGCTGGTGGAGGAGGAGGAGGAGGAAGACGAAGTGGATGAGGACAGCGAGATAGACTGGGATGCGGTTGAGGCTGTGGAAATGGACATGGAGATGGAGATGGAGATGGACCCACCAGCAGTGGAACAGGCACGTGCTCCCCATGCACTGCCCGCAGTCGGTGGCTTCACCAGCTGCCGGGCTGGGTCTGGGTCTGGGGTGGGGGGTCCCCGCTGCAGGGACCCGGCACCCCGTCCCCTCATCCTGGCGGCACAACTGCCAGCGCCGCGCTGCCTTGAGCACCCGTGGGGTGTTGGGGAGGGGGCGATTCCGTGGGGCTGGGCAACCACCGCCTGACCCCGAGCCCAGGGGGCTCAGCGCTGGCGGCAGAGTCCCGCTCTGCCCCGCGTGTCCCAGGGCTCTGCACACGCAGGGCCCGCAGGACGCAGCCCAGCCCGAAGCAGCTGCTGCCGCGGAGCCGGCCGGGGAGCCCCAGCTCTGCGCGGCGAGGGGCTGCGCGGTAGCCAGACGGCCGCGCCGCTTGCGTGTCCTCCAGGGCTGGCGGAGGTGCGGGGCCTGGTGGTGCGGGAGCTGAGCCGCGGAGGAAGATGCGGTGTTTGTTGTTTGTTGTTTGTTGTGTTGTTTCTCTGTCAATAAATGGATTTGTCGGTGCTGTCTCGGCCCCAGGCTGTCTGTCGGAGCCTGGCATTCTCTGCGGCCGTCGAGGGGCAAGGCGCCCAGGCCTGGGGGCTCTGCAGCCGCAGCCGCTGCGGGCCCTGCTCGGTGCCCTGCGCCGCTGCAGCCTGTGCCAGCGAGAGCGCTGGAAGTGGGGGTGCACGAAGGGAGCCCCAGCCCGCAGCAAGGCGGCCCCGGCCCTGCCCGGCTTCCCGCTGCCGGCAGCGGCCGCGGCCCCCGTTCCCCCGTCGGGGCGAGGCGGGGAGCGGGCGCGGGGGGCTGCGGGGAGAGGGTGCTGGGGAGAGGGTGCTGGAGAAGGGGTGCGGCGGGGTCCCTGGGCGGGGGGGTGGCGGCTGCGGGGAGCCGCGGGACTGCGGGGCTGAGAGGTGCGGGGGTGCCGCCCGCAGGGAGCCGCGGTGGGGCCGGGGCTGTGGCGGGCAGGGGCCGGGGGGCCGCGGGTGCGGGCCCGGGGCTGCCCCGGGCGCTCGGGAGCCGCGGCCCCGCCCCCTCCCTCATTAGCGGCGCTCATTAGCGGCGGGCGGGGCGGGCGTGGGGGTGCGGGCAGCGGGCGCGGGGCTGGAGCCCGGGCGGAGCGGAACGGAGCGGAACGGAGCGGCGGGATGGGGCAGCGGCGGGGCACGGCCGTGCTGCTCCTCGGCCTGGGTAAGGCTGCCCGGGCGGGGGTCGGGCTGGGGGGGCCCGGGCGGGGGGCGATGCGATGCGATGCGATGCGATGCGGGGTCCCCTCCCCGCTGCCCGGGTGGGTGCCGCGCGTCTCTCCCCGGGGGGTCCTGGCTGCCGGTGCCGAGCCGGCCGTGCCCCCCCTCCCGTCCCCCCGGAGGGCGGTGGGCTCCGTGCCCCGAGGGCTGGGCGCTCACGCCGACCCCCTGGGCGGCTGGCAGGACACCTGGCCGGGCTGCTGGCAGCGGGCACCGCCTGCGCCGACGTGTACCGAGGCTTCTCGGGCTGCGTCCTCAAGCTGGGGGAGAAGATGGCCACGGCCGAGGAGGCGGACGGCGTCGAGCTGCGGGGCTTGCGCCGAGTCTGCGGGTGAGTGCGGCCCCGGGAGGGCGAGAGCCGCGACGGAGCTGGGGCCCGAGGGGTGCCCGACTCTGCCACTGCCCTCCTGGGTCCCGCTACTGCGTGCGCTCCCTCCGTCCATCCCTCCATCCATCCCCCTATCCATCCCTCCGTCCATCCCTCCCTACGTCCGCCCATCTGGAGCTGGGAGCCGGCGTGGGGCTGGTGGCATCTCTGCTGTGTGCGTGATGCTGCCCCGGAGCCGGCCTGGGCAAGTCGCTTGCCGGCAGCCTGGCTGGCCGAGCAGAGGGAGGCTGTATGAACTGGAGGATGGTGAAAGAAGGCCTGGAAATGGATCCTTAATATGTAGTACTTTATTACAATGAACGCTGTTTTGTAGTAGGCTGGAAAACTGAGACGAGGTGCTGGATGTTGATGCCTTTGTGGCTTTGTATGAAAAAGCAGATATCCAAATGATGTGCAATAAAATGAAAAGATATGGCATGCAATGGTGGCCAAAGGATAAACTGGACGTGGGGTTGGACGGCTGGAAAATGGGTCGTTGCAGTTTAATCCTGAATTGCAGTTGATGTTGTTTTGTTGTGGACTGGGGAAGTGTTGCTGCTGTTGTATGTTGATGCTCTGGTGGGTTTGTATAGAAATGCGAGTATTCCAAAGAAGTGTAAAGGAGAAGAAGTGTTGATGCCCCGTATGGAAGAGAGATGGCAAGCCGTACGTCAGCAGTGGCAGCCTGCTTCTGGGGCTGCTTCAGTTCTGCCTCTTCAGCTGTTTTGGTTTAGTGAAGCCAGGGAAGGCAGAGCATGGTGAGAGTGTGTTGGGCAAGTTGCTGTTCAGGGCTGCTGCAGTGATTTGATAATGAGTCTGTCTTGACTTTTACGCTCTGGTCCAAGGAGTCTGAAGCAGCTAGGTGTTTTTCATTTTCTCCCCGGAGTAAACTTCAGTTCTGTTCTTTTGCCGCTTGTTGTGAGGAGGAGGAGGAGGAGGGAGGTGGTAGTCTGTGGTGTTTGCACCTTGTGTACAGAATTTGGGCAATTGTAGGGGTACCAAAGGCAGGCTTTGAAAATTTGCAGTAGAGCTTTCTTTGGGTTTAGATCTTTGTTAGGAAAGTTGTGCAGCTTGTGTCCACAAGGCATCTCCTGGGTGAGTTTGGTATTTCTGTGTTGGAGTGGGGGGAAGAGAAGAAAGCCAGTCCCTGTCTGTTGTGCAGGGGATGAGCAGGAGGAAGAAACTGCAGAAAGCAGGATGGAGTAGGAAGAATGTCTCCATCTCAACTGATAGAAACAGCGTACAAAGTATGTAACAATTGGGCCGAAGGAGAGCAAAGGGAAAAACAAAAGGAGAAATGGAGACAGACAGCAGCAGGCAACATTACTCGCCGCAGCCATTGGGAGGAACTGGGCGAGAGGCAGAGGAAGGACATGGGAGAAAGGAATGCCCAAAGACTGAAGAACAGCCCTGCCCCGTTCGGTGACGTACTTGCCAAGGAGGCAGAAGACTGGCAAGGGCAGCGTCCTTCTGTGACTGTACTGCAGTGTGCAGGTGGTGTGTGAACAGGGACCGCTTCCGAACAAGGATGCCCAAGAGCTGCCACTGGTCTGTTAAATTTCCTGGGACTTGCTGGATCCAGAGTGCACTGACAGAGCGCTGGGATTGTCTGAAAACATGCGAGTACACATACGGAGAGACTCACAGTCTGCCTTTGGGGTGATAGATGCCCGTGGAGCCGTATGGGAAGAAAGAGGCCTCTTGTCCTCCCCAGGAACTCCACTGAAGCAGGGAAAGGCAATTTTGGACTTTATTCCAGGCCGTTCTCCAGCCAGAGGCAGTGTCTGTAATGCACTGCAAAGCCCCTCAGAAAGGCCACAGAGACCTCGTCAGTGGCAATGGAAAGGCTGATGAGACAGCCAAAAGGGCAGCTTGGGCCGAGTCCTTGGGGGGGGCTTTGATGCCGACGGGAAGAGACTCATGTGGGGGCAGATGCGGACATAGCAGACATCCGACGATCTGCCACAGGACCAAGACTGCAAAATAGAGAAAAGCCATCCTTCGGGACGAGTGAAAAGGGGACAAACTCCAGGGGAGTAGTGGCAAAAGGATTTCTCTGAATTACCCAGGTGCTACCAGTTTACATAGTGATTGGTATTGGTGGGAACCTTTTCTGGGTGGCCAGAGGCTTTCCCGTGCCGAGCCAGCCAAGCCAGGGAGGCAGTCAGAGTGCTGCTGAAAGAAACAATTCCAAGATTCGGTACCCCTGAAGGAACGGCCTCAGATAACGGGCCCCGCTTTTTTGCTAAAATTGTCCAGAGAGCTGCTAAGTTCTTGCAAAGTGATTGGGATTTACACGCTCCTTGGAGGCCGCAAACCAGTGGGAAGGTAGAACGGGTGAATCGAAGTTTAAAAAGACAGCTTTCAGGTTTATGCCAGGATACCCAAGAGAAGCGGACAGAGATTGTAGCTCTGGCAGTGTCAGGAGTCAGCATTGCTGCCAGAGCGAGGGAAGGGGTGAGTCCTTTTGAGGTTCTGGGTGGTCAACCGTATCCTGTAAACAAGCTGACGGGAAAGAGCGATCACATCCCTGTGGAAGGAGACCGGATCCCAACGGAGCGTCTGCTGTCGCGAGGGCGTCCTTTGTCTTCCCGTCCCAGGTCCCTGCCCGAGCAAGCGCCTGCTCCCCTGGGCGCTGCAGGGCGTGCCTTTCCTCCGGGAGAGCAGGTCTGCGTCCGGAGCTGGAAAGATGAACCTCTGAAAGAGCGCGGGGAGGGCCCGTGTTTGGTATTGCTGCTTGCCCCCACGGCTGTGGAAGGGGAAGGAACAGATTGTGGGATCCCCTACACGCGGGGGGAAAAACATCCCTGCGAAACACTGGACGTCGAGAGGAACGGCACCATGGAACCTGCAGCTGACTCGGAATTGGATGAACGGTGCTTGGGCTGAGACAGAATCCATAGCTCTCACAGGTCGTGTTCATAGAATCATAGAAAGTTTTGGGTTGGAAGGGTCCCCTAGAGGTCATCTAGTCCAACCCCCCTGCAGCGAGCAGGGACACCGCTAACTAGATCAGGTTGCTCAGAGCCCTGTCCAACCTGGTCTTGAATGTTTGCTGGGATGGGGCCTCCACTTCCTGTCTGGGCAACCCGGTCCAGTGTTTCACAATTGTAAAGAATTTCTTCCTAATATCCAGCCTAAACCTACCCTGTTTTAGTTTAAAACCATTACCCCTTGTCCTGTCACTGTTGTCTCTACTAAAGATTGTCCCCATCTTTCCTATAGGCTCCTTTAAGTACTGAAAGGCTGCAATCAGGTCCCCTCTCAGCCTTCTCTTCTCCAGGCTGAACAAGCCCAACTCTCTCAGCCTGTCCTCACAGGAGAGGTGCTCCAGCCCTCGGATCATTTTTGTAGCCCTCCTTTGGACCCACTCCAACAGTTCCATGTCCTTCTTGTGCTGAGGGCTGCAGAGCTGAACGCACTACTCCAGGTGAGGTCTCACCAGAGCAGAGTAGAGGGGCAGAATCACCTCTCTCGACCTGCTGGCCACGCTTCTCTTGATGCAGCCCAGGACACGGCTGGCCCTCTGGGCTGCCAGCGCACATTGCCGGCTCATGTCCAGCCTTTCGTCTGTCAGCACCCCCAAGTCCCTCTCAGCAGGGCTGCTCTCGATCCTTTCATCCCCCAGCCTGTATTGATAGCGGGGATTACCCTGACCCAGGTGTAGGACGTTGCACTTGGCCTTGTTGAACCTCACGAGGTTCACACAGGCCCACCTCTCCAGCTTGTCCAGGTCCCTCTGGATGGCATCCCATCCTTCTGGTGTATCAACCGTACCACTCAGCTTGGTGTCATCTGCAAACTTGCTGAGGGTACACTCGATGTCGCTGTCCATGTCATTGATAAATATATTGAACAGCACCGGTCTCAGTACGGACCCCTGAGGGACTCCACTCGTCACTGGTCTCCATCCGGACATTGAGCCGTTGACCACTATGCTTTGGCTGCGACCATCCAGCAATTCCTTATCCACCGAATGGTCCACCCATCAAATCCATGGCTCTCCAATTTAGAGAGAAGGATGTTGTGGGGGACCATGTCAAAGGCTTTAAAAAATCCAGATAGATGACGTCCATTGGTTTTCCCTTGTCCACCCTTGTTGTTACGCCATCATAGAAAGCCACTAGGTCGGTCAGGCAGGACTTGCCCTTGGTGAAGCCATGCTGGCTGTCTCGAATCACCTCCCTGGCCTCCATGTGCCTTAGCACATCTTCTAGGAGGATCTGTTCCATGATCTTCCCAGGCACAGAGGTGAGGCTGACAGGTCGGTAGTTCCCAGGGTCTTCCTTTCTACCCTTTTTGAAAAGGGGCACAATGTTTCCCTTTTTCCAGTCACTGGGGACTTCCCCTGACTGCCATGACTTTTCAAATATCATGGAGAGTGGCTTGGCAACTACATCAGCCAGTTCCCTCAGGACTCTGGGATGCACCTCATCAGGTCCCATGGACTTCTGTACGTTTCGGTTCCTCAGGAGGTCCCGAACCTGGTCTTCACTTACAGCTGGAGGGATTTTACCCTCCTGGTCTCCTTCACGCCATCCATCGACTCGGGAGGGGTGAGGAGAGAGGTTGCCAGGGAAGACTGAGGCAAAAAAGTTGTTGAGTACCTCAGCTTTCTCCTCATCTGCTGTTACCAGTTTGCCGGTCTCACTCGTGAGCGAGGGTACGCTTTCTTTGACCGTCTTTTACCGGCTGACATACCTGTAGAAGCCCTTCTTGTTATTTTTCGCATCCCTTGCCAAGTTCAGCTCCAGCTGTGCCTTGGCCTTCCTGACCCCATCCCTACACAACCGGGCAGCTTCCCTATACTCTTGCCAGGAAGCCAGTCCCTGCTTCCACTGCCTGTGCAGTTCCCTCTTCTTCCTTAGTTTGACCAGCATCTCTTGTCTCAGCCATGCCGGTCTCTTCCCTTCTCTGCTCGACTTCTTCCACTTGGGGATCGAGGGCTCTTGCGCTCTGTGGAATACATCCTTAAAGACCTGCCAGCTCTGTTCTGTTCCCCTGTCCCTGAGGACCATTTCCCAGGGAGTCGTTCTGACTATCTCCTGGAAGAGCTGGAAATTTGCCCTCCTAAAATTTAGGGTCCTGACTATGCTCTTCGTTATTCCCATTTCCCTCAGCAGCGTTAGTTCCACCAGCGCGTGGTCACTGCAGCCCAGGCTACCTCCGATCTTGACATCCCCAACGAGCTCACTCGCATGGTGACCACCAGGTCTGGTATCGCATCCCCTCGGGTAGGGGTGCTTATTACCTGGCTTAAGAAGTTGACCTCAATGCATTCTAGGAATCTGCTGGATTGCCTACAGCTTGCCGTGTTGCTTTTCCAGCAGATGTCGGGGTGGTTGAAGTCCCCCAGTAGGACGAGAGCCTGCGAGCGCAAAGCCTCCTGGAGTTGGAGGAAGAACGCTTCGTCTGTCAGCTCCTCTTGATCTGGCGGCCTGTAGTAGACACCAACCACTAAGTTCCCTTTGTTGCCTCTCTCTCCGATTCTTACCCATAAGCTTTCGACCTGCTCGTGGTTATTCTTCAGGGACAGCTCTTCACTCTGTAGAGTTCAAGGGGGATTGTTCTTGTACCTTCTTACATTAGGAGGAACAATAGCGTTACTAACATGCATCTTTGTAGATGTCCTGATCCCTTGAGAGCAGGGAGCGAAAGACACAGGGAGAATGATCTCCCTCTTCTGTCTAACAATATTTTGACATGGCACCCAAGGGAGCCGGGAAGGTTACCCGACTCCATGGAACTCTAACGTCCATCTGGGATGAATGGAAAGAACTCTGAGAGCTGCAAATCCAACCGGCTGCTGGGTGTGTGCTCCGTTCCCGGAACGTGCAGGACAAGGGATCCCCTTGGCTGGGATCCCGATTCCAGCAAATATTTCTTCACAGGAGCTGTGGAAGGACATAGACCAGAGTGGATGAAACTTGACGGATTAAGATGAAATTTGTCAACAAAGTAACATTTTACACGCAATTCAAAAGGATGACCCTTGTTTGGGGACTGAAGAGACCTGGGAATGGCTACGCTCTGGGGTCCCCAATTTACATAGAATCACAGAACGGTAAGGGTTGGAAGGGACCTTGAAGATCATCTAGTTCCAACCCCCCTGCTATGAGCAGGGACATCTTCCACTAGACCAGGTTGCTACATATGTGCAGAAAGAAATTACTGAGCTTAGTACTGATCGAATTAATTATTTTTGTATGTTTATGTGATACTACAATGTACCTGCAAGTGTTGCTCTGCATGAACTGACTGATCTGTGGAGAAGGTGAGACTTATCCAAGGAATACTCTTAGACAGTCTCAAAAGTGGGCATGGTGGTCAGTTGAACTCAGCACTATACAAGTAAGCACAGAAGGTCAGTCTGACCCAATTATTGAACTTGAACGTGTAGTCTGGGATGAACAGAAGGCCAAGATTTCATCAAGTGGCTGATGCGGAGCCTCTAGTCAGGAGCCTCTGTCCTTGGGAACGAAGTGTGTCTTGGAAGAACATGTAAGCTAGCTAAGATGGTTTTGAACGGTTTGGAGCCGCCATCAGAAGAATGATAAAGAGTGGCCATGAACAAACTATCCTCATTCTAATACTACTAATCCCACGCCCTGAGCTGGTGACCGCGGCCCAAGCAGAGACTCTTATTTACCGAGCACGCCAAGTAGATTGTGGGACTGCTGTATTTTTAAACCGAAGTGAGAAGAGGACTGAGCAGTCCTGGTTAGGAGGGTATGGCTAATAGGCAGAACTGACATTTTGAACTGTATAAATGTGCAATGTGATTGTCCACTGCTCTCCCCTCATCTACCCGGTCGGTCGTGCTATCACCGAAGGCTATCGGGTTGCTCAAGCATGATTTCCCCTTGGTGAATCCGTGATGACTACTCCCGATAACCTTCTTTTCCTGCACTTGCTTACAGATGACATCCCGAATGAGCTGCTCCGTCACCTTTGCAGGGATGGAGGTGAGGCTGACTGGCGTGTAGTTCCCTGGTTCGTCCTTCTCGCACTTTTTGAAGACGGGAGTGACACTGGCTTTCCTGCAGTCCTCAGGCATTTCTCGTGTTCTCCAGGCCCTTTCAAGGATGATGGAGAGTGGCTTAGCAATGCCATCTTCCAGCTCCCTCAGTACTTGTGGGTGCATCCCGTCAGGGCCCGTGGATTTGTGGGTGTCTCATTTGCTAAGGTGATCTCTAACCTGATCCTCCCTGACCAAGGGAAGGTCTTCCTTTCTCCAGGCTTCCTCTCGGGCCTCCATGGACTGGGATTCCTGAGGGCCAGCCTTAGGAGTAAAGAATGAAGCAAAGAAGGCTTTCAGCACTTGTACCTTCTCTGTATCCTCTGTCAGCAAGGCACCCACCTCATTCAGCAGCGGCCCCAGTTTCCCTAGTCTTCCTTTTCTCTTGGTGGACTTGAAGAAGCCCTTCTTGTTGTCTTGGACATCCCTTGCCAGACTTGATTCCCGATGGACCTTGGCCTTTCTCGTTGCTTCCGTGCATGCTCTGACTATGTTCCTGTATTCTTCCCAAGTGGCCTGACCCTCCACTGGCCTCCCCACCGCTCTGCAGGAGCCTCCTGGACTGTGTGTGCCTGGCTGTGTGGTCTTTCCAGCAGCTCTCGAGGTGGTTGAGGTCCCCCATGAGGACCAGGGCCCTTGATGGGGAGGCTGCTTTGAGCTGGCTGCAGAAGGCCTCATGGCCTTCCTCTTCCTGGCCAGGTGGCCTGTGGTGAACACCTGCAGCAGTGTCAGCTGTATGAGCCTGTCCCTTGATGCTGACCCGTCAGCTCTCCAGTCATTCTTCACCCACGCCCAGGCAGGGCTTGACACATTCCAGCTGCTCCCTCACACACAGAGCAACTCCCCGCCCGGCCTTGCTGGCCGTAGCCATCCATGACAGCACTGCAGCCCTGCGAGCTGTCCCACCACGTGTGTCACTGCACTGGGATCGTGGCCCTGCGGCCGCACCGATCTCTGGTTGTTGCTGTTCATTCCCCACGCTGCGTGTGTGGGTGTAGAGGGGTTTGCGAGAGGTGATGGAGCGTGCAGGTCTCCCTGGAGGGGTGCAAGAGGATCCGCCATGGCCATACCCACCCTTGAGGTGGTTGGCCTTCTGCTTCTCAGCTTGGGGGGCAGCTGAGGAGCATTTGTCACCGTTCTGGTTGGCCTGGCTCATTCCCCAGTTGGATGCGATGGCTGGGGCACTGGGACGTCGGACCCTGCCCCCCGAGTCCCTCAGCGGAAAGCTGCCCCACCAAGCTCCCCCTTGAAGCGGGGAGTCCTGGCCAGAGGCTGATGGCAGCACATCTCGTCGTTTTCTCGGCAGCCTTCAGAGCGCGTTGGGCGCGGGTCCTGGCACGGGCTCACCCCGGGACGTGCCCAGCCGGAGCTCGTGGCAGCGCAGCCGTGTCCTAGCAGCCCCCCATCCAGAGCCGCACAGGGGCGAATTCCACCCGCCGTGGCCGTAGCCGGCCTGGAGGACATCGGCAGTGGTGGGGTCGGCTTGCTGGCTGCTGGTGGGCCAAGGACGGAGCGAAGGAGGTGGCCCTCGCCCCGCGGAGCTGTCCCCAGGGCCCGGCCCTTGTGCAGCTTGGAGGTGGCGGAGCCAGCAGGCCTCCCTGCGAGGGAGGGGGCTTTGCCCTGGGGTGGGAGCGGCAAGAGCCCCAGCGTTGTCCTGCAGCCATGGTGGGACGGGAGCGCTCAGGGGCCGCCGCTGGGCAGCAGAGCTGGGCTGGGGGCTGGACCCACGGCCGGGCTGAGGTGCCCCCCGGAGCTGCCCAGGACTGGGCGCTGGGGCGAGTGGACGGAGGGGATCTGCTGGTGACGCATCTGTGCCGACTCCTGGAAGAGCCGCTGCTGGCGGCAGCGCTCTGCCCCGCGCCCTGCCCAGCCGTGGCGTCTGGTGTGGAAGCCCAGCAGTGTGTTGACTGCGCCTCGAGGGCAGCGTGAGAACTCCCCGAGGCTCCCCAGGAAGCTGCAGCCCCTTCAGGGGTCGTCCCCATCCCCTGCTGCGCAGCCGGCACCAGAACTCCCGTCCGTGTCACAGAGGTGTGATGTCACGGCCCGTGTTCCAGCCGCGACGGCCAGCGCCCGGCGACGAGCACAACGCAGCCCTGCTCCCCTGCTCCAGACACAGCCCTCCTGCCGGCGCAGCCCTGCTCCTCTGCTCGCAGCGGATCTTTCTCCCCTTTCTCCCGACCCAGCCTTTCTCCTCTGCTCCAGGCGGTTCCTTTCTCCCCTGCTCCAGACCCATCCTTTCTCCCGACCCAGCCCTTCTCCCCGGATCCCAGCGCGTCGCTGCCCGTCTCGCCGGTGCCATCTCGGTGCCATCATGGAGCACTGGCGGAAGACGGTGTTTGTGCTGCCGCAGGTACAGCCGGGCTGCAGGGAGCTTGGCTCGCCCTGTCCAGCCAGCCCTGCGAGGCCCCGGGCTGGGAGAAGCCCTTCTGGCTGCTGCTGCCCTGCTGCAATGGAGCATCCCTGCCTGGGGGGACCCGTCCCCGGGCTGGTGCCGCAGGGATGCTCGGCGGGAGCAGCCGGGTGCTGCCCAGAGCCTGAGCCGGTGCCTCCTCTGCCCCTTCCCAGGCTGGAGCCATCGGAGCCAAGGCTCACCGGCCCAGCATCAAGATGCTGAAAAGCCGCCTGCGCAGAGTAAGGAGCTGCTGGGCGCCGAGGCGGGCGCGGGGCCGGGGTGCGTGGCCGGGGCCCGCGGGGCAGGGAGCGGGGCCGCTCACCCCTGCCCTCTCTGCTGCGGCAGGTCTGGAGGATGCTGCCGCTGCCCAAGCTGCTGAAGCGCATGAAGCGCAGGATCCTGCGGCTGCAGGCCATGGCCCGGGAGGAGTGGTGGGTGCTGGTGGCGAGGGAGCTGCCCAGCTGCGGCCGGCTGCTGCTGGGGCCGTGCCCGGGCGGGGAGAGGGGCAGGGGTGCCGAGACCCCCGTCCCACGGGTGCGCTCGGCTGGCCAGGGCAGGACCAACGCACTTCTCTGCTTGGCTCTTGGCGTAGGATGTACGAGTACATGCTGCTGGTGGAGGAGGAGGAGGAGGAAGACAAAGTGGATGAGGACAGCGAGATAGACTGGGATGCGGTTGAGGCTGTGGAAATGGACATGGAGATGGAGATGGAGATGGACCCACCAGCAGTGGAACAGGCACGTGCTCCCCATGCACTGCCCGCAGTCGGTGGCTTCACCAGCTGCCGGGCTGGGTCTGGGTCTGGGGTGGGGGGTCCCCGCTGCAGGGACCCGGCACCCCGTCCCCTCATCCTGGCGGCACAACTGCCAGCGCCGCGCTGCCTTGAGCACCCGTGGGGTGTTGGGGAGGGGGCGATTCCGTGGGGCTGGGCAACCACCGCCTGACCCCGAGCCCAGGGGGCTCAGCGCTGGCGGCAGAGTCCCGCTCTGCCCCGCGTGTCCCAGGGCTCTGCACACGCAGGGCCCGCAGGACGCAGCCCAGCCCGAAGCAGCTGCTGCCGCGGAGCCGGCCGGGGAGCCCCAGCTCTGCGCGGCGAGGGGCTGCGCGGTAGCCAGACGGCCGCGCCGCTTGCGTGTCCTCCAGGGCTGGCGGAGGTGCGGGGCCTGGTGGTGCGGGAGCTGAGCCGCGGAGGAAGATGCGGTGTTTGTTGTTTGTTGTTTGTTGTGTTGTTTCTCTGTCAATAAATGGATTTGTCGGTGCTGTCTCGGCCCCAGGCTGTCTGTCGGAGCCTGGCATTCTCTGCGGCCGTCGAGGGGCAAGGCGCCCAGGCCTGGGGGCTCTGCAGCCGCAGCCGCTGCGGGCCCTGCTCGGTGCCCTGCGCCGCTGCAGCCTGTGCCAGCGAGAGCGCTGGAAGTGGGGGTGCACGAAGGGAGCCCCAGCCCGCAGCAAGGCGGCCCCGGCCCTGCCCGGCTTCCCGCTGCCGGCAGCGGCCGCGGCCCCCGTTCCCCCGTCGGGGCGAGGCGGGGAGCGGGCGCGGGGGGCTGCGGGGAGAGGGTGCTGGGGAGAGGGTGCTGGAGAAGGGGTGCGGCGGGGTCCCTGGGCGGGGGGGTGGCGGCTGCGGGGAGCCGCGGGACTGCGGGGCTGGGAGGTGCGGGGGTGCCGCCCGCAGGGAGCCGCGGTGGGGCCGGGGCTGTGGCGGGCAGGGGCCGGGGGGCCGCGGGTGCGGGCCCGGGGCTGCCCCGGGCGCTCGGGAGCCGCGGCCCCGCCCCCTCCCTCATTAGCGGCGCTCATTAGCGGCGGGCGGGGCGGGCGTGGGGGTGCGGGCAGCGGGCGCGGGGCTGGAGCCCGGGCGGAGCGGAACGGAGCGGAGCGGCGGGATGGGGCAGCGGCGGGGCACGGCCGTGCTGCTCCTCGGCCTGGGTAAGGCTGCCCGGGCGGGGGTCGGGCTGGGGGGGCCCGGGCGGGGGGCGATGCGATGCGATGCGATGCGATGCGATGCGATGCGGGGTCCCCTCCCCGCTGCCCGGGTGGGTGCCGCGCGTCTCTCCCCGGGGGGTCCTGGCTGCCGGTGCCGAGCCGGCCGTGCCCCCCCTCCCGTCCCCCCGGAGGGCGGTGGGCTCCGTGCCCCGAGGGCTGGGCGCTCACGCCGACCCCCTGGGCGGCTGGCAGGGCACCTGGCCGGGCTGCTGGCAGCGGGCACCGCCTGCGCCGACGTGTACCGAGGCTTCTCGGGCTGCGTCCTCAAGCTGGGGGAGAAGATGGCCACGGCCGAGGAGGCGGACGGCGTCGAGCTGCGGGGCTTGCGCCGAGTCTGCGGGTGAGTGCGGCCCCGGGAGGGCGAGAGCCGCGACGGAGCTGGGGCCCGAGGGGTGCCCGACTCTGCCACTGCCCTCCTGGGTGCCGCTACTGCGTGCGCTCCCTCCGTCCATCCCTCCATCCATCCCCCTATCCATCCCTCCGTCCATCCCTCCCTCCGTCCGCCCATCTGGAGCTGGGAGCCAGCGTGGGGCTGGTGGCATCTCTGCTGTGTGCGTGATGCTGCCCCGGAGCCGGCCTGGGCAAGTCGCTTGCCGGCAGCCTGGCTGGCCGAGCAGAGGGAGGCTGTATGAACTGGAGGATGGTGAAAGAAGGCCTGGAAATGGATCCTTAATATGTAGTACTTTATTACAATGAACGCTGTTTTGTAGTAGGCTGGAAAACTGAGACGAGGTGCTGGATGTTGATGCCTTTGTGGCTTTGTATGAAAAAGCAGATATCCAAATGATGTGCAATAAAATGAAAAGATATGGCATGCAATGGTGGCCAAAGGATAAACTGGACGTGGGGTTGGACGGCTGGAAAATGGGTCGTTGCAGTTTAATCCTGAATTGCAGTTGATGTTGTTTTGTTGTGGACTGGGGAAGTGTTGCTGCTGTTGTATGTTGATGCTCTGGTGGGTTTGTATAGAAATGCGAGTATTCCAAAGAAGTGTAAAGGAGAAGAAGTGTTGATGCCCCGTATGGAAGAGAGATGGCAAGCCGTACGTCAGCAGTGGCAGCCTGCTTCTGGGGCTGCTTCAGTTCTGCCTCTTCAGCTGTTTTGGTTTAGTGAAGCCAGGGAAGGCAGAGCATGGTGAGAGTGTGTTGGGCAAGTTGCTGTTCAGGGCTGCTGCAGTGATTTGATAATGAGTCTGTCTTGACTTTTACGCTCTGGTCCAAGGAATCTGAAGCAGCTAGGTGTTTTTCATTTTCTCCCCGGAGTAAACTTCAGTTCTGTTCTTTTGCCGCTTGTTGTGAGGAGGAGGAGGAGGAGGGAGGTGGTAGTCTGTGGTGTTTGCACCTTGTGTACAGCATTTGGGCAATTGTAGGGGTACCAAAGGCAGGCTTTGAAAATTTGCGGTAGAGCTTTCTTTGGGTTTAGACCTTTGTTAGGAAAGTTGTGCAGCTTGTGTCCACAAGGCATCTCCTGGGTGAGTTTGGTATTTCTGTGTTGGAGTGGGGGTAAGAGAAGAAAGCCAGTCCCTGTCTGTTGTGCAGGGGATGAGCAGGAGGAAGAAACTGCAGAAAGCAGGATGGAGTAGGACGAATGTCTCCATCTCAACTGATAGAAACAGCGTACAAAGTATGTAACAATTGGGCCGAAGGAGAGCAAAGGGAAAAACAAAAGGAGAAATGGAGACAGACAGCAGCAGGCGACATTACTCGCCGCAGCCGTTGGGAGGAACTGGGCGAGAGGCAGAGGAAGGACATGGGAGAAAGGAATGCCCAAAGACTGAAGAACAGCCCTGCCCCGTTCGGTGACGTACTTGCCAAGGAGGCAGAAGACTGGCAAGGGCAGCGTCCTTCTGTGACTGTACTGCAGTGTGCAGGTGGTGTGTGAACAGGGACCGCTTCCGAACAAGGATGCCCAAGAGCTGCCACTGGTCTGTTAAATTTCCTGGGACTTGCTGGATCCAGAGTGCACTGACAGAGCGCTGGGATTGTCTGAAAACATGCGAGTACACGTACGGAGAGACTCACAGTCTGCCTTTGGGGTGATAGATGCCCGTGGAGCCGTATGGGAAGAAAGAGGCCTCTTGTCCTCCCCAGGAACTCCACTGAAGCAGGGAAAGGCAATTTTGGACTTTATTCCAGGCCGTTCTCCAGCCAGAGGCAGTGTCTGTAATGCACTGCAAAGCCCCTCAGAAAGGCCACAGAGACCTCGTCAGTGGCAATGGAAAGGCTGATGAGACAGCCAAAAGGGCAGCTTGGGCCGAGTCCTTGGGGGGGGCTTTGATGCCGACGGGAAGAGACTCATGTGGGGGCAGATGCGGACATAGCAGACATCCGACGATCTGCCACAGGACCAAGACTGCAAAATAGAGAAAAGCCGTCCTTCGGGATGAGTGAAAAGGGGACAAACTCCAGGGGAGTAGTGGCAAAAGGATTTCTCTGAATTACCCAGGTGCCACCAGTTTACATAGTGATTGGTATTGGTGGGAACCTTTTCTGGATGGCCAGAGGCTTTCCCGTGCCGAGCCAGCCAAGCCAGGGAGGCAGTCAGAGTGCTGCTGAAAGAAACAATTCCAAGATTCGGTACCCCTGAAGGAACAGCCTCAGATAACGGGCCCCGCTTTTTTGCTAAAATTGTCCAGAGAGCTGCTAAGTTCTTGCAAAGTGATTGGGATTTACACGCTCCTTGGAGGCCGCAAACCAGTGGGAAGGTAGAACGGGTGAATCGAAGTTTAAAAAGACAGCTTTCAGGTTTATGCCAGGATACCCAAGAGAAGCGGACAGAGATTGTAGCTCTGGCAGTGTCAGGAGTCAGCATTGCTGCCAGAGCGAGGGAAGGGGTGAGTCCTTTTGAGGTTCTGGGTGGTCAACCGTATCCTGTAAACAAGCTGACGGGAAAGAGCGATCACATCCCTGTGGAAGGAGACCGGATCCCAACGGAGCGTCTGCTGTCGCGAGGGCGTCCTTTGTCTTCCCGTCCCAGGTCCCTGCCCAAGCAAGCGCCTGCTCCCCTGGGCGCTGCAGGGCGTGCCTTTCCTCCGGGAGAGCAGGTCTGCGTCCGGAGCTGGAAAGATGAACCTCTGAAAGAGCGCGGGGAGGGCCCGTGTTTGGTATTGCTGCTTGCCCCCACGGCTGTGGAAGGGGAAGGAACAGATTGTGGGATCCCCTACACGCGGGGGGAAAAACATCCCTGCGAAAGACTGGACGTCGAGAGGAACGGCACCATGGAACCTGCAGCTGACTCGGAATTGGATGAACGGTGCTTGGGCTGAGACAGAATCCATAGCTCTCACAGGTCGTGTTCATAGAATCATAGAAAGTTTTGGGTTGGAAGGGTCCCCTAGAGGTCATCTAGTCCAACCCCCCTGCAGCGAGCAGGGACACCGCTAACTAGATCAGGTTGCTCAGAGCCCTGTCCAACCTGGTCTTGAATGTTTGCTGGGATGGGGCCTCCACTTCCTGTCTGGGCAACCCGGTCCAGTGTTTCACAATTGTAAAGAATTTCTTCCTAATATCCAGCCTAAACCTACCCTGTTTTAGTTTAAAACCATTACCCCTTGTCCTGTCACTGTTGTCTCTACTAAAGATTGTCCCCATCTTTCCTATAGGCTCCTTTAAGTACTGAAAGGCTGCAATCAGGTCCCCTCTCAGCCTTCTCTTCTCCAGGCTGAACAAGCCCAACTCTCTCAGCCTGTCCTCACAGGAGAGGTGCTCCAGCCCTCGGATCATTTTTGTAGCCCTCCTTTGGACCCACTCCAACAGTTCCATGTCCTTCTTGTGCTGAGGGCTGCAGAGCTGAACGCACTACTCCAGGTGAGGTCTCACCAGAGCAGAGTAGAGGGGCAGAATCACCTCTCTCGACCTGCTGGCCACGCTTCTCTTGATGCAGCCCAGGACACGGCTGGCCCTCTGGGCTGCCAGCGCACATTGCCGGCTCATGTCCAGCCTTTCGTCTGTCAGCACCCCCAAGTCCCTCTCAGCAGGGCTGCTCTCGATCCTTTCATCCCCCAGCCTGTATTGATAGCGGGGATTACCCTGACCCAGGTGTAGGACGTTGCACTTGGCCTTGTTGAACCTCACGAGGTTCACACAGGCCCACCTCTCCAGCTTGTCCAGGTCCCTCTGGATGGCATCCCATCCTTCTGGTGTATCAACCGTACCACTCAGCTTGGTGTCATCTGCAAACTTGCTGAGGGTACACTCGATGTCGCTGTCCATGTCATTGATAAATATATTGAACAGCACCGGTCTCAGTACAGACCCCTGAGGGACTCCACTCGTCACTGGTCTCCATCCGGACATTGAGCCGTTGACCACTATGCTTTGGCTGCGACCATCCAGCAATTCCTTATCCACCGAATGGTCCACCCATCAAATCCATGGCTCTCCAATTTAGAGAGAAGGATGTTGTGGGGGACCATGTCAAAGGCTTTAAAAAATCCAGATAGATGACATCCATTGGTTTTCCCTTGTCCACCCTTGTTGTTACGCCATCATAGAAAGCCACTAGGTCGGTCAGGCAGGACTTGCCCTTGGTGAAGCCATGCTGGCTGTCTCGAATCACCTCCCTGGCCTCCATGTGCCTTAGCACATCTTCTAGGAGGATCTGTTCCATGATCTTCCCAGGCACAGAGGTGAGGCTGACAGGTCGGTAGTTCCCAGGGTCTTCCTTTCTACCCTTTTTGAAAAGGGGCACAATGTTTCCCTTTTTCCAGTCACTGGGGACTTCCCCTGACTGCCATGACTTTTCAAATATCATGGAGAGTGGCTTGGCAACTACATCAGCCAGTTCCCTCAGGACTCTGGGATGCATCTCATCAGGTCCCATGGACTTCTGTACGTTTCGGTTCCTCAGGAGGTCCCGAACCTGGTCTTCACTTACAGCTGGAGGGATTTTACCCTCCTGGTCTCCTTCACGCCATCCATCGACTCGGGAGGGGTGAGGAGAGAGGTTGCCAGGGAAGACTGAGGCAAAAAAGTTGTTGAGTACCTCAGCTTTCTCCTCATCTGCTGTTACCAGTTTGCCGGTCTCACTCGTGAGCGAGGGTACGCTTTCTTTGACCGTCTTTTACCGGCTGACATACCTGTAGAAGCCCTTCTTGTTATTTTTCGCATCCCTTGCCAAGTTCAGCTCCAGCTGTGCCTTGGCCTTCCTGACCCCATCCCTACACAACCGGGCAGCTTCCCTATACTCTTGCCAGGAAGCCAGTCCCTGCTTCCACTGCCTGTGCAGTTCCCTCTTCTTCCTTAGTTTGACCAGCATCTCTTGTCTCAGCCATGCCGGTCTCTTCCCTTCTCTGCTCGACTTCTTCCACTTGGGGATCGAGAGCTCTTGCGCTCTGTGGAATACATCCTTAAAGACCTGCCAGCTCTGTTCTGTTCCCCTGTCCCTGAGGACCATTTCCCAGGGAGTCGTTCTGACTATCTCCTGGAAGAGCTGGAAATTTGCCCTCCTAAAATTTAGGGTCCTGACTATGCTCTTCGTTATTCCCATTTCCCTCAGCAGCGTTAGTTCCACCAGCGCGTGGTCACTGCAGCCCAGGCTGCCTCCGATCTTGACATCCCCAACGAGCTCACTCGCACTGGTGACCACCAGGTCTGGTATCGCATCCCCTCGGATACGGGTTGCTTATTACCTGGCTTAAGAAGTTGACCTCAATGCATTCTAGGAATCTGCTGGATTGCCTACAGCTTGCCGTGTTGCTTTTCCAGCAGATGTCGGGGTGGTTGAAGTCCCCCAGTAGGACGAGAGCCTGCGAGCGCAAAGCCTCCTGGAGTTGGAGGAAGAACGCTTCGTCTGTCAGCTCCTCTTGATCTGGCGGCCTGTAGTAGACACCAACCACTAAGTTCCCTTTGTTGCCTCTCTCTCCGATTCTTACCCATAAGCTTTCGACCTGCTCGTGGTTATTCTTCAGGGACAGCTCTTCACTCTGTAGAGTTCAAGGGGGATTGTTCTTGTACCTTCTTACATTAGGAGGAACAATAGCGTTACTAACATGCATCTTTGTAGATGTCCTGATCCCTTGAGAGCAGGGAGCGAAAGACACAGGGAGAATGATCTCCCTCTTCTGTCTAACAATATTTTGACATGGCACCCAAGGGAGCCGGGAAGGTTACCCGACTCCATGGAACTCTAACGTCCATCTGGGATGAATGGAAAGAACTCTGAGAGCTGCAAATCCAACCGGCTGCTGGGTGTGTGCTCCGTTCCCGGAACGTGCAGGACAAGGGATCCCCTTGGGTGGGATCCCGATTCCAGCAAATATTTCTTCACAGGAGCTGTGGAAGGACATAGACCAGAGTGGATGAAACTTGACGGATTAAGATGAAATTTGTCAACAAAGTAACATTTTACACGCAATTCAAAAGGATGACCCTTGTTTGGGGACTGAAGAGACCTGGGAATGGCTACGCTCTGGGGTCCCCAATTTACATAGAATCACAGAACGGTAAGGGTTGGAAGGGACCTTGAAGATCATCTAGTTCCAACCCCCCTGCTATGAGCAGGGACATCTTCCACTAGACCAGGTTGCTACATATGTGCAGAAAGAAATTACTGAGCTTAGTACTGATCGAATTAATTATTTTTGTATGTTTATGTGGTACTACAATGTACCTGCAAGTGTTGCTCTGCATGAACTGACTGATCTGTGGAGAAGGTGAGACTTATCCAAGGAATACTCTTAGACAGTCTCAAAAGTGGGCATGGTGCTCAGTTGAACTCAGCACTATACAAGTAAGCACAGAAGGTCAGTCTGACCCAATTATTGAACTTGAACGTGTAGTCTGGGATGAACAGAAGGCCAAGATTTCATCAAGTGGCTGATGCGGAGCCTCTAGTCAGGAGCCTCTGTCCTTGGGAACGAAGTGTGTCTTGGAAGAACATGTAAGCTAGCTAAGATGGTTTTGAACGGTTTGGAGCCGCCATCAGAAGAATGATAAAGAGTGGCCATGAACAAACTATCCTCATTCTAATACTACTAATCCCACGCCCTGAGCTGGTGACCGCGGCCCAAGCAGAGACTCTTATTTACCGAGCACGCCAAGTAGATTGTGGGACTGCTGTATTTTTAAACCGAAGTGAGAAGAGGACTGAGCAGTCCTGGTTAGGAGGGTATGGCTAATAGGCAGAACTGACATTTTGAACTGTATAAATGTGCAATGTGATTGTCCACTGCTCTCCCCTCATCTACCCGGTCGGTCGTGCTATGACCGAAGGCTATCGGGTTGCTCAAGCATGATTTCCCCTTGGTGAATCCATGATGACTACTCCCGATAACCTTCTTTTCCTGCACTTGCTTACAGATGACATCCCGAATGAGCTGCTCCGTCACCTTTGCAGGGATGGAGGTGAGGCTGACTGGCGTGTAGTTCCCTGGTTCGTCCTTCTCGCACTTTTTGAAGACAGGAGTGACACTGGCTTTCCTGCATTTCTCGTGTTCTCCAGGCCCTTTCAAGGATGATGGAGAGTGGCTTAGCAATGCCATCTTCCAGCTCCCTCAGTACTTGTGGGTGCATCCCGTCAGGGCCCGTGGATTTGTGGGTGTCTCATTTGCTAAGGTGATCTCTAACCTGATCCTCCCTGACCAAGGGAAGGTCTTCCTTTCTCCAGGCTTCCTCTCGGGCCTCCATGGACTGGGATTCCTGAGGGCCAGCCTTAGGAGTAAAGAATGAAGCAAAGAAGGCTTTCAGCACTTGTACCTTCTCTGTATCCTCTGTCAGCAAGGCACCCACCTCATTCAGCAGCGGCCCCAGTTTCCCTAGTCTTCCTTTTCTCTTGGTGGACTTGAAGAAGCCCTTCTTGTTGTCTTGGACATCCCTTGCCAGACTTGATTCCCGATGGACCTTGGCCTTTCTCGTTGCTTCCGTGCATGCTCTGACTATGTTCCTGTATTCTTCCCAAGTGGCCTGACCCTCCACTGGCCTCCCCACCGCTCTGCAGGAGCCTCCTGGACTGTGTGTGCCTGGCTGTGTGGTCTTTCCAGCAGCTCTCGAGGTGGTTGAGGTCCCCCATGAGGACCAGGGCCCTTGATGGGGAGGCTGCTTTGAGCTGGCTGCAGAAGGCCTCATGGCCTTCCTCTTCCTGGCCAGGTGGCCTGTGGTGAACACCTGCAGCAGTGTCAGCTGTATGAGCCTGTCCCTTGATGCTGACCCGTCAGCTCTCCAGTCATTCTTCACCCACGCCCAGGCAGGGCTTGACACATTCCAGCTGCTCCCTCACACACAGAGCAACTCCCCGCCCGGCCTTGCTGGCCGTAGCCATCCATGACAGCACTGCAGCCCTGCGAGCTGTCCCACCACGTGTGTCACTGCACTGGGATCGTGGCCCTGCGACCGCACCGATCTCTGGTTGTTGCTGTTCATTCCCCACGCTGCGTGTGTGGGTGTAGAGGGGTTTGCGAGAGGTGATGGAGCGTGCAGGTCTCCCTGGAGGGGTGCAAGAGGATCCGCCATGGCCATACCCACCCTTGAGGTGGTTGGCCTTCTGCTTCTCAGCTTGGGGGGCAGCTGAGGAGCATTTGTCACCGTTCTGGTTGGCCTGGCTCATTCCCCAGTTGGATGCGATGGCTGGAGCACTGGGACGTCGGACCCTGCCCCCCGAGTCCCTCAGCGGAAAGCTGCCACACCAAGCTCCCCCTTGAAGCGGGGAGTCCTGGCCAGAGGCTGATGGCAGCACATCTCGTCGTTTTCTCGGCAGCCTTCAGAGTGCGTTGGGCGCGGGTCCTGGCACGGGCTCACCCCGGGACGTGCCCAGCCGGAGCTCGTGGCAGCGCAGCCGTGTCCTAGCAGCCCCCCATCCAGAGCCGCACAGGGGCGAATTCCACCTGCCGTGGCCGTAGCCGGCCTGGAGGACATCGGCAGTGCTGGGGTCGGCTTGCTGGCTGCTGGTGGGCCAAGGACGGAGCGAAGGAGGTGGCCCTCGCCCCGCGGAGCTGTCCCCAGGGCCCGGCCCTTGTGCAGCTTGGAGGTGGCGGAGCCAGCAGGCCTCCCTGCGAGGGAGGGGGCTTTGCCCTGGGGTGGGAGCGGCAAGAGCCCCAGCGTTGTCCTGCAGCCATGGTGGGACGGGAGCGCTCAGGGGCCGCCGCTGGGCAGCAGAGCTGGGCTGGGGGCTGGAACCACGGCCGGGCTGAGGTGCCCCCCGGAGCTGCCCAGGGCTGGGCGCTGGGGCGAGTGGACGGAGGGGATCTGCTGGTGACGCATCTGTGCCGACTCCTGGAAGAGCCGCTGCTGGCGGCAGCGCTCTGCCCCGCGCCCTGCCCAGCCGTGGCGTCTGGTGTGGAAGCCCAGCAGTGTGTTGACTGCGCCTCGAGGGCAGCGTGAGAACTCCCCGAGGCTCCCCAGGAAGCTGCAGCCCCTTCAGGGGTCGTCCCCATCCCCCGCTGCGCAGCCGGCACCGGAACTCCCGTCCGTGTCACAGAGGTGTGATGTCACGGCCCGTGTTCCAGCCGCGACGGCCAGCGCCCGGCGACGAGCACAACGCAGCCCTGCTCCCCTGCTCCAGACACAGCCCTCCTGCCGGCGCAGCCCTGCTCCTCGGCTCGCAGCGGATCTTTCTCCCCTTTCTCCCGACCCAGCCTTTCTCCTCTGCTCCAGGCGGTTCCTTTCTCCCCTGCTCCAGACCCATCCTTTCTCCCGACCCAGCCCTTCTCCCCGGATCCCAGCGCGTCGCTGCCCGTCTCGCCGGTGCCATCTCGGTGCCATCATGGAGCACTGGCGGAAGACGGTGTTTGTGCTGCCGCAGGTACAGCCGGGCTGCAGGGAGCTTGGCTCGCCCTGTCCAGCCAGCCCTGCGAGGCCCCGGGCTGGGAGAAGCCCTTCTGGCTGCTGCTGCCCTGCTGCAATGGAGCATCCCTGCCTGGGGGGACCCGTCCCCGGGCTGGTGCCGCAGGGATGCTCGGCGGGAGCAGCCGGGTGCTGCCCAGAGCCTGAGCCGGTGCCTCCTCTGCCCCTTCCCAGGCTGGAGCCATCGGAGCCAAGGCTCACCGGCCCAGCATCAAGATGCTGAAAAGCCGCCTGCGCAGAGTAAGGAGCTGCTGGGCGCCGAGGCGGGCGCGGGGCCGGGGTGCGTGGCCGGGGCCCGCGGGGCAGGGAGCGGGGCCGCTCACCCCTGCCCTCTCTGCTGCGGCAGGTCTGGAGGATGCTGCCGCTGCCCAAGCTGCTGAAGCGCATGAAGCGCAGGATCCTGCGGCTGCAGGCCATGGCCCGGGAGGAGTGGTGGGTGCTGGTGGCGAGGGAGCTGCCCAGCTGCGGCCGGCTGCTGCTGGGGCCGTGCCCGGGCGGGGAGAGGGGCAGGGGTGCCGAGACCCCCGTCCCACGGGTGCGCTCGGCTGGCCAGGGCAGGACCAACGCACTTCTCTGCTTGGCTCTTGGCGTAGGATGTACGAGTACATGCTGCTGGTGGAGGAGGAGGAGGAGGAAGACGAAGTGGATGAGGACAGCGAGATAGACTGGGATGCGGTTGAGGCTGTGGAAATGGACATGGAGATGGAGATGGAGATGGACCCACCAGCAGTGGAACAGGCACGTGCTCCCCATGCACTGCCCGCAGTCGGTGGCTTCACCAGCTGCCGGGCTGGGTCTGGGTCTGGGGTGGGGGGTCCCCGCTGCAGGGACCCGGCACCCCGTCCCCTCATCCTGGCGGCACAACTGCCAGCGCCGCGCTGCCTTGAGCACCCGTGGGGTGTTGGGGAGGGGGCGATTCCGTGGGGCTGGGCAACCACCGCCTGACCCCGAGCCCAGGGGGCTCAGCGCTGGCGGCAGAGTCCCGCTCTGCCCCGCGTGTCCCAGGGCTCTGCACACGCAGGGCCCGCAGGACGCAGCCCAGCCCGAAGCAGCTGCTGCCGCGGAGCCGGCCGGGGAGCCCCAGCTCTGCGCGGCGAGGGGCTGCGCGGTAGCCAGACGGCCGCGCCGCTTGCGTGTCCTCCAGGGCTGGCGGAGGTGCGGGGCCTGGTGGTGCGGGAGCTGAGCCGCGGAGGAAGATGCGGTGTTTGTTGTTTGTTGTTTGTTGTGTTGTTTCTCTGTCAATAAATGGATTTGTCGGTGCTGTCTCGGCCCCAGGCTGTCTGTCGGAGCCTGGCATTCTCTGCGGCCGTCGAGGGGCAAGGCGCCCAGGCCTGGGGGCTCTGCAGCCGCAGCCGCTGCGGGCCCTGCTCGGTGCCCTGCGCCGCTGCAGCCTGTGCCAGCGAGAGCGCTGGAAGTGGGGGTGCACGAAGGGAGCCCCAGCCCGCAGCAAGGCGGCCCCGGCCCTGCCCGGCTTCCCGCTGCCGGCAGCGGCCGCGGCCCCCGTTCCCCCGTCGGGGCGAGGCGGGGAGCGGGCGCGGGGGGCTGCGGGGAGAGGGTGCTGGGGAGAGGGTGCTGGAGAAGGGGTGCGGCGGGGTCCCTGGGCGGGGGGGTGGCGGCTGCGGGGAGCCGCGGGACTGCGGGGCTGGGAGGTGCGGGGGTGCCGCCCGCAGGGAGCCGCGGTGGGGCCGGGGCTGTGGCGGGCAGGGGCCGGGGGGCCGCGGGTGCGGGCCCGGGGCTGCCCCGGGCGCTCGGGAGCCGCGGCCCCGCCCCCTCCCTCATTAGCGGCGCTCATTAGCGGCGGGCGGGGCGGGTGTGGGGACGCGGGCAGCGGGCGCGGGGCTGGAGCCCGGGCGGAGCGGAACGGAGCGGAGCGGCGGGATGGGGCAGCGGCGGGGCACGGCCGTGCTGCTCCTCGGCCTGGGTAAGGCTGCCCGGGCGGGGGTCGGGCTGGGGGGGCCCGGGCGGGGGGCGATGCGATGCGATGCGATGCGGGGTCCCCTCCCCGCTGCCCGGGTGGGTGCCGCGCGTCTCTCCCCGGGGGGTCCTGGCTGCCGGTGCCGAGCCGGCCGTGCCCCCCCTCCCGTCCCCCCGGAGGGCGGTGGGCTCCGTGCCCCGAGGGCTGGGCGCTCACGCCGACCCCCTGGGCGGCTGGCAGGGCACCTGACCGGGCTGCTGGCAGCGGGCACCGCCTGCGCCGACGTGTACCGAGGCTTCTCGGGCTGCGTCCTCAAGCTGGGGGAGAAGATGGCCACGGCCGAGGAGGCGGACGGCGTCGAGCTGCGGGGCTTGCGCCGAGTCTGCGGGTGAGTGCGGCCCCGGGAGGGCGAGAGCCGCGACGGAGCTGGGGCCCGAGGGGTGCCCGACTCTGCCACTGCCCTCCTGGGTCCCGCTACTGCGTGCGCTCCCTCCGTCCATCCCTCCATCCATCCCCCTATCCATCCCTCCGTCCATCCCTCCCTCCGTCCGCCCATCTGGAGCTGGGAGCCGGCGTGGGGCTGGTGGCATCTCTGCTGTGTGCGTGATGCTGCCCCGGAGCCGGCCTGGGCAAGTCGCTTGCCGGCAGCCTGGCTGGCCGAGCAGAGGGAGGCTGTATGAACTGGAGGATGGTGAAAGAAGGCCTGGAAATGGATCCTTAATATGTAGTACTTTATTACAATGAACGCTGTTTTGTAGTAGGCTGGAAAACTGAGACGAGGTGCTGGATGTTGATGCCTTTGTGGCTTTGTATGAAAAAGCAGATATCCAAATGATGAGCAATAAAATGAAAAGATATGGCATGCAATGGTGGCCAAAGGATAAACTGGACGTGGGGTTGGACGGCTGGAAAATGGGTCGTTGCAGTTTAATCCTGAATTGCAGTTGATGTTGTTTTGTTGTGGACTGGGGAAGTGTTGCTGCTGTTGTATGTTGATGCTCTGGTGGGTTTGTATAGAAATGCGAGTATTCCAAAGAAGTGTAAAGGAGAAGAAGTGTTGATGCCCCGTATGGAAGAGAGATGGCAAGCCGTACGTCAGCAGTGGCAGCCTGCTTCTGGGGCTGCTTCAGTTCTGCCTCTTCAGCTGTTTTGGTTTAGTGAAGCCAGGGAAGGCAGAGCATGGTGAGAGTGTGTTGGGCAAGTTGCTGTTCAGGGCTGCTGCAGTGATTTGATAATGAGTCTGTCTTGACTTTTACGCTCTGGTCCAAGGAGTCTGAAGCAGCTAGGTGTTTTTCATTTTCTCCCCGGAGTAAACTTCAGTTCTGTTCTTTTGCCGCTTGTTGTGAGGAGGAGGAGGAGGAGGGAGGTGGTAGTCTGTGGTGTTTGCACCTTGTGTACAGCATTTGGGCAATTGTAGGGGTACCAAAGGCAGGCTTTGAAAATTTGCGGTAGAGCTTTCTTTGGGTTTAGACCTTTGTTAGGAAAGTTGTGCAGCTTGTGTCCACAAGGCATCTCCTGGGCGAGTTTGGTATTTCTGTGTTGGAGTGGGGGGAAGAGAAGAAAGCCAGTCCCTGTCTGTTGTGCAGGGGATGAGCAGGAGGAAGAAACTGCAGAAAGCAGGATGGAGTAGGAAGAATGTCTCCATCTCAACTGATAGAAACAGCGTACAAAGTATGTAACAATTGGGCCGAAGGAGAGCAAAGGGAAAAACAAAAGGAGAAATGGAGACAGACAGCAGCAGGCGACATTACTCGCCGCAGCCGTTGGGAGGAACTGGGCGAGAGGCAGAGGAAGGACATGGGAGAAAGGAATGCCCAAAGACTGAAGAACAGCCCTGCCCCGTTCGGTGACGTACTTGCCAAGGAGGCAGAAGACTGGCAAGGGCAGCGTCCTTCTGTGACTGTACTGCAGTGTGCAGGTGGTGTGTGAACAGGGACCGCTTCCGAACAAGGATGCCCAAGAGCTGCCACTGGTCTGTTAAATTTCCTGGGACTTGCTGGATCCAGAGTGCACTGACAGAGCGCTGGGATTGTCTGAAAACATGCGAGTACACGTACGGAGAGACTCACAGTCTGCCTTTGGGGTGATAGATGCCCGTGGAGCCGTATGGGAAGAAAGAGGCCTCTTGTCCTCCCCAGGAACTCCACTGAAGCAGGGAAAGGCAATTTTGGACTTTATTCCAGGCCGTTCTCCAGCCAGAGGCAGTGTCTGTAATGCACTGCAAAGCCCCTCAGAAAGGCCACAGAGACCTCGTCAGTGGCAATGGAAAGGCTGATGAGACAGCCAAAAGGGCAGCTTGGGCCGAGTCCTTGGGGGGGGCTTTGATGCCGACGGGAAGAGACTCATGTGGGGGCAGATGCGGACATAGCAGACATCCGACGATCTGCCACAGGACCAAGACTGCAAAATAGAGAAAAGCCGTCCTTCGGGATGAGTGAAAAGGGGACAAACTCCAGGGGAGTAGTGGCAAAAGGATTTCTCTGAATTACCCAGGTGCCACCAGTTTACATAGTGATTGGTATTGGTGGGAACCTTTTCTGGGTGGCCAGAGGCTTTCCCGTGCCGAGCCAGCCAAGCCAGGGAGGCAGTCAGAGTGCTGCTGAAAGAAACAATTCCAAGATTCGGTACCCCTGAAGGAACGGCCTCAGATAACGGGCCCCGCTTTTTTGCTAAAATTGTCCAGAGAGCTGCTAAGTTCTTGCAAAGTGATTGGGATTTACACGCTCCTTGGAGGCCGCAAACCAGTGGGAAGGTAGAACGGGTGAATCGAAGTTTAAAAAGACAGCTTTCAGTTTTATGCCAGGATACCCAAGAGAAGCGGACAGAGATTGTAGCTCTGGCAGTGTCAGGAGTCAGCATTGCTGCCAGAGCGAGGGAAGGGGTGAGTCCTTTTGAGGTTCTGGGTGGTCAACCGTATCCTGTAAACAAGCTGACGGGAAAGAGCGATCACATCCCTGTGGAAGGAGACCGGATCCCAACGGAGCGTCTGCTGTCGCGAGGGCGTCCTTTGTCTTCCCGTCCCAGGTCCCTGCCCAAGCAAGCGCCTGCTCCCCTGGGCGCTGCAGGGCGTGCCTTTCCTCCGGGAGAGCAGGTCTGCGTCCGGAGCTGGAAAGATGAACCTCTGAAAGAGCGCGGGGAGGGCCCGTGTTTGGTATTGCTGCTTGCCCCCACGGCTGTGGAAGGGGAAGGAACAGATTGTGGGATCCCCTACACGCGGGGGGAAAAACATCCCTGCGAAACACTGGACGTCGAGAGGAACGGCACCATGGAACCTGCAGCTGACTCGGAATTGGATGAACGGTGCTTGGGCTGAGACAGAATCCATAGCTCTCACAGGTCGTGTTCATAGAATCATAGAAAGTTTTGGGTTGGAAGGGTCCCCTAGAGGTCATCTAGTCCAACCCCCCTGCAGCGAGCAGGGACACCGCTAACTAGATCAGGTTGCTCAGAGCCCTGTCCAACCTGGTCTTGAATGTTTGCTGGGATGGGGCCTCCACTTCCTGTCTGGGCAACCCGGTCCAGTGTTTCACAATTGTAAAGAATTTCTTCCTAATATCCAGCCTAAACCTACCCTGTTTTAGTTTAAAACCATTACCCCTTGTCCTGTCACTGTTGTCTCTACTAAAGATTGTCCCCATCTTTCCTATAGGCTCCTTTAAGTACTGAAAGGCTGCAATCAGGTCCCCTCTCAGCCTTCTCTTCTCCAGGCTGAACAAGCCCAACTCTCTCAGCCTGTCCTCACAGGAGAGGTGCTCCAGCCCTCGGATCATTTTTGTAGCCCTCCTTTGGACCCACTCCAACAGTTCCATGTCCTTCTTGTGCTGAGGGCTGCAGAGCTGAACGCACTACTCCAGGTGAGGTCTCACCAGAGCAGAGTAGAGGGGCAGAATCACCTCTCTCGACCTGCTGGCCACGCTTCTCTTGATGCAGCCCAGGACACGGCTGGCCCTCTGGGCTGCCAGCGCACATTGCTGGCTCATGTCCAGCCTTTCGTCTGTCAGCACCCCCAAGTCCCTCTCAGCAGGGCTGCTCTCGATCCTTTCATCCCCCAGCCTGTATTGATAGCGGGGATTACCCTGACCCAGGTGTAGGACGTTGCACTTGGCCTTGTTGAACCTCACGAGGTTCACACAGGCCCACCTCTCCAGCTTGTCCAGGTCCCTCTGGATGGCATCCCATCCTTCTGGTGTATCAACCGTACCACTCAGCTTGGTGTCATCTGCAAACTTGCTGAGGGTACACTCGATGTCGCTGTCCATGTCATTGATAAATATATTGAACAGCACCGGTCTCAGTACGGACCCCTGAGGGACTCCACTCGTCACTGGTCTCCATCCGGACATTGAGCCGTTGACCACTATGCTTTGGCTGCGACCATCCAGCAATTCCTTATCCACCGAATGGTCCACCCATCAAATCCATGGCTCTCCAATTTAGAGAGAAGGATGTTGTGGGGGACCATGTCAAAGGCTTTAAAAAATCCAGATAGATGACATCCATTGGTTTTCCCTTGTCCACCCTTGTTGTTACGCCATCATAGAAAGCCACTAGGTCGGTCAGGCAGGACTTGCCCTTGGTGAAGCCATGCTGGCTGTCTCGAATCACCTCCCTGGCCTCCATGTGCCTTAGCACATCTTCTAGGAGGATCTGTTCCATGATCTTCCCAGGCACAGAGGTGAGGCTGACAGGTCGGTAGTTCCCAGGGTCTTCCTTTCTACCCTTTTTGAAAAGGGGCACAATGTTTCCCTTTTTCCAGTCACTGGGGACTTCCCCTGACTGCCATGACTTTTCAAATATCATGGAGAGTGGCTTGGCAACTACATCAGCCAGTTCCCTCAGGACTCTGGGATGCATCTCATCAGGTCCCATGGACTTCTGTACGTTTCGGTTCCTCAGGAGGTCCCGAACCTGGTCTTCACTTACAGCTGGAGGGATTTTACCCTCCTGGTCTCCTTCACGCCATCCATCGACTCGGGAGGGGTGAGGAGAGAGGTTGCCAGGGAAGACTGAGGCAAAAAAGTTGTTGAGTACCTCAGCTTTCTCCTCATCTGCTGTTACCAGTTTGCTGGTCTCACTCGTGAGCGAGGGTACGCTTTCTTTGACCGTCTTTTACCGGCTGACATACCTGTAGAAGCCCTTCTTGTTATTTTTCGCATCCCTTGCCAAGTTCAGCTCCAGCTGTGCCTTGGCCTTCCTGACCCCATCCCTACACAACCGGGCAGCTTCCCTATACTCTTGCCAGGAAGCCAGTCCCTGCTTCCACTGCCTGTGCAGTTCCCTCTTCTTCCTTAGTTTGACCAGCATCTCTTGTCTCAGCCATGCCGGTCTCTTCCCTTCTCTGCTCGACTTCTTCCACTTGGGGATCGAGAGCTCTTGCGCTCTGTGGAATACATCCTTAAAGACCTGCCAGCTCTGTTCTGTTCCCCTGTCCCTGAGGACCATTTCCCAGGGAGTCGTTCTGACTATCTCCTGGAAGAGCTGGAAATTTGCCCTCCTAAAATTTAGGGTCCTGACTATGCTCTTCGTTATTCCCATTTCCCTCAGCAGCGTTAGTTCCACCAGCGCGTGGTCACTGCAGCCCAGGCTGCCTCCGATCTTGACATCCCCAACGAGCTCACTCGCACTGGTGACCACCAGGTCTGGTATCGCATCCCCTCGGATACGGGTTGCTTATTACCTGGCTTAAGAAGTTGACCTCAATGCATTCTAGGAATCTGCTGGATTGCCTACAGCTTGCCGTGTTGCTTTTCCAGCAGATGTCGGGGTGGTTGAAGTCCCCCAGTAGGACGAGAGCCTGCGAGCGCAAAGCCTCCTGGAGTTGGAGGAAGAACGCTTCGTCTGTCAGCTCCTCTTGATCTGGCGGCCTGTAGTAGACACCAACCACTAAGTTCCCTTTGTTGCCTCTCTCTCCGATTCTTACCCATAAGCTTTCGACCTGCTCGTGGTTATTCTTCAGGGACAGCTCTTCACTCTGTAGAGTTCAAGGGGGATTGTTCTTGTACCTTCTTACATTAGGAGGAACAATAGCGTTACTAACATGCATCTTTGTAGATGTCCTGATCCCTTGAGAGCAGGGAGCGAAAGACACAGGGAGAATGATCTCCCTCTTCTGTCTAACAATATTTTGACATGGCACCCAAGGGAGCCGGGAAGGTTACCCGACTCCATGGAACTCTAACGTCCATCTGGGATGAATGGAAAGAACTCTGAGAGCTGCAAATCCAACCGGCTGCTGGGTGTGTGCTCCGTTCCCGGAACGTGCAGGACAAGGGATCCCCTTGGGTGGGATCCCGATTCCAGCAAATATTTCTTCACAGGAGCTGTGGAAGGACATAGACCAGAGTGGATGAAACTTGACGGATTAAGATGAAATTTGTCAACAAAGTAACATTTTACACGCAATTCAAAAGGATGACCCTTGTTTGGGGACTGAAGAGACCTGGGAATGGCTACGCTCTGGGGTCCCCAATTTACATAGAATCACAGAACGGTAAGGGTTGGAAGGGACCTTGAAGATCATCTAGTTCCAACCCCCCTGCTATGAGCAGGGACATCTTCCACTAGACCAGGTTGCTACATATGTGCAGAAAGAAATTACTGAGCTTAGTACTGATCGAATTAATTATTTTTGTATGTTTATGTGATACTACAATGTACCTGCAAGTGTTGCTCTGCATGAACTGACTGATCTGTGGAGAAGGTGAGACTTATCCAAGGAATACTCTTAGACAGTCTCAAAAGTGGGCATGGTGGTCAGTTGAACTCAGCACTATACAAGTAAGCACAGAAGGTCAGTCTGACCCAATTATTGAACTTGAACGTGTAGTCTGGGATGAACAGAAGGCCAAGATTTCATCAAGTGGCTGATGCGGAGCCTCTAGTCAGGAGCCTCTGTCCTTGGGAACGAAGTGTGTCTTGGAAGAACATGTAAGCTAGCTAAGATGGTTTTGAACGGTTTGGAGCCGCCATCAGAAGAATGATAAAGAGTGGCCATGAACAAACTATCCTCATTCTAATACTACTAATCCCACGCCCTGAGCTGGTGACCGCGGCCCAAGCAGAGACTCTTATTTACCGAGCACGCCAAGTAGATTGTGGGACTGCTGTATTTTTAAACCGAAGTGAGAAGAGGACTGAGCAGTCCTGGTTAGGAGGGTATGGCTAATAGGCAGAACTGACATTTTGAACTGTATAAATGTGCAATGTGATTGTCCACTGCTCTCCCCTCATCTACCCGGTCGGTCGTGCTATCACCGAAGGCTATCGGGTTGCTCAAGCATGATTTCCCCTTGGTGAATCCATGATGACTACTCCCGATAACCTTCTTTTCCTGCACTTGCTTACAGATGACATCCCGAATGAGCTGCTCCGTCACCTTTGCAGGGATGGAGGTGAGGCTGACTGGCGTGTAGTTCCCTGGTTCGTCCTTCTCGCACTTTTTGAAGACAGGAGTGACACTGGCTTTCCTGCATTTCTCGTGTTCTCCAGGCCCTTTCAAGGATGATGGAGAGTGGCTTAGCAATGCCATCTTCCAGCTCCCTCAGTACTTGTGGGTGCATCCCGTCAGGGCCCGTGGATTTGTGGGTGTCTCATTTGCTAAGGTGATCTCTAACCTGATCCTCCCTGACCAAGGGAAGGTCTTCCTTTCTCCAGGCTTCCTCTCGGGCCTCCATGGACTGGGATTCCTGAGGGCCAGCCTTAGGAGTAAAGAATGAAGCAAAGAAGGCTTTCAGCACTTGTACCTTCTCTGTATCCTCTGTCAGCAAGGCACCCACCTCATTCAGCAGCGGCCCCAGTTTCCCTAGTCTTCCTTTTCTCTTGGTGGACTTGAAGAAGCCCTTCTTGTTGTCTTGGACATCCCTTGCCAGACTTGATTCCCGATGGACCTTGGCCTTTCTCGTTGCTTCCGTGCATGCTCTGACTATGTTCCTGTATTCTTCCCAAGTGGCCTGACCCTCCACTGGCCTCCCCACCGCTCTGCAGGAGCCTCCTGGACTGTGTGTGCCTGGCTGTGTGGTCTTTCCAGCAGCTCTCGAGGTGGTTGAGGTCCCCCATGAGGACCAGGGCCCTTGATGGGGAGGCTGCTTTGAGCTGGCTGCAGAAGGCCTCATGGCCTTCCTCTTCCTGGCCAGGTGGCCTGTGGTGAACACCTGCAGCAGTGTCAGCTGTATGAGCCTGTCCCTTGATGCTGACCCGTCAGCTCTCCAGTCATTCTTCACCCACGCCCAGGCAGGGCTTGACACATTCCAGCTGCTCCCTCACACACAGAGCAACTCCCCGCCCGGCCTTGCTGGCCGTAGCCATCCATGACAGCACTGCAGCCCTGCGAGCTGTCCCACCACGTGTGTCACTGCACTGGGATCGTGGCCCTGCGGCCGCACCGATCTCTGGTTGTTGCTGTTCATTCCCCACGCTGCGTGTGTGGGTGTAGAGGGGTTTGCGAGAGGTGATGGAGCGTGCAGGTCTCCCTGGAGGGGTGCAAGAGGATCCGCCATGGCCATACCCACCCTTGAGGTGGTTGGCCTTCTGCTTCTCAGCTTGGGGGGCAGCTGAGGAGCATTTGTCACCATTCTGGTTGGCCTGGCTCATTCCCCAGTTGGATGCGATGGCTGGAGCACTGGGACGTCGGACCCTGCCCCCCGAGTCCCTCAGCGGAAAGCTGCCACACCAAGCTCCCCCTTGAAGCGGGGAGTCCTGGCCAGAGGCTGATGGCAGCACATCTCGTCGTTTTCTCGGCAGCCTTCAGAGTGCGTTGGGCGCGGGTCCTGGCACGGGCTCACCCCGGGACGTGCCCAGCCGGAGCTCGTGGCAGCGCAGCCGTGTCCTAGCAGCCCCCCATCCAGAGCCGCACAGGGGCGAATTCCACCCGCCGTGGCCGTAGCCGGCCTGGAGGACATCGGCAGTGCTGGGGTCGGCTTGCTGGCTGCTGGTGGGCCAAGGACGGAGCGAAGGAGGTGGCCCTCGCCCCGCGGAGCTGTCCCCAGGGCCCGGCCCTTGTGCAGCTTGGAGGTGGCGGAGCCAGCAGGCCTCCCTGCGAGGGAGGGGGCTTTGCCCTGGGGTGGGAGCGGCAAGAGCCCCAGCGTTGTCCTGCAGCCATGGTGGGACGGGAGCGCTCAGGGGCCGCCGCTGGGCAGCAGAGCTGGGCTGGGGGCTGGACCCACGGCCGGGCTGAGGTGCCCCCCGGAGCTGCCCAGGGCTGGGCGCTGGGGCGAGTGGACGGAGGGGATCTGCTGGTGACGCATCTGTGCCGACTCCTGGAAGAGCCGCTGCTGGCGGCAGCGCTCTGCCCCGCGCCCTGCCCAGCCGTGGCGTCTGGTGTGGAAGCCCAGCAGTGTGTTGACTGCGCCTCGAGGGCAGCGTGAGAACTCCCCGAGGCTCCCCAGGAAGCTGCAGCCCCTTCAGGGGTCGTCCCCATCCCCCGCTGCGCAGCCGGCACCGGAACTCCCGTCCGTGTCACAGAGGTGTGATGTCACGGCCCGTGTTCCAGCCGCGACGGCCAGCGCCCGGCGACGAGCACAACGCAGCCCTGCTCCCCTGCTCCAGACACAGCCCTCCTGCCGGCGCAGCCCTGCTCCTCTGCTCGCAGCGGATCTTTCTCCCCTTTCTCCCGACCCAGCCTTTCTCCTCTGCTCCAGGCGGTTCCTTTCTCCCCTGCTCCAGACCCATCCTTTCTCCCGACCCAGCCCTTCTCCCCGGATCCCAGCGCGTCGCTGCCCGTCTCGCCGGTGCCATCTCGGTGCCATCATGGAGCACTGGCGGAAGACGGTGTTTGTGCTGCCGCAGGTACAGCCGGGCTGCAGGGAGCTTGGCTCGCCCTGTCCAGCCAGCCCTGCGAGGCCCCGGGCTGGGAGAAGCCCTTCTGGCTGCTGCTGCCCTGCTGCAATGGAGCATCCCTGCCTGGGGGGACCCGTCCCCGGGCTGGTGCCGCAGGGATGCTCGGCGGGAGCAGCCGGGTGCTGCCCAGAGCCTGAGCCGGTGCCTCCTCTGCCCCTTCCCAGGCTGGAGCCATCGGAGCCAAGGCTCACCGGCCCAGCATCAAGATGCTGAAAAGCCGCCTGCGCAGAGTAAGGAGCTGCTGGGCGCCGAGGCGGGCGCGGGGCCGGGGTGCGTGGCCGGGGCCCGCGGGGCAGGGAGCGGGGCCGCTCACCCCTGCCCTCTCTGCTGCGGCAGGTCTGGAGGATGCTGCCGCTGCCCAAGCTGCTGAAGCGCATGAAGCGCAGGATCCTGCGGCTGCAGGCCATGGCCCGGGAGGAGTGGTGGGTGCTGGTGGCGAGGGAGCTGCCCAGCTGCGGCCGGCTGCTGCTGGGGCCGTGCCCGGGCGGGGAGAGGGGCAGGGGTGCCGAGACCCCCGTCCCACGGGTGCGCTCGGCTGGCCAGGGCAGGACCAACGCACTTCTCTGCTTGGCTCTTGGCGTAGGATGTACGAGTACATGCTGCTGGTGGAGGAGGAGGAGGAGGAAGACGAAGTGGATGAGGACAGCGAGATAGACTGGGATGCGGTTGAGGCTGTGGAAATGGACATGGAGATGGAGATGGAGATGGACCCACCAGCAGTGGAACAGGCACGTGCTCCCCATGCACTGCCCGCAGTCGGTGGCTTCACCAGCTGCCGGGCTGGGTCTGGGTCTGGGGTGGGGGGTCCCCGCTGCAGGGACCCGGCACCCCGTCCCCTCATCCTGGCGGCACAACTGCCAGCGCCGCGCTGCCTTGAGCACCCGTGGGGTGTTGGGGAGGGGGCGATTCCGTGGGGCTGGGCAACCACCGCCTGACCCCGAGCCCAGGGGGCTCAGCGCTGGCGGCAGAGTCCCGCTCTGCCCCGCGTGTCCCAGGGCTCTGCACACGCAGGGCCCGCAGGACGCAGCCCAGCCCGAAGCAGCTGCTGCCGCGGAGCCGGCCGGGGAGCCCCAGCTCTGCGCGGCGAGGGGCTGCGCGGTAGCCAGACGGCCGCGCCGCTTGCGTGTCCTCCAGGGCTGGCGGAGGTGCGGGGCCTGGTGGTGCGGGAGCTGAGCCGCGGAGGAAGATGCGGTGTTTGTTGTTTGTTGTTTGTTGTGTTGTTTCTCTGTCAATAAATGGATTTGTCGGTGCTGTCTCGGCCCCAGGCTGTCTGTCGGAGCCTGGCATTCTCTGCGGCCGTCGAGGGGCAAGGCGCCCAGGCCTGGGGGCTCTGCAGCCGCAGCCGCTGCGGGCCCTGCTCGGTGCCCTGCGCCGCTGCAGCCTGTGCCAGCGAGAGCGCTGGAAGTGGGGGTGCACGAAGGGAGCCCCAGCCCGCAGCAAGGCGGCCCCGGCCCTGCCCGGCTTCCCGCTGCCGGCAGCGGCCGCGGCCCCCGTTTCCCCGTCGGGGCGAGGCGGGGAGCGGGCGCGGGGGGCTGCGGGGAGAGGGTGCTGGAGAAGGGGTGCGGCGGGGTCCCTGGGCGGGGGGGTGGCGGCTGCGGGGAGCCGCGGGACTGCGGGGCTGGGAGGTGCGGGGGTGCCGCCCGCAGGGAGCCGCGGTGGGGCCGGGGCTGTGGCGGGCAGGGGCCGGGGGGCCGCGGGTGCGGGCCCGGGGCTGCCCCGGGCGCTCGGGAGCCGCGGCCCCGCCCCCTCCCTCATTAGCGGCGCTCATTAGCGGCGGGCGGGGCGGGTGTGGGGGTGCGGGCAGCGGGCGCGGGGCTGGAGCCCGGGCGGAGCGGAACGGAACGGAACGGAACGGAGCGGCGGGATGGGGCAGCGGCGGGGCACGGCCGTGCTGCTCCTCGGCCTGGGTAAGGCTGCCCGGGCGGGGGTCGGGCTGGGGGGGCCCGGGCGGAGGGCGATGCGATGCGATGCGATGCGGGGTCCCCTCCCCGCTGCCCGGGTGGGTGCCGCGCGTCTCTCCCCGGGGGGTCCTGGCTGCCGGTGCCGAGCCGGCCGTGCCCCCCCTCCCGTCCCCCCGGAGGGCGGTGGGCTCCGTGCCCCGAGGGCTGGGCGCTCACGCCGACCCCCTGGGTGGCTGGCAGGGCACCTGGCCGGGCTGCTGGCAGCGGGCACCGCCTGCGCCGACGTGTACCGAGGCTTCTCGGGCTGCGTCCTCAAGCTGGGGGAGAAGATGGCCACGGCCGAGGAGGCGGACGGCGTCGAGCTGCGGGGCTTGCGCCGAGTCTGCGGGTGAGTGCGGCCCCGGGAGGGCGAGAGCCGCGACGGAGCTGGGGCCCGAGGGGTGCCCGACTCTGCCGCTGCCCTCCTGGGTGCCGCTACTGCGTGCGCTCCCTCCGTCCATCCCTCCATCCATCCCCCTATCCATCCCTCCGTCCGTCCATCCCTCCCTCCATCTGTCTCTATCCTTCATCCGTCTGTCTGCTGCATGGCTCCAGCCGAGTATGCATCCCCGGCCCTGAGCCATAGCTCCAGCCCCCAGGGCTTGTCCCGGGACCCTCTGCGCGCCCGCAGCCGGGGGAGCGGGGCTGGTGGGAGCGGGCCCCCTCTGCCCCCCAGGAAAGGCTCCCCTGGACCCCCAGGCTTCAGGCAGCGACTCGCCTGTGACCGGGCTGTCCCAGGGCCCAGCGCTGCAGGGAGCAGCCTGCACCCGGCCTCTGGCCAGGTCCTGCTGCCCAAACCAAGCCTCCCTCTCCCTCCCTCCCTTGCTGCTGAGACCTTTGGTGCTTCTGGCTGGAACTGGTCCTGCCCTTGGCTTTCGTGAGTGCAGAGCCAGTGCCCGGAGCTGGAGGTGTTGGGAGGATGGGAACTGCAGCCCGAATGCCATCACAGCAAAGGGGTTGGGTACCAGGGGGAGGTGTTGGGTGGCGCTGGGGAAAGCAAAGGTGCAGAAGCAGTGAGGTGGGGGGGACAAGTGCAAGGTGGAAATAAAGTGTTTGTGGAGAGAATTGGAGGAAGCTGTGTGTGCCCAGCAGTGAGCTGTGGGGAGTGGAAAGGAGTTGCAAGGACATGCAGACAGCAATGAAGGGAAAAGCCAGGTGGGTTGGGGTGGTGGCAAGGGGAGGGCTGACTGCCCTGTGGGTCAGGCTTTGCAAGCTGCCAGAAAGCAGCTGGTCCTGGCTGGAGGAAAAGGGTGATGATGTCCCAGCTTTCTGCCAGGAAGCATTTCTGAATTATTGTCCCTTAACTCTCAGCCTTCTGCGCTGCCGTCTGCTTTGCTGGTGCCATGGTCCCCTCTCTGCGAGTGTGGGTGAGGGACGGACGCGGAGCTGGGAGCCGGCGTGGGGCTGGTGGCATCTCTACTGTGTGCGTGGTGCTGCCCCGGAGCCGGCCTGGGCAAGTCGCTTGCCGGGAGCCTGGCTGGCTGAGCAGAGGGAGGCTGTGAAGGGTGAAACACTGGCAATTGCCATCCTGGCTGAAAACAGAACCAGGCAGGTTTCATCCCCCTCTGCCTTCCCGCAGCCATCCTTTGCCCAAAGACAGGGGCCAGGTTTAACCCTCGCCTGGCAGACCTGCCTTCTGTTGCTGCCACAGCTCGGGAGTGAGCGCGGGAGGTTACCTGGGCTGGCAGCAGCTTTTCCCATTATCTGGAGACATTTATTCTGCCACAGTGACTCAGTTTAATGAGCTCCCTCACAGCTGGCGTTCTGACGTAAACCCCAGTAGGAAAACTGAACAGAGCGCTCGGGTCCACGTGTCTGCGCAAGGTGTTTTCTCCAGAACAGGGCACTTGGATAAAACCAAGCTGCTCCTGTCCTGTGTGCGGGGTCCCTGCTCCTCCGGCCGGGCTGCGTCTCCTTCCCAAGGGGTGGCATGCGTGCCTGCTGTCCTGGTGGGACGGGTAAGGTGGCAGAGCACAGCTCCTTCCTCTAGGCAGTTCCCAGCTTGCAGGTAAATTATGGCCTGGATGTGGTGCCCAGCCCCAGCAAACATGGGACTGGACAGCAAACCTGAGGTGGAGGGGAGGGCAGGGGGTGTTCTGGGGTGTGAGTCCCTCGGTGCTGTGGGCTGGCAGAGCTGGGGAGCCCGCTGGAACCTGGGGAGTGCTCCGGACGGCTGGTCCCTGCCTTGCCCTGGCGTTGGGTTCCAAGACCTGCATTGCTCCAGAGAAGCTGCAGTAGAGAAATGCTTTTGCAAAGCTCTCTTCAGGTAAAATAAACTCTCTTTGAAAGGAGTCATGGGGGGGAAGATGAGTGGCAAGCATGGCACAGAGCCTTATCTGTCCCTTGGGGAAGTCTTTGTTTTGGAGGGGAACCACTTCCCGAGGAGAGGATGGCCCGTGGCATTTGCTGAGACTTTCAGGCTGCTGCTGTTTCGTTTGGTGGGTTTGTGCCTGTAAAACAGAGACCCTGCCTGTGAATTCAGCTGTGTCAGGACTTACAGACATGCCAGTGTGCATGCAGCGACCTGCCAGGCTATGGGTGCCCTACCCACCGTGGCACCTACAGCAGCCTTTGGGGAGTCCGACACAGCATCTGACACCCCACTATCCTCAGATACTCAGCAGCCAAAAAGAGATCTGGCAGGGGTGCTCATTCTCGTCCTCCCTGCGGTGGCTGGGGGAACACAGCCCAGTGGTACCTGCTGTCCTGGTCCCTGGGAGCTGGAGCCCACCCCTCACAGCTCGGCTTCACCCCTGTGGGCAGAGAGCTCGCTGGAAACGGCTCAAACCCGGCTTCTTCAGAGCCACTGTGCTCCTTCGCCAGAGGTAAGGAAGGTGCTCAGGGAGGGGATAAAGCCTTGGCAGGCTGGACACCGCTCTGGAGAAAGGCAGCGTGGGGTCACGCTGCGTGGTGCTGGCTCCAGCATGCCAGACCGGTGAGGTGGTGTCCACCATGGCGCTCCTGGGAGAGTCTTCTCGAGGGCTGCGGTTTTCAGCTCTGTTTCTGCTGGGATTTTTCCCTGCCTGGTTCTAGCTCTGGATTGGGGGGGCGGGGGGGGAGAATCCAAGTCCCTGTCCCCAGGGAGGCAGCCAGCCAAGGGGTCTTCAGCGAGCAGCAGGTTCTTTGCCTGTCATCTTGATTTTCCCTGGTGCTCCCCAAGAACTTCTTTCCATTAAACGGCTTCATGGGGCGGGGGAACCGACCTCATGCTACAGGCATGAGCTTTGTGGAGACTCATGGGCAGAGCTGCTGCCAGTGGAAGAGCTGCATGGATGGATAGCGGCTCTTTGGAAAGCTGCTGAGGGGTGGGTTTTTTCTTTTTCAACTTCACCACTCATGCAGGGTAATACCCAGCAGATAAATGGAGATGTGTCTAATGAGAACACAGTGAATATCTCGTCCTGGCCATACCTTAGTTATAAACCTCTGACCATCTGTGGGAGATGTTGTCCTTCCCTTTGTTTTGTGCTTGTATTTTGCCCTTGACTCAGCTTGGAGAAAGCTGTGAACGAAACATACTGGGCCTTTGTGCACAGCCTGTTTCAGATACTCAGGGTGCTTGGTGCCGAAGGGAAACACTTGTTGATGGAAAATAATGGATTTTATTGACTTCCAGAGGAATTTTTAAAAAGTCAAGAAATAATTTCAGTGTGTTTTGATGTTTGGAGTTTTAGCCAAGATGCTCTGGGAGACAACGGAGGAGGTGAATGATCTGGGCAACCTGCACAAAACACAGAGGATGTCGCTGCTCGAAGGGTGGGCTTGGGGCAGCTCTGCAGAGGGGCTGACGGTGCACTGTCTCCCCGGCTGCAGGTACTGGGATGAATTTCACACGTGTGCCCTGACGGTGCTTTGGGAGTGCCAGAGGGAAGCAGCAGCCATCTGGGAGATGCTGAGAAGGGAGTCTCGAAAAATCAAATTTCAAGGCAGCTTGTTCGACCTCTGCAGCCCTGGCATGGCCGAAAGCTTTGCATGGACCCATGTTCCCAACGTTTCCGTCCTCGGCATCCCCCTCGTCATCACTTGGCTGAACTTATAAACTGCGGCTCTGTAAGTATCACACAGAGGTGGTGGCAGCATGTGTCGTGGCATCCTTCTGCTCCATTTTTCCAAACCTTTGAGGAATACACTGTGAGATGCTCAGCGAACACTTGGCTCCATCCTGCGCATGTGAGGTGAGCTTGGCAGCATCTCCTGGGTTTTGCCGTTTCTCTGCAATTTGGAATAACGCCTGTCCCCTTCTGCCTCAAGGCACAGATCTGGCTGACTGCAGGATTTGGGAACCTGGGACAGAGGATTTGGGGGAAAAGCGAGTAATGTGTTGTGAACGCTGGAGTCTTCTATGGCTACTGGAAGGAAACCTGTTTACTTTGTTGACTCTTGCCAGCAGATCAATCCTCCAGATTGTTGATTTGGGCACTGAAAACAAGATGAGCATTTCTACCACTGATATTTGTGAGGTGGAGGGGACAGTGTACATCCTCTCAAAGGAAGAAAGGACTCCTTACTACTCTGTACTGGACTTTTTTTCTTTGAGGACATAGTGAAACCCCTGCTGCAGAGTAATCACAGGTGCATGACCTCTTCTCTTACACACATCTGGATTCCCGAGTAACTCCTGTGTTATGTGTAAATCCCTATTCTAAGGAAACGGAGGGCAAAAATATTTGGGGGGAGAGGCAATGTCAAGCTAGCATGATAAAAAGGATTTAGAGCAACTCTTTTAATTTAAAGCTTTCCCCAAGGTACCTGTAAGCAGCTCTGTGGGTGACAGCGTGTAATTCCAGAGTATTAAAGTTTGTTGTAGAGCCTGCAGCATGGTAGAAGTTGTTTGTCCTGGCTCTTGTTTGCTAGCACAGTCTCTTGTCTCCTTTGCAGCTCAGAGCCTTGTTGGTTTTGCAGCTTCAGTACAAACATGAAAATATTTGCAAACAGAGAAGTGCTTGCAAGTGATTTCTGGCTATGTTAGAAAAACACGACAATATTACTGGGCAGGATAAGGCAGTTCTGTGTGTTTAAGGATGTTAATGAAGCTGTCTGCCCTTCCTGGGTACGCAGGGCCGTGGGAGCCTCGGAGACCCAGCGTGGGTCTGCAGTCTGTTCCTGTGAGTGTCTTGGGGCAGTTCGTTGCTAAGAGGAAGCACAGCGAGTCCTGCTGGGACTTTTCTGCCACTGCCAGTGTGTTCCCCATGCAGTGCTGCTGCTCTGGAATGGGCAAGGAGCTGGTCGTCCTCATGCTCTGACTCAACAGCTGGATGTGGTTGTGAACTCTGTGTTCTAACTATGTGACTTGTTTGTCTTCCAGCAGATCTGCAATTTCCATGTTTAATTAGTGAGGTATTTCAGCCTGACTTACCTAGATACGCCATGCATCACTTTGGCTGCTTTCAGAGATTGTTTGGCCCCTTACTGGGGCACTTGCTTTGTCTTCAGTAGGGGCAGGCAGCTGCTGATGGTGGACAGCCCTGTGCAGAGCTGGGAATGCTCGTGGCTCCTCAGGGCACTGAGAGATGTCGAATGAGGACCTCTCACTCATGCTCTGAGCCCTGCCTGCTGTGGCATGCACCTGCACCAGCTGCAAGTGGACCAGGAGGTTCCGAAATGGTGTCCCTAAACCTGAAAACATGTTTTACAGTGTGAGCAGGGGGTCTGGGGCCCTGCTAGCCCCAGAGATCCCACTGGACAACCTTCTCTTGCAGCAAAAGATCTTTTTACCAACAGTGGTGTTGGGCTTTTTAATGATGGGTCATGCTGTGCTCCTTTGGCATTCACAGGTTCCTCCCACCTTCCCCATCACTGAACGCCCTGCTCCTGCAGCAGCAGGAGGGTATGAATAAATGGAGGCAAATTCCAAGAAGTCGGGGAGGAGCAGCTGGTGTTCAGACAGCACTTGAGCGCGAGGCACCAAGGCTTTCTACAGACAACAGAGCTGTAACGTGCTCGACATCTCCAGCACAAAGCCTGGAGATGAGTAGTGGAAAAAGGGTAAACCAGGGCACTGCAGAAACTGGGCTGAACCACTCGGCTGCTTCAGTTTATCTTCTTATTCTGCTCCAACAGCAGCACATGCTGTTTGACCCTGTTCCCCTCTCCCCCTGTTATCTCTTCTGTCTGTGGCTTGTAGCTGGGGAAAGCTGAAGAAGGTGAGTATCGTGTACAGCCAAGGCTGGAGTCTTTTGGATCCAAATCCTGTACGTGCTCTTTGTTTTGAATGGGTGTTTAATGCCTTTAGGAAAACAAATAAGCACAGCCCCACAAAAACCCACAACCTTTAGCTTCTCTTTGGATTTGACATCTTCCTCTCTGTTAAAATTTTCTACTTTTAAACAGCTTGGGGGAAGGGGAATGTAAAAGTCTCAGCAGAGATCTCCAAGAAGTCGTCTTTTTGCAAAGCCATGGATGCACGTGGCTAGCTGACACTACCACTGTCTCTAAGCAGAGCAGGTGTCAGGGCACATCTTCCCTGGAAGCAAATCCCTCAACTATTGCACACAAAAAACAAAGATTCATTAAGAAACAAAGACCATCTGCCACCACTCTGGTATGGAGCAGCAGAATTTTTTTAAAGCCAAAGGTGCTTCTAAATCTGACTGAAAGCATGTGAGTAAAAATTAGGTCTCACAGTATGAGAGTGATGAGTTTCAGAGGTTCCCTCCTCAATCAGTATTTCATTTTTAGCAGAACTTCTCCTATGACTAAGACAATTACAGTAGATCTCCTTTTTTTTTAATCTTCCAAAAAAAGTAATATACTGATTCAGTCCTCATAGGCAGTCAGCAGACTTTTGGCAAGCATTTTTGATCCTACAGCACACTCCATGCTGGTGCAGTGCAGCCTGCTGGATGTCCCACAGCCTCAGTATTAAATCCACGTTTGTCAAGGATTCTTCTCATGGCCTTGCTCTGAGTTTCTCCATGTACAAAGCTGCACCCAGACTTCACCCCCCCACCCCCTGCTGCAACGGAGGCTGCTGAAGCAGTTACAGCATATCTTGCATTCAGAAAGTAAGAGGGTAAGTGTTCCTTAGTCCAAAGTTTTCGTCTGTTCTTACAGGGGAACAAAAATAACACTACTTCTAATATGGTCTCACAGCAACTCTGGGGTTAGCTGCCCATTCTCCTTTAAGAAATGGGATGAATGTGGCCTTCCCTCCTCAAGCTTCTATTTGCTGTAATTACTGTTCTAGCTCACACTTGCCTTAAGACCACCCCTGAAGAACACAGGAGTTCACACTGCACTTTGGTGTGGTGTTAAGTCTTGAATGAAACCTGCAAACTTTCCCTATGCAAGACTGGGATGTTCTTTCTCAAGAACAGTGACAAAAAGCAAGAGAGGACAAAATGACACCGAAAGAGTCTTAAAATATGACTGACACCAAGCCAGTTTGTCAGCCCCGACGCAGAGTCCAATGGCAGCACAATCGCCACACTTCTCAAGGAGATACTGGCACCTACTGGAAGACCAGTTTATATCAAGGCTGAAGGTGACTGGAAGAAAGGCAAGTATCCTTATATATGAGAAACGAGCAGATTTTGAGAAGGGATGAATTGTCTTGCTGACTGCAGAGCAGAGTTGCAGGGGAAGCCTGAGGAAGTGACCTCTGGGTGGCCCTCCAGCAAGCTTTGGCTCCTGCCCTGAAAAAACTTTGTGTGAACTCTTCCCTCTGAAAGACTGCTGCTGTTCTAAAACTGTCCTTAAAGGGGTTTTGGTCAGCAAGAGGTCCTGGCAAAATCTCAAGAGTATATGAAGTTCTTTCTAAACAAATGTAACCCGCAATCTTCCTCTGCAGCAGACCTGCCAGCATTTCAAACATGAGGATGTTATCCTGCCTCAACTTATAGTATCTGAATACGAGAGCAGGAATTGAACTACAGCTCCCCCAGTAACAAAAGTCAAAAGAGCAGCTTCAAAGAGTTTATCAACTTCTGAGTCTCAAATCATCCCACTACTCTTCAAAAAACTGAATTAGCAAATAATTTATGCAAATTAACCCTTACAAATATTAACACAGAAAGGAAAATTACTGCAGCAAGGTGCTACACAGGAGAAAAATCTGTCTTTAGAACTGGCTTCGCCCCTGTTTGGGCTCGCACAAACTGGCCACCCCTCAGCGGAAACCAGGCAGGAGGCAGGTCTGCTTGCCTGGGCTGTGGGATCTGGAGGAGCCATTGGGCCTTGGCCCCTCAACAGTAAGGTGCTGTCCCTGCCTCCCTGTGGGTGCTGTTTAGTTGAAGCGCCCCTAAATAAAGGCACATTCTGCTCTTTTGAGAAACAAGCAGCAACCTCTCACTTCACTAAACATTGCCTCGACCAGACCAGACCTGCTGCTGGACTTCTGAAGCCTGACAGGTAGACCCAGACAAGTGGGAAGAGCAGCATGGCTGCAGGTCACCTTTGCAGGCTTCCCCAGGACAGCTCTGGCCTGGGGTTGAACATCTGGAGACCCTGGGCTGCTGACACTCCTGAAGTGAGGGTTATGCTGGCTGACTTCCCTAGACAGCACTCACTGATGCCTTCACTTCAGAGCAGAGGTATGAAATGTTAACTGTAGGAAACTGTACATGCCCTAGACAGTGGGTGCCTGACAACCACGTGTTCTTCTCTGGCTGTATCCTTCTGTTGCCATGAGACAGACACTCATAGTATTTCTTGAAGTGCTCAACTTCCCAGGAGAACTGTAACACGTTCACAGCAACATAATATTTTTATTATTATAAAAGGTTTCTTCAGCAAACTGCTGACATCTCTAGGTATTAAACATGGAAACAGCAAACCAACCCATCTAACGTTGTAGGTTATTTAGGGTCTCAGCTGGTGATTCGGGTAAGTACAACTATTTTCTTTCTCCCCATCCATTCACTTCCTTGACTGTTTTCCAACCAAAGCCCAGACAAGTTACAGATCTGAAGCAGCAGCTCCCAGCCCCACTGCTCACTGTGCCAGCTCCTGTGAGAAGAGCTGACCACTGCATTACCCATACAGGGCACTCCCACAGGTATTAAATCCCAGATGCTTCTCACACATCAAGTTTTCCTACCTGGCTTTTAACAGTCTCACAAGTGAAGAGTTTAAGAGCACGCTCGCCATACAGTCATATTAAAAGCTTTGTGTTAACAAAATAAACATCTGCTCCTCCCCTGTTGTCTGCTGTTGTCAGAGGAGATGCTCACCCTCATGCAGTCACCAAGGTCCAAAAAGGAAAAAAAAAAAGTCTCAACAGACCTGCTGTGCTTCTTCAGTGATGATTCTCAGGCATTAGATGCACTTGTGCTGGAAACAATGACATAATGCAGCATGTTGTTGCCAGAGCAAGACTATACATTGGATTTGGGGGCAGAATTGAGTGGAATTTCTCTGAGTTCTATCCTCATGCAGAGGTACTCCCCGATGGCAGCCATCAGTGCAGTGCACACGATGTGCACCAGCCACCACGTCAGGGTCGAGGGAAAGTGCGAGTTATAAATCCAGCAGCCCAGGAGGTGGAAGAAGTGAACGGTGACAGTGAAATCCAGGCATTGCTTTCCTCGGCGGATGAAGTACAGCAAGCCAAGAGCACTGCAAAATAAAGACACAGCTTAATAAACAAACTGCACTGTATCTACGGAAAAGGGGATACAGCAAGAGCTATTAGCAGTTGCCAGTGCCAATTATTTAGCTGCTGTAGAACTTCTTAAAGGTTTTAGAGACAGGTTGTTTATGACCTTGCTCCCAGCTGCTGCAGCAAGACTTAAATGCTTACAGCTTTTTAATCATCTTGACAGCAGGGAAAGGAGCTTTTAGCTTAAAAATTCCTGCCTGGTGCTCTGAACAATCTCCCCCAGTGGCAAAATACATTCTTGTTTATAGATCAGCGTTTGCTGAGATCCGTCAATTCTAACTTTCAGTAAAATCTCTCACAGAAGCAAATCTCATTCCCAGCTGTGAAAATGAGGCAGTGAAGTCAAAATGAGTTATGCAGGTCTAGAAGGTCAGGAGTCAGCAGTTCCCCACTGCCCTCAGCAGAAGCGCTCCGTTAGGCACAGGGCTTCCGGGAGATAGTTTGAGAGAGGCAGCAGGTCACACTGAATTCTCTTAAAGTTTAATGTTAAGAAAGAACAAGACACAGGTAGTGCTCCAGGTAGTCGCCAACTTACCAGGTGAACGCATTGAGGACGAAAGCCATCATGGAGAGCCTCCCCGGTGGGGTTGAGAAGCCTAAAATCTACACGGGACTATTAGTAGGAAACCGCGGCACAAATCACAGCCCACAGCACGTAATCTCCTCCCGTGGCCCAGCCATTGCTCGGCACGGCCCTGCGTGGATTACGATCCATGAGAAGAGCCTGAGCAGTTAGGGCAGTCCGTGCAGGAGGTCTGTCTCTGCCTGGGGGTACCTACGGACAAGGGGGCAGCTCTGTTTCTGCGCTGAGGGGGAACCACTGAACCAGAGTGTGCGGCGTGTGCGTCTCCAACTGGGGTTACCTGTGGGGGGGGGGGGGGGGGGGATGTCTTTATACTGGGGGTACCCATACAGGGTGCCTGTCTCCATAGCGGGGGGCGACAGTTACACAGCCAGGCGCTGCCCCTGCACGGGAGGTACCACCCATTCGAAGGGAGGGGTCTGCCTCCATACCGGGGGCACTACACAGACCGCGGGTCCGTCTGGATATTGGGGGGGTGCCTGCCTCTACACCGGGGTGCTACCTGCGGCGGAGGGCCGTCTCCGGTACCGGGGAGCGGGGTTTGTCTCCCCCGGAGCAGCCCCCGAGCAAGGCCCCCCCCCCCCCAGGGGCCTGGGCCTACGGCGGCCCGGGCGGGCCCGCGCCCTCACCTCGTCGCTGAAGACCTGGTGGAGGGAGGGACGGGTCCTGCCCAGGGCGCCAAGGAGAGCGAGCCAGAGCCCGAGCGAGCTGTAGTAGGCGGCCTGCAGCAGCACCATCTGCGCCACAATCAGCGCCGGGTCCCACACGTAGCTGCGGAACTGCGCCGCCATCGCCCCCCCTCCCCATCCCGCCACCGCGCGCCGGAAGTGGCCGGCCGCCGCCGCGCCGCAGCGCCCCCTAGCGCGGCGGAGGGCTCGACGCTGCCTCCCGGCACGGCTGGGTTGACCCGCTGACCCCGACCCTCCCGGTCGCCCTCTGTCGCGACATGGCAGGCGGCGGGCTAGGCCCCGCGGCCGGGGGTCGCCGAGGCGGGGGGTGCCACCGCCTCCCGCCCCCGCCGCGAAGCAGGTAAGGCCCGGGTCGGCCCCGGGAGGCGGAGCGGCCCTGCCCCGCGCGCTCGGGCCCTGGAGCACAGGCCGGGCCCGGGGCTGGGGAGGGGTCTGGAGAACCGGTCCTGTGGGGAGCGGCTGAGGGAGCTGGGGCTGTTCCGTCTGGAGAAGGGGAGGCTGAGGGGGGACCTTATCGCTCTCTACAGCTCCCTGACAGGAGGGTGTAGTGAGGGGGGGGGTTGGTCTCTTCTCCCAGGTAACCAGCGACAGGACGAGAGGCAGTGGCCTCAAGTTGTGTCAGGGAAGGCTCAGATTGGATATTGGGAAAGGTTTCTTTACTGAAAGAGTGGTCAGGCATTGGAACAGGGTGGAGTCCCCATCCCTGGAGGTGTTCAAAAATTGTGTGGATGTGGCACTTGCGGACATGGTTTAGCAGGCACGGTGGTGATGGGGTGATGGTTGGACTTGGTGATCTTGGAGGTCTTTTCCAACCTTAATGATTGTATGATTCTGTTTCAGCAGATTCCCCCGTTTGGCTGAGCAGCCCTTGCCAAAGAGGCACAGCTACCGAACATGGGGCAGATTGTTGTCCTGGGATATTTACTTTCATCTCTAGGCTGATTCCCCGGGGCGCCGGGGCTGTGGTCACTGCCCAGAGGTACACATTTAGCTCTGGGCCGTAGGGCACCGAGGTGTTGTTACGAGTCCTGGCATGCCCTGGCAGCACCTTGCCGTTACAGGGCAGGTCATGCATAGGGCTGGGCTGCTTTGGGGAGGTTTCTTCCCAGCGTGTGGTGGTTTCTTCTTTTTGTGCCTCATGAAATGGCCAGGTGCCAGAGCCCCTACTGCTCAGCTGTGTCCCCTGTGTTGTCTGCTCTTGGCTGCCGGAGCTCATTTAGTGGCCTCAATAAGCTGTCCTGCTTGCTTGGCTTTGGATGTGAGAACTGTCACTAACTGAATACTGAAATCTGCAAGGCTGCGTGGGACGATGGAGTGTTTTGGGATAAGTCCTCCGCTGGAAAAAGGAGAGGAGGCACCCCCAGCTGCTGCGGTGGACGGGGGAGTTGCCACAGAGCTCTTGTCACCTAGAAAAGAGAGGAGGAGGACGGAAGGGGAACCCAGCTTTTATGGGAGGTGGTGGACTCACATCAGTCATGGGTGTGGAATATTTCTGGCTATGGGAAGTCAGATTATGATCTCTGACATTCTCTCGTGACGTTTTTTCCATGTCCCCATATGGGAAGTTCCCTGTTCAGCTTTGCTGTGTGTTTTCCCTTCCTCGTTCTGTGGACGTCACTGCGCTGAGGCGGGTTTGACACATTTTCCTCCCTGTCCCCGGACCTGCCGCTCCTAGAAAGGATTGTGCAAGGCAGAGGCGGTGGAGGTGGGCCAGAGCTGCCGAGCTCCGACTTGGGCCTTCAGAGAATTTATCTCTGCAGAAGCTTACCAGCCTTAACCAGTGCAGAAATGAACATGGGGAAATCCCAGCCCTAGTAGGGCTGTCTGCTGCCAGCACATTGCTGAGCAAAAATTGCAAGACTCAACACTTCCTCTGTTAACTCTTGGTAGAAATTGGTTTCCTTTCTTGAAATCTGGCGTGCTTGGCTCTCTGAGACATGCAAGCCACTGCTTAGATATTAATTTTCACTTCCCTCTTTCATTTTCGAGCTTTATAGGACTGATTTTCCTTTGCCAGCAAAAATTTTGGTTGTTTAGTCATAGCCAACTAAAATTCCAAGCTAGTGTAAGGACTAGGTAGGACTGTTGGTATAATTGCTGGCTGTCTTTTCACGGCCAACGTCATCAGCATCAATATTTCTGATGTATCCAGTAGTCCCTGGGATCACAAGATACGAGCTGGTGTTCTGGGAGGCGCTGACTTCCATCCCTTCCAAATTTGAGAGTCCTCCCTGCTTGGTTGTTGCCCCGTAGTTGAAGGCATTGGCACTGCAGCGGTCACATCAGAGGTGTGATTTGAGGCTCCCTCTTGCCTTGGGCGGGCAGCGTGCCAGTACGGACACACTGGAGAGCTGTGGCACAGAGACATTTGTGCTGTGAGTCAGCTACGGCCTGGTTCGTGGGTTCATTTCCTGGCTGCCTTCACGATGGCGTTTCACATGGTCACGTCTGCTCAGCTGTGCTCTTGAATTCGGCTCCCCCTCCTCTCCAGGCTGCTCTAGCGAAGGGGCCAGGTCCTTCTCCTGGAGGAGAGGGTGTTCTCCCCACGGGGAGCCTCGCCCCACACCCCTGCTCGTGGGAAGAGTTTGAAGTGAACCTGGGGAGCAGATGTTTCGGGGGAAATACGTGGCATTTTCAACTTTGCCTTTTCTTCCTGTTTAGTTCCTACGAAAGTCAGAGACAGCTGTGGAGGAAAGATGTGCAAAGGGGAAAAGGATGTTGAAACACAGAGATTACGCTTTCTAGGGTGCCATAGTAGGTGCTGCTTGCCTGGCTTCTGGTTAGAATGTCCTTCTTTAACCAGCTGACTGTTTTGTGCGTGACACCTCTGTGTCATGAAGAGCAGCAGGTGGAAGAAGAAGTGACGGTATGCCCAGGACATAGCAGATGCCCTGAGAATGTACCCAGATCACATGTAACTGTCGCGGTCACTTCTTTATCAGAGGCTTGGAAAAAGAACGCCCTCTTTAGCGAGGGATTCTTTCCGTAAGAAATGGCTGTGTAGAATGGTATTGTTTTTCCTACTCAGGAATCACTGCCTAAACCAGGAAGCTGTTTGTTTGTTTGGGTGAGCCATATTTTACCAGCTGGTGTACAGAGGGCAGTGCTATCTGAGCGGACCTTTGCTAGGGTTTGTTTCCCTCTTGTCAGGCAGGTAGGATTTGTGCTAAGGTGACCTTTTCTAAAGGGACGGTAAAGATGCTAAGATAATGCCAAGTTATTCTGGAAATGTACTAAGTAGCTCAAAATGAGAGTTTTCAGGCACTTCTCTCCCTCTACTCACGCAGTGTGCAGGTGTGTTTCTCCACAGAGCTCAGTATGCTGAATGGACTTTGGGACTTGAGATTTTTTTAAAACTCTGCTTAAGGTTTCTTAGTGCTTAGTTGCTCGTTTTAAAATCTGCCTGCAGGGACTGTGCTGTGCTTGGCTGAAGAGTCCGTTTTCCTGGCCAGTGCAGTTAGCGTTTGTGATCTCGAGCTGTCTAGAAGGGCTCTGCTGGTGGCCTTCTCAAGATTAGCTAGACATTTCTTTGTGTCATGTAAAAATGTGATTTTCCTCACCCTTCAAGTGCATTGTATTTGTACGCTCCATTCCACTTGCATCGTGTTTGTGCCGTGTATTAGGAACTGGCAGGCGTTTATTTTTATTTTCAATGCAAGAGTTAGGTAACTGTTCACTGGTGAGCACTGGGTTGGGAACAATGGTGGCCAGCCCATGTTGTTTCTCTGCCAACTGTGATTTTTCAATGGAGAAGGGAACTGACACACCTTGAATGTGAGAATTCATTGCCCAGAACAAATGTGTGGCTCAGCGTGTGTTTTATTTTTCTTCTGCTTCTCTCACTTGTAGTGAGGTTTCAGGAAAGTACATTTCAGTTGCGCATTTTTTCTCTCTGGGCCCATTTGTCCTGGCGCTCTCGGTGGATGTGATATACCCACAATTTTTCTGCATTGTTCCAGAGTGAGGAGAATATCAGCATTTTGAGAGGGGGCATTTCAAGGACAAAATGAAGCAGGCTATTTTATGTCATGGGTTTACAGAACCGTATTATGATTTTTGTGGCTACATTTCCTCTCCTGTGAATTCCCTTGAGATACAGTCGCAGAAGGTTAGTGTGTGGGTGAGGGAGGTGGATCTACACAATCCCTTTGAAAGTATCATTAGTAAAGTTAAGTAAATTTGTTCTCAAGGTTGGAATATACCTTAGGGTCGAGTTTATTTTTCTCTTCTGTTTCCTGAAGCCCAAGTTTTCTATCAGTTTGCTTGAAGGATTGTGTGTGCAGGTGTGACTTTGATGGACAATGTGCATGGTCCCTGGGCCAGGTAGGCAGACTGGCTCCTCTCCACTCTATCAAAGCAGAACTTCCCCAGGAGGGAAAATGGTGTCCTGTGCCATGCAAGGGGACTTTTTGATGGAGGGGAGGTGCTGAGGGGTATGACAGCCAGGAGGAGTACGGTGTAGTGTGCTTGTTTCAAGAGGAAGTCAACAGGCAAGTTCACACTGTTTGTAGCCACAATACAGACAGCTGGTTTTGAAAGCGCCTTTGTGGTGGCTGCTTTACCTGGAAAGAGGTGTAGGGGTGTCGTGGCCACAGAAATACAGCTGCTGTTTAGAGGGTTAGGGAGGAGTGGGGTGCTTATGGCCACCTTGCGCTGCTGAGGGTGTCTCCTGGCTGGCAGATGTTGTCCTGGTATGGACCTGTCTTTGCACATTCGACCCAGCCCACGTGCTCTTGTTCTGCTCCATCTTCTGCTGCCCGTCTCTGCTGGGTGTCCACTGGAGCTGGGCTCCCCAGCTGCACCAGGAGTGGCTTTCATCAGCCTCTCTGTGTGATGAAGCGAGGGTGGTGAGGAAGGGTAGTAACCCAGCCCGCAGTGCAGAGCCCTCCGTTGCGTCCTTGGTGGCCTTGGATGCTGAGGTGAACTAGAGGGTTGGTGATACATCTCTGTCTTGAGCACAGAGGGTCATGTGCTACTGGAAACTCCACTACAGCCTCTTCCAGGCTGGTTCCTGCCCTTGCCTGGATGTATGCTGTCTTCAGGTCTTATTTTATTTTTTTAAACTGGGAGCAGAGCTCCATGTCACTTCATATTATGCCAGCTGGCTCCACAGCCAGTTCAGCACGGTGCTGCCAGGAGATTCTCTTGCCAGCAGTCATGTAGGCACAATCCTAACAAACGTTGAAGAGACCTCTTGACATCAGCTCGCACCCTCTGTACCTATTTATTCCCAAAGGAACAGGCAGTAGGGAAGGCTGCTTCACCCTAAGGATCTTTTTGGTTTGAGGGTTAGCATGTTAAGGTGGGGCAAGGAGAAGGCTACAAGGTCTCTCGGGATAGCTTTGTACTGCTGGAATGGGCTGAGAACCAGATCTGGGAGAGTCTCCATCCATACCTGGCAGGTGGGATCATGGCACAGATGCTTTGTAGTCTGTGCATTGCTTCTTTGTTAAGAAAATATTTTATTCTCTACACACTAGAGCCCAAGTGCAAACAGACGTGACTGCAGTATGAACAAGGGACCAATGCAGAGGGCATACCAGTGTAGTAATTCAGGTGCATCTCGGGTTGTTAAGGGGCAGAAACGGATGCTTTCAAGCAAATTCTCATGATCACGCAAAGTTACTAATGAGAGAAGAAAAACTGAAATAGTTAGACTGTACTGTTGGGTTTTTTCCCTTCTCTATCTGTGTGGGTTTTTTGCACTTGCCACTTAACAGAGAAAACAGACGGAGCAGTTTCGTTTTCCATCTGCAGCAAGAACCCTGTGATGTAACAGCCCGTCTGATAACCGCAGCGATGACACGCTGCCAGTCGCAGAGGCATTCTTGGGTTTCTGTAAATGTGAGACTGTCACTTGTGGAACGCTGCGAAAGCGAATACCGCGTGCCTGCTTTCCCCTCCCCCTTTCCTTTTCCCCCCTCTCCTTTTCCTTTTCCCCCTCCCCTTTTCCTTTTCCCCCCTCCCCCTTTCCTTTTCCCCCTCCCCCTTTCCTTTTCCCCCCTCCCCTTTTCCTTTTCCCCCCTCCCCTTTCCTTTTCCCCCTCCCCCTTTCCTTTTCTCTCCTTCTCCTTTCCCCCCCTCCTTCTCCTTTCCCCCCCTCCTTCTCCTTCCCCCCCTTTCCTTCTCCTTCCCCCCCTTTCCTTCTCCTTCCCCCCCTTTCCTTCTCCTTCCCCCCCTCCTTCTCCTTCCCCCCCTCCTTCTCCTTCCCCCCCTTCTCCTTCTCCTTCCCCCCCTTTCCTTCTCCTTCCCTTCTCCTTCCCTTCTCCTTCCCCCTCCTTTCCCCCTTTTCATCCCCCTGTGTTTCTTTCCCTCCCCTTCCTTTTCATTTTTCCTTCCCCCCTTTCCTTTTCTTTCTCTCTCCTTTCCCTTTCCTTTTCCCTCCTTTCCCTTCCCCCTTTCCTTTTCCCTTCCCCCTCCTTCTCCTTTCCCTCTTTTTGCTCCCCCCACTTCTTTTCCGTCCTTTCCTTTTCCCTTCCCCCCTTTCTTTTTCCTTCCTTTCCTTTTCCTTTCCCCCTTTTCGTCCCCCCCTGTTTCTTTCCCTCCCTTTCCTTTTCCGTCCCCCCTTGCTTTTCCTTTTCCCTCCTTTCTTTTTCCTTCCCCCTCCTTTCCTTCTCCTTTCCCCCTTTTCGTCCCCCCCCGTTTCTTTCCCTCCCTTTTCCTTTCCTTTTCTCTTCCCCGCTCCCGGTGCCGCCCGGGGGTGCCGATGCGGGGCGGCCCGCAGCCCCCGCCCGGCGCCGCCGCGGGCATTCCCGGCGAGGCGGGCGCAGCCTTGCTCCGCCCCCGCGGGGCCGAGCCCTGGCTATAAGGGCTGCGGGGCGGCGGGGGCCGGCCAGAGCCCGCTCGGACCCGCACCGCCCTGGCCATGCCGCTGCTCCGCGCCCCGCCGGTGCTCCGCGCCGCGCTGTTGCTCGGCCTCCTCCTGCGAGCCGCCGCCGAGTCGGTGAGTCCCGGGGGGCGATGGGTGTCGGGCCGGTCGCAGCCCTGCCTCCGGTCCCTGCCCCCGGCCCGGCTGTGCGCAGCAGAGCTCCGTCCCGCTCCCTCCCCGGCGGCTGGGTCCCCTTCTCCCCCCCGCGCACGGGTGAGCCCCGTCTCGCGTTTCTGTAATCAAGCCCGGCGCAATTAGAGCGGTGCGGGGTGCGTGGGTACGCGACGGAGATGAGCTGCTGCTCCCCGTGATGGCTCTGGTCTCCAGCTGCTGGCCGTGGGCTGGAGTCCATTAATCCCGTTTTTAATGCCAATGTCTGGTGGGTTGGCCCCGTGCGGCACGTTCCAGCGCCTGGCTGGGCTTGTCAGCCCGACCTGAGCTTGGCTGTGCCGGTTCCTGGTGGCTTTCTACCTGTACCAAACCTTCCTCGCTCCCGCGTGGGAGTGAGAAACGAGGTGTTAGCATGGAGGGTTTAGGAGTCTCTGAAATTTATAGTGATCTGAAGCAGTTTGGGTGCTTCACGCTGGGCGCACGTGGGATCTTTGTGGTGAAGCAGAGATTTTTGGGATTCTGCTTTCCCCGCTGGTTGTTTGTTTTTGTGTGTTTGTGTGTGTGTGTCCGACATGCTGATAGTGCAGTCGGGGCAGATTCCTCTGCTAGCCTGAAAGAGCTGCTGAGATTAAGGTGACTGCAGGAGATCAGGGCTTCCCAAAACTAGGTTTAATCCGCTGCATTGCTTCCTTCTGGACTGAAGGCTGGGTGGGCAGATCGGAACTGCGAAGGCTCTGCTGCTTGGGTGCTTGCTAGTAAGGACATGGGGTTGGGGGGTTGCTAGCTGTAGAGTAGGAAGCTCCCCCGGAGAGCAGCTGTGGTAGTTGTCAGCTACTCTCTGCTAAAACCACACAGCCCAAATCTGCTTTAATCTGGTGTCTTTATCCCTGCTGTTACGCACATGGATCACTCAGTTGAGAACTGGCCCAAACTAGTAGGGCAAACCTTTGGGGCAGGCAGCATCTGCAAGTTGCGTTGACCATGTTTGGTATGAAATGCAACTTGATGTCCCTGGGGAATGGAGTGGTCTGTGAGCATCGGATTTCTGCAAAGACAACAAGTTTTGCACAGATGTATTCTGTAAATCCTTATATGTGACTTGCCCGGGGTATTTGTCTGTATCTTTTAAGCTACCTAAGATGGGGTGTATGCTCGAGAAGTAACACTGCCCTACTATAAAGCCTTATCCAAACAAACTGTTTGGGTTACAGGCTGCTGGGGAGGAGACGAGCATGACACGCTGTTTGGGAGAGTTCTGCTGGCGCTCCTCCCATATTATTATTATTTTTTTTTTAACTACACTGCCAAAACGTGCAGGGCTGCACAGCATGTGGCTCTTAGTTTTTCTGTGCGGGCAGGGTGAAGACAGGTAGCTGTTTCTTAACAAGGCAGGGATTGTATTTCTTGGGCTTATGTAAGAGCGTGGCTTTTGAGAGTGATTCGGTGCTTGAGTATTTCCCCAAGCCTGTACAAACACAAATGCCTTGGCTCCTTTCCCCTTGCGTGGCTTTCTGGTGTAGTTGGGATTTCTCCACTTGAAGCAATTGTGGATGTGTCAGAGGGTGGGGAATGTTACTGAAGTGCCGGAGTGTGACGCGGGTGCCTGGGCTGTGGGTGGGTTGTGTTCCAGCAGCGTGGTGTGAGAACATCGCCATGTCCCCATGGGGCAGTGGGAGGTCAGAGCCGAAGGCTGATGGCTCGTGGTGGTTCCCAGCCCTCTCTGGTCCAGTGCTTTAGAAAGCACAGGTGGTGTGGGGCAGGGTGCTCCCCTCCGCTCGTGCTGTGCGAGGATGGGGTTCCTGGGAAGGACGCTTTAGGAGCCTGCAGCTGGGGATGGGCGGAAAGCCACCGGTGCAGCCAAGGCGTGGGATCGGTGGGGCGGACGAAGGACTTGAGGTCTGCCTTGCTCAGGCAGAGAAGCATCGTCGGGCTCTCCTGTTGGGCTCTCCCTGCTCTTTTAGCATCTAAAAGTGCCCCTAGCAGCACAGAGGGGAAGCAGGGGGTGTTCCCCTGCAGCCGAGGAGCTGGCTGCTCCTGTGTTGGAGCTGCAAGAGGGCTCCGAGCGCCCGTAGCAGTGCTAATGGGCTGCAAGCTTGTTGCAGCTGTCCTACTTTTCTGCCTTGAAGTAAGCAGAAAAAGCCTCTGTGCAGCACCACGTTGTGTGTGTGTGTCCCCAGCAGTGTGGGCAAGCAGAAATCCAACCCAGAAGCTGCCGGCAGAGGATTGCTGGGGGAGAGGGGGGAGGCTTTGTGCTGTTTGTGGGCTCTGTTTGCTGGTTTAAAGCAATCATGCTCGGAGGCCTCCTGATTGGCAAAGCTGGTGTCTTGTTGATGATAGCTGTGTTTGGAAAGTAGCGCAGCATTATTAATGTTAAAACCGGTTTGGCTTGTCCTGCTGCCATTGATCCCCGAGGCCTGTTCTTTCTGCTCTTTGCCCAGTTTCTCATCTGTCCCTCCCAATCAAATCAAGACATTGCTATCTGCACGTTTCACTTTATTTTACCTTCTGACTTGGCAGACTCACGGGGCAGCTGAACGTGTCGAGCATGGCTTTGCTTCAGCTGCCCTAAAACACAGAGCAGCAAAATGATGATGTTTTAAGACAATGTTCCTTAGTCCTGAGAGAAGGAGCCCATGATTTCTGGTAGCTGAACCTTGAGCTGGCTGTTGGGATGAAACGCAGAGTCCCTCTGCAGCCCAGCACCTTGTCCGTACTAGATGTGGAAATACCCACGCGGGTGGGAGCAGTCACCCCCGCGGTGCCTGGGGCACAGTCAGGGAAACGGTGCTGCTGCCCAGTTCTCTGCTGTCCTAAGTGCCTGCCAGCTCCCATGCTGGAGAGCACTTTCTTGTGGTTCAGAGTTCTCCAAACACCTTACGCAAGAGGCAGATCGGGGCTGAACTTGGTACTTTTCGGAGTCACGATACCAGAGACTCATTCACTCTAGGATGTTAAGGCTGTTCGCCAACACGATTGCTCTCTTTCCTGCCCCTCCTGTTGTTGTCTCCCAAGGCCTTGGCACTTCGAGGTCCTGCAAAAGCCTGTATCCAGTCCAACAATGAAAATGTTTTTTCCTACGTGTCTTCCCCTCTCCCCTCCAAGCCTCTATTAATGGCTTTACTATTGCCTGGCTGTCTGAATGCGTGGGGTGGGGAGGCCATTTGCTGCTCTCAAATGCCTGAAGTGGAGCCTAACGTGACCTTGCCATGGTTTTCCTGTGGTGGCTTATTGCCTGCTTTGGGACACTTGCACTGAAGTCTGGATGCCGAGCAGCCAGCCAGGTTCCCTCCTCTCCATCGACACTCAAAGTGAAGTTAGCAGCTTCCATGTTGTGGTGGAAGCAGGACACAACTCTTGCAGCTGCTTTTCCCTTCCCTCCAGCTCCTGGTGCTGGTAGATGCTTTGTTAAAAACGTGCTGGCTGCATGAATCCACTTGGCTGGCTGTAAGTTAACACCAGGTTGTGTTGCACTGGGGTGTGTTAAGTTGTTCTCCCTCCAATGGATGGGTTGATGAGCTTTGTCTTTAAAACCAAGGTGGTTTTTTTTTTTTTAATTTGGCAATATTGACTGTACCAAGAAGGGAGGCATGCTGCTGTGGTTCTGCAGTCTGCAACGTAGATGACTTCAGTTGACTTGTAAGATTACTTGATTAAGTTATTGTGGCTCGCTGACCCCACAGAACTCCCCAGCTATCACTTTGGCTATACAAAATGGAGCGACCATCCTTCAAAACACTTCCTTGCTCTGGAGTTAACATTTGTCCTCTTCAGCCTGCTCTTAGATCCTTGCAGCTGCCTTCTCGCCCTCCGCTCGGTGCAGCTCGTTCCTTTATGCCCGGTGAGAACAGCAGGGCAGTGCTCCTTTTGCAGCCCCTGAACTAGCCACCAGTGTAGCTGAAGCACGACAAACCCCGCACACCCCGACCTCCGGGCTGCTGCTGCCGAGCATGTGTGGCTGTTTGTTTGAGACCTGGTGGAATGCGAACGCTGCGGATTAAGGATTCAGATGATTTGCACTAGAATGAGACTCTTGTGATGAGACCGGGCTTGGTGGCTCTGAATAGACAGGACACCGTAGTTAAAGAGTTTAACTTGTAATAAGCTACTGCTCCAAGGGGCTATAAAAGATCCGACGTTTATGAGCTGTTAGGGCTGCACTTCTAGGTTAGTTCAGATGACTTTTTTTTTCTTTTTTTTCTTTTTTTTTGTCTTTAAGCGTGTGCCTGACTGGTTGTCCAGTAAATGCTGCTGCCTCTGACCAGCTCTGCCGTGTGTCGCAGCAGTCACTCACGCTCTGACTCAGGGTTTCTGGCACTTGCCCGGCCTCGCAGCTCCCGGACACTGCTGTCACCCTCTGAGTAACGGCCCTGGCCCCCTCCCCAAAGCAGTGACTCAGACTTCTGAGGCTCTGCAGCACAGAGGTGGATCTCTTCTCACCGGGGTGGGGAAGAAAAGGGGTGACAAGCAAAAGTAGTACTGCTTGGCAGACGGTCTGTGCTACCCTCGACACCGAGTGCCTTCACTGCTGCCTCTTGTCTAATCCACCGTGGGTTGTGGCTATGGTGGGCAAAAAGCTGTGGGGCTCTGACGTATGGCTGCTGCCAGTAGCTGAGTTGGTGTCGGCAAAGGTAGATGAGAAAACAGCCTTGTCTTGAGCAGCCCCTAACTTGCTCTGGCAGCTCCGTAGTTGTGTTTTCAGACAGATACAGCTGGAAATGAGAGTTCCATGGGGGAGAGAGGAAAGCAGCAGTGTTATCTGAAATGACTGAAAGTGTTCAAAGCAAGCTGAAGGAGCGGAAAGTCTCAAAAGAGGGGGTTAAACACCGAATCCTGAATCTGGAGAAAATGTCAGCGTAGGAGGGGAAAACACGCAAGATGTAGCTGCGTCCCGCTCAATTTCTGAAGGCTGGCTGACTTCAAAAATACCCTTCTTGTGAAAGTCTTGGTTGTGTTGCAAATATGCACTCGTCAGTTTTATTCTTAAATCCTTTGAGGCTGAGACTCTGCTTATAAAATGCCAAGAGGCAGCTGTTAGACAAATAATTGGGATAACTTAAAAATCAAAGCAGTTAATTAAAATCTCAGAGAGACAGTCCTTGGGGCGGGAAGGAGACTGAGAGACCCGTAGCACAGTTACCCAAGCAGCTAATGTCATGTCAAGCAAAACCAAAGTTTCTTCTTGCTGAAACAAATTGCGTTCTGTCAGGGAAAGCAAAGCCTGCCGTGGGAAGGGTTTCTGTTTTCTGACGTTGCTCTGCCTTAGCTGCTGAAGGGGGAAAGGTGTCTCTGCCGCAGTTCAACTCGAACTGCACTGCTGTCTGCTGTATGGCTTGAATACAAAGCGCTGTGACCTTGCCGTGCTTACCTTGCTGCGAGGATCACTCTGCCTCCTGCCCTGTAGCTGCTGTTACAGTCAAACTGTAGCAATAAAAAGAAATGTTAACATGCATTAATGACTGAAAGTGCCTGCCTTGGACTGGTGCCGAAATGGTCTGCATGGCACAGTAGCCAGAAGTCTGGGTGCTTAAGGTGAGGTGGCTGAGGGGAGCGTGGCTGGAAGGAGGGTGCCTGGCGTGGTGGGGTGCTGCCGTGCTGGCCTGGAGAGGAGTGGGGTAGCTGGAGGGACGGATCCTGGCCAGCGTGGTGCTACGAGGGTGGCAGAAACTGCTTTTGTGGGTTAGTGTCCCTCTTGAAAAACAGAGAAACTTCTGCTCTTCCCCCAAGTGGAAATACAGTCCTGACTGATGTCAGAAGCTTTTGGTTGGAAGCCTCTGTTCCCCAGCAAGATAAATATTTATTGCAAATCCACAGCGTGCAGCGGGGCTGACTCTGGAGCCAGGATCTTGCAGGAGACTGTTTGTGTGCGGGCTGTTCTTGGCGCTAATTCTAAATTTCCCGAGGCTGAGTATGAGGAGCTGGTCCTGCGCGTTGGTTGCTAAACAACTTGCTAGTCCAGCCGAGCGCAGGCTTTGCAGAGCCAGCAAAGGAGTGACCAAAACAAGAACTGGGTCCCTTTGCTCCTGGCTGTGACAGTGTGGGAGCAGAGATGTGGTCAGGGAGGACTGGAAAACTGCTGCCAGCTCCTCACCCCCTGCTCGCAGAGGGGAGGAAGCCTGGCTGGGTGTCCAGAGCTCGCCAAGAGAAGAAAATGCTCCTGGGAGTGACAGGTTTCCCCAAGTACAGCTGCATTGTCCCCAGTAGTACACGCTGTGTCTGCTGCTTTCTGGGCCCATGCCAAGGCAACCTCTGCACAAGTCAGGAATGTCCCTATTAAAAAACGATCAAAAAAACCTCCCATGCACTGAAAACGCAGCCTTTGCTGCTGTAGCTAACTAGGAAAATCCCTGCTGTTGAAATGGTTGTTTGTACAAATGCTTACACGGGTATAGCCTGATAGCGGAGGGATATGGCTCTGTCTCAAGTGCTTTTCTGCTGATAACTTCCTTTGCTACAGTTTTTTGCTGGTAGCTTTGCCAACAGAGCAAAACTTTAAATAGCGTAACTGTGCTGGAGGAGCTCAACTGCCTGGGCTAAGCCTAAATCTTTGGGCTACTACTTCTGATTAGATTAAAATGGATTGTGGGAGGGGAAGCATTTGTAGGGCGCAGCATTGGGAATCTTGACTGTGCAAGCAAGCTGAGATTAGCTGCGTGGTGAGCCAGCTAGCAAAGGCACCCTTTGAAGTTGGGTGTCTGCCTGGCTAAATTTTGCAAACACTCTGGCACGAGGGAGCATAAAGATCCCAAAAATGCACGTTGCATGTTTCTTGCCAAGTGGAAATTCCACTTGTGTGCGTGTCCAGGGAAGTATTGGGGTGTACCTGTATTCTAGGAAAGGGCAGTGAGGGCAAGCCTCTCCCCAGCATGAGGGGGAAATACGATATATAAAGTATCCCAAGCCTGAAGTATCCCCATGAGAAATCATCCTTGATGGAAAAGCTGCTTTGCTGGGGCCTGCATGTCTTTTTTTTTTTCTTCCACAGACAAAGATGCAATAGGAGCCTTCTGGTATAGAGTAGGGCAGCTCAGAGTGCGTCATGAGCCAGAAAAAACTGAATTCCTTTTTTAAACTTGAATAAATTTCTCCAGCTTCTGAACTGAGCCCTGGGCAGTGAAGTGTGTGAAATGCCTGTGATCAGGTTTGTGGATACCATAAAAAATATAATCTCTTTATGAACTAGGTGTGTGTCACTGCCCATGACCCAGAGAATCTTTCAGGTACACGAAACGTCTCTGCCACAGTTGTTTTCCTCCTGAGTCACATGAGAGCTCTGGCTCTCCCCTCCTGCAGTTTTCCTCTGAACCTTATCTTTATTTGCTTTAGGGCAAGTGATTGACACACAGCCATCTGCAACTGCCTGCTGAGCTTTATCTCCTCTAGCTGGAGGGGGGAAGCAGTCATCTTCCCGCTCGGGCTCTGTAGGTCTCTGGAGCCGGGCACTGAGTATTTAGAGCAGCTATTTTGCCACCATTGCAGTAAACAGATCCCAACATGAGGCTGTCTGGCGAAGGACTCGATCTTTATGGCCTTGCTCTTGGTTGATAATCAGGCAAGAGCAGTTAAACAAGAATTCATTTCTTTGTAATCTTCTCTGTCCTCCTCCTGCTTGCTTCTACAGCGCAGTCCGAGAGGCACGCATGCATGGTGTGGTCTGAAGAGAGCAGGCTGTGCGTAAGCAAGCGCACACGAGTTAAAAGGTAATGGAGGTTTGACTTTGTAAGTGCAGGGAAGCCTATTTTAAGACAGCAGAGCCCGGGAGGATTCATCCCTGCTTCAGAGGAGGCACCCGTGGCAGCGAGCCGCTCTCCAGAGCCCGGGATTACAGAGTAATTGTCACGGGGATTATGGCTCCGCTGCCGCACGAGCCCCCAGGAGAGCCGCTTGCGGCCACGCGGCTTAGAGAATCACAGGGGGAGTGGGGGCAGGCGGGGAGCGACCCCGGCTGCGGCGGTGTCGGTGCTGGACCACGTTACGGCGCCTGCCCCACGTAGCGCGTGGGCTGCCGAGTCTGAGCACGCAGGGCTGGTGTGTGGCTGCAGGGAGGTGGATACCTGGTTGGACGGGGCTGGGGGATGCTTCGCTGAAGTCACCTTGAACGAGTGATTCTTTTACCAGCTGAACAGTTTGCCTGCGTGTTGTTCTTGCTCTGCCATATTAAGCAAGACACTACTCCTTGCCTGCATTACTGAGCACTATTCAAAAAATAGAAATATTTTTTCTCTTGTTGGTAAGAGGCACAAAGAGATAGCATGCAGTAACTGCTCTGGGGTACTGGAGATGCAGTGCTATCCCCAGCTGCCAGCCAGGAGCTGCCTGCAAGCCCAGGTCTGTGCTTCTGTCTCTGATTTTCCCCTTAGTCCTCAGATGTGTTACGGATTTACCTTTGCAGCTCCCTGTGGTGGGAGTGCACCCTGATGGTGGCTGTCAGAGAGGAGATGGGCAAGGCTGGCTTTGCCCAAAGCCGCTGCACCTGTGGTCCTGCTCTAGGACTGCATGAGAAGTGTGGAGCAAAGGCATAGTAGTATTTAACCATGTCTGGAAGCCTCGGGGTGAGCCTGTCATGCAGCTAAATATGCACATGTGCCTGGGTGGGAGCTGTTTGTCCTCTGTCCCTTGGCTCGGAGACCCACGCAGGCCACGTGTGCTGTGAATTATGTGGGACAGACTGACCAGGAACAAGAGGTAAAATGGTGCCCTCCAAGCGTAGGCACGAGGAGTTGGTACAAGCGGATTTTTTTTTTTTACCGTGGATGATGTGTGGAGGGAGTTAGGTGTGACCTAGACTGAAATATTGATACTTGTTTTGATCTCAAGACAAAAGTAACTTTTGTATCTTTTTTTAATTGTTTTTTTCCCTACACAGAGCTGGAGCATGGAGGGAGAGGAGGGAGTAAAGGGTGTTTTAGGGGGAAATACAGACCCTTCCCTTACGAGTCTGGCAGGAGCTGCCTCTACCGGAAGCTCATATCGCTTCTAATAACTTTGTTTTAATGCTTGTTAAGATGGGAAGATAGAGCTGTCTTTGCCTGTTGCCTCGCTGCGGGCCTCCCTCGCTTGGCGGCCAGCTCCCTTTGGCTGGCTCGCACGGGCCTGAGCCTCTCCGTTTGCAGCGCTCCCGCTCTCGGGGGGCTGGCGCGCTGCGAGGGGGTGAGCTCAGCTCCGAACCCCTGCTCCTTTGCACACTTTGCAAAGCCTTCCTGGTTTGTGTGCTCCTGCAAGAGCTCGGTGGAAGTGGACTGTGTGGAGATCCCCTCTCTTGGGCTTGGTGGTTTACAGAGTTTTGCATCCTTGTGCTGGAAAGGCCCTGCTGTACTCAGTGCTCTTTGGTTCGTAGTGTGGGACAGCACGAGGACCAGGGTGGTGGCTTTGCAAGAATGATCTCTTAATAACCAGCCTCCGAGGCTGGGCTGTGCGGGCAGCTGCTCATGTCGTCCAGGAGCCCTTTCTGGCTAAGATGGTGTAGGTGTGCATTGTGGTGGTGTGAGGTGACATCTATCCATGACTGCACAGGTTTGGGAGAGATAATTTGTGTAACCCTGCTCGCTGAAGTGAAATGAGGTGGTCTGTACAACTGTCCCCCGGTACAGAGCACCTGAGAAAAGCCCCAGGAGTGGCTCAAATTTATCTGTCCCCGCGGGCTGCAAAGAGTTAACAGGTCTGCCCCACTGCCACCTCCCAGGCTGGCCCAACTCCATGTGCTTTTGTCTAGGAAAGATTGACTTTCACCTTGCTCCTGTTTACTCCTAGACTTGTGTACACACAGTGCTGGGGAGGGAGATGCAGGAGCCAGCGCTGGGTCTCCACGCCAATGTTATAAACTTGATAAAGAGCTCCCTGCGCTTGGATGCCCGGGTCTCTGCAGGCCTGACCCCCTCTGCAGCTTGCTGGCAGTGACTCTTCAAAGAAGCTTTTGATGAACGCTGGTGTGTTTGATCAGAGACGAGGGCCAGCTGTAAAAGCCCGTTCCGTGTCTGAAAAACTATGTCTCTGCCCCAAAACATAATTTGGGGTTTTTTTTGAAAGGGCTTGCAAAGGCTGTGGTGAGGACATGTGGGCTGGGGCAGGCAAGCTGCCTGGGTTTGTTATTTCCCAGAATGAGCCAGCAGCTGGGGAAATTCACGCATTGGACTGAAACTTTGCTTACTGCCCCAATAAATAGCTTTGAGAAGTGTCTAGTGGTATGCTGGGGCTGTAAGTGAAGGCCCCAGGAGCACAAAATGGGGTGGGGTGGGGTGGGCTAGGGATGGAGCACAGCAGGGCTGCCAGCCTGTGCCAGGGGTGCAATTCCCGTGCCTGAACTGAGCAAACAGTCTGGCTTCATCCAGCAGTGCAGCCGGTTTCCAGCTCAAACATGGGACCTCTGTGCCCAGCTTTTCCAGGAATGACGCTCGTAGTTCACGTGCCTGACGTGCTGGTTGTTTGGCAGGGAATAAGCTCTCTTTTTTCTCCCCACTGGCAGGTAGGAAAAGCTTCTGCTCCCCAGCGCATTGGTTAATCTCCCTTGGTGCTTACTGGGGATAAAGCTGCTTAACATGGGGAAGAAATCCTGAAACCAGACTGCTGTAGAAAAGGTTTATTTCTGTACAGACCCTTCCTGGAGAGGAGCACATTAATAGCAGGGCTCGACTTCAGCTGCCGGGGCGAGGTGGGGCTGCACAGCCGCCCAGTCCGACTCTCGCAGCGAGCCCCTGGCCCGGCTCCAGTGCAGGGATAACAGGTGGTGGAAGGCAGGCTCGGAGCAGTGCCGGTGCCCTTCTCCAGCTGGCAGTTGCAGGAGGTGTTAAGCTGAATGTGGCCAGAGACGACTTGGCAAGGGTGACCGTCGTCGTCCTGCGGCAGTCTCCTGGCTTTTCCCTCTTGGCTGCAGCCTGCCAGCCGAGCGGAAGCCCGGGCACCTTCCGTGGTGCCTCTTCACCTCTCGGCGGAGCTGTGTGACGCGTTTTTTAAGCAGTACTCTAGGGAGCCCTTTACATGGCGCTTGGGAAGCACTAAGCCCTTGCTTTTAAGTCTGTGTAAGTGCCTGTATGCCCTCTCGCAGGTGTGTATGCAAGGAATGTACCTGCTCCAGACCCACCCTCCAGCACAGCACTCCAGTGTTAACTCTTCCCGGGCTGCCAGTGCCCCAGCTCCTAGCAGGAGCCTGCTCCCTAGGAGAGCATGTGTAGAAACCTGGAGGGTAAGTGCAGAGGTGCCCAGCAGCCCGCTTAACTTCCCTGGCAGTTGTAAAATGTGGCTCGCTGCCCACAGGCCCAATGTGGCCTGTCAAATGAGGCTCACTGCCCACAAGAAAAGTTTCCTGTATGGTTTGAGAAGTTCTCGTGGCTTCCAGGAACTTCCCTGTCCTTGCCCAAGAGGATGATGAAGAGTGAGTTCAGGGAACGCTCCCATGTAAGCTAATTTACACTTGTGAGTCAGTAATTTCCTTGTTGTGTCCTCTGGCTTGTAAACAGTGTCTGTCCTGATTTAAATAGGGTATTCTGATAGCCAGACCTGGTGCATTCCACAGTATGTACTAATCACCGTGGCTGGCTGCCACTGCTTTGCTCATGGCTGGGCTGATCTGATAAGGCCAGCCTGCTGTCCAGCCACTCAGTGGCCTAAACACGGGCTTTCTTGAGCCACCCTCATTAGGACATTAGCTGGCCGTGATTCATAATGAAGTACGGCGTGAGCTGGCACAGGGGTGTGGCTTGGCGCAGTGCTCTTGCCACAGTTGATCTGCCCTGGCACAGCAGCCAGATTGTAAGGATCTGCAGTTGATCTGGCACAGCAGCCAGGTTGTAAGGATCTGCAGCAGATGTGCTCCCCGGCCCCGTGCCCTCGCTGGGGCAGGCGGGACCTGGGCTCTTCCTGCCCCTCAATGCAGCAGGCAGAAGCTCTCCTGGGAACAGCTACTGTGTCCTGGCGGCGGTTTCCATTGCAGGTCTGGCTTTGGCTGGGTTTCACATATCTTGAAATGAATTTGCCTTGGAGCAAGTGATCCATAACGTTAGGAATGCCTGGTTGCAGGCTGAGAGGGGATTTCTTCCCAGCTGGCCTTCCTCCCCAGCCCCCTTCCCATCACCTAGTGCCAGGCTCGGGCAGAGTGGAGACAGGGGGTCTGGGAGGAGAGCTGGCCTCAGCACTTCATGCCCTCCAGGCTGTTCCTTTGGTTTTCCTCCAGCGGAGTTGCTGGCGAAACCAAAGATACCGCAATAAGCTAACGAAAAGCACATCCAGTAGCCACTGCTCCTTATGCGAAATGAGAAACATCTTGTCCTGACCACAAGGCCTTGTCTGTGGCAAAACCGGTATGCTAACGGACAGGGAGATCTGGGCTGGAAGCAGGGCCGGGGCTGTGGGCAGAGGAAGCTGACACATGGCTTGTGGCCGATGGTTGGCCTTCGCCTGTGAGATCGGTAGCGGGTGTGATTTGTCGGCTGGTGTCATGGCTGGGCTGTAGGACGGGCCACGCCTGACCGGGCGAGCAGGAGGGCTGATCCCAGCCGCCCCGGGGCTCGCTGCGGCCCTGACGAAGCAGCAAGTGCTGGGGCTCGGGGGGTGCCACCCCACTCTGACTGTGCCCACGAGGCCCTGGTCTTCACCCCTGTCAGGCTGTAGCTCGTGGTCAGCCTGTGCGTTAAGCCCTTGGATGTGCAGGACTGCAGAGTAAAAGGATGTTCTAAAAACGCTCTCCTGGGTGTAGATAAACCTTCAGAAAGGCTTCCCAGTCTTTCTGTGGGGACAGCACGAAAAAATGTTGACAGCTTAGCCCCAGGCTATGGGACCTGTCCATCTGCATTGTGCTGCTCACAGTAGGGGAAGGGCTCCCACCATGAGTCCCCCACCATGGCAATGACTTCATGGCTGTGGTAGCCTTTGGAGCTGCTGGAATCTGTGGGCTGGTGTTGAGCAACCCAAGAGCTGGTACCTGGGGTACCGTCACCGGGGCTGGCCCCCGGGCTGTGGGGCGAGGAGAAATAGTTCTGGGGAAATTGCGTAACTGTGGTGAGGGCAGGAGGTTTGGGCTTGCGGCTCCCTGAAGGTCCAAGTGCACATGAGCTCTGGCATGTAAGTTGCCGTTGGGGCCAAACAGCTGATTCTCTGGGAGGCTTTCCTGCCATTTTGCTAATGTGTGTCTGTAACTGCAGTCGTTCGGCTGTAGGATTGAGGACTTCATTTTACAGACTTGTTTGTTTATGTGTGTTTTAAGAGGTGAGGCAGAGGAAGCTCTTCCTTCAGGCAAGTCATTATTGATAGCAAGTGCTCTTGAACGTCACACTATATTGCACTGCAATTCAGCTGAACTGACAGACCAGTTTTTAACCCTTGGGTGATAAAATAGGTTTGTTCTCGATACAAGAAGCAACGAATTGCCTTGGAGTGAGGCTTCAGTGCTATGCAAAAAACTGACCTATAGGTGCCAGGCTTTTTCTCTGGGAATAGCAAGTCCTTCCAAATCCCCCCCTTATCACAAACGGAAGGTACTGCTTTTCCAGATGCTTTTGTTACAAACTCCTGACCAAGATCCTGTTGTGTTATTTTCACCCTGTGGGTTCAAGTGAACCTCCTGAATCTGTAGCCCTCGGGGAATTTCCCTCCCAGGCTGGCTCTCACTTCTGAGAAATTCTAGGGGAATTCAGCTATTTCCAGGCTGGTGAAGATAGTGCTTTTGGGGGAGAGGAAGTTCAGCATTTAACGTTCTTCTGATGGAAGTGATGTGCTCAGCACAGGCTCTGAACTCCTGACCTTTTGTGAAATGCTTCTGAGGAGTTGCCTGGTACTTAACACTTCTCCACCCCCGTTTACAGGTGAGAGAAACAGAGACCATGGATGCCCGATGGCTTGACTACCCTGCCTCTGGAGACTTGCCAGATGATGAAGACATCAGCGAATTTGGGCCTCACGTAACTTCTGATGGGTTAGATATAGATGAGGCGTCTGGGTCTGGAGGTAAGCAGGGAAGGGGGGAAGTGTATCTCCCTCAGCTGATGCTGTGAAATTTCTTCCAGCACCAGCCCATGAGTGATGGGCTAAGTGCACAGCCAGAGCTCCAGAGGGGAACTACAGTGTCAGGTGGAGATGAGAAAGCTGTGTGAATCGTAGTCACTCACAGATGAGAACAGTGAAAGTGGTTATACCGTGATGTTGAATCATTCGGGGAAGACAGATGGAGTCCAGCCAAGCTTGTCTTACTGCGGGTAAAAAGGCATTGCACTGGCTGGATTGCTTTCCTGTTGAACTCCAAAGAACTTCTGAGAAACTTTTTTTAAAAGATATTTAAAAAAAAAAAAAAATCTATTGTTTGGGGCAGTGTTAAAAGGCTTGAAGTTAGTATCTCAGCTGAGGCCAAATAAGGTAAAGGACTAAGTGATGTTGAAGTGAACTCTGTGACATGCAAAGCTCCCTGCCCAAACCAGTTTCTGTAGCTCCATGTCCCCTTTATGTGAACATTTGTTCTCTAGAAGGGAATGAACAAGTGCTGAGATCGGTGCCTGGCATGTTTGGGCAGATCTGGTAACTAGTGGGTTGGTGAACTATCCTTCAGGGATGGGTGGTGAGAGCGTTGCCCTCCATTGGCACCAGCTTAGCGAGCTGTAGCAGACCTGCTTTGCAGGGCAGCTCCTGCTAATCCGCAGCAGGGGCCAATGGATCCAGCTGAAGACCCGTCCCATGCGAGAGGTGTTGGTCTGAAGATTACATCTCATGGTCTTGTGCAATCAAAGGCATTAGATGGCGAAAGTACTAGTAGATAAGAGGGAATTTGTAGTCAGCAGAGAAGGAGTCCTAGTTTGTCTGCAGTTGCTGGTATTGCCGGAAGTGTCTGAATTCTGGAAAAATGTCATGTAATGAGAGGAAAACTCAGTGTCCTCTTCTGGTTTTTTACTTACTTTTTTTCCCTCTTTGCAGACTACTTGGACTCTGAAGATGCCATTTATCTGACCACCATGGATACTCCTGTGGTAGGTAGTGCCTCTGCATGTTTTAAGCAACATGTAACTACTCTGGTCTGTCTGCAGCGTTCTGAATACCCTTCCCCCTGCAAGACGTGGCATCGGGATGAATCTACCTGCGTGAGCAGGAACAGTGTACTTGTAATGCACTGAGCAAACTTTTCTTTTCCCTGCACACCCTCCTGTTTTCAATTGTAGGGAGGCTGGGTGCTGCTTACTGATGGGTGTGGTTTGTCTGTATTCTGTAGATATCTGACAACTATATTCCTGGAGATACTGAGAGAAAGATGGAAGGTGAGGAGAAAAACACGATGGTAGACAATGAAATCATTCCAGACAAAGCTGTACCTGTCGAAGAGAACCTGTCCAACAAGATCTCCATGGCAAGCACAGCCAACAGCAGCATCTTTGAAAGAACAGAAGTCCTTACAGGTAATATTCCACCTTGTCCTGTTAAATCACTAATACTGTAAATCCAAATGGCTTCTATTGTTTCTTGTTTCTCTGGGGAGCAGTTCCCTGCTGGCGAAGGGGAGTGAGATGCCTTGCCTCTGTGACTACCTGTAGCAGGGTCACTTCTGCCTTATAGTCCTTAAACAGCGGAAGAACCTACTGCTTGCCTTGCTGGGGTAAACAGCATGGTTTTTGAGCCTGCCAGCTGGCTGTTGGCTTAAGGGCCACACGAGTCATGTGGCAGCTGCTGTGCACCCAGATACTGCCTCAACAGGAGGTATATCTAGCCATAAATCAATGACATCATAGACTTTCATATCAAATGCAGGTGTTTTCCTGCTAACCTCTGCCCAGGTCCTGCCTTTTCTGAGCCTTGCTAGGAACCAAGCAACACCTCTAAGGGATCTGAACACCTAGTCAGTTGTTCCAAGTACCTCTGTCCAGAGCAAACCCAGGTGACTGGCCTCCCTTCAGCACGTGGGGCAGATCTGTCACAAGGCACGCTTCGTCAAGCGCTTGGCCTGACGGTCTGAGTACAAACCTCGGCACATCGTGCCGACCTGCAGCCGTCCTCCCAGTCAGAGGAGCGAGTGGAAGAGTGGATTGCAAAGCCGCTCAGCCAAGAAGCTGGTTCAGTGCAATGAGTAGGTACTTCTACTCAAGGGTAAACTTCACTGAAGTCTTGTGGCTACCCTTGGTGTGAGGAGAGAGAAAATCTTGGTGGTTTTTTGTGGCTTTGTGGCCTTTGCTTGTTAGGGTGGTTTTTGGAGGGAGGTGGTGGTGATCGTGTTTCCGTTAAACAGTACCATCTCACGGAGTCCTTAGTGTGCTCCTGCAGGTAGTCAGCAAAGCATTCAAATCGGAGCTCGACTGTTTCCCTGGAGTCGGTGCTGTTTGCGGGTAGTGGTGGGGCTTCTTTCGGTGGGGTTTTTCTGTTTCTGTGCAGGGAGGATGTCTTTTTGTCAAAATTTCTTTCTTGCACTAAACTGGAAGAATAACACAAACTGGTTAATGTCGAACATGTGATTATTCTATGGTTGGATGAAAAGCAATTTCTGGCCTTTTCCAATCACATCTGCTGCGGCTGAAAGTGCCAGTGCAGCAGAGGACAGGCCCATGGGCGACACTGACTCCGGAGTTCTGGGGGCTGGCGCTCTTGAAGCAGATTTTGAGGTGTAGCTGATGGTGTGGAGTTGTCCAGGAGTTTAGACTTATTTGCTGCTCTTTTTTTTTCTCTCCAGCTCTCATTGCAGGAGGGGCAGTGGGCCTCCTGTTTGCTGTCTTCCTGATCCTCCTCTTAGTCTACCGCATGAAGAAAAAGGATGAAGGCAGTTACGACCTTGGGAAGAAACCGATCTACAAGAAAGCCCCTACAAATGAGTTCTATGCTTAAAGCTCAGCAGCACCTTGCGCCCATCAAGGGACAGGCAGACTGTATGGAAACACTGTGCCCTCAGATGAGATGTGCTGAACAAATGCTCGTTTTGGATTGAATTTCAAAGCTACTTCGAGAAAAAACAAACCTCCTACGTGACCCTTCCCATCCCACTCAGCTAACAAGGGCCCAATGAAATACAAAGAGTCTGAAAAAAAAAAACCCTCAGTGTAATTTTTTTTTTTTTCTAAAGCTAGTGTAAAAAGAATAAAGATGCCAAATTTTCTGCTAGCTTTTATAGAGGGTATATAAACACAAAACAGACTGTGTGGAAGCAAGCACCATGTGTTTGCCTCCAGTGTGCTGTGCTTCTGTAGAGGATGGCTTTTTTTTTTTATAAACCTTGTTAGTAGATGTCTTGCAGCAGGCTGTGATGTGCAGCGTTTTTGTGGAGAACTATTTATGAATCTCTTACACTACAGATAATGTTGCCTTATCAGGGAATAAAAGTCCTGTGGGGCTCAAAATCCCTGAATGCCATAAAGGGCCTGTGGGAATGTCTTCCCAGGAGACTTCTGTCTGCTCCTGTGGGCCCCAGGCGAGGGTCATTAGTCCATGGAATCAGGACAGCCAGTTTTGTTTGGCTATGACGACACCCTTTCCTTGCCTTCAGTCTCTTACCTTTTTTTAAGGGTTGCTTGTAGGATCTTTTTTGTAACAAAATTTTAAAGAAAATAGCCTAATGTTTATATAAAGTTTGTAGAAATTGTTTTGAAATAATAATAAAAAAAAATCTACTTTTTTAATTTCCTCAGATTTATTTTTTCAATCCCTTTGTGTTTCCTTTGGCCGGGCATTTCTCTAGAGATGTTGTTTTATAAGATTTGTATTCTGAACTGAAGCAGAGTTAGCTACACTGTGTTACAGGTTTCTTCTAGTTCTATAGCAGCTGTTGTAGAGGGCAAAACATATTTATGGTTTTCCCGTAACTTTTTTAGGAATTTTTTTTTTTTAATAGAATTATTTATAGTTTCTGGAATGGCTGCTCTTCTCATCTGGTAACTTTTGTCCCTCTTATGTAAAACACTAATATAATGAGTCTCTGTGAAAACTATTTAAGCTTTATTCTGTGGATTTTAGTTATAAATTCAAGGCAATAACTTCTAGGATTAATCTGTATGCACAATTGGGTCCATAATATGATTGAAGTAGGGAAAAGACGAGAGTATTTCTAGCCTGTAATATATTATAATCAGTCCTGTAGAGCTATATATTATATATTTTACTGAGAAATATACAGTTAAAAGTGAAAAGGCTGGAGTTAATTCTTCAGCAGCCTTACTGCGTGTGAGAGGCTTGACCTCATTTGTACTGCTGTGTGTCTGGTGTCGTGTCCTGACCGCAGGTGGGCTGTGCTTGGGCAGTTGGTGGCAGCAGCCGGAGCCTCTGGGTTCCATCCGTGTGCCTCGGGCCCTGTCGGGGAGCGATGTGCTGGGTTTGGTTCTCTGAGTTGGAGTGGAGATCCCCAGCTGGGGTTGCTCTTTGAAGCGAGCATTGGAAGCTTGCAGTAGGGAGAAAATAACTCTTTGTTTTGGGGGCTGGCTGGGCTGCAGAGTCCCCTGCGGTGCTGTGCCGAGTACCTGCCTCTTGCAGAAGGCTGGGTTCGGTAGCTGAACGTCTGCCTCGGCGGCATCTGCCAGCTGGGAGCACTGAGCTCTCACAGATGCCTAGCTCCGAACCTCCTGCGCTGGGTCTGTCTTCAGATATCGTGTACATAGCTCCTACCTCTACCGAGAGTGAGACCAGTTTCCCAGTGCTCCTAGAGCGAAGGGTAACGTGCGTGTCCCTCTGTTTCCAGGAGGTGTTATGGAACTGCTTTGTGCAAGCTGTGTCCTCCTGCGTCTCTGAGTCTGGTGTGGCTTGGTACAAAATGTGAGTGGGGGTCCCCAAACTGAGTAGGCAGCACAAAACCAGACAGTTGCGAAGGCTGTCGAGAGATTTCATCGACTCCTGAAGCCTCCTTACTGAGGCCTGGTAGGCTCAAGGCCAAACTCGTAGAGGCGACAGAATGAAGAAGTTCAGCTTCAGCTGGTGGCAGCTGCTTGTGGGAGCTAGGCCAGCAACATGGGGAGCGCCGGGGGGCCATGTCTGAGACGTCCAGTGCGGGAGGACTTCACCCAAGGCTCCTCCTCCAGGTTGACTCACTCGCTTGGTCCCAGTACAAGTGTGTTCGGGGAAACTGCGGTGCTGGGAGACTCCGAAAGCTGCACAGAGTTCACAGTAGACTGGGAAGGAGAGGGAGGATTTCGCTGCCCATGGACAGCGCTACCAGGAAGGCAGGAGCGGTGTCTGCTGCTCTGGGTATTGAGATTCTCTTGTGTAATTGCTCTTGGGAATTTTCCACTGTTACTGATTATTTTTTTTCTCTCAAATAAACTGGTACTTTCTAAAATTGGCTTTTTTGGACTGTTTCTGATCTGAAATTACTTTTAGGAGCTGGATAACAGGGAGCTCGTGTTTGTGTAACTTCTTGGTTTCCTGGAGAGGGAGGCACGCTGGGCTCGGGCTTGGTGGTGGCCTGAAGCTCAGAGGGGCTTGGTCAGCGGCTCCCAGGCCGTCTTCAGTGTCCGACCCACAAGTGACTCCTGTAGGACCGGCGTCACGGGGTGCCTGGAGCTACTGACACTCCTCCAGGCAGGTAAAGCAGATGCAGCATGGCACGATGAGGTGAGTCCGCACCTTTGCTGGTGATCAATTTTGTGATGGCACTGGGAGACGGCAGTCCCCTTACAGCTAGAAGGGACAGATGGGGGTAGAGATGGGCTTGTGCATGTGCCCTGATGGCAGCAGCATGTTCCTGTGCCAGCAAACGGGAGCAATGGGCAGAGAGTCTTCCTCTACCAAATTTTGAGCCAATCCTGTTTAACTGATGTGGGCCTTCAAGTGGGGGTAGAGCTGTTTCAGCTTTCTTGGGATCAGCTGCTCTGGGAGCAAGTCCACAGGTGACTTCACACTGCTTTGGACTAAAGCAACTCTTAAGCAAGACCTGGAGGAAGGCGCTGCTTCTCCAATCCCCTCTGCTCTGACAGCTTGGTGCTCACGAGGGATGGGACTGATCTGTCTCCCCGGACATGTGGGAGAGGGAGGGCTGGGCGGAGAGCGGGCTGCTTGCTGGGAAAAGGGCCGAGTCTCCTAAGAGGTGTTGTATTTAAACGGATTATCGTCCCTGAGAAAATCTAATTCCCTTCTCTCTGGTGGGAACTCCTACTCCGGGTGGTTAGGATTAGCAGGGATGGCGGAAACAAGTAAGGACAGGTTCCCTGGGGGGTGAGGGAGTAGCAAACGCTTGCTCTGCTCCTTGCTGCCTGGTCCTTCACCAGTGTGCTCTCGAAGCTCCCCCGAGAACCTGCTGCTGGTACCAAGCAGAAGCCACGTGCCTGCAGGGCTGATCTTTGCTCCGTGGGAGCTGCTGTTTGTCGGTAAACCGGTGACGTATGCCTGCAGTCTTCGTGTTCTCGTTCCTCGTGTGGTTGTGGCAGGTTCTTGGACTTGCTCCTTGGCACAGTGTTATGGTTGTCTCTTTTGTTTTGTTTTATTTTTCCTCTCTGTCTCTCCTGGGCTTCATCTCTCCATTGCAAGAGTCCTGTCTACTTTCCAAAACTGCCCTCAGCGTACAAGCGCCTGTTTCTGCAAAGCAATCTGATGGGTACTCTGCAAATCCCCGGAGCGCAAGCCTGGCTGCCTGCCTGTGCTTGCAGAGCCGCGGTTCCTGGGATGGATTTGTCCCTGTTCCCTCTGTTCTGCCCTTCTGCCCTGCCCGGCCAGCCTGCCTGTATCCCGTGATACCCGACAGGAGACTCGCAGTAATGCCTCGCCAATTCTTGGCCTTTGTCTCTGACCCCTGAGATGTCACTCCGTTGTTTTTCTTCCTAGTGCTGCTCTGGTTTTAAAACCAAACTCCTGATGACCTGCTTCTTGGCCTGGCTTAAGAGCAGCTGGAACCCCTGTGGGTGCTGATGTGATCGAGTGGCTGCGGGCAGCGCTGCCCTTCCCGAACGCTCCCGGGCAGGAGAGGCGCGAGGGAACGCGTGCAGGAGCTGGGAGATGATGTGTAACCTTGCTGATCCCCTTTATGGCTTGGGGGGGTGAGGTGGAGTTCACGGGTGTTTGAGTCCCTTGTTTCGCAGGGTGAGATGTGGTGCCGGGGTGGGTGCTGCGCCGTGTGCGAAGAGGTGCTGAAACGGGTCACAGCGATGGTGTGCAATAGTGCTGGTGATTGCGGTGCCTGTCCCCCCACCCCTAACCCTCCCGAGGGGCACAGGGCACCCACCTCTCTGGGCAGGACCCACCGTGCAGCCAGGAAGGGGACAGCCCCTGGGCGCTGAGCAGGGTGCGCAGCGGGGCTCCCCGTGGCTGCAGGCACCTTCCGCCCCACCATCGCTGGGCACAGCCAACCCTTCGCTGCAGGGGTGTTCCTGTCCTTGGGGCTGAACCCCTCCAGCTCCCCCTTCTCCCTCCTCTGTCCCACCTTGCTCAGGGCCAGCTGCGGTGCGGGAGCGCTGGTGGCTTTGGGGTGCTGAGCCCATCGCACCTACCAGTGGGGTTCCTTGAGGGTTGTGTTCGGGACAGACCCCAGGAAGTGGAGGGCTGGGATGCTGGCTGCCATGTGGGGACCTTATAATTGCTTATAAATACCTGCAGGGTGGGTGTCAGGAGGATGGGGCCAGACTCTTTTCCGTGGTGCCCAGCGACAGGACAAGGGGCAATGGGCACAAACTGAAGCAGATGAAGTTCCAGCTGAACATGAGGAAGAACTTCTTCCCTCTGAGGGTGACGGAGCCCTGGCACAGGCTGCCCAGGGAGGTTGTGGAGTCTCCTTCTCTGGAGATATTCAAGACCCACCTGGACAAGGTCCTGTGCAGCCTGCTGTGGGTGACCCTGCTTCAGCAGGGGCTTGGACTGGGTGACCCGCAGAGGCCCCTGCCAACCCCGATCATTCTGTAACTCTGTGTGCGGAGCAGCGCTGCCCACGCAGCCCACAAGCACACCCGCGTGGGTGAGGAGGGGGGGCTTCCGCACCAGCAGGCGCCCTTGGGGTGCAGCCGCGCTGTTGCAGGATGCGCATCGCTGCTGCCTGCCCAGTGTCCCTGCCCCGCACCCCTGCCCGCCCCCCGGCGCTGGGAGCCCCCGCATAGCCCCGAGGTCCGGCGCCACGGGCCCTTCCGCACGGCTCCTGCGGCCGCTCCGCTGCTGCCGCCTCCCGGACAAGAGCCGCACGGCCCGGCCCGGCCCGCTGCCCCCCGCCCGCGCTTCCCACGCGGGTTCTGGGGGCCGTCTCCGCTCATTGCAGCCTGCCCGGCCGTGGTACCCCGCCGCGGGGGGAATCCCGCGGCGAGCGGCGGTCTCAGGCACCGCACTGCGCGCTGCAGCCGCGCCAGCAGTGCTGGGAAACCCAGCCCGCTGCCCAGAGTTCATTGATTTTCCCTCCTTCCCCCCCCTTTGCTCTCTATCCTTTCCCCCCATCCTTTTTCTTTTTTTTTCTTTTTTTTTTCTTTTTTTTTCTTTTTTTTTTCTTTTTTTTTCTTTTTTTTTCTTTTTTTTTCTTTTTTTTTCTTTTTTTTTCTTTTTTTCTTTTTTCTTTTTTCTTTTTTCTTTTTTTTTCTTTTCCCTCTTTCTCTCTCTTTTCCCTCTTTCTCTCTCTTTCTCTTTTTGTTATTTTTCCAGTGCGTTGCAAGAGCCTCAACACAGCAGAAGGCCCTGAAGCCCTTGGCAGGAACGGGGAGGCGGGACTATGACAGCTTCTTGCCTGGAGATGCCACCAGCTCCTGAACCCTCAGACAGGAGCAAGCGCTCCCCAGCCCAGGTTTGTGCTCCTTAGCAGGAGGATTCAGAGAAAATATTATCGACGCGTTAGCTATGTCACTTTTCATCCTGGCGATTGCAGCCAAAGCTTATGGGCAGCTTTAGAGGGGTGACCTGGGCTCTGAGAGGCAGCTGGGACCCTCAAAGAGATATAATTTCCCTGAAAAAGACATTAAATGAGCCTTTGTGGGGCTCTGCTGCTGGGGGGAGCCGCACGTGGCCGGACACTGCAGCAGACCAAGGGCGGTCACCCATAGCGTTGGGGTGGCTGGGGAGTCTGGGGGTGCGGCGTGAGCCTGTGGGAGGGGGGAGCCCAGCGTGGCCAAGTGGCACGAGGTGCTCAGGCCCGTGAGGTGCTGACCTGGCTTTTCCCGTGGGTGCGTGGGCTGCGTGTTTCGGGAGCTCAGGGCAGCATCCTGGGAGCTCCCCTCGATGTGGGGCTCTGCTGCGTTCTGTGTCTGGAGGCGATCAGACCGTGCTGTGCCTCGCACTCGCAGCCCACACAGGGTGGGCCCCCGTGGCTCACCAATCCCCCTCCTGCCCCAGCGCCACGGGGATGGGCCCTTCCCCTCTCGCTTTTCCCGGCGGAGCAGAGGGAGATGCAGATCCCCTCTCCCCACACGGAAGCCAGCAGGGGCAGGGCTTTCTCCTGCCGTCCTAAAATATTGGTGGCTTGGGAAAAGTGTGGGTGGGGAAAGCTGTAACGACGCGTTCGTCCTGGGAACGGATTAAACTTAATAACACGGGGTCACGGGGTGAAGGCGCGTCTGATCAATGCAGTGAGACGAGGCAGAGCTCGATGGTGGGGAACGGGCCCAGGGGGGGCAGCTCCTGCCTGTCTGGTGTGACCCTGCGGTGCTGAGAGCTCATCCAAGAAAATGCCCCCGCAGCTGTGCTGAGCATGGGGCGGCCAGGGCTGCCCGCTCGGAGAGGGGCTTGGGGGTGCCAGCCAGCCTGCTTCATGGAGGAACCCTCCACCCAGCATGGGGGTCCCACTGGGCTGCGGGGACAGTGGGTGCTGGCAGCTCCAGCAGCTCCCCCGGGTCCCCCGTGTTCGTCCTGGCCCAGGACCAGCACGCTGCAATGAGCCACCGCGTTCGCAGCTCCGGGAGCCGTGTGCCCGGAGCCACCGGCAAGCCCGGACCTGCGAGGGCTGTGCCGAGCATGGCGGCGGGTGTGGTGGAGCCAGGCTGGCTCCCAGCTGCATCCCCGGCCTTGGGGCGGGGGGTGGCTCCGTGCGGAGCCCGATCTCCCAGGGGTCTCCGGAGCAGGGATGCTGGCTGGGCTCAGCCTCCCCGCGGGACAGAACCCGAGTGGGGCTGTCCTGTGCCCGGCAGGTACATCTCCGTTCGGCTGCGGGGATGGGACGCTCCTGGAGGACGCGTGGCCCCTTGCCCTGGGCGCTTGCCTGTGTGGCCACAGCAGATGGATGTGCAGGGTGTTTGGGTGCTTTTAGCTGGTGCTTGTGCAGGATCTAGCCGCTGATGCTGTTGGGCTCATTGCAGGTGTTTTTTGCAAGTCCGTCCTTGGCAAAGGTGATCCAAAACCCTGGTTGTCCTGTTGAGCCTTTCCTGGGGCTTCCAGGAAGGTGACGGCCGGGGATGGCGTCCCTTGCAGCAGGCTCGGGAAGAAGCCCAGCCCAAAAGTAGGGCCAGAGCTTGGGGCCGCCGAATTTGGAAGGCAACCTGCCGGGACCAGTGTGAGGGGCAGGCTGGTACGCTCTCCTCTGCCACTGCCCCGGCGAGCGGCTGTGCCACCAATGACCAGTCCCTCGCTGGAATCCAGTTTGCTGCAGCTGCAAATCCATTGCTGCTCTGCATCCCGAGAACAGGCAGGGCAAAGACTGGGTGTCCCCAGGCAGGTTTGGCGTGGGCAGGGATGGACACGAGTGTGGCTGTCCCCAAGGCTCTGCCCAGCTGGGCTGGCATGAGCCCTGGGGTGCTGGGGGTGCTCCCGGTGCTGAGAGGCACCGGCTCACCCGCAGAAACTGCCCTTGCCACTGCTGTGTCACCCTGCCAGCCCCGGGCAGGAGGGAGGCTCGGGGTGTTTTGCCTGGTGGTGACATTGCGGAGGGAAAAGACCCGGTTTTTAATCATGGGCTGGTTATTTTGGGGAAGCGGGGGGTGTAGGAGGTGGGCTGGCGGCCCCGGGCACACGGGAGGGAACAATGGGGCCACTGTGCAGCCAAACACCCTGGCTCCTGTCAGAAAGGTCCAGCGAGGGGTTTTCAGCACGTTTCTATTCCCCCGCTCGGGTATAATTACACGGGGGAACAAAGAGCCCTTCAAACATGCCTGCTCCCCCCGACACAGCCCTGGGGGGGCTGCGTGCACGCACGCGTGTCAGCTATCAGCGGGGTGTGAGGGGACGGTGACCATGCACACCAACGAGAGCAGCTCAGCAGGGCCGGTGACGCTGGGTAGTGGCGTGGGGACAATCCCTGGGTGGGTCCCCAGCTCCCCTGGCAGCCACGGCCGGGGTCGGGGGGCTCTTCTCTCTGCCCTGGGGGGGGCACAACCAGGAACATGGCTCTGGGAGCAAAGAGCGAATCTCGCCCTGCCTCCCAGGACTGATCCTGCTCTTGTTAATGAGGCTGTAAGCCGGAGTGGGTTTAATAAAGCGCCTTTTCTTCTGCCCCCGCAGTGCCTCGGCCCATGTGTGGGAGCCCCTGCAAGCTCCCTTGCTGGGCACTGGTCTGGGGCTCGGCGGGGGCTGCTCCCTTCATTCCTAGGAGTTGGGGGTCGGGACTGGCAGCCCCCCAGCAGCGTGCCAGGGGTCTCGCATCAGCCCCGCTCCCTGGGGAGGATCCCAGCGCCGGGCTCCCTCCCTGCGAACGGGTTTGCGCTGGTCCAGGCTGTGCTCACACACCAGAGCTGTAGCAATTCCCTCCCTCTGTGTTTTTTTCCAGCCCGTGCCCGCTGCTCAGCCCACACCCCAAAATCCCGGTGCTGCCCAGGGCCACGGCCGGGGCCAGGTCTCTGTTCTGGTTGCAGGGAGCAAGGATCCATTGCTGCAGGGTCGAGGACCTCCAGCTGCTGGCTTCTCCTGCCGGCCGCTGTCCTGGCAGAGCCCTGTGCCCATCCTGACACCCCGGTCGCTTCGCGAGACCAGCTGGGGTGGGCTGTCCCAGCCAGGCCTGATGCAGAGGTGAGGGGCACCGATGGAGGAGTCCGGGGCTTCATCCCCAGCCAAACCAGCCCAGGGCAGGGGCACGGGGGTGCCTGCTGCCAGCACAGCCGGGGTGCCGACACGCTGCGCACGGTGCTGCCTGCTCCCCGCGGTGCTCACAGCAAAGCCACGCTGGGGTAGCACCGAGCCCGGCAGCCCTGGGGCTGCGGACGAGCACCCAGGGGTGCTGCCCAGCTCCTCTGCCGGTGGCTCCACGGACGCTGTGTCCTCGCGGGGAGGAAGCTGCACCCACACGGTTCTTTCTCAGTGCCGGTCCCTAACTGTCTGCCTGGTTTGCATGCCTAATTACAGCAATGGTGCGTGGAAATCAGGCCTGTGTTTTTCAAGCCCAGTTGTTTATTTAAGCTGTTTAAAAGTCTACTTTCCCTCCCCGGTGAACCCTGGGAAAACCATTTGTGTGTTTCTTTCGAGAGGGATGAAAGCAGGTTGCCAGCTCCCTCCATCCTGTCCCCGCTAGCCGGGCTCCCCGGACCCCCCGGCAGCGCTGCAGCGTGGGGCCGGCTGCGGGGAGCCGTGTCCAGCGCAGACCCTGCACCCCTAATCCGGCCACCAAGCCCCGATGCAGCCCCAGGGCAGTGGTCTGGCCCTGCATCCCAGCGGGGTGCTGCGGGTCCCTGGGCTCAGTCCTGCCCCGGGCTGCAGGGAGTCCAGAGATTGCCAGGAGTAAGCTTGTTTTCAACTAGTTTTCCTGTTTTAAAGGGAAAAAATAAAATCAAAAAAGGAAACCCCATTTTCCACAGGCTTTTTGGCTGCCTGGGCAGGGCTGAGCACCCGGAGCTGTGGGTGCAGAAGAGTGGCAATCTCTGCCCCTGAGCAGCCCAATTCAGGGGCTAAGAATATCCACCCCATGTGTCGCCAGTGAGGTGGGCATCTGTGGGTGTCTCTGGCCTGCTCTGTCCTGAGTGCTGTTTGGTGTTTTTTAGGGTCTGGCCAGCGGGGCCACACGGCTGGGCAGTTCCCCATGTGCTTGGGGTCTCTGAGCAGGTAACTGTAATTCCTCAGCAACCAACTCTGCTTATTTTGGCTCCAGCGTAGTTTTGCATCCTGCCACCCAGCTGGGTTATTTATAGCTCTGTCAGAAAAAGGATAAAGTCAGCACAGGGTTTCTGGGCACTGCCCAAACCTACAACCCCGTACTCAGGGCTGCGCTGGGCGGGGGTCAGGGGTGCCCTTGGAGCGATGCTCGGGGTAACGGGACCCCACCGGGGTCTGAGATAGGGCTGGGGCTGGTGGGGAGGGGATATTTTGGCTCATGACGCAGTGACCGGCCCTTTGGTTCAGTGTTGCTGGCCAAGCCCTGTCTGTGCACTGCACCAGCCCCAGGGGCACCGCATTTTCCAGAAAGGGCTTTTTCTCCGCACCTTTCCACTGGCTGGCGGGCAGAGCAGCACCTCCTCCTCCCCTGCTCTCTGGGCTGGCGATACGGATATTTACACCAAGCAGCGTGGGCCGTGGGCCCACAGGACCAGCCGGAGGCTCTGCGCGGGGGTGTGGGACAGGAACAGCCCCAGGCACAGGGCTAAGAGCTGGGGGACAGGCTGCTCTGGGGGGTGGCCTGCTTGCCCCGTGTCTCCGGAGCTGGCTGCAGCAGCTCGTCCTGACACCGGGTCCCGGCGATGCTCGCCTGCCAGCCCGTGTGTGGGACATGGGCAGGGACCTGGGAGCTGCCACCACCCCAACCGCCCTTGGGTGGGACGAAGCCACGGAGGGACTTGCCCTGGGCTGCCCTTGCCAAGGCAAACACCTCGCTGGGTCACACGTGCCGGAGAAGGGCATCCACTGGCGGCGAGCTGCCCTGGCATGGGACATCCCTGCTCCTTACAGCCCCCCGGCCAGCTCCCCTCTGTGCCCACTCCTCACCCTCGGGAGGAGCAAAAACCCCCTTTAACCGGAGTTTTTCTGGCCTTTCTGCAGGTGTGGTTGCAAACTGCCCTACAAGCAAGCCAACTCGCCAGCTGCCTCGGTGCCAAGGACAGAGTCCACAGGCTGGATTTGGGCTAGGTGAGCCAGGAAGGGACATTCCCGCTGACCCCCACTCCCCGAAAACCACTCAACCAAGCCATCAGAAAACCTGCTTTATGGTTTGGGGCAAAATGCAGCGCAATGGCTGTTTAAAAAAACAGCCAGGGCCTCCAAGCTCGGCAGAAGATGTCCCCTGTGGATGGCCAGAGATGCCCAGGCGATGCCCAGCACCCCGCGTGGCTCCTGGGCTGGCCGTAGCCTCCAGGCAGCGTGGGCGCAGGCGGTGTGATGAGCGTGGCCGTGCTCAGCAGGCAGGGTGCTGGTGGCTGGCCTCACTAGATGGCAGCAACTCTTTTCCCAAACGGCCGGGATGGTGCTGCACAGCCCAGGCAGAAAGGGAGACAGGCCAAGACCAGACTTCGTGTTCCCCTGGGATATTGTTTTACGGAGGGCAAGCCAGGGTTTTGTTTTCTGCTTGATATTTTTGAAGGTGCCTGCAAACAGTGGGGCTCCAGGCAGCCCCAGCTGCACCCTGACCTGGTGGAAGCAGGGATCCCCATTGCCTTGGAGCCTCCCCATTGCCTGGGGATGCTCACGCCGTGCCACGGCCGCACACAGTGTAAGTTATCCTGAGCATCCCCAAAGCGTTTGAGGCTTCCCCTAAATCCCCAGCTCTTGCAGTAATGTGAAGGTTTTATCGTGCTTCGTTTTATACCCATGTTTCTGGCTGCCCTGGGGGTGGAGAAAAGCTCCCCGTACGATTCGGGAGCACAGGAAAGAGCTGCCCAGCTGGCTGGGGCTGGCGGGACGGTCCCTGCGCGTTTCCCCGACACGTGCTGGGTTATTGCAGGATTCGGCGGCGATGGGTGCTGCCGGCTCGCGAACGAGCGAGAACATGCAACTGCATGGCTGGCGCCTGTCTGAGACATTTGTGTTAATCAGTGATTATGCAAATAAACAGCTCTGCCGATGCTACCAGCTCCTCTGCTGCGACGCGGAGCATATGTTCCCCGTGGCAGGGAAGTGCCTCCTCCAGGAGCTGCAAAGCTCCACGTTTCCATTTGTGGGACCTGCTGTGAAAAGCAGATTAAATGCAACCCACGGCTGGTTGGGGAAAGGCAGGAGCCCCTCAAGGCCCCCCCAGCCCTCCCGCCACCACCTCTCCCCTTTCCCCATGTGGCTTGAATTACTGCGGCTGTTTGCTTAATCCATCAGGCTTCAAGAATGAGCCACTCCGTGCTTTCTTGGCCTCTCCAGCAAAGTGCTGTGCTGTAAACATAACAAGGCAGGCTTGTTTCAAGCCCTTGAAGTCAACAAGCAATGCTCCTCCTGCCCTTCGGACCGAGCTGCTGCTAAATATAGCTGAGGGTGCTTTCCATTCATAAAATGTGAATTATGCACTGGCCTCTGAGGGAGGGGAGCAGGGTGCAGAGCCCACAGGCTCCAGACACACGGGATGCAGGCAGAAGATGAAAGGCTTGGCCCCATCCTTTCACTGCCCTCCAACTCTTCCCCGAGGAAATGGGAGGGAAATGCTTCTGGGGAGATGCGAGAGATCCTCTGCTCAGGTTGGTTAAAGGAGTTTCTTGCCTCTCATCCGCAGCTGTGTTAGGGCTGGGGTGGATTTGCTGGGGAGGTGAGCGTAGGGAATGGTAAATATGGGCTGATGGGGTGGCCCAAGCGGCTGCCGCACAGGGGAAGCCCCTGCTGCCCCCAGCACCTGTACAAGATGCTCGAGCATTTGCCAGGATCAGGGGCAGTAAGGTCTCGTGCCAACTGCTCCCAACACCTAGTGAGCACACGGGGACCTGCCTGCTGCTTGAGGGACTTGCTTCCTTTTGAAACCCTCTTCGTATCGTTACCCTTCCTCTGTCCTCCAGCCCTTTCCTCCACCAGCCCTTAGCTGTTCACATGCGCTGTAGTATTCTCCCTGAGTTTTTCCCCCAGCAGCTGCAGCTCCGGATGCACACAGATGTGTCTGCCAACAGCTTTTCACCCTCTGTGAGGTTCCCATTTTGGGGAATAAGGAACCCCAACTCCTGGTGGAATTTAGGGAGGTGCTGCCTGCCGGGAAGCCCTGGGTTAGGACCCCGGAGACCCAAGCGCTTGCGCTCCCATGGGAGCTGGGGCCACGCACAAGCTGCAGACAGAGGAAGCCGAGACTCCTGGCATCACTGTGGATCTTTGTGCTGGGGGGTGCAAGGCCATCGGTCCCCTGCAGCCCCACGTTCAGCATCTGGAGCCGCAGCGTGGCAGGGGATGCAGACGGTGAGGCTGAGGACAGGCTGCGTGCCAGGGCTGTTGGTCTGTGTGGTGCCGGCATCCGAAACGCGCTGGATGGTGCAGAGCATGGAGGTACGCCCAGCGATGAGCCGGGGATGCCCGTGTGCGGGCTCCCGGGGTGCTGCAGGTCGTGGGGCACCACGCTCCCCCTGCTCCCCTGCCTGCTGCCGCCCAGTTCAGCGTGGGTTAAACACCTCCGTGGGTTTGGCAGTTGGCTTGTTGAAAACCCAGCTCAGGACTGCCAAACCAGCAGGTTTCCAGGTACACCATGGGCCTTTTGATGCCGCGGAGATCTGAGGACTAAATAAAGCTGTAAGACCCACTCTGCGTAACACTCGGGTCTGGCTCCAAGAAGCCTGGCTGCTTTTTATGGCACCTTTAGATCAGCACTTCCCTGCTGATGCCAGCGCTGCACTTTCTGTGCGCATGTAAGTGTGCAGAACAACGGAGCTCGGCAGAGCCACGCCAGCTAGGAAGGGGCTGGGTTTCACACTGAAGTTTTTTTCTCTCTCTTCTTCCCTTTTTCTTTTGAAATAACCCCATCTGGGCCTCCAGTAAAAAACCAAAACATCTGGTGCCGGGTATTTGGCTGCTGGAAATCAGCTCCTCGTTACTGAAAAGCACGGAAGCGATGCAGGGATTCCTGGTATAGATCGATAACACTGACGGGTGCATTCGTGCATCAACCCTGTCCTTCCTGGCCTGTGAATATATGGACTGAGGGCACCAAAGGAGCTGTGATCCTCTGTGCCAGCATGGCAGGTAAATCGTGAAGGTTAGTAAAGAAGCAATTGAATCAGTAAAGAGTCCTTGAAGCTTGATTTATTGCTGCTTTCATGTGAGATCTCAGCAGGGTGAGATGCTGCCATGAAGAAGAGACAAATCAGCAAACTACAGTAACATGGTGAGCATTCAATGCGTGGGGAGGACCTTTTGACAGGGCCACCCCGAGCCCTGGATGGGGACCCCCCAGCAGGGCTCGGGGCTGCTGCCCTTTCCCAGGGATGGCGGCGAGGCCAAGCCTCTGCCCACCCAGCTTGCTAGCTCTGCATGAAGAGATGGAAGTTGGTCCTGGTGAACTCCTGATGGATGCTGTCAAGTAATTTGTCCGAGTCCTGGGGAACATCCGAGAGGACCTGCTGCCCCGGGATGAAGCTCTGCTCCGGGGTGTAGGTGAATGTGAACGAGCTGGAGTAGATGAGGCCATCGTCCCTGATCAGCAGGAGCGGGACCGTGATGGGGTATCGCAGCCACCTCCAGTCACTGCCGAAGGCAGAGACATCAGGGACAACGCACACAAGGGACTTGGGGCTCCTGGGAACAGCACAGGAGAGGAAAACATGCATTAGCCCAGGAGGGCCTGATGCAGGAGCGGCCATCAGCGAGTGCCAGCATGTCTCCTCCAGCCTGGAGCTCAGCGTGAAGCCTCCGGATGGTTTCCCCTCTCCTCCCCAGGGTTTTGCTGCTCTCTGCCAGGGTTGCTTCCTTGTTTGCAGCCCCCAAGGTCCATTGCCCACTGCTATCCCCAGACTGCATCCAGAGCCAGCACACGCCAGACTCATCTCTGCCTCTCCTTGCAATGCTCGTGCTTGGTCCCACAGAAGGGGCAGCGCAAGTGTCCCCGTCCCCGAGGTTGGCAGCCACGTCCCTCCCAGAGCTGCCAGCGCAGCCCAAACCCAGCTGCCATTCCCTGCCTGCTCCCCGGCCCCCTCGGCTGCGTTACCTGTACATCGTCTCTGCTTCCACGTCTCCGAACCAGACCTTGAGGTGTGCGTGGAAATACTCCCCCTGCACCTCCAGCATGGCCACATCCCCGCCGCCCGTGAGCTGTGATGGGCAGAGCACATGGCAGCGTGTTACGTGGTGCCACGAGCACCCGCAGGATGCTCTGCCCGCGTGTCCCATCCCCGCCGCAGCGGTCCAGACACGGGCATTCCCACAGCATCCCAAAACCGGGAGACAGCGAGCGCGGGTGCAGGAGCTCAGCAGCAGGAGCCACGATGGAGGCAGGCAACGCAGGGGCGAGGGTGGCAGCCGGCACCGTGCCTACCTGCAGCGCAGCGATGAGCGGCACGGGGCTGACGGGCTCACGGACGCAGGCCAGGCTCTCGCTGAAGGTGTACTCCACCGTCTCGGTGCCGATGATGGTCCAGCAGGAACCGTCATTCAGCAGCTCCCGGTTGGCTTCCTTCGGGCAGGGAGATGCCTGCGGAGAGCGTCACAGCTCCAAACACACCGCAGCAGGGAGGGTGGGGGACTGGGGCCAGGACACCTGGCTTCTGCCCTCAGTGTCTCCCTTCCAGCATGTGACTGCTTTGCTCACTGGGAAATGGGAATCGTGATGCCTTTGCAAAGACCTCAGTGACGATGTCCCCACCGAAGCAGGCAAGCTGGAGGCAGATGGCTTTGCAGCTATTCTAACCTTAATTTGGACAAAACCCCCTTGGCTGGAAGACCCCTTCCAGTGACATGTTTCCCAGCCAGCAGCAACACAGAGGAGCTTGGAGAGAGGATGGGGAGCACCCCAGGAGTCCGCACTCCCCCTGCGATGCCGTACCTGGAACTGGATCACTTTCTCCGTAGACAGGCACAGGTACATGCGGTCGCTGCCCTGGAACTGGAAGGCGCATTTGTGGAGCTGGGAGATGGGCTCATCCACGTCCAGCACGGCGTACTGCTTCGTCACCTTCCGGATGATCTGCGGGCCAGCAGCGGCAGCGTCCCGGGGATGGTACCAGGTAAGCTCAGAGGCACACAGCGGCCAGGTCCACGTGCCTGGCACCTGTGGGGACGGAGGCTTACCAGGGGAGGCAGGGTGATGCCGGTGGCCGTGCAGACGAGCTGGACCACGGAGCCGTAGCGGATATACCCTTCGCGCAGGGGGAACTCGCTCCGGGTGCAGCGCTCATCGGCTTGGAGGGAAGGAGAGAGGCAGAGTCACTGCCCCGAGCAGCCAGGGAGCAGGTTAAGCTGGGCTGCCTTGCTATGAGCAGCTCTGCCTGGGCTCCCGGTGCTTTCTTACTGCTTTTTCTGCTCTGCAGATGCTCACTGCTTGGAGAGACCATTGCTCCCTGGGAGTCCAGCACGGGAGGGCAGGACTGGGATGAGGTTCCTCGCAGGAACACTGCTGGAGGCAGCATGGGCAGGGATGCTGCTGGGCTTTGGCCTCTTCCAGGCAAATTACTTGCCTGGATTCGTGACCCTCCAGACTGGTACAGCTCTTGCTGCCCCGGTCACAGCCCGCGTGCTCTCAGGGCGTGATGCCAACCCTCAAAACCAGTGGGAAATGGCCATCGGCTCCAGAGCCACACCAGGAACAGGGGCAGAGGTGAGACCTGAGCCAGGTTCCTGCATTCCCAGGCTAATTCCCACCCCTTTTTCCCCCAAGAACTGGCTTTGCAGAAGGGGAGAGCCAGGGCTGGAGGCAGGCAGCCCTGGGCACAGCCGGTGTCAGCAGCTCCGGGAGGGTCCGTACCCAGGTGGAGGGTGAAGGCTGCCCACTGCCTGGCGCTGGCGATGAAGGCCCCCCCCTCGACGGAGAGGTAGCGGGTGCTGACGGTCTGGGAGCGCAGGCGGTTGAAGAGAGAGACTTTGGAGCCCGAGGAGATGCAGACTGTGGGGAGAGGCAGCTGGGTTAGTGCTTGCCAGGTCTGTGTGTGGCTTGAACTATGGCCTTGTCAAGGCGAGGGAGGACAAGTCCTGGTTACTGGTGTACCAGCCTGGCAGGAGCCAGCACCCCCCCCAGCTGCCTTGCTCTGCATCTGAGTGCCAGCCCAACTGAGCCTTTCAAAGGTGGGGAGCCTGTGGAGTGGGGAGCACACTGGCATCATGCGTCATGGTGGGTGAACCCTTCGGAAAAGAGACATCAATATGCCCAGATTCATCCTTTTTTGGGGGTGCCCATGGGCTTTGGGTCCAGCTTGGACCACTCTGGACCCAAGCTGTGAGCACTCGGGCAGCGTCGCGCCCGCTTTCCTCCCCGCAGAGCCATCCTCATACGCACGGTCCGTGTTCTTCAGCGACTGCTTCTTCTGCGAGGGCTTGGAGATGACCTTGATCAGCTTGCTGTGGAAGGTGCCGATCTCCTGCCCGTTGCTGAAGAAGAGCTTCAGGACCAGGCGGAAATGCTTGCGCTTGTCGGCGTCTGAGATGTACAGCGCCTTGGCACAGCCGAAGCCCTGCCAAGGGCAGAGAGGGGCTGTGGACAGCTCCAGACCAGCCCCACCAGCCTTCCTCGCCCTCCTCGCCCTCCTCACAAGGACATAATAGCACCCTTTCAAAGAGCCTTGGGTTCATTTAAAGGGGGAAATGACCAGAGATGTTATTACAGGTGGAATGAAGAGCTGGGGATCGGCAGAGGTTTTATTTACACTGGGGGCAGAGAATTCCTCATGGAAATGAATGTTCACGTGTGATTTATCCCACATAACATGAGAAATCGCCCTGGGTTTATGGTTTCCCCCACGTCGTGGCCGATACACCATGCCTTAGCAGCAACACAAGCACTGCAAACAAAGGCTCTTTCTGTAAGGTTTCTGGCCTGACTCAGACCCTGTGCTCTTTGGGGACCCCAGATAATGCTTTTTTTTTTTTTTTAATTTCTTTTTTTCCCCTATCAAAAGACACCACATTGGTGCTGAAGCTCTTGAACTTTGGCACCGATCGGGTCTCTTTTTAGCTGTTTATCTGCAAATTAAAGACTGGGATTTCATTTTGTGATAAGCAGCAGTGCTGCTCATTGGGAGAAGGTACCAGGGCTGAGGAAGCTGTGAAATTTTTGGCAGCTCGCCTGCCACGGGGCTGCGGACCTGAAAAGATGCTTCCAAAGAAAGACGGGCTCTTTGTAAGGCAGGGGAGCCTGCCAGGCTGCTCGGGCTGCCGCACGTGCCACAGCAGGGCAGCAGAGCAGGATTGGTGAGCGATGGCTAGGAAGGAAGGACCATGACATCCCGAGGAAGGGGACAATGTGACATCCCAGGGTGTGGGGTGACGCCAGGGAAAGCGCAGTCTCTGAGCGAGTGGGGTCCCCATGGGGTGCCACTGCGCAGCCCTGGGGAGCATCAGGCTTTACCTTCGCGTCCGGCTGCTCCTCGAAGCTGAGCTTCTGGGTCTCCATCAGGCTGCTGCCCATGCTGTCCAGCCCCATGTACCCGCACACCCGAAAACCTGCCTCTCCCAGGTCCCTGGCTGGAAGAGACGGGGAGAAGCACCCTCCAGCTCCCGTGCAGGCACCAGCTTGGGCTCAGCTCCTCCTGGCATGGGGTAGCCCAGGCTCCAGCCCCGCCTCGGTCTGGACCGCAGAGGGTTCAGCCTCGAGGGGGAAAGAGGAGTTGGGGATGGGGCAATGATAAAATACGCTGGGTCACTCTGCAGAGATGGAGGGCAGCTCTCCGTGGCACGGGAAGGCGGGGAGGGGAGGTCTGGTCTGCCAGTGCTTACCTTTTATCTGCTCCTGTTTTAGCTTCCATCCCGGCCCGCTCAGGTAAACACAAGGTGGGGGGCAGAAAAACCTGCAGAGACAAGAAGACATTCTCTGACTGCATTTCAGCATCCAGAAAAGGTGCTCGGGGTTGACGGGATGGCTGCGCTGGGAGCGGAGACCTTCACCCAGGGCTGTCCGGCATCGGGGGCAACTCTGCACCCTGGGAGGTACGTGGTGCTGCAGCGAGGGGCTGGGGACCCCCGCTGGGGGGCACGGGCAGGGCTGCCCGGAGGAATCGGGCTCTGCTGAAGCAGCTGCCTCCAGCCACAGCGACCGGCCACAGCCCCGGGGCGGCTGCCGCATCTGCTGGGGCTGCTGGTGGCCACGAGCCCACTGGCCCCAGGATGGCCCCAGGAGGGAAGGATGGGGCACCTCGGCCCCCCTGCCCCCAGCCGAGGGGGGATCGGGCCCCTTGCCTCTGCCCGCCTGCCATGTGGGAGTTTCGGCAGGTCGGGAACAGAGTATGCATTCACAGCCAGGTTCAGAGCCCAACGCAAATAAATCTATAGCCAGGGCTTTAGAAACCCATTTTCCTGTGTTTTATTTGGGTTTCCACTGTCTTTGCACTCGTGTGAATGGTGCAAATTCATCCTCTATTGATACTGGGTAAAGCTCTAGCAGAGAAAACACCAGTGCAGGGGGTTGGATATTTCAGAGCCCTAATGTCCTGGGTATGGGTTTATTTAAACAAGTCATCCACAGCACGGGCCCCCGACTCCCACCATGAATTAAAATGGCACCAACTTCTTTAAACTTTAATCCGGGAGCTCTGTTCTGGTTTTCTCTCCCTCTCTGGACCTGGCATCTGATTTTCACACTCATCCCTTGCACGGGGTCTGGAGCAGGGGAGAGAGGCTGTCCCAAAGGCGCAGCGATATGAGGGCTGCTCTCCTGGCTGGGAGACCGAGCCCTGAAATCAAACCTTTACCTGTGGACCAGCAACCCCTGGCAGGAGGCTGGGTGCGAGGAGGACTGTGTAGGCACAGCCAGCCCAGCCTAGAGCTGTCTCCTGGGGTCTCTGGGGTCTGGGTGGGTTACGCCTTAGAGGTAGAGCTTGTCACCTCGTAGCTACTCCACACTCGGTAATAACAGAGGATTATTTATATCACAAGGATTAATGGAGGATTAATTATATTACAGTGCCACAGTCTGACGTCACTGCCCAGGAGTAGCAATTTTGGAGAGTCAAGCCAGAACCTCAAGGTGTTTTTGCAGTGCAGGAAGGATTTTCAAAAATAGCAGCTTTTGGAGACCGTGGGCATTGATGGAAACACCCCAGTCCCTGCTGTGGCTATTTGGGTTTTAAGACAAGATTTCCAGAGCCCTTAAAACACTAACCTTTCCTCTTCTTCATCTGTGTAATTTCATTCTTGGGGGGTAAGATTTGAATAGCATCTTTCTTTCTTTTCCTTCATCCTTCTGCTCTCCAGTACTTCATGGGAGGAACCTAACCACTGGGAATGTCTAACTGGGATGGATGCAGGTGGGGGTTAACATCCTTCTTGTGTTATTCAGTTCATGAAGACTAAATGATGGGTTTGGATGCAAAGAGGTCACGAGCGGATGGAGAGGGGATATGTTAAGTCATTTGCTTCACCAGCTTAGATGAGAGAAATCTAGCAAGGCTGAAATGGAGCTTTAGGTAGCTGGGTTTGGGAGTGGCTATTAGAGAAGCTGGAGCGATCTCCTACCTTTTTTCGTTGCCGTATGACTTCTGTGCGACTTTGGCGTGCAGTATCAGTACCGTCTGGTCTGCTGGCAGCTGCAGGTACCTCCGCACGCCATCTCGCAGCAGGTTGGTTTGGTACGGGTTGGTTCTACAAGACAGCGGTCCCTCAGCATTGTAACACCAGAAATGGGCTCCACAGCTTGCCCTAGCAGCCCTACGCCGAGCAGGGAGCCGGGAGCTCCCTCCATGTCCAGCCTGACGGGGCGAGGAAGGTGGAGAGGCTTTCCCGTCGGAAAGCACTGGAGCTCAGAGAGCATCTCAGATGCTGCAGCACCATGGTTGGCATTGAAAAATATAAAGTTTGGATAACTGAATAACTGCTTCATCAGGTTTTCAAACACACACACACAATCAAACAGTATGTTTATAGCTCTGAAATGCCCGTTTCTAAGACTTGCAGTCACACGTGATGGTGGCAGTGTCCTAATTGATTATTAATTTTTTTTCCACCTGATGTTCTTGTTGCTGTAAGGCTTTTGGGTGAGTTGGGAAACGGTGCTGCTGAGCCGTGAGTGCAGCTGGGGAGCTGTCACTCAAGGAAGAGCTGCTTGATGGCTTTTCTAAGGGCTGTTGGGTGAAAATAGCTGCGTTTTTCTCTGAGACGTAAGGAGTGTGTGGTTTTGCTGATTCTTTCTGCTCTATTAACTAGCAGGAGTTCTCATGCACCCGGCATTTAACTCTGCTAACTTAGTAGGTTGGGCGTAACCAGCTGGAGAGAGGTCAGGTGGGTCCAAGCCTGAGGTGTCCTGCTCTGCCATCTAGGACATGTGTGCAAGAACGGGGGAATGAGATGAGAGGGTTATGAGGTGTCTACTGGTGAGGCCTTCTGTGGTGCTGACTTGCTTTCAGAGGAGGCGAGACCATCCATCTGATAACCATCAGGTCCTGCCCTACTGAAAGTCCCTAAACCCCCCAAGTACCTTTGGCTGGACAAGAAGAAACCAGAGGAGTGGGAAGGAGTGCTGGCTGGGCAGGAGCCCCTCCTTGGCTCATCTGCCAATGTCTGGGACATGCCAGCTGGGCACAAGCAAGAAATTGCTCCTACCAAGGGGACCCAGCCTGGCTGCTTATGGAAAGGTCTTGACTGAAGCCTGAGATCAATTCTTCCATGTGTTGAGCTCCCTTACCTTGTTGCAAAGGGGTGTTTGTGCCTGCTGGTATTTGGGCAACAGCCTTGTGTTTCTGCTCTGCATGTCCAGGGGATGTTTTTTGACCCACCTGCATGAGCACCACACCCAAATCATACCCAGCACCCTCAGGAGAGAAAGCTGTATGGAAACTGGCTTCAGGCTCTGGCTCTGGCCACTCCCAAGGCTGCTGGTGTCACTCCTGACCTCTCCACACAGCGATGGCCTTGCATCGGAGACAAACAGCAGTGGCCAGAGAAGGCTGTGAAACCCCAAGCACAACCGCAAACACATTGCCAAGTCACAGGGAGAAAGTGGCCGGGGACTACAGGCAGCACTGGGGGATCGCTCGAAGGAGAAGCTATGAGGATGAGGGGCATCAGCCATGGCCACCCAGGGAAAATCTTGCAAGAGGTACGCAGTGGAGCATCCCTGTTAAAAACCGTCTCTCTTTCTCTTAAATGAGCTAGAAATGAAGAATAATTGAGGGCATAAATGATCAGAAGAGAGGTAGACCTGGTCCTGCCAAGCACCTCTTGCTGAGCTCAGAGGCCAGAGCAAGCTCCCTTGGAGAGAAGCAGCAAGCGGTCATCCCAAGCAGCCTTTTACAAAAGTTCACCTGCCAATTCTGTTCTTCCCAGTGCAACATGTGTATTTTAAAAGGACTGTGCCCTTCACAGCTTCTACGATCTACAATTCACTTTAAACCTATATCCCTTCACTTCTAGCTTTCCCACATCATGGATGGAGCTGATGCTCTCCTGTTTGTATATGGAAGGCAAACACATCTCCCATACAAGCAAATATTTACCCAGCATCTCCTCTGGGTAGTCCTCTGGGACCTGACGCTTTGCACTCCATAGATGTTCCCATCACTGCTCTGTTCAGTTATTAGATGGGCAATATAATCTCCTGCCCTCCTCCTTCTCCATTCTTTATCCTAGACATGTTAGCTGGATCACCAGCAAGCATAAATCCACAGAGCTCTGCCAAAATCAGATTTACAGCCGATGCCAGTGTCACCCACAGCATCAGCTGCCGCTCTGTGTCTGGGAAATGAATGTTTTATGGCCACGGCAAGCCCGCTCCTGACTGCAGAGCACGGCTTGCAGAGAGCGTGCTGCAGCCGAGCTCCTCTGCTGCCCGCACACGGCTCTGGGCTCAGCCACGGCTCGCTTCGGCCAGCACTCACGGCAAGGCAGAAGGAGCTCCTTTGCCAGGCAGACCCTTGGATCGCCCTTAGCAGCTCCCATGCTGAGGCTGGATCGGTTCCCTCCGACCCTCCATCGCGGGGCTGGCAGATTCTTGCTCCAGCATACTGAAGTTGAGCTTTATCAACCAGTATCCCACCAGTGCCGTCTCTAGGATGAGTTACTTAGAACGGCTGGAGCGAAGCTTTTCAGCAAGACTGTCTACTGACTGGTTTGTATCTTTGCACAGCCAAAGAGATCCCGTAAGAAAGTCATTTAATCTTTTTCCATAATGGCAATCTGCAGCTGTCTCCTTCCTCTGCTGCCAAGTGATAGTGTGATCTCAGCTTTGATCCATCTTTGCTACTTTTCCCTTAATCTAAAAGCACCATCTGGGAATCTCTCTGCAAAAGTATTTTAATTTTTTTACAGAACTACTGATTGTGAGCAGGATAAACGTGGAAACGGATCGAAGGAAAGCCTGTCCATTGGCCTGACCTTGGCTATTCTTTCACACTAATACAACGTGGTGAAAAATGAGTATTAAACCTTGCTGTCTCTGTTCAGTAGCATTTTGCTCTTGGTTTGTCAGGGACATTGGGCACAGAGCAGGGGAGAACCAGGCCGGGTGTGTGGATTTTTTCCTGGTGAGTCTCATCGTTCAGTATCCAGTACAAAATGAGGAGTTTAGCTTTGGGTCTTTGCTCGTGTCTCAGTGGCGGGGACACATGCTCCATCCCTCTTAGTGTCACCCACCAGCACTGACGCGCTCACCAGCGCCCATCCATATTGCTCGTGGTCTGCCCGGGAAGCACCGATCCCCGTGGAGCTGCTGGGCTGGGAGCTGCTGGAGAAGCCTCTCCTGTTAACCCATCGGCAGAGTGAGGAACAGCCTAGTACCGAGGCCAGGCAGCGGCAGGGAGTGTTCAGGAGCAAATTGCCAAAACCTGCGGATTAAGACGTGTGCTGACAGCGTGGCCAGCAGCAACGCCTGCTCACAGAGCCTCCCGTCGTACCAGCTCAGGGCAGGGCTGGGCTTGTGCCGGTATCACTGCTCCCTGCCATCTGTACGTAATACCAGAGGCACCTGGGTTACTGCCTGGAGCTTATTAAAGAGCCTTCTGGAATCATTATCCACTTGCTATCTACTGCTTAAAGTTGGAGCGTGCGTGCCAAAGGCAGGTAAACAGGTTGTAGTTCTCCAGATCTGATGTCTAGCCAGAGGAACGACTACAGAGAAACTTCTTTTTCTTTCCTTTGTTCTGTGCAGCCATTGCCTTCCAGATTTTGGGGCTAAATTGTTTCAGCAACGCGCTTCTGAACAGTGCTCACCATTCTGCCCACCGAGGCGACCACCCAGCATCCATCGTCTGGTTTAAATTTACCTTCAGAGAGTCAAAGGGTTATTGCTAAAGCAGCTCAATGTACCCACTTGGCTCCTTCTGGCACCTACAGCCTCCTCGGGGTTACAGGGAATTATTCACTCCTTCTGACATTTATTATATTAAATTATTAAAATGCTTTGATTGTAGCGCAGTGCTAGCTCAGTGTCATGTTAGCAGCACCGCACGGGCTGGGCTCTTAGAGCTCACGCTAAAAGCTGCCTTTTCAGAGCCTGAGGTCTCAGCTGGGACCCGACGGCTCTCGCACACAGTTAGGCATTATGTGCAAGCGGGGGGGGGGGGGAGCGAGGGGGGAGCCACCACCTTTCTCCTACGCTGGTTTTTGCAAGCCTTTCCCCCTCCCTGCTCAGCCTGGCATCGCTTACGGCTGAAGCTTTTCCCGCTCTTTAGGTCAGGATGTGCCTCAGGAGAGGGGTGCGAGCACCCTTTGAGGTGCATCTCTGGGGTGGCTCTGCCCTGGTGCTGGGGACGGGGGAGACCCAGGGTGCCCACGGGTGTCTGCATGCCCTGGCCGTGTTGCTGTGCCCCCTTCCACGGGGAGGGAAGCAGAGGAGGAGGAGTGCCCTGCGTGCTCTTCACAGGAGACACGCAGCTGGGCACACAGCCACCTTGTGCACGGCTGCTTCACGTGGGCACGCGGGGGAACGCAGGCAGGCGCTGAGAGGCTTTAGTAGGGTCGGACCCTGCAGTCATCTCGCTGATTTTAGGAGAGCTGATGTTCATCACCGCGGCTGAAAACCAGCCCTCGCCTTCCCAGCAGTGAGCATGGGGGCCTCACTCAGCGCCTTGTCCTACCTCAGCCTCCCCCCGACTGGGCTGCCTGTCCCTCTGAGACAGCCACACTTGAGGTGTGGGACATAACCTGGTGCCCGCATCACCTTCTGCTCTGCAAGGGCAGAGCAGGCCGGGAAGTCCCACCACACCCCGTATGTGCACCCTTGGGCAGCCGCAGGAGCAGAAAAAGCACTTTACAGGCACCGGGAGAAGCGAACCGCCTCATGCACTGCTGCTTCCCAGTTCGCTGACGTTCACTGGCTCAGTCTGCAGAGAAGGGATACGATTTTTTTGGTCCCCTAGGACTCAGGAGACCAAAATACGATCCTGGCAGCTATTGTTCAGAAACTGGGTCTTCAAATCAACTCGTTATACAAGAACTGTAACTCATGGTAACACTGTCCTCAAGTGCAGATAACACCAGATTCAAGTGCAGAGATTTAATTTGTTGCTTTTCCTCGTTTGGCTTGCTCAGAAGATGGCTGCTCGGCAGCTTGCTGGGGACTTGCTGCCACAGAGGGCAATTGTTCTGTCGTGGGCTTGGGGAAACCAAACATCCTAATGAAAAATATCCATTTTAGGAGTCTGGGTTGTATTTTGTACAGAGCAGGGGAGAAAATGCCTGCAGTGCTCTTGGGTATGGAGTGAATGCGATGTTTATGCAAAAGGAAAAGCCATTAGAAATCACAGAAATGAGAAGCCTGCAGTTTCTGGCTTCCCTCATTTTTTAATACCTCCTCTAATCCAGACCAACCCAACCCACAAGCCCTTGCATATATGCATGGGTATTTATAAATCCTATATTTTCCTCACTGCACACACAAGAGAAATTCAGCCTTTTCTGGGCTTGGGGGATTTATCGACCACACCAATGGCAAACACCAGCCGAGAGCAGGAAGCACGAAAACCCTGCGGCGGTGAGCTCTGCGGGGGACCAGGGGCCAGCCGGGGTGGTCACCCCAAGCATGTGCCCTGCTGCCCTGCGCCTGCCCCAGCACCACCAACACCCTCCAAGTGCCCGAGTTTGATAACGCAGTAGTGGCTCGTCTGGTAGAAAATTCAGATAGCGTGGGTGATTTACTGTAGTCTCCTTTCTCTTTTCCTCATGTAGCCATTGACGTTAGTGCAAAGAGGAAGGAAAGTGCTGTTAAAGCACTAAAACACAGTCCTGTAAAGCACTAAAGGTGGTTCCTACCACCATGAGACTGATGCAAGTGCTGAGACGAGGTGGAGGGCTGGGAAGGTCTATCCCAGGGTGCCTAAGGAGCCTCTGCTGGTGATCTCCACCGCCACAGTCAGGCACATCAGTGGACGTTCTTGCTGGAAGCTCAACCTGAGGCTCCGCAGCCCTCAGAGCTCTGGCCTGCAGCTCCCCGGTCAAACCCACCCCTCCGCACGCTAACGGCAGCCACTGCCTGCAGAGGTTCCTAAACTCCTAGGGCACTGTGGCTCAAACGGACGTTAAGCTTGGACTCTCCTTTTTCCAGGACCTTCTGAGTTTATGGGGCTCCAAGGCGCACTCCCACAGCAGGGGAAGATGAAAGAAAAAAAATAAAAGAAAAAAAAATGCAGAAAAAAGAGAAAGAAGAATACAAGAAAAAAAGAAAAAGAAAAAAGGAAAAAAAATAAAGAAAAAAGGAAAAAAGAAAAGTAAAGAAAGGAAAAAAGAGAAAGATGCCCCGCACACCGACCGCGCCCGCCGCTCCCAGCTGCGCGCAGCCCCCGCCCGCCCGTGGGCACCTGCGCGGACCCGATCCGCGGGGCGGGGGGGCTGGGACCCGCGGGCATAATTCCCCCCCCCCAGCCCCCAGCGCTGCCCCGGGGCCGGGCCGGGGGTGGCGGCCGTGCCCGCCCCCCCGCTCCCCCCGCCCCGTTAAATGCCGCGCGGGGCCTCGCCGCCGCCCAGCGCTGCCGAACCGCGCAGCCCCGCGCACCGCACCGCGCAGCTCCGCGCACGGCACCGCGCAGCCCCGCGCCCGCCGTACCTGACCCAGCATCGCGGCGGGGAGCGGCTCGGCGGCCGGCACGGGTGAGTGAGGGGCTCCGCGGGCACTGCCGCCCCTGCGGGGAGAGAAGGGAGAGGAGGAGGAAGGTGAGGGAGAGGGAGACCCCGGCCCCGCCGCTGTGAGCAGCGCCTAGCACTGCGCGGGGGTCGGCAGCCCCCGGGGCACTTTCCCTTTTTCTAGCAGCGGTCCTGGGCGTGAGGAGCAGAAAGTGAAGCCGGGGTGGTGGTATTGGGGAGGAAGAGCAGAGCCTTTGAAAGGGGTTTTATTCCCCAAAAGCTGTGGGCTAGAGCCCTCCCGCAGCCCCCTGTCTCTATGCCCCGTGCCTGGGCTGGGGGCTGTTTTGGGGGGCGGGAGGAGGGCACGGTACCCAGCTCGCTCGCGGGGTGCCAGTGCGGAGGGTGGAAGCTCTTTGCCGTGGGGATGGCGCAGTTTGCCGCCTGCCTGCTCCGCTCACCTTTTGCCTGGCTTTCGGGCAGGTTCCTGCTTATACGAGCAAGGATCTCTTTTAGCAGAGAATCATAAGGTCTGGGGCAGCTGGGCAAGGCGAGGCGCACTGAGCAGGAGGCGGCTGAGATCCTGCGAGAAGATAAGCTTGAAAGTGCGCCTTAAGTTTGTTACTCACCGTTTCTGCACGACTGGGAAATTGGGTCTGTGCATACTCATAAATACGTTCGCACAAGCAATCACCCACCTTTGGCCCGTAATTCCAACTGTTTCACAGGGAAAAACTAGCTTTGGGCACTTTTGTTTCAAGCAGTTATGTGGGAAAACTTGTTTGGGAAATCAGATTATTCTGCACTCGTCGTATTTGTGCTAACAGGCAGCCATCCAAGATCAGTGGAGCTGAGCAGATACGCGATGTGATGGTACGTGCTCCACTGGGGTTCTCCCCCTGGTGCTGCCAGGACAGCCTTTGCTGCGGTGCAGAGAGCTGCCGGATCGTCCGGGAGGCAGGGCGCGGGAGTGGGAACCGGCGAGGAGGCCGGCAGGGCAATGGGACCGTCCCGCTGCGGAGGAAGCCTGCGCGGGTGTGCAGTGGGACTGAGGGGGGAGAGGAGCCTGTTCAGAGCCCCAACTCTGAGACAAGGCACACAACTTCACCTCCTCTGCTTAAACCCGCTCTACTTTTGCTTCAGTCAAGCCCAGTTTATTTATAAAGTTACTATGAAGTCCTCCCTGTGGGACCCTCTGTAGCATCTTTTGATAGTGAAGATTGTATTTTTTTTCCCCTTTCCAAGGACAGGAGCAATTAGTCGCAGGCAGTGAGTGCACAGGTTCTCAGTAACAAGTAGAAACTGCACTTCACAAGCAGATTCTTGTGATCTCTTCAGGGATTCATTAGATCGGCATCTGGTGTTGGCAAAAAGTGTGCATGGGGAAATGTGCTTTCGGATGTCAGCCCTGGTATTTGCCACCAGGATATGGATAAATTTGGCCTCATCCGAAATACAAATTCCCATCTGGAAGGCGTGCAAGAGATCTTGGTGTTTGTAGTAAAATGACACTTTTCATCAAAGCGGGCAGGGTATTGCCGCATCCAACTGGAAAAAGCTGTTGTTGATTTTTGTGGAAGTTGCAACTTTTTTTCTTGAAGAATTAAAGAAATTTTACATGATTGGTACAAGATGGTCTCAGGAGCCGCACTGGTTGGCGACGGTAGCAAATAGAAAAGACGAAGCCCACAAGGCAGCCCATTGTAGGCAATCTGCGGTCACAGAAGATGTTTGTGCTCCGATTGCTCATAACATAGCATTTCCCTTTAGGTTGGCATTAGGGGTTAAAGGTTTTCAAGAGAAGCCTTTGTTTAAACATCTTTAAAGTTTCCAATAGGGGCCCCTTTGTTCGCTTTCCGAGCAGTGTGCCTGCCTTGTTAAAAACTCAGCGCTCATAAAATGCCATTTAAAACCGCTTGATGAATAGGGCTGGAACACGGAGGGGGAGAGAAGTAGTGTTTGTATCTACATGCACATGTGAATTAGACAAGCCCTACAGTGGGTGGATAAATGGGACCTAGAAAAAAACACAGGGGGAAAAAAAATATTGAGTGGTGCTTATAAAGAAACCTGTCAGTCCCTCTTGCCAGACGTCACACGTGTCTCCTCCAGCCGTGCGAGGAGGCTGAGTGGCTCCTGCCACTTGTCATTACCTCTCAGTAATCGTGTTTTCTCCACTTTGGGCCCCAACAGTAGCGAATTGATCTCTTGGGCTCCGTTGGCTGGAAGGGAGCCGACGCGGCTGCCATAAGGTCTCCATTGAGCAGCCGGGCGCGGGGACCTGGACTCTGCGCTCTGTTACCTGCCGCGGGCTGGCAAGAATCACCCCTCTGTAGGTACTTGCAGCACAGCTGTAGCTTTAGGTGTCGAGTGACATTTTTAGCCCTTAGAAGGCTTTGCTTCCCTCTCCCATCCTGGCTAAATGTAAAGGGTTTAAAACCAGCTCTGTTAAAGCAGAGGAGGGTATAGGTGTGTGCTCAGGAGACCCCAGAGACTGTGCACAGCTATGGCAGTGTTTCTGGGCTCCCATGCCTGGTCCTGTATCTGAAGCTCTTCTGGTTCTCAGGCAGCGTGTCCTTCCCAGCATTTTTCTTGGGAGGCCAGATCCTTCTTCCCCAGCAGGTTCCTGCCTTTGCCTGTGTGTCTCTCTCTGCAAGCTTCTGATGGTTTGCAAGGGAAGCCCTTTGTTGCACACATTAATCCATCACTAACCTGGTCCCTCTGGTGCCCATCAGCAAAACCCGTAGGGATCAGCTGTGGTCACAGAATCACAGAATGGTAGGGGTTGGAAGGGACCTCTGTGGGTCACCCAGTCCAACCCCCCTGCCGAAGCAGGGTCACCTACAGCAGGCTGCACAGGACCTTGTCCAGGCGGGTCTTGAATATCTCCAGAGAAGGAGACTCCACAACCTCCCTGGGCAGCCGTTCCAGTGCGCCGTCACCCTCAAAGGGAAGAAGTTCTTCCTCATGTTCAGCTGGAACTTCCTGTGCTTCAGTTTGTGCCCATTGCCCCTTGTCCTGGCACTGGGCACCACTGAAAAGAGCTTGGCCCCATCCTCCTGACACCCACCCTGCAGATATTTGTAAGTATTTATTAGGTCCCCTCGCAGCCTTCCCTTCTTCAGGCTGAACAAGCCCAGCTCCCTCAGCCTCTCCTTGTAGGAGAGATGTTCCAGTCCCCTCACCATCCTTGTAGCCCTCCGCTGGACTCTCTCCAGTAGCTCTTCATCTTTCTTGAACTGGGGAGCCCAGAACTGGACACAGTACTCCAGATGAGGCCTCACTAGGGCAGTGTAGAGGGGAAGGAGAACCTCCCTCGACCTGCTGGCCACACTCTTCTTGATGCACCCCAGGATCCCATTGGCCTTCTTGGCAGCCAGGGCACACTGCTGGCTCATGGTTAACCACCTGTCGTCCACCAGGACACCCAGGTCCCTCTCCACAGAGCTGCTCTCCAGCAGGTCCACCCCAAGCCTATACTGATGCATGGGGTTGTTCCTCCCCAGGTGCAGGATCCTGCATTTGCCTTTGTTGAACCTCATGGTCCCTTGCAGAGGGGTGGCAGTAATTTGGTTTCTCTCCAGACTTCAGTCTTCCCATCTCTGGGCTGTGTCATGCTGCTTCACTGATTGATTGTCAACGTGCAAGTTTGGGAGTCCTTGAGTTGTAGTCTATGGACCCGTAGGAGTCCATGGTCTGGTGGCAGGAATCGGTAGGAGCGCATCTGTTGACAGCAGAGGCAACCCACTATACAAGACTCTCTGTCTTGACTGGAAAATTAGCAAGGTCCACAAGCTGAAAAAGATGGGAAAATCCTGCCTTTGGGTATTCACAGCTCCTACACTTGCAGCTGGACTTGGATGGCTTCCTCAGAGTGTCACATTAGGCATCCCCCTCAATCTTTTTCTCCTTTCACAGCATCTTGCTTTGGCTTTAACAGTACCAGCTGGGAGGAGATGACACAAAACATTTCAGTCTGTGCTCAAATGCCAGGCGGCATTCTCCCTAACACTCCTCCATTTTGCTCTCCCTGTCATCTGCTGAACCTCTCATGTCAAGTTGTTGAGGCAGATGATGGGCTGAGAGCGGCTGCCCTCTGCCCAGGTTCCCTAAAGCACGTCTGGGCATTGCCTCAACTGTTTGAAGTGCCCTTGTTTCACCCTGGCTGGTGTTAGTGTGTGTTTTTTTCCCCTAGAAATATTCATGTTCTGTGCCCTCATCCTGGGGATGCAGGTGGGAGGGCCAGCTCGGGTCTCCCCTCTGCCACAGACCTCCCACAGCATTGAGCAAGTGGCTTTGACTCTCCTGGCCTCTGGTTCCTCATGCCATGCTGTAGGACCCTCCTTGGAGAGCCTTGTGAGGCCTGAAAGCTTCAGTGAAGCAACCTTGGACTCTTCCCTCATCTGTCCTGGAGGCAAAGACCTTGTAGGCACCTTTGGCAAGAACTCAGTAAATGCAACAGAATTAGGTGATTTCAGCTAGTTGCTCACAGGATGACCAGAAAGGGCTAATGCTGTGTAGGGGTGAGGTTGAGGTCAAGTGCTCCTCAGTCATGGCCTCAAATGCTGCTTTGAGTCCCTGGGGAGGTCTTGCAGGAGGTTTCCGCACAGCATCGGTGTGCTGACAATGACAGGATGATGCTGAGTCAGGAGGGTCCCCAAGGCACCTGCTCTTCAGCGTGGGCAGAAGTGGGGCTGCAGGCCACTGTGGTGCTGGTGGAAGTTCTTCTCTGGTGCATCCCCTGTGGGGTGACGGCATCCTGCTCCTGGGACGGCAGTTCTCCTGCTGTCGTGCTGTCAGAGGGGCATGGCAGCCGTGAAGTTAGGCGGGAGCAGTTTCCCATGCTACCTTTTGGGGTTCTCGCTGTAAAAAGTGTCTGGACAAAGAATTCAACCAGCTTGCTTTTCTGTCTTGAGGAGGGCTGAAAAGTCTCCGCGTGCTTTTCTGCAGCCGCCAAGCATGCCTCGCTTTCTGCTATTTCAATTAAACACATAGCAGGATGGGTAGGATGAAGGGGAGAGGCACAAGAGTATTCTCCCTGTGTGTTTCCTTGTGCCAACACATTGAGTCACGTCTCCAGAGTGAGAAATGTGATATAAAGATTTAGGGAAGGAGGTCAGGCAATGAATGTATGATTGCGGGGCTGAAATAGCAGGCGCGCTCTGTGGTTGTCTGTGCTGGGTAAGCTTGCTGGAGGTCAGCTGGGGATATTGGTCCCAGTGGATTCAGGAGACGGGCGTCCTGCTAGTCACTATCAATCTCATTGCTAGAGGGACCGGCTCTGCTGCATCAGGAGCTCAGCTGACAAACTGCACCAGCCTGGGAGCTGCTCTGGGCCACTTCTCTGTCCTTGTGGTTGAACATGCATATTTCTAGGGGAAAAAAATGCACACTAACACCTTCCTCCCAGAACAAGAACTTGGGCAATGGATTGCTGCCTCAGCTTCTGGATGGCCCAGACCTCCTTTCCTCCAAGGAAAGTCTCTTGGCCCAGCTCAGCTGTCCTCCAGGGGCCTGTTTGCAGAAGAGCATTTGCTTTTTGAAGAGAGTCAGTGAGGGGGGTCTTTCCCCTGTTGATCACTCTCCATCAAATCTAAAAGTATTCCAAGATCCCTCCAGTTTGCTTAAAATACCAGTCAGGAGCAGGACTGAGTTTGCCTGTCACACATCTCAGGGGCCAAGTGCAGGACTTCAAATGTCATCTCATAGTATAAGCATGTCACTGTTAAGTGCGTGAGCTGTGAGACAAAGATGTCTGTCACTCAGCCTGCAGATGGACCTGGACAAGAAGCCCATCTTCCTCCTGCCCTCCCTGTGAGCATGCTAATCCTAGTGAGCACAGGAGCAAGCCCCGTGAAACAGGAATTGGCTTTATGGGGTTGCAAGAGGGGAGAAAGAGAAGTCCATTCGGCACCCAGCAAGGTTTTCCTGTTACAGCACTCCTGCCGATTCGCTCCTGTTGGGTTTGGAGCTGTCATCCGCTGTTCGAGAAATGCAGCCTCGTTTTTCAAACAGCGTGTCCTTCCAGGTGGCATTTGGCCCAGTAAAGCTGCCATAGTGTTGTAACTGGAGAGTACTGCGATGTCCTGGAAAGAGTCTGCTCTTGTTTTCCCACACGTGTGTTTGGGAAGAATCAAGGACACATCAGACCTTAGAAAGAGTGAAAAAAAACATTTTCATGCCATTTTCCTGATGTTGATGGGCTTGTGCTCTCTGATGCCTCCTTGCTCTGAAAACTGCATTGCTGTTGTCTCTCATGGGATTTGCAACCCATCACCCAGCCACTGTGGAGGATGAGCACAGAGATGCTGGAACTGTGATTGAGTGCAAGGCCAGCACTGCCCGTAAAATGGTCCTGCGGGTGGATTCAGTGCTCGCAGGCAGCAGAGGCACTGGAAGAGGGTAAGGCTGGGTCGCACCCCGAGAGCCGTGCACCTGCAGACAGCGAGTGCCTAGGGATTGTGTCTTGTATTGGGGGAAACCAACCTTTGGGCAACCCTGTAACAGAGGGTGGATCCAGCTCCACGGCTGTCCTGAGTCTCATCTGTTCACACCGCTGGAGGGTCTTGCAAGTACATGGACAATGTGCCAGCAGTCCATCTGGTTTTCCACAGCAAAATCTGACATCAAGAGGTGCCTCCAGGTTGATGTAAGTTGTCTGTAGCTCTGGTTGCTTCCTTGTCCCCCATGCCTGGGGCAAGACACGCTTCAGTCATCGTCCCTTGTGCACTTTGTGGGCAATCTTTTTTGGGCACGGACCCAAAGGATGACTTGCTGTCCTGCCAACGACATGAAAGTCTGTCTCCCTATCCTCCAGCCTGAGGCCAGGTCTTGCTGAATTTCTGCTGTTGTCCTGGCGAGACTCTGGTGTCCTAAACACAAGGAGTTGGTGTCTAGGCTCCTGAGCCTGTTTCAGGGCTTTTTTGACACTTTCATCAAATAATACTCATGTGGGATTCAAAATGGCCTGATTCAGTCTCCACAAAGAGAAGCCATGCAGAACAGAACAGGGTACATGGAGAGGCAGGCGAGGCAGGTGAGTCTCAGGAACACCATGTCTAGGGCTGTTCTACCATCGGCCAGGGTTTCCAGCACAGAGATACATACTGGTAGCTGGTAGCACATGTGGTGTCAGTACCACATGCCTTGCCACGTGTGCCCAGGCACGCTGTGTGTGCCTCCTCCAGCACATGGGCATGCTGCATGGGACACCCCGCTGGCTTTGCTCATGTTGGGTACCAGCGTGCTTGGTCAGAGGCCCCTGGCTGCGCCCTGCTCCTGGCAATGCACAGCAATCCCTTCTCCTGACTTCTGGCAGGGTCTGGAGCAAGGGCAGAGCTGCTGCTGCTGCTCCCACAGCGTGCCAAGGGTCTGCCAAGCTCGAGTAGGGGGCTGGAGTCGGGTGTGTTTTGTTGTAAACAGAAATATCAGCTAAAGGCTGATGTGCCCAGTTGTATGAAATGTTGTGTGTGGTTGTACCTGAGACCTGGCCCATGAGTCCATAGCCATGGTCCACAACCTGCTTTCCTCCTTGTGACGCTACGGTTGGGGCTTTTCCTGGGCTATGAATGCACAGCCACCTCCTGAGCCTTTCACCCCTTCTTTCTCCATCTGCTTCATCCCCTCTACAATTCAATATATAAAGCCCCCACCCCTGTAACAGCGAGGAGGGTATGGAGGTGGTTGCATCCCTCACCCTGCTCCCTACGATGCCCTGTCCTTTGGGCTTGCCCAAGGGAGGATGCGCTAAGGTCCAACCTGTGCGGATGAACCAGAAGGGGAAAATTCAAAGCATTTCTGTTAACCTGTAGCCAGGAGAGAGCTGCCAAGGAGGCTGCTCTGAAACCCGAAGCGGCTGTTTTTCCTGAGACTCAGCACTTGGCAGGGAGAGCAGACGGACGAGCGGCGGAGCGGGGAGGGATGCGAGCGCCCGGGTGGCAGTGCTGCCAGAGGTGCCCGGGGAAGGCGTGCTGGCTTACCTGTTTGCCTCTGGAGAGTCATCTCCATGTCCTCCTTGTCCGAGATCATGATGGGAGCCGAGAGGAGGCTGGGGTCATTGCCAACCCTTCTGTCCTTACATGTGGCTCTTCCCTTGGTCACCCTCTTTGTGCCGTGTACCGAGCATCTCCTTCGGCAGGGACAAGCAGTGGGCTGGCTGTCCCTTTGCGTTGCTCTGAAAGGTTGGTGAGTGGTCTGAGTGTCCCTCTCAGCTCAGCTGCCGCAGGGTTTGGCTGAGCCAGCCCGGCCGGCAGCGCTTGCCCTGCCTGGACCTTTTTTTCTTTATAGCTCAGCCTTATCTCAAGGTCTCCGGTGCTGCAGCCGGTGCTGTGTTTGCCTTGCCCAGCAGCACCTGCCTGCCAGCCGGCCGCTTCCCACCCATCTCCCTCCCGCTCCTGGTGGGTAGCAGGGGGCTCGGGAGGCACAGGAGCCCTTGGGGTGGGGGGAACCCCCACGGGGCTGTGAGTCAGTCCCAGTGCTGCTGGCTCCGGGGCAGTGAGGACAGCAGGTAGCAGGGGAGTTGCCCAGCGTGGGATGGTGGGAGAGATACTTGGGGGCACCTTTGGCTCTCCATCCCCATCAGCCTTGTGCTGGGGCAGGGCTGGGTGTTCTGTTGAACTGGGGACCAGGGCACTGTCCCAGCCTGGGTCTCTACTGCCGGGACTGGATGCATGGCTCAGGAGACGTGCCCTGCCCTGTCCAGGCAGCATCGGCCCCTCCAGCCGTGGGGAGTGCCAAGACTTCATCCAAAGCTGAGATGCTGTTAAAAATAGATCAGCTGTGAACTGGTTTTCTCCTCTTTGGTTCCTGGCCCGAGAGCTCATTCCTCTCTCTGGGCTGGCTTTGAAGCTATCTGGATGCTGCGAGACATAGGCTGCGTGCCAGCCTGCCGCTGCAGGGAGGCTTGGAGAGTGGAGAGCTGCAGAAACGTTAGAGGTGGCATAGCTGTCCCCAAAATATTTAGTGGTTAGTGAGTGCTTTCTCCTAAACTGCCCCCCCCCCAAAAAAAAAAAACCCAAAAAAACAAACCCAAAACCAACCCACAAACGAAAACTGGGAAATGAAGCTGGGATAGGAGGGGCTGTTTGCCCTTCCGCTGGCACATGGTGCTCTTGTGAGGGGGCACAGACGTCTGGGCACTCCCAGCCACAAAGCAATGCTCACCTTGGCCCTGTGGCTTCCTAGAAAACGCCTGCCAGGCCGCAGCCTGCCCTTGGCCCCGGAGCAATCCCGCCGGCCCCTCGGCTGCACGGCTCTGCAGGAGCCCCTGACACCGGGCTGCTCACGTGCCCCGGGAGCCGGCTGCGTCTCCCACTTCAAGACTGGTGTTCTGGATCCCAGTTTCCTCTTATAGCGCTTTCCTGTACTTCTAGTTCTTCAGTATCGTTTTTCAGGTGTGAACACTGAGTCTGGAGACAACTTTAAGATGCAGCTGTGAAACCTATTATCAGCATCACCGCTATCAAATACATGAGGTTCAGGGCTGTACGTAACCACTGAGTAATTAAATGGCAACCCTGGTGATGAATTATAGCTGAGACCTCCTGGGGCTAAATAAATACCGGCTGATAACTACCGATAAAATGGATTTCTGTGTGCTTTTTTTAAAAGCACCCTTCCAGTATCTGTGCCTGGTCACAGCGCTGTGTGTCTCCCGGGGGAAGCCACGTTAACTGCGGCATTTCCTCCCTCAGCACCTTGGGTTTCCAACCAGAGCTGGAATAAAAATAAACCAAATAAATGGTTCCCTGCAGGAGCCAGGCAAGGGCAGGGCAGGGCAAGGCAGCACAGAGGTGGGCAGGGAGGGAGACAAGTGACAAGCTGAGGTTTTGGGTAATCGGTCTAAATATCTTTTCCCCCAACTAGCCCACCTCAAATGCATGAAAAAACCGTCGGGGGGGCCGAGCATCCCTCCGAAAAGCCAGCAGTACTGGGATTGCTGCAAAGCACTGGTGACAGAGTGGTGGGGTCCCCTGGGGTGACGCTGGGAAGGAGAGCAGCAGACTGGCTGTGCTTCACCCAGCACCCTGCCTGGGGGGAACAGGCGCAAGCCCACCGGCACCAGCACCCTGACAGCCTGTGCCTGCGGAGGCTTCTGCTCCCTGCTCTCCAGAGGTAGCTTGGGGAAAGGCAGAGAATAAATTTATGGAGCTTCTTGGAAAAACGGTCTCTGCCAGTGACTTTGAGAGACTTCTGAGCAGGTTTTGTCTGTGCTGGTGTTTCATCTGGGGGCTTCTCTTCCCAGCACGTCGCTGTTGCGAGGGAGTGTCAGGAGGGCCGGTGCTCCGCGTCTCCGGGTGCAGCTTTCCCACTCCCTGGCTGCCTGCGGAGAGCAGCCGCACTGCCGGTGAAGAAGCATTTGGCTGAACATCCCATCCGCCTGGTTTGCAAGTGAAAATAAGGCTTGTCCGATGGCCAGCTCCACCCAGAGCAGAAAATCAGACCCATTGGCAGATTTTTGCTACTGTAATGAAATGTGGCTGTGCTGAGACTGCCAGTCCTGGAATGGGAAAAGTCCCACGTGGGTTTAGAGAAGTTTGGGGATGGATCTGTCACAACTGCTGCTGCTCAGGGTTTTTGGCACTGCCTGGGGACACCCACTGCAGGCGAGTGTGGCCCCGCAGCTCAGCCCACCCTCAGCACTGATTGCAACGTCATCTTCTCCCCGCAGCGAGTCCCCCCAGCCCTGGAGCCGTGTGGTCTCGCAGAGCCATGATGAAGCTCCTGCCCGTTGCCCCTCTCCTCCTGCTTCTCCTGACAATGCTGGAAGCCAGACCAAAACCTGCAGGTGAGCCCTGGCCGGTGGGAATTGCCTGGAGGAGAGAGAGGCGAGTGTGTCAGGGCAGCGATGCCCTTGGAGGGTGGGTTGCTGCTTGAGGTGGGGGGACCTGATGCAGCTCCTTCGGGGGCATCCCTGTGAGGATGGAGGATCCCCCCAGCTGTGGGACCCGGCGCTGCCCAGGGGAGCGGGAGCCTGAGCCCAGCCCCAGCGCGGTGGGTCTGGTGCCACTTGCTCTGGGCCCATCCTCAGCATTGACACAGCCCAGCTCAGGGCTTGTCACCCTTCTGCCCATGGGCCCTGACCTTGGCAGGAGGCACAGGCAGGAGGGGAAACCCTCTCCCTGCATGGGTCTCCTGATGGGGGGGACAAAGCAAACCCAGGGGCACCAGCCTCTCTCCTCCCTGGGCAGAGGGAGCTAAATCAATTCCAGTTTGAAAACAGTGAAGACACCGAATGGGGAAAGGAGCAGCGTATGTCTCAGAGATCTTCAGAGCTGTTGAGATGACAGCCAAGGTCTGGGCATCATCCCAAGGGGACTCAAAGTGTTCACTTACCCTTATGGCCAAATTCTGCCAGGCCTGGGTACGCACAAGCCAAGCAAAATATGTTCATTGGCCTTTCACTTGCTAAACATTCTCCCGGTTTGCACTGGAAGTTGCACCCATGTGTCCAAGAGAGGCTTTTTGGCTCAGTCCCTGCCATGCGCATGCCCTTAGCTGTGCTTTTCGCTGTCTCGTTTTCTGCCCTTAAAAAAAGGAGCACAACAAAGCAAGCCCTGGTTTTAGGCAGAAACTGACAAAATGCAGTAAAAACCGGGGGAAGCGGGAGCTGCGAGGGAACAGAATTGCCCACAGCAGTACTTTTGTGCTGGGCACCGCAGCGGTGGGAGCCCGTGCGGTGCAGAGGTCTGGAGCAGGAGCTGCAGCTTGCAGAGGACAGCACGAGGCACTGGGCTGTTTTGTGCTTTAATGCTCTGATTTACTGCAGAGATGAAGACGTCGCTGCTTAAACCTGTGCCTAAACCTTGCCAGGGCAGATGCTGAGAGGCATTTCTGCAGCCCCTGGGGCTGTCAGCTGTGGAGCACGGGGAGCAGGAGCTGGGTCTGGCTGCAGGGACAGTGTCGGGGAGGAGGGGACGCTGCCATTTCCCCATAGCCCCGTGGCCAGGGCATGTCCCCCCTGCCTGCCGTCCCTGCTCCCCCTCTGCCAGCATCCTCCACGGGTTTACTTGGCAGTGGGAAGGTGCTGGTCTGTGGGGCTGCCCAGACCTGCCCTCTCCATCCAGCACTGAGCACCCCTCCCACTACCCGACGGGGATGTCCCCGCTCCGGCCCTGTTCCTTGCAGGCAGCCTTGAGGCTGAACCATCTCTTTGCCCCCTTCCAGCCCTGAAGTGCAGGACGGGTCCCCTGGACATCGTGTTTGTGATTGACAGCTCCCGCAGCGTGCGCCCCTTCGAGTTCGAGACCATGCGGCGTTTCATGATGGACATCATCGGCAGCCTGGACGTGGGCCCCAACGCCACGCGGGTCGGGGTGATCCAGTACTCCAGCCAGGTGCAGAACATCTTCTCCCTCAAGACCTTCTTCACACGGGCAGACATGGAGAAGGCCATCAACAACATCGTGCCACTGGCCCAGGGCACCATGACAGGGCTGGCCATCCAGTATGCCATGAACGTGGCCTTCACCACGCAGGAGGGCGCGCGCCCTCCACACAAGAAGATCCCCCGCATTGCCATCATCGTGACGGACGGACGGCCCCAGGACCGTGTCACCGAGGTGGCCACCCAGGCCCGGAACGCTGGCATCGAGATCTACGCTGTGGGCATCCAGCGGGCGGACATGAACTCGCTGCGGGCCATGGCCTCGCCGCCGCTGGAGGAGCACGTCTTCCTGGTGGAGTCCTTCGAGCTCATCCAGCAGTTCGGGAAGCAGTTCCAGGACAAGCTCTGCGGTGGGTGAGAGCCACGGCTGTGGTATGATGAGGGTGGTCCTGGTGTGCTCCTCACCTGGGCCAGAAGCTGACCTCCAGGGGTGTGTTCGGGGTGGCTGCCCTTGCTAGGAGCAGCATGGACAGGGAAGCAACCTCCCGGATGGGCTGCTGGGACAGACGGCCTTTCCTCTTGCTCGCCTGTCTTGGGGTCAGATAAGCAAAGCTTTGAAAGCATTGCAAGCAAGTGCTTTTCTTCACCCGTGCCCGGTAGCTCTTCCCCAAGCCAGGACGTCGTGGCAGCAGTGATGGGAATATTAAAGAGCAGGAGATGTGGAGCTGGTTTCCCTGGGTGTGATGGGGATGTGACATGTCCCAGAGCCCCGTATACATTTCAATGTGGCTCTAGCAGGGTCTCCTCCTATGCAGACACGTGCATGGCGTCTGCTGCATGCACATTTGTGTTTAATAAATCCCTGTCCGTGTGGCGCTGCTCCGGAGCGTGCGACCGGGAGCTGGGAGGCTGGTCTGCACCGTGGCCGTGCTGGCGCGGGTCGGGAGCTCGCAGGCTGGGACCTGTCTGGTCCCCCTGCCATGCTGGTGGGCTTTGCTGGAGACCTGGCACTGCAGCGGGCTGGCAAGACCCTTGCTCACGTGGTTCAGCGTCTTTCGAAGGGCAGCAGGCAGCTGCCAGCATCCTTCGGGCACCGTTTCCTAGCCAGGGGCACGGGCATGCCCACAGGGCTGTGTTACGTGAGACCCTGCTTGCTGGTGCAGGGGTCCAGGGCAGACCACATATTGCCCCCCTACCCCCGGGGCTCCGATGTGCTCCAGCGCTTGGTGCCTTTGCTTACAACGCCCTGCCCGTCACTGCGTGCCCTGGTGCCCGCTTCCCGGCTGGCTCTGCAGGCTCCCGGCCCCACAGACGGGCAGACCTGGCTCCTTCAGCACGTTCCCGCTGAGCTCAAGCTTTTGCTTACTCAGCTCAAGCTGTCGACAGTATTAATTAATACTGAGCATTAATTTAGTGCTGGGATAGCTCTGAAAGCCAAGGCAGTTCAGAAACCCACCCCGTGCAGTGTCTGTGTCCGTGCACTGGAAATCAGTGGGTGGGTGCTGGGACTGGAAGGGCTGGGGCTGTGCGGGTTGTCGTGGTGGCTTCGGCCTTGGGGACAGGGTACGGGCCAGAGCCATGGCCCCCATGCATCCAGCGTGCCCGTGGGCTGCTCTGATGCCCTTTCTGTCTTGCAGGGGTGGACATGTGTGTGGAGCAGGAGCATGGCTGCCAGCACAGCTGCGTCAGCACCCCCGGCTCCTTCTACTGCGAATGCAACCTGGGCTACAGGCTCAACGTGGACGGAAAGACCTGTTCCCGTAAAAACCTTTTTTATCCTAACTCTCATAGAGGGCTTGCAGTTGCAGGTCTCATGGAGGGAAGCTGAAACGCAGCAGAGGACCCAGGGAGGCAGCGGCAGCCTGGGTGCTCTGTTCACTGGACACGCTGCCTCCCGGGTCTGTAACGACTGTGGACATTCAGCATCACTAAATCCTGGTCACCTCTCTGGGACAGGACACCTGGGGCTCGTGTGGGCACAACCAGCTGTCGCCTGAGGGAGCTCCGGGCAGTGGGTACTGCACGATGAACATCCCAGCCACCAAAGGGCACAGTGTTTTGGCCCTGTGTTTTGAGTGCAAAGCTGTATTAGTTGGTTCTGGCCACCGCCCCAGGACTTTTCCTTCTTGTTTCGGGGTTCTGGGAGCTTCCTTGAAGCCCTGGAGCAGTCCTTGCTCAGCTTCCCCCGGGGAGAGCGGGGCGGGAGGGTGACGGGTGTCCTGTTCTTCTGCAGCCATCGATGCCTGTGCAGAGGGGAGTCACGGTTGTCAGCACCAGTGCGTCAGCGCTCGTGGGTCATACTCGTGCCGCTGCCGTGCTGGTTACTCCCTCAACCAGGACAAGAGGACCTGCTCTAGTAAGTGTCTCCCTTCCTGTCCCTTCTTCATTGGCTTCTCGCATCTCCCTCTGCTCTCGTCTCTCCCTTGCTGCCCACCTCTCCTCTCCTTCTCTCACCAGTGATCGATTACTGCAGCTTCGGAAACCACAGCTGCCAGCACGAGTGCGTGAGCATCCCCAACGGGCACTACTGCCGCTGCCGCAGCGGGTTCACGCTGCAGCCCGACAGCAGGTCCTGCAGGGGTACGTCCTGGCGCGGCACGGGCTGCAGTGTACAGCAGAGACCCTGCCTTGCCGGTCCCCAGGGGAAGGGCTGTTCCTGGGCCACGCCGCCTGGACCGGGATAACCCTGTGCCCTTGGCGTGTCTTCCAGCCACCGACCTCTGCAACGGGGTGGATCACGGCTGCGAGTTCAAGTGCGAGAGCACGGAGGGCTCCTACCGCTGCGTGTGCCCCGAGGGCCAGCAGCTCCAGGCTGATGGCAAGGCGTGCAGCAGTGAGTACCTGGACGTGGCGCTTGGCATCCTCCTCATCTGGGCTCTCTGCTCCTGGCGAGGGCTTACCTGGAGCTGGGCTGGGGTCTAAGCGGGACTTTGTCTGAGCTGGGTTGGAAGGAGGATGGAGAGCAGGCTGAGCTTGGGGGAGCGCCCCGGCTGCTGTGGGGATGGATGGCTCGTGTCCTCAGAGGCGTGGCCCAGAAGATGCAATAGGAGCTTTGAGGAAAGGTTCAGGAAAAGGGACACATTCAGGGGATGCCGCGGTGGCAGCAGAGGTTTTTGGGCTGAGACCCCTGGGCCCTCTTTGCCCTGTTCCCAGCTTCGCCCCAGCTGCAGATCCAGGGGACCCACATGGTGTCCTGAAGCCCAGCAGCTCTTCCCCAGCCCTGCGCATCTTCACTCCAGCAGTGCCCACGGCCAGGTTGGTCCTTTCTCACCCTTGCCTTGTGCCCGCAGAATGCGGGGCTGGGCATGTTGACCTGGTGATGGTGATCGATGGCTCCAAGAGTGTCCGGCCTCAAAACTTCGAGCTGGTGAAGCAGTTTGTGAACCGCGTCGTGGACCTGCTGGAGGTGTCCCCCCACGGCACGCGGGTCGGGCTGGTGCAGTACTCCAGCCGCGTCCGCACCGAGTTCCCCCTCAACAAGTACCACAGCGCAGATGAGATCAAGAAGGCGGTGATGGAGATGGAGTACATGGAGAAAGGCACCATGACGGGCCTTGCCCTCAAGCACATGGTGGAGCACAGCTTCTCCGAGCTGGAAGGTGCCAGACCTCTCTCCCACAACATCCCCAGAATTGGACTTGTCTTCACGGATGGGCGGTCCCAGGACGACATCTCCGAATGGGCCAGGAGAGCAAAGGATTCAGGTGTGGGGGGCCGGGGAACCCCAAATTACAGTGGTTTGGGCATCCCAGGATTGGTTCCTTGGGGTGGCTGGCTCTGGGGGAGGCTGCAGCATCCAGCCTTGAGGTGCTGCATCGACTGGGTCTGCAGGGCACACGTGCCTCTGCCGTGGTCACAGGGTTCTCTGAGCAGTGTCCTTCACGCAGCGGTGCTGCCGTGTTCCTGCCTGTCCTTCCCAAATTCCTGCTGTGTATTTGGGAAGCCCAGGGGAAATCCTGCATCTTTGGATTTGCTCCCTCGGGGCTTGGGGCTGCTTGATGCGGGGTGGCCAGTGCAGTGCTCAGGATCCGTGCTTGCCACACAGGGATCGTCATGTTTGCTGTGGGTGTTGGCAAGGCTGTGGAAGAGGAGCTGCGAGCGATTGCCTCCGAGCCAGTGGAGCAGCACTTCTCCTACTCAGCTGACTTCACCACCATGACCCACCTCGTGGAGAACTTCAAGCTGAACATCTGCCCAGGTGGGTGCCCCTGGCCACACTGGGAGGCTCAGCCCCACGCCGGGGGAGCCCTCCTCTCCCCACAGAGCTAGTGGGGTGGCTTGTATGTCTGTCACCCTGTGTTGTGTACCCCAGGGCTGAGCTGGGCTGGTGTGACCCTAGGCTGCCTCTGGATATCACCAGGCTGTTGGGGTATAGAAGTGGGCCTCAGGGAGGGCTTTGGAAGAGGAGAAGGTGGAGTTGGGGGGTTTAATGCATGTAAGTGGCCACCTCAGCGTTGTTGCACAGGCAGAGGCTGGGGTCGCACCCTGCCTTCAGGGGTGGATGCTGCCCCAGCTCCAAGGATGGCCCATCTTGTCCAGATCTGCGCTTCTGCTGCAGGGTGGAGGAGGACCAGGCCAGGTTACTGTGAGGGTGTCCCTGCTTTGGGGCAGGCTGGGGCTCCTCATTGTACTTGGGACCCCCGCAGGGCTGCAGACGTGGGGTCAGCATGTGCCCTGCCACCCAGCTTCAAGTCAAAGTGAAGCTCAGCATTGCTTGTCCTTGGCACACTGACCATGTGCGTGGCAGCTCTGCGGGTCACCTGGTGGGATGCCAGGCAGTGAGCCCGCTGGGCTAGCAGGGTGCAGCCTGGCGAAAAGGAGCAAGGCTGGTAAAAAGGAGAAAATAAAGGAGAGAGCCCCAAGGCTCAGGTCCAGCCCCGGTGGGTGGCTGCAGGGACAAGGGCCTCGTGCTGTGCGGGAGCAGCGGAGAGCCGGGTGCCGTGGGGCCGTGGCTCTGACTGCACCCAAACCCCTGTGGTCGCAGAGGAGAGCAAAGGGGAGACCGAGATCCGCAGCCCGTGCGAGTGCGAGGCGCTGGTGCAGTTCCAGACGAACACCGTGGCCATCCTGCAGAGCCTGACCGAGAAAAATATCCTTTGGGTCATTGCCTGGGCTTGCCAGGGTGCGGGGCAGGCGGGGGACAAGACCGTACACGGGGAGGGGAAGGATGGATAAATGGGAGCAGGGAAAATTTTAGGCTCCTGCAAGGGGAAAGAGCTCTTTGCCCACCAGAGCGTGTGGCTCACGCTGTTTCCTTAGCACGTTCACTTGCTCAGATGACAGCCAGACTCGAAGACTTGGAAAAGCAGATTGCCAAGAAGAAGTGATCCTTGCAGAGGGCTGCAGCGCTCAGACGGGGCCCGGGGTTGTACAGTAGCTACGTGGCATTGTTATTGCTAGGTTATTGTAAAGCATCAGTGTTTGTCCTTGTATTGCAAAATCCCAAGGGAGATGCGGAGTGTATTTCAGAAAACAAAAAAATCCTAGAAAAATAACCCAAAAAAGGACTTGAGCAAAGCCCCCCGCTGCGACGCCCAGGGCTTCAGCCGTTGTTGCTGTGTTCCTCCGCACTGGCAGGTCTGGGATGAGGTGGGATGTCTGCGTGGGCAGGCTGGGCTTTGGGCGAGCAGACATGACACCCAGCCTTTTCCCAGAGCAGCTGGGATGAACCGGCCCCTGCACAGCCCCTCTGGTCCCCAGCGCCCAGCAAGCTGCTTTGCAAGAGAAAAATCCTACGGTGATCGCACCCTGAGGGCTTCTGCCGGCTCAGCGTCTGCTGCCAAGTGGTGGGGCGAGGAGAGGTGGGCAGCACGGGCAGCGTGCGGGGATGTGTGCCCCCGGCTCCCGGCACGGTGCCCGGGTGTGTGCCCGTGGGAAAGCGGGTGGCAGGAATTGTCGGATCTCGTCCCTGTTTTGGCAGAATTGTTTAGGAGTCAGTCATTATCTTGTTTGGTTTTTAGTCACATAGCAAAATGGTACTAATTCTTTCTATAAATATCTATGTGTGTGTACATATATATATTTCAAGAGCAGGGTAGTGCTATTTTTAAACACTTCTTTTTATATATAGAAATTTCAGTCCTGACAATAAACACCCTGAAGATTTGTATGACATGTCCCTCTCCTTTTGCCAGGGCTGCGGAGGCATCTCTGCATCAGAGCAGGAACCTCTGGCTTTTGCAAAGGCCCATCCTCAGGCTCCAGAAATCCTTCTGGAACATCCTTGCTCTATGGGTACCCCAGGATGCTGCAGACTGGCCTTGGCTGGAAGGAGCTAGCACGGCACGAGTGCTGTGCCACTAGTCCTGGTGTTGGCTTTGGAGCCTGTGCTTGGTTGGTGCACGGGGAGCTCAGTGCCTGCTTTATGGGGGTGTAAATGTGCCAAGGCAGTGGAGCGGGGCCACTTACACCCACGGGAGATGTAGCCCTGGTGCCGGGACATGTCTGCTTGGGGCAGGAGAGCCACCGAGCTCCCTGGCTGGCTGCACGGGCAAGGATGCCGAGGCAGCCGGGGACCTGTCTCCCACAGGCGTGTGGTGTGGAGGTGGCTTTTTAGTGACAGAAGCCCCCATGTCCCACACCCAGGAGAAGTGGAGGTCTCCACTTAGCCCTGTGTCCTGCATGCAGGCAGAGGCTGCTGGATAAGCACAGCGACAGGTTTTTGGAGTGGGGGGTCCTCATGTACTCGCCTTGCTTGCTGGGTCTGTACGCAGGAGGCGAGAGCGAAGAAAGGGGACAGAGAGAGGCTGTTGCTTCTCAACTAGCAATTCATGGGGGGGGGGGGGGGGGATTTGTGTGGCTGGGGGGCTGTGCAGGGCACTGGGCAGCCCTGGGCTGGAGGGAAGAGGAGAAGGAGGGTTACAGCCCTGGGCTGGAGGGAAGAGGAGAAGGAGGGTTACAGCCCTGGGCTCGAACTGCTTTGGCACAGCTCCTTTTCCCCCGGGGATGCTGTTAGTGGCTCCAGCACCCACCTTGGCCAGTTTGCTTTGCAGAGCCTGGGTGTTTCTGCTGCTGTGAATATTCCTGGTGGGTTCACAGGGCACTTCTGGGGGTGGCAGTGGGGGGGGGGGGGGCACGTCCTGCTTCCAGGACTGGTTTGCTCCATGTGACTTGTGTCCTAGGGGGTGCGAGCTAGGCTGGGGTGAGGTTTTGTGTGCTTGAGGCTAGGATTTGGAGCTGAGGAGCAGGAGGCTGAAAGCAGGTCTTGGATGGGGGTATGGGCCTTGCTGGGGCTGCTCCAGGGAGAGGAACTGGAAAGGGCTCAGGTATTCATTTTATGAGGCAAAGAGTGGCTTTTTCCACAAGCAAACAAAAGCAATCGGGGTTTGATGGCTTCTGAGCAGGGCTCTTGTCCTGGCTGGCATGGATTGGAGCATTTATAGCCTCATTATGTGTGTGTGCTGGGCCAACAAACGAAGCACTGCTGATTAGCTCTGCACCCGTCCCAGCTGGCAGCCCCATGGCCCTCCTGTGAGCCCCATATCCCACCCATCAGCCCCATATCCCATCCATGCATGCCCTCCCACCCCGCCATCCATCCCACCTACCCGGCAGGGGTACCTGGTAGGGGGTAGGAAGGTGCTGATGGTCACAAGCCACATCCAAACCAGGTCCTGTTGCTACGGAGCACGGTGACCAATGAGCCACAGCAGTGTTCTGCAACCCTGAAACTGGGAGCTGGGACTTCCCCAGTTTGTGTGCGGCTCCCTGAAAAACCACACAGAAACTGCAGGGAACTTTTGGCTGAGTTTAGGGTTTAGTAACAGGCTGGATTAGAGCAGATAACGGCATGCCCTGAGGGCGTGATTAAACCTCAGTTGGCCCAATGTAATTTTGGCAAATATTAAGGGAAGTTGTAGACAAAGTGGAGCTGGGCTGGCGGGGGAGGGGGGGTTGGGGGGGTGGGGAGCTCCGGGGTGACCAGGGTTCGGTGTGGGGGTGTGAGAGGGCGGGCAGGTGGCGAGCAGCAGGAGCTGGGCATCAGCCCGGGCAGGATTTTTTCAGGAAAGCATCCCCAGGACAGGCTGTGGGATCGCGTCCGCGCGGTCCTGCAGAGCCTCATTAATGGCTTTTCACTAGATGGCACCAGACACCAGCGCTAATGGGCTGGGGGCACCCCCTTCTCCCGGCACCCCGAGGTCCTGGACCCAGCCCGGGGGTGAGCGGAGCATCCTCGGCCGTGAGCTGGGAGGGAGGGAGGGATGGATGGACGGACAGAACTCAGTGTCAGGCTGAAAGCATTGCATCACCTAGGGAGGGAATAAGGGCTGCTCTGTAAGGTGCAAGTTGTCCCTGGGGTGCTGTGTGCACCCTGCTCAGGCTGGGGCTTGGCCATGGGGGACCGGGGGCTGCTGACCTCCCTCCTCGCCATCCCCACAAAACACAAACCAGAGAGCCCTGGCCTGGCTGCGAAATCACAGCGTCAGCTGGCAGCATCCTCAGCATTGCACAGCTCCAGCTCTGCTGCCTGGGGAGGGGGCTCATGAAGTAGTTTCCACAGTGAGTATGAGCCCACGCAGCTGGGGATGGGGATGTTTTTGCAGGACTCTGGGGCAATGGGTGCTGCATGCACAGCAGAAAGCAGCACTGGGAGTGCAGGCAGCCCTGCGCACAGAAATGCCGTGGTCTGGGTTATTCCATGGGAGTTTGCAACAGAAGCAGATTTTAGACTTTTCTCCTATGGACTTGCTACAGATAAAGCACTCTCAGAAGTCCTTCAGACAGATTTTTCTCCCTCTCAGCTTTGCTGCAGCTGAATCCAAGCCTTGCTCCTTGGTGTTTTCTCCTCTCTTGGAGGTGCAGCCCCAAGCACCATCTTGGCCAGATCCTGGCACCAGCTGGGAGCACAGCAGTGTCCTCTCCACACCTAGCAGCAGCTGAACACCAAAGGATTGCTTAAAAATTAAGCCAGTGCTTGTATGTCTCATAAAAAGTACTAAATAATTGGTGCACAGCCCAGAAAGTCTATTTGGATTGGCTAAATACTCTCCTGGTTACTTAATAAATGACTTTACAAAGAGCTAAATGCAGCCACAGAGTCATTAGGGAAACTGGACAATGATTAACAGATACCCAGTAAGTTAAGTCCAGCTAATGTGACACATGGAGACATGAGAAGGGATGTCTGCCCAGCAAAGGGCACGGAGAGACGCCCACCATGCCCTGGACTGAAAGTAACAGCTCCAGGGGCTGGGGAAGAGCAATAGTGGGGGGCTCAGAGCTTGCGTGGAGCACATAGGGCAATGCCTGGGCTTTCATCACTCCTTGCCCTGCCTGGTTGTGAAATCAGGGGCTGCCCCAGCCTGCCCTTCACAGGCGCCTGGGGTGTTTGGCTGAGGGGTGCTTTTCCCTCCCAGGGCATTGCCAGCAGCTATTTCCAGCACAGCTAAGGTTCCTGCCAGCCCCAGAAATCCCAAGGAAAGACTCCCGGGAACCTGTTACACAAGGTAAGGGAGACATTGACCCATTGGTAGGAAATGGAGCAATTTCCCATTGCCCAAGATCACCTAAAGAAAACAGCTTTGCCTGGAGGAGCGGGTACAATCGCCTTATGAGGAAGAAGATGGGAGACCTGAAGGCTGGCGAGATTTTTGCCCTGTGAGCAAGGACTAGAGCCCCTTATCCCTACAGCCATCAAGAGGCAGGGCTCAGTCACACCAGGGATGTTTGGGTGATAACAGGGCTGTACAGAGCTAATGCTCCTACCCTGGTGAGGCCAGCCACTTTCTTCCAGCACCAACCTGCTGCCTGCATGACAGCGGCCACCCAGAGAAGATGCTGGGGCTCAGGTGACCCCCACAGAGCTGGGGAAAGACTCACCCGTGGCTAAGCCAAAGCTGCTTTCCTCGCACTAGCTTACACCACCACTGGGGCAGGAGCAAGGAGGGTTTGGGGCTGGGGCAGGTTTCCACTGGGAAAGCCTCAAGGCATCGTCCCTGGGAAGGCACAGGCAGCCCCGCACTTGTCTGGATCATGCTGTAAGGTTTGGTTGGCAGGTCTATGTGGAAGCAAGGTACAAAGGGAAACCCACATAATGGACCCCCAGATGGGAACTCAGCAAGATCCCCACAATGGTTTCTCCTGGAGAAGCGTACCAGCCCAGGAGAGAGCAGCTCCACCACCTCCAGCCTGCCTGGGGAGTGATGCCCTGGACCATCTCCCCTTGGTCTGTCCCTCAGCCCCAGGTGTGGCTGCAGGGAACAGTTGTGCAATGGAATAGCTGCTTCTTGAGCAACTGAACAATCACGTTTGCATCTTGTGCAAAAGGCTTCCGGAAAACACAATGCAATGGCAGAGGAAAAAGGTACAAACATCTGTACATGCCCAGCCCCATTCTCCACCCCTCATCCTCCCCAAAGGTTTAAATTTCAGCATCGTCCAGCTCCTCACGCTCACACCGCTCAGAGACACGGCAGCATGAAGTCGGTGGCCGCCCTTCTCCTGGTGGGGATGCTCATCCTCTGGACAGAGCTGCCGACAGGTATGGGATGTCCTAGGATAAGGTAGAGGGAGGAAAAGCACAGGGGCTGGGAAGGCCCCCCATGTTTGCAGAGATCCTCTGGGATGGGAAGGGAGAGGAGGGGGGTGTTTGCTGGGGAGCATCACCCCAGGGCCCCTCAGCTGCCAGCAGCCTGGGGCAGATAACTCCCTCCTCTCACAGGCAGCGCCTGGTCCTGCCCACCCGTCCGCATCACCTGCATGATGGTCAACCCACCAAACAAGTGCAACACCGATCAGGATTGTCCACGGCACACAAAGTGCTGCAGGTCCTACTGTGGGCGGAGATGCATCTCACGTCCATCTTCCATCCCTGTCTTCTACGGTAGGGTCTCTGGAGCTTCCCCCCCACCCCATCTCCCTGGGTAGCAGAGGGGGGATACAGTGACTGTGGCTCTGGGCAGGGAGCTGCATCCAGCTGCCAGAGCCTTCCACTGCCAAGCTGGTGGGGTGACTGATGGCCAGGCACGCAGGCTGGGGTTACTATGAGCACCAGACCTGACCTGCTGCTTTCTCTTCCCCAGTGTGAGCACCTGCTCCCAGGACAGACCGAGGGCCTCCTCAGCATTCCCATGTCACCCTGACACCAGCCAGCTGCCCACACCTCTGCTAAGGCTTGTTCTGCCTGATGCTGGATCCCAGGAGAACGGGGACAGCCACCAGCCCAAGCTCAGAGACCACCTCAGCTCCAGGACCACCTCGCTGACAGCTGCCGCACGGTGCTACGTGTTGCCTGCTCATCCTCTCCCTTCGCTCCTCTGCTGCTGTTATAACAAATAAAAGAGCTTGTCCCAGGGATGCTCGTAATGTGTGACTCCTTTCCCCGCCTCCTCCTGTCCCTTTCCAGGCCCATTCTGGCACCTGCTCCCACTGCTGTTTTCACCCCAGAATTTCTGCCTGGGAAGAGGATGAAAGCAGTCCAGCCACACACCCGGAGTGTGGTTAGGGGCTGACTTGGGGGAGCAAACCCATCCAGAGCAAACCCCAGGAGGAGAGGGCAATGGGAAGGAACTGGAGCAAAACATAATGGGAAGCTTTAGGAGAGTCTCCTGGCAGGCTGTGAGGGGCCCTGGAGAGCAGCATGTTCCCCCAGGCACAGCCTTGGAAGGGGGTGACCCTGCCTGCCCAGGGGGATGCAGAAAGCAGAGCGTCCCTGTGGGCACATCTGGAGGGGGGTTACATAGACCTGAACCCTAAGTGCTGCTGAGCCCCTCGCTGAACCTGAACCAGTGGGGAAAATTCACCTGAGGAAAGTTTCCTGTGAAAGCCTCAAGCCAGAGCACAAAAACATTACTCTAAGGGGTTCTTGAAATTTTTTGTACAACTGAGTGCCAGGGCCAAAAAAATCAGGAAATGCTGAGAAACATCAGTAGGAGATAGCATGTGCAGCCTGATGGACCTGCCCAGCCTCTGCCCACAGAGTCACAGAATGTCAGGGGTTGGCAGGGACCTCTGTGGGTCATCTGGTCCAACCCTCCTGCCGAAGCAGGGTCACCTACAGCAGGCAGCACAGGACCTTGTCCAGGCGGGTCTTGAATATCTCCAGAGAAGGAGACTCCACAACCTCCCTGGGCAGCCTGTGCCAGGGCTCCATCACCCTCAGAGGGAAGAGGTTCTTCCTCATGTTCAGCTGGAACTTCCTCTGCTTCAGTTTGTGCCCGTTGCCCCTTGAGCAGGGGCAGAGCATTTCCCAGCCAGCCCTGATGCCCAGCAAACAGTGCCCACCAGCTCCTGCCTGACCCCACCGCTGATGCCAGGCTTGTGTGTTGCATCATGGTATTCTCAGGCAGACCCAGTCCAGGCTGGGAGAGGAGCCTGGTCTGTCTGCATAAACTACAGGGTACAGAGAAGAAAATGAGTGGGTGCTTGGGTGACAGGGGGAAAGGAATATTTGGGTGGCTGGCTGGGAGGAGGCACTTCACCTCCATCTCCTTCAACCTGCAGGCAGACCCCGCAAACAGCCCAGCTCCCAGCCCCTTGCACCTTCCTGCCCGGGAGGAGCATCCTGCAGGCACTGCCTGACAGGTGCCTGGTGCAGGTGCTGCAATCCCCCACAGCAATCAGGAAAGCAGCATGAACCAGCCAGATATTTAAACCACCCACAAATACGGCAGGAGGAAACCTCCGGCTGTGGGATCGACATCGCACATGGCCCGAGGCAGACACCAGAAGCTCCCTGGCCATGGCTGGGGAGAGTCCTTCCATGGTCACCCCCATCGAGGATCTGCAGGGAGGGAGGCAAAGACTCAGAAATTATTCAGTGACAGAAGAAGCCCTATAGCGAAAGGCCACCTCTCTGCTTAGCTCAGCCAAGGGAAGGCAGAGATAAGTGGAGAGCTTATCTCTAATTTATATCTACACGTATCTACTACATTCCCAAGTAGAAACAGGGGTTAATACAATGGTTACAGTATTAGATCACTATGTATGCAAGAATACAAACTGTAATAATAAAAACTACTAACAACTAGACAATATCATTAAAGCTACTTTGTTATAGTTTCACATTTCTTATGATCCCATCTATCCACAGTGCCAGGGGAGGCTGGAAATGCCAGGTGGTCCCACAGGGACAGGCGAAACTAGGGCTGGGAGCTCAGTGTAGTTCAGTGTAATATCAGACATTGCTTCTGACCAGTACAGTGTCCTACTGGGTGGAAAACATCTCCACCCACCTTACACAGACCCACTGCTCTGAGTGGGGAGCACTGTGCCGCACAAGTCACGGGCTGGCAGGGGCAGAGCCCCAGCGCTCCCCCAGACGTCCCCGCACCGATGCGGCGATGAGGGTAGAGAAGCCTGATTACGCATCCCGACTGTCATTAGTCACAGATCACAGCCCTCTCTCCTCCATCAGGACCAGCTATTATCAGCTATTAAGCAGGCATTTCCATACAGCTGGCTAATTTGATAATGCTGCAATTATCTTGGTTTGTTAACAAGATTAAATTGCTAATTGGTTTGATTAAACAGAGCTTCAGGCATGGGGTGCCTCTCAGCTGGTAGCATGCCCAGTGCAGCAGCTCCTCTGAAGGAGACAAGGGCAAGACAGCAGCCTAGGAGGGGTTCATCCTCCTAAAACCTGCTGCCTGGGGCCTCCAGATCTCCATGTGAAGGCCTGGAGAGGTTCCTCCTCCTGCCCAGAGACACCGCCATCTTTGCCCCTGTCACCTAACTGCTGGCCCAGGCAAGCAGGAGATGGCTTTGGCGACATCTGGTCTGTCCCTGTCCTACTTCTTTCCATTTGGGAGCACTGCAAGTCAGAAACCCATAAGGCAATGCACCAACTGTGTACACCCACCTGCAGCTGTGCCAGCAAGTCCTCTGCCCACCTCTCCCCAAGTACAGGTCCCTACCACTGTGCACAGCGTTTCCAGCAACACCCAGCTCACCACTCACCCATACACCCCCACCCCCACCCATGCAGCCAGCACCCACCTGGAAGGAGCTGGGCAATGCACCAGAACATGCCCAGGGCAGGATCACCAGTTGGAGAAGCTCCTGGCAGCATGCTTTGACTGAAAATCGTTTGGATCTGGGTCTCCAGAGAGGCAGTGAATTCCCCTCTGCATTCTAAGTACATGCCAGCAAGACAGCAGAAAAAGCAGCAAGTCCTGTGCCAGAGATCACAGAATGGCAGGGGTTGGAAGGGACCTCAGTGGGTCATCTGTGCTGGTTCCTCTCACCTTGTCTGCTTCCCCAGGGCTAGAGCTGGCTGGAGATGGAGGGGGTTCTCTGCCTGGGTGCTTACTGCTGCTCAGGATTCGCTGCTGTGGGACCTTCTCCTGGGATGAGGCCACCAGGTCTGCTCCTGGAAACATGGCCAAAAGCTGCATTCAAGGACCCAGCTTTGGGTTAGATATGTCCACCGTAGCAGCAGCACCGCTGCAGGGTAGGAAGCTGTTCAGCTCCATTTGCACACAGCAGGTCTGGCTTACTCTGTATCTTCCCTCAAGACAGGGATTTTTGGGCCAGTCACTCTTGGACCAATCACAGAGGTAACATCCAACACCCCCCAACATCCCAGGGGATGGGATCCAGAGGGGCTCCCCAGGGAGCCATCAGCATCACCAAGGCAGCCTTGCTCCACACTGAAATGCACTTGAGTCCACACTGAGATGGAAACAGGGCAGCAGATGGAGAAGTAAGGTCTCACCCACAGCACACCCCTTGCACACTTGAATATCTTTAATACTTTCTTGGAACCTTCTCCCTCCATATGTTATGCTCTGGCTCAGGAGACCGGATGATCAGGGTCTGAATACAGAGCAGGTCTGGTGCTCAGGAGTGATGCGAGACCTTTTCAAGAGATGATTCAAACCAGCCTAATAAGAATCACTACAGCTTCAAAAACTTTTAAAAAGGGAGAGTTATTTAACTACCATGGCCCAGGAGCGGGAAGCTGTAGTCCCAGCAGGATGCAGCAGTCATGTCAAATCCAGAGGAGAAAATACCCCAGGCTGAGCAGATCCACACGGCAGCAGCTCTGCCCGTGGTCAAGTGCTACGCACAGCCCTCATCTCCTCTGCAGAGAAGCAGCAGCATTTTAGGTGGGAAAAGAAGTCAATACTTCTCTGGTCCCCGCCATCAAAGAAATAGATATACACCTCTGCAGAAAAATAAACCATCCTCACACTGCTGAAGGTCAACAGATGTACAAATGCACTCTGTGCTTTCTTCTCTGGGATGATTCACATAAACCCAGCTCCTCACCTGGACCCCGGGGAGGGGGTGGTCAGGGCCAGAGCTGTCTCACACCAGCTGATACCCTCCAGAATTTTCTTTCTGAAGACACAGGGATGCCTTTTTCCTGCTCAGGAGCCTTGCCATGAACATGCCTTGACTTGCCTGGTCAGGATGCACCACCAATCCTTCCCAGTGCCCTCCACTCTCCCCAAACACAGCAAGGAGGAACGCGCAGCACCAGCTCCCGCTGTGCTGGGAGGGCAGAGGGAACACCACATGCCGGGATTGCATGGCAGAGGGCGGCTGCCTCTGCCACCAGGAAGCCTTTGAAACAGCAGGGTGGAAGCCATCCCTTCTGTCTGGCTCTAGCACATCACCCTGGCTGTGCACCCACCTGCGGGCTGGGGAAACCCAGGGCAGCGGGGTCTGGCAGGGGATGGGACCGTGGTCCCAGGGATGCCACAGCAGCCTGCTGCAATTTCTCTCCTACCTAAAGTGCTGCCAAGCTTCGCAAGCTGCTCGTGATAAAGCCCTTCGATCTGGCACAGAAACGGCTCTGCATGCCCCGTGACAGCCAAGAGACAGCAGAGCCATGCCGAGCTGCTTGGCTCCATCCCCGCCTTCATCCCACCGGGAATCCTCACCCGGCTGCAGCCGCACAAGGCTGCACACCCGGGAAGCCTGTCAGATGCTGGCGGCACTTCTCTGAGCCAGGGAACCAAAAGGAAAGGAAGGCAAAAACTGAGGCGCTGGCAGCACCCTGTAGCTGGGGGAGATCCCTGCACATCCCCACACAGAAGGGGAGCAGAGGGGGCAGAAGCCTCTCTGCTCTTCACTAAACCACAGCGCACAAAGGCAGGGGGGAGAGCTCGGCAGGAGGCTGGGCAGTGGTGCAGGCGGGGCTGGGGCTGCCGGGCTCCCGCTCCCATGCCCGCTCCACAGCCCCAGCTCTGGACTCCAGGGCCAGCCCCGCAGTCCCTCCGGCAGGCTGATGTCTGCATGCAGCCAGGCAGCTGGGATGTTGTTCAAATATCGGCTCTGGCAAAGGCTGGTGAAGTCCTCAAAGACTCACACGAAGCAGTCTGCAGAGCGGAAAGCACCAGCAGCAAGCAAAGAACCTCTCATAGGTGCCTGCCCTGCAACAGCCCCTGCTTGCACACCAAACCACAGCACAGACCCCAACTCAGAGTCCACACACACACGCTCTGGGTCATAAACTCACCACCACCCCCAATTCCACCAGCACAGGCACCGGGGTACCTGTACACCCCCTCCCAAATGGGGCCATTCTTCTACACAGAGGCTCTTCCAGCTGAAACCAATACCTCTCCACAGCAAAGTGCTGGGGGAGAGAAGGGTGGGCTATTTATGCTACAGGGCAGCCCACGGGAGCTCCTGCCACTCCCTGGCTCCAGCTGCGGAGGGGAAGCCATTTTCCTGCACCTTCGGGTCCCGGCACCTGCTCCCCATTAGCACCAGCAGCATCGCCGGGGAACTCCTGCCCCTCCAGCCCTGCCAGTGCCACGGCGCGCACAGATGCTCTTTTCCGCGACAGCTATGTAGGTTAATCACATGCAATGCGAATGCAAGACATGGGGAACCGCAAAGCTATGTCAATATTTAGCTTTTACACATTTGGCTAATTAGAGAGCAACCTGCGATTCCCTCCGAAGCAGGCACGGCTGCTTCGCCCCTCTCCCTCCCCTGTTCCCTGTTCGGAGGGATAAACGTCAGCTCATTATTTCTGGAGTTCACTGGTCGCAAATGGTCTGTCCCAAAATGCTATTCCCAGGCACTGGACGTCAGAAATCATTATACTAAATAAAGCTTCATGAATGATTCATGAAGCTGGGTTTCACATTAATCAGGGAGAGATGGGCAAAAGCAGCATCGCAGACCGCTGGGTCGTGTTCTTGCATGGGCAGGCAAACGGAGAGGTTTGGACCTTCAAGGCACAAATCAGAGATATGGTGCAAATCAGAGAAACGCCCTGGTCCCAACACAATAGGAGCCTGACCGAGCAGAGACCAAAAGCAGGCAGTGGGCCGTTGCCCAGATACCTTTCTGCTTCAGGAGCTGCTGTGACTCGATCACGTTAATGAGCCCAGGGCAGCCTGCGCTGCTGCTCTGAGCATCCTCAGAGATGCACGACTGCTTTTCACATCAGCCCTGGTCTCCAGCATGGGGCTAGGCCAGCGCTTGGGACTCACGTACTGTCTCCCTGGCTCTGTGCACTGTGGCCACTAAAAACAGAAAAATGTTTTTCTGAAATATCATCTTGAGGCTCCTTCCAGGGCCCAGGCAAATGGGGCTTCTGCCTGGATGCCACGCTGCATCCCAGCACGGGCTGTCCACCGACGGGTATTTTCTTGGGACGCAAATGCCTCTTCCACTGCTCCAAGACTATGGAAAGAAGGTAGATGTGTCCTCTCTTGGTACCTGAATCTACCCAAAAAGGCAAGCCCTGAACTCCGTAAATCAATGAAAGAGTGAGGGGTGCTCTCAACACAGCAATGCTGGTGGAAGGAGGCGATGAAGCGTGGGATCCTGCGTGCATTTTGCAGGAGCGAGCGCCCGTGCCTCTCCCAGGCAGGGCTCAGCCAGCGCCTTCGGTCTGCCCCTGCATCCCTGGCTGCTCCTTTGCCGCTTGCTCAAAGGCTCCTGCTAAAAAACCCTCAAAACTACAAAAATACAGGGACAAGCAGCCAGGCCAGCTGTATGGCAGGGAAAAATCCATAGCTGGCATTGTAAAATCTGGGGTCTGGAATGAAGACAGCAGCGATTCTCCACACAGCAGTGGAGGAAGATCTATCAGGAGGCCGAGGAGCCGTCAGACATCCCTGCTCCCCTGCTGCGGCTCTGCAGCCTTCCTGGGCCGGCAGTGAGCCACCGGTCCTGAGCCACAGCAGGGCTGCTCCGCTGCCGAGGGCACATGAGGCGAGGGAGTGGATCCCAGGCCAGCCCGGGCCCCCAGAGCCACCCCACAGCTCCGGGGTGGCAAGCTGCCCTGCTCCCCATCACTGCAGCATCTCGCTGGGCAGATCACCGACGTTGCGGCTCCGTCAGCCGCAAGTCCTCCTCCCTGGACCGAGGAGTCCTGCCCACACAGGGATGATGTCTGCAAGAGGGAAAGGCAGAGGTGGGATGAAGGAAGACAACAAGTTCCCCGGCATCCTTCAGAGCCTTGAGACCTGAAGACCCTCTGCCACCAGACACCCTCTTGCCACCCCCAGCTCTGCCAAAACCTCCTGCAGGGAGCCCAAAATACAGCATCCTTGCAGAAACAGGCAAGTGTCTTCCCTTCAGCCCATGCCCCGTTAATCTCCAGCTGTAACAGCTTCTGCTCTCACACCCTCGCCAGCACAGAGGTGGCTGGAGGCAGTGCTGCAATGGGAGCCAGCCCTTCACCGAGAGCCTCGAATGACTGCGGCACTTTCACCTGCAAAATAACAACGGTGACAGTTCATCTGCATTTTATAGTTTTGGCTGGAAGCTTCCAGCCACGTCGTCACAGCTGGGCAGGGACCAAAGGGGCCCAAGCGCAGCCGCCACCCCTGGACCCAGCTCTGGAGCAGAGGCAGAGCCCCAGGGCAGGTCTGCTGCCCCTGCTCCCGCTGATGTCAGCCCCTCGTCTGCGTTTGCTGTGGGATGGAGGTGTCTGCAGCATCCACTGTGTCAGGGAAACAGCATCTCCCTTCATCCCAACCCTCTTATTGCACCGAGAGACTGATTTCCAACGTATGTCCTTGTATTGTCACTAAATACTGATTTATAAGGCAGTGCTGTGTCCAGGGCAGCGCAGCAGCAGGGGAGGGACGTCCCTGTTCCATCCTGCCTGGCCGAGCGAGGGGCTGGCATCGGCGGGGGTCAGGGCCACCGCACGCTCCCTCCGTGGCCATGGCCAGCTGTGCACAGCTCTCCAAAGCAAAGCGCAGGGCAAGCGTCCACGCTGCACGAGCCTGTGGAGGGTCAAAGGCTTGGCTGCACACTTGGTCACTCACGTGGTTTGACCTGCAATATTGCAAGATTTAATGGCAATGAAATTTGTGCTTCCATCTTCACCTGCTTCTCTCTCGGCACAGAAAGCAAACAGCGAGCCTGTGCTGCCTGTGTGATCCTGGGTACGGCGATGAGCCGCTGTGGCTTTGCCTGTACCAGTAAATTGAACGTGCCTGGGCTGACTCCGGCACCAAAGCCCGGTGGCAGGTAACAGACCAAGTCCTCGCAGTTCATCTCTCCTCTAGCAGCACGCTGCCCGCCCTTCTGCCAGCATTCCTGCCCGCAGCAGCTCCTAGCCCTTCTGGGAAAGGTCTGGAGAGGGCTGCCTGGCCCGCGGGAAGCCCTGGCCTGAGATGGTTAACGATCAGCCTAGGAATGGTCCTTGGTTTTGTTGAATTTGATTTTGGGGATGTGACCTGGGTGTTGGAGGGCAGTGGAACAACCTGGGGCAGAGATAGAGTGGAGGGAGGGGATGCAACACATGGGAGACTGCAAGTTGCTGTAAGATGGAGGAATGCGTGTCCTCGGGGCGTGTGGAAGCCCTCCAGACAGTAAATCATTGCTCTGAAGTGCCTGACCTTACACTGCAGCATCTCCCTGCTCCCTCTCCAGAGGTTCCCCGCCTATGTAAAATATAGCCACTGCTGCATTACAACTTTCCAAATTTTTTCATGTTTCTAGTTACAGCTTCCGAGCCCAACTGCAAGCCAAGGTCTCCAACAGGTTCAGCGAATGTTCATTAATCTTTCCTGGCTTAGGAATCCAGTGGGCTCAGTAAAACCCCAAGCCAAAAAAATTTCATGCTGGCAGAGCCATGGGCTGTAGCCAGGCAATCCACCAAGAGCCTGTTCCGCGCCCGCCGTGGGTGGATGGGAACGAAGTCACCTTTCTGCAGGGCGCTGGATGCTGTGGGTGCATCCAAGGGCTCCAGAGTCTGAAGAAGGTTGGTTAAATTATCTCCAGCACGGAGCAGGCTGAGATCCCCCCATCTGCAGGGCCTACAACCACCCTGTGGCTCTGGGAGGAAGATGGGGATTGTGGGGATGGGACCCCTGGAGCTGGTGGTCCGCACTCCCTTCTTCCTGCTTGGAGGATGCTGCTGTCGCGGCCCAGCTTTCCGTCCTTGCCACCCTGTGGGCCAGCCCTGGGGAGAGGCAAGGCTGTGCGGGGACAGCCGATGGCATGGGAATGGGGACAGCTGATGGCATGGGAAGGAGAAGCCCAGACCCCTCTGGCCAGAGCAGTCCCCTTCCAGAGCTCGCAGGAGGGACAAACGCACCAGTGAGCGCAGAAACCGCCAGGAAAACAGAGTATTAAGGAAAACCCAAATGTCTTTGCCACTGAGAAACACAAGCGCAGGCTTTTGCATCTGCCCTAATTTAGATTTTTCCCTCTGGAAAGGAATATTTGTAAATGCTTTGTGTTCGTGTCCCCAGCATCAACCAGCCCCCGTCGGCCGCTGGCGCCGTGGATCCCCCGCGCTGGCAGGTGAGCTGCCGCTCGCCCTGCTCTGTCCCACCCTCCCACGTGGCAGACACACAGCAGCTCCAGCCCTTCGCAACGGATGTCCAAGGGGCTGAAAAGTGCTCGAAGATTTTTTCTTTTAATTAAAGGAGCTCTGCAGAAATGCTATATTCATATACACATCCCCCTGTTTTTTAAATTTATTGCTACATCAGCTTTTTTTTAAAAAAAAGGCAGAAAGAAGAAAGGAAGGGAGCTGCCATAAGCTGAGCGCCTTTCGGGATGACTCACTGCAGTGCTGAAATGGCTGCTGGCTTCAGACTCACCCTGCCTCTGCGATTTGCTTCCAGGCTGCAAAGAGACCACGGCGAGAGGTTTCGCCCCCCGTCCCCGCGTGGAGGATTTGCCGTGTGGCTATCGACACAATCCCCCCCGGGCTTCGGCGGGAGGAGACCTGCCTTCCCCGAGAGAGGAAGATGGGGGGAGACATGAAAGGAAGAGGTGGCGAGGCGTTTCCAGCTGACCTGATTTTCTGCCTCTTGCCGTCTCCACATCACTGCCAGTTAGTTCAGGAGCGGCGGCGGAGGCGTGGGGCTGGTCTGTGCCGTGGGGACCTGCTCCCTCCCAGCGCGGCTGCAAACCCGCCGGCACCAAGCAAGGGCCCTTGCACCTCAGTTTGCTGGGAAAGAGCCTTCAGGGAGTTTCCCTTTCCTGCCACGGCTTGTCCGTGCACAGTCAGGCCAACAACCTCTGGCCGGCTAACGGGATCTGAATTTGTGGAGCAAAGGGAAGATTCACCTTGGGTACCATTGATGCTGCAGCCAAGTCCCTTCTGAAGGGTGCTGTGATGCCAGCACAAGCCTACGCTGGGCGTCTGAGGCCTGGAAGGTGAACTTTGCTCTCCTGCAGCTGCTTCCAGCCAGGACTTTGAGCTGCAGCAGGAGACACGGAGGTGCCTCCCCTGCCTGTCTCCCCAGCCCCTTCCCAGGGTGACCCCTCCAGCCTGGGGCACCGTGGCCAGAGCCCCGGCATCTCCCTGCCTCGCTTCCCACTCACCCCTCAGCTCCTCTGCCTGGCCCAGGGGACACTCCGCAAACCCCCCACTGCTGGGAGAGCCATTTTTTGGGGCAGACAGGGCTCAGGTCTGCCCTGTGGCGATGTGTAGGGGAGGCTCTGGTGCAGAGACAAAGTGCCAGGCGGAGCGGGCACCCTCACAGCACAAGGCACGGCTCTTTCCCTGAAAAATGGCTGGCTGAGAAATATTTTCAGAAGGGAAAAGAAAATTCACCCTGGTCACAAAATGTCGGTGACAAGAGGACAAAACCCCACATGGGAACCAGCCTGCTGGGCTCAGCGCCCGCTGTGAGCTGGGCTGAAGGTGTCTGCTGCAAGTGCCCGGAGCAGACAAAGCTGGGCATCTTCATCTTGCAGCTTCCAGGGATGCTCAGCCATCCCTAATTGCCATAAAAATAAATGCTTTTCGCTTCACATCACAGCAGAGGAATTTCCCTCAGTTGTGGTTTTTTTTTTCCCTCGGTTTGGTTTTTCTTTTCTGAGGCCTCCCTCAAAGTCGCCCCTTCCCCCTCCCTCCGCTGCCTCCTTCCCATGTCAACAAGCACACGGCACACACAGTCTGACACATCACACACATGGAAACACGCTGACGGCCCCGCCGCGGCGCGCTGCCTGGCGCGGGGACGGGGCTGGCAGCACAGGCGGCTGCGGGAGGCCGGCGGGAGGGCAGGGGAAGGATGCTCCCAACCAGAAAGAGCTCTCAGCCGTGCAAGCCTGGAGAGGGGTGAGCACCCGCAGGCTCCAGCCCTTCGGGTTGGAAGCAGCAAGCCGAGGGATCCGATGCGGAGGGTGGTGTGAAGTCTCGCCCCGTGCGAGCTGGCTGTCTGACACAGCCGCTCTGTGCCGGCTGCCGGAGCAATGAGCCATCGCTGCGTGGACATGCGGCCCCAGACGTCACCCTGGGAAAGTCTCCCATCCTCTCTTTCCCGTCTCTCTGCTCCAGCAGCTGGCTTCTGGGGGAGTTGGCGTGCTGGCAGCGGTCCCCGGGCTGTGCGGGGATGGCCCCGGGTGGCAGCAGCAGCCTGCTGACCTGAACCGCAGCATGTGCCATGCCTGGGACTCTCTGCCTTCTCCCGACCAGCCTCCAAAGAGCCATCAGGGAGCTCAGCCAGCCAGGGGGGCTCTTCCCTGGGGGGCCGCCCCAGCGCCCTACGTACCCCCCGTCCCAAGGAGGAAGATGGAGCCGGATCGCGTGGAGGGTGACTACGAAGGCCGAGGCGCATCGTCTGCCGGGCGCAGGGTGGCACGGCTGCCGGGGTGCTCGGCCTGAACGCCCGCAGGGCCGCAGGCTGCACCCCGGGTGGCTCCGGGGGCTCAGCGCTCGCAGCTGAGCTGGGCCGTCACCCCCACCACGGCTCCCACCGGGCTCTCCCGGCTGCCGGGGGCTCTTCCAGCAGGTAAGGCCGTCGGGGCGGGCGCGCTCCCGCCTGGCCCAGGTTCCCCATCCCGCTGCCGGCCCCGGCTCGGCCCCGCACGGCCCGCGGCGCTGCCATCGTGGGGGGGCACCTGGAGCCGCGCCGGCCCCGCCAGCCGGTTCTGCGGTCCGGGGGGGTTTCCCCGGGGGCGAGGTGGGCTTCCCCCCGGGTGTCCCCGGGCATCCCCAGCGCTCTCCCCCGCGCAGAGCGGCGGGGACGTCCCCCGGGGGAGCGGGAGGGCCCGCGCGGCTCCAGCCCCACCGGGCCCCCGGGGGGCGGCTCGGGGCGGGCGGGCCGGAGGGCGGCACCCCGGGAGGGGCGGCGGGCGGGACCCCGGGACCCCCCCCCGTCCCCCCCACCTCCGGCCCCGCGGAGCTGCCGCCGGCCCCGCACGGCCCCGCACTGCTCCGCGCCGGGCGCGCACGCTGCGGCGGGGGCGGCGCCGAGGCAGGTGAGCGGCGGCGGGGACCGTCTCCGGGAGGACCCGGGGCTCTCGCATCGCGGGGCGGGCTGGGGAACGGGGCAGTGGCATCCCTGGGCGCTGAGGGCACCGGCAGCCCGGGGACCCGGGCCACCGGCAGCCGGGGTACGGCAGGGACCGGCATCCCGGGGACCCGGGGCACCGGCATCCCGGGTGGCCGGCGAGGACCGTGAAATCGGCAGCCCAGAGAACAGCAGGGGCCGAGATACCGGCATCCCGGGAACGCGGGGTAGGAGCATCCCCGGGCGTTGCAGGGATCAGCACCCCGGGGCGCGGCAGGCACCCGGGGCACCGGCATCCCGGGGGGAGAGGGCAACAGGAGCAGCGGCACTGGGGGGTGAGCGGGGAGGGGGGGCAGCGGAGCACCGACATCCCACGACGAGCAGGGGATGCCGGCACCCACACCCCGGGCTGCTGCTGGGACCAGGGGCACAGGGGTGCTGCTCCCCGCCCCTCTGCCCCGCAGCCTCTCCCCCCCCCCACCCTACGGCTGCCGCATCTCCCCCTGCCCGGGGAGCGGGGCAGGGCGCGGGGGTCCCCCCCGCAGAGCTGCGCACCCACCGCCTGGGAGCCGGGAGCGGAGGCTGCCACAGGACAGGGCATCCTCCGCAGCGGGCGCTGGGCTGGAAGCCGAGCTGTCGGTAACGACCCCCCCTCCCGCACCCCTCAGCGGGCAGGGGCTCCCCCCGTCAGCCGCATCCCCAGCCCTGGGCGTTTTGACCCCTCCCGCCCCAGCTCATGCTCTGCCTGCGGCGAGCAGCCAGCGGTGGGAATCCCCCTCCCATCCCCGCCCCCCCCTTCGCAGCCAAAGGAAGGGCTCTGTCCTGAGCATCTCCTGGCCGACACCATCCCGCAGGAGCCGGGAGGGCAGCCAGCCCCCTCCCCCCGCCCCGGGACCCAGCGGGGGACCCCCAGCCCCAGCCCAGCCCCGTGGGCATCCCACGCGGGGCTTCTCCGGCGGTTTGCAGCCTCCAGCCCTGCACACGTGGGATACGCAGGGCAGCAAGCCCGGGGTGACGGGGCACTTGGGACTGGGCTACAGGCAAAGGATAAGGGTTTCCTTCTCCCCTCCGCCTTTCTAATGGCTCCCTTGAGACACGCCACACGACTCCCCGCCGGGAAGCCTCGCTGAGCTGTAAGTACAGGGCTTTTTATTCGGACTGTTAATCTAAATCCATTGTACCTGGTTGGAAAAGCCCCTGTGTGCAATACTCCCTGCACTTGCTGCATCCTCGCCTGAATGTCTGTTAGCATCTCCCTTCCCACTCCCTCGGGTCCCCTCTGCCAGTTAGAATAAATATACATAACTTCCATCTCAAAGCCTTTATGAAAAAAATACGTTGTCAAGGGAAACTCTTCCAGCATTTCTTACAGATATGCTTGATCGGTTTTTATATTTTTTACTGTCATAAGTGCATGTATCAGAGATTTTTTTCTCCACAAGATATATATTCTTTGAAAGCCCAACACCCAGCTCACACTGGGCTTGTGTAATTCTGATGGCTGTCTCCTTAAAATAGCTTACAATGTATTTCAAAATTTATCAGAAAGAGACTGGCTTTATCTGTTCTATTTTACGTCTCATTCATGGAAATTTTGGGTTAACTAAAGGAAAATTTTGCAAATTTACATTATTCCAGACAGACACTTTTGTATTCTCTGCCCATTGTGCTTTAACATAAAAAAACACCCAACGTAAGCTTCTGTTTCCCAGCAGATACCCCTGCGAACGTGAGACGGGTGCAGACTTTGATGATCCAACAGGGGGGATCACACCAGGTTTTAGTTCAAACCTCAGTTTTGTTCTAAAGCTGAGCTTAGCTACTCATAAAATGAGTAGGGAAAAGAGTTATAGAAGTATTAATTGCTGCTTTAGATTCCTAGATGAAAGCTGTATGTGGGCAGAAATAATTTGCTCTATTCGGAAGCGAACATCAGAAAGGACCATCTCAGACAGTTCGCGACCCTTCTCCTTGCTCTGCTTCCTGCGCCGGAGGGAGGGATGGAAGGATTTCCCTGGGGTACAAAGGCTTGCAGGGTCCTGACACCCACTCTTTTTTGAGCTGAGAGGGAGGTGGTAGCTCACGGCCAAGGTCTCAGGGCTCGGCCTTGCGCTGGGGATGGTCCTGCCGGGCTGGAGCATCGCTCCAGGCTTGTCCTGCCCTCCCAGCGCAGCCCCGGCAGCCACCCGGGCTGCCCCTGCCCCAGCCCAGCCCCAAAACCATTTTGCCTGTGACTTCGGTGACATTTGGCCTGGCCTCCCGGAGTCGTGCTGTACAGGGCAGGTGTGGAGAGAGGCTGAGGACGGGTCGGGCTAAGCTGGATCCCACAGACCCACCCCCACAGCCCCGTGTATGTTTGTAGCCTGAATGCCTGAGCATCCTTCTGGAAGGAACCTGGATTAGTCATCCCCACCCCACAGATGGGCTGCGTGATGTCTTCCCTGAAAAAGCTAATCTGTCACAGAAATTCCTGTTTATCCCTGAAAACGTGTGTTTACACCCCTTTTTCTCCCTTGCTTTTGTCTTAAGCGTTAAAAAAGTTGATCCTTCTTGTTTTTTTCCTCCCCTTTGAAAGGTGAGGCAATGAGTCCATGAAGCTGCGAGGCTGATCACAAACCCGCTGCCTCCTCCAGACATGGAGTAATGAGGAGCGCTGGCTTTGTGGCGCAAAGCCTGTGTCTTTAAGGAGCCCTGGCTCTGAGATGCAGTGGAGTTAGCAGATGCCTTTGCCAGGCTATTTCGCACCAGTCTGGCATTTGCTGCACCCACAGCCCTGCTCAGCTTAAAAACACACCAATGGGGGTTATTTCTAACCATTACTCTGCTGCCTGTCCCTCTCCAGCTCTGCTGTGACCTCCAGATTCAGGTGTGAAACTGTCCTCCAGGTCCCTGCCTGCCCGACAAACCTTTTACGCTGCGTTTCTCAGACACTGGAAAACAGGCAGAGCCCTTCCGCTCCCTTGGGGATTGCCCCAGAAACCCTATGGGGTGTTCGGTGAGCAACGGAGGGCCGGGGTGCAACGGGGTCTGCAGGGAAGCGGGGATTCCCCCGGGCGGGGGGACCCGCCTCGTGTCACTGACCTGGCCTTGGCCCTCGGTGGCTGCTGTCGGACCGGACCGTCCTGCGCAGGGTCTGGTGGCACCTGGGCATCAGTGTGGGGGCTGCTGCAGCCTGTGTCACCTCTGTCCCTGCCTCACCTCAAAGTCTGAAAACTCCACTGCGTGACACAAGACGGAGGAGGTGAGGGATTTCTCTAACAAGCGGCTGGCTGGTTAAAACCAGGGAGGGAAGCCTGTGAGACGGGAGCCAGGCCAGCCTGGAGGCCACCAACGCCTCCGTGAGCGCTGCAGCAAAAGCATCAGCGCCTGCAGAAGTCGTGTCAGTACCAGCAGCGACCCTGGCAGTGGGAGCAGAGCTCAGGATCAAGACACATCTAATAGCGGGATTTTTCCAAAGTAGTCAAATGTGTGGGGAAAAACGTAATTCCTCACCCAAGAGAGCAAACGCAGTGTCCCTTTGGAGGACACCCACACCCCCCCGTGCCAGGAGGGAGGGGATCGTGCGGGCATGGGGCTGCTCCGCACGTCCCCAGGCGTTTTGATGAATAAGGTAGGCTGAGAAGTCCAATTTCAAGGTGACACAGGAAGATCACAAACCTTTTTTAGTTGCCTTTTTATTCTATGCTTCTGGTCAAGGCGGGTGAAGGCGTGGGAATGCTTCTCTTTGTTAGATGCTTTAACTGCTGCTCGTTAGAAAATGGAATTTCTGCTGGACCGAAAAGCCCAGCTCCTTGAAACTTCGAGAATCCTGAAACATAACAGAAGTCAAAACTTTGATTTTTATTTTCCTACCAACATACAGGATTTTAATTCAGAGTCATCAGTGATTCTGAATTATGTCTTTGTTATGTTTCAACTTTGTAAAAATAATCTTAATGTTTTACATGACAGAACACACAAGAGAAAACAAAGCAGGCAGATAAATTGTTTTGACACTTCTTCCACTGAAATTCTCCCTAAAACTGACACCTTCTGTGAAAACACTTTGATTTTGGCAAAACTGCCTTTGCTGGTGGGGAGATTGCACTGTCTAAGGACTTTTTGACCAGGTCTAACTAGCAACATCAGTAGTTGGGCCACAAAGCTCTTCAGCAGAATCACTGCAGCAGTGATTTCACGAGATCTGCTTTTTTCCATGGGGGAGGCTCTCTGGGGGATCAATCCTCTCTTCAGTGACTAATCAGGGCTACGAGGATGGTGAGGGGACTGGAGCATCTCTCCTAGGAGGAGAGGCTGAGGGAGCTGGGCTTGTTCAGCTTGAAGAAGAGAAGGCTGAGAGGGGACCTTATAAATATCTGCAGGGTGGGTGTCAGGAGAATGGGGCCAAGCTCTTTTCAGTGGTGCCCAGAGACAGGACAAGGGGCAATGGGCACAAACTGAAGCAGAGGAAGTTCCGTCTGAACACGAGGAAGAACTTCTTCCCTCTGAGGGTGACGGAGCCCTGGAACAGGCTGCCCAGGGAGGTTGTGGAGTCTCCTTCTCTGGAGATATTCAAGACCTGCCTAGACAAGGTCCTGTGCAGCCTGCTCTGGGTGACCCTGCTTTGGCAGGAGGGTTGGACTGGGTGACCCACAGAGGTCCCTTCCAACTCCTACCATTCTGTGATTCTGCGATTCTGTACTTACCTGTATGAACATGGGAAGCCCCACGGGTGAGGTGCTGGAGGTGCAGCAGACTGCCTTCCTTAGGCCAGTAGCAAAGGGAGAAACTTCAAGAGGTTAAAAAAAAGTGAGGAAAAGTTCGACCTGGAAAAATCATTGTCTCTGGTTTTTTTCACCCTCTTCCGTGCCACTGAAGAACCGCCCAAAGCTGTTTCTCTCCTCTCCCCTCTCCCTGATCATCACTTCAAAATGCAAACATCCCTCCTCACTCCCCAGGGTGCTTCTGGCCCTCTCCCCCTGGGACCACCCGGATCGGTGGGACCCCTGCATCCCCCCCACCCCACTGTGTCTCGCCCGCAGGTGGAACCAGCTCCCGCTCTGCTGATCATGGTCAACAAGACCTTAAATTACTGGGGTCCCAGTTTTGAGGAGGACGTTATCAACATCAACGTGGGGGGTCTGAGAAGGCGGCTCAGCTCCAGCGCCCTCTCCAAGTTCCCTGACACCCGCCTGGGACGCCTGCTCTCCTGCGACTCGGAGGAGTCCATCCTGCAGCTCTGCGATGACTACGACGTGAGCGCCAGGGAGTTCTACTTTGACCGAAACCCTGGCTTCTTCCTCTATGTGCTCCACTTCTACCAGACAGGGAAGCTGCACGTCATGGAGGAGCTGTGTGTCTTCTCCTTCTGCCAGGAGATCGAGTACTGGGGCATCAACGAGTTTTTCCTGGACTCCTGCTGCAGCTACCGCTATCACGAGCGCAAGCTGGAGAGCCGGCACCACAACTGGGACGAGGAGAGTGAAGTCAGTAGTGTGGACACGTCCCCTGATGAGATCTCCGACATCAACCACGACCTGCTGCGCTACAGCACGCTGCGCTGCGGCAATGTGCGCAAACGCCTCTGGCTCACCATGGAGAACCCCGGCTACTCCATCCCCAGCAAGCTCTTCAGCTTTGTGTCCATCAGCGTGGTGCTGGTTTCCATAGCCACCATGTGCATCCACAGCATGCCCGAATACCAGGAGGAGGATGAGAACGGCAATGTGCTTGATGAACCCGTCCTGCACAAGCTGGAGTATTTCTGCATCTCCTGGTTCACCTTCGAAGTGTCTTCCCGCCTCCTGCTCTCCCCCAACCCCAGGAAGTTCTTCACGCACCCGCTGAACCTGATTGACATTGTCTCAGTGCTGCCCTTCTACTTCACCCTCTTGGTGGATGTGACCATGGGCAGTGACTCGGAGCTGGGCAACCTGGGTAAGGTCGTGCAGGTGTTTCGGCTCATGAGGATATTCCGGGTGCTGAAGCTGGCTCGGCACTCCACTGGACTGAGGTCACTGGGGGCCACCTTGAAGGTAAACCATCTCTCTATCTCCTTATCTACTCCTACCTCTGGTACAGCCAGGGAATGTGGACATTCCCATTCTCAGTGAGCTGGGTGGTGTCTGGTGAGCGTGCTTGGGGTGGTGGGCTGGCTTGTTGGCTTGTATGCCTGCTAACGCAAGCAAGTGTGAGGAGCACTGCGTGAGTTCCCTTTGTACACACAGTCGGAGCAGACAGGAATTCACCCCAGTGCTTGTAGACTTTGCTTCAGGCAGAACTGGTGCTTCCAGGGACTCAGCCACCCCTTCCTTGCCACGGTGTGCAAGCCCCATTGCATGGTTGTGGTATGGACTCAGCTGCACATGGGTGGATGGTGATGTCCAGAAGCGGGCCAGTGCCTAGCCAGGCTGTGAGAGACCTGCTGAGCAGGGACTGGGCCAGTCAGCAGCTGCTGGGTCTGCCAGCACCAGTGTGTGCGGATTCAAGCTGCTCCTGTCCCCAGCCTGGGAGAAGGGGGTCCTCCTAAGGACATGCTGCCAGCTGGCCAGAGGCCAGTGTCCAACCCGTGGTGTCTGCCCATCTAGGGAGACATGCAGTTCCTGGTCCAGCTGAGCTGACACTTCGATGCTCCAGGGTATGATGAAATTGAGACTGGCACATGGTTATCCATGGGTGGCACAGAGCAGTGGCAGAAAAGCAAAGGTTTTGCTGCAGGGCCTGGGACAACAAGCTCAAGGCAGGGTGCATGTCCCCAGCAGAGCCTAGGGTGCTGGAAAAGCTTACAGAAAACATGGCATGCAGGGCTGGGGGAAACTGGCTGCAGGACCACACAGTCATCAGGAGGACGGGCTGGATGAGGAGATGCAGAGACAGTGAAGGACCAGGGTCCAGGCATGCTTGGATGTGGCACTGCTGCAGGTATGGTGAGAGGAGGTCTTCTTCCTCCATGGTGTGCCCCAAGGCTGTGTCTCTCCAGACCCCCTCTGCAGCAGCCCCAGCCTCCTTAGACAGACCAAGACCAGCTGAGACAAGTGTCAAAGTGTGAAGCTATCGTGAAATCCTCACCCGCCTGGCACTGAGGCCCAGACCTCCGTCACTGCAGCTCAGCTGTGCGGGATGGAGCAGCCACAGTGCCCTGTGCAGCTCTCAGCTCTCCCCCACCATTCCTCCCTCCTCCTGCTGAAGTCCATGTACTCGAATGTAGGGAGGGTAAAACTGTCCCCTCACCTCCTGCACTTACACAGAAAATCCAGCTTGCTGCAGAGACCAGTTAAACTCAGCCGTTAATTGTCTCTGATGCTTGGCGACTACACCAAGAGAAGTCCTAAGGCCAACCTGCCAAGATGCTGAGTGACACATGCTCCCGATGCCCTACCACACGCAGGGCTTGTGCTGAGCATGGGGAGGAGCCCATCAGAGCAAACATCTCCTCTCCTTGAGGGACCACCTCTGGTGCCCACCTTCAAACCAGAGGGCTGGTTTTCCAAGCACTGCTCACACAAATATCCCTGTGCTTTTTCCCTGTTCAAACAAAGGGAGCGCCAACAAATGACCAAGGAAAGCAATCTTCATAACAGAGCTTGAAATTCGACCAAAGGGGTGCTCACCTCTCACTCCACGCCTGGCAGGGGCCAGAGCCGCAGCTCCTGGTGCTGCTCCCACCGCAGGGCCATGGCAGGGTTGAAGTGGGCGCAGCGGTGGCTGGGGACACCCTGCTCCTCGTTGCTGCAGCAGTGGCAGGGCTGGCATGGGATGCGCTGGTGCCAGCAGGACTCGAGTGCCAGGGTTGGACTCATTCCCGTGGGTGAGCCATGGAGAAAAGCATCCTGCAGGTGTGGCTGGGGGGTGAGGATGGGCAGCAGGAAAGGTCTTCTGCTGGTTTCTGCTGTGAAGCAGGACCGGTCCAGGCCAGCACTAATCCTGCAAAGCCCACAGAGCATCGGAATAAATTCCTGGCATCCTCAAAGCCTGCTGAAAATGGAGTCCAGGGAGGATTGTTTGAAATGAAGATGCCTGAAGTCCTACCTGCACCGTGCTTACTTCTGAATACTCACCTTGAGAGAGCAGTTAGCAAGTGACAGACCTGTGAATTCAGGGCTCCCTGGACACTTTCTCTGCTCCATTTAAGCGTGAACAGCACACTGCAGCAGAGCAGGGACCGATGGGTTCATCTGCATGTTATTAAGCAGCAGACGAGATCCGGGGAGCCAGCAGCATCCCGGCTCCGGCCTCTGCCGAGCCGCTGATTCACCGAGTGACGTGCTGGAAAGTGCCGCTTCCCGGGGACTCCGGAGCCAGCTGTAAATGGGGATGAGCGAAGACACAAATCTGACGCAGCAGCTTGGCATTGTGATTTACTGGGCACATAAATTACAGTGTCTTGTTAATCATAATTTACTTCCTATTGCAAGAGCATAAAGCAGCAGCAGAGGAGTACAGGCTGTTAACGGCCAGGAAGCGCGAGCGATGGCTCTGGCAAGGCGAGTAATTGTTCCCCTGCCACGAAAGTGCTAGCAGAGGGATTTCTGCCATTTGTGCCTCATAAACTCTGAACGGTCTTCAGATTGCTTGGGGCCTGGTCCAGGGTCTGTTTAATTTGAGGAGCGGCTTCCCACACGTCTCTGCTCTTCCTCCCTGCCACACGCGACGTCCATCGCGTTACTGCAGCTTCCCGGGTGCGGCTCTGGCGCCTGTCTCCCGCTGGCAGTCAATAGGTGGTAGGCACCCAGTAATTTAGGCACCTGCAGGGATCTACAGGAGCTGCTGTCTGTCCCCTTAGGGGCCTAAGTACACAAATAGGTTGGACGAACCAGAGCTGCAGGTCCCCAGACAGTGGACGCATCACCCTGCCGTCGCTACCACGGGCCATCTCCGTGCTCGGTCCCTACGCTGGTATCTCCAGGCAGGCTCAAACCAGGCTCTTCTTTTACATACACCTCCTTCTGCACTGGAGGAAAGATCCACATTCAGCAGGTGAAGGAGCCCATGCATGACCCATAGCTGTCCCAGGGGTGGGCAGACCTCCTGCCAAGGCAGGAGCCCAGCAAGACTGCTGCTGGGGTGGCTGCTTCCCTGGAGCCTTTTGTACCCCCCATCTCCTCCCCCATGGCTGGCTGCTTGCTAAGCCTGCATCCCACCCACACCCCAGCTGCGGCCGACTGCCCCTGGATTAATGAGCAAACCACATGTTTTGAGGATAAATGGCTGCAAATAGGTGGCAGCCAGTGCCTGAGGATCAGCTGGGAGATTCCTGGAGCCCCCCCTGTGCCGCAAGCCCTGACCCGGCTTGTAAATTAAAGCATTAGGAGCTGTCGAGCTGCCTGACTTCCCCCTCGCCTTCACCCTCCAACACATCCCAGGGCCACAACTGATAGTCTTTAAAAATGTATAAGGTTATTCGGCGCTCCCGCTCCCCAGCTGGGACATACAGACGTGCCGTTATGCTCCAGCCAGGAACAAGCCTTTCATGGCCAAGTGCTACAGCCTTGCAACTCGGTGGCTCTGAGCTGTTTGTCCTCCCAAGGAGCTCCCTCGGAGCTGCTATAGGGCGTTTGCAGCTACAGGCGATGGCCGGGGGGGAGGAGATTATTTCCCCTTGCTATTACTGGCATTAGCTGAGCAGCTTTTGCCAGCAGTCTAAGCAAAGTCTTCTCGCTCCCTGCCGCGTATCCACCTCTTTTATGTCTCATCTTGACTGTGGAAGCTCTTTTCCCACGTCTTCTGCTGTTTGCTTTGCTCAAATGTTGTTTTGTTTAGTCATTATGTGGTCTCCAATAAAGCATTCTCTGGCTGTTAGGAGACTGGGAAAAAAATCCCACAATCAGAGCTCTGCTTTCCTTTCCCCAAAAGATGAAGAGCAAGCGGGCAGATCAGTGGGCAGAAACATCCAAGAAATTCACTTGTGACATCAAAAAGCGAGTGGCTAGCCGCGCTGTGAGGCCGGCGGTGGCTTTGGCACTGGTGGCTGGTGAGCCGATGAAAACGGGGGCTCTGCGAGGATTTAAGGACAGCCTGGCCCTTGGTCCCCGTCCCCGCTGCGTGCAGGGCTCTGGGCTCACACCCCAGCAGGGGCAGGAGCTGGGTGCTGGATCTGGCCCAGTGCTGGCCCATGGCAGTTTGCCCGGTCCCAGCTTGTCCTCGCGCAGTCCCTTTTCCAGCGTCGCTTGCTGCCTTGTCCCCCAAGTCCCCACGGCCTTTTTTCCCCTCGGGCTTTTGGCACAGGTTTATACTTTGCTCAAAAATTAGGAATATCCAGAGAAAAATTGCAACAAAAATGTTTTAGTTTGAAACAAGAGAAACAATGGCTTCTTCAAGGAGCATTGCACACCTCTGCCGTCAGTCTGTCCCCCCAGGGCCCGCACACTCGCCTGAGAGGTTGGGCGTCCCCTGTCCCCGTTCCTCGGTGGGCTCCCAGACCCCTCGGGCTGGGGCTCATTGAGCCGGGGGGTGCAGCACCCCACGGGGATGGGTGCTGAGACCAGCCCACGCTGACGTTGGGTGGATCCCTGGACTGACCTGATGACCAGGGCTGCTCGGATCCATGTCAGCTCCAAGGTTCGCTTCGAGTCTTCAATGGAGGAGAGCGAAAACCTGAAGGGAAATGTAATCATCTCAGAAAGAGTAGTTTCTGCAAGAAAACTCCCCCCATGCGTGTAACCAAGGGTTAAATGGATGCTGAGGTTGTAGCTGGTGTTGGGGTATAGAGGGGATCAGGTCCCTGGGGTCTGGTTGTGGGGTCGCCTGGCAGCCGGGGAGCCCGGGGCTGAGGAGCCAGGGCACGCGTCCTCTCTGCAAGCTCATCACCGGCGTCTCGGGAAAGTACAAATCGCTTCACCTAGAGGCTGCCTATTCGGTGGTTTCTGGGGACCTGCCAAGATGAAAGTAAAATGTGTCTAAATATTGTTAGCCGGGGTCAGGACGGAGGGAGTGCGGGAGGAGGGGAGTAGCTGCTGCCTGGGAACCCCGGCTGGGAAGCATGGGTCCCCTTTCCCTGCCGGCACTGCAGCTCTGGGTGCCGGGGCTGATTGCGCCAGGTGTGGGTCACCCACACACCCCAACCCAGCCCAGCCCAGCCCCCGCAGCGGGATGTCCCACGGCGGAGATGGATAGAGGCTCCAAGCTCCCCGGCGCGGGCACGCGGGGTGTCTGCGTGCAGGGCCGTGTTCGCGCTGCGGGATCCCAGTGTCCTGGCCGTGACGGGTGCGTCAGCCCGCACTGACTACCGCTCTGCCTTGCCTTCCAGCACAGCTACCGGGAGGTGGGCATCCTGCTGCTCTACCTGGCCGTGGGTGTCTCCGTCTTCTCTGGCGTGGCCTATACTGCTGAGAAGGAGGAAGATGTTGGCTTCGACACCATCCCGGCGTGCTGGTGGTGGGGCACGGTCAGCATGACCACCGTGGGCTACGGTGACGTGGTGCCCGTCACCGTGGCGGGCAAGCTGGCCGCCTCGGGCTGCATCCTGGGGGGCATCCTGGTCGTGGCACTGCCCATCACCATCATCTTCAACAAGTTCTCCCACTTCTACCGCAAACAGAAGGCGCTGGAGGCAGCCGTGAGGAACAGCGGAAAGAAAGATCCCGAGGACATGGAGAGCACCTCCAGCTGCGACCGAGACTCGGAGGCTCTGAGCGAGACCTCCCTGGGCAGACGCAGCCCCGACCGCCGCAGTCTGACCCCCGGTGCCCACCCCGCACCCTGACCCCACCGCGCTGCGGCGCGGCTGTTGCACTGGGGCATGGTGGAGGAGCCGGGCTCTCCCCGTCTCGCACCGCGCCGGGCATCGCCCCTGCCCTGCGATGGACAGGAGGGGTTGGAGGAGATGCCCAGCGGGTGCCGTCCGCTTCCAGCCCCCGGGTCACAGTGGCTGGGTCCACCTGGACGTGTCTCTGCCTTCACCCAGCGACGGCCCTGCTCCCCCGTGGCTGCAAACACAGGCTGAGGCACTGGACAGACCCCTGACAGAAAGGGAGTGAGAATAAAAGAAACACATGTGAGCCCCGACCAGGCACTGCCCCGGCTGCGAGAAGGGGGATTTGCCTCTGCCCTGAGGTTTTGTGTTGTCCAGGGTGAGGTTAAATAGCTCGAGGGTGAGGCAGTCCCCGAGCAGGCTGGCTGCCCTTGTGGGTTGGCATCATCTCCAGCCCAGCCTCGTCCTACCCCCAGCTGGAAACGGCCTCGAAAGGCTCAGCTGCCCCACTGACCATGGGGGAAAAGGGGGTGGAAATGAGTCTGTATGGGAGGAGGTGTGGTGTCCAGCTCAGGGTGAGCCTCACTGTCCCCAGCCCCTGCAGTGGGACCGACTGGACCTCATCTTCTTTCCATTGCAGGTGGGGTTTAATTGCTTTCCTGCGCTGCCACTGCCGGGACCCCCTAGGGATGTGGGTCTGGGGGCTGTGCCAGCAGTGTGGCATAGCCAGGAACACTGTCCGTGCAGGGGGGACACCGGGCAGGGATGACCGGGCAAACAGGATGCTGTCCTCCAGGGCAGGAACAGCCAGAGGGGATCAAGCAGGGGGAAACCGAGGGGCCATCCCTGGTGGGGGGTCTCCCCCTCAGGCCCTTCACTCCATGGGGCTCCCCCGCCACCGGGCATTTGTTTCAGAGGAGCGGCTGCTCCTACGGCTGCTGGCACCCAGACCCCGGGGCAGAGAGGAGACCGAGCACCTGCCAAGGGCTGTCAGGGAGCAGACATGGAGGGGTGCTCCTGGGCACAGAGAAGCTGCCTCTGCCATCGCCACATGCTCGTGATTTCAGCTGTGGGAAGAGCTGCCAGGGAGCCCAGGGGCTGCGGCAGCCTGTGATGGGGTGGAGAAGGTGACCAAAGCCAGACAGATTCGGCACGTGCCTTGGTCCCACTCGGCATAACCCCCAGCCCAGCTTGGCTCTGCTGCCTCGTCCCTCCCCGCCTTGGGGCCAGGCAGGGGCAGGAGGGCTGTAAGGAGGCAGATGAGGCTGCCCCGGCATCACCTCTGTCCCTGCAGGGAGCCCTGCTCCTTCCCTCTGCGGGGAGGGAGCACCCCATGTCTGAGGAGAGCCGGGGCAGAGGGGACCCTCGCACTGCTCCTCGTCACTGCCGCCCCGGAGCACCTCACAGCCGGGCAAGGGGGTCCCCCGCGGCGCTGGGCCCCCTGCCCGCCCGGATCCCCACCCCGGCTGGGCACGTTCGGGGCTGCTCCCAGCACAGCGTGAATTCCCTGCCGAGTGTTTTCCTTGAGCCCCGGTTCTCTGTCTGGACGCGCAGCCGCTTTGCGCGCAGGGGAACACGCGCAGCCATGGCTGCTCCGAGCAGAAGCGTGCACCCTGCAATCGCCTGCTCAGCTCGGAAACGCGTTGATGGCTGCAGGGTGGCCCCAGGCACCTGGATCGTGGTGTTCGCTGCTGGTTGTCCTGGCTGGCTTTCGGCACAGCCGCAGTCGCCGGTGCTGGCTCTGCCCGGAGCGATCTGCTGATCGCGGGGAAGAAAAGGCAAACCAGCACCAGTGCGGGTCCAGCCTCTCTGAACCCAGTGGGACTCAGGGAGGGGTCCCCAGGGAACAGTGGTGGGGGATGGGAGGCTGCTCACACTCCTGGCATCACCGAGTCTTCCAGTATCAACGGTTTGTGGTCTGCTCTGCGCTCATTCTTACCATGAGCTGGGACCGGCGAGCTCCATCCTCTGCTCCAACCAGCTCCAGCTGCACTGTTACTTGAATAAAGGAAGGAATTTCCTCTTCTCTCCATAAATATTCCAGTAGCAAAACGTACTAAAATGTGAAGACTAAATTACAAGTATTCATTAAAAAGCATTATGCAAATAACAAAAAGAGCATGTAAATTAATTTTCTATCTATGCATGGGATGCATACTGTATATTTTATTAAAGACCGAAGTGACCCGCTTTGGAGGCTGGTTTTCTGTTTCGCAGCAGCTCAGTGCTCGTGCAGCGCATCGGCTGAGCTGGGGCCGGGTGCAAGCAGCCCCCGGGGAGCCGGAGCAGCCAGGCTGCTCCCGGAGCAACTGCAGGTCCCCGTCAGCCAGCTCCAGGCACCGTCTCGGAGCACAGCCGAGCTCCCACCCGTCTTGCCCCTGTGTCACCCCCGCCCCGACGTCGTGCCTGGACCGCTGGCGTCACCTTAGCTGGAGTGTTTTGGGTAACCCATCTCCCTGGAGGCGTGGATGAACCAGGCGTCCCCAGGCTGCGAGGGAATGGGTTGGAGCCGGCGGGCTCCGGGAAGAGCCGCACAGGGAGCCAGGCATTGCGGCTGGGAGGGAGCGAAGTGCAGAGCAGCTTTCAGAGGGAGAGGAAAGGATCACAATTAACATTAAAAATGCAGGATGATTCCTAAAGCAAAGAGCTCGCCCCATCCAAGCATGGCTCGTTCCTCCATCTCATTCCTTACACCCCCACGAAACCTGGGAAGCAGACGGGAGGAGCAGAAATTCACAGGAACGCACACACCGCCATCAGCAACACCAAGGGCCACGAGAGCTGAGCCGCCGGCGTGAGCAAACCCGGTGCTGGGAGCCATTATTCCCCCTCACAGCCACTCTTGCTGTAAGAAACTAATTGTAACCCCAGGCTTGTGGGCCATGTTTTGGACTAGAAGTAGAAAAGGCTCCCTTTTAAAAGAAAATACAGTTCAGGTAGCAAGTGTTAGTAGCTTAACTTGATTAAACAACCTTGTAGGCGCACCTTTGCCAGCAGAAGGCTGGAGGACTTGTGCGTACATTCCCTGCCGGCTTCCCAGCCACTTCCCTCGCAGCTGTGGCTGTTAGCAAGGGCAGGAGAACCGTGCCCGGGACGAGGAGGGGATATAGCACACCACAGCTCCGGAGACCCAAGAGGAGCCGGTCCATCACACCGACTGCGGCACTCAGCCCCCTTCATCTCTGCTGTTTTCGTCAGCTCCAGGTATTAAAGCCAGGAGGGCTGAAGCCCACCCAGACAAATCCAGGCTCGCCTGGGCAGGCCAGCAGCTGCTCAGATACCACAGCTGTGTTTAAATCCCATCTCCTGGCGTGGAGAACGTCCCCTCGGCTTCAGTGGCCCTAATCACATCCAGCCTTTGCTGCTTTCCTTGCTGCAAAAGCAAAGCTCAGACCGGCTTCCAGCACCCAGCCAGCAAACTGCCCGTGATGGGGACTGCAGTCATCAGCAGATGAGAGCTATCATTAATTAAGCTACCTTGTCACAGGCTGCCTCTGGCCAACACTGCTTGCAGACTTGGCAGGGTTCAGCAGCCCCTGGGGAGGTTTTGCAGAGCCCTGAGGACGGCAGCAGGCTGCCCAAGGCAATACCTTCGCAGCTGCAGAGGGTTTTCACCCCCCAAGCAGAGGCCGAGCACAGGGGAGCAGCGTCCCCAGCCACGCTGAGCAAGCCCAGGGCCAGTTCTCTCTCCAAAGAGGAGATGTCCCCCAGAACGCCCCGCTGCTCCAAGGGGGTGGCTGCTCTTTGGGAGCCAGCTCTCCTGTCTTTCAGGGGGTGCAGTTCGTGCTCTGATGCTGCTCGGGCTTTATCCTTCCCCCCGAATGCAGCGTAGGAGGCTGAGCCAGCTCCTGATGCTCCAAGGGGTCTCCCTGATGCTCTGAATCGAGGGGGGGGGTCTCTGGGCTGCTTGTCTGCAGGGGACTGGCTGGGGGGAAGACTTTCTGCGGCTCTCCCTGCACCAAGCGCATTCCTCTGCAAAATGTGATGGGAGGGGAGGATTAAAAATAGAGTTTAATCTTTATTCCTTTGGGAGTTTTTTCCATTAAAACAAAAAAAAAATCCACACGCTGCTAATCTTTCCAAGGCAAAAGCTCCCCCAGCTTGGGGGCTAAGAGCAAGGCAGGACCTCCTGTGAGCCCCTCTGCCGCCCTGGGAAAGGGGCTGGCGGGCGAGAGCTCCACGCTCGGGGTCGGGAAAGCCATGAAAGATGTTTTGCTTTTTTTAGCCTCCCGCTCTCTGTGAAGACATTAGGATTTGTATGGCTATGAGTAACTGCACTGGGAAAATCCTCCCACTGCCGTGCAGGCAGATCTAGCAGAGCTCGAGTTCTGCAGAGCAGGGAAGATCTGGGTGCAGAAAGGTGCCCAGCACCAGAGGAGTGGGTGATCACAGCCCACGTTCGTGTCAGCAAGACACTTCTGTGCAGCGAGGGGTTGCCAGCACCGGCCTGACTTACTATGTCTAAGGCAAGTAGGAAATTCATGTTCTTTTGCTAATCCCTGACCGGTTTTCCTGAGTGACTGCGTTTTCATTGGGTACAGTGGGTAAATCAATTAAACGCTTTATCAGGTTATTTCCACAAAAGCTGCTCTCCCCACTCACAAAATGATTGATGAAAGACTGACTCTCTTGCCTCCAGGGAATGGTGATTAAGGAGTGACCTTATTAAGCTATTTCTTGCAGCTGAGAATTAGACAACTCTGCTCAAAGAGACAAAGTAAGGGTCATTACTTTTGTTTAAAACTTCTTTGCCAACTTTCAGATCTCTGAGCACGGGCTGCGCACTCGGCTGGTTATTGGAAAACCAGGAGATTTTACAGGGCTTGATCTGTAGGAAGAAAGACTCCTCGCCAGCAGCGTTTCTGGGATCCGTCCTGCTCGTAGGCTCCTACAGCCCTGCTGATCTCCGTTCAGGGAGTCAAAACTCAGAGCTAACTGCTTGAGCATGTACACGTTAAATCAGCATTATTTATAATTCCTGTATTTGCTGAACTATGTATGGAGACCAGTAAAGACAAACAGTGCTGTAATTAGAGTTCTGGGTTTTTTTTTTTTTTTACAAAATTACGCTAAAACTTTCTCCTCGTGGTAAGAAAGCCCCAAGGTCTGCGTATACTCATGGGTTCACTTTAGCCTTCACCTGAACTCTAGCTATCAGCTCCGTTGTAGGAAACACATAAACTCAAGGCTTTGGTTCTAACGGTTTGAGATAACTAAATGAACAGCCTTGAGGGCATGGAATTAAGCTAACCAAATACGCTGAGACAGGTGACAGCCTCAGGAAAGGGAAACACAGGCCAGGCGCGCAGGGAAGCACAGCGCCAGCGACGCCTCTTCACACCCAGACCTCGAACCCGGCGAGAGCAGCAGGGAGGGAAAACCGCCCTTTGCTCCCACATCAGCCCCTCTGTGGCAGGGGCGAAGGCCCCCAGCTCGCCCTCAGCTCCGCTGGCCGTGGACCGTGCAGAGGCAGCTCTGCGAGCGGCTGTTCCGCTGCCAGGACCACGCCGGGTGGGCTTCGGGGCTCCCCCCGCTTCCAGCGCTGCGCTGACTGTAACAGCGAGAGCCTAGAGGGGAGCGGAACAGACCCTGCTTCGTAGACGGAACGGAACTGTTTTTAAAGTTTTTAAACAAGTTGGCTGTCTTCCTGGGTTCTTAAATTAAAGGGCAATTAAGCCACTTTCAGTCTGGAAAAAGCTGCTAGGTGTTTCCTGGTTTGACTCTTTAAAATTTTGCCAGAGTGATTAAAGCAAGGAAAAAATGTCAACTCTCAAGCCAGGGCTGTCAGCCAACGCTCAAGGCATTTACCTAAAGCACATGCGTGGACCCTTCTGGCCTGTGGACAGGAGGAAACGGGACAAACTGAGGGTACAGAAAGAGTAGCTGGGTACAAAGCAACAACCTGCACCTTAGTACCGATAATCATTACGCGAAGAGAAAAACTGCTGGTGTCACGGCTACGTGGAAAGCTGAGTTTTCCCCCATGGGGGAGAAAAACCCGGCTAAACATCAGCCCCAGCTCACGGCTACTTGTCAGTGCTGGATTTGTTAAGTTACACGCAATTAATATTTGTGCAGCAGGTGCACTGCTCCCGGCATGAAGGGAGCACACACAAACAGTCCCCTGGCACAGCCCCAGGAGAACAACCCCCCTTCGTGCCGGGGCTCCACGATATCCCCAAAATGATGCCGAGGATACACAAGAGCTCCAGGCTTTCCCAGTGACTAGAAATGCCTGCAGACTCCCTCCCTTTGATTTCCACGCTCCTTCCTAACGTTTCAAAGCTCTGATCTATTTTGTTTCTTCCGGGACTGCGAACCAAAGCTGACTCCTGAATGAATTCTGTCTCTGCTTCGGTTAGTCATCCCTTCAGGACAGATTTAGTAACTGCTCAGGGAAACCACAGACGCCAACAGTTCACCATTGGAAGGCAGCACCCACTCACTGTCAACTTCATCCTTCTTCCGAGCTAGAAAGCTGAAAAGTGCAGCAAGTCAGCCAGAGTTAGGAGAGCGAGCCTCCAGCCTCACCTGCCGTGTAGCAAGGTGGATAATCACAGAACAAATCCATACGTCCCCAGCCCCAAGCAGGGCTTTGCAGGCTCCACAAAGTTGCTGCAGTGTGAAATAACAGAGCAGAGGTAGCAAGTAACCACAGCAGAGCTCACCCTGCCCGTCTGCCGGAGCACCCCTTGGGGCCTGCAGCTCCAGGCAGGGCTGCCAAGCCCCCTGCCGCGAGGGACAGCCCGGACCCCCGCCGCGCACCCCTCTGCAGAGCTGGCAGCACCCAGACCTGCCCCAGCATGAGGCAAATCTCTCCCGAGTCCAGAATTAGCAACATTTTAAGGCTAAAGAACTGCCCGTTCAAAAATGTATTTCTGACATATTTACTGCCTGTGTTTATTAAAGGTTGTATGCACCTCCAGAATTTTCCATAGCATTGGTTGGCAAGAGGCACGCCACGTTAAAACTTTCCTGATCAGCAATAACACACCAGAGTATTCTAATGCGTAAACAGGAGTCACGACACCGACGCTTTCAAGTAAGGACAGTTTATTTGCCCCTTTGAACAAATAAGGCAAGATACTTGAGAAAGATCAAACAAAACCTCCTGTATCAAACTCAGAGGAATGCAATAAAAGTTACTATTGCATACATATACAAACTAATGACCCAACACTATTATATACAAACAGCCAGATCTTACAAAATAGCATTTCAAGTCAGCACTTTATGCCAGTGTTGCAAATTTCTTTGTTACAAAAAAGTTAAAGCTACAAACTTCACATTTTTAAGTCTCACATGACTGACATCATCACCATCTCTGGGTCTTAGAAGCAAAGATAACGGTTTGTCCAGAACACTTTCAGCAATGCAGATGGACCCAAGGAGCACACGAAGGCAGCTTCACAATTAAGAAAGCATTTTGCTTTAAAACTCTGTTGGAACAGCTTTCCCTTAGGGTATGAGCCTTGGTCTTAGCCCACCCGGAGGACTCTGAGAAATGAGCAGGTACTATGCTCCCAGGCACTCTACAAAGGGAGCAAAAAGGGAATTATTTTCTCTAACAGATTGAAAATCAGTGAAGGAGAAAATAATTCCTCCGCATTAGAGCTCCAAGTGCAAGAAACATCATCAAGTCTCAGCCACCGCAAGCATTTAAGAAAGGTTCAAAGACAGCTAAGCCATTGGACGAGTTTTACTTATTTTGGTTCCTTTGCTGTATTTTAAGACAATCACATCAGCAGAGTATTTCAAGAGTGCTTACATTCAGTTACAGCAGTCACAGGTTGCATATTCTGTAAATAAACACCACCCTGTGGCGTTTCACCTAAAACTTGGGTTTTCTAATGCCCTCCGATCACTAGAAAGTTACCTACACAGTGCAGAGGTAAAACTACTCCCAGCAGAATCTGCTCGATCCACACCACAGGCAAGCAGTGCACAACTGACCGCGTCCCACATCCACACGCCTGTCGCACCAGAGGCGCTGGGCTAGCGCCATCCAGTAATAACACAATAACACAAGGTCCAACACTTGACCAGAGAACGCCCTCCTAAGCTGTGGGAGCTTCTTTGGTGCAAAGGGTGCTCACGATGTTGCTCGTAATAAACACGTGTTTAGGGCGAAACGTACTGCACAGATTTCAGACGAGCACTGTGCGAGCTCTGCTCTTCACTAGACCTCGCTGGAGAGACCGGAGTAAGGGATTTTAGTCCATTAACAACAACGAAGCGTTTAATTACTTGGTTTCCCGAATCCAAGATTTTCCCAACACTTGAGGCTATCCAATAGCTGGTTACCCCAGGATGTACTCTGGCCTCAGCACCCTAGGTACACGGCTCACCGCCTCCCTTTTCCCTCAGGGGTAACTGGTTTGCCGGTCTCCGAAACAGCCGTGTTCGCACTGCGTATCAAACCGAGACAGATCGACGCAACCAGATCTGCAGGGGGGTAAAAATGGCTTGGTTCCTTTCACAGCAATGGAGTATACCTGTTAACAGTGCCAAGACTCTGCTCCAAGGGGAAAAAAAGAGCCTACAGAGGCGTGAAATGAACACTTCACCTCTAGTAGCATTTGATCCAGGAGACACTGCTATTTAGTTTCATTATCTAGGTGATGTACCAAGGCCTGTTTCAGAAGAATGACATGGAAACTGTTCCCTCTATCAGAGAAAAATAAAAATAAATTGGTAGAAATGCTTGCTCTGTCCAAATATTTCATCATATGCTAGACACGTCTGAAACCACACAGCTCTGCTGTGACAGCCCACGGAGCAGAGGCACTGCTTGGTCTCTGCCATGCAGCCAGGCTCTTTGCTTCTCCTGTTTTACTCTCCGCTCGTCTGGTGTGAGTTCATCACACCATCCTCACAGTGATTGTACACGCTGGGGCATTTTTGTCGATTGAGCTATACTGGGCAGGAATGGCAGGGAAATTGAAAGAAAGAACACAAGAGGGGAAGAGGAGAGACTGAATCTCTTCCAGAAGGACATCAGCAATTGTCTTCTAATCCAGATCAACTCCACCTTTGCTCTACCACCATAAATGCGCACCTTTATTAATTCAACAAAGCCTTTACTTTCAGTTCAACTTCTCTGATGTGCTAAACCTTGCAGAAACATGAAGGATTGTGAAATTAAGTTTTTATTCAAGCACCTAACGACGTTAATCTGAAATGAAGTCTATAAAATATTTCATGAACTGTGGAGATTTTTAAGTCCTCTCAGACACAGCAGAAGTACCTAATTCCTGAGAGAGGTTCACACAACTCCCACCCATTCAAACGCTGCTTCCTTTTCCCAGCGCTCCACTGTCAGCAGGCTCTCCCTGAAGGACATTTCCAAACAGACGAAGGGGAATCAGCTCACCAACTGCCTTTTGGTTTTAAGTCGATGTGGATTTTAAATTACAGAATGTAGTTCCTGATGGAGGCACAACATGCTTTATCTACTTGTATTAATCCATAAAGTACACAAAAAGAGGACAGAACTGAGGTCTTGAAGAAACCACGCTTGCTTAAAGCACACAGTGTAAGGCATGGGGCTTATCACAGGCTTTTTAAAAAATGAGATAGAAGTTTCTTTCAGCAGGCTGGAACAGTTTGTACAGGTTCTCACCTGCTCTCTTCAGTGACCTAAAACCTACCAGTACCTTAACAACAGATACAGTTAACAGCTTGAAATTGAGTCTGTGCATTCACAAAGAAAAACAAAAACACCACAAAAGATGCAGCCGTTAAATACCACAATCCATATTAACTTAAAACAAAACGGACTACTGAAAGTTCAGTTGAAAAGAGAGTGAGCCAACTTTCATTAGCCTATTTCAATCCGTTCCTCTGATATAAAAACAGTCCCCCTAAAAACAGTAACAAAACTCCTTCAGAATAACGTTTTAAATACACGTCTAACGTTAAAACATACCATCAGGATTTTCCACTTATTGGCATTCCTGAGTTCACAAAGGCGCTATGGAAAAATAAATGAGCAGAAGTATTGCCCTCTATTTTGCTAGCGTATTTCAATAGAAATCAATCTGTTTAGTAGTCACAAAAGCAAGGAGCTGATTGTTTTGAGGATGGAAGAATATTCTACCAGTGGCTCAGAAGTTCTGCTGCCGCCGCTTCTTGGCTTCAATGGCATCAAGGATCGGCTGCCGCTTTGACTGGTACTTCTGGCGGATTTCTTCGATCTCCTGCTCCATCATGGGGTCCAGTGCTGAGAGCCTCCTCTGAAGTTCATCCACACTCCATGTCTTCAGCTAGCAGGGAGACAAAAGAAGAGACATCGGCATCGGTACAGCCACCACCCCCACATCTACAGGGATTTTGCTGCCCATCTGATGGCCACAACACGTCTTCCAGCAAGAGAAGGTGCAAGAGTTCTGCTCCAAACTGCTGCTCTCAGTGAGTGTCGCACAAGCCTCAGGATACTGGCCTGCTTTCGCTCATTTTACAGATACATTATATGCTCTGTTAGTGACAGTGTGAGTGTATATAACAACCAGTGTAATGTTTCTTTCCCCCATTGAGCTATTTTTCTAGTGCTTCATTTTGCAGGCTTAGAACGAAAATACTGTACTGAGAAGGAACAAAAGTGAAGTTCTCTTCCCCTCCCCTTTCCTTGTAACTAAACTTCCTTCTGCTAAGTGACAAAACGAGACAGAAGGGAACAGGAAGAAAAAAACATTGACAACAGTTGCATTTGGGAAAACAAAAGAAGCATTTATATACAATCAGGCCTAACCTCAGTCACGGTGAGGAATGCAGACTCCTCCAAGTTAGAAATCCCAGAACACACACAGCAGGTCACGTTGGGTCAGCCTCATACTGATACAATACGTACGTACAATTTGTATTTTACTGCACATGTGAAGATGTCAGGTTAGTCTGGACAAGCTTCTCTTCACTGAATTCCCTCTCTGCCTGCCCTTTGTTTAATTGGCTCTCTTGTACGTGCCAATTTGCTGAGAACTGGCAGAGAAAAGTTTTATTCTGTGATTAGAGATGTGAAGTCTCTGGGACAGCCTAGATTGTCCACAGCTACACCCTTTACATAACGTCGTAACTTGCAGAACAGACAGGATTTTGGGATATTGTTAAAAAATACAGACCCTGGAAGTGCTTCAGATGTTCAGCTAAGCACTAGTCCTTTTCCCACCCACCCACCACCGAGCAACCCTCAGAAACCCACAGGAGACACTGTTTTACAGCCCCTGCAGTGGGCTGGGGATGGCTACTCGCACCACCTGCTTTCAGTGACCACCTGCTGTGGACAGTAAGAACATGCAAAATTATCAGGAATTTTTGTGAACAAAGAAGTGTCAATTTTTAGACTTTCAACAAATGTCGTAATTGAGTGACTTCTCTTTACTTCAGTTAAATGCAAGTGATGCTGCTGTTCTGGTTTAGCTGTTTATTAGTCAATCCATTTCTGAACCAAAACACACAGTGAAACGCTTGCTGCCTATTGTAAGGTAACAACTGAATTACCGGCTGTTTAATGGCAGTTGTCTAGTTTGCGTCAGTCCTTAAAACATATGTAAATACGAAAATACGGAAATCCTGATCCTTCTTCCTGAGGTGGAGGAGATACCAGTCCCCAAATCACAAACTCATCCGTTAGCCAATTTCTCACAAGGTCTGTTGAAATTCTTTAGCATATTCTGCTCGTAAAGTATTTCCTAGCTGCAGTTAGAGGATCACGAATCCACCTTAATAATCTAGGCACACGCGAAACAAAACATTCCTTGCAAGGGTATACAGTCTTTCGGCCACTCCAATCAGGCAACTGCTCATTAGAAAGACAAAGCACTTCCTCCACAAAGATATACATTATTTATTCACATTAATGCAACTTTACCAGACAGCAGTTTAAGTTGATGCATGGCACCCGTTGCCTTTTCACACTAATTTATTATGGAGCAGGTAATTATTCAACATTCTCCTTCCTCACAGTCCAGGGAATTGAACAGTCAAATAAAAATGCAAAAAAGCAAAAAAAACATTAATTCAAGTACTGAACACATACACCAAGCAGCTACATCAGAGCAAATGGCTGTCAGCTCTCCCAGAGTACCCAGCGCTAGAATAGTAAAGGAGAGTTTTGGAACGGATCTAAACCACCTCGTTCATGGCTTAAGCCAACTATCAGGTGTCAGAAATCATCCTGGGGGTGCAGCCTTCATGGACACCTTTGGAGCATTCCCCATCATCCTCACAAAGTGCTGGGGGCTGCTTACAGCCAGAAACACATCGCCAGAGTTGGCAGACCAGAGGGCAGAGCCGATTTACAGCGGTGGTCTCTCCAGACCCTGAGAACGTAGCAGTAGGAAGAAAAAAACTGCCCTGTGAATGCTCTTGAGCATGACCTAGCATCATGGGACATCCTCCGTGGACACCGACACACAAAGTCTTTCTGCTAACTGTAAGCAACTGCTTGCCAAGGGACACAAGGGCACTGACAGTTCCTGGGACTGTGTTTGTCAGGACAGATGGCTAACAGCACGGAAGGTGCTCAGCGTACAGCTAAGTCTGGAGTGGGGAAGAGCCTACAGACATATATTAATACGAACTAATCGGGAAGCGGGTTACCTGCGCAGTCGCGTGATGCAGAACAAAGCAGCCTGGACTAGATGACCCACAGAGGTCCCTTCCAACCCCTAGCATTCTGTGATTCTGTGAGACTGATCATGGGCTAAACAGAATAGGGATGGTGGGAGAAGGAAGCGAGGCAAATCGATGGAGTGCAAAAACCTAAGGGCACAGAAACACATCCTGGGTGCGATGCTGTGTGTTGATGAGGATGAATTAATTACAGAGTTTTCATCTAGAGTAATGTCAGCGTGGCTGTGAATGCCATGCTGCTCCTCAAAGAGGCAGAGAAGCCAAAGGGAAACACTAGTAAAAGGTCTAGAACGTGACTGTTAACCATAGAAGAGCTGATGCGAGACTGACAGCCGTCCAGTCACTACAGCGAGCCAAGCGGCTGCTCAGTTGCAGAGGACGCGCAGCCCTCCACACCCGCTGTGCTCTGTCAGGCCAACAACAACATGAGCCCTGGGACCTGGCTGGGCTGCTACTCAGCTTGTCCTTCCACTTGCACACTCATCTTTGAAAGCAAAAACAAAGAGAACTGCTTAAAACGGGCCGGCCTCCATTTCACTGTGCTGCGCGGCATTTCACTGCCAGCCAACGCCACAGACAGGCTTCCTCCCAGGAATGAAGTTTTTAAACTCTAGCAAAGCTGTCTCTGCAGCGGCAGACTCCTGGGATACTGACATTACTCTCCTAGAGAAACGCCAGGGGCAAAATAAGAAAAACAGGACAAGGACAGAGCACCTCATGACAGATGGTTACTCAGGGTAAAGTTTCAGCCCTGAACAGCTGCAATTAGAGCTGGTTTTAGCCATGGGCTCAGTCCCACTCCTCACTTCTCCTCAGCATTTCTTCTGTTGTATGAAGTGTCTTTGTAAAAGCTATCTATTTTTGTCCACAATGATCAAATAGCTAAGACAAACTTGTAAAGTGAGGAATCTCATTTCAAATGTAAAGACTGATCCAAAATACATCTTCTAAGGCTGGTCAAACACATCCATCAACAGGGAGGGGTGGCAGTGCAGCGAAACTGTTGAAGCAAGGTTGCATGTGCAGAAAGCTAATTTTTAACCATTTAATTAACAGTTGTATTTGTATTTTTACTCCGGGTTTTGAGAACGATCTTAACTCTGTAAAAATGCCCAACTGAAGACAAACGTCAGAGGTGCAAGTGTTCACCTGAAAGCCCCTCGCCCACGGCCGCGCACGCTGTGCGGTGTTCTGCAGGCTGCAGACAGCACTGACACCAACATCTTGTTTTAACACGCTGACGATTTCTACCATACAATTCAGAAGGACATACACAATTATATCCTTCAGAAGGACACAACCTACGGCCTTTCCATGCATACGCAGTAATGATGGACAAATCAGGACCAGATCATCTGATACGCAGTTTCTTCCTGAAGGAGAAGATGTGTAAGCTATTCGTGACATGCCTTTGCCAGCATTTCGGACAGACTTGCAGATAACGACTCTGCTGAGCAGTGTTCACCTCAGCACACTGCGTCCGAGTTGCTGTCCTTTCAAATCAGCGTTTTAAAAATAGGGAGCAAAAGAAATACCACTTGCATTTGTTACAGTCAGGTAAAGTGTCACTGCAACATGATATCCTACTGAATGTAAATGAATCTGAGCAGCAAAAGAAGAATAAATAAAAGTTGTCTGCAGACATGTTAGACATAGCCACAGGTTTGATATTCAAGGGCACCATGGTCTGAAATTTATACCTATGCGGCTCTGTCCTGAGCAAGAGGCAGTCTAAAACCCTGCCGCACTATTTTTAAACAGACCATGCCAGATTTTTGTTTCACACAAGATCTACTGTAAAACACAAAGCCTAGAGCATTAGCTCAGCCCCTTCCCTGTCCCAAAAAACCCAAAGAGAAAACCCAAACTGTTAAAACTTTCTGAATCAGAAGCTGATGTGAATGATTTATCACGGTTCTCTTGGTACCACAGTCCTCATACTGAAGAGCACCCCTGCCTGGTTTTCCTACAGCGGGGTCTTGTAGCTTGACCAGTCTGGGCCCTAGCATCCTCCTCCGGTCCCTCCACGGCCCTTCAGCAGCACAAGGCCATCGACCTGGACCAGTCTGCACTACCGACATGAAGATGATGTCGTCCAGTAACCCCTGAGTCACTTCAGCTATCATTCTTATTTGTTCCTGTACCAAAAACACTGCCAGCAAAATCCTCTTGCTGCATGAATTATAAGCATCAAATAGAAATGAGCCGTTTCCCAGTAGCTTTCACACATTTCTCCCCCAACAAAGACTTTCGGCAGCGCACTAATTCACTGGCTGCACAGGAATCAAAAAATATTATCTTGGGGCAAGCGAAAAACAAGTTCCTCTTGCAACTTCCTTTTTACTTGCTGGCACTGAACCTGATCCTTTGATTTAGCACAAAGCCTTTTCTCTGCATCTTTTCATGCTATCCGGGCTTTGTTTTCAGATACCGCCTTAGAAGCCCTGCAGCTTGTGCCAGACACGAACCCTCCATCTCCAGGGAGGGGAGGCACTTGTTCTACCATCATCTTTCAAACATGCAGATGGAGTCTGACTTCTGGAACAAACCAGGAATATATGTGACACTGGTGAGATGGGGTTACTTTCCTCACAGTGAAAGTACTTGAACGGTTTTGCAGAAGAGGGATATTTTCAAGTCTTCACACTACAGGAAATTCTACAAACAAAATTAGGAAGTTGTTCTCTCCTTCCTTAGCCCTCTAGTCATACCCCTCTACCGTAATTTCTGAGAGTTGGAACACTTGTCTTCCACATGCTCACACAGAGTGTTTTCTGAATATCCTCCCACCTTTACCACCAATAGCCTGTGGCTTTTTAGAATGGAAACAGCAGCAATCGGTCTGCCTTCCACTCAAATATTCCAGGTGGCATTTGATGTTCAACATAACTCGATGTCAAACTTCTAAGTTTTAAATAGGCTTTAGAAAAAACTGGCTTTAGCAATTATCACTTCGTAAGGGGCAGTGGGAGTTTGAAGACTAAAATACAGAAGTAATAAAATTGCAGCTTCCCACGCTACACAGGGAAATAAATTCTTAGTGGAAAAGATATGAGCTAGATGGGAGCTAAAGAAAAAACAAATTAATTGTCTGTTTAGCATAGCTTTTATTGTTATATCTTCCTTTTCTGCCTAGTTTTATGCCACAATCTAACAGTTCGTGATTGCACGCCCAGCGATCAAAGACTCCCAAAGAAACTCAAGACATCTTGAATCATATTAGTATGAAGAACAACTCCTCATTTACTTGTGTGTATTTAGATACGCAAAATCTAAACATGGCTTCAGAAGGGTTTTTATCCACACTAAGTTATACAAGCTACACTAAATATTAAACACCAAATAGGAATTTTCTGCTAGAAATAATGAAAAAAAATTACCTCTGTAACAGTGTAGCAACAGACTACTTTGGAAGAACAGAACAAAATCAAAACAACCAACTGGGGCTACAATTGTATGGAAGCACATCAGAGCCCCTCACAGGAGGCTATCAATTATCACACTCGACATCAGAAGTGGATATGTACCAGAGGTAAGTACCAAAGAATCCCTACAAATAGTCTATTAAGTTTTCAGATGTCCTTTGGGAAGGGAGGCTCTTCACGGAAGAGACTAATTAAATTTTTGCTTCACTTGACCTCGGCTATCAGCAACGCTATCAAGCTGCTTCCCTTCCGATAAAACCAAGGGCAGAACCACACGTCCTCTCCAGGATCCTGCAGATCAGTTTGATGTATATCCACCTCAACTTCTGAACTCTTCTTCTACCACCTCCTGAAGCAGGGGTTTATTTCTGGGAGCCGATCACCCATCGGATGCCACTCGCTGCGACTATTTGTAGCAACCACCTCGGAGTGCAACCCAGCCTGCGGCAGGCGAGAGTGCATGGGTGCTACAGAAGACTACAAGACAGGGAGAGGTGTCAGATCTCAAAGATTCATGAATGTAAGCTCTGACAAGCATAAGAACAGAGATTATTCTGGAATTAGCCTTCTGTAACTTGAAAGACTGGTTAAACACAGTATCAGCTAAATGCTTGTATCAAATACACTCTAAGTGAACAGATTACTGAGTAGTACTATGCACTTCTTTTAAAACAGCAAAAAAAGCATTCCATTTATGTGGCCAAAATTAAACGTAGAAGGTGATTTCTCACGCTAAGCAGTGCTCCAGACTTTAGGTCTTCCAAACAGTGATACAAATTGCTGTCGGAATAGCACGCCATTTTTTTCCTTAGTATTTTTCCTGAAATGCTGGCTCAACACCATTTGGCATACTTTCAATCACTGATCTAAAAATTAAGTGCCTTGTTGTCATTTATGTTTCTAGCATAAGGAGGCCTCAATGTAACGTGTGAGCAGGCATTAACTATTTATCCACTGGAAGTTGTCCAGTGCAAGTGACACAAGAATCTAAAAACCTACAGGCACGTACCACCCGCTTTTCATCATGATTGTCAGGTCCCTACAACTTCACAAATCTGTGAAGAAGTCATGCTACAGAAGAGCTACAGTAAATCAGCACAAACCCCGCTGCCTACACAAACATTAATTATCCTGATTTTCCTCCCCTTTTAACATTAGCATGTCAGTGAAGTTTCTCACTGTTATGAAAGCAGTGGATGAAATGCACTCACTGTGGGATTTCATGCAAGATTAAAAATACAGATATTAATCTTTCAAAGGATTTAAAAAATAAGTCTCAGCAGCACAAGCTTCTGCTTTTAATGCATCTTAATTATTTAGGCAATGTGGTAGCAAAACACATCATGGGCTGCAGCATCCAGCCCAAGTCAGAACAGCACTGCGGCTAGAACTTCACAAAGCAGGTGAACAGGCTCTGGGATCAGTGCACATCTGGAGACAGCTGTTTCAGGCCACCTCATCTGGACAGTGACGACTTCCCACAAAGAAGCAACACTCGCGTTTCAACTACACCAGCCTACGCTCTAGAGGCCAGGCCAACTTCAGTCAGTGCAAGTCAAGCAGTTGGAACAGCTCACGAGTACAATCACAACACGACATTTTCTGGAGGACAGACAGACACTAACACCCACTCAGCATTTGATCCCTAGCCAAACAGGGGAAAAAAGTATTTCAGAGAGTTGTACCAGTGGAGTCCCTGGCCCTTCCCGGTGACGTGTTTGGGCTAGCTCTATTTTACTTTCACAAATGGAGTTTTATGGCTACTGAGAGTGAAACACCTTACTGCTACAATACCAGTAAGAATCCAAGATATTTTCTGTGTAGCTCTGCTTACTTGACGAAAATCAAGGTGCATACCAGACCATTGTGTCTGTATTATTCCGACAGAACTACAGGAAGGCGATGCATGTCATTCTCTGACCTGCTCTGCTCCCTGCCAGACACACTGTGAAGATCACCTCTGAAATGGAAACTTCCCTCTGTCCCGCATCTGCGGGAAGGACGGCTGCCAAGACGTCTCTTCAGCTTAGCAAGGCCTCTCTCCAGCTGCCACAGCCTCTGGGGAGCTGCCCCTCCACTCCAGTGACGGAGCCTCACTGCGCCGGTATTTGATTTTCTGATTTCAGGGGGTCTAAAGACTCTGTGTGACAGCAAAAGTGTGCGAGTGTGCACACGCATTCTAAGTCCCACTCCACCCTCAGGATCTGTCTCTTCCATGGCAAAAGCTGCCATAGTATTATTACTGAACTATCTCTTATTTAAGGGTGTATTTACACCCATCACATTTGATCCTGCTGGTTCAGCAAGCACCGTCCTCAAGCATAATTTCAGTAGCCAATTCCTGTGACTGCTACGGAGGAGACACACACACCCACGCTTGAGATGCACAACTGCTCCTTCACCAGCTAAGAGGCATCTCTGCTTGGCTTTCTCACCCTCCCCGCAGTTTGGAAGTTTCCCCCATTTCTCCAAAGTCTGTAAGAGCCAGGGGGGAGCTTTGCTGTTGGCAAGATGTCAGAAAATTCCCAATACAGAAACCAGTTTCAGAGGATTACAGCAAACACCCAGATCTCCCTGGCTACTCTGGCTACCCAGAGGTAACTACGCAGCGATTATGCAGAGCGGTTACCCACAGAGCAGAGAAGATTGCACAACTGCGGGAACACCGTAGCCTGCATCAATAACGCTGGCATCCCTGAGCTGCTCTTAGCCAAGAACTGCACTTTGTCAATCCTTACTGTAATCCCTAAAAGGCTGAAGAAAGTTTTGGTGTTACGGCCAGCACAACCATATAACCTCTGCAACACTGTTGTTATCCTCAGCATTGTACAGAAGTTGTATTAAGCAAGAAAACCCAGCCAAAGCTCTACTCATTGATAGGAGTGGTCATAAAAAAAGTTTTTTTTAAAAAGCGCAACGCATTTTAATCTTCTGAGCTCCAAGATTACATTTCCTTTTTTAGCCTTAGTATCAATTATGAGTATGAATAACCTTATTCACTTCCAACATCATCCCAGTACCGCACACGCTTTATCTAAACAAAGGAAATGACAAATTACGTCAGTGTTATTCTGCAGCACCAAACTTCAAGGAGTCCAAACCTTCAAATCCTTTAGGGACTTAGAAAGTGGCTGACTAATCCTGTAACCACAAAGACAAGTTATCTTACTGGTTTTTTTTTCAGTAACTGAATTAGAAACCAAGATGAAAGGTCAGCCTGTCTGGACAAGCAAAAAAAAAAAAAGCCACTCAAAAACAGCAAAAAAAGAGCATCGCTTGCTTATAAAAAAAGGTTGCCAGAGATCTGATTAAGGAAAAACACAGAATTTTTTTCCTACTCTAAGTGATTATGCTTTAATTTCCTTAAGTAAAAATACCAAAATACCTCTGGACATGCTAAAATAAATCATGTCACTGGGCTTTGAAGATCTGGCTAGCTGCACAAATAGGCTGTAAATTACGCAGCTGACCAACTTGGGGCTTTTTTCTTTTTTTTAAGAAAAGCAATCTGTCAGAGAATGCTAATTCCTTTAAAACAAATAAAATTTTATATAAATCTGAGAGGTTGAACTGAGTTCTTCTAGGAAGGGTACGTGGGTGTGTAACGGAGCTTCCTTCCAACCCAACCTACCCTTTCCTCCTCTCTCCCTTGCTCCTAAGGGCTCTACTCACCTAAGGATTAACAGCTCACTTCTTTATTCAGGATCACTTACCCTGAACAAAGCAGAACTCCTAAGGAAGTAAAAGTAAGAATACCTGAAGTAAGAGTGATTCCTTCATACAATATTGCTCAGTGTACTATTACCATGAAACACAAACTTAACTGAAGTGGCAGCCAATTAGTTAATGATAAATTAGTATGTGAATGCAGTCTTCCGTTAATAACGTGGAGACGTTCACTACTGGTATATTAGCATCATTAACTTCTCCGAAGATTTCACACACTTAAATCTGCAAAGTACAATGAAGGCTTAAGACTGTGCCATCCATGGTAAGGAGGCATTATAGACAGGCCAAAGTTGTTTAAAACGATCTGAACATTTCAGAGTATTAGCCTTTATTCAACAAATGTTTTTAATTTGAGTCTTCATCTCCCAATTTACTACTGACTCCAGGAGAGCTGCTGAAGGGGGTCTGTTTCCAGGCAGACCATACCAGTTCCTTAACTTGTGTCCCCAAAAGCAAGGCTTGTCACAAAACCCCGGTCTGCCCCTGCTCTGCCTCCCCTCCTTCACTGAGGGAAAGGAAGCGATAGCCACAATTTGAAGGCAAGGGAGACAGGAGAGAGAATCAAAAGCTTTCAGAGGAAAGACTGAACTGCAGGGATTGCCAGGGCATTTTGAAAAATGAATAGCAGCACAACCTTGGGAGAGCCTGTCGCCTTTAAAACCGGGGACACACGTTTAGTATCTCAGAGGCAAATATTTTTTGCAACAATCTCCCAGTGAGCCACCTCCATACAATCCATGTCACATGAAGCTGCACGCCTCACCATACAAGGTTCTCCCAAGTGTTCATTATTACTCGGACATCTACTTATGATGATTCTGCATGATGGCAAGACACAAACCAAGAAGGAATTAAGCACTTCATTTCTGAATAATATTCCTTTCAGACTATATCAGTCTGTGTATTACGCTACTCTTCCTTGAAGGTCAAAACTTGGGTTTTGAAGCCATCTGGTCACCGAGGTTACTGAAATAAAAGCTACGGCAAACCTCCCAGGATGCCCCAGCCGTCGGCAGCAGCCATGGCCAACCACAAACTGCATTACCTTCTCTGTATGAGCAAGACCTCAAACATGTCTCACACATGATGCAACTCCCCCCTGCAAAGCCTCCTGGTGAGGCAAGCAGGGAGACACCCAGTCATTACATGCATCAAGTAACACTGGCAATAAGCAATATCTAGATTTTTCTGCAGGTTTTGTAGTAGTAGAAGAAGAGGGTGCACAAAGGCAAATACTCCAGGTCTGGAAGTCAGAGCTGAGACAGCTTTGCTCCTCCACAGTACATCATTTCAGGCACTTATCTGGCTGAGACCCTGCCCATTGGAAAGTATTCACAGAGGCCTGATGCAGACTTTATCCCCAGGCGTTTGCCTTATGGTCCAGAAACTCCATCCTCCAAGAGGCAATCCAGAGCACCTATATTAGGCTCCTGATGCAAAGAGTCCCCGAAAGATGCCCTTTTTGCTACAGATGAGAAAAGCCTGGACAAGCTCGTCTTTTTAAGCTACATTACCCTTTACAAACATTTGTAGTGACAGATGAGTTGCAAGAAGATTTCTGAAGCATTTCAAATAGATCTCATTTGAGCAGCAGTGTTCTTTCTTTAAAGGAGATGCTGTGCCAAGAACACACCCAGCCTTGAAAACAGATCTCAAGGCATAACAAGGCTCAAACAGGTTTTCTAAAGAATTCAGTATGCTCACAGATTTTTCCAGTATCACAACTTCAATTATTAATTCCTCTTCCCTTTCTCCCAAAGCAGAAATGCATGTTGCAGCCTGACCTTAAGCATACAGCAATAGTGGAACAAATCCCATGATCAAAGGCCCTGGACAAAATTCTGTTAGTTACTTAAGAGTACATCCACAAAACTTTCAGTCAACGTCTCAACTGATGAAAAGCTACCGTAGGAAAGAGGCCTCCACGATAGTCCAGGGTGTTGAATTCACAAGTCTGAATACTCTCATATAAAGTTGATTTCAGGTTACATTATTTCAGTCTCCATTAAGGGCTATGACCTAAGCAATTCAACACAAACAACAGCAACCCATTTTACCTCCCACTCACCGCAAGTTTCATTTAAAAGCTTTATGTCACAGAAGGCCTGCTATATACAAAAATATAGCAAAAAATGAAATTTTGACAGCAAGTTGTGGCAGTAAGTGCTTTGCAATCAATGTCAGTATGCACCAAAGTGAAAGCAGGTGGTGAACGATGACCCTGTTACCAAACGGAAGGCAGCAGAAATCTATTCTCTTCCACAACAGATACGACAGTCAAGCCACTGAATTACCTTTTCCAACTTCAAATATTGCTAACAAATATTAAAAGCAAATGTGGTATCTTCTGGTGGGTGTTTTTTTTGTGGTTATAAAAGGAATTTAGAAAGGTTTATTAAATCTACATACATACAGCTTGTTGTAAATCACACTGGTGGTTTGAAGCAGCCACAAATTTGATGAGGTTTGCAGTAAGGTTCAGAGTGTCTTCCTCATGCAAATGTTCCAGAAGATTCAAGACCACTTAACAAACAATAAAAGAGATAAACAAGCTCTTCCTGGGCTTATTTTTAAAGTGACTGTATGTTTGATTACATGGTGACAAAATGAACCATTTTTCCTTAATAAAGATGTCACAAATTAAAAGTATTTGCTGGGAAGGACGTCCTAAATATGCTGAAAAGGTAATGCTTAAAAGAAACACAATTAGCAGAGCTTTAAAAATTCTTGGCAGATGGCTGCAGAAAAAAAAAAGGAAATCCATTTAAGGGACATCAATGTTATGAATCAAGGCAGGTGACATTTAAAACCAATGAATAAAACATCACAAAAACCTGTCTCTTCTTATAAATCATACTTTACAGTAGAAGTTACAGCTAGGTCCTACACTTCCTGATCTCCTTCAATTAGCAGGAGATATCACGGGGGTACGGTTTCAGTTTTGAAAATTAACGGTTGTCCATTCTGGACTACCTTGTGTTATCAGAAAAAACATATTCTTTTTATTCGAGTCTGGGTTTTCTTTTCCCCCCAAATTATGGTCTTAATGCTCTCCCATTGAAAGAAAGCTTTATTTTTGATTCAGCACAGCACAAACAAGTACCTCAAGTTTACCTGTTTCCCAACTAGGAATCAGCCATAGTTCCATAGGGCCTAGACAGGAATGTCTATGAGCCATCCCAAATCTAACTACATCTCTCAGACTAACGAATGCCATAGCAAATAAGTTCACTTTACAATCAAAGTAAGACTACCGGAAAAAATCAGTGCCCAAGAAGTAATTTTTGTTCCAGCCACCACTGGGAACAGGGGGAGTTCATGACAGATGAAAGGAAGAAACATTTGAATATAGAAATCCCTGAAGATTCACTCAAAGTGTTTGGTTTAGTCTTTGAAAAAACATTATTGAAAAAAGCTCTACTTTAACCAAACCTTTTTTTTTTTTCTTCTACACAAAACTATATATATTTAAATGAATTTCTGGAACAGTCAATCTTCATTCATACAAGGATCAGAGTAACTTGTTTTCTTAGAAAAGAAAGAATGTATTGCAAGTTCCAGAATAATTCAACAGAAGTCTCAAGATTATTTGATTCTCAAATAAGCTCATTTAAATGACTTGCAAATATGCACACTCTAATAAAGCTTTTTTCGCTCCTGTCCAAGTGAATAGACCTTCTGGAGTCTCAACAGCCAGCCTGGATTATTCACTGGAGTAATTTGGATGGGAGAAAGGAGGAATAGAAAGATTAGCGCAGAGACCTGCATCTGACACCTTTACCAAGATGCTTAAAAGACATAGATAAAAAGAAGATAAAGCTCAGAGGATCACAGTAGAGTCAGGAAACGCTATAAAATGATAAACTATAAAAAGTCACACAATAGCAGCTTGCCCATACGATGCAAGTACTTTTCTTCTAGCATCTGCCTTATCCATGTACCCTCAGCATGCCTTCTTCCTATTGCTAGAAAAGACCCAAACACCAATTAAAAGAAAAAAGAGCCAATTATTTAGCCTGCCAGCACTTTCAAAGGCTGCAACCATACAGAAAATAGTCCCAAGTTTTTAATCGATTGAACTTTTAGAAGAACAAAAGGTAGTAAAGCTATAAAGCATCCATATTAGATTGCTAATAAATGGTGTCCAAATGAATGTTCAAGAGAAACCAAAGACACTGATTCTTCCAGGTACTGGCAGACAACAAGCTGTTCGCAAGACAAACGACACCTTCACAGGCAGAATACCATAAATTAGAGACTCTGGTCATTGTAAAGCAGAACTTGTTTACGGTTATTGATAAGCAATAAATCACCCGCCCTCTAACAGTTCCTCCCTATAAATCACTTCCAATGAAAGAAACAGATGGTTCCAGTACACAGCCATTCTTCACCACAGTCCTGAGCTGGGAGAAGAAATACACTGTGCTGAGTGACACCCATTTATAACCGCAGTCGCTCTACAGCGGCGCAGGGAAGCCGCAGGGCGAGGCAAGAGGCATCAGGCTGCGCACCGGGAGATGCCCGCTGCAGCGCTGAGCAGCACGCCGAGCTGCGGCATGCATCCGCCGCTGCACCTCCCCGGGTTGGACCCAGGCTGCAGCAGCCCGCCGCGGCAGGCATTCTTACCGCCCGGACCACCGCTGGCACGCATAAGTGGGCTCCGAGCTGCAGGCATTGTCAGGCTGGTGCCTACCACCAGACTCAAACACACAATGTCATCCTAGCGTGGTCTGATTTGCTTTGCAAGAATTCAGCTCTCTACAAACTTGCAGTAGGAACTTCAATCTCTTGCTATCACGCCAATACCTAATTTGCCTGACTAGAAGGAAAAGGATTCACACTCGTGATTTTGCTGCAAAATAACAGCCATTTGTCCAACTGAACAAGCTGAAGACACCACTTGCCCAACACACTTTCCTTCTCTTCTGGTAAAGATACCAGAAGTGGTTTTACCTATTTATTTTAAAAATCTTTGTTTCTAATATACTGTTTCAAACTACAAAGGAAAAGCATAGGAATTTGGATGTTAATAAAAACAGTGCATCCCAGATGAAAGCAGCATAATGAAACTTTGTTTCAGTAAACAGAAAATTATATTTTTCTTTACTACTTCAAGAAAAAGAATTATAGCTCCACTCAGGTAAGAGGAAGGCTTGCTTCATTTATGTTATACCTGTAAAAAAGAAAGATCTAAGCAGTAGCTGTTAAAAGCTCTGTCTAGAAGCTCCTTACAGACAAACAGAATACCACAGTTTCCTACCGAGTACGTATAAATGGACATACAGTTATTCAAAGTTATTTAAAGGAGGCTGCAGTTGCGATACCAGCTCTTGCAGCGCAGATAATTCACCAACTCCAAAAGATGTCAATATACTTTTAGAAACTGGGCTTTATTAAAATTTAAGTGTTTTCTTGATGCTTTGCCTCAATCATTTGCCAGACTCTTGCTTTGTCTCTTCTCTGCACAAACTGCAATCGGAAGTGTGAAATACGTTTCTATTGCTCACTCCCTTGTCCCACCGGCGTGGTGAACCATCCAACTCCTACAGCTTTCTGCTCCGAGGAGCCCCTGGCAGGACTCAGCGTAAGGAAGAGGAAAGCTGTCTGGAGGCAAGGGTTTCTCAACGAAACCAAAGGTCACAGTAAGCAGCCTACAGACACTTTTGAAACAACGATGCCTCATTTCAAAATTAGTGCATTTTAAGGAGCAGAATCCACAGAGCAGTCAGATATTGACAGCAAGCTGTGGCCCAAGCACTTTGGAAGCAACAGGCTAGACTGGAAAGAGACCAAGGGGCAATCATGCCTGACCAATCTGATAGCTTTCTACGATGGCATGACCAGCTGGGTAGATAAGGGGAGAGCCGTGGATGTTGTCTACCTCGACTTCAGCAAGGCTTTCAACACAGTCTCCCATAACATCCTCCTAGGGAAGCTCAGGAAGTGTGGGCTGGACGAGTGGTCGGTGAGGTGGATTGAGAACTGGCTGAATGGCAGAACTCAGAGGGTTGTCATCAGCGGCGCTGAGTCTAGTTGGAGGCCGGTAACTAGTGGTGTCTCCCAGGGGTCAGTACTGGGCCCAGTCTTGTTCACCAACGACCTGGATGAAGAGTTAGAATGTACCCTCAGCAAGTTTGCTGATGACACCAAACTGGGAGATGTGGTAGATACACCAGAAGGCTGTGCTGCCATTCAGCATGACCTGGACAGGCTGGAAAGTTGGGCAGAGAGGAACCTGATGAGGTTCAACAAAGGCAAATGCAGGGTCCTGCACCTGGGGAGGAACAACCCCATGCATCAGTACAGGCTTGGGGTGGACCTGCTGGAGAGCAGCTCTGCGGAGAGGGACCTGGGTGTCCTGGTGGACGATAGGTGGTTAACCATGAGCCAGCAGTGTGCCCTGGCTGCCAAGAAGGCCAATGGCATTCTGGGGTGCATCAAGAAGAGTGTGGCCAGCAGGTCGAGGGAGGTTCTCCTTCCCCTCTACACTGCCCTAGTGAGGCCTCATCTGGAGTACTCTGTCCAGTTCTGGGCTCCCCAGTTCAAGAAAGATGAAGAGCTACTGGAGAGAGTCCAGCGGAGGGCTACGAGGATGGTGAGGGGACTGGAGCATCTCTCCTAGGAGGAGAGGCTGAAGGAGCTGGGCTTGTTCAGCCTGAAGAAGAGAAGGCTGCGACGGGACCTAATATATACTTACAAATATCTGAAGGGTGGGTGTCAGGAGGATGGGGCCAAGCTCTTTTCAGTAGTGCCCAGCGACAGGACAAGGGGCAACGGCCACAAACTGAAGCAGAGGAAGTTCCAGCTGAACATGAGGAAGAACTTCTTCCCTCTGAGGGTGACGGAGCACTGGAACAGGCTGCCCAGGGAGGTTGTGGAGTCTCCTTCTCTGGAGATATTCAAGACCCATCTGGACAAGGTCCTGTGCAGCCTGCTGTAGGTGACCCTGCTTCGGCAGGTGGGTTGGACTAGATGACCCACAGAGGGCCGTTCCAACCCCAAACATTCTGTGATTCTGTGAGACTTTACTGGAAAGTGATCTGCAGCTGTGGGATCAAACCCAGCCCTTCTCCAACTCCTGTAACTCAGCAAAGTCCTTTCCCTGCCCATCTCTGCAGAGCAGACGGTGAGGTGGAGACAGGAACAGTTGCTTGTACAGGAGGGCTCTGAGTGTGCAGCCCTGACAAAAGTGGCAGCTGATCAGAACCTGCATTCTTGCCCTTAATTAGAGGCAATTAACACCACCTGCTCATCCTTCCTTCTTTTGCCCTGAAAAAATTTCAGAAGCAAGAGTCCTCCTGTTTGCAGGACAGTCTTCCCCAGCAGCAAACAGATGACACTGCGCACTGAGAAATGATAAAGCCTGTTCTGGGACTGAGGGAAGTGACACCAACCCGTTCCTGTCCAAAGCAATTCCCATCAGCAACCAGCAAGACACTCCTCCAAGGGAGCTCAAAAGATGCACCAGTGTGGAGAACGGCACTCACAGCACGGAAAGGGAAGACCTGAAACACAGGTTTGCTCACAGCAGACTAAGCATGATGAACCCGTGAACAGAGGCCGCGACAAGAGCCAGCTGCCACAGAAAGCTGCGAGATTCGCCGTGTCTACTTCTAGTTCTGCGAACCCTGACACTCTCCAGGATACACAGTAATTTTATTTTTGTAAGGAAAAAAGTTCTGCTCCAAAGTTTTTCTGCTTCAGTGAGAAAACCTGCGAAAGCAGAATCTCTTCATTAAACCAAGGAGTGAGAAGGAAAGACCCAAACTACTGACTTAATAACTGTAGGAAGACGAAAGGTCTGATTCACCGAGACTTCGCAGAGGCAAGCAAATCAGGGTCTTCCCAAAGGAAGCAGGATACTTCTCAGGAGAGAGACAGAAACCTTGCTCTGAATGTCAGCTTCCTCCCCAGAGCTGCGGCAGCAGGACGGAGATCGCCAGTGCAGAAAACAACTGCTGATGGCTGCAGTTCTCAGCTGAGGTCCTGCAGGAGAACAGCAACACTTTCCTTCAAATCCTCAGCCATCACCTGGTGTTCTCCCAGCGAAGCACAGATAGCAAGAGCAGCTAAAGACAATGTAAAAGAGTCTGTACCAGTTAAGCTCTTGACAGGCTGCCTCACACAGGCAGGAACGGCCAGCAGACATACAGGTACTGGAACCAAAAAAAGCCTTGGAGCAAACGGCTACAACTCCCTTGTGTAAAGCTTGCTGGAAGACTTGATGTCCTGCAGTACTCCTGCTGTAGTGTTTGCTCAAAGTTCACGTCCTATTTGACTCCACATCCAAAACAATACACTAGGATACTTCATTAGCACAGACTCAGAGATACAAGAAAAGATATGAATTTTAGTTACAGCAAAATCAAAGCTCAACACTACAGGTATTAAAAAACCAGCAGTTGCATCACGATGGCAAAAATTGAGACTGACAGGGGCACTACTGCCCCTCATTTTCCCCAGCGAAGCCACACTCCTGCAACAAAACTGAAAAGGTTTCAGTATGATCATAGCTACCGTAGACATGAATGGACGGGACCTGCTAGTTTGGTAACAAAACAGACTTTTGATAAAATGGTTAGTGATATAATACACAACATTCACGACTGGATGATCCACAAATATTTACTACAATAGGTTTGGCAGGACTGAAGGACTTTCAAGCAGAGACAGCATAACAAAAAGTGATCCCGCTTTGGCCACAAGTGATATTAGTGCACTGACCTGCTCAGAGCAGTTAACAGGCTCTTAAAACAGGAATAAGCACAGGGTTTGTTGTGTCTAAGGGCAGGAAACACTGCACAATTAATTTTGCCATGTGTTACAGTACTACTGCAAGATTAAAGTGAAAAAATCTATGACATTGTCTAAACAAATCTTCTACCGTTATTAATTTAAGTCTGTGCAACAGTATGTGACTAATGTTCACTGGCAAAATGAAATTCAGCTACAAAAATTCTGAGATCTGATTATCGCAATTAGGAATTCTACATACAATGCAGCCTGCCCATTAACAGCCTACCCCTGCAGCACTTTCGTATTAGAGTTTCTTACAGTCTATCTAAAGCAAGAATTTTTGCCCATAATTAGTATTTTTCCCCCATGTTAAATAAATCATAGTGTTCTTGAAAACATTTTTTCATAATCAAGCAGGGCTTAAATCTTTAGAGATTCTTGTTCAAACATGAGTGGGGATAAACACTAACACCATCAGGCATGGACTGATCAGTTAATAACAACTTCTACCTCAGAAATCCAAGGCTGGAAATATGCTGGGTTTGTGCGTATAAACCAGGACCACAACCAGGACACAGCCAGAGCCTCGTGTTTGGGAGGAACGGAGTTCATCGCCTTTTGGAAGAGGATCTCTGGGTGTTCAGCTCTGCAGTGGATGGGGCTGACTCGGTCTAACCCTTATCTAACATGACATTGCCATTGCGATATAAATAGTGTCTTATTTGCCTGCTTCAGAGGAACAATGTTAGTCAAGAAAAGGTCAAATGGTTTTGCCACTGGGGGGGGGGGGGGGAGGGGGAAGAGCAAGCTTCTTTTGTAAATTAATATTGCCCTTTATTTTTTGAAGCTAGGAGACTCCAGGTGCCAGTCACATAGGAGGAAGAGGAACACAGAAGACATGGCGTATCTGTCTATTCTGCAGTAGCACAAAGCAATATTTCAATCATTTCTTCAGGCCCAGGAGGAACCAATATTCATCCAGCATCTCACTGATCTCATCTTTACTTGAATCCTGCAAACTCTGTAGACAAAGTCTGCTCAAACCTGTCCACTTTGACAATGCAGAAATTAGTTATAGATGCTGGCAAGTTTAGGACAGAGGTACTTGTCACACCTACTAGTGAATGTATATTTTCTTATTCCACAATGCTTAATGCATTGATGTTTGCAACTGATCATGCATTAATAACCATGACTTTTACCCACAGCTAGCCAAATTGATCCATTTTTAGCCAAACAGGAAAAATACCTGATTTTAAGTCTCTGAATACACTAGACAACCTGAGGTTACTGCTACTAACCCTCAGATAAGCACTACACAAATACCCACATGTATTTATTAAGGTTGCTTTCAAGCATTTTTCTTGTCCTACAGGAAAGAAAGCAGCTCTGTTACAAAATCTGCACGCAAGACAGGCTGGTAGATTCATATACAGTTGAACTGGAGAAATACATACAGCTGGGAAGCGAAATTTCTACAAATTACTACATGAAGGTGACCCAAAGCCCGATTTATTGCCAGCTTTTATTGCTTGCTTTTATTGCTTCCAGCGCACTGGTAATCTACGCACACAGCAATACTTCAGTACTAATGGAAATCAGTAAACAAGGTCACGTGCGTGTCAAACAGTCACTTTGCACATTCTAAAAATACTTGTAGGTCCTGTTTGTTAGAATGGCCCCGACCTCTCCTTGTGTCATCCATGCTGACCGGGTGCAGCCTGCACCTACCGCTCATGGTATGCACGGTGGAATACATCCTACTCAGTCAAAATAAGCGTAATTGCTAAACTTGTTATCAACCAAATTAGAAAGTAAAATAATTACAGTGAATTTCCCCTTGGGCCACCTTCTGCAGACTACAAAAGACTTCCAAGATACCCCAAACCAGCCCATCTTTCCTGGGAAATACCATACACTGACAAAGAATTGTTCAGCATTAAATTAAGTTACATCATGTAAGGTGAATGAGATAAACGGAGTATCTGACTTGACTGGAATCATGTGTTTGGCCCACACCCTGTGATACAGAGGCAGCTTGTAGGTTATTTTTGCAAAACATGTTTATGCAGGGACTTTAAGCCTTCAGGCTAAACATAACATAGTGCAAAGGGCTACAAGAGAGAGCATGCAGTGGGTCCCCTCAGCTGACCATCCTTTTCAGTCTAAACAAGAAAATTTGAGATGCAGCAGCAAAGACAACAAAATATATTTAATAGCAGTAGTCTATACAATCTGTAAAAAGAGAATGAAAGGCTCCAGCTATTATTCCAGCCTTAGAGTAAGCACCTCCTCAAGTCGTTACTGGCAGAGGGATTTTGCTTCCCACACTGCTTTGTGAAGGTGGAGTGAGTCTCCCCGACTACTGAATGCAGCGTGACAACCTGAATCACGGGCAACACGAACAGGCGTCACGAGGGCGCACAACGCACTTAAAGCAAGAAGTGCTGCCAGTGAAGCATCATTGAAAGAAAATGCAGTGTAGGGAACCGTGTTTAGCAGAGCATGCATCTTCTGGCTTTTTGAACTCAAACTAGAAATTTTCCACTTTCACAGAAAAAAATAAATCATTACATTTATGTATAATAGATCTTCCTCTGGACTTCTGAAAAGTTCCTGAAAATTCTGAGCACACGAATCTTAGCTAGGAAGACTGAAATTGAGGATTTGAAAGAGAAATGAAAAAAAGCTCAGTGTTTATATAATAAAACAAAATCCAGTGCCAAAACTTGACAAAAACACAAGGAAATTCAATGGTTCTAACACTATACATTCAGGATCTGCATTTTTCAACTGCCATCTAGAATTCTACTTTTTAATTTTAAATGTATAATGTGGAAGTAAAGCAACATAGCTTGTACCTTCATGTCCCCAGGCTTTTTTATTCATTTGTTCGTTTTTAAACAAGGAAAGTATACAGATAATGACTGGTTATGATTACCAAGAAATACCTAAAGAAAACGAGTTTTTCAAAATGCCCCATCCAAATGCATTAGCAATTAGAATCTTCTCAAGTTTCCATTAGTCTGTCAAAACAAGAAATAATCTTAGAACAGCTCTGACTAGAACTCTTAAAGATTGTCACATTGATTGAATTTCAAACTATAGACTTACAAATTCGTAGTCTCCATCCTGTGGTACTTTCCAATCAGATGAATTTTTTGTCTGGCCAGACACATTCTTCCCAAAGCTATTGATTTGATTCTCCTTCTCCTTCTGCTCAAAATATTCAAGGAATGATGGTTTGGCTGGCTGCATCGTTTCATCCCTCCCTGGAAATATTAAAAATAAAAAACCCAGTTGTTTTGACAAATATATTTTTGGTTATACTGCTTTACATCATGCCCAAAAGTGATTTTATTTTTTTAGCACATACTAAATCACGTAGTACTGCTAAAGTACTGTTTTTTCTGCAGCTTTTCAAATATAAAACTGACTGTACAGTGAGAAAGCTGTAGAAGGGAAGCTTAAAGCCCACCACACAAGTGACTACAATGCTGGAGGCCTTAGCCTCTAGACCTGCAACCCATCCATCAAAGCACACTTCCAGGTAACGAGCTTCAGGCACTGAACGCTAGAACTGAACTGCTACCAACTAGAGAGGCTGGGGTTTTTTCATCCCAGCCAGTTGCATGCACAAAATAAACAAAGTTCCAAAACTAAACAGCGTTGTTGTACAAGCAGAAACTCATCTTTATATTTATGAATGGAATAGTACAAAAGCCAGGCTTTCAAAGACCACATCTACCATACAAACATCACATAACTTGCCTTGGTTAGAAGTAGTCAAGTCCTACATTTCTTGGGTAGAAAGGATTAACTAGTTTTTAAAGATTCTCATTTTCAGTAAGTTTTCTACTTTTCTTTTTGTAATTCCTCTGAACACACTTAGTGGATTACTCAAATAAAACAGATTAACCATTCAATTCCAGACTGTATTTCAGAAACTTGGGGTAACAAGAAATGGGGTAAAAAGAGAGAGAGGAGTCAACAACAAGCTAGTAAAACAGGGTGCCCAGATATGTTCGGTAGTCGGTGGGATTAGGGATACGAGCACTTACGCATCCCTTCTTCCTTCAGCCATCACACCATCCGAACCTCTGCTCACGCGAGTTAAGTACCATTACATACACATAAATCTAGCAACCCATTCAGCAAACAGGTTTCAATCACTAAAGGAAAAAAAGCAAGCTTATGAGTGCCGAGATCAAAGCAGATCCCCAGGGCTGTTTGGAGAGTGAGGAGGTGGCCTCCATGCAGAGCCATCCAGAGGGACCCCGACAGGCTTGAGAGGTGGGCACATGCGAACCTCATGAGGTTCAACAAGGCCAAGTGCAAGATCCTGCACCTGGGTCGGGGCAATCCCAAGCACATGTACAGTCTGGGGGATGAAGGGATGGAGAGCAGCCCTGCTCAGAGGGACCTGGGGCTGCTGGTAGGTGAAAAGCTGGACACGACCTGGCAATGTGTGCTCGCAGCCAGAAGGCCAACCATGCCCTGAGCTGCACCAAGAGCAGCGTGGGCAGCAGGGCAAAGGAGGGGATTCTGCCCCTCTGCCCCGCTCTGCTGAGACCCCCCCGGGAGTCCTGCATCCAGCTCTGGAGCCCTCAGCACAGGACAGACCTGGAGCTGTTGGAGCGGGGCCAGAGGAGGCCCCAGCAATGATCCGAGGGCTGGAACCCCTCTGCTGGGAGGAAAGGCTGGGAGAGCTGGGGCTGCTCAGCCTGGAGAGAAGGCGGAGGGGAGACCTGACTGTGGCCTTTCAGTACCTGAAGGGGCCTACATGAAAGCTAGAGAGAGACTTTTTACAAGGGCACGTAGGGACAGGACAAGGGGTAAGGGCTTTAAAGTAAAGGAGGGCAGGTTTAGATTAGATAGAAGGAAGAAATTCTTTGCTCTGAGGGGGGTGAGGCCCTGGCCCAGGTTGCCCAGAGAAGCTGTGTCTGCGCCCTCCCTGGAAAGTTTCAAGGCCAGGCTGGATGGGGCTTTGAGCAACCTGGTCTGGTGGAAGGTGTCCCCCAGGGGGTTGGAATGAGATGATCTGTGAGGTCCCTTCCAAACCTCTATGACTGATTCTATGAACGGAGACAGCGTCAGCTGTAGGGTGGCGACAGCGCAATAGGGAAGGAAGTGATGAGCAGCGAGAGGATGAACATACTGTACCTAGCAGAGACTCCATAAAAGCCCATACAGGAAGAAAATACAAAATTTAACTTCACAGCAAGTCAAGACCAAAAGACCTTCAGTATCTCCAAAGGAAGATTTCTTTACGCGTGCAACCAGTAGAGCATCAGATGCTGCCCAGGCTGCTCATGCTTGAAACTGGCCTGTCCTGTGAATTACAGTGCAGCTAATATCTTGTACGGAGTCTCAATCTAAATGAACAGTCAAGCTTGCATAGAAAATGTCCTTTAACAGTGCTGCACCACAACAGCATGACAGCCACAAACTCAGCTAAAGACTACTCGCAGCATAATACCATTGGGCTGCTTTTTATGGTAAAAACCTGTGAGCATAACGGCAGTCAGTACTGTAACAATATCCAGTGAAATGTTTTTGTTCTGATAAAATATGGTTCTCTAAACACTGGAGTCGTTAATCATACTTGAAACGTACATTTTAGGCGATGCAGAAACCATTATTTTCACAAAGCAACGCTAAGACTAGAGTTAACAGAAAATGGCAGCAGAATAGCCTAATTCTGGGCTGTGGAAATCAGTTCACTGTTGAATGCCATACATTTGAAATAAATACAATCCATCACCAGACAAGCACGCAAGGGGTGGAGCCGTCCTTTGAGGGGTTTCTTGGGTCTGAGTAGCACAGAGACTCTCCTACAAGAGTCTGTACAGAAGGCAGGCTATCACAAGACAGTCCTCACTAAGGACATTCAGCGGTGCTTTCCTCTAGAAAAAATACTAGCTACTCTGGAAACCCATTAAGATTTAATCACCGAATATTATTCTCGCACATAAAATTGCCATCCAGTGATCCAGGACTTCGCTGGCAGACTCTGTCTGATCCTCGGACAAGTGTTTGAATTCCTTGGTCAGCTATGAGATACTTCAGGAAGTTATTTGTCTATAGACATGTTAAATACAGAACAAATTTCCGCAAAGTATGAGAAATCTTGGCAGGATATTGGGGTTGTGATACTGAGAGAAGTGTGGTTCTACACAGCCTGAAATGTCATGATGCATTTTGCAAAAGCACCGCATCGTTCTGCCTCTCCAGGGCCAGCTGAAAGCTCCAGCACAAACTGAAGTGCTTATACTTTTGCAACATAACAACTGGAGCAAAGACAAATTATTCTACCCCTGGCAGTGGTTCCCCTGTTTTTTGAAAAAAAAAAAACAACAAAAACTGATTGCACAGAATTAGATCAAGACAGACACCTTCAGACAGACTGCGTGAAGGTCAGTTAGGAAACACATCTGCGAAGCGGAGAACAGAGTAATCACTGAAATACAATAGCAATCCAATTACTGCTAAGTGATAAAAAATTTATTTAGAATGAAGCAAATACACCCCTTGTGCTCTGCTGCAGTCCAGCCCTTGAAGCAGGAGGTAAGTTGTTATTGCCAATCATGGCAAAGTTGAACACCAACAGATTTTGTAGAAATATAGGGATTCGTAACTACCTAGGCTAATCTACACACAGCTTACTGACAGCCAGCCTAGGCGTCAGTAATTCAGGCTTCCTAGGGGAAAAACGAACAAACAAAAAAAATCTAAATCAATCTGGTACTGTATGTTTTGAAAACAATTGTTTGCAGCACAGGAGACTCTGAAAGTAAGGGTTTCACTGCAGTGACATTGGCTTATTCAGTTCTCCGCTTTCTTTTTTTTTTTAAAAAAAGACTGTTCGCTCTTACCAGAGCTTAATGCAGTGTCACATAAAATAACCATGCTCATTTCCCCCACATAGTGTATTTTACCAAGAACTGCAATATTTGTAAAGGACTAGTTACGTCTACTGAACAACAACCTATTGTAGCATCACTGAATTATTGAAAGCCATATCCAAACCCAAGCTTTATTTAATAAAGCTTCTGTTTTCATGCAGAAACAAAACAGACAAAGAAGGAAGCATATGAAGTGGTGGTGGTAGTTTATAATCCCGAAGAGGACAACTGGATTTTCAGCCCCACCAGTACAAGTGATGGAAAAGCTGGGGGGCTGCAGCAGAAGGCTGCCAGGACACTGAAGGGTGGCAGGGAAGGGGCTTTGCTCAGCCTGGGGAGGGTAGGAGGGGGTCCACCTGTGGTCTTCCACCCCAGCAGGCCATTAGAGCCCCGCTCTCCCCAGTGAAAGGACAAGAGGAGCGGTCTGAACTGCAGCAAAGGCAACTCGGCTGAACATAAGGAAAAAAGTTTTCACAACAGGGATGGTTGTGCAACAGAGCAGGGCTGGAGCAACGGCGAGTGCGCAAGGCCCTGAGCAACCGCATCTGGCACTGCACTTGGTCCCAGCCGTCAGGCAGGGAACCGGAGCAGTGCCCTCCAGAGTCCCTGCCAAGCCAAGCTCTTCTGCGACTCACGCTCTTGGCACGCGCTGCCAGACACCTCCAACCCCGCGGTCACCTTAGGCCTTGCAAACGCAGGCAGCATTTAGTCACCAGTATTAGCACACTTCTACACGTCAACATGTAACACTGCATCTTTACTGACTGCTGGTTTGGGTTTTGTTTAAACTGATTAAAATAGAGATTGCTAACTGACAAACAAAAAATGGAGAAAAAGATAATACAAAATGAAAACTATCTGGAATATAGATCTAAGATGTCTGAAATTTTAGTTGCTGCTGTTGTCTCAGTAGGGGTGCGTATGCAGCAGGAATGACAGAAACGCTCCTGGAGACAGAAAGACGTTACACCAAATCAATTATCATCCCAGCACGACTGGATGTCTTTTCGTCAGTCTTGGCACTTAACAGCAGTGTCATCTTTCCAAAGATGATCCGCTATTAATTCAACACAAGAATCACACCGCTATATCTTTAAGATTTTGATAACAGGCAGCTGAAGACAAAAATCGATCACTGCTATTTGCAGAAGCGGATGCTGCTTAAAGATGACACTGCACTAAACGCATCTGTGCCAAAAAGCATTTAACTTCCTAGTTTTATAGGGTTAGACAAAAATGTGAACATTTGACAGAACGTGAGCTCACAACTGTGGCAGAGAAGAGCCTTTCATGAGAAGGTCACCCTGCAGTAACAAGAAGGGCTTCACCATGCATTTATTTCGGAACCTAAAGAGTTGCTTATAAGGACGAGCCACGAGAGCTCCCTGGAGCCATTAACAGTCTACCACTTAGATACGCAGTCATCTTTTAGGAGCTGTATTAATTACACAAATGGAACACCACAGCTCTGCTGGAGCTGGTCCAGCTGACTGCAGAATTGCAGGTTTGGGCTAGCTGTACAGAGTGACTGGTGCTGGGAGGACCGCTCCTTGTTCAGCCTGCCGTGCTGTGAAGGGCAGGAGCCCTCTGCAGAAAACTCCCCAGTGCTGTCTTGCATAAAGTCATGTTTCGGAAAGAACATCAGTACTGTTGTGTGTGGGAACAGAAAAAGATGTGAAATTGGTGGATGCGAAGATAGAGAATACTGTATGTTGTGAGCAACAAGTATCCCCTTACATTTTGATTTTTGAAGGAGTTTACCACTGATTTCAGTAATAGTATTACTCTTTCAGCACTGGAAAGCAAAGTCCAACTGCATGTGGCACCACACAAGCTGGGACAGTCCTTACCCAACGCACAAACAGCCCAGACAAGCCAAAAGAAGACTGACAGATACAGGCAGGGCACTGCCAGAAGCCAGCGAGGCAACACCAGCAACAGCCTGTGGCCTCAGCATACCGGATCCGCTCCTCTGCTAGACTACAGCAAGGGCAAGTTTTAAGGAAAAACTAAAACAATATGTGCTCCCTCCCAAAAACCATCACCTGTCTGAATACTTGAGGGAATGGAAGAGGTCAGTCTTAAGTACTGCCTACAGCCTACAGATTCCTTACACCAAGCAAAAGATGACAAAGAAGGCATGGAGAGTCTCCCAGATGTTTCTATTTCCGTATGATGCTGCAGAGAAAGTAGAATGATAAAGAAGAAACAGCACAGTCAATTAAACCAGCAAGACATTCACTTTTTTCCCCAGCAGCAAAGAATATCCATGAAACCAGATCATTCAGTATCATCTAGTCCCAGAACTCAAAGCACTTATTTTGTTGATTTTGTCAAATTAACTCTCATTTTTCAAAATTTTCAGAAGCTCACGAGCTTCAAAGGATGCCTTCAAAAGGAAAATGGGATTTACAAAGTCCTATCTATCTAAACAAGCTTGCTGAGTACTGTAACTAGAATTTCTGTTTTTCTCTAAGATAATTCTTCTCTACTCAAAACTTGACAGCAGAATAATCTTTGTTTTGTTCTTCTTTTCTTTTGAAAGAGATTGCCATTATCTACCTTGAGTGAACACTCTAGAGCCACAAAGCTTGTTATGAGAGAGAGTCAGCTAACCTCAGAAGCATGTTTTGTGTGCTCTTTACTCAAGTCAGTTAATACTTAAAACACCTATCCTTAAGCCATAAAAAGAGATTTCCTCCTTTGTATCACAAAAATTGGAGCTAGAGTTGTGGCTGGGAACAGTCAGGGGTTCATGCTACAAATTAATCTACAAAGAAGGTAACGTAAATCAACAACAACGAAGTGCATCAATTACTGCATTAGCAATATCAAACTAAAATGGCATATTTTGTACACGTATTTGTCAAGATTTCAGAAGGCTGCAATCTTTGGAAAGCCAGCTGGCCTTGGCTCTGGAAAATACTTGTGTTTATGAGAACGAGGTGTCAGCAGCAACAAGATCACAAATTTTTAAGTTGACTTGTGTTAGGGAAGTATCACGAATGCCCTGCGCAAAGCTCAAGAAGATGCACCTCAGTGAGTAGGAGCTCAAAACAGCCCTGCAGAGACGCAGTGAAGAGCACTCACATCAACAGAAAGCAGAGCTACCAGTGCCTTCTGTCAGGCACAAGGCCAGAAAGCATTCCCTGTGACAAGCAGCACAGTCTTCTGCTATCATAGACACGATTATCTAGGCCCTTTCACAGAAGGATCGAGCTCTACTGTAAAGCAACTGGTTTGCAACTGTCCTTGCTGTTGACAGGCTTGCTGTTCTCCTGAAGTTATCAACCCTCTCATTTCCAGACTGCAGTTTATGGGTAGCCAGCGTATACACACTTGTTCTTGAGCAAGTCTCAGCTCTCAGGCACTCTAACCATCATCCCCTAGAGCATTCACCTTCCCTCCCTGCCTTTTTTTTTTTTTTTTTTAAAAAAAAAGACTTCTAATATCCAGTGTCATCGTTCATTTGGTTGGTCTAACCAAGCATACATCTTTCTCTGACTTCTCACGTAACAGGCTTAGTCCCCAGTAGTCTTCATAAGCTCCTCTGGTTGCTTTAGATTGAATTACGTAACTTTAAGGCTGAAAATGCACACTTATTTAGGATGCACAAAACAGTGCCTGATGATTATGTGCAAGCAACACTTCATTAATATTAAATTTCAAATGGAATTGCAGTTTTATTTGCTTCAGGCTATTTCTTAGAGATCACAGATGAACTTTAGCAGCTGGACAGCATAATTTGTAGTGTATGAACAGGACTGAGTCATTTTATGCAGCAGAGCAGAGAGATGCCAATTTATTCAACCAGAGCAAAAAGTGCTCCATCATTAACGAATTCACCCCATGGCAACACAAGCTGAGACTTCCTCACATTAAAAGCAGACCACGTAACACTTCGTATCTATTGAAACTTATGAGGACAAGTCTTCCCATAATTATGGCCTATCTCAAACTAAATCAAAGCAGAATACACCTGACAGGCCCCGCTATTATGAAGGAGCTCCTAAATCACCATAAAAATCAATGCTAGGTATCCTAACTAATGTCTTTTAATGAATATAAGACATCAAAGTCATCTAAAGACAAGAGTACCAGCACTACCAGCACTTACTCAAAGCTGTGGTGTATATAACTGAGGACTCTTTCTGCAAGAGGAGGAAATCCTCAAAGTAACAAAAGCTATTTAAGACCACGTTACCTCTTTTTGGATCTCTTTTGTAGAAAAAACTCAGAAAAGATCATAAATATACAGCAGCCTCCTCCCTCCATCAAAGAAATTCCCTGAACACCTATGTCTTTTGCCTCATTAGCCCGAATTGCTAATTTAATCCAGCAACTACAGTACGTGACAGGCAGCGGGATGTGAGGGTGTATCAGGAAAAAAGTGAACTTCTCGCATCCTGCACCATCTGGCTCAGATTGAGGAATCTGAATGAGAAACCACCTCACCTACAGGGCTGCGATCCTCAGGTCTCGCATGCTGTGGGCAACAGCTCAGGCTCCCCAAGTGGCACAGAACCCAGTCAGCATTTGCTAACACCCTTTCTATTCATAGCCCGGAAACTCATTTGCTTATCTAGAGAGAACAGAGCACAACATGGCAATGAACATTTTCTTCCTGAAGCTTGAAAGTCTGCTGATAAAAGGGAATTTGGTTTTAAATGTCTGCAATTAAGGAACATAATAGTGTATAAGAGTCTTCCTCATTCCTGCCCAAGAGGAAAGCTTTCTCCAGGGTTTATTTTGATCCAGTTGGAAGCGAGTTTATTCTTAGAGGAGACAGGTAGGTTACAGTTTGCCTCTATTTGCAAATTTATGCATGCGTATGGGACAGAGATATACTTACCAAGTCATTTACTACTACTCTGTCTCGTCGTTGAGTCTCCTGAAACGTATTGCCTCCTGTATGACTCCATTAGTCATAATTCCCATCTTCCTTAAGACAATGCTTCTGTCCAGAAAAAAAAATCCCCCTACTTTCTATCCCCAACCATGACAAATGCAGAGGTGCTTAATAACCAAGTGTTAGGAACAGCACAAATAGCTGTGTTGAACACATACATCTCCTTCTCCAATTTCAGTGCCTCTGAAAACATCAGTATTCACGGATTATTAACTTTGTCTTAGTGTTAAAGCTTTGTCAAGTATTCAGGACAACCAAACATGGACAAGCATCCAACTTAGATCCCGGACTTAACATTTCCTCAAGCTTCAGTCTGCACAGAATCACTATTTCGGTTGCTAACACTGCACAGAAGTCCAGTAGCCCACCACCCTTCAAACAGAAAAAACAGAACCCACAGCAAAAACCCAGTAACAGAATGACAGCATATACAACTCCTCCCATCGCTCAGAAATACTGTCTGCATGGTCACACAACTTCGTATTCTTAAACAAACCGTGCTGGCCACTCTTTATGTCAAGTTTGCCCGCCAGGTTGCTGTTGAGATAGAAGTCAGCAAGTAACAGAGCTGGAAGACTGTGAAGATAGACATTCTCCACACCTCAGGAGTGGCAACACAATGCTTCTTACGGTTCGAGAAGAATTTAATCAATGGAGGTGTTTCTATAAACAGCGTGTTATTTAAATGCGTAACGCTAAGAGTGGTTTATGGTCCAATTAGGCCTAAATGGATCAATTTATTTTAAAGATAGAACTGTACCACTGGACATTAATAACACTAAGCAGTGGAAAGCTGCTATGAAGAGCTGTTGTCTAAGGAGAAAAAAGAGGTTAAACAGCCAATATCTTTGACATACACGTGATGTAAATCCTGACAAAATGTGGAGCTATTCTCTGCAGCACCTGCGCTAGCTATTTGGAGAACCTGCATCTGCACATTTCTGGACAACTACTGATTTTACACCACCTATAGCTACCTCAGCTACATACCAGTAATACTTTATTCAACTATAATAATCACGCAATCACATAAACGTTCTGCCATCCATATTCATTCCGCTGTTCACGTTACAGCTTTTACAGTCATTACTTTGCATGAAAAATCACAGGTTAATTAGTGCAGACAAAAAGTTTCCGGAGTCTTGGCAGTAACACTCCTCTGGTTTAGGCTTAAATGTCACCCACTGGATGTCTCACAAAGCCACCAAGTCTAACAAGCTTACTCTGAATCATTTCTCTAATAGGAAAATGCCAAGTTTGCATCTCAGCTCATTTAATTTGCTAATGAAACCCAATCTCCCCTCTAAAGGGAAAATATCTTTTTAAACGGACACAAGCACGCTTAGCGGCATGGGCATGGTAAAAGCTTAACAAAATCCAAACCACCCCTAACTGTATTATAAGAATTAAGCAAAATATTTTGATTTAAATATTCACAAACTATTAGGAATTTTTACTTTCATGTTATATTATCAAGGTAGAGGCAACAGCATTATTAGAGCTTCTGGTCTACCTCTGCACCAGACGCCCTGCTGAATGCACGCCACGTTCACAAACCCCCCACACCCACAACTCTTCCACTCTCCAAATCCCTCAGTCGTCTCAGCCCAAGCACCAGGCAGCCCAGCTCACACCACTGTTGGCAGTTCTACATTCTCCAGTGTCTTTTTATTTGGCGCTTAAACAAGCAAGAGGTACTGTAACACAGAAAATAGGACAGATTACAGTACTAGAAAAACTAGATCCTATTTCACTTGGAGCTGATCGCTTTGCCTTCCTTGCACACTGCAATATGTTTATCTGCTCTCTTATAAAAATATGTTCCACTTCAAATCGAAGAGACAAACACATGCCAAGTTGCCACTATCTAAAGACCTACAGCAAACACAGCAGAGAAAGCAAAAAGAGTAAAAACCGCTGCACTATTTACTAGCATTATATATTCTCTCATAGAAAAATTTAAAAAATATGATTTCAGACATATTCACAGTTCAAAAGCTATTCCAGCTCTCAAGCACAATGGAAATGTCTGTTATTACAAATCATTGTTCATCTATAGTTCTTCAGCTACTTCCAAAGTTTTCCTGGAATAGTTTCACTGAAATCCATAAGTATCTGTTAGCAATCGATTCATAAGTAAAATGTGTCACAGTGCAATTCAGTATCTGCGGTTTCAGGCAATCACTTTAGTGCTTTCAAAATGCATAACAGAATGTCAGAGTGACGTATTTAATGCTGCCTGAATATTTATATTGAGTGCCCAGAAAAAAAGCCAAATGAAAGAATTTAAGCGAACAGAATTACAGCTCAATTGACTACAAAACAAAACTTCCCCTACAATGTAAAATACTGGAATTTAGGAATGTTTCTCCTCTGAGCCTGAAAAGTTATGACTTGATTTATGCCAGAATCATTTTCAAGGCTATTTGAAGCTGTTTGCTAGAGATTTCTAAGATAATCCTGTCTAAAGCATCGTATTTCAATGTCCTATAAACACTTTTTACATTAAAAAGAAACAAAACCAAACCAAAAACTGGTGAAGAGACAGATGTATTTTTTTAAATCAGGAGGAAGGGTTAGACCACTAGCTCAGAAGCCTGCAGTTAAAAAGCCCCAGACACCTAGGAAAGCTAAATTCTCCTCCTAATGCCACGCAAGAAAAAAAATCAGAACTTTTTTATTGACTTAAAACCTCTTTTATCTGAGTCATAACACAAGCTGCCAAATGAAATACAGACTACTTTAAAAATATGAATCAATGAAGCCTCTTCAAACTCAGTGGTTTCCAAACAGCGTTATTACATTTATATTTAAGATTACAAAAAGACCTTGCTCCAGAGTTCTGCAGCAGGTTGATGAGCTTTATAGTTAAATCAATTTAAAGAAATATTAAGAGAACACGAATACAGAAATGGCAAGGTGAAAAATGGAGCTACAGGCAATTCACACCAAGGGCAAGCTGCTCAGACACTGCCTCGCAGTGCGTCCAAGAAGCAAACACAAAACGCTCTGTGCAGCTGGAATAATTTCACCATTATGCTACTGGGGAAGAAGGAGAATAAGGTGCTATGGAAAAGTTAAGTTTTAGCCTGGTACACTAGTTTTCCTTAACATCAGAGTTCCTGGAATTAAAGTTACTAAAATGCAGCATAACCTGCAGAGAGAGCGCTGAGCGCAGCTCGGTTTCAGGAGGTTTGACTGCACCGAACCTGCCGACATGACAGCCACAACAGCGTCGAACTCCACTTGCGCTCAGGGTCTCAGAAAGCCTCCTCCAGGACGCAGAGCTGCTCAAGCACTTCTGACGCATGCTCAGATTTGAGCACTGCTACACGGCAGCGGTTGAAGAACAGTGCGTTTAAGCAGTCTGAAGTCCGAGGGGCTTTTAAAATAAAACCTCAGCTTCCTAGTCACAGAGATCTAAAGCTCTCAGAGCTTGTTCTGGAGCTCCCTCTTGAGGTTACATACTACACCGTGTCAGAGACACTGCAACACCCTCAAAACTGATTCTACTCAAAATGCGAGTATGTCCCTGCAAAGGAGATATTATCAAAGGCTTCTCCTCACAACTCCGTACGCTAGTTTGTATAGAGCATTAGATGCTTTTGAGTTACAAGTGCTGCAATCGTAAAAAGATGGTGAGAAGATAAGCACACGTTAAACACAGGAAGATGAACAAAAGAACCACTTTCGGTATCTACCTTCAGCCAGCACAGAAGCACCACAGCCAGCAGAACACTGACGATGAGAAACGAACAGTGTTGTGTATTTGTAAAGCAACAGCAACTTCACTTGGCTTATTTAAGGCTGTCAACACGTCCCACTCCTTGCATGACCTTTTAAGCTACCCTGAGCATCCATCGTCTCCTTGCTAGTGCTACCTCGTTCCACAGCACCCACTGGCATCGCCCCATTGCCTTTGTTGCCACAAGCTGCTACATGGGCTGACACCTCTGGTTTTTAATGCGCTGGACCAGAGTTTGCCAAAGTTCAGAAAATTCTTTACGCAGGTTTTGCTGAAATTTCACTCTCGTCTGTTAGGGGAAAACAGTGTCTTTCCACAAGCTCAAGAGGGCCACCCCATGGGAAAAGCTTTCAACACAGACATTCCTCAGCAGGATTTTTCCAAACTGCTGCTGAGAATTTGTTTTCTTCTTCCACAAGAGCTAAAGGTTAAAAATCAGATGACCAAGGAAGTCTTTGGAAGCAGTGCAAGAGCCAGAAGCACAAGCCTTGCCTATGATGGTCGTATTTTACTAATGCTGAGGCCCCGCTCAGCACTTTCCTCAGTCCTCGAACAAACATCGATGCTGGCCAGCTGAGTCACCTATGACTCCCCATCAGTGGGAACGGATTTCTACGCGAATCCATAACTGAGAAAAGATCCTTTTTCTTCCAGTTATACTTTTCCAAGGAGGCTCTCCCTGATATCTCGCTAATCAAAAAAATATTTTTAACCCTTTTCCAGGTCAAGCTGTGAAGTCTTCCACAGACTACCAGGGATCAAAGTCACATCACTTTAAATCTTACATCCTATAACAAGACTTGTAGTTTTAGTAACCTTTTGTGTTTTAGGGTGGAATGGATTTCAACTTGAATATCTCAGAAAAGCAACACATAGTGTATTCAGTTGCCCTTATCGATTAAAGTAACACTAAAGAAACACAGAAGTCTGGAGACATGCTAGCTCCTCCTACTGTGTGCCTTGCTGTTTTTGAAGTGTGCAAGATATTTGTAATTTCATAAATGCAGCCCTTAATTTGATGCATCAGTTCTGAAACAGAATGCCAGGTTACATCTGGATCACTTTCTAAAGCAACATAAATTTTTTTATTAATGCTATGCTAGAGTCTCCCTCTTCTACATTCTGTCAAAAAAACAAAACAGAACAAAAAGAACCAACCAAAAAACCACACTAGCTAGAATCACATCTTTCGTATTTGATCAGCACAGAAGCTTGTGGAAATTGTGCACAACTCATCAGCTATACCAAGTGCAAGGCTAAAGAGTGGCTTGAAACTTGGACCTAGAAAGGAGACGTCTCTCTTCTCTATTGCCAGAGGGCATTAATCTAAGAGTTTTAGCTTCCTACTATACAAGGACATCACAATAACATACCAAAAATATCCAAGCAGGTTGGGAACGCATATCATAGCTCACCTTAGGTCCTAAGTAATATTCTAGAAGTTAAAGATGTTTCCTTACTTTTCATGGTGCCCTCCTCCTCTTCCTCGTCTGTGTTTATGACCATTGTACCCAACTGGGATTCCAAGGTGCCATCATGTTCTATCATTGTGTTGGCTCCGTCACTCATGGTGTTGACAGCTCTTATGGTACCCGTTTCATCTCCACTCGCCCTCACCATGGTACCTGAATCAGTTTCATCTTCTTCCTGGACAAGGATGCCACAAATGCATTTTTACTGACAGTGGTGAAGTTCCATGAAGAATGTCTGTATTCAAGGACACTGGCAAGTCTTACTATTTCAGAGATTTTTTTTTTTTTACAAATACACTTAGAAATGACATTTTGTTTTACGCTCTTAGTTCTCTCCCTGTCATCTCCAAACAGGTTATGAAAAGTCTTCATACTTTTCTGCCAGCATAAATACGAGAACAGATAAATAATCTGCAGAAGCTTCTCAAAGCAAGTTGCATTGCATTTCTGACCTGGTGACCTGTCTGTGAGAGTAGATTACTCGGTCATTAGCGTTTCTATTCATGTTGCCAGTTTTAACCTTTGATCTAAAGCCCCTAACTCAAGTGGTGCACTTCACTGAGGAGTCATTAGTTATCCTACAGCATCAGGTCTAAGTCTGGAGTTCACGTGGCACACTGAAGAAAAACAATCACCCTACTTTTTAGGAGTCTGTCTTCAAAATTTCGGTAGTTTTACTTGCTACAAACTTCAGAAGCACTCAAGAAAAATTATCTGAATTTTAAAATATTTAAAAAGGAATGAAACTATCAAAATTTAGTTATTTTTTTCAGATGAAAATTATTTTTTATCTTTCCATTTGTTAACAAGTACTAATATTACAGAGGTTTGAATTATTGCTGTCAAGGCTCAAGAGAGAGTTCAGTAGGAAAACACAAGCTCCTGAAACAAATCCTAGTAGGAAAGCTTCCTGGCAGATAGTTACATTAGCCAGAGGTAGCGGTTTCATTAGACTGTGTGCTTCATATATTGTGACCATGATTTCATGAAGAACAAGATCAAAATTTCCACAGTCTATTTAGTTTCTTGGAAATGTGGACCAGGTATCCAGCTACCACAATAGAAGTCACTTCCTACGTTTACAGCAGAGTTTCTAGGCATCTCACCTTGGACGAGATGCTCATGTTTTGTTGTAAGGATAAAGTTCACAGTTCTTTATGTGTGACCACGGCGTTACAGATCTCTATTAGTGCTAGAGCAAAAACACAGGTCTTGCACGTCAAGCTGTAATACTCCATCTCAATGTCATTGAAAGAAAGAAGTATATCCCTCCATGTTCTGGTGTTCCACACATTTTATCTGTTGTGTCAAGGGTGTCTCTGTAACTTACTTCCCAACCTCAAAACCAATAGCAAGAGCAGGAGAAAATTACACAAGATGCTAATGGAGGAAAAGTAATTCTATGTGGAGATGAGTGGGTGAGAGGAAGTAATAAATTTGTTAGCTACACATCATTTAACGAAGGACTATAGCAGAAATTTCCACAGCACTTGGGAAGTGTTTGGGAACACTTTTCTGCTAGCAGACACGGAGTAGAGAAGCTTCAGCAAAACACACACGCCAACAGAGACCGCCCAGCTTCACTACATAGACACCGTCTCTCAGCAATGGGACTCCAGATCAGTCAGAAACGAAGGAGAGAAGGTAAGGACAACACTCTTAGAATCAACACCATGGCAACATGACCAGTAAAGTTACTTCCACACTGAACAAATAGGCAGTCCTAAACTGCAAAACTAGATGGACAACGTCTTCAGCATAGATACTGTGGACCATGCTATTCAAGCCTAACCTCTGGAAAAGGCTGGCATACAATGCCTTTTGCTGCCCATTTCATTTATTCAGGTTGAAGCAAGCAGAGTCTCAAAAACAGCTTTCAACATGCTTTCCATATCCACATGCTGTAATGACTGAAACAAGGAGCCCGAACTTAAATTCACAGCAATCCTCTGAACACTTGCCATGCCCTCACCTCAGGTTTCTGTCGGTTGCTCTTGTGCAGTAGAAAGTTTCTATAAGGGGAGTTCTAAAGCATAACAATAGTAAAACAACATAACATACTTATATCACAGTGCATCACAAGCAATACTATTATTATATGCTAGAAGAGCAGCCTAAGACCTGAACCTACAATGAAAAATTCTCATTTCTGCATAAATAATATAATTGAACTGGGAAAATGTATTAAGTCTTTTGCATACACTGCTTTGTAGACCTGTTCAACCACAGGTCTCTAGGTACACTATACGCTAAGCAGTGAGCAATACATGCTTGCTATCCCACTCAAATATAAACACTGAGCAGGGATCAAGCATCGGGTTAAGCAGTCATAAAGTAGAAAACTCAAGAACTAAGTCAAATCCTTGGGCAATTGGACAAAATACTGCAAAACCAAAAACCAAAGCAGCTAAGCCTTATGAAAGCAGCAAGAGTTCGGACTTTGTACACTGTTTGTATTAAATACTCACTGAATTTTCTTCATCATCTTGATCTAGTTCACGCTGTTGCGCCTCTTGACGTTTCAGCTTAATATCCATTGCTTCATTAATCAAGTCTCGTAGAATTGACACTCCTTTGGCACTTTTAACAAACGGATGCTGAAAAATATTTTAAATACAAATAAGCACTGCATCTGAACCAAGACATAACAGCAAAACACTGTTACTATGGCCTACTTCCAATCAAAGTTAAGGTTTAACTCAATACATTACTAAAATAAAAATCCAGTATTTCTGTTTGGCACAGGAGGGAGACCTCCCACACTCCAGACAAGATCATGCTCCAAAGGCACTACTGCTGTGAGACCTTGAGCTCATTCCCCTCCCACAACACTACTTATTTCTTTCCTTAGCAGCTCAGCTGTTGAGAACCAATTACACAGATCATCACTGCACCTAGACCACTTTGAGCAATCATTTTCATTTAGTCTCCCCTCTTCAGTGTTTTAAGAGGCAGTTTCTTGTCAGTTCTGGTGAGAATTTCAAAGTAAAAAAACCTCCAAAATCCAAACAAAAAAACAACCCAGAGAAGACAAAGGTGGGGAGCTGACATGAGACTGGTTCTTAAAGAACAACTGAAAATTTTGAGTGTTAAGATTTTTAAATCAGATATTAAAAAGCAAAATCTGTGATGAGCAGAAGCAGCGAGAAATGAAACCAACATCATAACAGACACGCAGCACTGCCTGCCCTAGCAAGCCTTCTCTAGAGCTTACGTCCTCCTAAGAAAAGGCAGACCTGCAGAAGCTGTGTTGCAGTGGCACGCTGCTCCGGGCTCTTAACAAGACACTGTTTTACAAAGTCCGTGAAATTGTCTGACCAGAGCTCTGGTTTCCGGAATGTTGGAGGCGGATTGGTAGGAATCATGAAAATTGCCTGAAAACAGAAGAGCATTCCAGATTAAAGTTTAAAGCTTTCCAACAACACAACATAAATACACACAAACATACACTGGTACTAAAGAACAACAGACATTTCAAGTTTGCTGTTTCTGAAGAGTTTGTGCCAATATTATACACAAATTTGCTCAGAGGGATCAAGAAGCAAGAAATCAACTGTTCTCACCAGGTGCTTACTCTTCTGTCCGAGTAATTATATGCCCCCAAACAGTGTGAACCTGCCATTTTTAAGTCTTAAAAATTTGTGCTTGTACATGCAGATTCTCCTTCTCCAAGACTTCATTTAATCAACATTACAAAGAACTGACAGAAAACAAATCATTTACTCTAAATTAAAAGCAAGATGGCATGTTGATACGTTATTCAGCCAGCCGTAACAGCAAAACCTTTCCATAGAGCAATACATTCTAAATAGCCACAGTCCTTACCCTCATAGGATGAATATCTGCATATGGCGGTTTGCCTTCAGCCATTTCTATCGCAGTGATTCCCAGAGACCAGATGTCCGCAACACAATTATACCCAATTTCTTGAATCACTTCTGGAGCCATCCAAAATGGGGTCCCTATAACTGTGTTCCGCTTTGCCATGGTGTCCTGGGAAGAAGAGAAGGATAAAGATCCAGACAACAGCAGTTGTATTAGCCACAAACATTCATTAATGAATTATCACCCTAATTATCTTCCACTTGCACGCATGCACATTATTACACTCAGCAAGGCTGGGATATGGAAGGCTGCAAAGAGGAACTGAAGTGTGCTTACAGAAGTCATAAATATCCTGGAGAAAACAGCAAATGCTATTGCAAACCATTACTTAGACACAACAGCTTCCACAGAGGAAGCTCTGCTCTAATCTGTTGCTAGTTTAGCATCACGTTATGTTGATGTGAAGTGCTAAAAAACAGTTTAGAACAATTTCTGAGTCTTCACAAGCATGTCATACCTGCACGCAGGTTAAAAAGATAAACTGAACTGTACACAGCCATCTCAGTTTTACTTACTGTAAGTTGTCCTGCCACTCCAAAATCTGCAAGTTTAGCATGTCCCTCTGTATTTAGCAATATATTTCCAGCTTTGATGTCTCTGTGTATTTTCCTCATAAAATGCAGGTACTCTAGTCCTTTCAGTGTTGATTGCACTATTGTAGCAATTTCTTCCTCTGTGAGCTAAAGAAAAGACGAGTTACTGCCAACCTATCACTTGCTGAGATGTAACACTATTGTGTTGCGGTCTGTGTTTTCCCGAGAGTCACATTTAATTGCCTTCACTAAAGGTTGCCATACTAATGGGAGATTAGTTAGTGACTTGCAGCATTATGTAGTAGAATTAGATTAAAACTAGCATACATATGCCATATTTCACACACGATAACTTTCTCAACTAGAAATTCCTACTCTGGGATAACCAAAGTAAGGCACAGCAGAGTCTGTTACTTGGAATCAGTCTGGGTTTTCAGGAAAGCCAACAAATCAAAATCTGCTCCACTGATAACGTTATCCAGATAACCAAAACTCCACCAACATAATCAGCTTTCTCATTTTCAGAGGAGCAAAGGACCTGCATCTCAAGTTGTGGCCAATGCTTGTGTCAGGCACTGAGCACCGTGAGAATTACGCCCAAACTGCTCGGCTTCCTTGAGCTGCCGGACACCCGCACTTCCCATCCATACATTCAAAGGATAAAGGACGTACAGTTTTATTTCGTAATCGAATAATATCAGACACAGATCCAGCGCCGCAGTATTCCATGACTATCCAGAGGTCTGTGTTCTTAAAATAGCTGCCGTAATACTTCACCACATGAGGACTAAGGAAATGCAAAAAAACAAGAAGAAAACAAAGGGTCAAATACCAGTAACCAGCATGACTGAGTAAGCACAACACACTGCAGAGTCCCTAAGTATATTTTAGAAATTCAGAGTTGAAGTGCCACTGAAACCCTGATCGAAAGTATTCCAAAACAGCCTGAACTTGCACAGGGCTACTGCAGTCCTGCCAAGCCTCTTTCCCACAGCAGTGCTCATCTGACCTGCCAGAAAGCCAGTTCAGGCAGCTAAACCATCTGAAAATAAATCCTATAGAAATAAGCAGCGATTAGCCTTCAATCTGGTTTAGCTCCCTGAACTGGATTACAACAAGGTCAGTGCTGTGGGAAGCAAGAAGGTGGCACAAGGGAATGAGAAACAGACCATGGCGGTCCCTGGTAAAGCTGCTGCAGAGCCACCTGCAACCAAATGGAAACATTAAATAAGGTCCAAAGTTTGCTGGAAAATAGCTATCGTGTTCTCCAAGAGGAATGTCCCCCCGCTACCACATGCGCCTACCTGTTCCTACAATTAATTCAGGATATATTTTAGGACACCAGCACAAACTAAGGCTGTCTCTCTCAGTCAGCTATCTGGCTGCCCAAAAAGCAAACAGCCTAGTAAGGAATATTGATCAGAATAACCAGCTGTCCTCTGGAAAAGGTAAAGGAGAAAACTAACAGAAAGACCATTTCTGATTTTATGGGAATGGACCTAAGGAACAACAGTGCACTTAATCTATTCTCTGACAAATATTTTGTAATGAAAAACTGCAAACCTAGCAAAACCAAGTCAGTCGCATCACACAGTGTCCCTTAACGCTTGCACAGAAAGTGTGATGCTCCAGTGATTCACTCCCTCTGCTGATCATAACTGTAAGGTCTCATTTTCAGCCTTACAATGTTAATACTTCATTTCTTTTAAGAAAGACATGCCTAGTAATGCTTTCAAAGTTACACAGTAAGATTTTTCATGAACAAATTCTTTACAACTTACATTTTGTTGTCTCTCACCAGTCACCTTCATTTCAAGATCGCGAGAGTGAAGTGACTGGGACTATATTGCTAATGTCATTTATTTTAAATGGTTTTTCATGACTGCCTGAAGTCCACCAAAATAGTGTTTCTTGAGGCTAAGTTCCTAATACTGGAAGAAATGAGCATATTTTAAACTTTCAGCCTAGGACACACTTTGAGAGGAGGTCTTCTGCACCCAAGAGCTCTTCATTAGCCGAGTCATTACAACATCTTTTCCCATAAGGAACATGCAAAGACAACCCAGAGAGCCATCCACCAGCCCACAGAGCTGCCGCCAAGTTATTCTGGGGATGCTCAGATCAGCAGACAGCTTGTACTGCAGTAGAACCTGCACAGGCAGAAAATGGCTGGGAAGGACAATTCTGCCACCCAAGCAGCTGACAGCCTGTAGATTACGCACATGCAAGAGCAGTCATGCATTAGTGGCTCTCATCCACATGTCTCAAATTACAAAAAAAAAAAAAAACAACCAAAAAACAAACTCCTCTCCTAACAGTTTTTTACATCCATACCAAAACTTGTTTAGAATTCATTACCCCTTTGGAGAGGGAACTGCTGTTCTAGCACACAATCAAGTTACCGCTGTTGAACAAGTGATGGCGCGTGGGGAGGACCGCAGGAACCGCTCACACGCTTGGTTCTTGGCCGGCAGCAAGTGCAAGGTTATTCAACTCAGCCTAGTGCTCCCTCGGTGCAAGCTAAATTTTTGTTGTCTTACCTTTGCTTGGGTTAACACTACCCAAACGGTCAGTTAACGTGACTCAGTTGATACGAGGTAACTTGATCGTACAAGTCCAGCCTTTTAAAAAACATTTAAGGCAACATCATGGCGTTTATTTGATTAAACGCCAGATCACAGACAATACTTTTCTTTGCACACCGATAATGGGTTTTGCAGTATACATTTACCTGTCACATTGCTGCATTATGGATATTTCCTTTATAATCTCTTGCAGGTCAGATTCCACAGGAACTTGTTTAATTGCAACAACTTGACCCGTTTCTTTATGAATGGCTTTGAACACACTGCCATAGGAACTATGAAACAAAACATTAAACAAACACTGAATACAGTAACATTTTAAAACAGCACACGTTATGGTTTTGCTTTTTGCAAGTGCAGACATCAGGTAAAATATTAACTATCCTCCTGCGAAAAATATTTTGTATTTTAATGTAAATAATTAGTGCACTTGCTTCTAAACACTATAATAATACAAGTAAGCCACAGCACACTGCGACAGTCAGAAAGGAGCCAACCACCATCACACTGCTCAAAGCTTTGGAACGGCTTTTTATACAAACCCAACAAATACAATTCTCTCTTTTTGTAGCATGCAGTACCAGCTGAGCATCAGTAAGAACTACAGCTCTGGTTAGAGAGGTTTACTCGTTCTTGTCAGATATTATCTGTCTTATTTCCAGCTTCTTTACAGCAGCCAAGCAGATTCACAACTTGTTTTTTTCAAATGGCTTAAGACGCCAAACACATCACTTGCCAAGCGTTCCGAAGTGGCTCTGCCTTACCAAGTGGCACAATGCAACAGAAGTTCGTTTCCACAGGAGGTACCAGGGATGATCTGCAAAACCTCTCGAGCTCCCACAGAGCCCTATCAACTCCCGACTGGCATTTTTCAACAATGTTTTAACTCCCTGCTGCTGAGCCATAAGCTACTGGTTGGATTCAGATATCCCACTCTTGAGAAACAAATTTTTTACTCTGTTACGAACCAAATGCTGTCGCTCTGTTAGTAGATACCTTTGCAGTAATTCAATGATGACAAAAGTGAAAAATCAGAGACCACTGAAAACGTACCCATTACCAATTTGTTCTTAGAGAAACGTACACTGGGCATGTTGTAACAGAACACGTACCCTTCTCCAAGCTTCTCCAATACATCAAATACTTCTTCAGGCTGTTTGGTTAAACTGTCTTCATCCAACTTCTTCAGCTGCCTGTGTATGTAAGAATAGAGAAATTATTACATTGAATTTTATGGCAGTTTCAGCTTTGTTGAAACAGAAGAATAAATAGCACTGCTTAAATGTATGCAAGGCTTAGCATGAAGTAAATTGATTATGAAGTAAGCTTATTTCACGTGACCAGAAGACCAAATATTATTCGCATCCAACCGCAAAAGAGGACTGGGAATTACAGAGAACAGAATTTGATCAGGCACACAAATCTACAGTTCCTCTTCGTGGAAATGCATCTGAGGATCTATATGTTGACAGTCAAATCCCAACACACCACTTCAGTGTCCTGCAGCTACTGAACATACCTGCTAAAGTTCAATATGTTGAATAGAAGGATACGTACTAAGGCCATGCAAAAGGGAGCATCATCTTCCCTGCTGCCTTAGTGTATGTGTGGAATGCATTTGCTGGGAGGAAAGAGGCAGTACTGATTTCACCTGTACATTTTCAGCATCAGAAGATCAGATCTCGACTTTGTGGGCCTGGACATTTACTAGGAAAACTCTATCAGGAAAAAAAAATGGAAAGGAAACTGATATCTGACTCTTTCAGGATCTTAACGCTGCTTGGTCCATCCCTCTTAAATACATTGCTAACAAGAGTCAGCTGAAATACTTCCTAGGGAAAAAAGAACACGCTAGGTACTGCGATCCTTCACTTCGCCCCCTCCCCCCAGTACAACTTCCAGGGAGATTCCGTACACAACGCAACAAGATCAACCGCATTTGCTTCAGCCCACCTCCACCGCACCGGACAGCTATTCACCAAGAAGCCTCCTGAAACAGCTGAGGACTACATAAAAAAAAAAGTTTTGAAAACAAAGTATTTTACCATCGAACAAACAGTATCCAACAGCCCACAAAGAAGCGCTCTTTCATTTTCACATGAAGGCAGCAAACAAAAAAAATCTGAAACACCACCATCAAAAATCACCCAACTGAAAAACCTCCAAACCAGTTCATATAAGCTTTTGAAACACAGAAACTTCTTAGAGTTTTCAGGACTTACTGGTCTCTCTGCGAGCACTGTTTGAAATGAAACGTGCGCGGTTGTCTGCAACTGCAAACTGCTACTGAAAGCTCTTATTGCTGCTGTTAAAGGCCACAACTCCAGCCACGGCCATGCTAATTTTTATACTAAATACATATTTTTTTTCCCCCCATTTCTTCAGAAACAGACTAAGACACCCCTCACTGACCCCCAGCTATTCTGTGTGTGCACAACAGCCGCGCCGGCGGAGCCGCTCAGGCACGGGGTGCACACCATGGCTTCCTGAAGCAAAGGAAGCAGAAAACGAAGCGCACTCAGGAAGTGGTGAAACTCCGACAGCAGTCACCAGCTTCCCTCCAAAGATAAGCGTTCGGCAACAGAACGCGACTCGTCCTCCTGAAAATGGGGAGGGAGGAAGGTGCGGGAAGAGGAGAAAGGGGGAAAGAGAACAAAACGCATCCTTGGCCATGCAAGCCGCCATTTCCAAGGAGCCCCAAAAGTGGCGATGCAAGGGACCGACCCTCCTTGCAGCCACGAGGCCTACGCTCTATCAAAAACAAACCAAACCACCAGGTTTTCCCACAGCCAGGCACAACCACCAGACCCCCGCAGCAGAGGGTCCCGCTGCAGCCTGGCAGCCCGCCCGGAGCCGCCCCTCGGGCACCCACAGAACGGCAGGCTCCTCGCTTTTCCTGGCTTGACCGGCACAGGCGGCTTCACCGCGGGGCAGCGCCGGCGTCTCCCCTTCTCCGCTGCCGCTCCTGGGCCCGGCCCCGCCCGGCGGACCGACAGCCCCCCCGCTCCGCCCCGCAGCCGGCCGGGCCCCCGGGCGGGTCAAACCGCACGAAACTCGTCCAGGGAGAGGCGGGAGGACGGAGCGGGCTCCGGCGTTACGGCGGCACGGGGTCGGCACCCCCGCTCCGCGCTCACGCAGGCTCCGGTGCTTCGGTTCCAGGCGCCTTTCCACCGCCGGAGCTCGGCGCTGTCACGGCACGAACCTACCGGCACTAATGGCGACGGCCCCGGGAGGGGGCGAAGGGGAAGCGCTCGGCGCGGCCGGCTGCCCCGCTCCCGCCGGCACCGGGGCCCGGGACGCACCCGCCACAGGAAGGCCGCGCCCCCCCCCGGAGCCAGCCGGCCCGCAGCACCCCCGCTCCCCGCGGGGCCGCTCACCGGCGCGGGTTCCGCAGCTGCACCGTCTCCATGGCGCGGCAGGGCGGGCAGCCGCTCCTTCCCTCACTGCTCCATGGCAGCCCGCCGCGCCGCCGCTTCCGCCCGCCGGCGGAAGCCAGCGGGGAGCGCCCCACCCCGGGGGGGGGGGCGTGGTCTAAGCAGGCCCCGCCCCACCGCTGCGGCAGGGAGGGGCGTGGCTTGTCCCCGGCCCGGCGCGATGGCGGCGTCACCCAGCGCGCTGCGTCGGGCCGGTAACGAGGAGTTCCGGCGCGGGCAGTACGGCCCGGCCGCCGCGCTCTACACCCGCGCCCTGGCGCTGCTGGAGCCCGCAGGTACCGGGGAGGGGGGGGAGGTGGCCGTCCCGGGCCGGGCGGGTCCCAGCGGGTCCCAGCGGGTCCCAGCGGGTCCCGGCTGAACCCCTCCGTGTCCCGGCGCAGGGGAAGCCGCCGCCGAGGAGCGCAGCGTGCTGCTGGCCAACCGCGCCGCCTGCCACCTGAAGGACGGCGCCTGCCGCCTCTGCGTCGAGGACTGCAGCGGGTGAGCGGCGGCGGGGCCCGGGGTTCCTCCGCTCCCCCCGCGCCGCTGGGTCGGGGCGGGAGGCGAGGCGGGCCCTGCCCGCCGCCCCGGGCTGACCCCGCCGCGGGCCGCTCCCTCCCGTTGCCGCAGCGCTCTGGCCCTGGCCCCGTTCGGGCTGAAGCCGCTGCTCCGGCGGGCGGCCGCCTACGAGGCCCTGGAGCGGTACGGGCTGGCCTACGCGGACTACCGGACGGCGGCGCAGGTGGACGGCTCGGCGCGGGCGGCACACGACGGCGTCGGCAGGTACCGGGGCGGGCGGCCCGGCCGCGGGCTGGCGGCTGAGGGGCCGAGGCTCCCCGGCCCCGGGCGTGCTGCCTCGCAGGGGCCTGGGAGCGCGTCCCCCGGGCCTGGTCCTGCTCCGCTCGGAGCCGGAGCTTAAAGGAAATAATAAACTGCAAGTTTTCCCAGGGCCCTGCGCTGCTAAGCCCCGCTGCGCTGGCGGGGTGACGCGCTGCTGTAGCCCTTCTCCCCTCCACGCACAGCTCTCGCTCGCCCGAGCACGGACAGTCCGGCCCTTGTCCTGCGATGTTTTTCGCCCTGCTGACGTGAAGAAGGTCCTTTCACCGGTGTCCTGTCTGTAGAAGGAACTGGGTTTAGGTGCACATAAAGGGGGGTTGGTTGGTGGGGAGATGCTGTCCTTGATAGGTGAGCCGGGTTAAGAAGTGTCCCCGCCGCTGCTGCGCGGCCCGTGCAGCTGACAGACGGGTGCCTGCCCGCCGTCTCTTCCAGGATGGCTAAAGCCCTGCTAGAGAGGGATGGTGTGAACTGGCGCCAGAACCTCCCGCCAATCCCCACCGTCCCCGTTTCTGCCCAGAAGAGGTGGAGCGTTCCTTCTGCCGGAGCCCCTGGGGCAAACACTCCTCCTGCCACTGCCCTGCAGGGAGAGCCAGGTGAGAGCGTGCCCCTGGGCCAGGCACGGAGCCCTGAAGCTCATCAGGGTGATGAACACAGCAGCTGCCATGCCTGCTTGGCATGTCTGCAGCTGGGGCTGAGGCCTGGAGAAACCTGAGCATGGTTCTGCCACAGCCTCTTTGATTGATTTTGGATCCTTTGATGTCCCTGTATCTCGCCTCTGGTACGGGGATATTTGCTTTCCGAGAGGCTGTGCTGATCTTGTCGGTTTTATAGCGTTCTGTCTTCTTTCATGCTGCTTCCAGACCAGACTGCTGCTGGCACAGAGAGAGCCCGAACTCTGAAGGAAGAAGGAAATGAACTTGTGAAGAAAGGAAACCATAAAAAAGCAGTTGAGAAGTACAGTGAGAGTTTAAAGCTCAACCAGGAATGTGCGACCTACACCAACAGGTACTACTCAGCTCTTTGCCCAGGTACTTCTTGGCCCTTTAGAAAAGCCACCGTGGTGCTTCTGGCAGAGCTGTCTGATGTTTGATCCCCAACAAATGAATAAAACAAGAACACCCACGTGTTTGCCCGAAGTGCAGTCTGCCCTGTAGCCTGTGTAACGTTCTTTGATCAGGTACTGCAAAAACCCCTTGGAGACGCTCAGCTTAGGCCTGCGGAGGGATTTCTCCCTTTAATGCTTGTCTGCAAGGACTCTGTTATTTGGAGTAGTGTCTGCTGCCCTGTGAACCACAACTTGCAGACTGCTATACTTAAAGACTCGAAGTACTTCTAAGGCAATTGCAGCAAGCAGAGCATAGTCTGGACTGGTATGGACAGGAACCTGCATCCTCGAAGTGCAGGTTCATAGCTTCAGAACGTGGTACTTTAAAAATACTCTTTTTTTTTCATCCTCCCCAACTGAAAAACTGTTTCTTTCCCCCTTCCCTTTTAACTGAGACAAACTTGAGCTCAGGAAGTAAGACTACATCATCCCTGAGGCTAAAGACTGGTTTTGGAGTCCAGCTTTGTGCTGCACCGGGGCTGGCTGAGGTCTGCTACGCGTGCAGATCTGCTACGCGCGCGGCGGCGGCAGCAGAGGCTGCTTTTAGCTGGCGGTCTCTCACCAGGTGTCTGTGTTGCAGAGCGCTCTGTTACCTGGCTCTGAAGCAATACGAGGACGCGGTGCAGGACTGCACGGAAGCTCTGAGGTTAGATCCCAAAAACGTTAAGGCGCTCTACAGGCGTGCTCAAGCACTTAAAGAACTGAAGGTAAGTCAGGAGTTTTTGAACGGGTTTAGGCTAGGACTGGAAGCCTGTTTACACATGATCAGGGCAAGAGATGCCCTGTAGAACTCATTTCTATGCTAGACAACACCTGCCATCAGATAGCCAAGACCTGTGTGAAGTGGGGGGATTTTCTTTCACATCACTATTTGCTGGTCGGATCTCGTGAGTTTCTGAGTGCCAGGTCCCGTTTCTGGAGATGCTGGAAGCAGCTGCACGTTGTGTTGAGCTTGATGTTTTCGTGTCTGGTGAGAGATTCTCTAGGCAGTACTGGAAGACGTACTGTGTTGGTGTTGGACTTGGAACCCACTCGAGTGATGAAATTGTCTTCGCAGCCCTAGTTTAAGCATGTTTTAGAATGGCTACGTTGATGCCAGTGCTTAAGCACTTACACAAGAGGAGTCACGGGCTTAATTGTGTTGGGGGTAGTAATTCTGCAGCAAGAGCCTGACGAGGTTTAACCCGGCAGCCGGCAACTGATCACCAGCCAGCCGCTCACTCACCCCTCCCCTTCCCCCCCAGCAGGGTGTGGAGGAGAAACGGACAAAAGGGAAAACTCATGGCTTAGATAAAGACAGTTTAATAATGCAACAAAGGAAATGCTACTACTACTACTAATGCATATGCAAAACAAACTATACACGATGTATTTTTCTCACCACCCGATGACAGATTTGCAGCCAGTCCACAAGCAGTGATCGTGGAAACCAGAACTCACGGATTTCGCAAAACTCCAGGGAAAAAACCCAAACTCCTAGAAAAGTTCAAACTCCCCTGGGGGGGGGGGGGGGAGAAGGAAATTCCTGTCCCCTGGCCAACCCCCATTTACAAATTCCACCTGACATCTATGGTATGGAATATTTCAGCTCAGCAGCTGAACATGGGAGACTGGAAAAAGGCCTTGATTTCGTAGCAACAACTGAAAACATCAGTTACCAACATTCTTGTACTAAATCCAAACCACATCAGCTACTGGGAGGAAAATCAATGCTATCCCAGCCAAAACCAAGACAGAGCCTTAGACTGCATTTTCAATGTACTAACACTTAAAAAAATACTCTCCTTCTAGGATTACAAATCGAGCATTGCTGATATCAAGAGCTTGTTGAAAACTGAACCAAAGAACACAGCTGCACTGAGATTACTGCAAGAACTGAACAGAGCCTAGGGTAACCAAGCAACAAGGAAAGCTTTGTTTTCCACTGCAGAAGAAAGCTTTTTCCGTGCTGATGTAGTTACAGGGACCAATCTTAATGCAGAATCGTTACTGAAATCCATCTTCCACTGCTGCTGAGATGCAACCGGTTCTGTGCCAGCACAATGAATGTTAAGACACACAATCTGTATCAAACTATTATCCAGCTCTAAGATTCAGTTTTAATGCCCCTCCCCGAGAGGCATGTAGGTTAACTAACTTCCCTGGTTGAAGTCAACTTGCCTGTAACTATTAGCCTCAGGGACTCTTTCCGCATTGGTGAATATGCATGTGAAGTGGCCATTCTCTTTCTGAAGAGCTACAGAGGTTTTTTTAGTCCTTATCCAGGTGACAATTTTGCTGCATTTGTGCTGCTATTACTTAAATAAGGTTGCTGCAGGAACTGCTGCAGTTGCCCGAGCACCACATACTGTTCTTGTAATGGAGGCACAGTTACTTGCACAGGGCAGAGCTTGTTCTCTCCCCCTCAGTGCCTGCTGGCCCTCAGCTGAATTTCTGCTGCTTAGTGTGGCTGGGCAGATGTTTGCAGTAGCAGCTTTCTTTTAATTAGTCTGCACATTTAAGAAAACAGCAGCAAGTTAAGCCTGCCTTGTTACACTGTGCACTACTTCTTTGATATTCTGGGTGCTTGGGAATTTTACAGGGTTTTTGTGTGTTGTTTTTCTGTGGTTTTTTTAAAAACCAGTTCAGCTCCTTTGTGCCTTTTGGAGCAGTTGCTACAGGGTGTTACAGAGAGGGGGATATGCAGTGACATCCTAGCTGAGGTCTGGTTTACTACTTCAATGCATGCTTATACTTTTTTGATCTCCTTATCTGGTATTGATGGCACTGACTTAAAATGGTAGGTAAAGAGACATTGGGAGTTATTCTATGAACTGTTAAAGCCAGTTCTCATTAAAGCCATGTTTATTTTCACTTTAAAGCTGTGGTTTTTTCTCTGTGATGGATGGTATAGGGAAACTGGAACACTTTAGCCACTTCATACTGGACCCCTTTTTGTCAGAGGACTTCAGGTGCTGCTGTACAGTGCCTTGCTCCGCAAGGTAGTGACAATACATCAGGGTTTCTAACCATTGCTTGCACACTGCACAGGGGTAGAGTGCTTTAACCACCACGTCAGGGTGCTGGACAACACTAGACCTGAGCCAGCTTACAGTGTAGACCAGGAGCTAGAACCTAGCCCGCAGGTCAGGGTTCAGAGATCTTTGTTTCCCACCTTACTTCTCCCAGCAGTCAGTGTTTCAGGCAGGTGCCACTGAACTGAATTTAGGAAGCAGACATCCCTCTGATGCCCTTAGAGACAAAGACTTCTTATCTCAGCCTGCCATTAAGTAGCTTTTTGTATGTCCCAGGGCTGTACTCTGTCAGCTGTGATGGGCCAGGGCTTGAAACAGCTCCTCCCTGAGAGGCACAGACTGCTCCATTCACTCACTCCCTCCCAAGCACCACCGCTCCCCTGGTCCTGCCACCAGCACTGCCTGAGCTTGTAGCGAGTCAGTGTGATGGATTGCAGGGTGGGGAAGTAGAGGCCAGCAGTACACAGATAAGCAGAGGAAGATCACAATACAGGAGGAAGACTGGCTTCACTTAGTTAAGAGCTATGCTTTTAACAGCCCTGCTGTTGTCTGGAGCAGCAGATACCTGCACTGTTCAACTATGTTACACCGCCTCCGAGCAGCAGCATTCACCATTCTTTCCCCTCTCAGCAGCAATGCTGTTTTGTACCTTATTTCTTAGACTTCCCCAGCAATACCACCAGGTAGGCAAAGGTCAAGCACAGCAACAAGACTACTTCAAGCCCAGGGTCACTTCTGCTCCGCTCTCTTGTTCCAGCAGCGATGCTGCTGACTGTGCAGGACGCTGCCCGGGCACGCAGAGGTAGTGCTGTCCACACGGGCAGCTGGAGAGTTTGTGGGAGGCACACCTTCACCCACACCTTGCAAAAGCCACAGCAACTGCTCCAGACTGGAGACTCCAGACGACATTCGCGTTGCTGCTCCTGCCTCAATTCCCTAAAGCATCAGACATCCCCAAGGGGTTCAGCCAGGGAGCTACTCTGAGAGGTTTCCAGCATACATGGGGATCCAAGGCACAGCTTCACCTTTTCTGAGAAACATACAAGACCCTGGTCTTCCTTCACATCCTTTCTTAGGCTTTCCCTGGGTTCCTTGGCCCCACTCCGAATTCCCTCTAGCTTTATAGCTCCTCAAGCTGAGGCATCTGGCATTGTAGGTGGTGTCACAGGCACATCTGAACTGGCCTGTGACACCTGAAAAAAGGTTGCAGACACACTAGCCAACAGCTGAATGAAGTGTACCTGTACAGTTCTGTTCCAGCTTCTTACATGCATTACACTCATGCAAACGTGCATTTTTCCTCTAGAGACATAAAAGCTTCCAGGCGGTTACACTTTGGGAGAAACGACAACTTAAATGAAGGTCCTGGATATTAAGTAGGTTAAAGTCCTTTATAAGCACCTCTCTGAGAAGGAGATATCTAAATAGTGCACAATTCAGGCTGAGGGATCTGCTATGAGGAAAAGAAATATTTAAGGAGGTCAGAGGAAGAAGTGGCAAAATAAAGGCAAGAAAAAGGAATGATGAAAAGCCCCAGGGAGGAGGCGCAGGTGAGGAGAGCAGACCACGCAGGAGCAAACGTGTAAGACACACTATTAAAATGCTGGAAGGAAAACAAGAGGTAGGAGAGGTGACTCAGCAGCGAGCTGAAGTGAGAGTATGATACAGCACAGAAGGAAGACCGAGACAGCAACACAGCGGGATGGAAAGAAGGTAGGTGGTGCTGATGGAGGTGTACTCCTGCCAGCTCAGGGTCAAGTAAGGTCAATACATCACCAGTCTCAAGTACCAAGGGGCCTCTAGGGACTGAAATTCCTTCCCTAATTAGGACGAGCAGAGCATTAAGGCCAGGATGATGACAGTGACATGCTCTAGGAGAGGCCCAGAGAGCAGAACACAGCAATAATGGGTCCTAGCTCCTCCTGCAAGCAGGGAGCATCCCAGCGGAATGCAGTGCAGTTACAAATGTCTTCAGACCCATCAGTGGCTCCTTGAAACCACTGGTCAGGAACACATATTGGAGAAGCAGCTTCTGATTAACAGCTGCTCCCCAACACCTCAAAAGCTGGGTCCTGCACACCACAGACACACACGGTGTGGTGACCAGCAGAAGACCCTCGGTGCCAGTATTCCCGCAGGCATACAGGGTCCATTACAAAAGGAGAACCACAGGAAGATGATGCCTTTGAAAAGGAAGTTAAAACCAGCTAGCTAGAAAGGAAAAAAAATTCAGGTAGATGGTGTGAAATTTGCTTAAAGCTGTCCTAGAGAGTCAGAAAGGATCAGGAGAGCCTGCTGGTTGGCAGCTCGTTCATTTAATTGTACACATCCCTCCCTGTCAGCTCTCTGACTGCCGTCCCACCAGCATCACAAGCTACAAACGCTCATCACAGCAGCCTGACCCAGGTCCACCGGCATGAAACAAAGTATTGGCTGTCTTTCTGCAAAGGGAACTAACCCATGCTTTGGGGGTGGAAGCATCAGTTCTTTATTAGTGTCAGCTACAGGAACAAATAAAACTACAGAACCCAATAAATTCACTAAAAATGATGATTCATCCGCACTTGTCATTTCCTGGGCAACTGAACCAGGCTGGGTTCCACACTACATTTCACAATATGCTTTCAGTAGCGAGAAGAGAATTAATGTGGGGATTTTCTACAGGTGCAGGAGGAAGCAATTCTGCAAGGTTTACAATACACACAAAAAAATAGGACGGGGCATTGAAGACAAGCCAGGGTCACTGTACAGGCACGATTCCAAAAGCACGGTGGGGTTGCTGCTGCTGTTCTTCAAAGGCAACGTTCTCAGGGCTCACTCTCAGTCCTCAAGACTACAGAAAAAAACCCCAAAGAACCCACATATGCAATTTCGATTGCTAAAGGAACAGTTTCATCCAGACAAGAATTCATCTCAACTTGGATTAACATACAGTTCCCTTGTGAACACAAGTCAAGGAACTATTATCTTCAAAGGGGTACGTGGGAGCTTGAACTGCTAGGGCTGTCCCAGCCTCAGCAGCAGGGCCAGCTCTCCTGCTCAAGCCAACAGAACCACCAACAATGTACAGGCTATCTGCTGACAAGGTTCTGCAAAAAACACTGGGAAATCCCAGGAAAGGTTGTGCTGGTCCCCACTAGACCTACAGAAAAGCAAGGTCGTTTCCTATCTTCCTTCGTGGTTGCACAGTCCTTGTGAACACAGGAATACCACACAGAACCATGTCTCTGCGGTACAGTTAAGGCTGGGAAGAGGAGGATGCAATTTAGGAAGTGGAATATTACAGTCAAAGATACATACATTGCTCATTGAGCCGTATTTGGTCTGGACAAGAGCCCCAATCCCTGGTTTCAGAGTCAGACACCGGCCCCCCTGCACACCCCACGCGGGTGCCGACGCCTGCAGCAGCTCCCCGCACCTACCCGCGGTCACTGCAGGAACGCCACGGCGCTGCTCTTGTGCGAGGACTCGGTAGCCTGGTGCGCTTGGAGAACAGCGACCGCTTCCTCGATCTTACAACAGAGAGCACAGGGAGGGGGGGAAGAAGTTGAGTTGCTCCAGCACAGGAGCACACTGCGCAAGAAATGCAATACTCCAGGTCCTGTCCTCCGCACAGACCCACTTCCAAGAGGTAACAGACTTCAATAATACTGATCAGCTGACAGACCTCTTCTGTCTCTTCCCTAGGAAGATGCTGGGGCATCTCTCCTTTTCTATAGGAGTCAGAACTGTCCAGAGAGAAATCAAGCTTCTCTGTAGATGGGGCTGCCCATGCTCCTTCCAAAAATGCCCATGAAAGGGTACAAGGGAATCCTGCCTCCAAGGAGCAACAAGGACGTGCAGTCAATTTACTGCAGCTGTTTGGATGGGAACCAAAGCTAAATATTCACCAGGATTAAGGAGGAAACTGAAGAAATGCCTCGGAGAGGCAGCATTTATCTGGTTTCTAATCTCAGGAAAGAGCATTTCCCCTTCTCCTTCTGGGCAGCAACACCCACCCTTCTCTTCCCCTCTCACTTCCCAGCCACCTCCAAGCCACCCTCAGACCCTGGCCCTTTCGCTGAAGGTGGGCAGGCGCTGGGTGCGGTGCCATTAACCTGGGGCCCTTTCTGCTCATTTTTCACTTCAACAAACAGCAGCTACTTGCTCTTCCCATGGCTATCGATGTCCTTGGCCCACCTTCCGGGCCATGACCACCCTTCCTTCCAGCAGCAGGCAGTTGTCCCCTTGGGATGCGATTTGGGCACCGAGTGCCTCCTACCTTGCAGCGCAGGGAGTCGGGGGACTCCAGGAGCAGCAGCAGCTCGGAGTTGTCTATCTCCAGCAGCATGCCGGTGATCTTACCGGCCAGCGAAGGATGCATCGCATGGATCAGAGGGTAGAGGCGCTCACCTGCTCCAGACACCAGGACGACATCACTGCTATGCAAGACCTCCAGCATTTTCAAAGCCACTACAAACCCTCCTGCCCTCCCAGCTCTGTCCTTCAACTGGAAAGGGATATGAGGGTGGTGATGGTGGTGGAAAAAAATCACTGCTTGCAGGCAAACCTACTCCAGCACGTCACAGCAACACCGTTTGCAGGCAAAACACTCCCAGTCCCACTGCAGCACCCCCATACCACTGGGAGACTTAGCCCTATCTACAGGACATGCTTCCCAGGAGGGAAACTGGTGTGGGGGAGGACAGCCACCTTTGTCTGGCCAGGAACAATTCTAATTGCCCTTCTCCTGCCATCCCATCCTCCAGCTCATGGATTATTTCACTGCCAGATTCCCCAGCACAGTTTCACCACAGCGCCTCAGCCCTGTGCATACGCCTCCCTCTTCCCTCCCCACATTACTCCGCTCCCAGCCCTCTCTTGGGCAGAGCTGACCCCAGCTCCCATGGCCACCGAGCTGCCCATCGGCACCCGAGAGCAGTGACGCAGGATGGCTCAGAGTTCAGGGCAATCTGGCCTGGCAGCACGGGCAGGATGGAGCCCTGCCTCTCCTGCTGAGCTTCGCCAGACACCATCTCACTGCCAGGCAGCAAATGGAGACAGGGAGTGGGTTTGCTGCTTCCATACCCTTCCAACACAGCCCGGGTTTATTTCTTTTACAGCAGCATAATGCCAGAGCAATCCCACAGAGGCTTACAGCTTCTCCTAGCAGCTAGGTTTTGCCTGGTGCATGCAAGCCCACACGCCCTGACACGCGCAGCCCCTCAGCTGGACCCACCCCAGCAGAGCAGCCCTGACACCCACCTATCATTTGCTTCTGTTCCTGAGGAGGGGCTGCTGCAAGCATGGATGCCGTCAGCGGCTCCTGTCCCTGGACGTGCACAGCCGGTTCTGCTACCTGGAGGAAAAAAAAAGGCAAACACAGAAGAGCAATCAGACATGCCCGAAGCGATGCACGAGCTACCTCGTCCCCAAGCCCAGTGGGGACCCTCCCAAGCTGCCAACGCAGACTCTGGCATTGCCTGCTTGTATCCAAACGCTGGCTTCCAGCAAAGCCAGAGCCAGCCATCACGGCTGTGTGACTGGATCCATAGCCCCAGTTACCCCAGCAGCCCCCGGGAAAGGTCCCCAGTCCAAAAGAGCTCCGGGGCTGCCCAGGGCCAGCAGCCGTGTTAGCCCAGAGCGGGACCAGCGCTGGTGCAGGTTGCGGCGGCCACGCCGCAGCCGGGAGCTCACAGAGCTGTTACCTGCGGGGCCACCACGTGCCCCATCGGCTGGATGTTCCTGACGGCCGAGGAGTACTTGTACTGCGGGGCACCCCGCGGCAGGCTGGGCGAGGAGGGCACCCGGCTGCTGACCGTCTGCGTCCCGATGTTGGCTGCAACGGGGATGGGAACATTTGTAAGGAGATGCCTGTTAAATGCACTGCTGCACCAGGGAGGACGAAGCCAGAAGGGCAGCGTGCTCAGCCAGAAGGCCCAAAAAAATCCCCCCACCACGCTCAAAGTGGCCCCTGGGTGCAAGGCAGCTTCCCCAGGACAGGCAGGACTGCCATCCCACCCACTGGGCTGCTCCGATTCTCTGCAGAGGGCAGGAGAGCTGGCAAAGGCACCTTCTCCTCCAGAAACGCCTGTCTGCATCAGCAGCTGGAGGATGGGCACAGCACCGAGGAGGGGGGACTGCAAGAGCTGCTGCCCCCAGCTCCCCTCCTGCAGCGAGGCAAGGGCAGAGGAACGAGAGGACAGGGTTAAAAGTAGAGGGGACAAACCAAGGACAGCCCTCCTGGCCCTCCTGCTCATTTCAGTGATAAGACACTCAACACCAAAGACCACCTTGGGCTAAATCACATGAAGCCAAGAGGGCTGTAGACCCTCAGACCTCCTCCAGACCTTCACCCACTCACCAGGTGAGCAACTTCCACCCTGGGCTACTTCTGCCTCTCCTCAAAGCCCACCCATGGAGGAGCATCAGAGGGGGCTACTCTGCAAGCCCCAGTGGGCATCCTCCTCTTCCTCACCCACCTGAGAGGCAGAGGGGTGACAGGACAGACACGGGGTTGAAGCACTCTCGGGGTGAGGAGTGCCCTGGGCACCGCGTGCAGGACAGCAGCTCTGTCACCAGCCCTGCAGGAGCACAGCCACATCATGCCGGAGAGGACACTGGGACAGCCCCAGCACAGCCAGGCATGGCAAGGCCAGCAAGGTCTGGTTCTTTGGTGGTAGCTCCAAACACCCCTAACATGAACACGTTTCACTGGAGGCTTGGCCTTGGCAGCAGTTCGGCTAGAGCCATGAGAGCCTCTTCTGCCCAAGAGGTTCTTTCCCAGCCTCCACCGCAGTCTGAGCACTAAGCCTAGGGTGCCGTGGCTTCATCGTAGAATGGTAAGGGGTTGGAAGGGACCTTAAAGATCATCTGGTTCCAACTACCCTGCCATGAGCAGGGACATCTTCCACTAGACCAGGGTGCTCAGAGCTCCATCCAGCCTGGCCTTGAACACTTCCAGACAGGGGACAGCCACAGCTTCTCTGGGCAACCTGGGCCAGGGCCTCACCCCCCTCATGGTGAAGAATTTCTTCCTAATATCTAATCTAAATCTGCCCTCTTTTAGTTTAGAGCCATTGCCCCTTGTCCTGTCACTACACACCCTTGTGAAAAGCCCCTCTCCATCCCTCCTGCAGGCCCCTTCAGGCACTGGCAGGCTGCTCTAAGGTCACCCCGCAGCCTTCTCTTCTCCAGACTGAACAGCCCCAACTCCCTCAGCCTGTCCTCATAGGAGAGGTGCTCCAGCCCTCTGGTCATCTTCATGGCCCTCCTCTGGACCTGCTCCAACACATCCATGTCCTTCTTCTGTTGGGGGCTCCAGAGCTGGACACAGGACTCCAGGTGGGGCCTCACAAGAGCAGAGTAAAGGGGCACAATCACCTCCCTCGACCTGCTGGCCATGCTTCTCTTGATGCAGCCCAGGATCATCATCATCATCACCACCATCTTTAATATCTTCAAGGACCAGTGGCCAACAAGGCCAAACTGCGTATCGGAGACCTACCCCATTACCTGAAAGACCACAACCTTCCCCCAGATTCACACACTCCTTCACTACAGACACTGCTCCACTCCCACCACATCCAAGGGCACCATCTGGACTCCTCCACGAGCAATCCCACAAACTGTGGTCGGGGCAGACCCAAGCTTGCAGCAAGCACCCTCGCCCACGCGTGGCCGCGACGGCGATGTCCGAGGCGGGTCCTTCACCCACTCACCCACTCTCTGGGCCTGGGGGTGCACGCGGGGCACCTGCGTGGAGGCCTGTCTCATGGTGCTGATGTTGGAGAGCAGGCGCCGGGGCGGCACGGCGGCCCTCAGCACAGGGGTAGCTGCAGGGTACGCTGCTGAGGAAATGGAGCACCATTAATGAACCTTCTCAGTAGCAAAGGCACAGGAGGAGATGTGGAGGGGGAGTGACCACAGCCGGGGAAATCTCGGGAGCACCTCACCTCTGGGGTCAACCCTAATGCCTCATCTCCCGGTGCCCATCACCGTGACCCCTGCACCAAACCCCCGCACACTTCCCCAGACAGCAGCCCCCCGTGGTCACAGGCTTTGTGCTGCTTTTAGAGACCCCCAGACCCTCACCACGACGCCCCAGGGAGAGGCAGGCGGACTCACGGGGAGGCCGGGAGGGCTGCGCACTCCAGCGAGTGGCAGGGCGGACTGGGACAACTGGGCTGGGGCTGTAGAAGGTAGCTCTGGTTTGTGGCTAGGAAAGGAGGAGAACACATCATGCAAGGTGACTTGGGAGCTGAGCCGAGTCAGATCTAACCCGCAGCATCTCGGCGGCCGCCGCACGCAGACAAGCGAGCCAAAGCCACACTCCAGCGTGCCAGAGCACTTTAAAGATCAGCCTCCAGTCCTCCTGCCTGCATGTCCTCCAGCAGCAACACTTCTCCCCACAAGCTTTTGTGCCTCTGCAGCCCTTCTCTCCCCCCCTCCTTTCATCAGGGGACTTGTTCTCCACACTTGCACTCTGCCACCAAACTCATCCTTGGTCCCCTCCTCTGAGGAGTGGTCGGTGGCTACTAAAACCCCAGCCCATTGCCTGAACCACCCGCACCCCGCCAGCGCTTTGGCAAGCCCTGCTGCTTACATGGAAGCCCAGCACTGACCCCACCGGTACCACTGACCCCACCGGTACCACTGACCCCACGGCAGCGCACACCCAGGTCTGCACAAACCAGGGTTCGCTCCTCAGCCCAACTGCCACCCCCTCCTCCAGCCCCAGCCAGCTCGGGTCCCCACGGGAGGCTGCCATCTGCGAGCGGGGACTCACCTGAGGGATGGGGGGGAGGAAGTACCCCGGGGGGGGCTGGAAGGAGCCCAGGAGAGGGCCAGGCAGGGCCCTCATGGTGGCTAATCTCTGCATGTACTGGTTGGTGAGGATTGCTTTCCGCTCTTCTTTCCTTTGAGCGAGCGCGACGTAGAGAGGCTTGGTGCTGACGATCCGCCCGTTCATCTCCGTCACGGCCTTGGTAGCCTCTTCTGGGGAGGAAAAACATACAAACCCAAACCCTTTGCTGTGGCCACCCTCTGTCATCACCTAAAATTGGATTAGAACAAGACAGCTAAGTGCACAGATCGCCACAGCACCCAAAGCACAGTGGGGTGGGGGGCCATGTGGGACCTGCAGGCACCCCATTGCAGCCCCCACACCCAGGCTGGGACGGATGGGGCTGTGCCCGGGGGGCTCCAAGGAGACATTTCTCCAGGGAAGGGGAGGATTTGCTTGGGCAAAACCAGTAGGCTTGGGAAATGAAGATGGCAGGGTCTGGGCAAGCCCAAGGTCTGCAGCCCCGTGATCTCCCAGGGGGTCGGTGCCCCAGCCCCACAGAGCCCACGGACCAGCAACGCGCTGGTGCTCAACGCTGCAGAAGCCAGCAAGGGCTGGGGATCAGCAGGACACCGTGCCCTGCCCAAGGGCCATGCGGCGTCTGTCTGTGGCAGGTGACCTTAAAGCCAGACCAACCCTCTGCACCCGTATGCACGGCCTTCAAGAGAAGCTTGACACCAGCCTTGGTGGCAAGACTGACACTTGTACGGTTTTCCAAGGGGCAAAACGCCAGCCTGTGAGCCAGGAAAGCCCCGCTCTCCCCACAGTGAGGTGGCTTTTGGGTCATTTACATTTGTATCAGTGACACATCGGTCCCAAACCACAGAGCAGCTGTGCAATACCCAGAATGATGTGGCTTTAAGGTCCCATTCCACACCATCAACAAGCTCCTCAGGACAGCATGGGGTGGAAGTGGCATGTCCTTCACACTTGGCTTGCAACAAGCCATCAGCAGGGAACCGTAACAGGATGATAATCCTGATGCACTTCCCAGGGCTGAACGCACCGGCCAGCCGAGCCCGGGAGCCCCAGCGACAGCCCCGGTCCCTCACCTTGGCGCTGGTGATGGTGCCGTAGGGAGAGAACTCCTTCCGCAGCCTCTCGTCATCTATCCCATCATCCAGGTTCTTCACATACAGGTTGACCCCCTACAAACAGGCAGAAAAGCAGCTTGGCCTCCAGGCTCCCAAAGCTCACAGCAGCTTTTCAAGCTGGATGGATGTTTCACACACAGCTCAGCCCGAGAGTGGGACATCCCACAAACACATCTCCGGAGCTGTCATAACACCAGTGTAGAACAGCCAGGACCATGCGTGTGCTCCACTCACCAGCGAGACACCCCAAGAGAAGAGGGTGCCCAGAGCATCGCTATGAAGCTGCTCCAAGACCTCAGGAAGCTCCCTCACTTCCAGACTAATATTTTAATTTCTGGAAAAGAGCAGATCTGTTTGTTCACCTGCCAGCATCACCCTGGGCTTGGATCTCTCTCCTTGTTCCTGATACTGCTTCCCAGGACACTACCAGGCAGTGACCGGACCCCTGTGCGCATCTTTTTTAATTGCAGAAGGGACCCAGCACGCTGACCTGCTCCGGAGAGCCCTGCGCTGTCCCCTGGATACCCGGGGGAGCACGTCCCCAGTGTGGCCCTGCAGGACGGAGCATCCCACTCTCCCCTTACCTGGTACCTGCTCACTCGCTCCTGCTTGATCTGCTCGAACTTCCGCTTCAGCTCGCTCTGGCGCTCCAGCCGCTTCTGGGCCCGGCCCACGTACACCAGCCGCCCGTTGATCTCCTTCCCGTTCATGTCGGCCACCGCCTGCCAGCGGAGGGAAGGGCTCTGAGCACAGCAGGCAGCTGACGGCCACAGCCCTGTTCTTCATCCACCACCCCGGTCCAGCCCCACCACGAGCAGAGACCTCCCTGGGAGAGGGCAGGGCAGCAGCTCTGCTCCCCTTCGCCAGGTCCTGCCCGTCCTGGCAGCCCTGCCAGGGCCAGCACGAAGCCGGGGAGGTTCCCTGTGCTAAGGGGAGATGGAAGCATCGGCAGGGGACAAGCCTGGGGCTGAGACAGTAGACAGGCAACCAGGAGCCTCTTGCCTTCTGGGCTTCTTCATGCTTCTCAAAGTTGACAAACCCAAAGCCCTTCGAGCGGCCAGTGCTGTCCATCATGACTTTGACACTGAGCGTTTTCCCTGCAAGAGGAAAGGGAAGTATGCGTCTGAAGAAGGATCTTCACCATGCTCGGGAGCCACCAAGAGTCCAGCGAGGACAGCGGACAGCCGTGGCAGTGCAGCAGAGCCAGGCGGGCGGGCAGACAGCGGGACCCGCGCTGCGAGGCAGGAACGGGGGCTGCGCGTGTCGGTGAGGGCGATCCCTCCCACCCGCGATGCTGCTCTCATTGCTCTTGGCTTTTGGTTCCTCCAGCCAGGGCACTCAGCTCCTTTGGCCAGAAGTTCTCACCACCATCACACGTGAATGCACACACTGGGCGTGCATGCAGGGTATTCACAAGTCACTTGAGCTGGCGCTGGCCAAGCACGGGCACTACGGTCCATGCGTTGGCACAACACTAAACCCTGTTGCAAGAGACATCCCCCAGTAACGGACTACCCTGAAAAGCCCTTTCTGCTTTAAATTCAGACTTAGCATCTCTTATTCCTGGGGCTCCTACAACCAGACACCACCCTGGTTTCAAGAAAATTTCAAAAACTAACAAAACAAAAAACCCCACTTTTGTTACCCAAGAAAGTAAAACACTCTTTTCTCCTGGAGAGCACCCAAAACAAGTTATCCTCCATCCCTGCAGGGTAATCCTGACTACTTAAGCCACTGCAGCCCTTTGGTGACGTGCTGCTTAAGGAAGTCTGATCCCGTCGAGAGAGGGGCTCGGTATTTCAGTCAAGTACTCTCCCCGGCTTTCTCTGCAGTCACACTAACTCCAGTTTATCAGACACGAGGATATTTCACTTCAACAACTGCACTCACCAAACTTGGAGAATATTTCCCGCAGTCTGTCGTCATCCATGTCATCCCCAAAGTTTTTGATGTAGACGTTGGTGAACTCCATTGCCCGAGCCCCAAACTCGGCCTCGCGCTCTTTGCGGGACTTGAAGTGCCCAACAAACCTGCGGGAAGCAAGGCGAGGGACCTGAAACCCTCCACATCCTCCACAGAGGGAAGATGGACACAGGAACCTCTGTCTCGGTAGAGGCCAGGAGAGACCCCGTCACCTCAGGCCACGCTCTGCTCACCTGTAAACCCACAATCTGCTTCACATTCAGCAACTTCAGCATGTCCCACTCTGCGGTTCCCCCGCCCAGACCCCACTTGGTACCACCAAAACGGGGAGTGTGGTAACACAGGGCACAGCCCCATGCTGGGGGTGTCACCCCAGGAGACCCCAAAAGACCCCAAGGGATGGCACCAGTGCCAGCTCTCTTCCCTCAAGGCAGCCCCAAGCCCTTCGGGCAGCCGCTTGCCTCTGTGGAGACGGGGATGGAGAGAATAAAGGGATGCAGTGGAAGCAGAGAGCTGAAGGACAACAAAACCTCTTCCTACCCAGATTATCTGACACTGACAGCCGAGACCAAGGACCAAGGACCAGCCCTGCTTTGTGGGCACTTGTTACACCACCTCAGCAACAAAACACAGCCCAGGGCTGGACTCCTTCCCCACCGTCAGGAACAGCTCCAACCCACCATTGCACTTTCACCAGCGTTGACCACAGCGACTCACTGCCCCCGGGAGCAGCAGAGCTGCTGTGCCCAGCGGGGACGGACAGGAAGAGAGCAGAAGAAGGGGAAGAGGTGGGAACCCGAGCAGGGCAGGCGTTTGCTCCCGAGCGTGCACCAAGGCAAGGGAGGACCAAGCGCAGAGCGAGGAGACGCTCTCCTCTCCAGCGCTTACACCTTCCGGTCGTTGAGCAACATCCCGTTCATGGTCTCGATGGCCCGCGCTGCTGCCTCGTGAGTCTCAAAGTGAACAAAGCCATAGCCACGGGATCCATTTTCATCACAAACCACCTACAAACAGAGAGTGAGGAGGAGGAAAAAAAGCAAAGCAAAAAAAAAAAAACAAAACAGACAGACGCTGGTTTTCTCCATGCTTGCACACGAGTAAGTCACAGGAAAACCCACCCTCATTTTTCAGGGACATTTACCCTTCCCGACAGCCCACTCCCCCCAAGTTGTGTTGGGGTGCTGGCAGCGGGTCAGGGAGCCGGGCAAGCCCAAGGCCAGACTCTCAGTGCTTTACGTGATGCCACAGAGCTCGTGGCTCACCGAGACCCGAGTGCCACTGATGCACCGAGCTCGGACAGGACGACACACAACGTCTCCGTGCAGGGTCAGGGGAGCAGGGGCAAAAACCCCCATTCCCAGGAGAAAGACAGCAGGGCCTTTGGGCTGCAAAGCAAGTGGGAATTTAGAGGAAGTTTTGTAGGAAGCAGAACAAGAAAGCGAATTTCAGCTGGCTGGAGCACGCTGCTGGGAACGCGGGGCAGCTCCGCAGCAAGCCCCCTCCTCCCGCGCCCAGGGGAGCGCATACCTTGCAGGACAGGATGTTTCCGAAGGCAGAGAACGTGTCGTACAGGGCTTTGTTATCAATGGAGTCATCCAGGTTCTTGATGAAGACGTTTCCAACCCCTGACTTGCGGAGCCCGGGGTCGCGCTGGGACCACATGATGCGGATGGGACGGCCTTTGATCACTTCGAAGTTCATGGTGTCCAGGGCTCGCTCAGCTGGCAAAGAAGCCGAGACAGGGGGAGAGGGGAGGGTAACACACAGATCCCCTTCACATCTTACAGCAGCTGCGACCAACCCAGGATCAGGGATACCGTTGGACTGGAGCTCATTAACCTAAACGAGACCGGCAGCTCTGCTTCCCCTGGGCAGCAGGGCCAGGCAGGGGCTGCTCCCCTCCCCTCCAGCCACACCACTCCCTCCTCAATTTTCTTATTTTTCCTTTTTTTTTTTTCCCCTCTCCAAAGCATGTCCGACTCCCACAGGATCATTCATTTCACCGCAAGCTCCAGTTTGGCAGATGCCCAACTCATTTACTCAGTAAGGATTTTGGTCTCCAGGGCAACTAACCCAACACCTTCCCATCACCACTGCCTCGCTCCAGCATGAAACGCCCGCCGGGTACCATGCCATGCAGCGCCGTTATCGCCGCGATGCCTGCCGGGAGATGGGCCTCACTTCATGCCATGAGCCAGCAGGCAGCTGGCTGCCCCAGGGAAGGGCAGAAGGGGTTTTGGTGCCCTTCTCCATCAGCTCATGGAGGGAGGAAACTCTTGCCAGTCACCTTCCTCCCCCCACAAGCTCAAAGCCCAGGTGCTGCCTCCTCTCCCAGTCCCTAAGAAGAGATGGGAGTGGGATGCGCCACCGTCCGAGAGCAGACTGGGATTAGTTACAACCAAAACCCACCAGTAGCAGAATATTGCCAAGTCATAACAGCTGAGGCATCCACTCAACAACTGCTCCCCCCTTTTCCCACCGCCTGCCTTTCCTTCTCTCGCATACCCCACGCCCCTGTCACGAGGCAGCTCCTCGGGGCTGCGTTGCAGGGAGCTCACCATCCACGGGCTGCTGGAAGTTTATGTAGGCGTAGCCCAGCGATCGGCGCGTGGCAACATCCCGACAGACTCGGATGGACATGATGGGCCCAGCAGGCGAGAACTTCTCATAGAGCATGGCTTCGGTCACGTCCGGGTGGAGGTCCCCCACGTAGAGAGAGGCTAACGGATAGCCAGGGCCGCTGGCGTTCATGGTCAACCACAAAGCTCAGCTGTGGAAGAAGACAGACCCAGGGCTGCAGACTGTGGGTTTCAGATCACAGGCAGCAAGTGTGGACCCACACCAGGCCTGGCTGCACGGCAGCAGCGAGCCATGCCCTTCCCACCAGCAGCAACAGGACCAGGAATGCCCCAAGAATGCTGCAGTTCCCAGATTTTTCGGGGACATTTCAGTGCTGGTGCAAAAGCTGAGCTGGGCTTATCCACACGTCACAGCCCTTGCGCACCCAAGGAGGGGCCAGGGGGACACAACACACCGCACAGTCCGATTTGTGCCCTTCAAAACTCAAAACCCAAGAGAAGTAAAATGGAATTTAATTCCTCGGAAATTGAACAGTCCTTCCCCATCAGAGACTTTCATTTTAATTCCTCCTCAACCGCTCCCTCCAGCTGGCCACTCAGCCGGAGCGCATGTGGAGTGCGGCTTCGCTTCGACGCGCAAAGAAGCCCTGCCAGGGGATGAGCTCCCACCAGCAGCCACCACAGCTGCAGCCCACGCTCCCAGCAACCACCTCACAGAGTCACAGCATGGCAGGGGTTGGAAGGGACCTCTGTGGGTCACCCAGTCCAACCCTCCTGCCGAAGCAGGGTCACCCAGAGCAGGCTGCACAGGACCTTGTCCAGGCAGGTCTTGAATATCTCCAGAGAAGGAGACTCCACAACCTCCCTGGGCAGCCTGTGCCAGGGCTCCATCACCCTCAGAGGGAAGAAGTTCTTCCTCATGTTCAGCTGGAACTTCCTGTGCTTCAGTTTGTGCCCATTGCCCCTTGTCCTGTCACTGGGCACCACTGGAAAGAGTCTGGCCCCGTCCTCCTGACACCCACCCTGCAGATATTTAGGAGTATTTATGAGGTTCCTTCTCAGCCTTCTCTTCTTCAGGCTGAACAAGCCGAGCTCCCTCAGCCTTTCCTCCTAGGAGAGATGCTCCAGTCCCCTCACCATCCTCGTAGCCCTCCGCTGGACCCTCTCCAGTAGCTCCTCAAACCTCCATCTCAAACCAGGCAAACGTGGCTTTTTAGCCAGCCCTTCCCAGAAAAACCACGCCTCAGCTTGCCAACGAGACCCCCGGAGCGGGAAAAGCAGTGCTCGGCCCCGTGCTGCCTGCGGTTGGGTACGAAGGCGTCAGCCGCTGCTTGGGACCCCCGAGGCACTGCCCGGGGAAACAGAACGCAGCTCCCACCCTGGCAGCTTGCCAGCTCGTCTTCGGGGCTCTCACCTTCAGGCTCGGGAGACCCGAGACACTCGTTACAGACCCTACAGGTGCCCGTAACCACCGCGCACGCAGGCGAGCGGCGCCCGCAGCAGTCCCGCGGCCGCCGGGCGGCACAGGGCAGGGCCCCGCACCCGCGCTGCGGGGCAGCCTTGCTCACGCAACCCAGAGCCGCCGGCCGCGGGCCTCGCCGCAGCGCGACGGTGAGCGCAGACACCCGACCGACGGCAGCGGCAGCGCTCCCGGGCAGCCGGTCGGGCGGCCGCGGGGGAAGGAGGGGGTCGAGCAGAGAGCCGGCCCGCGGCGAGGCGGGCGGGGAGCCCGCAGGGGTGAGGTGCGGTGCAGCCGGGCCCCGTCACCGCCGGCCGCCGACGCCCCGCGGCAGGAGCAGCCAGCCGCTCGCCCGGCCCCGCACCGCCGGCCCCCCGCAGCCCCGCACTCACGCCGGGCGTTCCGGCGGGCTCAGCTCTGCGGTGCAGCGCCTGCCCGCTGCCACCGCCCGCCTCTTCCCGCCGCGCCGCCGGGGCGGGGCCGCTCCCGCCCCGCCCCCCGCCAGAGGAGCCCCCGCCCCCGCCAGCTTCGGCCCCGCCCCCACCAGCTGATGAGACCCCGCCCCGGCCTGCGCCCAGCCGGGAGGGGCTGGGAGCGGCCGGGAGGGCCCGGGCAGGGCCGCAGCCGGCAGCCCCGCGGAGCCCAGTTCCCCCTCCCGAGCCCGCTGGTCGCGTCCCCAGCCAGGCGGGAGGACCAGGCGCTGCGTGTCCCGGCCGCGGCGCTGTCCCCTCCACGCCGGGCGCAGGAGCCGGCGGTGCCCGGGCCGCTCCTCAAGCGCCGAGCCCGGGCGGGAGCCGGTGCGGGACAGGCGGCCCGGTGCAGATCCGCCATCGCCAGACGCTCTCACAAGCTCCGCAGCAGACCCCCCCGGCGCCCAGCTGAGACCCGCGGGCTGCGGAACCCGGTCCCCGCCGTCACCTCCCGTCCGGGTGGGACGCGAGGGCTGCAAGGTCGCCTCCATCCACCGAGGTCGCGGCCCAGCAGCGCTGGACTCGACGGCGCGTGGACGAGGGGCGACAGTTCGCCATGGAACGCCTCGCTGGGCGGCTGGAACGGCGGCTGGGAAGGCGCCGGAGCCCAGGGCGGTGGGCACGGCCGCTCCACCAGCAGCTTCTCCACCACGACTGCGCTCGCGGGGCTGTGCCGGGCCTGGGGCACCAGCATCTCCGTGCGCTGGCCAGGCTCGTTCCTCGTGGTCACGCTCCCTCTGCTGCTTTGAAGCGCAGAAGGTCGTGCAGCAGGACAGCGTCTCAGGTCAGCTTCAGCTGCGCGGGTCTGCTGGATGTCACGAACCAAGGCGATTCCCCTGCTGCCACGGAGTCCCTGGCAGGACACACCAGGCAGCACCACGGTCCCCCACATCAAAACAGAACTCCTGGAAGCGTGGTTGCTCAGCTCCACCCCATGCCGCGCTCTCAGCAGGGTCAGCGGCAGTGCAGACCGGGGAAACCTGACCTTCCCGAAAGCCTTCTGGCGGCTTCCCACCCCGAACCACCTCACCCAGAGGTCAGACGAGCGCCGGTGCCAGGAAGCAGAAGCTGCAGCAGCGCCAGTCAGATCCGTTTAAACCCGCAGAGCACACCCAGAGCCTTACTGTGCCTGGGCCAGCTGGGGTGCCCTTTCCCAAAGTGACTTAATTCCTGGAAAAATTAAGATATTCCCTGAACTCATCACTGCTGCAGACCAGTCTCCTAGGCTCATAATTTCCTGCAAAAGAGACAGTAAGGATGGGAGATGTCACCTGAAAGAACTGAGGCAGGACAAGTGCTCTGTAAACAGAGGCAGCTAGCACGACCCAGGATTTTTTCTGCTGAAGCTGACAGTGTCACCAGCACGAGTGAAACTGGGAGTCGGTGCACACTGTCAGATGGTTTAAGAGCAAGTAAGTCTATAAGGGCTGAAGAAAATGACAAAGTGGCAATAATTACAGATACAGAATCACAGGATGGTTTGAGTTGGAAGGGACCTTTAAAGGCCATCTAGTCCAACCCCTCTGCTGTGAGCAGGGACATCTTCAACCAGCTCAGGTTGCTCAGAGCTGCGACCAACCTGACCCTGAATGTTTCCAGTGATGCGGCATCTCCCACCTCTCTGGGCAACCTGTGCCAGGGTTTCGCCACCCTCATCGTAAAAAATTTCTTCCTTATATCCAGTCTGAATCTGCCCTCTCTTAGTTTAAAGCCATCACCCCCTGTCCTATCACAACAGGCCCTACTAAACGCCTGTCCCCGTATTTCCCATAGGCCCACTGTAAGTACTGAAAGGCCACAGTCAGGTCTCCACGGAGCCTCCTCTTCTTCAGGCTGAGCAGCCCCATCTCTCCCAGCCTTTCCTCCCAGCAGAGGGGTTCCAGCCCTCGGATATCGCTGGGGCCTCCTCTGGCCCCACTCCATCAGCTCCAGGTCTGTCCTGTGCTGAGGGCTCCAGAGCTGGACGCAGGACTCCTAGGGGGGGTCTCAGGAGAGCAGAGGGGCAGAATCCCCTCCCTCGCCCTGTGCCCAAGCAGCTGGGGATGCAGCTCAGAGCATGGCTGGCCTTCTGGGCTGCGAGCACACATTGCTGGGTCATGTCCAGCTTTTCATCTACCAGCACCCCTAGGTCCTTCTTGGCAGCGCTGCTCTCCATCCCTTCAGCCTCCAGCCTGTATTTGTGCTTGGGATTGTCCCGACCCAGGTGTAGGACCTTGCACTTGGCTTTGTTGAACCTCATGAGGTTCACACACACCCCCTTCTCAAGCTTGTCCAGGTCCCTCTGGATGGCATCCCATCCCTCAGGCATGTCGACCGCACCACTCAGCTTGCTGAGGGTGCACTCAATCCCATTGCTCAGTCATTGATGAGGACCTGAGAGGGACACCACTTGTCACCAACCTCAACCTGGACATGGAGCCATTGGTGCGACCATCCAACCAACTCCTCATCCACTGAACAGTCCACCTATCCAATCCGTATCTCTCCAATTTAGAGACAAAGATGTTGTGGGGAACCGTGTCAAAGGCCTTACAGAAGTCCAGATAGACAACATCCGTTGCTCTTCCCTTGCCCCCTGATGTAGTCACTCCATCACAGAAGGCCACTGGGTTGGTCAGGCAGGACTTGCCCTTGGTGAAGCCGTGCTGGCCGTCTCCAACAGAGGGACCCACCATTCACAGCCATGGCACAGGACAGATCAGTGCTTGCGCAGCAGCTAGTTAGATGTTGGCATCATGCCTTTGCAGCGTCAATCCAAAGAAGCCGAGTGACATTATCCACAGAGCACGCTTCTGCATCATCTCACTGCAAGAGCGAGAGGCTCCGAGAGCAGGAAGGACACGTGCATCAGCCCTAACCAACCTCCTCGGCGCTTTTAGTCTGACTGGTACCAACCAGCCTATCGCTACCCACCTCTTCCAGCACTGGGCTTCCAGGCAGACACCTCCCCCTCAGCGTGCGCTGTGCTCAGCAGCAGAGCAGAGCCGAGCCAGCCGCCGCGCACGCCGGCTGCAGCTCACCAGACAGATGATTGATAGGCAGCCAGCTGAGGAGCTAACCCTGCGCTCACAAGTGTGCATTGCAAAGATTCCCCCAGGAAAAACCCCGAAGTGTAACCAGCAGCCTTCTCGTGCATGGTGTGTTCAACCACACAATAGGCAATGACTCACAGCATGTTAAACAGATATTTATAGTTGTACTTCTTTGAAGTCCTGCACTGATAATGTATGACCTCAACAAAAATGAGAAGTATTCTCTACCACAAATCCGGGAGGTTGTGGGGGGAAGCCTCTCTGCAAAGCAACGAGTAATGAAGTACCTGTACCATTTGGAGACCACAAATCAACGCACACAATCCAAGATCTGAGCATTTAATAAAAGTGGTGATTTTACTACCTTTGTTGTTTTTGCCACTAGGTACAGCAAAGATAATAGGCACAAACAACTGATAAAATTTTTTTTATTATTCACTTTTGAATTCTTTTACACTTTCCTGATTATTTTTGTGTAAGGTGAAACTAGAACTGTTTAAAAGACATACACAAATCTAGTACATCAATAACCAGGTATTTCTTTTTGCTATACTATTCTCACAACCACGTGTGTGCTAGGCAATATAACCGTCACAGAAGCAAACTTTAGGCAGAATACTGGTCAGTAAAAACAAAGCGAAAAGAGCTACCAGATATACAGACAGGCTCGGTTCCACATTCACTACTGCATTTATCAAGCGCCAAGTATTAACTGCACAATTTGTTCAGCTAGTAGAGGGGAGTTTTAAAATCAGTGCATGAAATTCTCTTCAGCAGACAGATGGACAGACAAACAGATGGATCCTATACCTAAGTGGAATGTGAAGGCAGGGGGATGATACCGCGAGACTGATAGGTGACTATTCCTAATCTTTTCCACTGCATTATTCACGCAAGTCTTATTAGGTTTTATTTAATGGGACATGTTTGAAACATAACTAGGTGAGGACATTTGGAGCTCAAATATTTCAAGTTACAAGCGTTACAAATGTGTAGGTCTGCATTCCAGCACAATAAATGGGAAATCCTGAATATTTGAGCCAGATCCTGGTACTACCGAAAAATGGCAGACAGGAGCTGAAGACTGCAACAGCACTGGCAGCTCTCAAACACCCAAGCAAGCAACTTGTCCTTGAGCAGGCTCAGGTCTCATCCGCCATCCTGACATCACCCACAATCAAAGAAAGGATGGCGCGTATGTGGGAGTCCAAAATTGCTTTAATGGAGTTTAAACAGGTGAGAGGGTCAAGGATGAACAGAGTCCAATGGGAGAAAAAACTCAATAAAGTGAACATAAAGATGGCTCAGTGGATTAGTTAAGAAATTTTCAGGATAAATTCAAAAATGGGAATACCATGGAGATTTCGATTCACCTAAGAGTAAAGTAATGCAGAAGTGGCAGATCACTTCATGGTATCATCCAAACTAATAAGGCCATTCAAAAAATTGAATCTTCTCCTATTGCAAGTCCATGGCAGTGAACCAAGAATTCTCACTACTGAAGAATACCTAAGGTATAATTGGGTACATTATTGCTGCGGGAAGGGGCTTAGTCATGCATGTTGTATAAGCATGAAAGCGCTTTTAGAAGTCAAATCCCAGTTATCTGCCAGTGTAAAGAGTTTGGAAATCAAGCTGCTAGCTCCCCCATTACCCTCCTCCCCAAAACAAACCCCACCCCCAGAAAGACAGGATCGACAACGTGAGCTTTTGACTGAAAGCAGTGCCTCAGACTCGGTTACACATGTCTACAGAGTGTGCCTGTTCAACTAAGTCATAGCGTGTTACTAACTGGAATGCCACACATCGGATCGTTTTCCTTCCATGCCCCAGTGTCACAATAGAATCTCTATAACTTTCTGTACAACTTTACAACAGAATTGTACTTCGACTATTTTGGTGCCAAATTAAGCTCGCCAGAGTTACATAATTGATGTCTACTTTTCTACCCATAAGAGTTTTGTAAAGTCAATTGCAATCACAAAACCCATAATCACAGTGTTCAGTTAAAAATATAAACACGGTAATCATAACTGTAAATGTTCATAATAGGAAAGTTGGGAATGCCATTATCATAACCGACCTCCGCTTTAAGTACACAAAACACCCAACCCACCGTTTTTACCCCACAGACAGTTTCTGCTACGTTGAGGTTGTGAAAGTCGATGTACTATTCTTTTTGCTTGTCGCACAAAGGGATATATGTGTAGGATACAGGGTGACATTGAACATATAGTGAAGCGTGACAGCCATTAGTTCTCTCCCTCCCCAGCGTCCCCTTCATCTCCCTGGTTTTCCGACGTCCATAGCTGTAAGAAAATGCAAACACATGTTTATGCTGAAAGCACACAGTTAATTACACTTGTCAGGAAAGGGAAGACAGCATAATTACCAGTAGCTGTGCAATTTTCTCAGCTAAAAGCAATACAGAACTGACCTTAACAGTAAAGCTAAAAAATAACGAGCTTAGAAAACAGACAGAGGATTACAAGTAAAAAGCCAGCAAAAGTTTGCAAGCTCAACACAAAGACAAGTTAGCTGTTGAGAACAGAAAACTGCACTTTCTGTTACAAAAAAGCTGAGTTTGTTACGCTGGTTAACAAGTGACTTTTGGTTTAACCAAGCAAGTCTAACTGGTCTGATTACAAAGAGCAGCACCATGAAGACATGCAGCTAATGCCTCAGAAAAGGCTTTTGATGGCACAGAACCACCCAAGTCTTCCGATGTCGAGCCCCGCTCCATGGCGTCCGGCAGCCTAAGGCAGCACCGGGGCACAGCGCAGCGGTCGGCCCCGAGGTACTTACAGTGAGGTTGTCCCTAAGCAGCTGCATGATGAGAGTGCTGTCTTTGTACGACTCTTCATTCAGCGTGTCCAGCTCTGCTATCGCTTCATCAAACGCCTACAAATATGCAAGACAGCATTTTCACGCTCTGCTCTCTGGATTCACTCCTGCTTACACAGAGCTTACAAACCTGCCACATTGCTATCCAAAATCCATGACAAAAGCTTCCAGTATTTTTCTTTTCCACCATGAGGAGCAATGGAGACCAAAGTGAACAGCAGATCACTACACAACCGGTGGGAAAACAGAAGTCTGCAGGGGGTCCAGATGAAAGCCCAGAACAACTTTACTACCACACCAACACTGAGTACTGAAGAGGCAAGTGCACTCTGTCACACTGAAGAATGATTCACACAGCTTGAAATCACATTTAACAACACCACTTAAAAGCAATACCTTCATTAAAAATGAAGGCCTCATTAGTTTAAAACAGGCAGTAGAGACAAAGGTACCATTAAACTGATCTACGTATTGCACATGAGTAAGTAGGAAAGAAAATGGAAGACAAGGGCTTTTTGATGGTGGGGTGGAATATTTTCAATTTCTTTTCAAAACAGCATAGGAAACCATCAAAACAGCACAGGAAACCAGGTATGTTCCACTAGAGATTAATAAAACCATTCTTCCTATTGATCTGTTACACGCGAAAGCCCATGCTGCAAGTCTGAGAGCTGAGCGCTATTTCTTCACTCAGGTTTCAAACAGATGTAAGCAGATTAATTAAAAAACAGCGGCTATGCACAGCAAAACATTACTTGTTATGAAGCATTATGAAAGTGCATATTAAGAACACAAAGATTCACCTAATGCCGTATTATTCAAGTTACTACCAGATAACTTCCACACACAGATACACAAGGACATTGAGGGCTACACCCATAGTCACAAAGGCAACACTTCAAGTATTTGCTAAGTGTTCAATTTAAGTAAAGATTTCACTTTAGAAGTGCTAAATTAATCCAAGCATTTTCAAATTTGACACAAGCACATTCTAAGAGAATTACATGACCATAAGACGAGGTACTTTGTCTCCCCTTTCACTGGATCAACTGCACTACCACTCCGCTTTTCTTCAAGCTAAGCTAGTCTAGCTAACTTACCTGAAAACACACTACGACAACAATAGTTTAAAGATGACAGCATTTTTAAGGAATTTGATATGAAAAAGCATACTCATCTACAAAGTGCTACTGCAACCATGTAATTATCTTGCTTAGCCTCCATAAAAATTAGCAATATGAAGAGTCTGCTTACCGTCTTTGCCAGATTACAGGCTTTTTCAGGAGAATTTAGTATCTCATAGTAGAAGACAGAGAAATTTAGAGCCAAACCGAGTCGAATGGGGTGTGTTGGCTGCATCTCTTTCTTGCTAATTTCAAATGCCTCCTGGTAAGCTTGCTGAGAGTTTGCTACCGTTGCTGCAAGACGTAATTACAATCATATTAATGCACAGTACACCACTGTACTTCACAGGGGAAGCTATTATATTTTTGGTCTAGACTATTGTGCCACCAGAAATTCATACAATTCCATATGCACAGAGGATTCTTTCAATGTTTTTAGATGTAAAAGCTTCCCACTTGCTGAACTATTAAGGCAGAAATAATTGTTCAGATAAAGCTGTGAGATACAGAAATTCAGTTCAACATTTTAAGAGAGACTTAAAATGAAATTTATTCAAATAAATTCCAACCAATCTGAATGCACATAAGCTCTACCTAAGTCAAAGTGTACTGTGGTTAAACACTCACTTCCAGCCTAGCCGAAGAAGTAGTAGTTCTGAGTAATAAATCCAGACAAAACCCTACGGGGAAGCAAAGATACCTAAACTACCTATTTAAACTGAAGGAAACATTTAGCAGGTAGGTCATGAACTTTGTATTTCAGTTTGGGGTTTCAGAGGAAAAACAACAGCCCCTTCCTGGCTAACGGGTAACAATAAGCTCCAGAATGGCATCAAACTAAGTTTGCAAGACGTGGACTGTATCAGACACTCACCAGGAACTCAGACACAGTTCAGCATTACTTTAACATTTGTCCCGGGTTCATCAGCCAAACCCAGGACAACATTTCAGGGTTAATTGTCTTAGGACCTAGTAACCCAGTATCCCGTATTTGCACGCAGAAAGCTTGCTAACAGTGACTTGTAAGCTAAATTCGTAGTTGAAACAATAGGTAATAGGAACAAAGCATTTTCCATGAGAAAAAACACATTCTCCAGGGAAAGGATTTTACACTGTCAAATATCTTGAAAATCAGTCACTGAGGTCGGGGGCTACAAGCAGAATGTGAGTGGTTTGATGAACGTCTGACAATCACTTCTATTAATTTCAGTGAAGTCTTTCTCAAAAGTGACTTGCACTGTACCCGTCTTCAATACTACAGAGCAGTAGCAAAAATAAAGAAATACTTCATGTTAGGGGAAAAGAACACAAGTATTTTTTATATTTTATTTTGCTTGGCCCCCAGCAGAATGAGAGACTTCATCTCTACTTACTTTGCTTATTGTCCCCAGATGCCACCTCTGAGAGGTATCTGTAGTAATCGCCTTTCATTTTCAAATAGAAGACCTTGCTTTCTGGCTGCGTGGCATTCACAATAAGGTATTTATCCAGGAGATCCTGAGAAAGGAAACATCACTTTTTTTTTCTCCCCCAAGTCATTAAACTAATGTCTGAAACAGAGCCTTTGTTACAATGGTAAGCATGAACTGTTAAAACATTAACAATGACTTACATTAATCATGTGTTAATCACTTTGCCTACTGTTGTCTAAACTCAGAAAAAAAGAAAAACTGCTTGTATCCTAATCCCTGGAAAGCAGAAAACTTGCTATATTGAGGCTATCCACAACTCACTCCTGCAGAACGTAATGGCTATCAGGGCTTAAGACTGCAGAGATTTTCCTTGAAATACACTGATGCAAACCTGTGTCCACAACCAAGCTAATGAAAAGCAGCAGCTTGACATTATCCTAAATTTGCTCACTTTTGCTGCAACAAACTTGAATTCTATACAGAGTAGTGAAATTATCCACAACGAACTGATTTTATCTGCAACACCAGCTGAAAAGCTGAATAGTGGCACAGTCAGCACGTGCATTCAGAGAGAGATGTAAAGACTGACAGTGCTGACAGCAACTGCTCTTGACAGATCTGTAGCAAACTGAACAGCAATAAAAAGAATCCCTCTGTAAGTTAAAGAAACAGTTAACCTGGTTTGGAGGGAGAAGTACACACCTTCTCCATCCCAGAAAGGTACTAAACAAGCCTCAGGATGTCAGCATTCATTAACAAAATAATTTAAATGGTAGGCTTTTTAGCAGGACTCGTGCCAGTGCTCCAGATCTAAATTAGTTTTCATGGTGACTCGTAACCAGCAGCTAGGGGTCTTCAACATCACCTTGCTTGCTTTTTTTCTACTAACAAAAAAAAAAAAAAAGCTATTTTATAACAAATTCCCTAAGAAACAAACTAGACGACTTAAGAGCTAGAATTGGACCCAAGCACACGGCTATGCAAAATTATTCCCCTACTAAGGTGCTGCAGTGTCTCCAGCACTGGTGAGATTCCTTAAGCCTCTCTGAAGTGTGCTGCAGTACTAACTACTGTTATTTTCGCTGTTGGATTATTACCAGAACATCATTGCAGATATCCTGCAATTCAGCCTCAATTTTCTCACGATACTCTCTTCCCATCTGCTGTTTCTTCTCATTCCTCTCTGTTTTCTGTTCAATGCTGGAAATCACACGCCAGGACGAGCGACGGGCACCAACCACATTCTTGTAGGCAACCGAGAGTAGATTCCTTTCTTCATTGGACAGTTCGTGCCCTTGCTCAGTGACAGCCTTCATAGCAGCAGCCATGTCATCGTAACGCTCAGCCTGTTCAGCCAGTTTGGCTTTCTGTACCAACTCACTTTTATCCATGGCTCTCCTGTAATTAACAGGGAATAAAAATAGAGAAAGATGGCTCTTGATTGTCTGCACTGTTGCAGTTAATGCTGAAGGGTGAAGCAGACCTCACAGTCACTAACAGGCAGGAAACCTATCAACCCTAATAAAGTAGTATGAAGGGTTTATTTTCAAAAATTTCATCTTTTGCCAAATATGTATAGTTTCTATGTGTATATGACTAATCACAATCCTGAAGATATGTAAGCATTATTCTTCAAAATGAAGCAAAATTTCTATTGGCATTAAGCACAGCATATCATTATGTTCCCCATGTAAATCTCTCCCCTTTCCTATACTGGCCACAGCTCACCCTGGAAGACACTGCATATTCTAATTCAGAAACCACCAGTTTCGTTTGGGGGGTGGTTTTTTGCCTGTTTCCCCACTGCTGCGATACAACAGCAACTGCTTCGGAGCCTCGAAGCACTGGACAGCTCCTCCTGACGCGGCAGAGTTTTTGCCCACTACGGGAGATGTTTCTGTGGGTTTAAATAAACCATACCCTGTAAAGCTGTAGTTGTTGGAAACTATGGAAAGCACATTTATACTCTCCTGCCAGAAAACTGTTTTTTCTCATACATGCATCAACATACATATGATGGACAACTCTGCACAGCTAGCATGGCTGCAGCCTCAGGTTTTCAAAACCTTTTACATAACATTGATATTCACAAAAAAACCCAAATGGGACAGCCCACGTGACAGTCACTACTGCAAAACTAATTGCTTACATGGAAACAACTTGTTTATCATTTCTGATAATGCAGTTTAGCAACTGAAGCCAAGAAAAACACATCACATGACCACAAGGCCCCTGAAGAGCTTAAACAATGAAAAATTAAGTTAGTAAGGAACGTGTCAGTGAGGCAGCTGACTTGCTTAGTTAACTCAGTCATTGAGCTACCAACCTTATACTCAACCACCTAGGGCCAGGTTCACAAGAGAATTTAAACAAGTTTCTTTGCCTTTATCAAAGTAAGTGGACCTCAATACCTCACAAACTCCCACACACCCCAAATTAATCTGTAAAATTTGTCCAGGTGCATAAGTTCACTTTCAGATGGACCCAGACTGTTATTCTTGTCAGTACGGAGCTCCCTAAATCCCAGTCAGGACTCTCACTGTCCAGATGAGAAGTGACTGAGGGTGACGGAGCACTGGAACAGGCTGCCCAGGGAGGTTGTGGAGTCTCCTTCTCTGGAGATATTCAAGACCCGCCTGGACAAGGTCCTGTGCAGCCTGCTGTAGGTGACCCTGCTTCGGCAGGAGGGTTGGACAAGATGACCCACAGAGGTCCCTTCCAACCCCTACTATTCTGTGATTCTGATTCTGTGATTCCAGGCTGAGAACCAATAGCCCAAAAAACTTCTAAAAGAACAATAAAAAGCAAACAAGCAAATAAGCTTACAGTTGTCTTTCATAAGCTTCTGTTCATTAGACAAGCATCTACAGCCCTATTAGAAAGAACCAACAGGCTGAAAGCAATTGCTGTAGCCTCTTCCCTGGCCCTTTCCTTCGCAGATCCCAGTCTGACAGGCTGGTGATAAGAACATCTCACACACACTGCTCAGTTTGTATCTTAATCTAAGTATCGCCTAGCACACTATTATACAGAGAAACCAGGCCCCTATACTGAATCCTCAACCAGGACACTGAGAGGCAGACCCAAATTCCCACTGCGTGTATGAGCAGTCTCAGAGTTTCCTACTGCCAAGAATAGAGTCCTAACTACACAATTATTTTGGGATGAGACTATTCATTCACTCCAGCTGAAGATACTCCACTTTAGGAAAAAAAACAAAACAAAACAAAAAAACAACCAACCAAAACCTACCCAAGATATCAAGACTTCAATCACTCTTGAAATAAACCCAGCAACCCAAGGTCCTACCTGCTACATATTAGCAAGTCACACTCACTCTGGCTTGTGTTTGAGCATGCGCAGATCTAGCCTAACGCCTCCATCCACCTAGGACGCTCAGTAAGGATACAAAATGCTAAATCCAGCCTCTTGAAAAGAGACCTCTTGCAGACTTGTAAGGAAAGTTGGGCTGCAGTTCGCTTCCATTTCAAACACTGCATTTAAACTGGTAGCTTCTGACACCTATTAAAAAGGGACACACAGACTTTAGATTGAAGCCCTCAACAAGACAGACTGACTGGGGGTAGCAGTGTGACAAGCTCTTGTAAGACACGATTAATTTGGCTCTGTCTTCCCCAAGAGGCTTTTACCATGGGGTTATGCTAAATTAGCATTGGCTTCTGCAGGCTTACCAGAAGGACAGCTCCTGAGGATGGAAAGCGCTAAGTGGAATTTGTGATGTGCATTTTTCCTCCCTACTCTGCAGCGCATATCACACTACCAGTGTATTACGAGCCTAAGGAAATCATCAGACCGTTTACCATTGAGAGAACCCATCCCACTTTTCACTGTTTGAGTCTATCAAACCTCGTAAACTATTCCCTTAACTCAGCACTAAACTTAGACTATGTGCTTAACGCAGGAAGTGATTTGTGAGTGGCATTTCTCCACCCACTGACTAAAATCTGAACATGTACAAAGTACAACTGAAGAATACTTTTTAAGTTACAAGAGCCAACTTTAAATAACAGGACATTTGAACAAAACAGTTTCAGAGCAGTTCTAGTTTCCTCACAGCCTGCACAGCTTCTAGAAGCATTTCCATTGCAACCGTCTTATCTTCTCCTCTTCTTCTTCTGGAATGTGATTATTATGTAGGAAAAGCCTGCTTGTTGAAGTCCAGAGGCAAGTAGGTCCAACAGAGTTTACATTTTACCGTTGAAAGGTCATTTTTATCTTTGATCTACACTTTGCCAATAGTGGTCTAATTTATAGACAAGTCATCCATGCAGAATTCCGTTTACAAACAATATAGAGTTTAGTTTAGAAGTGGTGCAAAGTTTGTTTTATCAAGCTCACTGACATATTTATCATTAGATGCAAGTCAGTTCACAGCCATCATGGGTTCATATAAGGACACATGAAGAAAATCACAGAGGGAATTGCAAGGGCATAAAGACCTAGTGAATAAAAGAGATTTAGAAACCAGTTTGTCAATTACACAGGCAAAATACCAGCACAAAGCATTAGCAAGTTGTTTCTCAAACAACTTTCCTCAGTAATGTAACTAATTTATGCACATCTTAAATGTAACTCAAACTAGTTACTGAAAATGGAGTTCCTCAGAATGTCGCTGGCTTAGTTTTGACATGAAAGTTCAGTATACAGGGGCTTGAGTTGTTTAACTAATTCATCTGTACTGTTAGTAGGTTGGCTATGAAACACAAAATATTATTCAATAACATGGATTTAACAGAACTTAAACACAGTAAGAAAATTATTGCCCACACCAAAAATATCTGCAATCGACAGGAAGCCTACCACTATTTCATTCACAGGGTGCTGCATAAAGGAACACTTAAAATCCTTGTGTGATTCTCCATTGCTTACCTTGTTAGAAGCTTGGAGCGAGCTTTGCAGAGCTATGCTGGCTTGAGCTCCAAAAGAGGGAAGTGTTTGCCAGAAGGAAAAAAGATACAAGGAAAGGAGTGATGTTTGAAAAGGCAAAGAAGCAACTATCAGTTATGACTGGCCCCTCCCACAGAGGAGATGAAAGCCACGCTCTAACAATGGATCAGTGTGCCACAGTCCGAAACAAGCAAAGCCTACAGCTAAAAATATGCCTAGGCCACAAACAGAAGGCAGCTGACAAAGGTTACCTGCAGCTAGGAGCAAAACACACAGACGAACAGAAGGTCGACAGGAATGATCTATTCTAGCACTAACGAAGCCATGCCATCTCGGCAAGGGGGAAAGAGGGATGATGGAAAAAGGAACGGAGATGTGCAGATCACAGCCATGGCGGGGTCCAGACAGTTGCCCGTTCTAAGCAGCAGATTCTCATATTAGATGTGTTAATACATTTCAAATTCTTAAGACTCTTGTCTTCTTAAGAATCTGTCAAGCCACAACTTAGTAGCCCTCCAGAAAGAGGCGGCTGGACACTACTTACAGTAAGAAATGCCAACCGCTAGCCAGCGGTTGCAGCCAATAGTACCAGCTGCTAGAAATTTGAATCACCCAAAATCCCACACTGAAAAAATAATTTTTTTTTTCTCCCCTCTGTCTCCCATATAGCCCAAGCTCTTTCAGCCTCTCTTACAAACGCAGAACAGCATGTATGCAGGTACTAAAAGTTACAAGTGCTTACTTCCTGCCCCCAGAAAAGCTTCACCCCTGTGTATACAAGACTCTGTAACCTATTACAAAGCATCAAAGGCAGCAGTCAGAACCTCCAAAGCACATTAGTTTGTAACTGCCTTGCTACTTTCAGTGGAAGATGCAGCAAGCAGGGGATGGTGAGACCATCCTAGGAACAGCACCTGAAGGCAGTACACCCACCGAACTTTCAAGAGCGGCTGGACGCACAGAAATGGAGGTTTGCATCTCAGTAACGGCTGAGGAGTAAACCAGACAGCTAACGTTCTTCAGAAAACTGCAGGAGCTTGAGAAGAACTACATCCCACTGCTCAGCAGTTACTACATCTGCTTCGTAGCTTTCATTGTTTCCAATCTCAATCAGCTGTTTAGGACAAAGCCAAAACAGATCACAAGTACTGTGTTTAAAGCCTGCAGAACTCAAAAACTGACACTGAAAAAAATCTGGCTTATATAATGTATTGAACTGACAAGACAATACTAATAAGCCTACGTTGGCCTGAAGTCTGCTGCTCTCGATGACCTGTTCTTCTGATGCTAATTAAGTCATTGATTTTTGTGTACTGTTTTTCTCTTTACAGCAAGCATTAGAATCTATCAGACACTTCCACTTCGTAAAAAGCCGGGTGAGAAAGCAGTGAGGTGACTGGTTTGACATACTCGTCCCTAATGAGTCAAGCAGAGATGCAGGTTAACAGACCTGCACACTTCACTGTGAGAAATGAATGTAAAACCAGATTTGGTGAAATGGGATGCAATCATACTTCTCAGTCACAAACTTTGTAAGTCCATTTGAATTGTAAGTGGAAGAGCAGCAGACCGGTACAGAATTTGTAGCTTAATCTTCCAAAAATATGTGAACGTACCTTATCTGATATCTGGATGGGTAATTCGTTCCAAAATTAAATGTTCACATGATGTAAGTGGTATTTCAAATTACAGCTCTGTAATTACAGAGAGTAAGAACTTTGGAGATGCTACTTCTAAAACAAATGGAAAATCCTTCTCCATAATTCAGGTACACACATGCTGACACAAGTATCTGCATGATGTTGATGGCATTTACTGTCAAGCAGACATCACTCCCAATAGATTTTCTTTATAGGAAAGGAATCCTCTCTCTAACTGAAGTGCATGAAACCTTCCTTGCTTTATTGTAGTATTAGGCACTTGACTTGATAGCTGTGTTTCTCAGTCTTGGTTCCTTCAAAGGCTACCACGTCTTGTTCAAGTAATTAACTAAAAAATGAACGTGACTGGCAAGAACAGTGAGATCTTCCAGAACTGCCAAGAGCTTGGGTGTAACAACAAATTCAGTAAAACATACTGCAAACAATGAGGGAAAGGGGGAAAATGACTTCACAGTTGTGATACTCTTGCTGACCTTGTGCATCACGTAACTTTAGGCTCCTCTGCATTTACTGATTAGCTTTACACCCTGGCCTTCAGCTGAAATACTGATGCAAATGTTCAGATAAAATTAACATTCTATTAAGCCATGCCTCAACCCGCTCTAGCCACCTTCCGCTATCATTACTTGTTGCTTCCTAAAACTGACCAATATAATTTTTTAATAAAGTGACATTCAAAGGTTTTCCATCTCCATAGACAATTATGAAATTTCTACAACAAATACCAACAGCGTGTGTGAAACATTGTACGGACAACTCCAATTTCGTGACAGTAGCCTTATTCTTCTCAAGGCCATTTAAACGCGTGACCGCAGGCTGAAAAGCACTGCCCTGCTGCAGACCTGCGGCACCTCGCACAGGACAGCTGCGTGCGGGGACAAGCTCGCAGCTCCAAAGTGAGATGCGCTTACACGGGAACACCTTTTTGTTCCAACTAGCAGAACTGGTTTTGGCTAGAGTCCAGGTGGAAACAGTGAGTTATCCCAAAAAATCTTCCCCCAGGCATAAACTTCATGCCAACCTCATGTATTCATATCACAGGTAAATTACTTTTGTTAATAATAAACTGAGATTACTTCTATTATAGGGCGGGGCAAAAAAAGCAGCCACATAAAAGACACACTACTATAACGCCTAGTCTTACTGGGATGTATGAGGATACCAGATGGATTAGAGTACTAGCTTTTTTACCTCATTATTCAAATAATTATTTCCTTAACTCGTCCTCATCTGAGTTTATTCACACGCAGCACAAAAAGCTGCATACTGGCAAAGGCCTGCCTAGGGAAAAAAAAAAAAAAGACTCAACATCAAAATAGCAGAGATCAGAACATGCGGTACTGACATAATGAGGTTGAGAAAACTGCACTAGGCCCATCTGTGCAACGAGTCTATTGCTTTGTCGGTACCAATTTGATAAACAAAGGCTATATTTTTGCAGTCCTTTAATATGAAGAGTGAAAAAGGCACCAGCACTCTTACTTGTTCTCTTTTCTAAGCCACTTTATGTCTCATTATTATTTTAAAATAAAAGCAAGCTTTTCCTTTCATAAAGAAGTATTAAAATTTCTGACTGAGGTGTCCCGCAGCAGTGAACGCATAAAGACACAAATGCTCCTGTGGCCACTGAAGTTACCAAACCTTACAAATGTTCTCAAACTCTTTGATACCGTTACACAGGAATTTAGTCTTTACAGTGCTGCATGATGTGCAATTGGTTTTCCTACCACCAGAAAAGTTAATTTTAACTACAAGGAAATTAGCTGAAAGTAACCGATTTATACTGTGATTGCTGCATTAGACACATTTTTGCTCCCATATGTTAAGAGAGTGACTGTACACCACTGACATTTCATCATCCCAATTAATATCTGATCATACATACCTCACATAAAACCCACGGCTTTTAGCTTGGGGCTACGGCCCAGCCTCTTTGCAGCCTGAGGCTGGCTCGAAGCAACCTTCGCTCCCTCTGGAGACCTCCCTAAACGCATCTCTATTCCCAAATGGACACAAACGATCAAAAATTGAAAATAATAATAATTTGTCTCCTCCTACAGCGCTCACGGCCGCTGCGTGCTCGCCTCCGGCCCCAGAGGAGCGGCCCCACGCCCGCCGGCGCAGTCGCGGCATCTCCCCTCCCCTCACGGCGAGAGGCCCCGCGCTTCGGCTGGGCACCGAGCCCCCGGGCCGGGTGGCTGCGGGGACACCCCATCCCCTCTCCCGGCGCCGGCTGGCCAACGCAGGAACCCCCGGGGAAGAGGCGGGCCGCGACCGGCCCTGACCGCGCCGCGGGGGGACCCGCCACCCCCGGCTCGGTACAGGTGTGCGCGGCCGGCCTCGCCCTCCAGGGAGCGAGTGACTCACCCGGGGCGGGGCAGGGCCGGGCCGGGCGCTCGGGGAGGAGCCGGCGCCGCCCGCCCGGGCTCCGCGGCGGCAGCCGAGGGAGGGTCACACCGTTACTCGGGACTTGGGGGAGGCAGGACACCCCCGCAGCCCCCCGCGGCCTGCTGCGGCCTCCGACGCCCCGCCCCGCCGCGGGGCCGCGCGGGCCCGGCCCGGCTGAAGGGGAGGCGGTGGGCAGGCCGGGAGCCTTCCCCCGCCCGCTCCCGCAGGGCCGCAGCGGCGAGGGGGGGGAGAGCCCGGGACCCTCACCTGGCGGGGGGGCGGCGGCACCGCGGCCTGGATCCCGGCGGGCGAGGCGACTCGGAGCGCGGTGGCCGCTCGGCGCACGCACACACACCCTGCGGCGCTGCGGCCCCGCTTCCGGCGCCGCCGACACGCCCCTTCCGCCGCCGGAGGGAGGGGGCTCCGCGCCCCGCCCCTCCCGCCTCCCCATTGGGCCGGTGGGCCCAGCCGGCTCTCGGTTGCTATAGCGACGGGAAGGGAGGGGGGAGGGGCGAGCCTCGTCCGCGCTTCCCCGCCCACGCGGCGCGCTGGGGCAGCCGGGCGCGCTCCCGCTGCTCCCTCAGCGGCCCGGGCCCGGCGGGAGCGCGGACACCCCCTCCAGCTGCGCGTTGTCCCTGACAAATCGCCGTCCTCCTCGGCTGGAGAGGCTCTGCGCAACCGTAACACATGGCGTTTCCTAGGGAAATGGAGAGAGCGAGCGTTCTTGGGGCGTGAGGGTGTCGACGCCGTGAAGAGCCGGAGCTGCAGACTCGGTAGTCGGAGGGCTGTGAAGCTGGGATTCGTTACTACAGCGCCGGGCAGACGGGGGATCTCTCCTCCAGACGTGCGCGCCAAACACCCTGTCAGTTCAGGTTAAATACAATCACACTATACATATTAATTATATTCCCGAGAAACGATTATCATATTCATGACTTTCCACTAACTAATTAGCGTATGTTAATATCTTTCACGCATGTCTGTTAGCGTCCTCGGGTGGTCTTTGGGGGTCTCAAGATGAAGGCTTATACTCCTCATCACAGTGTCCGCCGGCTGACCTTTGTTTCTGTGCAAACTCAGTTCTAAGATCAGGCATACCGCGACTTTCCAGGTCATTGTCACACAGTCACAGCATGGCAGGGTTGGAAGGGACCTCTGTGGGTCACCCAGTCCAACACCCCTGCCGAAGCAGGGTCACCTACAGCAGGCTGCACAGGACCTTGTCCAGGCGGGTCTTGAATATCTCCAGAGAAGGAGACTCCACAACCTCCCTGGGCAGCCTGTTCCAGTGCTCCATCACCCTCAGAGTGAAGAAGTTCTTCCTCATGTTCAGCTGGAACTTCCTCTGCTTCAGTTTGTGCCCGTTGCCCCTTGTCCTGTCGCTGGGCACCACTGAAAAGAGTTTGGTCGTGTCCTCCTGACACCCACCCTGCAGATATTTATAAGCATTTATAAGGTTCCTTCTCAGCCTTCTCTTCTTCAGGCTGAACAAGCCCAGCTCCCTCAGCCTTTCCTCATTTTGCTCTGGTCTTGTCGCCCTCTTGGTGCCTCTTTATCTCCGTAGCTTGATGCATCTGCCCTCCCAAGGCTGAGCTGTCCAAATAACATTATTTAGGAGCCTCTTTATCTTAGAGCTTTCCTGTCTTCTCAAAACAGCAAGGATCTACTTTAGTTTAATTAGAATCACTCTAGTAAGTAGAAATTTTATGAGCATTTATGAGCATCAGTGTCCAAGAAAGAATCCAAGAAAAAGAGTTCAATTTTATAACGCATGTACCCTTTTGGAGGAGAAGTGACTGAGCACCTCGCCACTCCCAGGCCCCGTGTTGGCAGCAGCACCACTTGTCGAGGCGCTGTCCCTGTTCCATTACAGCATCCTGCAGCCCAGTCTGCCCTTACGCTTTCAGATGCAATCCCGGTCCTGTCAAAGTCACCGTCAGATTCCTTTTCGGTGATGGAAGGGACTTCATTAGTTTTCTGCTTAGTCTCGGTCCAAAGGTTAATTACTTTGGAAAGTCAGGAGGAAAATTATTTGGCACCCACGAGTTATCTTCAGCTGCAAACACCGATCCAGCTAGATCAGTTACTGCCATCTCTCTCTATTGTCCTTTTCTAGGCTAAACTTGTTTTTTCCTCTGAACTTCTCCATGGCCCCTATTTTCCAGGTTTCCATCTGGGCCGTTCCCGTGTTCTTGCTGAGGCCTTGGGAGTGCCGATTCACAGCAGAATTACTTGTGTTCAGCACTCCCTTCACGTGTATCCCCATATAATACTTGTAGACGAGTGCTGTCGATGCCTGCCTGTTTAGTTGCCCGCTGTACCTCCCTCAACCTTCTCACCTTGCTGCTCGCCACTGCCCTGCCCGTGTTGTTACAGCTCACGCCTCCAACTTCCAGCGAGGCGCACCCAGCTCCCTCCATGCTGCTCCTCCTGTTTGTCCCCATCGAATTCCGATCATCACCTCTGAAGTGCTTGCAATCCCTCTTGGCTGGTGTTTTTGGACAGTGTGTTCTCCATCACGCTGTCCAGGTAGAGCAACTCAGCACCGTGCACAGAGGTGAAAATACCACCCTCTGCTTTTACAGAGCACGCTGCCGCTGCTGCGGCTGGCTCCCCGTCGGGCCAGAGGCCACCGGGAGATGACTGGGTTAATAATACAGTTCATTCCCCCATGAGATCGTCTCACCCCGGCGTCTTCCTAGTCCTTGTATGCCTGGTTCGGTGGAAGAGACAAGCAATGCATCCCACGGTTTCTCCAGGCACAGAAGGGTGAAGGCTGGAGCTAACGCCAAACCTCAGCTCTGGAACACGTTGCAACAGCAGCAAGTCTTTCAAAGAGTCACTTTCCAGAGGAGGAAGCGCAGGTCGGCTTGATGCAGCTCAAAGGAGCTGAGGCAGATCCAAAACTTTGTGAAAGCGCAGCCTTTATCTCAGAGACAAAGGCCCGATCCATGGATAAACCAGCCCAACACGGAGACCGGCCTGCCTGGCTCTCCGGTAGCGAGCTCGCTGCTCCGCGTTCTCGCAGCGAGGCACATTTCAGGTAAATAAGGGGAAGGAGTACCAGTGTGTCTGGCTGCAGCAGCTGGTCAGCGTTAACCCTGCCCTCGCTCTGCGGAGGGCTGACCGGCTGCGCTGAGAGCTCGCTCGTTGGCGTGCTCACAGTGAGCTGCGGGCAGGCGAAGAGTAAAACCACAAGGAAGGACTCACAGTATCCTGCTCCAAGGAAGGAGACAGCCCGTGGCCGCGCTGGAGACCCCTCGTTAGCAGGGAGGTTCATTAGGAGAGCTGTGAGACCAGTGCGCTTCCCCGGCTACGACAGGCTTCACCTTCAGAAGAAGCCTCTCTGCAGACAGCCGAGGTGTGAAAGGATGGTTTGTTCCTGTCTTTTGCAACTGCTTTCGCTACAAAGAGAGGATTTCAGTCTTCAAAATGCTTCTCTAGCGCGAAGTTTACTAAGCATCAGTAACAGAAGTAGCGGAACAAACCCATTGTCGCAGATGGCCTGTTGCCAAGCAAGGAGGGTGGGTCTGCTCCCGGTGCCAGCAGCAACACTGGCATCAGCTGGTCCCAGCAGCCGGCACGAGCGCTGGAGCTGCTCCCGACAGCAAGGTGCCGGCCCTCCGGCGCCCGGCTGCCTGCCCGGGGAAAGTGAACCGGAGATTTCTGGCAAAATACTGTATTTATATTGATAAACTTCCGTTCAGAAATAAAATCCGGAGGAGTTGTTCAATTTTTGTTATTTTTTTTGGTCGTTTTTGTTGGAAGCAGGTGGTGTCGGATGCTGTGGGTACCAGCAGCAGGCAGTTGATGGCACTGCGTGATCACTGTCCCCGCAACTGATGTCTGCCTGGCTGCCCAGCAGTCCTGCTCTGAATGAAAAGGGAAGGTGCTGCACTTTCATGCTGTAGGAAAAACACTCACAAAATGTAATTGTCGCCTACTAACTGTATTTTACTTCCTGCTTCTTCTGTTTTACTCATTTTCTTTCTCTTCTGCTCTATGTATGGGAGTCTACAGCCTGGATGTTTTGGTTGTTCCAGAGCTGGATCTCACAGAGCACTAAATAATGCATCAGGCGATGGATCCCAAATGGGATCAGTGTAGTGGTTTGTGACCAGCAGAAGTCTGGTCAGTATATTCAGGATTTCATCATTTGTCAGTGCTGCTTGTGGTGCTGCTTGGAAGTGTACATGGTGGAAGTAAGAAGGAGGCTTGTAAGGAAGCAATACGGCACACGAAAAAGGGAAACAATCAGTATTTTTTTCATTAATATTTCTGCAATAGCATATTAAAAAAAAACCAAGGGAAGAATTTCTACAGTTCATGTCTGTCTTGTATTTTCTCTGTATGTAACCTGCTTGTGACATTACAGACAGCTGTGATGAAGTTAAAACTAGAATTAGGTTAGTTAGAATTAAATTTACAACCGAACTGGGATCGGGGATCAACATCTTGCATAAGATAAAATTAATATTAACATTAACTTTAATTAAAGTGAAATTTTAAGCAAAGGGCAGCAGGTTTTCCTCCTGGTCCCTGCCAGCTAAATGCTAGGCTAAGTAATACTTTGTTTGGGCATCTTTCAGTTCTTCCTTCTGTCCAAGGAATGCAAGTGGCTTTGCACAGCTTTTCTATTAAATGCAATTTGGACTGAAGTCAAAGGGCTATTTTAATTTAAAGGTGTTTAAAGGTCTGAAGGTAACTTTAAAGAACACAGTTAAGAGCATAATTGCAAAGCAACGCAGCAACTTGTAATAAGTAACTGTGAGAGCATGAAAATATAAATGACCTAAATAGTACAAAACAGTGTGATGGGAAATACGGGTAGAACAAATGTCTTGGATGGGATCGGAATTCAGCTCCAGGAATGTGATTTTGGCAGTAGTGTCCCAAACAGAGAATGCTATTTCTGGGGAAATGCACTGAGCTCTGGGTCATGAATTAAACTCAGGTAATTTATGTTGAGCTCATAAATAGCGGCAGTGCAAAAAACAAGCAGAAGTGGAACAGAATATTTGGCTGTAAAATTTCGTAGCTGTTGAGACCTGTAGAGTTGTCGTGTACATCTGATGCCAGGTAATACCTAAAAAAAATTCAAGCCCAGAAACACACAACAAGCCCTCCACAGCTGCCAACTCAACAACCTTAAGAAAAAGCAGTTTCAAAGCAGCATGCTAAGTGAGGTTTGAAGAGGTAACTTCCCAAGCCCTGATCTTTATTTATTAGCTGTTTCTGACAAGCCCTAAAGAAAGGCAAATGTCTTGATATTTTGAAATTGCATGGCAAGCATTCATTGTATGGGCAACTCTGATCTTTAGGAAATACCAATACTGTTCCATTTCCTGATTTCTCATTCTTTTTCTCTCTTTGTATTTAATACCAGTCTGCTGTAGAGATCTTCCAAGCCCCTGTCGGTTCCAAGGCTTGACTGCCTGGCGCTCGCAGAGCTCCAGCTTCCTCACAACCAGCTATCTTCCTGGTGCCTTTGAAGTGTGGTTTCTGCTAGAAAAGCAGCTATGGAAGAAATACCCCTCCATGTTGTGATGAGAGTTAGGTCTGTGCAGATTTTAACAATGTTTCAGTCCCCAGCGTGTGCAGGTCAGCTGGACTTCTGCATGGGAGATGCAGCCAAAGGAGAGACCACCTGGCAGGAGGATGGATCCCTCGGGGGTTTGAGGGGATCAGCTGAGATAAGTCTGGGCCCTGTAGGGCAAATATGGGAGAAACTTCTTAATGCACGGAGTGGTGGAGCTCCTTCTTTGGTATAAAGCCTAGGGGAGCCTGGTGTGATATTTTTTTCTCTGAGGGTCTCTGGGGAAAGGCAGCTTCCCTTCCAGCAATGTGTATCTGTTTCAGGCCATACTTCAACGTCCAGCCTGGGTTTTTGTTGTTTGCTTTACTCCTTTTAAATAGGAACTATCTGAAGGCTTAAAAATCTGAAGCTTAAAGAACTATACAAGCTGCCTAGAGCTCTGCAGTATTTCTTTATAATTAGAATAAATGCATGAAAAACGTAGCCTTCATCCTGTGCAAACCCTGACTTTCAAAAAAGAATTTACAGCATAGGGTGGAGTTTTATCTGCTCCTAAATAGGACAACAATTTCCCTCCTTCTGTTTCTGCCCCAAATCTCAAATTCCAGTGTGCAATGAATCAATTGCAGAAGAGGAGATGCCATTCCTTCACCTCCCCACACAAATGACTCTCAAAAACTTCGTTTTTCTCAGACAAGTCAGGGTGAGAGCTCTGAAGTAGCACATCTCCAACCGGGTATTTGTTCTTTGTTCTGGTTTGTGGTTCAAGGTGTCTTTTTTAATAAGCACCTGCCACTAGACCATTAATAGTTTAACAGTCCACAGCTTCCAAGAAAATGCTTACCAGCAGTCAGAGCTGGAAAATAATTCAGAGGATGGCATAGGTCTGATAAAAGGATTACTAAATCACAGCACCAAGAGCTGTGAGTTCAGTTTTCTCTGACACCGGCACTAAGGATTCTTTTGTATATTCAGTGCTCTTAATTGCTTTTTCTCCCCAGAAGTTCCGTGTGCAGCTCTGGGGTAGGCTTTCTAGAGCTTTCCCAAACAACTGAACTAGATTTCTTCCTAATTTATATTTAAACTCTGATCCTTACAGCAGACTCTTATATTTGAGGTATACTGATCGGACTGGTGAACACAGAGGGTATGGGGTGACACCTTCTCTCACTTCTATCGTGGCAAAAGTAGAATAATTTTACAGAATGAAACTGCAAACAATTCCAACCTAGCTCTGCTATTCCACTTTTCTTGGAATTGTTCCGTCTGTTTCCCTGAAAATGAAAGTCTGTTTTTACTCCTGCCACCTGCTATTTCCATATGAAAAAGCTGTTTCGTTATAATGAAGGTACCATCTCTCCCAAGGGCAAAATAAGGACATTTCATCACACTGATCTCCCTGAAATTTCCATAACCAAATTCAATATGTTACTAGATTTGATCTACTTTTTCACAAAGCTGTAAAGCTTTTCAGGGAAATCTCAAGTTCTGTCTGTGGGTATTTACAAAACAAAATGTCATCTCTCTGCCGAACTGTAAGACAGTCTGATCTGGCAAAACAAAAAAGAGAATCCAAAACCAAGATTCGCTTTAGCTTTGATGCTTATCTAGTGACAAGCATTTGGAAGCCAGGGTATGATTTCCAAGCGCAGACCACATTTTTATCCCAGGCACAAGTGAAGAACACCGTGACCAAAACGTTTCTTCATGACGACCTCTTGATGCGAGCAACAGTGGTCACTTGAGGCAGCCTGAGGTTTGTCTTCTGGGCAAGTCAGCTTTTTGCAGTTTCACTTCTGCTTTTTAAAAAACAATTTAAACTGCCCTTTGACTCCAGGAGAAACTCTCCAAATGAATCATCTTTGACAGTTAATGAACATCGTAACATCACAAGCTCTCAGTACTGTGTCCGGTTCTGGGCTCCCCTCTTCAAAAAAGAAAAGGAACTACTGGAAAGAGTCCAGTGGAGGGCTACGAGGATGGTGAGGGGACTGGAACATCTCTCCTACAAGGGCTGTTCAGCCTGAAGAAGAGAAGGCTGAGAGGGGACCTTATAAATGCTCACAAATATCTGAAGGGTGGGTGTCAGGAGGATGGGGCCAAACTCTTTTCAGTGGTGACCAGTGACAGGACAAGGGGCAATGGGCACAAACTGAGGCACAGGAAGTTCCGTCTGAACATGAGGAAGAACTTCTTCCCTCTGAGGGTGACGGAGCCCTGGAACAGGCTGCCCAGGGAGGCTGTGGAGTCTCCTTGTCTGGAGATATTCAAGACCCGCCTGGACAAGGTCCTCTGCAGTCTGCTGTAGGTGACCCTGCTTCGGCAGGAGGGCTGGACTAGATGACCCACAGAGGTCCCTTCCAACCTCGAACATTCTGTGATTCTGTGATTCTGTAACAGTGTGGGTTAGTCCCACTTTCCAGGAGAGCAAGAAAAAGTCAGTGGGCTGATCATGGGCCACCCGAATTTCCTCAGCAGGATTCCTAGGCAAGAATGAGGGACAACTGATCCTCTTCTTAGTGTTTATATAAAAGAAAAAAAAAAAATTACCAATGAGCAAGTGTACTCTGGAGACCGCAGGGCACCCAGGAGTGTAACATGCTGTTATTTTGACGTTGTGGGCCTGGATGTTATTTGGACGTTTCTGGGAGTTACCCAACTGGCTGCCAGAGGCTTCAGCGTGGGTGAGAGCCAGTGGGTCTGCTGTGGGTCATCTGCTGGACTTCAGTATGCCTCAGGTCATCTCTTCAGAGCAGAGCAGGCACAAACATGGATTCAGAAAAGACTGCCACAGTTACATAGCTTCTTTCGGCACTGTATCTTGTCTGCTGGTAGCCTGGCATTCTGCTGGGCTGAGATACACTCTTTCCTCTGCCCAGGGCTAATAGTGAGCAGCAGGGATGAAAAGGAATAGGCTGCATTGAAGGCTGAAGAGAAGACACAGCTGAATTTTTGCTCAAATTCCCAGAAAACCACCAACTGTCACCAGATCTCTGGCCAGTATCCTGCAGCTGATCTGAGACTATCCAGGTTCAGAAAAACACACTGGGGGTGTTGCTTCTTTTGTGACTCTGTTAGGTTCTTGCCTAAGGTGAATCCTGCAGGAATAAGAATTGCGGCCCTTAACAGCCTGAGCCTTTCTTGAAACTCCCAGCTGAGACTTCCCTATTCATATTAAAGATCTGCCTGGTTCTGCAAAACATCTTTATTTCAGACCTGATTCATTTATCAAATATTCACAGATCAGCCAAAGGCCAGGAGAGTACATGGGAACGTGTTAATGCATTTACCCTTGGATTGCCAAAATACTATCTAATTATCTGTGTTAATGCCAGCTGCCTTGGAACACAAAAGCCCTCAATAAAGGAGCAACAGTGGTAAAGAAACGATTAAATGAAAATAGCAGAAGATGGCTCCCCAAGCTGGGTGAGTTAGAGATGCAAAGGGATAACAAAACCATCAGAAAGGCATATCTAAACATTTTGCAAATATAAATGTATCAAGGAATGAAGTCATCTGTAGTTGTAGCCCCAGGAACTGAGACAGCATGTGTCTTTTTGTTTTAAATCAGTTTTCTGCCAGATTCCTTGCAGAAAGCACTGCAAAACTGCCATGAGCCTGGCACAGCCAGTCGATGTCCAGAGCCATGCTCAGACCTGCAACCCATCGGCTGTGGGCAGAGGAAAGGCAAACTCAGCGGTGCAGGGCAGAGGAGGTCTTCTAGCAGACTAACTGATTTGGCCGGAAAGCAGAACGCACGCTTTAGAGCACATATGCCCTTCTTTAGGTATTGAGGTGTTATGGCCGTGATGATGTGAGGAAATAAGGAATCTCGACAGATAGATCTGAAGAAGAGCTTCTTCATCACAACATTGGTCTTGCTTCATTTATTATTACCTTACACCAGGGTACAGCAACACTGCTACCACCACAGGAAAGTAAAGTGAGATGAGAAAGCCAACATTTCAGCATGTACAAGCTCCTCAGAGTAACAATATGGAAGAGCAGGATAAAGAAGTGTTTCTGCTCTTGTCAAACTAATGTAACCATTTGATCTGCGCATGGTGGGTCAGATAAAGGTGCAATGTCAAGTTGCTTTTCCTTTCCTGTTCCTCATCTGTGGTTTAGTGGCTTTGCTCAGCAAGCTGCAATGATGCAAGTTTCTATACAGACATACACTGTTCTGTGCCCACTGTTTCTGCCTTCATGGAGTTGCTTTGCCATCATGTTCAAAGGTTTTGTGATTCTGCATGCAACCCAGGAGAAAGCTGTGAACAGCACACGCAGAGGAAAGAAACAGAAAATGGCTCAAGCATGGCTCGTGGTGCTTCCCACTGAAGTGTTTCAGATACAAACACCTCTCCAGTGCCCCAATACCCACAAGGCCTTCTCCAGACCACGTTTAACATGCCTGTACTCTCTCATTCTTGGCTAGCTCTTCTCCTCTGACAAATCTTTATGATGATTGACTGTATCTCTGCTTGTATGAAGCCTTCTGCTATGCTGGAGTTTAGGGCTCCCATATTTCTCTTCTCCATTTTTTCCTGCAGATGGGCTGTGCCATGCTTGGTACATCAGATACAACCCAAGCGAAATGGCCTTGCTGGACATGCAGGGCACATCAGCACGGGGTGAGCACAGCAGGCCCTTCCTTTTGTGAGTCTGCCAGGCAGACTGCACAGGTACCTTGGGAGTGCCCTGAATGCACCCCTAACACATGGCTGGGAATTTGGGGTGCTCAGAGACCCAGGGAAAAAGGCCTCCAAAGCCCACTGCTCTGCTTCCTCCTCTAATACACTCCTACACATAAACATTCTGATTTTTTTTCTGATTATTAGGGAACCAAGAAGGCTGTGGTCCTGTGACACACCCGAATCTGCCTCTTTCCTGGATCTTATGGACCCACTTGCTACTCGGTTGCTACTTCTTCTCTGTCAGAACGGTAATTCAATAACACATACCAGGAACCAGCCAACACGTCCGACAAGGGAACAGAAGCAATTTAATGTGATTCATGATCAGTCACAACTAAGCAACAAAGCTAATTTTTTGACATTCATTCCTGGGAGTAAGGATTCAAGCAAAAAAAATATTCTTGATTAGAATCGAAGAAAGTAGAGGAATCTGCAGCCCACTCACAGACAGAAAGAAAGGCAAATTAATCCACAACATCATTTTTTGTAAGCTTCCCACCGCACTGCTGGATGAGGAGCGAGAATGGGTTGTGTCCTAGCACTGTGGTGCTGCCACTTGCCTCCTCCAAACCATTCCTGCCAGTAGGTATAAAAAATTTCAGGAGACGTGGCTGGATGTGATACTGTAAGATTCTTGAAGTAGTACTCTGATCTCTTGCTTCCTTCCCCTTCAACACATCAGCTACTAAGCAGGGTGCGACAGCAATGGGTGTCTACAGGGGTTTTGGAGGCAGGGAGGTTGCACAGGGGCATTTCCTCTCCGTTCTGGTGCAGAAGGGGTGGTGTCATTTGTGCTCGGCAGGTCCTGAGGATGAATGAAAGGGGACTAATGAGAACATCAGGAAGAAGCCATCTATTAATGCTTCCCTTGGTAGGAAAATCCATCATGTCCTTCTCCTGTTCCTTCTACCTTACTTACATCTTAGTGACACTGGGTGACATTTTTTAGCTTAGTCATTTTATCAAGCCTGTGAGATAAATCATTGCCCCGTGAGGGAAATGAGCTCAGCAACATTTATAACAGTGTGGGGTCTCATGAAATCTTAATTTAATGACCTTTGAGTAAGAATAGAGGCAAATCTACACCACTGTCAGGGGACCATATCCTGTCCTGCCTGGGAAATGGACTTAATCAAACCCTGTCATTTGCATCTCTGACTGTTCTGAGCCCGTACTGTAGATGGGCCCAGGTCTCAAATGTTCCTCTCATTTAGTCTAACGAAAGTGCACAGAGAGCTCATTTCTCCAGCCAAAGCTACAGGCAGAGGGATAAAACCTTTTTCCTAGGGTGCAGGCAGTGCTGCTGACAGAGCCATCAGTAGTTGGGACTGCCAGGCACAGGCTTGCAGCTGGATGCTGTGAGGTTACCAAAAGCAGGCAGGCAGAGGAGCCGGACAGGCTGCAGTCCTGCTCTCCTACAACTTGTTGGTGACCGTAGGAGCCACGAAACGGGACCTGCGGCAGCATTAGCAAACCACATTCATCTGACAAAGCTGTCATTTTGCACCTCAGTCCTGGGGAAGACCCATGGTAGGCAGGAAGGCAGCCAAGCCTCCACCTATGCACGATGGGACAGCCCCCTCTCAGCGCCTAGGAACCTCCCGTGGGCACGCATCGCACTGCGGTTAATGGCATTCAAACAAGTTATAACTGTGATAGATCAGGACAATGTCCTGGGAGCAGCGCCCCAAAAGCCCAGCAATGGCAAGTTCACACTGCAGCTGCACAGATCTTCGGAGCAGAACGTAGCAAGACAAAGCACAGCGTGGGTTCTTGAGTAGGTGGGCTCAGCCTGCCCAGGCTGTTACGCTCTTCTAGTCTCCAGAGGACTGGTGTTGCTGTCCTTTGTCATTTGTTCCTTTGATGCTTCTTTGTATGCCCGCTTCTTCTTCATATGGTCATAGCTCTGTGGTCTTCTCTGCATGTGTATCTAAATAACGTAAAAAATCAGAAGAAGCACCAAAGAAGCTGTGATGCCACCATTCCTATGATCATCATTATTTGTCTTATCTACCACCAGTTATGGCTTGCTTGTGCTGTGTTTTATCACAAACCATGGGAATAAGATATTCCTCACCAGAGGGAACACACAGTGCAGCTCCGGGTGTGATGCAGCAGACGGGGGTGGTCCAGGCTGGCAGGGGATCATTGCTCCCTGTTTGGTCACACGGCTTTTGCCGTGGTGGCAGATTCCTCTGGTCCTGGACAGAAGGCAGCCCCACCGAGCAACGAGCCTCTCACCCGCGAGGAATCAAAGACAAAGCATTTCATGCCGGCTCTGCCTGGTGACAGGGAGAGGAGAAGCGGAGAGCTGGCTTTGCCAGAAAGCTGAACTCCCTGGTGGTGGGACGCAGCTGTCAGGAAGCCTGGCCAAATGTCTGGGAGAGCTTGTGATGTGGCACTGCCTCGCCGTCGCACGCACACCATCTGCCACCAGCCGTCCCCGGGCACAGCCGGAACGCGGAGCTGCTCTGCAAAGCAGCGCTGCAAATTAGCTCAGCGAGGAGGCCGGTAACGAATGCCACCCCACGCAGGGGTACCGAGTGCGGTCTGCGAAATGCAGCAGGCGAACTGCACAGCATCCTGCAAGCGCCGGGCCCCGAGCATCTCCCACGGTTGAAGCCAAGGGCTGCCCAGTCTGCCCAGCACCCAGCACGCAGCGTTCACACAACCGCCGTCTCCATGGGGGGTGAAACGACTTCATCTTCCGTGGCTTTCTCACTGCCAAAGGTTTGAAGAAACCTTCAGAAAGAGAGGAGGCAGCCAGGGCTGCGCTCCGGCTCACAATAACACGATTGACTCCGTGCTGCATTGGTCTGGTGGAGCACGTGCAGGTGTGAACCCTCGCACCTTGGTTAGCTCGAGAAGGTTCGGAGCACGACCCTCCTGCCAGCGAGGGATCTACCAAACTGCTGATTCCTCTGCCCACCTCGCTCATCTTCTGCAGCCCAGAGACCCCTGGTTGCCCCATGAGATGACGCAGGACTGAGTCTGCCTTCCATCCACAGCACGGCCAGGAAATACACACCGCTCCCTCCCACGGGTGCACAAGAAAACTTGGAATTAATGTTTGTTTTATACAGGGCAAGTGTTCCACGTATGGTCTATTGCCTTCTTTACTGCCCAGTACGGCTCCCCCAGAGCTAGAGGAATTTGCCATTTTAGGAGGAAACAGTTACTGACGAACACTAAGGGTGTCACAGATTTCACTCTCCCCCACTCTCTCCCTTCCTCTCCCAATTTCCTTGCTGTCAGAGGCAACCATCTGCTCTGCCTGCCCCGGGGCTCAGGCCTGGGGACAGCGATATCTCCACGCAGTCCCGAGCACAGGGACGCCGTCAGCCAGTGGAGCCTGCGAGCATCAGGACGAGGAAGCCTCGTGGGAACCGAGTGAGAAAACAGCAGGCCCAGCCTAATCACCCTCTTGGAGCACTTCCATCGCTTGGGAAGCTGGGACTGGTGGCAGGGAGAAGCTGCTCTGGGTTATCGCTGCTGCACAGGGAGAAAACCTGCACCAGGCATCCTTCTTGATTCCCAGGCTGCTTGGCACCTGTCTACCACCCAGCTCAAATTCAGAGACTTTGCAAAAAAAGAATGCCGGTCTTACGAAATGCTTACTAGCGAATTCCTTCTCAGGAAGGAAAACGTGGCTTTATAATGCAGCTTTACAGTAATCAGCTGCAGCCTGACAGCACCGTGACAACTTCAGCAAGGCGCGGAGCCGTGCTGCAGTCAGCAGAAGCTGGGCAGAAGGAGCTGCAGCTGTAGGATGGTCCCTCGCCTGATCCGCTCCTAACAGGGACTCGAGTGCAGCTGCGTGAGCTGATACCGTATTGCATCGCTTTGTGTGCACACCGCAAGGCAGAAGGCATTGAGCCCCAGGACTCTTCTTATCAAGAAGCTCATGCCAAGTCCAGCCTGGCTGGCAAAACCGATTCCTTCCTGAGGACAGGGTGGGCTTAGCAGGCTCTGCAGTGGTCAGGTAGCACAGGCAAAGGTGGCTTCTTGCAGCACGGGGTTGAGTTCCACTATCCAGGACTTCTCCCCTCCACCCTCAGGAAACAGGACTGTGCTCCACTTTTTCTCTGAGAACTTACTTCTTTCTCCCTGCAGTGCTGCAACCCTTTAGCTAATGAGACATCCCTGCTCTAGAGACTCTGCAGAAAGAAGCAAACTGTTGCCAACTTTCTGTGAGGTTCCTTTACAGGGACTCCAGTAAAGCACAAGAATAGATCTGATCTGCTAGAAAGTAGGACTTTTTCCTCCCTGGAGCTTGCTCTTACTGCTGCGGAGTGTGGTGGAACCAAGCCCACAGGCGGGTGGAGGATCCCCAGCTCCGGGTCAGCGGTGGCCTGCTACAGCCGAGCTCTTGGAGTGCAGATGAAGGTTTCAATGCTGCTGTTCTGTTTGTGATCTCCTGGCTGGTTTTAAAGAAGGGCTGATACGCATTGACCCCGTTTCTCTTACCCTCCTGCCAGGTATGTGCTGTAAGTGCTGGAGATCCCTTCCGTAAACAGCTAGCCTAAACATAAAAGAAAGTTTACAGCAAACAAGAAGAGGTGATGTGGTGTGAGCCACAAACAGCCTTTTAAAGAGCAACCAGGGGGGCTGGAGACTTTCTCAGCTTGTAATCCAGGCTGAATGGGGTGGGGATGGGGATAGCACTGCAGCTCCACACCTGTACAGGGCACTGTGTCCGGCCAAGGTGGTCCTACAGCATCTCATGGGCTCCCTGGGGAAGGCATCTACATAATCCCACTTCTACAAAATGCTCACTTAGTGCTGGAGCTGGCCACCCTGGGATGACTGCCTTTGCCAGGGAAATACACTCACGCGGGGTGACAGGTTGCCTGCAGCACGGCACAGGCGGGTAGGACGGGAAATCAAGGAGAACAAATATCCTGTTCAAATACCAGAGGACAGCGTGTAATTACCTGAGCTGGGAGCCAGCCAGGACTCCAGGAGTAATACTGCTGCAGGAGCAAAAGAGCCAAAAAGCGGGAGGGAGGGAGGGATGGGGAGGTGGGTACCAAAGAACCAGGCATGCAGTTGGACTCTTTTTTAGGAAGGCAACAGCACAGAATCTCTGCACTGTGCCCCTTGCTGGGGCTTTGATCCAGCATGGACGGAGAGAGAGAGACGTGGTCCCCCCATGCACCCTGCCTTCCCCAGCCACTCCACTGCCCTGCGGAGCTGGGGGTCTGCCCAGGGGAGGCTCTGGCCCAGGTACTCCTCGTACCACCCCTCACTGCTGCGACCCAGCCATAGCCCCTCATGCTAGAGCCCACAGGACCTCCGCTGGCCTCTTTGCACTGGGCCATTTTATACCCCGTGCCAGTCCCAAGGTAAGTTTTTGCAGCCGCACCTGAATGCTGCTGGAATGGCATGTAAGGACTTGAGCCCAAACCAGCCCCAGAACAGGGTGAGGAAGATGTAGATGGGTTGGAGCAATGCACCACAAAATACTTCAGGGACAGAGCAGGGAGCTGTGGCCTTCAGCTGCTGGTAAGAACCCACCGTCACGGGAGCAGCGCCGGGTAAGCGGTGCCAGGGGCTGCGGTACCTGCAGAGACCAAGCCACGGTGGTTTCAGCCTCATATCTGTGACTTTCCTCAGAGCAGGATGAAACCTGCTGAATTCAGACTTCTCCAGTCGAGCACCGGGTCAGGCTGCACTCTTTGACTCAACAGCTGGCAGCTGTGAGCTTGATGCCGGGCTGATGTGTGCATCAGGAACGTGGCACTGCAGGTCTCTTAACCGGGACAAAAACCTTCGTGCTTTCTAAGGGAGGCAGTGCTGGAGTCTTTGCTGAGAACCTTTCTCAAATTGTCCCAAGGCATCCTGGCTCAACCTTGTGCCCAGATTGAAGGAATCTCGATGTGTGCAGGATGACGATGTGCCATTTTCTCAGGACTCGGCTGGGTTCCCTTGGCTGGCTCATGCTGGGCTTTGGTCCCCCAATATCTCCTGACAGCAGCTTGATTTTTGAAAGAGCATCAGTTACACGACTGGGGAGTTGGACCTAGAAGCACCCCGAGGCATCAGCCTTGTGGGGCTGGCCTGGTGTGGCTGACAGTGAAGTGCAATCAGCCTGGTGGAACTGGCTTCTTCACGGAGGAGACCCTCACCCCACAGAGCCTGGTCCCACCATCCATAGATGCTTTTCCAAAGAGCTCATTCTGCTTGGTGCTGCTGGACCTGGTCTACAACCCCTTGGTCCAGCAGAGCCACTGGCTTTGGCTGAGACATGGGACCAGAGCCATGGCTGGCAGTGCCTGGGGCAGGCGGGCAGCCGTCTGGCTTTAGGTGATGTGTGCTAGAATGCGGGGCTTACTATCAGCCCTGAACTTCTGTGTCTCCCTTGGGACCTCACAGCTGGTGTTTAACTGATTCAAAGACCAACCTGATCTCTGGAGCCATGTTTTGGTGCCCACTGGAGCACCGGGCTGCGCGGTTCCTTCTGCAGAGAAGCGAGCAGCCGCTGCCATCTCATCCTTCCCATCCACATCGCTGCGCATCCCATCACACTTTTCAAGAACAATTTTTCTCCTTAACCACCAGCCCCAAGTTTCAAAGTTAGTTGGGGCTGGTGAGGTATAAATAGATGCTGGACCAGATGGAAACTCTGTCGTGATTTATAGCTAGCTGAGCCATCACATGTTCCACTTGTACTCTGAGCAAGGGCACTATTAATTATGACACTGCCCAGGCAGATCGCACGGGAAGTTATGACAATGATATTCAAGCTGAGGACTTAAATATAACCTGGCTGTGACGTTTTGCTGAGTGAGCGAGACGCAGAGAGGACCTGCCTGTTGCAGAGGCACAGCTTTCGGGGCATTTCTCCAGCGAACCCCAGAGCACTGGGTGTTTAGCAGAGCTTTGGATGGACGAAACCAACACAGCTGGTCCTTCGCAGTGACTGTTTCTTCGCAGGATTCTGCTTTTTTCCAGGCAAAGAGCAATAAAGCTGAGGGATATTTTTTCCGTGCTGAGGTTGTGTTTTCTCACTGTTCTCCAGCAGCTGCTTTGAGAAGAGCCCACGTTACAGGCACTCTCTGATACAGACAAAACCTCCTGCTCCAGACGAGGAATTAAGACTGAGCTTCACCAGCAAGGCTCCTCTTATAGTAATTTGCCATCCCTGTGGAGCCCCAGCAACGTGCTTCTGGATCCTGAAACCTCCTGAACCTTCGGAGGAAGGAAAAGGCTCCTGTACGAGACCCCGGGAAAGGGAGGGCTGGGAGAAAGCAGCAGCAGAGGAGGGAGGCTGAGCCCTGCCTGTGGCCGGCCTGTCCTGCCAGCTACCCGCACTGCACCAGGCCAGCTAAGCCCTGCGAAGGGAGCGCTGCCTGTGCCTGGCCCGAGGAAGCGCCCAGAACAAAACAGGCGGTGTGAGCATCCCACCCCCAGCCCCTGCATCCTTCCCTCCGCAGGCCCAGCTGGACGAGGAGCACTGTCACACGCGTCACCCCGAGGGGCTGCGCAGAGCGGGGAGAGGGACGGCTCCTTATCGGCGTTTCCAGGGGGGCTGAGGATCAAAGGACCTGCCAAAGGTCATCTGGGAGAGGCTGGCCCTGCACCAGATCTCCTCAGTTTCACACCTCTCTTTGTCACTGGCTGTTTCTCCTTGTAGCCCACACTTCAAACATCTATTCAGTTAGCCGATGTGAATTGGGATTTTGCTAATTACTGGAAGAAACTGAAGCCCAGGGCGAAGGGGGTGACTATCCCTACCTTCCCCCAAGCCCTTTCTGCCTGAGGAACAGATTCTCCATCGTTTACAGAGCAGTCAGTTCAAGAACAGTTTGCAGATGTCCTGATTTTTCTGGGACCTGCTGCTCAGTGGTAAAATGAGAACATGAGCCACAGCCTCCTCTTGCTTTTAGAAAGCCTTGACCTCTTGCATTGCCTGCACTGCGTAGCTTGCAGAACACATACAAGTGTCACACAGTACTGTCAGACAGAAAGAAATCTTTACAAAAGCTTCCTTGGGAACTCTTTGCATCACAAACTGAATAAGATGTGCAATTACAGAGCCACGATTTAAGAACTTAAGACCCGGCTAAGCTCGATAGAAGGTATCAGACTTACAAACAATATGTAGGGAGAATTTAATCTTGCAGGGACTGCAATTATTTGAGGGGAGAGATTGTGGTTGGGATTAAGAGCCAAATTACTGTACAAGTTTTATTAAATCTTTATATTTACAGCTATACCTTATTATGGATATTTTGGGACAGGAGCTTGGTTTTGTGATGGGCATAAATCTGGAAAAATAGTTTGGATTCTCTGAAACAGGTGAAACACGAAGAAAATGGATGTGGACCTTATCTGGGCTGCTGACTACTTGAAGCTCACACACAAGCATTTCATTAAGGCACGCAATTTTCCAGAAAGCACCAAAAGGAGGCAAAAAACAATCTAATTTTCCCAGTGTTCCTAAAAAACACCAAAAGAAGCCCTGAGCACATACACGCACCCCTCGCTGGGAACCCTCCCTTTCCACCTGCATGCGCGCTGGGAAGCACGTCTCTGAGCACCCCTGTTTTGAACTGGTCTCAGTATTCAGGCACCACAGAAACATCCCCTCGGGGAAGCAAGCTCCCATTACCTCAGAGCTCAAGGGACAAAAGCCCAGCTCATTCCGTGGGCTGCTGGCAGGGAATTAATGCGCTTGGCAGGGGTCTGTGCCCGGATGGCCGCAGCCCCGGCTGGACACGTGTGGTGGCTTTGTGGCAGCCGGGGGACGTGGGAGCAGGGGGCTCGGGGGCTGCCGGGCGCTCACGCCTGTGCCTGGGCCCGCAGATATCTATCTTCCACCCGACAAACGAATCCAAACACACCGATGCCGTGTCTTGGTGTGCAGCACGCATATCTGCGCAGACAAATGTTTGATTTGGAGTTAGCATCATTGGTGCAGCGGAGAGGGCAGGAGCTGGGACAAATGCTTTACCCCTTGGTGTCTCAGATTTAGGTGGCTTTACGCAGCTGGCAGCCGACTCTGGGACCGGGAGCTGAGCTTGGAGCCGAATGGAGCTGGTTGTCCCCAGCAACAGTGTGGCATCCCTTTCCTGCTCTGTGACGGGTACTGTCATGTTATTAGAACAACACTGCCTGCAAAAATACTTGGGGAAGCAACATGGAGTATCCCTGGCTCGATGCAGGCAGTGCTGGCCCCTGTGTCCCCTCGCAGCAGCTACCTGCAGCTTGTCCTTCGTGCCAGTTACCTGGCTGTGAGTGCTCGTCTTGCTGGATGATGTTTAACAAATCTGTTCGTGTCTCTGCACCTCTGTAAGTGGGGTGACAAATGCAAAGTGCTTTGAGATCCTCTGTGGGAAATACCTCTCTCCTATCGCCAGGCCTGAGCATGTGGGCATTGTTCTATTGACCAGGAGTGCAGGTCTATGCCAGGTGAACACGGATATAGATCACACATCTTTACACAAACCGCAGAGGCCAGGAGTTAGGGGAAGGAAGGAGCAGTCTGGGATGGGGAGCAAAACACTAAGCACACACTGAGGTGTTTGGGGTCACATCTATGGCACCAGAAACACTTCGACCTCTGCTGCAAAGAAATGCATTTCCTGCTGTTCAGGCTCCCAGCTAGTCTCGCTGCCGGCCAAGGAGCAAAGCTGCTCCAGCACTCGCCTGGTGCCTGGTGCTTGGTGTGGGCTGAGAGGGCTGCGTCTCTGCGCCGGAGCCGTGCCACCTCCCCGCGGGCACAGCTCCCGTGCAGGCTGCTGACACCCCGCCAGGGCTGGGCACTGTCAGGGCTGGCACAGCGGCAGGAGAGGCGATCTGTCCCCGTCACCTCTCGCTGCGGTGCTGCTGGCTCACCCACTGCTCTTTAACAGGTCAATCTCCCCGCCTCCATTTGCTGCTTTGCCCTTTCCAGCCCAGCACAACTGCTTTATTCGTGCTGGGATTCACATGGTTTCCTAACTTGGGTCAGTCTGGGCAATTCCAGCTTGTGCCAGGTCCCAAAGACCTTTTCCCCTTCCCACTTTCCATCAGGAGAGGCCAAGGGAAAGCCGGGGCAGCAGCACACACTGCCCTGATGTGGGCACCCGGGAGCTGCACATCCCGAGAGCATCGCGGGCACCGTGGACACATCGCTGTTCGAGGAGTAGGGGGATAACATACTGCAGTGAAAGTGCCCTCCTTGTCCTGCTTGTCACCGTGCCCGTGGTCACCTGCCACCACAGGCTGATCCAGACAAAGTCTCGTTTCTGTCAAACAGCTTTGTGAGCCCTGTCCCAGGCTGGACTGCTGCTCCCAGGCCAGCCGGGCTCGCCTGCAGCATCCTCCCAGGGCCAGCACCGTCCTCCTTGCCCGCTGCCCGCTGCTCTGCCCAGGCAGCATGAAGGCAACGGGCAGGGAAATATTCAGCTAGTTCAGCGCTGGCTTGTAAAAAGAAGTAATATCAGAGAAGCCTGATTTTCTCAGCAGGATGAGCACTTCTAATTTATGGTGACAGGGGGAAGTAATTTGATGTTTTCTGGTGGCTGCACTCTTTATCAGCCATAACTTAATCCCCGTGGTGCAGAGCGCTGGCTCTGCATGGAGAGAGCTGCTGGACGAGGCTCTCTGTCGGGAAACGGCCCCACCGAGCCGCGGCCAGGCTCTCCATCAGGACGCAGCAGGCTCGGTGCTAGCTCCCACATACCCACTGCTGCTTCCCCAGCACTGCAATACGACCTCCGCAGGGATGCAGCACTGGACCACCTTACACACACCGCCAGCATCCTCTGCTCCCCATGCCCTCCCGGGCAGGAAAACCAGCTGTGCCCACTGCTGTGCCCTCTGGCATTTGCACACAACTCCTGCCACAGCACTTGCTGGAAAATCTGTGCACAAGCCCCAGCTCAGCAGCGAGCAAAGAAAAGCAAGGGCCCTTCCCTCCAGCACATTTGCTCAGGCAGCAGCATCCCCGCTGTGGGGCCGCTTCCCCCTCCCCGAGCTACCAGCTCCTTCCCCAGTGACCCTGGCTCACTCCCACTGCGGTTGCTGCCGTTCTGGGTGATTAATTCAGTGTGAGTAATTTTGGAGCAGATGATCTCATTCACGTGGCTCCTGCTATTCCTCCAGCAGAGGAGAGGGAAGGGGGAGAGGAGAGGAGAGGAGAGGAGAGGAGAGGAGAGGAGAGGAGAGGAGAGGAGAGGAGAGGAGAGGAGAGGAGAGGAGAGGAGAGGAGAGGAACACAATGTCCATGAGAGCTGTCCCTCTGCGCATGCTCAAGAAGCTCAGCACCAGCTTGCAGAGCACTTAGTGCTACAGGCAGAGCAGAAGAAAATTTGCTGGCAAATTCGTTTCTCTCAATAGAGGGCAATTTACTCATGTAGGCTGATAAGGGCTCAATTATGGCTTTGCAACATGGCCAGTATTTGGGGCTGTGAGTGGCTGCCATGGCCTGGCTTGCTGGGCTTCTGGGCAGCTGGGAAAGGTCCCTGACGTGGGATGTGGCACTGGATGGCCAACCCATGGTGGACTGCCAAGAATTGCCCCTGCCACGGGATGAGGAGGCTTTGGGAGGGGTTGCAGGGACCCGCTGTGGTTCCTCCCCCCTTGCCAGTGGGAAACCCCGGTGGGTCTGTCACCCTCTGACTGCCTACAAAGAGTTGGAGACGTTAAATAAATCTGTGGGCCCATGTTTGGAGGGATGGGACCTGCACGGAGGCAGCTGCCCTGTCATGGGTGCTTGGGTGATGCAGCAGCCATCAGCCAGCAGAGGGAGGGCGGCAGCACTGCCCTGTCCCAGGCTGCACCGCGAGGAAACTGGAGCAAACCCTACGAAATGAGATGAGATTAGCAAAGCAGCTGAATTATTCTAAGCTAATAAAGTACCTGGTCCAGATGGCTCCCACCATGAATACTATTAAAGAGAAAAACTCAGGCTAAATTAGGAGGTTTGAGGCTAAGGCTTTTAATTCATGTGCAGAAGATGCTCTGTGGGGTGGGGAGCAGCCCCCTGCTCCCCGGCTGCCTCCAGGGGCAGAGATTTGGTGCTTCCTTGCAGCCCTGGAGAGATGAGTATGTGCTCTTCCTCACCCAATTTCTGCTGTCTTTCCCTTGGGAACCCATGCTGGCCACTTCTGTTGCCCGCTGGCACCACCAAGCTTGGAGCCATGGAGGTATTTTCCTGCCACGCAAGCGCCCAGACAAACTCCAGCTGCTTGGGATCTGTTGGCAGAATGATTTCCCAGCCCTCAGGGTGGTCTGAGCCCCCGGATGCCTCCATGCTGGCCCCGTCTCGCTGCTGGATGGGACCCCACACTGAGAGTCTCTACTAAGGGAGCAGGCAACATGAGTCTACTCCTGAATCTTGGTGCTTGAAATGAGCTGTAAGCAGCGATGAGATCTGTGCTGTGTTTGCCTTGTGAAGGGCTGAGCTGCAGCCCCAGGTGCAGAGGGGCTCAGTGGGAGGCTGGATTCAAGGGTCAGCCACAAACCACGGCCTGCCAGGTACCATTTATCCCTCCCTCACCCTGGGAAGTGCATGCCAGAGGCAGTAAGTGAGATATTGGTGCAGAGCAAGGGTAGGCACAGCCCTGAGCTGAACGGGAGAGAGCGTGGTAGTGCTAACCAGGGTCCAAAGCGCTTGGCACACCCATACCATGCAGAGGAGAGTGACAGCTCGTGACATGGGCTTGATACCAGTCACAGCAGCTCAGGGCAGGGAAGCAGAGCAGGCAGGACTCAGCGGGTGCTCAGAGGCACAGAATTTCCTACCCATTGTGGTGTTTGGCTGAGGATGGACATTTAAAGCACGTCCTTATTCCAACAGTGAGAGGGAGAAACTGATAGGGAGAAAAGAGCTGGTTTTGCTCCATCTACAGTGACTGAGGCGATAGATGGCTGTTTAGTTTTTGAATTACCCTGATGAGATGTATAAGCTTGTTATTTGTTTTAATTAACGTGAAGGAAGCTGTCAGTGTGCCAGAAAGTAGCGAGAGAGGAGGAGCAGGGAGGAGAGATGGGGACATTTGGAACTGAAGCATCCTATTAATATCCTTACTGTTGTATGAAAGGTCATTAATGAACCAAAGCAAAATGAACAGGAGGGAAACAAGAGAACTGAATCCCTCCCTCCGCCTCCCACCGTCTGCATTGCCACCAGGACACCTTCCAAGCACTGCTGAAGCCCTGCTGCCCCTTGTCCCATGCCTTTCTCTGCTGTCTTCAAGCTGCGGGGGGGACCCATGCTCCGGTCGGTGCTGGGAGGGGTGGGAGGTTTTCAGGGAAGATGAGAGCTGGCGCCTCACGCTACTGACACAAGGCTGCTCAAAACTGCACCCATCTGCTGACACCCAGAACAACATCTCCTGCTTTGCCCAAGGACCTCGCCTGGACACGGCGGTGGTGCCGTGGTGAGCAGTAAGACCTGGCCTCTGCTGCCAATCTGCTGCTGAAGGCATCGAAACCCCAGCCCTGGAGCGATGTTTGACAGGGAGAGGTGCTGAAGCAGGCAGCAAACCCTCACTGGGTTTATTTCCCTCATTTTTTTCTGCTCTTTTGGAGGTTAAAGTGACCAGTGTGTGTGTTCCCAGCCCTGTGCTGAAGCTCTGCTTGCCCAGGAATTGATTTGCCACGCTTGAGATGGAAGAAAACAAAGATTAAATTTAAGCTGTTTGTTCAGTATCTCAGTTATGCAATTGGACATTGTAGATTAGGGAAGGTGACCTCCTGTAGCACAGGGGGGATTTACCAACATGTTTGAGCAAATATTACACTTCCTGGGATCCAGCACAGCTCAGGATGGAGGAGAAAAGGGTACCAGCCCGGCTGCCCTTCCCACCTGCTCTGTCTGCCTGTGCAGGTCCCTAAACCCTGATGATCTCCATCTTCCCCCAGAGCCTCAGACTGGAGGACCCAGGATCTCCAAAGCAGGGGACAGCCTTGCTTCCTCCAGCAAGGAGGAAAGGGGGAACAGGAAAGGAAAGAAAGATGAATGGGAGGAGAAGGAGGAATTGAGCCTTTGCAGGATCTCTGCCACCCGCTAAGCAGGAGCCCCAGGAGATGGAGGATTTTGTTCTGGCCACCATCTCCCACACTCCCAGCTCCCAAGAGCTTTGCGGTGTTGGTGCAGCCAAGCTTCGGGCTCTCGCTCGCTGCAGGGAGGCTCCCCAGGGCCAGGGCTCGTCCCGATGGCTGGGGCAGTGGGCAGGCAGAGCAGAGGACACCACGCTAGAGACCATGGGAAGGTTCATTAGCTCAAATGGCCTTAACAGACCAGCAACTTAAAATTTAAATCTGTGTGCTAAAAAAGAAAAGAAGGGAAAGAAGCCTGGCGAGGACTGGTGTTTGCATTGCAAACTGTCACTGTCTCTGTTTGTGAAAAGGCTTTTGACTGACAGCAAAGTTTGTCAGAGGCATCTGACGTCAGAGCCCTGCACAGCGAGGTGTCGGCGTGACAGCTTGCCAACGGCAACAGCAGCATCAGCCGCCTCTGGGTAGCTCCAAGCTCTCCTCCTCCTCCTCCTCCTCCTCACCAGGGTTTCAGAGCAGACAAGCAGGCTGTCCCGGCACTGACCTGCCCGCTGCCCGTGGAACTCCCGGGTGGAGGAGGAAAGGAAAGATGCTCTCAGGCTTACTGGATGCCACACGGCTGCGGAGCTGTTGTACCCCCGTGATGGAGACATCCTGACCCAGGCAGGGCAAGGTGCCCAGAGCCACCTCCCTCTCCCCGCAGCCCCAGCCTCCCACTGGGCCCTGCAGCAGCTCGCCCAGTCTGCAGCCCAGGAGGGGAGCTGGGCTGCTCACCGGAGCCGTGTAGCAGAGCAGACGCCAGCCCGGCACCTCCCAGGTGCAATGCAAACCCCTCGCAGTCCTCCAAACCTCACCTGGGGATTTTACCTAACCAAGCGCTCCACAGCCCCTTCTCTGGCTTCAGAAAATTCATGAATGTGCTAAATGCCAGACTGCAACGCTGACCACCTCCTAGACCTTCCCCCTCTCCTTGCTGGCTTTTGTGCCACCTCTGACATGACCTGGATGAAGCAAGAGCTCTGTCTGAAGTAAACCAAGGGAATCAGCAGGAGGCTAAACCAGTTCTTGCATGCTCTGACACTGAAGTAATATAGTAGCTCTAGCAGGGGCAACACCAGGACAGAGCTGAGGACAGAGGAGGAGGCTGGGGCAAAGGCAGCACGAATGGCTCATGTTTGCTCTCTTGATGTGAGATCTTGCAAATGGAAATAATTCGCCTGGAGAGCATTTGTTCCTCAGGCAGGGGCTGTACCACTGCAGGCATCCTCAGAGGCATTGCTGGCCCTTTGTGCAAATAAATAAATCAATAAAAGCAGTGGCTATGGTGAGAGATTTGGCCGTCCAGGCTTGGAAACACCTGAGCCACCCAGGATAATCGCCCTGTGGCCATGGACAGATGGATCTTCTGAGCCCTCAGACACCTGCTTGCCACTGAAGTGGTTTCGTCCATCTGTTTAATGCTGTGCTAGCTGGGAAATTGTTTCTCTGCTTTGGCTTTAAATGATGAATTGTTGCCGGAAAGATTATCCTTTGTTTATCTCTCTTTGTTCCAGTGACCCCCTTCGCTGCCTCTCCTCTCACCTCTGCTCGGGCGCTGCAGGAGCGACCGGTGCCGCTGAGGGCAGAGGGAGCAGGAGATGTGATCACTCCCAGCCCTGAGTATCAGACTGCTCATCGTTCCTGCACGCCATCCCATCCGCAGCTGAAACCCTGCCTCCGTCCATCTCACGGCTTCTCCAAAACACAGAGTGGGGTCTAGCACCCCTGAGACTAGAAAGGAGCATGAGAAATACGTGCTAGTTGGAACGAGAAAGGTGGGGAGGAGGAGGAGAACCGACCTCCACATCTCAGCCCTCCCTCCCTTCACCCCCTGCCTCTAATCTCCTCCATGGAGAGAGCAGGGGGCTGCTCTCTGTGCTTGCACAGGAAGGTCTGTGCGTGCTCCAGACGGGGCTGTGGAGGCATCACCCTCCTGCTGAGGGCCGGAGGGACGTCCTGGGATGGAGGGACACACGGATGCTCCACCCCGGCTTGGCTCAGGCAGGCTCTGGTGGGACCAAGCCAGACTTGCGGCACGCTCGGCTGCTGCTGGCGGGGCTTGGCACCGGGCGAGAAGAGCTGGGCTTGGAACCGGCTGCAAGACCCTGTGTGGGCGCTCCCCACGTAACTCCAGCACCCTGAGCCCCAGCACCACGGGCACCTGAATGCCCCAGGGTGAGGCCACCTCTGTGGCCCTGCTCAGATGATTTCCTCTGTTTTCCGTCTCCAACAGAGTGGTCTCTAGAAGAGGAAATTGCCAGCTTGATTTGCAGTTTAGATAATTTCCCTCAGAAAAATCCTCGGGCTGTAACTCTCTTAAGAGGGCCAAGTATTTTCTCTCTGAAATTTGACGTGGCTTGCTGCTCTGTCGATGCAGTGAGTGAAGCTGTTTAACGTCCTAAGCAAGCTGGGTCCCCTACCAAAAATCAGTAGGAGCAGTGACCCCAAGCCCCAAAACCACCTGTGAGAAGCTCCTATTTCATTTGTGTGTTTCTGAGAATGGGAGCCTCAATTCTTCTCTGGTCCCTGACGACACGGACCCACCGCTTGGGAACCAGGTTTTCACACTAATGAATTCGCAGAGGAAACAGAGCCGCTACCAAACCGAATTGAATCTCACTGAGGAAGCTTTGCAGCATCAGCCCAGCTCAGCACAAGAGCCAGAATAAAGCAATGAAGTGACAGGATGGATTCATCTGTAATTTGGTTAGAGCTGGGGTGGGAAATCTGCAAAAGGTCACAGTGACACTAAACAAGTGTCTTGTATTAAACCCAGCTCAAGTTTTCATGTCTCGGTAAAAGAGCTGGAGCATCTATAACTAGTAGCAGGTTATTTTTGGCACCTCAACCTATTTTGTAGCTCCCAGGAGGACAAAACTGCTTCTCTTTGACTTTGCAAAGCCTGGATTTCTTTTTGTGCCTGCAGGATGCTGGGATCTGCATTTAAATTCTTCTGCTACTGCCTGTCTTAAAGACTCACAGGTCCAAGCGATTACTGTTCTTGCTTGCTTTGCATAGAGCAAAGAGCCCACAACCTAGATGAGAGCTGCGCTGGTCAAGCTGCTGTTCAAAAAAACGATGCAAAAGGTGTCGCAGCCCTAAAGAGCCTAAATTCTCAGCAGTGATGGCCTGAGGGGTCACTCTGTTGTTCCCTTCTTACAGGTCACTGGGCCACAGATATTTGCTTCAGGTCACTTGGAAAGTCAGTGCCGGAGGCTGGTACCAGAGCCAGGCCATCAGTGGTTTCCACGGACCCGTCACCAGACAGGTTTCCATGGCTCTCCCTCCTCCTTCGCGTGTCCCTTCCCGAGCCCCGGACGCACCCACACCATGTTCCCACACTTCCGAAGGCTGTTTGTCAGATGGGTGCCAGATCTCCGGTTCTGCAACACACTGTGTGACATCTGGTCTGCCTTCCCCCCCTCCGCTTCTCCCAAATGGAGATAGCCGGAAAAATATTTAAGCCAGCATACATGGACCCATCGAAATCAAAGTACTTCACAAAATTGTCTGCATTTTACTGGAATTTTGTTTTGAAATGAAACAAACAAACAAAAAGATCTGGCAGCATCAACTTATCTTGTTTCAGCATTTTTAGGAGAAAGAAAACCTTTCTGTTCTATTCTGAAAAGGCTTTTCACTGCTGAGATTGTTTCAGAAAATAGCTAAATCAAGCAAAAAGCAAATTAAAAAATCAAAGTCTTTTGGAGACGGATCCAGTTTCCTGATTTTTCTCTGACTGGCAGCCCAAGGGGGCAGTGCCACCCGGGCATCCCACCCGGCACAGCGCTGGTACAGCACTGCTCGCCTCTGACTCCCTGTGTCTGCACCGGGGCGACAACAGAAGAGTGGGAAGGTGACCTACGGCTAGCTAAAACCTAGGAAAGCCAGGCAAAATCAGGGAAACCCTGCTATCCATCAGGAGATGCTTCTCCTCTCATCAAGGACCAACCTCCAGAATAAAGCTGTGCACCAACAAGGGACAAAAAGGACTCGTAATGTGACAGAAGCAGATGTCTCAGAGGATTTCAGGCAACCTCTGCCTCTGTTTCCTGCAGGAGGAAGAGCTGGGTGGGTTCTTCCATCCCATCAATGCACGTAACAGCCATGACGTGTACCTGGGACAGGAGTGCTCTCACACTGCTCGGGCCAGGGCCCCATCCCAGCAAGGTGGGGACAACAGGGCTGAGTGCTGCAGCACCCTGACACTCTCCCAGCACGCCGGCGATGGGAGCAAACCCCACAGGGCTGGGTACAGCTCACAGGGTGCGCAGGTTTCTGCCACAAAGTTCGTTCTAGGAGAGTTTTCAGGGAATTCAGGTCTCTGTGCTTAAGCCTGGTCTTCAGTTACCCAAACATCTGATCACTTCATGTGTCAGTATTTCACATTTTCTTCAAACACTTGAGTGTACAAGGCCACTCTTCATCTTGCTGGCATTACAGAAAGTGGCCCTGCTAGGGAGCAGAGCCCCTGGCAGCACAGGAAAGCTGGGCGGATGCCTGCAGAGCCATCAGCTGGGGACTGGGGCAAGCATGTATGTGGGGAGCACCTCCTCCAGCATCCATCCAGGGCTCCAGCATCCAGCGTATTTTGCCTTGAAAAGCAAAACCAAGCATCTGCTCCAATAAGCGATCTCCCCCAGGGCAGTAATGCATCTTCTAGATCAAGAGCTCTTCTGTGCTAAAACTGGAGCAGTCAGTGGTGCAGGGCTGTTGCACGGGAACCAGAGTGCAGTCAATGCACCAGTGCTGGGAAACACAAGATGTCCTGGGGTTCAGTGGCATGGGGTACATCTCTGTGAGAGCTGACACATGAGATCACGACACATACAAGTTTATTTACGCAATTTGATCACAAAAGAAATGAAAGGTGATTTGAGCCACTGGATCCGCACAGTGAGCTGGTACAAATGCTGAGGAGCATGTCACCAGAACACTGAAGAGCTTGGGCAGATGCTGCTGGATAACCAAAATTCCTGCCTCCTTTAGTGATGTGAATTTTAGACAGGCAGGAGGGAGAGAAACAAACACAGTGCCTAAGAAACTCAAAAAGCCTTAAACCTGAACCTCCAGCATGGGGATTGTACTGTCCACCCAGTCCACAAGGGATCCAAAACCGAGCTGGCACAATACGTGCTGATGCATAATCAGTGGGGAATATCCCCCTCCCATATTTCTACACCCCCCACAATCTTACTGAAATAAACTAAAAGCAATTCTTGGACCTTGTAAGACAAGGTAGCTATCTCTACAGCCAGCCAGCAGCAGATTTATTGACCTCTAAGATGCATTCAAACCATATTTTCTTTCATATGACAAGTGTCCTATTTTACAAAAGCAGTTTTTCAGCAGTCCTAAATCACTACTGCAACTCCATTTTGTCACAAGCAAACTGAAGATGCTTTCCACTAGTCAAGGAAATTGAACACAGTACCTTAGTGAAATGGGGAACACCAAGCCTTTAATGGTAAAAACTGAAGTAAAAAAAGGGCAAGTTTTCAGGCAATAATGATAAGCACTTTAATAGTTGAACTTGAAAATGAGGGAGTGTTTTTGGCAGCAAAAGTAAAAAAATATGGTAAACTGTTTTTACAGTATTTTCACTAAGTATTTGAATGAGTGGGCCTAGTATTTTGAAGATTGGAAGCAATTCGGATGAACTTGATGAATTGTCCTCAGCAAAAAGTGTGAAATCCAGTCTGAATTGCATTAGGAATGTTGACAGTGATGTCCTCAAAAATATTGACAAAGGTGAATGATTTGATGAGTCTGCAAATGTAAAAAAGAAGTTGAAATTAAATGTGAAGAGGGGAATAAAAATAAGACTGTTGAGATAAGAAATGGAGTGATATATTCAAGTACTTGGTGTGAAATATAGTCTCAGTAAAAACAGGAAAACATTATCTAGGGTTTTACTGGTACTACCAGAACCAATGTATCTTCATAGACAGATGATAAGAAATGTAATAGCTCTGAGACTACTAAAGCAATCAATGTAAAAATATATTTCCAAGATATGCTTGTCGTGAATTTTATCATATGCTTCTTTAATTTTAAACTTTCAGCAGATATGCATTCTTCCTGGTAGAAAATACCTCACATTTCCCCCTGTAGTCTTCTATACTTAGAGAACTGACAGGAGTTACAACACTTGAAGGAGCAGTCTGTTAGTGGCATGTATAGATAAGCCATTCTGAAAGGTAGAGCACATTATTTTTGGTTTTAGAACGGGTCATGTCAGACGACAGAAGAGAGCTGTGAAGCTAAATGTGAGCTTGCTAGTGAAGACTGCAGCAGGTTATTGACATCTCTGCTTATTTTCAAGTTGATGCAATGTTTTAGGGTATTGTGACAAAACTTGCATTGTCACTTGGTTGATCACAACTGGTCTTGCCTTCGGTTTGTAGCTACACAGTTTGAGTCACAGCTTCAAATTATTTGTCTTGTATAGTCTTCTATAAACAATCTGTTCAGGGCTTCTTATGTAACATTATTCCTCGCAAGTTCAGCAAAAAATGCTGCATCGTGAAAAATGTGCATAATGTATAACAAATTTAGCCCCTTTGGTAACAGCAGACAAGTGAGTCTTCCCTTCATTTTGCAACACGGTTATTGCAGCTTGGAGGAAGGAGGGTGGGAAAACGCAAGGCAAAACAAGAAAAAGGGTAAAAGCAGCCTTTGCAGCAGTACTGTAAAAATTAGAAATGCATTTTACTAAACTGTTGCTGGTTTTGAGCTAAAGAAAAAGTATATTTCCCTTTCCCCATTGGCTTCTACAATCTTGCCCCACATGGCAGGACACAAAAGCCCTTTCTGGCTGAGACCAGCCTCAGCACAGGCGCAGGCGCAAGACGGCAATACGTCTGAAGCATCCTCAAGTGTTTGCAGTGATTTCTCCCTGCAAGACGCGGTTTTGCTGTAGCCGCTATGTTGCATCACCTCTCGTTCTATAAATCTGTCAATGTCTATCCAAGCCCGGAGCGAATCCATTTGCTACAACCTTTACGAGTACTAAAGCCCATCTGTAGGGAGCCACGCACAAGATTATTTCTGTCCTCCTCTTATTACAGACTCAGTGGACTCATTTAAAGAAGCTGTTCCGTGAACCTGTTGCCTCCCAGGCTGAGAGCGTGCGTGCAAGCGGATGGGAGTCTGAAATCGAACAGCCTGCCCAGGGACACGGTGGAGTCACCAGCCCCAGAGGTATTTAAGAGACGTGCAGGTATGGCACTTAGGGACGTGGTTTAGTGGTGGACTTGGCAGCGTTAGGTTTGTGGTTGGAGTTGATGATCTTAGAGGTCCTTTCCAACCTAAATGATTCTGTGACTCTGTGTTTCTATGACTTCGGCAGCATCGATGACCGCGATGTGCCACCCCTGCAGAGGGAGCAGAACTGCCGTGATGAGGCATGATGCAGTGAGGAACGTTTTGTCCACATGATTATATGTTCTGGCAACTATAGGACCCAAATCCTAACATTAAATGTAAATTAAATTACCATTCACTGAGCTGCTGAGAGGCATCTGCTCTAAGGGAGGATGCCGCAGACTGCAGCAAAACTCAATCAAAATCAGCTCCCAGTTAGCTTGAGCACCAGCAGCACAGAGCTCACACACCCTTACCTGCTGGGCTTCTTGGCCTCCTGACTGGGGGGTGAGCTACCCAAACCTGTAAAGCTGGCTTGGTGCCTTGAGGCTGCCCAGGGCATGGGGTGGTCCCCACTCTGGGATGCTTCCTGGGGCGGTCCCCACTCTGGGATGTGTCCCAGGGATGGTCCCCGCTCCAGGATGCTTCCCAGGGGTGGCTGGGTGGTGTTCTGCACAGCGGGCTGCTGAACTTCGCACGTGGGGCTAGCTCATGAATACATCCTTAGCCAAAAACCTAGATTCATGTTTTCAAACTCAGAAGCTAATATCAGAAAGCTGAGATGTCTATTTCTTGTATTCCTTCCAGGAAATGGTCTAGTTGCACAGGTAGCAGAACTTCCCAGTCTTGGCACTGAATATTGATGTTACAACAGTATTTAAACATTTACTCTCCTTTCACACACACAAACACAAGCTCATGTGTGTGCACAGAGGAGTCAGGTGGACTCGCAGTCCTTTCAATGTCAGTGAGAGAGGTAAGCCTGAATCTTTCTAAGCAGGACCTGGGATGGGTGCCATCCTATTGCTGTGTAATTTGGCTGGATGGTTCTGAGCCATCTTAATTCTCCAGCCATCATTACTTTGCTTGGTCATCGTTCATACATTTCTATATTCTAGTTTGCTTGGACGAAAGAGCAAACAGCTAGAGTGTACGAGTCTACATTTTTGGAATTGGAGCTAAATTACCCTCCAGTTAAAGCACTACTGTGTTTTACAATAATTGCTGATTAAAATTCAACTGCACTAAATTCCACCTGTCATTCCCAGCATCATCTCCACTTGCAACAATGCCAACACCATGAGCGGGTATGAAGGAAAGGACTGAAGGAAGTGGTTTCACAGAATCACAGAATAGTAGGGATTGGAAGGGACCTCTGTGGGTCATCTAGTCCAACCCTCCTGCCGAAGCAGGGTCACCTACAGCAGGCTGCACAGTACCTTTTGTCTGCACAATTCCATGCTTTTATTTGGCCACAATCTGCTAACTCCCCTCTCCCAAACCCTCGGGATGTTTTCCATGAAACGTCTGCTCTACAGGAAGCTTTGTAGAAAGAAGACACCATGGTTCAGGTTTTCAAAAGCAGCCTCCTCGTTTTCACACCTAGGCAGGACAGACACCCACCTGCCTGAGCTGCTTTATCATTTGTGGCCAGCCAACCTGCTACTTTAATACACAGATCCTTATGACTATTGACTGAGTTTCCAGGTGGGCTTTTCTCTTATGAAGCTTTTTAGAGGAGCTAGATGAGATTTTCATGTACACGAGCTCCTACTTAGCATCTCATTTTTGCTCCTGGCCGTGGGATGTGCACCAAGTCCCTTTCCCCAGCTCTCCTGAACTCGCCTGTTGCTGCAAATCTTCTTCCGACTTGTTAAACTCCCCAGTCCTTTCCTTCTCCCCTTGCGCCTTCTCCAATTCAGCATTTTTGGCCACCTTCTTACTTTTGCTCTTCCATCCTCTTTTTCCCAGCTCTCCGAAGCTTTTCTTCACTATGCCTAGCATTTCCCAGCCTGGAGAGCTGGGGAATAGCACAGCCCCTTTTGCTTGTGGCTGAATATTGCAACAGACAACACGTGTCTGCAAATTACTGCTACCCTGCATTTCATCAGTCTGGGTCCACATTTGAGTCATCAGAAAAGAATCAGCCTGATTTAACATCCATTTACCTATCCTGGCTGTCTGAACTGGAAAAATAATAACCAAAAAAACCAAACCCCAACATTTGGGAAGGCAGAATGAAGCAGAAGATGGTCTGCTGAGTTATAGTCCCCGGCAGTGCTCAACCCACTCCCACACTCCTGCTCCCAGGGGTCGGAAGCCACCGAATGTGCTGAACCCATCCAGATTCAGCAGATGCCAACAGCAAAACCAGAGTGCAGCGTGTGCTGTGGAGCCTCAGGTTCTCTTAACCCTCAGGAAAAGGCTGGCCAGACAAATGTGAGAAGAAGCAGGGCTAGCAAGGGACCCAAGGCTGGCGGCTCAGCATCTCATTACTCATCCTCTCGGCTCTGTCTCACACATGGTTTAGCACCTTTGTGGGCTTGTTTTTTATAGCTGAAGAGAGAGAGAGAGATGTGTGACTCTAAGACAACAGGATATTGGGAGAGAAGGGTGGAATAACAGCAAGACTGAAAACAAATCTGCTTCTAGATGGGGTTTCGGGTTTACATGAGCGCAGTGTGTTTTGAACCACACTGCCCAGACAGTGTAACGTTCGGGCTAGCTCCTTCGGGCAGCACTTGCCGTGCCACAGCAGGGCACGTGCGTGGCTGGGCTATCAGCAACCCAGAGCGCTGCTGGCTTGCCTGGCTCCCAACCAGCAAAGGATGCTGTAAAATCCTGTCTGGCTTACAATGTAATTATACTGAGGTTAGAATATATGAATGCTTGTATTAGAGAAACGGAGAAGGTAGTCTTCAGATGAAGGCAGGAAATCTGCATTCAATTCCTAGCTCCAACAGAGGCTTTCCTTATGTGGTCTTCAGCAAGCCAAGTAAAACTCCCATGCTTCATACCCTGAACTCGTATAAGAAAAATTATACTGCCTTCTGTTCTTTGTCTTGACTACTTAGACAGTGAGCACTTCGGGGAGAGAAAGGTTTTCACTCTGTGTTTATGCTGTGCCTGGTTTTTCAGAGCATCAGTCTGCAATATTCCCTCAATACAAATAACAAGAAGTAATTAATGTGAAAATGCATATTGTTATACAAGTGTACAACAAGCAAGCCCAGTGAACCTATGGCACTTGGTGTAGTTGGGCACGTCAGTCAGCATCTCTCAGTGTCATCCCACGTTGGGTGGCATCCCACTGGCTGGCAATGCCAGGCCATTCTGCAGGGCTTATTCACCGGTTATGCGTACCCATACGCAGCGCATCTCGCCTCCTGTCCTTCAGCCTGCCCAGAAAGACCAACGGGAACTCAGATCAGGTAAGGGAATCAATTAGAGCCCTGGAGAGCAGAGACGATCAGGTTTGATTTTGCTTTTGAGAGCTAGAGAACATTTTGCACTGCCAGCTATGAACTGCCTGGCTCCAGCACCAGCTCTGCCCTGGGGAAGGAAGGGGTACTGTGAGTCAAGGAGGAGCTCAACTGCCCTCACCCGTAGGGATGCTGTACTACTCTGAGCAGATTTATGCACGTGATGTGTTCTCACTAGCAGGGTTTGTTTCTCCACTGCATTTGAGCTCCCAGCACGTGGACCCTTTTTTGAACAAGCAGTGGGCAAACAGGCCAGAGAGCGCAACATACACAAAATAGGGAGTTTGATTTTATTTCCAGAGAGACATGCACAGAACCATAGGGGAGAACACGAGGGAGAGGGCAGCATATCCTCTCATTCCAGCATATAAAAACTAACTTCCTAGGCTGACCCAAACACCTAAGACTCAAGGCAAAAATAGAAGCTATGTGACTAGTGGGAAGACAAAGAGCCAGCAGGAAAAATCCATCAGAGCTTTCCATGGTTCAATCAGTCAAAGCCTGCTCCACTGGGGAAACAATCAATTAACCACTTCCACTAGAGCAGCCACAGACATGCTGTTCTGGAGGCAGTAAATCTTTGAGTTTATTTGTTCTCAGTTGCACTCCCAGCTTATTTACGACATCACAGGAATCCTCCTCCTTGGTTATGCTCACTTCTCTAAGTTTCTCCCAAGAATCTTTCTGTCCATGATGATCAGTGAAGAGCACTTATGGAATAACAGTTTCCAGCTTCACTGCAAAGCCTTATTTCCTTTAAACAGGCGGCCAAACCAAACTGTTTCCTCCGGGCATCTGGTGGGCATTAGGCCTTTAACTGTCCATCTGATTGCCAGCTGTCAATGCATTTTGCCTCACTTTAAGGCAGATGGTTTTCGTTTAGGATGTTTTGGCCCAACCAGTAATCAGAGCCCTGCAGTACACGAATTAGGCAGGGACTGCCCTGAGGAGAAAAATGTTGTAGCAGGCAAATGAGATACAGATGACGCAAAAGCTACAGGATAATGCTGGCAGCACTCAGCCCAAGCCCCTCTGTTGCAGAACGGTGCAGGAGAGGACTCGAGCATGGCCATTCCCACAGGTATGGTAAAGAGGGAGGTGTGAGAGAGCTTGGGAAAAAATGCACAAAAGGAGCATTGAGAAGATGTGACCACATGGCAGCCAGCAGATTGATTGAGCATGGAGAAATATGCACAACAGTGGCACGGGTGGTGGTGATGGTCTTCCTCAGCACCTCATATGTAGATCTCAGAGCACTCAAAGCAGAAGGGTCTTCAGCCCTGGTGCACTGATGAAGAAAGCAAAGGACAGAGAAGAGCGCTGGGGGTAGAGATCAGCTATTCAAACCACAGGCCTGTGCTGTCCATTAGGCACTGGTACCCCTGCCATCACTATGCTTTCAAGATGAAGTGAAACAAGAGACATTTTGATGACCACAGCATAAGGTTGAGATTAAATTTCCACTCCCCATTTAAATTTTTCCTTGCATGCTTTAAATGAATAGAAAGCAGCTCTCAGTGCTTCTAGGTAGCTCCTGTGCCTGGGAACCTGGAAGCAGATTTTGATTCACAGGTGCCTTTTCCTCCTGTGATCAAATGTGCTGCCAGGACTGGTAGACAGGAGCTGCCTTAACAGCTTTAATGCACTTGGATTTGTCCCTATATCTGCTGCTAACACCTTGATTGGTGCTATTGAAATCTCTTCTTAAACATATGGTAATACATTCCTCACTCATGTCCCTGAATTTCAAAACTCAGACCTGGAGTCATCATTGTCTATAATAAGTCCATTCTGTTCTTTCTGCTTTACTGCTTGCCCAGTCTAGCTTTGATGAAGGAATTCATGTAATTCAGTAACACCAGAGGATATTTTGATTAGTTTTTGAATCAAAAAACATATTTTCTATTGGGAAGTCCTGCAAACTCAACTTGGCATCAGATATTCAAATGGCGTCTGCTATTCTGGATGCACCCCCAGTAAATGACTCTGGATGTCAGGGCTGCAAGTGCACTAATAAACCTTAATTGCCCCAGGGAGCCTCATCTGGGGTTCACACCCACCCTCTCCACCAGAAGCTCCATATAACCTCCAATGCTGGAAGCCTTCAGTTCTTGCCTGGACTGTGTTGTAGGTGAGTCTGCCTCAGACCTGTTCCTGAACTGGTGTTTGGCTTTCCTTGGTTGACCTCAGAGCTGGTGTGTTGATAGGACCTGTTTCTATCACCACCCTGTCCTACCTCCTGTGGTGTGGGGCTCTGCCTCGTTGGTGGGGCTGCTCCTGGCTCCCCCTCTGGGAGCAACCCTGCTCTCGCTGCTTCCTGATGCTGGCAGCCACAAGTATGCTACAGCTCTGGTAGGACTTGCAGTAGATGGAAGACTCTTAATGGATTGATTTAGTAACTGTTTCAGAGAAGAGTACAGGTCATATCATGGGCTATGATTCTTACATTGCTTGCTGTGCATGGAAATAAAAACAAGAGCAGTATTTGTAAGTATGAGGTCTCTATCTCTACTACAGCCTTAGAGCTCAAGAAGGGTTGAGCTGAGTGCTGGGAATGACCAACCCCAGCATGTCCAGTCTGGCTGTCCTTTGGTTGTCTGCAGCTGAGCTCCAGCACTGGAGGAGGGAAACTTTTTTGCTCCATGCTGTTGCTCTGCAGCACTCAGCACATAGTAGTTTTAGCTGCACTTTTCCTCATGGAGATGTTGGACTCCAGTCTGCATTTCTGGAACAGCACAAACTGGCTGGTCTCTTCATGTGTTCAGTGGCATGGCATTTGGTTATCATGATGGGTGGGCAGATCGAGTGAACGAGGAACATCTTCCTTTGTGCCCTGAGGGAACAGCATCCTTGCTGGGGCGACCAAGCTTCTACCAGAAAACACGCTCAATCTCATCCCCATCCTAGATTTAGTTGCACTGAATAAACCAGGACACGCTGGGTTTCCTTCCCTGAGGCGGGACGGGGTGATCCATGAGATCTGTGCCACGCTGGAGCAAGGGGTGTGCAGCACCGGCAGGCAGCCGGTATTTCCCAGCCAGTAACTCTCTGTAGGGCTTGCCAGAAGAGGAATACAAGAACTTTGTGAAGAACCCAAGATTCCTTGGTCCATGTGGCACCCCAGGCTCCCACCAGCACCTCTCCACCAGTGTGCTGCAGAACTGGTCTGAATGCCAGGTGGGAACAGGCAGCAGCCTTCCGGTTCAGTTTAACCCCACCAGTCGACCAAGGAAAACCTCTTGCTGTATGTGCTTTCTGTCTGGGAGCTCGCATAGTTCCAGGTGGTGGCTTTTGGTCTTTTTGGGCTTGGTTTTCTTTTCGGTGCCTGAGGAAAGCCGGCTGTGCTGCTGACGGTCGGCGATGACCCTTGGGATGGGGGGGAGGAAAGGGCAGAAGGTTTGATGCAGAGAACTAAGCGCTGTCCTGTCCTGGCTGGGAACAGCCTCCTCGGGGAGGCCGAGGGCCCTCTGCCGCGGGCGATGGCCGAAGCACCCCCAGACGCGGCAGGGCTGGGTCTCCCTTCAGGTGTCTGAGGAGCCCCCGGCCCCGCGGCCGCTCCCGCCACGGCTGCTGGGGGGGTGGGCAGCCGGGCTGCTCCCGGAATGGCACCAGCGCCGCTCGGGAACGAACCTCCGGGCGGTCTCCGGAGCATTTTTTGGCGGGGGGGGCGTGCGAGGCGCCGCCGGGCCCGGTGCAGGGCGGGGGAAGGCCGGCCCCGCCGCCCCCTCACGAACATGGCGGCGGGGGCGCGCAGCCCCCGGCCCGGCCCGTCCCGGGCGGCGATTGGCGGCGGCGCCGCCGGGAGCGAGGCGGGGCGGGGCGGCGGGGCGGCGCCCAGAGGGCCGGGCGGCAGCAGGTGGCTCCGCTCCGCACCGCACCGCGCTCCCGCCTCGCCTCTCGCCCCGCGCCGCCGCCTCACCGCGGCCCCCGCCGCAGCCAAGACGCCGCGGGCCGTGCTCCGAGTGAAGAATGGGGCGGCGAAGCTGGCCAAGCCCCCGGCGGCGGCGGCGGCGGGCGAGGCCCCCGGCGGCGCCCCCGGGCTCTTCATGGAGCGGTCGCAGAGCCGCCTCAGCCTCTCCGCCTCCTTCGAGGCGCTGGCCATCTACTTCCCCTGCATGAACAGCTTCGACGAGGAGGACGCGGGTAGGGGGCGGCGGGGGGGCTGCGGCGGCTGAGGGGGGGGGAGTTCGTTCGTGACCGTGAGCGCGTCCCCGGGCTGCGGGCGGGCGGGCGGAGGGAGGGGGCGGCTTCTGCCTCAGCCCCCCTGGGTGCGGGCGAGAGGGCGTCCGGCCTGCCGGGCGCTGGCGCGCACGGGACTCGCGGGCCGGTTGCCCTGAGGGGCCGCTGGCACCGCGCCCCGCGCTGCGCGCCCGGAGGAGAGCGAAAGCGGTTCCGAAGTCCCTCATGAAGCCTGTCGGAGCGGGTGCGGCGATTGCTGCCCGCTTCCTACAGACCTTTCTGCCCTCGAAGAGTTGGCGGTGGTCGTGAAATAAGACCAAGCTTCGGGCAGAGGGCTGTTGGTAGGGAAAAGTGGGAGAGGAATGGGGTTGAATGGGGAGAGAAGGGTGCTGGGCACCGGGAGCAGCGGCGTGGGGAGGGAGGACGTGCGAGGGAGCGGGTGGGGAGCGGTCTGTGAGTGCTTTGCCCCTTCCCAGCGGCTCGCCCATGGACGAGGGGTGTTCTTCACAGCACACGCTGTACCGGAGTCTGAGCCTGCGAGTGAAGCCTCTGCGCGGCGGGCGATGGAAGTTGGTAGCTGAGGCGTGTTTGAACGCTGGCTGTCATGGTTGCATCCCTCAAAATGCCGGCGTGCGCCTTTGTCTCGCGGCTCATCCCAAGGCGTGCAGATGCCGGCAGGAATGCGCGGGCGAAGCAGCCCGCTGGCTGCTGCACCTGTAACGGCGGTGTTTGTAAGGGAGCTGACGTAAAACGAATTCATCATCTGTGTGATTAACCCGGGATGGTCATCAGCATCATGCAGGGGTGTCAGGCAGAAGATTGTATCCTCCAACGGATGTATCTTTTTAAATTTTATTCTCAAATTTTTGCTGATGATTTATTTGCGCTTCATATTTGGTTTGAATGCCGGGGAGCGTATGTAGCGATCAGGGGAGCTTTGGGAAGTCTCAGTGCTTTTGCTTCAGAAATGATTGATAGTGAGACATGGTTGAGTATGAGAACCCGACACAATGCCTTGAACAGCGTTTCGTTCCCTGGTGCCCGACCCTTCCTGCTCCGAGCAGGCTGATGGCTTAAGTGAATGCTTCCTCTTCCAGCACCTAGAAAAATGGTTTTGCACTGAATTGTATTTATTCACACTTAGCTGAATGCTCACGCATGCATGTTAATAGGCTGCTCTTAATACAGCACAAGTACTTGTCTCTGAATTAAATAAATCTACAGTGAAGACCTCGTTCTCCAGCAGCTTATTAGTGGATCTCAGCTGCCTGAGTTACTCCCATTAGTAAAGCCGCCCGGGGTAGCATTCAGTATGGTGGAGATGTTGCAGTATTGCTCCTGGATTTTGTGCCTGTGAGTGTGTATCCAGACACGTATGAGCAAACAGCAAGAATGAATGTGTGCTGCTTTGTATTTTTTTGTGTTAAAACTACAAGCCTATAATTTTCTCAAGAAAATAGATGTCACGAAAGAGAAATGGTAAAAGAAATGCTGGAATTGTGCCAAGCAAGGTTCTGTATTATTCATAACCATGCATGGTCCTGAAATTGAGAGATTCTGACCAGTTTGGGTTGCAGTGTGATTTCTGTCAAAAAAATAAATCCTGATAGCTCATTCGGGAAGATGAATACTGCGCTTGGCAAGATGTTCTCCATAGGAGATGGCAGAAAGAAAAGAAATTGATCCCATGAGCATTGACAAAGTAAACAATCTTATTTCAGACAGGCACATCATCCATTTTGTTTGAAGCTGAGAACCACATCTGTAAGAGGATAGTCATCCTACAAAAAAAGGAGAGGAGCTGATAAATGGCCAAGCTTGAAGGAAACTTGATGTTTTCCTCTGAAAAGGGAAAACAGCTTAATGAGAGGTCAAATCTACGAACAAAAAGGGTTCTTGAGGTGTTTCATTTAAGTTGCTGCAGGTGGTTCACATTAAAGGAGTGTAAAAGGAAACTTGCAGGAGTACCTATGCTGAGAGCCATGGCGATGTGGAAGCATAGCCAGCCGCATCTGGCCTTTGCTAATGATGCCTCTGGGTTCCAGTATTTCCCATTTTTAGTCTTGAAAAATGGCTCTGCTTTTGAAAAATGTATTTCCTTTTCTGCCACAGCCCTTTTGTTCCTCTTTGCTGTCCACCTTCTGGACGTTAGGTGAGGAGGCTTGCACAACTCTTCTGCCTGCCCCACCACCAGTGTGTCTGGGCTGGGTCCTCAGCGGTGAAGCGGATGCTGATGATACCCGCTTGTATCTTGGTGCGCGGAAGCAGGCGGCCAGCGCAAGCAGGAGAGCAGCAGGACTTGGAGCAAGAAACTGGATCACTATTGAATGCTTCCAGAGCATGAGGATGGTTGAGATTCAGATGCATCCTGCAGCAAGCAAGGCCGCACGCCTGTCTCTCCAAAGAGGTGGATGTGGACTTGCGCTCCCATGTCGCAATAGCCTTTTCATTCCTCAGCTGTGTGTACAAAGACGATGCTCTGAGCAAACACTGAGCTCTGTTCACCAGTAAGCTGCAGTGGGGCTTTGAAATAACAGAAATTACTCTCTGTACTCAATAGTGTAAGGATTCTGGGTTAATAACTCTTTTGATCTCGGCATGGTAATGTTGCTGTCCTTCCTGCTGGCTGAGTGCCGCTGTCTTCGCTCCATTGAGGTCCCCAGCAATGTCAGTGAAGTTAAGGGTTTTGAAACTGTGGTTGTTATCATCACAGTTGTTGCTTTAACTTATGCAAATGTCTGTCCTGGGCTCTGATAATTTCTCAGTTATGGAGCAGTAGGTGAAGAAGAGGTAAAAATAATAAATGCGCTCTTTTTGTGCTTGTTTCTAGAAGTATGAGCCTTAAATCGGTGCCTGTTTCTAAGAGTTTGAACACCAACCTTAGCTGTCCTGAGGATCTGCCATACTCTGTCGGCTGCAATCAGCCGTTCAGTATGCTGGGTTCGTGTGATGCCATGTCGGAAGGGACCAAACTGCCAAGTGCATGGGATTAAAAATAGGATGCTGAGGACTCATGATGACTGCGGGGACCTGCTTTGTAACCAGCTTGTGAGTCCTGGGTGCAGTGTGCAATTAAAACTGCAGGATTATGGAATGAGGATGAATAAAATACACCCTTGACAGCAACCTTAGCGCAGCCCTGCCCAGTCCAGGGTGAGGCACATTAAGGGTAATGGGGATTTGTTTGCTGGCATGGAGGAGAAACCAGCTTGCTCCATGTGTAGGGCACGGAGTTTGGAATACTGGCTAAAGCAGAATGGAAAGTGAGGTTTTGGTAGAGAGCAACAGCAACTGACTTGTAGCTGCACATGCAAAACCCAGCGAGCTTTGGGCAGGAGAGAGGAGTTGGTTTTGGTAGCAGGGACAGTCAACATAACACTGGTGGACCTGCTGGGAGTCAGGAAGCCAGAAGTAGTCCTCAGCTCTGCAGAAGTGAGAGCTTCCAGGTGAGGACCCACAGTACTACAGAGGACAAGGACTACGCCTAAAGAAACAAAGGTAGGGAAATGCTGAAAATTGCCAAAGGAGATGGGGTTTCTGTAGCCCCCTGTGCCTAAATGGCAGGATCCAGGAGCACTTCACAGGCCTGGGAACGTGCTCCAGCTGTGCTGTGGCTGAAGTGGGTGAGCTCCTTTCCCCTTCCTCATACATCCTCGTTTCCTCGGGAAGGACACCCACTTGTGCTGGCCAAGGGCATCCGAGGCGTGCCTGCACAGGGCTGCGGATTTGGGTGTTTGGGAGACTGTAGCCATGGGTCATACTGCAAAGACAGCCACCTTGAAGTCCAGATACAACTTGACCATCTGTACAAGGGGAAATGTGTTTCTTATAGGGGTCTTGTACCCATGACGGTGTGGAGAGCAGGGAGGCTTTGGTCAGGAAGCAGGGGGAGGTACAGAATAGCTGTGAGGGATGTGTAAGGGTCCTGCGGGTCAGGACCCCGGCACGGGGACTGTCCAGCTTGGCAGACCTCTGCCCTGGCTACAAGATGGCAGAATCAAATCGTGTCTCAGCCAGCTGGAACCAAGTGTTTGGCAGAGAGAAAATGGTTTCCAAAGTCAAAATGTCTCCTAGATACTGACGGGAAGCCTTCCTTGTGTCAGCTGTTCGTTCAGAAAAGAGTTGTTAGAGATGAAATTCAGCCTAGGCTGCTGCTTTCGCACACTATCAAGTACTGGCAGATGCACTGTGTTACGATCAATTGCTTTGAAGAGAGGCTATGTGAAACAGTAATTTAATAGATTGATGAAACCATCTAAAACGTTGGGATGGAAGAATGTGCTGGGGACGTGTAGTTTAGTTTAGAATACTCTTGTCTGGTTTTATCTATTGAACTTCTTTATTATTTTAAGGATTGAACTTCTCTATAATTTTAAGTGCTAAAGCATCACAAAATTATTCAATAGAGAGGACCCCTAAGTGTGTTTTCATGTTGCCATAGATGTTTCTCAATTGCAACCCTGTATTGGATTGGGGTACATATGATTTTTAAGCAAAATGATGATTCAAGTCTTTTAACTAGTCCATATGTATTTTTTTTAAGTGTATATGTATCAAGCATGTTAAGTCCTTTTGGTGTTTAGTCTGATTTTGCTTGATCCAAAGTTACCTTTGAAGTTTCGTAAGCCTCTAAGCAGTTTTGTTAGCTGTTTGTGAGGTAGGTAACCACGTTCACATGGCAAACGTAGAGGGGACAAAGGCAATTATTCACACAGCTGGAATGTTAAACTTCTTCTTACTAATCTTTTGCAAGTGAAGTGATAGTTCATCCCTGTAACCCTGCAAAGACACAAACTCTAGGGTGCATCTGGCAATGCATTGTCCCAGGGATGCCGCAGGACAAATCTGAATCTGTCTTGAAATACACAAGTGCGTAGGGAGTTCGCCTGTGGCCTCATCCCTGCTGTGCACCTTGCCAGCTCCCTTGGCTGGTGCAGGAGGCAGCAAAAGCCCTGGCTTTTCCCTCTTCTTGCTCAGAAAGGGGTGTATCCTTGGCCACGGGTTATCCTAGAGATTGTAAGAAATGCTGCTGTCCCTGCTGGGCGCATTCTAGCTCTAGGTAAGCAGATGTTCGGTTTATAAATGGATTAAAATTAAGAATGCTTTTAGAAGGGCTGCTGTCAAATCAGACTTTCATCAGAGGAAAGTGCATGAAGGTGCCGCGAATAATATCTCTGAAGGTTGGTGATCTGACACCTGGTCCTGAGTTAACCCACATCATAAATGCAACGATGGACTCTTACACAGCGGATGCGCCTAGTCGGTGCAGAGCTGAGCAAGCCGTGCTGTTCCTCGCATCCGCTGTGCGCTGAAGGCAGCTGTCTGCTCTCTGGAGCTGTTGCCTGCAGATGTGATCTGTGGATTATGATTACAGAGGATGGGTATTGGTCTCACACAGCCACAGCAGAACACAGAGGAGAGCAGGAGCCCTGCGAGTGAGTCAGCGCTAGGAACAAGTGATTTGAAACCTTGTCCTCGTTTGTGTTGCTCTTGGTGCTGCGGTCACACACGAGAGCTGTAGTCCTCGGCCGAGTTCACGCTGTGCCTGTAGAATTGCAAAGCGAAGTGGCAGTCTCCGTCCCAAAGAGCTTACGGTCGGTGGCAGAACTCAGCTGATGGGTACGGTTAGGCAGATGGGGGGGCGAAGGGAAGGGTGGGGTGCTATCGGCAGTGCTCGGCGTGGCGGGCAGCCTTCCTGGGCACCAGCTCCCACGGGGTGCCCAGCAGCGTGGTCCAGCACGGCCCAGCCCGGAGCATCCGTCCGTGCCTCGTGCAGGTGCTGGGTGTAGGCTGAGGAGTTGTTTTAAATGCTGTAGGATGGGGGAGAAGAGAGGCAGCGGCTAGTCCAGGGGTCTCGAGCACTGTGCCACGACGTGCTGCATAGACGTTTCCGTGGTGGCCATCCGGGTGTGGGTTTACAGGGCAGAGGGGACGCGGGTGAGGCTGTGGGTCTCCTCATGGTGGCACGGTGCTGGCCCCTTGGCACTGCTCATCGCAGCTCACGCGTGACACCGTGGGAAAGCACAATTATTTCCTCCTTCCATCGAAGGTGACTGCCTCTGGCCTGGCGTACGTTATCGGTGTTGGGAGGATGGTGTTACGTTCCAGGCACATGTGCAGGAGTTGTAGAGGGCTGGTTATACGTGACCCCTGCCAGCCACAGGGAAAGGAGATCTCTCTCTTATTTTGCTGTCAATTTACTTCCAAATAGAAGAGTCTGTCCCTGGAAAGCTTTATGTACAGGAGAGGCTGTTTCCTTACTGCTTCTATTTTATGTGAAGTTAATTTTAATGCAACATTTATTAATTCAAAAGCACTCTATTCTCCAGGCTAAAAAAATTATCTTTGCTCTGTCAGATCCTTACATCCGGACAAGTTGTGAAATGCTGTAACTACTTTGCTTCAACATGTCTGTTTGACAGAATGTGTGTATCTGCTTTGTGTAGGGAAGAATTAAGTTTGATTGGAATAGTTGTTTTGAGGAATAATTTATCTGTGCAATTATTTTCTGAAGCACTATCTGCTCATATTTGAGTGCCTTCAGTTAGATTAGAAATGTGAACATTTTAATTTAGGAAACGGTCTGCAAGTTGCTAATGTTTTTTAGTGGGGCAGTGAGACCTGGCTCACGCAGGCTTCTCAGCCCTGCCATCTTCTCCCTTCCCCACAGACATCTGTTGTGAAGCATCGTTAACATATCTGCATAAGGATTTCTGGTCTTCTGCAGAACTGTTCAATGCAATTTGAATATCCATCTAGCCAAATGATATTCCTTTGAGGTTTGGTTTTATTTTCTGGGAGAGGGTGTGAAAGCCATGCTATACTGTATGGGAACACGTGTCGTGATAGAGATCCTGCAGCGCAAATGATGCCTCGGTGGATGCCATTGCTTTAATCGTCTGCTGATGACATGCATGAATTAGGCCCGCTCTGATTTCACTGTCAAACTAGGCTTGCCCTGGGATCTGTATTTAAGTTGTATCTCTGGCTTTGCTTTTGGAAAGCAGCATGCATGTAAAGGCTGGGAAGCCCTGGTACAGCCTCACTTCGTGTAGGAATACAACAAAGCTCAGCAGCTCTATCTTGTAACCAAATCCACAGTTCAATCACTGTGGCGGATAGCGTTTCAGCTTCATGCCGTTAGAGTGTTGTGTCACCTCGGTCCAACATACAAAGAACTCATACAGCCTTACAGAAGCCAGTCTAAAATGTTTTGAGTGCTCAACAATTTGAAGTGTACAGCGTGTACAGAGGTAAATGCCCCGTTTTTCTCAAAACTGTTTTATGACTGAAAGGAGCTCGGGCTAACGTCTGCGTGTCCTTGTTCTTAGAAATGTAGGCATCTAAGGGGTCCCGAGGAGTCACTTGTGTCTGGTTGCCAACTAACTAGCATCTTCCTGTTGGAGTTTCTAGTTCGAAAGACAGTTTACCCTAAAACTTAGTTTAAATTAAGCAGATCACTGTTGTCTTGCTCTCAGCAGCGTGGGAAACAATCAGTGGCTGCTCCTTGTAGAGCAGCTCTTCCCATGGCAAAGCTGTTCTTCCCAGTGCCGATAATTCCAAGCCAGGAGACAACCACGTGCATGACCATTGCTGCCTGGCATCCCTCCCCCTCCTAATGCAGGCTTTTGCTTTTGGGACCAAAGAAGCCTGATGGAATTTTTTGCATAGAGCAGTTTCGGCCCTTGTGTTGGCCTTGTTGCTGGACGTGGGGTTTTGCAGGAGGAACAGTGTGAACAGTGCTCTGGCTGCTGGCTCCTAGCAGGGAGGAATAACTGTCTCCCACACTTTATGTGGAGTATTCCTATAAGTACAGACAGTGCTTTACGAGAGCGTCCCCACTCCGGACTCGCATTCAGGCTATGATCCGTGCCACTTCCCAGGTCATTCTCTGCAGGACTGCTGCCTGGCTACTCATTCCCTTTCTGACATTTGTGCATTTAATTTTTTCAGTGTTCTGAAGTTACTACTTTTTACATGTCCCTGTATTGAATTTCCCTGTATTGATTTGGAGGAGTGAGCTGTTTTATCCCATCGATATTGCTCTGAATTCTGTATCTGTTGTTTAGCAAGACCTGTGCTGCTCTGATGTTTGTGGGATTGGGAGGTGGGGTGGAGGGCTGCGATAAGGTGCTTTGTCTTCTGGGTTCCAGGAATACTGCACTGTTTCGTGGGCGATTTTGGCATCTGGAGGAGATCCTCCGTAACAGAGGATCCGTGGGTGAAGTGCAGCATGCTTGAAGACCTTTGCTTTCAGTGCATCTGGAGTGGCCTGGTTTTTTCAGGCGCCTTCTCATGGCCTCATTTTGCAATGCTCGGTTCAAGGGACTGTTGAGGTGTCATTCACAGTTAGTAGCTAGAAGGAAGATAATTGTGGTTAATGGTACTTCACGTGGGTGACATCTGATTTAAGAGGTTATGGTCTCCCTCCCTGTGGCACACGTGGTTGTGTCCCTTTGTGGAGCTGACCACCCTCGTGGGTGCAGGAGCTCGGATTTCCTGGGGTCAGACCTGCAGAATGACCCAGCTCGGCGAGGAAACGGCAGCGTTGCCAGCGGGCAGGAGTGTGTGGGCGCAGCCTGCCCCTCGCCCAGCTCCACGGCCTGGGTGGGTGAGGCTGACACAGTTCCCCGGGGGTGACAGTTTCCCCGTGGTGTGGGAGTTTCACCAGCTGCCCACCAGCAGTGTGCGTATTTGCAGTTAGCAGGGAATGTATCCCGCCACGTGGATGGAAAACATGTTAATTGTGTTGCAGCCAAGATGTCTAAGAAGATTAAGATATTTTTTGTTGGAAATCCAGCTCCCTGTTTAGCACTTCTCAGCATCCTGAAAGGATTGTGTGGGTGGGTGGTTTTTTTCTTTTATTTTTACTATTTACCTTTCTTGTTTTTGATGCATGACATCACTGCACTAGTGACAAGTTAGGAAAATTTGATTCAGGATTTTAAGGTTGCTGCTTTATATCCGTATTTGGGGTTTAATCACATTGTCAGGAAAATAAATGAGAAGGCTCTTCCTCTTTTTCTAATGCCTGTTAGGCTTCCAGCTGCTGTAGGTGGTTCGTTTCTGGATGGCAATATAATGACATATCGGACCCAGTGGCTTTCTTTGTCCCTATGTTCAGTTCATGCTGCTGTCCCTGTGGCTGAAGCCCTGGGGAAGTGCTGTGGAAATCTCACTGGTGGCCCCTGGGATTAGAGCAATTGTTCTGCAGCTGTTCTGCAGCGGTTCTGCAGAGCCCTTTCACCTTCATGGTAGTTTTAATTAAATTCACGGTAAAGATAGGTAGTCATCCAGACTGACTTTTGAGGCTTGTCAGTATTCTGATTTTCCCCAGTCCCCCCAAAAGCAGAAGGAATTGCTGTCGCAACCTGGTGTTACATTTCGATGGTGATTTTGGTACCTTTGTCATAAAACCTCACATTTTTGTGTGGGTTGATCCCTGTACATCTGCCTTTATGAATCACATAGTCCGTAGTTGCATCCCCTCCAGGTCTGGGGTTTTTGTTTCAGTGTAAATAAACAGGAAAAGGTTAGGTAGTATTACCTGATGTGCCTTGAGATAAAGCCAAGCTTTCTGCAATGAGCATAGTTATGACAAGAGCCTGTGCTTGTTTTAAATATTAAATATGCAAAGTTGCACATTTTCAAAAATACCTGGGAGTTTTGGTCTCCAGTATTTGTTGGAAGTGAATGGATTTGGGACTGTACCTGCCTTCAGCAGTGCAGAAAATCACCCCGCAGCCCTGCAAGCGTGGGGCTGAGACTGTGCCGCTCTGGTGGTGCAAAGCCAGCTGGAGCAGAGGAGCAGGCTCTCCCTTGGGTTCTGCAATGCAAATGCATTGATGAAGGAACATTGAAGACGCTGGTCTGGAAAGCAGGGCGAAATCAGGCATGCAGGCCAGCGCTCAGCCTGGCAGACAGTGCATATTAAATCAGGGTGATTTATGGAACTGTTTCTGTTAAAAGCTTCCTCGCGCACTTTAGACGGCGGAGCTGCCAGATTGGTCAAAATCCAATACCCAGACAGTTTGAATTGGCTGCCGGCTGCAGTAATAACCGTGGCGAAACTCTAACAGCCGTTTCGTGCAGGCTTTGCAGGCTGCCACATCGTTGCTGCTTCGCAAAAAACAGACAGTGTCAAAATGTTACGCGGTATGAGGACATTTCCATGGTAACGTTAGCATCCCATGACACCCGTTCTTGTACTGCGGTGTCAGTGCATGCTGTCGTCGTTGCACTTTCTTCCTCCATCTGGGGCCATCCATCCTGATCGTATGGATTTTTGCAGTGACTGCTTCTAGTTATGGGGCTGGTGGTGGAAGAGATGCTCTCTCTGGGCTCTTGGGTGTCTTAAATAAGGCAAGTATTCCTTCTTTTAACATAGCAATTCTCACATAATTCAGCTTAAAAACACCTGGTTTTGCTTTCTGCCGCACTAAAAAAGCAGCTTTCCCTGTCTGATCAGACAGCTCACTGCAGTAGCTGTTTGGTACCTGGCATCAGAGGCACCCGCACTCCTATTGTACAGCTCGGCTTCAGGCGGCTCCGAGATTGCTCCAGTCCTGTCTCGGGTCCGATCCTTTCAGCCCATAGAATGCTTCACCCTGATTCCATCTGCAGCCTGACAGCCGTCTGCTCCCTTTTCCCCTTCCCTCGCGGGAGCCGGCAGTGGCTCCGGACGCGCTGACCGTGGGGCTGGTTTTGGGCAGCAGCCTGAGGACGCTGGATATAGTTTCATCCATGGCTAGCTCCTGGTTTCATTTGTGTCTCGACTCATGGTTTTGGCCTGCTTATAAATATTTTAATTCCTGCTGCTACCTCTGCAGCAACAGTGTCCCGCTAGGATGTTCAGTGTTTCTCCTGTGTTTTTTTTTTTCCATTTTCGGTATGTATTTCCACCAGGTGATGTTTTCCAAAATTAGCATCATGGGTTTTTTTTTCACTATGCAGGCAACACTTGTTTATTGGCTCCTTTCCCTTGACTTAGAGGAAGCTGTCCTCAATATTTTATTGATAAACTAGAGGTTTGGCAAGAAATAATAAAGGTGAAGATGTTTCCCGTATGGCAGCCCATGGCCCTTCCGCCGTTGCACATTTTTCACTTCTGCTGGGTACTGTGTAAGAGCAGTAGAGAGGTCTTGGTTTAGTTACTGTGCATGTGTAGGTTCTGAAAACTGCTTGGGTAGACACAGTCATTTAACTCACAATTTGCCTACCCAATATGCATCAGTGATAGATGTGCGAACTAGGTGTGTGGGAGCACAGCAAGGCTATATCTCACACAAGGGTGCTGTGGCATAAAGGGATCATGTATGGCTGAAAACCAGTGCTTGTGATTTTTGACATCTAGTTTGAAGTACTTCATTTAAAGGGACTCAGAGGGTAAATATGAGGCTGGAGAAAGTTCAGGTTGAGGATGGGAAGGAGCAGAACTTGACTTTCAATCTTATTTGTTCCTCAGGACCCACTTCTGGACTATTCCACAGTAGTAATTATCAGCTCTCCCATTTTGCACAGGGCTCTGCTTTGAGCCATGCCAGAGTCCCAAGTTATCGTTCTATAAACTTATTTTTCATGTGTTTCCACTGAATTCCTAGCAGCTTCTGCCTAATGACCAGAGTAGGTCTGTTCCTGCACCCTGTCTGCTCTTTCTCTGCAGAAACACTCTCGCTGCTCCTGGATGGGAGGCAGCTACTACGTCCTAAACGCAGTTTTTTCCCAAGACCCAACCCAAGCCAAGTGCCTTTAAACCTGGCATCGTGTCGGCATTATTTCACTATTTTTCTATTTCTGTCTCAGTGCTGCCTGGCTTACCTACTAGAGAGCTCTATGAAATATTGCATGGTTGGTTGAGGCAAAATTTGGCTTGCTGCTCTAGGAATAATAGCAGGCAAATTATCCACAGTCCATTTTAGTTGGTGAATTTGACTCTCTGTTTTCACAGTCTGTTCACTGCAGCCATCTGCTGCAGAGAGACAGCAAGCTTGTGGGACAGATTGACTGTGAAAATCGGGAAGTCTTATTTCAGGCCATAATTTTCTTTAATTTCCTGAAATCTATAAAGCTGTTTGTTTCCTAAAACACCATGTCCCTAGAGCCCTGAGACTGGATTTCCAAAGATCACCTGTACAGGGTATTAGTATTAACTGCATGGAAAAATTTTTGGGGAGTGAATCCTGAAGGCCTGACAACATGATGACCTGAAAATGTTTCACTGATCAAAATATTCATTAATGATTTCCCAGGCTCCTGCCAGTTTTTGTAAGAAAGTGCTTTTATGTATGAGTTGACCAATACAAAAGTATTCTTCAAGTGTCAGTAATGCAGATTAAAGCAGAGTTTGGCCTCTGATATTCAGTAAATCATTTGGAAACTGGATTTTGCCTGCGCTAATACTGAACAACTACGTTGGGAAAGATTTGCAGCCTTTTATTTCAGTTCGTAAGGGTGGGGGGAAAGCTTAACAACTTGATATGAGTACATCTTACAAGGTTCAGGCATTATAAAAGATTTAGTGACCTGCTCTCTTAAGCTTTTATAGTCTTCAGATTTGAGAGGAAATTGCAGTCGAAAGTGAACATTTTAAAACTTGCTGTTCTAAGTGGTCTAATAGTCGACCTGTTTTTCCCCTTGATATTCCTGTGCTTATCTCTTCAGAGCTGCCGGTCTTCAGTCCACTAAGGCTGCAGTACGGAAAAGGGGAAAGAGTTGCGAAACTAGGACAGACTTGGATTATATTTAACAATGTTCTGTTTCGACTTGACAATCAGCTATCGAACACCTACAAGTTTGCAACTGTGATTCACTCGGAAGCTGACATAAGTGATGTCACATTGTATTTATAGCTACAGAATTGTAACTGCTTTTAGCAATGAGATTCATTAACAGCCTCTACAAACACACTGACAATCGGTTGGAAACTTGAAAATATTAGGTGTACATAAAAATGGATTATACCATAAAGGAAGCTCCCTTTGCTGCCAAATGTGTTTACGGCAAGTTCTTGCAGGTGTTATGCATAATGATTCCTCTTTATCACTTTCAGTAGGTCTTGCTGATAGCAAAACGTGTTTGAGGACTGATCCACACTCTAAATTAATTAGGAGCTGCTGAACTAATGGGGCTACACAATGCGAGTGTATTTGGGAGCTGTTACAGCCAGAGTTACCAGCCTTTTTTTGGCAAGTGGAAGCTGTCCAGCTAATTCCTGTGGAGGGCTGATGTTTTGGGAGGCGTTTGATCCTTCACTTGACTTAGTTGAACACTTTGGCTTCAACGGGAAGTGCTGCCGGGACAGACCATGCCTAGACAGCGCTCTCCAAGCCGTACTAAGAGCATGGAGTTCAGCTTCTCTTTGAGCTTTGTGCACTTTCCTCGGTGCGGGCTGCTAGCCACCTCCGGGATCGGTGCAGAGGAGGTGGAAGTGTTTGTTGCTTCTTACCATCTTCTTTGAAGATGTGGAGTTAGTAGCTAATGGTGGTGGCATGTAACTGGTCATCACCAGTCCTTTGGGTGAAGGAGTTGGTTACTCTTCCAGGCTCTTGGTAAAGTCATCTCTGCATTACGTACGTGTGGTTTTAAGGTTTGCATCACTGGCATGATAGGTCAAGACATTGTCGTAGAAGTGAAATGAAAACTGAGATTCAAGAGAGGAAGTGTTCGGGGTGGTGTTGGCTCAGTGTTGAGTGTAGTATAGTCAGGCTTGTCGCTGGCAGTAAATCTGTGGACCTGTACATTTGGGCTGAGATTTCTAATGCTCTGGGTACCTCTGGGAGCTAGTCCGTTGCTCCTCATAGCAGTCAGTCATCCACTTCCCTCAGTTCCTTCTTTCCCTTCGCTCATCACATTGCCTCTTCTCTTCCGTTTGGCCATGAATAATTCAATAATGTTTAAGTTTTCAGCAGATGTCTGCTCTGTCTCATTCATCTATCACCTGGTTTTGGCATCTGTCACTTGGATGTGACTTTGCGTTTGCTGACCTGTGGCTCTTAGGCTGGCCTCGCGTGCTGACTTCCGGAGATGTAGAGTCTCCTGACACCAGCAGGAATGGTTGCCTCGGGATGCAGCAAAACTGCAAATCACAGTCCTGTGAAAACAGTCCTGTCCAGCAAGGGGGAAAAATTCCTTATTCTGAGAAGACTGAAATCCTAGGCGTTTTCCCCCTTTCTCATTGTCCTTTTTTACAAGGTTAGAAACCTTGTTTTCCAATGCACCACCAAATGCTCATTCGCCCTTCCTGCTCTGGACTTACAAGTAGCTGTCCAGATAATTAAGCACCCTTGATCATCTTCCATTAACACTTTGCTATTGCAGCATTTAAAATACAAGCGATTCACTGGGCATGTACAGCAGCAAGTGACGAAACCAACCACCTCTGGCTCAACATGTCTGTGTTGAAGCAGCCTATGACAGTGAAGGAGTGTAATTAGCAAGACATGTAGAATGGGATTTGAAAAAAGATGTGAAAATAAGCAGAAGGATTTGAAAAGGATTAGGAGAGTAAATGACAGACCAGTAGTTAAATGGTGCATGATTAATGACTGTAGAAGTAAAAGGTTGACTAAATATTGTGACTATGTAATGGCTGCCCCAAAGTAATAGAAAATGCTTTGATCGGAAGTATCCAGAAGTGGATTTATATTGACACACATGCCGACTCTGGGTTGAGACGTGTTTCTTAGACTTGGCTTAGATCAAGGTGAGCATCCCCCAAGATGCTTTCCTGTTTGACTTGATGATCTGAGATTCATCTTCTGTCTTCAATATTAATGATCAACATCAAAATATCAGGTACCCTGCTGAAATGCTGTGAGAGAATTTGAGCCTTGGTGCAGGTAGGAGTATCAAAACTACCTGGAGGCACGTAGGCTGTTGGTGGCTCTTTGGTGTTGAAAGAAATTGCATCTGTATTTGAACTGTTTTTCTTGGTGCTACAAAACTGGTTTGTGTACGCCAAGAGAACCTGAAGAAGGTGCAACTTCCACGGTGCTTAGAGGAGTAAGTAGGAGCTGCTCTCAGTAACGTGGAGTTGCTGGGTGTCACTCTTTGTCTTAAAACTGACTTTGTCACTTCTTTTATATAATGTCGGGACTGGATTTTGTATCTGTTTTTTTGTCACTGCATCTTAAATTCTAATTTTCAGGGAGGTACTGAACTCATCCGTGTGTTTAGCAAATACACCACTGAGGACTTCGAGCAAACTCTGAATTTTCTCTGTTCTGTTGTATTTGTGTGTCTCTGCTGTTTTAGGATCAGTGCTTGCATTGTCCTAGCCATGTTTTCTTTTCAGACTGGGCATACAGCTGTTCTCAGATCTGCTCTCTTGTGCCTTAGAGGAAACCAAGTTGTGTGTTAGTGTGGTTTGAAGTTTAAGATTTGTCTCAAACTGTTACAAGCCAACAGAAATGAAAGTGCCGTCCTGATACTGAGAGGCTTTGGCCAAAGATTTGTGGTTGACATGATTTTTCCATTAGAAGCATTGAAGCAAAGCTGCAGGACAGGGATATTTTCTTGTTTCTTTAGCAGGAACGCACTCAGCTTCTGTTTCGCTGTACGGTGAGCGATTTCCCACCAGCTTCTTTGGGGCTTTCATATTGTGATGGAAGAGAAAAGAAAAACTTTCAAGTGGGTAAATCTGACTGTAAAATCACAGAAACTGGAATAATGTGTGAGTGGGAAGGGAACTGATTTAGGACTTTAAACTGTTTTTGACTCATTTTTGTAAGGCTGCATGTCAATTGGCGCTTGTCCCTGCCTTTTAAGGACTGTTGCAGGCATAGCTGAACTAATTACACCTCTCCTTCACAGACACCCTCACTGGGGCTCTGCCGGCTCCTGTCATCATCCTCAGCCTGTTTGGATGTGCAGGCCAGTGTGGGCGTAGCTGGTGCATCTCTCCTCACCGGTCACTTGGCTCTTGCTTCTTGTGGCAGATACAAGGCTGAACTGTAATGGGTGTTCCTTTGGCAGGGGCACTGATTCAATCTTTCTTCTGTCTGTGGGGGCTCATTTTCATGAATCTTTGGGAATATGCTACCTCTGAAAACCCACCTCTCTGTCCAGTTCAAAGGCTCAGCAGCTCAGCAGTTAGGGAAGGTGGATAAAGAGGAGAGACAAGTCTTGTTTCCAGAGGCAGCTCTGTTGGAAAGAATGTCTTTGCGGAGAGGGAAACCGCTGCTTGTGGGTTGTGCGCTTACAGTGATTTGCAAAGGTATTTAGGCACCTAAAGAGCCCCCAGAGCTTTAAAGAGAGCTTCTTGAGCCAATTCCTCCTGATCTGGTATCTGTCCACTTTGTCAAAAGGCTGAACACCTTCACGAATTTGGCCTTTAGCTGCCAGTGAAGAGAGGCTGGGGGATGCCATGTTGTGTGCAGGCAGCCAGCGCACCCCCTCCTGCAGGGCACGGGGGGCTGTGGGCAGACCGAGCCCCCCTCACTCACCATGATGGGAGCCCTGCAAAGTCTCCTGGAGGCTGTGGACCTCAGGAAGCTGCAGAGTCAGAGGCCTGGAGTGTGACGTGTGGATAATCTGAAGCTGCGGTAAATAATTAGCTCTCAATAAAATGTCTGCAGTGACTTTCATCTTGTCAGTGAAGTCTTTGTTAGAGGTATCTATTAGTAGTCTGTTAAGCTTCAAAGATAAAACCATCTATAAGAAATGTATCGGTAGGAAGCACATTCTGTCACTGTGGGACAAATGACTGTATGAGAAATGGATTTGTATTATATACCGCTATATAACTAGGATCTTTGAGTATAGTTCTGTGTTTGTTGGACGCAAATGTGGAAGAAAAAGGGTCTTATTTAGTGCAACTGCTGTTTTATTTATAATGCTTTCAATAGGAAAATCTTGACATTGTAGTATAACAGCCTGTGCGGTTGCTTTTGATTTGAGCAGGTTGGATTTAGAAGAGTTCAGTTCTCTCCTGGATACATATGCCCGTGCTGCTTTGCAATGGGAGTTAATGGGAATAGCCAGCTGTGAAAGGAGAAGAGTAGATCCCAATCACTGGATTGTACATTAGAAATTTCAGCTGGCTCTTAGGCAGGAGTAGTCATATAAATTGAGTTTGGATGGAAAAGAGATCAGTAAATAGGTTACTGCCATCTGCCCGTCATCTGCTGGGCACCAGGGGTTAATCAGCAAGTGGTGTCTGTAAGACCAGTGAGAGTCCTCCAGTGAGACTTGTGAATTATTACCAGTTTTATCTTCCTATGTCCTGGATTGCTTACAGAGGAGGTCAAGCAGTGGTAGAGGTGGGCTTTTGCTCCCCTTTTTGAGAATGTTCACTCTTGACCTGGCATGTTCTAGGAAGCAGACAGCATAAAGTCAGAGGAAGCTGACGCAGGTCTGCCATGTCAGGAAGAGGAGCTCCAGCCTCCTGGTTGGGGAGCTGAAACCAAGAGTTAAGGCTACACTCGGAAAGTGGAGAAATGCCGCAGCACTGCCTTTGCGAGTGCAGGGTGATAGAGCTGTGCAGCCTCTTGGTGCTAGCCCAGCGTGGTCCTCTGCTTAGTGCTGCACGGGTGGATCACCTCTTGGCTCCAGTGGAGTGAAGGTGGGGAAATGGTCATGTAAAAGTGTCCAGAGTCATTGCAAAGGGATAGTACTTCACTGAGCAGATAGCTGCCATTGCTTGTTGTGTTTTGATGAAGAGACGAGACGGTGTTTCCTCTTTCAGCTTTCCACTGGACTGGCAGTTGATGGTGTGTCAGTAAAAGTGTTCCGAGGGAAAGGTGGCCCTGTGTTCAGTAGCTCTCAGCTTACAGAATTTAGTTTTGTCTCTGACCGCTACATTGCTTTGAGTTCAATCATTCATCTCCCTCCAGCTGCTTTATTGTCATTTGATCTATTAATGAGCTGGCTGGGACAGCTGTCCTAATGCTTTGTCACAGCAGCGTGAAACCAAGGGTTGCACTGAGCATGGATTGCAAACGCTTGTGGATACTGTGTGAGCAGCACACCATTTCCCTGTAGCTGGCCCCGGAGGGACAGCGTGGTCAGTAGGTCGGGTGTGCAAGAGCTGGCACTGCCAAACTCTGACCTCGTTTTGTCCATCAGTATCCCTTCCCAACACTCATCCGCTCTCAGTCTCTCCCTGGGTGTAGAAGAACTTCAGCACATGCTTTCCTTTTCTCAGAAGTGGATTGTGATGGTTAATTAGACAAGATTTGTAGAGCAGCATACAAAACCTGCCAAGGTCACTGTCCTCGCTGGTATTACTAGAGCTGGAGGAGGACTGCCAGAAGGTATTGATTACTTGGTAAAAATAAACCCTTCAAACTTCTTTTTGTCTTTATTCATTATGGCTTTTTATCTCTGTATCCTGCAAACATTTCAGAGGGTGGATTTGTTTGCTGGAAGATCAAAACAAAATGTTGACAACTACTGGTGCCAGTTTGTAGCCTCCTGCGTGGGCGCCATCAGAGGAATTTGTGCAGTGCTCTGGAAAGTCTTTTGAGCTTTAAATACACTGTTGTTTGACTGGAACTGTTGTTTGACCAAAGAGTCCAAGTGGCCGGGTAGGGATGGAACATTGAGTATCGAAAATGAGAGAATCTCTCTGGGGCTTGTGAAACTGTGTTGTGTATAGAAGCTTGTGTATACTTCCTAAAGCTGATGTTTTGATTTGTTTGGTGAAGTTTGGTTAGTTGAGTACAAGCTGGGTCTTGCAGTGTATAGTGGGTGCTATTGAGAGAAGTGTGGCTGACTGTTGGGAAGGGCTTGTTGCCTTCTGTGTGTTCTAGTTCATCTCACAGTGATGGTTTACAGCTTCTCTTATACCTCACTGTGGAAAACAGTGTCACACTTTGAATTCATTAAGCAGCTGTGCAAACGAGGTGGGGACTGTTGAAAAGGAAAACTGTTTGATACAACAGTAAAATACAGGGGGGAAAAGTCACATATCTGTAGCAGAAAATCCATGGAAAAAGACAAATATTGCATAACATTCAGAAGGGCTAAGTCGTGCTTGGTGAAGTGAAGTTTCTAAGGAGAATAGATACAACAGGAAGACACTTTGAGCAGAGATACGGCTTACAGCATACTGGAAGGAGGTACTACTCCTTCATGGATCCAGAGGACTAAAATCTAGTAGTGACTTCAAAATCAAGTGTGGCCTAATGGTTTACTCTGATTGAAATGTGCAGTTAGAGCAGAAGCAAAACATAACATCTTTCTCCAAATTAGGCCAAGGACAAAGCACAGATCACCAAACATCTGCACGTGTTATGACCTAGAAATTGCTTCAGCAGAGAGACTAAAGCCAGGCTTCGGTGTAGACTGCAAAGTGCTTTCTGTGCCTGTGTCACTCACAAATGGATTTCATTTGGTTATCACAAGTCCCCTTCATGTTCATTTCCAACCATTAAGCTTCTTCTAATGGATATTTGGGTAAATGGGAAGTTTTTAAGCAAATACTGCTGACTGCACTTACTGGGAGTCATCCAGCAGCCTAAGCAGCGACCTGTCATGGGGTGAAGGGCACATCTTGTCAGAGCCACCCATTAGTCTTGGAGGTCCTGTGCTGGCCTGGACTGCCAGCCTGCTTGCTCAGGAGCAGATTACCTTCTGGGTGTGCTGACCAGTGTTAGTCTTTGGTAATCTTGAATAAGTACTGCCTGCTTTTCTTTTAAAACTCAGGACAATTCATGAGCAAAGGAAGGGCAAGAACCGTCAGCAGATGCTATAAACTCGTTCCTCCAGTGCTAGTTGCTTAGATTTCTTTTAGGAGTAACTCAGATGGGAACAAGTCTTCTAACTGCTTGCTGCATCAAGTATGGGTGAAACAGGTTTAATAAAAATAAAGCCAGGCAAATGGTGCAATTAATGTGTAGCTGTGTAGGTATGTTACCAGTGAATGGGAGGATTAGTGTCAGTGTTGAGAAGTGGCAAAGGGATTTCTGTTATTGAAATGTGTTATAACCCATTAGTAACTTAGAGACGAAGGAGGAGCTGTGGACATGGGACAGGAAAGACCTGACCGTACAATTTTAATGTTTTTTTTCAATGGAGCTGTTTGTATGTAGTTACCTGCTTAAGGAGGCCACTGAATGTTAGTTTTAATGCTGCTGCTGCTAGGCAGGTTCTCGTGTGGGCATTACAGCATCATCCCTGATGGTCCAGGCACGTGTTAGACATGAGCACATGGAGTGAGAGGGGAGGAGCAGATGCTCTACAGAGGGACAGGGCCTGCCCTGGTGGACTGGGCGCAGGTGGAGCAGGGAGGCTGCAGAGGACATCCAGTAAAGCTATTGCAAAAGCTATAGAGCGAAGCTTGGAAGCACCTTGGGACGTGAATGGGAGGCTACTGCTGTCTGAGGACTGTGCTCTCACTTCTCCGTGTTGTGGCAAAATGGAAGGAATAAGAGGTTTTAATGTCTGCAAAAGCGTCTAGAGAAAGTCAGTGAGATGGCAAGAGAGTCCGACGCCATGGAGGGAACTCGTGATGAGGGAGATGAGTGCTGGGACAGGGCTTCACTGACCTCCTGATCACCAGCAGTACAGGTTTACCACCATCCTTGTGTAATGCACAGCTAAACGGGAGATGGTGAAACCTGAAAGCAGAAGCATGGCTCCTTCCCAGAGAGCCCCACTTCTGCCAGCCGTGAGTTTGGCCCCTTTTATGAGTGCCCACCTCGTAACCCAGTGAGTAGTAGCTGCCCACGTTTATTGAGATGCTTCTTCAGGATGCTGTCCCAGCCTCCACTGACTCGTGGCTTAGGGTCTTCCTCTGCTCCTTACTTCTTTTTCTCATTAATTTTGTCCAGTTGCTTTATGAACCCTTGATAATGTCCAGCAACACCACAGAATCCTGCGGCGAGGAGACACCTGCTCCTTGGTAGGGAGCAGTGTCCACTGCCCCTCTCGCCTCGTTAGGATGTCTCCTGAATTGTTGGCTGATGAGTTCTTGGCTGTGGCTTGCCACAGAGCTGTGGTGGGGCAGACCCTAATTTTAGCACATTATGCTGGTTTAATGACAGTAATAGAAAGTCAATTTATAGGCAAGAACAAATTGCCTTTTTGTGTGGGGAGGAGGATAATTCCTCCCATGTGTTACATTATTAAATTTGTAATCTTCATTTCTAATGCTTTTCAAAAGTGAATATTAACAGTATCTAAAATACAGATCTTAAATTTATGAGCTGCATTTTTTTCCCCAAACTCCTCATGTTCTATAATTTGTCTTTAAAAGTGAACTTCAGCAAGAGTTTTTTTTTAACTTCATAAATTAAAATGCCTTACGCTACCTATCTCTGGACAAGTTTAAAGGCTCCAGAGATACTTACATTTTAAGTAGCAATAATGGGTATCTATTTCCATCTTTGCTGAGTGGTGAGTTCTGAGTTCAGGCTTATTCCCTAGTGGTAAAAGATAGCAGAGAGAAAAAAATGACACATTTTCATATGCCATTTGCTAGCGAGGAGGCTGTTGTGATGCTCTTTTTCGTTGCCAAGGAAACAGAGCCCTGAACTCATGGCTCCGCAGGCAGGAGGAGGAGGAAGGGAGGTTATTTCACTCCCGAGTTTGCTTTGTAATTTTGATTCATGGTTGGGATCTGTGAATGGGTTGGGACTGAGGGTCTCTTGCTGAAGTTCACTCTCAAAATTGTGTTTTCCTCCATATGTTGGTTTTCTTGGTGAAATAAATGGAGAGGCTGGAGCCCGACGGCACAGCTCCACCCTTGTACCGATAGCGTGGGGTAGGGGCAGGGGACTGTGCTGCCTCTGGAACGAACCTCTCTGACCTTGCCAGTACCATCTCTAGAAATCCCAAGGCCTCCTGATGTCAACCCAGTCTTTAAGTATGAGAATAGAAATATGAAAGTTAACTGCAGGTATAAAAAGGAGGCAAACTATGCAGATGCAGGCGCTTTGTAAGCAAGGTTAATGCACAGTGTCCTCTTCCGACCTTGTTTCATTGCTGTTGGTCAGTCATGGCCTACACATCTTATAAAGAGGTTCCCATCAAACTTTTTGTTGTTAGTTATGTTAAATCTGATTTTTTTCACTCCTAAATAAAGATACATACTGCTCCATAATGCACGTGTGATCATCCTGAGCTGGCGGTGTTGTCTGCAAGATTGATATTGGCTGTAGCACAAGTCTATACTTCTCTTTTATTTCTTCATCTGCTCTCATAGTAGAGAGAGAGAAAAATCACCAAGGTGCTCTAAAGTGTTTTGTTCATCTCTGCTCCTTCTACAAAATGTATTTAGAGATATTTGGCACAAATCATGGGATTTTGGTGAGCTTGCTGCCATGTATTTGTCATGGGGTAGCCATGCTACGAACAGCCACCTGCTTCTCATGAAGCTGGGCTGGTGGGTGCTGTTTTACACTGAGAGTGATTAACACAAATTCCATTTAATACAATAATGAACACTGTAGTACGTCTCTTCTTGACAAAGGACTGATTCTTCCTGCGTCTAATGGTTGGTAATTGAGAAAATTAGATCTTGGTATTGTTCCTAAAACATATTAATCTGCTCCATTGATGGCTCTTTTACTCTACTCCTCAGTAATCTTCAGACAGGTGTAATATTTTTGTTGGTTTCCCACATTCTCCAGTATCTTTCAGCAGAGATGAAGATGTTATGTCCATTTTCCACCTCTGACCAAAGGGTTTTTTTCCTCTAGAAGCTCAATACTCTGCTGTGGACAAACAGTGAACTGTATTTCCTAATGAACTTCAAATAGTTTGGGCTGTGTTTATATCCGAGCGCCGCTTTTGTGTGTGCAGAAGACAGATGTAGGAGGCAGTTATGTGTCTGCCATGTTTGTCTGTGGGAGAGTTTGTCACTCAGACAAGAGTCTGCATGCATCTCTTCAGGGTTTAGGCTGTGAAAATTTTGCTTCAATTTTCTTTTCTTTTTTTTTGTTGTTAGGAGGCTGCTAGTTAAATTTCAGTATCTCTGTGTTTGGTATCGAGTAGCATTTTCTGTGCTGAACGGCTTGCCTTGTCACCAGTTGGAGATAGCTATGATGTACGGTTGGCAGGGCTGTTTGCTGTGAGGTGAAACCCAGTGTTTTGACCACTTTAATTTCTTAGTTACCGTGAATCACTTTATATTGTAAGGTACTGCTGCAGCATGGTGGCTGGTCCTGTCCTGGTCTGAGCATCGAAGCCTGAACCAACCCTCTCTTCCAGACGTCCAGACATGTCCGCAGCCAAATTGCCACGGTCCTGAAGGGCAGGCTGCTCTCTCCTCTCTCCACCCAAGCAGAACAAGGCACTTGGGCTGTAATAAAGTGATCCCAGATCCTGGCAAGGGATCTGTGCGAGAGAACTGATCCGAGTGCAGCGAATCTGTTTGCAGGAGCAGAGCTTGCATTCATGGGCTGGAAGAGCCGGCAAGCGAGTCGGGCTGCTGCTGTGCCAGGGCCCCTCTCCGCCTGCCACAACGCGGTGGGCTCTTCCCTGGGCTTTCGGGAAACGCAGTCACCTCCGTGGTCACTGCGTCGGCAGCACAGGCGTGCTATGAGCGGGGGTTTTCATGCTGTTCTCTGTATCACTGCGGAAGAAAATGGTTCCCTTTAGTGTACTTGTGGTGGGATGCGGTGGCTGCCTGGCAGAACAGGCACTGCGTGGCTGTGGACCTGTCAAAGGTTCCCTCTGCTTGAGTCAAAGCGAGGTGTGAATTAGAAGGGGGAAAATGGGTTGGCTTGCTTGCTTCCCTTAGCATTTGCTGGAGTTATTACGTGAAAGCACCTTCGGTGAAACCTGTCACAGACAGTCGTATCATCATCATCTGGTGAAATTGCCTGGAATTAGAAACCGAATGCGTGAAATTGTTCAACTACTCTGGAAACTAGAGCATCATCTCCCCCTCGCTGCTTCCACAGTGGATCAAATAATTGCTTCCAAATGGACGCAAGTTATTAAGCAGTGTGTATAATTAAAGTCAACTCCTTATGAATTTGATCATTCATTTCCTTAAGGAAAATATGATGAAGTAATTACAACCCAAGCTAAACACAAATCAAATGCTATTCTAAGTGTGATTCTGCACCATGATTCTAGTTTATGAATGACTCCAGGGTTCTGTGGCTTCGTGCCTGTTAAAGAAATGTGGCTGTGGTTTTAATTGTGTTTATAACGAATGAACAAAAGGTTACATGACTCATTCACTGTGCCAAGACCATTGTTTGCTCTTTGTCAAGACCACGTGTGTGTGAACCCAAAGCTGCTCGCTCCTAAAAGAGCATCAATGGGACAGAAGCAAAGGGAAAAATCTTGTTCATAGATCTGGACTTGTCAGCTCTTTCCCCCTGAATTTTATCTGTACCAAAATTAAACTTTAGTGGCTCTAGCTGTGAATTTGAGGGAGGTAATTATTTCTTCCATACATAAGGCAGAGTCCTGTCCTCACGCTCTCCCCTCTCTCCATCGCTCACGTAAATGGTTTTGGCCAAATTAGGTGGAGAGGTGGAAGATACGAAGACCCTGGGATAGCTCTGGGTAGAGAGAAAGACCCAAATTAGGGGTCCTAGAAGAAAAGGTCTGATACGTGATCTCAGCTTAAAAGTAAGATTCTGAGTGAAAACAAAACCCTGGAGCTGAGCTTTGTAAATCCCCTGGGTGGAAAGGTGTGTCAGCTTCTCTGAGAATCAGGATGCTCATGACCTCAGAGTCCTCTTCTCCAGCAGGAAAACATGGCTTGCAAGGGGGCTGCTCAAGTTGTTTTTCCCCACTTCCCCAGAGTCCCGGAGAGACGAGCAGGGATCTGGGCCCTTCCAGGAGGGGTAGGTAGTGAGCAGGCAGGTTTGTCGGGCTTGGGAAGGGCAGAACAGCCTCATGCAAACCTTCCTGGCTTAGCAAAGCGTAGACAAGGCAGCTCTTTCATCTCATGCCATGCTTCTCTTACAGTGATGCTTTCTAGCGGCTTTATTTTTGTGAAGGCACCTCATTTTTGTGATCTTCATCTAAATTGAGAGGTTTTCTGCAGCCTGGGCTCATTCATGTTTCAAATCCTGGTCTTAAGCAGCATTCTTAGTTATTAATAGTGAGAGATGGATGGCAGAATTAGGACACAGTGCTGTGGTTCAACTAGCTAATTGAGTGGAGATGCTGGCCTGGCCTGCATAACATGTGCTGGTCAGCTGGAGGACTTCTAGCCACAGGGACATGGATCAGCTCAACCTTGAGTCCTGCGTGTGAAATAACAAGAAGAAAGTCCTGGGGTGACCCTGGCAGACAAACTAGCCACCCTCCTTTTGGCTTTTCATGTTTGCCTGATGCCCAGATCTTCATAGTTGGCCAAGTTTAAAGAGTTTTGAACTGGGAGCATTTTGTCTTAAAGCGCTGCTGGTTGGTTGTGCCATGTCTGACATTTCCTCCAGCTTTCCAGGGAAGAAGCATTACAATGTAGCAGTTTAAATAGAATCAGTTGTTTATTGATACTAATTGCCTGTGGCTGTGCCAAATGCACCTGTTCTCTGAGCCCAGCAGCTAGACCTTCCCTGGCTTGGCAGGTACTGGGGTAGCAGACCCCCGGGCCCTCCCGGGTGGTGAATGCCAAAGAGGGGAGTTAAACTCTTGGTGAGGCTTAAACCACACAAATCCAAGAAGTGGAAAGATTGGATCCCCTGGTTGCTGTGCAGTCAGGATGTGTGTGTATATGTAATGTGGTTTATGGCATTATAAATATATCATAGCAAGATTTTTAAAGTCATCAGCCCTTGCGCAAGCACAAAGGGAGCAAAAGATGGAGAAAGGCCTGGGATGCATCTGTCCCAGACATGTGGCTCTTCCAGGGATGACTGGGCCAGCATCAGCAGTCCCGGGCTCGTCTGTCCCTGGAGACCAGGGCCTGCAGACGGGGCAGCATTGGTGTTTCATTGCTAGGCTGCTGAAGAAATAGTACAACAGTGAATTTTCTGTATGCATATGGACATTTCATTTAATGAGACTCTCCTGCAAAGCATGGCAGATCAGGGGAAGAGAAGGGGGCAGCGTGTTCTGGTTTCTTACAAAAATAAAAATGCAGAAGCAGCCATCGGATGAAGCTATTTGGATCTTGCTGGTGCAAACAAAATAGAGACATGGAAAGAATTCTGAGGAGCTGGATCTAGCTGCAAGTAGTTTCCATGAAATACTCTGAAAGAAATGAACGTTTTTGTTAGTGTTGTAGTACTGCAACTTTTTCCTAGTGAAAAGCTAAACAATTTTTTATGGTAGTCAAAAAATCTGTTTAGAAGTCATTGACAGTGGAACATGTATGTTTAGGTTTGTTAGTTTTCTCTCTTTTTGTCAGTGAATGAAAAAATCTTGTTTTCCTGGCTACATGTTAGTTGCAGAACTTTTTCTTTAGACATTTTAAAATGAAAATTTTGGCCATTTAATTTTTTTATGTGGATGAATTATCAAAAAGGTCAAAATTGAAAATAGTATTATGGGAACTATTTGGTTATAACCTCAAAAGCAGCAGAAAAAATATATCACACTTGTCTAGTTTAAAATATGAAAATGGATCTCATGAGGATAGGAAGCAAAATCAGCACTTTACCAGTGCTCCACCCATCCTAGGAGAGGTGAGACCATCTTGCTGGGGGTGGAGACCTGCTCAGATACTGACACAGCTGGATTTAAAGCAAACTGCAGCTCAGACCAGCTTGGACCGCTTTAAAGCGGCTGGGGAGTTGGGGATCCGGGCTGGGTTACGGGCTTGGTAGGATCTATAGGCAAGCCTAAAAGCCAGTGTGTGGGGTTTGGTGCTTCCCCTGCACGCAACGGTGGGGTGGGAGAGGTGCGGAGGGCAGAATGCTCTTCTCCCTGGGTTGTCTGGGGTGGTGGAGGGATGGACAGGCTGTGCAGGGGAGCGTCAGCCCCGTGTTCTGGCTTTAGCATTTATAGGAAGGAAGAGGAAGAAGATACGCTTTGCCCTACCTAAACTAAGCTACTGTTAGGCATTGAAAATAGGGCTGTTGCTTCATGAGGACTTGCAGGCCTCCCATGCCATGCACGGCTGCATAACGAGTCGCCCTTCTGTGGGCCGGAGGAAGCTCTGTGGTGCACCTCAAGCTCCGTGGGTAGAGAAGGGAAGGCAGTTGCCAGGTGCATGCGTAATAAAAACAACACCGTGAACAATTTTTGGTCCTCTTTCAATGGTGAGGAAGAAGAAGAAAAAATTATGGGTTCAGGAGGGAGCCGGTTTGACATGCACGCGTCTGGGCACGGGTGTGACTGCTGCCTGTCGCTGTGGGTGAGGAGAGGCAGGGTCGAATGCTAGGACGGGAGAAGGTTGCTTTGTGCTGAGATAGCATCATGGCTCGGGAGCAGCGGGACGGGTTGGGGGCTGTGCCATGGGTGGGAGTCCGGAGGAGGGGTCTCGCTGGCATCACCACAGCCTGCCCGTGCAGGTCGGGTGTCCTGGCCCCGCTCTGCGTGCAGCTGGGGTCTGTAGCTGGCACAGCAATACAAACAGCTGCTCATTTTACGGTTCTCTGGCTCTCGCAAGAAGAGTTGACTGATCTTCCCCAACCCTGTGAATGTACTTAAATTGCACAGATTAAGAATTAGCATGTTGAAATTTTGTTTTTCCCCCATCCCATAGAAGATTTTCTGCTTAATTTGGAAAGAAAGGGTGTGATTTTATTGGTGTCTGAAACTAGGACAAGGGGAATGAAGCAAACAGCCTGATTAGTGCCCCTGCTTATCCTCAGCCATTTTCTGTCATTCCTGGTGGATTGTTGAGGCTGTGATGATAGTGTGGCATGTTCTGGAGCACAGTACAAACTGCCTCTCTTTAGGTGCTCATAATTCACAGTCCATTAGGACGTTGATGTAGGGAATGCTTGGCAGGATGTCAGAGCTTGCCAGGCATGATGAGATTGAGTTCATCTTGTTAAACTGCATTCTGAAGAGACTGTCCAGTATTTATATATCTGTTTTCCTCAGCAGTAGCATACCCTTAGGAGAGCGGCATGGCTTGCTCCGAACACAGACACCGATGTAAAAGGGCCTGCGATGCCCACCCCGACAGCCGCTCCGCTCCGCGTGTGCCAGGCTGCCGCAGCTGTTGGGTATTCATGCAAGCTGCGGGAAGACTTTTCGTTTTTCCCTTTGAAGCCAAACAATGGAATTCTTACGTGAATCTCAGAATTGATTCATGGCACACGAATCTTAGCACGTGTCTGTAGGGATTCAGCATCTGACTAAACAGAAAACAATCTTTTCTTTTTAAACCTGTGAGAAACAACAATACAGTGACAAAGACTAAAGTGGGGAAGCTAACGCATTGGCTCTTTTCTCAGACTATTGGAAAATAAGAAGTAGGTAAAATGGTCAGCAATTCAGCAGTCTGACAGGGTGCTGAGCTGAGACTCCCACTGCTGCTTTTGCCCACAGACGTGCCAGAGACCAGTTGTTGGACTTGGGGACCTTCTTTCTAATCTCGGCAGGTGGTAATATCCAGATGGGCGTTTGGTGTTTTCTCTTCTTTGTTTTCAGCCCCAAACTGACATGCATCATCTTTTCTTTGGGGCAGATCTTCATGGAGAAGAAAGCAAGAATCAACTCTTTGTTTTTGACCTTAAGAGTGAAGTTTCTGGCTGTGGGAAATGAAAGGGCTTGCGAGGCCATGTTAGAGCCAAGGATAGAGCAGGCAGATTTGGCATAAACTGCTGCATAGCTCGGGATGTATCTCCTTTGCAGGCCATCAAGTCCTGTCCTCCCTGACCACGTGCCCCTCGTACAGATGCAGACTGCAGATGCACTCTGCTCTCACAGACGTTCATCCCCCTCAGCTCATCTCTGCTTCTCCATCATTTACAGTGTGCTCTGAAGGGTGCATCAGCTCTGTCAGATGGGGTTTTCGCTGTGTCCCCCCTGGGGCTGTCAACTCTCCGTGCTTTGTAAGTGCTGATTTGTACCTGCACCTCATTTTGGAGCAAAGCCGGTAATTCACTTGCTGAGGAACCCAGGTGTGAAGCCAGAGAGCAGAGCGTGCCCAGGTCGATACCCTGCAGCGTGTGTGGATGCGAATCAATGCATGCTGCTTGGCTTGGGCAAGAAAAGCAATAGTAATGCAGCCTCTTCATTCAAGCTTGGACTAGTCTTTCTTGGAAAACACAAAATGTTAATTTTTCCAGAGCTTTATAGCAGGAACAAATCCAACCTGAAAGTAAGCATCCAACTGATTTCCCTTCCTGATTTTTCCCTTGCACCCCAAGGTAAAGTTTGGGAAGGAAACAAAGCTAAGCAGGCTCTTCTGCTGGACCCTTGGTGTGTATTGTGTGGCCTGTGTTGGTGCTGCCTGGCCATACACTGTGGGTAGCAACACGTTCTGTGCTTGGAAGTGGCTGGTTAGGAGCAAAGCTGATCGAGCTGAAATTCAGTCAATTCCTAATCTTGGGGTTTAATCAATATCAATTAATTCTAAAGTGTGGGAGGGTGCACAGCACACACATCATGCTGGTTTCTTTTTGTGTTGGTAGCATCCAGCAAACTGAGCAAACACGGGGGGGAAAATTGAAAACAAAAAGGAAAAGAGAAGGAAGGTACCAAGTACCTGGGTGGGGGAAAAGGAAGCGACAAGAGAGGAGGCAGTGTAAGGATGACAGTGAAAGGGGCACACTCTGTCTCTCAAACACCAACTCAATAAACATCTATCGTAGAGTAATTCTGTGATAGTAATAACTATATAATCATGACATTGTAATGAGCTTTTGCGGAACTTGCATAGATTTTTCAAGACTTGATGGCCTTTGTGCGTGGAGAGACCTGTCAGGACCAGAGAGGAAGGGCTTCGAAGCCCTTCTGTGCCAGTGTTTCACCACCCTCATGGTGAAGAATTTCTTCCTAATATCTAATCTAAATCTGCCCTCTTTTGGTTTAGAGCCATTCCCCCTTGTCCTGTCACTACACACCCTTGTGAAAAGCCCCTCTCCATCCCTCCTGCAGGCCCCTTCAGGCACTGGCAGGCTGCTATAAGGTCACCCCGCAGCCTTCTCTTCTCCAGACTGAACAGCCCCAGCTCCCTCAGCCTGTCCTCATAGGAGATCATCCTTGAGAAGAGCTGCCTCTTGATGCGGTTGACATATTTAAGGAAGGGAACTCTCCAAAGGATGCTCTGTGCCATGTGGGGCACCTGCACACCCACCTTCCTCTTCTTTGTCCATTACTGGGCGGTCTGGAGGGAACTTTTGGTTAGTTGGTCTAATGTTGCTCACAGGCAGAATTAGTGGAAACATGATAATGAGATCCAATTAATAAAGAACAAAACGATGGAACATAATTAATACTAGTCAAGAACAATTTAGGGAAAATGGGTTTTAGTAGAAGCAGGTATCTGGGTAAATGCGAGAAGTATGTAAGGGTTTTGTCCTAGAACAACGTGACCCTAAAAAATGTGATAGTGATAAATAGATTAAAAAACTTCCTTCACTTTTTTAAAAAAGGGGTTGTCAAGGAAAAGCCTCAAAGGCAGGAGACTCTTTTGAATGCCTGATGCTATTCAGTGTTTTCATTTGATTTGGAGAAAACATGAGTTTAAACTTCACTGAATTCACAGGCAATGTGTACATTAGAAGGATAGTAAATAGTATTGAGAGTGGGAGAGTTGTATAGAACTGTCTGAACTTTTTGCTCTCTCTCTTCAAATAAAATGTATTTTTGTACTTATTTTTTAATGTGATGTTCCACAAGGCTGTACCAGCAGGACAGGCAGGGACTACACAGTGTCCAGGAGAGGTGTGATGCTATACCAAGAGCTTACAGTGGTCTTGGGAGATACAAGCAGAAGAAGTGAAGATGAAAGTACAAGCTGATTTTTACCTCTGTGCATGTTTTTGCACTAAAATGCAGTCTCCAGTTCTGCTGTGTGTGTGTTCTCAAAAGGGCATTGAAAGCCTGGGGAGGTCATTAAAAAGATTCAAGGGCAGGAGAAAAAAATGCCAGAGCATGAGAAACATAAAGAGCTCACTGTGTTTAACTTGTCAAAAAAGATTGAGAGATGACTTGATTACACTGCAGAAGAGCCTTTATAGCGAGAACACAAAGCAGCCCTTGCAGTGGAGAAGGGCATTAAGAAAACTGATGGGCGAAAGCGGAAACCAGACAAACTTAAGTCAGATTTCTGAATGTCAGGTAGTAAAATAAGCTGCACAGGCAAGTGTCAGATTCTTCATCTCTCGATACCTTCAAATCCAGAGTGGATAGCTTTTTAGAGGATATTCTTTAGCCAGACATAGTTGTTTGGCTGAACAGAACAGAATCGAAGTGCCTGTCAACACAGAGAACTTGGCAAAGTGTCTGCTGGTCCCTTCTGGTTCTTGGCATGTGTGAGGTGTAGTGTATCTTCATCCTGGGTACATAAGCAAAAACTTTCTTCTTTCCAATGTCATTCTGAAGCAGAATCTGCTCTTCAGCTGTGTATTGCACTGCAGGCTTGACTGGCTTCTTAACCTTTGTCATTTACTGTTTAATTGGAAAAGGTGCAGGGAATAAATCTGGTGACACTGCAGAAAACATCGATACTGCTCTTACTTGTTCCAGATACTGGTAACAACTAAATGAAGACAAATGGTTTTGCCAGGCAACACCCACGTAGACGCACACCATTTACCTTTTTGATTTGCAAAAGTGTTGAAGCACCGGATTTTGGGTAAGGCTGGAGGCAGAGCCCCTCCGCGCTGCTCCACACTGACCAGAGGATGTTGCTAATAGGTGACTATTGCTTGCAAAATGTTTTCGGTCCGCAGATGAGCAGTGCATCTTTGTCCATATTCATTTGCTTGCAGCGCTGACCCTTTCCAGATGTGCTACTCCTGATCTGCTCTCCTCTCCCAGCTAGGGGAGTTAAAACACTGTATTTTTGTTACTTGCTGACTACAGGTAAAATTTATGTGAGTGGCTTTGGAACCTGTATCCCATTTCTGGTGACATCTCTGGTGCTTATGTTGATCTCTTATCCTGTTTCAGCCTTGACTCTGGCCACAGTGGTTTGGGAGCTTGCCTTTTTGGCAAAACAGGTTATTCCCCTTCTGTTTAAAGGAAACTTCTTGCAAAAAGAGACTGGTGGGGGGAAAGGCTGGAGAAACCTTTCTCCAGAATAATGGGAGATGGTTTGTGAGATGCAGGAGTCCCTGTGCGTCTCTGTCTGGAAGAGGAGGGAGGAGCAAAGGATGCTTGTCATCTATTGCTGTCATCTTGTTTTTTAGAGTTTCTCCATTATAGTTTTTCACTTTTGTTTTTAAATAAGAAGATCCATGTGTCATAGCTGTAAAATTAATCAGGAATACTAGAAAACCACCCACTCATAGAAAGCCAGCAGTGCGAAGCTGGGCATGTGGTGCTACAGCTGAATGTGCCCCGGGCCAGCTGAATCTTCTCCGGTACAGTGCTCTGGTACTGCCCATCTTCCACGGTGCTGCCTCTCCTTGTGTTTGGGCTGTTCTGCTGTGTGTCATTAGCTTTGAGTCAGGAGATGGCTAACGGAAAGCAGCAAGCACCTTGGGTTGCTCCAAAGCCTTGCTCGGTCCCAAGCCTCTTGTTTGTTGCCAGATGTGGATGCGTAGGCTCCTAAGTATGAATGTCTCCAGGCATATCTCATTAGACTGGGGAAATAGAGATAATTTTTTTTTTTTTTTTAAACAGATGTTGCATAGTTGGGCAACGGGGCCTTTTAAATTTGTTTCCTACACTTATGTCATTTGCTGCTTTGACTCTGGTGGCCTACCAAGGCTCTCGTAAGGACTAACCTAAAAGGCGCGGAAGGATGAGTGTTCGGAGAGTGCACACGAGAGGGAGGGATGGGCATTGTTGGACGTAGATGACTAAAAGATTGTTTGTGGAGGTGAATGCGAGACAAATTAAATAGACCATCAAGTCTGCCTGCAAAGCTGTGGGTTGCTCTCTAAAGGAGCCTAGAAACCCCATGAGAAGATCCAGCAGGCTGTACAAGGCTTGTCAAAGGTGAGTCAAAGGGAGCTGCTCAGCGGTGGCTGGGGAAGTAGGTGAGGCCATTGGATGAGGCTTTGCTTTTATTGATGCCTATATTGTTATTCCTGCCTGAAGGTTTAGATTTTGAAAGGACATTAAAAATATGTTTCACGTTTGTGTAACTTCCTGATTTATACAATGTGCTTCGTACATTGCTCCAGGCACACAAACAATACAAACTGTAGTTAATGTTAGCCCAGAACATGAATATTCTATCCTCTTAGCCCATAGGGACATGCATGTGCGTGCTGCACCGTATGTGGGGACAGCAGCTGGTACCGAGCCCTGGGGCCAACACGTTTACGCAGTTGGAAACCTCATGATACCAGAGGAAAAGGGACTTTATAGTTGAGTTTATACAAGAATTTTTGCCTTTGCATTTCTGTGTAGGTATATTTTGAGAAGTAGGATAGGGAGCATTTCTGATATCTTACTGATTTTTGTAAATTTTTATTTTAAAGTGCCTGTTCACACCAAGATCCAAAGAAAAGTGTTTTAGGTCAAGAAGTTTGCTACACAAATAACAACGTTCTACATATTTTAGACAGGTTCTTACAGATATCCTTGTATTTCCAAAGGAATTGGGAAAGACTGGTTTTCTTTACTGTTTGGGGATCCTGAGTTCTCTAGACTGAGTAGCTGCATCATTTCTTCTCCAGGATGGTACTGAAAAAGCTGGTGGGTTTTTGAGAGCGTTGCAGGTCAGAGCTTTGTTGCCTGAACCCAGGTTAATGGACGGGCATCTTTAACGGGTTTAGATAATTCTGCTTTGTTCAGAAGACTTGTAGCAGATGTGTTTCAGGGTGAGTGCTGTATGTGGGATGAAATCTGGAGCTTCCTAACACCAGCTAAAGCAATTAATAGTAATGGTATTCATGACATATTCATTACATAACATGGCTTGTTCTGAGGAACAGACTGCTAGGGATGGAGGATGAAAATAGCAGCTGTTAATTTCAGAGCGCTGAGCCTCTGAAGACTGCACCCAGGAGGAACCAGAACCTACTTAATTCCCTTTGCACTCTGGCCGAGGGTGTGTGTGAAGGGAAATAGTCCTCTCCGGGGTTTGCTGCTCCAGGTGCCACCAGGGAATGTTGTGGCCGTGCCCAAGTATTCCCCCGTGGCCCATCCTGGAGGACTCCTGCCTGGCCTTCTCCTCCCCTCCGCTCCCATGATGCTCGCCAGCAGCTGCGGCTCTTCGCTGCTCCGCACAGTCCGAGGCAGCAGCATGGGATTTAGGGGACGTTTCGAGGCACGGGTCCGGCTGTACACCTCAGCTCTGCCCGTGGTTGCTGCTGTGTGTGCCCGAGCGGCGTAGCTCCATGTATAGCCAGCTTGTGTGCCTGCATGCACCTGCACTCCGTGTGTAATGAATTGGTGCAAGTGGTTGGAGTAGGTAGGGTGGTACGTGTGTTTTGAGTTTCTGCTGGGTCCTGGCTTGCTGGAGCACTGGGTTTGTTCCAGAGATGACTGGGAGCTGCTGCTGAAGCAGAGCTGAGTAACAAAATGTTGCCTGAGTTCGTAATACTGCCTGGCTGCCAGATGCCAGGCTGATCTGCTGAAAGGCCTTCTCTGCTTCTCCTTGACTCTGTCATTGCAGAAGGCTCTGGGAACAATAGCTGACTGTCTTTTCTCCCCTTTTGTTCCTAGATGGGGATGGTCGGAGGCTGAAAGGAGCCATCCAGAGGAGCACAGAAACGGGGCTGGCTGTCGAAATGCCCAGCCGGACCGTCCGTCAAGCCAGCCATGAGTCCATTGAGGACAGCATGAACAGCTATGGATCAGAGGGAAAGTAAGTCATTGAAAGGGAGCTGGGTAATCACTGTGGGATGCACTGTTCTTTTTACACCTATTAATTTTTCTTCAGAGTGATAGAGGATGTGTTTTTCTGACCTGCCTATGCTGCAGGTGTACTGCCCATTCAATTAGAGTAGAGAGGATCTCTCTGCCTGCATAGCTGGCGCATACTCTAGCTGTTTATGTACTTTTTTTAGTGTCCTCATTATTCTGAGCTGAAGCAGATACCCATTACTTCTAACCGCTTTGCCTTTAGAAGAACAATTCAGGGTGAATAGCTGAGACTCATTACTGGTAATAAATTATAAGCCAGTAGTCTTTAATGTTGCACAATAGCTGTCCCTCTTCGCTATTTCAAGATAGCGTTTTGGTTTGGGGAGGAAAGAAAGTGCCAAGGTGATGAAAAGGATGCAAGTAGCACAATAATAGTTCTGATATCAAAATACATATTTGGAAGCCTGTGTATACTTTTGGTAACAAGCTGTCTGTTGTTTCATCTGAGTTAGTGACCTAAAAGAATGTATCTTATAAGTGGTTTTTGATCCCAAGAGAAGTTATAACACACTGTGCTGCACTTAGGCATTATACCAGAATGCAACGCAGGGATCATTAAGCCAGAACTTTGGGGGCTGACTTGTCTCTCGTTTTCGTATTTCCATTATTTGAAGCCATATATGGAGATTGTCATCTTTTTATTAAGATGACCGTTCATGGGAACCTTGGGAGGTGATAAAAACCCAGTATTTAAAAAAGAGGGCAATATATACTATCAAATTCTGTGCTTCTAGGTATGAGGCCAAAATGTTTGTATAGCTAAAACGTGCTCTGTTTAAGCCAAGTACCATGCTTGGCATCGCTCTGTACACTCTTTAGTCCTGTGTGGTATTCCAAGTACACCGTGCTGCTAAAATGCTGGGATAGTCCAAAGGTGCTCTCGATTAATGTGATTCTGGTGTTAAATAAGTAACAGGCCGTAAATTAAGAGAGAGTTTCTTTAGCTTTAGAAGTAGGCTAATCCTGGAAAGGCATCATAGATCTGTGCTGAAGGTTGGAAATAGTAATGAGGCACAGGCTGCAATAGCAATCTTGTCACTCCAAAGCTGTGATGCACCTTATCTCTTCTGTGAGCTGCTGTCTCCGGGGAAATGTTCCTGCTACACCACCACAGTCCTGTGGCTTGGAGTTCTGCCTCCGCTACGAGATGCAGGGGATTAGTGATTAAGTTCAGTCCTTTGGCAATGTGGGGCAAGAATCTGCTTTTGAGCAGAGTAGAATTCTTTGCTTTTTATATTTACATAGCTTACCCTCCTGGGAAGGGGTATAATTCTCGGAAAGGTCTGTGTCCTATCATTGCATACGCTGGCTGCTTTGATTGCGCTTTCCTGGAGAGAGAGTATTTCTGCCAACAAAATGTTGCACCTGTACAAGTGCTGTTTTACCCTGAAGGCAGGTGGCATGTAGCTATCAGGTCAACAAAGAAAGAAAAATCCTGTCTAGCAATCCAAATGTCTTTATTAGAACAAGTCTAACATTTGGTATTTCAATCTCAAACGCTGCCAGGACATCTTTGCCAGCCCCTCTGCCAGGGATGGGATGGGTTCTCCTCGTACTTCTCTGAAAAGTGTGATTAAGTGGTTCCTGGATGCTTTGTTCCTCGGTGGGATAATTGATCTGCTCTGGAAAGCCGGTGGGAATTGTGGCGGTCTGTCTGAGCTGCAAGTGATAAGCAAACAGGGCTGAGAGTACAAAGAGCTAAGAGGGCTCTATTCTCTTGAAACATGGTGGGAGGGCGGTTTCTCTGCTTTCATTTCCTGCAGCAAAGAAAGGAATTGTTTGGGGAATAGCTTTGAGGGACAGAAATGTATTCTCCTAAATCAGATTTCTCTTGACCTCTCTCGTTTGCTGTAGCTGTGTTCCCAGGGAGGCAAGATGAAGATTCATATGACTGTGTTAGCTGTGGCAAGTTTATTTTCTTTTTAATGCTGGGTTTCTGACTGATGCAGATGCTCCTAGGTCAGAGACAGTTTTCACCAGTGACTATCAAAAACTCAATTTTCAGCAAGACGAGGTTGTCCTAGTTCTTCCTACCCATGCGTCTCTTCAGTATGTTCACACAGGGAAGAAAATGGATTCAAAACCTCATCTTCCAAGAGGCTTTGTTTTCCCAAGTTCTGTAGATTTTTGTAATCTTTTTCAGTTTAAGGACTAAAAGGACAACTTCCAAAAGTGGCACACTGAAATGATCAAAGATCTGGTGAAACTTCGCTGCGGAAGGTCTTTGAATACCTGCTCTCAGTTCTAGAAAAGTGCTTTTAAAGTGGTGCTGATTGACTGCTTTCATGTTTGTTGTGGCGAGCTGGCTGCAGCTAGCTACAGCTGCTCAGTGCCCGTGCAAAGCATCGTGGCTGAAGAGTTTTCTGTAGTGCGTGATTTTGAGCAATGCCGCTTTTCAGGTGAATACCAGAGTGCATGAAATCCCGTTTTGTTTTGTTTTATGGAGATGCTTATTCTATAGGTATATGCTTCTCCTCAGACGTGCTAGGCCCTCCTTCAAGAAAATATTACCTTTAAGGTTTTACCTGAAGATGAACCGTACTGAAGATTACCTGGTCTGAAAGATGTCTCCTGGAGTTTAAGCTCGCGTGCATGCCAGTAAGTGCTGACAATGTCAACACACTACTCTGTTTAATTTTTTGCCATACAAAAAGTCCCCCAGCTCTATTACCCAGCTTTTCTGCTGCACAGTGGTTGTGCACTAGTGTGGGAAATGAATATAATACAACTCAGTGAGAGACCTTATAAAAGGGAAAGGTGATATTTATTCTAAACAAAGCTGTTTTCAGTCATTCACGCTTCTGGATTTCACTTGCTCGTGCTCTCACTGCCCCGTGCAGCACTAAGCCTTGTGCGTCCAGGTGCCGCAGCCAGCCTTGGTCGTGTGCCACAGGGAGGACCAGGGACACCGTCTGTCAAGCCCTTGCTATGTCTGCTGAGTTGTTCTTCACCACAGACTGGCTCTTGGACTGTTTTTTTACACTTTCTAGGACTTGCCTGTTATTATGGGGTGATCTTTCACCTCAAGGTCTTGGTTTTTTTGGCTTCTAACTCTGTTGTATTCCTCCTGTTGTCAGAAGACAGGTCTGCTGCTGACAGGGTGGTTGTGCTTTCACACACACAGATGTTTCCATTTATAATTCATCCAGACCAATCTTAGTACAGGTTACAAATGTCTGCAGCAGTGGGTATTTTCTTCTAGGTATGTACTTAAAAATCTGCATGTGAGAACAATTACCCACTGTAGCAAGTGCCTACCGGGTGGTCTCAGGACACCAGCATTACTGCAAGGATAAAATTCCGAATATAGGAATAACTCTCAAACCCCTGAGATTCGACAGAGGCCTCCTGCTCCATCCTGGCTCTTGCACAACCCACGTCTCGGTTTGGCTGGGTTTTGCTGCAGCTGCACGAGACCACGTACAGCATTCAGAAAGCAGTAGATTTTGCACTTAACGTGTAAATTACTCCTGCCAACCACTTTTCTTTCTGAAAACGGAGCAGAAATACAAAAATGAACCTAGAACAAAAGACTGCTAGCTGCCATAGTCCCTAAGAAGTGGTATTTGTTGGCTTTTTGTTCTTGCTGGCTACTGCTGAGATGATTAAGTTATGGAGAGCTAAGGTGATTTTTACCTTATGAAAGCACAGCAGGTGATGACTAGCAAAGACTCAGAGGATTGTTCTTGTCTTATCTGAGAAGAGTCTGCCCGTCCAGCAAGGAAGCATCTTCTTGTTAGCCATATCATCTCTCTCTTCCCGTCATGAGGGCAGCGGCAGCCTGAGCCCTGCCAGGAGCCACCGAAGTGACGAGGGCTGGAGGCAGAGCACAGCCTGGCTTGTGTGCCGCTGGCACTGGCATCTCGTGGCTCCAGCTCTGTCCTGTCTCCTGCTGCTTCTGCAAGCTGCGGCTTGTGCCGGTTCTCCCATTGGCGCGTACAGGGCTGATGTGAACCAATGCTGGGGCTTAGGCTAGGAGAGCTACCTGCCCTTCTCTGCTTCACTACGGAGCAGTAACTGAAAGGAAACTGGAGAATGTACTGGCCTGGCTTGTGACCGTATCGCCATGTGAAAATCCACTTTCCTTCACCAGAAAATTAATTTGTCATTCGAAAATTCGAGGATAGGTTTAGATTAGGTATGAGAAATAAATTATTTACTGTAAGGGGGGTGAGGCCCTGGCCCAGGTTGCCCAGAGAAGCTGTGGCTGCCCCCTCCCTGGAAGGGTTCAAGGCCAGGTTGGATGGAGCTCTGAGCAACCTGGTCTAGTGAAAGGTGTCCCTGCCCAGGGCAGGGGGCTGGAATGAGGTGAGCTTTAAGGTCCCTTCCAACCCAAACCATTCTATGAGTCTGTGATTCTAATTACCTAAAGACTTGATTCCTAAACGCACCATTCATGAGATTCATGTCATAGCTATTTGCTGAATGTCTCTTTTTCGGTATCCAAAGCCAGGGGACTTCTAGACCCTTAGAGAAATTAGGGCGCTCTGTTTATCCAAGTCCTCTTGAAAAAATGTAATGAAATGTGTTGTTAATGCAGTTCAGGCTGTAAGAAATCAAGGCCTTTCGAGATGGAAAGTGGGAAAGGCATGGGGATTGTTTCTGCAGCACACCAAGAAATTACTTGGCCTCTTCAGCAGCAGCAGCACATCCTTTTGTGCTGTTAAGCTTGACCAGCACAGCTCCGAGAGGATGCGACCTTGAGAGCTGTAGTTACAGCAGTAAATACAGTGAATCCCACCTTCAGCAAGCTCCTGGGAACAGGCAAAATTGCTCTCTGAAGGCAGGTAGCTATCTTTTTATTCAGTGCGTCTGTGATGACTTGTGATTGCTAAAAATGGAGCTAGCCTGGTAAGGTGGGGAAGGGAATGGGGGAGGTCTTTGTACGTAATTCACTGCATAGTTTTTATAGCTCCGTTTAGGTGGCAGAATTCATATGGCAGAAGGGATCGGATACATGAGTGGAGTACAGTGTGTACAGCACAGAAGACAGCACGTCACAGTGCTAAAAATGCAGCAGAAAGTGGAGTGGCCAGGAGAGAGCGGAGCTTGTTGAGAGGCAGAGACGGGGATATTGCCTGGCAGAGGAGAGGTCTGTGGTCGGTGGGGTTAGGCTGGGTTTGGACCCTATAGGGACAGACGCTCATAGAAAACCTTTCCAGCCAAGGTGAATGCTTCTGCAGTGTTCACGTCGACTTTGACAGGGTAAAGGGCTGTGTGCCCAATCCCCTGACAATGTAGCCAGATCCATATTGCATTAATAATTCCTCATGTGCACCATAAATATTTTAAAGACAGGGGCAGTGGACATTAAATTAACCAGTTCTGCCTTCCTCCTTAGCTGACAGATATCTGCTTGGCTTCTGTGTGTAAGATGTGATTTAAAAGACGTTAAGATACAATATGGATGAGTGTGATTGTTACACAGTACATTGCTGCTCCCTGAAATTGGAGTTCTGATGGGGTTTTTTATGTTCAAATAAAATAACTGTCAAATATGTTACCAGTCTCAGAGGAGACTTCTCCCCGGCTTTCTTCTGGATGAAGGAAGTGTGTTGCTGACCCTGTTGTGTGTGTGTGTGTGGTTTTTTGTTTTTGTTTGTTTTTTTTTAAGACAGAGCTGGAGAACTTAGCTATGCAATAGATCTAGACGTGTAGCAAATTTGTTAGTTCAGCTGTGCAAGTCAAACCAGCTGCATGGCTGTGTTTAGGCAACTTGCTTATTAATTGCAACTTTGTGCACAAAGAGGACAAAGAAAAGTCTTCTAGAAAATATTTACGAGAACAGAACAGTAATTTCTGAACCCTGGGCCCAAACACATCCCATCCAGTGGAGCACCTCTTTAAGAGCGTATCGCTTCTAAAGGCTTGAGTTGATGGCAAATAGGCATTTGGGTGGATAGTGTGAATAAATCCATGAAAAGCACAAGGCAAAATGTTATCTTCTGAAAACAGCTGTTCTCCGGGTGTGCCCGGGGGTGGCTGCGTTGATGCAGTGTCTTCACCACTGCCCCACCTGGCTGAACCTGCAGCAGCAGAGCAGGGCAGCTCTGCAAAAGTCAGGATGTGCAAGTGTAATAGAGAGGCAGAAAAGGGGTTTTATCCAAGGGGGGGACACACAAAGCCTTCTCAGAATACCCCTCCTCTTGACAGAGCTCCTCAACAGAAGGGGATTACACCTAGCCTGTGAAGGGAGCAGGAGATGAATACCTCGCTCTGCATTTCTGCTCTACAGACGTGGCAGCCAGTGTGTGGCCATTACAAGTTGGTACAGTTGAGACCAGTCACAAAGTCTTGTAAGATAGAATTTAAAAGTACTGTGTTGAGGGCAAAGGAAAGGAAATATGCTGGTCTATGCTTTGAACTGATAACTCACGAATGGTGTTGAGGACTGATGTGCAAAGAGGAGGGACTGGAAAAAGATTTGGAAGGAAAAAGTAAAGCAAAGCGTAAGAATGAATTCCCTAGGGAGGCATTTTAAGAACAGGTTAGACAAGAAGCGGTCACAAATGATGTAAGTAAGGCTGTTTTGGCCTTGGGACCTGGGTGTGGACTGGGTGACCTCTGGAGATGCCTTCTTACCATATATCCTGCGCATTTTGCAGGGTTTTGACAAGCTGATTCTGCAGACGCTTGCAGCAGCATAATGGTATACCTGGCATACAGAGTCCCAGAAGCAATTTAAAAATAGATTTAGAAAAGAGGTCAGACAAACTCCGCATGGACAGGAAAAGAAATTAATGATACATTCTCCTTAAACGTGTCTGTGCTGTTACGCACTCTGCATGCTAATGTGGAGCGAACGGCGGGGGGGCTGTGGACGAGGCTGAGCAGAGCCTCATCTGAGGTGTGAGAGGGGCTGGCACAGGTGCGCTGAATTTTCTTTATGCTGTTTTGTATTGAAATCAGCGTTGTCCGTCTAGGCATTCAAATCCTCATCAGTTGACAAGCAAACTTTGAAAAGCTAGTTCTCCATTTGAATATATCGGAAGAAAAGCGACCTTGCCGTGAAGGAACCAACTGCTGGATGCTTTGCGCGTGGAGAGGAAGGGCACAGGTCTGCACAGTGGGTAGGTCAGGAAATGCCGCTGCCTTGAAAGAGCGGAGAGGCAAGCAGCTGGCAAAGAGCCTTGAAGCCACCCTTAAATTACAGCACAGAGGACAGATTTCATGTGCACTGACCTACAACGTGCAACGCAGGAGCACAGTCTTCAGAAGCTGCTGCACAGATTTCCTGACTAATCAGGATTATCAATGTTGTGTTTAAGAAGAAGGACATCTAGGCAATCTCGGCCCCAGTCTGAGCGCACGATTCCCAGGACGGAGTGGGCACAGGGTTTTATTCTGCCTATAAACGTGTCGCGAAAGGAACAAATGGTTTGCGCAGTCGACTTTTTCCCGAAGCCGGGAATGGTGGCGTGTTCTGCGTGGGATGGCCGGCTCTGTCGTGTCTGCGTGGGCTTGTCTCCCTCTCGCGGGGACCCCAGCCGCTGCGGCAGGGGCCACTTGTCCCTGCTGTCCCCGCGTCCCCGCGGCCATGCCTGTGGTGTGGAGGCACCCAGGCGAGCTGGCGGCTGTGCCAGGGACAGCTTGGGCTTGGAAACGGCCGGTTTGTGTGCGCGTCTGAGCCGGGGTTTGCAGCCAATGCTGCCCCTTGGGGTGGAGCTGATACCTGTGTGAACAGGGTTGATGTTCCTGCGGGTTTCTGCTGGCGGGCTCCGAGAGCCCGGGATCAGCAGCCTCCAGCATGCCGTCCTGCTGCAGCCCCTGCTCTGCCTCCGTACTGACACCAAGCGCCCTCGTCTGCGGGGCCTGCAGCAGAATGTCCTTCGCTTGTCCTTGACACCCTGGAGGTGTCACTGACCTCCCTGTACTCTCCCTGTGCCTTCAGGTCAGTGACAGAGTCACGTTTGACTTGCCACCATTTCCACATCAAAGCCCATAATCTTTAACTTCATTAATATCATTCTTGTTCATGTGTGGCAAAGCAGAGCCTGTGAATCATGATTAGTGAAAGCAGAGGGCCAGAGAAGAGATAATTGATTTCTCTTTGCTGTTCAAAGGGCTGTGCTGCCCTCGCTCAGCAGGGCATTTGTGCCCTTTGGACAGAGGGCTGACAAGTGTCACCTGTTAATCTTCTCTGTGTGCAGCTGTTTGTCAGCACGAGATGGCCCTGCTGCAGCCCCGGTCCCCAGGGCACTGCTGCTTATGGCAGTTGCTATTTGCAAGTCAGCTGCAAAACGCTCCCTCCTTATTCTTCCAGCTATTTTTAGCACTACTTCTTAGATTTTAATAAAAAAAAAAGACATCTTGTATCGGTGATAACCAGGTTGTAGCGATTTCTCCCCTTCAGGGAGAGGCATGTTTGGCAGTGGGAGGGGAAGGGCTTTCCAGGGTGGCTCTGGTGCATGTGAAACCCATCTGCTGGCTGTCACCCGCGGTGGATCCCTTCGGGAGCACATCTCCCTGCCAGCGCAGCCAGCGTGCGGTGGTTCAGCAGGAGAGCTGGTCTCTGAGTCAAGGGCAGGTGAGAAACGGCTCGGTTTCTTCAGAGGCCAGGCAGGAGAAGTCTGCTGAGTGTGCAGCATGTGGGAGAGTGGCAGGGGAGGGCTCTTGGGAGCACTGGGGCTGCGTTTAAAGACCTGAAAGAAGTCATGGTGGTCCCTGGAGCTCTTTTGCTCCCTGCTTCAGCTGAAGGGAAAGTGAGTGAGTGAATGAGGAAGGTCTGTCCCACCGATCTTGGAACCAGACTGTACGCAGCCCCCTCACCTCGGCATCCCAGCTTCTCCCCAAGCACTTGACAGACAGAGCTCGCTGAGCTGAATTTGAGCATCCTAAATTTAGCCGATGCAGCTACATGGTTCCTGCTGGTTTTAATTCACATTCATACTAAAATTTCTGCAGTTTTATTTTCCCCTTCACTCTCCTCTCAAGGGAGAAGCAATGGGTTTCTTGGAGGTAGCTTATGATTTTTGCAGACAGAAATTGTTTCCATTCCAGGTTGTTGGCAATATCCAAATATATGTCAAGGAATTGGTCAAAGCCAAGGAGCCTGATTTAGAGTTGCTGCTTCTAATGTCTATTAAAGCAGCACTGCAGAAGGTCAACCTCTGTGCAACACAGCAGCCAGTTCCACCAGCTAATGGCATAATCTATTGAAGAATTAATTCCTTACATCTTCCCTTCCTGGTCAAACGTAACAACAACGGGGAGCATCAACTGTCTAACCTAGTACTGAGTTTCATATAGTGCTGGTAAACCTATTAACTGAGGCTGTTTTCCAAACTCCTGGAGTCTTGACTTTGGCCTGTGTTTTTAAGTGGGCTTTTACTGTTCCTCTCAAGATCAGCCTTGGTGCTGCAAAGCAGCAGCAGCTTCATTGGAGCAGCAGCTCCACTGTTCTCCTTGCGAGGGTCCATGCTTGTGGCACAGCCCTGGTGTCCCTGCAGCAGCGTCCTGCCCTCTCGCTGTAATTTGCACAGAGGAGTGTTCATCATTTCGAGGTTGTCCTGAGCCCTTGGACTTCTGAAGCTGTGCGGAGATTGCTTTGCTGTAGACACTGCCAGCTGCCATTAGTTCACTTTTCGCCAACAGCTCTTGTTCTTGTGCTTTTTAACGCTGTTCATCTCTCCTGCTGTTTTACTCCGAATCACTGATGATCACTGCAGCATCAGCTGCTCCATTAGCTGGTGCTTTTATTTTGTCTCGAGCTGCCCCAGCTGCTGGGCAGAGCCTTTGCTAGCAGTGTTGCCCAGAGGAGGGGTGAGCTGGTATGTGAGCTCGCGGGTACTTTCTCTCCACACACTTATCAAGTGCAGACAAACATTTGGCATCGGCCTGTGACATGATTCCCTCCCCAGCAGGTAAGAGAGAATGGTCTCCTGTGGCAGGTTTTGTGAATTATTTTGAATATTCAGAGGCCAGAAGTGTGTCTCCTTTGCTGTCCTGCAGCAAGTGGAGTTTCTGTGGGTGGTCTTCTCCCAGCTCTGTGTCCCCAGTGCAGTAGCGCGGCTGGACTTCACCCTGGAGAGGGATCGCTCCAAGACCTGGTTCTGGGTGTCCTGCAGCTGTAGCAGCACAGGGCTTTGCTCGGTCCTGGGCTTCCCCTCCGCTGTGCTGGTCCTCGGCATCTTGTTAATGAGCCCAAGCATCTGTTCTGAGCACAGCAGTGAACATTTCCCTGAACGGCTGCGGGTTGTCTTGCCAGCTTGTTATTTACGTGCTCATTCAGGTCACATACTCCCCAGGGCAGGAGTGAGACCCGAGCTTGGCCCATTTATCTTCTACAAGTTGAGAAGAATAAAGAAAACATTTACCTTCTGACTGATGGTCCATTCATCTCCTGCTGAATCTTATGTCTTTCTCTGTCCGGTCTTCTTTTTCTTGAACTATTTTGGGTTCTCTCGGCACTAGTTTCCATCCTTTTTTGACTCTGTGGGCAGCTCAAAATGCCTGAGCCATCAGGCTCAAGGAGTCTCGCTGGTCCTCGTGTGCACCAGGACTCCCTTCTTCCCTCCTTGTATGGGCAAATCATGCGCCTGATAAAGCCTGTCTGGCTCCGGGCTCCCCTGGCCTGCTTTCCCCATCTCATGTCCCTGACCCTGTGGATTTAGCAGCCCTGGGGCTGTCTCTGCCCTTGGCAGCCTGGCTGCACATCCTGCACCTCGGCCCTGGTCCTGTGCTCGGGCGCTGCTCCCTGGAGAGGGCTGCCACGTCGGGGCAGGAGTCCGTGCCCGGGGGAGCAGAGCACGGTGGCACTGGGAATGGTGGATGGTGGCACTGGGATGCACCTTGCGCCTTGGAGGAGGTGCTGACACTGAAAACCGAGAGAAATCTTAAGCCTGCTCTGTAATCAATACCAATTATAAATCCTAGTGTTGCTGTTGCATCTCAAAAGATCACCCAGAGTGTTTGTGCAAACAGTGGATGCAGGATGAAAAAACGCCAAACCGGGGAAAATCCACCCCGTGCATAGTGCCTCACAAGCTTGTCTTCCAGGATGCCAAGCACCCTCCTCCTCCTCCCTTTTCATGAAGGTAACATTTGTGAAGAACTCAAGGGCAGGTTTCTCCACGCTGATGGCTCTACAGCTCCCTGTGGAGCAGCGATAACCAGGTTTCTCAGAGCGAGGTCAGCACGGAGGGGAGGTGCAGTGCTCCGTGGAGAAGTCCAGCCATTGAATTCGGTGCCCCTGTCACAGTGAGCTGAGCCACCCCGTGAAACTGTCACAAGGACATGTGCTAGTGACGCGTCCCTGCAGTCGTGTGTGTGGTGGGATGCTGAGGTGTGCTTGCTGGCTTCCTCCTTCCTCGTCTGAATAAATAAATATTCCTGTGGGGCTGAGACCAGATCTACAAATAGCTAATGAGAGCTGAAATCCCAGCCTGAAATTAGCACTCTTCTGGCTGAATAGGGTTTAAAGAAATTTCTCATTTTTTTAGTGTCTTTTAAATGTAACTGGCTTGCAGGGGGGAATCAATGAATCTTTGTGGCTGACTTAGGCTGCATGAGAGCCTGTGGTCCCCAGCCCGCCTCGCAGGCAGGGTTCCTCTCCAGCTTTGCCTGTACTGAACGTGCGGCCTCCTCACAGCATCCTTTCTAAGAAATGAGTTGTGGGCGGCAGGGAGCTGTATCATTACGTGGGTAGTTGTCCCCTGCCAAGGACGTCTGGAGAAGTGCCGGAGGTTTGGAGCTGTGCCTGACTTCGGCGTGCAGCATCTTCCCCGGAGACAGAGTCCAGAACCCAGCGTGGTAGCGTGGGTACCCCGGCACAAAGCTCCTGACGTGTTTCAGTGGCTGTGCCACGGTTTGGCAGATGCCTGCGGGACAAACGTTGGTGTTGAATGGTGGCCTCGAGCCTCCTCCTTGCCATTTGCACCAATTTTTCCCTCCGCCTCTGAAACAGCTGTGTAAATCAGGGTGCAGCTGGATAAATTTTGGTTTGTATTGGTGTACCGTGGGGTTTGATGCTTTTGCATTGTTTGCCTGTGTCCAGTGCAGTGACCAGCCGTGCCGCAGAGCAGCCTCGGGTGCCTGGTGAATAGATCTGGGGGCTCTGTCCCCATGACAGCTTTTGTTTTGCTGTAGTGACCGCGGCAGAGGCACTGCTGGTCTTTGGAGGTGGTGTCCTTTTAGCCTTTCACCAGTGTTCGGGTCCCTTGGTGACTGCTTCAGCCCCGCCCGTGGAAGCTGTTACGAAAACCAGACAGTGGATGTGATGGGTGCTTCTGGTGCTGAGCAGGAGGAAATGGGGCCCTTTGCTCAAGAAGGAGATGGGTTGCTCTGTGTGTGTGTGAGAAATAAATAGGAAATTGAGTCCCAAGGGGATAGATGCCAGGACCTTTTATCTCGCTTCAAGCTGCTGCTCTGGATGCTTTTTTTCCTCCCCAGAAGTGAGGACTGGGAAGGGACAACTACCAAAAGAGATCCTATAAGCTTTGCCAGGAAGCTGCTTAGATTATAATGCTACCTGGAAGAGTTGACAGGCTGTGTATGAGCCTGAGATGGCAGAGATTTTCCTTTACAGACAATTAGTTATAGTGAAAGAAGTATTAACCAACTGGTGACTGCAACCATTACTGTTTTTTTGTAGAAGGAAAGGGATTTTAAATGGATTCTGTGTAACTAAACTGCCTAGAAATTAGTGAATTTTGCAAGGGAAAAAGGCTTCTGTAGATGTCATTCATTTCAAAGATATATCTGGTTCTTTAGTTACTGGGTTGCTTTAACATGCAAATTAACCACTTGCCAAAATCAATTTCTTTTGCAGCTTGAATTTCAGCGGAGTCCATCTGGCATCTGCTGGGCAGTTTAGTGACTTCCTGGGGAGCATGGGCCCTGCACAATTTGTTGGGCGTCAGACCTTGGCCACCACCTCGATGGGTAAGGCACACAAAGATGTTAGGTGGTTTTAATTTAATCTTGAACAGACTGCTCCTACAAGCCACCTAATAATGTGTCCAGCATCTGCTGCTCTACCACTCCCCCGCTCCGTTTCTCTGTTAAATCGAGTAAGCTTGGCTGAAAGGTTTTGCTGATGCTGCGAGTGCAGCATTAGTAGGAGAGCACCAGCTTTGTGCTTGCCTCCCTCAGATCTGAAAGGCAGAGACTAAGTAAAACGCAGCTAAAATCCTGAAAACGTATCCTGTGCATCTTTGTGTTTTTCTTGCTCTCTAAGGCCCACCGAGCTCTGTAAAGATTTTCTTATGGCCCACCATAATTGCATTTTCCAAAGCAGCCTGCAGCTCTAGGTACTGCAGTGTGGGAGAGATGAGAGGCTAGCTGCCCTGAAGAGCATGGGACTGAGTCACCAAAGCCATATTAGAGGGCTGACATTAGAGATTGCTTTTGAAAATGTGGGCTTGAATCACTGCGGAGCTGCTCCGGAATAACGCAGGAGGAGATCAGGCACTCGGGGCCTACAGTTCGTTACAGCTTGTAGCAGGCGTGACATGAAGATTGTTTTTATTAACATTTTACTAGCCCACAGAGATATTGTTTTGAAAGTCTTCTGTCTGTCTTGACGTTTTGGTTTAGGGGATGTGGAAATTGGCTTGCAAGAGCGAAATGGGCAGCTAGAAGTGGATATCATTCAGGCTCGAGGACTGACACCAAAACCCGGCTCCAAAACACTGCCAGGTAGTATGCGTTGACCTCCTAAAGTAACTCACTGAGCCCCAGCCTCCTGTGATGCTTGTCAGTGGGAAAAATTTTAATTCTGCTTGGCTTCTGCAGGAATAAGCAGTCTGTATGCGGTATTGAAAATAAGGCTGGTTGAGCAAATCTTTTCACTGCTGTAAATGCCTTCATTAGAAATACCTGAGGCGTGGCGTTCTGTCTTTTCTAAAGTGACTGTGAAGATTTTTTCGTATTTGACCATCTTTATTTTTTCCAGCTGCTTACATCAAAGCTTACCTGCTAGAGAATGGCGTGTGCATTGCGAAAAAGAAGACAAAAGTGGCTCGCAAATCCTTAGACCCTTTGTACAATCAGGTGTTACTGTTTGCTGAGAGTCCCCAGGGCAAAGTGTTACAGGTAAGACGAGCAAGTCTCAGGTCTGCCCATCTCTCTCTTCCACCTCTGCTGGAAGCTTCTAGGTCTGGCGAGGAATCTGGATAATTAACATAGATGAGAACAAGCCAGTGTTTTCACTGAACCAAATGCACTCAATCTGAACGTAACAAATGGGAATGAAAACCCTTTTTTCATACTCAAACCTGCAAGGTAATATGAGTGCCTACCAGGAAAAGGTTGATCTTGTTTTTTTTTTTAATTCGTTTTCTCCCACCCAGTTAGGAGATAGATAGGACCTATAGATGCTGAACAGTCTCGCAGCACGGGTTGTCTTCTGTCTTTATGCATACTCAGAGCACTCTGCTTTGGCCATTGCCCCGTGACATATCCTACCTTTTTCTGCCTCTTTTCTTGTACTGCCATACGTTTTCTGCCATACTCACATTTTCAGTTCTGCACCTATGTTTCCAGAGCAGAGAGTGATTTGCATTGTTAATTCATACTCAAATCATTTCCATCCAGTAAAGCCTGGCTAAAATCCACTGGTAGTTCTGGCGTAATTGATCAGTGAGTTTCTATTGCTTACCTCCACTGGCATATGAATTGCCAGCTGACCTGCTGGATTCTCCCCATCAGTGAACTCCTCCTCATTTACCTTGTTTGGAAGCGTTTACCCGTGTTGTAACAAGACCGCACATTTTTGACTGAAATAGGGAGGGACCCGGCTTGGTCTGCTCTTGCCTTGTGTGGGTTTCCTCACCTGCTGCCGTGCTGCTGGAAAAGGCACTTATTCCAAGAGAATAAAATGAGGATCTTGGCTCTCTGCCAGCGGTCATGCCACCAGACCAACTCTCTGCAGTGGCTTGCTCCATCTTATGCTGACCTAGAGTGTTCATTTTCGTCTTCTAATTGACATTTGTTGTCTCCCCTACCTCATGTTTTAGAAAATTGTAATGTTGTGGTTATTCGAAGCCTAGGGAAAGAAGCTGTCAGGATTAGCCAGAGATCACCCGTCACCGTTATAACCCATCATACTCATCCTCTCCTCTTCAGAACACGGACTCTCTCTGGAGTCAGTCGTCACCTTTGTCTTGAGCCACATAGGGCCAGTCGGTCATGTGCAGGCCTCCAGCATGTCTAAGCCCATGACCTTCACTGCATCTGCTGTTCCACCCACTGGTCTCCATCGTGTCGTAAGTGTGACTCAGCTTTCCCTTCTCGCCTGCCAGCTCTCTGTCAGTAGACCTTCCTCTGCGTCTGCAAACCTTTCTCGGCAGCCTGTTCTGCTTCCCCAGCATGCCTCTCCATGTGTGCCCCCTGTGTCACCGGCCCCACTTGCCAGCACTCGGCTCATGCCCTTGCTCCAGGTGAGCAGCCATGCCTTGTTGCCATCTGCCCTGTGTCACGAGCTCCGAGTGCGCAAGTTAATACATGCTCTTCTCCTCAAACTGTTGGCTCTTGACCCAAGCTATTGCCCACTTTTTTTTGTTGGTGTATTTTTCCAGATTGGGAGCCCTTCCTACCCTTCTCCCCAAGGCCACATTTTGTTGTGTCCAGGGCCCATGACTGTGCCAGGACCAGGTTTTACGTGCAGGTCTTGGAGCTGCGGCTCTGGGGATACTTTGCACCCGTGCTGGCCCTGCTCAGCAGGTAGAACAGCAGAACTGTGTCTCATCCACTGATGCATTCGCATCTTTTCCATGAGGGGGGAAAAAAAAAAATCTGATAACATTAGGATTTGTAAAACTGTGCTTAAAAAAAAAAGTGTAAAATCATCAACCAGAGCTTCACGTCGTCTGTTGGTAGTGTAAACCTCTCTGCCCTTTTTGGACTGTACTAAAGCCCCGGGAAACTGGATGAGCAGAAAGAAGGATTGATCAGACTTGTGCGAGTTGGAGGATTAACTGTGCTCCTCTGTGTTGTTCCTAAGGTGATAGTCTGGGGGAACTATGGACGCATGGAGCGCAAGCACTTCATGGGAGTCGCCAGAGTCCTCCTGGAAGAACTGGATTTGTCAACATTAGCAATCGGCTGGTACAAGCTCTTCCCAACCTCCTCGATGGTAGATCCCACTACGGGCCCGCTCCTGCGTCAGTCCTCCCAGCTTTCCCTGGAGAGCACAGTGGGACCCTGCTGCGACAGGTCTTAGTGAGTGAGGAAGGGGGAACTGCTTTTGTTTTTTAAACATGCTGTCAAGGTTTTGTTTGCTGGAACTCTGACCTCAAGCGCAATGCATGTTCAATCAGTTCTCGTGGAGCTGGAAGAGGAGGATAAACCAGTGACCTTAGACAGAAGACGAGGGGGAGGGCGCTGTGCCCTCTCTGTCCGAGGAGGAGGTGCCGTGGGGCATGAGTCCTAGTTGTCAAATTAGACATACACCTCTTGTTTCCCTTCTCTCACTGTCATTCTTGGACCCTTGTTTCAGATCAATATTAACCGTGGAAAGTTGCAGCATTCGAAAGCATTTTTGGGGGACTAAGGAAGGTCTTTTTCTTAACTGTGTGTCTTAGAAATTTCTAATACGAATTCTTTCATGAGAAAGTACCTGAAAAATTCAGATGTCTGGCCTAAAAAAAGCAGTAGCAGAAAGTTTCAGAGGAAGCATAAGGTTTTTTTAATAATGTTTTTCCTCTCAAAAGGAAGAAAAAGAAAGAAGCCTGCAACTCTTTCTTTAGAATTAGTTCCACATCACTGAGTCATGTTAACTGTGACACTGTCGTTGCTGTGTTTTCAAACTGTGCCAAATTACCAGCAAGTGTCTTCACTGCATTACTTGTCTAACACTGCTGATGAAGCGTACTTGGTGGGAGAATAAGCAGCGCCTACTTAGACCAGACAGTTTGAACAGAGTTCGAGTTTAGCAGGCTAATTAACTGCAATTTTGCTCAGAAAAAACCACTAGAAGTGGGAGCTGAACATCAGACTTACACCTTGAGGTATGTTTTGTGTTGTCAGATACAACGCTCTGCAATTTACTGGCTTCCTTACTTGTTGCTGTGCATCCTTCAGTCACAATGTCTTCTATCTCCTGCTTTTCTTCCATCCCTTTGTACTGGTACCTATCTGCTGGAGATGCTGCCCTTCCTGTTGTGCTGTGGACTGACCTGAAACGGGACTCTTTAGTGTGCCACAGGAGAGGAGATTGAGGTTTCGAGGGGTGCAGAAGGAAGAAACCTCAGTCTGTCATGTGACAAGAAGGTGCGGGCGAGCGTGTAACCTTCTGTGTGGAGAGAAAGGGGCTTTGGGCAGTCTCAGTAGTACACAGACACTGTCGAGTGTCCTGAAAGAGGAGATGCAATCACTGGAGCATGGAGAGGTGGTGGGTGAGGAATCTGAAGACACAGTGGTCATAGGATGTATATTTTCTTAATTCAAGTGCAACACTAACTGTAAATGAGTCTTGCAGATGAAGCCAGTAAAGCACATTCTCTGAGCTGCCGAGCTACAGCGGCCGTTGTCAGCAGAGTCACGTGCTGCAGTAAGGTGCGCTAGGTCCTTCAGACAATTAAAAACTTATTGTCAAAAATCACGGAGAATTTCCAAAGATTTTCTGTTGATTGACCTGTTTTGGTTAGGTTTTCTCATAATTCTTAATGAGGATTTGATGACTGCTGTCTCAGAACAAGCTGTTGGAGATGTTTTACTTTGTAATTGAAAAGTGAAGGTCCCGTGTCCCGTTTCGGAATGAGCAGATTCTCGGCCTGTCGTAGGGGCTTACTGAACCTGTATGTCTGCATGTGGACCTCAGCTTTGGTAGAATAAAAGCATGAGTGTTGAGTGGATGGTATAAGCAGTTGCTTTTGGTCCTAGCTTGTCTATGGCATTTTAGATTATTTTGAGATAAATTACAGGATAGATGCAAAAATAATAGGGCTTATAATAATCTCTGTAGAAAATGATATAATATAAAGGAGAGGGGAGAAGGAAGAGGGGCATAGAATGAATAGTTTTTTGAGTCTTCAGTGGCAAAAGCCTCAACACTTCAGATAAATCTCTTAATTTCATTGATCAAATATGTCTCTAGCCTCTCACTAATTATTTTTTCTAATCGTATTAAACAATTTCTATATATTAGCTGAAGAAAGTTTGTTGCATGCTGGTCAAACTATGTTGTGGCTCTCTATTTTTATTTTTTTAAAAAAAGCACATTTACTGTAATTCAAGTCAGCATCTTTTCCTCTTGGTATGTAGTGAGTACTAGGCAATATTGTACAATATGTGTATGAACTAAAATAGGTTAGGTAGATTTAGTGGTTTGTAGCACTGGATCTTTTAATAACTATGTCTTTAAACGGACCGTAGGGAGCTCCAGGTACGTGTCAGACCTGGCAGCTGAGTAACAGGGCTTCTGTCTTCAGTTATGCCGAAAACTTTATATTGGTACTTAGTTTGGACATTATCTACCAGTAATAGCTAGTTAATCATGGTTTTCCTGTGTCCAAGAAGATGAATGCAACATTTCTACAGTCTTTAATGGGGAGTGGGAGACTATATATGCCAAAAATATTCCCCCAGAAAGCTTTGTTTGGTGACTGTCTGTTGAAAAGCTCCGTTCCTGTATGCCTGGTGAACGCGATATGTGTCTCCATCCTACCCCTCCAAAAGCTCTGCAAGCTCAGCAATGGTCAGTGTGGTTGCAACAGGACTGCTTAGCACTGAGGACTATCTTCTGTATGTTTTTAATCATGCTAAAAAGTCAGGGTACAAAAAAAAGTTATACTTCTACTGATGTTATTTTTGTTAAGGTCTCAGATTCAGAAATTTGGAGGCAGTTTTAACAATCTGTTCTGTCCTGTTTTCTTACGCATTTTTTACGTGGTTGCTTGTAGTCCAGTGGTTCTCGTTGTTGTTTCTACTCTCTTCCAAGTCCTGTTTCTCCCCAGTGAGGGAACGTTGCAATCCCTGGCTGCCACACACAGCAAAGTCACGCGAACTGGCAAATGCGATGGTCTTCCTTCGTTAAGCAGACTCACAGGAGCCCTGCTGAGTGCCCACGGGGCGCAGAGCAAGGCCGGGAGAGCTACACGGTACCCTACGGTCTGATTTCTTGCTTCACTCATACCTGTGATTCCTGCACTGACCATGGCATATTACAGTTAAGAAAGAAGTCTTCTAAGAAAGAAGTCTTCTAGCTATCCATTCAAGGCAAGTCTCAGGCTTGGAATAGCTTATTCTTATAAAGCCTGTCCTTCCCCCCCCGCCCCCCCCAAAAAAATTTGACTTGCTAGTTTCTGTCTAAGGTGACATGATGTGACACTTGGGATTACCAGTGTGGTCATGTAACAAGTAGCAGCTTGCTAGAGTGATGAGCAGCTGAAAAGTAGACTTTGGTCCCCTTTGCAAGTCCCAAGTGAGGTTTTTCCTGTGTCTGAGTCTAGCTGTTAGTTATAGTCAGGGAGGGAGGGAGAGACAAAGAGCAGGAGACTTTAAAAAAAAAAAAAAAAGCTTCATAGTATTTTTGGTCTGAGCGCGATGATGAGGGGTGAGACTGAGGAGGGGTTCAGGGTTGATTCCCTGTGCCTTGTGCATGAAATACTACTTTTTAATAGTGACAGGAGGATTGTTTGCCAAAAATAAAATGGAGAGCCGGTCCTTAAATGTTACCTGCATTATTATTACCATGGAAAACAAAGAAATCCTGGTGCTGAGAGCATCCCTGAGAGCAAAAGGATCTCTCCCCAGTGGGAATCCCCTGCACACAGTGGGAGCAGAGCACCGAAACCATGTCTTGCGTGCAGCTTTGTCCTCTGTGGTCTGAGCAAAAAGCAGCCCTGACCGTGGTTAGTCCTGGTTTGTTCAGGCGAAAAAATGGGCTATTTTCCCCATCTCCTGGTGTTGCTTTCCCTTTGCCCCGACACAGCTGGGATGCCCCAGTGCCGACACAAGGTCCTTGCTCCGCAGTCGGACCCCTGGGTCCTCACCCCGCAGCCGAAGGCGCGTGGACGGGCTGGAGCAGCCCCTCGCACTGCGCGCCGGCGTTTGGGCCCACGGGCGGGGGGTGGCAGGTGACTTTATTGTTTAGCCAAGTACATCCCCACCTCTCGGCCGTGGCTCGTTTCAAAGAACATTGCAGAATTATTTGCTTTGAATGAAAAAATGTATTTATTGTTTCTAGCTACTGGATCCTTTATCAATGTACTGTTCTAAATTTGCAGGTCTTCTGGAGTACGAATATCACAAGTTCCTGTAAAGGAGCTATTTTTAAGATGTTGAGGCAGTTAACAGAATCTCAACCTAAGCATGTTTAGTAACGTTTAGACAGCAAGACAACTTTTTTATGAAACTCATCTTAAGTTAGTTTATTACATGCTGTTGGTAATATTTTAAAACAGGAAAAATATTTTTCTTTAAAGACAAAATGATGTATGTTTTTTAACAGATAACATAATTTAGTGTTTTCAGAAATGTTTAATGTTCTTGGTATGAAGTTTACTCATTCTTTTGATTTCTATGTTCCTTGTTACATTTTACCAAGTTTTTTTCCAAAAGAAAAGAGGCATATGTAAATAAACGCCAGACAAGAGTCCTATAAGAAATTCTGTTCAAACGGGCCATAAAATTATTAGGAAATATTTGTTACTGTTCATTAACTCTCAGCTACTATTCAAGCCTTTGTTGAAAGAATTGATGTTGTATTTTCAAGATGAGAACTACTTAGCTAGTTTTGTCATAATCCTGTACTCTGTATAAAAATCTTTTTATAAAGAAAGTCTAATAGGCTAACAAGCAATAATATATTCCATTTGGTGTGCACAGATTGTGACTTGCAGGCTGTAGTACATATTGTTGATACAGTTTATAATCGTCTTCAATCTCAATGCCATCACTTTTGAAAAAGCTCCATATTAACTTTGATTGTAAAAAGCAAAGACTGGGCTGCGGCCTGGTGAGGTATATTTATCCTATAGACTTCTCTGTGAGTGTGTGTGCCCATCGACATGAAATCTCTCTTAGGTGGGGAATGGAACAGCTGTAGGTGACTTCATACTACAGAGGTAAAGCATAGCTTCAATATAAACTTCATGACTGTTTCGATCTCCCTGTTTTTCTTAGGCTATCTAGTATTTGTAACTCGATGAGAGCCGTTCCCACTGCCACTGTAGCCCTGATAAAGCAAAAAAGCCTTTGCGCTCTGGGGCCACGTGAGTTCTGCCTGACAGCTGCCTCCTTTCCTCCAGATACCAGGGCAAGCTAAAGGGAGTTTTTTTCTCGGAGCAGCAGATTGAGCTGCTCTTCTTTAAAGGCTTTGTGGGTTCTTCTGTCCATTTCGTGGACGGTATTTGTCCATTTCGTTAGAAAATTCCACCCAAGGCAGAGAGATTGCACCTTCGCGGAGGATCACAGGGGACTGGCGTGTAGAAGAGGAACAGGCTGCTCTGTGCCATTCCTCAGAAGTTAGCTAGTGCTGGGCTCATCTACAGATTTTTCCAAAGCGGCAGGATCAGGATATTGGATTTTAAGCCAGCTCCATCATTGATGCAGTGCATAAAATAAAGCAGCTTCGAAACAGCATCCCAGTTGATTGCCTGTGGATTCCTCGCAGCATTTCCCTTAGGCAAAATCTTCGTGTTGTTCTCAAGGTCGCCAGCCCACTGCCCGTGCAGGCAGCAGGTCACTGGCCCGGGGGTGCTGGGAGCCCTGACGAACGATGAAATAATTCACAATTTTTTTTGTGAAATGCTTTAAGAAGAGAGAGGTGTAAATGCAAAGTGCCATCGGTAGACAAGTCCAGGGCATACTGAGACCTGGAGCAAGCATCTAAAATGAAATTGCAGCTACCAAATTTGAGCCAAGCATTTAGAAGAGGTGATGATCAGTGAAAATCTGTTCATGTGTGCCCCAGTGCCCGCTGGCCCAGGCGTGTGTGTTTGTGGGTGTCCGTAGGTGCGCGTCTGTACCAATGGCTACAGGCACACAGCAACGCTTTGGAAGATGCCAGGTTCCTTTAGGGGGGCGAAGGCCCTCGGAGAGGGCTGGCTGGGTGTGCAGTCGGTGTCTTGTTCCCTCGTGTGAGCCCTTTGCCCACGCAGGGCCCAGCGCCCGGTGCGGTGGGACAGTCGTGAGACCTGGCGTGGCAGGGACGCAGAGTGGCACTCCTGCTGCACTGTCTGACGGTCTGCCTGGCCTCCCGGCGCGTGCCGCCAGCGTGGCCATTCCCCAGGGAGTCTCCACATGATTTGGTGTTCTCAAAATGTAGCTAATGAGTCTTAAACTCGCACTGCCAGATTCCTCTCTGCTCAAGGACCAACGTCCCCGTGAGCAAGCAGCCGCGCATCCGTCCCTGGCCCCAGCCGCTTGCCCGCGACAGCAGCACCAGACCCGCTCCTGGGAGCCTCGGGCTCTTCTCATGGTGTGGACACCCTCCTGCCCTCCCTTCCCTGCCACAGCTGCTCACAGCCTGCGGGAGAGGGACCGGGGAGAGGTTCTTGTAGCATTTGGTTCTTTGCACTTTAGCGGCTGAAACTGAGGAGGAGCCAGCACCAGCCCTTTACAGAGCACCAGCAAACGGAGGCTGCGACCTAACGATTTTCCCTTCGTGACTTTCCGGTAGCTACAATGGCAACCAAAGCTATGTTGATAAACCCCACTCTGCCAGGTCAGTAGATGGCCTTTGCATTTACCCCGTGCGCTGGGCACCTCGCGTGGGCTTCAGACATGCGTGGGAAGGGAAGGGCTTTGTCTTGCAGAGGGGCCGTGTGGGCGCAGGCAGCCCGTGGGCAGCAGTGAGCTCTGCTTGCAGGGCACTGATGGGGGCAGAAGCAACCTGAGGGAAGAGCCAAGGCACAGCTCCTGCTGAAGCTGTGCCCACAGGCTTTCCTGGAGCTGGGTTTTTGTCCTTGCTTGGGCACCGCAGACTGGGATAGCTGCCCGCTGGGGCTCCAGATCCCACTAAGCACCAGCCTGGGACTTTAAATCCTGGAGCTTTTTCCTTTTGGGCAGTTGTTCCTTACCCAGTGCCGCTCACTGGGCTCTGCTTTGGTGATTCCATCTCTTCAACCTGGAGCTGGTTTTGGCTTTGTTTGGAGCAAGGAAGAGCGAGGTTTGGAGAGCCACTCCAAGGCGCGTTCCCCAGCCCCACGGCACTGGGTTTGCCTTCCTGCTGTGAGCCGCAGGCTGCTCCCTGCGAGGCTGGACAGGGCATCCCGGGGGTGCAGCACCTCACCCCCCCCAGCACTGCCGTGCCCTCACCCCACGTGAGATGCCCTCCCCATCCATGTTGGGATCTGGGGGTCTTCTGCAGGGCTCCGCAGCCCACGCAGGCGTGCCGTGCTGTGGAGACAGCCAGGAGAAGGCAGGGACAGGGAGGAGCTGTCTCCGTGCTGGCCAGGGAGAAGGGGAGCTCCCCGCGAGCTTTCCTCCAGGTTCCCTTTGCTTGTGCCTGCTGCTCCCTGTGTGGGTTCTCCCTTCCCTCTCGATACGAGGCCTTATTCCGACCCAGGGGGCTGAGGCTGCCCGCAGCATCTCTTGGCACCGAGATGTCCACCCCACGGGGAGCTGTGCCGCAGAGCTGGTCTCTGCTCGGGGATGGAGCCGGCACCCCAGCCCACCCACACTCTCGCCTCCCTGCTGCCGGTGTGCCCCGGGGGCCTGGCCATGGTAGGGAAGTCTGCTTTCACGGGGTTAAAACTTTTTACTTCATTAATTACTCCACGAAAACTGATAGCTTTGCAGGGGCACTAAACAGTTGCTACCTCTCCTCTTGCCTTTCCGTAGGAGTAGGGGCAGCTGATCTGCTCTTTTGGCCTCTGTAACCCTCTCCAAAACTTTTTGGAGGTTTTTAACATCATCTGGTGAGATGTGATCTCTGTGGAGCTGGAGGAACGCGGGCGATGGAGCTGGGCAGCCTGCTTGCCACCGTGGCGAGGCGCTTGCGAGGTGCGTGGGCTGCCTTGGGTGGAAGGCGGGACGCCATCCTGGCAGCGCTGGGGTGCCGCCGGCCGTGCGTCTGTGGTCGGGAGAGGATTCTGCTGTACTTTTTTCCTGTCTGTAGGTTTTATTCAGACAATATGTAACGATTGAGTGATTTACAATTCAGTGTTAAGCTAATGAAAACGTTGATAATGGTGATAATAAAACCTTCTTTTTTTTTTCCTACAGTGTGTTGGAGGTTTTTTGTGGAGTGTCTCTGCCCTCTGTTGCCACCACCATGATCTTCAGCCTAAGATTTCAGCTGGCCCATCCCTTGTCCTTGGGCCTATAGAGAATGAGAGGAGCTCAGCCTGGTGTGTCCCAGCACCAGCCCAGGCTCCTTCCCAGTGCTCTCTATGGATGGGTGCTCTCTGAATCAACCCCAGTTTCAAACCTGCCCTTCCCTGTGCCATTTCCAGATGTAATTTGGCCGTGGGCATCTCCAGGCACTGCGCCAAGCTTGCTGCCAGCTTGTACTCTGCTCACTACCCCAGCCAAAAGCCTTCTGCCCTGCTGTTTTCTTCCCAAGACCCTTCGTGGTCAGCGCCGGCCTTTCAAGGTTGATTTTGACATCCTGGAGGTAAAGACGGTGCTGGCAGAAAAAACTACCCCTGGCCCTGGTTGCTGGGAGTACTGGGGGTCAGTGTGGGTGCAGGGGCAGTCTGGGGACCCTCAGGGGAGGGGACCGATGGGGGTTGTTGAGTGTGCAGCCACTGCCCAGTCCATGGCAGCCTTGAGTGGGGAGCCCTTGGTGGGGAGCCCTCGGGGCCTCTGGTGTGACGCTGGCTGTGGGGCTCTGCAGGAGCGGGGGGCGAGGACACGCAGCGTTCCCCGAGGAGCACCTGCAAGCCCTTTTCCCATGGGAATTACAAGGGATCGCAGAGTCCCAGTTCACTGAGATTTTCTTAAAGGTTTTCTTATTTGCTTCCAAATCCCTCTGTGGGTCGTTGGGGCGGGAGCTAGGGGCAGGGCAGCTCCCCACCCAGCCACCCACCCGCCCCAGCTACAGCCCCGGGGGGAACAGGGGTGGAGGGAGGAGGAGGAGGAGGAGTTCTCGGTGGCGCAAGTGGCTGGGAGGTCGGGCAGCCCAGCCCGGCATGGCACCAGGGAATGAACGGTGTCTCCTCACCAGCCTCCAAAAGTGGCATGGGGCTCAGGCAGTCACGCAGTTCCCCAGCAGCGCTGCCTTGCAGCTCGGGCTGCACAAAAGCAGCAATAAAGCTGAGCAGGTGCCCTGGTCTCTGCACTGCCGGCTCCTTACCAGCTCCGTCCTCTGCCCAAGCCAGGCTCCACTGCGCAGGCATCGCGCTGCCAGCCCCGGTGCCTGTGCCGGGCTCTGCCTGTGCATCGTGGCATAGCAGGCTCTGGGGCCCGAGCACGGAGCTGCTGAGCACTGGCAGCCCTGCACTGCGTCCGGAGGGAGAGCGCAAGGTTGGCTCGGGCTCTGGACTGTGGTCGTTCTCCCACTCCTGGCTCCAGAAGAGGTGGGTGTCCCCAGAGCGATGCCATGCGGGCTCTGACTTGTGCAGGAATTGAAGAGCTGCTTCCTTCCATGAAAGCGGAAGGAGGGTGAGCGGTGCCGGCTCCATCCCGGGCACTCGGAGGGTGTCCCAGGTTCAGCATGGAAAGGGCGAGAGGTCTCCATCTGTGGCACGGCTCTGATGGCAAGGGCACCGCAGCACACCCAAGCCTTGGGCTGACAGCCTTGGTGAGGGCGGGAGGAGATGGGACACTGCAACAGCAGGCCTGAGCTGCTGGGATCGGCATGAAATGACATTTTTAAGCCTGTTTTACGTGCTCACAGCTTGCTTTCTCCCTTCTCCTCCCCCTTTCTATTTAAACCAAGGCTGACACAGCTGGTCCAGATTTGGGGTGACTGGTGCAAAGCAATGCAGCTGCTGCGTGCCTGGGGGTGGACCAGGGTGTTCTGGTGGGGGGAGGCTCCTCTGGCTTGGGGCTGTGCTCCTGGCTCCATCACTGTCCCTTCCCTGCCCGCACGTGGGACGAGGGGATGGGCTGAGGCCAGGAAGGACCGAGTGTCTTGCAGGAGGGTCCTGCTGCCCAGGGGCAGGAAGGATGGATTGGCTGTGGCCATGTCGCACCTCAAGAGCGGTGTAAAGTCCTACCTCTGCCTCCAGTGGGGTGGAGGAGCTGGCAGGGAGCCGGCAGCCGTGCCAGAGAGCATCCCCCCAAACAAAGGAACCCCCCTCAGCCGCCCCGGCAGCGCAGCAGCCCCGCTGCAGACCTGCCCTGCCAGCACTGCTCTGCTCTCCTGTCAGCCCACCCCAGCAATCCGAGCTCCGGCCCATCCCTGCGCTTGCCTGTCTCGAAGCCCAAATCTCTGCCATTCTAGAGACCAGAACGAGAAAGTCCCGGTTGTAACGATTTGGGGTGACATCAAAGGCCAAAGCTGCCTCCAGGGAAGCCCAGGCACCAGGAAAGGTTGGAAACGTGAAGGTCACCGGCCAGGGAGGGTGGAGGAGCCTAGGGTATCCCTGTGCAGGGGCAAAGACACCATCCCATGATGGGCAACGCGACCCAGCTGCTTCCCAGCTCTGGGACAGCCACTCCACCTCCCTCCGATGCCCAAACATCCCAGCAAACATCCATAGGGATAACATCCCTGGATGCAAACACTTCCCACACCCCGTGGTGGGGGAGCCAGCCCTCGCCTGCCCCTGCAGCCGGGCAGGGCTGGGGCTTGGGGCTCGGAGACATCCCTCTGCTCCCCCTCACCACAAATAACTGACCACTGCCAGCTGGATTCACCTTTTATTAAACTGCCCAGAACAAAAGAGAGGAGAGAGCAAAGCCTGCCCTGAGGCCCTCCCAACGCTGGCGCTCTGCATGCCTTCCCCACTGGGAAAAGGGGATTTTCCTCCAGGAAAACCCCATCAAAGGGTCTTTTAGATAAAACTTTAGTGAAAATACCCCTTTATTGGGGACAAAAAAGTGAAACAGAGCTGGTGACGCTGTCAGAGCCCAGTCCTGTTTTCTTGCAGATGAGGCAGGATGGAGACGGGCCGTGTCGGGGGGCATCCCGCCCGGGGGCACGTGCCGAGACGGGCTCACCCCCCTCTGACAACCCCAGCAGCAAGGCCACGGGCTCACGGGGACTGGGAGGAGGCGAGGAGCAGGCACGCTTGCTGGGCTGCCAGCTGGAGGAAAGGTGGTGGAGGGGTGATTTTAGCTACTGATCCAGTGAGTTGCGGGTGGTTTTTCTGGCTGAGGGAGGCTCTCCCTGGGGCTGTGCCCTTGGCGCAGTCTGGGCTCACCACAGAGGGGGGCTAGGGCTTGGCTGGAGGAGTTCAGCTTCCCCTGAGCTGGGACACTGCACCAGCAGCCAGCTCAGCCTGGGGACCTGCTGGCAGCAGGGTGAGGTGTGCTGGTGGGTAAGTGGGTGAGCGTATGGATCTCCAGCTTCCACAAGTGCTGAGCCAGCCCCAAGCCCGAGCGTAGACCCAGAGGGTTGGTCGTGGGCGATGCGGCGCGGTGGAGCTGTCTCCGTGTGCTGAGCGGCAGGACTGCAGCCCGTCCCCTCCTGCCCACCCACCAGCTGCAAACCTGCTGCGCGGCACCAACTTACCTGCACCCGGTCTCAGGGGAGAAGTTAAAGATCTCCAACCCTGCAGGGCTCACCAACACGGGCTTTGCTTTTGGTATGCTCTCAGCAAGTGCAATCCAGCCTGTGTCGTGAGAGGAGCGTGCTGGCAGCAGCCACAGCCGAGGTTAGGCAGGGCAGGAGGGCAGCAATGCCTTTTGGGGAGCAGGGAGGTGGGAAAGCAAGCCTACAGCCTGCTGGATTCCACATCAGGCGCCTCTCGCCAGACCCAAATGCTCGAACCTACTTGGGAGGAAAAAGCAAAGAAAACTAACAACGTAATTCAGTGCCCGTGGAAAGGAATGATCATTTCTCAACGGGGTTTAAAGGCTCCTGCTGGACCCTGCGTGCGGCTGGCTGCCAGCTGAGAGGGGAGAGGAGCCGAAGAAACGAGAGTGGTAAGAGGGACCTGACGTCTCTGTTCATAATTTATCACCATAGTAAGACTCGAGCACCGTGGACGGCTCGGCACGTGCTCCTAGATGGATTTCCTCCGCAGCCGGGGGTGCTGCCGGCAGCGAGGGCTGTTGGATGATAAAGTGCTCCCCGGGGAAGAGCCGGTCTGACCCCGCGTGCTCAGGGAGACCTCGTCGATTTTGTAGGAAATGGAGTTGTAATACACGGGGTTGGTGTGGCAGCTCAGGGTCTCGGGGTGGGAGGGCACCGGGCTGCCGCAGAGCTGCGGTCTGTAGCACAGGCACGTGCAGAAGGAGGGGACCGCGGCCGCTGAGTTGGCCGACTGGCGCCGCTGCCTCTCCGCGTCCTCCCGGATCAGCGGGATGAGGTTCATCCGGCTCGTCCTGTCCTCTGCGGGGAGAAAAATGGCATTGCTGCCCCGGCCGTCCTCCTTCGGCTTGAGGTGGATGTTGTTGCGGGCTCTCCTCAGCGAGGCGCGCTCTTCGGCGTCCCGCCGCTCGTCCTCCGAGTTCATCGTCAGGAACCGCAGCACGACGAGGTTGAGGAAGGCGCCGATGACGGTCAGGCCCACCAGGATGTACATGAAGCTGAAAGCCACGTACGGGGGCTTCTTTTGCAAAGCCTCGTTCTTCTGCAGAGCCACAAAGTCTCCAAAGCCAATAGTGGTCAAGGTTATGAAGCAGTAGTAATAGGCGTGAAAGAAAGTCCAGCCCTCGAAATAAGAGAAGGCCGCTGCGCCAATGCACAGGGTCCCCATGCAGGACAGAAAGCCAACTAGGACCATGTTCTCCATGGAGACATTGGTTGTCCTCATGCCCAGACACTTCTTGATCTTCTTGAGCAGCAGCCGCACGACGGTGTTCATGCGCTCCCCCAGGCTCTGGAACATGACTAGCGTCAGGGGGATGCCCAGGATGGCGTAGAACATGCAGAAAACTTTGCCGGCGTCCGTGCCCGGGGCAGCGTGCCCATAGCCTGCAAGGGAAAGGGGAAAGGCAGGCGTCAAGCCCTCATCGGGGTTTCCAGCAAGGCTGCCCTGGCACCCAGAGGAGCAGTAGGAAAACGGAAAATGAATTGGCAACAGATCTGCAGGCAATGCTAAGGGGCCATGGGCTGCCCCATCCTTTGGGATGATGCCACATGGCAGTATCATGCAGGCAGAACCTCACTGGTACCCTCCTGAGAGCCCCCAAGCTTGTACGAGGTCATGGAGGCCAAGAGGAGCCCTAGAGCTCTGCAAGCCTTCTGCAGCTCACGAGCAACGCAGCGGCAGCGACGCTGTGCCAGCACGGGGTCTGCAGGGAACCTGCGCTATAGGGTCATTCCCCCCGGAGCAGCTAAGTCTGGGAGGACTTCTACAGAGCAACTTTGGATTTACTCCGGTGTCGCAAAGACCTGAAGCACTGCCGGATTGCTGGGGAGGAGGGGCTGTGCCCTTTTAAATGCAGGGAAGTATTTATGGCACCGCAGCCCTGTCAGCCCTTGTCCCAGGGACAAGGAGCTCAAGGAGGATGAGGTTCTCCTCGAACGCCTTCTGAGATTTAATTTCCCCACCTTGCTCCAAGTTTCAGAGCTGTGACTCAAGGACACGCACGATCATACCATGAGTCGTAATGAGGTATTCACCGCAATCTTCCGGACTTCAGTGATTCTGCACCCACCTCACTTCACTGTAGGAGCTCAACAGAAATCTGTGGCCTCTGACCTTAGCGGATGAGTAACTAACTCAGTGCAAGGACATCGCGCAGCGTGGGGAGTAACGGTGTCCAAAGGCATCCAAGCCTTTCTTTTGAGTTTCTGTGAGAAACTGCCAGGGCTGGATGGTGCCTTCTGACGGTGCCTGCAGAACAGCGCCGGCTCCTTCCCGCGCTGCTGCGTGGCCTTTTGCAAACAGCTATTTATATTTTCGCTTTCTGCAGGTATGGGTGTGACTTTTGCGTGAAGAACACGGCGGGGAAAATACCCTTTTCCATTTCTCAGTCTTGTTCAGAGCTGTGACTTGGCTTCACCTCTGTCGCTGCTGTCCGTGGACTCTCGGGCAGCTGGCAGCACACAGTGACGGGGCGACCAGAGGACGATACCCACGCCGTCCCGGGCTCCCGAGCGCACCTCCCGCTCCAGGAAAGTCCTGCCACGGGACGGGGCTGGGAGGCTGAGGACAGCGTTACCCTTGACCGTGCTGCGCTCCGAACTGCAAGCCCGCAGGAAGGGACCGGTTTCTAATGGCTCTGTCTGTTCATAAACCCACGCAATCAAAAATAATAAACTTCATGTCTGCATGCCACATGTCACAAAATAGAGAGCAGACATGAGGCTGCAGCAGCAAAACCCCCGGTCAGATCCAAGCTTAATAACCGAGTGCAGTTACCAGGTCCTAGGCTAAAAGATAATACAATTACAGCGTTGAGGAGGTAAATACAATGATCCAGGAGAGCAGTAAGTGGAAAAACAGTTGTTGTAGCCTGAGAGACTGATGAAAGAGCATTTGACGGACGCTTTCAGAATGACAAAGGGAATCAGAAAGAGTAAACACAGCTACATTAACGTTAAAACGGAGATTTGGAGCACGGCCCAACATAAAGAGATCTGATGTGCCAGCGTTTTAGAAATATGGCACCTGGGCTGAAATTATTTATTGCACGGGGCGTCTGAGAAGTGTAACAATTGTTTGTCACAGTCAACAGAAAAATCATGTAAATGAAGCTATAACCTGTCATGAGATGATGGAGATTTTCACTGAAGCCATTCATCCCACCCTCCTGCTGGGGCCTGACGCTAACCGTGCCCCGGAGCCATCGCTGCTCGCAGGCCACGTGCATTGCCAGCTGCACAAGCCCCACAGCACCTCTTGGGGGGCACCCGGAGCCCCCCGGGGCAGGCCCTGTGGGGTACCTGCCCCTCGGCCACCTCTTGTCCCCTGGTAACGTGGCGCAGCTGATCCCACCAGGCCTTGCCCTGAGGGATGGTGCTTTGGGCTGCCAGACGGATCGCACCCCTGCCAAGCCCCTCGGCACGGCTGAGCCCCTCCTCCAGACGAGGAGGTGGCTGCTGGCTGCGGGAGGGCAGGATTCGGCCTCAGCGTTCCTGCCTCCAAAACACATCTGCTGACTGAAATCGCACCACGAGCAACGACACGGGCACGGCATCCCACGCCTGTCTACCTCTCTGGGATGCCCAGGGTGCATGGATTAATGAAAGTGGATTAATTAAACAATACTCAACTCCCATGTGGTTAATCTCACCTAGAACTGAGGCAACCCTCCTTCACTTTTGTTTCATTCTCTTGCAAAACCGCAGAGGGCAAACCAAGGCATTGGGCTCCAGTATGGATAAGTGTGTCTACATGGGGGCTTAATGTGATTAAATCCCCTCCAGGCTAATTGACGCCCATCTCTCTGCAGGTTCCCGCGTGGGCAGAGCGAGGTCCGGTGTCTGGTGGCTGTCTCGGCTCCCCTCGCACAGCCCGGCATCCGGAGTTTGGAGCCGGCACAGGAGCCAACAGCTCTCACCCAGCTCTTCAGCCCGGCTTGCCGGCTGCAACGCTGCACGGAGGACAGCCGTGGGTCCCACCTCTGCCCTCCTGCACCCCCGTCAGCTTCTACAGCTGCCTGCCCCCCCAAGTGGGACAATCTGCACGACCCACTTCATGGCCCCAGCCATCGCAGCACCACCGGCACCCCCCAGCACTGGGTGGCCCCCAGCCCGCTCGTGAATCACCTCCCCCACTGCAGGGTGCTGGGGTCCCACTGGGTCAGCTCGGGGGCGGCCTGAAGGGCTGTCCCAGCCTTGCCAGGGTGAGACCTGCCTGTCCTACGCAGGCAACACCCCCTCCCTGGGGTGCCCCGGGGCACCCAGAGGTGCTGGAGGTGTGGGAGGGTGTGGGGGTGCAGAGGTGTGGGGATGGGGGGATGTGGGGATGGAGGGAAGGGGGGGTGCAGAGGTGTGTGGATGGAGGGAAGTGGGGACGGAGGGATGGGCTGTGGGGACAGAGGGAAGTAGGGGTGCAGAAGTGTGGGGATGGAGGGATGTGGGGATGGAGGAATGTGGGGACGGAGGGGTGTGGGGATGAGGGCTGTGGGGATAGAAGGAAAGGGGGATGGTGGGGTTCAGGGCTGCAGGGATGGGGGGCTGTGGGGACGGACGGGGGCGGGACGCGCCGCGACTCCCTCCCTCCCTCCCTGCCTCGCTCACTGACCGATGGTGGTGATGACGGTGATGGCGAAGTAGAAGGAGCCGGCGAACTTCCACTGGCGGCCGGCGCGGTGCGGCTCGGCCTGCAGCACCAGCCGCTCCAGCTCCCGGTAGTCGTCGGCGGAGAAGCGGTACTTCCTGCGCAGCTCCCCGCGCTTCTGCTCCAGCAGCCGCTTGCGGCCGCTCTCCGCCTCCGACTCCAGCGCGTCGAAGACGGCGGCGCCCACCAGCAGGTAGGAGAAGATGCAGAGGATGAGCGCGGCCGTGCGCAGGTTCTGCCGCTTCATGGCGGGGGGGCGAGGGGCGGCACAGGCGCCTCCGACCGGGCTCCGCGCGGCCCCGCGCGCCCCCCGCCCCGCCCCGGCCCCGCGGCGCCGCCCACCCGCGCGCGGCGGGACCGGCTCCCGCGCGCCCCGAGCCCCGCGCTGCGGGGGAGCCCCCCGCGGGGCCGCGCCTCGGTCCGCGCCGCTGACGTCAGCAGCGGCCACGGCCACCGCCGCCGCGACCGGCTGCGGGGCCCCGGGCCGGGGGGTGGTCGAGGCCCGGGCGGTGCGGGACGGACCCGCGGGTTGTGCGGGACGGTCCTCGGGGCTGTGCGGGACAGGCCCCCGGGCTGTGCGGGAAGGACCTCGGCGCTGTGTGGGCCGCCCCTGGTCCCGCAGCCCCGCCGTGCCGCCCCCGCGCCGGCAGCCCTCTCCCCGGCGGCTAGATGCGGCTGCGTGCGTGATCCCCGCGGTAGCCGGGCTGCCGCCGTCGCGGGAGGCCGGGCCGCTGCACCCGGTCCCGCACTGAGGGAGCCGAGGAGACGCCGGATCCGGTGTTTCCGTCGACTTCTCCGGCGCGTCCGTGGGCGGCTGCGGGCATGGGGGTCGCGGGGCCACCGGTCCGGTGCTGGCGTGGGGGGCGGCGAGCGGAGCCTTCCCGCGCCGGCGCGCTGCGGCCAGCCCGGGTGGGCTCAGGGGTGCGGGGGCATTGGCCGCGGTGGGGGACGGAGCCCACAGAGGCCCCGTTGCTCACACGGGTCTCCTGAGCTTTTGTTTCACCGGATGTTTCACTGTCCAAAGTGGCAAGGTGCGTCTCCGAGCTGTCTCTCGTGGGACGTGGGATCTCTGCGACAAAGAAACCCTCCTGCTTCTGACCGGGAATAAAACCAACGAGGGGAACAAACCAGCGGGCAGGCTGAGGGCCCGCTTCACCCGTCCCGCTGGGGAGGACACGGCGCTTTGGGCTTTTGTCGCAGCGAAGGAGGTTTGAGCTGGGCCTGAGAAAAACTTCACCGTGAAAACAGTGAAGCGCTGGAACAGACTGCACGGGGAGATGGTGGCAGCCCCGTCACCGGGGGAGTTTAAAAATAAGCTGAGCAGATGTCTGGGCGTCTGCTGACAGCGCTCTGGGAGCAGCCAGCGCTCCCCTGGAGCAGGGCATGGCCCGATGCCCTCCAGGAGCCCCTGCCAGCCCAGTCCTCTGCGCTTCCACGGACACGGTGCCCTTTCCCGTTGTAATCGTGAACTCTTTCTCACCCTGGACGCTTGCCACTTCCCTCCTCCTTGCCAAGCCTCCGTGCCAGCACCATTAGTGAAAGTTGTTACCGAAGAAAAAATACCGGCTCCGGCATCCGTCACCAGCAGCAGAAGCTGTCGGCGGACGGCTGTTTGACATCGCGGCGCTTGCAGCCTGCTGAATCCCGCAGCAAAGCCTGCGCTGGAGGGACGGGTCTGGTTTCTGTTCGCCGTGGTGGTGTCCGCACCCCACGAACGGGGCCTGGGGGGCTGTCAAACCTCCGCACCCGGAGCGACGTGGGGGCCGCCCGCGAGAGAAGATGCGCTTCGCCTGCTGCCGCCCAGCTGCTGGTGATTTTTTCCACTGCTTGTCAATGGGATCCCACCTTGAAGACAGGAGATGGAGTTGCTGAGTGAGCTCCTGGTTGTTCCGTGACAGAGAGAGCAGATCTCACGGCAATCGCATCGCTGTGTGCCTGGCCCACATCTCTTAGGAGGGGTCTGGGGCCTCCGGTGCCTTGCAGGCCAAATTCTGGCATCCCCAGATAATACGTGGAGCAGAAAGCTGATGCTGTCGTGCATTGTCTGCTGCTCCATGCAGATGTAGGGCCAGTGTGCCGGTGCAGATTCAAGCTTGCAAAACCCTGGGAGATGGTCTCCAGCCACGGGAGAAGATAGGCAGAAGCTACACGTGCAGTTTCCTCTGGTGGCAGCATCAGTGCTAAATGGCCATGGACTGCCTAAATCCTCCGGTTTGTTTCCGAGCACGTGTCTGTGATGATAGCCAGCAGTGCTTGGGCAGAGAGGGCAGAGCATGGCCTTCTCAAAGCGCTACCTGCGCAGGGAGGGGGTCTGGAGTCTGATCTCCCCCTCCCTGTGGCTGGGGCTGCTCGGGGCAGGGCCCCAGACCTCTGCCCCTGCAGAATGGACAGCTCGCAGCGCTTCCTCAGCATGCCTTCTGCTAGCACTCTCCTCTTTGGTTCTTGTGGTGGGCAGACCTTGGTTGGCTCGAAGGTCTTCTCCTGACCACAGAAGAAATCATCACCTGGCAGTGTCTTGTAGCAGGGGTCTTCCCGCAGCACGGCCTTTCCCTGCCGCGTGGGGAGTTACAGAGATTCAGGCAAATCCTTTTTATGGAAATGGGGATGCCGTTCATGGAGCAGCACTGGAAGAGGGTCTCGTTCAGCAACGGGCGTGACAAAACGGCTGCCATCACTCCCACGGGGGCTTGGGACATCACCGTCTCCTCCTTTCGGGGATTGCTTTGACCTCGTGCAGGACCCAGGCCTCTGTGGAACAGATGCTGCTCAGCAGGAGCAAGGGTAGCAGGATCCGTCTCCTGATCAGAAACCCCCCAGCAACAAACCCAGCGCTGCCGAAGCCAGGACCCTGCGGGCAGTAACGCTCACAGCGCTGTGTCCTCCGTGGGGCGGAAGCTTCACGGTGAAGGCGATGCCGAGATCAGCCTGCTCTGCCGTCTCACTGCTCACGCGTGGCCTTTTCCCGCATGCAGCACGCACCGGGGCAAGAGCGAGACCAAACTGTGTCAGATGGCTGCTGAGCAGGGCCGTCCCTCCTGAGGGACGGGACAGTTTCCCGCTTTCCCGCTGGGAAGCTCCCTCAGCTCAACCTTTGTCTTTCCCCTGGCTTCGCTGCGCTTGAGAAAGGTCAGGCTGGAGCCGCAGGATCAGGCCAGGCAAGATAATGTGCTTCATCATTGATTTCCAGTGAGAAGTTGCATTATGAGATTAAATGTCTCATTTTTATTGCATGGGGAGGCAGAGAGAAAGCAAGAGCTCTGAAAATAAAACAGAAGTCGAAGTGTTTCTGTTATAAGGGGCTTGTGACCGGGAACCAACGTACCTTGTTTGTTCGGTGCTTTGGAGGTGAACTTTGAGAAGCTGCTTCCTTCTGAGATTGGTAAACAAAGTCAAACCTCATCTGTGTTTAAACCAGTGCCTAACTGATGTGTCTAATTGGCCCACATCTACTAATTCGAGGCTGGTGGGGGATTTATTAAAAAGCTTTTCTGGTTTTAATGGATTGAAATAAGCAAAGCTGCTTAACCGTCTCCGACGAAAGGCGCGAAACAGGGACCGGCAGCGCGGGTGTGTTGGAGTCGGTCCCGCAGCCCGAGGGACGTGGGGAGAGGTGGGGGCATCCCGCCAGCTTTGCTCAAGCTGCTGCGGGCATCGACGTTGCCTCGGTCCGCGCTGGCCTGGGCCGACAGCTCCTGGTCCCCGAGCAAAGGGGTCAGCGTTAGCAGGCGGTGCAGTGCCGGCGGCCATTGCTCCTGCGCCTGCGCTGCCCACCGACGCACGGCTGGCAGCCGGGGCCGAGGGCGGGCTCGGGCAGGCGTCAGCCCCCTCCCCGGGTTTCAGCCACAGCGTGCTCCAGCTCTCCAGGGGCTCGAGGACCCTCTTGACGTGCTCTACCTCTTTTGGTTATTTTTAAAGACCAAATAGATGTTTTGTTTTGCCTTAGTAAAAGCACCAGCTATTCTGGCTTTCAAGCCATTTAATACCGAGATTATAGCCACGCAACACCACAGGATATTTTTAAAGCAATGGATTAGTTCATTTCTAAAAAGGATGAGATACCGAGACACGAACAACAACCAGCCGCAGCTGCCCAGAGGAGAGCGGGACTCCAGGCACTGCCCGGCTGTCCCCGGCCAGGCGGCACCGAGAGCCGGGCACAGAGAGCCAGCCCTGCTCTCCGCACCAGCGTCACGGCGAAGCCTCCTCTGCGGACACAGAGTCCCTGACCGGATCCAGGCTGGCGCAGCAGCGTTTGCTTCTGCCCCATGACTCCGTAAACCTTCCTGTAACACACTGTCCTGCTAGCCAGAGCTGACTTGTCTCTGTCCTACAGGCCATGCTCAGGGCTACTGGAGGCTCAGGAACCTCACGGCTCGCTCTCGGCGCTGGGATTTCCCCGCTGCCTTCCCTCCCTGACTCTCTGTAGCTCAGATGGCTGCAGGCGCTTTGCTCTGCGTTGTAATCTGGAAGCTCAGCGAGGGAATTAATGAAGCGCTGGATATAAACTGGTGGCGAATGCGGATTGCCTCCGCAATGGGTGCCCTCCATCCAAGCCACAGATGTGGCTTGCAGGTTTCAAACCCCAGGGCAGGTGGAGACAGCTCCACCTTGCCTGGTACCAGCCATACTAAACCTCTGCCGTGCCTCCCCCCGATACCCCACAGCCCGTTGGTGAGCCTTCCCCAATTCCCCTTCCTACCCAAAACGGGTCCTGCAAGGGACCCCACAGCCCCATCCTCCCCACCCCTGCTCCCCCTGGCAGCCTGACCTGCCGGTGCTTGCACACGAAGCAGACCTGGGCTGGAAATGCTGACAGTGCTCTTGACAGTTTATGGTCACAAACTCTATTTTCAGCCTAATAAGTTTTTTATACGGTTGGAAAGCTGTCAGTTGAACATCAGCCAGGCACAAAGTACCTGCCATAAAGTGCCTGGACTGCGACCAAACGGGAAAGGTGCTGCTCTGCTTTAGCAAGTTCTGGATCTCAGCCGCTTTAGTTGGTTCGTTTATTTGGTTTGAGGATCCTGGCTTTAATAATAAAACAATAAGACAAAATAATAATGCCCCTGCTTAATAATTTGTGGAAATATTTGCTAAGCCTGTTAAATCAGAGCTGACAGCCAATTTGGGCTGAGGGTGGCCCAGCTCGCCTCAGGGGTGCTGCTGCCGGTGCTGGGGTGGACCGGTCCCTGCAAGGAGCCACCGGACCCCAGTGACGAAGGAGAGAGGCTTTGGGAACGTGTGTGGAGAAGGGTCCCGCTCCCAGGGAATGTTAATCTGGAGGTGATCTGCCACAGCCGTGACCGCAGTCTCACCACAGGAACACGGCCGCGTCAAACCCTCAGCCAAGAGCAGAGCGGGGCCTGATCCTGAGCACGCCTCTGCTCCCACCGCAGCAGCGTCGCGTTGCTAGAAATGACTTTCCTGCATCGCAGCGCGCGGGGCTGCCGGGAAGTTCGGGGGGGTGGGGGTGGGCAAAGGGTCTGGGAATGAATTGCAAATATGCGAGGCTCTTTCAGAGGGTGCCCCGGTGACAGCTTCGCCCCTGTCCTGGCACTGCCACCGCAGGCACGGGAAAGGTCCTGGACCGCTGCAGGGTTCCTGTGGGTTCCCCTGGGCGAGCGACGGGCTCCGGTGTGCTGCGTACCGCATCGCAACCCGCGCCGGGAGCCCCGCGGGTGGCTTCAGTGCCGAAGGTGCCTGCCCGCACGGTCACTGCGCTGGCCGGGTCCCCGCGTCCCCTGGCACCGTCCATCCCGCGGCCGCAGCGGGTCCCGCCGCAGGGCACCGCGGGCTGGCTGGGGCGGGAGGACTGCGCGCGCCTGCCGGGGGTCTGCGTGCGTGTGCGCTCGAGGGAGCAGCGGCGACGGCTCCCGTCCCGCCGGCGAGCTGAGCCGGGGCGGCGACCTCGCGGCGTGGGAGCTGCGGCCGCCCTGTCTGCTACCCCGGGGCTTCGCTTCCCAGGCAGGCAGTTTGCAGCGAATGGCTCCTTCCGATGCTAAAAATAACCTGGTAGGAAGCAAACTGGCCCCAGCACTTCAACTGGGGATAAGTGCATTTATTAGTAAAACTCAAGGCGACCTTTCCTGTTCTGCCTCTGAAGCTCGGGGAACTGGTGCTGAGCTGCTGACTGCACCGACGTGTTTCGATGCAGTGCTGGGTTCCACCAAGATGCGTTTCTCTCTCCCTGCTAGCGATGCTCCACGGGCTGCTCCCAGCCTCAGGGAGCAGCTCCGGCTTTGGGGCCACGAGCAATTTCCCAGCCGAGGGAGCTGTGATTCGCCCTGTGAAAATGCTCCCAGCTGCACCGTGCCGGAGAGCACAGCAGGTTCCCGCTGACGAATGAATAAACCAAAATGAAAATATTTATTTTCTCTTGCAGTGAAAGCACCATGTTTGGGCCAAATTTCTTCCCCTACCTCAGAACTGCAGATATTACGAAGTCCTATTTGTACGCAGAGATTTTCCAGCTGCTTCTCTCCAGGCTTTGCTCTGGAAGGATTATCTGGGGAGATGAAACACGTCCCCTCTGAACTGCAAATGCAAAGACGTTCCTGTGTGCGCCTGGCCCAGCGGTTTGTGCCCTGCTCCAGCCCTGGCCCTTTCTTTCCAGTCATGCTCAGGGCTGTGCGGCGTCCCTGGGGCAGAGCAAACGGCGGCACAGGAATCGCAGCTGTTCCGGGCATCAGGACACCAGGTCTGCCATGAACCAGCTACGGGGAATCAAATTAACACGAGGCTATTCTGGAGGAAGCAAACCACCCGAGCTAAACGGGAAAATAAACCGGAGACTTCTCTGGGTTCAGAAATATTTTGCTAACTCTTAGGTCCCTTGTAGGAGTGTCTGTTGGGGCGGGAGCAGAGCAGTGACAGGGGACAATGCTTGTCTGGGTATCCCCTCAGGCACCTCCACACGGGGCCAAGTGGCAGACTCAGGGCATGGCCCTTTTTGGGTTTCTGGCTTGGGAACCGCGTTTGAGTGGTCGCCTTCGTGTCGGGGGATTGGGAGCTGCGAGCTGTCCCCCAGCCTGGGATTTGCAGATGCTGAGGCGACTGCAAGTCCAGCGCCCGTTCCTGTGCTGTGCCTTTGGGAGGTGATGCTGCCCCATACTCCCAGCCTGAGTCTGCTGCTCGGGTTCACCCACAGACCACCCTCTGCTCCTCACCTTTGTGGCGCTGGAAAGGAAAAGAAACCCTCCTCTCGCCTTCCGTGCTGCTGGGTTTGCTCCCGTTGGGGCTGACCAGACCTGCTGGCAGTAAATCTGGAGACAAGGAGTTACAAATGGAGACCTGGTGAGGAGAGGGAGGGGGCACTGACCCACCCAGTGACTGGTTCCTCCACCACCAGCTGTGGCCACAAAATCCAGCCATGGAGAGATGGCTCATGCTCATCCCTGTGGACAGGTGGGTTAAAACACAGACTTCTCCGTAATATTTCAGCTCACAGGGCCTCTCTCCTTCACTGTGCACCTTGCGCTGCTGGCAGCTCTGCTCTGCAGCCGGGCCTGGGGAAACCTGCCCGAGGGCTTCCCCACCTCCCAGCTCAGCGCGGTGGGGTAGTGGCTATGGTGATGGGACCGTTGTTTCTGCTTTGCGCACAGAAAGATGCTTTTGGGAGGCTGCAGCATCGCCTGCTGGGTACTGCAGATCCGCTGGGGTCTTGGAGAGCCCCAGGCACCCAGATGAGCTGCACCCCACAAGGGCTCTCGTGTCACTGGCTCCTCTGGGCTCTCAGCACGGCCCTGTGTTGCCATCCCAGCATTGCACACACTTTTATAGGGGGATTTTTGCCTCCACAACCAAATAACGCTTCATTCAGTGAGAGCAAAATTAACTCTGTCCCAGCCAAAACCAGGACAGAGTGCCTGGCTCTTGGCATCATCACCACCAAACCTAGCCCTGAGCTCTCCTCTGGGCCAGCAGCTTCCCGATGCCATGGGACCTTCCCACCTGGAACGGCCTGGATCGGAGGCACAGGGGTGCTGCAGGCTGCTCTGGGCTGGTAAGCGCTGACTGGGGGCTGTGGTGTGCAGTTCCCCACCTCTGCCGAGCAGCACCTCAGCATCAGAGCAAAGGCAGCCAGGATGGAGTTAACCTGTCTCCTGCCCTTGGGTGTCCTCTGCACAGCATGGAAGCAGCCTCTCTGAGGAGGAGCTGTGCTGCTACTGAGAAGCCTGAGAGCTTTCTGGTGCTCCTTAGGGTAATGTTTTTGCCCATGAGCCCAAACAAGCAGAAGAATTTCACGCTGGCTGGGCTGCGCCCTGGCACGAAGGGCTCTTCAGGGAGCTGGATCTGACCTGAGCAACTCCTGGTTGGGACAGAGTGGAGATGTTCGGGGAAATTCAGACGATAGTCTCCTCCCAGGTTGCTGAGAAGGCAGCGCAGGTCGTGATGCATGGAGCAGCTCCGGGGGGTTTCTCGCTGCCCTGCTCCCTGTGCTGAGCCCTGCCTTGAGCAGCACTGATGGCAAGGGGTGCGGAGGGCTTGCCGCTGGGGGATGTTCGGAGGGACAATCTGAAAAATGGCACATCTCTGTGAAGCCTGGGCTCCCCACGTCCTCCAGGACAAATCGCTGCCTGCAGGGCGCAGCCGCTCTGTAACGCACACACAAAGTGTGTGATGGCTGCAAGCTGCGCAGGGCGGCCGCTGCCGAGCTGCAAGCGCGTGCCTTCGCTCTGGCTCTCCCCAGGTCCCACGCTACATGGCAGCACCTATTTATAACTGCATACACTGCAGGAATAATATTAGAATGATGGCCTCACACAGTCACGCTAAATGTTATTCTATTTATGTGATTTGCTCTTCTTCGCAAGCTGTTGGTCTCCCAGATGCCAAAACACTCTGCCTAGCATAGACAAAGACTCAGATTTTTCTCTTTTATTAAAATCTTCACCAACAGCACCCAGTCCCGGGTATATTTACCATTTTTTTCCCAGGTCATCTGGAGTAATTGCATCTACTATTCCTTCGCCAGTCTGATCAATATCCTTGGTAAATAACATAAACTGTCAGGTCTGTTGTCCCTGTAGCCAAAGGTACTTCAGCAATGAAATTGTTTTGCTGAAGAAATAAATGCCTCTCGCCGAAGCTGAGGATGCTGTGACCTTTCATTAGTGACCTGGGTGACTCATGCCTTTTCGCGTGCACGCTGCAGCCTCCCACCCTGCCGCAAAAGGCGCACCATGACGTCTCGCTGCCTGGTGCCCGGCGTAATGGGGAGCCAAGACCTGCGGGAGCCTCCTGCTCTCGCTGCTGCTCCCACTTCACACGTGGTCTGCACGCCTCTGCCCAGGCCTGGGGGCTCTCATGTTACGGAGTTGCCCTGTTTGCATGGCCGGGACCCCGTGGTGCAGCATCCCGGGGCTGGCCGAGCGTTTGACCCTTTGCACCATCTCAGTCCCACAGCGATGTCCCTGGCACCCCCAACCCTTGGCCGAGAAGCAGCTCCTGCTCCCCTGGGCAGTGGGAATCTCTTGACAGAGTGACAAATGCATAAGCCCATGTTTTCAACCCACGTTTGTTTAACAAGCAGGGCTTTACTGGCCTTACCAACCCCCCTGAAGTGAGGAGGGCAGCTCGGTCAGAGCCAGGTTTCAGCCAGAGGCCAGGTATGGCACGCTGTGAACTTTTATATTCATGGGTGGGGGCAAATTGTCCTCCTCCAGCGGGCTGGTGGCTGAACCTCGGCAGCCGGCAGCTGCCGAGCGAGGCCTGGCAATCATCTGCCGAACTCGAGGAGTCTCTGCGGCTGCTGCAGCACTCGCTGCTCACTCCCGCTCCCCACCGCCCGCGCCCAAAGCCTCTCCCCCCCTCGCTTTGCCGGGTGCCTCTGGAAACACAAAGGGCCTGCAGACACGACGTGTTTAGTCTCTGTTTAGAAATCTGTGCAAAGTGGAATAAAGAATTAAACAGGGTTGAGCCCTATGCCTTTAGCTGCTGCTGCTAGCCATACTTTCTTCTTGTAGAGTGTTTTGCTTGCCAAGAAAAACAGTTTTGCATTTTAGGGAAAGAAAGCGGTTGTACATCTGTGCATCTGCACATGTGCCTCTTAATTCTGCCTGAACAGCTTCCCGAGGCTGTCAGCTCAAAAGCTCTCTTTAATGTAACGAATCTTGACTGTGTTTGCAACAAATCCTCAACCAAGAGGGTTTTGTTTAACGAGACAAGAAACGCTGCCAAATTTCCAGGCTTGATCCCAATCCCATTAATGTCAGCGGGAGAGTTCCCACCATGTTTGGTTTGTTGGTTGTGTCTAATCTGGGCAAGGGAGTTAAAAATCTGTTCTCGGGTCATATTCGCAGACGAGTTCATTGCTCCACTGTGCTGTGCCAGAGAGGCTGCGGGAAAAGCAGATGGTACAGGTGGGATTCCTCTCGCCTGGCCTTAGGCGTCTTCAGGTCCAGCAACAGATAGCCAAGGGAGGGAGAGAGGCCATTCAGATCCTCGTAAGCCAGAACCCCAAAAGAGGTGAAATTAATTTACTTCTTCCCGCAGAGCCATTTCACCCCATGAGGATCTGCAGCTCGTGTAAAGGAACCTGACAGCGCTGGAAGGTCTCTGCAGCAGAGGGGAAAGGACCCTGCTCAAAGGCAGTCCCTGAGCGGGTGGGTGCCGACCCGGGCGCTGCCGCAGGTCTTCTGCTCAGGTCTGCTCCCTGCGCCTGTGCCAGCCAGGAGCCGAGGCTGACGCCTGGTTCAGGATGCAACCACGGCACAGCAGCTCCCGTGGGCACTGACCCCCTCCTGCCAGCAGCAAATGCTTGTGCACGGCCCTGCCAACAGCTGGCAGAGCTGCTGGGAGAAGGGGAAGGCGGAATATGGCAGCTCCCCACTTTCCCTGTCCCCTTGCCCGCTCTGAAACGCACGCTACCTCCTCCCCTCCCCATGCTGCAAGTGGGGACTGGCACAGAACAAGAGCTGCCCGTGCTGGTTGCTCTGGGGACAATCCCACCGCCCTGCTCCCAGGGGATAAAGAGCAGTGGGGAGGTTTGGAGGGGTCAGCAGAGCCCACCTGTTTTCATTGGGTCCCCAGCGGTGACTGCACACCTGCAGTGTCCCACGGAGCGCAGCGGCTGCTCTGTGTGAGGGAAGGAGCCTCCTGTGACAGCGAGGGCTGGAGGAAGGAGGGCTGCTTTGCTGCTCCATCACCAGCTCTGAAAGCTGGGCAGCAGGCTCATGTGCCAGCGGTTGGCCCTTAATTGCACATATACCTAATAAAGGGAAGGAGCTTGTTTCTTCACTAGGGGAAGCAACAATATCTGAGAATCCAGGGGACTGCAAAGCAGGAGACACCAAAAAACTTACCGTGTCTCAGGGCCATCATCCCAATACACAGCTCCTTAATGGCTTTTGCTGATTTGACGGATGCAGGACACAGAAAATTAGCAGATTTACGGCTGCAACTGTCGCTGGGGCTCAGAGATGCTTCTTGGGATACAGATCTTTAGATCCTCCTTAACAATGACACGAGGGGGCACTGGAGAAGACAGAGTTGGGCATGGAGATGCAGGGGGTGAGAGCAGAGTTTGCTGGCACTTCTCACGCAGCGCTCCCTCGCCGGGATGCAGTGATGCTTTATTTCAGTCACTCGTGAGCCAGATGGGTGCAGTGATGGGCTGCTGCAGCTCCCATCGGCTGTGGGGGGCCGAGGCCAGTTCTGTGGGGAGCTGTCACACCTTGGATGGGGTCCATGTGTGAAGATGGAAGAGCTGGACAGCTTTTGGAGGTGTCGGTATTTTTTTCAGGAAAGGAGGAGAAGAGCTCAGAGCTCTGGGGAAGCCGAGCCAGGCCTGCTCCTAATGTCCCGAAGATCTTCCCTACTGCAGAGACAGAAGAACATCTCATTTGGGAATCTGAGCTTTGTCTTTTGGTTTCCCCTGGATGAGGTGGGAGCTGACAGTTTTGGGGCTTTGCTGGCCCCTGCCAGGTGCTGAGCAGATCCTGGGGACCTACCTTAGAGCATGCCTCACCCAGCACTGCTCTGTGCCTGCTGCCCGCAGTCTCACCGCACAGCTCCTCGTCTGCAGAGCCCTGGGAAACTCGTCACTGCTCCCCGCAGCCGGCGGGCCTCTGCCCCAGCCCGCAGGCCGCCTGGCTCCCGTGTTCCTGTAAAGCCTTAAAAGAAGCCAGGCGACTCAGGACTGAAAGCGCAAGGTGTTTATTTGCACTTCAGACATATTAGCTCCGTCTGAAAGCCAGCAGCAGGTCCCTCCGTGCAGCAGCAAAGGTGGGGCTGTGCGAGGACCATGCTAAACATCGGGCTTCGGTCCAAAGAGCGCAGCATCCGTGGGTCGGCGCTTTCCCAGGGCTGGCTGAATTTAACTCGCTATCCACAGCCTGTAGCTGAGCTGCGAGATCCGCTGCTGCAAATCACGTTGCTCCTTTCACAGGACCGAAGCATTCAAGCTGTTCATGGTGGGGAACGCCAAGATCAAAATCCAAAACGCCTCTCGGGAGCCTCTGCTCCCCCGAAGCAGAGATCCCCCCGCCAGCGATGACACACGGACTGCGCTCGCCATCGAATCTTGCCTTCACGAGCCTTCACACCAGCGTTGCCTCTCTTTTTTTATCATCTCTAATTTTTAGTTGACATGCCTAATCCCCTCACAAGGCTGGATGCAAGAGTAAGATGCAGCCACCCACCTGCAGAATTCGGAGCTCTCCTGGGATGTGCCCGCTGAAAGCGGCGGTTCAGGCTGCTGCAGTCATTCGCCTTGCAAAAATCCAAACCCAACAGCCTCCAGAAACTGGAAAGTGCCAATTTGCTGTCTGCTATATGCGCTTCCAAAAAAGAGTGAGTAATGCTCAAATACTTTTTTCTTCTGTGAAGGAGGTGGGCAGGAGAGGATAACACAGATCCTGAAGCAGCTCAGTCACCCAGGAACAACTAACCCGGGAACTGGCACAGCTTAGTCATATATTTAAAACCTGATATTTTTATGAATATTTCCATATCCAAAGCACTTCCCCCTGCAAAAATTCACCCTCTCAGCTGTCCTGCGATGCAGGGAGTTATTCTGGTGCCCTCTCCTTGGATGAAGGAGGGAATCCTGTCTCAAACCCACGTCCATTGCGGGAGAGGGGATGCAGTGGGGGTCAAGGCGTCGTTCACCCCCATCCCTCACTCGCTGAGGAGCTCGATGAGCAGCCAGGGAGCCAGGGGATGTTAACTGGCTCGGGCTGCTGCATCAGGGGCTGGACTGAGGAACGCTTCAGGGCTGGAGGAAACGCAATGTTCATCTCTTTCCGTCTCCAGGCGTGCTGTGGGAAAAATGGTTGAGTTGAGTAGTTTTGCTCTAAAACCTGGTCCCAGTTTGCTCTCTGATGCTGACAGTCCTGTCTGTCCCTTGTGCGAGATTGGAGCCAGGGAGGCTGCAGTCACCATCCCTCTGCAAAAGAGGCATCTAGGGGGGGGGCTGCTCCCGAGAAGGGGCCAAGCACAAGCAGAAGTTCAGCGTCCTTTGGAGGGGTGCTGGGTACCTTAGAGCTCATCAGAAGCTTCCTCCTCACAAAGAATGATGCTCATCTTCCTCTCATCCGCCTGGCAGGAGGTTTTTCTCCCAAAGGTGGACCCCAGGGACTGGCTGGCTCTTTGGTGGATGGCCCTCATATGTGACATACAGTCTTTGCTGGTCATCACGTAGAGCAGGGGGTTGAGGGCGCTGTTGAAGCTGGCCAGGCCCCTGGTCACCTGGTAGGACACGTAGATGTTCTTTGAAGCTTGTGTGCAGGACCCATGCAGCTGCCAGCCTCGAGACAACAAGTTGAGGTTTCTGAAGATGTGGTAGGGGAGGAAGCAGATGGAGAAGAGGACCATCACCAGAATCACCAGTCTGATGCTTCTTCTCCTGAGCCTGAGGTCCATGGTGTCATTCCTGCAGAGCACCACCACCACGTGGCAGTAACATCCGATGATGATGAGGAACGGGATGATGAACCCTGTCACGGTGACAGCTGTGGTGTATGGCAAGTAAACGCCAAGGTTCTCATGGCCCGTCGTGTCATGGCACCGCGTCCCCGTGTTGTCCATCTTGCTGAAGGCAAAATCGGGAGCTACCTGTGCGATGACCCACGCCCAGACCGTCGCGCTGAGCCACGCCGAAGACGTTGCGCCATGGCACCTGCCCCGTGCCTTCAGCGGGTGCACAATGCCCAGGTAGCGGTGGACGCTGATGCAGGTGAGGAAGCCGATGCTGGCGTAGAGGTTGAGGTGGAAGAGGCCCCGGGTGACGCGGCACCAGCCCTGCCCGAAGAGCCAGGCTCTGTCCCGCAGGTAGTAGCTGACGAGGAAGGGCAGCGTGCTGACGTACAGCAGGTCGGCCAGACCCAGGTTGCCCACCAGCAGGCTGAGGGGACGGCGGGCGCTGCGCCGGGGCCCGCTGCAGAGGTGCCACAGCCCCAGCCCGTTGCCCGCCAGCCCCACGGGGATCACCACCAGGTAGACGGCGGGCAAGAAGCGCTGGGCGAAGGCGGTGTCCACGGGGCACAGGGCCCCGCTGCCATTGCCGGGTCCCGCGGCGAGACCCTCCATGGCCATGGGGCGCTGGGCGGCGGGTCCTGGTGTGGTGCTGGTCGTGGCCACGCTCGGGGGTGCCGGTGCCGGGGACGCAGTGCCCAGAGCGGCAGCCCCGGCAGCGCGGCGTGTCCCAGCCGCCGCAGCAGCTGCCCGCGCCTCCCCGCGCCAGCCCACTGGAGCTATTTTGAGCCGGGCGCCGGGGACACGCATGGCCACAGTTATTTCAGATGCCAGGCGTGCCGGAAGGGAGCAGGGAGCAGGGAGGGTGGCTCTGCCTCCGGGCGGGTGGGAGATGTGTGATGGTGGGGGGTCAGAGCTTTCCACCTGCTTCTGTCCTGTCCCTCTTGCGGTGAGGAGAAACCCCGCCATCGCTCCAGACCTGGGGCTGGAAGGCTGCAGCCCGTGAGCCACCCCTCAGTCCCACTCCCGAGGGGCTTTCTCCCGGCCCCACTGCTCAGACCACGCTGCCCACCCAGCAGCGCCGGGAGCGGGGGCAAGGCAGGCTGCACCTTCCCCACAGCACGCAGCGCCGACCTGCGCTTGCTGCCTACTGCTATATGCTCCCCAAAATACAAAAATCCTCTTCCCCACCCCCTTCTTCATCTCCTGCCTTCCCTGTCGCAGGGGATGTCACGCAGAAGACACCCAGATACTGTGAGGCTGGGGGAAGAGCTAAAGCTGCGACCCCAGAGGAGACCCCCGAGGAAAGCCAGCCCCCTCTTTGCATTGCTGAGCAGCTGCTGCTGCATAAACCAGGCCAGAAATATCTCTGTCTCCAGGCGCAGGAGTAAACAATCAGAGGGGAGAAGGTTTACCCTGGCGAGCTGTATGGAAATGACCTTGGCAAAACAACTTCAGTTGGAGGGCTGGGGCCAGCAAGGGCCAGGGCCACCTGCCTTCCTGGAACCTAGTGTAGGGCAGGGCTTGGGAAGAGGCTGGTGTCTCCTCCACTAGCAGTCCTGCTGAGCTGTCCTGACTGCCCTCCCGTCCTCGGGAGCAGCTGAATGTCTGTGCTGGACCTGGTCAGGCACGGCAGATCAGGGCCAGCGTAGAGAAGCCCAAGACATGGTAGCTGCTTGTGGTGAGTATCAGTCTGTTGACTCCAAGAAGCGCTTGCTGGAGCAGATAAGCGATGGGAAAGGCTGCAAGTTATTTCCTGCCTGCATGATAAAATCTGCCTACTATAGGTGTGCCCTGAGAGGTGAAACTTTAAAGCAGTTTGAATGGGGCGAGGATGTGGCTTTTCTGAGGTTTGCAGATGCTCTGGTGGGACTGTACTCCTGAAGCAGCAGCAGCAGTGGAGGGGGTCCACAGGGGCTGACCCCTCAGCAAAGCAGTCCTCCATCCTGCCCCCTCAGCCTCCACACATTCCAGCTGCTTCTGCGGTCTGGGGTTGGGGTGGCACTTGCAAAGTGACTTTATAGAGGTGTTGAAGTGCAGCGAGATGAGAGGGACAAACCGGGAGCAGTCCCCTTTGTCCCAGAGCATCAACCATTGGGGAAACGGAGGCAGGGACAGCAGCTGGCTGGGAGGATGGCTGTAATCATGGGAAGGGTCAGCAGCTGCTCTCAGCAGCGTAGGCAAAACTTTGTCCCCAAAATGAAGGCTTGGGGCTGGGTGCCTCCTGTCATGGGAAGGGAGGAGCAGGGCAGGGGAGCACTCCACATCTCCTGCTCCCTGGGCCTGCTGGAGGCACAAACGTGGCAGCACGGCTCCTCTCTTGTGTCTGCCTCGTGTGTGCTTAAGGTGCTCCCTTGACCCACCATTTCACTCTCAGTGCGGGCGCTACCACCCAGCTCTGCCTGAGCACCCCGCACTGGGACACTCTCCCTGGTTCCCGGCTCCGGCACGCGGCAGCGATGCTGCTGCCAGCACGTGAGCACAGGGCTGGGAGAGCTCCTGCAGGCAGCAGACACGTAACCTGAGCGATGGGCCTTCAGGCAGCCGCTCAAGGCTCTCCACCAACAGCAAAACAAGGGCCTTGGTCTACTTTTTTTATTGAGCACTGCGCTCGTGTGCTCGGAGAGGTATCTGATAACGTTTAGCTTTAATCAGGGGCTCGTCCAGCCCTTTCTCAGCCAACTCCATGCATTTAAAAATCATCAGTCATGAGAATGGCTTGACAGAAAAACTCTGATGCAGGTTGTTTACTCATGCGTTACCGCAGAGTTTCTCCTTCAGCTGCTACGTGCGCGCGCGCTGAGATGAGCTGTGATCCGTTGCTCACTGCTCGTTCGGGAATGCAGTTGTCAATCACGTGCCCTTTATGTGTGCAGAAGTGGCACTATGCCTCGAGGACAGGGTGAGTTGTCTGCTGGTTTGCAGATTGTTTCATCCTTACAGCTGACCATAATCATCTGTGGATGGCAGAGTATTTACCCACCGCCCCACAAGAACGGGCAAAGCCCAGGGCCCGCTGCGTTGGAGGCTGCAATAAACGTCACCCTCAAATAACCGCATGTTTCCAGGGTAGCAGGGCTTTAGAGGAGACAGCAAATATTGTGAGACTGGCAATCAAATTGCAAGAGCTGATTTCCCTGAATTCTTAGGGAAAAATAATTCTGTTTTATTCGGATTCATTAATTCACTATTTAGATGTTTTCTGCTTAGTGAATCAGGGAGAAATGGCATTTTGCAGGGGAAAAAAAAAAAAAAGATTATAGCAGAGGTGCAGTGAGTCATTTCTGTCTGAGGAGAGAATTGCAGGTTGCTGCTTAAAAAGTGACCTTTTGATTTTCGCCATTACCCAGAGGTGGCTGGGCAGGCTTTGGGAGGGGGTGAGAGCCCTGGCAGCACTCTGCTGGCAGCTCACTCGGCCTTGGTGGCCGTGCCCCAATGTGTTCAAACAAGAACTGGCTGGAGAACAGGATTTTCAGTACACAGAATATGTCTTCTCCATGTGAATCGAGGAATGATGTGGGTTTAAAGTCTACATGAGCCTTGTGTCACCGCTTTTTGTCACAGTCGTCACAGAGGTGAAAAAAGCCAACAAAAGCTGCGGACTGGGCCACGTTCATTCTGCGATTTGCTGCCTGCCAGAAGTTCACCACGTCCCCTATATCAAACTGAATTAATGATTTTTGTTTGGGCAGAGCACCAGATGATCACAGTAAATAATTCTCTTTGTAAGCAATGTTTCACTGCATGAGTAATGAGATAGATATTTTTTTTTTTTTTTTTTTTTTTCCTTTCCCCCCCCTAAGAGGTGACTGAAAAGCATCCTTGACTTTAATTTTATTTTCAGCACTTTCCAGGGGCCGGGGGAGTGGGCGAACGGCTGCCTTGGCCCTGCTGCCTTCCCTGCTGCTTGTGGGGGGGGCTTTTCCCTGGGCAGGAGAGGGGAGCTCCCTCTGCCATTCAGCCTTTTGCCCCTACACCCCCAAATCTGCCCCGGTATGGCATTGGCCCGGGACGAGAGGACGGTCAGCTGGTGACGATGGTGGCACGACACTGGGGAAATCCTGGCCCAGGCTGAGCAGAGGAGGTTTGGGGCTGCCGGGAGGAGGGGTGAGTTATAGGGGGAGAATTGGGGCTTTGGTTTTTGGGAGGCTGAGAAGAGGCACGGTCTGGTCTGTGCCCGGGGCTGCAGCCCCAGCAGTAACGCAGCCAGCACCATGCCGTGCTCTCCTGCGCATCCCGGCAGCGAGTGGAGACCCCGCTGCCGCTATGCCAGGGTCGCTCCCATCGGCAGAGCGGAGGGAGCTCGAGGCTGGGCAAAAGCAAAGGGGCAGAATTTAATCCAGCATATAATATACTGTAATAATGTTTTCAGTGCTTTGATTCACATATCTTTTTCTTTTTAATTTTCTTATTCTAAGCAGCCTGAACTGAGGTGCCTCCAAGCTGCCCGGCCATGGGTCAGGCCTTTCCTGCAGCAGCCGAGATGGCCGTGAGCAGCAGGGCTCCCGAGGGCACACCGGAGCTGGGCCCACAGACAGGCTCAGACAAGCTCCACACCTAGACGAACACATCTTTATTCTCAGTTCCACGAATACGCATCTAAGCCATCCAGATCTCGCCTGGACACGTCGCCTGAACCACTGCTCCTTTCCAGCTGCCCTTGTCGCCCGGCGGTGGGACGCGCGTTCCCTCCGCACGCTTGTGCGAGGCCGTTAGAGGGCATTTGGGTTTCATTTTTCAGTCACCCAGCAGGATTATCGCTGTGAGAAAGTAAAGGCAGAGCCGCCCAGCAGCCCTCCTGCGCCGACTCTTGCACAGCTGGAGCGGCTCCAGCCCATCGAGACACGGCCCCGACTCATCTTTACAATTTGTCTTCTCTTTTTCCTGCTTTTCTCTTGGCCTCGGCTCGCGGGGTATGTGCTTGGACGGCAGGCGGTATGTCTGCTGCTGCGGAGCGGTGTCTCCTGCGTCTGAGCTCCTCGCTCGCCGAAGCCCTGCCAAACCGCCAGCGCTTTGGAGAGGAGGAGGCCAGGCGGAGCAGGAAGGTTCGTGTTTGTTCTGGAGTGGTGCGGGGAAGGTGAATTAGAGCTGCCATCAGGAGCACGCCTCTGCCTGTGCCCAGGAAGGCGGCTGCGGGGTTGTGGGGTGGGTTATGGTGGGATGGCCGAGCTCGAGCACTGCCGAGCTGCACAGCCTGGTGTGGCGGTGACCTGTGGTGCTTGCCCGATGTGCCTACCCCTACCCCGGCGGGCTGGCGTGCGAGGGGACCCCGGAGTCATGGGTCTTGAGGTGTTGGAGGTGGTTCCCCTCGCGGCCTCCACAGAGCAAGCTGCATGCGTGACATGGTGGAGGAGCAGCATCACCTCTCCAAAAGCCTCACTTATCCAGGAAAGGACCAGTTCCCAGTTTCTCGGATGGGTTCATGCTCATGCAGTGGTTTCCCCATTTCGTTCAGCCTAAGACACTCGGTAACCCTGCCTGTAACCCTGCCTGGGGCAACAGGGTGCACAGAGAGGGCAGGTGCTGCATGACATGGGGGTCTTGTTCTCTATTTCCGCCCTCCTTTGCAGCCAAAGTCCATCGGTTCTTCCCCAGTTTCCCAAGCGACGCATCCTCCATCTCTACTGAAAGCACAGTGCGGCGGGCTTGTGCCAGACTCTGCCAGGATGAGGCGTTGGCTCCGGGATGTGACTGGGGTGGGTACGGCTACAAACGACCTCCTCTTCCCCTCTGGAAACGCAGAGCAGAGTGACAGGGAGATGGAGCGGGGTGCTGGCATGTCCCCCATGTTTAGGGAGCAGGGGTATATAGTAGAGCGGGCGCCTGGCCCCAGAAAGCGCTGGCTGCATGTGAGCAAGGTGGTTTTGCACCGTGTCCGCACTGGGGCTGTGCCAGGCTGATTAAAGGGGAGGCAGCGCTGCCTCGTGGGTGTACCCAGGGAGCCAGGCAGGAGCTGCAAATGCATCTCTGTCCATAGGGACGGGTCAAACCCACCTGTGGGGCTCAGGATTATGTGGGATCCACGGTGCTCTCGGATTCAGATCACCAGAGACCCCAAAGTTCAGGTCTGCACGTGCCACCAGCTGTTTTCCAGGCACAGTTTCAGGAGATGGTTTATCTGTCCCTGACACACGGTCAGGTCGTGGCTGGGGAGGGGGCGTGGCGTGCCCACAAGTAATCGGGGGTCCTATGGCTCGTGTTGGCTGCCATTTCCCTTTCTTAGCCAAACGTTTTGCCCAGAGACGCCCACTTACCGCCGGGGATGCCGCCGGCAGAGCCGGGCAGGGTCTGGCCATGCAGAGCCGCCGCTGAGTCTCCAGCCGGCAGTAGCGGTTCTGGTTGGAGACGCGGGTGGAAAAGCCCACGCCGCAGGTAGCCGAGCAGGCGGTCCACTCCGTGCCCCACTCCTGGCAGGGGTACGGCAGCAGTGGGGATGCTGCCCCAGGGACTGGATGAAAAAAGATGGGGAGAGAAAGGGTCGTTGGAGCCCGGCGCTGCACAGCGTGCCCCGCGGGTGCTGCGGGCAGAGCCCTGCATGGCGGGGAGTTCTGCAGTGAGGTGTCTCCTGCTGGTGTTTGTGATCTGGGGTGAGGGGACCACCTCCAGCGACCTGTGTGGGCATCCCCTCGCTGGCATGTCGTGCATCTTACCTGCCCCAGCATCCCGAAGGAGGTGCCGGTCCCGGGCCTCGCAGATCCACTCAGGGCAGCACTTCCCCGGGACCTCCACACGCCGTGGGTAGGGGCAGTCCGGGGTGGGCAGCCGGACGTCCTCCTGGCAGAGCGGCACGCAGGTGAAGCCCCCGTCCAGGCAGCGGCACTGGAGTTTGCAGCTGGGCTGGAAAACCTCCCCGTCCCGATAGACCCGGCCGTTCAACTCGCAGCCCTCCTCGCTGGCTTCAACTGCAAGCGACAGCCGGGGAGCCCGTTAGGGACAAAGTGACGGAGAGATGTGGGTGGCAGAGGGGACTGCGGGGGGGAACTGTGGGGCTGGCACGGACTGACCTGGGGGACTACAGAAGTGACTGAGAAGTGCGTGGAGCAGACATGCAGCAACGTATGTATCGCCCAGCCTCCTCCCCTTCCCTGCCTCCTCTCCTCCTCCTCTCTCTGTGTTATCAAAGCAACAGCTCAGCAGCTGGTGGGAAAACCACTGCCCTTCACCTCCGACCCTCCCATTCAAGGGTTTCAGGCTAGAAGAAGTTTGTCTGAAATTTCCCTGCAGGACCCCCAGGCTCCAGCCCCGGCAGGGTGACAGCAGCATCTTCGGGACCCCCGTGCCCCCCCTGCTCCAACCACCCCGACACCCCAGCTGGCCGGCGGCTCGCTGCTCACAGTTGCAGGTGGCTCCTGTCCCCGCGGCTGCTGTGCTGTAGTCACAGACGAGGCCCTGGCTCTGGTCGCAGACGTGGAGGAAGTCGCAGGGCTCTCCCAGGCGCCGGGCGCAGATCCTACAGCAGCCGCAGCCGTCCAGGACCAGGGGGGACCCGCGGGGGCAGCGGGGGGGCACCCAGGGGCAGTAGCATGGCCTCCGGCACAGCTGGGCGCACACCTGCGGAGGCAAAGCCATCGCTGATTCCACACCGTCTGGTTTTTAGCTAAGGGCTGCTGTTGCACTGGGAGAGCCAGGTAATTCTCTCTCAGTCATGGAAACAAATTTTCAGTGGAGGAAGGCTCTGCAAATCCGTGGGAATACGGTGGAGCAGCCTGGAAAGCTGTTGCCCTCTAAAGGTACAGTGCGATGGGCACCCATGGAAACCAGGGAGAATCAGGGATACTCAGCACCCCGCAGGGTGGGGATGAAACTCCTCTGAGTACACAGGAGGAGGATGGAGCTGCAAAGCCAACATCCCAGGTAGTGGTGGTCATTCAATGGGGCTGGCAGCCCCAGAGGCAGCCGCGCGCTGCCCTGAGCAGCCCCACGGGAGGGGGGGAAAGCAGCCGACTGCTACGCCTGCCACCGAGGCAGTGGGTTGTGCCCAGCTGGAGGGCGGCTTTGCAGGGGCTGAAGGCACATAGTGAGAGCACAGCACCTTGCTCCGAACGGTCTGAACAGCTCTCACTCCGGTGGCAAGCAGGGCCTCGCCTCGACAGTGAGGGAGCTGAAGCCGAGCGAACCTCACTGCTTTCCTTCCTCCTCCAGGTGCCTCCTCCGCCTGTCCCCCGCTGCAGCATCCTCCGCTGGCGAGGAGCCCTGAGATGGGCTTGTTTTCGAGGCCTGGGAGCTACGTTTCCCCTCCTAGCTAGACTGAGCGATCGCTGCGGCGATGGTTTCCCTGCCCAGGAGGCTGCTCGCAGGGCTGTGCCTGCAGGAGCTCACCCGGGCGGGTGGCCGTTTCCATCCACGGCCCGTTCTGCTCGCGCCATTACCCTGGCACGGGCAGCTTTCACAGGCGGCGCTTGCGCTCCTGCCATGCCGTATCTGACAGGGCTGCTGCGTGTCGGGCCTGAAGCCAAGTGAGCCGGCGCTGCGGTTTGGAAGTGAATTCCGTGCCCGCGTGGGATGGCAGCACGTGAGCCCCGCGCCACAGCCCTGTGCAGCCCTGTCACTCTGGGGCCGCACCACCGGCACGTGAAGCGCAGGCAGCAGGTCGGCAAACGTGCAAGCAAAAAATCCAGCCCTGAGTTGGTCCAGACACTGGTATCTCTGCTGAGGCTGCCAAGAGATCGATGGGTTCGCTGGACCTTGTGGGTTTTAGATACCATTTTTTTCCTTTCTCTTTTAGCTTCTCCCCGTAGCATCAGGTCTGACGTGACCAGTTAGAGAAGGTAGGTACTGGTGTGCTACCTGTTCCCTATCTGCAGCAGTTCAGATGCTTTTTATGGGATTGTAGAAATGTCAGTGACAGCTGGAGATAAAATATATACAAAATGTGCTGGGCAATCTGTCTTGTTCTAGTTTTATCAAAGAGCAGCATTATTAGCGTGGCAGAAACCAGAGAGACACTCGTGGCAGGGCCCAAAGGACTGGCTGTGGTGGCCAGGTTTGGGCTGGAGGCACGAGGGCCCTTGGTGGTTCTCCAGACACTCATGAGCACCTGGGGCAAGAGTCATTTCTCTGTCACAGCTTACCCAGGCAGCCAAGGGCATTTTTCATCTTTCAGGAGGTTGCTATTACAAATCAATGTTTTAGAAAGATTAGCCAAGCCAACTCCATTAATCCATTTCCCCTGCTCTTTATAATTAGCTTGTCTTTAGATGACAGTGTGGCTCCTGTCAGAGATCTTAACTCTCTGGGAAAGGAGTCAAGCAGGCATGATGCTGCCATGATCTCCCTGCTTGCAGAAGGTCTGCTTTGGGATTCAGGCAGCAATTAGAACTTGTAGCTGAGATATCCCAAACTTTTCAACTTTCCTGTTCTCTACACAGTCAATTATTTTCACACAGAGTCCAAAAGGGGAAAAAAAAAACCAATCACTACAACAACCCAAATCCTGTCAAAGGCATTGGCTTCGCATGAGCATCCCGGGGAGGGGTGAGAGCTGAGTAATGCTGAGGCTGGTGCTCGCTGCTTGGCCCGGGAGCCTGGGCAGGGACCAAGGAGTCTGCAGGAGCCGCTACCGCCGAGCTCGCCCACTCACAGGGACGCAGACCACAGCCTGGGAGAGCTGCAGGGACGGGCGAGCAAACAGAGCGCATTGCTGTCATTCCTGCCTGCTCCGTGGGCTTGCACAACGGATGCCTTTGGCTCATGGACATTAAGCCCCTGCTGCTCAATTACGAATGTCTCTCCCAAGCAAAGCTCTGCCCCTGTGGGACTGCATAATTACAGACGGTTTGCCAGCCGGTGTTAGCCACCGGGCTCGTTCTGACACCCCAGTCCTCCCTGCATCTCGCTTTGCAAGGACGGGGTGCTTCCCCCAGTAAGGCTAAAGCCACCCCAGGGCCCCGTCTCCCTTACCTTGGAGAGGATGCAGAGGAGGGAGAGGAAGAGGAGCTGCTTCTCCAGCTGGAGCCTCATGCTGCTCTCCCCTCCGCCACTTCAGCACCTCACCCCCCAGGCAGTTTGGAGGCAGCGGCGTGTTCGCAGGTTTTAAAGCCCCGGGTAGGTCCCGCTGGTGTTTATACTCTCCCCGTTCTGATGTCACTCACAGGCTCCAATATAAACATCAGTAGGTTTGGACAGGCATCAAGATTTTCTTTTTTTTTTTTTTCTGTCTTTTTTTTTTCCAGCCCACATTCCAGCTGCCATTTCCACTCCCCTCAAGGTGAGCACGCGCTGCCCACCGAGATGCGAGCGCAGGGAAGGGCCGCTCGCCCTGGGGAGCACCGGAGAGGGGCTGGGGAGCCAGGCTGGCGGGGTGAACCGGCTCCTTGCTGCTAGCCGCGGCCGGGAGGGAAGGTCCACGCCTCTCTCTACTGATCAAGGTCTGCCCAGACAGAGCCGGTGTCTTCCTCCTGGGTTTGAGGGGTTTGATGGGGCTGTCCCTGCCACTGTCTGCTCGGGGACATTGCCACGACTGAGCAGGAGCGGGACACCCACCCCTACATTTTGAGCAGAGCACAGTGCATGGCAGGCTGTGGGAGAGGGCTGAGGTGCCCACGCTGCACAGAGCCTTGAAGTCAAGGGCAGGATCCTGACCCTCCGTCGCTGGGGACAGTGTGTGACTCGCTTTTGGTTGCCAGCAGTTTTGAGGTTGCAGCAGTTTGCCAGGCAAGCTCTCCAAGCAGCAGAGGTGCGATTCCCGCTCTGTGTCTCCGGCACAGCAAGAGCAGGAAAGGGATTTTCTACCACAGCATCCCCCGTCCTGGCTGCCCAGGGAGGCTGCTGGGGCAGGGGGCCCGTCGGGTGCATGGCAGGTTGTGTTGCCCCGGGTACGTGATGCAGAGAGGGCTGCAGTCTGGCGCTTGCAGAAGCACTGCTGATTTCAAGCCTTGTAAACCCAAATTCATCTCCTGAAAAATTATGACCGTCTTGAGCAATCACGAGAATTTAAAATCCAGTTTCAAGGAAGAGGAGCGGGTGCTCAGGATTTGCCTCCCAGTGCTTTACCGCAGTCTGGCCTGTGCGAGCTTTCCTCTCGGCCGCTGTGTCTGGGGTTTCAAGGCTGGCTCTTAGGAAAGAAGAAACTAAACATCTCAAGACCCTCAGGAAACTGAGCCCCTTCTCCATGTTCCCACCCCCCAGATCTTATCACAAGATGCAAGAAGCAGAGTTTGTGAGTCCAGAGCTTGAAGGAAAGGCCTGAGCTCATGTAAGGATGCGCGGTGCCCTGCAGCTCTCCCCAGCCCCTCTCCTGCACCCCCTTGCCTGCAGGATGTGGTCTGGGGGCCAGGAGCTCTGCTTCTGCCCTGGCTCAAGGGACAGATCCTGGCAGCTGTGCACAGACTCCGTATCTTGCAGGAATGATGAGAACTGCTGCTATATGTTATATGACATACGCTGGCAAACACAGAAGGGGCTGGGTGCTGTAGAAGAAGAGCACTTGAATTGTGCAACTAGGAGGGATGCCCCATCACTCCCACCAGCCTTTTTTTCCCTTCTTTTTCTTTTGCTTTTGCAGAACAGGTCCTCAGTCACCTGAGCAGCAGTCCCGACCTCAGCTCCGCTGCTTGCCGTAGCCTGGAACCAGGGCACAGAGCAGAAGGGCAGAGCCCAGCAGGGAGCAGCACGCAGTCTCCCGAGCCTCCACTTTGGTTTTGCTTCGTTAGCTGCAATCAGTCTGTTAACGAGGTCATGGCACCTTATGGAAACATCAGGATACCTTCCAAAGGCTGCTGTAACTTCCCCCAGCGCTGGAGTCTCCACTCCTCGTGTTGGAGCCCCAGCTCCCTGCATCACCCAAGCCATGCCCGGAGATCCAGGGCTCTGCGCTGACAGTGCTGCCCGTCGCAGGGGACGTGTGAGGACCATGCATTGCTCCATCCTCGCTAGCAGGTGGGTGCAGGCCCTGCCGACGGGTGCTCACAAGCCGGAAGGTTCGATACCAAAGGCTGGAGGAACATCTCATGCTGCTGCTGTGTCCCCCACTCCCTGGAGCTGGTGCCCTCCCGCCGGCCACTGTGCTCTGGGTGCCGCAGCCCAGCCAGACCTCCCGGAGCTGGCTGCAGCGTCTCGATCAGCAACGGCTCGAGAGCGGCCAAAGCGCTGATCCAGCCTTGCCGCAGGGGGATGGGGCGTTCAGCTAATTATTCCAGGCTTGTGTTCATTAGGGACTCCTGACTAATGGGCATGACTCCTTTTCCCAGTTGGAAACCAGGTGAGAGTGCTCGTAAGGGAAATAAAACTCTCTCGTCGCCCTTAGTGAGCAGCTCTGGGGGCAGCCAACAGCCCCAGGGGTGAGGTCTCAGGGGGCAGCAGGGCTCGGGGTTGCCTGGGGAGCCCACTGCCTGCCCTCTTCTGGGAACAGGTTGGCTCTTTGGGGTGAGGACCCCTTCTTTACCCTCTCTGGCAGCTAGGGACAAGAGGGGACATTGCCCCACCTCCACCTGATGTCACCATGATGCTGCTGTAGTAAGGTGACATTGCTGTGATGGTGTGACATCACCGTGATGGTGTGACATCACCAGGAAGCCAGCAGAGCTCAGGCAGTGACAGAGAGCCACAGCACCAAGTCCAGCAGCCAGACAGGAGCCAAACGCACCGTCCCGCACCCAGCCAGCTGCCCGCACTTCAGACGGCATCGGCATCGGTGGTGCTTCTCTGGGGTTTGGGGTGCCCAGAGGAGCCAGCTGCAGGGGTACCCACAAAGTCCACCTTGACTCTGCCTTCCCGAGGAGGCTTTTCCATGGGTGACATGGGCTTGAGCTTCCCTTCTCCTGGCTGTTGGGGTCCCATGTGCCCACCCAGGTCGCCGTGCCGGGGTGCCAGGGGCTGCAGGCAGAGCCCGGCAAGGCGACATAGCCCTTGCGCGGGTTTTGATTTGCGAAGCCACACGAGAGCAGCACGTTAGCAATTCATTTGGTAAATACTCAGTTATAACTCTTCCCCTCTGGAGCATGTACCCCATATGTGTTCTGCACCATACATGGGATTTCATAGCTAGTAATTAAGTCCATATGTTGGGCTCCGCAGTTTCCATGGTATTATTCTCAGGATTTTTTGGGGTTGTAATTTTTTTTTTTGTGGTCAGTTGTGCAAGAAAATAGTTGATACAGGGATCTGAATACATCTCCTTTGAGTCAGCCGCTGGCAAGCTCTGCTGTTTCTATAGACAAGAAGGAACTGACCCGGTGAATTTACATTTTAGACAGCTGGGGGTCTTTTCATGTCTGTGCCATTTAACGTGCCATCGCGAATAACTCTGCAAAGTTCTCATTTGTGCACCCTGCTCTGCTGAAATTGCATCCATCTGTGATGGATACAGACCACGTTCTCCTGCCACCCCCTTCCTTTGCTTGAGATTCTCCCCTTCTTTACTCTATGCCATGTGTTGAACACCCTCTCTAGAGCTGGCTGAAGTCAGACCAGGGTCTGGATGTTCGTCTCTGCTGGGGAGAACCTAGGCTGTCCTGGGTCCTTGCTGACTCTAATCCTCTTCACATCAGCAGTGGAATCGCGGGTCCAGGGTGAAACCAGTTCCATACCTTGGTGGAGAGGACATTCCCTTTTCTTCTGGGCACTCCTGGCTCAAATCCCTGCTGCAGGGGAGCAGGGCTGTCCGTGGAGGGTGGACAGCACTGGTGGGAAAGCTGGACAGACACCCAGCTTGGAAAAGCCAAGACCTCTGAGATGAAAAGGAGACATCTCAGGTCTCCCTCAGCTGATGGACACTTTGGGGTGGCTGTTGGCTGTTTTTCATGAGACTTCTGGAAACACCTCGGCTTTGGGAAACTTTGAAATACCTTCATTTTTGGCAGGATGGGAAAGTTGTTTCCTACCCAGAACGAATCCAGCTCCAGTTTCAAACAGCAGGAGCCGAGAGAGATGGTGATGGCCATTTCCATCCTCGTCTAGCCATTTTTATTCCCTCTGGTTCTTGCACCTTAACTGGAGAGTGGAGCCAGACTGGGAGAACTGGCCACCCCAAGGGACGAGGGACAGGCCAGGCAGTCTTTTACCTTGAGGTCACTGCTTCCACCCCAGAGCTGGGCTAGGAGAGACTGAAAGTATTTACCATCTGGTGCCTGTCCAAGTGACTTGTGAGAAAAGAATTCAGGGCTGCCGTCCAGTTTCTGATGGTCAGGCAACTACATCAGAAAACCTCGGCTTCATCTGGGACCAGCTGACCCCTCCAAACTCCCAGCCGCCGCGGCGAGGCCGGCGAGGGAGCGAGCAACAGCTGGGCATTGCCCTCTCCCAAGGAGAAAGGGGCTTTCGGGTGGGGAGTGGTGCATGGTGGTGGGGACACTTGATCCTTCACCATTTCCCAGGCATTTTTAAGTAGATTTCATTAGAAAGAAGCACTGATAAATGGGACTCAGTGCTGGTTCTGGTCTCAAAGTCTGGCATTGCCGAGAGGAAGGAGCTGAGCGATTACATGGGGAGCAAATGGACTATCACAACCAAGCAAGGGCCTGCTTAGCCAAAACTGTAGTGAGATCTCATCATTCAGACTGTGGGGCTTCTCATTAGTACAGCCCAGCCTTATATCAGCTGTTGTGAAAGGACAGCGCTTTTTCTTGATAGACATATCAAACCCTGGGCAGTAATTCTGTGTGATTTTTTTTTCCTCAGTCCAGATGAGAGCAATTCATAATTGTCCGCCTAAGTTAAACATTCAGATAACCCAGAGAACAAGACTTTTGTAAAACAAAGCCTGGAAACTTCAGCCAGACGAGTCTTTCCATTATTATTTGGAAAACAGTGTCAGAAATCATCATGTATCAAACATTATGATCCTCTGAGAGTTTATTTTTGGTATCAAACATTGTCAAACATAAACTTCTTTAAAAAAAAAATCTCACTAGAAGTTTTGTCTTTCAGACAAGATACAAACCCCAGATCCTAACCCTGCATGGCTAACTCATGTTTCCTGATCAAATTGCTCATTCTTTTTGACTATCTCTGTGTTTCTTGTGGTTTCAGGCTAAAATAGACAGTGTTTTTCCTTCAGTTCTTGTCTTGCTCAACTGTGCTATGTGTTCTCAAGCAGCTGCCACGTCCCTTGCAGCATCAGATAGGCTGCGGATTGAGGCATCCACTAAGGTACAGCCAGTGGTGCTGTAAGGTCTCGCCAAACTCACCTTTTAATTGCAGCCAGCTCCGCTTTAGGGCGGGAGAGCTTGGGTGATGTCTGTCTTTCCTTCCAGCCCTATTGTCTGTGACTTTGCGAGAACCTCTGAGGATGCAAGTGCTGCACCCGTGCAGCAGCTAGTGCTGTGCCTGGGGAACGGGTGGTGCTGGAAGAGGTTTGGGTGACATGGGTTGTGTCTGTTCCCAAATGTCACAGCCCTTCACATCCCTGGGTCTGGCCTTGGCTCACCATCAGCAGGAGCACTGCGAGCTGGAGCAGCTCAGGGCGCTGGTGGATTCAGGATGCTGGGACTGTGTGCAGGGAAGGGAGCGTGACGGTGTTGGGACAGGATGGTGCTGGGGAGAGGACAGTGACCTGGGGCAAAGATAACCCTCTTCGACTGGCATATCTCCAGCAGATGCTCAGCACAGCTTCCTTGCAAACTCCTGGTTGTTGCTGGGACCTTCCCAAAGACCTTGTGCACCAGGCACTTCTTAGCATCCGTGTTGCTTGGAAGGAGTCTGGCCCGTGCAGGGAAGGGGCTTCCAGCTTAGACACTGGGCATATGAGCAGGGCTCAGTGCAGTCAGCTGCTCTGGGGAGGCTGAAGAGCTGCCAGTCCACCTGCCTTGCACCAGGGTTTCATTCACACCCAGCACTCAAAAACCCCGAATGACTGGTCACCACCCAAAACCAGTTGGCAAGGGAACCTGCTGCTGCTCCCCAGGGCTCACGCTGAAGGCTTTGGGGGTGAATCCCGCTTCCTACCTCCACCCCAGGGAATGAAGCAAGGGCTGGGCTTGCTCTCCGTCTCCTGAGCAAGACTAGAAAGGCTGAGGCCAGTGATGCCTCCATGTGCAGAGGGATGCCAGTCCCCCAGCCCTCCCCCACGCCCCCTCCCCGTGCCGGAGACATCTGGAGACAGGTCCCAAGCATGCACTTCACATAAACCACCTCCTTTTGTCCACATCCCCAGCCAAGTCAATAAAGACACGATTGAAACCTTTAGTGTGTGTGTGGGATCCAGTTGAGAAAAACAAACCTCTCGGTCTCACTATGGTTATGAAAGCAACGATGTCGCCTGGAAAGTATGTACCAGCAAGCAGAGAGCTGCCTGTGTCGAGGGGCGAGCGGAGGAGGTGGGCACCAGCTCAAATATGACTCAAAATCAGGGGAAATTATTTCTGATGAATGTAATTACTTCGGCTCCAGCCCTGATCAATATGAGGAGCTAAAATGCTCATAAACCGGCCGGGAATGCGAACTATGCAGAATGATTTGTAAAAGGTGTTTGGCTGGGCGCGCTCTCGCCTGGCTGTCAGGCTGCCCACGGGGCAGGGTGACCTGCTGCCGTGGGAGGTGGGAGAGCCGCGACTTGCTAATTGCAAACCGGTGGCCCCTAACGAGAATTCTCCACTAAGAAACAGGGAGGCAGCTGCCTCACACAGGTCCCGAGTCTAATTAAAAGCAATCAGCCTGCTTGGCCAGGCTGCTTTTGTGCTCTGATCGCAGAGCAAGAGCCAAGACTGGCCCTTTACAGCCAGGCTGGCTTACGCTGGCCCCCGTGGTGTGGGGAGGTTTCGGTGGGCTGGCACCCAGTGCAGCCCAGGTAGGGGCTCTGCGTGAGCACGGCGGGGGGCTGGAGACCTGCAAGACCATGGGGACGGGGCTGGAGCGGACGGTGTCCTCAGACCTCATGCTGGCTGAGCCCCAGCTTTGTCAAGCGTGGCGTCGATCTGAACGGGAGAGATGCTTCCTCCTCGGGGGCATGGCTGTGTCTTTGGGAACCGGACCCACAAAAGCCGACCAGGAGGAGGAAGCGCAGCCTGGGAGATCCCCTGCAGCAGGCTGGTCATCGGGTGGTGGCAGGAATTTCCTCCTGAGAAAGCCAGCAGAGACTGGGGGACGGTGTCCTGGGGCACGAGAGTCTCCTGTGAACTGGTGGTTTCCCTAAGGTTGGTGAGGAGAGGGAAGGAGAAAGGCTGTGACAGTCTCATTTTTGTCCTGCTGTTGCCCAGGGAGACTGGAAAACCCCACTACAAATGTCTCCCACCACCCAGGCTGCTTCTCAGGAGAGCGTCCCCAGAAACCACGGTGGCAGAGAGGCAGAAGCAGGAAAAGAAGATGAGCAGAGCCCCTGGGCTGGGAGCTACCTGCAGCCCAGCACCGCGAGGCAGGAGGAGATGGAGTGATGAGTGCTTCACCTTCCTGCTCGAGGAGCACTGGAGCTGCTCTGCTGCCCATCAGACAAGGCGATGTCTCCATCTTCTGTGGTGACAGCTCCATCTTCACCTGGCTGGGTGAGGCTGGAAGTTACAGCCACCACGTGCTGCTGCTGCACTGCAGCCATCCTACCTCGCTCCCACCAGCTGCTCGCTTAGGCCTCGCAGGAAAACTCCCCCATTCTTACCTAATGGGACTCCGTCGGCTTTCAGCTATGCAAGCCCTGCGTGAGGTCCCTACACCCACGACCCTCCTAGCCATGGGAAGGGAGACTGTTCTGGAAGATTTTCTTTCTCTGACTGAAGTTTTTTGATGGTTTTCTTAAAAAAAAAAAAAAAAAAAAAAGTCCGCTCATGACTCGTGACTCACTGGGATGTGTCACGTTCTGGATTAGCATCTGCTCTTTCTGGGCTGGTCCCCTTCACCGCAGCTTGCCTCTTCTGTTTGTTTAACTGGGCCAGTTCTGTTTCTGGAACAGAGATCGGCACCTCGCTGGCCTCAGCTGCACCACTGGGAATGGCTCCTCCAAGGAGGCTGCTGGTGAGCTCCCTTTGAAAGCTCAGACAGCTTGGGGTGAGAGGAGCCCACCGAGCATCACAGCACATCACCGAGCTGGCCACAGACATCATCTGGGAACATCTTCAGAGACATCTCAGCGAGGTGAGCATGGTGGTGCTGTGAAAACCATGTGTGCCTTGACAGTGGCCCAGATCCCTGCAGCCCCAGGCGAAAAATTGCAGGAGCTGCTGCCGGGGCTCACTGAGCAAGGCTCCCGCCCGCAGCCATCGCCTCTGCCTTGGGGAAAAATCCCCACGGCTCGTGGCGGAGCCGCAGTGGGACTGCCTCCTGCCCTCAGCCATGCTGGGAACTGGGATGGGCTGGGCTGGGAATTGCAGGGCATCCTTCATGTGGTCCTCAAATCAAGACCCTTTGGGATTGGGTTACCACCTGCTGCAGGGCTTTGAGGAGGGAAATACAGAAAAAGAGTCTGGCTGATGAGACTGGCTAAAGCCAGTTGCCCAGGGCTGCCGATGGGAGCAGCTCCCAGGACAAGTCGAGCTGCAGCCAGCCAGGCTCCCCTTGCTGGTTTGGAGTCAGCTGGAGCCCCAGGGGAGAATCGCACAAGGCAGCTCCTCTCATGGACCAGACTCCAGGAGGGGAAATGCAGCCAGGAAGCCCTGGCACTGTGGGCCAGGCCAGACGTCTGCTCTCTCCGCCCCGGCTGAACTCAGTAAAGGTCGATACGTCCTACAAGGGCTGCCAAGGCAGAGGCTTAGAGCGTGGAGAGCTGGGTGTGCATGGGGCAGCCAGGCTGCTCTTCAGCCCTCGCTAACGGCCCAGGCTGGAGGGAATGCTTTGAGGTGCTTTTGGCTGCCATGCACGCTGTCCATGACGCATTTCTGATGTTATCTCTGTCCCCTTCCTGGGGCAGGGAGCTCCCTAGGCCACATGGAGAAATCCTGGTCTCCCCACGCTGTGCTTTTGCTGGAAACCACATCTAGCACAGCATGGCTGGGGTTAGGAGAGCTGTTTCACCGGCAGTTGGCTGCTCTCTCCACTGCCAGAAGCTGACCGCATTCAAACCCTGGTTTTCTTTACATCCCCTGGTCCTGCTGAGATGTGGTCTGCTGCCTGCGCAGGCAAAGCCACTCCGCTGGCCTGCCATCCAGAAAACATGCTCTGGATCTCCTGTTTGAGAATTAAACACAACCGCTTTGCAAACCACAGTGCTTGAGTGTGAGGCAATGAGCTGAGAGCTGTCAAAGCAAAGGGGAAGCTCCTCTGCGCTGCGCAGCCAAAGCCGAGCCAGCCTGGTGCGCGCAAGTGGAGCAGCCACACGTGCAGAGGCTGTGGCTACGAGCGACGTCAGCCACCCTCTACACGCAGCCCCGGCCTTGAGATCTCACTTTGCTGCTGCTGCTGTTCACCAGTCCCGCGTGTGACCCCTCCACGGAGCGGGTGCTGGGCGTGAGAGGAGACCAGCGGTGCAACCTCTGCTGCAGACCAGCCTCCTTCTCCAGCGGCTTGGCCCAGGGATGCTCTGCACAGCCCAGGGTCCCGTCAGCAGGGCAGAGCTGTGTCTCCAGTTTCGGCTGCCGCAGCCTCTCTCCCCAAAACCTGTCCCATGATGGTGCCTCTGTGCCTTCCCCTGCGTTACACTCACCCTGATGCCACCTTTGAAGGCACCAAAGGTGCTACAACACACAGAGAGGCAGCTTGAAGTCTCTGCGGTGGCACACAGCTTCTGCTTGGACCTGGCCACGTCCTCCACAGCCTGGTTGTCCCCACACGGGGCCACAGGCACCTGCTTTGAGCCAGTTTTCCTCTCCCAGGACCTTCCCCTGCCTGGGCTGCTCTGTGGGGTGAGAGCCCAGCCTCTCTCCTCCTGCCTCGGAGCCCTGGCCCCTGGAAACAGCTGCAAGGAAATAGCTGAAGGTATTGAAAGACGAGGCAGGAAACGCTCCGAATTTTTTTTTTCTAAATATAATGACACTAATGCTGTTTGCAGTGTTAAAAATAGCAGTGGAGGGAACCTGCCTTTTTCCTGTTTGCTTTCAGCTCTTGCTTTCCTGCCTGTCTCTGCGTTCTGGGGATCTGCATGAAAATAAATCCAACAAAAAAGATCTCAGCAGCGTGCAAAGCAAAGCCAGATGGATTTGGCCTTGGCTCCAGCTTCCCCCAGCAGGGCCGTGAACCCCTGTGCAGCACGGGGGTCTTGAGGCTGCGAGCTCCCCGCCTCGGGCAGTTGTCCCCCAGCTCCGTGCTGTGGTGGGACCGTGTGCTGACCCTGCTGCTGGGGACCTGGTCACTCTGCTGGGTGTCTCTGGGAGCCGTGTCCTGGCTCTGGTCGCTCTCCTGACTTTCCCAAGAGCCTCAGTGCAGCGAGTTGGCTCTGACCACCACTGCTGCTCTTCCTCCCACGGCTGCAGAGCCATGCTCGTGCCCGGGGCTGGGTCTGAAGGTGTGCGACCGCAGGAGCCCTGGGCAAAATCGCCCTGTGCCCAGCAATCCCACTGGAGATGTTTCTCCAGATGCCTGTGGCTGGGCAGGAGCATGTCCCTCCACTAAGCCCTGCATGTGCCCGCTCCCAGGTCTCCCTCATAGCTTCCTTTGGTGCATTGGGAGGATTTTGCTGCCAGTCTCTCTCCCGCTCATTAGAAAGCAATGGCCACGCTCAGCACCTGCATCACTGAATGCAGAGACTGATGCATTCAAGCTCACTTTGGCAGCACTGAGCCGGACCAGGGAACCCAGAACTTGAGGAATCAGGATGTGGGAGCCAGCTCCCTGCCCTCTATGGGGGAAAGAATAATGCCGAAGCACAGCGAACCGGCCGGGGAGACAGTGTCTGAACAGCAACGTGCCTTTCGTTCAGGAGGCGATGCCGCACCCCGGGTCAGCGCGGCTGCCTGCCGGCTGCAGGTGTTCAGATGGAAAGCTAGGCACTCACTTTTCAGCCGAGCAAACCGGGGTGTGCGTGTCTTGGATGGAGGCTGCTGCCTGATTTATTACAGACTCAGCTCTAGGTGCCTCAGGAGAGTAAGTCCTGGCAGAGGATGAGAGGCGAGCGTGTGTATGGATGGATTGCAGCGCACAAAATGCTGCATTGTAGTAAGACTGCCTGGAACGCGCCAAAGCTGGGAGCGGGGAGGATGAATGAGTCCTCCAGCCTGGTTTGCATTCCTCTGCCCTCCCCACTCCTTCCTCCAGCTGGTGAACGGGGCGGGCGGGCAGCCCTGGGCTCTCGGTCTGTCTTGGGAAGCCACGAGGCAGACGAGCGCTGGCTGGGAGCGTTGCTGGCCTGGCAGAGCACGCGGAGGGTGCTGGCAGTGCCGGGGGACCCGCTCCGCTGTGAGCATCCCCCAGAAGGCTGATTTTGGCAAAAAGTGGTTTTCCATACAGTGACAGCTTACCTTATTGACCTCAGGTTGCTCTTTCAAAAGTCTCCATTTAGCTGGAAATTAGGTGCTTAAAATGTCACCGGACTGTCATGAGTCACTGTCCAGGCCACTTTCATACGACAGAGCCAGTTCTCCCATGTGTCACTGGAAAGTCCGCGCTTGAGCCTGGCGTGATGTGATTTTAAAAACACCTTCACGAGAAGCTGCTCTGTTTCCTTCCCCCCTCCAGCTGCTTTCCTGGCCGTGCTGTAGCCCCGGCCCCTGGTAGCCAGCCCACCTCTCCTGCGGCTGTTCGGCTGCCGCTTCCCTGCCAGGTGTACATGGTCCTGCTAGCGCCGGGTCTCTTTGCGGTCAGGGACTGTTCGGGTCTGGCAGCAGCGGTGTGTCAGCAGTATCTGAAGGGGTCATCGATTTGCGGAGTGTGACGATGTCCTGGGCTGGTGGATCACGCCCAGCTGCTAACAGGGCACCCCTCTGCTAATGGGGTTTCATCAGGGGCTCGCTGACTGTGCTTTTAGGGCTGATTTGGGCACCAAATCTGTGATGGGAATGGGATCCTGACCCCACCTGGTGCTCATCAGCAGCCTGTCTTCGTGATAACTGGGGCTGAACCAGAACCGTTGACAGGGGATGGACATACAGCCACGGGGACTGACAGCCCATCCCTGCGAGCTCCTGGCTGCTTAGTGCGTTGTGTCTGCGCAGTCGCTCTGTAAGGCACAGCGGGGTGCCTGACCCTGATTTACAGACGGAAGCTGAAACGCAGGGACTTCCCAGGCTTTCCCCTGTGCCCGCTCCTGCTGCTGACCTGCAAGATACCCCATCCACAACCGATGTCTTGGGTGCGAACAGGGAATGGGACGCAGCCTTGGCATCCGGGCTGCCACCAGAGGAGAAAATAGCCCTGCGAAAGGACTGCTGTATTTGAATGCTCATCTTCTTTTCCCCAGCCAGGCCTGGCGGGTGAACCGCAGGTCCCGGGGGCAGCGGGAAGCGATCTCGCTCCGGGACCACCGGAGGTGGCTGGCCTTCCCGCGGGGCGTCTGCTGCCCTGCTGAATCGGGGCCCATCACCCGCATCGCCCCGGCTCCGGGGGGCTGGAGCCGCAGCCTGGGGTGGAGGTGCGGGCGGCAAGGGTGCCGCAGCCCTGCAGCCCCGGCCCCACAGCCCCTGCAACCCCAGCCCTGCAGCCCCCGGCCCGCAGCCCCTGTCCAGCAGTCCCCGGCCCTGCAGCCCCCGGCCCCGCAGCCCCGCTCCCGCAGCCCCCGTCCCGCAGCCCCCGCTCCCGCAGCCCCGGCCCCGCAGCCCCTGTCCCGCAGCCCCCGGCCCGCAGCCCCCGGCCCCGCAGCCCCGCTCCCACAGCCCCTGTCCCGCAGCCCTGTCCCCACAGCCCCTGTCCCGCAGTCCCTGTCCCGTAGCCCCGGGCCCGTAGCCCCGGGCCCGCAGCGGCGCGCGGGCTCTGCCTCCCCCTGGCGGCCGCTCTGCTCGGGCTCGGCCCCGCATCTCCCCCCGGCCCCCCCGCCCCGGGCCCCCCTGCCGCCCCCCGCTCCCCCGGTGGCCCCCCCCCCCCGTGGCGGGGTGCCGGCGGGTGCGGGGCTGCGAGGCAGAGCCTGCTCCTTCCCCGCTCAGCCCCGTGCCTGCAGCTGCACCTTGCGCCGGTGGGCAAAGCCCGCCCGCTGAACCCGCAGCCAGCCTTGCGTCGGCCTGGGGAGCGGGAGGGAGCGCAGCCGGCCTCACTGCAGGCGGCTGTCTAAAAACCGAAGCTGTTCTCTTCCCAATCATCTGTTTTCCATTTCTTCTGCAGCCGTTGAAGCCAAGCACAGAACGGAACAAGAGCTCCGGGAGATCCTATAGAATATTAATGGGGTCGGGGCCCGGGGTTAGATGAATTAAAGGGTCTCCAGAAATCTCCAGCTCAACATGCCGAGGGTCGGTTTCTCTTCAAACATTTTTCGCTGGAGCACGAGGCCGTGCCCGGTCTGCCCTGGGGCTCGCAGCCGCCGTTCGCCGGGGCAGCAGCCAGGCAGCCCCCTGTATGCCCCAGCAGCACCGTCCCTGCGGGGAGCCAGCACTGGGGAGGTGGGTGGGAGCGCCCGGCTGTTCCCCTGCTCCCTCTGCTTCTGCTCCCCTTCACCTGCCTCCCTCCCTTCCTGCTATTTCTCCTTTTAACAGCATCCGATGCGATAGCCCCTGGTGTGGACATTTCTGCTGGTGGTCCGCAAGCCCGGTTTGAGGAGAGAACAACTCCTGGGACCAGGACCCCATGTGTCAGTGCTGTGATCACTTGGGATCAGCCAGACCCTAGCTGGCATTGCAAACTGGGTGATCTGGGCATCCTGGGATGGCAGCCTTGAGCTGGGACCAGGGAGGACAGTTGAAGTTACTGCTCTCTGGGCATGAAAATAGCTCCTGTACCTGTGAAACCCACTGAGAGGTAGCGTGGAGCAGTAGCGGGGATGGACCAGTGCCAGGACCAAACCCTGCTGCCTGCCAGGTTCGGGGGCCCTGCAGGGTCTTGCTGCGCCCTGGGTTGGGGTGGCAGCGGATGGAGGGAATCCCCCAGCTTTGCTTTGCAGGATGGGTCACTGCAGCTGTCAGAGCCCTGGGAACACTAACGGGATTTACTGGCCCTGAGCAGCCTCACCTGGTGGGCCCAGGAACTCTATTTAAACTCAGCCCAGGGCACCAGGCTCTTCCTGACCTGAGCTGGAAGAGTGCTGGGCTCTAGCTCAGCTGCAGCAGGACCTGGCTACAGGGCCCTTGGTCCTGACCTCAACCTGCTGACTGTCTTCCTGGCTTGGGGTCAGCCCTGCCCCATCCCTATGGACCTGCCTGGTGCTACTGAACCTGATCCTAGCCATGACGGGTGGACTGACTTCCCCGTTTGACCTGGGACCTGCCTCATCGCTGTGATGTTGCCTTATGGTCTGTGCTCTTGGTTGGACCTTGCTGCTGCCTCTGGGTCTGTGCTGCTCTGTAACACCTGGATTTGGGCATAGATCCAAACATCTGGACTGGGATGGAGATGCAGGTGGGTGACAACAATGGACTCCTTAGCCCTGGCCCACGGGTGCTGCTGGGAAGACCAAGGACCCCCTTCAGCTCTGGCACTGCCATGCTACAGCCTGAGCAGGATGGCTTGGTTGCAGCTGGTGGAATAACACAGCACTAGATCCCTGATGTGGTGGGGTTTCAGACAGCGGCAATGCCCTCTCCCCCGGCACTGAGGGGCCCACGGGGAACCTCTCCCCATGTGTGACCTGTCCCGTGCAGTGCCTCCTGTGCCCCTGCAGCAGCTGGCCAGCCCCGCTCCCATCCCTCTGCCCCCAGTCCCACCCCGAATGGCTGCATGGTGAAGGGCTGAGAGCTCCGTCAAAACCCCTGAAAAAGCACAAAGCTGATCCTGTGGATCCCTGGGGAGGAAAAAACAGGCTCCAGAGGGTGGCACGCTGCGGAGAGGTGAGGCACGGTGTGAGAGCGGGAGCTGGGAGCTCGCAAATCCCCTTGGGGCCTGCCCGCCCTGGGCAGCGGAGCTGGGCTGGGGACCCTGGGGAGATGGGGGTTCTCCCGCTGTGACAGCACCCTGCTCATGAGCTGAGGCTGCGATGTTAGAAAGAGTCGGAGGGGGGCAATACCATGCTGCTGTTTTCCGCTGCTCGGTCCCAACCAAAGTTCTCTAAGAAGGTCGGGTTTGGCAGAAGCGTTCTCCCTTTCTTTAGTGTGCCGTTGCAGTGAAGGTGGGGTGCGTGGTGCTGGCCTGTGGCCTCTCGGCCCTGCTGGGACACGCTGTCCTGGGCTCCCCTCTGTCCAGTAGCAGCCCGGGTGCCAACGTCTGGCTGAGCGCTTGTAATCTAATTACCTGGCTTATGCTGGGGTCTGGAGGGCAGCTCAGCACCCCCAGCGCAACACGTGCAGCTAAACCCCAAGCGCGCAGAGTCTCGCTGGGGCTGGGGAAGCTTGTTCCTGCTGGTCGCAGCTGCCAGGTGTGTGTACAACACCCTGGCCAGAGGTTTCATTTGGGATCATTGCTACTCTTCCATAATGCAGTGACTCTGCAACTTTTAGACAGAGCTTGGCCATGGGACAGGGTGTGACACCTGATCTAGCTCCTTCACTGCTGGAGCAGCCTGTGAGGATGGAAATCTGCTCCCAGCACAGCCCTTCCTGGGAGGAAGAGGTGGGAAAGCACCATGGGTTTGGGGCTGCAGAACTTTGCATACGTGTAAAACTGCACAAGCCTTGGCTCTCTGGGTCCTGCCCTGCAGAGATAAAATCAGAGGTGTCAGCCCATGTGTCTCCTGGTCCTTGTTCAAAAAGTGGGTTTGAATAGAGACAGTGTTAACTGCCCACAGCTGGGCTTACACTTAGCTGAATCTGCATTGCTCTGCTCAGTGACCCCCTCACAAGAGCAGGGCAGCCTGCTCGGTGTGGAATTTCCTCGAGAGAAGTCCTGCAGGAAGGGGTGTACAGGGGAGTTGTTCTGGATGGGGCTTGGCACGCTTCCCTCCGCTCCTCCCCAGCAGGTCCCAGTGCGACGGGCTGCGCTGTGGGTGCGGGGAGCTCTGAGCTGGGCCCAGCAGGGCTAGTCCAGCTCCGCAGGAGAGGTCAGGCGGGTCTGAGTGGGACACTGGGATCATGTTCCAGCCTCAGCCTGGACGCCATGCTGCTGCTCCTGCAGATGTTTTGATCTGCAGGTGAGCTGTGCCTCTGGAGACAGTGGTGAAAACCCTCAGGAAAAGCACGTTGTGCCAGGCTGGGCTGAATTTGGGTGCAAACCTTGGTCTCTGGTGCATGGTGAGCACTGGTCTCAGCAGAGCAGGGCCTAATCCTCTCTGTCCTCGCAGGACGGTTCCTCCTCCTGCAAAACGGCGAGAATGGCTCTGCCCTGCGTCATGCCTTGGCTCCTCAGAGTGCTGCTGGAAGGCTGTGCTCAGGGCAGCGGAGCTGTGGTGCTGCGTCCCAGCTCTGTTACGCCCAGTGCCCTGAATAGGGGATGTGTGTGTTTAATCAACAACGTAACAGAGGAATGTGCCCAGCAATGACCCCACCTCCTTATTGCTGGGAATTGGACCGAGCTGCACTGGGACCTGCCCCAGCATGACATGGGGACCCACTGGGATCTGCTGGAACACGCCCGGCTCACGTCCTGCTCTTGTCTCTGGGTTTCCCTTTGTGAAAATCAGGGCCAGGGCAAGGTGGGGTGGGTGTGTGCATGGGCTGGGCTCCCCTGGGGTGGGACAGGAGACCCTCTCAGTGCCTGCACATGGTGGAGTCTCTGGGCACTGACCCAGACAGTGGGGCAGGAGGGGGGATCCCTCATCATCCCAAGCTGCTACTGCTGGGAAGGTGGCTCCAGTCCTGCAAGTAGCATCAGGTTCAGTAATTCCCGGGCAGCAAAGCCTTCCTCCAGTACCTGAGGCATCTTCCTTTGTGGTGAAGGAGGTGGGCTTCTTCCAGTGTGTTTGGCCAGGGAAGCCTTGTACCCACCCACTGCCTTATCTCCTGGCCTCCTTGGGATGATCTTGGCTGATAATGATGTTGGCCTTAATCTGGGAAGAGGTCACATCCCGGTGAGGTTTCTGTCTGAGCTGCTGTGCATGGTTCAGGTTTCTCTCTGCTCCTTCACTCGACAGCCTGGCACAAGAGGGATGGGGCCATGTCTTTCCACAGGTTGGAGCTGGCTCCTTTTCTTCCCCCCCAGGAGGAATCAAAGGGCAGCCAGAGCCCAAGGGCCCAGGAGGAGATGAGCTGTCTGCACCTCGCCACCGTGGCACAGCAAAGTGGACCCTGCTTCTGTTTGTGGTGCTGTTACCCTTGGTCTTGAACTTGCGTGCTTGATTTTAATACTGTGAAACAGGCTGACAAAGCGGGCAGGGCAGCGGGAAGGGTGGTGCTCCGCCAAGGAGAAGCAGCCCCATGCTGCAGGGACTGTGTGCTTCTCTCGCCTGTGGGCACCGGGTCCATCTGCACCCTGTGATCCGATGAGCTGGGTGAGAGCGGGGCTGCCTCTATCCTGAGATAATCCACAGCTTCCAGGGGGGCCCTCATAGGCATTTCCAGGTCTGAAATGCTGCCGGATCCAGACTACTGCTCTTTTTCACAGCGCAAAGCACTGGCTCTGTATTTCTCTGCTATATCACCTTTGAAGCTGTGCTGTACCCTTGTCCTGTGGGCCCTGGAGGAGCCAGATTTCCACATAGCTCAATCCCTTCTGGTGCAGGAGATGTTCAGAATAGGTTGAAATATATTAGCAAGGCCCGATGCTTGGTGCAGATTGGCCCTCTGTGTTAGTCTTAATCCGGTGAGGGGATTGGACTGCTCAGTGACCGGGCTGGCAGCAGCCCATGTGGCTCTGCCAGCGGCTGCATCCCGGGATGTGCCTGTATGCCCAGGTGTCTCTGCTGGGCATGTTGTCCTCAGCCCGGTGTGCATTTCTGTGCTGCTCAAAAATGCACTGAAATGGGAAATGCAACCTGTTTACAGGGTAGACTCATCTGTATGTCTTGGGGGGAGTTTCCACTGTGGACGTTAGTAGATCTTTCTATTTTCAGGCTAGTATTGCATTTAGCGTGTGAAGGTTGTGGTTTCTGTGGGAGCAGTGCCAGGCAGGAGCCCCCAGCAAGGTCTGCCCAGCGGCAGCTCTCGGGCATACCCAGGTAGCCATCAGCCCTCCAAGGAGCTGCTCCGTGGCACCGCATGGTTGCCTTAATGCTCTTGGGGCTGCAGTTACATGAACATCCCTAGGAAAAGCCTGTCACCCACTCCCTGCTGGCAGAGAGCAAGGGGAAAGCCTGCGTGGGACCACAGTGCGATGCAGGACCTGCTTCTGCTTTTGGAGGCCACTGTTGGGTCTGCTTCCAGCTCCTTTGCAAGGAGAGGGCAAACAAAGTCCTTTCAGGGAGCAGAGTGGTTCCTCAGCTGGGTTTTTGCCTTTCCCACTGACTGCAGGGTCCCATGACCCGCAGCAGGAACCGAGTGGGTCACAGCTGAGTTCCCACCAGTGACTCCAGCATGGGCACTGGTGATGGCTTGCCCTGGGGCAAAGGTTTTCCCTGCCCTGTGGGGAAGCTGCGGAACTTAAATGGGAAATGCTGAGATATGTTAGGGCTTTGTCTCAAACACAAGAATTTTGCAGAAGCAATGGATGAATGGATGTCTGGGCTGAGAGTGTCCACGCTTGCAAAAATAACCAGTATAGCAGTATGTTGTGGTTATGCAGGACATCAGCATTTATAATCCCTTACTGGTAGAGTTAATCTAAACACTTTTTCCTCTTAGCCACTTACAACAGGCTGTCGTGTGACACTTTGGTATCTGGTTAGAAAACAGAAACAAACAAACAAAAAACCCCAAAATGAAACAGAAGTGCTTTTTTTTTTTTTTCTTAAATCTAGGCCCAGTGTAAGCACATTCTTTAGTATTTTCAGACAGTTGTTTGCAGGTGTCAGCAACCCTGACACACAGCTGGCCTTAACCTGTAGGGGCAAGAGAAAAGGAGCAGGCTTTTCATATAAGCCCTGGGAAATAAGCATTGGAATATCTTCCAAGATCAGTTTTATCCCTACTTTGTTGCCTGGGATATTCCTAAAAATACAGAAGATAAATAATCAACAGCAGAGACCAGAGCCATGGGCAGGCTGTGCAGATGAGCAGTCGCTTCCCCTGGGGATGGCCTCAGAGCATCCTCATGTGGTGCCTTGTATGTGGCCAGACCACCCCAAGCATGAGATGTGTCCCTGTCCTTCTCACTGGCCCTGCTAGTCTGTGGTGGCTTCCATACATGGTAATTCAGCCTGGGGTGCCTCTTGCATCCCCCAGTCCTGTTAGTGTGTGCACGGATCCCTCACTCTGGCAGCCCTGGGGAAGCAGCAGAGCTGGTGCTCCTGCAGCTGCCCAGATGTGCGTCCTCCTGCCTGGGACTGCATCCTCCTGCTGTTTTCGCAGGTCAGGAGAGCCTCTGAACTCAGGGCAGTGACATGAACTGAGTGAGCAAAATCACACTGGGGTCTTTTGTAACCATGTTTCCCCCCAAGCTGTGGTTTCCTTTCTGTTCCTAGCAGTGAGCTTCTGGGGAGCATCTGCTATACTGAAGGGACAGAGGGGTTTGGTCTCTTCTCCACGCCAAAATGCCCTTCCTCAAAACTGAACCAGCACAGGGCTGTCTGTCTTTACCAGTGACTCAAGGGTGTGACCAAAATGGAAGGGAAAGCAAGTGAGGTCTGAAGTGTTGGGCTGACACAAAGAGCCAAGCAAGGGTTTGGGTGGAATAGAGGTCCCTTTCTGTGCCCCTCTGCCTTCCCAAATAAGAAGTCACCATCAACCATTAAGTAACATACTCTTGTTCTTGAGCCTTTTGGCTGCAGGGAGATGTGGTGTTCTCCATAGGAAAACATTCAATGAATATCAACAGCACAGCAGTCACCACAGCCACCTGATTAAGCCAGTGGTAAAGATGGATAAAGTGGATCAGGGTCAGGGCAATCAAAATCAGCCCAAGCCTTATTACTAAGGCTCTGCAACACAGCTGCGTGCAATGAATGCTCTCCTGGTGTTGACACTTCTGGAAACAGCTGAGTCTGCAGTGCACATATATTTGCTAAGCAGAAAAAAACCCTCAAAAGACCCTTACTGCACCATTCCCAGTTGGTGGGGCCAGTTCAGCTGCATTTATCCCTTTCTGACCTTTGCTAACAACTCTTCACCTGGCAAAAAACTGCACAGATGCCATTCTTCACCTCATAATTTCCTTTAATCTCAAATAAAGGATATATATGACCTCTGTCCTCCCAGTGTAGATGACACATCACGCAAGGCTGTGCCCGCAGAAGGCCATTAGCACCATGCAGCCACACTGGGACCATTTATGCTGGAGGTGCTTTGAACCAGAAGTCAGACCTCAAATAGGTGATGCTGGACATTCTCCAGGCAAAACAGGTGTTTTTCAAGTGCCTGCTAAAACAGCTCCTGATGTGGAGGGGAGACGGTCCATGTGAGCCGGGGCTCACCTTGCCCAGGGACAGTTTCACACCCAGTTGATAATCTGCACACTCAAGCATTTTATTTCTGCCTTCTGTGCACACCCAGGGGAGTTTTACCCAAATTCAGCACTTGCAAAGCTTTGGGAGCCTGGAAAATTTCAGTGGCTCCAGAAATCACAAGTTTTAGTGCAGAAAGTACCTGCTGCTTATTCCCACCAGTTTCCCGTGAGCCTGGCGCTGCGGGGCTCCATCCCACGGGCTGCTGAAAGCCCCGAGCAGTGCTGGCACCACGCTTGGCAGCGAACAGTTACTTTCCCCTGCCAGTCACTATTTTGTAAAGAATATTTTTGCCAGTTAACTGTGGCTAATGTGCTTTCATCTCTACAGTACGGATCCAGTCAGGGCATCTCTGAAAGGTGGTACTTAATAAAAGAGAACATGTTGATGAACTTTCCTCCCCAGCCAAGCCCTGTGCTTTTCCCACGGGCTCTGCTGCAGTGCACAAACCCAAATGACCTTGGGATTCAGGCTGAAAAACTCCTGTTTTCTCAATGCCTACTTGGCTTTGGGGCAGAAATTCCATCACTGCTCTCATGGCAAAGCTGGGGAGGAGTGACAAGGGACACTGGTGACATTTCCTTGTGGAGCAACGACCAAGCAGCATGTTCTGTGTTTACTAAGCGGTGCCTAGCACCAGTTTTCAGCCCCCACCTTCAGGGCTGCTCGCTCCTTGGGGCTGTTTCACGTCACCTTGCTGGGGCAGCAGCGTGGCTGTGACAACGTGGGGCTGGAGGAGCGCCCAGCCCTCCCGGTCCCGCTCCGGCATAGCTAATCCCCTGCTGCCAGCTTCAACAAACAGCGTCCCTCTGGTGTAAACACAGCTGGGGAAGGAGAAGAGGAAACTTTATTTTCCAACCATTTGTGGTAGCGTTCACGCCTACAGCCCGGAGCGCTTTCTCTGCTTACATGGCAGCGCAAGTAATAATAGTGTTTCACATTGGCGTCGTGGTTTTCATCTCCACGGCTCCCCACAGAAAGGGCCTGCGGTTTGGGGATGGCCTCACCTGAGCAGGTGATCTCCAATCATGTGGAATGAACCTGTGGTCCTTGGCTCTGCAGTGATTTTGGGAACAGCACCTGCCTACTCAGCGCCTTCTGGGCAGCTTGGAGTTCATCTCGCCCAGGGCTGCACCAGGACCCAAGGGATGTTCACAGAATCACAGAATGGCAGGGGTTGGAAGGGACCTCTATGGGACATCTAGTCCAACCCCCCTGCCGAAGCAGGGTCACCTACAGCAGGCTGCACAAGACCTTGTCCAGGCGGGTCTTGAATATCTCCAGAGAAGGAGACTCCACAACCTCCCTGGGCAGCCTGTTCGAGGGCTCCGTCACCCTCAGAGGGAAGAAGTTCTTCCTCGTGTTCAGACGGAACTTTCTCTGCTTCAGTTTGTGCCCATTGCCCCTTGTCCTGTTGCTGGGCACCACTGAAAAGAGTTTGACTCCGTCCTCCTGACACCCACCCTGCAGATATTTATAAGCATCTGTAAGGTCCCCTCTCAGCCTTCTCTTCTTCAGGCTGAACAAGCCCAACTCCCTCAGCCTTTCCTCATAGGAGAGATGCTCCAGTCCCCTCATCATCCTTGTAGCCCTCCGCCGGACTCTCTCCAGTAGCTCCTGATCTTTCTTGAACTGGGGAACCCAGAACTGGGACACAGCTCACTCTGGGGAGTGGTTCCACCTTCCAGATTTGCCTTTAGCTAAATGGGCGCGACTTAGTGGGTGCTCCAAGACCAAAAGCTCTGCGTTCTGCATGCTCAGTGGGGAGGAGCAGGACTTTTTGTCCCGGTGTCTCTCAACGATGCAGGCTGCCATGTGCACCTCCTGTGGGAGAGGAAGGCAGAGGGAGCAGAGTAAAACACGGCCAGGTTACTAAAGATAAGCAAGGAAACGCCGAGCAGGAGTTTGCGGGAGCTGAAGGCAGGCGTACGACGGACCCAAGTCTGCACAGCCACGGAACGGACCCGGGGAACCTCCGGGCAGCAGCTCCGCGAGCAGGAGAGCGGGTGAGAGATGATCGCTCCCGAGCAATTAAGTCCTTTTTAGGCGAAAATAAATACTGCCGCATTAGCTTAAGCCTGCGATCAAATCCGCCGATCGCATTCCGGTGCTGCGGGCCGAGCCCTCGCGGGGCGGGGCAGGGGGCGGGGCGCGGGGCGGGGCGGGGCGAGCAGGGCGCGGAGCGGAGCGGGGCGGCGGGCGCGGAGCGGGGCAGCGGCGGGGCGGCGGCATGGAGCGGGGGCTGTGCGTCTTCGGGGACCCTAAGGTGAGGTGGCAGCGCTGCCGGAGGCGCCGGGCCGGGAGCCGGGCGCGTACCGGGGCCGAGGCGGTGTGCGCCGGGGCGGGCGCCGGAGCCGAGCCGCCGCGCACGGAGCCGGGGCGCGAGTCGGAGCGTGGCCCGGGGCGCGGCGGCTGAGCCGGGAGGGCCTGCCCTGAAGTCCCGCTCGGCGGTACCGGGCGGGGTCTGCGCTGCCCCGGCCCGGTGCTCCCCGCAGGGACGGGCGGGAGCTGCCCCGGTGCCCCCCGGCATCCCGCCCGTTGTCCCGGCATCCCGCCCGTTATCCCGGCATCCCGCCGCCGGCGCGGTGCTGGGGCCGGCTCCCCGCCGAGGGGACACCCCCGCGCCCAGCCAGGGTCCCTGCCCCGGGGGGGGATGCGCTGGGGGCCCGGCTGGGCACGGCGGGGGAGAGGCAAGCGCGGAGGGGTCCAGCCCTGTGACCATTGCCTCGGTCCGCCACAGTGAATGGTTTCTCTTGCGTTTTTTGTTTGGTTTTGTTTGAGGGTTTGGTTTGGTTTTCTTCTTTTATTTTTTGGTGTTCTGTTGTTGTTTTATTTTCTCTTAAACATTTAGTTCAGTTACTCCTCAGATACCCCAGATACCGTCTTGGTGACTCCTGTCAGAGGGTGCTACCATCTTTCGCTCTCACCACACGCTGTATAAATACATCTCAAGATCTCAGATAGGCTCATACAGTAACAACTTCATTAGTCAGATTATAGCAGAGTTGAGAAGGAAGAAGATGAAGCCGATGTGGTGAGCAATAACCCTGCATCTGATGGCAGAGCGCTGCCTGTGCTGCAGGACAGCTCAGCTCTTAGGTTGTGGTCCCGGTAAGCTGGCATACGGGGACCGGCTTCTCTCTGCCTGGCTGCCTTCGGCCTCTGGCACTGACTGCCGGGCAGGGCTGGGTGCTTGGTGGGCAGCGAGTGGCTGGGGCAGAGGAGATGGAGAAAAGTGATGCGAGGGTCATGGTAGTCTCACTTTGGGAGAACCTGAGTGGTGGCAACTGTGTGCAGCTTTCCTGGGGAAGAAGGTTGCCTGCAAAAACCCCAAAGGCTTTTTTTTTTTTTGCTTCTGTTTGCATCCTGTAGCACTCCCAAACCACTTATTTCTCAGTTTGTGCTCACACCAGGAAAGTCTAGCATACTTGGAAAGGCCTGTGTGCACGGGCCTGATTCATGTTTCATTCCATCACTACGTGAGGTTTACTCCTTGAGGAAGGTGACCCATGCAATAGCGGGCAACCCTTGATCCCAAAATCCAGGGAATGTTGACATCTGCTAGTGGTTAGAGCTTTTTTTAAGGCTACTTCAGTTTTGGGAGATGTTGGTGTTTCATCAGCTCTACTGAGAACAAAAGCTGCTGGTTCACCCCAGTGATTTTAAACTTCTGGCTGAGAGAAGCACATTAAGTTCTGCTTTCACTTGTGCTTCTTCCTGCTTTTCCAGTGCGTGGGAGAGTGGGATGCTGAAGAGAGAAACCTAGGAAAAACCATGCAGGGTTTGACCGCTAAGATCAGGCTTCTGTTGTCTGGTTGCCAGCAATTATGAGACTGGTTTTCCTGAGTCAGGCAGTCCCTTTCAGTCCTGTGAACCTGCTAAGTCAGGCTTGGGGGAAAAAAAATGGGTCTGAAGGCAGTTAAAGAGCCCTATTCATTGCCCTGGACCCTCTGCCATTGGGAACCATCAGTTTTGTGTTTTAGAGATGTTTCTGGTAAAGGGAGCAGCTTCCAGCCCCAGCTGAACGCGGGGCCGGGGCTGCCTCCGCGTTTTTCGGGAACTCGCTGACTCCCAGCGACTGCAGCGGATGCACAGGGAGCTACTGGGGCTGCCGGAGGGCGACTTTGAACCCTGCTTATCGTAGGCCATAAAAGAGCGGAAAAGACTGCCATTCCTTGGACGCCGACCATCAACCTCTTCCCTCTCTGCTCCACAACCAGAGCAGAGACCGCATCCATGTCCTCGCTCGCTGCTGGCTCCTCTCCCCGTGGGCCAGCCCCAGCCCGGGGGCTTCGGGACACGTGGCTCTCCCTCCTGCAGCTCCCGTCTGCCCTGAGCCGCGTTGCGGGGAGCGGGATGGGAATGGGGGCTCCTGGGGTCAGGCCCGCACCCTCCCAGCAGCTGGTGCAGCTCTGCCCCTGGATACTTGTTTCTAGAATCACCATCAGGTCACGCTGGGCAGGGGTTCTTGCAAGCCCCCCCCGGGGCACGCTGCATGTGTCACGGCATGTGGGGGTCTGTCCCTATCCAAAGGGAAGCAGTTGTCTCCGACGGGCACAGGAATTGGGAGAGGTGGCCAGAACTGGCTGTAGCTGCGTGTGTCCCCGTCAATGGTTGGGAGAGCACTGGGTGACCAAACCCGGATGGCCCCAAAGGTGCCCGCTCTGCTGCAGAGTGCTGGCTCTACCCAGGGGGGTTTGGCTGGGCGTCCTGCCCTGCTCCCTGTAACACCACAGCCTCCCCCTGCTCGAGACAGACCTCCCCGTCTGCGCCAAGCTGATAGCACAGGTATTGGCCTTGGGTACGAAACTGAGAAGAAAAAAAAAGTTTAGAAAGGTGATCCTTATTGCGGGGAGTGCAAGCGCACAAGGGTGTGCTGAGGATGACGTTTTCTTCGGCTCACCCACTTCTCATGCACAACCCCTGGCTGTCTTGGCACGGGTCAAAGCCTGGTGCCGGCGAGGCTGCACCAAGCTGAGCCGTGCCTCAGGCAGTGGTGTGCGTACTCACACCCCCAGTGACCCCTGCGGGCACGCTGTCTGGTGACCTTCCCGCCTCCGCTTGTCAAACGCGATGGCCGTAAGAGGCTGGCTTGCTGCCGCTCGAGGTGCGAGGACTCTGTTCCGGCCGTGCGCGGGTGCGAGGTCGGTGACAGCTCGGGGAGAGACGTGGCCCTGCGTCCCCGCAGGAGCCATCCCCGTTGGGGGGGGGACACGCAGAGCCACCATCTCCTATTAACGGCACCAGGAGCCTTGTACCGAGGTCGGCGGAGGCTGAGCGGTTGGTGCCAGGAGGAGTGGTACGAAAGGGAGCTCCGCATGGGAGCATCCTCCTCCTCAGCCACCAAAGCCGTGTGTCGTGTGAATGCTTCTCTAGAAAGCAGGAGCACTTCCTGCGACGGAGCAGTACGTCGTGTCGGTCTCGCAGTCTGTGACATTCCTCTTTTAAAGGCTCAAACCTTAAAGCATGTGGCAGATTCGTCTCCGAAAAGCGTTTGTGAGTGTTGTCAGGGTTGTGGATAATACTGCGCCTCTTCTACTTCACATCCCTCTTGATCCGGTCCCACCTGGTGCGTCTAAATAGTGTTTGTGGTGAGTTTATGATGAGGAGAACTCGGGTCCTGGCACCGCGCTTGCATAAAACCGGTATTTGGGCAGCACCGTTCTTGCTTTTTGCAGTGGGTAGCACCTGCCTTATCTCTTCTTGAATTTTGATCTCTACTAACGTTTTCCTGCCACATGTATCCAACAATTGACAGATGACAGCTGTGATTACTCTGTTTTTCAGTTATTGAGATCAATAGAGTGAACTTTAAATTGCCACCTTTTAATGTGCTGATAAATAATCCTGGGCAAAGTCACTGCTCAGGGTTTTAAAATGATGCAACTTTAGCGGCTGCCTGGATTATCTATTAACATCTGCTGGAAACCATCGAAAGAAGAGGTGAGATGGGTGTTACTTTTACCATGGTGTTAGGGATGACTTTGTTCATTGAATATATTTTTAAAAAGACCCTAAAACCACCTAATACAGAAATTCCCTCAAATGCATTAGCCTGGATGGTTCTTTTTATACCACATAATGGGCAAACTGAGCAGTTAACTGCTCTGCCATGGTCTGCTGAGCAAACCGTAGAGTAATAGAGAAAATCTGTTGGTTGACTGTAGCTGAAAATACTTTCAATGTTTGGTTAACTTTTCCCTCTTTATTTCACTAAATTGAAAATAATCAGACTTGATCTTTGAACAGAACATTTTTGTTGGAAGTACCTCATTTTCTGTTTGAATTTATTTTTGAAGCATATTCATTTTCAAAGAAAACATGACAATATTTTCAGAAAAGTCAAGCCAGAGCCCTTAAAACTTCTCCTTTTTTTTAAGCTAAACCAACTTGCTGATAACTGCACTAATGAGTCACGTGCTGTGCCTGAGCGAAAACTTGCATTAAAATGGAAAACGCTCAGTTTGCTCTGGTGGCCTTGCTGGGGATTGTCTGTGCTGAGGGCGCACAATTTGTGGCCAATTATGTCTTTTGAACTCATCCCTCTGGCTTTGGAGCGCTCTTCAGTGAAGCTCAGAGGTGTTATTGAATTGCGCTATGGTTTGTGGATGCACTGGCCATTGGTCAGTGAACTCGCTCTCGGCTGCAGCGCCGTGGAGGTGCCGGAGAAGGGCTGAAGGGTGGCTGCACAGAGTTGGTCCTGAGGGCCCTCGCTGCAGCTGGGGGAAGAGCAGAGCTTCTGCCCCGGGAAAGCGCTTGAGACCTCCTCTACTTTCTCGTTCTTCACCAGAACAAACGTTGCCACGTGCAGGTTTGCTGTGAAAAAGGCAGGCAGCGCTGGTTCCGGGGTGGCTGAAGGCTCCTCTCTGGTGCTGGTGCAGCCTGTGGTGCCACTGGGGTCCTGGACCAAGTATCGAGATCCCTATTTAATCTGTGTGTGCAGGCTTCCTCTCCAGATAAACTGGAGGGCTTGGGGTGGGAGGCCACGAGTGTGTGGACCTCTGTGTGCCGAGGAGCAGAGCCAAGGAAGACGCACTCAGCTCCTGCGTTCACATTATTTCTGCTTGCTCAGGCATCGTCTCCTGGAGCCACGGTTCAGAGAAAGGTCTTTCGTCTTTATCTGGGTACTTTCCTTGACTTCAAGCAAGGTCACGTCACCCACTCCTATCTGGAAAAGTCTTGTGCTTTGTTTACCCAAAACAAACACGCAGGAAGAGAGCTGCAGCGTAATCTGCGGCCAGCAGCCGCCCCCGGACCTGGAAACCTGCGGGGTTTGCGAGCGAGGCGCCTGGGGGAGCTGAGCCGCTTGGGGTTTGCCTCTGCTGATTGCACCCTTATCTGGGGCCAGCTCTCGGGGGAGACCCTTGTAGGCACAGACCTTTACTTCTTCACCTGAATGCCCCTTGATAATCTAAATAGCCTAGATTAGTTCCCAGCTGCAGAAAACAACCTCCCAAACACTGATCTTGAGGAACCCCACAAAGTTTTGGGATGAGTAGCATTGCACAAGAGGTTTTTAGCACTTGGTTTAAGTCCCTCCAGACCCAAAGAAATGCATGATGGTGGAGGAAATCTGTTGCTGGTGCTGGAGATGAACCTTGCTGCTTTACAAGCATCTCACCGGCAGCAGCGGCAGAAGGAGGTGGCTTGCATGAGTGAAGGAAACCACTGCATTTGCTTTCTCATTGATGGCAGTGTAACGTTGGGATATTCTTGCAGGAAATGCTTGGGAAATATTTGGAGTGAGAAGACCCCAGTAGGTTCAAGTTGCTTGGGTTGCTTGGTTTTTATATCCAGCATGAGTGAGTTTCAAGCCTGCAGCTCCACCAGAAAGTGACCTTGAAGGGCTCTTGAAAACCTCAAGGAATGGATCTTGCATGGTTTTGAAATAGGAATCAGAGCTCAAGAGTGGAAAACATGCCAGGCGGCCACATCTGGCCATGCAGATCATGTCCAGACTCTGTTATTTTATCTGCTGCTTCTCGGGACATTTAGTCCTCATGAGCAGGATTGTGTAACTCGAGGTGGGGGGCAAGATCAAGTTTTGCCCTTTTAAAATCTTCATCCCTGTAGATTCAGATCGTGTCTTAAGGGTAGGAGAAGTGACAGGTATATCTTTTTACAACCTGCTAGTAGGGGGGTCAGTGGGGATATTCATGACCCACGGGCCAGCTGAGTGCGACAGTGGGGGGTCACTAGCTCAAGCTGCCCTGAGCCTGGCACCTGTATTTTGCATCCCACCAGTGCACGTTTCAGTGGTAGCTTCATGGGCCATCCTACACAGGTGGCCTGAACCCAAGCCCTGTCCCACCCCAGCAATGGTGGTCTTTCGCAGCAGAAGCGGTCAATGACAACCCTGGCTGTGAGTCAGAAGATGGGTGTCTCTGCCTGCATGGCAGGCATCAAGGGCTGCGGGAGGAGATGGGGATGGGAGCGAGCTCATGGGCATCAGGGCTTGTCCCAGAGACGGGCTTTGCCAGCTCTGCACCAGGAGCTGGGCCAGCGGCGTCGAGCTCACGTCAGCTGCTCGTGGATGCCTCACAGGAGAGCGGGAGGATCTTGAGGTGGATAATTATGCATTGCCTTGCTTGTAGAGACAGCTTACTCGTTTTGCTTCCAGCTCCTCGTAGTTATTGTTTGATACATACCCTGATGCCAGAGGGTTTGTGGATTTTAATTAGTAACCCTGGGTGGTTTAGTTGCTCATGCAAATATCCAGTCGTCTTCTGAACCCTACTCAATTCTTACCCTCAGGATCCTGCAGCAGTCATCTACACAAGAAAATTTCAGTGTTATAACTGACAAGAACTTTGTGTATTAAGTTGCTGCTCTGCAGTTTCAATGAAAAAATAAAATTAAATTAAATGTGTATTTTGTAGGCTATTCTGTTGCTTAAAAGAAAACAGTTCTGGAAATACAAAGATTTAGCTGAAACGTTTTACAGCTAATATTTTCCTTCTCAGTTTGACTTCCAAGTTACATCTGTCATGTTCCTCCAAAAGCCCCAACTGCCTAATGGAAAAAGCTTGCTTTTGTTTTTCTGGGGCTCTTTCTCCAAAAATCTGTTGTTTCAGCAATAATCAGGAATTGGGGCTTCAGAGTGAAGAGATCTGGGTTACTGTCCCATTTTTAATGAGTAAAAATTCAAGTGTTTTGTTTTTAAACCAGCTTGTTAGCTCTCCGGGGCAACTCTTGTTCTTTTTATTTTTTGCAGCACTTTGTACCATGGGACTGACTCCATGCTGAGGATTAGAAAGCCTGTATGCTCTGATAATACCAAGTAATTAACAGTATATCAGGAGCTGATTCTTGGAAGTGAGTCAAAGGTTTTGTGTAATGACTCTTAGCAAATTAATTGATGCTTGGGTGTCTGTGGATTCAAGGAGCAAGCTGGAAAGCGAAGGTTCTTGGTCTTGGTTTTTTTCAGTCTTCCCAAACTCCAGACCATGTGAGCTAAATAAGGATGGGACAGTTCCTGAAGATTACTGGAAACAGAATAAATTTCTAAAGACCTGTTAAATGTGTGAGCTACAGCAGGAAAAAGAAAATACTTAGACAATACTTAGATATTGAAAAATAATCTTTATAATGAAGGTGTTTTAAAAATGAATGTTTTTGTGCTTCCTTGTCATTACTTTGTCCCTGTATTGGCCACATTTATACCTGTGTTAGCACCGGCTGCTTATCTCTAAACTTTTGCTGCAGCTCTAAGAGCACCTCATTGATTTCTCGTTATCTTATTGCAGGTCGAACTTCACGTCCACCTGGATGGAGCCATTAGACCAGAAACCATCTTGCACTTTGGCAGGTGAGTTATGAGGGGAAGAAACTCTGGGAGCTGCAGTTCAAAAGCATCCTCCCTTCTGCCAGAAGAGCTTGTGCAGGCAAAGGCTGGGGAAGCTCTCTCCCTTGCTGTGCAGGCAGTGAAGCCGGCTGGGCTGGTCTCGTCTCTGCATGGACCGGTCCTCTGGCTGCACGGTGTGAGGATATTGAGCACTTCCCAAAGTGCAGCGTTGCAGCGGGGCTGCACTAATAGCAGGAGCGTGACCAAGGTGGTCGTCGGTCCTGCGAGCTGGGTAAGCTGAGAGGAGCCACCGTGAGAAAAGTACAGAAGACGTCTCCTAAACTGAGCTGTCTGCCTTTGAGGTGTACCCGGGAAGCGTCAGAGTCAGTGCACTCACATTTCTTTTTTCACATTCCTCATTGCAAAAGCAAGTGAAATGAAAGCAGGCTGGGAGCGTCTTCTCAGTGGTGGTGCCGTGCCATGGTCTTGGGAGGAAAAACCAGCTTGGGTGCTGGTCCCTGCGCTGCTGCTGTGTGCAGCCTCTGCAGCGCAGGCTGCCTGCCCGGTGCCTGTGGTCAAGGAGTTGTGCTCGTGCAGGGTGACCCGGGAAAGCACTTGGCAGTGACTTAGAGAGGCTATTTCCTTGACAGAGCCCACATGCATCTTCTTGCTCCAGTGTAGCTTGCGTGGGAAGCACCAGGGGGAATGGTTAACTGGTGTGAGGACCTGGCTCCACGGTTGTAAGCAAAGTAAACTTAAGACTTCTTTCAGCTGCCACTATTAAAAAGCTAATGAACAATAGCAGATGCCCTCAGATCAACAAAGTGGCAAGCTTAAAGATTTTGAGAGCAGCTCTTAGGCACAGCTCTGGACCTGTGGGGAGGAAATCTGTTCTGAGGAGGGTGGAAAGTGGTTCTGGCACCCTGTGAGCCCAGCAGACTCCAAGGCAATGCGATCCTAGGGGGAAATGCTCTCTCTAAAGCAGCTATTTCTGCAGGGAGCGGCCATACATTTCGCAGTGCAGTCAGAGTAAAGAAGGTGGATCAGAGATGTCCATCTCGTGCGTTGCAGGACATTGGTGCAGCGAGCTGAGTTGGGGTGCCTGCTGGCTCTGTCCATGCCGCTGGTGGGCTGCAGGGCTGGGATAGAAGTCCCAATGGACAGAGGAGTCAGTTCTGGCTCCCTGGGGCTCTGCTGGGTCCCTGCTGCCAGCAAAGGACAAATGCTGGTGTAGTCCTCCAGGAGGGCTGTGGGAGCTCTGAAGCCCAGGAGGCACCAGTTGTCTGAGGATCCTGTCCCTCACTCTTGCTTAGGACAGAAACCTTCGTTGCTGAAGTGTGTGCCGAGTTCCCTCTTATTTTTAAACAGCCCTGGCATCCCCCGGGGCTGGCAGCCCTCGGGTGGAGCGAGGCTGTGCTATTCACAGGCTCTAAAACTAGCCCTCACACAAATGTGAAAGCAACAGGGCAGTGCGGGAGGCTGTGGGGGACTGCCTTAATAACCTCACCCGGGACACAGAAGGCTGCTTGTGGTCTATTTCTAAAGGTAAAGAGCTGGAAATAAATTTGCCAGGTGGTGGCTGACTATGTACAAATAGCCTGAAGCCACTGGGATGCACAAGCCCCCTTGGGCAGTGGCTGAATTCAGCTTTTTTTAGAGACTTTGGCTCCAATTCTGTCAGGTCTGGTTCAGGTTTGCATCCCCCCTGCCCAGCCAAAGGGTTTAGAGCCATGGCAGACCCCTCCTGGACCTGGGTGTCCCCAGGAGAGGTGCCCTCTCCGCGGTGGGACAGAGTGCGCGGTGCTGCCCGTGGCTGGAGGGAGCTCTGGGCAGGACACCGAGGTGCCGGGGGGCACGAGCATGTTCCCCTGGGGCGGCTTTGCTGCGGGAAGGCTGCCAGCTACCAGGGGGGTTGGACTGGGGGAGCAGCAGCTCCCAAAGCCACGCTGGGAAGATCCGCCAGAGCCCCTCAGCTGGAGACCTGACTCCAGCGTCCCTGCGCTGTGGATCATCCCAAAGCGCTGCTGCTGCCGGCTGTGCGGAGGCAATCCTACGGGAAGCACATGAAAGAGGTCAGGGAAACGGCTTTGCTGTAGCAAAGTTTCCCTAGGCAGGTGGAGGAAGACGCAGGCCGGTTCCTGGAGCAGAAAGTGATGTGTCAGTGCCATGGAAAGGGCATGGCGGGGAGGAAAGCTGATGCCTTTGGCGGCGACGAACGTCCCCTGCCGAGTGCCAGCAACTTAATCTGTGCAGATTGCATGTGAAGGCTGAGCGTGGGGCTGGTTTCCCTCCTGTGGAGCAGGGAATGAGCAATGTTTACTGGGCGCAGGAGCGGGGTCGTTTGGGCTGCTTCCCTGCGGATTGCTCATCGGGGTGGCTCCTGGCATCGGCACGCTAAAGCTGTCTGTGGTGTTTTATCTCTATTAGCAGAGAGACCCATCAATCAGCCATAATCCATTGTGGCAGGAAAGAGGATTAAAAACAAGTGTCTAGTTATTATTCCTAATTTAGGTTGGCATTCATGAGCAGAGTGACAGCCTGTGTGGTCGGGGTGGTGAAGCCTGCCTGGGAAGCGTGCAGCATCCTCGGCTCACAGCCCCCTCGAGCCCAGCTGTCACCCCACCGGGGACACCTCCGCCCACCCAGGACTCCACGTCTTCTAGGGACAAACAGCTTCTTCCCTCTTGGAAGAGTTTAGATGGGCTTTACCATCTCTGTCCCTTTGGTGAGAGCGGTTGTTGGGACTGTCATTTGCTCCTGCACGGGAGGTGACCCCGTCAGAGAAGATGCCACCATGATATTGGGCTTGGGAATCAGCTCGCTCGCAGGAGCTGCTCGCATTAGACCCATGACCCGTGACACTTCTGCATGTGTGATCCTGGGCCTGGGAGCATCTCCATGGTTTTTCAACCCTTTGAGCCTCCATAAGTGGAAATTAACTTTTCTAAAGAATTTTGGCAATTATGCCACTAAGACTAGGAGGTGCCAAGAAATAATCCAGAGCCCATTTAGATGAACTCCTTCTTCAGCTTAAAATGTGCTCTGGCTCTGTTCCTGCCGGGTCAGTCTGGGCTTGTATTTCAATTTGTTTGTGCTTTGCCTGTATTTTGGATTGCCTTCCTCCCCGCTGAGATTCAGGGCTGCATCTGTGAGGAGATTCTGGAAGGACAACATGTGCCGTATCTTTTCTGTGAAGAAATGGCATTTAGTGCTGCCAGCGCGGGGTGCGGTTGCCATACGAAATGGACTGAATAAAAATGCGATAGCCTTCCCTCTCAGTAACACGTGGCTTCACTTTCAGGAAAAGAGGGGTTCCTCTCCCTGGCAGCACTGTTGATGACCTCCTGAAGCATGTCAGCTACAAAACACCGCTGACACTCACCCAATTTCTAGAGAAGTTTAATTACTACATGCCCGCCATTGCGTAAGTACTCCACTTTTTGCTTCTTCCCCCTCAACACTTGGCAGGACCCCTTGGCTGATTTTGCTCAGCCTGGATGGTCACCTTGTCCATGCTCCGGTCATGCAAGGGTGATGGGTCCCGCTGCCATCCCTGCAGGGGTGACCGCGAGGCGGTGAGGAGGATCGCCTATGAGCTCGTCGAAACGAAAGCAAAAGAAGGCGTCATCTACGTGGAGGTCCGGTACAGCCCTCACCTCCTGGCCAACTGCCGCGTGGATCCCATCCCCTGGGGCCAAACCGAGTGAGTGATCCCGCCGTGCTGGGGAGCCGGTGGGTGGCTGGTTAGGCAAGGAGAAGCCAGGTCCCTCGCCGGCAGTCAGTGTGTGTTCAAAGTCTGGTGTAACCAAACCTTCTCTCTCCTCCAACGCAGCGAGCACCGGCATGCTTCCACCTCTCTTCCCCATTGATAGGTTTTTCCACTTTGTAATGTCTCTGTGTACCGCCGTGTTGTAATGTCCTTTGCTTTGGGCACCGAATTCTGCATGTGTGGAGCAGCTGCGCTCAAACTTCTGGCTGTAGCTGTTGCTTCTGCAAGAGAAAGCAGCGTTCAGATGCGGATTGCCTGCCCGCAAAATGTGAATTTGAGCTGGCGGAGATGATGGGCAATGTTGGAGGGGACTGGTGATCCAAGCCCTGCTTTACATGTCGGCCCCTCTGTGCTGTATGCCTCTGCTTACCTCAGTGCTGGGCTCTGTGGCCCCTTGCAAAATGTGCCGGGATGGGTGCTGAGTGCTTGGGCTCGTCCCTGCCCGGCTGCAGGCAGTTGTGTGCCCCAATGAGATGCTCTGGCAAAGAGTGGGTTCCCCTGCTCGGGCAGGATTGGCATCCAGTTCCCCGAGGCTTTTCTAAATCTTGCTGTAATCTTTGCATGCTTTTGTGCCCGACATCTGGCAGATCTGGGCATGGCATGGGTGTACCAGGTGCTCTTTGGCTCTGGGCGGTCTCGTCGGGCTCCTCTGGATGTTAAGGCGAGTGGGACGCCGGGCAGCCTGGGTTTTGCGTGGGGTGTCCCGTGGGGATGCTGGGCTGGACCTGCGGCTCCTGCCTGCTTCCCTGGCGGCTATCTGGCCTCTCACTGATGATTTTTCTTCTCTACAGGGGAGACCTCACTCCAGATGAAGTCGTTAACCTCGTAAATCAGGGACTACAGGATGGAGAAAGGGATTTCCGCATCAAAGCCAGGTCTATTCTATGCTGCATGCGCCATATGCCAAGTAATGTATTGCAGCTCCCCTGCTGCTCTGCTCCCCTTCCCTGACGCGTGGCGGGGGGTGACATCCCCTGGGTTCAGGTCCCCACAGAAATGTGGGGAAAGCCCCGGTCCCACGGCCCTGGGTCCGATGCGGGACCAGACAGTGCTGAGGAGGAGCAGCTCTTTCCTCTGCTCCCTGACCTGTGGGGAAAGGGTCTGCTGGATGCGAGAGTGGGGGTCTGTGGGTACAACCAGTGTCTGAAAGGTCTTGCTAGTGAGGCAAAGCGGGCTGGCTCTTCTCTCCTCTCCTGGGGGAGGTGTGATTTCTGCTCATACCTCGCTCCCTGCCTGAAGGCTGGAGCTCTCCTTGGGCCAGTTGAGGTCGTTGCCACAGCGAGCAGTTGCATCTGCTGTGGCTGTCTTGTGGGTCCGAGAGCAAATGTCCGCGGGAGGAGGACCAGGCGTGAGAGCTCACGCTTTCAGTGCTTGTGGTCACGCTGCTACAGCAGCATACTCCTTCATCGGCCCGGACCGCGGGTCAGCCAGAGAATCCAGTCCGCTGGCTGGAGCCTCTGCTGGTTTAAGATGAAAACATGAGTAAAATGTACTTAAATCACACACATAAATTATTTTTTATAAAATCAGCAGCTCTGAACTTCATCAGTAACAGGTGCTGTGACATAGAATGGGGAGAAAACCCAATTTCCAGTGTTTCATTGGGCTGCTGAGTTCTGTGAGCGTCTTCCTCTAGGGAAAGATGCAGTCAGAGCGGGGTTGTATGGCATGTAGCTGTCTCATATGAAGACTTTGTTATGAATATCTTCATATCTCACAACAGTTTTATGTAGGCTTAGTAGAGTAGATGGCGGAAAGATGTTTGCTAATGAGCACGTGGTTAATTTGTGTCTAGAAAAGAGAAAAACTCTGTTCTTGGAAACTGGGAGATTTGAGAGCGGGGTGTTTTCCTGCCTGCACAATCAACCCTAAACAATACTTTGAAAACTTGTCTCTTAAATTTCTGGTTTCTAGGAAAAAACCTTTTTTCTTTGTAGAAACTAGAGAGCTGTAAGGCAGCGTCACACTTGTCTGCAGTCACAGTCCTGGCCACGGCACAGGTGGCCCAGGCAGAAGGTGGTGGGAGCCCCAAGGGCACGTGCAGCTTGTGCTTGCACCGCAGGAGGGATCGCTCCTGCAAGCAACCGAGCTGGCGTTCTCCTGCCTCTGTCCCAGGGCACCAACTCTTACCCAGAGCCAGTGATGCCCTGGATAGGAGAGTCTTCGGCACCGCATTGGGGTGTGCTGCACAGTGAGGAACAACCCTACAATTTATGAAGTGTTGAGAGAAAGGCGGAGATGCCAGCCAGAACCAGCTCGTTAAACTTAATAAAGTAATGGCTCTAATCTACTAAGTTGGAAACTGGTGAAAAAAGAAGACGAAATTGCACACATTTTTTTTGTGCTTGTATGATTTGGGGATTGTACAGAGCAGGTGCCTGTTTATTGTTAACACTACAGCTATCTCTGTTTCTTGGCCTTTTTGCTAAGGGTAAGTGCTGTACGAGCTGGTAGATGCATGTCCTTTCTCAGCAGTTATCTGTCCTGATCAGAGATAACCCTGAAGTAGTCGTTGGCCATTTGTTACTTTACTCTGTCACTGACGCCAAGAGGATAAAACTTTGCAAGTGATAAAGGTCAGCTTCTGGGAGGCTGACCAGCCTCTTCCCACCAGGAGCAGCATCCATCATCTCGTCTGAGGGAGCTGTGGATGCTCTGCAAGCAGGGCAGGGCTGGCTGTTGTGCAGGGTCCCCTGAGATCCCCCCCAGCCCTAACTCCTCCGTGACACAGCACGTCCGAGGGGCTGGTTCCTCCCTTTGCCTCCCCTTGCCCAGCCCGGGACACGGTGACAGCTCAGGAGCGAGTTGAGGCATCTCTCCCATGCACCATGCTACAGCACCTGGGCTGTGCAGTTCACCTTACCTCGGGCCAACTGCAGGCATCACCACTCTTTGGAGGTTTTTTCTTCCCCCCCCCCCCCCCCCGAGTGAGCAGAAAGACATGATGAGAGATCTTTTATAGCTGGTAAACGCATTTGATTTCCCTTTCACTATTGATGGACTAATCAGTTGGCACTTTTATTTGCCTGAAGATGGCAGACCTTTCAAGGAGTTTGTTACCTTTCTTTCTGAGGGTCAAATTTTAGGAAAGACCAAAGAAAGTAGCTCTAGCCTTCTAGTTATAGGACCAGGGTTTATTTAGAAAAATGCTGAAGGTGCAGCCCTTATGAGTGCTTTTTCCTGATCCCTGGCGCTGTCTCTTCCAGGCTGGTCTCCGGAGGTGGTGGAGCTCTGCAAGAAGTATCGAAACAACTCTGTGGTGGCCATAGACCTGGCTGGGGATGAGTCCCTGAAGGTGGAGAATTCCTCTGAGCATAAGAAGGCTTACGAGGTTTGTTGAGTAAGCTTCTTAAAATAAACTAAAAGAAAAACATATATTGAGGGAATGTGCGTGAGGGGACACACAGTACGTTGTTCAGACTACCAACAGCTGGGATAGCTTAAAAATTCATTGCAGCTATTAAAAACATGCAGTTAAATAGCAAAAGTATTTGTTTATATTTCCAAACTGATTAATGGCAGGCATCACTGCTTAAACATGGCCTTATTCATGCTTTATATTGCTTAGACATGGCCTAATCCTGCCTGAGCTCCGTGCCTGGAGCTGGGCATGCAACCCTGTACCGCTGAGGGCATTGCGGGTGGCGTGGAGCTGGTGTCCCCCCAGCAGCACCCCGCTGCTGTCGGCTGGGGTCTGCCTCTGGGGCTGTGCGAAACCATGGCCGAGGGTGGAAGAGACTGGCCTTTCCAGTCTGCAGCTGGCAGCAATCACCCATAGAGCGGAGAAGAATCTGCATGTTTGAAGTGCTTTTATCTGATCATCTCAAATGCAAATGCTGGAATGGCTTCAGGAACCTGATCCGAGACTCTCAGTAGACCTCAGCGCTTCGAAGCGGCTGGAAGGGAAAGCTTTGTGCCCTGCTCTTCTTTGCTGGTGGGAGTTTGGGGTTGTTGGTCCCCTGCATCAGTGGGAGAGGAGGTTGTGCACCATCACGGCCAGAAAGGATGGTGGTTTGTGAGCAATGCTCAGGGCTGAAGCGACACGAGGCTTTCTTGGGGTCTTTGTCCCCATCATCAGGAGCCGACGCAAGGTCCGGCTGTTCTCCTGCACCGTGCGGAATGAACTGAGTGGCTATAAACTGAGAGGTGGGCACAGGGTTGTATTAACTGACAGGTGGGCGCAGCTCATCCTGCCCTGGTGTGCTGGCAGCACCCAGGTCCAGACTCCTCTGTCTGGAGGATGTGTCTTGGCCCCATGCTGGGGGCTTGCCCAGGCTCCGAGATGCTGAGGCAAACCCCGCTCCTGACCATCGGCCCCTCCTGGCCTGCGTGGCAGGGAAGTGCTGCCCCACTGCTGCTACGCTCCACGGGGTACGTAATGCGTCCAGGGAAATCGGAGAGACTCGTGATTCCCTTGGGCTGGGACAGGCACGTTCTGCCTGGGAGCGCTCGCGGCTGCTGGAGGGGAAGGGGCAGATAACAGCAAAAACTCTATGGTGGCTGCTGGCTGTGGAGGAGCACTGGGGCAGAAGCGTACGGCCAAGGATCCCAGGACCACCATATCCTTGGAGGAGAAGCCAAGGGAAGCACCATGTGTCCTTGGACAATTGGTTTGAAAAGGGGATTTCACCGCTCCATGGAAGTCCGTGGATGGATGTTAAATACAAGCTCCCTCCTGGATGCAGTGGATGGGGGGTCAGGCTTCAGTAGGCAGGAGTGTTGGTGGGATGTCCTGGTATCTGTGGTGTTCCAAATCTGTCTGCTTGTATCCCTGGCTCCTGCTGGGATAGCTAGGGATGCCTGTCATGGCGGTGGAGGAACAAGAGCTTCTAGTTTGTCTTCATCCCACGTAGAAACAAGTGCTGGTGCGAGTCTGTCTCTCTTCTTGGTCTGGTAATTTGGCCAGAGGGACTTTGTTATTTCAAAAGGTGTAAAAAAAAAAAAAAAAAAAAAAAAAAAAAAAAAAAGGCAGCTGTTTGGAAAAAATCAACAGTCACTTAAATGTAGGGAGCACAGAGTGCCTTCCAGGTCAGTGCACACAGGGCTTCTCTGTAGCTGCCCCAGAGAGAGCCTGGCCTGACCTTTGCTGCACCTGAGTGTGCAGCACATCAGGAGCTCAAAATTAAGTAACTGAAAAAAATCACGAGCGCAAAGCCCTGAAGGAGTGCCTGGGAAGAGCGTCTGCTGCGAGACAGGGCTTGCAGCCCGGCTGCTGCCGCCAGCTGGGTGGCCCTTCTCCAGCAAGCTGGGAGCCGGGCTGCCCTCGACGCTGTGTGGCTTCCCAAAGCCCGGGTGGTCTGCAGTCACCCTGGCAAGGGGCTGTGGAGACCATCTCAAAATTCCGCCAAAGCTGCACCCACAGGGTGCTCCTGGGTGGGCTGCCTCCGTCCCCAGCCCCTCACGGGAGGGAGGTGCTGGGTGTCAGAGCATCGCTTCACCTCTGCGCCGGGGGCTTTCAGCTGCTCCTGTTGGCTGCAGTGGCCAAAAAGGCCAAAAAGGTAAAAGTTTCAAGGACAGGAATTGCTGCAAGGTTCACGCAGAAGGGCAGGTGGGTGGAGGAAGGGGAGCTTCGAGCTTGTTGCTCTCTGGAGAGGAGGCAGCGGTGAGCTCACCCGGTATTAAAAGACCCTGAGGAGTCTGGCTGGGCTCCACGGGAAGGTAACCAGGCTTTCTACGTTTCTCTGCCTGTGGTGTTACCGAGCTCATCTCTCGCAGCCTGTGCTACAGCAGTGAGCATGCAACTCTTGGGGTGCGCGGCTTGTGGTTTGGGGGCTCTTTATGCAGAGCTCTGTTGCTCCCGCTCGCTGTGTCCTCAAGAGCGGTGCAGCCCAGGGCATTGCTGACCTTGCTGCGGGTGGTGGGACAGGAGCGTGTCCTCTCTTGCTTTGCAGGAAGCTGAAAGATGCGGGATTCATCGCACCGTCCACGCTGGGGAAGCCGGCCCGGCTGCCATGATCAAGGAGGTACGAGAAGCTCGGAGCAGAGAGAGGGGCAGGGGTGGGAAGTGCCCCTGCATCCCCTGCACTGGGGAGAGCAGAGCCCGTGTCCTCTCCGTATGGGTAACAGAGCAAGTATCGGGGACCCAGACACAGGTCTGGCCCCAACGGCTCAGCGAAGGATCTCCCTGGAGCTGGCTCACCAGTGTGGGCTGCACCCGTGGTGGGCAGGGATCCCTGGGCAGGCAGGAGCTGAGCTCGTGCTTGGAGGCTGTACGTGGTTTTCCCATGCTCTCTAGGCAGTTTATCTCCTGAAGGCCGAGCGCATTGGCCATGGCTACCACGTCCTGGAGGATCCTGAGCTCTACAAGGAGCTGTTGAGAGCAAAGATGCATTTCGAGGTAAGGATGTGCGGTGGGAGGGTGACAGCCAGGTAGCTGCTGTCCGAGTGGAAAATCAGCCCTCGGTTGGGCTGCGCTACAGCCAGAGACACGACCTGACCCCCAAACGCTGACCATGTGTACGGTGACGTTGCCATTGAACCTGGATGACTAAAGCTCTGCAGCAAAAATGGTGGGGACAGCTGGCTGTTTGCTGGGATCTTTGCTGCAAGCACAACAGCTTGCAGGAGGTGTGTAACAGAGAAATGGATTCTGTGCTGGCTGAGGATAAATTTTGGGCAGCTTGTTCGCTAATTTATATACCTCAAGCCTGCAGGCTTCTCCTCCTGCAAATCCAGCTGCTGCACTGGAACCTGTCTGGGTGGAGGGTGGGAGTGCCTGGGAGTTACTGTGCATGGGCAGTTTTCCTTGGCTTTTCCCCAGAATGGTGTATCCAACTAATACATGGAGTATATATGTGCATACTTACTGCCAGTGGTTTCTTCGCCGTGGTTGACACATGGCAATGGCTGGCTGGCCATGGCAAATAGCCCACCGGCTCCTGCCGCTGTCACGCAGGCTGTGGGCTCTCTTCCGTGTCCTGGGACGTGCACCGCTCCATCGGAGCAGCGCTGAGGGGCAGCTGGGAACAAAGCTCTGAACCTGTATCTGGCTTTACCAGCGTGCTTAGCTATCTGTGTTCACAGCTGGGGTTCAGATCTGCATGGCTGACTCTGGATCTCGTGTTTAACTCCCCCAAACAGGTCTGCCCTTGGTCCAGTTATCTCACTGGAGCATGTCTTCCGGACTTCGGGAAACACCCCGTAGCGCAGTAAGACTTCTCAGTAATGTGCAATCTTAAACTGATCACCCCAAATCCTGGTTATTTACAGCTGCTTTATTGTTTTGCAAAGGTAACACAAATGTAACCACTTAGAAAACATGTGGTATATCCTCGCCCTTTGGCGCGGAGGGGCCGGTGCAGCTGCAGGGGGTGCGGGGTCCCTCGGGGGGGCTGTCCTGTCCCTCCTGCCCCTGCTCTGCGCTCCGGGGCGTGAGGTCCCGCACACCGGCCGTTAGCCCTGGGTTGTGGGAGAGAGCTGCGGTTGCCGAACCTCTAAGGGATGCCCCGCTCCTCTCCACCGGAGAAGCCGATCGGTGCGGAGCGGTGGTGAGCCGAGCCGAGCCCTGTGTTTGTGTCCAGCAAGGCAAGCTGCCCGGACAGCTGCCACCTCTTTGCTCTTACTGCGCTTCGCCCCGAGGAGCGCGCGACCAGTGCCGCATCCAGGGTTTTACCCGCCGGTTCAACCCAATTTCCTTACAGATTTAGGAAGGATCGCGCTAACTATTCTATCAACACGGATGACCCCCTCATCTTTAACTCCAATATTGACAAGGATTACAGCATAGTGAAGGACTACATGGGCTTCACTGAAGAGGAGTTCAAGAGAGTGGTAAGTCGGTCTCGGCTGGGTGCTCTGCTGATGTCCTGGTGCTGCCCACAACAACAAACTGTTTTTCTTTATAAGCTGAAGAATTTTCCATGGAAATCAGAAAATCCTGCACTGGCTTTGTAAGCAGGCGGCTGAGGGGGGCTGGGCTGGCTGGAGGGGTGCTGGCAGTGCTGCGGGGAGCTGGGGGATGTGGGTGCAGGGTGGGCTCTGCGGGGGCTGCGTCACCGGGGCTGGCAGCTTCGCGCTTCACGGGGAACAGTTCAGAGTGGAAATTGTCCACTGATGTCCTCACAGCAGGTCTGAGCAGTAAGGCAGGAAGGTGCCTGTTGCTTTTTTTTTTTCTGGGTTTGGAATTGCAGGTAGGTTATTCCAAGGCCTGGCCCAGGAATTAGCAAGACTGAGCAGGTTCAGAAGTGCTTGCAGTTTTGGCGTGTATAACATGAGTATGCAACAACAGAGCTGGAAACAAAGTGACTGGTGGCTTCGGTTTTGGCACACACAGTCATTTATGTGTCTTGATTACATCCTTGACTTTCTAATTACTCACCCAAGATGGAAAGACAGGAGAATTGTTGGGACTTTGATGTAACTGCTTGCCAAGCGAACCTTTCCTGGTTTGCGCTGAGAGTCGTGCTCAGCACTTTCACCTGCGTGGCTCCCAAGATATTTGCTTGGATTGGGAAGTGCAGGATGCGCTTTACAAGAGAGCATCAGTCCTGCTCTCGGCTCTGGCTGGAGGAACAAGTCCCCTGCTCCTCCAGACATCACTCTCTGGGTCTGGAAGGGGGAACAAGGGCAGCTCTGAGCTCTGGGGTCCTGGATACGCGGCTGTTCTGCTGCCAGCTGTCCTCTTCTGCTCTTGGGAAGACCAGGCTGTTCCTGTGTAATAAAATAAAGGTCGAATGAGCAGGTAGCGTTGCACAGCCAGGCTGGGTCCCAGCAGCAGCCCATCAGGCTGCCACCACCGCTGTGCTGGGAGAGGCTCTTGTCCAAAGGGGAGCCGGCAATGTAGGGACAGGTCTAAAGCACGTATCCTAAAAACTCCAAAGTATTGAAAGACTTTTGCTTTGTGCCTGCGTCGTTCCTCTTGGGACTGTTGCTAGTGATGGCAGAGCAGTTGCGCTGTAAAAAGAGGCGGTGGAAATGCATTTCAGAGTGGAAACTTTACACTCTCCCTCACCTGCTGCTGCTCAGAGCCAGATGTTGCCATGTGCGCAACCACGTGTTCATGCCTGATGTGTCTTAATGCCTCCCTTGTGTTCCCCCTCTGTCTCCCCAGAACATCAACGCAGCTCAGTCCAGCTTCTTACCGGAGAAAGAAAAGCAGGAACTGCTGGACACACTGTATGAAGCCTATGGGATGGTCCCCAGCGCATCGTGACCCATCCCTGCGAGCCAGCGTGCAGCGGTGGCCCTTCTTCATGCGTGCTTGACTCTCCTCTGTGCTAGTGGGAGCACCGGGAGAAGGTGCCCGGAGCTGGTGTCTATGACTGGCACCCCTGTGTTAACCCTTACCGTGCTAACCAGAATCAGGCTATCACATACACCTACCTATTGCCCCAGCAAACTGTCTCCCAAATGGATATCCAGCTTCCTAACTTGCTGTTGTGCAAGCAGACCAAAACTGCCTCCTGGCCTGACTCCCTCCTCCATCTGCCAGGGTTTCTGTACTGCAGATGAGAACAGAAGAACCTCCCCCCTCTTCCCCTGCTTTATCTGTCCTGCCCCGCTGATGTGCCTAGCCCGTGTCTGCAGCGCAGAAATAACCACCTTTAACTGTGACTGTGGCCTGGGTTAATCTTCACCTTTCTAGGAAAAGGTGTGTTAGTGCTGGCAGGGAATGAGCAGGCATTTCGGAATCAGAGGCTTTATTACCATCCCTGTGGGCAGAGAGATTTGTTCACAGCCATGTTTACCAAGGGTTAGTCTTGTACTAACAAGACTGGAAGAAGAGCAAGCTGGAAGCTGATGCTCTTGCCTGTGCATAGGTCTGAAGGACTTTTAAAAAAAAAAAAAACAAAAAAACAAAAAACAATTTTTTTTTAACTTTCTTTCTGGGATAAGGACTCCCATGTATCGGGCTCCCAACGTCCCTGCTGCAGAAGCGCGCATGTTGGGCTCAGGCTCCAGCTGTGCTCACAGCTGGCCATGATCGTGCTCACATGTGCATAGGAAGTTGGAACATGATTTTACCATTTTGGGCCAAAATTTGCCTTCTGGGACTTTTCCCAGTTTTGTACTCATGCTGGAGAATTCCTGTGAACTGCAGTTTGCTCTTCCTCTATCTTTGTTTAGGACTTGGAAAAAACATGATTGATCCCCTGTTTTAACCATCTGCTCTCCACTTGACGTAATCTTTAGACATTTAAAACTAAATAAGTAAATTAATAAGCTAGGGCCCAATGTCACATGTTGACTCGGGTCCCATCCGAATCAATTCTCTCGCTCATCCACAACACTGGCTAGAAGTCAGATCTTCAGTTTGGTGGAGAATTTATACAGAAATACTCACCAAAATTTCTAAGCAGTTTTGGTGTATCATAGTATTTTTACTAAGTATGCAGTAGAGCCGTGCATCCAGAGAACAGACCATCATTTTCTTACGTGAGTGCGTGGTGTGCGTTAGCATCCCAGGTGTCTGCCAAGATGCTTGCTCCAAAGATACTATACCAAAAAGTTGCCTTTGACAGGGGGCCGTGGTCACCGTTACAACGGACAGCGTGTGAGGCTGCTCCAGTCTCAGCCAACAGCAACCGTGTCCTGGGAGTATTTCCATTCTTTCTGGGCTTCTTCTGAGTAAAAAACTCATCTCTTAAGTACATGGTGCATATATATGCCTATATATATATATAGCTAGCTAGATGGATATGAGAGAGTGAATTTCTTACTTTTATAAAGCAAATGATAAAGCATCACTTTTAAGAACATGACTGCAGTAAGAACCAGGCTTTTTTGGATAATTTTTCTCCAAAAACTGTTTCTGAAAGAGAGTTGCTTGTTTGGATTCTGGACAGTTGATTGTTAATCCTGTTTAATAAAATAACAAATTTATATTAAATGGTAAATCCTTTTGCCTTTCTGTTCAAGGGTGATTGCTAGGAACCGTGGTCCGTGTCCCACAAGGTGAGCCATCGGGGCTTTGGCAGCCCGATCCCTGCCTTCTCCTGTTGCCAGGTCGGAGTGCTTTGCCACCAGGGAAGGTGCCCTGCTCACTTGCTAGACAGGCAAGTTGGATTTATGGGTGCAGGTTGATCCAACCTCACGTGTCCTTTTCCCTTCGGTAATCAAAGGGACGTGTGTCTCAGTGCTGGAAGCGGCAGCACTATCATCGCGTACTCTACTTTTGCTGGTGTGTATCAAAAATAGTTTACAATATTTTTTCCCCCCGTCTCCTGAGTTTTGCAGTGTCAGTGGATGCTAAGAGCCCGGAGGGGTGCAGCCTGGGCTGCCTGGCTGTTGGACTGCACTGTCGGCTCGGGCAGGGGAGCGCTTGCTGAAAGACTTTCCGATCATTTAGTACTCGGTTAGAGTTCCGGGAGGTCCAGCATGCCCCTATGTTCAACTCAAATGGAGGGCTTGGAGCATCTGTGTGCTCAGTAACTTTGCAAGTCAGGATGTGGCTGGATTAAGCCGGTGCCCTTGGTCTTTCAGCACAACTGGTGACAGCAGCTGAGCTGGCTCTTTCTCTTGCGGGGGGAACCTGATGCCTCTCGCCTGTCCTCTGAAGGTAGCTGGCCAACAGCTCCCTAATCATCTGCCTAAATATAATGCTAGAACAGATATTTTCTGACCAGGGAGACCTAAGATTAGCCTGCATTTGACTGCTGGAGGTCTTGCTTGGTGCACAGTCCCTGTGCACCACCTCTCAGTGTTCTCTGTGTGTGTCAGCGTGAGCCAAAAATACCGTTTGGTGACAGTGAGGAGAGCTGGAAATGGGGCTTAAAGACCCAACTGTGCGGTCAGCCAACCCAGGAGCTACCTGCTGTTTTGCCCTGAGCATGGGGAAATGGGAGCAAGCTCTTGGCCGCCATCCGGGCCCGGAGCTGCAATAGTATCCAGGCAGCTCCGGGAGCCGAGCTGGGGTGCAGCTGCCAAAGCAGCAGATGCAGCCACTACCTGGCTGCCAAATCCTCATTTCCTGTGGGGGGCTGGAGCCATGGACATCTCTGCTGGCCCCATGGCCATCGCTCCTCAGAAGCCCACAGGCAATTCTCCCTCTGTCTGGCAGCCGCTTCTCTACTTATTTATGGCCTTGTTTTCTCTCATAAATCTCAAACTCATAACATTCAGTTCTTTCCTAGGCTGTTAGGGGGATGCTTGTCCCTGTGTCACCAGTGGAGAGTATTTCTCAGGCCAGCTTTTCCTTGTCCCCGCGCCGTCCATCGATCCCAACCAAGCTGTAGCTGCCTCCCGCAGCTCCGGCAGGATCGGCTCTGCCCGGGCTGGGTGAGACCCCAGCAATGTCCTCATAGCTCTGTGCTGCAGAGGGAAGACGCCTCTTCCCACCAGCACTTCTTCTGCTGGTGTCTGGGCCACTCCGCCAAGCCTCAAGCCAGCCTTGACTTCTGGGGCCGTAACGTGGAGGGGAGCAGGGCTGCCACGGGTGGATGAAACACCCGTGGGAAAAGCGCTGCCTGGCAGCAAGCCTGCGAAAGCAGGGGCTGACATTTTGCATTTTCTGTGTCCAACTACGTCTGCTTCCACCTGGGTACTGCAAACGTATGGGGTCTCATGGACCCAAAGGGAAGGGACTCTGTCATAACACAGCTCCATATCTCCCTGCTGCAGGGGGGCTGGTGTAACCGCCCTGCAGCTCAACCAGCTACAAGGCAAAACAGGAAGAAGAAACATCCAGGTAGAAAAAAACACCTTCAGTACTCAAAGGCTGTGTTCTTTATTCCAACAGCTTGTATAGTTTTATCAAACCATCTTTAACACAAAACGTCTCCTAAAAGAGAGAATGATGTGAGATCCTACCAGAGATCATCGCAGCTAACAGATTGCAAAGTTAAGCCTGAATTTCAACAGTCAAACGAGCAAAATGTTTCTCCCCTCCCCTTAACATCATCTTAAAATGCTAAACCCCAAAGAAAAAGATGCCTGTGGCTGGTGCTGCTGGATCTGTAGGTGGAGCTCATCCACACAGAGCTGTGCTTTGGTCCTTTCCTGATGCTAAGCGGCAGCAGCACAGGTAAGTGGTGCTGGACATGAAGGCAGCGGGACTGGCTGGGTCCCCTCCCCACTGCCCACCCTGACGAGGGGCCGCATGGACAGTCCAGAGGCCAGGTCGGGTCTAAGATACAGATAAGGGTGAGGCTTAGAAAAACCAATAACCTAAATTTCTAATCTATGGAAACAGAATAAATAATAGTCTAACTTTGCAAAGGAGGAAGGTACCTTGGACAGGAGTGACTGATGTGTCTATTATTACTGAAATTGTGTTTTCCCCTAGGGGAAAATTGCAGCTAAGGCATCTTGAGAATGGCTCATATCACTACAACCACGGCAGTGTTGCTCTAATTCGTTAGGGATGGGAGCAGAAGTCTTTTGGAGGTGCCAGTCCTTGCACAGCATCTTGTGGCTCTCTAAACAAAAATGGTTGCAGCAGAGGCATTTGACAGACAACTTGCTGTTCCACGTTGGCTTTTGTCCACAGATTCAATCGCAAATTCTTGTTTCATGTTCACAGCAAGGCCCTCCTCCTGCCCATCCCACCCTGCACACTGTCATGGGGAGGGGCTGTTTTCTTGCCCCTTTGGTCTTGTTCCAAGGTCGTTCTCAGAAGAAGTGGCATCTCTTTGGCTTTCTGCAGAAAGGAGGATTGGGAAGAAAGCATGGTTACACTCTGCTGAGGACACAAGCCATCAGTAATTACTACAGCTGATTTTATTCAGATTGCAACCTGAAGACCTATCGCTGCCCTCCTCAGGCCAGATATTCAGCTTAAGAATATTGGGTTCTCCCTTCACGTTCTTGGAGTTCAATGGCTTCTCAACAGGTCTGGTGGTGCTGGGAGGGAGCCTCGGGGCAGGGCTGTGCTCTCCTTGTCTGACCTGTAGCAGCAACTTGCAAGCGCTCCAGGAATATCTGCCCGACAGCCCGGCAGCTACCTGAGCTGCTCTCTGTCAGCAGAGCTCCAATTTGTCCTTTTTGTGGCCGGGTGGATGGACATGTGCCAGTACGGACACGCTGGGGTAATGTGTTTTAAAATATTCTTCTAGTTACAGATTGTATGTTGGAGGAGTGAAAAATGAAAGGGCAAAAAATGAGTTTATCCCCTACGGTGATGCTGTACCTTTTGTGGCTTATTAGTGAAATCGGGCTGGCTGGTTTGCTTGGGCTCTGAACAGAGGATTTATGCTGGTGGTAGTCAGCTGGTTGGCGTGTATTGAGCAGGGTGAAACTGCTGCGTATGGGCTACGGAGGAAGATTTGGAGATGGCTGGTGGTGTTTAGAATTATTTCTGTTGTTATTTAAAATACTGTGGAGCTATTTCAAGGCTGATTTTTTTTTTTTAAAAAAGTAAAACAACCAACAAAGAAAAAGCAAACCACAACCTGTCCTACACTTGATTTTTACAAAGCCTAAGATATATCTGATGTGCAGTTTGCCCTGGGGAGGGTGTTGGTCAGTCCGTGTCCTGTTTGAGCAGCAGTGCCTCTACAAACCAGCAAAGGGCCTTGGCTGGAGCGTGCAGGGAATGTGCTGGGAACCCTGGGACCATACTGTTGGTTGCAAAAGCCCCTCAGCCCGGGGAATCTCCCACTAGCTGGGTGACCACCGAGCGTGAAGGCACTGACTGCAGCCAGGAATGGGATCTCCTCCCGAGCATCTGTATGATGCTCCCAGAGACAGCACTGCTCAGCTGCGCTGCCATGTCGTGCCTTGCCCTTCCAGCCTGGGTGCCAGAAGCTGGGCTTACTGGCGTCTGCGGCAGCTCACCTCCTCCTTCAACGGCAAGGTCACCTAGGTCCTCGGTCAGCTTGCGCATGCTGATGGTGGTTGCATCTCGCTGGATGTCATGGACAGCGTTCCTCCGACCAGCCCGATCGCAGGAAATAAAGTCGGTGTACGTACTGGACTCGACCTCCATTGCATCTCCATACACCTGCAAAATGCTGCGGAGAAAACACAGCTGTGAGGTCAAGGATGCTCAGCAAGCCTCGAGTCACGGCTCCCTCCAGGTTAGGTTGCTCTGTGGAGTTAAATTACAGCATGAAAAAATCGTCCCTGTAACTCTGCTCTGGCTCCTCTAACACGAGCTACTGAAATCTCAGATATCAACCCAGTCATGTGGGGTGGCGTGTTGGGTGACCCCCCCCCATGTTGGGTGACCCCCCCCCCGTGTTGGGTGACCCCCCCCCCGTGTTGGGTGACCCCCCCCCCGTGCTGGGTGACCCCCCGTGTTGGGTGACCCACCATGCCGGGTGACCTGTGGCGTCAGGTGACCCCCCCATGTTGGGTGACCCACAGAGCCAGCTGAGGACAGGTAGGCAGGAAGGATCCACCCCAGCTGCCTGACTGGCCCTTGTTCTGTCTTTCCATTGCAAAGCAAGGCAGAGCAGGCGTTTGCCTCTCCTTTTGAGCTTCTGGCCTTCTCCTTTAGGAGCTGCAAAGTTGCTTGCAGAAGCTGTCTCCTACAGAAAAAGTTCTCCTTCCTCCTCAAAATGCCACGGGAGCTTTGAACAGAGGCCAGATTTGGCTCCCCGCGGGGGGTGTGTGTGTGTGTGCTGATCCAACCTGAATTTGTAATGGGAAACGATCAGTCTCCAGTGGAAACCCCCTGGGAAGCTGGGGCAGCAGGGCAGCGTTTAGAGGTGCGGGGCTTTGGATCAGTCCTGGCATCCACTGGCTGTCGGATGTTGCTGAAAAAGTGTTGGGCTGGACTGCTTCGAGACAAGCACTTCAACATGTGAAAATCAGCCCTGCCGCGAGCTGTCTGGATCCCTTCGCTCCAGGCTTGTGTCGGTGCCAAGCGCAGAGCACGAAGAAAGGCTCGGAGCGGCCACTCGTCACCCGCGAGCTCTGCTGTGAGCCAGCTCTTAGCTCAGCCCAAAGAGTCCTTAAGTTGTTGGTTTTCATTTTAGCTGGCAGATTAACTTGCCAGCATTTGTGCAGCGCGCAGGGTCCAGGGAGCTCAGCAGCTCGGGGAACGTATCGCAGGCGCGCTGGGTCCTGGGCACAGAGCTAGCGAGCACACGCTGCCTCTGCAAAACCTGGAGCTCTGGGTTCCTTCTCCCCTTTAGTCAGTCTCTGTCTGTTTTTCTGGGTGGAAATTAGAGATTAATAGCTGGTTTATCTCCATTTTTGCCCACTAAAAAAATGCCTTTAGCCCTGCTGGTGTTGTCAATACTAGAAGGAGGTCCTGATGAGAAATGCTCGTGTGCAATGAAAAAATTCAATTTCTTGTCATTCACTTGCTTTTGTGTCTTGGAGTTAATGACGTACGGAGACAGTTGCTTCGCCTCCTGTACAAATCCTGCTTAATATTCATCTTCCTACCAGGGAGATCTGCTGGCACACCACCAGCCTGGGCAGGAATCACACTCCTCACTCTGTAATCCCCGATGTTATGGCAGTAGAAAGAAGATGCTGGCGAAGATGCAAACGCCAGGATAAAAGAGGTTAAGTTCTCCCAATTCCTGAGATTGAACAGGGTGCAGTAACCTCAAACTTTCATAAATCCAGTACATTTTTGTAGCCCCAGGGACTCCTCTCTTGTGCTGATGCCGGCTCAGGGAGCGCTGACACTGGCTCACAGGTGGGACGTGGGGCTTGGACCACCCAGACGTCCCAGGAGAACCTGAGTCTCAAAACCCAGTAAATCCTTGCAAACACCCGGCTCCTCCCAAGGCTTGGCATCCATCTAGCTTCTGTGAAATCGGCCCTGGGAAAAGCCGCATCTTTTGCCCTAGGAAGAGATCCCAGCTGTTGTTTTTCCTCCTCTTCCCTCCTTCCTTTCCAGGCTTGCCCTTCCCGAGATGAGGCGCCCGCTCTGGGTGCAGCAGGCTGGCTGATCTCAGTGAGCAAAGCACCTTTTCCCCGGGACAGGACAAGCATCCATCATTCCCAGACAACTCCTCCTCGCAGCTCATCGGAGCCCAGAAGCTGCTGATCTTCTGTAGCTGCTGGCCAGATGTCACACAGACTTGGGAGGCTTCCCTAAGCCTGGGTCCATCTCCACATCAGCGAGGCCAATCCAGACCTGATATGCTCAGGAATCCTGCCCTTGCACCAGGGGCTGGACCACCCGGTTTGCAGGACGGACTCCACAAACTGGGGAGCAGGAGCCGACCAGCCCTGGGACGCAGCGTTTTCCCGGTGTCCTGTGACGTAGCAGCCAACGGTGGATGTGCTCCACGGCGGCAGTGCTGTGCCGAGGGACTAAATGCCCCTTCACATGGGAACAGGATGGGATCTTGATTTAAAAGAAGGGAAGGAACCCAGCGTGCAGAAGCAGGTCCTGCTCGGGGCCGCTTTGGGTCCCGGCTCGGTGGCCGGGAGATGGCGTGTGTGATTTATTTTCCATGGCTGGGAGAGTTCCTGCCTTCGGCTATCCATGCAAAGAGCTGGAGAGAGGCGGATTTATGAGAAAACCTTTCAAATTTGTGTGGTTCCTTCAGGATTTTCCAGGTGGGCAGCTCTCAAAAGCCTTACAAGCAGACCCCTCCCTGCTGACAGAGGCACTCCAGCCTCAGCCTCCGGGAAGATGCTGGACCGAGAAGGTGATGGGAGCAGCTGCCTCAATTTTTGATAGAAAAACCTGGTTTTTCAAAGAGCATTTCCACATTTCCAGGCAGGTGCAAAACAGTTCAGTGGGTTTTTAGTCAGTGGAAACATCTTTTAACATCTGCCAGGGACTAGAAAGGAACCACTTTCCCTGTTGCCCACGTAGTTGAACCTGAAACTGCGTCACCGTGGACAGTCATTTAGCGGTGGCAGGGGGTGCAACAGGGGGTGCATCACCCGCTGGCTCCCCACCTTCATTTTTTCCTACTGCCGTGGGCTGGTGGGGGGAGATGATGTGCCAGCTCTTGCCAGGCATTGCAGCAATTAGCCCACAGCACACAAATACACTGCTCAAAGGGTTTCCAGGGTGCTTCAAAGAGATGATTCAACTTGTCCCCAGAGGGTCGTTCTCTGCCTCCCTTTCCTCCTTGCTGCTGACGGCAACAGAAATGGTCCCTGCACCCTCGGTGCAGCGGGCCAGCCCGTGGGGACAGGGCGGGGGCTGTGTGGCATGGTGACAAAGGCCATGGGCAGGGGCCTGGGACCTGCTGCCAGTTGCAGACTCCTCAAAAGCTTTCTGTGCTGCATCGAGGGAGGCTGTGGCCCCTCCACCATGGGGATGCAATGCTGACTGGCCCAGAGCAGCAGGCCACGAGTGACAAAGCCCCTCGCAAGCTGCCACAGGCACCAAACGTGTCCCCAGAGCCACCTCTGCTTCCCCAGCCTGCTGAAATAACCTGGCTCAGCTGAACCTGTCATTTAGCCTCAACTTCTTTTTCCATAGTGTCTTGCGAGGACTAAAAAATCTGGAGCTGTAATAGTCTTGGCTTTGCTGGCATGGACTCGGCTTCCGGAGCGGTTTTGCTGTCGGACTAAAGCTGGGTTTGCGGCATTTCCCAGAGAAGTCACCCAGCAGCTGACGGAGCAGCTGGCTCTGCTCTGGGGTCTGCAGCTAAACCGGCCCTACCCACCCAGGGCTGAAATGTACCCATTTAGAGGGTGGATGCTAATAAATTACAGGGTTAAATGTTTCTTCTGCCTTTTGGTAGAAGAAACTGGGGCATTCCTTTTGGGTCAGCTGAGTGCCCCTCCTGGTGCCACTGACAAGCCAGCGTTTAATTTCCTTTTTCCCCCTTGCCAGTTTCTCCACAGCACAGATCGCAGGGACTACGAGCAAATAGTTACTGCAAATAATATCAGAGTGGCAGACAGATGACCTGGAAACACCATGGGCAGGTTAAACTCGACACAGGGCCGTGCGCCTGCAGAGCAAACGCAAGCCCTGCGACCCGAGCCAGCAGCCGGGGTCTGACTCCGAGGGATCGGATGGATGTCAGTCACACCCGGCCTCGGACTCCAGTTTCAAGGAAACCCTTCGCATGATATTGCATCTGTCCCTTCTCTAGGTTAAACTGTAAGCTTTTTATGGCTCGGAAGGGCTATTTTTGGACTCTGCACTGATGCTGGCTGCCAGCAGGCTGTGCTGAATTCAGCCTGCGTCCCCTCCGCCGCCTGCTTTGCCTCTCCTTTCTGCTCTGCCTCGCTTACCTCTTGCCTTCGTTAGTACTTTCCTCTCCACCTAACCGGCATTTGCAGTGAGTGCAAAGGGTCTCTGGGTCAGAGAAACTCCCTTTCATGTCTGCATGGCATCCGTGGCACTTCTGGGCGTAAGGCAGCTCAGTCCCCTGCTTGGACATCCTTGCCCCGTGGGGCAGCCAGCAGAGCGCTCCTGGGCTGCTGTAAGGAAGGAGGTTCAAAGCTTAAGCAGAGCGGTGGCTTTCCCTGCTTAGCTAAGCCTGGATCATCGCCTGATCCCGCCCTGCTTTCCGTTGGAGACCTCCCTGTTGCCCGGGGGCGAGCGGGGGCAGCTCCCTGCCCGCCGTGCTGCCCCTGGGACACCCGAGGAGGGGAACCCTGGCCCCTGGCCCCGCTGCAGCCCCAGCAGGCAGCCCCGAGGGCAGGGGCCGGGAGGTCGAGGTCCGGGGGACAGGAGCCCCGGCAGACTCACTGCCCGGGGTGCTGCTGCCCGGCGGTGGCCTCGCGCCAGCCCGTTGGCAGTGGCAGTTGGGACCAACAGCTGTGGGCTCTGGCTGGAGATGGCTCCCTTGTCCCACAGCCCGGCCGGGGACGTGCCCTCCTGCCTGCTTGGTGTCACACCAGAGGATCTAACACTCTCTTTTTGTCCCCAAACTTCTGGAGTCATAAAGCCACGAAGCCAAGCTAAACCTCGCTGTGTTTCTGGGGTGAAATGTCAAAGTTCTGCCGGGGAACAGGGATGTGACCCCTTCTTCTGCTCATGCATCGCATCCCACTTCTCTTCATTGCCAGCCTGCAGGGACCAAGCCATGAAGTTCCTATGGTCGTCTTCGAGCCTTCCGCATCGTGCAGTGCCCCTTGCCCTTTCATTCCAGGGTACAGTGGCTATTATTAGACCTCTCCTGCTGGAGCCAGGTCCATAACAACAGCAAAACATACTCAACAGCCCTGCTGGGCTTTTAAAATATTTACAGTGTAAGATGGTTTATTGCGGAGGGGGGCCTGGTAGAGCACAGAGACAAGAGCACCGGGATTTCTGTGCTCCCTGCGGGTCTGCTGTGAGGTTTCCTGCTGGGAGAGTCGCACCCAGCGAGGAGGAAAAAAAATCCCGTAGGGCTGAAGCCAGCACTTGAGGTCAGGGGGTTTCCACCAAGTGCCTGACAACTTCCAGCTGGAATTTCAGCGAATTTTCCACTGGCTTTTGTCTGGGAACATACGCGAGGGGTTGCACATCAAAGGAGGAGGGCTCTGAAATCGCGTTATCAGGGCTAGAGAGTATTTTTAGACCTGTACTCGTGCCTTCAAAGCCTTGCTATGGCTCATGACCCCCACGCACTAGAGCTTAGATCTGTGGCCAGAAGCCGAGCTGAAGCTGTGGATGTCACGTTGGGAGCCCAGTCTGGAAGCGGCTTCATATGCAACAAGCACTGGTAAGGCTGGTGGCAGGGTCTGCGCCAGGCACAGAGCACCCCTGCTTTCCTGCTGGGTCTATGTCCTCCAAAATGTGACAGTGGTGGGTCTCGCTGGCCAGAGTGGATGTGCTCCAGACTGCTGAGCCCCGAGTTTCCCGGCTGGGTGAGAAAACAGGCAGGACCAGGGCAGCAGCCTGATCTACCAGGGCACGTGTATCCATCTCATGTGCTGAACAGCTTCTTTCCAGGCAAGAATAGCATGGAAAAGCCTCACCACACTTCAGTGGTGAAGAGGTGTCAAGGTTGGGCATAGCACATCGGTATTTCTGGAGGCTTTTGCTGTGGCTTCTCCAGCCACTGCAGTGGTTTTGCAGAAATAGAGCTTCTAGGCTTCTCTAGGACTTGGTGGAAACATAATTCACATAGGAGGACAGCAGATACCACAGGGGGACTAAGGCTTGGTGTCCATAAACAGATCCCTTTTTCTGCTTTGGCCTGGTTTTACAGTATAAAGATTACTTCATGCCTGTAGAACTGGTAACTAATTGCTTAGCCCCAGGTTTAAGATTAGGCTTGGATGGACTCCTCTATGACTTCACAAACCTTGCATTTAACTCTACCAAGCTCTCCAAACTTCCTCCTTGCCTTCAGCATGTCCCCAGGAACCCCCGCCGGAGTGTCCCTGCTGTCCCAGGGCACCTCCCACTGCCCCACGTCCTCCTGGCCACTGCCAGGCTCCCAGCTGACATAAGAGATGCTCCAGCCAAATTTCAAAACCACAGCTGACCCTTGGCATCGGGTAGGGTGAGTCCTTACGTGCACTGCTGCGGTCCCCAGGGGAGAGGGGAAGGCTTGAGGAGGAGTGGGGGAGGCAAAAGGGGATTGCTCAGCCCTGTCAGCATCTCGTTAGCATCAGGGTGTGTGGGCGATGCTGGGAGGGAGCTGCCTGTCCAGCCGTCTGTCTGTCTGTCTGCCGAGAGGGCAGCCCGGTGCCCAGCTCTGGCTGCGCGGCACAGCCAGCCTGCATCCCCATGCCTGGAGCAGGCAGCACCCCGCTGCCAGTCCCCACGGGGCATGGGTGCTGAGCATCTGCTTCAAAAATCCTCTGCCACGAGAGGAATCAGTTTGCCTTGGCAACCAGGGTTTGATGGAGCTCTCTGCTCCTCCCTCCCCTCAGCACCGAGCCTCGGCTGCAGCTTAAGCCTCTTCTGCAGCTTCTCACTAAGTTGATTAATGGAAATAATTGGTCTCTTCATGTATCTGGAGACTGTTGCCGTGACAGCAGTTGTATTTTTGTTTTGTTCCCAGGTCGGGCTTGTTTTTCACATCCCACAGCTTTGAGGTGCTAGTAAATCAGGGCACTGATTCTCCCCCCAGCTCCGAAAGATGCACATCCCTCCAAGGGATGGGGTCTCGGACCAGGATGAGGCACGCTATGCCCCGGCCAGCCCTAGGACATGGCAGGCTGGCATCCTTCTCCCCTCCGTTTTTCACCCCCTCAAGCCAGGCTCGCAGTGGGTGGATGCGGCGCTCTGACTTCTGCACAGCAAGGAGCAGTGAGCCAGAGCCCTCGTGTTCACCCAGCATGGCCACGAGCACCCGTTCCCTTGTCAGCCAGCACCCATGGGCCTCTCTGTCCCTGCAGAGACCCTTTCAAAGCTGTGAGGAGTATGAGGCTATGAGTCCCTTCTCCATTATTTTTGTTGTCTCCCAACTTCTTACTTAGCTGCCTTTATCTGTCAACATATTTTCACATGAACAAAACCAGTGACTGTGTGGAAGATCTGCTAACGCCTGAAGTTGCAAAGCAGATGAACCACAGACCAGTCACTTTAAACCCTTCAGCTGCAAAAGTCCCACGGCTCCTGTATCAGGCATGTCCCAGCAAGACTCCTGTGTTATCCTTGCTTGTGATGTGCAGACATCCCATCACGCCTGGGCCACGGGGTGGATTCCTTTGCGGTGGGAATCCCCTTCAGGCTTGGGTTCCCTGTCTTCCCCCAAATCACTGAGGAAGAAAAGTCCCTGCTGTATTTCACCTCAAAGGCTGGAAACTCCCCAGCAGTCCCACAGCTCTGCTGATGACACCAAGGCACTGACCTCTTGAGTGAGCATCACCTACCCAAACCCCACTGCAATTCCTGGCCTAAGGATGCTCACCTCCAGCACAACCTCCCCAACACCTTGCAGGCTTCCCTGGGAAAGGAGAAGTCAAATAAGCACAGATGAGATGCAGGTGGGGCTGTTTTCTAGCACAGCTGCCCTGGTCACCTATAAAAGGAAGGTGAAGGCACAGTAGGTCTTGATGGGATAGCTCTGTTTCTGGGTGGAGGAAGACCTTTCTACAAGGACACAGGTAAGCAAGAATGGTCTTTATTTTTATGTCCAACAGGAAAAAGAGAAATTTTGTCCAGCTTTTCTTTGTGATCTGAGGATTTGAGCTCTGCTGCTGTGTGAGAGCAGTGTTTGCATGGCTGGGAAGGAGAGCTGAGCTTGGAAGTGGTGTTGTGCAGGCTGTAACTATGCAGTTTGGGCTGCTGCTGGTTGAGGAGACTCTGCTTAGCACAGGGTGCATGAAGCTGAGAGCCACCTGCCTTGGTGTTTCCTCATTCAAGCTTGCACAATCCCGTAGGAACTTGTATCCAGCATGGAAAGAGTCCTTCTGACTCGCTGTGGTGTAAGGGGCTGAGCGAGAAGCTGTGAAACCTCCTGAGGTTCGAGAGCCCTGGCAGCTCCCAGCAGTGCCTAAAAATAACCAGGGCCACTCTTCAGAGTGTCAGTGTGGAATGAGGCTGATTAGCAAAGCCTGGCTTAGCTCTGCTCCCTGGAGCTGGCTGCCCTGTCTCTCCACCCCACTGCACAGCAGAAAGCACCAGCAGGACTCCCAGCCCAGGGCAGGGGCAGTGCCTGCCTTGGAACATGGGAGCAGGGGGAAGGTCTGCCTTCGGGAGCTGTGAGCAGGGTTAGGTGGCTGAGATGCTGCTATTGGTGCTTTACACGCAATAGCAAAGGGAAGCGTAGGAGTTAAACGCCGGCTGGCAGCAAGAGGTGTCTGAGCTAAGCCCTTTCAAGTGGCTCCGTGGCTTCTGTTACCCACTGGCATCAGTAACCCCTTTGGCTGTGCTGCCCTGCTGGGACCCCTGCCTGGACAGGGAAAGCTTTACTGGCCTGCACACCCCCTTCTCTGAGTATTTCTGTGATGGCTGGAGAAATTCTGTACATCTGTGCCAGGTGATAGCAGCTTCTGATCCTTTCTGTAGGCAGGGTAAATCTGCCTGCGTAAGCCACCGGGGATGTGACATTCAGACACAAGTTGAAGTGGTGCTCGAGACGTGCCTGTAGTGTTACACTGGGGATGCGCAGTGATCCTGGCAAGTTACAGTCAGAAAAGGGAAAGCTTCTAATGAAATGATTTGCTAACTATTTTTATGGACCACTGAAATGCAGCCGGGGTGTAGAAGGACACAGGGTGTCTCTAGCATACACAGGAAAGGTGCTGCATGCAAGAGACAAACTGGTCTGAGAGACCTGCAGGATGAAAGTCTACATGCACCAAAGAGTCCTGAGATCCTGTGTTGCAAGATCTGCAAACGCTACGGCGGTGGCAGCTCTGTGCAAGGGAAAGCTCAGTGCAGGAACAAGAGAAAGCAGCAGGATGACCTGAGGGCTGAGGAGATGCTCTGAGCGTGGGAGCCATGCGAGACAAACCATGGAAAGGGCTGACTGAGCTAGCAGATCTGCCACTTACGTGAGCCCCACAAAAGGTCAAGCTTTGAGGGTTCCCTGGATCTTGCTGGGCTGCCTCTATGTGCAGAGCCAAACTCATTTGCACAGTTATGTACAGGCAAACCATGTTCCCGTGCAAAGCGTGCGGGAGCCTGTGGGCAGCGTTTGCACGCGACATCCCCGTCGCTGGCAGGGGAGATGGCATGCGGCACCGCTCGCCCTAGGGCTGCCCTTAGCCAGCCTTGGAACGTGGCTTGGTACAAGTGCATGGCTGTGAAATATGGAAAATACAGCAGGAAAGTCATTACAGCAGAGATGTTGATATTTTTTTCCTCTTAGCAGCTTTCTAGTATTTAGTAATTCAGAATACAGAGGGAGGTCAAATGACTTGATGAAACAGGAAAAACATTCCTGTGTATACAACCCTGTGAATCAAAATTATATCTGTCCATAGTGTGACTCCCTACCTGATTTAGTTGACTTTCCTTCTGGACATGACTTCAGACTAGTTTCTTACGCAGCAAGGCAGCAGCTTCTGGGGAAGGAAAAGAAAATAAACGTAAGAAAACATTGTCTGTGCTGTTGTTGGGCAGCACGAAGCTCAGCTGCTTTTTGCACCGCCTGCGACTAGGACGGCAAAGGGGACGTGGGGTCTGGCAGGGCTCTGCCCAGCAGGCGCAGCCGAAGCCCAGCTTGGCGAGCACGGAGACCCCAAGCGAAGGGCCGTGAGGTGGTGGTGTCCGCACGGCACCTTCTTGGGAGGGTTTCTGCTAAGAGATCTGCCTTCTTGAGTCTAAGAGCAAGGGAAGTCCAGCCATGGGCCTGGCTTCACAGAGAAGTTCTCTCTGGTTTTGCTTCTCCTTTTGTTAACCTCGTGTGGGTGTGCTGGGGAGAACTGAAGCCACTTGCGTCTCCTGACCTGCGCTGCGGGGGACCCGGCAGCTGCCTTGCGAGTATAAATGAACATCGGTTTGCAGCTCCACTGCCCTTCAAAGAAGTGAAACTTCCATATCGGCCTCTCTGAGGCAAAAGGGGAAGTTTGATCTGGTACTTTTGGTCGCCTTGCTGGGTCTGTCTCCTGCTCCTTGGGTTTCTTTGCTGTTTGTGCACAGCTGTGCCTTCTCCTGCTGGCCCCAGGCCCTGCTCAAAGACATTTCCTCTGTGGCCTTCCCATCTGTGGGTGCATTGCAGTCTCCTGACATGCAGAGCCCAGCCAACAGGACACTTGCTTATTTTAGCAGCTGTTTCAGTTTTCAGGCTTTTTGGAACATCATGGACTGTTTTTTCACTTTGTCCCAGGGACAGATATCAGCAGAACAGAAAGCAAGAGATGAACCATTTAACCATATAAACAGTAGCTCATTCAGCAATTCATCTGTCTAGCCCATTGGGGTTGAGTACCACTGACTGGAACCATTCCCCATCATTTTCCAAGCTGGGACAGATCTACAGCCTTGCTCTTTATTTTTCTGACCCACTTTTGAAACTCCCCAGTTGCTGGAGCCGACTAATTGCTGGCTCTGGCCCTGCTTCAAGGACAGGGCACTTGCTGCTTCTGTGTGTCAGTTTGCCCATCTGTTAAATGGAGCTATTAATACTCGCTCCCCTCGCTAGATGCTTCAAATATTTGTAAAGCACTTTCAGATCTGCAGATGACAGGATTACAGAAGTGGAAAATACTAATTATGATCAGGACAGTAGCCAAACAAAGATACAGGGATTTAACAATACACTTTTGTTAGTGTTTACCCCATTTACAGAGAAGTGCTTACTGGAAACACTGCAACGGAAAAGAAACGGCATTCTCACAACTCTGGGAATATGCATTGCCCTTTTGGGGCACCAAGCAGGCAAACAAAAGCAGGAAGGAAGAAAGCCAGCTTTGGAAATCCATGAGTCTTTATTTTCCGCCTTTGCCTTCCTGCCTTGCTCTGGCTCATGTGTTACGCAGCCCAAGCAGTCAAACCTCCAGCACTTCAGATGTGTTGCAAAATATCTCGGCGTACATGGCCCTCTGCCAGGAGAAGCTTAAAGCAAACTGGAGCAATGATGCTCTGAAGTAGGGGTTCTCACTGAGCAGCCCTGTTCCTGATGGGATGTGGGGAGCAACCCCCCATTTTATTTCAAAAAAAGCTGATTTTTGGAGACAAACTCTTTAGCAACTGATATTGGCTTTCCAACCCTGCAGCCTTGGCTCTGGCTAGGTGTTTGTGCCCATAGCCCTTGCTTGGGGATCTAGAGCCTGCAAATCGGAAGCTGGGCCCCTTGTTCCACCCCCAATGGCTCATCCTCTTCTGGATCACCCAGTTCTGCTGCTCCTGGGGTGATAGGCAGAGCTCTGCAGGTCCCTCTGTGCAAAGGCCAGGCTGTATCCCACACAGGGAGCTTGGGGATTTAAGGCTGGTGAGGTGGATTAGTCCACGCAGTGTGACTAAGGATGGGCTAAAGTAACTCATTAAAGAACACTTTACATCTCCTAATCTAGTCATACAAGCAATCCGGGTACCATGGCTTATTTTGGGACCCCTGTGGAAATGTTCATGGGACAGCTAAATGTCCATACCCCATCAGGAATGAGTTACAAAGGCACCAGCATGATGCACGTGTTAGGGGTTCAGATTCCCTCCGTGTTCATCAGCTGTTACCCAAAAGGAACAAACACACGAAACAAACTTGGCGCTCTCAGCGCTGCTTCAGAATGAACCTATGTTCCAAACAACCCCAGAATGCTTTTTGGCAGAATTCAGCATTATTCTACACAACAGCTGTTATGGTGCTGCTTTTGATCCAGAGAGGAAATCCTTTCTGGTTTCACGCAAGGTGACGGCAGCGGGGAGAAGGCCGTTCTCGTGTCTCTAGGCTCCTGGGTAAGCAGGCTGCAAGCATCGCTGATCAGAGCGGCAGCCCGGGCCTCCCCGAGCAGGCTGCGACTGCCTCATTCAGTGCCCTGTACCCAGCGGCAGCTGCAATCCTGGGCCTCGGAGGGGCAAGAAGACTTGTAATTGTAGTGGAATGTTTTTCATAAGTCACTAATTACTCTGAACCAGGAGGTTTTATAATGCTTAAAATGCAATATCCTCTTAATCATACCCAGGACTGTTTTGTTACCGAGATAACTACCTGATATCCATTAAAATACCTTCTGAGCTCTTTGTTCCAGTGCTATCTCATGGCAACGAGCGCCACAGATTAATTACACTTTGTAGAAACAGTATTTCCAGTAAAGCTGATGACGCTCTGGTGGGGACACGTTTGGCTTATGACATCACTGCAAGTATCAACAGAAGTTGGCATTTTGGTGCTCACTAGGGAGTTCCCAGGGCAGCAGCCTGTGACCAGCAACGTGCCGGCGTGGAGGAGCTGTGCAAAGAGCACCGAGCCTCGCCGGGGCTGTGCTGGAAGGAAGCATTTTGGAACTTGCCGCGCAAATGACAAGCGTGTGGTGTAAAGTCTATACCCCCGCAGGCTCAAAGGGAGTGAGAGTTTTGAAATGGGGGACTGGGTGGTTCATAGTCCAACTGCTGTCCTTCCTGCTCGCGCCACAGGTGCTGGCTGAGTCCTGGAGCGATGCCTCGGCCTCTCTAACTGCCGTCATGAGGAGCTGGGGACAAAGTCTGTGCAACAGCTGAACCTTCCCTTCTCACTGGTAGGTGTTGGCAAGCCTTGAGAGCAGCTCCCACTATGACTTGGCTTTTTCTAGTCATGGGCTAGAGACGACTAGAAGTGTGGGGATTTTTTCTCTCATCCTGTCTAAGAAATGGATACTGTGTTGGAAAACTTGTTTTCTGGATCAGTCCCTTTATAAAGCTTTGGTGACACTAAGGAAACACTTAGGAGCATGGAGAAACAACTGGATCTTGGCTTTGAATGTGAAAATGGGAGAGAACAGAACAGGGTGGCATAGAAAGGCAGACAAAAAGCTGAGGCTTCTGCTGTTCCTTATGGACTTGCAGATTAATCCTGGATTCTGCCACACACCTGTTTGAGCCCAGGAAAACCATCTGCTTTGTGTGTAGCCCATGTAAAACAGTAATAACGCTGGTGTTTGGTTGCCCAGACAGGCTGGGGGGATTAATGCCCAGCAGCATACTGCAGGAACTGGCTCTGAGATGTGGGACATCAGGAAATCTCAGCAACTTGGAAAATGCTTTCCATTGTTATTTTGGGGAGCAGGGTTGTATGCCTGTGGGTATTCTAAGCGGGCTCAAAAGTGGATGTACCTTTCTTTGGGATAAGAGGATAAGGAAAAAAGCGAAAACCCCACATTCTAGCTCACGGTGTGCCTGTATACCTCGTCAGGATCAGCCACTGAGTACAGAAATACCAGGTGTTTGGAAGATGCATGGCTATGAACATTCTTGGGTTTCCATCTCTCCATGACCCAGCTGCCTACACTGGGAGCCCACGTACTATATTTAATGGTCTCCAGCTCTTTGAGGCACCTGAGTCTGCACTCTCTGGAAAGTATCCCTGACAATGAAGGCATGGGGGACTCGTAGGTCTGTGTTGAGCTTGGTCTGAAGGACTCAATGCCCTGATCTGTGTTTGACATATATTAAGCACTACCGATGCATCCATGTTTGCACGGCTGTTTAACCTGCATCTGCTCTATGAATGAATCCAGGCATTGAGTAACTCTTTGTCCATCCTTCTTTCCCAAACACCATCCCTCATGAGAGCAGAAACATGACAATTTCTCAGTTGGCATGGTGGCCCTTTCCAGCTGAGAGTCTCGGAAGCCAAGGTGTGCCCTGCAGCTACCCAAGCCAGGCATGCCGACCTCGTCACAAGCAAAGAGCCCAGAGCTTGAGGAGCTGCAACCAGCTGATGGCCTCTGCCCTGGCCAAGCCATCCCCACACCGCAAGTCTCCTCTTGCCCTTGCACTGCTGCAGCATCCCTGCTGCAGCTGCCTCTGGCTAATTGGAGCCCAGCATGTCCTCCTCCTAGTTTGTGCCATCAGCCCAGCCACCCTGGGATTGCTTCTGGGTTCATGGCTACACGTGGCTCTTGTTCCATAGGCGTAGTAGGGGGTTCCACTTACCCCTTCCAAGCAAAGGGAAACGTTTCCTAAACACCCCTTTGGGGCCAAGGCATTAGATGCATGTGAAAGCTCACCACCACAGCTCGCTACCAGCTGCTTAGGGGAATCCAGAGGGAGGAGAGAAAGACACACAGACCCGAGGTGAAGGAATTTGCAAAGCCTCCTGAGAACACCACACAGCAGTTCTTTTTTTATCTCAAGCCTTTGCCTTTTGAAACATTTGCTTGGAAAGCTGCATGCCAAGGAGTCTCCGAGCCTACTTCTGCCACCACGCTCTGCAAAGCCCTCGCTCACGCTTTGAAGAAGAGCCTCGGGCAGCCCCGCAGCTCCCGGCAGCCCTGAGGCTGGATTTACACCACAGCCCTGTGCAGATGGCATGCTGGGCTCCTGTCGCACGGGCTGGCATCTGTTCCCACGCGAGCACAGAGCCTCCCTGATGCTGTAAGGGATTCCCTCTGGTGAGTCGCTCAGAATAAATGGACACAAGTCAGAAACTCAGCCAGAAATCCCCGTGGGGGTCACTGATCCACGCTCCTTTGTGATTTCTAACTGCAGAGTCTGCTCTCCTTGCTACCCCGTCGCAGCACGTACTGAACTGCGTTATTTTCCAAGTGAAGCAGCAGCCACCTTCCTGCCATCAGCCTACGAACGGCTGCTCCCAACAAGCAGAAAAACCAGGATGCAGCTTAGTTTTTTTTCAGCCCACGGTCTGGGGGCAGCAAAAATCTTGCTGTTCACAATTGGTTCTGTAAAAGTTAACTGTATCCCTAAACAAACCACCCGTTCGCAGCGCAGCGCCGGGGGCAGCAGGAGAGCAGCCCCTCGCTGCGCGCCCATGCGGGTCTCCCGGCCGTCGCAGCCCATCGCCTGCCCTACGCGCCCGCAGCAGCGCGCACAGCCCTACTTACGGCCACCCCGGCTCCCGCTGCTTCGCCAATCCCAAGTTCCGCGGTCCCACCGCCGAGGAAGAAACCGAGGATGGATCACACCCTCCTGGCGTCTCTGCCTGCTGTGGCGAGCAGCCAAGCCGGCCGAGGGAGTCGCAGCCAGTTTCAGACTTGCAGTTTCCTCGTACTGGGAGCTGCTAAATGAAGTTGCACTTCTGGGGCCGAGGGGCGTGTTCTCCTCCCCTCCCGAGTCAGTCCCTGCCTGCTGTAATCCAATGCTCAGCCTGATGATGTCAAGCAGCTAGCGCTCGGCTCCTACCTTACAGTCGGCAGGAGGGATCTGTTTCCTTCTCACGGCGATCTTTGTTTAGCTTCGCCTTGTAACCCCATCTCCCGGCAGCTGCATGTGCCCGAACATCCTTCCTTCGATGCTCAGCGCTGTGGCTTTTGCTGCAGGGCCCTTCCTCCTGCCCGTGGTTCCCCAGGCTTCTCCGGTGCCGGGCTCGGGTGCAGGTCCCAGCTGCATCCCGCCGTTCATCCTCTCTGTCAGGGCCTGGCCAAAGGCACCGTCGCACCCTGTGCAGCCTGACCTATTTTACCAGCTGTAGTGCCAGTGAGGTGTCTCCCAGGAAAAAAATAGCTTTGTGGTTTTTTAGAGTGTCTTTTGCTCTGCAGATTCCCACGGGGTAAGATCCAAGCGTGCTTCAGCTTATCTGACCTGGGGTGCCAGCATAATTTTGGGGTGAAACACAGAGTTGATGATAGCAGCCAGATTTAAGTAGGGTAAGATGCTTAGGGCAAGGCAATACCACATATCAAGCACAAACCTTTGTATCCTCCCTGCTGTGAAGCACAGCCCAGGAGCTCTCAGCGAGCTTGGGGCCACTCCAGGGGAAAAGGAAGTTTTGGCTGCTCTGGCTGCTCTTGTCACCCTGGGGCCCAGGAGCATCCCTCTGGGTGGTGTCACATCAGCCTTGGAGACACAGCAGGGTTCCTGAAGGCAAATGAACAAGCTGGTTGCAGGGCTGGGTCCCTAGCCTTGCCCCTGGCCCGTGCTCCTGCCCAGCCCTAGCAGCACAGTGGGAAGGTGTGTGAGCACACAAGGGTGTAGATATTGCTGCCTGCTCCTGCCTGAACGCCCAGACTGGAACAGTGCCCATTAGTGCTTTACTGAGAGAGTGAAAGACTCGCTCCATCCCTGCTGTAAGGATACTCTGGTCCTCAGCTTTGTAATAGCGAGAAGAAGTGGCACAACTCCACTGGAAAGCATGAAGGGCATTTGCTAAGGACCGGATCCAGTCCCTGCTCGAGCTAGACAAGCTTTTATTTCAGGTTGCGTGAAAAGTGAGCAGTGTGAGCCAGAAGGATTTGGTTCTCCCCATCTGCCACCTCGCTGAGCACCAGACAGACACAGAGAGGGCATCTCTGCCACCCTGCAGCTCTCCCACCACAGATGGGCCCTGGAGCTCACTGCCTGCCTCTGCTCCAGCAAGGAGCACCAGCCTCTCCTCTCGCCCCAGCACCGGCTGCACTGCCAGACCTGCTCCACCTCCGCTGGCCTCGCCGCCTCCAGCCAGAATCTGTTTGTGTGCACTCGAAAACGAGCTGTTTGCCATGATAGATACCCACACCCCTGCCATTGCAGGAAGAGATAAAAACACCAACAAAAGAAGCAGGCAGTGCAGGAAACACCCTGATAACAACACTGAGACATGGAGGAAGGAGAATGGACCTCAGCAGAGCAAAACATACCCATCCTTGGTGCATCCCCAAAGTGACCTCGTGTAGCTCTGCCTCCCAACCCAATTCTGGTTTATTTCAAAACCAGCCCTGTGGGCAGCCAGTTTGATTTCCTGCGATGTATCGCTTGGCAGAAAGTCATCTCTCTCCAGTGCTTCTGAGTCATGTGTTACTACTTACCCGAAAGTAACGGTAAAGGATTCACCACAACGCCCTGCCTGTCTTCACAAGGTGCAACAGAGGGAGGAGGGCTCTGTCATGCTGTGCCAAGGGACTGGCATGGCCTCAGGAGGTTGCCACGCTGGCCTGGCCAAGGCTATGATTTTCTCTTTAATCCAGCTCATATTTGAAAGGGATCCAGAAGGCCACAGCTTTACACTAATGCTTGGACTTTTCAATGCAGGGCTTGAAGGCCAAATCTGGGAAGGATGTAAATTCTGCACCAGCAACCCAGGTATTTTCTTGGCAGCCTATGGCCTGCGCCGTGCCAATACATGTGATATACAGCAATAGTAACAACAAAGCACTTCAAAAAGCTGAGAGCATGGTATATGATCTGTACTTCTAAAATAAGATGTGTCCTAACTATCTGTCATACTCAAACCTCCCAATTCTGCGTGTCTGGTCCTGGGAACAACCTCCCCCACAGCATCCGTCGGAGCCCATCCTTTCCTGCACGCGCTCATGTATGCTTACAGTGTCCTCCTCACCCAAGACCATCCCCTACAAGCACTGGTCAAACATTTTCCATCTAAACTCTTTTTAAGTAGAAAAATGCAATCTGGGATTTCCTACAGAACGTATCTGGGGTTTTTCCACAAAGGGAAAAAAATAAATCCCAAGATGCCAAAATGTTTACGTGAAATCTTGATGCATTAGGATAAAAATGTGTGGTTTTCAGTGTATTCGTTCTTCCAAGTTTTAAATGAAAGTTGATGGTTTTCTCTGGAAATCCACCCTAACTTCTAGCTACTTCTCAGATTCACCGCCTCTTGTCCCGTTGCTCTGTACACCACAAGATGTTCACCCGGAGGTGTGGGTTATGAGCAAGTGCAGTTCCTCCCTCACCATGACGAGGAGACGTTACAGCCGCCTGGCGCGGCACGCTCCGTGTGATGGATGGTGTTACAGCCTTGAGTCGACTCACTCGGCTGCACCCGCAATCAGCCCTTAATGGCTGGCTATACTCTTCTATGGCTCCCACTTGACCAATACGCCTGCCTTAGAGGTTTTTGCTGCTTGTTGCATCCATCTGCTTTGTACTGTGCTATCTTGCGTGGTCCAGGACTGGCGTTAATGACATTCCCTGCTCTGGACAGCGAGGTTTGGCTCTGCTCTGGTGGCTGCTGGTGCTGTTGACCATGCAGTTGGTCTGCAGACAACTGCAGGGATCTTTTCAAGTTCCGCATCGCAGAGTGGGATGTGGAGAGTGGCACCCAGCGAAGGGACGGTCCCACAAGGCCCTGCAGCTTGTGCTGCTCTGGTGCGGCACAGGGCGAGAGAGAGCACGGCTCGGGGAAGGGCAAGAAGCTGTCCCACGAGCTGACTGTCAACTTGTAGCTGGAGGAGGGACAAAGCCAGAGCGATCTCGTAGGGCAAGTGTCAAAATGAGGTGAGAGTATCCCCAAGAGTGCTAATGTAAAGAAACACACGCCCGGAGCAGCTCTGCGGTGCCGGATTGCGCCCTGCCTCCAGCAAGAAAAACCACCAGCACAAAGGACCCTTCGGGAAGCTCCGAAGCCCAAAGAGACAGGCTGTTGCTTCAGAAGGATCTGACCTGCCTCTGACCTGAATGTTTGTGCAGCCTGAGCCTCCCTTTCCTCAGAAGCTCACGCTGCCGGGCTTAGAGCAGCGCTTTGATAGCCCCCTGATGCAGCGTGAAGCCTCCTCGTGTCAGAGTGGCTTCCCAATGCATTTCCCAGGCATCGAGTGCTCTGTGTCACTGGATGTCATCAAGATTGCAAGGAAATGTGGAATAGCACAAGCTATGCATGGAAAAAATGTGACAACCTGATTTTTTTCCAGACTTCCGCCCCCAAAATAAAGACTTCAAAGGAACTTTTGATGAAAAAAAATGCAGAACGTATTTCAACAGTCTGCTGGGCTCCCTAAGGAAAGTGTGGATATTCTAAGCGATCAGATAACAGCTTGCACTCAGAAATTCATCAGAAGAAGAGAAACCGACAGGTAAAAGCAGCTTTAGTGACAAGCCACTCTTTTTGCTGTTAAAGGAAGGACACGGTTTGCTGTTGCTTAGGGAAGAGAGAGTGGGTGTTGGGATGGCTGAATGAATTACTTGGCATTCAGACCCATTTTGTTTTTATGAAAGTTGCTCATCCAGAAAGGTTCATCAACACGTGAAACACAGAAAAAGCTTGTAATGAGGCTAAACTCATTAGTGATCCTCCTCCAGGGTCAGCTCTATTAGCGGGCAGGGGCTAGGAGTTGAGCCTGGCGGTGGGGAGCCCCTCTCGGCATGGGGACCGCGGGGACGTGCATCGTGGCTGCTGGCATGGTGGCTCGGCACGGGGCTGTGATGCCAGCAAGGCAGAGCACACTCAAAAAACTGTTTACTTTGAGGGAGCTATTTTTAGCTCCAGTAATCTGTGCAGAGATGATAAAGCCTTTCATTGCAAAGCGAGTGGCCGTGCTTTGCTTCTGGGCAATTTCACTCCACGAGCTCGTCGGTTCCCCCTTCCTGGCCACTGCTCCCCAGGGACCTCTTCTCCTCTGTCTGCTCAGCCAGACTCCTCCAAAAGGCTTCTCCCGGTTACGTAGGTTGGAGTCTCAGCCCAAACCTACTTTTATTTCCTTTTTCTCTAGGGAGCGTATTAAATTTGGAAAAGAAATGAGCTTTCTTTTTTTAATAGTCTCTGAAGTCTGGTTCAAAGCCTTTGCTGAAAGCCCATTGTGGACGTGCACCCTCTAATCCTTCATTTCTGCAAAATTCTTCCCATCCAAAGGCTCTTGCAAAAGAAGTCACTCAACAGTTACCTCTGCAGCTGCAACAAATACAAGCAGGTCTCAAATTCCGATCTCATGGCAAGCCAGAGCCGTCAGTCAGCAACAGCACTGCCCTATGCCACGTGTTACCCGAAGGGTCCCCAGGCCCCTTGCAAACTCCCCCACACCCTCCATATAAGATGCACTTTACCTGCTGCTGATAGGAGCAAGCGCCGCAGCTGGCTACCAGCACAAAGACTACAAAACAAGCATAAATCCTGCTCGGTAAGGGATTTGTTTGTTTAAAGGAATCCAGAAGCTTCTCCAGTGTAAACCCACAAAGGTCACGCATCCAGCACATGCTTCACCAGCAAATTGGCCCACTGGTAAAAGCTTTCTTGTTTGGGACCCAGGGTGAATAGCAACATCTCTGCCAGCTCAGGGACGTGTTCAGAGGTGGGGGGGAATATGCAAGGATGAATTAAATAAGTTATTTCTGCTTGCTAAGAAAGAGCTAAAAATGATTGTTGGGATGAGAAGGTGAAACAGGAGATGTAGTGCTGAAATTGATGGCGACGTGACTGCTAAGATCTTGCTGGCGGGGAGCAGGAGATCCTCTGAGGCCCGCGCACAGGTACTCCTTCCCTTTGTCCCACTGTTTCTGCTAGATGAGGTATTTGGAAGAAAACAACTAGTAGGCTGGGTTTCCAGTCTCCCCTTTTGGAGAGCAAAGGAGTATACCAATAAATGAGAAGAAAACAGTCCTCTCTCTCAGCTTTATATCTGCCAGAGCCACCCAGCCAACAGTTATGATTTTTCCCTGGTGTTTGGCAGCCAGACAAGGATTCCTGCTGCAGATGTGCAGAAGTCGTGTAAATATTTTGATCCTGAGTTGGGCTCTCAGTTAAATGCGCTTTCACGTGATTTTATTCCACGGACCTTGAACAGAGTACTCCTGCTTTGGGATGGTGAGGGATCAAACTCAGGTTATTAATCCTCTGTTGTGAGTCAAAGGACTGCAGTCTTCAGGCTTCACCACATACACTCACTCTCTACCTAAGGCTGGGAAAAGGTTAAGCGTAACCTCCTGGCATGATTCCCTGCTTTCCGTGTCAGTTCACGGAGGGGGTACGTGTAACTAGATGCCTTCTCGTGAAGCAGCTGGCCACTGCAGCAGCCAGGTCAAGCTCAATAAGGCTGTTCCCGTGTCGTGTGCCACCCCACGTCCTTAGACACGGCACCGTTTATCTGTTCTTAACTGTTCCTGAGGCCAAGAAGGCTGAGACTGGGGAGGTGCAGCATCCCTGCAATTTGGTCTGACAGCAGCAGGAGTTCAGGGCGCTCTGTGGGAAGAGCTCCATGTTCTGGTCAGGGAACAAAATATTCTGTTTGTTCTGACAGCGTATGTGAAATAAAAACAGGGTTTGCTTAGTGACCTGGGAGCATTTCACTCGGGCGTTGCAGACAGCCCTCTGCTCCCAGCACCGCACTGGGAACCTGCCCTGGGTTTCAGGTGCTGCCCAGGCGTGCAGCGCTGGCACAGGGAGGGGGAAGCAAAGGGGACAGGGCCACCCTGCACATCGTGTGACCTAGCGAAGGGCTCTGCCACCCTGGGGTGGGCACAGGGGCTGACGAGGCCCTGCTGTTCCTCACCAGCTGCATGGCTACTGGGAGGAAGGCAGGATGCTGCGGGGAGTGGGATCTGCCAGGAGACAGAGCCATCAATCCTGGAGTGATCCTGGTGGTGTTACACCAGTGTCTCAGACTGAGATCCCACGCTTCGTCCCTGCTGTAGTAGTAGATATTAAGGTATAGCCCCAGCCTCAGAAAGCTTAATCCTTTAAATAGCCAAGACAGGGAAAAATAAAGGAAAAGAGGTATTATCATTTCCTTTTGGCAGTTGGCTGGTCGAAAGACAGAAGGCTAAACGAGCACTACAGAGATAGATTATCACCCAGTTCAGAACATTAACCTTGTCTGCACTGTTACTGGCAGCTCCCTCATGTCCATCACAGATGGACAGCCCAATGCTCCCATGGGTCCTTGCCAGCAGATCCTCCTCACCTAATAATGGCCAGTCTCACTCCCTGCTGTTCTTGAGATGTAATTGTTTTACTGCATTTTGTGTCGTGGTTATTCCCTTATGGTTATTCTAGCATTTCCAGGTTTTAAGGGGTTCCATTTACTCCCTTAATTCACTGTATCTATTTCATATTCTTGTTTTCTCCCAAAGCTGGGCTGGGTTTTTTTGGACAGGTGTAAAATTTTCACTTTCATGCAGGGTTACAGCTTTTTGGACACAGAGTTTAATGCTTTCGTACAGATCTCAGCTGCCACTCACTTTTGTGGATTAAATAATTTCCTTTTGTAACATCTCTCAAGTAATTGTGTTCAGCTTTGTAAAACTTGGCCTGATAAAGCATCAAGTATCTTTATCAGATTATCCATCACAAGAATAATCTAGCAAAGGTGTTTAAATATGCATCAGCTTCCTTGAGCCATGTGTTAAGATCTTAGCTCCACACAACAAGCTAAATATCTGTAAAATGGCCCACTCTGTAGACGGACACCTTGCGAGCTGCCCTTCTCTAGCTGGCCATAGCTGCTGGGACCTGGCTGACTGACCGAGCTGCTAAGCAAGTGGATGCTGTGCTGAATGGGCGCGTGCATTGTACAATTGGTACCCCAAATTGCCTCTGCTCTTTCCATCGCTATGGCAGCCAGCAGGACATCTTGCTGTTTGGACAAGAGGTGTGTGCTCTACAGCAGCGCTGCCTGCTTTCCTGCAGAAATGAGGGCTCAAACTGAGCAACTAGGGGAAAAATCCTCTTTATTTTGACTAAGACGCCTTTTTAGTTATTATTTATCCAAGTCTCCAGGCAACATAACATATCATTAATAATACAATTAAATCTTGGCAGTTGTCAAGGATGAGTTGAACAAGAATGCAGCCACTTGGGCACCTAGAAGCATTCCTTTATGTCTCTTCATTGCTGTGGGGAGTTCATCCTCAGCTCTCCAACAGCTCCACCAAACACAACACTTCTGTGCTGAAGGCAGCAGATCACTACTTTTTCAGTATCTCAACCAATCTGGGAAGTAAGCCTGCTAGCTGTTGCATTGCTGGCTAAGAAGAAATCATGTGAAACTGAGAACTAGAAAGAATGGAATAACAGACCCCTCCTTTTCTTCTACTTACTTGCGTGAAGGGGAAAAAAAGACTCATTGAATCTCCTGGTTTATCAGACAAATTTAAGATGTGAAATTAGAGAAACCTCACAGACTGGATGCTGAAATGATGGATGTTGGAGAGAGAAGTGTGTGATTCCACCTGCAAAGTAATTACTAATCTGGAGTAAACCACTATGTGATAGGGATTTTTACCCTGAGAATTAATATGGAGGGGCTTGTGCACTATGAATTTCATCCTAATTTGCCACGTACTGACTTCCTCATGTAAATAGGTCGTTTTGGCAAGGCTTATGGTATATTTACCGCTATTTGTTCAACGCTGCTTCAAGCTGGGACACCACCACAGTGCAAACAATTGAGCAGTGTGTGCTAAGGATACAGCCCAGCCAGAGCCAGGAGCTGACACTGGCACCAGCAGCAATGGTATCCAAAGAAGCTAAGTTTGGGAAGCTGTTAGGAGTCATCTTTCATCATTCAGCATTTTCAGTTGGGTTCATTTAGTTCCAAGCTGGGTAATTACAGCCTCATTATTTTTCCTTTTACAATGAAGACAAGACTGCAAGCCAGGCAGAATAATTCCCCGTTGCCGTTGCCAAGATATGACAGCGCATCTACGCCATAAGGAATGTGTCATGGTATCAGTTTTATTAACAGTAAATAATGGCTCTTCAGTTAAGCAATATCTTAACGCTATCTGGTGCCTAGCCATAGAATGCTAACTACATTTCAACCCCTACAGACAGATGATTAAGTAGAGATTACCACTGCCCACCACATTCCTTGTTGACCAGCATGCATCAGGTTTCGCACGTTATTTTCTTCACTGAAATTAGTATCTGGCTACAATCAGGCTTTCATTCTAAAACCACAAAAGCTCATCTAAAAATAATACGTCAAAGTTCCTGTGACAGTAAGTAGAGGCCAGGACTGAGGGAGCAGCGGTGGATCAGACATCGGAGAGCAATTCATCCCGCCTGTCCGTCTTTGCTGGGTAACCACCATGGATTAGACACTTGCCTCGTAGGCAGCTTCAAGACAGCGAGATGAAACCCATCCGGGCAGGCAAGGAAGAGGCACCTCGTTCACACTGTTGTCTCACCAAAGGCTCTGTGCTCTTGCAGGGACTATTTCTCAGCCCAGAAACCACTGTTAGTGCGGTGAAATTTTCTGACATACACATGAGCACCAGCGTGTCTGTTTCTGCTTGCTTTGATGGCTCTTGCATGAAATTGTTTGAGGACTTTAATGATACTAAATACACGTTTGGAAAAAAGAGCTTTGAAAAGAAAACATCCACGAGAACTGCATTGCGGGTCTGCCAAGGCATTGGGTTCTGCGCAAGCCCCTAAAACCGCAGTAACAAACACAGCTATATTAACACACATTTTAGTTAAAAATTGTGAGCCATCCTTCAGAGTCTGAAAAAAAAAATTCGCCATTCTCTCACAAAGACAGCAAATTCAGAACCAAACTATTACTTATATTAGGGGGAAATCACTCTGCTTCTGCCCCTGCGATGCCTGTGGAGGTCAGGCTTAGCAAGGTGCCCTGCTGTTGTCTCCTGCAGACACTCTCCATTTTGCAATAACGTGACATCCTCCATGTACATTGTAAAAATTCGTGTGTGGGAATCTGTAGCAAAGGCTCAGTGTTCTCAGGTGCGTTAGGCAGCAGGAAGCTGGTTTGTAAAATCCCCTGATAAACCAACACTCAGCCCTCAGTTCTTCTCCTTCCTTCCCTTCCAGAATGAAGCCTGTGGCTGTTTCTGCCCCGGCTGCACGTGGACCCAGTGAATACCGAGCCTTGTCAGCTCTTACCCTACACTGCCTTCAGCAAACTGCTTGATTTAGGGTCTCTCGGGAAACAACCCTTTTGGACTCAGCGATGCGACTAGAGATGGTATGGTATTATTAGACTCCCCTAGGGTACATTTTTTTCTAAATCGTCTAGGATGGGAAAAACATTTATATGAAGAAGAGTGCCATGACTCACTCTCCAACATCACAGAGGTTCAGAGCAACCAGAAAAGGGTTAACAGCACAGCCGCCCCCCAGTAGTATTTCAGAGTTTCTAAATACGGAGTTCCTTTCTGATCTGGATGCCCATTTTTGTTATCTTGAAAGTATTTCTGGAACTCTTGGCCAGCTTTAAACAAACAAACCGCGAGAAATATTTGTGAAGATAATGCAGTCGAGAGTGTTTGGTTAATGAGCCTTCCTAAGTTGAAGGATTTCATTTTTAGACTTCATTTCTTTAAAGCTCATGAACAGAAGAAAAAATTGCTCCGGAGATGTTAAATCACACAACCATCCCAGCTATTGACTTCAGAAAAACAATCATTCAACTTAACAAATCTCAAACGTGGGAAGGGATTTATCTGACGCATCTATATGATCACGTGAACTCCTTCCTCAAGGAGAAACAGTCTCTCTGCTGGAGACACAAGAGGAAGGAACTGTTCTCCCTTCTTTAAAAAAATACAATAACATAAGCAACTGTAACATGCTAAATGCTTCCTGGCACAAGTGCAAAAATGCAACATCTAAAATGTCAGCTGGTACGCTGGGAGGATTCACGTGATTGAAAAGATTTATGAGAAAAAACTATTTCACTAGCTTCAGAACATCTTGGAAAGCAGCAGCAGCACCGGTGTGGGGGACAATGGAAAAAGAGGGGGAAAGAAATCTGCAGCTAAAAGAAATGACCATGGCCAGCATGATCCTGTATTGCTCTTTTTAGTATGAGAAAAAAATTGGGTCAGGCACTCATCTGATATTAAGATGTGTGGAAAAATGAACAAACGGAGCCTGCCACGACCCCTGGATATGCTGGTTTTCTCACTTTATGTATTAACTCGCACAGTCCTGTGGCTCACCTAAAGCCCCACAACTTGTCACTGCCCAAGTCGGGATTAAATCCAGAAATTCTTGACTTTTCCTCACACTGTTGTTTCACTAGAAGCTGTTCTGCTACAATGCTTGCTCATACAAGAAGTCTGGCCAGCTGGATTTCAGCTCAGGCTCTCATGGGAGAGATGGGGTCACAGAGACAGGGGCCATAAATCCTGGTTGAATAAAAAAAAAATACATCAGGCAACAAAAAATTGTAAAAACATTTGAAACAATAAACTCACCAACATTTGTAAGTGTGCTTGGACAATGTTCGAGTAGAAGATTAGCTTGCTTTGTGGCTGGCCACTCTGTAGTGGCTACTGGAAAGCAGGAGCCTCGCTGCCCAGTACAGCCCGCGGAGCTGTCGCATCCCACCCGAGCCCAGACCAGCGCGCAGGCGGAGCAGGGCTGCGCTGGGCTCTGCGCTAACTGCCTCCCCTGCGGGGATGGTGCCCAGCGCCAGCGGTGCCCCTGGCTGCAAGGCTGCTCCTGGGACAGCGACCACCAGCTCCCACCCCAGCAGGGCGAGGGCTGCTCCAGCGGCGCCCAGCAGCCCTTCTGGGGCAGGCGCTGCTCCGCGAAGGCCCCGCTGCGCACCCCGCGCGTGGCAGGGATACCACCCTGGCACCATGGGCGCCTTTCTCTCCCTCCTCCCTTCCACCAGCCATCTGCTGCCAGTCCCTTCCGTGGGTCATTCACAGATGTCAGTGCAGGTCTTTTGTACAAAATACTCCCTCCGGAATACCTGTTTCTTTATGTGGGTTCTTTTTTTTCTTTTTTAATAAGCTTTTTCAATGTTATTTAAATGCTTTTCAGTATGTTTAAATTTCACTAATGCTTCCATAAATAATGAGATGAAACAGCTCAGTAATACCATTCCAGGGTGTTGGATAAAGGTGGACATTCCTCTCCATCTGTTTTACCAATAACCTAAACTAACGCATTTTCCAGACCATAGCACATGATCTGCAGTGAAGTCAGTGAAAAGGTCTCTGGTGACATATAACGACTTGAGGAGATTGAACAAAGGTGTCCTATAAAATAAATTTCTGGCCAAAAAAAACTGGAAAGGCACAAAGATTACAATTCTCCTATCATAACAGCAGTGACTCATCCAGTCGCATAGTCACTTGGGGTGAAAAAAAACCTAACAGTTACTCAATCTCTCAGGGATTTAGACATGGAAGAATATATTATGCAAGCTTTAGCAGCGTTACTAATGGCCTTGAAGCGCACAACTCTGACTCTCACTCAGCTCAGCAGATCACAAATAAGATGACTCACGTATCCACGACACGATAGGAAAACGGAGAGCCTCAGCAGCGCGGAGGCAGGTGCTAATGCAGTCACTGAGCACGCAGCCAAGGGAAGCGGAGAATTATAAAATCGTGAGCAAAGGACTGCAGAGAAAAGAAGCTTGCATGTTTGAAGACTCCGGAGCGTGGACTAGGCTGATTTTTCTTGATCTCAAATTGCAGGGGTTTGCGAGTGCGCGGCCAGCCTGCGCGCAGCGAAGAGCCACACTGCCGGCACCGCTCGCCTGCGCTGCACCAGGGACCGCGGCAGGCAGCACGCCACGAGGGGAGACCCCGGTCAAAGTCACCTGGCAGCCCCACAAACAACAATGTTTATACTTGGGAGAACTTTCCACCCTGCTGGAACATTGTGATTTTGTAGAAACCATGAGCTCTGACCATTTATGGACTAATTGAACCCAGTGGCGGTTTCAGCCGTCGCAGCGTTCTGCCCGTTATCTGATGACTGACTGCCTCACGGGTGGAGGGCTTTGACAGCTGCTCTCAAAGCACGGTTTAAGATCTGGAGGCTGTAACAGAGCTCAGCCTAAAGCCTGAACTAAACTGCTGGAAAAGCAGTTGTCCCTAAAGAAAACTCTGTAATTCTTTATGCTCTGGAGATCCCACCAAAGCACAGTTACAAACACTGTTTAAAGCCAAACACTTTACCGAAGTCCAGTAATTAGGAGGGTTATATTAGGAAGCTGATGCCAATACCTCAAAATTTGGAAGTTTGTGCAGGCCAGAGCACAGTAAGATGTTTAGACCTGTGTATGCGTCAAGGCAACACTACTATAGAAACACAGACTACAGATGATTTTTTAATTTTTACAGCCCTTCCAATTTGCAGTTCCCTTCACCTGACTGAAAGATTCTGGATGGTCAAAGAATTATTTTATTATAACCTGTATATGGGATGTGTTATCTGCAAAAATATAGCCCATGCAGAGCAGGGACCATCAAATACTGCGGGGAACCTCAGGAAAAGTTCTGCATTTTTGCTATCATGAAAGGGAGACCCTGGAGATTAACGAGAATAGCACTAATGCACAAGCCTGAGTGACATATTTTTATGAGCTCAGCTGCACAAAGAACTGCAAAGAACGACTTTCAAATTACTGTATCGGACTCATTTCCTTTAAGTGTTACCTAATTTAAAGGTTTTTCTTCTAGGCATTTCAACTAATGTATAGATAGATATGGGATGTACCGTACAGATCTGTAAGGGATGCACCGGTTCACTCTGCTGTCAGAACCAATTAACATACCAGAGTAGGGTATTTTTGTACAAACCAGGATAACCTCCTGCCACATCCTGTCTCGTTCCCACAGCTGACAGTCACCAGGCTGACTTCATCCTTATCGCCTGTTAAACACGTGTGGTTTGAGGTGACGTTATGCAGAATCGGAGGAGGTTTATGTTGGGAAGTACAATGAGCACTTGGAAATCTCCTGTTACGTGGACAGTGGAAGGAAAAAGCTTTTTGTCTGTAACCTTTGTCTTTCCCTAAGAGAATCCAGTGGAGGAGCCCACAGTACTTAACAAAACTATTAGTCTCATAAACTTCCTGGGAAGAAAATATTCTCAGACTCAGGATTTAGCTGAGTTTTATCAATATATTAGCAACATACCCATGAAATTATTTACCCAGGATTATTGGGAAGGGAACACAGAATTTTGGATTCTGCCTTTATTCTGCATACATTCATGTGAACAAACAGTGAAGTGGCAGGGATGCGGCGCAAGCCTTCTCGCAGATCCAGCTGGTGCACCTGAAAAGGTGAGAAAAATGCGTTAGTAATAAAGCAAAGGCTCACGTATTATCTGAAGGAAGCACAGTTTCAATGACTGATGGTGTGATCTTTTTCTGAAAGAAGCCTGTATGTCTTTACGAACGAGGCTGATCACCAGAGAGATGATGCTGTTAGTGTAACGTTCGTGTATTCTGAGTGTTACCGTTGCAATGGAAAAGAAGTGGCTGGTTTACTGGATGCTTTTTGTCATTTCTTGGCAATTTCCGATGGCAATAAAGCTGCCATTCGGATTACTTGTCCATTTCTGTGATGGAAGCAGGTTTTTTGGAAAGGGACCGTGTGACGGGAAGAAGGCTCTGACACAGCGGGAAGTGATGTGCAATAGCCGGAATCGATCCAGCCAGGACAAATCCTGCGACCTAAACTGGTCAGTTCTGACCCTGCCCTCTGCTATTTCGCAACACCAATGCCAGCAGCTCCAGACTGCTTCCCGAGGCTTCTGTGCCACTTCTGTCACCTCGCCGCTGACGTGACATCCGCGCAGCCATCTCCCCTCCATTTCCTTTGCCCCCGGGCTCTGGTGACGAGGAGCGCACCCGCTCAGCTGTGTGTGTCCCCCCCGAGCCCCCTCACAGGCCCGGGCACCGCTCAGCAGGGGCAAAAGGGGCAGAGGCCGACGGGGTTCCGCCGCGCTGTGCAGGCCGCGGCGGGACGCGAGTGCGGCTGAGCGGGCCCCACGCCGGGCGGTGAGACCGACCGCGCCAGCGCATCCTCTGCACGGGCCGAGGCCCGCCATGGAGCGGAGCGGAGCGGGGGCCGCCGGTACCTCGTCCGCCATGCTGTCCGCCCGCCCGCGCTGCTGCCATGGCAACCGCCGGGCACCGCGCCACCGTCGAGCGCCCCCCGCGGCCTCAGGGAGAGGGATGTCCGGACTGGCTGTAGCGCCTGCCCATCAGCCTCACTTATCGGCTGTATTGCTGGGGGAAACGCCTACTCGCTGAGCCTTTCGACCAATCAGCTTCCCTTCTTCTTACAGCGGCCTCACGCCGGAGAAGGCGGAAGACGTGTTCATAAACAACTCCCCCGACCACGCCCTTCGTCGTCCCCGCTCGCGCGCCGCTCCGCCCTGCCTTCCCATTGGAAGGCAGCGGCCCCCCAGCGCGCCAGGATGACGCGACCAGCCAATGAGCGGCGGTGACGCTGGAGGGTGGCCGCCCGACACCACGAGTTGTAGGCAGAAGCAGGAAGTGGCCAGCGGAGCTCGGCGGCGGCGGCGCCATGGGGGCAGCGCTGGGGGTCTGCTCGCTGGCCAGCTGGGTGAGCGGGCGGGGCGGCCGGGGGGCGGGGGGCGGGGGACGGGGACGGGGAGAAGGAGAAGGCGAAGGCCCATCCCCGGCCGCGCCGCTGAGCTGGCCTCGCTGTCTGTGTCCGCCAGGTCCCGTGCCTGTGCAGCGGGGCCTCCTGCTTGCTGTGCCGATGCTGCCCCAACAGCAAGAATTCCACCGTGACGCGTCTGATCTACGCCTTCCTCCTCCTGCTCAGTACCGCCCTCGCCTGCCTTATGCTGGCGCCCGGGATGGAAGCGCAGCTGAAAAAGGTATGGAGGGGAAACCCCTTTCTAGGTGTTTGCAAAGCCGCTCCTTCTGCCGGTGGATTTGCTTCGTTCGGAGCCGATTGCACGAGAGACACAAACACCCGAGCGTGCTTTGTCCCCCGAGGTAAGAGACTGCGTGCACTGATGGCTTCTAGCAGACATAGCAGATTTGGCGAATGTGCATTTTTAAATACGTGCCTGGTCTCTGAAACCTAACCAGACCTGGAGGTGGCCAGGCGTTACCAGAGGCCCGCTGCTCTGGTATCTTCCTGGATGCTTTTAGTGCTGACATGGGGAAAGACGGGCGATAATAAGGTCTGTTCAGGCCAGCTGAGCACAAGGTCTTTTGTTATCAGATCTCCCAGAGGAGAGCTGACTGAGAGCTGTAGCTGTTAGAGTGCGTAAAGAATGTAATTACAAATGCAGAGGTAAATTCACAACTAAATGTGTCTTTACTCAGATACCGGGATTCTGCGATGAGGGGCTTCACACTCGGATACCGCACATGAACGGCTTTGTCAGCTGCGAAGTGTTTGTTGGCTACCGAGCTGTCTATCGAATCAGCTTTGCCATGGCAGTGTTCTTCTTTCTCTTCTCTCTGCTTATGATACAAGTGAAAACAAGCAATGATCCAAGAGCTGCGGTACATAATGGGTATGTGTGTGAGCCAGCTGTCGGATCTCCCAACTTGTTCCCTTTCTTTGTCCTCTCCAGTTTCTTTGCTGAACACAGTGGCAAATTGTTTATGCATACACTGACAGCCTCGAGTTTGTTTTGCACTGAACTTCAGTCTCCTAAAAATCGTCGTATTTATGTAACCTGTTCGGTGTAGTGATGATGCCCCGAGGCTGGGTAACCAAAAGGGCTGCACTCTGGGCACTACTCTGTGTTCCCACAGAGATGCTAGATTTCAGTTATTTCATATCCCCTTCCTCGCACTGACTCTGGTGCCCACTGGGTCATTCGCTAGGCCAGTCTGATTCAGTAATCTAGCATAAACTGCTTTCTGATTCACTGAGTTAACTGGGTTAGTTCTCAGCTAGATGACTGAATTATCACAGAGTCATTTAATTTGAAAGGGAGCTCTGGAGGTCATCTAATCCAACCCCTTAGTCAGAGCAGCACCAATGTGGAGCAGGTTGTTTGGGTTTGTCCAGTTGAGTTTTGAATGTCCCCAAGGATGGGGATGCTTTGACCTCTCTGGGCAATTTTTTGCCGTATCTAATTGTAGTTTCTCTTTTTGCAACTTGCCTATGTTGCCTCTTGTCCTTTTACCGTGCACCTGCAAGGAGAGTCTGGTTTTGTCATCTTTACATCTTTCTTTTCAATTAGATCTTTCTCTTCCCTTCTCCAAGCGGAACAGTACAGTCAGCCTTCCCTTCTGCAAGGATGAGCTGCTGACTCACATTCTGTTTGCAGAGCAGGAGCTGCTCTTTCAGCACGGCTTTCCAGCCAGTCAGCCCCCAGCCTGTCCCGTTGCCTGGGGTTTTTCTGTCTGAGGTGCAACGCTCTGTATTTGCCTTTGTTGAACTTTGAGGTTTCTGTCAGTCCATGTCTCCAATGTATTGACCATTGCTTCACCCCCTCGCTCGATTTGGTGAACATCCTTATCTGTAATCCCACTGAATACAACTTTTTTTCTTAAAATTTCTGTTAGACACTCATCTATGTACAGCAAGCTGCTTGCAGATAATGTAAAACACATGACTTGTGTGCAGAGTAAGACAAATATTCTGAACTTGTATCTTCTTTTAAAGGTTCTGGTTCTTCAAAATAGCTGCCATTGTGGCTATCATGGTTGGAGCGTTTTACATTCCTGAAGGGCCTTTCACAACAGGTACAGTTAATACGTCATCGTGGAATTCTGTTTAATAAACTCAAACCTTTCACAGGCTTACCAGGCTGTGGCTGTGATAGTGTAAGTTAGCTTGTAGGAAACACCAATTCTGTCCTACTTCATTAGTGTACCTTGGTTCATCCAGTATTTTGGTGACCAGCTGAAGCTATGGCAATAAGCAATCCCTTTTCCAGTGCATAGGTGTTGGGTATTAATAATTCAGTACTCTCTGACACAACCGCTACTGGGCTGAGTCTCCTGATACTGTTTAGATTAGAGGCTGCTCAGAACACTGACAAGTGCTAAAGACTTCTCTAGAGTCTCTGAAAAATCTGCACAATAAACCTTTACTCTCTGGCCACATCACGGGAACTTGAAAGAGTCATTGATCTTCAGAGAAATGTGGCGTGATGGTACGTATGTACGCAAAGGTGTCTCGGGTTAGATCTTGCATTTGTTCTGAAAAGACATTGGGCTAAACGTTCCCATGTCCAGCTTGACTGGCATAGGCTGCACCCTTGAAAAGCTGGGACTACTTGCATGCTTCTGCAGGATGGAGCCCAGAGTGATTAACAGCATCTGTGTTTCTAAATATAGTTTCAGACTTTTTCATCATTTGTCTGCAGTATAATTAGGAGCTTTTTTTTTTTTTAAACTGGGGTAACATGCAAATGATGAAAGCTAACCCTTATTTTCTTGCTCCCTTTTCTAGCTTGGTTTGTTGTTGGTATTTGTGGAGCCTTCTTCTTCATTCTTATCCAGCTGGTGCTTCTTGTGGACTTTGCTCACTCCTGGAATGAGAGCTGGGTTCAGAGAATGGAGGAGGGAAATTCTAAATGTTGGTATGCAGGTAGGAGTCTTAACCTGTATAGGATTTGTTTCTGCTGGCCAGTACTCTGCAGAATATCACTTACTAGTTAGCAAACATATCCTAAAATTACACTTCACAGTCTGGAGTCACTAATGTAAACATTTGGAATTAATAGCTGCAGTGCTGCCTTTTTCTCATTAAATGTAAAATACTCCAGGCTTGTCCTTAGCCGCTCTGACAGTCACAACAAACACCACTTGGCTCGTTTGCAGCGCGAGGGCAGAGGCAGTAGCCTGGGTCTCTTCAGCTCTGACTTTGCTTCGCCACCTCCTCTGCTGAGGTCCTCGGGAAGTCAGTTATGTGGCTGAGAGTGGCTGCAGCACAGCAGGAAGCGTGCCTCAGCACGTGCTCCCAAGCTGACCACTAAATTACAAAGTGCTAATTGTTGTGGTTCTTTGCTCATAGCTACGAATGCTGCAACAGCATTTTGTAGCTTCTTACAAAGAATGTAGCAGAATGGAAATGAAAATGGGTGGCCTGTAGCCTGGAAGGGGAAATTTAGGGCTTGTAAATAGCCCACTAGAAGTGTGCAAAAAGCACTTGCATTTTGACACTGTAGCTTGACATCAGTTAAACCAATTAAACTGCTGCTGAAAGGCACATCTTATTCCTGATGGCAGCACTGGATTTCACCTGATCTGTACTACTTAGTGAGCCAAAGCAGAAATTCAGCCATACCTAATAAAAAGGCATTCTGCTAGTCTAGCTTACTGAACCAGACTTCCAGATGAGGAAGAGGGACTTTCTCTTTACAGTGGTAGCTGATCATTACATCACTTTAGATGCACCGTTAAACTACGTGCTTACTGTAAGAATTATTTTTCCCTCCAGCTCTTCTGTCCTGTACAAGCTTGTTCTATGCCTTGTCGCTGGTTTTTGTTGTGCTCTTCTACATGTTCTACACAACACCTGATGACTGCACTGAGAACAAGTTCTTCATAAGCATTAATCTGATCCTGTGCATTGCTGTCTCCATTGTTTCCATCCTTCCAAAAGTTCAGGTATTATTTTTCTCTACTATTTTCTTCTGACATACAAAGCAGAGAAATAAGAAAGATGTAGTACCAATTCACTCAGACATAAGAACTTTAAAATTTGGCTATCACAGTTAATGCTAGTTAGGAACATTAAAAAAAAATCTTGCTCTGAAACCAATGCACTACGTAGTGACGTATTTCCTGAAGACAGGCTTTTTTCGCTAACATTGTTCTGGACTTTGTTTTCCTGTGGGGCACTGCTGGTGTGGTTTTAGTGGTGAAGGTTCTTGCAGAATGGAGAAACCCATTAGGGAAAAGCAAAATAAATTGGGGAATTTATTGGCTTAATACTGTGGCTTTGAAATTAGGGGTAAGCATGTTTAATCTGAGAGTAAGCTTGTATACTTGGTTCTGAACTGGTATTGCTCAAATAAATCATGTGCTAGATTCATATTTACAAAACTGTTAAGCGAGTTGAGATTAACTCAGTAAGAACCCATAACCAAGTCTGGGGCACAGGGAAACTGGACTTGGTTTGCTTATTCCTTCCATGTTTGAGTTCCTCACTGCATATATTGTATTACTCTAAGGAGTTTCTTCCAGTTGTTTAAACATAGAACAAAGCCCAATGCATTTCTAAAAAATAAACTTTTTCAAGCTCATAGTTCTTGAATCTGTGGCAGCAGAGTAAAACTAAAACTATCCAACTATTGGTAAAACTTGCCCTTTTGACCTTGGCTTGCTATTTTGTCTTTGAACAGGAATACCAACCTCACTCTGGCCTTCTCCAGTCCTCTGCAATCACGCTCTACACCATGTATCTCACTTGGTCGGCCATGTCCAATGAGCCTGGTAAGCAAGAGGCTGTCTTGAGTAAGATATTTTGGTGTTCATGGGGCTTGTAGTTATTACAGGTCCCTGTGTGGGAATTGCTGATCTGTCTAGAGAAAATCTAGTGAGGCAGTAAAACCAACTTTACTGGAACCATCAAACTGTCTCTTTCCAGAACTAAACTGGGGTGTTTGTGAGGGGAAAGAAAACAGTGTCAGGGCATTCTTATTTTCTTATTACACCCTTGCCTAGCTTACAGGAAGGAAAAATATTTCATGTCCTTGCTGCCTCTGGGGAATCGGAGAGACCAGCAGTTAAAGGGAATGAAAAATTGCAAGCTTATCTGTTGTCTTTTCTTAGCTAAATGCTGGCAAAGCGCATCTCTAATGTGCCTTGAAATCCCTTTCAGAACGAAACTGTAACCCAAGTTTGCTGAACATCATTACCCAGATAGCTACACCCACAGTTCCAGCAAATACCACTGTTGTACCTACTACTCCAGCCCCACCCAAGTCCCTCCAGTGGTGGGATGCCCAGAGTGTTGTTGGATTGGTTATCTTTGTCCTTTGCCTCTTGTATTCCAGGTAGGATCTGCACTGCTATCAAATGATAAACAGTTGGGATTTGTCTGCTTTTTTTGTTTGAATCTGGGTCCAGTGAAAAATGTACCTGCACTTATTCATACCCAGCTGTGGTCTCGGGCCTCTTGTGGATGAGGATAGGCTTGATTAGCCCAATTCAGATAATGGAACAAAACTTGTTAGGAGACCTGGACTAGGAACATTTTTTGATTAGGTTAACAAAAGCTAAGATGAAAACAGCTCTTTGAGGAGCTTCCTTGTGTTTCCAGATGGATTTAAAAATGCTATTTCCTAGTCCCAGACATTCATTGTGGTCTGTTGTTTGCATTATTAGCACACATAGCTAACTGAAAAGGGAGTTGTTAACCATGTCTGTCCTTGGGTTACACTGCAGCATTCGCTCTTCAAGTAACAGCCAGGTGAGGAAGCTGACACTGTCTGGGAGTGACAGTGCCATTCTGGAGGAGACTCTGGGACCAGGCAGCGGGGCTGCAGAGGAAGGAGAAGTGCGCCGTGTCATGGATAATGAGAAGGATGGTGTTCAGTACAGCTACGCCGTCTTTCACTTCATGCTCTTCCTTGCCTCTCTGTACATCATGATGACACTCACGAACTGGTACAGGTAAGAGCTAGACAGAGAGCGATGGGTTGTATGTGCCAGTGTTTCTAGGGGGATAGGAGACTCCTGCCCAGCTGGTTAAGGTGCTGCTCTGTTGCACTGGAGTTGTGCCTTCTCCATTTTGTGTTGCTGAATAAGATGTAAACAACGTGTACAAACAGTAGTCCTAGTGGACTGCTTCATAGCTGCAGGGACAGAAAGTGTGGTTACTGTCCTTCAGCTACGCGAGCAGCAGGAAGGATGTGTGTGAAACTGGCTTGGGCAGTTTGTCAGAGGCCAGCTGAAGGTTGCTGGCTCTTCACCCTGGAAAAGATGTGCAGGGACAGCCGTACACACCACTTCAACAGAGACACGATTTCCTAGATCTGTTGGGAGCACTTGGACATATCCTCTGCTGCTGCAGCTTATAACTACTTTCCCCAGGACTGCCATAGGGTTTAAATTAGCAAATACAGAGCAGCAGCTGTCAGGGATCTGTTGCGTAGCTCACTGAGAGATTTCCTTTAAGAACAGCACATCAACATATGCAACTGGGAAACTGCTGATTTAGTTGTCTCGTCATACAAGGCTCTTGCATTGGAGTGTCCCAAATCATTGTTCTAACTTCAGATTCATGTGAGAGATAGCAAGGAATAGTCAAAGGTACCTTCTATATCTATTAATTGACTTCTTACTTCCTAGCCCTGATGCAGATTTTAAAACAATGACAAGTAAGTGGCCAGCCGTGTGGGTGAAGATAACCTCCAGCTGGGTCTGTCTCCTCTTCTATCTTTGGACCCTGGTGGCTCCTCTTGTCCTCACTAACAGGGACTTCAGTTAAATTGCTGCACCTGTCTGAGCTTAAAGAAGTGGGGAAACTTTTTGCTGAAAGCCAAAATGTTCATGTATTGCTTATTCACACTGTCTGTGTTACTGTTTCTGATATTGATATTAACATGCAGGTGGATAGAAAGTTATGTATTGCGTAATGCTTGATGCAGGATCAAAATTATTATCAGTTATCTTTCTATTTTAACCTTCAGTCATGGTTATCTTATTACTGCATTTTTAAAATTCACTACAGCTGTGCTGGCAAAGCACAGGAGAAAATACCTGTTCTGTCCAATAGCCACCACCTTTCTATTGAATAGAAAAGTAACATTTAGCTAAATATGAAGTAATATATTTTAAATAACACTTATATTCAGCATAATGCACTAGTATGCTAAAGCTTCAGTTCCTGGAAGTGTAAGCCATGCTGCTTGATTTCTACATTCCACTGCAAAAGTTTATTTAAATTTATACTTACCTTCCTGTGTTTGTGGCAAAAACACCCTTATTCCTCACCAAAAGAGCAGAACTTTGAGGTTGAAAAACTGTTTTTCTCTAATTCCTTTTAAGAACAAACTTGCCATTTCGAAGAGGCAGCTTCTATGGTAACTTCTTTTTTAGTATGTTGCCAAATACTGAGTGGTAATAAGCTAGTCAAGTGTATGACTAGCTTAAACAGCTTTATAGTGGAAAAATAGAGCTTCTGATTGATTTCACTTGTCTAATACACTTATGAAAATAATGTACATGAAATGATTATTATTGGCAGTAAGGCATTTGCACTGTAAACTCATTTGAATAAAGTGGACTAACTACTGAAACTGTCCCAGCTCTGCTGAGGAAGTGTTAAGAAGCAGCAGTTATTTGCCAATGCAAAATACCACATACAATGATTAAATGCTAGTTAGCTGCTGCAGTGTCCAGCTGGATGTGACTGGATGTTTTCTCCATGCAGCAAATAGTAAATCATAATATATTTCTTTTCAAACAAGCAGCATCTTCCATGTGATTCCCTGAATGTCAAATCCTATTCCTTGAAGTTGCTCAGGTACAGTTGTTCAAGTAAAATTTAACTCTGCAGTAGAAAGCAACACCTTTTTCTAATGTAACACTGGGGCAATTATACTTACTGCAACTGTATGTTTAGTGTGGAACTAAGTATATGTTACTACTGACTTTTACAATAAAATACCCGAGATGACACAATGCATACTTATTAAAATACCAAATTAGCAGCTGTTACAATGTGTTTAATCACCCAGTCATGCATCATAAAATTACACATTTTGACCACTCCATTTTATAAAATGTATATAAAAATAAATTTTGTCAAAATAAGATGTACACTTAACCACCCAACACCTCTAGGCCCACATACAACAAAAGGCAAAATTATTAGTTTGAATAACACTATGATTAACTCATGTCAAAATGAGATTTAACAAAAAAATACTTCACCCAGTTCCTGAAAATAGCTCAAGGTTTGTAACACCCATTTGCAAGAGTATAAATTCAAGTACTTTTATGTACAATATGCAGCTACCTGATGTCCCACTTAATGCCAAAAGCCATGGCTGCCCAGTGCAGTTCAAGTATCTTTCCTTATTATGCGTTGGATTTGGCAGGGATGGCTTATGTACTAAGCAAGACGTATAACCTCTGGAAACAAAGTTAAGTGGAAAAAAGAACAGAGCCGTTCTAGCGCTGTGGAAAAAAAAAAAAAAACACCAACAAAAAAACCCCAACCAAAACCCCTGTATGCATTTTCTATCTCTTAACTTGCAGATAAGGAGACTCTGTACCTAAGACAAGTGTTTATTTTCCAAATGCTGACAGGAGAAATTTGGGGCAAAACCTGATTTCCTTGCTAGTAAGTTCTAAAGCTCAAAGAGCACTCTGAGCTGAGTAGTCGCACACAACAGAGCTGTTCTTTCTATAAGCCAAGCCAAACACTGGTTACGAATCTAAAAAGGGGTAGAGATACAGCTCAGTAACATTGCAACTCTGTCTGAGCTCTAAAGCCAAGAAAGAGCAAATCAGAAGTAACAGATGCTTGACAAAGATAAGCCTGACTTAGTTCAAGCATCCCAACATCAACAGCCCAGCAGCCAGCTTTAAGAAAAAGAAGTTCTTGAGGCATAACATGGGCTATTTTCAGCATTGATAACATAGTCTTATCTAGTATCTTTAAATCATATGCTTTATTCTTAGTTTATGAGCAGAGGAGAAAAGGGGAGGGAGAGGTGGATCATTTGCCCACTATTTAAGGCATGGAAGAGAATATAAACGCCTGAAAAAAGGTTTTGTTTCTGTAGAGGTTCCTCAGCCTTCTGCTGGACACCACTAGAATTTTCTGAAAGATGCTAAGCTGCATTTTGAATATTCAGCCTCCCTCCCTAGGGACATTAAGGGGATCAAAGTAGCAGGTTAATTGTGAAAATACGACCACTTCCAATCCTGCAGCACAATTAAGGAAAGAGTATCAAATACCAGTCATGCCTTCACCTCTTGGAAAAATGGTCCATCCTACCTTTTTTTCTTTAATTGTACATTGTGGCTGGAATGAAAGAGGCACTAAAATAACATAAATGTCAGTCTCTACATTCTGGCAGCTAAACAGCATGGGCAACCACTTACCTTTCTAAGTCCTGGTGCTGTGTGCTACTGTCTTGCTAGGTGGCACAAAGAACTGAATTAATCTGTGCAAAACACGCAGCACATTCTGGGCAGAAATGAGGAGGAAGTGGCTAGCAGTGCTCTTTTGCCTTATTTTAAGTAGTTGAAAATGGTACGGGTTTTTTGCTGCACTAAAGGTAATGGCTGTCAAAGAGAAGTAAGAATTGACTTACAAAGGTAGGAAAAACCAGATGCTTTCAGTGAGGGAAGCTCATCTTTTCCCACCTTTACTCTAAAACAGTTCAAGTGATGAGTTCCCTGCTCCCACAGATTCTGAATTACCGCCCAGAAAAAAAGCTCCATGGTTTCCCCCTTTTCAAAACCCAGTCTCCTTTTATAATGCTTGGATGCCAGCTATGGCATTTGCTACCCCCACGTTCCAGGATGAGGTCTGCTGCCAGATCAGGAAGTCATTGCAGTGGAAGTGGAGTCTTTTTTGGCAATGCAGTCATGCTGTAGGGGCACTGAGAGGAAGACAGACATTCAAAACAAGAGTTTGGCACTTTGAAAAATGAATGTCTGAAATCCTCAAGATGCTTTAGTTTTATATTTACAGAAACATAACTGGTACCTATAATCACACTTGGCACTAAATAAAGATTTCATCCAGAGAAAGTGCTCTAGAGATAAGTCTCCAGTTAGAAGGGATGTTCTTTTTCACCTTTAAGTAACAGGGTGTGCTTTCCCGTTCCAAGTTAGGTTTCCCATCTCCACACAGTCACAGTGCAGAAAAACATGTGCAAAGAATGTGCTTGAGTTAAATTCTAATTCAAGACCATTAAACCGACTGAACTTCGGGAGTGGGAACAGCTTATTCAGACATAGGTATCTTACCCTGATTTGACATCGGAGTCTTAGTTCTGTCTCTAGACAAAAACCTAGAAGCACAGGCATACAAGCTATGGGTAAATATTACAGAGATGATTAAAGTCTAACTTCATACAGGAACATGACAACCAAAGACGAAAGAGGTCAACAAAGTTGAAAACAAAGTTGTAACATTTCACAAAAGAGCCGACAAACACAGTGAACAAAATGCTACGATATCAGGAAATTTAAGAATGTGCTTTCAAATAGCCTGTCTGCATTTGGTTTCAAAGACTTAAATGCAAATTTTGCCTGAACTAACAAGCTAAAGAAGCACCTTGCTGTCTTACATGAAGTATTGCCTTCCATACGTCATATGCCAACTGCCACAAAGCCTCCTTACAAATTCTATGTAAGAGTTACTCAATTCCTCATCACAACTCGCTGAAGAAAAGAACAGCTGATAACGTGGGAAGGTGGCTGACAGATTTTTCTTATCTGGTCCTGAACCTCATAATCTGAAGCTGTATCTGAACAAAAGCCTTAGTACTTGATCTGAAAAACCTCCTGTTTTCTGCAAATGAAGATTGCATCTGTTTATAATAAGCCTTGGTATAGATGTTGTAGTAGTTAATCCACCAGTTCTTCCTACTGTGAGGACATTTCGGGGATGATCTCCATACTAATATTCATGGATAAGAAAGTTTTGTTCTGAATTAATTTGACACAATATTCACTGAGATATTCCACAAATGCCAACTTGCAATCTGAACCAAGTGATGGAGGACAGGCCATGTTAGACTTTTATGTTTTTAAGCAATCCTCACTGACAGAACTACATTTTGCAGGGTTCAAAAGCAATTTTCTTGTCTTGGATTACCAGTGTATTCAGAAGGGGAAGGGAACAGATGGTCACAAAGCTAGTAAATCATCATCGTCACTTTTCACCTGGGTGGGGAGGGGATAAGAAACTATCAAGCTTACCATCCTGCAATATATTTTCTTTATCATTAGAAAGAATAGGCCAGTTTGCATCATTCACACAGAGGTTGATGAGCCTCAAGTATTCTACATAACTTGTGCTCTTTGCCTTTATCCTCCCCGAACGCTGCCCTGCCCCCGTTGTGCCCTCTTTAGCTTCCTTTGGTTCTACAGAGTAAAGTGCCTCAGCAGCTTGTTCCTAAACTGCAGGTTTAGGAGTACGGCAGAGTTCACAACATCACCTAGCAGAACAGATCTTAACTGTGCTGGAAAAGTTCCCTTCACTGGTTTGTTAATAACAGTAATAGAGCTGAGGTTTCATGCCTCGCAGAGAATCATCGCATTGCTTCTCATCAGCATCCCCACTCACTAGCATGTCATGGGGAGAGGTGTCACATGGGAGAACCAGCTGTGAGAAATCGTGCAGGAAGTCTTCTTCAGATGCTAGCAGCAGCTCGTTCCACGCAGAGATGTCCAGCTTGCCTGCAGTACCACCATACTCTTCAGGAAGGATCACTGGAGGAATGTTTTGATGAAGGGAATTCAGATCACAGCCATGAAGAAAAAACTGAAGAAGAAAGCAAAGGTGACTTTCACAGTGCATTATCAAACACTTCACAGCAAATTACTGAAACAGTCAGCCAACACGCTTACTTGGAACTAAAAAGCAAATTTTAGAAGTGATGTCTTTATGGTCAAGTGGCAGCATACAACATCGGGCAGGTGCAGTTAGACACACTGGTGAGAGAAGCCTTGAGACAATCCAAGTCTAGTGCAGCTTAAATCCCAGCGAGAAAGAGTTGACATTTGCTAGTCTGTGCAGAGGTTCCAAATTCAACTCGTCCTCAAGTTCATTCACAGGATTGGAAGTACTTATCCTTGTGGAAAAAAGCATCATCCTTTGCAACTACATCCAGTCCCATGCCGAAAATACTAGTGCCATGCAGGACACTTGCATAAGGGAGAAGAGCAAGGCAGGGCCAACACAGATTTCCCATGACACCACTTCATAACCAAACAGTGTTACTTGCCAAGATAATCCAACCCCAGGGATGGAATTAGTGTCCTGAACACAAAGCATATATACTAAAGATCCATATTAATGTTATGCCAACATGGAGTTCCTCAAAGCTGTTCTCTCATGAAGAGTTTTCCCAACAGGCACATTTTTAAAAATTAAAGCAGTAAGGACCAGTTAGATCAAGTAAATGGCACCAACATTTTTCTAGCTGTGAGGTTTTTTCAGCGATTTTTACTTGCAGTGGCCAAGCAAGGAACTTACTAACATTAATGTAAAATGACACAAATCCTTACCCGGTTTGCTATCTTTTCCTTCAGAAAAGGCTTGATGATTGCAAAAATGCCTTTGAATATACGAGGTTCATTTATTATGTTAACAGCTTTTATTCGAATGGGGAATCCATCCTGCAGGGTAAAGGAGATTTTTATAATGCAGTTTAAAAAAAACATTTGCCATCTTTCTCTTTTCAAAATCTCCTGAGACTGACTGCCAGCACAACCCACTGGTTCCCAAACTGTCATCTGAGGTACCAACATAAACCAATATGGCAACAGAAATGCATGTTGTAATGGGGAACACTCTTAGGACAAGATCTGCAACCATAAAAATAAAGTCAAGAGACAAGAAAACCTTGCATCGAGAAATATACTGCTGCCAGTAAATCTTCATTTCTTATGCTGTTCATCTCCCCTGACAAAGACACAGAGGTAATCACTGTCCTTCGAGTATTCCCAATCCTGCTAAGGATGCAGTTACAAAGTGATGACCCTAGCTTCCGATGAGTGACCACGCCCGCAGCCAGAGCAGGCTGGTTCTAATGGTATGTCTAACTACAAGATTTGGTGCCCAAAGTACTCTAGAATGTGGTTTTATATAAGGAAGAACTCTAATATTAATTGGTATTTTTCTGCCATTCCAACTATTCTGTCGTGCTAAACGCAAAAGACAAAGAGGCTCTGCTGCCAACAGAACACACAGTGTCGCCTATACAAGAGTTTAAAACAACACTCGGGTATGGAATTTCTGCTGGAGAAATTTATTTGCAGAACCATTTTTCCAAGGCAAAAGCTCATAATCAGCAATTAAGGTCTCGTGCCACAGTGGTTTCTCTCCCTTCTAACCAGCTCTATGTATACAAAGCAAGCAGTGAATGCTGGGACTGAAAAGCAGATTAAATCCACTACAGGAGTATTTTTCTTCTTATGAAGGTCAGGGAATTTGCTCATCTTTACAAGAGATGCAGCTCAGCAAGGCTGATGCAACACATTTATATACCACCCATACCTTGACGTCCTTCACCAAGTTCAGCTTTTGTTTTGTGAACAGCTTCCACTAATGACAGCAGGACACCTATCACTTTATTTGTGCAAATTAAATACGGGCTCAGACAGTTAAATGACACATTTAGATCATAATTTGAAGGAGCAAGTTCTTATATAGGCATTCATAAACTGACTAGTCTCATCTCCATAAACTGCCCCGATTCACCCTATCCTTCCTTATAGCCCTACAGATACAACAAAGAACATAACCAGCTCAGGCCAGAATAAAACTGGCGAGGGAATGAACCCATTCAAGAGAAGTTTTCCCCATCTCACTCCTCCAGATAGTATGGCAGAACATCAAGTAAAATCATCAGGCCTTCCTGCCACTTTGGCCAGGTTACTCCTCACTCCTTTCACATTCCTATTTCGTACAACTCCACTGGTGCTTACACCCCTGCTCTAACTTGCTCCCCATCATTTTCCTTCCAAACATCTAGTCGGAGATCCTTTTCATTCCTGACTCTTTTGCTGCCTCTTACGCTGAAGAAGCCTCTCTTCCTTCAGGGAGTGGATGGAAATCCTCCTCAAATCACACCCACTCAGAAGTCCTCTCTGCAAAAATTTTGCAGCAGTACTTGGACTTGCACTTGCCCAGTGGTCAGCTCCATCTCTGCTGACAGCAATCATTTAAATAATGAACCATTCCTCAGCATTCAGGCAAAATGTGTCTTCCCTCTAACTGTAATCCACTGCTCGCTCTCTTCCTTACCACTGCCTAGCAGAACTGCTTTTTTGTGTTCCAACTCAAAGTGAGCATTTCTAATGCAAATTTAGTTTTAGTGATGCAAAAGTCAAAAAAAGGGCAAGTGAGGTAACTTGGCAAGGGTCTGAGAAACTGGCTGGGCAGAGACATGTGTTAACTCTGCTAGTAAATGCCAAGACGCTTCAGTTTCTGGTGACATAGTCAAGAACTCTAGACACAGCAGCAGTCATTTACAATGCACAAGCTTTTTTCCCACCAGTTCAGGTCTTACCTGAAGAATTCCAATCACTTTTTTGGCTACAAAAGGACCAAAATGAGACGCCTTAGATAAGCTGACTCCTTTGTAGTCTGCCAGGATTACAATTCCATTCACCTGGGTCTCTTCGGACTGAATGAGTTTTTCTAACGTTAAGTATATGGCACGAATGTTCTCAGTAATCGGATAATTACTGGGTGTCCATCTGTCTGAGGTTACAAGACATGGATGGTAAGTCGGAGAGTAAATATAAGCTGACAATACACATTCCAAAAACTGATTTTCTATTTTCCTGGACTCTTAAAAGTTAGTCTTTCATAGCCATAGTCCTAGTTCAGAGCAGCCTTTCTTAAGCAAGAGATAAATGGCAACTCATGTTTACTTCAAGGAGCAAAGGCAATGGTTTTAAGAACCCCGTTCTCCACCCAGCACAGCTTATTAGAAGCAGTTTCAGCTCAGAAAGAAAGCAGGTAAATGGAAAAGAGGAGAATGAATGAAGACAAATTTACAGCAAGCCTGGCAGCACCAAAACCACACAAAAGGCTCCAATTCTTTACACAAGAGTCAAAGCCATAGGCTCGTCTCTCCACTTCCTGTCAAAGCAAGTTACAAGCTTCTAACCACAGGCGAGCAGCCCTGTTTCAATTTGAGTTACTACGCATTAATTTTTCTTCAATCACCTAATATTTCATCAACCCACCTCACTGCCTTTTCATTTTGACATAACTGCACTTATTGCTGACACAGGAAAAGGAACTGGTATAACGCTGGGTAACGACAAACATGTCCCCTCAAAAGTTAGCTTTTCGAATTTCAAAGAGAACCCACGTACTCATCTGCATAAGTAACCAGCGTTTGCAGAAGAGCAGGAAACAGATTTTGGGCCCCAACACACCTCAAAGACAGAGAACAAAGACATTCATGCATTTCACTACCTGGACGGATGCAGACGACATGGCGTCCCTCTGGGTCCAGACGAGGCAGCACAGTGACAAAACCAGACTCTAGGACAGGCTTGATGGCAGACGGCTTCAAGTTATTGAAGACTTCAGGCCAGCTCCTCCTGCAGGTGTGGTAGTTCACCAGAAGCTGAAGTGCTCGATCGTAATCGAATTTCCTGGCTCTGAGGAATCTCAGCAAAAAAGCATCGTCCAGGCAGGTCCCCAGGGAGGGATAGTCTTTGCACACCATATCTCGGAGTGCCTGCACATCCCGGAGCCTCCATTCAGGTTTCTCTTGAAGCTCTTCCCGGGCTTTGGTAATGAGATCAGGAGACAGTGAGCAAACATACTTTGGCCGATCTGGCAAGAACTCGTTGTCCGATGGAGACCCCGCTGATGGACTTGTCCTGGTGCAGTCGCTGTCTCCTGACATAATGTGGCAGGAATCTGTCAAAAACCAAGTGCTACACATGACAAACAATCCCATGGACTAACAAGCATATTTATTATTTACATACTTCTTACGCCCTGTATCCCTCCATTTCCCTGCTGACGAGATTGCCCTTGCAAGAACCGGCACTACAGCCAGAAGTACACTTCGGAGATTTTAATTCTCTTCCTAGGCTTAAAAAGTGCAGGGTTTTCTAATCCCTATATCCTGCGTAGTGGGTAGAAAACAACCTTGGATGAAATTGAACCAAACTAAAAAAAAAGAAAAAAAAAAGAAAACAATTAAAATAATTACAGAGCTTCATTGCAAATACAGAATTTAATTTGCCTTAACATTTCTTTCCTATGTTCAACTGGAAACTAAAGCAAAGTAAACACATCCCAGTTAGGCAGGATTCTCACGTTTGGTCAAATTACACCCTCTTCTGAGAAACTCTCCCAGCTGAGCCCAGACAGCCGGGAGTTGTCCTTAACCTCTCTGGCGAAGGCAGGCATCGATGCGCACACCTGCCCACGCGCACGTTTTGAGCGATTCGGGAGGAGCGGGCGATCAGGAACCCGAGAAGTGGCTGCAGTCGGCAGCCTGGATCAGCAGGCGAGAACACTGCAGGCTCCTGGGCCAGCACTGCGTGGGCATCGAGGCACGCTTAATCTAGCTGCCATCACGCTGCCGGTATTTCTGCACCGGGAGCTGAATTTCTAAATCCCGGAGCGGAAGATTAGAACACTGCGCCTGGCATCTTTCCCGCGGCTTCACCTGGGACTGGACGGGAAAAGCACACCTTGTTTCGCTGAGCTGCTCAGCCCGAGCCACCCACGGCACCGCTCTCGGCGGCCCCACGGAGCCGCCTCCCAGCCCGCTCCCCTCCCGCAGCTCGGCCCGCGCTGCCCCCGCGCCCCCCGGCCTCCCGCGGGCGGGCCCCGGGCTGGCTGACAGGGCCGCGCCGCAGCCCGGCCCGCGCAGGGCGCGCACAGGCAGCTCCGGCGGCGGGGCGGGCACCGGGCAGCAGCGCTCCCTCCCCGCCGTCCCCACGGCCGGGGCCCCCGGATCCCTCGGCCGCCGCGCCGACGGCCTGAGCTCCCGGCACAGCGCCGGCCTCGCCCCCCGCAGCCCCGGCCTCCCCCCTCCCCGTACCGCAGCGCTCCCGCCCCGCAGCGCCGGCTCCAGGCAGCGGCGCCCCGGAACTACAGCGGCCGCCCGGATATGAAGCACCGCCGCGCATGTGCCCTGGCGGCGGGGCCGCGCGGCCGGTGCGGTGCTGGGTTGCGGGACTTCCTCGGCGGCTGCGGGCCCGCCCCGGCTCCCCAGCCCCGTGAACCCCCCCTCCCTGGGCCACACGCCGCGCAGCACGGGCCCGTTCGGCTTTGGGCCGAAAACGCGGGGTTTCCGCTGACTGTGATATCTGCGGGGCGCAGCGTGAGGGAGCGGAGGGGCCACTTCTGCCCTGTGATTCCGCCTTGTCCCTTCCCGCAACGGCCTTCCGTCGCCTCCGGCTGGGAACCACAAAGGCACTGTATATATATATATATAAAATATATATATGGCGCCTCTGGGAGCTGGCCTTCGAGAGCCGGAGGGCCCCGGTGGCGACGGGCCGTGTCCTCAGGGCCTCTCCCCTCCCCAGCCGGGCCTTCCTCCCTCCGCGGCCGCGGCAACCCCCGAGACCGCGGGCAGGGGAGGAAGGCGGCCGGGAACAGGGCCGCGGCCCCGTCTGCGGCCCCCGGAGCCTGTCCCCGGGCAGCCGAACGCCGGAGCAGCTGCGGAGTCGCCCGGGGAGAGGCAGAGGAGCCCCAAAGCAGGGTCCAGGCAAGCGCAGGCGGCTCCTGCCCGTGGATGGGAGCGGGGCCCGGGAGACGTGCTGCCTCGAGCCTGAGTTTAGATGCCAGCAGAGGGATTAAATGCTAAGAAGGGGAGAATTTAGAGTTGGTTTTTTTTTCTTTTGTTTGATTTAGTTTTTGAGAGGACAGAAAGCCTTATCCCACAGGAGTTCAGATGGTGATGTCTGACCTCTCTGCATGGAATTTGTAAGAAAAATAAGATGGGCATTCCCAGGCTTGCTGCGTTAAAAAAGGCTTAACCGGGTGTGCTGGGGAGGGGAGGAAATGACACACGTTTAACCCCACGGATCAGTGGACGCAGAGTTTGGTTGCAAATCGGGCTCAGCATCCTGCTGGGGACTGTCCCCAGGCTGAGGGTCCCTGTGAGCTGGGTGGGCTCTGCTCTTTCCTCTTGGCTGTAACCCGTGTTCTCAGCCAGGAGAGGGAGTCAAAGATAGCTGGAAAAAGAGCGGGAATCCCAGGAGCCCGCAGTGGGAAGCAAGGCCCTTCTGCAGCATCTGGGTTTCAGCTCTGATTCGTTTCTCTTCCAAGGTTTCATCCTTCCAAAGTGGAAAATGTTTCAGTGACACCATGTCTGGCAAGCGGTATGCCAGCGTGGCAGCAAATTGTGTGTGCCACAGGTGTTTACCTGCAGAGAGACATTTTGGAGAAGGGCAGTACATTGATTTAACCCCACGCTGGTGTTCCAGGCCAGCCCTGCTTTGGGCTCAGCCAGCTCAGAGCTGGGTGCAACCTGGGACCCTAAGCTGGGACCGGTTTGGATCTGTGTGAATTAGACCTGTTTGTGATGTTGCTCTGTGCCCTTTCCAGTAGATGGTGAGATAAATGAGGTTGGAAGGGACCTCAGGAGGATGAGAGACCTTACATTGCTCCAGTTTCCATTCATACAGGTTCTGGGCACAGAGACGTGCAGCACAAGCATGAGAGAAGCAGCCAGGTGGGACCTGGAGTCCCAGGGCAGAGGTGAGAGCCTGAAGCTGGCAGCTGCAGACACAGTTTGGAGGGAGGGAGAAGGTCTATGTTGGGGAGGTGGGTCTGTGGCCTCACAACTGAAGGGATGAAGGAGCTTCCTGGGTACACGTGATCCAGCTGATTGCTGAAATTAGCAGGGAGGCAGGGCTGATGTGAGAAAAGGCTTTGAAACACCAGACCGCTGGGAAGTACTGTAGCTGCAAACAGGAATTTGTGCTACAGGTTGTGAAATCTGCTTGGAATTTGCACCCCTCAAACAAGGGAGGAAAATTTAGCAGGGAGGTGGCAGTTCCAGACCTGACTGGTTAATAGTGGCTGCAGCAGGGTGTTAGGAGTAAGCAGAGATGTTTGAAAGGAGTGGTATGTGAAGGAAGCTCTGCTTTGAGGGGCAAGAAGGGCAGGAAACAAGTGAGAATCAGTAGCAATCACATTGAGAGGGATGTGAAAAAGGATGTTAAAATAAGAGCAAGAGCCTTAGGAAGGTAAGAGAGAATAAAGAAGGAAAGTAGAAGTGAGAATACTGCATAGTGAAATAGAATTTGGGCGTGGTCCCCAAATGAAGTAACTGCCTTACCTCAGTTTTCCTTACGTGGGTAATGTTGAACTTGAAGAGAGTGGTGGGTGGTGAGTGGACGTGAGGGTTTCAAGCACCAAGCCAAGTTGTAGGGGGAGTTTTAAAGTAGTGGCAAATGAAATCACAAGAATGGTAGCAAGAGTTTCTATGATTTACTCTTAACTGGTGTTGGCATCTTGTGACTAGAAACCAGGAAAGGCAGAACCTGTCTATAAGGAAGTAAAAGCTAAAAACTGAAAACAAACATCCAGGCACTGACAGTCCTCATGTTCATCTCTCCTATCACATGCGATGCATACCTTTCTCAGCTCCGCTCCCGGGTGCTCCCGCGTCCTGCCGTTGTGTTATAAATGAATGGCTGTTGGTGTTGGTTGATATTTAATGAAGGCCATGTAATAGTCTTCACTCATTTACTTATCCGAACAGTCTTAATACTCAGCCTGGGAAAGTTATCTTGGCTTCTTTAAGCTTTTCCACGATTAGCAATAAACATTTTACAGTCTTGGCAAGCTGAGGCTGAAAAGAGAGCATGACTTCAAACAGCATTGCTCACAGAGAAGGCTTTAAACTGATATTAAATCACTAAGCTGTGCAAACATAACAGTCCTGTAATAAAGATAATCTATGTACAGTTCAGGCCAAGAGGGGCTCTTGGGGTGCAGGCAGAACCTCTGGGCCCCACCAGTGACACAACCCTTTTGGGCAGCTCAGCGTCAGAGCAGAGAGCCACTAGTCCCGTAGTGCTGGGCGAGGTCTGCCCACGCGTGGGGCCGTGTTGTATCTCGGGCCCGAGTTTCTGTGACTGCACCAGTCCAGCAGCGTGGAAAAGGCTGTAGCGCAATGACAGCCCCTACTAATCCCCCCAGGCATGGCCACACCAGGCTGGTGTAAACCTGCTCTGGACATGGTGCCTGGCCCACGGGGCGCTTGGCTGTGGTACAATCGCACAGCTCTCTACAACTACCTGAAAGGAGGTTGTAGTGAGGCACGTGTTGGTCTCTTCTCCCAAGTAACGAGCGATAGGACGAGAGGCAATGGCCTCAAGTTGCGTCAGGGGAGGTTTAGATTAGATATTAGGAAAAATCTCTTTACAGAAAGAGTGGTTAGGCATTGGAACAGGCTGCCCAGGGAGGTGGCTGAGTCACCATCCCTGGAGGTGTTCAAAGAATGTGTAGATGTGGCACTTTGGGATATGGTTTAGTAGGCATTGTAGTGATGGGTTGATGGTTGAACCTGATGATCTTAGAGGTCTTTTGCAACCTATGATTCTATGATTCTGTTCCTCTGTGCTCAAACGGTCAAGTGACCAAGAGAATCTGCCCTAAATTACTGTAAATATTCATGGTCTCAAAGTGTGCAAGTCTACATCCTCCAGGACTGGTTTCCGTGCCTGCTGTCCCCCTGCGTGTTGTGGTGTGACGGAGGGGGTCTCACAGATGACAACCTCACTTCTGAGAAGCCGATGCCGTGCTGCAGAGGACTGCCCCTGCTTTGCACATGCTCTCCCCACTCACATATGGCAGGCCAGACCCACATGCAAAGCGATGGAAACAGGCACTAATATGCAAATGCACCCAAATCTGTAGCATCTGCCACCGAAGCAGCTGTACGCAGGCAGGCACCCCCACCCAGGCAGATAAAGTCGTGCTAACGTGCAGTTAGACCACCAGCAAGCCAAGTGTGTGGTGCGACACAGGCACGCAGCCGTACCCAGCCCAGGCTCTGAGAGAAGACTTCCCTCCTCTCCTTGGCTTGACTAGCTTTAAGGCCAGAAAGGATTTTGCAAAAGCTTGGCAAGGAATGTGCTTGGCTGGGCCTCTGAATGTTTTAAATATTATGGGATTTTTGTAGCTTAAATTACTCTGAACTGAGACAGTGTTTTCCCAATCTCACCATGTTTCGTGGTGCCCTTGTGCACTGGAAGGAAAGCAGCTGGCTCTGTGGTAGGATGGGTCCCTGGCAGGATTAGCCCTCGCGGGGGGCTGTGAAGGTGCTGCTCAGGGACCTGTGCTCCGTGCCAGCCTCTTCATGGCAGTGGCTGCAGCGCTACTGAGTCTGTTAGAGCAGTAGAAGCACTCAGGTTTGCTTCTGCAGGAACACAGTTGGTAAATGGTGTAGGATACTTGCCAGGGGCGAGGTGAGGGAAGCACTGCTGCTCCCTGGGTCGGACTGGGTGCTTTTGCTCTTGGGGCTTTCAACCTGGTGTCCATCGCAAGCCCTTATATCAGTGTGAATGACTGAAGCAGGGTTGGGTGTTGGAGTAACCCCTAAGCAATATCTCAGGCACTTGCACAGCCTTGGGGTGAAGGAATGCAGCTGCATGGTGGCCTGCAAGGAGAGAAGGGGAGCAGCACGCAGGAAATAGTGGGATTTCAGTGGGACTGTGAGAACCTGCAATGCTGGAATTGTCTCCCCTCCCACCTCCGTGGGCATGCAGCACAGCAGGTCTCCAGTGTGCTCTCCCAGGTGAGAAGGTGCCACTCTAATCTCACACCTTAAGGTAATTTTAAGAGAGGGCTAAAAACCACCCAGAAGCAAGGATCCCAAAAGTTGTCCTTCATCTGTGCCAGAAGTGCTGTAGTCCAGAGTCAGGGGTTCTGGGTCTGACACTAAGGTTTCTGTTTGCTGTTCCTGCCTCAAGCTTTTTTCTCAGTCGCTTGCCATCTTAGCTGGCGCATGAGCTGGGGACCTCCACATCTCTTTCAGTGGACCTTTAAGGCTTTGTATCCTCTGCAGATCAGCTTGGAGTGGATCCTAGGATATGCATGAACCAGTGCACTCCATGTCAGTCGTTAAAGGTAATGCTAACCCATGGGTAGGATTAATTAATGGGTGTTTTTATGGCAGGGTGAGGTTTTGGAGAGTCCTGGAGAGGAACAGAGAAGTGTATTATTGAATTACTTCATTGTAATGATTTTCCCAGTCAGTGAGGGGGAACAGGTCGTGTTCCAGCCAGTGCTGACACCTAGGTTGGCAGCTGCAGTGAGGAATTCCTGTCCGGCTCGCGATGCTTTCTGCTGCGGGTGTCTATCCAGGCATGTCCCTCAGGCAGCTCTTGCACTGCTTATTGCGCTCGTGGCAGTTTCTAGAAGGAGGTGGGGAATCATAACAGCTCCCCGAGACCAGAGTCATCTGGTGTGGTGTGCCCCGTTCTCAGAAGGGCTCTCTGGTCTTTGTGTGTGCTTGGTGTCACAAGCGACTGCAGGTCCCAGCCAGGCAGAGCTGCCAGATGTGAGGGACTGAAATGGAGCATGGCGTGCAGAGCCCGGTGGTTTGTGTTCCCATATCTTCTGCAGCTGAAGTTAGGGGTGGCCTCAGGCTTCCGAAAGCTGATGAAGCAGCCGCGATCAGGCAAGCCTGGCATCACTTTAGATCCAAAAGCCAGAGTAAGCCTTGGAAAGACAGTTCCCAAACCACCTTCCTTCCCAAGACCCAGGTTAGACTCAGAGCTCTGCTCCTCCTGGGCTTGAACTAGGAGCACTCAGTTGACCCCAGCAGTCTTCTCTGTTACACAGGACACTGAACTGAAGGACGTGACTGCAGTCTTGTTTCTGCTGAGCTCTTCTGCTCACTCCACACCTAACAAAGCTGATGGTATATTGCCATTTTTATTTGCCTAGCTGACAATATTTCAGGTGCTAGGTGTGTTTATGATTATCAGGGTCACACCTCAATTAGGAATGGGGAGAGGGATTTTAAACATACCCACACCTTACCCTTCCTCCTCCAGCCACTCCGAGTGGAAAGGGATTGTTCAGTGCGTGGCCTGAATTCCCAAACTGGTTGGTGATATTTGCACTCAGCCTTGAGGGAACTGGCCAGCCTGGCACACAGAATTGCCTGGCTCAGCAGTGCCACGTTGCTGAGCTGTCCCCTGCCTCTTGTTGTTCATGACTATCTGTGCCTGTGTGTGCAATTGCAAGTTTAATAGCAGCAATAGTTGCTTTTGTCAGAGATGATATGCAGGCCATAAAACTCGTTTGCTGTTCTTTTTTTTTTTTTTCCTCTCTGAGATATGATGTGGAAAAGGCTCCAAAGCCCGTTGGCTATTTCAGATGCAGCTTATATAAGGAATATGAAAAGAATGCATTTCGTAGTGGCCAGAGGACCTAAAAATACCACTTTCACAGATCTTTGCTTGGACATTGTGAAAAGATCTTGCAGCTGGAGATACTGCTTTCCAGGAAATCATCCTTAGTCTAGGTTGCAAGCACAGAAGAGGACAGTAAAAAGCTCTTTTGTCCAAAAATAATGTAAGGAAGTTGTGTCTTAAAGATTGAAACTAGCTGTCCTCACAGCAGCCATGTCCTGTGACATGGGACATTGCCTGTGGGCTCCAGGGAGCCCAGCAGGATAAAACACAGCCCAGGAGCAGCAAGACTGGTGTCTCAGGGTGATTCCAAGCTGGAGTGACAGAAGAGATGAGGGTTGGGATTGAGGACGCCACTTAAGGACAAGGTTGTTTCTAGAGCAGTTTGTGGCTTTTTTTCCAAGTGAGCTGAATCAAGCAGTAAGAAACCTCCTGTAGGGACTGTGCTGATTTAAGATTAACCAGGTAAAGGGCAACCTTGATAGAGCGATTCATGGGAAGGAAACCAGGAGAATTTATTGCTTCAAAGATTTGATATTACATATATGGAGTTTTTAGGGCATATGCCTGGGTAAAACCAACTGTGGGTCACAGGGTCCCTGTGGCAGGCAGAGGAGTCCTGATCTTGACTCCATGTTAAAGAGAAGGAACTAACTCCTTTTCCTTCTTTTGACTGGTCTAACCACTCGGTCGCTGCATGTGTGCTGAGATAATGCGTGTCCTATGACTGCCTTTGCTGACCTTGTTCAGGCGTTTAGCGATGGCGCTGGGGCTGCAGATCATCAGGGGTGCACACCTACTGAGAGCATGCTATCTGATGCCTGTCGTGTTCTCCCAGGTCCTTGCCACCAGAGTGGAGGCAGGCTCGAAGTGCTGTCTCCACATGGTCCTCAAACGCAGCTCTGAATCCTGTCCCTGCATCGCGCACCTGCTGCCGGTTTTCACCAGCATGACTGTCACTGGAAAGCCGCTGGATGTGCATGGAGGGTCATGATGCAAGGAGCAGGGTGGAAAATCAGGCTGCTTCTTAAGCCCTCGTACCTGGGATGAGACTGCCCACCTCATTTCACATTGAGGACGGGAGATGGGGGAACTTGAGGGCATCTGCTGCAGATCAAAGCTGAAAATGCTGAATGTTGTTCCTCCCCAGATACCTAATCTTTACAGCCATCTAGACCTCTCTCCCCTCTTCCTGTTATCTTCCTGGGCATGCTACAGCTGAGAGCAGGCTCCTGTGATCAGAAGAGCAGGTCATTAAGAGCCCTCTCTAATTGTCAGTGTATTTCTTCACCTTTACAACCAGTGACAAATTGACTTTCACTTTATCGTCTTATTGTGCCCTGTAGGCTCAGTCTGACTTTGGCTGCACCTGCTGCCAGCAGTAGTGAACCAAAGCGGAATCGTCACCCCAAAGTGCTCAGAAATTACCTTTGAAATACAAGAGGGACTTAAAAATGAATGTTTGAAATGCTGATAACTCATTTTGGCTTCCTTTGCTTGGCTTTTGGAGTGTGGTTATTTCAAGTCTTTAAGCTCCCTGGAATCATGAAAGCAAATATTTATTCCTCATGTTTGTTTTTCTTTTAATGAAAATTGATATTGTCATTCAATCTTATGATTCCAGCACATGTGGCTTCAGGACAGACACCAGCTAGCGTGAGGCTTGCCAGGAAATAGTGAGAGCTGGCGACAGCGTCAAACATTTGTTTGGGCTTTTTCCTCAATACACATATGCTTTGTGCTCAGACCAACAGGGAGGTGAGCCCCTTGATTTAAAATAAATCCTCCCAGAAGAAAGAAATGCATCTGTCTGGGAAAACTTAGAAAATATTTTTGCATTTATTTCTTTTTTTTTGTTAATTTTATGAATACAAACTCTAGTGAAGAAATATTCCTCTGTTTCCATTGGAAGGCAGTAACCAGCAAAAATTAATGTACAGTATCGAGGAATGCTTGATGCAAATGGACCGGAAAGGATTCCCCACAGAGTTTCTCTACATACAGGAAAAAAGGTTGCTGCAGTTGGAAAAGACAGCCTGGTTATTATAGGGTTTTTTGCATTTAATCTCCCAATTATAAATAATCAATGTGATTTACAAAATAATTTACAGAAAATGATTGGATTCATCATTGCAATAAATTACTCGATATGATGCCACCAGCATTGAGAGACGATACAATACTTCTCACACCCTCAGCGCAAGGTGAGGTGTTTCATTTTTGCATTGGAAATCAAGGGACAGACCTGCAGCTCCTCTGGCTGGGTGGCTCAGCTTCGTCCCCACCAGGAACCTCTCGCAACTGTGGTTCCACCAGCGTCAGTATCCCAAGAGGCCAGCACCCCACACAGTCTATGCCTAGTTAGAGCTGCTGTTGCCTCATGCTGCCAGAAATTACTCTGGCCTGAATTCGTGCAGGGCTCTGCAAGCTCCAGCCCTGCCAGCACCCGGAGACGCAAGCGCTGGGCACGGGAGGCCTCCTTTCCTGGTTTCAGTTATAAACCAAAGGTCAGATCAGTGGGGTTTCAGCATGGGCAGGCACAGAAAAACAGAGGCTGTGGCAAGCAGGGAGCAGGGCAGGCTGGGGCAGACCCAAGGGGCTTGGGCAAGACATGGTCTTTCCTTGACCTCTGTCACTCTTTGCAGGACTCAAAGCATTGTGTTCTTGAGGTTGCTGCCCTCAAACCCTCTGAGGTCTGAAGGAGCCATAACGAATTCTTAACGTGTTATGAAGACTTATAAATCTGTTATCAGCCACTCACTCTAAGATGAGGGAGTGGCACTGGGCTGGACAAGTGGATTGTATGGCAGATCTTAGCATTGAAGCTGGGTCTAAGCTGAGATCCTGGGTTACAATGCTCCCAGCACTTTGGGCAGCCCAAAACCTTGGTTCAGTCTGAGGCTTGGGCTCTTCTCAACCTCACAGGTCTCTTCCCTTCGTACATCTATCCCCGTGGCTTCCTTCCAAATACTCATCCAGTGGTCTCCTTCTGACTGCTGAGAAGCAGTAGTGGGGCCGTGATATTTTGGGCACTGCTGCCCACTGCCAGCCCGTCCCATTAGCTGAAATCTCCCGAATCCCATCGTCCTGCAACTTCCCAGTCCAGTCAGCAAGGAGGCAGTAAGTGGTGTAAGGGAAGGATTTGGCAGTGGTTGCCTCTCTGAGCCTTGTAGTGGGACGATGGTCATGGCACAGAAGTAACAAAACCCCTCAAAAGGCAGAAGGATCCAATTAGTGGAGAACGCTGGTGGGCCAGGCTTTGCCCCAGTATCAGCTGAAAAGATTTGTTAGACCTGGCTTGGGGGATTACTGTGCTGGAGGGAGATACCATCCAAAGACCTGGGACTAGTCAAGGCTGAGGAGCTGTTCTGCCAGTGCTGCCTGGGCAAAACCCATGTGCTTCACCTGCTGCGGTGCTCCTGGGGGAGCTTCCATCTCCATCAAGTTTGGCTGGACTGGGGACTGTCTGAGGAACTGGCATGGCTGCAGGAGGGAAGCCCTCAATTCACACAGCACAGAGAATTGCTTCTTCACAGGATCTGGTGTGTGCTGAACCAACGCTGAGAGGTGGCAACAGGAGAACAGCCAGCTGCACTGTCCCCAGCCAGGCACTGCACCCTCCTCGCGGACGGAGGCAGAAATCTGGCTCTGCTTACAAGGACTGAGGGTTTCAGTAAGGCTTCAGCCTTAGCTCTGGGACTGGGGGCTGCCCATGGCACATGGTGTCCGTAGCTGCAGGAAGACAGCTTTTGGTGGTGGTGGACTAGTTCAATAAGCAAGTCTGTGCGTCTGCGCCCAAGGACCTCTGGATGGCTTCTCTTTTCACAGTGGCAGAGTCAGTTCGGGCTTTTGTCCCACAAGGTCTTCTAAATGAGGCCAGCTGGTCTGTAGATTGCTAGATGACCTCCTGTTTCGTGATGGCGGGTTGTGGGATGGAGGTGGGCTGTTTTGTCACAGTTGCAATGGCTCCGGGCAGCAGCTTGTATTGCTCTGGTCCTGAGCCCGCAGGTGGAGATGGCTGTGGAGTTTCTGGAGTAGCTACAGAGAGAGAAACAAAATTAGAAGACTTGACAGCGCTGGGATCTGTCCTCAGTCATGCCAGGTTCAGGGGTAAGCAAAGCAAAGGCTCTGTGGCAAAACCATAGCTCCTAATGGCTTGTGTGTTTGCTGCAAGGCAGCCCGGACACGCAGGCATGGTTAGATGCCATGGGAGAATCACTGTGATGAGCATCGAATGAGGGGAGCTGCTGGCATTTTGACATGTACTGGCCACTCTTTTGGACAGCTGAGGTCATCTCAGCCCAAATTCCCAAGTGATGGCCCTGGGTGGTGGCCCTGTGTGGTGGCACAGATTCTCCTTTGTTTTTGCAGAGGGAGAACTGAGGTGTGTCTGAACCATTCAAGGGAAGGAGAGGCTTTCCACTGATTTCAGTAGCACTGGATGGCATCATTCATCCCTTAAGGGCTATGTAAAAGTTACAGTCTGCCAGGGAACATCTTGTTGAATCAGTTAGTCTAGCCTAATCTAATGTAACCCACCTCTCCGTTTGTCTTTCCCTCCTTTCTGCATAGGAATTTCTCACACACTCATTATCAGAGACTCTGTCTTGCATAGAAATTTCCTTGCGAGGTAGAAACTACCTCCACAGGCACTCTGGAAAGCTCTCGGTTTCTCCTGGAAGCTCTCTGTCTCTCTGGCCATACTCACATATCTGCCCATTGTGCATCTGAGGAGGCATGGTGTTGGCCACAATGACATTTGTTCCCAGATTCTCCTGGATCAGGTGAGGGTGCAGGGGGTGGTGAGCATGTGGCGTTTCACTTGATGAGCCTAAAAAAGTGCATATGACATTAGTTGCCAGGATGACAGAAGGAGACAGTTCAGGTGGGCAGCACCAAAACATCGAAGGCTTTGCGTGTGATCAGCTTGTGCATAGCCGATTGGAGCACACCCTTCCCATTGGCCTCCGTGGATGCCTGGGGCTCACTAACCCCTGCCTGCTGCCTGCATTTCCCCTTAGACAGGATTATATTCCTCTCCTCCTGAGTCACACCTCCACATAAAGAACAGTACAGTGGCAACTTCTCATTTTGTTTTGTCCCATTGGATGCTCCCAGTAGAAAATCTGGGACGCTCTTTCCACCTGAGCTTTCAGACTCTTCTGTTTTGATGACTCCCTTCTGACACAGAGGAGGATTAGTGAACCAGCTGGCTGGTAGGAGGTTGGGGCTTGCACAGCAAAGCTTGTCTACATGCAGATGGCTGGGGACACCTCTCCATAAGTAGATGCACAGCTAATGCATCTCTTTATGGAATAGAAATGGAGGATCCTCGTGTTACCATTGCCAATGACACAGGAAGATGATTTTTTGTGAGTCAATGGCTAACCCGCATACAGGCTGTCTCCACCTATTTTGGGTAGGGAGCGTTGGCTATGGAAGTTCTCAAGGGGATGGTGATCTGGGAGCACTCAGAGGTGTCTTGCAGGACCCTCAAGTACTCACCTCCCAGCAGCATCTCCTGCAGCAGGTTGTCAATCTTAGCCATGCCGAAGAGCTTGACAAACTGGATCTGTTCTATCATCTGCCAGGTGATGCTCTGGAGCACAGGCAGCAGCAGCAGCAGCTCTCCAAAGCGGCCCCGTGAGTCGTATTGCCGGTCGTTGATGTAGTCCTCCAGGCTGACCTGCACCTGATACCGCATCCGCTTGATCTTGGAGGGGTCGCTCAGTCCTTTGGCATCTGAAACAACCCACAGAGCAAACTATCCAGGCTGCTTCCCCAGGAGCTGCCCTTCCATAATATCATGAAGTCTGGGCATAGGCTGAGGTGAGCTGTCTCTGATTCTCTATCATCTGCTGTAATGGATGTTTTTTCTCTAATTAGGCTGACTTCTCCCCTCCCTCTAAGAACAGTTTGGCCCAGAGAGGAGACCAGGCAGCATTTCCACAACTTGGGACCAGTATTAGTCGGCATAACACAGACTACTCCCCACTAATGGTAACCCTCACCAAGCTGGAGCATACCTGGGTCAAAGAAGATGATGGCTTTCAAGCAGGCATACTCGTTATCGTCTATCTGCAGCTCCTGGAAGGGGAGGACCAGCTCGTCTAGGATGCGGATGGCCACGCGGTTCACCTCCACCAGTTCGGGGCAGTTCCGTGGGATGATGTGGTCATTTCCTTTTGACAAGCAGCACAGAGACCATCGCCTTGTCATTGCCCAAGGCTTATCAAGGGTGGCAAGGAGTTCAAAACCCAAGTGGCAATGCTGAGATAATTCTGAGGGCGGAGGACTTAAGAATGTTCCTCCTTCTGCCCCTTCCCTGGCTCAGCCTGCCAGAGATGCTGATCTGTGTTGTCAGAGCAGCCTCTCCTTACACAGGAGTCACTCAAGCGAGGAAAAGCTGACTGAGGACTGAGAGCCTTTTTCTCAATCACTCAACAGCCTGCTTACACAAACCTGGGGGAGCAATGTGAATGTTCATAGTCCCCCAACTTTGCCACGTATCGTGGCCTTTATATGAATGTCAGCCAGGCCTAGCTGCACCCAAAGGTTGTGCTAGGCTCGCTAAAATACAGAAGAGCTGAAGCCACCACCCTGCAAAAAGGATGCCCACAAACACTGAACACCCCCTCCTTCACCCTGGCACGGAAGCTTCACAGCAGTAGATGGGCCGAGAGCAGAAATGCACTCTTTACCTAGCAGCAAGACATCCTTGAACACCATGGATCTCTTGGCAGCTCCAAGTAACAGATGTTCCCCTGCATGTGCTCGCAGCAGTGCTACCTGCAAGGGCAGGGAAAAGTTATTTGGGTGATGCAGGGACAGAGAAAAGGCTGTGATTTCGCGTAAGCAAGAGGGAAAGCCTAGCATTCCTGTACTGCACTCAGGGATGGGAAGTGAGAGCCGCTCTCCAGTCACAGTCAGAGAAAGAGGTAAAAAAATGGTTTACTCCTGTGCATAAACAGCTATAAATCCATCAGAACCAGTAGATGATAGGCAACACCTAAAACATCCCATATTCATGGCACCTGTCATGAGCAAGACCACGCTGGACTGTGCCAGGACCTCATGCCAGCGGTGGGACATGTTCACAGTGGGCTGTTTGCAGACAAGGCAGCTCCTACCAAGTGCGGAACCAGGGACCATGCTCCAGCCTGGGACGCGGGGAGAAGTGCGTTCCGCTGCTGTGGCCGTGCCCACCTCCCACTGGAATTGCGCTCATGCGGACCCACGTCTGCCCGGCTGGGGGGTTGCCCTCTGGTCATTCGTTCCCTCCGCAGCAATGGGCATTTGGGGCAGGGAAGCCAAAAGGATGTTTTTCTGCCCTGACGTTAATGATTGAAGTGTTTCATTTTACACCCTCCAGTGGCTCCTGAGAATGTTCTGAATCTTTTGCCCTCCTTCAGTTAAAAATTTCAGAGATTTAGGTAGAAACAGAAGTTAACGATTGGACAGCCTGACACAGAGGCTTCTTAATGTCCAGCCAGGAGCCTCTGCTGGAGAAAACAGTCATTAAACATTAATGGAGAGATTCTGAAAAGTGTGTCCTGATGCGAATGGTCCCCTTTTCCAGTGTGTTATCCCTCACCATCTGACAAAGCCAAGAGAAGTCCTACCCTACCAGAAATGCCAGGAGAATGTGTCACCCGTAGAAGAGAGCTCTGGTTACAAAAGATGCTGATGTCTGAGGGAGGGATTTTTTTTTTTTTTGTCGAGGGTGAAAAAGAGTTATGCAAAATAAACAGAGTGGAGGTCCTTGCAGAAAGACTACGCACACATGATGCTGGGGAACCTTTATCTATACGCCAAAATCTAGCCTCTATCGCTATCCAAACATGGGCGGATGTGTTAGCTGAGCTGCTTGTAATTAGCAGAGCTGCATAAAACTGAGCTTTCCTATCTGATGAAACTTTGAGAAGGATGGAAAAACGGTGAGTCCCAAGGGGGAGCAAAGCCCTCATGTAGAAATTTCCTGCCTAATGCAAATCCAAGAAAGCTCAGTTTGGAACCACCGTTTTTGTTTCCCTAAAACTTGCTTGTTTGAGCAAGGTTAAAGTAAATTACTTCAACAAGGCTAAACCATCTCATTTGATATTTGTTCTTGCAGTGATCAACCTGAGATACATCATTCCATTCTGAAGTAATATAAATATAAAAGTTGTAACACAACAAAGTAGAACTTTGAAATGAAGTGGCTTTTCCCCACCAAACCCAGTACTTTGACATTTTGATGCAGAGGAAGAGTGAGGGGTTGGGTATGACCTTTCCTATAAAAATATTGTCAGAGATGATTCATTCTCAAGCAATATTTTAATGATGATGTAACAGCATTTCCCAACATTAAATGTTCCCACTGGACATGTCTTGACTGGCTCTCATGCCCCTTGGGCAGCTGGCTTGCACGTAGTTTTGTTCATTCCTGCTCTGTGGCATTTCTGTCCTTCCTCCTGCACTCCCCTGACTATCTGCTGCCTGTGTTCTCATACTGTCCTTCGAAAGTATGGATGTCCTTAATTGATTAGTTCTAAAGGAGCACAGTCTTTCCTCTCAAGCCCTTTGGGGCAGATTGGGAACTACTCGTGATGGGGGATGGCTGGTCACAACAGAAGACCTGTTTCAGCTGAGATGAGAGTGCGCAGCATGCTGAGAGCAGCCTCTCCCCTGTGAGAAGGCAGGGTTCAGACAATGTCATTTTTAGGCTTTGTTTTTTTATTTGAGAAATTTTTCAGCCCCACAGTTGTAAAATGAGCTCATGTGGAAATTGCTGTAGTTTGCAGAGTTGTTAACCAGCTTTACCAGGTTTACTGCCTCTGCTCCAAATGGCACAAGGATGCAATGGGTTTTGCGGATCTGCCCCAAGCCTCCACTGGGATGCAGCCTGTTTGCTGTGTAAATGTCATTTGCCATTGGAGCCTGCTCTAGTTTTCATAATTGTTGAGTTGTATTTGCCTTAGGAGTTTAACAGATTTCTTTCTGTTATAAACAATTTAGCACTTGCACGCAGTAAGAAAGAGGGAAATAGGCCCCTGTGTTAACAGCACTGAATTGCCCGGGGCTCTGTGCTGCTGGGTGATTACCGAAAAGCTCAGATTTAGGATTTAGGGGGTTTTGATCAGCTGGATACTCTCTCTTTCTGGATATCCTTTTTTCTTCATGATATAAAAATTACGTCTAGGTCAGTAAGCACAGGAAGTTCCATCTGAACATGAGGAAGAACTTCTTCCCTCTGAGGGTGATGGAGCCCTGGAACAGGCTGCCCAGGGAGGTTGTGGAGTGTCCTCTCTGGAGATATTCAAGACCCACCTGAACAAGGTCCTCTACAGCCTACTGTAGGTGACCCTGTTGGACTGGGTGACCCACAGAGGTCCCTTCCAACCCCTACCATTCTGTGATTCTGTGAATAGAGCTAGAAACTGATCCTAGCTGAAGAGGACCCATGCTGGTTTTATGACCTAACACTGGGAAGACTGGAAATACCTTCCTACCTGTGTCAGGACCTGTGCTGGCCACTGACAGAAATGCTATCCCATCCCTCTGGAGCCTCCCCACCATACCCACATGCTGGCTGGGCACACATCATATCCTGCAACATCTACCGCAGACCTCTAAAATTTAGACTTACGCAGGAGACATCTCCGTGTATCTCTCTGAGGCTGCCTGAGATCCTGCAGTATAGTTTTACAGAGGATTTCAAACCCACTGTGCTAAGCTTGATTTTGGAATCAGCAATTGTCATTTTAGTAATATGTGTTAAATGCAAATATATTTCTGTTTTTTAACTCTGAAGAGAGATGTTCTTACTGCCTTGGGAGCAAACTAGTGTTTAGTTTCAGTAATTCCACACCAGGAGAATGGATACAAATATTTTCTTGGGCAAGAAGCAGAAAGAAAGATAGGCAGCTTTGGTTTCAAATCTTGAGCAGACCTTGGGCTAGAAATCTGTCCTACTAAGTCTGATTACCTGAAGTATTTGTATAGCACTTCAAGTTTTCAAAGTGCTGCACAAACTATAATTAATAAATAATTATAGATAGACCCATGCAAAACACACACCTGATCACGTATCTAATTTGAGCTCAGTGTTATCCTGCCTGTGCTCATCAACTGATTAGCTGCACATGCAAATGGCCTGTGCTGGCATTGTATGGATGCCGTTCCCAATCAGCTGCAACAGTCAGGATAACAGAGTGAACAATGCACATTTTCTTTGAAGGTCTCAGCTGCCTGGCTCTCCTTTGGCTCCCTGCTGCCTTCGCCAGGGCAGAGCTAGGTGGGGTGGACAGGGGGGGACTCACCTGGTCATCCAGGGGCAGCTCGCAGAAGGCAGGGATGTACTTGGCCCACTCCACCAGCACCAGCAGCTGCTGCTTCATGGATTCACACACATCGGAGATGTTGGCAATCTTCTTCCCTCGGATGTCTCCGTTGATCACAGAAACTGGGGATGATATCTGGAAGGAGAGAAGAGATCCTTCAGCTTTCAGTGCCACAGAGGAAACATAGACAGGAAAATCCCCAGCCCAAGGGCTGTGCTGATGTAGACTCCAGCATCAACAATTACTTTTTTCTGTTGTACACCCAGAGCCTAGAATATGTGGCCCAGCACATCTCATTTGAATTAAGATCAACTTGAGGATCTGTGAGCATGAAATGCTTCAGAGCTGAGGCTGTGGATCATCTTGGTAAACTGTCATGTCTTGAATAGACTGGAAAGCACAGAAGAAATGTTTCTAGAGCCGAGATCTTCCTCTCACTGGACAAATGTGTTCAGTCAAGATCCAGGAGGGAACAGAGGGGCTCGTGTAGCAGTCAGCCTCACCAGTAGCAAGGACACATCCACACAGTGCTGCTGCACAAGCTACTTGGTCCCACCAAAAGGCAGAGAACTGCTCCCCCTTCCACACTGCTCCAGAGCCAGTGCTTGGCCAGACCTGCCTTGTCTGCTTTTGACAGGAGACACGTGGGCTCTACTTCTCCTCCTGTCTGAGTCAGCATGAGCACAAGAAGTCTCTGCTGAAGGTAGCTTTCCAGGTCTGGCATTGCTTTTTGTGAGCAGCAGGTGATTAATATTTGACACTACCCACTTTGAAATGATAAAGATAGGCTTTAAAGACAACAATTTCCCCCCACCCCCCCGGCTTCTAGGCCCTTTTGCCAAAACCGCGCAGCAAAACAAGCCTGACAACTCTGCAAGCACCGTCACACACAGCTGGAAAGAACATCTCCCCCAAACCAGGCATCCGACTTCCCATCCGCTTCTCATGCATAGCTGCTCACCCAGCTCATCGAAAAATTTACCCTTAGTCACTACTTTATCCTCATGCTCTGTAAGCAATTAACTCAACCCCATCGCTGCCCTCTGCCTGCCCTCTCTGCTCTTGTACATCATCAGCTCTTCCTGTCCTGTCCTGTCCCTGCCAGCATTTTCAGTTTGGACCCTGCCAGCCTCCCCAAGGAAATGGAGTTCAAATGCCACCTGCATTTTTTTTTTTTTCAGGTTGCCTTATCTGGAAGCTTTCCAGCTCTCGAGCTATTATTGAATAAATAAGATTGTAAAAATCTCACCATGTATTACCCTAATCAGAGAGCCCGGAAGACTTAGCAAATAAATAAAGATCTCTGAATGAGTGACCCGAGATCTCAGAGAAAGCAGCTCCTCAGCAGTATCTTGTTCTAATTAGCTAGGCACATAAAAGTTACCAGTTACTGTGCTGGAGCCTGCCTTGTTTAATGAGTCTCTCTGTGCTCTGTGGGAGAGCAGGAGCCCCCCTGGATTTGTCGATGGTTGTAGTTTTTATCAGCAGACCCTGCTCCACACTTAGATACGATGCCACTGCAGGACTCAGAGTCTCAGAAATGTCCTTCCCTTGCAGATCTGGTGACTTGGGACCCCGTTATCTCACACCTCTGGGAGCAGCACTGATATTATTTTGTGGGGCCTGCATAGGACAAGGTGAGGTGTGGGATGAGATTGGATATGCTTCTTGTGTACAGGGTTGGCCTGTAGCCCTTCTGGCATATCACCTGCTCAGGGAAGGAGACCTTACAGCCTGAGCCCTAGTGTGGAGACCAGAGCACAGCATGTGCTGCCTGGGAGCATCTCCCGGGCAGCTTTCAGGGTAACGTGACCCTTGAAGCAAGGAAGAACATAGACTGTCAGCTTGAATCCCTCTTCATTTTCACCAGGACAAGGAGTGCTGCTCTCCCCAGCTCCCATGAAGAGTGGCAGCTCTTGCCTCCAGCACAGCCCCATCCTCATCACTTGTTCTTGCAGACAAACCCTCCCTCCCCACAGCCTGTGCCCTCTCATCCCGTCCCGTGTCCTCCCAGACAGTGCTGATCTGATGTACACTGCAATATCCAGATTCTTAAATTAGAGTCATCTTTTCAGGTGAACGCTCTAGGAAATAAGTCTTGGCAGTATGCTTGTGGAAATGGGGAATTTCAAGCAAACACTGGAAAGAATATCTGCATACAACAAGGAGGAAACTAATTCCTCGTGAAACTGTGCAAGAAGCCAGAATCTGAAGTTCTAACAGCCGATGGGGAAGGGAGGCTGCTCGTGCGAGGCCAGCCCCTTGGCTGGCTTAGGCGGCCACAGCTCCTTGGATTTCAATGATTCTACCCTATTTTCATCCAGCAGGCCCTCCAGCCTTCATGTGTCCCATCAAAGCAGAACAGATTGTTGCATATTATTACAACCGAGTTCAGGACCAAGGAGCATTAAACGGGTGGTTTCAGGTAGCAAAAGCCTCTGAAAAACCAGTCTTGAGCTGGCAGAGAAGTTACTTAGAAAAGAAGCGGTAATTTGACGACTCAGCTATTAAATACTCAACTGGCTCTACTGGCCAGATAGTGCCTGCTGCTTTTGTATCTGCCAAAGGAGAAAGAAGAGGTACCTGTTGTGCCAGGACTTCTGCCTGCAGTAAGACATTGATGGAGGGCAAGCTGCTGTCTTCATAGCTTGATCTCCGGGTGCTGATTCGGTCCCGTTCATTTTGTACAGCTGCAAGAGAGTATTTTGGCTGAGCTGCAGGTCGTTCATGGCAATGCACACCAAAAACTAGCACAGACTTCTGGTGTTCCCCTTCCTTAGCTGCAGTTTCGCAGCTTCCCTGCCTGGCAGGGCAGAGGTGCAGCTGTGTCTGGTTTGTGAAGGGCTGCCTGTGAGAGCACTACATCTGTGGTTCTGTTTTCACATTCACTTTATTAGTCTGTGCTGGGACAGGGTCATTTCATAGCCCAGGCAGCTGGTTCAAAGCCTGCAGAGTTCAATGGGAAATTTTCCTTTCAAAGGATCTGGCTTTTAAGTTTTTTGATTGTAAGGTATGGGGTCTGAAACAGTGACTATGCTCATGCATGCAGCCAAAATCTTATGTGTGAAATGGAGAAGTTGAGTATCTGCATGGCTGCTTTGTCTGTCCACGGGACTTCCTCCTTCGTGAGGCTCTTGCACCAGGTAGGTGCAGTTGGAAAAAACTTCTGTCTAAGCTACAATAAGGAAGGAAGGGCAGAGCAGCTCCTACTTATCTATCCAGAGCAACAGAGCTCTGTCATACTTTATTGTAAAGAGAGTCACGGGACAGGTTTGACCCCAACGTGCCTCCCTGCTTGGTCTGGTGTTGAGGACCTGGGCATTGAGTCTAGAGGTGGCAGCAGCCAGAGCAGAAGCAGGAGTGCTGAGGGGGAGGATTTGCCTCTCTGTCTGTCACGGGACCGTGGGCTGGCTGGAACTCACCACGGCCATGCCAGTCAAAGCCGTCTGCTCAAATAAGGTATTGATCGATGGCAGGGGAAACAGAACAATCCCTGCCTGAGGCTGGTGGCTCTTTGGATTGATACGTTCTCAATGTATAAATCCTCCTGATAAAAAGCAATAATGAGGCTGGGCCAGAAGAAAAGCCCTGCAGTCAGCGGCTGTAAATAGGAGCTCTCAAGGTTATGCCACTTGTTATCAGTAGCAGGCCCCCGAGTTCAGTCACGCCATGATGTTTTCCAAATGTTTGCTCAGTATTAGCTGGTCATGCACCTAATGTAACTTCTATTGAATATTAACAGACAGCAGCAAAGCTCTGGGCATGGGATGAGCGGGCGCTGCAGGGAGAGGAGGATTCCTGTGTTCTTCACAAAAAGTCAAGCCAAGTTCCTTGCAATACCTCATCCCCTTTAACAGGGAAGAAATGTTGCTGCTCAAAGGTGTTCTCGCAGGCCGGTGTTTCTGCGGAAGCTGCCCAGATACTGCTGGTACTTCCCTCTTGTCTTCAATGACCCCTTTCCTCCTATGTTTCTCCTCAAGGGGTTGTGAACTGGGAGGAGCACAGGGCTTAATTTCTCTACAAGGAACAACAGGGCCAAATGCCTCCCGGTTGTCCCTTTGCAGACATCAATGGGGTGAGCTCTGCAGGGTGCCAGGCAGCTCCTTTTGTCCCTCCAGCAACAGGGCCACCAGCAGGACCACCAGTAGGGTCATCAGTGGGGCCACCACCAGGGCCACCAGTGCAGCCACTGGCAGGACCACAACAGCCTCAGGTTTCCTTGCCACTGTGAATACTCCAGAGAACCAAGCAGGGCTAAATAAGAGGTGAATCCTGTCCTGTCATGTCTGAGTCACGGGGTCCTGGGAGGGCTGCAGAGACAGGGAGGCAGGGAAGTTGGTGGGGTGAGCCTTGGGCCATGCAGGGAGTGGATATCTTTACTCATTTTATATGGATTTAAATAGCCAAAATGCTCCACTTTGCTCTGGGTCCTTTCTGCTGTGGCTGATGTATCAGATAAAACAAAGCTTTCTGCAGAGGGCCAGCAAGAACCTACATGCACATTAGGAAAAAAAGGGGTCAAATGACAGTTGGACCTTTGCTGGACTCACCCATCCAGCTGTGGATTTCATGGTGATGCTGGGGCAACAGCACTTAGAGCAGTTTTCCCAAAGTATTTCCAAATTTCCAGGCCTTCTTCAAAGTTTCTGCTTCTCACTGGTGTTGAGAAGTGCTCCCAGACTGCTCAGATGCCCCAGCTGTGTGGGAGCACAGGCGGTGTGTGTGTCAGTGTGAGCGAGAGTGAGCTGAAGAGGCCTGGGTGTGATTTGTGTGGACAAGCACAAGTATGGCCCTGTGGCACTCTCGTGGGCTTGTCTTTGCTGGCATTTTGAGAGGTGCCCTGAGAAGAGGCCCTGGAATTGAATTTGGGAGCATGCGGGGCCCCATGCTTTGCCCTCAAGTGTTGGGACGATGGCTGCTTGCAAGGACTTTGCATGGGTGGGAGTGGGCAGGTTGGGCACATGCAGAGCTCACGACTGGACGCTAAAACTTTCCCTAAACCCCCCTGTGTTGGGGGTCTGGATCTGTGCACAGGAGAGCACTGTGGAGGGAAGACAGGGCTGAGATGGCTGGGCAAGCGTGTACATGGCAGGGACTGGCCTCAGACATATGCAGCCAGTGTGAGTGCTGCTGGGGGGAGCAGGAGGAAGCCACGCCGTCACCCACCTTCCTTCTTCATTCCTGCTCGGAAGCACTTCTTAAGCCTGCAGTATCGGCACTGGTTTCTTTTGTCTTTGTCTACCACACACTGCCTGTTAAACCTGGGAAGAAAGAGAGGTGTGAGGAGCAGCACGACAGCCTGAAAGCAGGAAAAGACAGAACAAGACAGAGCCCCAAGCTCCAAGATATGCTCAGAGCAGGTCCTCAGAGGCTCACCCTAAGAAAGGAGCCTCAGTCTGTGCCATTTCCATGCTTGCTTTAACCTGAGGTTTCTTCTTTGCACTGAACATCTCCGCTCCCTGCTCTACCTCTGGATGTTCAATAAGGATGGGCTAGAGCTGACACTTGCATGCAGGAGCTCAGGCTGCTCCTCTTACTCACTAATCAGTAGGCACAGGATGCCCATGAAGGACTATCAAGCCCCAGTGAAGTTAAAAGTGTGATCCAGGAGGGTCAGAGCCACCTTGGTAGCCTCTGCTGTGTTAGATCCCAGTTAGAAGTGAGGAAAAAATCTTTTATTCTGAATAAAAAAATAGGCTAGAAGGTTGTTATGGAGCTAGTAAGGTTAAGAAGTGGGTTTAAGTCCCTGCATCTCTCCAGGGCTGTGTTTGAGATCCAGGCAGGTTGCTTCTGGCCTCTGGACAGCATCACTGGTGTGCAAACAGCTCTGCAGCCACCTGTGCTTCAGAGAGGACTTGGGAGGCAACCAGCTCCTTCCCTCCACACTTGTATCCCCACATTCATCGCACATGGCGGGGCAAACACTGATATCCCATGTGTGTGGCTCTTGCACGCAGCACAAACGTGGTAGCCATTTGCAGCATGAATTTCACTTGCCAATTTGCTCTAATTTACTGCTGATTGATCAAGCTTGCAAAGTAAAGACAAAGGCGTACAGGGCTGGGAAAGGGCTCCCAGCCATGCCCAGTTCTGTAGCTTTTGAAAAGCCTTGCTTCTACTGTACTTTTTAACACCCCAAGCTAAGGTTTCCCCAAATGGATGCCTGAAAGCAGCTTTTTAAGCATTTCTGTAGCATTCATATAAAAGCCCTACTCTCCGAAGAACTGGGCACCTTGGCTTTTCCCGCTGGAGCTGTGGGGAGGGAGCTCCTTGGGCAGCCAGCCTCAGTAGCCCTGGGGTGCAAGTGATTCGTGTGCACTGGTAAACCTGGGGCTTCTTCCTGTCACTCAAATTTTAGAGTCACATTGTTGTTGACGCTCTCCAAGTGGCTGTCAGGCCCTCGGGAGTAACTCACTCAAAAGGCCCGAGTGATTTAGACAGACTCCAAGATATGCTCAGAGCAGGTCCTCAGAGGCTCACCCTAAGAAAGGAGCCTCAGTCTGTGCCATTTCCATGCTTGCTTTAACCTGAGGTTTCTTCTTTGCACTGAACATCTCCGCTCCCTGCTCTACCTCTGGATGTTCAATAAGGATGGGCTAGAGCTGACACTTGCATGCAGGAGCTCAGGCTGCTCCTCTTACTCACTAATCAGTAGGCACAGGATGCCCATGAAGGACTATCAAGCCCCAGTGAAGTTAAAAGTGTGAGCCAGGAGCTCACTGAGCTGAGGAATCCTTGGTTTCCCCTGCGACTCGGTGTCTCCGTTGCTGAGAGCAGGGAGCAGGCAGGTCACAGCCCTTGGTGGCACAGGAGAGCCGTGGGCTACCACCAAGACGCGAGGTGCAGTGCATGAGCTGTAGGAGCAACGTGCGTGTCTCATCCGCAGGGATGTGCACCCTACGCTGCCAAGCTCGTGTCCTTAGATGTTCTTTCATCATGTAACAGGCAGTGACAGCCTTTTAGGTAGATGGCAGACACACCTCCATCTTGTGATGGAGACGGGATGGGAGGCCACTGAAGTGCCTCCGGGGAGTGAGCACAGAGCACAGAGTAGCAAGGTGCTCAGCCCGTCTAATAAAGTTTCCCCCCAGCACCGCCTTGCTTGCTTTTTTATCCATGGTTGGCCACATCCATTTGCAAAGAACATGTGCTTGGCCCCTAAAGAACAGGATCTTTCCCCAGTGATCACTGGAGGGCAATCCCAGAGTGAGGGCTGTCTCTGGCCCTTCCCAGCTCAGGGCTGAGGTCAGAGAAGGCAATGGAGGATGCAGAGAGGGTAAAGAGGATGAAGAACCATGCTGCTGCACTCTGAGGGCTTTGCCCTTCAGCTCCTGAGGACTGTTTTGTCTCAGCCACATGACTCTGTGCCCTCTGTCCTTACCTGCAGGAGTACATGTGGTTCTTCCGGACGCTCCTCCTGAAGAAGCCTTTGCAGCCATCGCAGCTGGAAGCCCCGTAATGCTTCCCCGTGGCACGGTCCCCACAGATGGCACACAGCGCGCTCACGCCAATGCTGTTGGAAGTGTTGAGGTTGGCTGCTTCTGATGGAGATGTGTCTGCTTGGGGAAGGACACAGGAAGAAGACAACAGTGAGACAGACAGCCAACATTTCCTAACTCATTTTCCAGTGAGACACTTGATTTTTGGAGGAACCAGGCAGCTGCAGCCAGGCCATGCAGCAGAGGCCCATCAGAGAGGTGCATAAGGAGTGGTGGGTGCTCTGAGGGTCTTAAGTCATTGCATTTTGAGTGTGCAAAAGCTGCTCGTGTGTGCCACGGTGAGACAGCTCTTTGCAAAGACCTGACTCCAGCGATGCCCATTTGCAGGAGTCACAGAGCAGAGCCAAAATTCCTCAGGGATTTGCAGACGCTTTGGGCTGCAGTAGCATGGCCAGAGAAAAAGCTGGTGCAGAGTTAAAGCTGAGGTATTACAGCTCAGGGTGAGCAGCTGCTTTACTAGAGAGGTGTTTGTGTTATAGCCCTGAAAGAGCCCAAGATAGTCCTGAGCAGATGCTGTTAGAGAAACGAGGTGACCAGCTCGCTCTGCTGGAGAGCCAGGCATGGAGCTCCAGCCTGCACAGCGGTTCTTCAGGAGAACAAGACTTTAAGTGCACAACAAGCTCAAACGACTTCAGCTGGAAGACTCGTGGGCAAACACTACCTGGTGCAAGGAAGGACTGATCAAGCTAACCCAGTAAAAACTGATGTGATAGCATGGAGGTGGCTGTATGCTGAGTATCTTCCAGAGTCTGGTAGCGGCACGGCTGAGACCGATGCATCTTACAGCCCTTACAGACCGAGGGGGGCTGGCGTTTGCAGGGCTTTTTTGGAAGGACGGGGAATTGCAGCAGCCTCTGTAGGAAAAGACATCTGAAACGCTCGAAACCATACAAGCCCTACACTAAAACCCCTCCAGCAAGCCAAACAAACCTCAAGGCTGAAGAGATCAGCCCTTAATTCAGTTGATCTAATTGTCCCCTCCCATGCACATTTTCCTGTATCAGCACAGGCACATTCTCCTGCCTCAGTGGAAATCCTGGTTGCAAGTAATACCCAGGATCTACAAAGCTATAGAAACCTGCTGGGATTTCAGTACCTGAGTCTACTGGTCCCTGGTCTCTGGGTTTGGCAGGGATGCAGTTAATTCTTGCCCTAGGAGGGCCACAGCTGCTCCCACTTAGCACCCAGCAGAAAGGGAGCTGGATGCTATAAAAAGGCTGGTCACAAAAGGGCTCCCTTTGGTAGCTGGAGCATGACTGCTGGGGAAAGCTAAGGTAATGCTGCCTGGGGCAGGGCTACAGTTTTAGCATTTATTTTGCAGAGAAAGGGATACTGCAGCAGGTACTGCACAGACTTCTCGTGCCATCCCTTGGCATGAGTAACCTGGCATGGATCCTGTGATCCCTGGAAGTGAGTTGGCATGAGGAAATCTCAAGCCAGCCGCTTCCCTGGCTCTGGCAGCAGCTTTAATTTCCTTGCCTGCTTTCTGTCTTTCTGATTCCTTGTGTCCCTCCGGTATTTCTTTCCTGAGTCGGTTTGCTGCCTCTCTGTGTCCTTGCCTGGCACACCCTATTGTGTAGCTGCAGTTCCATGTGTGTGGTGCTGCCTCTGCAAAGCGCCCTGAGCTCCTCACAAGCCAGCTCTGGTTGTCTCTCATCCCTGTGAGCAGCTTGCCTACAAAAAGCATCCTTTCTCCAAGTGCATCCCAAGGGCTCGGCTGGATGAAGGTCATTCCAGAAGGAAAGTTAGATTTCCAGTTTCAGCTAAACATAGGAGCCACACCAGAGAGGAAGAGCTGATCTGCCTGTAATCACATTACTTGTGTATCTGTGACAGCCCAGATAAATCCCTTTTTAGCAGTATATCATGCTGTAATCAGATGAACATAGAACAGGAAAAACTGGCACTGTTATCAAAGAAATTACAACATCTTAGTCTAATAGCCAACTGACAATGAAATTATTGCCTAATGGATAGTTTTCCAATTACGTTTATTCTGTTGTGCCAGAAATGTGGGCTTTTGGCTGCTGTAGTGAAGTGGGTTTAATGGGATTGATTTGGAGTTAAGGTAAATAGAGGAAAGAAGAAATGCTACTTAAAATGTGAGATCTCACAGTAGAGACTTGTGTTAGGAGGACAGGAGCTCCTTGAGAGGTCTGCAAGCCTGTCTGAACATGGGATGCCTGTAGTCTGTGACAGTAGCAAGCTTGGTCCCTGCTGAGGAGCCACCTCTGGGCTGGAGCTGTGGAGCTGTGCAGGGCAGGGGCTGAGCCCTCCTGCAGCCCTCGGCCAGAAGAGGAGGCGGAGGTTGTGCGGGCGGAGGTGCGGGCAGTTGCTGGGGTGCTGGAGCGGCGCTGGAGGCGAGACCTCCCTGCCCCTCGTCTGGAGCTGGGCAGGGGAGGAGGAGAGGTGTTGGTGCTGCCTGACCCAGCTGACTCGTCCACCCTCAGGGCTCGTTTATCGCACCTGATCTCATCATGTAAAATTATCGTGTCTCTCTGCCCTGTGGAGCCCTCGGTCCAGGGGGGCTGAGTTGCAGCCCCCAGTGCAGGAGCTTCTGTGTGCCGGGTGAGAGAAAGGCGCAGAGAGGGAGCAAGATCTGGGTTATCCCAGAGGGTCCAGATGGGCATCGGCAGAGCCAAAGGGAGCTGCTCTCGGCCCCAAGACCCCTGGGTGGGTAAGGCCAGCCTGGGGCACGGAGAAGGGGTGAAGCCCCAGGGCGGCAGGGGGTCATCGCACAGCAGAGCTGCTTTGGCACTGTGGTGTCACGTCCGTGATGGAGCAGAGCCATAACCTGGGGAAAACCCGCACAGGCTGCGAGGGGAGAGCCCTCCTGGGACAGGGGTGCCCCGGCAGCCTTGGTGACACAGCGGGCAGGAGGAAAGGGCCTGGGGGGGTCATTTCTGTAGTGTGCTTCGTTTAGTCATTAACCTCGTATTTAGAGAGACTTTAGGGGGGAATTGGAGAGGAATCTCCTGTTATCTCTGAGCATTTAATCACCAGGACTCCTTGGTTCCCAAATGGGTGGGCCAGCATTGCAAATCCAGGTGGGTTAAGTGTGATCCTACCCTCCAGAGGAGACAGGAGTACTTGTCTATCCCCGCCAGGTCCCCTCACCCGTCTTTCCAGCGGCTGAGCCTCTTGGCCCCGCAGTGCTCTGGGGAAGGGGATCCCACCCTGTGCCCCAGCGCTGCACGGGGAAGGGCCATGGCCTCGGGGCAGCTGTGGGGGCAGCGCCTGAATCAGTTTTCGTAGCGATTTCCACCCTTGCCAGGCACTAAACGGCTCTCTGCTCCGGGAGAACCTAGCTCCAGCAGCTGCTGGGATGGGGCTGGCTCTCTGCTCTGGAGCCACGGGCTCGCGTCTGTCCGGTGAGCCATCAGCGGCGTTTCGCTCGGAAACTTTTGGCTAGTCTTTTCTCTTGGTTGGGGTCTGGGGGAGGTGAGACCCCCCCCCCCGTGCTCAGCCCCAGCCCCAGTCCCTGGGCTGAATGCCTGCTGGGGACCTCTCATTGCACCCAGCTCCTGGCGTGTGCCCGTCCCCGAGGTCTCTGGGCTGCAGGGCACCATCCCGCCTGTGCCGAGCACAGCACTGCTCCGCCACCTCGATTTCTCCCCGGGGGAAGCAGAAAGCCCGCAGTGAGCTGCTGGGAGCCCACGGCTGACACCCCCCACCATGCCCCGGCCCTCCCCGGGAGCATTTCGGCAGCTGCCCCGGGGACTTCTCCTCCTGCAGCCCCTGGGCTTGTCCCACCACAGCGGAGGGGAGAAGATGGAGGAGACTTACCGTTGCCCATAGCCAGCACCTGCATGTTCTCAAACTCCAGGGTGGTGTACGCCGGGTCTAGCGCTGCGCTATAATCTGCCATCTCCATGTCTATTAGGGCTTTGGAAAGGCGCATTATCATCAGCAAACACGGGCCAGATTGTTCCGATTCCCTTGTCCGAGGCTATTGGCCCTTCTGGCTCCCTCTGCCTTCCCTGCGTCCCCTATCTGTTGTCTTTTATTTCAAATATTTCTCTGAAAGGATTTGCTGAGCCTCAAGGCCTATACTCCCCAGAGGGGTGGAGGCAGGAGGCAGGGGGTTAATCTTTAATCATCTCACCCACTGCCGAACGCTGCTGAGCTGTTTTTTTTTGGTGGAGCAGCAGTGATTCTTGTTGACTGTTTATTATTGAATCTCGAGGCGCTTTGCCTGTCCTGGTGCCTGGGCGCAGGTAGCACCACAGGAGCAGGCGCTTGCCGACGAGGGAACACCTTCCTGGGCTATTGACCTTGATGCTGGGCTGCTGGTTTTGTCTTAATTGTACCTGGGGTGGAAAACTTGGAAAAAACCCTGCCAGGAGAACAAGGTTGCTCTTGACTTCTGTCATTGCCTTCCCCTCTCCACCATTCATTACCTTCTCCCACCCGATTTTGCCTTCTCTCACTCCCTCCATCCCTCCCACACCTTTTCCTTTTTCTCCCTCCCTGACAGAGAAGGTCAGTGCCTGCCTGGCAATTTACACGTTGCTATGCAAAGTAACGACATACGACTCCTTTTACTTCCCTATAAACCGAGTTTTACGAGGGCTGGATGCGCTATAAACAGATCCCAAACGGTGAGTGGGGCTGGGGGTGGCACGGGGGCCCTGGGCATCACCGGGGCTGCTCCTGTCCCACTGCCGGAACCACCCTGTGCCGGACACCCCCCAGCCTCAGGTTTTGAGTGATGCATCTTAAAATTTTCATTAGGCATTTTACAACACAGCAGAGCTTTACTCTGCAGTGGGATTTTTCCTTCTGCAAATGCAGCCACCACCAGCACTGGCAGTGGTTCTGCTGCCTCGCCCAGACCTGGGGTCCAACCCTGCTGGCACAGGGCAGGGGGGACCACAGCAAGCGGCAGAGCCGTCTGTGCTCTCCTCCTTGCTGACCTGGGTGCTCTCCTCTCCAGCTGACCCTGGGCATGTCACTCCTCTGCTTTAGATATGACCAAGACGTTTCAGTGTAATTGCAACATCGATGAGTGGGAATTTAATCGATCACTGAACGGCATCAGCTGGATGGCGCAGGAGAACCAGCAATTAATGGTTTGGTATCAGCTTGCTCTGCGTTGAAAAATTCCCCCAATTTCGCAACCAGCAGCGGGTGACAGTCCACACGCTGCTGAGCTGAGCTCCCAGTTGGCTTGTATTTGTGCTTCCCAGGCACCCCAATGCAGCCCCGGCCCCGCTGGCACCCCGAGCTGCCCTGGCCACCGTGGCATCGCTGTCACAGCGTGACACCAAGCTCTCTGGCTCCATGACAGCACGTGCATTTGGGCAGCGATGCTAGTGACAATTTGCTGTTCACATTTTAGGAGCACAAGGGATTGTTCAAGCAGCCCTTGCTGCCGAAAGTGTGACCTACGCAGCACTTCCAACCAGCTCGTCTACGCTAAGGCTGCAGGTCTGCAGGAGTGAAGCTGAGCGCAGGGGAGGGGCCGTGCTTTCTCACTTGGGACTGGTGATAAAGGGTCGTTTGCTTCAGGGAAAACGGCCATCCGGTCTGTGCTCCCAGGAGAGAGGCCAGAGCTCTCCCCGTTCACGTGCTGGTGGCTCTTCCCTTCAGCGGGAGCAGTCCTGAGCCAAAAATTGTTTTTGCAATTTTCACACTGGGATGGGGGTGCTCAGGTAGAGCATAGCCCCCTCTGTGGCCTCGTCCCAGGGACCTCCATCCCAATCCTGGCCGGGCCATGGTGATCCCTTTGATTAGATAAATGCTACAGACACTAGGTCAAATATGCGCAGGATTTGCCACAGCGTCTAGTAAAATATCGTAAAAGCATGGCCTGTTCTGCTCTGCTCAGCAAAACAAGCCTTTTGCTTAAATAGCCTGCTGAGCAAGGAAGGCTGCACAGGCCGTTTGCTTCCCAGGCAGGAAGGATTAAGAGGGCCAGGAATAGAAATCGGAGAGGCAGCGTGTGCAGGAGAGCATCAGATAAGGAGCGGGGAAGTTTAGAGAGCATTAGGTGGCTCACAAGGCCGGGACTGTCAATGGGACGTGGCCCTTTCTGCCTGGGGTCGTGTTGGCCATCGTTTTCTCACTACTGGTGTCCTTCATTGGTCACTAGTGCCCCCTCCGACATCTCTTGTCTCGGCATGGAAGTTGAGGACCAGACCAGCCAAGGACACCACGAGCTGCCTTTGTCCCAGCGATGGGCGCGTGATGGAAACACATCAGCTACTCCCCAGGCATGGTCTGCTGCGGGAGACTGATGTCTCTCTGGGGACGTTCTGCCTGGGGAGTCGTTGTCTCCCCCTGACATCCCTGCATGGTGAGTTTGGGGACAGCTTGCCAATGCAGTCATAGTTTGTAGCAGCCAACAGGACCCTGCAGCTGGTTTAGGTTGGAGATGTTGAAGTCGGCAGCTGCTTGTGGGGCTGATTCAAACACTTCTGTCCTACAGAAGATGTTTTGCTATTTTCATTCCAGAGAGAGACAGCTTGTAGCTGGCAAACCCCCCACTGGCAGACGAAGGCTGTTCCCAAACCTCAGGGAAGGTGCTCAGGGGAAGTTCAGCTTTCAGGCCCTCTCCTCCTGTCCCCGTTTTCTGTGCCCATCACCCACCGTTTCCTATGCCAGGAGATGGCTGCAAAGGAGACCATGACAGCTCCAGGGCATGAAGTGTTCTGCGCCAAGCGATTATTTAATTGTTATCTGTTGAGCAGTAAATCCTTTCCCACACTGGCACATCATGACAGTAATTCTGCCTTATCTATATATCCCTGACTGGCAAATTCATCCAAAGCAAAAGGGGATTCCCTGACAATAAGATCTATGCTTGTGAGTAAATGAAGATCAGGAACAGAGTATTGAATAGAGCATTTACAGTAAGGATGCTGTCAGCTACCATGCTTGCTAGCTCTTCATGTCAAGTGGGTGAGCAGGCTCCTCTCGCAGGCTGCTCCTGCCCTTCCTGAACAGGGTGTTGTAGGATCAAAGGATAACTGAGATTCAGAGGGACCTCGGGGCCTCTACTCCAACCTTCTGCTGGAAGCAGGGCCAGCTGTGAGAGCAGTGTGGATTGCTTGGGGCTTTATCCAGTTGGCTCTTGAACACCTCCAAGGATGGAGACCGCACAGCCTCTCCAGGCATCTGAAGCTTGACTGTCCTCATGGTGAGTAAGTTTCTCTTTAGACACTGTCTGAACTACTTTTCATGCCCGTTGATCTCCTCCTACCATGTGCCCTGTGAGGAGCCTGGCCCCGTCTTCTCGATGCCCTCTGTGTGGGTTATGCTTCTGTGGTTCCTGCTGGCCCATTTCTCCAGTCTGCTGTGGGACAGCAGCTCTGCCCACCAGTCCTATCCACCTCCAGGGTCCCATCGACTGGACCCCCAGTCTGGGGTCGCCTGCAGACTTTCTGAGCGTGGACTCTCATGAGGCTGCAGCTGGGAGCCTGGGTCCCTCCGGCCCTTTGCTTTACTCTCTCACAGCTCTGCACTCTCAAGCAATCCCCAGCAGAAATGCCAGTGCCCAGAGCCAACAGGGCCAACCTCGTCGTGCATCAGCGATGCCACCACTGCCTCTTGCAGCCCCGACTCTGGATTGCTCCTACCATGTCACTCGCAGCTCCAAGGCCACTGTGGGGCTGGAGTGGCTTTTCTGTGGCATGCAAGTGAAGCAGAGATGGCCTTTGGGTTGGAAACCTCTCCACAGCACAAAAGCCCCGAACAAGGTCAGAGCCCCTGCTCAGCCCACCACCATTTCACCGAGCGAGCTGTTGGGGAAGCGCAAAGCCAAGTTACAAGACAGAGAACAAAAGTCCCAGGGGAACGTCACCAGCGTAGTCATCTCAACACATGCAAAGGTCCCTTCTGCTTTTTTTTTTCTCCCCTTTGAAATTTCAAATTCCAGTTTGTGGACAAAGTCCTACCTATCTGAGAATATAGATCTCCGACCACTGACCAAACTCCAGTCCAAGCAGTCCTGAGGGCTGCTCTTCCCCTTGCCCACGGATGCCTCTGCTCAGTCCCCGGATCTGCCGGGATTGCACCGAAACTTTTGCACCAGAGCAGAGCGCTCGTACTTGCACAGAGTGGATTTTGCACATTTCAGCCTTAATGTCAGCAGCTCCCTTTCTCCATACGGAATGGGAAGGACCATCGGGAATAACCAGGTAGGAGCTTTATCACCTGCAATTCATTTGGGCAGCCATTGCAGATACAAAACAAGAAGGAGAAACAAGGGCTTCCATTGTGCTTATACCAGCAATTTTAGCTCATCATTTAAATTAGGGATGGGGAAAAAAAAGGCAGCTTCACAGGGGATGGAAAACAAGAGGAAACATGAGCTGGTGAAGGCAGAGCCACTGCGAATGGTTAACTGATAACTCCAGTTTGCCTCTTCCCTCTCATCTTTTCTGATTCTCCTGATCAAGCTCAACTTATTCTCATGCTAATCATTTCTTGACCTGTTTATTGTGCATTAAAAAATTAACAGAGAGCAGTTTACTGCATGACCTGCTCACACAGAACTGCTACAGATTAGCAGGCAGGCTTTGAGCCTCTGCACAAGACTTTCGGATCTAGCAGCCAGTCTACACAGCTCGAGGATGAGCTTTTTTTCCTGTTTTTAAAGAACAGCTTTTTCTAAAGTCAATATGAATCCCCCTCCCTTCATGCCTTAAGTATATTTGCTCTGTGGCTATTTCCAAATGGGAAAGATAAAGCCAAGGGCTTGTGTTTTGTCAGACTTTTTGTAAACAGGGATATTTAGGCCACGCTGTCAAACCCCTCTGCCTTCTGCCTCAGCGTGCCGTGCCTCTGGAGCGGAGTTGTCAGTGCGTTAATAAGCAGCTCCAAGGAATCTGACAGGGGCTGGGGGCTGCAGGTCAGTGCAGCTGGAACAAGCCCCTGGTTCAGGCGGAGGATCTTTGCCTCCATTCTAGGCAATCATACGACGGATGCACAGGCAGGGATCTGCTCCCATGTCCATCCCCAGAATGTCCCCAGCAGTGAGACGTCTCCAGGAAAACTTGATTATTCAGCAGAAGTTGTTTAGGGTCTGTTTACCCCTTGCCAGCCACAAACAGCGTGTCCTCGCCCTGGCAAAACGTTTTGTGGAGGTCATCCAGAAAGATCCACCACTTCCATCCAGGGAAGTGGATCAGAAAGACCCAGCCCCGAGAGGCAGGAGGTGACCACGGCCATGTGTCAGACCCGTGACTGGGGGAAGACGCAGGCATTTTATTGTCCTGCTCAACAACATATTGCTCTTGGTGATTTCTTTTCCCAGCACTGAAACGCCAGTTGCTGTGGTTGGGTCAGGTGCTGTTTGGAGCTGGGGGTGATGCCTAGGACAGGCGATGCCTGAGCAGAGCCCGGACATGTTGCCACTGGTGAGTCTGTGGTGTGTGGTGGCACCCTGGGCTCCCCGGCACAGCTGAGGGTGACAGAGGCAGGTTCACCACAACCTCAGGCTATTTCCCACCAATGCCAAAGTTATCCAAAAGTGGCCAAAGCAACCAGAACTGTCCAGGCCCTCAAACCATACAATCAAGACACAATCCATGTGGAGAATCAAGGTGGTTTTTGGACATGAGGAAGAGACACTTCAAAGAAAGTCGCAGACTCTGCTTCAACTCCTCTCTAAAAGCGATATGCGCATTTCAGCTGAAGCTGGGGTGGATTTTGGAGCTGGAGGCAATAAATGGAGCAGAAACAAATAGCTGCTATGCAAAAGCGGTAGGGAAAGAACTGCAAACATGGGGACAGACAGACCATTTCAGCATGCACTCCTGTAATGATAACACTGTGTGCACCCTTCATCCCAGGACCAGAAAGGGGTTTATTGTCCTGCCTGACAAAGGCTCTGAACACTTGAGGAAGTAATTATTAGTACTCCTGGGAGCTGTTGTTTTGCAAGGACAGTGAGTTTGAGCTGTTCTCAGAAGGGCAGCTGTGCTCCAAAATGCCAGGGCATTTGCTGGTGTGTATTTGCAATCACCCTGGCTGCATTGCAGCCCTCGAAAACAGCGTCTGTCCTCTGGGACCTGCAAGTCGGCACTGTGACTCTGGAAATGTGACTGCTGTGCTTTTACGCAAAATCACACGATGAGCCCAAGACCAAGCGAGGAAGAGGAACTGTTAGATTCATCTTCTGCCATTACACCACAGGCTGCAACTTGGGCCAAGCTACAGCTCCCGCCACTGATCCCGCTTGCCCCGTCCAAGCCCTGCGCTGCAAGCATTGCGCTCCATCCAAACCAAACCCGACCCAACGGAGACCCGGGCACTTTCCAGCAAAACACCCTCCTGCCTATTTGGGAGGAAATCTGGAAAAACTCTGACTTTGCCACGTGGTGTTCCAGATTCACTGTCTGTGTTGGCAGATGCTCAGCTCGAACCCAGTGGTTTAAGCCCTGTTTAAACCGGGAAGCAGAAGCCACGGGGAAGTGGCAGTGCTGGAGGGAGGGTTTGCTGCCCGCAACGAGCACCTATTGCCTGCCGTGCCTCACCAGCTCATGCATTTAGTATGTCAGGGATCTCAGCAGCCCACGTCTGGACCTGGAGAGAACTTCTTTGGCAGGTGAATATGATCCCTTTGGAACTGAAGTAATCTTGCAGCTTCCCAGGAAAAAGCTCCCTACTGAGCTCACAGTCTGGCACACAAGCAAATCTCTCCCTTCACCCTTGCCAGGTGTTTGCAGGGCTTTTAGGTTTCATCGACTTTATACGTTCATTATATACACAAGAAGCAACCCCTGAAATCGTTCCAGCTGGTGGAGCAATAGGTGGAGGAGGAGAACAGCCAAAATCAACAAAGGTTACAAAGCAAGTTTTACTTTTTTTGAAATTTATTTTATCTTTTTGCAAAGGTGGATGCATCAGCACCCCATGCCTGCTGGAAGGGACCTCCAGTCACTGCTGGGGCTGTTGGGATCAGCCCTCAGTAGAAATTAAGGCAAAAGACTGCAAAGCTGCTGGGGGTGTGGAGGGAGAGCTGCAGTGGGGTGAGGGCAGTGGGGGAACGCTCTGAGCCCATGCCCCTGGAGGAGGGCAAGTCAAGGGCTCCTCAAGGGCAAAAAGCATCTTTCTGAATCCGACAGCCCTGGGCTGCTGTAGCTGCCCTACTCATGCCCCGGCCAAGGCAGCCCCAGCCAGGGAGCTGAACCTGGGGGAAACATCTCAGGAAAGGGCTACGTTTGTGTCTGATGGGAGGCAGCACAATGTCAGGGCAAGGCTGCCGAGGGTGGGAGCATTGGTGAGGTCTGAGCTGGGAAAGGTAGGCTGGGCGTCAGAAAAAAAATTTTAAAAGGGTGGTAAGTTAAAATTTTGAGAGATTCTGGTTTCTGGAGTCAGAAGGAAACAAGTTAGTGCAAAATGCTTTTTCTCCACAGGGTGTGCAGACTGCCTGAATAGCCTGTCTTGTTCCCAGTGTCCTCAGTCGCCAGAGCACAGCAAGTGCCAGAGTTAAGTGGAAGCAGAACAGTCCCCAGGAGCTCCACCTCCACAGCAGCGTGTCACCCCTGCAGCCCATGGCCACCACGGCACTTTCCTTTGCAGCACAATCATCCTGTCTACTGCCACGGAAACAAAAAAAGCACAGCAGAAAGCAAGGTACGGGCACGCCAGTGCTTTCTGCGTGCAAGGTTTGTTGTGGGGGGACAGCAACGGGAGGGGATCATGCGTCTCTGCAGTCTCATAAACAAAACCAAACCAAAGGCCAGGACACTGCAGTGCCAACTGCCTGGCGTCCGGCTAACAAACAGCACAGCAAACTGCTAATTAGCCTTTGAGTATTTGACCTATGTCTCCAAGACAGGATAACGCTATTATTTGTCCCTTTACACTCCTGCAAGGCCCAGTGCCGTTGGCCTCTTGTATCATAAAGAAATTAAAGTATATTATGACCATAAACTACATCATTTGAGGAAATGAACCATTTCTAGTAAACGTATCATGGGACGCTGAAGCCATGAACTTTCCTAAATCAATTGCCAGCTGATAAAGAGCACAGGTACTTGCTGGGAGCCAGCCTGGCACTGGCATGGGCAGCTTGTCCCGTGGGATGGTGGCTCAGGGTGCCAGCTGCCCCAGGAGGCATGAACCCCACCGCCAGCCCTGCTTGCGGGGAATTGCTCAAGCAAGAGGAGCCCCAGGATTTTTGCCGTGCTCCGGGACTGGGCAGGGGCTGTCAGGGTGTTTTGTGGATGAGGCTCTGCGAGGCGCAGGGGTCCGGGGCTTGGGATGCGCCCAACATGTCCGAGTGCCTGCAGAGTCCCAAGCAGCACCCTGAGCCCGGGCAGCCTCCTCGCTGAGGGCCTCTGCGCTGAGGTCCCTGCGGGTGCTGGGGCTGAGGGGCTGAGCACAGAGAAGGGGGATCTGCACTGGGGAGGGCAGCAGAGTGAGACCCAAAAAACATTTCTAATAAGAGCTCGGTGCAACCAATAAGGTTTGCGTTAAAAATGTTTTTCTCTGAGTGTTTTTTAAGCTTTCGTTATGAGGGCGAGGTAACTCCCACGGCAGACCGCTTTGGCTAAGGAGCAGGCAGCAAGCAGAGCGGGCTGCAGGCTGGCAGGGTCCGTGCCGGGGTTGCAGTAATGCCGGATGCTGGGAACTGGGCTGAGAACAACCAGTTCATTCATTGTGCAAGCCGTCACTGGGGCATCCATGGGATGCCAGCTCTGCCCCACCACCACTTCTCCCAGGAGTCACAGCACCCTCTCCACCATGCCGCCCACTTTGGGGTACCCCTCTTGAGAGCCCCAGAACCCAGCCTGGGGACACCAGCCGTCGCCTCCCACAACCAGGCGTGTTCCCTCCACGCAGCCACGCGGCACAACAGAAACCAGAGACTTGGGGGTCCCCTTAGGTGGGGACCAGCAATGCATATGTGGGGGATAAGCGCATTTTGGCTGCTCCGGAACCCCAGTGGAGCCCCTGTGGCGGGGTGCCCATGCCCTTCATTCACGTAACCTCTGCAGCGCTGGCTACGCAGCTACTTCTCTCCCTGCTGTGAGTGCCAGGGGAGCATGGGGGGTACCTGGTGTTTCCTGGAGCAGGTCGTATCTGCTGCCATTCATCTTCCAGGGATGCACAGCTCTGCAGGCAGAGCTAGGGGAGTCTCGCCCTCGGACGGGGCCGTCCAGCCGGTGAGCCCCCCACGGGCTGCCGGGCACGAGCCATGCCCGGGAGCTGGCTGCGGTGTGGCGGCAGGGACCGACTAATCCCTTAATGCTGGTCACAATGAGATTTGATGGAGAGCAGGACCTTGTGCCGCAGAGCCGCAGGTTTTAAAGGGTTCTGGGCACTACCCGGAGGGGAATTATAAGGTGGATCCTGGTTTGCACCCCACTGCTGGTGCCCACAGCAATGCCAGCTGCTTTGTGGGCCACCTTTTCTGAGGTGCCCTCACCCTGGCCTCTGGTCTGCTGCTGTGTTTCTGCAGGGCCAGGGGTGCCCGACCACACATGCAGCTCTGGAGGCTGCTCTGGAAAACGTGCCTGGGTGTGTTCAACAGCAGGAGCAGGTCTGACTCCCTCGCCGGGGAGAGGCTGGCTGCTTTCGCTTTAGTGTTTCTCTATAAATACCCAGAACGCCGTACCCTTGAGAAACAACCTGTGTCTCCCCTCCCAGCCACCATCACGACACACGGGGCTGGGAGAAGCAAGGACTGAGCAGGACAGCAGGCAGGGAGCTGCGCACATGATGCTCTCCGTCCCTGGGCAGCCCTGAGCTTCGTGCCCTGCAGAGCCCGGGGAGCAGCTCCAATGGCTCAAACCACCCCAGGGGCATCACGGGCAGAGCTCTCCTGCCACTCCCGAGGCACTTGACTACTCTGCACCAGTGCCTTCCTCTCCCCACCCTCTCCCCATTCTCTCCCAAGGAAAACAGAACCTGGAAAACTCTCAGATTTCTTAATGGATTGTGCACATTGGTGCTGTTGATGGGGAGTCCAGGAGCCTCCATATCCCAGGCAGCCCGAGATTTCGGATAGCGTCTTGCACCGCGGCCTGGCCAAGGCAAGCTCAGCAGGAAGAAAAGGCATTTCCCAACTGCCAGGCTGCAAGAAACTCCTCTCTGCCACAGCACCATTGCTCTCTCTGCTGGTTTTTTTTTCTGGAGAAGAGCTGCTGCGACAGTCTTGTGTTGACTCGTTTGGCCCCAGTCCAGAGGGGAGCGCGGAGGCTGCTGAGCACCGAGATTTTTCTCCTCTGCAGGGAGCGTGTGCTGGCATGTGCGGCCCCGCTGAGCCCAGAGGAGGAAAATTAGGTGAGGGATTAGAGTGGCACTTCACTGGGTTTTCACAGGCACCAAGCAATGAATTGAATACTGAAAGGGAGAACGGGGCCGGGCGCCTTTGCAATGCAGCTCTGTGCTGCACAGCCATAGCCCTGACCAGAGCCGGGAGCAAGCATGGCCTTGCTCAGCCTCTGTGCCTGGAGGAACTGACCGCAGGGCCAAGCCCGTCTGAAACACCCATTTTCCTGCACTTCCCTTCCTCCTCGGATGGCTTTCCTCCTGCCGAGCCCACCTCTGCTTTCACTGTGCCAAGGAGGAGAGAGCTCGTTCCTGCCCTGCAGAGATGTTGGAGACCAAGTGCCATCTCGAAGGCACAAGTCTAATGGAGGAAAACCATCCTTAAACTGTTCCTGTCCTGTCCCCACGAGCCTTCGCTCCCACTCAGGACTACCTGGGCGCATTCAAATTGATCTGGAGAGCACACAGCTGCCAGCAGCTTCCAGAAGGCTCCCGCTGGGTCGGGGATGGCGAATGGCCAGCAGGTCCGTACCTCGGCTCGGTGCCCGAGGAAGGGGTGCCCGGGCGATGGGGGCAGATGCCCAGCATGCCCGCGTGGAGCAGGGAGTGGCATCGAGGGCAGGGCCGGGTCTGAACTGCGCATAACCCTGTGACACCTCCCTTCACCCCTCTGTTTCCACACCGGTTTTAGCGCCTGTAACAGGGAAACACACCCAGGTCAACAGAGATTTCTCCCAGACGGTGGCAGTCCCCGGGCACACACCCACGGTCAAGACACGGGCAGCACCCAGCTCTCCTTCCACCAGGGTGTCCACACGGTGGCAAAGCCACCACCTCCATCCCACCACTGTTTAGTCCTTGAAGGCAGCAGACTCCAGGCAGGGAGCAGCCAGGGCTGTGGACCTGAAGCCTGGCTGTTTGTCGCCTTGCCCCTCCTGGCTCCTTATTCCATCCTTCGTTTCGCCTTTGCCCTGCCGACGCCACGCTCTCTGCATGGGCTGGGTCCTCTGGGCACCCGTCGATGCCTTCTCTGCTCCTCCCTGCCAGGGCACCTTGACGTGGCTGAGCCTGCCTGTCCCTGAGGCAGGACCTGCTCCTGCTCACGAGCCATAGTGGCTGTGAGCGAGAGGCCACGCAGCTTGCTGGACGGGGAGCTGCAGCACAAGCAGGACTTTTTTCCGAGGGGGGCTGTTATTTTATGCCTTCTGCTGAGCTCCCCCAGTGTTGCCCTATCCGTTAGCCTGACACCCTGCCCAGCCTCGCAGTCCGTGGCCAAATTTCTCTGGATGATGTTAGCACCAGTGAATCCTCTCCCTGGGCTGGGCTGCTGCTTTTCTCTGGGGGCGGTGAGGTGGACCCTGCCATCCGATGGACGTGACCGGGTGGGACGCACGACTTGCCCAGTCGGCTGGAAACCATGGGCAGGCTGGCACGCTGGAGATGAGCAGCAGCAGCAGCTTCTTATCACAGGGTGTCAAGGCTTTGCATGCAGCAAAGTGATGGGCCTCACCTGGGAGCAGAGAGGGGGAGACGTGGCCGAGCGGGGCAGGAGGAGCCGAGTCTGCACTCGGCCATAAACACGGTACGGTGGCTGTCGTTTATGTGTTGGCAAACACGTCAAGTGGGCTCGACTGTTGATTCTGACTGTATAAAAGAGCGTTGTGGCACTTGTTCAGGTTTGCGCAGGTTTTACAGCTCTTGTTCTGAGAAGTGCCCATGTATTTGGTTTTGCTCCTTCCTTCAGGTCTATCTGTTGACATTGGCTCTCCTAACCAGAGCGTTGGGCCATGCCAGGAAGCTGAGTGTACGGCTCTCCCTGTGTTTCCCACTTTCCCAGGAGTTATCATCTATAAAACATTGCACACACCCATGGCCAGGACAGGTTTCTGGTGCAGAGGCAAGTGAAAGGTGCCTGATGGTCCCATGTTGGTGGGTCCACGTGCCCCACACTCGGTGGCAGGAGCTGAGACAACCATCCTGACAGATAAGTTTTAGGGTGGACAGGCAAAGCCGTGGGGAAGGTGCTGCAGGCTGGGGCGGGATGAGCAAGGTGAGAGATCTGTAGGGCTGCATTGAAAATCAGGATGTCAAACCAGCTTGGCTGTCCAGAGAGGGAGAAGGTGTCAGGGCTCCCAGAGCATCATTGCAGAGGAGATGGCCCACGCGTGGTGCCCCATGGTAGGAGGTACACGGTATCATTCATTCAGCACCGCCAGTCCTCTTCCCACGAGGAGATGCCAGCACCAGCTGAGCCCGCAGGGACACCCTGGTGCTGGGGGCTCGGAGGGCTTGAGCCCATGGTGATGGTCCCCATCCACCGCTCAGTACTGGGGCTCCTGGTGCCATCAGGATGCAGCTGGAGTCCCTCCAGTGGCTGCAGCCTTTTGGGATAGAAAATCTGGACTGGCTGCGCAGACCCTCAGCTTCTTAGAGCCAGGATCCATCTGCTCCTTGGCTGCTGGTGCCTTTCCACAGCTGCTCGCTCTGCACAGAGCTGATCCTCTCGCACCTTTGGTGCATCATCCAGAGCCCACCACTGGTTTTCAAGGCATGTATTTCCTGAAGGGATTTGCTGGGTAGTTTCTGTTGATGCTCAGGCTGAAGCTTAGACGGGAGGCGTTCCTCGGAGTAATTGCTTCTGGGAGCCAGCTCAGCTCAGAGGTACCAGTGGGAATGGTGCAGGTGCCTCTGCCCAGCGCAGGCGAGCAGAGCCGTCAGCCCTGGGTTCACAATACAGCCACTACCTTGAAATTTGCCTTCTGTGAAAATTCTGCAACATTTGCTGTTTCCACAGGCATTTCTGCCAGGAACGTGGTTTGTGTGAATATTTGAGGAAAGCAAACAGAGAAGGAGCCCGAACAGAGTCATGGACTTTTTTTGCATTCTTTGCCCTGTTCTAAGCCCGAGCCTGGCGGCAGAGACACTTGCAGGCGTTCCCCCTGCCTGATGGACCCCTTGGCTCTGCCCTGTGCGCCGCCCCATCCCCTGCCACTGGCTCTGGTCCCGCTGCAAATTTGCTGTACTTAGAAGAGAATCACCCAGGCCTTGCTCTCTGCAGGACCACCATCACTCACCACCCCTTTGCACTCATTTTAAATAAACATCATTTTTTTAATGCCGTTTAAGAAAACTCAGCAGAAGACTAACTGAGCATGTCTGACCCGCAGACCTGCACCTGCCCTGCGGAGCTCAAAATAGCTCCGGGACACTCCTCCAGCCTTCCGCGGCCTCCTGCCGCTCGCCTCCCAGAGCTGGAGCTCATTGCCCGCTCTGGGCTCACTCCCCCTTATAAAAACACCATCGGATTTTCAAGCGAAGCCGAAGATGCGGGTGTGCTGCTGGCCCGATAAGCGGCCGGGTGAGGCGGCTGCGCTGGGGCGGTGGAAGTCGCAGCCCTGCGGGCCCCGTGACACTGAGCAGCATCCCTGCAGACCCCCGCCACGGGGGGAGCACCCCCAGCTCCTCCCCAAGGAAACCTCCGCCAAACACCAGCAAAGAGCACTCAGGATCGGGCCAAGGCGGCTGAAGCAGTGATTGTCCCTTTTGGACCCCGTCTAAATACCAGTGCTTGTTCCTGGATGCAGCAAGATGCCGCTCATCCCTCGCCCTGGTAAGTGCTCACCCTGCCAGCACCAGTGTTACGGCCACCCCCAACAGCCGGCGGGGACGGCGGGAGTGGGGACAGGGAAGGGGGCTGTGCCGGGTGTCCTGACACCCACCGATCCCCCACAGCCTCCAGGCCATAGACACAGAGCACAGGGGGTAAACAGAGGTATTAAACAGCAGCTGACATGAGAAATCAAGGGGAAGAGCTCAGTTTGGGTCACGCCTAGGGGAAACCTATAAAGATTAGAACTATTTGGCAATGAAAAATAATTGCTTCACAGTGAAAAGTAAAAATACTCAGAAATTCTGCCTTCTCCTATGTTCTTCAGCTGAAACTATTCACCACATCTGACCAAAAGGCCTGAGCACCTCTGACGTCTCGCATTTTTCAGCGAATTTCCAAAGCTGCTTTACTGAGCTGGCCCCATCGTGCGCCGGTCGCTGCTGTAACCACCGCCCCGCGGATCCCCGGCTCCGAGACCGGCTCCCAAAGCATGAAGGAGCGGTGCTGCCTGCGCTGGGGTTGAGGGCAATTGCCCGGATCATGCCCAAGTCTCATCCGGAGGATAAAGCTGGAGCCGGGGGCTCGCTGCCTCCTCGCTGCCCGGGAAGGGACCGTCCCCTCGCCCCCTCTCCATTCCCAGCCTCTCGCGCACCCATTTGCAGCCACCTCGCCAGAGATTTAGCGCCCGCGTGCCTGGAGGAGCCCTTTCCAGCTCACAGCCCATCCCCAGTGGGTGCCGGTGAGGATGCTGAACGTGCCCCCAGCCCCGCGGCTCTCTGGGAGCTGCATCATTGCTCCCTGCTCACCCAGGGACCCACGCAGGGTGCTGGGGACAGGACGCCTTTGTCACCACCTGGCAGAGCATCCTCCAAGTCCTTTACAAGAGGCACAGTTCTGATGGGAGAGAAATAAGTGCCCCCAAGGTATGTTTTAGGGGGAATGCTGGTGGCAGTTTCAGGCAGGGATGGATGCGGAGGGTTGCAGTAGCTGCAGCGGGGGGATGCCCCACTCTCAGCTCTTACTGATGCCACCGCTGCGAAGAGCGGGCTAGACCTGCTCGCTGTCCTGAGGCCCAGCACCAGTACCCAGCTTTCCCTTTAGAATATATCCCTGACTTCAAACGGATGCTGAAATGCTGAAGCCTCTGAGATGGGTGGGGAGATGGGAAAATCAGAAAATCGGAAGAAACTGAAAATAACTGTGTGACTCCTCCAAGGCGGAAGGCTCATCTGGTGGAACCTGATGTGCCTCCGCCAGCCGAGTGCCAGCAATGCCAGTGCGATGCCAGTGCGGTGCCAGTGCGGTGCCAGTGCGGTGCCAGCATGATGCCAGTGCAATGCCAGGGCAATGCCAGGGCAATGCCAGCGCGATGCAGTGCGATGCCAGGACGAGGGCAGTGCGATGCCAGGGCGAGGGCAGTGCTGGCGGCCACGGCTGGGGCTCAGCGCCGGCACCGCAGCATGCAGCACCCCGGTTGCATTGTGAGGGAGTAAACTTCCCGGTGACCCTCAAAGGGTTTGGCCACCACTTTGCCATCTGCCCCACGGTACATCCCGGCTGCTGTGCCCACCCCGCTGCCCAGCCCTGACCCAGCCCAGCCCCGCGGTGCTGCAGGCGCTGCCCGGTCCCCCATCCCCGCCAGCCCTTCCTTGCCTCTATTTGGATAACTTTTTCACCCGTTTTATTTATGAGGACTCCCCTCCTTCTGCCAACACTCTGAATTTCCTCTCTCTTTGGTCTGGGAGGCCCGTCTCCCTTTTTTGTTCTCATTATTTTTCCCTCTCCCCCTTGCAAGGCCCCAGGCTCGGCAGCCCAGCCCCACGGCAGGCTCGCCGGCAGCGGGTGCCGGCCGGAGGTGCCTTTGTGTGGCCCCGGGAGCAGATGGGGAGAGCGGCCGCAGGTCGGATGTGCAGCCATTCTGCCCCAGCTGCCCTGCGGCACCGTCACTGACCCACAGGCTGAAAAATTAGGAGAAAATCAGAATTAAAAACAAAATCAGGAGAAATATAGCAACAGAAGGATTTGCCTGCCTGTGTTTAAGGTCACCGATGTGTTGTGGCTGGCAAGCAGCTGCTTGCATTACAGCCAGCTGCAAGTGGGAAGAACTTCATCGTAAGTGATTAAAGAGCTTGTTCAGCTCCTTGGGTGGCATCTGTCAGGCAAAGCCTGTTGCTTGCTGCAGAAATGAGACTAGCATTGCACGTCGGGGCAAAGCAGGACACAGGCACCTTGGATCTGGGGACACGCAGACCTGGCCAGCCCGCACTGCCGTGTCTCCCAGGCTGACGGGATCGTCACTTGAGCCCCCCCCTCTCCTGCACATGAGGCACAAGTCAGTCCCAGCAAGCTCGGCGGGTCAGGAGCCATCTCCCTGCCAGCAGCAGCGACGCATGTGGGGCTTCAGCCTGGAGGATGCTCAGCACCCACTTCATCTGGGCCAGCCCACAGAGGTGCCCTCGCTCCAGGATCTGACCCTCCGCACATCTCGGAGGCATCAAGCCTTCGTTTCACCCACTCACAAGCAGCCTTCATCGCATGGCTCCTTGCATGTTGTCCAAGCAGCACCAGCTGGATGCAGAACCGCAACCTGCACTGAACAGACCAAAGCCCTGGCATTTTTCTGAGCCCAGCTTTACGCGAGGCCCCATCCCGCTGCTGGCTCCCGCAGCTCAGAGCCATGGGTGATGGGAGCTCCTCCAGAGTCCCGGCTCTTGCGGGCCTGGGACGTACGAATGAGCGACTCAGTAAAAACGGGCTAAAACTCAGCAGTTAATAACTGCTGGACAGTAGCTCCCTGCTCCAGCTTGGCCCAGTGACGCTATTGAAGATCCCATGCAATTACCATACGTTTCCATTGCAGTGGGCCGTGGACCCACGACGTGCCAATGAGTCCCGCATCTGGCCATGGTTCACCATGGGGCCATGTGAGCCGAAATTAAAGTGATCCGGAGAGTCCTGAAGTGCTGGGGACTGGGGCAAGGAGGCACGGGGCCTCACTGCCGCATGGATACCCAGCACAGGGGTGGGCTAGAGCTGGAGGTGCTACCCGTAGGAGGCGGCAGGACTGGAGCAAGAGAAGCCACCACCCAGAATGGAGCCATGAGCTGAGCAGAAGGAGGTGGCCTGGGAGCCCCACAAGCCCTCCTGGGGCCTGGCTGCAGCACATGCAGCAGCTGGAACGTGGGTTGGTGGGGCTGGGCATGCTTGTGGGTGGGGTCTGCTGAAGGAGAAGAGCAGCGGGATGTGAAAAACACAGCGAGGAGAGGCAAGGTATCATGATGGAGAGCCATGGGGTGTGATGGAGAGCCACAGATCATGATGGAGAACGTGATAACTGTGAGCCATCACCAGCTGGAGCCTCACTCTGCGCGATGCCCATGCCCAGGGAACTGGGGTTCCCAGATCACACAGGACTGAACCAGCCCTGGCTCCTTGCCTTGCGGAGAAGCTGCAGCATGGGCACAGCTGGACCCATCCCGAGGGTAACGTGGGGCTGACGGCAGCCCGGGCCAGGGGACGCGTGCCCTGGTGCCCATGTGCGTCTGTTGCGGTTGGCATCTGGCACAGCCAAGGAGAGCTGCAGCACGGGGCTGCCCCGGGCTGGCACCCACTGTGCCACCGGTGAGCCCGGCACAGGCCTGGCTGGCATCTCCCTGCGGCCGGGGCAGCGGGCAGCAGCGGTGCCGCCCGATGCTCTGCACCGCAGGGACTGGAGGCTGCCGTTCCTCCGGGCACTACACTCCCTGCTGGGAAACCTGCCCAGCACTAACACCAGCCCAGCCCCGGCCCTCGGCGAGGGCAGCAGTGCTGGTGGGCGCCCGCTGTGCCCGCTCACGCAGCCCGGGCGTGCCACGGGCCGCCCACCGCCCTTGCACTGGGGCTGGCCGCGTGTCCTGGGCAGCACGTCACCGCCTTCCTAAACCGCTTCCACTTCTGCTGCGAGCCCTGCAGCAGCCCCTCTGCCAGCGGGTCGGACCGCTCTGCTCCCTCGGGCACGTGCCTGCTTCCTCCAGCCAAGCAGAGTGAAAGAAAGGAAATACATATATATATGTATATGTATTGTATAAGAACTAATCGGGGACCGTTTTTGTGCCTCCGTCTCCAGCCTTTGCAGGTGCGTGAGCCGGCGGGGGCCGGGCAGCGCGGCGGGGCTGGGACGTGGGGCCGGGGCCGCTGCCCGCTCCCAGCCCCGCTTCCCGCGAGCGACGCCGGGGCGGCAGCGCGGGCGATGGAAACGCTGTACTCACCATATGGAGCCTCCATCTTAGCGCTTAGCTGGGTGCTTACATTGACCATGTCTCGCCGGCTACTGCTATGGGGACTTGGGGCGAAAACCAGAGGAAGTGGAGGAATAAAAAGAAATCTAAATAAATAAATAAAAATGTCTTTCACTGAGGAACTAGGTGAAGGCAGGAGGGAGCGCGGAGAGGCAGGGCGAGGAAACCTGCCTCTCCTGTTATCTTATTGATTCGCTTAATCAGGGCTAATGTGGGTGGAGATGTTAAATAGTAACCAAGCTCTTATGGAAACCAATCTGCAAGGTGCCGTTGCTGTAGCTATAGTAACTGCTGCCAGGCTAGAAACTCAAACACGGCTTTTACTGGACTCTTTTGGGGCTCCTGTTTCCACCCAGTGTCAAGGCCGGGGCAGCCGCCGGGCTGGGGTTCACCCCTGGCCATGGGGGACGGGGAGCCGTCGCCGGCTCCGCAGCGCCCCGGGAGCTGCTGGCTTTTGTGCCGTCGGCTCCCCGCGATGGGAAAGGCCTGTCAGAGCCTGCCTGCGGGCAAGGGGCAAGCGCTGCCTGGGGGGCCGTGGGCCGTGGGACGAGCCGTGGGGGCTGGCACACGCTGGCATGGGCAGAGCAGAGCCCGGTCAAGGCGCAAGGGCTGAAACGCCCCAGCCACGGGTCGGGGCTTGCCCCCTCACTGCGAAACCGGAGGGGCCATTTGGGGACGGGGAGCCGTGGGGACGCGGCAGTGGGATGCGGCGGTGGGATGCAGCGGTGGGATGCAGGATGGTACCCGGGGGGCTGCGCCGAGGCGAGGAAGGGCACGTGCAAGAGGTGTTGGTGAGATGGCACCAAATCTATGTGGGATCCAGAGCTGGAGCTGATCGGCCGGCAGCGCATCTCCCGTACATCTTGGGAAGGGGCTGGACTGGAGGAGGCACCGAGGGGTCCCTGCCAGCCCTGGGACCCCCAGCACCCCAGCTGTCAAAACCCTGCAGCCTCGAGGGGACAAAATTAGGGACATCTGCTCCTCTGGATGGGAAAGCACATCCCAAGGGAGCGTGCAGTGGGGCGGGGGCTGCCGGGACGCGGGGGGCTGCGGCACAGGAATCTGCAGCTCGGGGCTGAGACCCAAGGCCTGGGGATTTGGGGACCCCTGAGTTTGCTGAGTGCTGAGAGGTCCTAGAGAGGGAGGGGATGGGGATAACGGGGTGCTCAGAGGCGCCGGGGGTGAGGCAGGGCAGCGGGGCGGCGTGGGGCAGCCTGGGTGGGACGGGGAGCTCCTGGCCCTCTGCCGTCATTGTCACCCGGTGTCCCAGCAGTGCTGGCTGCTCCCACACGATGGAGCAAAGCGCCCAGGCATCTCCCACGGCCATGGCCCGTGGCCCTGCCAAGGGCTTCTGCACCCCTTCGCTGTTACCCCAAAAACCAGAGCAAAGGCACGGGCTCCGTGCCAGTGCAAGGCTCCAGGCCGCGAGAGAGGGAGGTCCGACACGAGCATGGGGGTGTCCAGGCTGCTTTATTGGGGGGCTCAGAGCTGGGGGCCCTGTGGCTGGAGGGGCTGCTGTGGAGTGGGGACACGGTCCGGGCTCCCCACTTCTCCTCCAGCTGCTCGCCACAATGGGAGCATCTTGGTATTCGCTTATGGCAGCCTCTGCCTTAGCACAGGTGGGGGGCTGTGGGGAAAGCCCCCCGAGCCAACAGAGCAGGGGCCATGCCAGCCAGCCCCGCTCCCTCCGTGCATCCCCAAACTGTCCCTATTTCGGGTAACAGGGGGCTGAACCATCTCTGTTTCCCCCAAAGTGGGCAGCAGCCGGACAACGCGAGTGCTGCTGGAGAGGGGTGTTAGAAAAGCAGTTTCCTACGGGGCACTAGGGGTGAAGCGGGTTGGACAGCCGGGTTGCTGGGGGTGTCAGTGTTATAAATAATTCCGGTTCTGCCCGTCCCCACTCCTGGGGGCTCTCTGCAGGGCTGCAGCCCTAGAACCAGCCGACTTGGTTGGATTTGAGTCCGGTGAAGCACATGTTGTTGGAGCAGCCCCCGCCGTAGGTGGGGGGGCAGGCTGAGCATGGCTGCCCCACCTTATACGGCGCTTCTCCCAGCCAGTTGCCCCTAAAAAGAGAAGAGGCCATCACCTCTGAGCACCGTTGCCTCGCTGCTGAGAGCGCAGCAGCCGCCGAGGCGGGAGGATGGCATGGGAGGGGGTCTTCCCTCCTCTCACTTACTTGACGGCGTAGTTGCAGACGAGGAGGACAGCGTGCCGCCACGTGCTGCCCCAGACCCGCACGTTGGTGCAGGCGCCGAGGGCACAGCCCAGGCGGCTGGAGGATGCCCACACCATCTGCGCCGGGACAGAGAACAGGCGCTGTCGGCAACCGCCCGCCCAGGCATCCCGCAGCCGGTCGCCTCGGGACCCCGGCGCAGGGCTCCACCCCGCCAGGGAATCGCATCCTGCCCGCCCGGATTGCTCGGGCTGGGTGCTGTGCCCATCACGGCAGTGCTTTGTCACCAGAGGGTGATGCTTCGCTCTCCCTCTCCTGCCTGCAGCCCGTGCTGCCCTGCAAGGGGCTGCCTTGCCAAGCTCACTTCAATGAGCGGCACAGTCTGGGTCACTTCTCCGATTTACCCAAATTAGCTCCCAGACCTCGCCCTGAATCATTTCTGGCAGCTCACACTGCACACAGGGAGATGAAACATAGCCAGAAGCTCCTCCTAAAGCCTCTCCAGGATGAATTTCTTCCTTAAAAAATGTGTCATCTTGCCCACTTGCAACCTGGAGCGTCCCCAAGCATCCCCATGGACGAGCCGCATGGGGATGCAGATGCTCGGGTAAAGGCTGGAGCCGGGCAGAGGAGGTAATCAGGGGTTGGCACAGCTCTGCCGCTGGCCGGGGGAGCAGAGGGAGGTTTTCCACCTCGTGCAGCCAGGCTGCCGGTGGATGTGCCAGGGGATGAAGGGGCGGCATTCCTGGGGAGCCGGATCATGGCTGGGTGCTATAAAGCTGCTCCATCACAGAGGAGAGGATTCCTGCTTGGCAAAAGCACAAAGGGTGGGTTTTTTTCTCTCTTCACCACCTGTGACATGCCAGTGGGGCAACAAGGAGAAAAAGGCCAAAGCAGGGAAAAAAAAAAGCTTAAAAAAAAAAAGAAAACCTCCTAGCCAGCTTGCCAGAAGGTTCCAGCTGCACTTCAGCGGGCTGCGAGCCCCTGGGACCTCCTTGCGAGCACCTGATTCCCACGAGGGCAGGGTGGGAGGCATCGCCACTGGCTGCCTGCACCTCTCCAGCCGGCACGCTGCCTGCTGCCAGAACCGGGCAGCTGCCGGGATCCGATCCCCGATCCCAGCTGCTGCTGAGTGCAGGGCTGCTCGCTGCGCCGGGTGCTGCAGCAGCCCAAGGCGCTGTGAGCTGCCCCCCCTCCCCATTTGTGGCTGGGTCCCGGGGGGCTGCGGGGGGCCGTGGTGCTCACCTGCGTGTAGTGGCTGCAGACAGAGCCGCTGCATTTGGAGGGGCAGCGGGGGCTGCACTCGCGGGGGTCAGGGAAGGAGTAGTGCTGCTTCTCCTGGTGCCACGATTTCACCATGTCCATCACGGAGCGGTACCTGCAAAAGGTGCTGCACCTAAGGTGGACCTCCTCCATCTCAGAGGTCATGGGCGAAGGAGAGGAGGAGGAGGAAGGCTCCACGTTGAGGGAATGGGGGAGAGAAGTGGGTTGGAGCCAGGGCCTGTTGGGACCTGTTGCCTGCTGTAGGTGACCCTGCTTCAGCAGGAGGGTTGGACTAGACGACCCACAGAGGTCCCTTCCAACCCCTACTATTCTGTGATTCTGTGACCAAGCGTTCCTGGGGAGAAGGGGGCAATGACATCCTCGTGCCCAAGCCAGAAGACCTGGCTCTCACCGGAGGCACCTGAGCACTTGGCTGCACGGTGGAGATCCAGGACCCACATCCCCCTGGTCTGTGTGCCAGTCCAAGAGGGGATTGATGCCATAGCCCCCAAATGAGCAGCGGACACCTCTGGTTTCCCATATTTACCCTGCTGCAAGTGTTGGACCCTCCTCTTCCTCACTGGGAAGGCTCAATGTGCCTCTCGGTTGCATCTCAGTCCTCTGAAACCCCAGCTCAGAGCCTCTCTGCTCCTGGACCGAGAGGCTGCTCCTCCTACTCCAGCATCGTGGGGTGCGGAGGGTCCCCGGAGCCCGCTCTGCCCGCAGGGCACTCACCTGCCCGAGTGGATGGAGAGGTTCTGCCCCACGTATTTCATCAGCTGGGGGGGGCCATGGTCCCACAGGCAGCGCGCAGCCCACGCCTCTGCTGCCCTGGCCAGCCGCTCGTCCCACACCTGGCCAGGGGGAAAGGACAAGGGCAGGCAGGGATTTTGGCTGCCCAGAGGAGGGAAGAGGAGAAACCCATTCCCTTGTGCTCAGGGGGCTTTCTGAGCACCCACGGGTGTCCAAAAGACACAGCTCGCACATCAGGGTGGAAAAAGCCCAGAAGAAGCACGGCAGCGTGTCCAGGAGCGATGAACCACCCCAGCTGCCCACCGTGCACGTCGGGTGCCCGCTGCCCAGGCAGAGGACGGATGCCCTGAACAGTGCAAGCCCTGTCTGCATGATTCCCTCCAGGAACGAGTTCCTTCTGCAGAAGGTGGAGCTGAATCTAGGGGTGAAACCCCACAGCCCTGCGCTGCTGCTGCAGCTCGCAGCTGCCCCTGGCCCTTCACCACAGCCCTGGCCGCAGACTAACTGGTGAGGACAGCCGGTTCCTTCATGCATGATTTAAAGGTTCCTCACCCAACCTGAACCACTTTGGGGAGATGCCTGGGGGAGTTATTTTGGAAGGCAGGAATTTAGGCCGAGCAAGAAGTGGCGCAGGATGCTCCCAGGCATGTCTGACCTTCTCTGGTACCCAGCAAGCCAGGCAGCTACCTGTCTCTCGCAAACCAGCATCCAGGGACCACCCAGCTGCTCTGTCAGAGCTCCAGTCCCCTCCCTGGGACCAGGGCAGCATGTGGCATCTCCTGCCCCGAGGGTCCTAGTCTGTGCCAGCTGGAAACCCCTCCTCTTGGTGGCTCCACACTTCTCCTCCCTTTAGGGCTGGGTTAGGAGCTCCAAGCAGCGTGGAGACAACGTGGGGAAAGCTCTGCCCAGGGTGGCCCTCGTCCGGAGGACGTGCCTGACCTGGTGAGGCTGCACAGCCCCTCTCTGACCCACTCCTGCCTGTTTCTTCTCCCTGGGACTGGCACCCCTGTGCACACTCCTGAGTGACCCTGGAGCTTGGGATGGGGCTGTCCCTCCCGGCTGCAGTCAGGGGAGAGGCTCCCACCCGGGCTCTGGGTTGGGACCTGAGCTTTTCATGCTTGTAGCCATCTCCTTCCCCCTAATACTACCTCTGCAGCTTGGCTGGATGGATCCTGTCACCCTGTCACAGCCTGCAAGCTCCCAGGCATCCCAGGCACGGGACCAGGGCTCCTAAATCTGCCCCTGGGTGGAAACATTGCCCCGTTGGGACTCCATCCCTCCTGTGCAGGAGGTCTGCCCTGCACCAGGGACGGGAATGTCCCCCGGGACAGACACTCAGCTGCGAATCCGGGGCAGCACCCTGACATCCCCATCTGTGGGTGTTCTGTCCCTCCCAGGTTGGGCACCCACGTCACAGGTGAGCCCCTCAACCCCACCGCAGCAGCCAAGAGCTGCGGACCCCAAACCGCCCTGCCGGAGCCCGACTCACCATGTACTCCATGTTGGCGGCGGGGGGGGAAACCTGCGCCCGCACTTGGTTGTGATAGTCCAAAATCACGCTCATGTCGCGGGGGGAGAGGTATCGCTTCCGACGGCTCCGGGGGACCCCCACGCCCCACAGCAGGCCCGCGGCTCTGCCCCCGGGGGGGCACACGAGCTCGGTGGCATTGGGCAGCGGGAAGGAGCTGGACTGCTGTGCCATCCAGAAGCCCAGGGCTGTGAGGTACAGGTGCCAGGGGAGCACAGTCATGCTAGCCCGGCCGGCGGGATCGGCCAGCGGCTTTCTCTTCCCGCACGGAGTTAAGCGAGGACAGGGTGGATCGCTGGTCCCCGCTGCCGGCGTGCGGGTCTGAGAGAAAACAACACAGGCACCGCTCAAGTTTGCAAACACCATGCCAACACCCCTTCCCAAAATAAGATGGAAATAAATTTTCCTTTTTTTCCTTTCAAAATAACGAATCTCTTTGATAACCTCATGTATCACAGCAAATTCCCCAGGACCAGCAAGGAGATGGCTGGGGAATTAGTTTCCTTGTTATTTCTTTTAAAAAACCAAATAAAATCAGCACAGAATCTCTGCTATTTTTTCACTTATCGCACGTACCTGCCAGGCAGGGGCTAATTAGGAGCATGCTGAGATATTCACCGCAGCTGCCTGCCCCGTAACTTCCCAGGCACTTGGTGTGTTGAGTAAATCCACAGCACAAGTGGAAATCTCATACCGACAAACAAATGCAGGGCAAGATTTCAAAGCATCGTCGGAGAAATCCTAACGACTCTTGATCTCAAGGAAAGAAAAATAAACCACCGCAAAAACAGAATAATTAAAAAAAAGAGAAAAACGCTGGAATATCTCCTCGCCTGTCAGCCGACGCACCTCGTAACATCCCTGCCAGCCCTGCCCGGAGCAGCGGGGAGGATGTTCCCCCGACTACGTACCTGGAGGACTGAGCCAAGAGCAGCGGAGCCCGGCGACGGCAGCCGGTGGGATTGACCTTTGCAAACAACCTGCTGGGGCAGATGCGGGCGAGAGGTTTAGCCTAGCCCCGCCGGGCAGCCCGCCGCGGCATCTGACGCAAAAGCTGCATCTTAACTCTTCCCGCGGGAATGTCCTGGAGTTGGGAAGGAGCCCTGCTAGGAGATTTATAGGCTGGTGGATGCACCCGCGCGCACAGGCGCGCACGCAGGCACGCGGAGCCGTGCACGGTGCCGTCGGGGGGAAGCGAGCGGAGCCCGGCTCCTTCTCCAGCGGGCAGCGGGGCTGCTCGTCGGCTGCTGGCTGGGGTTTTTTATGAGCTACCTATGGGGAGAGATTCCCAGAGTCATCTCTGCCCCGGTCATCCTCCCCCAGGCTGGGGTCTCACTGGGAACTGTGGATAGGAAAGTGAATCCAGGTCGGCGAGGGATGTGGAGGGCGTTTTGCCCCAGCAAGGCGGCAGTGGGGCTGGCACTTGCTGTTAGCCCCGGGGTCACCCTGCTTTGGTGGGAGCTGAGCAGATGGCAGAGATGTTTCTTGCCAGGGGTGGCAGGGAGGGGACCTGGTGACCACACGTGTCCCTGGGCCAGCAGCTCTCCCCATTAGACATGAAGCCACTTGCCGGGCTGGAGACTACTGCCCATGGGTTCCCAAGGACTAGGGCTTGCCACAGCCCGCAGCGGCTCTGCCCACGTCCCTACCCCTCACCTGGGCTGGCGATGTCCAGCCAGGGGCATCTCGTCAGGGGAAGAGAGCCCTTCCTCTGCGGGCTGTGCTCCCCAGACAGCCTGACCGGTGTCCAGGTGTCTGTCCCCAGGGAGGGGAAACAGCTGCAGAAGTCTGAAAGCCATAGGCAGCTCCGCAGCATCCATCGAGGGCATTTCCCTACAACATGCCGAGCCGTCACGATGCCCGGGGCTGGCTGAATTATTACAGGTCACAAAAATGCAAGCCTGGCAGGCTGGAGGGGCTGCTTGCAATGCCCATCACATCGCTTCCTCCCACCGCGCTCGGAGCCAGCATGAGCAGCCACATGTGAGCCGTGGCAGGGCTCGCTGTCATCATCCCCTCATGCCATGGTGCCCCAGGTAAGCAAGGTGCTCGCCCCGCACCTTGCCAGGCCTGGGTTCAATGGGGCTCTGGTGGGTTTGGAGCCAGGACTTGTCTCTTTGGTTGCATGAAAGGGAGCACCAAGGCCAAACTCCCTCTCCTGAGCTGGCAGGATGCACGGAGACAGAGGCACAGAGCTGGGATCAGAGTATGCCCAGGGAAAAGCTGCTGCTCAGGCAGAGAGACAAGGAGGCTGCTGGGGAGGAGGGCAGGAGAAGGAAGTCCCACAGCAGCAGCCCACCGCTGCTTCACAGCTTTGACTGGGATAAGAATCAAGGATCCTGGCCATGCAACTCCTGCCCTGTGCCGTTACTGATGGCATGTCCCAGAGCCTGCCCAGCTGCACCCACAGCACCTGAGACCCACAGTGCAACAGAAGCCAACCAGGACCTCAGGGAGGAGCAGACCTGAGTATGGAGCGGGAAGAACGCCCAGGTGCTGAGCAGGTGTGCTACAGCAATGCAGCCTCACCCTGCTGTGAGCCTCTGCCGAAGTTGTCCCCTGTGTGTGTTTTTCCTGGCATCCACTCTCCTGTAAAGCAACTCAAGATGCTGCGGGTCCTGGGGAGCATCTGGAGACATGTGTCGGAGGGATATTTCCATCCACTCCCCACCCTGCGGGTGGGAGGAGGGCTGTGCCAGCGAGGAGACAGCGAAACCGCTGCCGAGGCATCTCCGTCCCCGCTGCGGTGCCGCGGGAGAGGACCCCTCGGTGCGGAGAGTAGCAGCAGCCCGTGCACCGGCAGGGCTGGGCACGCTGCTGGGGGCCGTGCCATGCCGGGGATGCCGAAGCTGGGCTTGCTGGGGTGTCAGGGTGGCTCCCAGAGCCCACCGGCTTTCCAGGCTGCCTGTTGTAGGGGGTCTAACCAGCTCAGCTTCACCTCCCCAGCACCAGACCACCCCAAAACACCAGCCACCTCTCCGCAGGTGCCAGGCAAAGCACCATCCCCAGTCTGCCAGTCCTACCAACACCCCTATTTTACGTTCACCCATATGTGGAGGCAAGAGCCAGCTCCAGAGGCCAGTGGCAGGACAGCCTTTCGCACCGCACTGGGATGCACACCCCGGGGCTGCCTCCCTCCGCTCCACCCCAGCTATCAAATCTCTCATTAGTAAGGCTGGTAAAGGCGGTTTCATTCCCAGTGGATTAGAAAGGCAGACAGGGACACACAGCAGCGATCTCAGCTGGGCAGAATGGGGACGTGGTCTGGGCAGACTGGGAGGAGCAGCCACCACCAAGTGCACAGCAAGGCAGGAAGGGCACTGGGGCTGTGTTACGGAGAGGGGTTTTTTTAATGATTTATTATTTCATAAAAAGCAGAGCCCTGAGCAGCGAACACTCAGCCAGCACTATGAACTGCAAAGCTTTGCATCTGAGATGTTTTTTTTGAGTTTTTGTTTCCCCGGGGCTTGGGGAGAGCAGACCCACTGCAGCTCCCGCTGCCATGCAGCAGCCGAGCCACGCCGAGCCTCTGCGCGGAGACAAGGCGAGGGTTTTGTCTTGGGTGCAGACTGAAAGCACTGCTTAATCAGCACTCCGCGAGACAATCCAAATTCCAGGAACTGGAAGGGGTTTGTGTCCCTGCCAGGCGTAATATCCTGCAGCCCAGACTGGCCCGGCTGCCAAAGCACACGGTATCTGCAGCGAGGACCTTGCCGGGAGCCAAGAAGCACACGCATTCGGCTGGATACAGCAGCAGCGCTGGCAAATTCTCATTTTAATAAGCACTGGGGGGAAAAAAAGGAGAGAAATCACTGGGTTCACAGCACTCTCTTGCCAGAGACGTCCACTGATGCTTTTAAGACCAACAGACGTAGCAGCTCATTCCAGAATAAGCCACAACGGGACTTGCAGGATTTCTTTGTCATGTTTGTTTCTTCCGTCTGTCGGCTTCGGGCATCACCCATCACCCACGTATCAAGGTGGCAGATGGTGACATGAGCCCATGCAGGACTGAGCAGGGCTTTGCCCTTTGCTGAGGGATGGGATCTGCTGTGGTCCCTGAGCATCCCTGCACCTGGAGGAGGTTGATGTGGCTTTCCGTCGAGCCGGAGCTGTCTCTTTACTGGCATAAAATAAAACAAAACTAAAGCCCTCTTGGAGCAAAACTCTTTTCCCAGGTAATGCACAAACTCTGTTTCCCTAGTAGAATATTCCCCTCTTATGAACTGGCAGAAAGGCTCATTTTCCAGCTTTGCTGAAAACTGTTCATTTCCCCTAGTCCTGCCCCAAACACCCTGAATAGCTCCAGCTACCCCGGTGCCCACCCTGGCAGGGAAGGAAAGTGGGGCTTTTGATAGCTTTTTGCATTTCTAGAGCCATGTAGAGGTCCACCACATCCAGAGCTTGGTTCCTCCTCACACATCACGAAAGGAGATCTTCCTTTTGACTTAGAGGTCAGAAGATTTGATCGCCACATCTTGTGACGTGAGAAAACCCAGGCTGAACTCCTGGATGTTTATTTGTGACCTCCCTGGAGTGAAACACCCTGTTGAGCTGTAACCCAGCTGAGATCAGTCCTGAAATCTGAGGACTTCAGAGTCATCCTTCTTGGCTAATTAGGACCAGCTCCTTGTAAATATTGAATCCCTTTCTGAACCAAGCTGAGCCTTGGAGGAAGCAGTGCAGAAAAGTCAAATCTCACACTGAACAGGTGGCCTCCCAGGCTGCAGGAACTGGGGAATGAATTCGTGGCTGCCAGTAGAACTGTGGCCTTCTTGGCCACAACACGGGGGCACCACATTGGGATGGGCTTTTTCAAAGAATTCAGCCTTTTCTCATCAAAATTCAACAAGTTTGATAGGCATCGAACCCCTTCTCCCTGATATCTCAGACATCACAGGAACAGGGCAAGTTTCTCAAAGGATATTTCACAATTTATTGAGAAGTAGATACAATTGTGAATTTTAATCATCTGAACTTTTCCTGTGGTTCACTGTTAAAACCTGGGATGGAGCAGAAAGCCAAGGTGCAATGTGCGTTCACCTCACTTTCCCTCGCTGAGGCCCACCAGGCCACCTTCATGCCCAAGAACCTGCTTTCTCCATGCCAGTGCAGTACAGTCATGCCAGGAAGGAGGCAAAACTGAGCATGGGCTCCTAAGATAACCAGTAAATGAGACAGTCTTGCTGCTTTGGCTTTTAGGTCTACCAAGGAGGTCTCTCGCTCCTGTTGCATGCATTAACAGGATGGACTTGGTGATGGACACAGCACAAGACAAGTGTAGTGGTACACTTCGCACCTATAGCTGTAGGCGCTGGGGATCCAGGCGGTGGGAGCACAGGGGACACACCAGCCAGAGCACACCCTCCGGCTGGAGGCTTGCGTCTCCTCCAACAGCTGTGCCACAAACCGCAGTCAATGCCCTGGTCTTTACAGGAGTCTTTGGAGCAAACCTGAAGCAAGACAGCCCACGTGCGTTTGCCAGAGCTTGCAGGACTGTTTATGAAGGGTTCAGTTATTGATTGCTGCCAGACTTTTTCCTAAACCCAGGCCCACGCCAAATCCTCCTCTTGGACACTGGCTCCTAACCCACCTGGGCAGTGACCGTGTCTCCTGGGCAGCATTTCTGCTGTGCGTGGCCAGCTGGCAGCAGTCGTGCAGCTGAGGCCATACAGTACCAGCCCCTCATGGGGCAAACATTTCACCTCTGCCGGGGCTGTGACTGCGGGCAGGAGGAGGGATGGCGGGGGAAGGACCGCTCGAGCCAGCCGCGGGGCACAGCTCGCACCGGCGCACCACGTGTGTGACGCTGAGTGTGCAGCCATGGGAGCAGGGACCACAGCGGAGAGATCAGCAGGACAGGTTGGAGAGGGCCAGGTTTTCTCCAGCCTTTATCTCAACTCCTCAAGGCGTCATGGCCTGCATACAGCAGCAGGCTGAGGCAGCAGTGTTTAAAGCCTAGCCCAAACTCTGAGGTTTAGAGCATTTCCATTAATACACGTGAGATGCTTCACTACTCCCTCCTGCTTTTTCCAGTCACAAAGAGATTGAACACCTCTCTGATTTGTAGGGCTGTTTGCAATGTTGCTGTAAAATCCATGCACAGGATGGTTCCTGTGCCAGGGGCAGGCTCCTCCATCGGCAGGGACAGGCGGTTGCTCTCTCCGCAGTAGAGCCCATGGTCCTGGAGCCTTTCACGCGATGCCTTGTCACTGCCTCCGCTTCAGGTGCGATGTCCTCTCATAACCCATCATTTCCACTTGCATACTTACTAGGACATGAGAAAAACTAAAAATAAAGGTGAAAAAACAAAAACCCTTTCCCACTTTGTATATAGTGATGCTGCAGGGAGCCGGCAGTCGGGAGCGCGGGCCGGAGCCTGCACATGTGGGTCCAGCCACGCAGGCAGGGCTCGGCCGGGTGGCACAGAGCAGCCGTGCCCACAGCCGGGTACTGACCCACTCTCCAAAGGCCACTGCCCCAGCTCTGAATGCTGCGATTTGCTCCTTTTACTGGTGCAACTGGCAGGTCCAGACACGAGCCTGATCCTGGGAGCCTTCAGTGCTAGCAGTAACCGTGGCTGAAAATGCAGCAGTACTGACACTTCTGTGGCACAAAGTAAAAACCGCTTGTTTCGGGGTATTAACTACGGTGTCATGGCTAACAGGATCCTACATGACCTCCTTGGTCAGTAGGTGGGTGTCAGCCGCGCCACCTCTCCCCCGTCCCCTGTAGCACCGTCGGAGCTGTGGTCCCCACCAGCAGCCCATGCCTGCCTGCGAGGAAGCGGCGAAGGCCGCTGGCTCCAGCCAGCATCAAGATATAATTGGAGCCTTTGAAAGGTGAGAAATTTTTTCCACTGGCTCTAGAAATAAATATCTCTGAAGTTGAGCGCTGCGGACAGTAGTTTCTCGCAAAGGTATTTTTTACAGTAACTGGGCTAAGTTTAGAAATCCGCTTAACAAATAGCACGGAAGCTCCTCTCAGCACAATTCAGAAGATAGTTAATTTGCTGTTGGCTGATGATTTTTTTTTTTTAGCCCAGTGCTGTGGGTTTGTGATGGTCTCGCTGCACTCTGCCGATGTGAGAAGAATCTAACAGGTCAACGGGAAGAGGGGCCCATCACACCACGAGTCAGCTGAGACCGAGATGCTCCCAAACCTGGGAGCCAAGCGTCAGCTGCGACCTCCTCACCAGCCGCACCCAGGCTGGGCACTGGGGCCCCCTGCCCCACAGCAGCGCTGTGCCCACCACCTCGCCCCCCCTGCACACCCGCAGCTCGCCCACGCCGATGCAGCCCACACACACAGACACGCGCCGGAGTCAACAGCCCTGGAAACAGGATGATGGCGGGTTTTTTTTTTTTTTCTGTGCTTGTCGCCTGCTCTTCGCACGGCTGCCTTTGAGGCTCAGTGGTGGGAAACCCCACGGTCCCACCCAGGGGTCCCGGTGGGAGCTCCCCGTCCCGTGGGGCAAAACCAGCCCGCACGAAAGGCATCACTGGGGCAAGCGGAGATCATTTCTTGCCCCGGCATCTGACACAGTAACGCTGCCTTTGTAAGGGCTGGGAATGCTGCAGCTCTGGCAATGGGCTGGATCAGCAGCTGGTCAAGGGCTAGCAGATCACAGCCCCCAAAGCCCAGACCCGGCGAAGTGAAGTCAGGACACCCTGGCAGGCTCACCGTGTAATTTTCTTGCTTGGACGGGTGTGTGCCGCAGCTTGACTGCAACCCCTGTGTACTCAGTCCGTTCTCTTTTTTTTTTCCGAGACCAAAATTGAGATAGAAACTGAGCACCTGGCAGCGGTTCACAGGCGGGTTTGTCATGGCTGCACAGGGAGGTCTTGTTCCCCTTGCTCCTCTGCCCAGGGGTGGCCCCGGTGCTCACCTGCCCGGGCAATCACTGTGGCACCCGCAGACACCCTCCAGCCATCCCCACCACTGCACTGTTCACTGTCTCCAGCTGCAAAATGTATTTTTCTGCAGAAAAATGCTGCTGCTGCTTGTTTGTTTGGCTCAGATTACATAATGGTGGGGCTAAAAGAGGTGCTGCTTTTCCTCCCCGGCTCTGAAGGAAGACGGGGATGTTTGCAGTGGTTTATCCTTCCTTGGTATGTTGGGACGGGGTCTCCTGAAGGTGTTGCTTCTCCCCAGTCTGTCTGGGGTATGTCCAGACATGGGCAGAAGAAAAGACACAGCACAGGAGCTCCTGGGGGGTGCAGAGGAGATGGGGAGGCTTTGGGCAGGAAAGATGCGTCCATACGGGCTCTGGATGCATTAACATCTCTTCACAAGGCAGCGTCTCAGCTCTCCCAGGGCTGCCCAGGGAGGCCAGCAGTGCTGCAGTGGGGAGAGAACCTAACTGGGGAGACAGGGGTGCAATCCTGAAGCTTTTGGTCTCCCGAGTGACACTGGGCAAACCACTTGCCACACTGGCGAGGTTTAACCCGGCAGCTGGCAACTCAGCACCAGCCAGCCGCTCGCTCACCCCTCCCCTTGCCCCTCAGTGGAGTGGGGAGGAGAAACGGACAAAAGGGGAAACTCCTGGGTTGAGATAAAGACAGTTTAATAAGACAATAAAGAAAATACTAATACCAACAATAATAATAATGAATATACAAAATAAGCTGTACGCAATACAATTTCTTCTCACCGCCCGACGCCCAATTGCACAGCCAGTCCCCAAGCAGCGATCGTGGCACACAGAACTTGCGGATTTCACAAATTTCACAGAACTCCCAAAAAAAGACTGAAGTCATGGAGAAGTTTGAGCTCCCAGGAAAAAAGGAATAAAGAGAGGATTCCTGCGCCCCGGCCAGCCTTCATTTATAAACTGAGCAGGACGTCTATGGTATGGAATATTTCCACGGGCCACCTTGGGCTGGCTGCCTGGCTGTGCTCCCTCCCAGCTCCTGCACACCTGCTCAGCAGCTGAACATGGGAAACTGGAAAAGGTCCTTGATTTGTAGCAACAACTAAAAACGTCAGTGTTACCAACACTCTTCTGGTACTAAATCAAAAACACAGCAGCTACTGAGAGGAAAATTAACTCTATCCCAGCCAAAATCAGGACACATACATATTTCTGCATCCATCCTATCATGCTGATCACATCTACCAGAGGGCTTTGAGGGTTGCTGATGACCAGCACCACCTCAACACTGGTCCTGCCCTTCCAGGTGAGCAGGGCAGGACTACACAGGATTTCTGTGACATCTGCTTGTTTCTGGCATTGAAGCTGGAATGACCCTCAAATATTTTTGCTCACTTTTAAAATCTCTCACTGTACCTACATATCTTGGGGCTTGCTAACTTCTGCCCACAGAATGGGAGCAGCTTGACGGACACTTTGTATTTTTACCCCTCCACTCTCCCATAAAGATTTATTGTGACTCTTTGCCAAGAGATCTCCCTTTTCTCATGGGACTTCCAAGCTTTCCCACGTCCAGATGGCTGGATCCAGGCCATCAGATTTCTGTCTGCCTAGACATGAAATTTCTCAGTTTTAACCACGGAGGCTCAGATGTTTGGAAGAACCATTTTGCTCAAAGCTGGACAAAGGCTGGAAAAGCAGAAAATGAGGACCTTGGAGTGCTCTTTTCTGCTTTATTCCTTAACCTTTACCTAAGGAAGACTGTGCTACCCTGCAAACACAGCTCACGAGCCCCTGCTCTGGCACACCAGGCAGGGATTGCAGAGCCTGTAGACATACCATCACTGCTGCCTTGTGCCAGACTTATCGTGGCGTCATCTGCTCCTCCTCTGTCTTGGACTCCACGTTTATTACAGCAAAATGTGCATGTTGGGGTCCTGTATGCGCTTGACCGTCCAAAAAGCAACCTCCTGCTTTTTGGATTGCTAACCCGAGGCTGAGCCAAGCACGTATGTGAGGTATAAAGGAATGGAAATCAAGAGCTCTGACTCCAAAAGCATTTGCCAGATGATATAAAGAACGGAGCTCCCTGGCCTCAGCCTGTGCCAGACGCTGCAAGAAGGAGCTGCAGTCCCCAAACTCACTTAGACACCCTGTCTGTCACAAGTGATGAGTTTTCTTGCTCCAAGAATGTAAAAGCCTGTGAGGAACCGTGCAGCTGGAGGTCCCAGCCAGACATGTTGTGTCGGTGTCACAGCAACCCTGGGGAGCTGTGTTGTGCTGCAGAAGCTGGGAGAGGGTCGGGCTGGGAGATGGGCATGGCCATGCTTTTGGGATGAAGAAGCTCAGCAAGAAGAGCCAAAGGTGCCATGATGAGTGCACTGATGCCTCCTTCCCGTGCTGGGCCATCACACAAGGTTCTGAAGTGGAAAATGGGCAGCAAATAGCACAATATCTTTATGGATAATCTGTGCACAGACAAAAAGGGAAGACCCCATGCTTGCAGTGCAGAGCCCATATCAAATCTTCCTTGTCTTTCAAGTGAAAAAGTCTGCTCTGCCGCCAGCCCCGTGCCCATGACCCACCTTGCCCATGACCTGGTACAAGCGTCGGTGCTCGTTGGTGTGTGTTTAGGGGGTCATCACCCCTCTGCTCCGGGTGTTAAGCAGAGTTCGTGTTGTTTCATGCTGGGATGTATTTCCCTGACTGCTGAGAGGTGATGGAGGGTGGGTCACTGGCCACAGCGGCCGCAGCAAGGGTTAGATGCAAATCCCGCCTTGTGCGAGCTGAATGTCAACAAGAAGTCCGTGAAGTCTCTTAAATGGTGGGCTAACCTGCCTGGCAGTGAATTATTCCTGCCTGAAGAGCTTGAAGCACGGCTGTAAACCCCAGAGAGCTTTCCACTGCCCAGCAGCCCAGCCACAGCACAGCCAAGGCTCGCAGTGCCGGGCAGGATGAGTGGCACTGGGTGCCTCACCAGTGCCACCAGCTGATCCCTGCTCCGGTGGTGGGGAGCCGTCCCGGGGACTCCCACCAGGTTCCCCTTTGCTGGCACTGGGGAAGGGGCTGGTGTGTCAGTGCGTGGTCTGGGTTCCTCAGCCAGGACACGTGTGGTGGGTGGACACCGGGATCACCGTCCCAGCAGGGCATGACTCCCTGATGTGCATGCGCTTTGATCTGCCAGGGACAAATGAGGGTGTTTAAAACACACTGGGAAAAAAACACATCTAGGAAGATATAGAAGGGAATCCAATTCCAATCAAAGCCTTGGAAGGTCCAAACGCACGATCTGAAGTTTAACTGAACACACCCAAAATGGGAGAGATTCTCTCCACATCTCTCCCAGCGTGGACATGTGCTTCGCTGGGGTATTTTCTCCCCTGACCAGGGGATGCACTGACATGTGGGTCCCTGAAAAATCTGGAACTGGGACACCTCGCCCGAAGACAGCTCTGGTCTGTGGGTACTCTGAGTGCTGGCAGCTCCACTGAGCCCCCGATCCCCAGCGTCCACCCTTTGAAGTACAGAGGGAGCTGGATGGGGGATTCCTGCAGCTCAGTAGCAGCAATGTCCGTCACTCGGGCTGTGTCCATGCAGCAACACAAAGCTCTGACCATGGCTGGTGCTGGCACATCTGTGTCAGCCTGACCTTGCCCACGAGCGATGGGGAGGGAATGGCAGTGGAGCTGGACACACGCCGGTACCTGGAGCACATACCTACGGGGACCTGGGCTTGTGGTGGCTGATAAGGACCACGGCTGATAAGGTTCATGCTGTCGTGTCCTCCCCGCTGCTGCCAGCGAGATTCAACCAGCCTGTGCAGGCGAGCATGGTACAACCCAGCCTTCCCCTTGCTAACAGATGTGCCGGTGCCAGCTCCCGCTGAGGCACCTGGCAGGTCGGCGGGAGGTGCTCGGAGAAGGAAAGGACAGAGCCCATCTGCCCCGCGGCCGGCGTCTCGCAGGACAGCAAACACTGAGCTCACCGAGACCGCTGTTGCCTTTGGCACGTCCCTCTCCCCGCTCCACTTCCCTGGCAGACGCGGAGTGCAGTTCTAGCCCGGCGTCCCATCTGCTACCCGTGTGCTCACGTGCTGCTGCCGAACTGAGCCCGCCGGGGCGGCTGGGACCCCTGCACCCGGCCTTCCCTGCCTTGAAACCAGGGGAGGTGAGAGTCGTGCGGGGGCAGCCCCGGAGCCTCCCCCAGCATCTTCCCAGCACGCGTCCCAGAGCCAAGGGGACAGACGTCCCCAGGGGCTGCACACAGTTCCCAGCTGGACCCCTTTACAGCCCCGGTGCTTCCTTTTGGGCTTGTCAACATCCAGCTGCAGGCTCCTGGCTGAGAGAAAGGGAGGGTGGCATTGCCCCGGGGGCCATGTCAGAGCAGGGGGGCTGCTGGGTCAGGTTTGGGCAGGGGGGTGAGGAATGAGCCTAGCCCCATCCTTCTCATCTGGTACTCAGCTCTTTCTAGTTTTTCCCTCCCCTTTTTCTTATTTCAGTATTTTCACCCACTTCTGGCATGGGTGGCTCACAATGTCTGCCATTAAACCTGCGACAGCAGGTGGGAGAGACAAGGAGCCCTCAGGCTCTGTGAACAGCTGACGCCCATCTGGAGTAACTGGGATGAATGAAGGGTTATAAAGCTAGAGTAGCAGTAGTGGGAACAGGGCTGGTCTTCTACCTCAGACAAGAAAAGGACTTTCCTCTCTACCTGCTTTAGTGATGGAAAGGATGAGGTGTCTCTACGAGTTCATAGACCATGCTCAGGGGAAAACCTCCAGGTCTCCTCGCTGCAGTGTTTTTGTGTCTACTCACCTCCCGAAATGGTTCAGTAAATCAACAAGGCTCCCCTCTGTGCCTGTCGAAACCCCTCCAGCCGTCTCGCACAGATGACTGTTGAGGTGATGAGGAGGGTTAATTGCCTCTGACAAATATTTACCTGTTTCTCTGGGTTTACAGAAACCTCACTCCAGACCCCGCTTTGAAGTGGAGTTCAAAGCCCCAGCAATGCTGACGTCTTGGGGAGAGAGAGCTCTCACTGGTGTGCAAAAATGCTGCTCTACAATGAGGGGAACCGTGTCCCTCGTCCTTGGAGAGCACTGAGCACAGCACTGGCATCCTCCATCATCTCACAGGGTCCTGCTCATCTCCCTGCACCAGGGTAAGATCTGCTTTGCCAATTGTTTGGAGCCTACATTAAATAAACAGCCCAAAGAAAGGCCTTTTTTCCAGGAAAGTGGCAGAACATACTTCTCGTGGTTTTTTTTCCTAACCTCTGAATGGTGTCAAGAGATCGGGCTGAGTCGCACATCTGTGGTGGACTCATATTTTTAAAAAAATAGCTTGTTTGAACTGTACAAATAAACACTTGTGAAAATAATCCTGTTTCTTTAAGTGAAGCTGGTAAATGCTCTGATTTAGTTAAAGTGCTAGGATTTGGCTTTAATTTTATTTTTCACTAAATTTAAAGCTAGAGGGGGGGAAAAAATGTTGTTTATTCTCAGAAGAGGTAGAGTCCAGGCAGCAGGAGCACAGCCTTCATCACCCACCTCCTCCTCTGGCTGTTGGTGACACCCCCCCATGCACTGTTGACCACCCTCCATACCTTCCTTCCACTTGGTAAGACGCAGACTGGATCGCTGTATCTGGGGAGATGCTCGGTTCCTGGCAGACTGGGATGTGCTACCTCGGCGAGAGCCGCCAGTCTGGTCTACTTCATGTCGGGAAACTGGGCCAGACCATAATGGACCAGTAATGGTTCTGCCAACCTTTTGTGCCTGACAGTAAAATACCGTGAGATGCCTTGGAGAAGGGGCAGGAGCTCCCTAACAAGCACTTCAGGCTTGATCTGCTGTTCAGGAGCATTTGACGCCAATGGCAGCTCTTCAGCTGCGCCTGGTGGGACCCCGCAGGCACACCCAGCAAAGCGCATGCTCCCAAACTCCTGCAGAAGCTAAAGGGGAGAGAAAAGGGTGGGGGGAAAGGGCGACAAACCAGAGCCCAGGCACCAGCACAGCTCCGTGCTTCTCCTTTAGGCAAATTAATTTCTCCACTGCCCTAAACCCGGCGATGGCTGACGCGGGCGTTGCTCAACACGCTTCGCACTGACGCGTCCTCTCGCCTTGCTTTCTGCCCATCTTGTCTTTCCGTTGCCACCCGAGGTTGGTGACCACACTGATAAACCCTGCGGCCTGGGGCGTCCTTGTTTCTTCTGCAGAAGGCTGAGACGTGGGGCAGCCCTGTGGTGAAAGAGCATTGCAAGGCGAGTGGGAGGTGTCAAGCTTGCTGAGCACATGAAATATGTGGGTAAAAAACTGAACAAATAATTTGCAAACAAAATATTATATTAAACATCCAAATAAGACTGTGACAATTTTGAGTGTGCTGACTATTCAGCATACCCTTTGAACATCTTTCGTAATTATTATTTTTTATCTACAGAGCATTTCAGTAGTCATTATGGTCAGGACAAATCCAAATTGCATTTCCAGCCAATGCTTATATAATTAACCAAGCCAGTAAAGTACAGATTAAATATTATGCATGTGTATTTTTTAATTTTACACTTAGTATTTGTGATTATATATATATTTGACTGAAATAGCCACAGCTTATGTTATGTGGCTGGCTATAGCAGTTAGCCAGTCAAGAAACCAGGACTATTAACTGTCATCCCTGCAGCTAATCAACACAAAGTCACTTCCAAATTTTACACCTGAATATATGACTCTGGTCCTTTCCTGCAAACATATGAGCTAAAAATGCACCAGTAAAGTCAGAAAAGTTCATATTCCTGTATTTGAATGAATAAGCACAGACCATTTCCTTCCTGTATTTGATCAGTTCCAATAAACAGTAGTTTGTCTAAAAAAACCTGCAATATTTTTGTACAGTAGCTCAAGGGCCACCCAGCAAAGGGTTTCGTGGAAATCGTTGTTGTGAATGTTGCATGATGTTTAATCCATGACTGATAATCATTACAGAAAGGGAATAAATGGAAACAGCGAACAACACTTACAGCACATGGCTAACGGATAGGTTACTGGGACTGGGCAGGAGTTCCTTCCCAGTGCCCGTGCTGCTCAGAGCACTGCCCACTCGGCTGGCAGGGAAAAACCTACCCAGCAGCCACCCCTGAAAGATAATGCTGCAAGAATCAAATTCATTCAAATACGCAGGTGTTGGGGCATGAGGATTTTCTTTGGCGAACACAGAAGGTGTGAATTATATACTGTGCAAAAAAAAGGAGAATGTTTCAGCAAGGAGCTGCACACGCAGCCACCACAGCTGCTCAAGGAAGTCAGGCAATTATAGATAAACACGATTAATTATTATGCCCAAGCGCATGTACACTTAGATACATGAATTATATGTTTTTTCCACGTGTAATCTCATCCCTGCTTCATCTGCTAATGGGCTGTTTAATTTGTATTGTAGGAAGAGTAACTATTTTACATCTTTGTGAACTCTGGTTGGTTTTTAAGCTCTTCAGACCGTTATTGTATCCCTCTGCAACCCCACAATTATCTCTGAAAGAAATTTAGGAAGGAGGAGAACAGAACCTCTCTGGTATCCCACTCAGCGTGCGAGGATACAGAGGTTAAGGGACTTGCCTATGGCTGGAGAGGGAGTTTGTCAGAGCCACAAATTAAACCCAGCTCCTCCGAGTCTGTGCTCATCACAAGACCACTCTCTCCTCCAAATTAAAACCTGTCATTAGTCCGCTCTGCTGCAATCTGTCTGTGCGGAACAAGAAATGTAAATATTTTGTAGCAGTAGGTATTAATTTGTAGCATCAAGTTTGCACCACTGAAAACTGAATTGGTTCTTTATTATGCTTTGCCTCGTATCCCAAAATATTTTGATCTTTGGATATAACCACCAAATATGCTGAAAATTCCCTGCAGCTCAGACCATACTCTTCCTATTCATCTGAGGAGAGCTGGAGGGGAAATGTGTGACCTGCAGAGGTTTTTAGGCCGGGTCCAGCGATGGTTCAGTCTGTACAAATTCCCTGGGGTTAATTTCCACACATTTTTCCAAAATTCTTGGGGTTTCAGGACTGGGAAAGACCTTTGCCATTTGTTTGGGCAGCCGCACAGGTGGTGAGTTACCATCTTCTCCCTTCTGTCTCTCGACTCAGCATCTCTGCTGTAAATAACACAGCATCCGCTCACAGGAGCGAGACTTAACCTTGGTTCTGCACAGACCAACGACAAGACCCAGGCTCATAGGAAGAGTATCCCTCTGCATCAGAGACAGGCAGCAAAGATCTAGGCCAGTGTGAAGGGAAGGGTGCTACGCCTCTGCCCCAGGCTGCCTTTCAAAGGCATCACTGACACAGGGCAAAAAAGCACATTTTTTTTTTTCTTTGTTAAGCTGACAGTGACTAGAGAAGGCTGTAGAGCTGAAAGCACTAAAGTTGATGGACAGTGTCTCAGCAAAGGGCCAAAACTATCTTAAACTTTAAGCTTAAGCTCCTATTAGGCAAAGAAAATACAGCACAAATTATGCTTATGTAGCACCTCTCATGCAAACATCCCAGGACGCTCCACAATCAAACTCAAACACAATCAATCATGGAGATGTGAGCAGCACTCACCAAGGAAAACAGAGAGCAGGGGAGGCTCGGCAAGAATGAGCGGCACGGCCGCCACGAGCACCTGGCTTCCAAAGGGAAGGGCTGGGGGCTGGCGAGGGCCCCCCGGGCAGGCAGTGGTGGGTGAGCAGGGGCCAGCGGGGTGTGGGAATCGCTGTGAGGCAGGAGGACAAGCTGGGAAGAGAGGACGTCTCCCAGGGCCAAATGAGCCATGGCTGGTGGGGTAAGCCAGTCCTGCTGGGCAGCATGCTCGGGGGGGCACTGGCTGTGCCCCCAAAGCACTCCTCCCTGCCGTGTCGGCGTGCCTGTGAGACCCCTCCTGCGCCCAGGCACCCGTCAGAAACAAACCATTGCTTGTGGTTTGTAAAAATAAAAAATTGAGTAGCTTTTCTCTTCTCCTCCTCCAGGCATCTTTCCTTGGTTGCAACAGAGAGCAGTGGACCCAGAAATCCCACCAAAAAAAAGATTCCTATTTAGCACAGGCAAGAGACTTAGTTTGACTGTTTGGCCTGGGAATTCAGTTCAAACTTCTCAGTCCTGCTCTACAGCGAACCTCCAAACCTTTGCCAGTTTATTCTTCGGTGCCGGGAGGCTCACCTGCTCATGACAGCTGAAGTTTCTGCAGGGCTGAAGAATTAAACTTCAGTAACTCATCCCGCAAATGGCTTCCAGGCACATTCAACTTTTCAATAACAATCTCGCCTTCTTGTAACGTGCAGTGTTTCTGAGCATGTTTAGCAGGAAGAACTTGTGAATTTGGGTCTCACAGCACTTACACCTGAGGCTGTGATGCTGCTGCAGCACATTCACACACAGCATCATCTTCTCAGCGTCGAGGGGACAGCAGACCACAGTGCAGCACCATGAGCCTGAGCAAAACGCCGCTGTCTTGCAAGAAGGTCTAAATTTCTCCACAGCTCATTTTAAGCACCCAAATTAGGCGTACAGTTGCCCTAGGCTCCTGACAAGGGTTCTAAGGTTGTCTCTCCACTGACGGTATGCTGAGACCAGGGTGACTCTGTTTCCTGATGATGATCCTCAGTTCTGTGGAAGGCATCCATACCATAGTCCCACATCAGCAAGACAAACTTCTTTGCAATCAAAGAGATAAAGAGACAATTAACAGACTCATTGGAATGAGATAAATTAATTTTCTAAGCAACTAAATTATTTTAAATAATTAACAACTCATAGTGTCATTGTTCTTGCTCCAATGAACAGTGAAACACCTGATGCAACTGTATGACCAGGAAAGATTTCCCCCAAACTGCCGCAGCTCGGGAGTAAGGATGCTCTCCCCGGGCGTGTTGGATCTTACTTCCAACCTCTGCTCAGGCAGCTGGGATCTCCACATCGCCTGTCACGGAGTAAGTGCCCTAAGCTCTGGGTGACTGGGCCTGCAGGGACGAGGCTCCCTAACCACTCTTCAGCTCTGAAAGTGGTTCTACACCCCCTAACAAATGTACCCCTGCGTACTTTAAAGGCAAAATGTGATTTCTCAGTGAAAGAGAAACAATTTGTTTCGGGCCTTGCTTCAAATTGAACCAGAAAAAAAAGCCAACCCAATTTTTTTTTGTCAAATAATCTGGAATATTTCAGCTTGAGTCAGGCAGTGGTTTGGTGAGGTTAAGGAAAAAGATATGAAGAAGAGAAGGACAGCCACATCTGCCATACCTGACAAATTAATTTAGTTTAGTGTGGTTTGTACCTGTCGCAGCTCAACCAGGTGTCTGTGAGAGCTCTTTGGGAACCTTCTGCAATCCCCCTAGAACAAACCCTACTCTCTGCTTACGAGTAAAAGCATTTTCTTCAGTTTTAAAAGACCTAAATTCTGCTTCTCTGATTCTTTACAGAGGAGCAGCAATCGGCACCTCAAAAGGACTGTTGGCCTTGGCTGGTGCACATGGCAGCAAATACACGGCCCAAAAGTAGAGATTTACTCTAAATCTGCAGGCCACCTGGACCCAGCTGAGCTTTGCTGACTGCACTTTGGAGAATCGGCGATTTACAGAGATAATCCTCAGACATTTCAAGCTGGGCTGAAGATAGACAGATTTCCAGCCCATGCCATCAACTCCATTCATCTGGAACAGGTGCCAAGCTTATGAAATCCTCCTGCCGTGTGGTAGACTCCACAGCACGCTTCATTAGCAACCAGCCGAGCAGCTCGCCACCTCCCGCTCGCCGGCATTGCAAACAGTCTGGAGATCAGAGACCCAAACCTGGGAAGCAAAGGGGGTGAGGTTTCAAAGGCAGAGGGGGATTTAGGCAGACAATGCCGGACTCTGTCAAACCTGCTCCCAGCCCCTCTTATCCTCACTCGTTTGAGTGAACGCAGCTGTCTGTCTTTTCTAATTCAGGGGTACAACGCTGTGGCTGGAAGTGCTAGACATGGCCGTGGCAGTCTTATTAAAAACAACACCTAATAAATTGCCAAATGCCATTTACCCTGGGTAACCTGCTTAGCTGAAAGTCTCCATATCTACCGGAGCTGCTTTGATGTGTCCTCCTGCTCTTTCAGCCCAGATGTTGTCATAGATTTGCTGACGATGGCTGCAAGCCGGCTTTAAAACGCACTCTGGCAAGAAATACTTTCCCACCCTGTCTCAGAGAGGGTCTGTTTTTCCCGCCCCCCCACATTCAGAGTACTGAGGCCATTGGGATGAATAAAGGCTCTTTGTTCATTCAGCCATTTCTCTCCTTGCCGACGTCTTTTTTATCTTTTTAAAACTCAGCTGAAATGAGTGGCAGCAGTTCAACAGATGAAATGGGTCTCAACTACCAGAGCGACGGCCAGTGCTTGGACACCACTTCCAGCTATAAAGATGGACAGTGAAAAGGCGCGGGAGCATGAAGAGAACCACAAATACCTTCTCCCTCTTTCTTAAGCCCCAGGAACAAAAGTAAAAATTCTGAGCGAGGAAATTCTCCGTTTTTCTCTTGACCATTGTGGCGAGGCGCTCTCTCTCAGAGCAGCTGGCACCTCTAGAAGCGGTGGGTGCTCATTTACGGGCCGAGGGGAAGCCGCCTCAGGCTGAGCTATGGGCGGACAGACCGATCCAACCGGTCCATCCAGCAGACGGGTACTGGAGGAACTCCTCCTCCCAGCGGGGTGCCACGCACCGGGACGGGCCGCCCGGGGAAGCAGGGCGGGCCGCGGGCTGGCCACGGGACGCGGTGCTGAGGGGCGCGGGCAGCGCGGTGCCCGCCGCCTCCGCCGGCCCCTCCGGCCCCGAGGGCTCTGCGGCTCCCTGCTGCGAGTGCTGCGGCCCGGGAGCAGCCGGCCCATCGGACGCAGAACGCAACCTGCGTTACGATCGCGACAGGCGACAGCGCTCCACGACAGCCCCCGAGCCGCTCCTCACACAGAGAGGCCCCGCCCCAACCCCCACGACACATGCGCACAGCCAGCCCGGCGGGCGCCGCCAGGGGGCGCCGGCGCGGCGCGGCGGGGGCGGTGCCGGCGCGTGACGCGGTACGGCGGCCGGGCGGGGCGGGCGGAGGCGGTGGCGATGGAGCGGCTGGAGCGGTGCGGCCGGTGGCTGCGGGCCGGGCTGGCCGCCGGGCGGGTCCGCCGCCGCCTGCCCTGGCTGCTGCTCGCCATCGTCCTCCTCGGGTCCGCCCTCAAGGACGGCGACCTGGTGCCCGACACGCCAATGCGGAACAAGCGCAACCCGCTCAACGTGTGAGGAGACCCGGCGGGGCGGCGGGCGGGAGGGTCTGGGGGCGCCCGGTGTTAGCGGGGCTGCAGCCCCGTGTCCTCCCCTGCGGCGGGCCGGGCCGCCCCGAGCGGGCCTACCCCGGCGGCACGGGGGAGCGGAGCGGGCGGGCGGGCGGGCGGGGGGCAGCGTCGGTGCCGAGGGCTCGGGGGGGCGGGCAGGCCGCGGGCCGCGCCAGGGCCCGGCTGGGGGGGGTGCGGGGCTCTGCGGGCCCGCTGCCCCCAGCGCCCGGGGCCGGCGGGGTCGGGCGGGGTCGCTCGGCTCTGAGCAGCCGGAGCTCCGCGCTCCGTGTGCGTTGGCAGAGGAAAAGAAAGGATTTTTTTCCTTCCTTAGCTCCGAGAGAATTTCCCACATTTGAGTAAACGGATAGTTACTGCGCTAACAGCAAGCTGAAGAAAATAAGTCTTCTGGGGTCTGCTGTGAAAGCAGAGTCGCTGCCACCCTTCTCTGGGACTGAGGCGGGGACTCGGCTGGCTCGGTGACTCTTTCAGGCTGCCCTGGGACGTGCTGCAGGGAGGCGATGAGCCGGGCCGGTGCCCGCGCGCTCGGCCTGCTGCAGGTCGGACAGTAAAGCTCGCGTTGCTGGGTTCCCCTGTGACTTGGGGAGTTCTGTGCTTCGGTGGTTCGAATGGTGGCGGGTGGGAGAGGAGCTGCTTTGGGTGTGATTGGAAAGAAGGTTTGGCAGGAACGCTTGGAGTGAAACTGAGCTTACGGTAAAAACGTACCACAGCTCAGTTCTTCCTTTTTAAATCGAGGAAGGTTATCTGTAGTGACAGTTCCTGAAGCAATTTTTTTCCCCACAAATTGCTTGCCTGCTGGTTTGCTGGCAGCAATGATGTTAGCAGCATTTTTTTTTGCTTTTAACTGTCTCAATAAAATGAGGACTTTATTCTCAATTACTATTCCATGGTAGCAGCTGTAGTTGCCACACAGATGCTAGTTCTACTGTAAAATTAAGAGTAAAGGAGGTTATCCTCAAAATCCTGGGGAAGGCCCTAGCAGTTTTTGTTAGGGTTTTAGTGATGATACAGAACTCTCTTCCTACTTGGTTTTGTCTGCAAAGCCGAGGTGATGATTAAATGATGACTCTGTGTGTCTGGCTGTAGCTCAGCCACAGATCAGAACTTTGCTGTCTCTGTTTTTCAGCCCAGGGTGTGGGTAAGGAGGGGGCTGCACGCTTCCCCTCTCCCACCAGCTGATAGGAAGCAAGCTGCGCTGGAAGGTGCTCATGGGAGAAAGAAGATTGTAGGCCATGGTCTCCTAACGACTTAAGTTGTTAGTAAATCCACTTGCACATGCGCCACATTAAGATTTTAAAAGAGCACTAGTTACGCAATATTGTTGCCTGCTAAACAGGATATCAGCACATCATCAGCTGGTTTTCAAGATTTGATAGACATCACAGCAAAAATTTTGAAGAGAGTGAATTTAGAGGTGGAAGGATTTGAGTGTGCCAAAAGAAAGCTCTCGGCAACTGGAGAGACAGCAAAGGAACAAAGCCATTGTGCTTTGTTTATTTGAGTAGGTGATGAGGAAGGGAAAGCTTCATGGGCTGATTAGGGGAAAGAGCCAGCCCTTCTAGCTATCCTATTGTCGAGGTTTAACCCGGCAGCTGGCAACTCAGCACCAGCGAGCTGCTCACTCACCCCCTCCCCTTGCCCCTCAGCGGAGTGGGGAGGAGAAATGGACAAAAGGGGAAACTCCTGGGTTGAGATAAAGACAGTTTAATAAGGCAACAAAGGAAATACTACTAAAACTAGTGATGAAAATAATTATAATAATGAATATGCAAACAAAACTATATACAATACAATTTTTCTCACCACCTGACAACCAATTCACAGCCCCCCCCCCCCCCCCCCCCCAAAAAAAAGTTCAAACTCCTGGCCAAGAGAGGATTCCTACTCCCAGAAAACGGGAAAACCGAATATCTTTCTGTCCCCAGCCAGCCCCCTTCATAAACTGAGCAGGATGTCTGTGGAATATTTCCACTGGCCAGCTTGGGCTGGCTGCCTGGCTGTGCTCCCCCCCAACTCCTGCTCAGCAGCTGAACATGGGAAACTGGGAAAAGTCCTTGATTTGTAGCAACAACTGAAAACATCAGTGTATTACCAGTATTCTTCTGGTACTAAATTGAAAACACAGAAGCTACTGAGATGGAAATTAAGTCTGTCCCAGCCAAAACCTTATTCGGAATTAAGAAGTTGAGGTTGTGAGGGGCTTTGAAAGCAAAGATAATTGAGATTAAGAGAGTCAGAGAAAGGGTTACTGTGGTCAGGGTGGCAAGCTAAAAATACGTTCTTAGCAGTGGCATATTGAGTAGGGTGGAGCTGAGCGGGTCTGTAGGGTAAAAGCGATTGCAAATCTGAACAGCAAGTCTGAGCGAAGGCTCTAGGTCCAAGGGAATGCTGCCTGGGAAACAGTTGAAATGCCTGGCTGGGGGAGTATTCAGGCACTGGGCCCAAGGGAAATAGTGGGGAGAAGGTTAAGATTTTTAGCTATGCTTTACTTTGAGGGAAGGACACAAGTGTCTGGTTTAGACAGCTCTAAACACTGACCTTGAAAACCTACTTCTTCAGGCACCACCACTTAGCTCCTGTGAAGTTTCACACATGCACGTTTCTCTTTTGGCTTTTTTCTGGCAGGTATTTTGTCAAGGTGGCTTGGGCATGGACGCTCTGCCTTCTGCTGCCCTTCATCGCAGTCACAACCTACCAGTTTGCCAAGAGCAAGTTCCTCTATGGTCCCACGAAGAGCATTTTGATGGTGCTGCGGCGTCTCAGTGCGCTGCTGGTGGGCACTGCCGTCTGGTACGTCTGCACTGGACTCTTCACGTATATCGAGAATCTCACCGGCGTGTGCTCTACCACGGGTAAACTCGGCGAGCCTCACCGGCTGTATGCCACCAAGCAGGAGTGCCACCAGGACAATGGGGTCTGGAATGGTTTTGACATCTCAGGGCACTGTTTTCTCCTCTCGTACTGTGCTCTGATGATTGTGGAGGAAGTGGCTGTGCTGGAAAGCTTGTCCATGGACCAGAACTCTAAGCTGCGTGTTGTGATCAACAGCCTGTTTATTTCCTTGTGCTTTCTCACCATGATCTGGGTGTTCATGTTTCTATGCACTGCTGTGTATTTCCATGACTTCAGTCAGAAGTTTTTTGGTGTGTTGATAGGTCTGTCAGCTTGGTACGGGACATACAGATTTTGGTACCTGAAACCCTTTTCTCCTGGACTACCTCTTCCAAATATACCTTTGAGTTCAAAGAAATACAGTTATAGCAGATAAGTTTTAATTTTTTTGGATTTTGCTTTCAGTACCGGAGTAGTTGAATGTAGGAGTGATTACTGTATTTGCACTGTGAGGGACAAGGTGGTGGGCTGGAGGAAACCGAATCTGTACTAGCTGATGGCTGGCAGGTGGTAATGAGCTTCTTCCTCAGGAGAAAAAAAAGTGGTATTGGAAGAGCTCTGCTCTTGTTTAGGAGCTGCTGACTGGCATTCTCAGCAAAGAAATCAGAAGTTGGATCTGTTTCTCTGACTAATAAATGGAGGAGCAGCTCCAAGGCTGACAGAGGCCTTTGCTCTTTTAAGAGCTTGACTGATCTCATATTAATTCTCTCTCTTTTCTTTTTGATTTATGTCAAATATCACTGATGATCCAAACCTCATGCTTCTTTTTTTTTTTAATACTCCTGTTTGATTGCCTTACAGGAAAGCTCTAATAATGACGGTGCTGCTAAGTACTCTGTAAAGCAGTATATAGCTCTGTTGTGAAACTACAACATCTTGTGTTCTGAAGTGTTAAATACACTGACTTGCCACAAATCCTGCTTGGCTGTATGCATCTTCTGCAGCAGAGCAGATCTGAGGTGTGATGTCTTAAGCAGACTATGGCTTTAAATTCATGCCTGCCTTTGAGAAGGAAACTCTTGAAAAACAAGCCTTAAAACTCTAAGTGAAGTATCTGTAGTAATTTTTTGTCATTTTATTCTTGATGCAAAACCCAAACTCCTTCCAATTTTGTTGGAAAGTCTAATATAAGAATTGGGTTTGTTTTTTTCTTTTAAATCTTATGAGTTGTATACTTTGCAATGACGAGTACTTTGTGGTATGTTTCTTCTAGAAGAACAATGAAATTCTGGTGTTACGAACAAGTGATCTTAACCTGCTATTTCCCAAACAGTCTGCTTGGTAGTGAATGAAAGATGTTGTTTATCCTAAGAGCTGTAAAGCAGTGTGCTTGAAGCAGTGTTTATTCTTGCATATGCAGCAATATCAATAAGCTATTTAGTTTTCATGGCACGTAAGGCTGTGGCCACTTTTAATGTGGCTGGGAACCCACTACTGAATAAAACACTGCTATTGTATCATGAATAGGCTTGAGGTGGGATGGCTTTACTAATCAAGCAAACATTTAGCGTGGTGTTTATCTTGAAAAGTTTTTTATTATTTCATAAAGGCTTATGCGTGTCGCAGTTGCACAAAGTCAGTTTGACAGTTGTAATGAAGAGCAAGTGTTTTGGTTTCGGCTGCCGCCGGCAACAAAAGCGCCACGCGGCCGCCCCTCCCCCCGCCGGCGTGCGGAGGAGAATGGGAAGAAAGAGGCAGAAACCAGTGGGTCGGGATAAGGGCAGTTTAACAGAACAGCAAACAGAGGGAAACAGGAACAACGATACAGATAAGGAGAAAACACGACAAAAACAGACCTGCTCTCTCGGACCGCACCGGCACCGCACGCTCCCGAGCCGCGAGAGAGCTCCCGCCGCACCGCCCCCCCCCCACCGGAACCCAGCGTGACGTCACATGGTATGGAATACCCAGCTCTGTTTGGCCAGGTGGGGTCAGCCACCACCCCCCGGCTGTGCCCCTTCCTGGAGTCCGGTGAAAATTAACCCTGTCCTGGCCAAAACCAGGACGGCAAGACAGCCAGAAGGTCTGTGGGCGAGGCTGTAGGTAGTGTCTGCTGACCTGGGAGCGGACTTGGTCCGTCTGTAGCGTCTGACTCCAACGTGAATGCTGCGCAGTGTGATGCACTGGAGTCTAATCTCGGCACATTTCTTTTTGCCATCTCAACGGCTCTCTTCCAGCACGAGAGTGGTGGTATTTGCAATAAATACAGCAGTGTTAATTCCAGACTTGTGGTCTGCCTCTGAGGAGGGCTTAATTCACTTGAACTTCCACTGAATTCAGTGGCAAGTGGGAGCTGTGCATCCTTAGGAAGTACAAATCACCTCACAGAAAGAGTCTGTTTCAGGAGGTTATGTATTTTCTGTAAAGCTGCTTGTTTTGTTTTTGCATTGAATTGCCTTTTAAACTGACTCTGGAAGATATGCACTGATTAACTCATACTGGGTTTAACTAAATTTGTTTAAACGATGCAAATTCATTTGCAGACATTCTTCTGATGTAATGTAAGCCTGCTCCTAATAGAGTTAAGCTAGACCGCAAGCCACTTTCACTGTGAAAAAGGATTATATACCCAGCAGGTTTTCTGATTAATTTCATTAGGTTTAAGTTTCTATTTTAGGTTATCTTTATGTAACTTGGCTATGTAGACAAGGCCTTGGAACAGGAAATGCTATTCATTTAAACCAACTGACTTGCTGAAGTTATCTTCAGTTCCACAGATGTTTTGTGCAATCACTGTATGAATATTTCTGTCCATTTCTAACCAGTGTCATACAAACTTTTTATTATGGCAATAATGTGGGATGTGGATGTTCTCAGAACTTTTATTTAAACAATGAAAGAAAAACATTTGTAAACTTCATCAGCGTTTGTGTCTTTGAGAATCTGTTTCTGACATCTGTAAAGATGCTGCTGCTCTTCCTCACTTCCCTGAATTATCCAGCCTTGCAGTGTTTTTGGGACTACTGAGATGCATGATCAAACTGACATTGATGATTCTGCAGTATTTGAATGAGTTAATATAGTACAGATTCTCAAAAGTGCGGACTGCAAAAAGAAACAAAACAAAGACAGAACAAAAAAGCCATGCCTGACAAAAGCAAGTTTCCTAACATGTGCCTGTTACATCAGGCAGTTGATTTTGTGGATATGGACAGCTGCTTATTGCAGCAAAGTGAAAGCCTAATCCATTGAAATGTACGGGGAAAGTTCTCGTGGGCTGTAATACTGCTCACGAGTGTGGGAATCTTGGCGCACGTGTCTTTCGCAGTACCCAGAGACTGTGTGCCAGCTGTTGGCTTAGAAGGTTCTCTTGTGCTCCAGATCTTTTCTGTGCACTTTTTGACTCTTATTTGAGAGTAATCCTCTGCTTCCTTGTATTTTAACTGGAAAGGTTGCAAATTTTCTGTTCACGTATTTGCCATCGCCTTTATCTGACTTCCTTCGCACCTCAAATACACTTTTATCATTAAAGTAAAGATGTGGCCTCTCTACAACAGATTTGCAGCCAAAGAGAAACAGTGCTGTGAGTAGCTGGAGTTGATGTCCTCTGACAAACGGACAAATCCTTTCAACTGGCAACAGGTAGTACTAATTTGTTCCAAGTTTTTTTTAAAAAAAACCCTTTATTTTAAAGATAAATGTTCACACTTTGTAGTGATATCCAAAAGACAACAACTGTAATTGCAAGAAACATTTGGTTTCTCCCTCTTCTGCTTTTCTGCATTAAAGTATTCCTCATATTCCTGCTGAGCTGTCTTTCTCTGTCTGTAAAATGATTTAGGGAATGTTTGTCTCCAGCATCTTACTGCCATATTACTTATTGCAACATATGTTTGCTAATTTGTCATTGTCTGTGTTTGTTTAGCCTGTTTTGTGGGCTCTCTATCAAGGTAGATTCGCAGAAGTAGTGTTGGGCCTGACTGATGTGGCTGAGGCAGTGCTTGGTCTTAGTGGCTTAAACATTTTCCTTTGCTGGGGCCAGCAAGGAAGGGAGCCTCAGCTAGAGCACAGTGGGAATATCAGCTGGATTAGGATTCATTTCACTCTTCGCTTACCTCTGACTTTCAGATGTTTGCGTAACTGGAGGTGAGATCAGGCAAACGGGAAAGTTTAGTTCTTTTGTAAGAGCTGTCTGAACAGTTCAGATTTTAAACATACTTGAAACTAGGGTTTGATTCTTCATCGGAGTCTTTATTCAAAGCAAACTTGCTCTGTGAATGCTTCAGTGGTGCTGTATGGTATTCTTGGTTTGCCAAATTATTTGTGTGTACTGAAACTTGGGTCATGGAGCAGCTGCAAAAGAAGGATCCTGTTTCCATGGTGAAATGAGAAACACCCAGTTATGCCTTATGGTGTACTTTAAAGGAAGAAACTGTAGGGTCTGCTGTGATGTGTTAAACTGGGAAATCAGGCTTTAGTTGTGAACACAAGTCTATGGTCACTTTTCTTAGTGAAGTAGTATCGGTTTTTGCACTGTAGCTTAAAGCAGATTCCTGCAGCTTCTCTGCAATCAGCGTTTTCCAGCTGTTTCCCTTTGATCAGCCTGCGTTTGTTCTCTCAGAAGCCTCTTTCCTGGGTTTATTTCTTTTCATAGCTTTGTCTCGCTTCCTGAAGCGCAGATTAGTAATAAATGCTCTTTACCTCTGCTTTCTCTATATTTTGTCTTCCCCTCTTTTAAATATTTTGCCAAAGCTAAAGATGAAAGTTACTTAATGCTAGCAAAAAAGGCTGTTGTGGCTGAACTCATAACTAATTGTTGTTAAAACGAGTTGGTCTGTTGCGGTGTTCACCTGGAAAAAAGCACATGCTGCATTTACTGAAGCAGGACTCCGCCTGTTGTGTGGGAACGCATGGAAGGGAAGAGGCAGTGACGTGACAGTGCCACTTGGCGCCTTGGTAGGGTTAGCTGTGTCCCTTTCCTGGGGAGCACGCACTGCGTTTCCGTAAAGAGTAGTTTCACCCAGGTGTTTAGCAGGAAATTGTTAATTCATGTGAAAGTGAGAAGGGTACTTCAGTGCTTAAACAAAGTGTACAGTGAGAACATAGAGGTTACAAGTTGGGAAAGATGAAGTGGAAATGACTACCAGGATTGAGTACTGTCCCTCAAATTTCAGGCAATTATGTAGTAAGATTTTTTTTTTTTTTTAAACTACCCTCTGGCCATCACAAAACACAAGCAATGCCTTGTAACAAGCTGAACAACTTTTCTGTAAAGCTCTGGAACTATATTGTGGCACACAAAGTAAGCAGTAGGTGAAGATCTTTACCAGCCTTTCAGGAGAGTTGAATATCAAGGGAAAGAAGTGCTCAGAAAAATGCCCTTTCTCAATTGTGCTTTTCCTGACAGTGTATCCAATGGTAGAAGATCTGCAGTTGTACTGTGCGTCTCCCCAGTGGGTTAAGGCTGAAGAAAGAAGTGTGTGGAACAAAAGTAAATACAAATGATGATTATTTTTCGTCTCATATCTCTGAAGCCTTTTTCCATGTCCAGTCTGGGTTCATTTTGCAGTTTTAGGTCATATATTCCCTCAGTCATGCAGTTTAATGCATTTGATCTGTGGGAAGCGTTGTTGATCTTAGAGCAATAAATAGGCTTATCCTAAATGTCAGCTCTGTTCTGCAATCTCTTCCCTGAATCCTGCGCTGCCTCTGTTCTGCGGAGCCTTCCCCGTCTCGTGGGGACTGGGGGGGGAGAGCAGTGCCGAGGGGTTACACGCACCAGGACTCTGTCAGTGACAGGCTGAACAGCATGACTCAGTGCTGGGGAAAATTCAGCTAAATAGGTTGTGGCTCAAAATAGTTGACTGTGATGGAGAAAGCCAGGCAAAATTAATTGAAAATAAAGATGATGCTAAGCCCAGACAGCCTATTAGCCTTATATCCAGATGCGTGAATTGTTGCACCCAAACCCAGGAGGATTGTGCCAATTCGGAATGGCACTCAAGGTCTGTGCTGTGTTTTGCAGACGAGGGAAGGTGAGTGTGGATTTAGTATGTGCTTGATAGAGTCGTTCTAGACCACGGCTCTTCCCAGCACTGTGCACTGTTGCTCTAGCTTTGCCATAGCCTGACCTGGCTGGTTTGGCTTTTAGAAGGATGGGAGTGATAGAGGTTTGAGTTTTTTAAGACCTTTTTTTTTTTTTTTTTTCAGTTGATTGTTGTGATTTGGAAGTTAAGAGGAAAATTTATGCCACAGTGGTTTTTGTTCTATTTTGTTTGGTTTGGGGTTTTGTTTTGTTTTTTTTGCTTGTGGCCAAGGATGCTCCCTGTTGCTGTTCTGTCATGGATGGCTCCGAGGGCACGGAATGGAAATAAATTGCTTTTGGTAAGCAAAAATAGAAGAGTGTTCCAGGAGGCTTGCAGCAGTGTGACGTGACCTTGTGGTGGAAAGAGCGTGTGTGAAACAGCGCTTAACTATGTAGAATACTTAGTTCTATGTCAAGAAGTGCCTGCAGTGTTATAAAACACCCTGAAGCCTGGTTACACTCACTTCTGATGGCACAGTAACTCTATTTGGATCACTGTCCTGGAGCTGAAAAGGATTTAGGTCACAGGAAAGAGGAGGTGCTGGTGGGAAAAGGCAAAGACACAAGGCAATTAGAGGGCTGGATGTTGTTGTTTTTAAAGAAAGGCTTCCTAAGGTGTCGTTGGTCTGTGCTGTTAGTTAAGAGCTCTTTGGCAAGACTCCATCTCCCTCATTTCGCTGTTCTTTCTCAGAAGGTGGAAATGGGAGGTGCTGTGTCCGCTGATGCAGAGCTTCACAACCCATGGGCTCCTGACAACAGAGGTGTCTCTGAAAATGGTCATGCGTCCCCGGCCGTCTGCGGCAGGGAAGTCCAGGAGAGAGGAGAGATGTAGGACAGCCAAGAGGGATAAAGAAAAAAAAAATGCTGAAAGCAGATCGTTGTGCAGAGGAGAGAGACAAAAGGGAAGAAAAAACTGCTGCGAGCTCCCAAAGAGCGGGTGGAGGTTGACACTTTGCTCATTGACGCTCTTCAGCATCAAAGTCGCGTGGAAATAGAATCTGCTTTGGCAGCTGCTGTCTGCAGGTAGAGCCTTGGCCTGCAGCACGCAGGTTACCGCAGTCCACAGCCTCTGCTTGCCTTCGCTGCAGCGATAGACAGCTGGGTTCTGACAAAGCAATGGTTCGTCTGAATTATTTATGGCATGTGTGGTATTCTTCCTTTCGCTGTGATGCATTTAAAGCACGCTCCTTTCTCTCTGTTTAATCCTTCAGAGGAAAGCATGTAAAATGGAGAGCGAAAGACAATGATAGTAAATATGTCATTTGGAAATCAGCAGGAGGGGAAAAATAGGAAATTTGTTGTGAATGTGTTTTATCTGAGAATATAAGTTCCAGTGTTTTTTCACTACTGCTTAAAATCTTAGATCCAGTATCAAAAACGGCTTGGTCTGAAACCCTCCTAATTTATCGCTGAAGCCATGCTCTAGGAAATCCTTTAGGGATATGAAATCTGTCCCTGTTCCCACAGTACTTAGCAGATGCTTTTGTTCCCATTCATACCTGTGGGTTTGAACTTTTGCCTGGGCGCTGCCTGCTGAACGTGGGCTGAGGACCTTATTCTGTCCTACCAAGGCAAAAGCAGCTTTTCTACAGACTCGTGTAGTAAGAGGAGCTTCACTGGTGGCGTGAACAGGTGTGAAATTATCCTCCTACCCTCCACAATTCCACAGGTAACTGCAGGTGTGGAGTTACAGTAGTTAGCTCTTAGGTTGTGTGTTGTTTCCTGGTTCTTTGGTTTAGTTTTTAATCCCATATTATCAAATTTTATATTATTCCTGGCCATGTCAAAATACTGTTATGTTATCCATATTACTTTGATCCCATGTATCTCTCGGGAACTTGAGAGATTTGGTTGCTGTCATTGCCCACATTGGGGATCCAGTCTGAGTGGTTTGGACTTTAATCTTAATGATGGCAGTGACTGCCACAAAACGCAACCTGAGGTTAAATGTTTTCACAAGATTTAATGTTTTCTGTTTGCCGTTCTCAGATGGAGAAGTCCTTCATTTACTTTCATAGCAGAAAGTTTCTTATTGCTTTTCCATCACCATCCGCCTTTCCTTCTTAGCCAGGATACTGAAATTGCAGTTGGCTGATGAGGCTGTTTTTTTCATTCAGAAACAGAGCAAGACTTGGCAATTAATTTCTGAGAGGGCCACGAGATGGTCAGTAGGAATTCTTAAGCAGCTCTAGATCTCGGTTTCTTTGGCAACCTGTGGCAGGCATGTGGCGTGTTCCCTGTCCTCTCACAAGCCTGGTTTTGGAATCCTTTATTGTGCATGGCGAGGTCTGCTCCCTTCCTTGACAAGCACAGGAGAAGGCTGCCAGCCAGCTGCGAGACTGACACGAACGTTTTCAGTTTTCATAATCGCGTCTTTTGAGCAAAACCCCTAGGAGTAAAAAGACTTGAGAAGCTGTAGTTCTACAAATCTGACCATCGGGAGGCTGTTAAACTGGAGGTGTGGGAGGGACGAGGAGTGACTGCTCCTCGAGTCCTGGATACCCACAGCTCGCTCCGTGTCATGAAGCTCCATCTCGGAGGTGCTCGGAAGGGCTTGGACTTGACAAGTAGCCCCTGATTTTCTCCCCTCTGATGATTGCAGGTTCAGCATTTTGACACAGATATAGGCCCTGAAGTGCCTAAAAGCATATTTACCTCTAAAACCCAGAGAGTTTGAAGACTAAATATTTGCTTGGGTAAATAAGTATATACAGGATAAAGCTGAAGAAGGGCCCTAGGTGGGGTCGTGTCACGTACACAGAAGTATTTGGTGCAAGATACAGCACAAGCCATTCCCTCCACTGTCCAAGCCTGCGCTGCAGTGATGGCAGTTTGCTAGAGAACTGCCCAGCAGCGAATTGTAACGTGTCCCAGAGCAAACATTGCTCCAGATAGCATCTCTGAGATGCTTCACCTTCCAGCCTTACCCCTTGGGTGCTGCCGTTACCCCACACCTCGCTGAGGGCAAAGTGTAAAGTCCTGGAGTGAGAAATCAGATTTCTGCTATCACTTTCATATTTCTGTGTACCGAAAGCGCCTTGGGCAGCAAACATCGGGCCAATGCCTGGCTTACGGCTGTGTAGCACGGTGGTCTCCCCTTTTAAATGGAACTAGAGCGGAAAAAGCCTGATCAGGTTCAGATCAGCTAGAGCAAGAGCGACTTTTTATGATGACAGCCTGTAATCGGCACAGGGCTGCTTATAGTAGCTCGCTCATCTGGATTGATTGGGGTGATGACATTCATCGCCTGGTTCGTTTCAGCACGGTCTTGAACATCAACCCAGCCTCTGCCTGTCACAGTAATTGTCTTTTATCGCTCTCGCAGAGTGCTTTTCCCTGGAGCAGAGTCCTGGGATTTTGTCACTACCACAGCAGGGAAACAAGGCTCAGCGACAGGGAGTGGCACTGCCTTCACTGATTGGTTTTTTTTAATTTGGTTCAAAACAAAGGCTTGCTAGTGAACAGTCCTACCTGAGGCCCAGTAAAGAATTCATCACTACAGCTGTCTGTGGCCTCCCAGCAGCCCACGAAGGGACACAACTGACAGCTCTGGCGTGTTTGTCTGCCCTGTCCCGTGCCTTGTTCCAGCTGCTGGCTCTGTCCGGCTTCCTTATAATAGTTGCATTGTAACAGTGTGCTCCAAACCAAACCAAACCCCTATTTTCTCCAGTATTTAGAGTTCTGATTTGCTCCTTGATTGCAACTTTATTTTTGGTTTGAGAAAAAGAAAAGCAAAGTGACCAGCAGCAGTCTTCTAAGCAGCTTCCTTCTGCCTCATTCTTGGGGTGAAATCCTGGGAACTGAGCAAGTGTTTGCTCTCATTCTCCCTGGGTTTCCTGGCTTTGTACCTCTCTTAATATTCCTTTCTACACCCGGTGCGTGCGTGTTGTCAGCTCTGGGAGATCACCAGGGAATGTGTGTGCAGGACAATGGACAAAGGTAAAAGGATGAAATCCTGGTGAGGGTTTCATGTCGGTGTATTTTTACAAATCCTTTTGGGGAGTTCAGTGTCAGCTGATGGACCAGGTGAGCTATGGGTCATCATGTGTGTTCTTATGTCTTTCAGATTCGCCAAAAGGGGTGACCTCAGGGGACCCTCTTGTCTCCCGATTAAAAAAGAAGCAAAATAGCTGTTTCTTCGAAAGTCATTGATACCACGAAGCAAGTATGTAACTATATTTGGGGAAACATGTGCCTGCGATGTAGGCGCCTGCTCTGCACGGACAGGAGGTGGATCTGGGTTCTCGCACACCAGTTCTAAGCGTGGCCCTAATCACTGGGGGTAACAGGGATAACACAGCACCTGTGCAGCTACACAGGTCCTTGTATTCCAGAACTGTGTCAGACCAGCCTACACAATTGTGACAAGCATGGCATAAATTTGTGCATTTTGCACTGTCTAATCGCTATGTGCTCATCCCTTGTAATTCCTGCTAAATATTCCCAGCTCCATGGCTGTCAGGTTGTATCGAGAACCAAAGCTCCTGGGAAATCCTGCTGCTTCCACATACATAGAGCTAATTTTTGAGTTGGATGCAAATGCAATTGGTATTGCTTCAGCTACGCTTGGCATACGTTCCTGAGCCTCGAGATGCAGCGTGACTCGCTAGGGAGCACTGGAGTGCCCGGAAAACCAGCCAGAGGAGATCCTAGCAGGCCGAGCGCTTACAGAAATGAGTGCCTCGGAAGAGGGCTACGTATTGCTTCCGTGCAAGTTTTATACCAGTGCAGTACATGAGAAAAAGCACAAACCACCTGCACATCCCTCTGCCCACGGGCACACTTTGAAAGAAGACTAGAAGGGTGTTGAACAGTTAGAAATGTGACGCCGTTACTCCTCCCATATGGTTTATTGAGGATCTCAGTTGTCAAAGCATGAGTAGCAGTGAGGCCTGTTATTCTTTCCAACATGCAAAAGGCACAAGAAAGTCATCAACATGATTCTGTGCAAAGTGTCTCTAAGAAAACACACAGCAAGGAAATGACAGAAAAGAGCCCCCAATGGAAAAGAAAGCCAAAGTGCCTTCAGGAAAATGCTGAAAAGTCCTGAAAATGGTTGTACTTTTTCAGAGTCCAGATGTGCTCAGTCGGTGAAAGATGCTTTGCAAATCCGTGAAACAGAACACAAGACAGAGCCAAAAGGCTTAAAACAATAATCTCCTCCATGTGCCAAAATTCATGATGGAAGTCAAAATTATTTATCTCAGGAAAAAAGTGCGGCTGTTAAAGACAGACATTAAATTCTTTAAAAAAAAAAGCCCACCAAAACCAGACGTAGAAAGTGGATACATTCTAAGAGCAGCTCAATAAAAAATATCCCTTTTAATCAAAATAATTTAAAAAATGGATACTTGAAGAACACAAATCCACCTTGACTGTGACCAACTACTGCACCCTGCTCCCAGGAAAGCCTCCGAGCACGACAGCACAACGCCTTCTAGAAGAAGAAAGTCCCCGCTACCTGCATGTGTGGAATGTGGCCAATGAACAATTCGGAAACAAATGCACAGGACCGAGTATCCGAGTCCCATTGTTGGACTTGGGCGTCAGGAAGCTTCCTGGGGTTCCCGTCTCTCCCACTGGAGCCGGCCGGTGCCGGAGGCGGCGTTGCTTCCCTGTGAGAACGGCTGAGCCCGTGAACCCCTGAGCCTCTCGCTGGAGTTGAATACTTAAACCTAAAAAAAGGCATTTACAAGTTGACGCATTTTGTTGTTGTTGTTGTCTTATTTCCTTGCAGTATACGTTTCTACTTCTAGACTATGGAATGTTACATTAAACAATATAATTATTCATTACCTTGCTTCAAATTTCATTACAGTTACTGAGGCTTCATCATAATTTCACACAGCACAGACACCAAACTAAACACCAGGCAGCCAGCACTAGATATATTTTTTCTTTAAGTACCAATAAGCAAAATATCCCATTCCCCCCAGAGATCCCATCAGGAAGGAGGCTCCGAAGAAAGAGGGAGGTTTCCGCTTGACCAGCCGGAAGGCATTGGGTACCACTGCGGAGAGGAGCGTGGTGTGTATATCTCCCAAAACTTTCCTGAAGGCGAAGCGTTTCTGTATCCTGTCGAAGAAGGACTGTAGGTTGGGTCTGCTGCCATCTTCCCAGTATTTCTTAGAGAGTCCCAGAAACTTGAGGCGGTGCAAGGTTGCTCCTAACAAGACATCTGCCAAAGTAAAGACACATCCGCAGAGCCAGAGTTCACACTTCTGCCCTGGAGAGAGAAGCGACAGAACAGGTAGGGTCAGAAGCAACCCCTGGGTGGACACCTAAAGGCTTGCCCAAAGATGTACGAAGGCAGGAGTGTTTGCATTGGATCTGGGGTGCTTTTTCTCAGCTCTCTGATGTCCCAAAAGATCAGACCCCATCTACCAGGGTACGTGATGGCCGATACGTGGGGCCACGCAGCTAGGAATATGTGACGGTCATTTATAGCCCACATGAAGATACAAACTGCTGTCTGCAAAATGTTGCCTCTCTCCCAAGTCAAGAGCAGCAGGAGATGGCATCCTCCCATGCCCAGGAGGTCCCTGGAAAAGAGCCCTTGGCCCCCCCTTGAAGGAAGGTGTGGTGCAGTGACCCTTTCTGCTGTGTTAGTGCTTGGGGAGAGCAGCAGCCTTTGTCCTTGGCTGCGCCGCGAGCTGTTTCAGGAGTGTCAGGTAACTTGTCCTATTTTAGGGATGTGAGAAATCCTCGGGAATTAAAACCATTTGCTGGCTGGCCTGGCTGCTCTCCCTCTGTGCTGCTGGGGAGGTCCTGCCTCTGTCCTCTCTCCAGCAGTGGGGACACTGCTCCAGGACACCAAAACTGGCAGCGTGTCTGTGCGAGTGCCAGGTTTTGGGGGAGGCAGAGCTCAGTGTGAATGCTGGGCTTGAAGTGTTGATGGCCCCTGGTAGTGAGTGACCCTGGATATAACCTCACCAGAGAGACATCCAGGAATAACCAAGCTGTCACTAGGCTGGAAGAAGTGGGCTTAGGCCAGGATAGTGTTAAATGCTCCCCCAATGTCCTTTAATACTGAGGAGCAGGGCTGGGATGGAGCTAAGGGAGATTGTGAGAGGTGCAGGTAAGGAAGAACAGCAGCAAGGGCACAAAACCTGGCCCCATCCAGCCTGGGCCCCCGGCTTTGCACCAAATCCTTAATTCTTGGGCTTTTCCACTGTCCTGTGGCTGTTAGATCAGGGAAGGAGAGAGCGGCACCTTTATTGCACCCCTGGGCAGGCACTGGTGCTGCCTGCAGGGCCAGGCCAGGGGAATTACTGGTAATTAGCAGCCCTCATTTGTAGCCACTTGGCAGCCTGCCTGATCCTGGTAGAGGCACAGCCCAAGTGGACAGATTGCCTGTTCCTAATTAGTCAATAAATGTTTTCAGTGACTAATGAATTGTGGGGGTTCCACAGCCCAAGCCTCCTGGGTGCTCTGGGGACCCTGAGGATGCTTTGGCTCAGAGGTAAGGGAAGCGGGGCTGAGGTGCCTGCCTCCCCCCGGGGCACTGCTGCGGGGGAAGGAGGAAGCGTGTCTGAGGATGGCGGCTTCGGGAGAGAGCCATGATCCGGCACGAGCCCTCCTGGCTCTGGGCTTGCACCCGCTGCTGAGGTCTGGACCTGGCTGTGGGGCGCCCTGGGGCAGAAGCACGGGCAAGGGCAACTCATCCCTTTGGCATCTGCAGCAGCCCCAGCTCGGACCAGCCTGTCCCAGCCGAGCAGGGTGCCTTGGCAGGGTGTCACCGCGTGCTCCTGCAGCATCTCCCCCCCTCCTCCTGCGCGTCGGCCGGCAGCCGGGCTGCGTGGGAGGAGAGCTGCGGCACTGCGGCTCCTGGGAAGCTGCCAGGGGGCTGGTGCGTGTGCCCGCTGCTGAGATCCTGACCCGGCCGCGGGCGCGGGGGGGGAGTGCGGGGGCCCGGAGCAGAGGGCAGGAGCAGCACGCAAGGACCGCAGGCAGCGGAGCGCCCGGGTGCCAGCCGCAGCAGCAATCCCTCTGCTCCAGGCACCCAGGGTGTCCTCTGAAGGCACCTCATTAGGCTGGATTCTGCTGAGCTACCCCAGCTCTCGGCTCAGTTAATGAGGGTGGAGGCAATTAGGGCAATGCAGAATGCTGCTGTGAATGCATCAGGGCTCTCAGCAAGTCTCCGACCCGGTGCCTTGCAGGGCCCGACCTTGGCACCTCTGAGGGCCCTTTGGGGTGGCCCCAGGCTTGACGCACGGCTCCCCACGGCCGAGACCAGGCCTGAGGGCAGGGCCAGCTGTGGGGCCATCCCCTGATTAACTGCGCCTGGGCTCTGCTCCAGACCTGGCACCGTGGAGCTGGCAGCCGCTAGCCCTCCCAGCGCTGGGGCTATGAGCCCTGCTGGCAGCGAGGACGCGAGGATGACGGCGTCATCCTGGGGCGACGGCGAGACAAGCGATGCCCAGCTGTGCCCATGCATCCCTGTCTGCCAGGGCACCGGGGTGGCTCTCGGCAGGCACCCAGCGGGATGTATTTGATGTTGGGGATGGCTGGTGTCGCTCTCTCCCACCTGCTGGCATTTGACGCAGGTCCTATGAAAACTCCCACCCTTCTGGGGCCCCTCAAATTCCCGTTGGGTTTCCCTGCCTGTGCTCCGCTGGGATGTGCCGCAGCCCCGTGGCCAGGAGGGCTGGCTGCAGGACACATCCCCAGCCCAGCGCTTTGGTCAGTCTGTGCTCCTCGTGCTGCAAGAACCCGGGGCCAGCCTGCTCCTTCCTGAACCAGGCAGGGCATCAGTTACTGGTGGCCACTTGCTGAGGCAACAGGGACCTGCCACTGCCCTGCAGTGACTCTGGAAGTCTCACAGAGCAGCCATGAGGACAGGGGTCTTGCTGTCCCCTGTGGCAATGGGTGTGGGGGCTACCCAGAGCTCCCCAGATGTTGGCAAGACCATGACTGCAATGACATCGGTGTGTTCCAAAACAGGAGAGCCCAGCAGCAGCCCCGGCCCCACCGACAGTCGCCCAGTGGGGGACGTTTTTCAGGTTCAAAGCCGTCAGCCATTCCTGGTGTTGCACCAGCCTCATGCAGAAAAACACCCCATAAATGCAGCCCAGTGCCTACCTTGGTACTCCAGTTTCCTCTTCTCCAGCTCGGCCTCAATCTGGTCTAGCACCATCCCCAGCTCGCCAAGGATCTTCTTCAAGTAGTTCACGTTGTCGTGCTCCAGGATCTTGGCCTGGGTGGAGAGCGGGGTTAGGATGGATGGGTGGATGGATGGACACGGATCCTTGCAACCGTGCAGGGACATAAGGCACCGGCTGCCCGTGGAGGGTCCATGGGTCATGTCGCCCCACCACCAGAGAGAGGAGTGTATCTTTGACCCACTTACCATGAGCTTCTTCTGCTTGGAGAGGTAGGGCTCTGATAGCTGCGGCTCCTCTTCATGGTCCAGCTTCATTAGCTCCGTGCTGGCGTTAGCTAAATGTCCTGGGGAGAGACAGAGAGAGGGGCTGGGGGGCCTGTGTTTGGCAGGGGTAGGGATGATCTTGTATCTGGTAGCAAAGCACCTCGTCCTGCATGCAAAATAGTATAGTAGCACCAAGAAAAACACCCCAGAGAGCTAAAATGGGCCAAATTCATGGCTTGCTGCTGCGATGCTGCCATAGGGCTGGGGCATCGCACACTGTCCCAAGGGCATGGGGCTTCTTCAGCCCTCCCACCTGCTCTCAGCAGGGCAGCAATGGCAGATCTCCTGGCTGTGGCAAGTCTCAGCTCTGTGGGTTTCAGGGAGGGCTTCAGCTCTTCATTTCCTCTGCTGGATTCATGTTAGAGCTGCCAGCAGATCTCTGTCTCTCTCTTACTGTTTTAAGAACACCCCTGAGCTTCCCCATAACCTGCTGCCTGCAGCTCCATCCCCAGCAGGTCCGATCCTTTGGGATGTCCGAGCCGGCTGCCCACACGAGGGTGTGTGCACAGTGCAGCACGGCAGAGAGCGGCACGGAAGGTGATGCTCCCTCCTGGATGAAGCTGTCCTGCCCAAGCTCAGTGTCTGGGAATGCAATTCGGTAGCATGGAGCCCACCAGGAGCACGGGAGAGATGTCCACCTTCCTCCCCCCCAGGGCTTGGGGAGGACGCGAAGGGCTTTGTTCAAGGGAGATAATGGAGGGAAGGGAGAAGAGTAAATGGAAGAAGAGAATGCGAGATGCACCTTAACACCTAGGGACAACATAAATTACCCAAAGGTGGGCTAATCTCTTCCTCTCCCTCCTTGCTCCCTCCAACGAGGGCTTGGCTCTGCTGATGCGTGGGTGTAGAAGGTGCCAGGGCGGCAGCCAGCAGCGGGCTACATGCTGCCACAAAATGGTGAAACTCCCTGTTTTCCACCACAAGCCTTGAAGCCCGTGCTCACTAAGGCTCCCAGCCAGCTCTCCTGGGGCTGTAACTCAGAGGGAAGCCTGCACATCACCCTGGTTTTGTTCCCCTGTTCCCCTCGGGAGAGCTTGGCCATTGGTTCACCCTCTCCTTGGGACACAACTATGTGGCTCTGCCTCAGCACCGACTGCAACGGGGCACCTGAGCCATGGTGTAGAGGATGTGCTGGAGAGGAAGGGCACCACTGGCACTGGGGAATCCCACGGACCTGCCCACAGCCCCTCCGTTGCAATGGCTTGGGACAAATGCCACCAGTGAGGAGGTTTGGACGGGGCGATATTTTTAAGGACCTCAGCAGTGTGCTGGGGAGGTGAGGCGAGGCAGACAGGGACTGAAGCCATCACAGCAGCGCTCTTTGGGGAGGGGACAGGCTCTATGCCCTGCGTCTGTCCAAGGGGGTGGAGGTGGCACTTGATGGCGTGGGGAAAGCCACCTGTGCAGGGTGCCAGCAGAGGCAGGGCAGACCGTGAGATACACCTCAGGAACTGCCTATTTCTCTTTGAGGCTGAGTGCATCCCATTTCAGAGGGAGCCTAAAGGAGGGGAGAGGCGGGGAGCATGCTGGTGCCCTCCTGACAAGGTCAGTTTTCTGGTGAGGGACTCTCCAGGAGCGACCCTAGCCGTGGAGCTATATTAGGCATCGTCAATGTTTCATGAGTGCTTGAAGGTCATGTACGCAGTCTTATGCCGGTTCGCCCACTATCTGCAACTCGATGTGGCTGTAGTCACCCACCTTTGCCCTCAGAGCTATGGGAGGGAGAGGGGACTTGCTGGAGGGGGAGCAAATTCACGTGCTCTAGAAAGAGCTGGGCGAGAAGCACGCATGGGCCATGGGAGCCTGGACACCCCAGGGCTAGGAAACCCCTACAGAGTGCCTGCAGCTCCCAAATTAGCTGTGCTTTGCTGTTTCCCAGCTCTGTCCCTGCCTTCGTTGCTGGAAGGGGGAGATGAGCAAGAGGAGGGTGGCTGGCCAGGCTGCGGAGCCAAACGGAGCCTTAGGGAAGGGCTGCGGCAGCCGTCCCACGGGCACCAGCCCTGGAAGCCCCGCTGGAGAGGCGACTTACTGCGGATCTCAGCGGTCGCGTACTTTGGGATCATGGAGTCGGTGGTGAGCTCGGGGTGCAGGATGCAGCCGTGCGTGTAGGCGTCCATGGGGAGCGAGTCCAGCAGCTCCCGGTACTGCAGCACCCGCGAGTGCAGCAGGCTGCCCGGCTCCGGGATCAGCTGGGTGACGTTTTCTGCCAGGGCAAAGGGAGAGCTGTTAGCAGGACCCTCGTTAGCCTGCACAGGACACCAGTGTGCAGGCCTGGCCTGAGCTACCTCCGAGCAGGGACTCAAAACCATCCTCTGCGCTCAGCCCTGCCCCCTCCCCGCTGCCCATCCCGGCCAGGAGCTCGTCAAGCCCATGCCCGGAGACGGGCAAACCCGCGGGACGCAGGGACGTGTACGCGTGCCATTACCCAGCCCCGCAGCCCCAAGACCCCAGCGTAGCAAGGCCTTCGCCTCTGCAGCCCCTGGATTTGTATGCTGTGGTTTCACATCTCTCAGAAGGGGACCAAAATCTTCCCATTGTGCAGAAAAGAGCTAAAACACGGGGATTTGAGTTCGGAATCTCCTCATTGCACCAGTGGCAACAAGGCACCTCATTTTCTTGGACTTCCTTGAAAATCCCATTCAAAATGAGTGATCAGGGAGTAGATGACCAAAGAAGGACCAGCACATCTTCCCTCTGTGCTCAGCTGACGCCTCAGCTGCAGGAGCATCCCTCGCCCCGGCCGGCTCCTCCTCGCCTTGTTGGGTTTTATTCATCATCTGTGGATAGCAGTTTGCATCGTGCTCTTTTTATTACACTTTCAGCTCAAAATACACAGCAGATGAAAGCACAAGGAGAGAAATGTTGCTCTTGTCTCCCCCAAGAATATCAGGTCCATTTTTTTTTATGGGACCATAAATGTTTATGGCATTTGCAGATAGCAGTTAATAGGTAGTGAGTAAATTTACCACCGAGACACGGCAAAGCCGGCTGCCCACATGCCGTCCGCAGTGCAGGGCTCACCGCACACCGGCATCTCGGGCTGGGTGAAGGCATGTCGGCAGAAGGGCTTGGGCAAACACGGCCAATGTGGCTCCTTAATTAAAGGTCTGAAATGACAGTTCTGCCCGGGCCCGCTGCCGGCGGCAGGAGCAAGGCTGCGGGCAGAGCTTGGTGATACTGGCCCGGCGTGGACGCACAGCTCGCCCTGCCCTGGGCCAGGGAGCGCCTGGACAGGAGCCAGGGAAATTTTGGCAGCTCCTGTATTGCAGACCTCCTAAGAGCTTCCCTTTGGGGCTGTCTCTGCTGGTAGGCTCCACAGAGTTGCTCTGACCGATGGACATCGGTGTTACCATCCCCCGAGTCCCCTGAGCGAGGGGAGGTCATGGTAGCTCCTCCCTGCCCCGCGGGCTGCTCGCTGCCTGGGCTCCAGCCATCCAGGTGGGGATTTTCCATTTAACAAAAGCGACAAATGAAATAATAATAACCAACTTATAGCCTGCGTGCTCCTTCCACAGGGCTCCCGGCCAGCACCCGACGCGCTGGGGCTGAGGCTGGAAACCAGCACATCCAGAGTGACTTCCCTGTCCGGCAGCGAGACAGAGCGACCGCAATGAAATAGCGGCGTGCTGGCCGCCGGCCCGCGTCCTTCGGCACATCCCAGGGAGGCTTTTTGGTGGGCAGGCGCTTGTTTTGCCTTTGCATGCCACAGCAGACCTGCACATACGGGCTGCTGTTGCATATAGTCAGCAAGAGATGGGCCGTGCAAAGGTGGGAGGGGGGGAGGCTCAGAAGGACAGGGCTGGGGGTGCAGCCCTTGGAGGAGCCCCTCGCCCAGGCTCTGGGACACATTGCCGCTGGCCAACCCACCAGTGGTTTCTTGGCGCTACTGGGCCATGCCCTAGAGAGGAGCATGCTCGAAGGTGGCTTACTGGGACTGTTCACTGGTTTTTGGGGAAAGAAAATCATTGCTCGTCACACCACCCTTTACTGATAGCTGATCCTCAGGGAGTGTGTAAGCAGCTGTAAAAGGCCATGCTCCCAGCCCAGGGGAAAATGCAACCCAGTGAATACACCTTCTTATCGAGGCATTTCCAAACTCCACAGGTTTCTGCCCAGTGGGTGACTCCCCTTTGGACCAACGTCACGGCATCCTGATAGTGCTGTTGCCAGCTAGCGTTGGTTGGCGATGGCTTGGGGCAGAGCACGCAGCAGGGAGTGATGCTCTGGGCTCTCTTCCCTGGAGCTTCCCTTCTCCATTTCTCCTTGGAAAGGGAAGAAATTGCACCTGGCTGGAAAATCTCGATGACAGGAGTTTCCCAGTGCACAGGCAGCGCTGTGTCCCCCTCCCGCCGGGGACAGCCTGTTGTCACATATGCCGGACCACCTGCCCTTCGCAGAGACTGCGGAAAGCTGCTGCGCGATTGCGGGGACCACGGAGCGATGCTCCCCGCTGCCCCTTGGAAGGAACACGGCTGCCATTCCCCAGGAGCCGCTGCCGGTGCGGGGTCCTCCTGTCCGATCCCATCCCTGCTGCCCCACCGGCGAGCGAGCATCGTGCCTTCGCCGAGCAGCACCACCGCAGCGGGGCCGGGAGAGGACAGCAGCTGAGCTGGCAAGATGCCCTTGCTTCGGGAGCTATTTTTGAGATGGTTTTGATGTCTCTGTTGCAAGGGGGATGGATGCTGGGGCGAGCGTCGTGACGGCACAGCCCGAGTTGCCAGCTCAGCTTTGAAGCCTCGCCGGCGGAGCGTCCCAGCCTGACAGCCCGCAGGTTTGGGGAAATGAGGGCGAAGGGACGTGAGGTGCCAGGGAGCGGCTGTTTGCCGCAGCGGCCCTGCGAACAGCCGCCTTCGAGCACCATCCCAGCAGCCCGGTGCGCTGGGCTCGGCCGATGCTGACTGCAGCCCTGCTCCGGGGGGAATACACGCTTCCCTCTCCACGCTGGCCCTTCTGCTGGGTTTGTGTCACGTCATCCTCCCATGGTCCCTGGCACTGCTGGCGTTGTGTGACTTGAAGGACGTGGTTTTCTCTGTGGCACAGCTGCACCGGGGACAGCAGGGTCTCTTGCCCATGGCCGGTGGCACAGGGCTCATCGAGAAAGGGGCGAGGGGCAGGAGCACCCCGCTCAAACCCTGCTTTCTCTTGGCAGGGACACTTACGGCAGTTTTCATATCATTACCCGAGGCCCAAGTACAAAGGTGGCCAAGCCCAGAAGCATTGCCATGCGCCGTGCCCCAGGCGCAGCTCTGCTCAGATGCCACCACGCACCATGGGGTTTGGGAGTGTGGCCTCCCAAAAGGGGGAAAAGGGGGGACCCAGCTACGAACCGCTCCCCCTGAGCCCCCCAGCAGCACTTCCAAGAGACGTTTGGGGATTTCTGCTGGAAATCCTTCATTTTCATGGGAAAATGTAAAAGTTTGAGGAGGGCTGGTGGCTTGCTGCTCTTCTGGGGTAAAGCTGCAACTTTAAAAGACAAAGTGGGTGCATTTGGCAAACAGCATCTGCATTAGACCTGGCTTTCCCCGAGACACAGCCCAAAGCCCCCCCTTACCTCCCGTGAAGTTCTTCTCCATGTAGTCGATGATCTGGTTGTAATCGCTGATGATGTTGTCCCTGTGGATGATGACGGGCACCTCCTCCCCTAGGTTGAGCCGCATGAACCAGGGCTCCTTGTGCTCCATCAGGGGCATGCTGACGTCCCGCTCCTCGCAGGGCAGCCCCTTCTCCGCGATGACCAGCCGCACCTGGGCAAGAGGCCGGGGAGAAAGGGCTCAGCCCCGCGCACCGAGCCCGTCCCCGGAGCCCTCAAAGCAAACCAGCCCCACCGTCACACCTCCCTGGCCCCCCCTACCACGTAAGCACAGCGATGTGCCGTGACACACCCTCGTCCTGCAAGAAGCCAAGCAGCTCTTGGCACGGCGCAGCTGCAAAATCCAGGCAGCCAGGCAAGGATTTGCCTTCCTGGCAGATGGGGTGACCCAAGCCCATCCTAACTTTGCGGGATCATGGACCATCCTCCCTCTGGTCGCTGGTAGCCCACATGGCAGTCAGAGGGGTGGAAGGGCTGGTGGGCTGAGGGCCCATCCCTCGGCAGCAGGTGGAGGGAGGCGGCAGCTCCCCAGCTGGGGGGAATCAGTGAAGCTGCTGTGGGTCCCAGCATAACCCAGCACCCACCCGAGGAGGAAGAGGAAGAAGCAGAGGACACAGCAATGTTATTCCTTGCACTCAGTGGGTGCTACTGCCCAGCTGAAGGAGGTCTCGATGCTCACCCAGGTATGTCCCATGCTTGGGGGTGAGCTGTGGTTTCACCGGGCATGTTTTGAGTGGGGAAAATGTTCCGTTTCATGGAGGGTTTCAAGCAGCCCCAGCACAGCATCCATCCTGCTCCATGCTGCCGCCGGCCCGTGAGCACTGCCCACCACCTTCACACCTCTTGTGCCAAACCTGCTGCCTTCCCCTGCCCTCCTCCAGCCCCGGGGCAGCGAGCGGCATCGCTGGGGCAGCACCCACCCGAGTCCGGCGGAGCGGAGGGGCAGGAGGAGGCGGGAGCGGGGCCGGACGCAGGGCACCATCCCCATCGCCCACGGCTGGCCCGCGGGGCTGCTCCTGCTGCTTTGCTCTGCGCTTGAGATGGTGTTGAATATGCACTCAGGGGTGGTATTTTAGGCTTCCAGGTTATAAAAATCCAAGTGTTATGAACTAAGTATGTCAAACAGGCAAAAAAAAACCCTTGGGGGGTGTGAGAGAGCCACACTTTACAGAACCACTGAAAGAGGGAAAAGCACTTGTTTTCCTCCAAGAAGCAGCAGCTAAAAATACAACTTAACAAATATAGGCATTTCTATGAGTACTTCAGAGTTCCTGGGGAATTAGTCATTAATTATTTACAGGGCTGGCAAATTAATTTTTTATTTTAATGTCAAACAAGGAAAAGCCTGGGTCCGTCAACTGCAACTTGCTCTGGGCCTTTTCCTCCCAGCTGACGGACAAACCCCAGCCAGGGCCACCCAGGGCATCTGTCCTCAACCTCCCCGAGCCTCCCCGTTCTGCTGTCAAGAGCAGAGGCCGAGGGCAGTTGCCAGGCCTGAGGCAGTGCAGGCAGGAGGGCTCAGCTCCCGGGGTAACCCTGGTGCCTGCGGGCCATGGGAGCCCCTGCTAGCACCTTGAGGAAGGGTCCCAGCCAGGGGTGACAGAACATGCCTGGACCCCCCGGCTGGTCCCGGCAGCAATGAGGCACCGCGTGTGAAAACCCAACGCTGGCTGTGAAACCCCCCAAACCCCTTTGCAGGCAGGGCCAGACGCTGGTGGGGGCTGAGGGTGGTTCCGAGCTGCTCCCGGGGCAGAGCAGGAAGAGCTTTGCCCGCAGCCGTCTCCGAGCAAAACTCCTCTGCAGGGGGGTCCCGCGCAGCCCCCACCGCTCCCCACCCAGCAACATTCATCACATCAGTTTGTGCTCATCCGCTTTCCAACAAATGCTTTTTCCTTGCAAGTGACCTCAAAACTGAAGCTGGAAGCAGTGCCAGCGGGTGCTGTAGCTCTAGGTGTGCCCTGCCCTGTCCCCAGCATCCCCAGCATCCCCAGTCCCGCAGGGGTGAGGCCAGTTGTAGGCACTTCTTGTGAGGGGTTTCCTTAACCGCTGTCTCCCCGCTGCCGGCGGCCAAATGAGTGAGACAAAAAATAACAGCAAGCCCAGCGCGAGGCGGGGGGGCCAGACAGGAGCATCCCTCGCTGGTGCGGAGCAGCAGCCCATCAGTCACCCGCTGCCGGCGAAGCCGACCATGTGCAGCCGCCCTGCTGCATTGGGCACCCTCCCCGGTCTTTGTGCCCGCAAGGAGGAGCGGGCGGCTCTGCCCTTGGCCTCCCCGCTGGGCTGCGGGCTCGAGGGGGCCATCCCACCGGGGAACATGGTGTCCCCCCTACCCCTCCGAATAGCCCATTCCCCATATAATGCTAATGGTGTGGGAACGACCGGAGGTTTGGGGCCGGGAAGAGAAGGTCGGGTTTGCCACACAGCTGCCGTGCTGCAAAATGAGCTCTTACTATTGCCTGGAAAAGGTGGTTCCTCGCTGTTTAGCCCCGAGAGCCCTGTGCTGCGCTGGGGCACACTGGGAACAGGATTTCCAGGGTGCTGCTGCAATGTCAGGGGCAAATCGTCGCTGCGTGCTGGGGTGGGCTCCCTGGAAGGAGCCTGGCTCAGGGGTTGCCTCCCTGTCTCCCCGCGGCAGGGTGGTCCCGGGGCCCAGCCCAGCCTTTGTCTGCGCTCCCGGCTGCGCGGGAGTGGGGCTGGGAGCGAGCACAAAGCCACGGCAGCTCCCGGTGCAAGGCGCGATCCCAAAGCAAAAACAGGATTTAGCTGAGGCCCCCCCGTCCCCTCCCCAGGCAGATGCTGATAAAACGCAAAACCGCAAGTACAAAAGAGCTGCCCGGCCACACGCTGCTGCTCTTGTCGGCCCTGGGGATGAGCCCCTTGCTCTCCCCACGAGCGCACCCATCCTCCCCAGGCAAGGGGATGCCCTGGGAACTGGAGGTGATTCTTCCCCCGGAACCTGGCCGAGCGATTATTGTTTTACCTTTTGTGAGCTGAAGGACTGGGTCCAGTGGTACAAAACCAGTCTGTCCTGGGATTTGAGAGCTGGGTCTGTCGGGTCCTGAATTTCCTCCCCCTCCGTGGATTTCCCTGCGTCGTTCTCCAGCGCCGAGATGGGCCACCAGCTGCAGTTGGTGGGAGTAACATTATTGGGAGTCGCCATGACAGCCTGCGAGCGAGCGGGGAGAGGACGAGGGAGCGAGCGGCGCTAGCCCAGCATCACATGGGCTCCTGCCAGCAGCATCACTCCCGGGGCAGCTCCGTCTCCCCGGCCGGGGTGGGCAGCGCGGGGCGGTGGGCGCCGGGGTCACGGGAGAGGACGGTGGCAGCGGCGTGGGTGCAGCCGCAGCCCGTCCTCGCTCGTGGCGGGGCTCCCACGGAAACGTGCCGCGCTCGCAGGCATCGCTTCAATAGGCGAGTCAGCAGCGGAGGCTCCTGCTGCCTGCCTGCCTGCCAGCTCGGCAATCCGGGGCAGCTCCAACCCCTGCGGCTCCTTAGGAATATTTTGGAGCAGAGATTTAAGATTTTTTTTTTTTTTTTTTTGACTGGTTTAGGTGTGGCAGATATGTAATAAATAGCTACGTTGATGGATGCTGGCTTTAAAATGTCTAGCAGGTGTCTTGCGTGCTTTGCAACCTTTATGGAAAGAAGAAGCAATGGCTTTTTAAAGGTATTCAGTGATTTTTAGAGAGAACAGACCACTTACAGCCTAACGGGTGTTGTGTAGCCTGTGCCGGGCTACCAGTAGCCCAGCAGCCCTCCCTGTGTACCGGCGCCCGGGGTGCCCAGACATACTGGCCGAGCCCTCCTTCACCAAAGCAGGCACGGTCTGGGGGTCATTTCCAGGATTAGCAAGATGTGTCCCAACTGCAAATGGGCCGGGTTTCCACTGCTCGGAACGCGCTGGGGCTTCTGGAGCTGCTGCTCGCCAGGCACTACGAGCATCGCCCAGAGGTCTGCAGGCTGATGCGTGTAGGCAGCTGACACCTTTCTGGGCACGGCAACCTGGACATCTGGGCTTGTGTTTTATGACACCTGGTTTCGTCACGCTCCTTCTCCAGCAATCTGGCTGCCTGAGGATAATTTCCCACATGTGAGACTTACTGCAAGTGCTGGGGGAGTAAATCCAGCCTGTTTATGGGGGCCGTAGGGGCGGGTTCTGGAGAGGACGGAGGCGAGGGCTCTGCAGGCGCAGGGAGCCAGCCTGCATCTCGGGGCTGCACAAGGGCTCTGGGTGAGAACATGGCTCCTGCATGTGTTGCTCCCATCTCCACCCACGCTGGAGCTGGTGAGGTTGCCCCAGGTGTGGAGGGTAACAGTGGAGGGTTTGGGAGTGCTGGTTCAAGTGGGGAAACTGAGGCACACTTTGCCCAAGAGCACTGGGACAGAGTGAGGCCAAACAGGTACCCAGCTGCACAAGCACAGTGAAAAGAACAATTTTCTGAAGGTTGGTGTCGTGATGTCCTGCTCCCAGGGCTGCGTGGGAGGGCGATGGCAGAGGGGTGAGGCTGGGAGCGCTGTGCCCTGCCCTGCCACCCCCTGCCACCTCCCCCGTAGGCAGCAGCCCCCAGAACCATCCTCCCTCCCCAGCCCAGGGCTTCCCAAGCGCTGCCGGAAACCCCGTGCTGGCCTTGGGGACACCCACCCAGAAAGGCTCTTGCTTGGCTTTGCTTTGGGGCTGCGAAGTCCGGGCAGTGGCCTGAGCTGCTGCCAACTCGAACAAAACTGAGGTTTAGGGAGCGGGTCCCACCGCGCAGTGCCCTCCTGCCCTCCCGTCTGCTCCGCACAGCAGAGCCCTCGCTGCCCGGAAAACGTCTTTTGGGGCTCCCTTCACCTGTGGGTTTAGGAAAGAAGCAGATTGAGCAAGCAGAAGCAGCTCGCTCTCATGCTGTCCAGAAAGCCCCATCTAGTGGCATATTTTGCGATGAATTAATGCTGCACTGCTGGGAATAAAAAATGACAAGTCACTTCATCCCTCTGGGTCCTGCAGGTGCGCAGTGCCTCTGGAGGCGCCTGTTTATTTGGCTGGGTTTTGGCTTGCTGAAGTGAGCAAGGCTTGAGGGGCAGGATGGGTGTCAGTCCCCTTTAGGGGTGTCCTGACTTTGTGTGACCTTGAGATCGTCTCCAGCTTTTGTCCAAAGCCTCCCTGCCTGCAAAAGGGGCCGATACTGGGCTGCCCCACGGGATGCTGTGCGGCCGGAGCTGGTGGCATCAGCAGAGCCCTGGCAGAAGTTGCCATCGGGGCAGGACTGCGGGGGCTGGCGGTTCGGAAACCCACGACCCGGGTGTCTCATCTCAGAGCTGATGCAAACATCACAGAGGGGAGAGAGCAGGCGGCCAGAGTTGGTCATAAGGCTTGGCAAGCACAGAAGAACCTTCTCTGTTTTAGAAGGAGGGGGTGGAAATCAGGCTGTAGGATCAGCTCCATTGATTTTTTTTTTTTTTTTTTCTTTTTTTCCTGGTGGCCTGATTCAGCATCTGCCAATGTAAAGCTTAGCCAGGACTCGGTTTGGCTTCTGTAAGGCGAGAAATAAATTTCATTGACCAGGGTGCCCTTCTGCATCCCGCTTCGGTTGAACTAATCCTGAAACTAGACACGCAAGTAACCTGTAAAATGCTGGGGTGGGGGAAAGCCACTGGAGAAAAAAAAAAACCCAAACCAGCCTGGATCTGCTGAGATAGGAAGTAGCAAAGTGGAATCTGATCTGAGGCAAGTCCTGGGAGCACTGCAACCCCACAAGTGCTTTCTCAGAAATTTTCAGGCCTTTTTTTTGTAGATTGACTGGCAACACGTCCTAGAGCATCCCTGGACAGCAAGAAAATCCCCAGGCTTTTTGGTGCAGGTACAGCAGCGGGCTGAGAGCAGTAAGGCTGGCAGGGCTGCGCTCAGAGCTGCTTGTACCGAGCCATGTCCAAACCAAGCGCTAGCGCTCATCAATCAAGCTAATTGGGCTGTGCAGGCATTCCCAGAGAAGGTGCCGTTTGCTAGTGAAGCTTGAGGTTTCAGGTGAGCAGCAAGCAGGAGCTACCAAGTTATCAGAGTGAAGTGGGTGAGCTGAACTGGGAAGGTTTTGGAGGAAATGGTGAGTTTGGGACTGGGTCCTCTCCGAGCTTGTCGTTTCACCCAGAGGAGGTGGTTTGAGCAAGAATGCCAGCAGCAATGTTTCGGTACGTTTGCTATGAGCCTGACAGTTGCAGTCCAGAACCCAAGACATCTGCCATCCTCTGCCGCAGGCAGCACTGGATATGCTTGAACAGTAGAACAAACGGTAATTCGGGCAGAATATGAAACCGCTGAGTTTTTTGTCTCTTTTTTTCCCCCACCTTTCCCTCCTCCTCCCTCACCACGAGTGACCTCCATCTTGTGTGGGACACTATGGAAATGCACCTGGAGAGCCCGCTCTCCCTCTTCCCCCCCATCCTACCTTGTGGCAATTTGAATTCACTTCTCAGGCTTGTCTCAGACTAGTTTAACTTCCATGATTTCGGTGGTTCCCCCACTCCACCTGGACACAGCAGCCCTGCTGCACGCTGTCCTGCTCCACAGCTAAAACCCGTGCCCTTCCAACACCCTCGGTCACTGCCACCTTTATGTGACACAGCTTGAAGGGCTGGACGCTTCCAGGGGTTTGCGCACGCTTTATTACAGAGAAGCAGGACTGCGCTCCATGGCAGGAACAACTGCTCGGAGGTGACCTTGAGCCAGGCTGCCGCACCACATTCGTGGGGTAAAGAGCCTCGCTGCGCCCCTTCGCAGGGCTCCTGCTGCAGAGGGGAGTGGGGACAGCCGGTATCGGTTTTAAATAATGGTATCTGTGCCCCAGCTTCATACACACCTACTCCAGGTCAACACTCACCGAGGGGCAGGGTAAGTGTTAAAAGAGTCTAAAAGGGAGAAATATTGTATCTAAGAACAGTACTTTCAAATGATTTTCAAGAGGGCACAAAACCAAAACCTGAGCAGACACCGTCTGCTGAAGCAGCAATAGCCCTTGAAAAACAGCAGCAGCACAGATGACTAGTACTAAATATCTACATTTAAAAGCAAAGTATGTATTATACCAGATTTACTGCAGGGAGAAAGAAGGGAAAGTGAAGAAAACCAAAACCGTGTGCATGGGTAGGCAGGACAGTGCTGGAAGAGGAAGGTGAAGGGAAGGGGACAGTAAAGTACTAACCCGATACTCAGAAATCCGTTAAATTTAATTTGAGAGTACGAGCCAATATCGCATAGTAAGTAACTGCATTGCACTTGAGAGCAAAAGAACAGTTTTAGTTGTATTCTTATTTTAAATTATTTTGATTTATTTGAACTCTAAATCTGAACTTCCTGGATTCATAGTGCAAATTTTAGGGATGATTAGAATAAAATCTACAAACAGCAATTATCATCCAGAATGTCTGAGACTTCTCTAGCACAGAATGCAAGGCCAACTGTCTACAGCTGCTATAGTCTATTTTTATACAAGTGCTTGTGACTCCTTGGCTTGCTGACCACTAATTTTCAAGTGTGCAAGTAAAAACTGCGGTATTTGACTCCAACATGGTTGTTTGGTATGTGCGTACAGCTGACACTGAAAGCAGAATTTTGTTTGTTTTAAAAAAAAAATGTCTTGAGCAGAGATAAGTGTAAGTCAAATTATTCAGTCATTAGTTTGCTGGGTTTTGACAAACATTTATTAATGCAAGTCTCAGCAACAAAATTTTTTATTTCAATATTTTCAGCCAGAAGGAAGGTTATAGCTCTGCACCACAAAGCCTGTACGATACACAGTCCTTGTTCACCCTGTTTCCACCCTGCTTTGTGTATCAAACATACTTGGAAACAACCTGTATAGACAGCTCCACCACCTCCACTTCCGAGACAGCATGGCCCAAAAAAACTGTTAGCCTGCTTCACTCCCCCCTAAATTATTCCTTCTGTAAAGCACAAATAACAAAATATATTTTTGCTTCTAAGAGCTTCACTTATCTGCAGAAAAATAGAACTGGTTAAGAGTGAGCTAGTTAGATTATGAAAAGGTCCAAGCACACACCCACACATTTGGGACCTCCCAACAAATTTGTGAGGAGGAAGCATTCACAATTTGATCCAACTAAAAAGGAGCCAGACAGCATTCACGGAAAGGAGATCCATCCTATCCGAAACACCGAATGCCTTCTCATTCTTCTCTCCAGAGCAGGATGAGGAGGATAGTGCTGTAGCTATGAAACATTTCTCTAAGAACTGGGACACATTAAGAATGAACCTTCCAAACACCACAAAATTTCAGAACAAAACCTAAAAGGCTTTTTTTTCCCAAAACATAGTGAAAACAGCATATAGAGCTTGAATATCCACAGCACAAACTGAAAAACAGAGGGAGTTAATTTGATCTACAGTGCTTTTGTTAAGGTATTCAGAGACTTTAGTGCATTCTTTTTAGAACTAAGCTCGGAAACTATATTCCATTTTTTATTTTATTAGAAAACTAAACTGTACGAGGCAAAGAAACATCTGATCAAACACACAACAGTGAAAACATGGCACTGACAAGGCATTTAACCCAACCATTATCGCAAACTCTGATTCGGGATTCTCTATTGCTTCCAGTCAAGTATACATCATTTCTGCCATGTGAGACATTTTCTTGGGAATATATAAGTAGTATTCCATGTATCCCGAAAGATCTTCAATAGTCACGTCATCCACAAAGGCTCGAGCTTGCTCAGAACAAGACCTAGGCGAACCTGACGAGGCCGTCCCACAAGGGGACCTGTTCTGACGAGACCGGGCATGGACTCCCAGGACGGCCTTCTCGCACTCTGACAGGACGCTCCGCAAGCCAGAGAAGGAGTACACTTCCATGGTTCGCCACTGTTTGCACTGGCATTTCTTGTCCGTACAAGGGCACTGCTTGCCGTTGCTAAGCATGGATAAGGACTGGAAATCTGAGGTTTGGCTACAACGCAAGCTAGTTTCAAAGGATGAGGAGAGAGCCGGGCAATCCTCTCTCGACTTCTCCAAAGGCTCTTCGGCAGTGAAAGCTTCCAAAGGTTCAGTTCTATCATCACTGGCCTCAAGGCGAGAACCGTGCCTGTCCTTTGTACCGTGCTCTGCTGTAACAAAAATGTCTGAACTGACGTTACTCTTCGAAGTGTCTGACTGGGTTTTGTGTTTCAGCTGGTTGTTGGCTTTCATGTTACAATATGTAAACTTGGGAGGGTGCAGGACAGGAGACTTGGAGCGTCTGCGACGTGGGACTCTTGCCGATCCTCTGGAAGGCTTTCTCACACACCTGCAGGGTTGTAACACGTGAGCAAGGACGTAACTCCAGAATCTACACCATAGCTAAGTAAGCTCTAAAATATGGCTAAAAAACGTTTTAGATAATTTTTATTTTCTGCTTAAAAAATCAGGTGACTCATCACTTATAATCTCTGACAGAAACAGTGGAGGAGTCTGAAGAAATTTCAGCTCCCCAAAGGAAAGACACAAACCTCCCTCATTTAAAGGTACTTTCCCCTAAATAGTCTGTGTTAAGCAAATGATACTTTGTCATCCCAAACTGAACTGTAGTGCAGAACCTGGCTATCAGTTGGAGCTGCTGGCAGAATTGCACTGAATATCCAGGTACTGCATTACAAAAATAAAATAAGACAAGAAACAGGTAAGAAAGAGTTGCGAAGGTGTAAGACTTGAAGAAAAGGACTTCTGAGGAAATCAGGGGAAGAGAATGTTTTGGGGACCCTCTCCAAGAGAAGAGGCAATATTGGTTTTCAAGTCTTTGATGAAAGCCCCTTAAAAAACAGCATATCAAACAGCGATGCTAAAGTTTTATAATAGAAACGAGAGAAAATACATGTTGAAGCAACTAATCAACAACAACTTTCACTGGAAACGGTATGCAAGTGTTAAATGTCTGAAACCAGAAACAGATGTACGGTGCGGTGAACGGTGTGCTTTACCCATGCCAGGCTTCCTTTGAGCAGACAGTCTGCTGCTTGGCTCCATCCATGGCTGCTCTTACCAGTGGTCTGAGAATCGTCCCGTCGCCCACAGACAGAGCTGCAATACATCTGAGTAAAAAGGGAAATGCCACGTTACAGTAGTGCCTGCACGTACCGCTTCAGACGCCTAGGGTCAGCCTGTTCGCTTTAGATGCTTAGCTAAGACATTCAGGTTTGCAGCCTTGACTTCCACTGCAGTCGGTGGTTAGAAACAGGATATTACAGAGATTTATCCAACCACTCTTACTATATTGACCGCAGTCAAGTGTCTAAAGATAGGTGAGATGAAATGAAAGGAGGCTGAAATGCCCAGAGGCTGATGTCATGCCCTATTTGTGTACCAAAAGGACACGGTAAAGGAATGCAAACTCGGGCTCCAAATGTTGTTGTTAGACAATAGTTGTTAGACTCCCACTCATCTGAAATGCAAAGTCAGGAACCCCGAGCAGCAGGCTGAGGAGCCGTCAGTGGAGCAGTGCACAAGGTACAACAGACAAGGACAGATTACTAATTTATTTCTCATAAAATTTCTCATTAAATTTCCCAGATAAACATGGGATCAAAAAAAACCACATCTGGCCCTGGAGGTCCAGACAACAAACAAAAATGCCTCGGCACAAGAATCTGTATTTCTGACGGCTGTACGTGTGATTTGGAACACGGGGTAGGAAATCGTAAGAAATGAGGGTGAAATTCTAGCAGAAGAGCCCAAGTACTCTGCCCAAAGTTGGTCTTAAGGGATTAGTCACACGACTTGAGCTGTTCAAAACACATGCCGGCAAAACAAGACCTTTTTATGCCTAAGACGATACCATTGGGAATCAACCAGAATTCCACGCAGTCTGTCACTGGTAATACACCAAAAGTGGTAACGCTTAATAAGCACAGCTTACTTGTCAGAGAACAGCTGGGGTTTTTCCCATGTTTAACAGAAGACCTCTTGAAGTAGGGGAAACAAGCAGCGAAGCAAAATATATTTTAACAAGCAGAGGAAGTAATGAGCTCGCCGTATTGATGGCTGTGGAGATGAACTCACAAGGCAACATGAATTATCAATGCAAAGCTCTCTCGTGTGTCTCTTGTGAACTCCCAAACGACTGCAAGGGAACTACTTCACAGAGCATCAGGCTGCGTCATTTTACAAACTGCTGCTTTTGAGGAAGATGCTTATGCTCTGCATTATCGGTATACCCAGTGTGTTATGGAGTAAGTTTTTAGTATAAAAATGCCTGTAAGACATTTTACTCTACAAAAAGCCCCTGAAATCAGAAACGATCAGTGCTTATATTTAGCCTGATGACTTCCAGTGAGACGAGGCTCTCCAGCTCACTACGAAGTGTTGGCGCTGCCCTTCAGACCCTTTCCAAGCACTACAGTAAAGGCTGGCACCGTGGCCGAAGACGTCAGTGTTTACGTGAAGGGACAAACAAGCTCGGTATCACACAGGGCGGCTTCGGTGGCGTTCAGTGCTTTGGGCGAGTCATTTCGCGTTTCCACACAGCCACTGTGTAATTTCAGTCGGGCACCGCGCCGCAATTAGGCGGTAATCAAGTCCTGCTTTGCCAATTAGACCGTTCTAACGGCTGCATCTCATCTGAAGCGACGCGGCCGTCCCCTCTCGGGGAGCGAGGAGCCTTGCACCGAGCTGCGGCGCTTGTTTTGGGAGCCGAAGTGACAGAAAAGAGGTGCAAACGCGTAGTGAGGAACGGACGAACGCCAGCTTACCCTGCTGCGTCCACCCTCAGCTTTTTGAACGCCGTCTGCAGCCGCTCCTCCTCCTCCTCCTCAGCCTCCGCGTCCATCGGCGGGCCCTCAGCGCGCGGCCGGCCGTGCCGTGCGGAGCGGCCTGAAACGCAGCCACCGGGGCCCGACGCCGGGGTCCCCACACGCGCGGCCTCCGCGATAACGGGGCCCGACGCCGGGGTCCCGACGGACGCGGCCTCCGCGATAACCGGACCGGCGCGCGCCAACGGGCGCCCGTCCCCCCGCGGGCAGCCCCGCCGCCTCCCCACCGCGCCCCGCCCCGCGCCCAGAGCTCGGCGGCACGGCCGCGGCCCGGCCCGGCCGTCACGGAGGCTCTCCCCCCGCTGACAACCGGCCAGGGCAGGGCCGCGCCGCCCCCGCAAGGCCTCGCCCCCCGGGCCCGCCGCTCACCGCCGCCTCCCGGCCCGGCCACCGGGGAGGGCGCGCGGCACAACAGGAAGTGAGTTCACAGCCCCCCCCGCCTTGGCCGAAGGCGCGTGCGCGAGCGGCCGTGGTCCCGCCCCCGCTTCCGGTCGGGGGGGAAGGACTCATCCGGTCGGCGCGGCCCCGGAGGGAGGCGGCGGGGCCCGGCCCGCGTCCTCGGGTGGGCGCGGTGAGTGCGGTCGGGCGCGCGCCTGTCCCCGGTCCCTCCTCCCTCCTCTCTCCCCCGGGGCTGGGTGGGGGTCTCTCCCGCGCGGGTCTGGGAGCCGCCTCCGGTCCTCTGGACCCAGCGGAGGCCTCTGGGGAAGCCCCGGCGGGCGCAGGGCTGTGCTGAGTCACCCCCCCACCGCCCTCCGCCGAGGGTCGGGGCCGAGCGCCGGGCAGAGCCCCGGGAAGCGCCCGGCAGGCGCTGCCGCGCGTCCCGCGGCCCCGGCGGGGGGCGGCCCCGCTCGGTGTCCCCGCCGGGCGGCCCTGTGCCGCCCCGGGCCTGCGCCGGGAGCGCCTCGGAGCCCCGAGTCCCGGTACGGGCCCCTCTCTGGGCCCAAAAGCGCGTCTCTGCGCGGCGGGCCGGGTGCGGGGTCCTGCGCCGCGGGGAAGTGGCTGGAGGGCGGGCGGGGGTGTTTTGCTGGGAGGCAAACCGCCTGAGCGCCGGTGCGGGTTCTGAGGCGGCGTTGGGCTCCGGTTGGCTTTGGCAGTAGTTGGTGTTTTCGCGGTGTCGGTGCGAGCTGGCTGGTGCGTCCGAAATGGTTGGGCCCATGCAAGATTATTGCAGAGTGAGTGGGGTTTTGATCTGGGTAACTTCTGCATCCTTTTGAGGGTTTACTGTGATTTACAAGCTTTCTACTCTCACCTGCTTGCGAAGGTTGTATAGTACAGGGGTTTGGTATTTAAAAAAAAAAAAAAAAGCTTGTAGGCTGCATTTTTCATTTTAAAGAATTTCCTTTCCAGGTCAAGGAAAAATCTTTCATAAGTAGGGCCCGTGTAGTATTTAAGTGTCTAAAGTAATCACGTGCTCAGATGAGCGTCATGTTGTCATTCTCTGTGCTAGTTTCCTCCTCTCGTGTTTATTTGCTGTCTGACTCACTGGACGACGTATGCCTTGAAGCTGTTATGATACATTATCCTCTGCGCATGTCATACTAGCTGTCTGCAGTACAGGGCGTCCAGATGAAATCATAGCAGAGCGAGCAGCCGGAACAACAGCAGGGAGAGCTGCCACCTCCAACTGGAACAAGGTTGTGAGGGAGCAGAAATTACTACTCTGTATCTGCACAAATAACCGAGCTGCTGACGTTCAGATTCCTCCTCTCTCTTCACCAAGACCTTTTCTCTTCTGTGCTACAAAGAAGCTGATGCTTAGTTGGTAAAAGTAGTACTAACATAGGCATTATGGCTGTGTTATTAGGCAGAGATGGTGCTCTGTGTAAGTGTGTTCTTGTTACGGGAGCTGTTATCACTTGCTGGGTTTGGGTAGTTACCTTTGTCATGGATTCTTAGAAGCAGAATCACAGAACGGTTGAGGTTGGCAGGGATCCCTGGAGGTCCACCCACCCTGCTCCAGGAGGGCCACCTCAAGCCGGTTGCCCAGGGCCGTGTCCAGGCAGCTTTTGAATATCTCCAAGGCGGGAGACTCCACAGCCTCCCTGGGCAGCCTGTGCTGGTGCACAGTCACCCTCACAGCAAAGAAGTGTTTCCTTAAACCCAGACAGCACCTTCTGCATTTCGGTGTGTGCCTGTGGCCTCTGGTCCCGTCTCTGGGCACCACAGAGAAGAGCCTGGCTCTGGCCTCTTTGTACCCACCCTTCAGGTATTTATATACATTGATGAGATCCCTCCTGAGCCTTTTTTTCTCTTGGCTGAACAGTCCTAGCTCTCTCAGCCTTTCCTCATAGGAGATGCTCTAGTCCCTTCATCATCTTCATGGCCCTTCACTGGCCTCTCTCCAGCACGTCTGTGTCTCTCTTGCAGTGGGGAGCCCAGTGCTGGACACAGCACTCCAGCTGTGGCCTCACCAGTGTGGAATAGAGGGAAGGAGCAGCTCCCTCGACCCGCAGCCCAGGATGCCGTTAGTCCCTTTGCCGGAATGGCACGTTGCTGGCTCATGTCCGTCTTGGTGTCTGCCGGGACCCCCAGGGCCTTTTCTGCAAAGCTGTACTGGCACATGGGCTTGTTCCTCCCCAGGGGCGGGGCTTTGTGCTTCACCTCGTTGAGGTTCCTGAGGCTCCTGTCAGCCCCTTTCCCCAGCCCGCAGAGGTCCCTCTGGATGGCCGCACGACCCTCGGGTGGATCAGCCACTCATCCCAGTTTGGGGTCGTCAGCAAACTTGTGGAAGGTATGCTCTGCCACCAGACTGTTAATGAAGATGTTAAACAGGACTGGACACAGTATCAGCCCCCCGGGCACACTGCTGGTTACTGACCTCCAACTCGACTCCATGCCACTGATCACAGCCCTCTGGGCTTGGCTGTTCAGCCGGTTTTTGGTCCATCTCACTGACTGATTAGGCTACACTTCATCACCTTCTCTGTCAGGGTCTTGTGGGAGACAGTGTCAAAATCCTTACTGAAGTCCAGGTAGAAAATATCCACTGCTCTCCCCTTCTCTGCCAAACCAGTCTCACTGTAGAATGTCGTCAAGTATGACAACGTTGTAATTTTAAAAAAAAAAAAAAAAGAGAAGATGAGCTCATCACAAGCCCCACAGTGTGGCCGAAGGCTCTTGCAGTAATGGCACTCACACCAATGGCTGTGTTTTCCCAGAAGTAGTCAAGGCAAAGGCATTAGATGAAGCAAGCTAGCCAGCCAGGTCCAACAGATGCTGAGCTTGAGGTAGTCTGGAGTAGAACTGCGATGCTGCTGTCGGTGGTTTCTGCTCAGCAGAAGCAAAGCCCGTGCTAAGGAAGCAAACCTTTATTGAGTATTTTGTAGCAGAATCATGGCTGGTGTAGGATGTGCCTGTGACTGCAGAACTATAAGGTACCGAAGAGCATCGCCTTTAGAAAGATTGGAGATTCCTGGTAGCTGGATTGTGGTGGCTGGGGTAGATTTAAAAAAAAAAACTGGTTTTTGTCAGTTCCTTTTTTCTTTAAACAAGGCGTACTCTGTGCTGTTTGTACTCTCATTTCATTTGTAATTGTTCAAGAGCTGATACCAAAAAGTTTTAATGGCTATTTGCAGTCAAAATACCACGTTCTCATAGGATTTTGTGACTCTAGCTGGGATCTAAACATAAGATCAAAAAATTTTCTTCACCTTAAAACTTTATCTTACTTTAAAAAAAATCTGTTAGTTTTGGGGTTTTTTCAAGTTGCAAAGTTGGAAATAGTAGTTTTAGAAAGCTGACAGTTTCTAATGGTGTTGTTCCTGCTCGCCTTTCACATCCTCTGGAGTTATTCTGGTAACACTGTCAGACAAATAGAAAAGTCTGTCTAAACTGTAATGGATGTGCAAGATGCTGTTGACACCAGATTTTACTTTAAATTGCTAATTCACCTGTGCAGTTGTACAAGAGACTGTTCTGTTCTTGGGTATCGTAAGGCTCGTTCTGAATCAACTCTGAAGAATGTTCTACTAGAATGACATCAGCTTTGTGCACTCAGTGTGCTATTTTGAGTTTATTTTCGTGTATTATGATGCTGCTGGGCAACTAATGTTTTTGACAGGGTTCTTACATTCATATGTCCTTTCTGCTTGTAGCAGTGCGTGGTAACTCTGTCAGCTTCTGGCCGTCCCAATAATGAAAACGGAAGCTAAGTATGGAGAAGAGGAAAGCCTGCAGACAGCATTCAAAAAGCTGAGAGTTGACACAGCTGGGTAAGTAACATCAGGGAGGTAGGGAGTTAGCATTCTACAAATGGACTCGAAGGGAACACCTGTGCTGCTAAATATGAAGGAATGAGGTAATTGCTGAAGGTTAGGCACTGAAAGTCTTCATTCTGGTTAAACAAACCAGAATAAATTCACTAACTGTAGACTGCGCTTCTCAAGAAATTGTAATTTCTTTGGTTGCTGCTAGCTCCCACCAGGCTTGAAACAAACCTAACGATAGTCAGCAGTTGATGACATGCTTGAAACGAATTTTGGCATGAATCTGGCTGCCAGAGGTTATATCCGTAGCGCTAGAACGCTGCTACTGAAGTCAGTGTATTGTCATGGCTCTGAAGGCCTGTTATGAGAATAAATTCCCATCTTTTCCCAGCAGCGAAATGTTCTTTCCATGTCAGTAAAGGAGAGCGTTGGTTTCAGTGCATGATTCCCACACAAATTATTTTCATTGCTGTCACTTACAGATTTCCTGTTTATAACCTAAAACACTAAATGAGCGAGAATGCTTTTTGTGTTGTCTTGTTTTGTGGGAGATCCGACTTGTGGCACCTACCCTCCCTGTCCCTGGTAGCAGAGCACAAGCAGCATGTGCCTTCTGTTGATTCTGTTGGTGATGATCATTTTTATCTGATATGCGCGGGGGGGGCGGGGAAGGCTTTTATATAATGTTTTTTCTGCTGGAAAATGTGCACCATTCCATATTACTTGTGTAGTACTGTGTTTCGGTAAGCTGTTGTCAGTGGTGCAGTTATGCCTGTAGCTGAAATGAAAGTGTGGGTAAGGCAGTATGTAAGTATCAAAGTGTTAACTAGAATTACTACAGAACTTAGATCATGAGTAGATGGGCTTCTAAGTTATCCTTCATTTAAGTCATTAAACTTACTAGAAATGATTCACCATGCAAATGTCTCTCATTTCTTCAGTATCTCTAGTCATACCCCGAGTCAGACGTAATTACTTCGGAGTTTTTACTGTCAGCCTTCAATTTTCTGCTCCATGTTCATTGTCCTTTAAATGGAAAGCGCAGATGTTTGACTAACAGTTTGGACTCTATTAAATATCACTTAACCCTATCCTAGGTCAGGGTGTGGGGACTTATTTTCACTTTTCAGGGAAACCACCCTGCTTACAAACTAATACAGGATTTGGAAAATAATTTCCTTGTGAATTCCAGGGTAAAATGTGAAGTCACACCTTGGAAAAATTGTTCTTGGGATTATTACAGCTCCTTGAAAATGGGAGTTTAGGATGAATTTATGGCACCAGAAAAACTAGTAAATCTTCTAAGGTCCCTGGCTTGAAGAGAAATCGAAGATCTGGTACAACTGTGTTGCTTGAGTGATTGCATTAGTATGAAGAGTTTTAGCTTATGTTGTCCTAGACAGAGCGTTAAGTGTTCTTCAGTTAGACAAAGTCTATTTATGTCCGAAGAGCATTTATTTTTAGGAAAGAATGGCTTATTTGTCTCTGGAAAAAGAAACATGTTTCTTCAGTGATGGTGTTTTTCCCCTCCCCTCTCCCGGGAAACTGAAATTTAGCCGTTGTGTGTGCTTCGTCATTGATGCGTGGCAGTTGGATTTGCAGTCTAGCTGCCGAATGGCATCATGTTTGGTGAGAGAGTCTGGTATACGAACTTTTGAGATGGGAATGTGTAAACACTGTCTTTCTGATTTGGGTTTTCTTTGTGGGCAGGCCTTTTAAGGCATATTGTAAATGATTTGGAGCAATCTTTTGTAGGAAAGAATACCAATTGGGCTTTTTTTTGTATTCATAATGCTAACCGGTCTAGGCTGTTAACTTTTCATTCTCTCTTTCACAGATCTACTGCTGCTCTCTCCGTGGGTGAAGGAACAAGTCCTAGAGCGCTAGGTAGAACAGTGGCAGACGAAACCAAACCAAAGAATGCATGTGCTTGTAAGGAAACCTGGCATGGGTAAGAGAAGCTTGGGATTATCAGACTGCTTCAAATGATACTGCATTGAAAGGGAATTTTTAAATAGACAAGGTTTCTAGCAACTACACCCCTGAACAAGGGACCCAAGTTTTCTTTATTGAAGGACTATTTACAATACTCTTCACCGCCTTTTTCTGTTCATATGTGACTACTGTTCTTCCTTACAGTTACGTGAGGGGAAAGGAAATGCTGTTCAGCTGTAGGTTGCTAAACATTATAGATGTTTCTTAATATAAATGTGAACTGCTGTTTCTGAATTAGACAACTGTGAATTTCAGTCTTTCAGCTGTTGTTTGACATTGCATAAGCTATCGGTATGCCTTGAGCTAGATTAAAATAAAGAATTGGTTTCTGGAGTGTCTGTGCAGAGCTTCACACTGAACTCCTACTGAAACAAAACCACCATTTGCCCTTGATTCATTAGTTGTGTGCTGTCTTCTTGGGCTTTGTACTTCTCTTAAAGGTTGTTTTGTCATGTCTCGCATGCTTTACTCATTTTCTAATGTTAAAAGCATGCACTTTTGGTTTCATTTCTCAGGTGTTCCTTTTGTAGTTTATACAGCTGCTTGACTAGAACAAAGTCAAATTCCAAGATGGCAGAATCCCCTGAGGATATACTCTGAGCTTAAAGCTCTTGCATGCAATATAAATGCAGTAGAGCTTTTCCCCAGTGTTATTTATAATCCAGCAAGAAGTAATTTTTAGTGAATCTTCACTCCCTTTTCTGTCTTTCCCTGGTAGGTCTATGAAGAAGCCTTCAAGAGGAGTTGTGAGAACCCAGCGTCGTAGGCGTTCCAAGTCTCCAATTCTTCATCCTCCGAAGTTTATGCATTGCAGCACAAAGTCACATTCCACGTGCAAGCAGCTTGTGCACAAGAGCCAGATCGATGCCCAAGAGGACAGCGGTGGGTTTGGGATGCCGGTCCCAAAGGAAGCTTGTGCACACGAACGATGCAGTGTTGCTCCTGGCCAGAAGGGAGCTGATGTTGAGTCTTTGGGAGCTTCTGTTAGACAGTTGGCATCAGAGAACAGACAGGAGAACTTTCCAGCTGCTGCTTCTCTAGTATCCAAACCAAGCTTAAAGACCACAGAGCTTTCTGACTTTGAATCTGTGTCCAAGCTGAACACGAATAAGCCGTGTGCGTGTGCAGATAAAGCCTGTCAGTGTAAACGATGGCAAGATATGGAAGTGTACAAATTCTCTGGCTTGCAGAACACCATCCCGTTGACACCTGATAGAAGAACAGTTTCTGAGGATCACTCCCAGTCTTTGCCATCAAGAACTCCCTCAAGTTCTCCACGCTCTTGCTCTGAGCAAGCCAGGGCCTTTGTGGATGATGTGACTATTGAAGATCTTTCGGGATACATGGAATATTACTTGTATATTCCAAAGAAAATGTCTCACATGGCAGAAATGATGTACACCTGACAGCAATGAGCACTAAAAACAGAAGGGTGGGTGGTTTAAATCTGCCCTCCATCCCACTCTTGTGAGATGAAACCCACTTCCTGCTCACTGTGCTTACAATAAAAACACTTCTTTGCATCTTAGCTAATGTTCGTTATTTAAGCTGGGCAGACAGTTTAGCTTAAGCATTGGAGTTTAGGCTTGGAATAGATAATGAAGTAAACACAGTGAACTACTTTAGAGTGTACCTGCCTATACGTAAGAGACTTAACGCTTTGGAAATTCTACTTTGTTTCCAAAATACTGTTGTTTCAGTTTGTTGGAGAAGAGTCTCTAGATTGCTTGGTGATTAGAGCTCTTATTGTGAGAAACCTGGTGTAATTCAGCTTCTCTGAAATTGCTTTGACCTCAGGCTGTAGCACTTGCACGTGCGTTTTTGGACACTTGTGCCCCTTGATTTTATTTCAGAAATGAGTGTAACCATCTCCTGTCCCCCCTTGGTACTAGTATCACTCTAGGGAAATTCAGGAGACGCAATCATCTTTTCGTGGGCAGAGGCATTGTTACTTATTTGTGCATAAAGGGGCTTTATTTCTGATCGACTGAGCAGGCATCCCCCTTCCCTATCCTTGATAATGTTAATGTAGCCAGATGCTATTAGGTTAACGTAACATTTGCTTGCTAGGCTGTCTGAAGAGAAAAGAAACTTGGACGATCAAAGCAAGATTGTTTCACGAGGTTATTCTGATCTCTGTAGTGTTGGTTACTGGAAAATGCAAAGCAAGCATAACTTTGTTGTGTGTCCAGTGGGCCTCAGAGACCTGTCTGCAGCAGGAGAAGTACCCTGCTTTCTTCAGGGGTGTTGCTCCTGCAGGTAACCAAAGGGAAAGTGAGATGATGGACTCTGTTCGTTGTGTTTTTTATGAAGGCCAAAACAGCATATGCTCACTTCAGTGGTCTTAATTCATGCACTCTTGTGGTGTTTTGGGGTTTTTTTAGCTTTGTTCAGCTCTCTGTAACACCAAGTAGAACCCTTCAAGTGTGAAGACCCATAGACTTGAGCGAACAGTTGTCAGCTGCACAGTAAGGATATCTTGAGCAGTATGTTTTCTTTCTCCTCCCCTCCAGTCTTTTTACTAAACCATTGTCACTTCAGATGCCTTGTCCAGCTTGGCATTCTTCCCGAAGTTCACTACTTCACAGTCAACCAGCTTGCCATACTTTGTGTGTATCAGCACGATCTGCCTTTGTAAACATGTTCCTAGCAAAGGAGCATCCCAGCAAATAATACAGTTTGTTAAGGGAGAGATGAGTTGTGTTAAGTTTGTCTTCGCTATTTGGAGTACCCAAACTTTTCTGACCTGTAAGATCTGGAGAAGAAATGGAGACAAACATTTCCCTGCGAAATCCTTTGGTGTTACCTTCGAGTTTTTTGTCATTTCTGTGGCAGTACCTAGTACCTTAGAACTAAGTGGCCGTGCAAATTTACCTGTTCTGCCACTTCTGAAGTGTCATCTACCCCTTGTAGATGGTACTTGGGTCCCACATCTCCCTTCCGTTTCACTGCTCTTGGCTGTATTTCTGTGTGCTGAATTCAAGGTGATTGCTTGGTGGGGTTGTCTGCTATAGCCTGGGCTGCAAAGTGCAGGATGACCGTACTTCTCAAATAACTGTTCTTTGCTGTTCCCAAAGGCTCGCAGGCAGCAGCCACAGCACCGTTGTGGGGCTGAGAATGCTGGGCAAAGCCGTGCTGCTTTTTGCTGTCTCTTTCATTAGTGACCACAGACCTGTGCCTGCGGGGCTTAGGATTGCGACGTCGAGTGCTCAGTGTTGCGTTACAGAAAGCGGACTGGAACCACGAGGTAATGTAACAAAAAAAAGAAAGCGTAGAAGGATGTGAACTGGTGCAGACTGGGAAGGGAAGCGGTGTGAACTGGTGCAGACTGGGAAGGGAGGCCAGCGGTGCTGGGCCACTAGAGGTCACCCCCAGGCCGGGTGCAGCGGCTCCTCCACCCCTCCTCAGCCTTCGGGGGAGAATGGGGCTGCTTTCTGCCAAAATGGAGAAATGGGGCCAGCTCTGGGTGGTGCCTTGGTGCACAGGCAGTGTTGGTGCTTTCCGAAGTGCCATTGGGTGGGTATGTTCTGCAGCGGTCAACACGAGCTCTTCAGTATCTGCAGAAGTTATTAACATTGAAACGAAGTGTACCATCAGTTCACAACTGTGCTATGTCATTAGGAAAAGTTGCTAAGTAAGTAACTGCATGGTCCTGAACTTGGCATCTTCTTAGGGCTCCTAAGTGCTGGAACACCATGGGTAGCTGCAACTGCTGCCTTAACGCTTTCCCTTCTGTTACTACAAGTGTTTTAAGATGCTTTGGTCTACCTGGAAAGCACAAAACAAAACCCTCCAGTTTTGCTTTGAGAAAACATGAATTTCCAGCCCTTAATTGTGCAGCAAGAACCTTGAAAGCAAGCCTGAGTAGTCTAGAAGCTTAGCTTTAAAGAAAAAAACATCCAACTTAAGCCAATTTCAAGATTTTTTTTTTTATTTTTTTTTTAAGAAAAAAGAAAGCTGTAGAGAGCTGGTTCTGGCAAGTGGCACTTCTGAGTCGTGTTGGAGTCCCTTGCAGAAGTGCCCCTTCCTTTCTGTGGATGAATGAAAATAAAGCCTTCTGTAATTAGCTTCGTAGTGGGCACTTGGTGCTTCTCACCTGTGCCTTGCAGGTATTTTGTAGTTTGTGCTGTAGAGACATACGTAACTTTTCTTGTAGTTATATATTGTACAGGTTTGTTCCGTACCTCTTCTTCCTAGAAGCATAGAGGGGGAGGTCGTCCAAGTTGTAGAACGTGCATTGTGTGACTCAAACTCACTGCTGTCTGTGGCAGCTTTGCCCCCGAGCTCGGCGTGGTTCTCAGGAGCTTGTCTGGAGGGCAGAGCACAGCCTGCCAGAGAGCTCCAGCTCGCCCCACGGCGCTTGCAGCTTCTCAGCAGCTCGTGGTCAGTGAGAGGAAGGTCAGCTCTTCACCATCGTCTTCAGGAGATGGGACAGGGGTGGGTAGGTTAGCCTGTTACCTGGTGGCTGGTTCCTTGTCCCCTCTCTACCCCCTATGTTTGATGACACGAGCTGTTGTTACAAGCAAGGTGGGCTGTCGCTGCTCCCGGGTGCCGGCAGCTGTCCCAGCGGCAGCGTCTCACCTTGCTTTTCCAAACACGGCGAGATGAAGTTCTGCTGCCGGCTGTTAAACAGAACGAGATTTGTGAAGTCTGTTGTTCTTCGGGGGGGGGGAATGACAATTTTTGGGGTCCTTCTCGCTGCAGCGGCAGCAGCCAGGGTGAGTCAGACAGGCGCTGTGGCCTGTGCAAGGGCTCCACTCCTGCTCTGCCCAGTCCCGGTGCCCGCAGCCCGCCCCGGGGCCCAGCTCCCCCCGGGGTCCGGCGACGCGGCTCCTTCCCAGGCTCCGTTTTCCGCAGCCGCTGCCTTTCCCAGCCTGTCCTCCGGCTGGATCCCTGCCCGGGCGGGGGCCGGGGGGGCGGGGAGCCGAGGGCTCTCTGCCCTCCTTCCGAACAGGGCCCCCCCCGGGGCGGAGGCCGGGCTCCGCGGGGTTATTTTTGGGAGCAGCTCCTGGGATCCGACGGCCTTGTTAGGGCAGCGCTGACCTTTCTCCCGGCGGGGGCGGGGAGCGGAGCGGGACGGGACACACCCCCCACACCCCCCCCTCCCGTCCCGTCCCCGCGGCAGCGGCGGGACTCGCTGCGCCTCCCGGGGGGGCCCGGCCCGCCCCTCTCCCCTCCTCCCGCTCCCCGGCCCCTCGGCCGGGCGAGGCGAGGCGGCAGCGGGCGCGCCCGGCCCGGCTCGGCGGGGATGCGGCGGCCCGGAGCGCGGGCCCGGGGAGCGCTGCCCGGCTGAGGGGCCGCGGGGGCACCATGAGCGGCGGCAGGTTCGATTTCGATGATGGAGGAGCCTATTGCGGGGGCTGGGAGGGGGGCAAAGCCCACGGGCACGGCATCTGCACCGGCCCCAAGGGCCAGGGCGAGTACTCGGGCTCCTGGAACTACGGCTTCGAAGTGGTGGGCATCTACACGTGGCCCAGCGGCAACACCTACGAAGGCTACTGGTCCCAGGGCAAGAGGCACGGCCTCGGCATCGAGACCAAAGGGCGGTGGGTGTACAGGGGCGAGTGGACCCACGGCTTTAAGGGACGGTACGGCGCGAGGCAGAGCATGAGCAGCGGAGCCAAGTACGAAGGCACCTGGAATAACGGCCTGCAGGATGGCTACGGCACCGAGACCTACGCCGACGGAGGTAGGGGTGACGCCGGCGGGGCTGGGAGGGCGGTGAGCGGCGTGAGACCCGCGGTGTCGGAGGCAGCGTGTTGTCCCCACGGAAGGGGTGACCCAATCCCATCCCCACTAGCGAGACCCAGACGGGCACAGCGGTCTGCAATGGGGTGCTTCAGTCAAGAAGCAGGGCTTGGGGCGCAACCGCCTCATAAATGTGTGTGCGTGCCCTGATTTTCACAGGCGGGCGCAGCGTGGGCGGCTTGCTGTCTGCGGACACGAGGGAGCGGCAGCAGGAGCACGGCCGCCGTCCCTCCCTCGGGAGCCGCTCTCCAGCGCCCGTATCAGTAGGTGACGCCGACCAGCTTGGTTTAGTGTAGGCTGTGACTTCTGGTTCCCCAGGGACCGGTCACTGCAGTTCGTCGCCGAACCAAACCAGCAGCGCTTTGCTGGTGCGCGACCGCAGCGAGCTGTGAATGTTTTCACGTCGGATATAAGCCGCCCACGGCATCATAGCACGCTGTGTCTCTGCATTAAACACTGCTTGTGCGCCTCGGACAGGCTCCCTGGACATCTGCTTTGCTGAGCCGTTTTGGTTGAGTTCATCTAAGCTGTTCAGAATATGTACTCACACGCCTTTCCCCAAAATAAATCCATTCGATCACTTGGAAGCTCTCAACCCCCGCTAGTACACAAGTGCACCGCGTAGTCAGATATTTGTTGTGCTCTGTAAATGCTCAGTCTAATTGTGTTCTTGCATTAGTGGCAATTTTGGGGTTAGAAATATTGCAAGAATTTCAGTGCAAGTAATTCTGTAGCCCTTTAGTACTGTAATGTTCCAGGCTGCCATATTTAGGATAGCTAAATAGAGAGGGTGATTTGAAAGAAATACTCTTCAGAATGTGGACCAGAATTGCATCTATATTTATCTAGGACAGACAATGCAGTTAGTTTGTAAAGAAAAATAACCATAATGGTATAAATCTTCAGATGAAAAGTACTGGATTTATAAAGATTAGAAAAATGGACTAATTCAAGACTGGCTGTCAGGGTTATGCTTTTACATAAATATTTCTCAAATTAATTGCCTGGGTATGTAGCTAACTCTAAGCCTGGGTACGTAGTCTTGAAGTTGGCTCATTTTCTTTGTGCCCTTGGAGGTTGTAGGTGCAGACACAGAGAGATGCGTATCTCCAGCTCCTTAAATTTTCTCCCCCCTCTGCCCCGTGGCCGTGGAAGGGTTAAACGCTGAGCTGTGCAGGTTGCAGGCAGCAGCAAGAGTTCAGGCCAAGGCACGCGTGTGCACTCGTGCATTGCAGAAACTTCACGTGCAGCCGTGAGACGTGCAGGTTATGTGCAAGGTGTGCTCTGAGTGGCGAGCAGCCATCGGGTAACTGCCAGCAGCGGCTGCCGTTGGGACCTTCATTCTGGAGATGTCAAGGTCTCCTAGGAATTTGCACAGCCACTTCCTCACCGCTTCCAAAAATGCATCATCTTCCAAGGGTGCACGGCGACTGGATTTCGAGTTAGTGGTGTAGAGGAGAATTTCGAGAGGCAAAACTTGACGCAGGAAATTGAATTTTATGAGATAATGGGCTGAAAGCTCGGGGCAGAAGAGGGGGAAAGATGAATCAAGTTTTTCTGCTGTAAGGTATTGCGTCGGTCAGCACAGCGCTCACCGGGGTGTTGTCCCGCACCCGAGAACGTGCCGTCTGCGTGATCCCCGGTGCCACCCGAGGCTGGCAGTTTAGCCCTGATCCGTGGAGACGTGCCCTGCCGAAGCCTCCCTGAGCAGCGCTGAGCTGAGCCCCGAGCCCCGGCCAGACCCGGCTCACGAGGGCTGCACCGTGGGGCCCAGCGGCTGCTCCTTGCGCTGGACCATCACATCCCGGCTGGTGCGAGCCCGTCGTTCGACACGTGAACTTCTTTGATGGCACAGGAAAGCGTAGAACGCTGCGTCCAAAGCCAAGGTGGGAATCGCCAGCCAGCGCCGCGTGTGTAGGACTTGCAGGACCCGCTCTTGTTTCGTCTCCTCGCATGTACGCTGTAACCACCTGCAAGATCCAGATGTGACCAGGCTGCTGATTTGGCCTGTTAATGTTTGAAGCTGAGGTTGCAGAGATAAACATCTGGAACGGCTTTGGAAATCTGTGGTCCCTCAAGTAAGGGGTGTAATTCCCAAGCCCCCTGGAAGCCAGCCACGCGAGGAAGAGGGCTCTGGGAACGTGTGGCGCTTGCCAGGTTGTTAGAAGCTTCAGGTCGTGGTTGGGCTGCCTGTGGATTTCAGGGGGATGTAGCTTATTCTAATGTTTTCAAATAGACTTTAAATTAACTTTTTATATATGTATAAATATACATGTAAAACCTTTATACTTTAAAATACACTTACAGATCACAGACAGCCCTGTAAGTATATTTTATCTTGTGTCTGGCTGAGGTTGCTGGTTAAATAAAGCTCATGTCTGGAGTGAAGCTTTTTGAATCCCGTACAGATTTTCGGTGTCTAATAAGAAGCGGACTCATGGTGTAGTTTAGCCCAGGCGCCGTATGGGTCGTTTGCTTTTGCTCTCAGCTAAGAAGTGCCCATTTTTGTGAAAGCTGTGGGAGACTGATGGCTTAAAGAGCTTGCCTGCTGTAGTGTTGATTGGAATCAGCCAAGGGGTTCAGAGCTCCTGGTGTGGCCAGGCAGAGGCAGCAACACCCCAATACATTTTCTTAGGTATCCAAGCTGAATATACGCGTGTGTCTGCTGCTGTCGCCAGCAAAGAGCTCGCTCGGAGCCCTTGATAGGGGCGGGATGCGCTAGATAAAGCTGACGGTGTTTGGGGTTGTGGAAGGCACAGCATGAAGGAACTCATCATTTTGCAACCTAAGCTAGAAGTGAACACCTAGTTATTTGGCCTCCACCTGTGAGTTTTGTCTCTGCTGTAAGGAAGGCCTCATTTTGTGGATGCTTTTGTGCTTTTGACTCTGATTGCTTGACCCAGTCAGATCTCACTGCAGAAAAAATCTTGCTGCCAGTGCAAAATCGTGCCGCGTACAAAGGAGCCGGGCCCAAAGCTAGGCTTTGCTATGCAAACAACTATTTATATATATCTAGGAGGGAAAACTCACCTGCAATCGAAGCAGCATAAAACCAACTTATTTTTGACTCTGCAGTGTGGTCTCTAGGGCGCTAAGAGAAACCAGTGGTGTCAATTAACTGCGTGTGGAAACCATTAGACCATTTGGCAAGCACAAGACGGGGGAAGAGAAATGCAGAAGTGTGCGTTAGCGGGAGAGATGAAATGGGGTGATGTGGAGCAGCGCCGGCTCTTCGGGTGCCCGGGGCAGGGAAAATGCGGTGGGAAGGGGCCTGGGCTGGGGCAGAGGGAGCAGCATCCGTGGGACTGCGGCCAGGGAAGCAGGAACGGGCTCTGGGCGAGGCGAGGAGGTGCTGGCTCATGTCTGCTGCCTCTGTAGCAAAGCTCCTGCATGGCTGAATTTGACCCATGAATTAATACTGTGAAATTTTTTTCGCCTCTCTGCTATTTTCTTTTCTGCCTTTCTTTTCCAGCAGAAACCAATCATAAATACTGTTGGTACCAAAAAGAAGCACTAGATTTCTGCTGGCCTGTCTTGCACCTGGTGCTGTGCGTTGATGCAAAGTTGCTGGCGTTTTACACGGAGTTCTTCTAACACATCTGTCATCACAGTGTCCGGGTAACACCAGAGGATCGTAGGGCAGTGATATGATTTGAGTTGTTTGCATTATTTACCTGGTTGATTGTATTATTTACATTTATTGCTAAGTACAGTAGAGCTTAGAGGCGGGCTGGGAAGGGGAGATGTGATGCTGCTGACAGCGGGCGCTCGCTGCCGGGCTGGGTGTGCACCAGGAGCTGACGCTTTCGCTGTTGATGCAGCTGGGCACCATCCTGTCCTGCTGCCGGGGCGAAACGGAGCGTGCTGCCACCCCGTCAGTGTGTTTGGGGCTGAAAGCTGCAGGGATACCGTTTTTATCAATCTCACAATTTAATCCTCCCCATCCTATGAAGGGGCTCAAGCAGGACCACCCGCCTGCTTTGGTCGGGGACAGGCAGAGGTGATGAGCTGTGTACCTTGAGGGCTTAGAGGAACCAGTGTTTTTGGTGATTCTGACAAGAAAAAATGCAGGCAACAAGGGATTATTTGGGTCCTGTCCCCCAGTAGTTGAACCGCGATGGGATTAAGCAGCTCGGTCCCACCTTGGTGAATCAGACAGGAAAATGGGGGTCTGTCCCATTTTCAACTTAGAGAGAGATTGCTTTTTTGCACAACCACTGCTCTTTGTATTAATTTTTACAGAACCTGAGATGTGTGCGAGCACATGGCTGCCTGTCTGGCAGCTCTGGGTCCTGCCTGTCCCCCCTTGGCCAGGCTGCTTTGGTGTGCGGGGGTAGCGATGGCTCAGGGACATGTAGCCCTGCCGAGCGACCGCCCGTGGTGCAGAGGGGTTTGCACAGCCCTTCTTCTCTCTTGAACTGGCTGTGCTGGGATGTGTTGGTGAGCCAAGGCTTGGCTCTGCTCAAATCTTGCGTGCCCCGACGCACGACCGCCGGTGCCTGCAGCCGCTCTCAGCAGCCTCTGGCTCCGCTCCAGGGGTGGTTTATGGCTCTGCCCTGGCACAAAGCCTCAGCCGGGCCCTGAATCGCAGCAAGACAGGGACACGGCCATGCCTGCTCACCCCTGCGTCGGTTGGGCAGCGGTTGGCAGCCTGGTGTGTCGGCGCTTTCCCGGTAAGATGCGGTTGGCAGGTTAGAAACCTCGTGTTGAGGGTAGGCATGTGTGCCCCCAAGGAGTGACACCCCAGTCTCTGCTCCTTGAAGACCTCTGTGCCATGTGGCTTCTCCCATCCAGGTGGCCCCGGCGCTCCTCAGGGGGATGGAGTGGGCTGAGGACTCGCTGGAGGGCAGCAGCTGCTCTGACCTGGACCTCGAGGAGCAGCTGAGTCCCCTGAACCAGTGAGACTTTTCCAGAGTTCCTCTTCCAGGGGGTTAACACGATGGCACTATCAGCTGCAGCTTGCTATGTGCGAGGCTGTGCTGTCCTAGAAGGAGGTCTCCAATATCACCCCGATCGTGTGTCAGCCCTGCTCACTGGCTGGGCGGGTGGGAATGGAGCGCTGACTTCACCAGCCCTTGGTGGGGAGGGACATGGGGGCACTACGGGGCTCTCCATAACTTTGTTTTCTGCTAGGAAGACTGCTCATTGCTTTATGGAGAGGGATTTGGGAGCACGGCAGGGTGAGGAGCTCACCCAGGTGCCTGGACATCTCCAGCGACGGTGCATGGCTCCCAGCTCATGCCCAAATCCCTAACCCCTGCTGCCCACCTTATTTTTCCTAACGGAGCTTCAAGCTCTGCCAAGAAACTGGACAGTGGCCGCTTGCTCTGGCCGACCGCTCCCCATGGCTGGCCACAGCCTGCAGATGCTCTGCGGTACCTGAACCCTTGCGATTTTTTAGTAGGGGACACAAAATGTTGCAGGGAGCCCAAAATGCCATGTGCCGCAGGGTGGGCAGGGGCTGGCGGGGGGCGGCTCACCCCGGGGCAGCAGCTGCTGCCCGCCTGGGCACTTCTTGTCTTTCCTGGCCCCCGGCGCTGTAAGTTAACACCCCACAGGCGGGTCCAAAGAGGATTTCAACGAAACCTGAAGCTTGGGAGGAGAGATTATGCTGCAGAAGTGGCCTGGGAGACTGTAAAATATGCACTCCCACAATCGCCAAAGAAGGAACTGGATTTGCTCCCTGGGGAGCAGGGTCATCCCTGGTCTCAGTAACGGCATCTGAGGGGGGGAGATGAATGCCTTGAGGACAGGTCACCCCCGTCTTTCTCAGCCTGGCCCTGCTGAGCCTCCCCGGGGACCCTGGGAGTGCGTGCTTTCCCAAAATCTGGTGCCTCCTGGTAGGTCACTACTTGATGAAAACCAGGTTTAGGATAAATGGTCATGAAAATGCCCCCAGCACGGCTGGCCCTTCACTTGCATGACACAGCACCTGGGAGAGTAAAGAAACGGGGTGGCCTTCCCAAGGGCGTCTGTGCTTTGCGTCCGCCCCTGCACCTTGGGAGGGAGGGCTGCTAGTGGCCTCTGCCATGCAGGGTGCTGGTTTGGGCTGGGATGGCCCGTTCCAGGTCCTTTAATGCCAGGAGCAGAGCTGAATGCTGCTTCTGTTTGCAGTGGTTTGCTGGTTTCTGAGGCAACCTCATCTACAGATGGAGGAGAGCCGGGCTGGGGAGATGGCTCATCCCGTCCCACGGGCTCAGCAGGGACGCTCCAAGGGGAAGCCGTGCTGGCATGAGAGTGCGCGTGCTGCAGGCAAAGGCTGCCCCGCCAGCCCTCCTGTCCTTCCAGGACCTCTTCTTGCAGGATGCTTTGATGCTACTAATTTAAATCTCTTGAGATCATAGTGAGAAAAATCAGAGTGGTGGTCTCCACTCTTCTGGAGCCTGCGAAGATGCGGACCTGGAAGGGGCCTGGAGAGGAGTGATGTGCTTTTCCCACTCCTTCAAGGTGTCACTGCCAAGGTTCTGCTGGCTCTTAGCAGGGTCCTGCACCCAGGGTGCAGCCCTGTCATGGTGAGCACCATCCTCACTGTGTCCCCCCATCACAGACGCTGTGTGCCCTCTTGGGCTGGGTCTGAAGGAGTGTGGTAGGACAGTATTTTTTGGGGCAGAGGTGGAGGAACACTGCACAGAGCTGCTCTGCTCCTCTTCTTTTTTGCCCATCTCTTGCTTCATGCAGTATTTGCACAAGCCTTGGTTGTGGGATCATGGACAAGCTGTATGTTAGGGCCAAACAGATGTGGCTGCAGGTACAGACGCAGTCCATGCTATGGGCAGGCACCCATCTCGGGGGTCTAGAGCCAGTCCTGGCACCCTGTGAGTGACAAACTGCAGAATTGACTGATACAGACTGTCCCTAAGCCAAGGAGAGCTGTGCCACCACAGCTTGTGTGTCCTCTGGGGCTGCTGCCACCCTCAGCACAGCCCAAACTCCAGCCCCGCAAAGATGCCTCTCGCTCCGTGCTCCAGGATGAAAATCCAGACCCCGTCTGTTAAGTGGCTTTGGGTTGGTACCAGTGTCCCCTGTTGCCCAGCCCCTTCCCCGTGAGCTGTCACCTGCCAGCAGTGGCTTTCAGGCTTGTGTCCTCTGCCCTCCGCTCCCTGGGGATGGCTGCTTCTGCATGTGGGTGAGCACTAGCGGAGCTGGGGCTCCTGTCCTTGAGGGAAGGTGGGTACGTCTGCTCTAGGGCAGCGCTACCCCACACCCCACCTGCCTTTGCCGGCTCACCCAGAGGAAAGCTGCCTTTTCACCCCGTCCCTCTTCTCTCCCGCAGGCACGTACCAGGGCCAGTTCACCAACGGCATGCGGCACGGCTACGGCGTGCGGCAGAGCGTGCCTTACGGCATGGCCTCCGTGGTCCGCTCCCCGCTGCGCACCTCCCTCTCCTCCCTGCGGAGCGAGCACAGCAATGGCACCCTGCCCCAGCAGGACTCCTCCGCTGCCAACCCCGAGAGCCTGCCCCTCTCGCCCACCATCACCCGGGGGGGCTTTGCTCTCAGCCTCTACGCGGAGGCGGAGGCTGGCAAACCCAAGAAGGGGGGGCTCTTCCGCAGGGGCTCCTTGCTGGGGAAGCTGAAGAAGTCCGAGTCCAAGTCATCCCTGGCCAGCCAGAAGAGCCGCGTCAGCTTCCTCAAGAGCGAGAGCGGGATCAGCTCGGCCGCCAGCGATGCCACCTCCACCGTCAGCCTGGGCGAGGGTGCCGAGGGCGAGGAGTACCCTCCCTTCGAGTCAGACATCGACGCCACCACCACGGAGACCTACATGGGTGAGTGGAAGAACGACAAGCGCGCCGGCTTCGGCATCAGTGAGCGCTCCAGTGGGCTGAAGTACGAGGGCGAGTGGCTGGACAACCTGCGGCACGGCTACGGCTGCACCACGCTGCCTGACGGCAAGAAGGAGGAGGGCAAGTACCGCCACAACGTCCTCATCAAGGGCATGAAGAAGCGTGTGATACCCCTCAAGAGTGCCAAGATCCGGCAGAAGGTGGACAGGAGCGTGGAGGGTGCTCAGAGGGCCGCGGCCATTGCCCGGCAGAAGTCGGAGATCGCGGCATCCAGGTAGGTGCTTAAGGCTCTGATGCGCAGGTCCCCATGGTGGTGGTGGTCCCCATCCCACACGTCCCTCTGGAGCAGTGCTGCATGCCTCCTCGCCACACACCAGCAGTGGGGTCAAACGTAGCTCCTTACAATTTCCACTGAATTCTTTTTACAAACTGCTGGCAGAGCGGGGCCGAGGGCCCTGGTGGCAGCTCGGGGGTGTTCAGGACCTGTCCTCTTTCTTGCCCACTCTCCTGTGCCCCTGCAGCCCTGGTCCAGGGGAGAGCTGCTGGGCAGCAGGGATGGGGAGCATGAGCTGGTGAGATGGGGAGCACCCTGGTGCCATGCCAGGCTGCTGCAGCTGCTGGGCATCATTGACGGGGCAGGGTGACAAACAGTGGGGTTTGACTGTGGTGAATCCACCAGGCTCACGAGCAGCAAGCGAGACGTGTCCCAGATGAATCGGGTCTGCAGCAGAGCACGGCTCAGCTCTGGAGCCCCCGGTGTGGCTCTGTGGGGAGTTTATGGGATGCATTGTGCCTGTCGCTTAATTTTAGTGGCTTGGTGTAATGGGCTCGCTGGGAGAAGCACTGCTGTGCTGGGATGCTGCGGACTGGTAGGGAGGACCTATGGCGGGTACCAAACTGAGGAGGGGGCTGCCTTGGGGAGCCCCGTCTGCCCCCCGAGACCCATCTGCCCTCGGCCAGGTTTTGAGCGAGTGTTTCTGCCATGAGGGAGGTGGCGGCCGGAGCCAGGGCGGATGGCTGAGCCCACGCTGGCCGGCTGAGCCCGACCCCATGGCACACAGCCTGATCCTGCAGCCTGGGGTGCTTTAGGGTGCCAGGAAAGGAGGAAACGGGGAGGGCTCAGCTGGGTTTGTCCCCTTTTGTCCTCCCCAGTTTCTCCTGGCCAGACTCCAGGAGCGGGAAGGGGGCTGCGGCAGCCGGCAGCGTGCCTGGGGATGCGTGTGCAGGGGCGTGCGAGGGGCTGCTGCGAGCACGTGGCAGTCTCTCGTTGCACCGGTGTCCATTGCGCTGGCAGACACGTGGCACTGCCGGGCACTGCGTTGCCTCTACACTGCCTGGTGCGTGGGGACCGGACAGGTGGACTCCGCTCAGGATTAGCTGCAGTAGAAATTAGCAGGAGAGGAAAGTGCTAATTGCTCCATCGTCCTTCCTGGAATGGAGGAGGGAGGATAAAAGAGGCGCTCCAGGGTCTGCTTGGGAAGGGCAGGGGAAAAACTCCTTCTCCTGCTCGAGTCCCTGCCTGTGTCCGAGCTGTGGCAGCAGCACGCTCCTCCTCCCGCAGAGTTCCTGCCGGTCTCGGAGCCGTCCTGGCAGAGACCAGAGATTGTCAGGCAGGGTCGGAGCATTCGCTCCTCTCCTCTTCCTTGGGGAAATGTGGTTGTGACAGACCTCGAGGTTTCACCTTGCCTCTCCATCAAAACCTCACCCAGCACAGGCTTTGCTCAGCTGCTGGGCAGTGGCTACGAATCCATGGCTGTCCTGCCTTGCTGCTTTTAAGTGCTGTTTAATTATCAGTTATTTCATTATCAAGCAGAGGTTGGAAATAATGGCAGCAGGGAGGGGGCACCTGTTCCCAAACTCCATCCCTGTCCTCCGAGAAGCCCCGGCTATACTTTCCCGACAGCCGCTTCTGCTCCAAAGTTTTGTCGGGACCGTGATTGTTTTTTGGTAAAACCGAGTTGCCTCGGAGACTGGTGGAGAAAAATCAGCGGGATTGCAAGTGAAACACCGTGCGGGGCCAGCTAGGATAAAAATAACAGGCTGGGATGGCGTGGGGCCCGCTGGATCCTCTGGCAGGGCCAGCTCAGCCTGACACCAGCTCCGCTGTGTCCGGGAAAAGCGTGTGACCACAGCGCTGGGCGCCCGTAAATAAGGCGGCCGGAGTTGCAAAAGCTGCTCCCCGAGAGCTTGGCCAGTTTACACAAGCTTCTTTTTATTATACACTATTTACACTTTGGATCAAAAGCGGCTCTGCAGTGTTTTCCATCAGGGACTGGAATGCGCCCGCTGCCCTGACGGGGGACTGCATCCCTCTCCAGTGCGGCTGGGGAATCATTTCCTATTAAGGAAACCTCGGAGCTGGAGGAAATAAGACGTTAAAGCCGTTTTCCTCCAGGGAGTCCTCCCCTCGCAGACCCTGCGGTGGTGTGGCTGTTGCGGCAGCTTTCCCCGGCAGCGCGGTGCCCCTGGTCCCGTCCCTGCGCTGCTGCCCGCAGCTGAGCTGCACCCGCTGCGAGAGGGGAATTCGGGCTCCTCCGTCCTGTAAACTACAACTCACCATTTCCATCAGTGTTTATTCCTGGCGTACGTTGCTCTGGGCAGAGCCACCCTCTCTACCTGCTGCCTTTTGTAAATCTGACTCGTGCTCTCCTTCCTTCTCCTTTCAGCTCAGCTTTAGGGTCAGACGTAAATACAGAGAGAACAGTGCCTCGAGAGGGTCCTTAGGTTAAATTACAGCTCTGCCACCGATTTTCTCTTTGGCCTTGAACCTTGCCTCAGTTCCCACACACAGGACAGGGAGTAATTGCAGACAGATTGTGAAAACTGATTATTATGGTTTATAACAGGGCTGTACTATCATTAGCATCACCCTAGCTCTTAACTGCAAGGTGGAGTTTTCTAGATGGAGCATTTCTATTTCTCCTCAGATGGCAGTGTGTACCTTACCCAAAGACATGTCTTTGAGGCCACACAAATCCTTTTTTGGGGGAAGATGTGACATACCTGTATGTAAGATGATTGCTAGGAGCTAATTAGCAGGACACAGCAGCCAGGCTGCACAGACCCCCTGACTGCCTCTGCTTACCTGCGCTGTTGTGTATGGATGTTGGAGTTTCATTTGCTTCTGGCACTCTGGGGGGAGCTAACAACTATTATCTTATCCAGCCAGCCGCTGTCTGGGCGTGAAACATCAGGAGAAGACCAGATTTCACTCTTTTGCACCATAAAAGGCTCTTTAGGGATAGAAGTCCTGAGGGAAACAAGCCGAAGGGCTGGAAGCTGCCTCGGCCAGTTGCACGGCCGGAATCCCAGGCACGTGCCCGAGCTCCGGGGGTGCACGGGCAGGAGGCTGCCGATGGGCACCCTGCCAGCGACCTGCCCTGAGGAGACAGGCGGGAGAGCAGGGATGGTCGGGGCGATGGTCAGCTGTGGTCAGCAAACCTTCCTCATCCTGCGCTCTGCTCCGAGGGCGTCCGAGGCACCAGGCTGCTTCGCAGCCGCTGCCCCACCTGCCTGCTTGGTTTGGGTGTTCTGCCCGCTGCCGCAGGCAGTGCCAGCTATTGCCTGCCCCGCTGCCTGTCCTCCCGAGCAGCACTGCCCTGGCCCCCTTGCCTCCAGCCCAAACCCTCCCGGGGTGGCAATCCAGCTGCTTTCCCCATTGTGCAAGAGGCTGAGGATAGAGCTGGCATTGCCACACTGCTGGCTGAGGGAACAGCAATATTTTTTTTTTTAATTCTTTTTCCATTATTTTAGTAAAAATTGTTTGGTATGACATCACGCTGTCCTAAACTGTCCCAGCTCAGCAGCTGCCCCCTTGCCCAAGGCAAAGCCCCTCGGTGCTGCTCAGCCGTCAGGCAGAAACGCGGGGCACATCTATCAGCAGCGCTGGGGTCAGCTAACGGGATGGAGCTAATGGGAGTTAAAGGACACCGAATCCTCCCCCAGGCTGCTGTCACTCGGGAGAAGAGTTGTCCTGAAGCACAGCCTCTGCGGCAGACGGTGGAGATGGCTTTACTCCCGCGGAGGGGAAACCACAGATAGGCATAGGGTTAACAGGCACCGTGTGATGTTCACTGGCCATGCCCTGCGCTCCTGGTGCCCCGGGACTTTCCCAGCCACCATGTCAGCGGGCCTGGGTTAAGCCCTGTGACCCCAAGGGATTCCCATTGGAGCTGGAACACGGCTGTTCCCGTGGCACCAGGTGAAGGCACTGGCTGCATCCCTCCTGCCTTCCCCTTTCCCACCCTCTGCCCTGTCTGGGGGCTCCTTCAAAAAATGCTGGGGTGGGTGGGAAAGGAAGTTGGGTCCTGGGATTGCAGCCAGGACATCATCTCCCTGGTGCTTAAGGAGAGAAGCTGGCTCAAGGACAGCCAGCAGGTCTGTCCCCTGCCAGCCCCTGCAAGGAGGGGACAGCCACCACCAAGCGGTGAGCGAGCCAGTTAAAAGCCGTCGGGAGGTGTGTAATGGCTGCTTTGGCGTCTCCTGGGCGTGTGGGTTGGTGCCGAACAGGGTGCTCTGCACCCCTGGGTGCATGGGGAGCAGCAGCACCCAGGAGTGCTGCCTGTGCAGTACGTGCTTGCCTGTCACAGGGGGAGGAAGGTCCCACTGAAAGCAGAGAGAAGGAGCATGGAAGTGGTCAGCTTTCATATCTCAGAACTGATTCAATTAAAAAGCAAGAGGAGGGGCAGGATCGGCTGCGGTGGGAACCTTTGATTTTTTGAAAGCTATGCACTCAGTAGGCAGACAACTCATACAGGGGATTTCCTTCTCACTGGCACTTTTTGGGGGAGAAAATGAGTGTAAATACTGCAAATCCCACCTCCATCCCGCTGCACTTGTCTGCCGTGATCTGCTTCTGCACAGGGCTGTGCTTCCCAGTGACTTGGACCAAAATCAATGGAGCGACTTGGCCGTGTGTCCTGCAAGGCACGGGTCTGGCCACGCTCTGAGATCGTTTGGTGGGCATTCATTCTGTTAGCAGCACCTCAGATGTATCTGCCAGATGTCCCGGGGTCAATAGGAAAGCAAGATAATAGAGGCAGTAACGGCTGCTATGCTTCACCTGTTTGTTTTCAGACCTGAAGCCCCTGTGCAGCTGGAGTGTTTTATGCCTGCAGAATACAACTAAAAATTAATACTTTTTGGATTTATTTTTGGTTTTAATGTAATATCTATGGAGGTCCTGCAATACTGCTGCTTGCATAGATACCTGTAAAAATTTCTAAACTGCATTCTGAAATGTTAGGCATTAATTCCTGTAGGATTTACTCATCATCTGGGCTGTGTTAAAGCACCGCAGAGCTGCGGTGAGCGCTTGGCATCAGAAACCACATCGGTGCGGCTTCCCTGACAGCACTGTGTGGGCTTCGTTCATAGCGTGAGCTGTTGCCTGGTTTTGAAGCCAAAGTTGTTTCTCTGTCTGCACACATGTCTTCGGGGCACGTCTTAGTTCTCCCTTCAAATAACAAGAGTGCTTGACGGCTCCCGTATCGCTTACCGAACCTCCCCTGCCCGGCGGCGTTCCCGGCAGCGCTGCCGCTGTCTCCCTGCGCTCAGCGTTTCCAGCCTGCGTGGCCAGGCGGCAGCGAGCATCTCCTCGGGGAACGCGAGTGCGTGGTGCAAATGACGTCCCGAAATCGCTGGAGTCAGCGGGGCCTCCTGGCTAAATAAGGGCAGGCAGAGCAGGGCTTTATCAGCACTGCCCGAGCACAACAGCGGAGAGCCGAGGCCCACGGCAGCCCACGCTGCTGGAGCTCGGCCGCGCGCGTCCAGCGATAAGGTGCTTTATTTGGCACCGCTCTGCCTCGGTGAGCTGCCCTGCCCTCCCTCCCCGGCGCTCGGGGGTTTGTGCTGCCGGCGGGGAAGGTGGGCAACCAGAGCAGTGTCTATCCAGTGCATGAGGCACGGCGTGCGTCCCGGGCAGAGCTGGGCTGGCCCGATGGCTGCGGTGGCCTTGGCTGTCCTGGGGCTGATGGCGCAGCTCGGCTACCTGAGGCAGAGAGTTCAGACCTGGGATTTTCAGGTCTATCAGATCAGGTGTGAGGTTTGCTCTGAAAGAGTTTTAGGATTTTTTTTAAATGTCCTTTGCTTTCTGCTTTCCTCAGGCTTTTAGCCAGAGGCGCGGATGTTAGACACATCAGGAGACCAGTGTGTCCCCAGACCTTTTGGTCTGAGACTGGAGGGCAGGCTGCTCACGGCCGCTCTGCGAGAGCGGGCAGCAGCAGTGGTTCAAGGCAGTCCCAGCCGGGCGGGCTTTCTGCTCAGGAGAGCAGCTGATCCTCCTCTGCTTCACCATCTCTCTGCTCCAGGAGTGCACGCTGCCGTGTGATGGATGGGTGTGTAGCGAGGAGGCAGGAGATGGGCAGAGCTTGCGCTGGCCCTGGGTGAGATATTGGCTGTGATTTGCCTCCAAGCGGGAGCTGCCAGGGTGAAACGTGGGAGTGGGGAGCAGCATTTCTGCAGCTGTACGATCAGACACTGAAGATGCTGCAACCCAGCTTCTCAGGAGGCTTAGAAGATAGGTGAGTGCAGGTGGAGGGGGGGCCAGGACTGCCCCAGCTCCATTAAAATCCCCCCAGACTCCCTGCAGAGCGCAGGGGGAGGCTCACGCTGAGCAAGGTGCAGCCACACCTGGAGATGGTTGAGTGGCAGGAGCCAAGGGCAGGTCCTCGATGGCTGGGTGTCCTGGCTGCCCCACAGCCCTCAGAGTGGGAGTGAGCATCTCGGTGCTTCCACAGGCAGGGCTGGGAGAGAGCCAGCGCGCACGTGGGCAGGCAGAAATGAGGGCAGCCGCGTGGCCCGGGCCACAGCTGGATGCCGGGACTCAGCAGTGGGGCGATGCTCCTTGGTCCTGCTCTCCCAGCAAAGATGTTTCTCACAGAGCTCAGTGTGTTTATAAAGAGGATAATCTTGTTTCATTCATTCTTGGTTAATAGAAACCTAGTTGCTGGCATCTATTTCTACACCAACCGAAGCCCGGGGCTGGGACTCTTCTGCTTTCTGTGCGGTGCTGGGGCCAGCAGTGCTTGCTCCTCCCTGTGAAACCAGGTGAATAAAGACCTTTTCCCCTTGCAGCTCCTGAGCAGGCGTGACGTCCTCTGCATGGCTTATCAGCACAAACTGAGGTCAGTATCGAGGATAACCATCCGCGGGGACAGTGAGAGGAAGCCTGCCTGGCCCGTGCCACCACAGCCAAGGACCACTTCAGCTCAGGTTTCCCTCAAAGCTCTTAGAGCAAGAATGCCCCCGGCTGCGATCTTTTTAGTAGAGACAGCAGTGACAGGACGAGGAGTAATGGTTTTAAACTAAAACAGGGTAGGTTTAGCCTAGATATAAGGAAGAAATTCTTTACAATGAGGGTTGTGAAACACTGGACCGGGTTGCCCAGAGAGGTAGTGGAGGCCCCATCCCTGGAAACATTCAAGACCAGGCTGGACAGGGCTCTGAGCAACCTGATCTAGTTAGTGGTGTCCCTGCTCGCTGCGGGGGGGTTGGACTAGATGACCTCTAGGGGTCCCTTCCAACCCAAAACTTTCTATGATTCTATGGTGTTGTGTTGTCACCGCGCGTGGTTCGGTTAGGGGGAACACTTCCACTTGAGCCTCCCCACACCCTGCGTTGGGAGCTCAGGGACTTTGTGTTACTCAGGTCTTTGGAGATGGGGGACACCCAGCTGGTGGCCAGGGCTTGGTCTTTACAGCCTCGTGATCGGGACTGAGCAGAGCTGGTTTGGGCTTTGTTGGGCTGGTTTTTGTGGTTTTGCTGCCCCAGAGCACCAGTCTCCAGCTCTGTAGAAGCATTGCCTGTTTCAAAGCACTGCCTGACACTCATCCCCCCAAAAAAAACCCTTGGGCTCACCTCTCCTCTATCTCACCCTTGCTGTCCTGGCCACTGGAGCCGGGCAGGGAGCAGGCTGCAGGGTATGGCTGAGCTCCTCTCCATTCCTGGTGCTGTGTGGCCGTGGGGACAGCGAGCCCCAGTGTCAGGGTCCAGCGCCAGGATCAGACGCCTGCCCCAGCTGTGGGACCCCATGGTGTGTCCCCACTGTATGCGGGGCTTTGCAGGCTGGAGGGGGTTGGTGCCATGAAACGAGTGATGGCGTGATGCCTTCACCCCGTTCCTTCACCCCTTTCCCGGAATGGCCTCATCTCTAGTCCAGGCTGGCTGCAGCTCCAGCACTGACACATTTTTGGCCCACCATGCTTGTTACGCTGATGCGTTTAGACTCCAGAGGAGGGTGCACATGGCTTTATCTGTTTTCCACCCGCTCGCATGAATTTCTTTAGGCACTTTCATGCCCTATTAGGGTAAGAGGGAGCGTGCACTTTCAGCAGCTCCAAGGAGAAAAGCATCTGTTGGGCAGCAAATTGCTTTCTCCAGAGCTTCCCAGGTCCTTGGGGTTGAAGTAAGTGGGGCTGTGGCTCGCAGAGATCCCGTCAAGAGGAGCAGAGTCGGGATGGCATGACGTCAGCCCCAAGGATGGGGGGTACGACTCAGATAGCTGGCCAGGCAGGGGAGGGGGAATTAATGGGCTGTTCATTCTGACCTTGTGGGAAATCCTTATCTCAACAGCTTACAAACTCAGAAAGGGAAAAATGAAGTGTGACTTTAATCTGCAAAAATGACTGTGGAAAATGAGACTTTGTTGTTCAATTGATCTGCTGCCGCGTGGAGCAGGAAGACTTTGACTCCCATCCAAATGCTTGAAGTCAGCCGGCGGGGAGCAGGGCTTTAAAATCATCTGATTCAGTCAGGCTCTGCTCAGAGGTTATTGTCATTTCAGTGGAATGCGAAATAGGCTTATCTTGAAAACTAAAAAATATTTAAGTGAAGTGTCCAATTTAAATACAAAGCCTGAGATACAGAAACCCTCCCTCCTCCTGGAGGAGAGGTATTTTTTTCAGCTTATTCTGGTGCCAAGCCAGACCCCTTTGGCTTTTTGAGCCCAAGTTTTTGTCATTTCGCTCCTCCGAGGCCTGCTGAGCCTTCAGCGAGCACTGGGAGGGACCTGGTGTCCCATCCGCCTGGGTCCCCTCAGCAGCCTTGGGTGCAGGCGCAGAGGACACGGGTGCCTCAGCCCTGGCAGCTCTCGCAGCTCGCTGCTCCCTCTCTTGTTTCTCCTGGACTTCAAGTCTGTGAATGTCAACTCAACAGACCTATAAGGCTTGGAGAAAAATGCTTCTGCCTTAAATTTTGATGAATAATTGGGCTTCTGGCCAAAGGCAATATTTTAAGATATCTGCCTGCTTTCATTTCCTCAAAAAAAAATTCCTGCTTTTCTTTTTTGACTGAGGAAAAAAATGACAAAACAGATACTGCAGTTCCTCACTCTTTCTGTTTGGATTGCTGAAATCTGAAAAACGAGTTAGAAGTTGCTAAAACTTTTCATTGAAAAAAACAACAGTCTTCTAAAGAAAACACATACTTTCTGACCCATTTTAGTGCTGGCGGGGCAGGCAGTCGGGTAAAACACCCTCGTATTGTGAATGCCACCTGCTTGGCAGAGCTTGGGGCTGGACAGGACCTTCTCGGTCAGGCTGGGCTCCCTCGAGACAAATGACTGCTGCAGCCCTGGTGTTTTCTTGGAAGCAGGAATTCATTCCCCTGGGCAGGGACCAGCCCCTGCCCGCTCGGTGCAGGTACAGGCAGGGAGGCCGGAGCGCGTCGGGGACGAGAGCCTGGAAAACCCTGATTGCGTGTGTGCTGCAAAGAAATTTTGGTGCGCTGATCAGTGGGGTAACCCGGCTGCTTTGATCTTGCTGTGGTAGCTAGTTAAAGAAGGGTCTCCAGAACATTCGCTGAATCCCTTTGGTAAAGGTGTAGTGGAAGCTGGAATAAATCAGTGATGTTTGTGTGTAGTCCATGGCTGTGCTGCTCTGCGGGACTCGATCCTCTGGGCTCTGCTTGATCTGCGCCCAGGGCAGAGTGAAGAAGAACGGACCTGAAAACCAAGGGGAGTCCAGTTGGCAGCTGCAAATCCCCCTGTTTTTCCCCAAAGATATCTGTGGATGCTCTCAGGAGCTGCTCCCAGCCCGGCTGTGCTGGCGGGACAGGCTCTGGCAGGGTGAGGAGCAATGGCCCCGGGGCCGTGCTGCCGTACCGGTGGCCGGCAGCCCTTGGAGCTGGCAGGCTCTGGCTTGCACCGCTCCATTTAGAGCCGGCTCTGGGCAGCTGCCGGCTGGCATCCGAGGGTTGCGGGAGAAATGGAGAGCAGCTGTGGTCTGTGCTGGCCCCGCCAGCTCATCACAGCCCACGGGCTCCCGTGTGGGCTGGCATGGCTGAGCCCTACCGGCTAGCCTCCCACCCAGTCCCGCTCGGCTCGCGGGGCGGTCGGGGTGGCGGAGCAAATCTCCCGCACGCAGGGTGGGGTGCGTAGGTTGTCGTCTTATTGAAGACAGCTGCAGATCTGTCTGCTGTAAGATTAATATCACTTTAACTGTTCCGAGGGGAAGTATCCCTTGGTGAAAGATGCAAGTGGCTCTGAGCTATTTAGAGCTGAGGATAATATTTCGGTATTTTAAAAATTCACCAAGTAATCATAAAGGCTAATGCTTGCTGAGCTCATTAGGTGGCAGGGAGCTCTGCCAGGCCCATGTTCCTAAAGCACGGCACAGAAAAGGATGCTTTCCTCCTGGCTGAAAGGCCTATTCATGCCCTTTCTGTGGAAGGGAGGAGAAAAGGTCCACTTTATCCAGCTAAGCAGCCTGGGCACGTGCATAGTGCCACCATTTCTCTGGAAGCTCTCGTACCGTGGGTGAAAAGCCTGGGGCATCTCATCAGCTGGCTGCAAGGGCAGGGAGGCTGGAGGGCAGAGCTGCTCTGCAAGGTCAGGCTGGCTTCTCTGCTTGGATTTCTTGTACAGTGATATGGAGATGTTTCCTTTAGGAGGCAGTTTGTGAAAGGGGTGAAAGGTACACCTCTCAGGGCAGGACACCTGTGGGGTGGGACACACAGATGGGTTTGACTGTGGGCAGGGAAATTGGCACGAGATGCACAGAAAATGGATATTCAGTCCCATGGACTGGTTACAGGCAAGCGAGGGGAGCAGAGCTTTGCTGGTATCTGCGTGCACATGGAGGCAGAGCGAGAGGCACAAAGGAGATGGACTGGGACTGAGCAGGAAGAAAGGGATGCTCCAACTAGAGAGGTGACACAAGCCCAAAGACGATATGGAAAACGGAGAGGCCGGAAAGTGTCTGTCCTGGTCAGGTCATGTCATAGACTCAGAGAATAGTTTTGGTTGGAATGGACCTTTACAGGTCACGTAGTCCAGCCCCCAACACAGGTCTGTGTTGGTCAGCTCTGGGTGTCCTTGCCCTTTGTGATGTGAATGCAGAAGGGACCATGTTGCCATCAGCAAAAGCATTTCTACAGCTTTCCCTGTATCCCTGCTGAGTGCTGCAGACATTCCTGCCAAGACAAACCGTTATCTGAAGTTTCTTCAGAAGGAGAAAATGATTCCTGCTGGATGCCAGAGCAGGGATTTGGCTGGGGGAGGATAAGCCAGTTTCCAGGAGAGGAGAGTTTAGCAGAATTCTTCCTTCCTGGAGCTGAGTGATGAATTTTATTTGCTTAACGACCTTTTTTTGCAGCTTATTGTATTGAGAATGGCAAGAAAAAGGTGTTCAGTTGGTCCTTCTTCAGGGTTTGCTGAATCAATGAGGTGAGGGAAACCCTGGAGAAGGAAGGAAGGTGCTGGATGGATCTTTTTTCCCTTAATAAGTAAATGTGTGATAGCTTGGGCTCAGAGAGCTGAGCTCTTCCCCTATTTCTAGCGACAAGGTCACTGCTGCACCTGCAGGCGCCCCAGCCCTGTCTGGTATTTGCAGTATTCTCTGCTAATTCCAATCTCATTTACAGTCTAATCCGATGTGGATGTGCAAAACCGCATAAACTGTCCAAAGAGACAGGCATGCTGGCTTGGTTTGGCATGTCACCTGTTCGCGCGGTGCTCAGCTGTGGCTCGTGTGTCCGCAGGGGATTTTAGTAGCAGTCGGAGGAGTGATTCGGACAGTGTTTCTGGGAGACGGCCAGGACAGACAGGAGTGGTGCTCTGTCCCCGCACTAGTACAAAAACAATTAGAGCATTAGAGCCAGGCCAGAGGAGCATATAAACCAGCAGATGCGTTTAACCCTCCCTCTCCCACCCGCCCAGCCGGGGTGCACAGCCTCCCTGCCCAGAGCAGCCGCCGCGCCCCAGCTCAAACCTCCCCTCGGCTTGGCACAGGGCTGCCGCTCCTCCTTGCGAAGAATTCACCGGAGCTATTTTTAACAGCTCTGCCTGGGGAGATGGCTCAGGGTGAAGCTGGGAAGTGCTCGTCCCGGGCGGTACTGCCGCGCTTGGGATGGGGAGCACCGGAGTTGGTTTGTCAAGGCCCCACTTTGCATTTCTTACCCCCAGTTGGATGTGTTTAATGTTTGTGGTTTGTTTTCCAGCTTTGAAAAGGGGGTTTTGAATTCTGCTGCTGGGTGCTATAAAATCCTTGGGCCTCTGTTTCAATTTCACCCCAACCTCCACCATCTACAGACTTCCTCCTCTGCTGGTTTTTGCTCAGGCTGCTTTCTGCAGAGGCACTGGGAGCTGACAGCACAGCCAGCAGTAAATGAAGAACAGTGGCCCTGATTCAAGTGCTGCCTGAAAAGTACCAAATTTATATGCATAGAATAAAACGCTTTCATTTTTGTGAAAGCAGATTCGAGCTTTTGAGCAGATCTTACCTTGGGAGAAATTTGTATTTATAATTTATAAATTTATATTTAAATTTATATTTCTCATATATTTCATGTCTAAGGTTTGAAGATCGCCTTCCTGCCTCCCTCAAACCTGCCTGTGCTTTTTTATGTTTAATCGCTGGACCTGGCAGACCCCGGGCCGCGGGCTGGGAGAGGCTTTTGCACTGCCGGCTGTGTGCGCTGGGCTCTCCCAGGGCGGCTGGTATTTGTCTCCTGTTTTGCAGCCGGGGCCAAGTTTGGCTCTGCGTTGAGCTCCAGGCACTGCCAGCCATGTGGATAAATAATAGATTCAGAAATACTCTAGGCAAGTTAGTTGTTATTGTTGTGGCTGGGCCCTTTCCTCCAGGCTGTACTTTGTTACGGTGTTACTAAACCCTCAGCGCAGCTTTTTGGAGGGCTGCGAGCAGCAGTGCCTTCCCTTCATGCCCAGGGATGCGCAGCACAGCCGGCGGACACGTACTTAAAACACCGTGCCGTGTCTCCCTAAGCCAGATGTTTGTCACCTGGCTGCTGCTGCTGTGAGAAGTGATCTCAGCGGGAGCAGGACCCAGCGCAGGGTGTCAGCATCCCTGCGGGGCTGGGCTGCTGGCGGGGGGAGAGCAGCCCCCTGCCTCGTGCCACGGCCTCCCCGGGACGCCGCAAGGGCCAATGAACGGTGCGCCAGAGCTGCCGGGGTTGAAGCTGCAGCTGTGTTGATCTCAGTTGCCCCCCCCCCCAAACCAAGCACTTCTGGATGACTTTGCAAGCAGGGGGGCAGGAGCAGAGCTCGGGCATGTGCCACAGAGCAAGGGAGCCAGGCAAAGCTGCCATGCAGTTCACATCCCGGGGCAGTGGGGATCCCGAAGTCGTGCTGTTCACCTTGCTGTCACAGCTCTGTGCGTGGAGCTCGGGAGCTGCCCCATGGCCTCCCTGGCTTCATGCCCCTCTGTGCCCGGGAGTGCTCGCTGTAGAGCCCCAGTAGCCTTGGGGCTGCAGTGGCTTGCAGCGATGGCACAGCCCAGCCCGCTCAGCTCCTCAGCACCCACAGCATCCTCACTGCAGCCTCTGAAACCCAGGCTGGATTCTTCTTGGCATCGCCACCTCTTTGCCCATGGGCATTGCAGTACTCAAGCCCCACGCAGCCAGAAAGCATCCAGCAGCTTCTCTGGAGAAAAGGAAATCTCCATGAGAGATGAGTGTAATTGAGAGCTGCCTTGTCACCTCTGACACCCCCAAGCTGTTCCCTGGTGTTGTCCGCAGTCGCTGAAGGAGAGCTGAGCATGTGGGAGCCACCTGCACTGTTTGATAATGCATCGGCATGAGCCCAGCTATGTCCTTCCTAGCAGAGAGTGCAGACCCTGCTTCCAGTCCACTTCCAGATTACTTTTTTGGAAGTTACCTTTAGGAAAGTGTCCACCCGCTTGCCAGGAGCTGCCTGTTGCTCCCGCAGCTGGGGCCAGCTGGCTGGTTGTCTGGCTGGGATAGCCTCTGCCTGCCCAGTGCACGGCTGAAAGGGAGAATTTTATCTTTGTATGGTGAATCCTGTCCTCCGAGAGCAGCAGGACAAAGCCAGGGGTCAGAGCACATTCTGCCACAGTGAAGAGCTGGATGCTTGCTTTTCAGGCTTCTTCCCAGGGCTGGCACTGGGCAGGTTGTGTGCCCCACGCCCAGCACACCCAGCCTGCTCTGATACCCCAGGCATGGAGAGGACAGAAACATCCCCCTTGGCCCCTGCCAGATTATAGTGGAATTAATCACGCTGATTATATGCTACCAAAAAAGGAGGTGCTTTCTCTGTTCAGAGCTGCCTCAGACCTCCTGCTTGCGAGCAGCAGCTTAAAATTGCTGTTTTCTGCCTCATCATGTCTTGTCTCTGGGTTTTTCAGGAGCTGTAATAATTTTGGATAAAAAGACCAAGAATGGCAGAAATCCCAAGCAGCTCAGCCTGCAGAGAAAGCAGGGAGATAACATGTGAGTGTGGGCAGGGAGGTGAATCATCCTGTGGCAGAGCAGGATGTCGTCCCAGGGAGAGACAGGCTGACCCGCAGCAGCTCTGCACCCTCTTCTCTATCGCAGGGCCCTGAACAGCGTTTTCGGCTCCCCGTCAAGTCACACTGTTGCCTGTATCAGTTGGGATTAATGCTCTACATTTAGTTCTTTCCCAGCAGCTACTCATAATGGGGGGGGGGGGGGGGGGGTGAGGGTGTATGTGTGTGTGTATATAGATATCTCTTCTACCTTCTGAGGGTCTCAGAACAGCATTTCTGTCACCTTTTCATTGCACCTATTGAGTATTCGGAGTAAAGCTAGTTTTGTCTGCATGCTGCATCTCAGTTTAACGGGAAAGAATTAGTCCTGATTTCATGACTGACAGTCCAAAAATTCCTCTGGAACATTTTCACTGCAGGGATGAGAACTGCATCTTTCCTCATTTTTTTGTCCTAAGACATGACCAGATAGCAACCCGAGTCTGAAAAGGGTTCATAGACACCATAAGACCACATTAAAGGTTGTAATTTGTAGTGAATTGGTGTTTGAGGGCTGCTAACTGCTTATCTGTCTACACAAAAATATGTGGTTTGCATGTGCAGCCAGTGTACGCTGCATTATGTGCAGCAAGGGAGATATGGGGAGCCTTGGCAAACATGATAGTGAGAGCGTGGGGAAGCAGCTCTCTGTAAGCCCTCCGTAGAGCAAAGCAGCTGAATATACAGTGCTTCACTCTCCCTTACTTTTAAGGTGCAGTTTCGTTGTTTGAAGTCAGCTCCTTCCCAGACTGTGAGCAGCTGGGTTGTAAAGCCAGCCCTGCTTTTAGCATAAAGATCACAGGGCTCCGAGCATGAGGCATGCGAGGAATACGGCAACCAGCCAGCAAAATAACTCTGATAGCCCTATGGAGCAAGGAGGAGATGTGCTAGGAAGGAGTGGAGAGCACTTGGGAAGCCAAGCTGTGAAGGAGGCAATAGCTCTGCCTTTTCTAGCATTGGTGAGAGCAGCCACCCAGGCTGTAGCGAAGGAACCCCTTGGACAAGCTGTGTCGTTTGCTAGCGAGCTACAGGAGAGGCATTTGGGATGAAATGTGTCTGGTGTGCTGGGCAGGGGCACGCTGCCATGGGCGAGGTGCAGCAGCTCAGGGCTGGTGAAAGCGTCACGGTGTTCAGCCATCATGTTATTGTTCCCTTATGCTCCAAAGAGATGCCTGTGGTGATGCTTTAGGCGTTCCTCTGAGTGAGGTTTTCAGTGCTTCACAGCATGACGACAAGCCCATTTTGCAGCACCTGCTGCCTCGCTGCAGCACACGAACACGCTCGTGTTCGCAAATACACCTGCCCTGTTCCCTTGTGTGGGTCACTGCAACCTTCACACTTTAGCCTCGAGCATCTGTGGCCCTTACTTGTTGAAAATCTGGTCTTTTCTCCTTGAGTGCAGGGTTTTTGGGTCGAGTGGGCAGGCTCTGAGTGCTGTGTTATGCCAGATGGACTGCTTGGATTTTGTTGCTGGACAGGGTCCGCTGCTCGAGCTGGACTGATCTCAGCTCCAGCGGTGCCCACTGTTGTCCCCTCTTCTTTGTGCAGGACAGCCCATGCCAAAGCCAAGGCGGAAGGGTCTGAGCAGGCAGCTCAGGCAGCTAACAACGAATCGGGCATAGCCAGGATGATGGCCAGGGAGCTCTCCCCAGACTTCTACCAGCCAGGTAAGACCAGAAGCACCTTCTAAGAGGGATTTTGCAATTTCCTTGGGGAATCTGTTCAAATGCTTCACCTGCTTTATATAAGCTGCCCTCCCATCTAGCCTAAATCCTCTTTGGCGCAAGTTCAGCCAGCCCCCTGCCTTGGATGATTTGCTGTCCTTACACCGCTGTTTTACCTGCTAGAATATGTTACTATAGCCAGGAAGGAAAAACCCACAGTCCCTCAACTTCCCCTCGTGTCTCTCCACGTGCTGAAGCCCTCCCAGCAGCAGGCAGGGCAGGCAGCGAGCTCAGGTCTGTTTGCAGTGCTCCTGTAGATGTATCCCTCGTGGCTTTTGCTTGGAACAGCTTTGCACATGGACTCACAGCACATACCCCATGGGGCCCCACACTGCACCGGGGTACCGTCAGACTCAGCTAATTAGGGGCTGTAATATCCTATAAGAAAGTTACTAATGCAAAATACTACTTCCCTGATTCCCTATTTATTAGCATTGCTGCTGATTATTTGGCTGGGAAAACACTTGGGAGGTTCCTTCTATGAGACTGAGCACTGAGGATTAGTAGATAGGAAATGTGAATGCTGTTACCTTTCCCTAGACCGAGCTAGCTAGAGGTAAGTAAGTTCTTCCTGGAAAGCTTTCCTTTCCAGAGAGGGAAGGTAATAACAGAGCAGAAAACGAGAATCCAAGTGCCTACATTTTTATTCTGTTTTTCTTATTATCCAGCTTTTTTACCTGGAACAAGTGCCCCAAGGCCCCTGAGGCAGGGTCCCAATAGACCATCACAGTGGCAAAACTGGGGGTAGGAGCTAAACAGTGACTCCCGCTCAGCAAAACCTGCCGCCTGCTCCTGCCCCAGGTCTCTGGTGCTACACCCTGGCACAGGGCACGCAGTGGGAAAGCGGAAAGGCTCATACCTGGCACTTCGCCAGGGAAAGAGTCATGTTGACAGATTTGCCAAATTTCCTGTACTCCCACCTGCCCAGCACCCACCGGCTGGGATGATGCTGGGCTGCCTGTTCCTCCCCGCAGCCCAGCGAGGCCCATCGGAGCTGGCTTTGAGTGGGGAAACACCACAGCACCCAGGCATGGGTGGGAGCCAGTGTGTGGCACTTCATTTAACAATAGCTAAACGGTGCTTGATCCTGACATAAGCCCCCCAGCTGCCTCTCACAGCTCCACATTCACCCTTTGCACACTGGGGTATTTATAGCTCAGAGGCAAAGGAAACTGGAATTCCTATTGGGAGGTTTTTGACATCTAGCTAGATTATTTTTCCACCCATGGCAACTGAGACAATTGAAACGGTCCCTGCAGAATGCCTGAAGCGGCCTGGCCTCTGCTCCTGGCTCCTCGGGTGCTGAATCCTCTCACTGCTTTTACGTATGGTTTCGCTTGGGTCCTGCCCTCTCTCAGTGGCCTTGTAAGCTGCTGATGTGTGTTTTTCTTCTATGATTCTTTTTAATCTCTAAATTCCGTAAGTGCACAACAAGGGGCAATGTCTTTTCTTGCACGGCTACACTGTCTAGATTCTGCTAGGAGTCGGAGCTGCTGGTCACACGGCCAGGAGAGCCCGGCAGTGTTCAGCAGCTGTGTTTCCCCCTGCTATCGCTGGGATTGACACAGGGCAATCCTGCTCAGCAAGCCTCACCTCTCTAATAGGTATTTAGTCCTGCGTTTCATTTAGGATATCAATCTTAATATTTTAGAGGAGAGTGATGTAAGCCAAAGCCCTTGGTGAAATGTCATGCTGGGAGGTGAAGGTGGGGTGGGGAGGTGAGGAGGACTGGGGCTGTGCAGCGCCCTCCAGGCAGCTGGGTTTTTCTGGTATGAATTATTCAGGAGGAGAAGAAAGCAGCAGGAGAGAGCAAGGAGCCTGGAGCTGCACACAGCCTATTTTGAGGAGTCTAAACAACTGTTGAAACGGCTTCCAAATAATCCACTTGCAGCCAGAAATAAATGGCCCTGGATGGGTCTCCTGCTGATTGACAGGAGCGTGCAGGCACGGCAGAGCAGCTGAAATCAGTGCCCTCTCTCCCCACTGCCCCCTCTGAGCGCAAGCATCGCCTGCGTGGGCAGGAGGTACCAGCGTGCAAATCACACTGCTCATTTATTAGAGGGAGAGGAGCAGCAAGCCCAATTTCCCAACCAGGCTCAAGTCTGCATTAGTCCTGGGGATGGAGGGGACGAGGGGAGGAACCGTGAGGCAGCTGGGGACGGAGCGGCTCCAGGGTCTGTGCCGTTCAGGAGCACAGGGCAAGCGCTGTACGTCTGCACCCCTCAGCGTCGCTCGGAGTCAGCAGAATGAGGCCAAAGTCACTTTCCAAAGCAGGCGCTTTGCTTTTGAACAAGCTGCTTTGCCACCTCGTGCTGCCCATGAGGAGCATGCTCTTATTCTCACTTGCTGTGAGCATCGCGGTGATGTGTGGAGACCCGTGCCCCAGTGCAGGTCCCAGCGTGCAGAGCACTGGGCAGGGTTGTTATTCCAAAAGGTAATCCCAGTTGTTCAGTGGTGGATTTTGCTCAGCCAGCCGCCAGCACAATTGGTATCTTTGGTGTCAGGCTCTGGCTGACTTCCCCAGACCCTACCTGGGTTGCAGTTTGCTTTGTAGACACGGCCTAGGGTTGACAAGAAGTAAAGATTTAAGGATGGGTGAATAACTGAAGCGAAGGCAACATTGCTAAGAGCTGACAAGTCAGCATGGGAGAGGAGCCCACAATGAAAGCCAAAGCCCTGAGTCACATTGTGTGATGGTGCCAGGTGATTTTGCTGCTATTGCGGGGCTCGGTGCAGAGAGGAGGGCTGTGAAACTGCCAGCCCTGCTCTGTGCATGAGAAGGGTGTTTTTCCCATCACGAGGGATGACAGGTAGACCATCTGGGAATGCCTGTCTTTCCTGAGGAGACAAGGCACCTCCGTATCACTTGTGAAGTCGCCACACTGTTAGACACCAAAGAAGCCACGTGGAAGAGTTTCCTAGCCATTTAAAATTAAAAAAAACAAGCTTGGATGGGTGCTGGATGATCTTTAGCTCCAAGATAACTCATCTGTGTGAACGCAAAAAGCTGGGCTGCGGATTTTCACTGTTTCTTTACCCTCATCTGGAGCTCCCTGCCGGCTCCTTCGGCTCTTCCCAGCCAGACAGCACATGGCGAGGGTCCTGGGTGAAATCCCTCCTGGAAGCAGGCTCTGGTTTGGGAGCAGCTCCTCTCCTAGCCCCAGTGGCTCCAGGCCCGACCCTCTGGCGGTTGTCCCCAGCCCCACTGGGGCTGAGGACATGGCTGTCAAAGGCGCGATGGCGGCACGGCGCTGGAGCGCTCTGCCGTCCCTCTGCCCCCCCGGGGGCAGCTCCTCACGTCAACCCCTCTCTCCGCAGGCCCCGAGTACCAGAAGCGGAAGCTGCTGCAGGAGATCATGGAGAACGCGGAGCACGCTGTCAACATGGAGGAGGAGGCGCCGCGGCCCGAGGGCGCCCCGCCGCCCCCCACGCCCCCCGAGAGCCCCCAGCTCCACGAGCAGGACGAGCCCCGCCGCCGCGCCAGCCCGGCCCCCAGCCCCGCCGCCACCCCTCCCGAGGCCAAGCGCGCCAAGGCGGCCCCCCGCCAGGACGGCGCCCTGCGGCCAGGCAGCTGGGCCGAGGCGGGCGGCCGGGCGGGCGGCGGGAGCCCCGTGCCCCCCGAGGGCGAGGGCCGGCCGGCCTCACGCGGCCGGGGTCGTCCCGCCGAGCAGATGGAGATCGGGCCGCTGCAGAGGATGGCGCGCGAGCCCGACGTCGAGCTCGTCAAGGGCTACCACAGCTACGCCGTCCGGACCTCCTCGGTCTCCCCCACCGCGGACTATGAGGAGGAGCCACTCCCCGAGCCCGAGCCGCCCTCCTTGGAGCCCCGGGGGGACCCTCACCACCGGGCGGGCACCCCTGCCCCGCCACAGAAGCAGGAGGAGAAGCCGGCGGCCCGGGCGGAGGCCAAGCCGGAGCCGCCCCGGCCCAAGGAGCCGAAGCAGCGCCCCAGCCCCGAGCGCAGGGCCGCAGGCCGGGCCGAGCCCGCTGCCGACACGAAGACTGAGGCCAGGGCGCCGGGGCGGACGGAGCCCAAGGCGGGGGCCAAGCAGGGCCCGGCGGCGGTGGCAGCGGTGGCGGCAGGGCAGGAGGCGGAGGAGTACGAAGAGGTGACGTAGGGGCAGCCCAGAGGCACACCCGGGAGCCGTCTTTGCGGGTTTTTTTGTTTTATTTTTCCCCAGGAGGTCAGAAAGGACCCAGAGGGACGCAGAGCCCATGGCCTCGGGGTTGCAGCGGGTCCCCAGCAGTGCCCAGAGGCTCTTTTCGGGGTCCCAGTGCCTGCTAGAGGAGGGTCGTGGTTTCCTCTCTCCCGCCGTCCTCCCATCCCGGGCTGGCGTTCATAACCCTGTTACGTTAACTTCCTCTGCCCCAGGGCAGATTTGCTTTCAGACAGATCTCTGTTTCAAAATTTGAGGAAAACAGGCATTTTGCAATACATTTTTTATGCTTTTCTCCCTTTCCTTTCCCACCCTCTTCACTAGCCAACGTGGATCTGGAAAGTTGGGGGACAAATGTAGGACAGAGAAAAAAAGCTGAGTGGGCTTTCACTTTTTCCCGTTACTTTTACTCTTTTGAACTAGGGGTACCTCATGAGCTGAACTGTGGTGTCGAATGACCAGCTGATTTCCCAGGTTTAAAATACAGAAATTCAATTTTGCTGTTAGCAAACACAGCTGTAAAACCAGACGTTTTATTAGCCTGCTACTTCTCATCTTGCAGCCCTTTGGACGTGAACAGTGCCAAGGTGACTTTAAAAAAGCACAGCATGGAAATATTTTGGTCTGAAATTAGAGCAATCTCCTATGGATGCGTTTTTTCAATTTAGACATGCTAACTTTACAAAAGTGGGTGCTGTGGGTGGAGAAAGGAACTGGGAGGAGCAGCTTGACATGTGCTGGCAGTGTGAGTGCCTGTGGTCAGGGTCTCCTTTAATCTGCTTGAGCCTGAGAAAAAAACGTGATTTAGCCTCCTTAGGAGGAGTTTTCAGGGGAGAAGTAAGAATAGGGACTGATAGATATTCAACTAGTTTGAAATTTGGGCTGGTTGCTAAATGCCAAATTTATGTGCGTCAGGAGGGGATGTTTCTGGTTTTTTTGAATAACAGAATCAAGCTGTATCTGTCTCCTCACCTGGAGTTGCGGTGTATAATACTCTGCTTTGGGTTTTTCCTTCAGGGACCTAACACGATCGTGATCTGCATGGTCATCTTATTGAACATTGGTCTGGCCATCCTATTTGTACATTTTTTGACATGATGTGCCCCTTGGACAAGGTAAGACAAGCAATGAGATTTTATCCTCAATTTGTAGACTTTACTGTGGACGGTTTAGGGTTGACTGGCTTTACTGCCAGCACAAATCATTCACTAACGGGTGCCCTGGCAGTGAACGGGCATGGGCATTTATTCAATACATGCCGTTGCCTTGCATAGAGCGTTGAGATTCACAGTAACCCCTTGACTGTTCAAAGAGTGATTTGTGGAGTAATTTCAGTGGATAATTCTGTAGTCTTTCCATAAAATAGTTTCCTCCAAGTTAAAAAATTGAACTGTGTTGGTCGGATGCAATACCACAGTATAGTTTTGGCTTCCCACTTGGATGGACGTGATTCATGGAGACTACCAGTGCAAGAATGTGTGATGTTAAATTTGAAATTTGTTTGCTGCAAGTAAGCTGCAAGAAACACTTTCAATTTGCTGTTCTGTGGCCCCTGCTGCCAAGTACCTCGTGTGTTGCAATATTTCTTGGCACTCAGCCCAGCAGGAGGCAGGAAAATGTGAAGCTTTGAAATTTGCAGCTCTAATTGCACCAGTGCTCGTTCTGCCACAGTTGTGTGGTTGTGTTAGCAAAGGTAAATATCAGCTGAGCTGTGCATCTGACTGAGGTTCAACTGGAGCTCGCTCAGGTCTTCCGCTTGAATTGGGATGAGAGTTTTCGTTTGGATTTGGTGGCAATAAGATCTTGTGAGGTTACTTGTGCCTGTGGGGTTCCTGCACACAGGAATGTGTCATGGGATTGCACAAGATTTCTGTTGCCGTGGGCTCGAATATTGCAAAAAAACCCATCAAGGCTGAACATGAACGTAATGCGAGAGGCACCTCCCAAGCCTCCGTGAGGGTGTCGGGCTGCCTTCCCTGGGCCTCCCCGGGAACAGAACTGCTCTGCTGGGCACTGCTTTCTGTGGTCTGACTGATCCCTGCTCAGCCTGCCAGATGAAAGCCTTGCAGAGAGCTATGATTACGTGTCGGTCATGTGTTTTGCTCCCCCTTGACTCTCCTCTTCGTCTGTGTCTGGGACAGGCGTTGCTGCTGATGGAGACCACAGACCTTGGCAGGGATTAAATCTCAGCCACCTGGAAACACCTAAGAGGAGGACTTGAGATCCCAAGGTTGCACTGCAAACATTAACCTTAAACAAAAGTGTCTGAAGATCAGTTCAGTCTCCCTGCTCCCAGGCTGTGACTGGCCTCTGCAATCTACCAAGGAAAAGCCAGGGTTTCTGCAATTCAGCCTCCTTCTCTTCTTTACATAAAATAGCAGTTGCCTTAAATTGTTCTCACCAAAGCCATCAACTGTGCTGTCATGCCAGGGATGAGGGATTTATCTGTAGCTGTAGGAAAATGAGTGAGAAGGTCTCATCCATGCGCACAGATGTGTTTTGTAACTCCCTTGGTTGACTCAGTGTCAGAGATTTCCCAAAGAATGTCAGCCATGGCGTGGAGATGAAGCAATACACAGCAACCAAAATGACTCATGCTGCACCATGGCTGGGAGTGGACAACATCGCCCTCCGTGCTCAGAAGTCATCCAAGGGGACGAATACAAAGTCTTTCCTTTCCCCGTCGCCTGGAGTCGTTTTCCACGTATGGAGGACTGAGAGGGGGAGCAAGTTGAAATTGGGCTTGTTGAAGTGTAACCGGCGTCCTGCCCATGCCTGCTGACATGCCGGGGCCGGGGCCGTGGGGTGGGTGCGGGCGGCTGGCTGATCCGAGGCTGGTTGTGCGTGCGGGGGGTGCTGCGGGGGGAATGGTGCCCATTTCAGGGCCAGGCACCATCCAAGCGTTCTCCCGGCACCAGCAACATTCTGCATAGAAGTGTCCTGCAGCGGGCAACCTCCCGCTGTAACACGAAAGGAAATAGGTGTGCTGAGGTGTGCTGAGTTTGTGCCTTTACCCCTTTTTTTCTATGAAAATGGTGCGACTTACAATGAAAAGGAGGTACTTACTGAAAAATACCTCCTGTACGCCCACAGGTTCCTCCCCTTGGTGTGCTGGGCTGTTGGGGGAAGCTCCTGTGTTCTTTTGTTGCAACAGAGTGAACAGACTTTCCAGCCAGAGGATGCAGGGTGGCTATCGTGGGAGAGGTTACGTTATTCCCAAAAGGAAAAAGGTGCAGAGACCTGGGCGACTCCAGTGTATTTGGGTGTTAGGCTCAAAAATACGCAGCAGCCAGACTTTCAGCAGTGGTAGACTACAGAGGGGCAATTCTAGCTGTTGTTCTTGTGTGCGAGGCTTAAAGGCCTGGGCGATTTGCACCGAATGTTCCCAAAGCTGTGACAGAGAGTGACCTTTGGAAGAAGATGATTCCACCATGATCTGCTCTGATCCTTAGCAGTGCGAGCTTAGAAAGTCGGCACAGATGAAGTTACAGTTTAGTGTGAGGCTGAGTGCTTGGACATGTTTCTTCCTTCTTTTAAGAGCAATATGTATTTTCTATCCCTTTTTAAGATAATGGGAAATCTTATTTATAGTTGGTTGTGCACCTCTGTGTATCCTGAAGTCCCACAGCACAGGACTGGGTGGGAAAAACTGAGGGACTGGAAAGAATGGGGAAATGATGATTAAGGGAAAAAACAGATGCCCAGTCTGCTCCAAAGGTCAATCTGAAAGGATTTCAGAGCCGGGGTGGCAGACAGGCAGGGGTTTACACTGGCTGGAGACACAGAGCGAAACCTGCCTAATTTATCTGCTCTAATTATGACATAAGAGAGTGAGAATAATTCAGTACTTTTCTTGGTGAACCAAATTTATTTTTTAACCTTATTCAGCTCAGGAACGTTGCCACAGTAGCAAATACGTGGTGTTAACTGTGGGAGAAGTGAATGTGATCCCTTTCTAAAAGCCATGTGGCTGTACCAGTCCTGAGAAAGCTGTGCAGCATCATCTACACTTCCACAGAGCATAGTTTAGTAGCAATTTGCTTCTTTTTTTCTTTTCTTCAGTATAAATGTATTGCAAACCCCAGGCTCTGCTGCCTTTGACGTTTTATCTCTGTTTGCTGGCACTCATTTGCCAGCTCTGCAGTTTCAGTATGCCAACTGCTTTTATAAACCACCAAGACAATTTCCATAGAGAGACCTGAGGGGCTTTTATTTATCACTAAGCACAAAAAATGGATATTTTTCAACACTGCTAAGGTAATTCCGTGCCCCCCCCCTCCCAGTTTTTTATGCATGTGATGTGCACTCGGTAATGTGCTTTCCTCTTAGTAACCTTCTGCGAAAAGTAGGTAGATTTGCTTTTATGTGACGTATAAATATATCCATATTGTGCTGAGATATGGATATATATACATATATATATAGCCCCTTAGGGATTTTGTTTTCTTAGATGCAAAATAACAGATTTACCTCAAACTGCATGCTTTCAAAACTGACTAGGATATTGTGTTATACTTTTCAGGTCTTACAAAGATGCAGATACGTTTCACTCTTCACACAAAAATACCTTCGTCACAGATTTTGCAAGCTGTTTACTACAATCTGTGTACTACTGTCCAGAGTTTTCTGTCAGTTGTTCTACTGGATTACGTGCAATAATAAACAGTTATCTGCTCACTGTATCCATGTGGATCTTTGCAAGGGAATCTCCAGGTTTCTTTTCAGGTTGACACATCCACTCCAGTCTTAAAGGAGAGTTCATCAATGTGTAGTGCAGAATTTCATAGGTGGCATCTGGATGGTTTTTAGCTTTTTCCCAATATCTGTTTCAAAATCTTGCATTTTATGTTGATGGGGGTACTTTGCAAAGAGAATTGTTTTCACTTATTGCTTTTTTTTGATGCCAGATGTTTGAGGACACCTCCAGCTCCCTGCACAAGCTCAGTGTGTTACCATCACGCTGGTCTCTGCCAGAGGTTGCATGAGGCCAGGAGGAAAGGCGGCTCGCTGGCCCGAAGCCTGCCCGGGTGATGCAGAGGGCCGCTGACAGGTCCCTTCGCTGCCTCCTGACCCCAGGGCTGCTGCCAAGTTTCTTCCAAGCTGTGTGTCGCTGCCTGCTCCTCGGCACCACGGTCCTCCTGGGTTGGAGAGGAGGGATTCTCCTCTGCCCATGGCCTTCCTCTTGCTCAGACTCTTGAAACAGCCAAAGTGAGAGGAAAGCCAGGCACGAGGGACAGGGAAATGGCAGCCAGGGGAGAAGTGATTTACAGGGGAGGATGGGAGAGCAGAGCCCAGCACCAGCCAGGGGCAGCGGGGCCTGGGGGACCAAGGAATCCAGAGTAGCCGAAACCTTCAATCCCTTTTCTATTTCTGGAGCATCTCACATGAGCGAGGCTGGGCTGTGCGGAGGGGCTGGTGGGACACGGGCTCAGCCTCTGCGAACAGCAGGGCCTCCTCTGGCTTCTGTAGGACGTAAGGGGTCTTGTGGCAGGAGATTTTGTGCTCTCATAGGGACTTAAGGAGCTGAGTTTGGTGGAATGATGGCTTTACTCTCCTCTGAGCTTGTTTTTCTTCTGGAACGGGAGGAACCAACAGCATCTCATTCATCCAGTCTCTGGGAGGAGGCTGGGGGCAGTGGCGTAACCGGAGCCCTTTGCACCTCATAAATCTCAGGCTGATGAATGGAGCAGGTCTTTGGCCCATGTGTGGCGGTGGCAGCAGGGAGGCAGGTGGGTCTGCTGTTAAAGCAATGATGTATTGCTTCAAAAATATTAATAAAGGCAAAACAAAGAGCCTGTCCCTTACCCAGTGTAGGGGGGACAGTGCTGGGTCTCTGCCTCGGGAGCTGCTGGTTTCAGAGGTAACATCCCCCACACTGCTCCCAGCCGACCGTCCTTGGCTGCAGGCAGGGAGGTGTCCGATATGCGAGAAGCGGGATGAAGGCATTGGCCCAGTCCTGTGACTGAAGGGAGCAGCCTCAGCCTCCACCCGTGCAAGGGAAGGTGCAATCTGAGCCCCGGTGTCCTTTGAGCATGACCTACCCAGGCATCCAGGGCCGGCCACGCTGCCCTCCACCATCCTTGCTCATAGGAGCAAAGCTCTTTCTTGGCCTTCATCTTCATGTGAAAGGAAGGGCCAGAGCTAGGGCTAAGGTGGCCCCGGCAGTGAGGAGATGCTGGGAAGTGCAGAGGGGTTACTGTGCTCCTCTCTGGTCCAGGAGACAGGAGCAGGGCTGGCTTTGCTCTGGGACCCTTCGTGGAGGAAGCAGAAGCGAGGCTTCAGGAGCGTTAATGCCTTGGGGAACAGCCACTGTTAGCAACTCCAGTGAAACATTTTCCCATGCCTGCCCTCGGCTTCGTCCCCAGCCCCGGCTCTGAAGGTTCTGGCTTTCCCCTCTCTCCCACCTGGCCAAGCCAAGGGCACACCATGCCCAGCTCTGGACTGGCAGCGAGGGGCCCCATGGTGCCCAGCCACTCCTGTCCTCTTCTGCCAGAAGTGCTGGCACTGCACGGCTGGAAAAAGTTGCTTTTACTCTGAGCAGACACCCACACTGTGCCCACAAGGACAGGCAGGATCAGCCAGCATGGGAAGACAACGGGCCCTCGCTGACCATCTCAAAATCATATTAGCACCAGAACCACCCCAGGACCTTCTCCCTGAGAGGGGAAGGCTTTTAAAGGCTTCCCAGCTCATGGCTTCGGGTGTTCCCTTTCAGAGGAGCAACCGCTGGTGCACTCGGAGCATCCTCTGTCTCTATAGAAACAGCACACTCAGAGCACAATTCACAAAGTGGTTATTAAAGAAAATTCAGCAATTATAAATCACAAATTGTCCTTAATACTTCTGCCCATCACCCACAGCACAGGGGCCCTGTGGGGTTGCAGTCGCATTCCCTCTCTCAGGCAATAGCTGGGAAAGTGGTCCCAATTCCGGGCAGTGGGGATGCCAGCAATGCCTTCCCATCGGGGTCTGCACTGAAACCCCTGCCGTGCAGAAGTGCACAGGGCTGGTTCGCTGCTAAACTGGGGGTGTTTTAGTAAGTTACAGTCATCCCTGCAGGACTGGCAAGCTTCAATCTGCCATGTGTCACGGTACGCTCCCCGAAATGGATGCCTTGGGTTGCAGAGTGCTGATGAGCAACCTCTGAGTGAGCGGAGAGGAGGCATCTCCTGGGGCAGCACTGGCCAAAGAGCTCTCCAGAGGCCTTGGGAAACATGGACTGCAAAATAAACAATTAACTGCAAAGTGATTACATTAATATTACTGTAGAACTAACTCCCTGGCTTTATTAGCATCTCTTTAATTGAGGCCTGCTTAAGCTTACTAGTTCAAAGAAGCAGCCGGAGCCCATACCAGATTGAAAAGGGGCTGCATTCGATACAGTCATTCCTTAATGGGTGGTCCACCCTCTCTTGTGTCTCTGAAAAATTTAAGCAGTTGCTCAGCATCCTTGTTCTGTGACCTGAGTATTACTACTTTAAAGGTACCACTGTTTTAATTTTAATCATGTGCTCTTTGCAGGATTGTACCACAGAGCAGAAGCCAAGTTGCTCTGGTTGCAGGAAGGTGCTGGGTGCCCTCGTGGTCGTCTTCTTTAGGGAACTGCTGGTGTTTCTTGGGTCGCAGTCTACCACGGTCCTGGGGTGGGCTGGCTCCCAGGGCGCTGGCCAGGATCACAGGGCTCTCCCAAAGAGCTGTCAGCACGGCCATGCTCTCCGCTGGCACAGGCTGGCATGTATGCCCGATTTCCTCCCTGAAATTCTGTTTTCTACCACCCAAATCTAGACACGATGTAAGAAGAAAAACTGACTGGGGTTTAAATTGAAGGTTTTGTCAAGTTATTTAAACTTCTGTGTTTTGCAGGAGTAAATAACCCTTGCTGTGCACTGCATAGAGGCGATTACTGATTATCATCAATGCGTTGGGACCAGCCAGATTCCTGTAAACAGGCTGGACGTGGTGTCTCCTCCACTGGACATCTCTGGTGAATGCCATGAGCTTCAGCCCACCCGAGGTTCTCCTGGCCCATAAGCCTCACTCACCCCTCTCCCACCAGCCCTTCCCCAAGGCGCTGCCTCCTCCATCCCCCTCTCTGCACTGCTCACAAATTCATCCCCCTCCTTGGGGCTCTGCGACAGTGCCAGGTCCCCCCTCTCCTGCCAGAGGTCTTGTTTGCTGGAAAGCAGATGGCATTTTACCAGATCAACAAGCACTGGAAGGGCTTTAATTAAGAAACCAACAGGTTAGATCAAGTTGAGGAGTGGCTTCAATGTGGTAAATTCTTTAGGAGTAATAGGTTCTTTATTCGGTGGCATATTTATAAACTCGCAGCCTACAATCACGCTGTTAAGAGTAAACAAATGCCAAGGGTAATAGTCAGCTTCAGACTTTACGAGCAGCCTGGGGTGTTGCAAGGTACAAGGTAATCCAGGCTTAAGCATGAAGGGGGCTCTTTGATTTCTTATAAGGAATGAAGGTTTTTATTGAGACCCTGGATATCCAGAGGGAGTTACAGTGATGGGTTACTTCTTTTAGTTCCTTTCTGCTGGTGATTTATTTCCTGACAGCACGCAGCTGCCTGTCCTCTCAACCAGCATCTCGTCAGCAAGCTGAGTGCTGATCTTCAACCTCCACTTCCACCTAAAACCTTCTCAAATCCTCCTAACACGTCGGAATACATGCAGCGAGAAGAAGCAGGAACTATTCTTCATCTACAGAGTTTAATGCTCTGGTGCATTTGCTGGAAATCTCGTGGTGCCAGGGGAGTTTATCTGCCAATTTCTTCTCAAAAAATAACAAAGGGTCATGCAGTACTTGGCAGATAAGGGCACATAAGGGAGAAGAGAACTGGGTTTTAATTGGATCCCAAGTATGTTGAACAAAAAAATTTCAGAACCATCAATTAGCTGTTGGCCTGGGGCTAAAATTTAATTGAGAGAATAGTGCTTTTAGGATGTCTCTGTCAGGGGTGAAAAAAGCATAAAGGGAGACTGGAAATGCAGTGGGGAGTCAGAAAAGATACTGCTGGAGATGCTTCAGGGTTGAGCTGTTACTTGGGTTCACAGAGGTCAAGGCCTTCTGTCAAACCACACATCCCATGCCTGAAATACACCTCAGGTCAGGACGGACGTTGGTTTCCAAGCTCAGAGAGTAAATCTTTGCCATGTGGTCTCAGGGAAAAGCTGGCTTTCCTGCTGCTCCCTGCACCCGCAGCCACAGGGTGAAGGGCTGGGGAAGCGGGCAGCCCGTCCCTGAGGAGATGCTGCCTGTTCTTGGTGCCCCGGGGAGGCACCATCCTCCACAGCCCCGTGGCACGGAGGGCAGCTGGGCTCTGCTTCGCTGCCGTGGTCTGTACCAAAGCAAACTGCATGGGGTTGCAGAGTCCCAGTCCCCACTCTTCCTCCTCTCCAGTCCCACTGTGCTTGCGGGGTGTTACCAATTTACTGCACTGCTAAGACAGGTTAATTTTCTCCTCTCTTCCTTCCTTGCCATTCTCTTACAGCTGTACAGGGTGGTTGGCTGGAGAGCAGGGAGGGAAAGGGGAGAGGATGGGATGGGATGCTGCTTGCTGTATGTCTCCAGCTGTCAGGGCTGGCTATGGCACGTGTGCACCCAAAGGTGCCTGCCAGCTCAGGGCCCTGCGCCCCAGGGAGCTGCAAAGCCACAGTTGGCTGTGAAGATGAAGAAAATGAATTCCTGTGCAGCGTAGACAGCACATGGAGTGGCTTAAGGGGAAGAAGCTGTTGTATTTAGAACAGAAAACTCATTGGAAGAAGAACTCATTAGCACAAGAGCCCAGCTTAGCTCGGGGCTATGCCATAAGTTGTTCCTGTTGGCCTCAGCCCAAGAGCTGATCCATCCAACAGCAAGAGCTGAGACATTCAAACCTCAGCCCTGGATTTTGCCATGTCCAGGGGACCAGCAGCACACCAGGGCTCCCCTTCTTTCTCCTACACCTTACCTGTGTGTGACTTCAAGGCACCCTGATCCTTACTACCCTGGTTTGTCTGCGGATGCTTTTATCAATGGCTTGTTCTGAGCTGCTAAGCAAAAATTTGTTTTAAGGGGAAAAAATATCTGTGCTAGAGAAAAGATTGTTGCAAGCAAATAGTTTCATTTCGTAGCTGCTTTTGCTAAGTGGAACAATTCTCACACCGCAGAAGAACCTCTTCCATTTTCTTCAAGAAGCAAATCCCAAGCCTCTGTGCAGAACTACCTTAACAACAACAAAGAGGAACTTTGTTCATAAATTCCCAATGTACACAAAAGAGCACAAAAAGACACAAATCCTTAAACTCCAAACACACACATTTTCAAATAATTGCAAACCCCAATACTCACTCATCCTACAGTTATTTTGGGGACAAAGTAAATACTTTAATAAGTCACAATATAATAATCATACATGCAAAGCCACCCTACACCAAAAGGAAATCAATCCTGGACAATTCCTGACGCAGCAATGGGAGGTGAGGTCTTGTTCTGATTCTCCCAGGGAAGTGATTTCCCGTATACACAGAATGGTTACTTCATATCTTGTGCTCTTAAAAATATCACACAGATATTTTCCAAAGTGTATGCAAAATTCTAAGATCATTTAAGGCTATAGTTTAGCAAAACAATGGTGTTGAAGAGTGAATTGGCTGTTCAGAGAATTTTTTACAGTCACTGCAGGGTTACTGGTGGTTGACATTTGTTTTATTTGGCAAGAGCCTAAGGGTTTGGCTCATGTAAAAATCTTCTACATTTTATTCCTAGTCTGGATAGTCTCTTGAAAGTCTGGGGCAAGTGCCCTTGGGCTGGTTTCTTGGATGCCTCAGCTTATGAATATCCATTTTGCTCATGAGATAATAGCAGCAGTGAGTATTGTTAATGTCTCATAGTCAGTATGGCACTTATCACAAAACACTTGATGGACTTCCACAAATTATATTTAGGAATTAAGAGAATTACTTCACCTGCCATTGCAATGCAACTGTCGGTGGGACAGCGAGCAGCGCTGCTCGACAGTACACAGCTGCACCACACCGGGGCTTACAGGACAAGGCTACAGTGCCCAGTGGAAACAACTAGAGGAATCTGAACAGAAAAGGTAAAATTATCCAAAAAATTATTAGATGACAATGTTGGAACTATTACTGTTACCTTAGGGAACGCTCATTATCAGTTTGTTCGTTTTTCTGTAGCAAATCCAGCTGATCTGGACCTTGGGTTTATATGCTACTAGCACAGCAATATTTCCAGAAGAACAGGGTGAGGTTCATGACACCCAACTTTCGTTATTCCTAATGTAGGAGTCTCCACCTGAGAGAGTCCCTTTACAGTCAAGGGACAGAAATAGTCACATCTCGGGTGTCATTCACCTCCTCCATAGGTATGCGTATTCCTCGGAGGACTACGCTGAGAGGAGAGGACTGCTTCCTGGAATTGCCTAGTTGTTCCCATCAGCTCTAAAAGGACTCTAGAGGAGCAGCTCGCATGGGGTGGCCGTGTTACAGGCACGTAAACTTGGGTAGGTGAATCATGCCCTGTAAGAAAACTGGTCTAGCAAAAAGAGGGGTTTTTTTTCCCTTGACTGCCCTTCTCTTCCTGGATTTCCTTTCAATGCTTTGGCCCAACTCAACAGTCACACTTGCAGGTAACACAAAACTGTGGTGCACTGCTATATTTAACTACAGATTCTTTAAAGATGCTAAACATTGACCTGTGCCTAACACTTCACCAAACAAGAATAAATTAGCATTAAGGAAAAGCAAATTAATTTTCCTCTAAGAATCTGTTTTGTTAAATGCCCTGGAGAGGTATTAAATTAAGCTTGTTGCAATGCCAAAGCAATTTCTATTGGCACCTTCCCAACACAGCGCATCCAGCCACACAGCTCCCACTGCCTGCATTGATTCAGGGTCCCAGGATTTATTTGGCAGGCTTGTTCTTCCTTGCAGGTGCAGGGAAACTGTTCAGATCTTCTTGTTCGGTGACATTGTGATCGGAGCTGTCATGAGAATAGTCCTTCATAACACTGTAGTACACCGGGGCGGTGTAGGGCGCAGGGTTCTCAGCACCTTTCTCTTCACACTTGCATAACTTCCGAAAGGCAGCCCTGAACTTCTGTGACATGAGGTTGTAGATGATGGGGTTGATGGCACTGTTCAGGTAGATGCACATGCGGCAGAAGAGAAGGAACCAGATGTTCAGGTACGGAGGGTCCATGAAGGAGTTCACCACAACCAGTGTGCGATAAGGCATCCACAGAAGGGCGAAGAGGACCACCACGACAGCCAACATTTTCGTCACCTTGCCAGTGGGGAATACACAAAAAGAGAAATAGTCAGATGATGCTAAGTCTCCAGCAGATCTTTCCCACCTGGAGAAACGGTGCAGACAGCTACTTCAGTCTACATATTGCTTATGTCGCTCTGTAAGTGTTTATAATAAGCACCCAAACCATGGGGCTGTATATTACTCTCTGAATCAATTTTGTTCATGAAACAATCTTGCATAAATAAACCCCTTAAATGACAGGTTTTCACCTACCGTTGAAGAGCTTTTGAAACTCTTCAGAGCAAGCATCCATCACCTTGGAAATGGGCTGGGATAATCATGGGAATTTCTGAACCCGAAAGCAAATTTGAAAATTGCACATCATAATAAACCAATGGGGAAGCTAACTTGTGCAAAAGTGGGGTCCTAAGTTTTGGGGGTGCCGTGGGGTATATCTCAACTCCTTGCCTGGGATCTCCAGGTTTCCTACACCAGCTATATTGTTCCAGGGACGGGCTCCCGGTACAGAGCAGCACTGGGAGCAGAGGAGACTGCCTGGAGTCTTACACAAATTCCTACTTGTGCTGATCTGGGAGTTACTTAGCTAATTGGTATGGGTTATTTTAATTTTCAGCACACTAGGGAAGTACTACATTAACATATTAGGAACAAGGAGATATTGAGAATTCAGAAGTGAGCAGTAATTGCCCTCAGCTCGACTCAAGCTTGTTTAAGAAAATGGGTTTTTGTACTGAAACTCCAGTGATTCTAATAATTTCGACAGCTATTTCTGGTAGGTGACAACCATCCTCCAACATATACTTACAGAATACATGTGTCCCCAAGGAGGAAAGTATGAGTAAACACTGATGCCTCACGCATATTAAGGCAGTGGTGTTTCAAACGTCAGAAAGGGAGTTGTGCAATGACTCCAGTTCTCGGTATGGAAAGAAGCACTTGGATCACGCTCACAGTCTCTCAGCTTGTTTTGGAGTGCTTTTTTTACTTAGTCACAAGCAACTCCGCCTCCCTGTAATGCTGTGAGTAGAAATCAGGGGTGGCTGGTAGCGGCAACAAAACTTTCCCTACAAGAAAGGGACTATTGTCAAGCTCAGGCCAAATTAGAAGTGTTTTGCTGTGTGGTTTAATGGGAATGTGAGGACACTTCCCAGAAGAAGATCTTGCAGTGATATGGTGAGTGCTTGAGGCTGTTGTTCAGACTGCAACATGTTTGCTGCTGCAGTCTGTTGGCTGTTGGAAAAGATAGCAGAGATAGTACAGGTTGTGTCAGTAAAAGGTAGCTTCAGGGCTTTTCAATGCCTTTTACTAGGGCTGCCTGGATCCAGAAGTGAGCGCCATCTCACAAGCTTTTGGTTTCAAGCCACTTTATCTAGTGTGCACTGCTAGGGTGATAATGTGGTTTATAGAAATACTCCTGAACAGATAGGCTGGGAGTGGACAGCAGCTTCTTGGCACACAGCTGACCATGGTCAAAATCTCGACGTAGCAGCATGTTTACGACTGTTGCCTCCTGCCAAGGCTGGCAGAGCAATCCAGGCTTGAGCACCCCTTACCAAGGGAAGGAGCATCCTGACAGCAGTGCTGAGACCATGTGACTGTGGTCTGCACTGCAAGACCCGGGAGCAGAGAGCTCCCAGATACCAGATCATCCCAGAAAGGAGAGGTTTTGCTTCAACACCATATGCCACATGAGCAGTGCATATGGGACCTGTGTTCTCTACTGTGCTGAGTATCTTTATAGCTAATAGACATGGCAGTGATGGACGGTCAGCCACCCTGCTGCCTTCCACAGACCTGCTTCTCAGGTTTGCAGAGAGAATTGCTTTTGCCATATTTTTGATGCAGATGAGGTTTATTTCCCAAGAATCTGAATGAAGTTGATCTGACCAAAACTGTGCTAATAGATGAACCCTACAGCAAAATGCAACCAAGTCCTCACTTAAGTGATCCTAAGTACCATTTCAGTCAGAATTTCAGTGGTGCCCAGTGACAGGACAAGGGGCAATGGGCACAAACTGAGGCACAGGAAGTTCCGTCTGAACGTGAGGAAGAACTTCTTCCCTCTGAGGGTGACGGAGCACTGGAACAGGCTGCCCAGGGAGGTTGTGGAGTCTCCTTCTCTGGAGATATTCAAGACCCACCTGGACAAGGTCCTGTGCGGCCTGCTGTAGGTGACCCTGCTTCAGCAGGGGGGTTGGACTAGATGACCCACAGAGGTCCCTTCCAACCCCTACTATTCTGTGATTCTGTGATTCAGTAATTTAATTCCCCTCTACCAAGCAGTTTATTCAGACTGATGCTCCTGGGAGATAAGGGCAGGTTCTTCGCTTTATCCATCCCATGCAGAGACTAAGCACGTCCTGGTCCTGCCTGGAAAGGTCCTTGCTAAAGGGCTGTCTCTGGGGGTGAAGCCGGTAGGAGTCTTTCCACCAGCTTCAGCAGTCTTAGACAGCAGGATCGCCACAACGTATGTCCTGGCAAAGTGAAGTACTGCACCTCTGCAGGTCCCCACTGAGACAGAGGCACTCCTCACTCAACGGTTGTCTTAGTTCCTGAGACGCAAAGTTAACACCCGCAGGGCTGGGCAAAATAAATCCCTGAGCTTTAATACACTCAGCTCTGCTCCCTGGCAGGTGTCCCTTCTGGCCGGGAGGTTTCTGTATGGCCAAAATGTCTCCTTTAAAGCTAACGCATTAATACTGCTCATGTGCTGTCTCTTGAGACTGAAACATCTTTGGCTTTTCAACTGTTATAACCCTGTGCCTTGTTTTACTGTTCAGGAACCCACGATGGTTGTGAAGAGTGATCTGAACTCTGTATCCGAGTGACAACACCAAGGGGAGTGTATCCTAATAAGGCTGGAAAGTAAGCTCATTCCACTCCTTTCTGAGACCAAAGGAAATGTAGTCTGGAAAAGCACCAGTGATTCATCTGCTTTTTAGCCATAACTGCCCCTGTTTTTCGGCTGGTTGTTATGGAAATGCTGGCGGTCCCAGCGAGTGCTCGCCCAGCTCCTGCCCCAGCAAGCTCCCAACACCTCTGTCCAGACCACAGAAGACCACAAAGTGCTGTCATCCAAAGAGCGCTTCCCACTACGCATCCTACAGCCCTGAGAAAAAGCTGTCTTTGTCCTGGGACGGGAAACCGGCTGTAGAAAAGGCACCACAAGGATTTGTTACCTCCGTCTCACTAAATGCCTTCAGCAGTCCCTGAGGACACTGCATCCAGAGCACAAGCTGGGACGGGCAGCCCTGCCCTGAGCTTGCTGTAAGATTGAAATTTGCCTTTTAAAGCCAACCGTCCGTACAGACCGTGTTCTCCTGGGTGTGACTTTAGCAAAGTTGTGTTGACACAGGATGCCTTCTCTGGATAAAACCTAATGGTCTATCCCAAACTCACTCTCATATCTCCATCGTGGGGAAAGAAAGCTCCAGCATTGTCTGCATGCATGGCTGAAGCCTGTCTCCGTGCCTTTCCTCGCTCCACCTTGCTGAGGCGAGTAACTATAGCACAGTTGAGGTGCTCTGAACTTACTTCAGATGCTCCTGTGAAAAATGAACCTAATCAGCACTGAGGAGAGTTTGGGACATTTACCCCTAACTGGAGCAGTCCTGAATTATGGCCCCAGAAAACCAGCTGCACTTGAAAAAGCCAGAGCTTTGCTGTAGCCTCAAGCATCCCTCAGGAAAGCACCAGCTCAAGGACAACAACTTTTTCCGACAAGTGTTTTGCAACAACTCCGTTGTACATAGTCAGTGCACACAACAGCTGTAAAGGAGCTATGGATAGAAGCAAGGCAAGGGTTTGTAGACAGAAGGGGAAGTTTTACTAGGACAGTTGATACTTAGCTGAAAACCACTTTTGAGCACGTAAGCCGGTGTCATTGCTGGATGGCCAAGGATATCTGCTGTACAGACTCCTGACTACGACCTGGCTCCCTAAGCTAAAGATAAGGGCCAGCTCATCTTCCACTACCAGGGGCCAAGCCCGGTGTAACTCCTTGAGCAAATCCACTGTGAGCATCCTTCTTGCTCCATACCAGATGAGCATCCTGCATCCCCGCACAGCCCTCCCAGCCCATCCCCTCTCGCAGCGCTGTGTCCAGCCTCTGCCCTGTCCTTGAGGCCACAGCCGCTTCTCCCCAGCCAGTGCCACCCCTCCTTGTCCAGGACGGCCATCCTGAGCTGCAGCATCCCTTTTTTAGGAATCCCACTCCCTCTAGTGGTCCCTCTCCGGCCGGTGAAAACGCGCTTGCAGGGGCTGGTGGTATCTGTGGCCCGTTCTTCTATAGGTGAATACAGATACATACAGCAAAACTCACTCCTTGCGTTGCCCTGCTCTGGACTTCGTGCTTTAGAGGCACCGGTGTGGGAACAGGAGCATCTTCGTACTCTGAAAAGCAAGCAGTGCAGCGCTGGGGCTGCGTAGGAGCACGTCCGCAACAAAACACCCCCAGCCATCCGGGCTCTTTAGAGCCGCGGGAGAAAAATGGGCACCTCTGGGGTAGCCCCTTTTGGTCATCTGCCAGGGGAGGTCTCCTTTACTAAAGGTCCCCATGGAAATTCCTGGTGACGTTTTCAAGGGCTGTCAGCACTTCTCAGGAGAGTATGAGAAGTCGATGGCATTACCTGTCAGGTTGCCCTTTCCTTTCCACCCTGCCCACGGGCAATTAATCAGCAAGGAGACCTGCTTATGAGCTCCTCAGCCAGCATCAGCTATTGCAAAGCAGTGGCCAGTGGTCCAAGTTGAGACCCATCTGTGTTTCTTCTTTCCTCAAGTTTCCTCTGGTTTTGAGGGCAGTGATGGCATGGCTGTCAGAGAGGAAACCTTTCTTCTGGTGAAGACAACATAGGACACCAGTGTCCAGGCTGCTTCTTTTTAGGGCTTGTACCCGGCCATTGCATGGGGGCTTTATGCTGTTGATTTCCTTGGAGGGGAACCTCACCCAGAGAAGACTCAGGCTCCTTCTGTGCCTCTCCCCCACCTTTGCTAAAGCCAAGTTTTTTGAGTGGGGTGGCCCATGGACCCACCGGAGTCTGCCCTGCCCTTTCACATGGACACATGGACCTCTGTCCCCATCGCCCACATGTCCCACTATGGGTCCCCACTGACCACGGGAGTGCCCTCCTCTCTGCTCACATTTAAGCCCCTTCTCCTATCCAACATCTCCATCTGCCACCTCGGCTGGCATGCATGGTTTCTGCTACCTTCTTTCTCATGTTAAAATCCCTTTCTTAATGATCTGCTTATTCCCCAGCACTCTGCCTGTCCTTTCCCTCTGCTGTGCCCCCAACACCCCCCTCTGGAGTCCTGCACGCTGCAGCATCTGCCCAAAAATGTAATTCCGGCTGCCCCCGCTCAGGAAGATAAATTGAAGGCAGAATCCAGTGCTGACCCCCCGGGGTCTCTGGAGGCCTCTTTCCTCTCTGAGTGGTTGGGTTGTTGGCTTTTCCCTCATAACTAGATGCAGAATCATGACTCACTGCAGCTTCTGCTCCTCAATCCATTGCACCACCAGTAAAAACCTCTGTCTGGATTTCAGTGCTAAGGTAGATGCTCTGACAGGACCTGGGCTTGTTACGCTTGAAGCACTGCCCGAAAGGCTCATCAAAATAGCTGTGTGGTTTTACTTGGCTTTGCTGCACAGATAACTTCTTTCTACACTGAGCGCCCAACAAATCAACCCCTCAGCAATGAATAAAATGGTTAAAGTTGAAGTCCCAGATCCTGTTTCCACACACCCCCCCCGATTTTATGAACAGTCATATAAATGTCCCTTTGATTATATATAAAATGTAGCAATCTTGTCCTATGCCACATCAAACTTCTAAAAGATGTTTATGGAAAAACCTGGACTGCAGCCACCCCTGGGACACAGCACTGCATCCACCTGACAGCCACCAGCCCGTGGGTCAGCCCCCCGGCCCACATGCCACCCGCGGCACAGCTGGGCTTCCCTCCCCCAGCACGCCCAACACAGCTTGCTTTGAAGAGCTGCTGGTGTGGAATCAGAGGGAAATATTCAATAAAACATAGATGGAAGCCCTGGGAAACTGATTTAGAGTTTAAAAAATCAGGCCAGCCAGGGAAAGTCTTTGCAAGGTAAGACATTTCAGGAGGTAATGACAATCCCAACAAAACTCCTGGTGTAACAGAAAAGAGAGTACAAGATGTTTCCATGGGCTGGAGCACCCATCATCCAGCCCCGTCAGGACTAACGGCCTCAGCCACTCATCCCGGTGATGCAGGAGCACTGGGTGTGCGGCATGGCCACCCCATGGCCCAGCACCGTGGGGGGAGCGGCACAGCCCCTGCAGCGGTGGCTCTGGAAGGAGGGGTCCTTTGACCTGCACCTTTGGGAACTGCCTTGTCATACCTAGAGACCTCGCTGCCAAACACCCTGCCTGAGGCTCCCACAGCAGCCAGGGACCCTGGGAGAGCGGGCAAGTAATTCTGCAGAAGTCAGGACTTGCTTTAAATCTTTCTGTGCTGGAGCAAAAGGGAGAAAAAACTGAACTGGGAAGACTTAGAAGTTCATGAAGAAATACACGTTCTCTCTGGGCTGTTTGCTTCCCCTCTGTGACTGAGTCGTCTCTCCTGGAGAATGGAGGTTCCTGTGCAAGTCACGCAATGAAATACTGAGTTGGAAAAACAAGGACTTTAAGACAGGCTGAAGCCTATTTCAGGCTGTCTGGAAATCAGGACCTGTTCACTTAAAATCACAACAGAACTGGTGATTTCAGGGACTTCAGTCAGAGTCCCAGATTCATTTTTTTCCTTTAAAAAAGCCCATGTCTCTGCCGATGCGACGTTTGAAGCCAGAATGGGATGGCCAGCAAGCAGGCAAGAGCATCCCACGTCCAGATACTGACCTGTCCAAGGAGATGGGGGGCGAGAGACAGTAATTGTCCATGTGGACAAAGAAAGAGGGGGAATGAGGGCAGGAGGTGGGAGGACAAGGAGATGGGGAGCAAGCAGGCAGCTGAACAAGAGGCGTCACCGAGAGGCAAGCACACCACTATGGCACTGAGGTGCCTTCCCCAGCTGCCGGGGTCGGGGGGCTGCAGCGGGGGCTGGGCTCACAAGGCAGGCGTTCATGCCAGCTCTCCCCTTCCTTTGCCTCTCTATATCTGAGGTCACCTGCCCAGGTGTGCCGTGATGTGACCCAGCACTCCCCTCCTCAAGGAGGCAATTAGTAATTATCAAGCAAACATCCCTGCACCCCTACCTCTCCCAAGTGATGTTGGAGCCCTGTCCTACTCCACCGAGCTCAGCCAAAGCAGGGGCAGCCCTTCTGTGCTGTCAGACCCCAGGTGGGCTTGGGGCGGGGGCTTCTGTGCAGCAAACCAACCCTCTCCACTCCCCCCACAAAGGGAAGCAAAGTACTGGGCACCCCATCCCCTGGCAGAATACCCCCGACAGCACTGCCTGCCGCCCAGCGTGCCCGGCCCCTGCGGGGAGACCCTACCTGCTTGCGGGAGCTCAGGGCCCCCTTGTTGCCCCGGCAGGAGAGCTTGAGGGAGCCACCCTGGTGTGTGGAGCCCAGGCAGGAGTGCTGCGGGGTGGCGGGCAGGGGGCTCATGAAGAGGATGCGGGCAATGAGGCCGTAGAGGACAGTTGCTAATCCCAGCGGGATGACGTAGAAGACAGCAAAATCCAAGAAGTAAATGGGCATGTAAAGGCTTCTGGAGACCCGGTAGCCACAGCTGACCTGTGCCCCGTCGGAGAAGGTCACCTGGGTCGTGTCCACCAGGAAGAACCACATGAGGCAATAGAGGGAGGTGAAGAGCCACAGCGAGGAGATGATGCGCTTGGCGCGGGAGACGGTGCACAGGAGCTGCGCTTTGATGGCGTGGCAGATCGCGATGTAACGCTCCACCGTGAAGGCGGTGATGGACCAGGCGGAGATGTTGATGCCCAGGTACTGCAAATAGGTGATGCAGAGGCAGCCGGCGTAGCCGTACACCCAAGAAGCCACCACTTCTGAGATGTTGGGCAGCCCGGCCGCCAGCAGCACGATGAGGTCGGCCACCGCCAGGCTCACCAGGTAGCAGTTGGTGGGGGTCACCATGTGCTTGGTGCGCAGCACCACCAGCACCACCATCACGTTGCCCGCGATGCCCACCCCGCAGATGAGCAGCACCAGCAGGATGGTCACCACCTGCAGCTCCAGCGGCTGCCGGGGCATCCTGCCCAGGGTCTGGTTGCCGCTGGCCGAGCCGTTCTCCATCGGCCCCCGAAGCCTTTCCCCGGCGCAGCTCCGCGCCCTCTGCGCGGGGAGGGGAGGGGGGAGCCGGCAGCAGCGCCGCCGAGCCCGGCGCCCCCCGCCCGCCCCGCCTCCTCCCTCCCCTTCGTCTCCACCGTTCACCCCAAGCCCTGCAGCCGCTCGGCTCCCTGCACCCCCCCTCCCCTGCAGACTCCCCCGCCGAGCGGGGGGAGCGGCCGGGACCCCTCCAGCTCCCGGGACCCCCGCGGACCACCCGGAGGCACCTAGGACCCCCAGCTCTCGGGACCCTCCAGGACCTCCCGCAGCCGTCGGGAGCCCCGGGAACCACCAGCACCTCCCGAGGACTGCCCACGACCCCCCCGGGGCTACCCCAGCCCCGGGACCCCCCGTCTGCCTCCCGCCGGCGTCCCCCGCCCGCGCCCGCCGGGTCCTAGCGCACGGCTGAGCCGAAGAGGAGGAGGAGGAGGAGGAGGCTGGAGACCCCGGGGACAGAGGGGTGCAGGGGCTGAAAGCACCCCAGCAGCGGGCGAGTCCGCTCCGGGACCCGGGGCTGTGGGTGCCTTGTGTCCCCAGCCGAGCCCCATGCTGCACTGTCACCCCCGGGGAAGGAGCCCTGAGGATGAAGCGTCCTTCCTTCCTCTTCCTCGGGAGGATGGGACCAGGGCAATGCCACGGAGAACCTTTCCCATCTCCCTTGGGCTGGGGCAGAAAAACCTCATTAAACACGAGGTAGCAACCTCCTCTTTCCTGCAGCCACCCCTGTCCCAAAGAAGCACACTGGTGTCACTCCCTTGGGGAAAGCCTTACCCAGTCCCCCAGTCCTGGACTGGGAGATCCCGTACCACCCCAGCGATGAGCCTGGGATATCCAGTATCTCCCCGACGGTCAGGCTGGGAGATCCAGTATCTCCCTGATGGTCAGCAGTAGCCAGAATTTGCTGCCAGCTCCTGACGTCTCCGCAGTCTGTCAGAAAACACATTTTCAAATTGAAAGAGCAATTATGTTTGCAAAGAGAAAGTGCTAAGGGTCCCCTAACCTGTGGCGTGGAGAAAAGGACAAGGGGAAAGCTCGCTTTTTTATTAGATTAGATTTCAGTTAGAGGCAGAGCTGCCCCATTAATCCCAGACACTGAGGCACATACCCAAAATGTGAAGGATCGTCCTGACGCTGAGTGAGTCAAGTCCAGGGTTTCACAGGCAAATTCCTAAGCCTGGGCTGTCTGGGTGGATAAAAATGCCCTTTGCCTCAGCTCTGCTCCTCTCCCAGGGAGCTGCAGCCTGCCCCAAGTTCTGGCTTGCTGTGGCAAGTAATATTCTCACCTTTCCTCTGGGAAAACTTATGCCTCTATTTGAGTCCACAGTGGACAATCCTGGTGGTTTTTCACTCCCTCCAGTGACATTTCATTCACCTTTGGGTCAGGTACACAGGACAAATACTCTCCTCTTCCCATTTGCTTTCCTTGGGGCTCTGCTGGCAGCCTGCACGAGGGCCTGCCCATGCCTTGGCCAGCCTCACACCTCTGCCCCACAGCCTCAGCCTGAGGACACATGGCAGGTCTCATCCCTGCCCTTGGAGACCTCCCCAGGCTGCACTTCGCTCTAACTTTCCCCCTTTTTTAAAGTAGACATACTTTAAAATCCCCCTAGAAATTACATGTTTAGTGGTACTATTTAGGCTGCATTTGCCTACTGACTTGGCAGTCGCCTCTCCAGGAGCCAGGCGATGCTCCCTTCAGTCACCGGAGAGCCCAGATTCCCCTGCTTCTCTCTCTGTGCCACCCTGCAGCCTCTCACCGGGGGCCTGCCACCCAGCGCTCACACTCGCAGCCGTTCCAGCACACGTTACACAAACACCTGCCTCCGCGCAGGAACCAGTCTGATGGCATCCGTCACACACTTTTTTGCAAGGCTCGAGGAGCTGCCAGGCAAAAGGCATTACAGAATCACAGAATCACAGAATAGTAGGGGTTGGAAGGGACCTCTGTGGGTCATCTAGTCCAACCCCCCCGCCGAAGCAGGGTCACCTACAGCAGGCTGCACAGGACCTTGTCCAGGCGGGTCTTGAATATCTCCAGAGAAGGAGACTCCACAACCTCCCTGGGCAGCCTGTTCCAGTGCTCCGTCACCCTCAGAGAGAAGAAGTTCCTCCTCATGTTCAGACGGAACTTCCTGTGCCTCAGTTTGTGCCCATTACCCCTTGTCCTGTCACTGGGCACCACTGAAAAGAGCTTGGCCCCATCCTCCTGACACCCACCCTTCAGATATTTGTAGGCATTTATAAGGTCCCCTCGCAGCCTTCTCTTCTTCAGGCTGAACAAGCCCAGTTCCCTCAACCTCTCCTCGTAGTGGAGATGCTCCAGTCCCCTCACCATCCTTGTAGCCCTCCGCTGGACTCTCTCCAGTAGCTCTTCATCCTTCTTGAACTGGGGAGCCCAGAACTGGACACAGTACTCCAGATGAGGCCTCACCAGGGCAGTGTAGAGGGGAAGGAGAACCTCCCTTGTCCTGCTGGCCACACTCTTCTTGATGCACCCCAGGATCCCATTGGCCTTCTTGGCAGCCAGGGCACACTGCTGGCTCATGGTTAACCTGTCGTCCACCAGGACACCCAGGTCCCTCTCCGCAGAGCTGCTCTCCAGCAGGTCCACCCCAAGCCTGTACTGGTGCATGAGGTTGTTCCTCCCCAGGTGCAGGACCCTGCACTTGCCCTTGTTGAACCTCATCAGGTTCCTCTCTGCTCAGCTCTCCAGCCTATCCAGGTCACGCTGAATGGCAGCACAGCCTTCTGGTGTATCTACCACACCTCCCAGTTTGGTGTCGTCAGCAAACTTGCTGAGGGTACATTCTAACTCTTCATCCAGGTCATTAGATGTAGTAATTGCATTACTACAATTATCGATAATAATCAGCATGGCTGTCCTCTGGCAAGAGCACAGCCAGGTTATTACGGGTGCAGCATCCTGGTTGCTCTATCCCGTGCCATCAGCAGAGCTGTGATGCATTATCCCTCTCTGAAGTTGGCCCCCCGGTCCCGCTACCGCTCCCATCTGCCTTGGCCCTTCTCCAAGCTGAAAAAAATACCCTATTCTTGCATATTCCTCACTTGTGGTTGACACACAGTTATTTCAACAGATGGGAATCTGTCAGTGCTGACAAGTCCCCGGGCTGCGCCGGCCGTGGTGGATACCACCAGGAAACACCCAGGACTGGGTGGTCAGAAACCGGCCCGTGCTGCTGCATGGCACTTGCAGGTAGCTGTGAAGCAGCACATATCACGAGATGAGTAATGGCAAAATTTAATCTTCTTGCATGTGTTTATGGGAAGGAGAAGGAATGTGGGCATGTGTATTTGCTCACAGAATTCAAGAGTTTGCACACTCTGCTGCTCTGGAGCAACTCTGACGCAGACGGGCTCCCAGCAGTTCATCAGACTGCTGCTGTATCGTACCAATGCTGGGGGTCCTCCAGATGCAGACTGTGGCAGAGACAGCTGAGGCCTCAGAAATACAGTCGTTAGTGCCTGCTTTTCATGAGTGCATGGAAAACGAGGTTTATTTCAAATAGGGGGAAAAGGGGCATCTTTTCCCAAATGTCTGCCCTTCCTCTCCTATTTGCCTTCCTCCCTCCTCTTTACAGAGGGTTGAGGATTCTCTGTCCTGTAAATCCTGTCCTCTAACGAGTGGATGGACTGGCTGGGAGCTGGAGGGGGAGAAGACCCCACTGTCCCCAGGATACGGCCATGCCTTGGCCAAAGCCACCCGCTCTGAAGGTGCATTGTTCCTGCTCAGGTCCATGCCAGACAAGGTGCCCCACTTCCAAGCACAATTTCACCGCAATAAAAGCTCCCAAAAGTTTTAGGGATACACCGAAAGAGCTACAGAGAAATGCCTCCCAAGCACTGAAAGACAAGTCTCTGCATCTTACTAATTTCAGCTCTGAGGGGACAGGCGCTCGCGGGACAGCCACATCCTTGGCTTTTTCTGCTTTTAATTGGGATTCGCAGCCTTCCTCGAGATTGAAATCTCTCAGCTGAGCAGGAGCAGAGCTGAAAATGAGACCCAGATTCCGACTTCGTCTTCTCCTTAAAGCGCAAGATGATGTTTCCCCTTTCCTCACCTTAATTTGATGCATTGAGGCACTAGGTGTGGCATTCAGCAGCATCTCATGGCTGCGCAGCCCCACGGAGCCCCAAATCTGATGCCTGTCTGTTAACAATCCTGCAAGCCCTGAGTTGTGCCCAGCAGCGGAGCAGCCATTCCAGATGCGCAAAGACCTGATTCCTGGCACATCGCTGATGGCGAAACACGGGCAGGTGAGCTGCTGGCGTGGTGGCACTGCGCATGGGAGGGGGGAAGGCACTAACCCTGCATAAATGTCCTAAGGAGGAGCTTGGGGTTCATCTGCTTCCTCAAACCCATTTCAGGAATTAGCTTTGTGGGGTCAGGAAACAAAAATAAAACAAACTCCCGCAGAGACTGGAGAAAGTTTTTGGTTTGGTTCAAACCTGGAACATTGTGTAGGGTTGTGGCGGATAATTATTTCCCTTGACGCTCTGCTTTGTGGCACTGACAATTCAGTAGCTTTTAGCAGAGCAGTAACAACAGCATTAAATCACCTGGCTGAAGCAGCTCCTCCTGCCCAAGTCCCTGAGCTAATCTGTGTTCCCATCGCAAGGCTGGGTCTGAGGGGGGCTGTCTATGCCCAACACACACACCTGGGTGAGATATCCTGAGTTGTCCACACAGTGAGGTTTGCCCTGAAGGCTGGTTAACTTTGCCCGTTATAGACTCCTTCAGCAGCTGTAGCGCTCAGGATGTGACCGTGGCGTGTATTAAAGACGAGGCCTACCAGCTGAGAGCAAAGATTTTTTGACACTTGCGTAAAATATCTTCTTCCAGCTGGACTGAAATCCAAATATTTTGATGGCCAAAGACATTGATTCTTTTAACTAACATTTCATGTTAGGTTCCTTTAACATATTTCTGCTTTTCCTTCTCCACCGGCGTCTCCTCGAGCTGCCATCCCCTGTGAATACCTGGCATCATCCACCGCCCAAAACATCAGGAAGAAGGAGAGGTCTTCATTTTCCTGCAGGTTCCCAGATGGGAATGGCCGTGTCCCTGGGTGCTGTCTGTGGCAGGGCTGTTTCTGGGCAGGGGTGGTTGTGTGGCTGGGTTAACAGCACTGCGCCCAGGCTGGATGCTGGGGAAGTTCAGCACCAGCTTCAGTATCTCCCCGTGCTGCTCATGCAGCTCATGCCCCTCACTCAGCCTTGCTGGGCAGCTCATTTATTCCTATGAACAGAAAAGACCTCTGAGGCTCAGCATATTTAATAAACAAAGCTGGGATGAAGTGATCCTTTTACCCAAATCTGTGATAGACAGCTCTCTGTCCTCTGGTGCTTCATAACCTACAAATATTAAACCCATAAAACTGCTGTTAGAGCTAGGGCACAGCAGCTGCATCCGCAAGGTGCTAGTGAATGTGGAGAAGCTGAATCACAGAGGCCACAAGTGGTTTTCAGGACTGGGTTACAGGATTTTGGGCCCTGGGGAACTGCCAAATTTTGGGTTGTGAGCGACCGACCATTGGGAAGGGATTCCCACCTCTGCACCCCTGCAGCTCAGCATGGAGCAGGCAGGAAGGTTCTCAGGGGCTCAGCAGAGGCTGACAAGTGCTATCAGTGACGGGGTATGAGTCAGTCTGTTAAAAGCAACAGCTATTGCTCACACTGAAAGATGAAGGAGGGAGAAGTTCTGTCAAAATTGCCTTCACCTATTCCAGAGTCACAGCCTAGAAGCAAATCGCTTTGGGGCTGCAGGGGTTAATGCCCTCAGAGATCAAACCCAAGCAAAGAGGCAGCTGTCAAGGAATTAAAAAGATACAAACTTGACCTGAGTATGTGCTACATGCATGTAAAAATGAACTAGCTGGTGGTTTTCTAATGATTCTTGTGAGCACGGAAGCATCCCTGGAGGGATGCAGCTCTGGAGAGCTTCACAGAGACCAGCTCACGGACCTGGACTGCATCACATCTGCACCAGTGATGTGGAAGGGAACTGCGTATGGTCCCTCTGGAAAACCTTGTGGATGAAAAGAAGGATGAGGGCATGGAAAAAGATCAGGAGCAAGGCAGTGATACAGATTTCTGTGGGTGAAAACCAGTTCAGGCTTGAAGACCACAAATATCTTTAGGTTCTTAGATCCAGGAACGGGGCAGGCAGCATGTCCCATGGGGGCAGTGGGTGCCGGATGGACGGATAGGAAAACCTGCCTGGTGCTGCCAGGCTTAAGGAGCTCCTTCTATTTACTGTAGCACCAAACTTGGGGCAATGCTATCACGGGGAAACGATGTTTCCCCAGCCCCAAATGAGGGCAGGGATGGTTTGTTATTCCCAGGCTCAGGGAGGACAGGCAGCTCTGCGGGTCGTCTCCAGCACAGAGTTGCCTCCTGGCTTTTGGGTACCTTTCTCTCTGGTTTGTACAATCTCTTCTAAAGATACGTTGTTAAATCTATGATGCACCATTTCACGGAAATGCCTTCAGGGCACAGAGGAACTTGGTGATTTTTCTTCAGCTAAGAAGTATAATTCAAGATTTTAAAGAAAGCAAAGTGAAGCCACTTTCACAATCTGGGGGAAAAAATCCCTTCTCCCCTCCTCCACTTACCTGCTGCATTCAGAGCTTGGGTCCTCAAGGAAAAAGCCTCTCACTGTGCAGAGATTAGCAAACAGATGAAAACATATCACAAATGAGGAGCTTGGCCAGGGCCAGCCATTCCTGGGCCTCTCGCCAATGGCAGGTAGCTGAAACGGCTCACATCGGGTGTTTGCAGTGGTTCAGCTTCATGGCAAAGCTCCCTGCAGAGCTGCAGTGGGGGCACGAGTGCAGGGGAATGGGGAAGTTTCAGCTTTGCTTCCCCCGCCCCCAGCTCTGGTGTAAAAAACTGAAATTCTGAAGCAGGTAGCTGCTGTCTGAGTAAATTTTCCCACTGGTGGCACAGGCAATGGGGAGCAGGCTTCTGGCAGCATCCTTCTGCCAACAGCACTAAGCTTTGCCAGATGAAGAACAAAAAGGCAAGAATTTTTAATACAGTAATAGGTGATATTTTGCTGATCTTTCCCCAGAAATATCACCACGGAGTCATTGCAAAACTAGATTCATCCCCTGGAGCCTTAAGGAAGGAGGTAATCTGTTACCCTTTGGACCAGTGACCGCAACGCCTTCTCTCGGCCAGCATTACGTAGCTGGTTTTTAATCAAAATACTGCACAGATGGACTAATGCAGCAGTTGTTCACTGATGCAGAAGAGCATGAGGAGATCAGCTTTGGGTCACAGGGGTTTAATAACAAAAGAGGAACTAAGCTGCTCTTCTTTAGAGCTGTAAATAAGCGTGATGAAACGTTGCCTCCCCGTGCCGCAGGCTTAGTCCTCCACATCCAGCAGCTGCCTTGTACAGCCAGGAGCATCCCAAATTAAGTCATTGCTCCTGAGTATACCTTATTTGTGAACTGCTCTATTAACATTTTAATAGGTACATCCTTCAGATGCTGTTCCAAGTAGCTCCTGGAAGGGCTGAGCTTTTAGATACGCAGGATGAATAGTAAAAAAAAAAATCACTCTGCAGTATTAAGGAGTGGACTGATTTGATAAGAGTAACGAAACAAACTACTGGGGATTTTTTCAGCTCTGCAGAGGACAACGGCATGGGAAAGGGTGCTTTGTGAGGCTCTCAGGGTGCCACTTTCCCCTCACTCTTAAACCCCCGTTGCTGCAGGCGTTTGGCTTGAGCGAAGCCAAGCGAGCGCGGGGCAGCGTGCCTTTGCAAAGCCTGTGAAAATGAACGTTGTCATCCTGCACACCAAGGGATTCCCTGCCCTGCCCTGCGTCACCAGCAGCGCTGGCTCCAGGACAGCTGCAGGCACCGAGAGGGGACTCAGCCATGGGAGCAGCAGCCCAATGTGCCCCTTCCCCTCCCACCGAGCCCAGTACCCACCTGCACGCTCCATGGCCCCTCCAGGCATCAAGGCATCGCCCACAGCATCGAGTCGGGGTTCACCACCCTTGCTGCCGCCGACAAGCTCTGCTGCCTGCTCCAGGGTGGCCAGTCCACCAGGAATTCCACCTGGGCGAGCAAAAAGCCAGGTGGAGGCATTGACTTCCAGGGCAGCACGATGAAGGGGAAGCCCCCAGAGTCCCGGCTGTTCCCAGGTCTCCCACTCAGCGCAGAAATTGATGGCTGTAAGAGAAAACAGTGGTGCGGGCAACCAAAGCTGAGCCTTTGCCAAAACCAGCATGACTTGAACCCGTGCTGAGTGTCAAAAATGACACAGCTTCCGATGTGCCTTTTGGGCACGGGCTGCGTCACATCTGACCTGAATCACTCAGCCCAGCGCTCATCCCGAGGGCAACACGCAGGGTGGGATATGCCTGGGGCAGGGACACAAATGAGCAGTTCCCCAAAACAGTAATCAAGGTGGAAGAGGTGCTGGAGGGGCATCCTGGGGGGATAATAGCAGTGATAATGGTGAGAGGAGACAAAAGCACTGCATGCAATATTATGAAAGAAGAAAACCCTGGCAGAAAAACTGGGCTGTAATTACAGGTTATTTCAGATTCTGTGACATCTAAATGTCAACCCCGTAATGCTGTAGCAACAAGCACTCAGTACCGCACCGCGCTGCACGCCTGAAGAGTGCAGCCCCGGGAGAGGCACAGCAGCCTCTAGCTCTGCTCCCGCTCCCTCTGCCCCTGGCACGCAGAGCCATGATGTGCATCTGGAGACACAAGGCCACCTTTGCTTGGCGTCCAGGTCCAGGGGTCACGCCATGACCGGGGACGGGGGGAGGTCACACCAAGCAGACTGCCCTTCGCCTTTCCCAGCAGAAATGCCCAAGCAGGGACAGTACATCCACCACAGGAGTGACAAAATGCTCTGAGTCTTTAGTGCTGATGCAGATACTCAGGAACCCACTTAAACAGCTGTCCATAAAGTTCTCCATCACTGAATTCTATCACTGAACTCCATCACTGTGCCCTGCCTAACTCTCTAGGGCTTGAAAGTACAGAAGAATATCTGGATGAAGGTCCCCTCTCTAGTTCTGCTGCACGGATGCTCCCTCCAAACAAGAGTCTCTAATCCGCCCACCTTCACACCTCAGTGCTGTACGGATCATGCCTTACCCACTAATTCTGCCAATATGATTAGTCCCAAAGCACAGTGGGTGAAATTACAGCAGCTCTTGCTGCTAGGCAGCCTTCTCCACCCAATTAGTGGTTTCAAAGCGTTTCAGCTGATTGTGGGGTTTGATCATTTTTCAGTTGTTCCTGCGGGCACTGCTCATTGCAGAGTCCAGCCAGAGGTAAAAACTCTCCCCACTCTGAGATGAAATTGTTTTAATGCTGGAGAAAGCTCCTTCCTCCTGTCAGCCCCATCAGGACCACTGTGCCCATTTCCCACGAAGCCCAGGACCTCGTGTGCAACATCAGCTGCTCCTGAGAGATCAAAACCCATGCTGGTTTTAGGTAGCATTTTTTTTAGGGTAGGGCTAGATGGGACAAAAGTTCCCCCCACCCCACACACCCACCTAACTGGGGCTGTGAACTTGGTATGGCCGATGCCCTGGTAGTGCAGAGCACAAAGCAATGGGCACATGGAGCAATATTTTCCCCTCCCCTGGTAAGAGGAAAAGGTGACTCAGTGCAGCCCTGCTGAGCCCTTGGCTATGAGCTGCTCCTTCCTGTAATTTGCCAAGTTCTCGCTTCATTGTCTGAACAGCCACAGCATATTTCCCACTAACACAAGAGGAAGCTTTCAGCCTTGCAACTTGGCCATTTCAGTTTCTCAGCCTACTTCAAAGGAAAACCTCCCATCCAAGACACGGATCATCGCTGACTGGTCATAGCATTGTGCTTTGTTTTTAAATCACTTGGGAAATAAATTCACAGAATTGGCTTCTCTCCCTTCTCAGATATGAAAGCATCTCACCAGCTATTTCCAGGTAGGATGAGAAATTACAGAAGGTTTGACTGGAACAGCATATAAATAAGAAATATGTGGAAACTTGGTGCTTTTCTCCACCTTATGTTTGCATGTTGAAAACGTCTCTTCTGGTAAATTCATTTCCTCAGTTGCTCATCTGCAAAGAAACCCAGAACTGCTTCTGCCCCAGTCCTTGGGAAGGGCTGCAAAGCGATCGAGGCAAACCTCTGGCTAACTCAATTTCCTCAGCATCTCCTCAGCATCCCACGACATTTCACATCTCCCATGAACCACTGGAGCTGCTGGCTGAAATCATACATCTTGGGGTTTCTCTAGTGCCTGGAAAGTGAGCTGGTGGTCAAATCTCCCACCATCTTTGGAAATCAGTGATGTGCACATGGTCTTGGAAATCAGGGGGCTGAGAAAGGTGTCTGGAGGACTGGCTTCTGTACTGACATCACAGCTTTTAGCAGCTTTCTGGGATGACCAACATTGCTTCTTCCTCATTTCCACTCTTTCTCTTGCAATCTGAAGGCCTGTTGCAATATGTGAGGCACTGAGTTCAGGGTGAAATCCTGACACAATCTGCATTCAAAAGATCCAGGACTAGCGAAACTCTCCCTATGAATTGCAAATCTCTCCCCATCTCTCTGCAGCTGTCTCACATCTCCAACTCATTTTGACAGATTTTGGTTCCTCCTTGGAAAAATTGTTGGCCTCTAAGAGAATTTGCTCAAAAGAACAAGAACCAGTTGTGGTGACATCTCCCCATTCACATCACATCTCCCAGCAGCTGCTTCAAGATAATTATCTGGTATCATGTGAGCGCAATGGGATGACTGGTCATCAGCTACTGGTCCTGACAGTCCTGGATTGCATCTGCCAGCCCAGTGCAGATGCCAGACACTGCAGGAGCACAGAGGGCCTGAGGGTTTGTGAATTTGTGCTTTCAGCCCCAAGTCAGGAAACAGTCACTTACCACCAGTACCGGGCATTGGTTCAGGATAACGCAGTGCTGACATCTCTTTACTGCTTCAAATCTGCCTCTGGCAACCTTTGCTCTTAGATAGAAGTTTGTTTATCACCTCTTACCTCTAAAGATAATCTTGTCTCTTTTCCCTACCTCTTGTTTTGGCACCAGAACCTCACAGCCCAGCCAAGGCCCTGGAGTAGGCTGTCTTTACAGGAAAGGCAGGGAAAACCCCATCCGAAAGAGGCTTTCCACCTCACCAACTGTCTTTGAAGAATTTCCTCATCACTCCCACCCTTGTCTAAGAGGTAGATGCCTTGGGCCAGAGCTGCCCTTGCTGGGTTGCCATCCGCTGCCTGTGCAGGGCATAGAATCATAGAATCAAAGTATCACACAACAGTTTGGGTTGGCAGGGACCTTACAGGTCATCTCGTTCCAAGCCCCTGCCATGGGCAGGGACACCTTTCACTAGACCAGGCTGCTCAAAGTCCTGTCCATCCTGGCCTTGAACCCTTCCAGGGAGGGGGCAGCCACAGCTTCTCTGGGCAACCTGTGCCAGCACCTCACCACTCTCACAGTAAAGAACTTCTTTCTTACATCTAATCTAAATCTAGCCTCTTTCAGTTTAAAACCGTTACCCCTTGTCCTATCACAACAAACCCTACTAAAAAGCCTTTCTTATAACTCCCCTTTAAGTACTAAAAGGCTGCAATAAAGTCTCACCGGAGCATTCTCTTCTCCAGGCTGACCAGCCCCAGCTCTCTCAGCCTTTCCTGACAGCAGAGGTGCTCCAGACTTCGGATCATTGCTGTGGCCTCCTCTGGACCAGCTCCAACAGGTTCATATGTCTGTCCTGAGCTGAGGGCTCCAGAGCTGGACGCAGGACTCCCGGGGGGTCTCACAATTCATAGCTTGATGAAGTTTACTGCTGACATGGGGAAGCTCAAATCAGAGATGCAGACTCGTGGAGAGCATCATTACTGAATCACTGCTGGGAGGTTTTGCATATTTCTATGGAAGCTGCAGATGGGATTAACCATTCGGGACCATCTCCTGCTGGGCACCAGTACTGCCAGCAGCACCTTGCGGGTGTGCGGTGCCAGCTGGCGCTGTGCCACCAGCCTTGACTGCAATGAGCTGCTCTGGTGACACAGAGGGCAATTTTCTGCAGCCAGCAACAGCATCAGCTTCTGCAAAGTAAGAGATTTCAGACACCAAATCAAAGAAGGATAAGATCTTCCCATCTAGAAGGCTTTGCATCAGCATTTTTTTGCTTTCCTTCACTGAAGTCACGCTTCACTCCATGCTTTGGATTGTGGTACAAACCACATATTTTATCTATGAAAAATCCACAAAAATACACCACAAAACCCCAAGGGAATCAAGAACTTCAGGGTGGATCCTGTCCCATGTATGAGGGCCTTTCTGTCCCCTGGGCTTATTGCAATGGTGGAGGAAAGAATAATCCATGGGCTTTTCTCTATTGTAATTAACACTTATGTCTAAGTAATTAAAGTATCTCAAACTTCAATAAGTGCAAGGAGGAAAACAGCAAACAGCCCTGCCTGAGCCACTCCTGTGTGCCCTGCCAAACAGAGAGGTCCACAGGCAACATCTGGTGGTGACTCCCAGGAGAAATGGCCTCAGGGCAACCTGGTGGGAGAAATGACTCCGGACAGGGTCACCTCCTGTCAAGGCCAAAATAAAGGATTTCACCCCTAGCAACGAGCCCCACTCTGATGGGAGCTCCAGGGGAAGCTGCCAGCTGCAGTTGCAAATCCCCTGGCCAATGCCAGCCCTCCAGAAACCCCTGCGGTTCCCATGTCCTCGGTGGGTTATTGTGGCATCCAGCTCTGCAACATCAAGCAGCAGGGAAGGGCAACTGCAGACACAGCGGGCTGCTCCGGCTCCCCCCAGATCAACTCCCCCATTTCCACCGGCAGCGGGTGAAGCAGGTCTGAGTTACAAAGACAAGCCACTGACAGCAGGGTCAAGGCTGGCATCAACAAAGATGTGGGCTGGCATTGGCACTGATGAGCAACAGCAAGGAAGTTTGGTACCCACCACAAAACACTCCCCAGCCCCTTCCAAGCCCAAGCACCCCAGCCCTGCCTCTGCCTTATTGTGCACCAGCATCTGACCCTGAACTTTCATCTTCACGAATTTCCAACACTAGAAGCCAGATGTGATGAAACGCTTCTCTGCAGAGAGCAGTTAGCGACAGTAAACAAGGCACTGTGCTGGCGTAGGAGCAGCGCTGCCCGGCAGGGATCTCCCCATGGCGGAGAGGACACGCAGGCCCTGCCCCGTGGGCTCCGGGCACAGCTCCGGGGCTCGCGGGTGGAAGCGACACAGGGCAAACCTCGCTCCCCGCTTCCTTCTGCCTGCCAGATGGAGGGTGCTGCCGAGCGAAAAAGAAGGCAGCGAGAGCCACGGCGAGCAGAAGTGAGGGTGGGAGTACAGAGGAGCTCTGAGGGATGCAAATCCCTTAGCAAATAACGAGGCTTGTAAGTTAGTCCTACTTAATAAAAATATGTGAATAAATTAACTTTGCCTGCTAGTTGAATCTGTTCAGTATTTCTCTGTTGCACCATTAAGCAAACTCTGGCAAGGCATCTTGCTTCTCAAGCACATAATACGACTCTGTAATGGGTAACATTTTCGATTTTGTCATGTCTTTATCTTGCTGAGGAAGACCTCGCAGGAGAGCAAAGCCGTTTCCAGCAGCTCTGCCTCCCACCAGCCCCCCAGCCCCGGGAAAGCATCGCAGCCCAATTCGGCACCGGGGACGACGTGCCTGATGTGCTGTACAAGTTGTTCCTGCCAAAGCAGGGATCGTTGGAGCATCCTCCAGTCCTCAGGGCCTCCCTTCCCGTTTCTGTTCCTGGGGTCCTGCTGACCTCCAGGGAGGTGAAAACGCAAGTTACTGCAGGGATGAACGTCCTTCCAGCCATGTTGGCAGGTCCCCTCTTCTCACCCCGTGCAGGCTGCCCCAGGTCTCACCTCTGCCACACCCTTCAGGTGTATCTGCTTACCTGTGGTTTCCCCATGACTCTCCTTGCCGGTCCCTCAGGCTGGAAACCCCTCAGAGCTCTTCTTCCTCGAGTTTCCCGCTCCAGTGTCACGTTTGCCACAGTTCCCCGGGTTTAGTCTCTCACACAAAAATCTGGCTTCTGGGTTAAGTGGCATAATCGCAAAGAGCCAGCTCTCAACATCCCCTTTCTTCTCAGAACAGATTCATCACTTAACTACATATGATACATATCTATATTTGATGACATCAACTCAAGCAACAGTACTCTTGTGTTGACACCTTTTCATGGGCATTGATTCAGTGATATTGAAGCATATCAGCCTTCAGCATACAGGTATTAACATCAATACCTTAATAGGTATCAAAGTGACTTTTTCCTTCCTACATTTTAAAAAAACCCTTCTGACACTCGTGAGATGACACTTCACAGCAGAGTGTAACACTTCGCAACATTTATTATCCTCTTTTCTAAGCAACAAACCTCAGCATCACCAGGACAAAAGCCAGTTTTTCAGCTACCACCCAACCCTCACCTCCTCACCAGCACTTCACAAGGTGTTCAGCTTCCAAATGCAAGTTCTTCCCTTGCTGATTTCTACACAGCTATTAAAGCAAAAAAACATGTGTGAGGGTCATGAGGCCATGGAGACGGATGGCACATGAGGCACAATCCATTGCCTTCTGCGCAGATGTCCAAATGAGGGCAGGAGAACCCTAGATGCAGGCAAGCAACAGGGGCTCTGCTGCCCGTGGTTCCCTGTCACTGAACCCACTGAAACAGGTACGATGTCCACCAAAGAACTTTATAAAAATCTCATCCTTCGTCTCTTCTGCAAAGTGGAAATGGGAGCACATCTCTGCCTCATGAAGGGTTTATGAAGGCTGCGACTCTGGAGGCAGAGGCAGAGCGGCAGTACCTCACACTGATTATTATCCTTTCAAGCAGATGTAATTACGCTAATGAAGGCTTGTCTGATGTTGAATTTTACAATCTAGAAGTGCAAAGTTCCCAGGATTAGTCTTTAGTGGTTAAAATTCAGTGGCAGCTGAAGGAGACTCTAGCAAAGATGGAAAAAATACTCTGGACTGGGGTCAGTTTTTCCTCCAGGAGATGCTTCACACACTGCTCAGCTGCCTGACTGGGAGCTGGGCAGTGTCTGTCTGAAGGATGCAGTGGGACACTCAGGGTGGTACTTAGTCCTCTTAGTCCACCTCTGCAGTCTCATCTGCTCCAAGCCCCCATTTGAACCTGGAGGGCCCATCTCCAAAGGAAAACCAGTCCCATGCTTGTCTCCAGCACTTCACCATTTCAGCCTCCTCTCCCCACGCCCCCATCTCCTCTGAAGACCTCCCTCGGAAGGCAGCGAGGGGAATGGGATGTTGCTCAGGGGGATGCCCAAACAGTTACTGGCATGAAAAAAAATTTTGACCCCTGGCCTCATATAATTTGGGCTACTTAACAGGCATGTGGAAATCTTTTTGCTTTCCCCAAACAGAACAGTACCGGGCATTTTCTACAGAAACTTCATGACAAAACCCCCTTAGCTGCTGTAGAGGCAGAAAGGTTCTTGAATTAATCATCAGAACAGCAGGGAATTAAGAAACCTGAGGAGAGTAATGTACCAGAGTTTTGTTAGATAGAAGCTTTAGAAAAAAAAAAAATCCAGACTTACTTTGTTTCAAGCACCTCAGAAGCTGAGAGAATTCGGTACATCTGGCTGCAGCTGTCACTTCACTTTGTAATTTAATCTCATTGAGGTGCATTATGTCAAATAATTATCTTAATGAAGACTCTAATGGGAGAAGGGAGGAAAATAATAGAAATTCTTTGAAGAAACAAAGCTGCGAAGTTGCTTTGTTTTTAACCTGGCACTGATGTGGCTCCCCCTCCTTTGGCTCTTGCCCTTACAGAGCTGTCCTGTCTGCCTCTCTTTCAAAAGTAGCATGTTTCAGATGCTGCCCCAGTGATGGATTTTTGCATCTTAGATACAACACCACATTTGCTGAGTTTTAAACAACCCAACATGTATAACCAGCTCTCAGTTCAAGCAAGACCAGCCCTCCAAGTCCTGCTGCTTCCCTGTTACCTGCAGAGCACTGACTCCAATGTCAAGTTTCTGAGCGCACCAGTTTTGAAGTCCTCCAGGATGTTGGCCAAATTTAGAATCATAGAATCATTCAGGTTGGGAAAGACCTTTAAGATCATTGAGTCCAACCGTAAACCTAGGACTGCCAAGTCCACCACTAAACCATGTCCTTAAGTGCCACATCTTTAAAATACCTCCAGGGATCGTAGCTCAACCACTTCCCTGGGCAGGCTGTTCCAGTGCTTGGTAACCCTTTCAATGAAGACATTTTTCCTAATATCCAATCTAAACCTCCCCTGGCGCAACTTGAGGCTGTTTCCTCTCGTCCTGTCACTTGTTACTTGGGAAAAGAGACCAACAACAAAACTGGCCTTTATTGGCTGGTGTCCTCCTCTTCTGAGGCCCTTCAGCTACCTTATTTATATTTTATTTTGAAAAGCCATTGTGAAGTGATTTCATAAAGTCCTCATGTGATGATTTCCACCACCACCCATGCCCAGGATGTGTATCTCATGGTCATATTTGTCTTGAATTTAATTCAGGGGCCTGAAATTACACTTTCTTAGGTGAATAAACTATCTTCTATAGGCTAAGATTTATCCAACCTACCCAGGTTTCTGTGCATGAAACCTGAAAGAAAAACTCCCTGAAAATTAAATTAATCAAGTCAAATGAGTTTCCTTTCTTGCTGCCTGAAGGGATAACTTGAGAAAGAAAGGAAGTGTGTACTTCTTCCAGCATGGATGTGGTGGCAGAGGTAAATGAGCTCTTCCCCCAACTCAGCTCCACAGGTTTCCCAGTTAGCCTTGCCTAATGCTGCGGATACTCTCCAACTCATATGAGCTATCGCCCACCATTCCTGGAACAGCTGATTCCAGAGCTTCTAGAGTGAGAAAAAAAAAAAAAAGGAAGTAAATTTAGCCCATTTTTCGCAAATTAATGCAAAATGTGACATTTCACCTTTTTTTTAAAAAAAAAAAAAAAAGTATTTTTCCCCAGACTCCAAACACTTCTCTGACTCTGGAATATCAAATGTGTGATCCCACTGCAGAAACCTGTGTCCAGCCACTGCCACGGGTCTCGGGCATCCCCTGTTTTTCCAAAAGCACCCTTAGTTTCTCACAGAGTTTTGCTCCTCCTTGTGCTTTCTGGACAGCTTCCTGTAGAGGTAAAGTGCTCGCTCCTCCTCCCAGCTCTCGAAGAAGGTGCCGGCGATCTTTCTGCACAGGCGGTGTGCGTAGGTTTCCAGGAACACAGTGGTGTAGAGGATGCAGAAGAGCAGCCCCATGACGAGCAGCACGGAGGGGTTGGGAGGCTTCGGGGGGCTGATCCTGCAGTGGGCAGAGCTGAAGATCAGATAGTGGTGGTAGCTTTTTTCAAAGTCCTGAACTGGCAATTCTTCGTAAGGAAGCTGTAAAAGGTTCAAAAGATAGGGCAGGATCCCTATTTTAGCCTGAAATAAACAGAGTTAAAGTTAAATGGGGTAAGAACAAACCAAAATCAACAGGTTACTACAAAAACATCAGACTGGGGGTGTGTAATCACCATTACAGCTTGTTTGGGTGCATCAAGAGAAAGGCACTGAAGTACCTACACACTTCAGGTGCAGCGAGAATAACAGCATGATGTGTAGCTGCTGAGTATGCAGCACGGTGATACACGGTCCTGTCATCCTTACCTGCTGTTACAGAGATTGTAACATGTATTTGCTATGTGAGATTTACGATGAAAGACATAATCCAGACAGCAGTATTAGTGGCAGTATATTTGAACATTAGAGTTTTTTTCTAAGCCCTGATTATTTTACTGTAAATTAATCATAAGCAGGTATCTGGGCTAAGGAACCCCTGGGGCTGGGGAGGGAGGGAGGGAGGCTGCATGGTAGAAGAGAAAATCTAAAACACTAAATCAGAACCAGTCCAGATAAGGGGTATTAAAATAGATAGAAACTGGGGAGGTTTGTGAAAAGGATTGCACAGGGTGACAACAAAGCCAGTGAGCAGGACTTGCTCCCTAAAGGACAGCCAGTGTATTCACCTGCTTCCCCCTTCCTTTTGTGCTTGCGCCCACTCTGTGCTGCTGGGATGCCTGTTCCTCCACCCTGCCTAGGGAAGGGACCTGGAGATACGGGGATGTCTGACTGCCACGCGCTAGCAGCGTCTTTGCAGTGTGAGGCACTGTTTGCTCCCCTCCTCGCTCCCAAGGGGCTGTAACTTGGAGCGCGTACGTGCTGCTGTTTGGTGCGTTGGAGGGAGCAACTGAGGCTGTGCCTCTACCTCCTCCCCCCCAAGCTTGTTACGTTGCTGCTGCGGAAGGAAGTAAGGATTGTGTAAATAAGGCTACAAAGTCCGCAGTCCCCAGCGCTGCCTCCCGTGACATGATACGCTGCGGGGTCCCCACGCAGGGAAGGAGAGGGGACCCCAGTACTTACACTGTATTTGATGCTGAGAGTGACAGGCACCACGGAGAACTGAGCCGCCTTTCTCACCGCAGTGTCTGCCACGCTGAATGCGAAGTGGTCCATCGCCACGACCACCAGCATCAGCATCAGGGCCACAGTGAGGAGCATGGCTTGCACGAGGCACAACATCACTTCTTCCCGGGAAAACTTCAAGCCTGTTGGTCGAATGAAGTTTTTGGATGAGCCCACCAGCAGATGAGCTGCTTTTCTGTCCACAGCTAAGCGCTCCAGCTTCTTGGTGATGTAAAAATTGTCAAAGCAGAGGCTGGTGAGATAATTTTTCAAATACCAGGTGGACTCAAAACAGAGATAGAGCATGGAGAAGCCAGCGACCAGCTTGTTGCCTACTCGTACAGAGTCTTTGACCAGTACCTCAGCAGCCAAAAAGTCCCTCCCAATTTTCTCACCAGCAAGGTGCAGTTGTTGGTAAATCAAGGAGCTGTTCTTTAGCAATGAAAACTGAAAATGTCCATTCATAGGCTTATAAATATTAATGGAATGAGCAGTCTCTTGGATTGCATCCCCAAACTCCCAGGAAGCTGTGTCTAGCAGAGCAGTTGAGTTCAGAAGACTCTCAGCGGAATTCTTGCAGATGCACTTAATAACCTGCAGTATGGTTTTAATGTTGCTTATGATGTTGGGTGTTATGTTAACCACTACTATCATGCTGCAGGTCGACAAGAGAAGCTTCCGGCCTTGTTTGGTACCTAATGTTGGCATGATCATACTGAAGACACAACGGGCTGGATGCACCAAGAAAAGGGTCAGGAGAAGGAGCAGACTGAAGGGGATGGCCATTGCAACAGAGAAATGCCAGGAGTACTCCAGGGAAGCAAACATCCAGTTGTAAAAGAGGCCACCTGTCACCGCTGTAATGCAGGAACACTGCAGAAACAAGGTCCACAGCTCTCTGCCATTTGCTGGGACTGGCTTGGAGTAAACCGACCATAGGTCTGCTGTGGTCCTGCACACCTTTGGGAACAGAAAGTCTTCACAGTAGACACGGGCTCTCATCCTGTGAAAACAACAAGTACCAGGATGTTAGCAGGGGAAGTATGGAAAAGCACTACTAAGGGGGCTTGCTTGAGATGCTCGCCCATGGGTCTTTACAATGTCCTTCTCTGAGTGCCTCTGGTCTCGCTTCTCAACTGCTCTGCTAACCTAAGAGGCTGGGACTGAGATCTTCCCTAGAAGCATGCAGGACAGGAAAGTTCAAGGCATTTCTTGAAAGATCAAATAACAACTACAGTGCAACTGCTCCTCCTCTAATGCAAGCACAGGAAAGCATTGTATTATTCTACAAAAATCATAATGAAGTCATTCAGAGGGCTGACCTCATTGACAGTGGCTGAGCGTGTCTTTAGTGGTTATTCAGAGGATGCTGGAAGAAGGAGGAGGCGGCTCCTGTGGAAATCATTAGACCGGCTCTGTAATTAAAAGGTGTTCAATGGATAAGAGGCAGTAGAGTGGGAGGTTCTTCTCTCCCTGCCTCTGCAGAGGAGACCAAACAAAAATCTGCAGGTTTAAGAGTGACAAACACAGAACCGATCAGAGAAAACAGTCCCACGCTGAGACTCCAGTGCCAGAGGAAATCTCCAAGGACAAGAATTTGGCCATTGCAGACAGGATGAAATGTCCCATAAAGCTATTTAAATATCCAGTGAAAACAAACATATGGGAAGGAATATAATTTCTCAGGCCTCACATCTGGAGTGACTCTCCAGAGACCAGAAAACCTGGTGGGGAGAAGCAGCCTCTCCCCAGGATTAAACCCAGTCAGGCCATCCCCATCTCCCCCGCCCAACAGAAGCCTCAGTTATCCTTTGAGGGAGAATTTTGATTAGCGAAGGAGGTTTCTGAATGGAAAAAGGCCATGTAACAGCTATCAAGACAGAGGGAAGGAGAGGGATTAAAGCAGACATTACATACCCAGTGGCAAAGAGGTGACCCAGTCTTGCTCGAAAGCTCTCCATGCTCCAGTGCCTTATTGCTGAGAGAGAATCCTGGATGCAGGTGCTGGGAGACGCAGGATGGGAAACCAAGGCAGCTGGCATCAGAGAGCCAGCACTCAAAAAAAAAAAAAAAAAAAAAGACCTTTTAAGGCAATTCAGATCAGCAATGCTGGCAATTCCTGAAGCGTGTAGGCAAACCTGGTGTGTGAAGCTCAAGGAATAACTGTGCTACAGGGCACAGCCAGGATGCACAGCACTGCTTGGGCATTACACTTCTTCTGATCTTACTGTTGTTGCGGAGGCTTATTTTCATGACACATAGCTGAAAAAAAATGAGTCAATGGCATATGGACTGACAAAGATGGAACAAGCATCACATGGAACGTGGGGTGTCACCACCCGTTGTGGGGAAATCAGCTGTCTCATTCCAGCTGACTTGTCGTCCCACTGCCCACTAGCGAGCAGCAAGGTTGAGATTTCTGCCAGAGAGAAGGGAAGCTTTTCCTCTTTCAGATATTACTCATGGCACAAAGGGCATGGTAGGATCCAGCAAACCATGTTCTGAGAATTGTTCACCTTTTCTGGCAGGCTGCTGTTCCCTGCTGAAACAGTGAGCTCATGTGCCGGATACACAAACTGCTTAACGGCTCGTCTCATAGTCCTAGCAGAGGAAGATTTAGCTTCAAGCTTGAACCTTTCCCAATTCCCTATAGCCAGAAAATCCACTAAAAAGCAGGCCCTGCCACAGGCAGGATTCCCAAAGCGCTGAGAAGCTCCCAGAAGTGCAAGCCAGGACATGTGGTCCCCATGGGACCAGCTCGCCTGAACCCTGGGATCTGCAGGGCCCAGATCTTCAGCCACTAAACTCACTTGCCAGGAGACAAGGACCAGCCTGTGGGGTTTGCTCCTCAGCTGTGCTTCCAACAAAGAGGATTCCCCCTCCTCCGATCAGCTGGCAGACAAGAAACACGTACCACCGCTGCCTACCCTCTCGCACTGAGCTCCCGCTTTACAGGAGCCTTCCCTGGCTCCCACCAAACCCACTCCCTTGCCAGACACTCTCACACTAAGCCACGGCTTGTGGGCAAAGGCGACACAGCTCATCCAGCCGCCGATGAGCCCTCGCCTTATGGCGACCCGCTGTCCTGTGCTGAGCCGAGCCCTCCTGCCGGATGGGAACCGCCGGGCCCCCGGGATGTTCTCATGCTTCCCTGGGCGGGAGAGGGCAAAGGGCTGGAGGTCAGCCCTGTCCTGGCTGCCCCCGGGGATGGAGCACATGGGGGTCTGCTCTTTAGCGAGCGGTGGGAGAGCAGCACCTTCCCCAGGGGACATGGCCAGACCCCACAGCAGTGGCAGTGGTTTGAGGACGAGCAATCATGAGCACAGGCAGGCAGAGCAAACCTCTGCCAGCTTTCTGCCCGCTTCCTCAGCCCTGCCTGAAGGTACCAGACAAGGTCCTTTCCACCCTTGCTGCTTCACGCAACAACTCTGCTTTGTTGCTAGAGTTTTTCTTTTTCTCACATGGCTGGTAGAGCAAAAGTTTCTTCCTGGTGCCTTGGAGCACAGACACCGAACGGGAAACTCTGACTGGCTCCAGCTGGGAAGAGGCACCAGCCAGGCGGGCGTGAAAGAAGTGCCATTTGTTTGGAGCATCCATAGCAATTGCTTGCACAGGCCATGAATTAGGTCTTAAATTCAATTTGCAGACTATAAAAGGCCACCCCAAAAGGCCCATTGCTGTATATGGAAAACGCATCAGGATTTCCTTAATCAGTGTTCTGAGACTAAACTTCTTTCTCGCTGTATTTCTGAGCTAACTGATTTCACCAGCCCCTGGGACCCCATCCAGGCTAAGCAGGTAGCTTTCTGGGCAGAAAAAAATACGTTAGCAATGAAGAACAAAAAAAACTCAAGTCCACAACATAGTGATGATGTTTTCCGAGCCTGCCGCATCATCTGGCAAAGGAGAGCCGGAGGGGCGAGGGCTGGGGAGCAGGACCCGGGCAGGACCGCGCATCTCGGCGAAGCAACTGTGACATCTTGCGGCCACATCCTGCTGAAGTGCCTCAAGGTCTGTCTGCTTTTCAGCTCAGAAACCAAAGTCTGTGAGTGGGAGACTTCTAAGGAAAACTCAGAAAGCGAAGGAGAAACGGGAGGCTGGAGAGCCGGTGATGGGGATGCGTACGCTGCATCCCCCGGGATGGTCTGAGGTGCCTTTTCCCACCTCGTGTCCCTGGGGATCTTGTGGCCCAGCTCCCAGGTGGTATAAAGGGGCTTTGCTTTCTTCACAAGCTCCAGTCTCTATAGAGCTCAAGCTACAAAATTTTTTAACATCCCTGATTTAGACTTTTTAACATTACAGTAGGAGACCAAGAGACCCACACTCCTGCACCTAGCTTGCTGTAATATAACACAGCGACAGAGGGTTTCGTTTGTATCGCAGCCAGAGAGCATAGCCTGGCTGTGCTCCGATTAGGGGTGGTGACTGAGTTGTATCGGCCAGGACACAGATTTTAAATCCCTTTCCCCTTTGTCAACTGTCGTGCTCACAGAGCTGGTCTCAGGGCAGTCGGAGCAGGAGCCTCTTGCCAAGACACCTGCCAGTTCAGCCTGCAGTGAAGGGTAACCCCGCGGCGGCGGTGATGACGGGAGGGGGTGCCACGTAATGGAGCAGCTGCATCACGGGTAGAGCAGGGGGTACGTGAACTCTACAGCTTAAGATAATGACTGGGTAAAGAAGATGAACAGGAGGTGAAAAACAGGGTGATTTAAGGCTGAAGACATTTCTCCATCGCAATATCATCAGCACCTGCTGATCATGTTATTCTACCAATTCAAGAAATTGAGGGTGTGGGGAAGATTAGCCCATTAGTGGTGATTCTTTGCTTATTAAATCACATGCAAATGAACAATTTATGGTGATACAGAGCCAGGTCATGTCTTCGGTTTCTGCTATAAAAATACAGAAAAATCCCAGCAACATCCTTTCAGTGACTGACGAGGGATAAATCTGATATGGGAACCAAGGCTATCTAACCTGCAATAGCTGAATTTCCCCTATCATGCTGGGCTTTCATTTGTTTCTGGAATATTTCCCTTTCTCTCCTGAACTGCCAGCATTGCTGCCGAGTGCAAACCAGCTGAGCGCAGCCCCAGGATCACTCACCGCCTTAAAGCTCTTCTGTGTGAACAGTTTGTAAAGCAACTTGAATGCTTCGGGGATAAAAGACACTAGAAACGCTTTCCTACTGTAAATAAACCAGGATGATTTTCCTCCAAGCGTCTCAGGAGAATATGTGGCTGTTGGTCCAGGATTGGATGGGGAACATCAAAGGAGTAAAGCAGAGATATTCTGGATGTTGAATTCCAATGAGAGTGGCATTTCCTGTTAATTAAAATTCACAAACAGGCTGCTAATGTGAATAGCATTTGTGGTGGTTGTTGGATTTTTACATTCCTGAAGAAATGATGCATAGGCAGGCAAAGTTCCTTTAAAATAACATAGCTGAAGTCACAGAAGGTTAGTACAGCACTTGAAATGCTCTTTCCTGGGAATTTTCCTATCTGTACTCACATCACAGACCGTTGAAGAATAACAGTGTTGACTTACCGTGAAGAGCTTCTTTTGGCAAATTTTAGTACTAGCAGCAGCAAATGGAGTTAGAAATTACTCACAGGCCAGTTCACCCTTAAACCCCAGAAACATCAAATCTTAAAATCTCCATCTGAAAAAACATTTTAAAAAAATCAAGCATGCCAGAGTAGTCCTGCTCTCACAGATACCTGGATATGAAAAAGCAGAATAAGGTAATGCTGTTATCCACATACCTTAAATCAGGTCCCAGGGCTGAGAAGCCCTGGGAAATGCAGAGGCTGCTGATAGAGCTGGCAGAAGTCAGGTCCTTGACTAAAGTGGATGCTTAGGATCCAGGTGCTCCTCACACCTTTCCCAGGTCTGCCCAGGCCCCATTGTGTGACTGTGGGTAAGTCACCGATCTGCTCTCCGCCTCATTTTCCCGTGTCCAGCGTGGAGATAATAAACCTTCCCTGGCTGTGTTTGTGAAATACCTTCCAAACTCTGGACAGAAAGTGCCAAAGAAGTGCCAGGACACTGGGAGCGATTTTTGGGGACTTCTATACAACCTCTGTGGTCTTAGTTCTGCTTTCACGCCCAAGTAACTGGATTCAACTAGGACACACCGGGCAAGAGCTGAGACCTTAAATCCATGACCCCCTACATCTGCAGCAGAGCCGTACTGGATGTTACCCTTTGAGCCTCGAAATTAGATGATCCAAAGGCTCTCACTGCCTGTCCTCCAGGCTGCAGGGATGGAGGCAGACCTGTGCCAGTGACCGATTCCGATCCCCGGCAGCTCTAGCCATGGCAGGGCAGCGGGATAGCACGGCTCCTTCCTGCGGCTCCCTGCCACGCAGGGCACAGCCCGTTCCCTGGCCCCGGGACAGCGACACCATCCCGGTCACGGGACAGCTGGCTAGGAAAGCAAACTGCTGTGAGCGATTTTCCCTCTGCCATTCAGCCCATCTTCACTAAGGTATGATGAGGAGCATCCATGCAGAACGACAGTGCCCAAACCCACCGTGCAGCCGGCACGGAGCTGCCCTGGGGAAGCGGGACATTGATACTGGGTATCCCCAGCAAAGGCAGCTGCCGGTGCTGCACCTCTTTAGCACAGTAGCCCTGAGATGCTGGGCTAGGAGCCTTCCCAGGCTAGTTGCTCCTCTGCTTAACAGGGCTCCATTTTTGGCTCAGACTGGAAAGGAAACCTCACTGCCCTCCTGCTCCTCCTGGGGATCCACTGCCCAAATCAGGGGGGTAAGCTAGGGGAGGGGGAGGCTAAGGCTTTGCTTTTCTTCTCTCCATCTACAGAGCAAAGAGGACAATGTGATGTGCTAACAAATGTGCTTTATTGTACATTTTCCACAATCATTACGGGCTTTCTTGAACTTATGGATTTTCTTGAACATTAAAAATTTTCTTGAACATTAAGGATTTTTTTTTTTTTTTTTTTTTTAACTTGACTGATCAAAGTTCCCCATTCAACTGGTTTTGGCGGTTTTTGGTTCAACCTCCCCAAGTCCCTACCTACCATGTGACCCCCCTAGGGTAATCCCCTGCAGCAGCAGCTGTGGCTGGTGAGCATCTCCCAGCCAGCTCTCTCACCAAGCCCCAGAGTTTATCAGCAGCATAGAAGTAGAGGGTGTGCGCTGGATCCCTACCCTGGGCCAGTCTGCCTTGCCCGCTCCACCAGTTTAGACCATCAGAGAAAACTGTCTCAGCACAGGGATCCAGTTACTCACCTTCCCTAAACCAAGAATCAGATCCTTCATGTTTCACTCCATCTATTTCAATGATTGATCTTTTAAATTAAATATTTTAGGTTTTTACAGAAAAAAAAATCGGATAAAATGGTGATTAAAATCACAGTCAATTTGCAATGCTTTCATTGAAAGTACCCAAGCAACCTGATCTAAAAAGATGTTAAGAATCAAAGCCTGTTTTTCAGAAATGTCAGTAATATTCCAATGCAACTTGCCCACTGACCTGTGACTCAGCGGGTCGCTCATGAGTGAGTCAATCTCACAAACCTAAGACTGGCCACATTCACCAACGGTGAAACACCACCGATGTCCAAAGTTATGTCAGAAATTAATTTGGTCCCAAGCTCCCATCTGTGTACTCAGTGCAAAGAACCAGGCAGCAATTACTGTCCCAGGTTTTCAAAACACTGAATGTTTGGAAACAAACTCTTGCCTTCCTGTTTCCAAAGCATGGAGTAACGCACCGAGTCCTGCCGACACATTTCCTGAATCATCCCTTCACGCACAAACCTGAAGAAATAGTCTTCATCCTCCATGAGAGAATTACTCATGAGATGGTAATGAGACCCTGTCCTTCACATCCCGCTAGAAGCACCTGGCCACGCCGCCTCCCCTGGGTCAGATTCTGATACGCTCACTCACATTGGGTTGCACGTAAATAATCCAGTTGCCTCCACCCTGTTCCCAGGGCTACTCTCCAAAATGAGGTAGGGTATCAGAAGCTAGAGCAGCAAAGCTCGCTAGCTTTCATGAGGGGAGAGGCAGCTACCCTAAGATTCTTGATGCCTACAGGGATGTCCAGTTAACAACCACCTACGACAGATGGACTCTGGGAGAGTCTGATTGGTAACTGTGGAAGGTGGGGAACGATCATCAGAAAAAGTAACAAATGGATGTTGCGACACTGACCAGTATTTTTAAAAATAAAATTAAACCAGAGGGGCCCACACAGTGTGAGCAGCCATGTGGCTTTCTTCCTGCGCATACTCTGACGATTCCAGTGCCCAAGGCCTAAGCGAGAGAGTCCTTCTCCAGGGGTGGCTTTGTTCATATTTTATTTAGTGCACTTAAAGTGACATTCTCTACAGCTGTCAAGAGTGAGGTTGCATTTTCCACATGGATGTTGGCCCATGCAGGGAAGGTCCCCAGCTGGAAGATGCTCTTGGCCCATGTGTTCATAGCCAAGCTAAGAAGCAGAACTCCCATAAGATTCATGAGCAACCCAGTTCTTGCCTACAAAAGAAATACAAAGACAACTGTTGAGTTTAGACTGGACATCTACAGCATGTGAAGCATGAAGCTATTTGAATATAAACATTACAAAAATGGAAATTAATTGCCATTAATATTAGCAACATCTTAAGCAGGCTTTCTTAAGCCACAAAGGCCATTCTGCAGATGCTTACCAAGCTTTGATCCATCAAAAACATTAACATCTGCCTAGCCTCAGGAATGTGAGCAGAAACTGGGACTGAGCCTAATTTCACTCGTACACTTTATTTCTCTGCGCTGGGGAACTTATCCTGCACCCAGAAACCTATAAAAGTTGAGCTGTTGACACTGGCAGGAACAGGAGCAGAGTCTGGGAGATGCTGAGCACATTCAAGACCAGCTTTGTCACCATTTGGAGCCACAGTGGCTCCAAATTTCACAGCGCCAGATTTTATACAGGTTCCTTCTGTGCCTTCAAACACTGCTGAGAACAGCACTAGACTTCTGCCTTTTCACTTTAGTACATTTTGAACTAGTAACACTCCTGAACATTCATTTTTTAAACACTCTGCTTCGGACTGACTTTTTTCAGCATTTTCTGCATCTAAAAGAACTTACCATGTCCTTGACCATCAAGTGTCCAGAAGAAAACGCAATTGAGTTAGGAGGTGTTGAGACTGGCAGCATGAAGGCGTAGGAGCATCCTATAGTTCCTGGTATCATTAAATAGAGGGGATTTACTTTCAGACGAATGGCCTTGAAAAACAGAAAGCAACAGAAATTGCACCTTGGGGATTCAGACTCATAGGTAGATATATCAAAAACCGCAAATATCAAGTGCACTCTGCAGAGCCCTATCCCACACTTCATGATAAACAATCACATATCTCGCCAACAACATCTGAAGGATTATTATCCTTCAGCATCCACATTATGCTGCAGGCACTTGCTTTGTTTCTTCCAAGGATTTCAAAGTGCCTGCAGCCCAGGAGCAGGAGAACCGTACAGTGCCTGTCCCAGCACAGACACAGCACAAACCTGCCCATCCAAGAGCAAGGGAGCAGAGGAGCAGCTGGTCTTGCCATGGGACTACCTTACCAGCTCTGCCAAGACAGGCAGAAAGATGATAATAGTGGCTGTGTTGCTGGCAAACTCCGTGAATAAGGCGATGACAATCGTGACGAGGATGACAGCCACGGGTGGAGGGACGCTCTCCAAGGGATGCAGACGGCCTCCTATCCAGACAGACAAACCAGACTCCTGCAGAAGGAGGAGCAAACAAGCTGGAGAGCAGAGCTCCTACATCCCTGCACGTGAACTGATTCTTTCCTACAACAACCTTCACTGACCCACACAAGCACCTCTGTGCCATGTCCTCAGGGTATTTAACAGCAAGCAGTTTGAAAGGAGATGCAAAATCTCTTAACCTCCTTAGTTAACTGCTGCACATTAGGAGTTGAGGAACATGTTCTTCATGTCTCTAGGAGCTGAGGAACATGTCCTTCAAGTGTTGTGACTCCACAGACACAAACTTCCCAGAGCCAAATGAGAACCCCAGGTGACACCCTCATAAAATCCAACTCTGTTGGGCAGGATGACTGCAACATAGCATCTGCAGCGGGCCTCACCTCGCAGCCCTTCGCCATAGCAAAGCCTCCTCCAAGCAACAAGATGATGTTCCAGGGCACCGTCTCTTGGGCCTTCCTCCAAGTCAGCAAGGGCTGCGTCTCAGTGTTTGGTGCTAGATGAGAGAGAACCGCTGTGTCAAACACCCACCCAACGAGGAGCACATCAGTCATCACCTGACAGAGTGATGTCATGAGCCTGACATCAGTGCTGAAGCTCACTAACCATAAGTTGCTGGTGGTTAAAATATATATATGAGTCTCTTAAGGTAGAAAATTAAAAGATCATTTAACTGAATATCAGATCTTAAAAAAAAAAGGAAAAGAAAAGAAATTCTAGCACTTGAAGATTTCTTTGAGGTTTTCTTGAGGGAACATTTAATATCAGGCTCATTTTCTCTCTGTAACAGATATAAACATTGTCCTCAACAGATGGGAGTCCATGGAAGGAGGAAATTTTCTACCATTTGAATTATGATGTTACTAATTTTCCACTTGCCATTCAACAGCCGGTGAATTTTATAGCAAAGAGCTCATCTCCCCTAAAGGCCATCTCTTAATACATGATGAAGTGAGCTCTGTCATATGGAAGGATGCACTAATGGGACTGTAATTTTCTGTTGAACAAGGACACGCATATTTTATCCAGAGGAGGCCTGATTAAACGTCTTCCTGCATATGGACAACACAACAAATGTGCCTGACTCAGAGCAGCCGGCATTTTGTGCCCACAGACCCCATGCAGTGCTGCACCATCCACAAAGGGCCTTCAGCAGCTGTATCTCCACATTAAGACCATCTCTTTTTCCAAGTGACTTATGAATTAAAATTTATATCTCATTGCTACTCAAGGGGACAGACCCAAGATCTCAAAAGACACCTGTTACCAAAACCTGCTGGAGCATTTGGGCTTTAGGAGTTTAAGTTCTAAATCATTCTGGGAACTGAGGAAGGGCCCCTATTTTTGAGTATGGACAACCCGCCCAGCTCTGCCCTTTCAGAGGTTCATGTTTCCCTCTGAGGGACAGGACCTGTTTGGGAGTCCGCAACCAAACCCCTGTTTCACAATCAGTCTGCTATGGTAAACCAGCACTGATTTCAGTTCACTTCAACCTTCTAGGGCATCATCTCTCACAGCTACATGAGCAACTGAGTCATTCCTGCAATCGGCAGTAGGGCAGTGACTGCTGAACCTCTACTGGCACTTCAGAAAAAAAAACACTCTACATGATCAAATTGCACCTTCAAACCACGCTGCTCCAGACTGCCAGCGCAGCTGCTGTGGGCTGGTGCAGGTCCAAGGTGGGATAGTCTTGGCTTTTGCTCCATGCCTGTGCTGTTAGAGCACAGGCAAGCGCAGAGTCCCTGCCCGGAGGGTCTCCTACTCACCTTTCAAGTCAAACCACCACCTGAAGGAAGGTTTTTGCGAAGGGAAGAAGAACAGTATAATCACAATGGTGATTCCTGTAACCGCATCCGAGATAAACCTGTCCAAAAGCAGCAGAAACACTGATAAGAAGAAAAAGCCCACAGAATTACACAGTTTATGAGAACAGGGATTTACCAAAGAAGATTACAAGTTTCCATCAGGTCTGAACAATGTTCCTTGTTCACATTTCTTTTCTTTTTAATTCCCTGTTGAGCTACATTTCTAAGACGGGCTTTGAATCCCCTAGAAAAACTGCCCTGCAAAGGTAAAAACCAAGATCTAATCCCCACCACACTGAAGCTCTGGCTGTTCTGCTTGTGGAGTCATGGTCAGTCCATGAGGGGTTATGAGGACAACCTTCCCCAGCTCGTTGCAGGGAGGAAGAGAGGCAGAGCCCAGACCATCTTATTTATATGGGCTCTTTGCAAAATGCTCAGGTTCTAAGGTGAAAGGCAGGCTTCATCCAACAGAGAGCTTAAACATGTTTTTGATTGTAAGGAGCTATTAACTGCTGAGGGAAAAGTCCATAACTGTTTTGTTGTATTCAGGAATCATTTATTAAGCTAGGGCTTTATGAAAAAAGAACAACAAACTATCAAGATATCTTCTGTTAAGAAATAACACCCTCTCTGAGCTTTAGCATTCCCCAACAGCTATATCCATTCGTCTTCCTGAGGTATGGATGTCACAGGAGACAGTAACTTGCCAAACAGACAGGATAGCACAAGGGGTGAGCTCCTGCCATCTCTCTTCAGTCTCCAGACCTCAAGTGAAATCAGTCAATTGCATGAAGAACTCAGTATTTCACTGTAAATGTACCTATAAACAGCGTTCCAAACATTCAAACCCTATGGATGGCCTCAGATAGACACATGCCAACTTCTCACCGGGCTTCATGTACCTCCTCTGGGAGACAGAAACAATAAAGCTGGCTCTGCTACTTGAAGCTCAGTTTAATTTATTCCAGAAAACCTGAGTAATAGAGTCATCACTGCAACCAGAAACCTAGGAATCTCCATGTCTTGAAAATGCTATTGAAAAATTTGACAGTGGAATGAAAATAAAATCTTACCCTGGTGCAAACAAGCTTGCCCAACCTGGAATGAATTTGGGATCCCTGGAGAAAAGCATGATTGCAAACACACAGAAGAAGAAGAAAATTGCCTGTTCTGCAAACCTAAAATGAAAAGAATTGTGGTTAAAAAGCTGACGTGCTAAAGGGGTGGATCCAAGCTAGGACAAGTACTGAGCTCAGGCTGCAGCAGCTTGGGTGAGAAGTTAGACTGGTTTTCTAAAAATAACTACAGTGAAACATTGGAATAGATTGTAAATCTATTTGCAAATATTGATATTCGCCAGCAATTATCTCTCACTGAAAGACATTACGGAGAGCAGATGGGCATCAGGAATGCCAGACCAGATGTCACAACAGGTGTATGCAAGGTTGACCCTCTGGCTGTGGCAGAGAGGAAGGGCCAAGCAGCTTCTCATGGTCATTCCTCTCACCGCTGCCCTTGGGGATGTCCCTAAGGCATGGTCAGCTGGGATGGCTTTGCTCCTGTTCAAGCAATGTAAAAGGATGGCTGAGACTCAAAGTGTATGGAGACAGCAGGAACAAACTTGAAGGTCAAAACCTAAGCAGTATCCCTTAGATATACGACAAACAGCAGGGTAAATGGCAATACCATTTGCTAAGTATCAGGCTTGACTCTAGTGAAGTCAAGATTTAACCAAGACAATGCCTCAAAACACTGTTTAAAATCTCTCTGAGCACAGGGAAGGGCATTTAAACCATTGGGCAGAGGCTTCTTGCATTGATTTTAAGTTATGGGGTTACTAATCAAATTGGTAGAGTACAGCTTAATGGACTTCCTCACTTCTAGACCTCAAAGTGGGACTTTGATTCTTTCAGAGACATTTTGCAGGCTGCTCGATAATGTACCGAATGGAACAACTAAACCAATTTCTCTCATTTACAGCACAGGCACAGACAAGTGTCTTTGAAGAACCACTCCACTTTCCACACAACAGCAATAATTACAATGTCGACAGCGTGACACAAACATCGTTGAATCTTCACAGCATTGCCATGAGTATGAAAATCTTATTTTACAGATGGAAAAACACAGACCATTTAAGGTTAAGACCTACACTTTCAAAAATCTTCACTAGCCCTGGTTGCCCAGAATATCAGTGACTGGTTGGCTGTACCTAGGGTCTGATTCTTGGAAACACTCAGTTTTTCCTGCTTCCTCCTTTTTTGGTATTTCTTGTAAGTCTAAAACTCATGCTTCTTTCTGCTGGTTCCTTTCTCCAAAATATGATCCCCATCCTTGCAATCTGCACCAAGCTTTTTCCAGAAGACAAGACCTTTGGGAAACTACAATAAGAAGCTAAAAGAGTCTTGTTCTTTCTTCAACTAATACATTTGGAGGAATTATTCAGAAAAAAATCTTGTATTCCATGACATGGATCAGACTTCTTTTCATACTCTTTCTTTGAGCAGCTATTAGGCTTTCTTAAAGTCTATCTACAATCCATGTCATTCATATCTATCATACGATTCATCAGCCTTCTCAGCAAATGCTTCCTGCTCCGCACAACAGGTACACACAAACCTTTAAAATTCAGCCTGTGTTGGTTAGTACATAACACACACATGATTGTTTTTGTCCCTGGAGCAGAAAAATTACAAACAGTAACTAAAAAAACCAGCATGAATTCACTCTATAATATGAATTTTGCTCTTGAGAAGATTTGAGTACAAGCTGCTATTTGCAATTATTGCTGTTAGTGAAGGTGGAGAGGCTGGAGCACTCAAAAAGCAAACTTCAGCAGGTTAGAAACACTCTGAGTGGAAACATCTATTCCATTTTCTTCTAAAAAACTCTATTCCCCCCAGTTGTCCACTCTTAAGGCAGGACATTCCCAACCCACTTGATTTTTCATATCCGTCCCAACTTTATGACTCACTGTATTGGACCCAGTTTCTGATAGTCCTCCTTTATCACTTCTCTGGCTCGGGCTTCTGCATCCACTCTTATATTTGACTTTTTTGATCTCCAGCCCCTGCCAAGAAACACGGTTATATCTTTACATGCCTCTAACATAACTGACACATAACAAATACTGCATTTACTACTGCAACACAGGCACACAATGCACTCCTCCAGTGCCTGCTCTGCAGATTTCAAAGAGCTGCACATCTCTGCTGGCTCAGTTTGCATTATCTTCAGATCATGAAGACTGATGACGAAGGTTTCTGGTGCAGATATAGCCAATAAGGCCCTATTTTATATATCCTTTCTCTCTGCATTCATACAAAGGAGACCCTGCAGATGTTGGGAAGTTTCCTCTTGTTTATACTCTGAACTGTCTCCTCCAGCATGGGCTGTGATTGCCAAAAGAAAGTCCCAGCATTGCAGGATTCCCTCATCTCTAGCAGATATCTACTTGGGCAGAGCAACTAGAAAGAGAGTTACATGGAAAGTGAATATCTCCCTTCACTTCTCAAGTCATTTGCAATTTCCTGGGTGATCCCAGGATGCTCCTGAGGATCAATAAAAATGTGAGGAATTTCTAACGGGCCAGGAATGTTAATGTGCTCCTGGCTAAGCCTCTTAGCCCGGCCATGCTGACCACACACACTTTGATCCTTTGTAGTATGTGCATACACATAATATATTCATATCCTGCACTTCATCTCCCATCACATCCCATGCTGCTGAACCTGGTTTCTAACCCTGCCTGTGACCTTGATTAAACCTAAAAACCCCAACTTTCTGCATCAGATGCATTCATCCAGCCCTGCGGCACCTGTGCTTTCTTAGTTCACCATCGCAAAGGGATATCGTGGCTGGATCTTCTACGTGGATGAATGGTTGATCATTCAGAAATTCCTGAATCTCAGATATACTTGGGCCTTTAATTTCTCATTTTTTAGGGTAGGTGTTCTCAATGGCAGCATCATCTCAGCTCTGCCAGCCTATACGTAAGCCTTTTAATGTCTTTTGGATTCAAGCAAAGCCAACTTGCAATTGCAGCAAAGTCCAACTGCCTGCACTATGCTGCAGACACCAAGGACTTCCCCACATAGAAAGTCCAGCCATTATCCCTGAGCCGTGACAGCCCAAGCAGCCCAACAGACCCCTGCAGACACTCGGCTGTACTTGTGCGGCTTTGCTACGCCTCTTCCGAGGCACCTCGCCACTGGGGAATACTGGTATCCACACTGGCCCAGCTATCCCAATAAAGCCCAGCTTTGTGCTGACAGAGATGAGCCAAACAAAACAAGAAGCATCACGTTCTCCAAGCACAAGAGCAATTCTGCATTTTGCCAGGGGCTTTGGCCAGCACAGCTACCTCTTCCCTCACCTGATCATCCAGGGCTGTGCCCCAACCCTCACTGTAGGACACAGGAATTCAGGGCATCGCACAGGCCCCGGGCATGCGATGCAGAGCAGTGCAGGTCTCAGTGGTGGTGAGCCGGCAGAGCATCCCACGGCAGCACGTGGAGCCTTCCGCCAAGCCCCACGAGCAATTCAAGGACCAGCGTTTGGCATTTTCTGGACTGAAACTTTCCCATTGATTTTTTCCTGTCTCTGAGACAATGTAAATATTTGGACACCTGTTCTCTTCCCCCTGCCCCCCTCTGTTTGTATTTTAAACTCAAAATAACAATTAAAGACTTTTCTAAATATTAGAAATTCTGTATGGTCCCTGGAGGAAGCAAGACTGTGAGTTTGTTACTGTCACATACGGAGGGGGAAAAAAAGGCTCCAAAAGAACCAGCACGGCAACGCTGCAATCGTTTTAAGCAGTATACACTAAGGGTTGCATGTATCCAGCAAAGATTTACCAGAGAACCATGTTATTCTCAGTTACAGATTAACACATTGTTGTAAAATGAAGCCCTGTTGCTAAGTAATCTGTTCCAAACCCAAGTTTCTACCCCAGGAACAAATCCTGGCTCTTTCACGTTGTAGGAGATTTTTGCTACCAATTCCAAGGGAACGAAGATTTCATGCTGGTCTTCGAAGTTTGATCCAGCTTTCCCTTCTGTCAGGGAAAATCTGTCATTGACCTCCACAGGCCCAGGTCAGGCAGTGAAACAACCTTTAAAAACTGTACATTTAACTGAATGAATATGTAATATGCTTTCTCTGCGGGAATGTATTTCAGTTAGATAAAGCATATGTAGCTATGAGATATCTTTAAAACCCTCCTGCTGCATATCAGCTTCTTAAAAATAGATGACTTGTTATAGCATGAGCATCCTGAAGATGGTTAGGAAACCCTGCACCATCCATGAGATGATCCTGGGTGATATCAGTAGATTTAGGAAGGGAACTGTGATGAATGTGTATTTCACAATGCTGGTATAACTAGACTACATATATGTATAGTGAATGTAAACGTACCTCAGGTTAATTCCTCCATACAGGATGGAGATCCATAGCCATCCCAGGACAAGGAAAATCAGCATTAAAGGAAATGCAAACATAAACCAAGAACCGAAGTTCACCACATCACATTCTGGAAAATAACTAAGCAAATGGGAAGAATCAAGTTAATGCAAGAAGAGAAAAAAAGCCTTCAAATTAAGGATAAACAAACATCTGAAATCAGCAGCAAAATGTCCCACAAACTTGCCAGTGTGCATTTAAAAATTATTCCTCTGTGTGCATTTGGAGTTATCTTGGCACAAGAAGATTTGGGGAGTGTTGTGCTGGGACAACCCCCCCAGCCACCCTGCCACCCACAGCCCACCCAGCCCAGCCTCCATGGGGAGAGCTGAACATCTCTCTCCAGGCGGCTGATGCTTTCAAGCAATGATGCTCCTGAACACCCACCTTTAAACCCTGCCACAATACCTGCTGGGGAGTCTGAACACGAACCTCGTAGGGATGCTGCATACGCCTACGAGAGCCTGAACACATGACTTGTAGAGGCCAGCAAAGAAATGCCTGTGGGCACTTAGGATGGCATAAACCTCTGCTCCTATGCACACAGGAGCCACCTTTTATGACTAAGAAAACAGGCCAGAAGTAGTGGGCTCCTTATTTTCTCTTCTGCCATACAGCAGTAGATATAATTGGTCACAAAACACTACACAGCTTGTTTCATCAAAACAGTTACTGGATTAATTGTAACTGTGTGGTCAAGTCCCATTAAATTCAATGGAATTAAGAGCAGCAGTAAGATGAAGCACACATGCATCGGTTTGGCTGACAGCCTGGCTGGGTATGCTGGAAACTTCTTATTACAGCTAAGGCTGATGCAACCATTCTGCTTTCATCTGCTCACAAAGATTCCCAAAATTTTCTGTGAGGGCATGAATTTTCCAAACTAATTCTCAGCACAGAGGGCAATTTCCCACTGGGACAGAGTCTCTGTTTTCCAGGATTTACAGGGTTCTCCAGGACGGCCTCCCATACCTCTTCAGCTGTCCCAGAAGGATGAGGTTTGGTGCAGTTCCCGTCAGCGTTGCGGTACCTCCAATGCTGGCCGCATAAGGGATTGAGATGAGGAAACCTTTCCATATATTTGTTTTGTATTCCTCCTCCTTCTTTAAGTCTGAGAGAGCATCGCTGGTAACCTCCTTCTCCTCCGTCAGGTCTTTGCTTTAAAATAGTCCAAAAGAGAATCCGGTGAAAGCCCTGGTTTGAATACAGCGCAACCACTTCAGAGCCTTGACAGAAGGAAAATTCCCAGTTTTTAAAATCCAAGCTAACACTGCCCTCAAGGATGCCTAAGCAGCTCAGTGCAACAGAGGGGTCTGCTCAGTTAACTGCCACACAGGACCAGCAGCCTTGCAGAGGGCAGAGCACCCTCAGCTCCTATGGATGGGTGCTGAGGGTGCACATGCCTTGCCCAGCGCCTCAGCAACTTGCAATGCTTAGTACTAAGTCCAGAGGACTGTTAAAAGAAAAAAAAAAAAAATTGATAGCACCGAGGGGAAAGAAACACTCATTCCTGAAAAGATGCTTCCTTCCCATCATTGTTATCAAAGCAGAACCATCACCAGGGTGTAAGTCCTGGTGGGTTTTACATCACTGGCTTCACATGTTTGATGCTCCTGAGAAACCCAAGGCACGGTTCCCCAGCAGGAGACACCTCTGGCTACCATTTCAGAGTGGCTGGAAAATCTCTGCAATGATTCAGACATGCAGCCGGATGCTGGACACACAGAGAAGGGTTTCTATCATCAAACTGCTAGTGACTGGGATGTTCAGTATAATCAAAACATTTTAATGATTGAATTTCAAATTCCTAAAACTTGGTCTAGCTCAGGGGATGATTCTCTCTCTCAACTCTCTAATATGAACTTTATAGTTAACTTACTCCTCAGTACTTGCCAGAAACTGCATCTCAGTTGGTACAGTGTAAAGTTTATTCTGCTGTAAAGATGCTGAAAAAGAAAGATTAGGACTTTAAAACAGTTTAAAGCATCTAGAAAATTCTCCTTGAACCAAACAGAGGGATGGAGGAAACAACTGCCATTTACAGAAGAGGGCCTGTGCAAATGAAGACTGAGCTCACACCACGGGGACAGGAGCGCCCAGCAGGGATGAACGAGCCGGTCTCCTGCGACCGCTCCGGTCCCATCACAGCATCCAGCATCTCCTCCAACACCCAGAGGTGCTTGGTCATTTTACTACTGCCACTGGCTGGATGCTGGGATCCTCTAATATGACCAAGAGTTTCAGGTTGTCCCTTATCAAGTCATGGGTTTGGGGTGGGGTTTTCTGGGGGGTAACCGTAGCTTATTCATAGGAAGAAAAACTGTTGGACCTGATGCATCTGTAAGGCATGTTCCCCAAGGCACAGCAGGAGCACTCCCTGCCACAGAACTCTGTTCCCAAGGGATGACAATTTTACCCCCTGCAGACACCTAGCACAAAGTCACCATAAAGCTGTAATTCACTCTTTAAAGACCAGAATGGGGCACGTTTGGGAATTTGGCTTCGTACCAGGTCCTCTGAAATCCACCCCAACCACGAGGACCATTCTCAAGCCTATCATCCCCTCTACAAATGACATACCTCGCAGGCTGAGAAACCAATCCCCAGCACAAGTTCAGGGCCACCCCACTGGGGAATCTGTTGCATACCCAATTCCCAGGGACCCTCCGGCATATTTCACAAAGGCTCTGCCTCACTGTCCTCCTTCACCACACAGGGAACACAAGCAGGACTCGGGAGCACTTGGGGAAAGGTATATTTTGACTAGAACGACCAGTGTTGTCTTTGGCAGTAAACTGAGAGGTGCACAACACCCTACCACACGCATACATATGGGAGAAATCACAAGATAGAAACACAATATAATTGCTCTTTTTTAATAGATCTCATACTATGGCTTGTGGTAGTTGTAGTTCTGGCTCATGGCTTGACCTGCTGAGGTTGGGAGTAGAGGTGTACCATTAAACCCTATTTTCCCTAGTCCTCCTCAGGACTGGAGCACTTCGGATTTCTATCCACCTTCAGCCCAGGTGGCCGTTCCCCATCACTGCTGGCTCTGCTGCCTTTCCTAGGGCTCTTTGTACTTTTTCAGGTCCAGAAGCCGGTGTCCCTGCACCTCCCTAGGCTCTGCAGACCACAGCATGCAGAACCCATTTGCTGCCACTGCCACCCCATCAGTCCCCAAATTTCCTTGGACCTGTCCTCAGTCTGAACCATGATCTTCTCCTACCCATACACACACACTGGAGACTAAGCGCAGTGCATGGAGAAAGGCCAGTGGTCAAAGTCTCAGGACTCACGCACGTGCTGGACATGGAGCTCATTCCAGCTCAGTGAACCAACGAATTTTGCAAAGTCATGTTTTACACATCGCTAATTTACCGAATTGGAGTTAATTGGTTTGGACACACACATGCTGAGCTTTCATCCCAACGATGCCGTGATGGAGGGATGTAATTAGAAGGACGAACATTAACTCATAGTTGACTCTTAATCCCCCAACACATTTAGCCCAAAGCCTCTTACCACTGCTGTCCCACTCAGGCCTAGTGCTGGCTCTGCAAAGAGACATATTTCATTCCACCTCTTAACATTTTTCAAATTTTTTCCCTGCTAAGCCCAAACTCCCACCCCATCTTGCCAGGACTGCCTGTGAGTTACCTCTCAAAGAAGACCTGCAAAAGGCAACTATGCAAAGGAAAGCCAGAGTTGCTGCAGAGCAAACTTTTCCTATGAAACTTGTGAAAAGGAGTTTAAAATTGTTTAAGGTCCTAAGTCAGAAGAGGCCAAAGTCCACTGAGGTAGGATCTGGCTGCACACGGCTCTCATGGAGCAGTATGAGAAGGATTCAGTCGCCATTTCACCCAAATACATTGTATATCTTAGAGGCAGAAAGGTTTGTCCTAGAAAAGTTTGGCTTTAATGACATTTTTATTGTTTCTAAGAAGTTGAAAAGGCCTGAGAAGCAGTATTTCCACCCACCAAGGGGTGCAGGCAGCATGGCTGGGGTTAGGCCACCAAACCAGGCAGCAGTGTCCAAAAACACACATTTCCCACCTGCCCCTTTAGACACATCCCTTCCAGGTCTGCGATCCAATGAAACACCTCAAGCACTGAGTGCAGTTTATCTTGAATTTGCAGAAGATATCCTCTATGTAGGAAAAAAAAAAAGGATAGAAATATTTCCTCATGGTTTTTACCTGGAGATACTGAAGCAGCTAAGAGAAATGAAATATTGCCAGTAATGGGTTAGTAAGCAGAGAGCAGGAGAGATGGTCAGGCTCACTAGCACAGTGGTTTCCAGGTTGTCATACACCTATCACTGGAGATGTCAGACAGAATTGTAGGGAATTTATAATCCACTTCCAAAAGAAAAATTCTGGAAGCTGAAAAAGGCCTGTTGGTGTTCAGTTTATAACCCTGCTTTGATCACCCAGAGCCAGCTGGGACCTCAGCCACCAAAGCTCATCTAACTACATTCTTACATCAGTAGCCAATGACGTCAAAACGAATAAAACACTACAGCAAACTGCAGCTATCAACGACACAAGCATGGTCATTATATGTAACGTGCTGCCCACATGGTTCCGCATGGACATAAGTGATTGCACCCTTGAGGGTCTCTGATCAGCAAAAAGCGCGACCAACTGAGCAGAGACATCACTGTATTTCTGGCCCTGCGTGTGTAAGCAAAGCCCTTCACAAAGCTGCTCTCATACACTTGTCGAGATTTCTTCAGAAAATCAAATGCTTTTACGTGCTGCATGTTCTTTAATATATTTTTAATTTTTTTTAGCCACCCAAGTATTTTTTAGCCTCCTGGACACTACTACAGTGTTATTGAAGCATATCCAAGCAGATTTGCAAACTGAGCTTATTGAATCATAGAATGGTTTGGGTTGGAAGGGACCTTAAAGCTCATCTGGTTCCAACCCCCCTGCCATGAGCAGGGACACCTTTCACTAAACCAGGGTGCTCAGAGCTCCATCCAACCTGGCCTTGAACACTTCCAGGGAGGGGGCATCCACAGCTTCTCTGGGCAACCTGTTCCAGTGTTTCATCACCCTCACGGTGAAGAATTTCTTCCTAATATCTAATCTAAATCTGCCCTCTTTTAGTTTTCAGCCATTCCCCCTTGTCCTATCACTACACAATTTTGTGGAAAGTCCCTCTCCATCCTTCCTGCAGGCCCCTTCAGGCACTGGCAGGCTGCTCTAAGGTCACCCCCGAGCCTTCTCCAGGCTGAATATCATAAACCATTGTAAAAGTTTGCTTCCACATACAGTGCCCTTCACAAATAAATCTGCCTGTCTTTTTTGGCATACAGATTCTACTTCATTTAGACCAGAAAAACAAAGTAAACTATGATATGAGTATACCTTTTTCTGAAAAACTAGCTGCAACCACCCCATCGGAGATGTGCAACCATCCCTGACTGCAGGTAACACCCGACAGACAGGAACACCCTGCAGAAAGCTCACCTTCACATCTCTGCTCCTAGCTGTAACATCAGATTCATCGCTTTTGACTGACTTCAGGTTTAGGGCTTCCTTCAAGGAACTCAGTTATTCTCAGCCATTCAGAGGGATTACAGAAAAGGATGACATTACCTTGGGACATTAAAGTTCAAATAAGAAGTCTACAAGAAAACCTGTATTTTGATGTTGTACATTTTACAGATAACTCCACCTTTGCTTGTATTTGTTACTTTTATAAGTCTCTACCTCAAAAGAAAAACAGATCATCACACCACACATGATACTTGCAAAGCACCACTTTGTTCATTCTTCTACTTGCATGCCTCTCCCTTTGCCTTTTCTGGCTTCTCTCACCACTGCAAGCGTTGTGAGCCAAGAACGCTAATTTTGTGCTTGCCAATGTCTAGGACAACGAGGGTCTTGATTTTACGTGTTCCCAAATGCTACTGTATTTACAGTCACAACTACACAGTCAAATCATTTCAGAAGGTTAAAAGCACACTGACAAAACACAATGCTTCTATAGAATAAGAAATTACAGCAAGAAGGTCAGTGGGTTTTTTTTTAATAGATGTGAACAGTCAAAAATTCATGAAGCAAATGTGATAAAGCAACCTGGAGTGAAATTAACTTATGACTGTTAGACATTAATGATGAATGATTAATTATATTTTCATTAGATTATGCACATGCTTGAGTCTTCTTATGGGGACTCATTGGGAACCAAAAAGCCATTGCCTTTAAATCACAGGGGCAGAAGAATTACTAATTATCACAAGAAAGAGAAGCTGTGGCTACTGCTCCAACTATCAGCAGTAGCTGCGAAGGGGACTTCATGACTTCCTTTCTCTTTTGCTGTTTCTCGCCACTGTCTGCCAGAAGCCCAAACTCCTGGCAAATGACCTGTGAAGCTGGAGGAAGACCTCTGACTGCACACCCCTGGCCCAGCCTGCCCACGACCTGCTCAGGAACAACACCGAGCAGCAGCATCAAGCTGGGAAACCACAGAGAACTTTATAAATTGGTGTTTAACCTGCCAGCCCTCCTTTTCTCACCTAGCTCAGTCTCCAGCTTCATGGGAGAAGCAACAGCAAAACACAGATGAGAACCCACCTGTCCCCAAGCACATAGCAGCTCTGCACGCTGCCACGGAGGGGCCGCTGCCCCGGCCCTGCTCTCGCTGCCTGGCCGGTCCCTGGCCTGTCCCTGCAGCAACGCCCCATCACATAGCACTCCGGGGCCCTCCCTGGCTCCGGCTACCCTGCAGCGAGGCATCCCTACGCATCCCACCACCACCATGCCCACACAGTTGGGCTTTCACCTCTGCCAGCAGCAGGTTTATGGAACAGGTTGGCTCGGTATCACTTCTTGGTTTTTCCAACTCATAAGCATTGCCTCCTGCATGAGATGAGGGGCAGGATACGAGGGAGTTTTATGCCAATACTTTTCTACCGCGGTAATCGAGTATATATTAAAATGGGACCAGCACTGAGACCAAGTCGCAGCTAAGAAACCTGGTACTTGTGGCAGTGAAGTCAATAAAAATGGGGCATATTTGATGTCAACAGGACAGACCTCAGCTGGCTTATACTACTGTCTTGTCTCAATTACCTTGGTTTTCTTCATTTTCCCTGTTCATATCCTTAGATGTGTCTTTCTCCCCAAAGAGGCTTTTTAAAATTGCATTTGCAATTGGCAGCATCATAGCAGTGGAGGCAGTATTACTTAACCACATGGACAGGAAAGACGTTGTCAACATCATCCCTAAAATTAGTCTGGAAGAGAGAAAAAAGGAAAAGCTGAATATCTTCAGATTGCAAAGCTCTCTGATATATTATAGCTATAGGAAGAAAAGCTCATGTTCAGGGATAACAAAACTAATAGCAAAAAGGACTTCTGTGACTATTCTGTAATGGGATGAAGCGCAAAAAAGGCACTGAACCAAACCATTCTCCTCACACTCTGCTGGCCTCCAAGCAAAGGCAAACAGCTGAATAAACTCAGTAAGCTGGAGAAAAGGGGATGTGGGCAGCTCCCTGGTGTGGGAGACATTTGCATCACAGCCCACCACAGCAGAGCCGGTTCCCAAGCGCCTGCAGCTCACGTCCCCCATGGAGATCCCCTGCTCCCGTAGTCACCTGGCTGGCTGGACTCCCACCAATATGAGGACCCGGAGCGCAATCCTGCGGTGTAAATTCCACTCCTCAATGGCCGAGGCCATGATTAAACCACTGAGGAAGAGGAAATTGGTGTCTAAAAAGTATTGTGGGCAAACTTTGTTAGATGGGAGGATCCCCAGGAAGGGAAAGAGTACGATGGGCAGCAGAGCCGTCACAGCCAAGGGCAGAGCCTCCGTGCACCAATACAGGGCCATCAGCAGGATCACATAGAGACATCTTCCTTCCTGCAAAGGAGGAAAGAGGAAAGGTAAGGCATGTGGCATTACAGAGATGTCTTTTCATCTGGAGCCATGTAGACAAGAAAGTGCACAAATTACTCCTTCAAGGATACCGTATTTCTCCCAGATCATGTCCATCAAGTGCAACACCTTCCTCCCTATATTGTGTAGGCATTCAGGACTTACACTGATCCTCTGACACCACAGCAAAACCCAAATTCTCCTTGACTGTCTGAGCTCCCTATGTGCGGCAGGGCAGCAGTGCCCTAGGGTATCAACCACAGCTCTGGAGAGGAGGAAGTGTCCATCCCCATTGAATTAGGGTGCTAATCCTCAGCGAGCATTGCTGCTAGAGCAATGCCACTAACAGCCTTCAGCGTACCAACAGCTGATGCTGCTACACTTAATGTTTGTGCTTTCTCTCCGACTTCCACAGATCATGCTTTGCATATCTATGGAAAACCAGCTTTGAGACTGATGTATCCAGACCCCACATTTGCAATAGGAGGCACACAGAAAGGTTTCTTTTCTTGGATCAGAGTTCTCCGAGAGATCTGTGAGAAACCACTCGACAGTAACCCATCCCAGCCCCTACGGAAACCAGTAAATCAAGCGCCCTGGTGTCACGCCGCTTCCTGAGGGCAGGGCACTTGCCCATGTCCAGCATCGCCCCGGCCTCAGCCAAGGCTGGCAGAAACCCAGTGCCCCCGCGCCATGAATTCATTCATCCGCCCAGGAGGCGCAAACTAGACCAAAGCCATTTGTCATGACAGCCCTGGCCAAAATAACAAGCGACGGAAAGAAGTCAGGAGAATGGCTCCAAGCTCAGGAGGGGAGAGCCCCGGGGAGGCAGCGGGGAGCCCAGTGTGGAGCTGGGTTTGGGCACAGCCAGGCTGAACAGGGATATTGTCAGAAACTGTGGGGCAGAGTGCCCGCAGCGCTATAAATAACAGCCAGGAGTCATTTGGAAGCCACAGAGCTATTTATTTTACCACTCTTTTCCAGCTTGTTGAACAGGTTGAATTGTTACTCAAAGGCACCTCTATCCCTCCGCATAGACCTTCCTCCCTGGCACCCGGGGCTGGGCTTGCTGGGGATTTTGCGAGAGAGATGACGGCTCTGCTCCCTGGCATGGGGGGTTCGGGAATAGCGTGGGCTGGGAACTCTGTAGAGACATGTTTTGGAGATGACACGCTCTCAGCTCAACGTTTGAGCATGCAGCAAGGCACCAGAGCAGGTACGGCAGAGCCACAACTTGCCCGGCCACCTGCGAAAAATTTCCTCCAGGCCTGAGCTGAGTGTGGTCATCCCCAAGCTCCCAGAGCAGACACCAGCCCAGCAGCACATCCACAAACTGAGGATAAAAAAATAACCACGGTTATTGAGAAAGCCACAGAGCAGAATCTACCCCAACACCCTGCAAGGTGCATAAAGCTGAGTGAATTGAAGCTAATACGGACTTATCATTCAATACATCTGTCGTGAGTGTTTGAAAAGTGGCAGGAATGACAGAATTTCCGATTTGCTTTTAGCACTCAAGCTTTGTGTTTCCCAAGCAGTTCTGCTAGTAAAGCTCCAGTGTTTCGGTGCATGTGGAAACACAAATATTGCAGAACTGAGAGGAATTTGCTTTGATTTTTTTAATACATTAACCACAGTGGAGCCAACACCTCATGTAAAGTTCCCAAGATCTGAATTTAAAGAGCATTTGCAGTCCTAATTTTAGATCCTAGTACAACGAAATACAAGATTCTGTAAAGTAAACCCTTTACGTTCCCAGGGCTCAGCCCTGGCACCTGGCAGCTCCCAGGACCTCCCCATGGCTTCACCCCCTCCAAACCAGAAGGACCAGAGCAACAAACCTGACAGTGCTAAATTCTGCAAAAATAAAGAATCATGTTTTAAAATGCTTGCGCACTAGGTGAGTGATTTCATTCCTGTGGCAACTGATAAATTCTCTCTACTCTGGATCTTTTTATACACCAAATAAATAGCTTTGCTCTCATTAAGCCCTTTTCCATTTGATCTCTAAAGGCCATATAAATACTTTTTTTTCTCCTACTGGCAAAATATTCTTCAGTTTTCCGCAAGGAAAGTTGCACAAAAGTCAACTTCAAAATAAAGACACTTTGCCTCTTACAGGGGTAGAGTAACCGAAAACATTTAACAACACCTTGATAAAAGAGCGTATCAGTGAAGGCTTTAATTGACTTGATGAAACAGATGAAGTACAATTTAGAAAACTGATTATAAGTAAGGGATATTTATTCTCTGGTGTATGGAAAACGTTCTGGAAAACACTGCAATGAAACACAGCACGAATCTAATAACTTGTCTTCATTGCAAGATCAAAAGCCAAAGGGTAAAACTGAAACAGGGCAGAAAGAACTGCTGTATGGAAGGTTTTCCAAAATTTTGAAACCTATATGGGTCAACAGCAAACCACCTGAAAAAGAAAGCTGTAGTATTGTTTGTCTAAATTATTCTATCCCAAAAATTGCACCTATATTAAATAAGTTTTTCACTTAAGATAGGACCATTCTTGAACAAAAAAGGAACAAGACCACTTCAGAACAGCTTAGATTTGGAGCAAGCACACCCCAGAATAAAAAAAAATTTAAAGCCATTAATGGAACTGAACCAAATTCTGTATAAAACTGAAATGTTTTTCATTTCAAGATATATTGCAAATGTTAGTTAATTAATTAATGCTCCCAGTACCCAGCAAGTTTGGTTAGTATGCGAACAATAAATGCTAACAAATGTCAGAAGAACAGTCTTTGAGGGAGATGCCCACGCAGTTGCATGCAGCACCATCACCCCCACATGACCCTTATCCTTCGATCCCTCTGCTGTGTCACTGTTGGACTCCTTTCTACTTCTCTCACCTCCTGGCAGCTTTGTTTTTATTTTTCTTCAAAATTAATCTATCAAAGTTCAGGGGGGAAAAATGGTAGCGCATAAAAACTTTAAAATGGGTCTTGTGATTGGGTTAATTTTATAACCATTTAATGATTTCCAGGGAAGTGCTCGGTGGCTCTGGACTGCAGCTGCTCGCCTTCCTGTTGCTCAAGAGCCTTGGGAATGACCTCTGCCCCTCCAGACACAGACCCTGTCTTTGCTGCACTGAAAGCACCAGGGATTTTCCACAGTGGGGGACCTGCTGAGCTACGGCAGAGGAAGGCAAGCCATAGGGTAGTCTCCCATGGGCAAGAGGGAGCAGGAGGTCTCCTGGTAGGGCAGATGAGGTGTCCCAGGGAACGGAGGTGCTGGCAGGAAACATGGGTCAGATAAGGCAAACCAGTTGCCCAGGCATAACACCAAGGCACAGGCATGGACTAACCACCAGTCCTCAGTGCCAACCTGAAAGGGGACATCAGAGGCTTCAGCTGGACCTTGTTCTCTATCAGCCCAGAGCTGCCTGCCCCGTGCATACAGCTTCCCCACCAGACAGACCCAGCACTCGTACCCAAAGGTGCCAAAGGCACCACCAAGCTTTGGCTTTTGTCCATCAACCTTTGCACCTTACATGATCATCCCAGCCTCGCCACCTCATCACAGGCTCTCCCCATCACCCTTCCGTCCTATGACCAGGCAAACGAGTGGCAGACAGCTGAGAGCGCTCCTCCAGGACCTCAATCCCAATACCAAGAGATATTTTAGCTGGAACTGGAGCTTTCCAAGCTCTTTTATCCTACTACCATCACAAAGGAACATCCTATCTGCAACACTCAGAACTACTCAGTACAAAAAAGTACCAGTGGCTTTTAGTATCTCGCTCACAAACTGTTCTCACATTGACTGTGCTACTGGCCATCCCACTCCCACTGCCTGTTCACCAGGGTGATGGATATGAGAATCGGATTTCTACTAACCCAGCTCCTGCAAACATTATGTAATCTGGACATAACCCAAGCCCTGTTTACCAGCCTTCCTGCCAGCAGAGTTGTTTTGCTCCCACTGGGTATTTGCAGAGTGGATAGAAAAGGGCCAGTAACACAGGGGCACAAGGTGGAAGAGCTTCAGGGAAGATATTTTGCTCTGGAGTTACGCTAGAAAGATATAAAGATTATTAAACACTCTTATTTAAACTTCTTGAAGTATTTTGTAGTTGGTAGAAAAACAGAATCATTTTCTCTAGTTTGGAAAGCTCAGATAAAGTGGGTAAATTGACCAAGATCACATAGGAAACTAACGACAAAAATGAAATGAGCACCTTGGAGACAATCTTCCCTGGCTCAGAGGTCTGAGGCTCACACCTTCTCTTGGAGGCAGCAAGAGATCCTACATCTTCAAACCTTCATGGACCATGAAGCTAAAACAGCACAGTGTGATGATTTGACACCCTGTGTGATGTTTACAGGACTCCCCTTTTGAATCTTCAGTTTGGCATCAGGGTTTGGTTTTATTTTCAAGACAGATCCACCACATTTGATAAGAAAAAGAAACATTTTCAGTGATGATGAACCCACCACAAGTTTAATAAGCTGCTCCTATTATTAACCTCACTGTAAAAATTATGTTGTGATAATCTGAACCTGCCAGCTTCAACCCTCTGTATCTTCTTATATGCTCCTCCTTTACACCTTAGCCTGCACTACCCTTACCCAAACTCCGCTTGTGACGGATGCACCTTCAAGGTAGTGATCAAGTTACTCCTTGCCTTTTTATTCTTTGAAAGAAATAGTTTAAGCTCCCACAGCCTTTCATCACACGGCCTGTTTTCCAGTCCTTTAGTCATTCTGAGACTTTGCCAACTTGCCAAAGCCATTTCTGAGCTGTGGAAGCCAGACTGGAAGGACGCTCAGCAAATAGCAGCCAGACAGATCCTCACTGCTTTTGCTCAACTTTAACACGTCCATACACATAAATGTCACATTAACCCTCTTGGCTGTGGGTAGCCAGTTTAGTAGCAGTGTTCAGCTAATTATATTGCATCTCAAGCCCTTTTTTGGAACCTGCTCTCCAAGAGGGACTCCAGATCATCCTGACCTGTGGCTAACGTTCCTGGTGACCCCCGTCTGCCCTGGGGCTTGCAGAAATGCACCCAGTTCATTGGTTCACAAAACTTCTCAGGCAGCTTTTATAACATTTTTGTACAGAAGTTGCCTAAACCTATAGATTTTAAAGTAGCCAGGGTTGGGTGCAAGGATTTTAATTTCCTTTTAGTTACTGTCACAATAAAAATATTTCATTATCAGACAGCTTCTTATGATACAGGACTGTACTACTAGAGCTTTCCGGAGTACAGAACAAAACTGGCTCATTGAATACAGCTTTTTCTGTGTTGTCCATCTGGCAACAGAATACCATGGGTCAGGTTCCTTTTGTGCCACCCACTTGAAACACCACTCATCACCCTCAACACCGTGCCCACAGGGATTTCTTCCTCAGTTCTTTCACATTCCTTTTCATGTTTTCGACGGTTCTTAGCTACAAATCAATATTGACTCTTGTCAGCTTCTCTCTTCCCCCCAAGTATTGCTGCTTTTACATCCTCCTGCGCCAGCCTTCTCTTCACCAGGCATGTTCTCTCTCCAGACTGAAGCTCACAGTGCATATGGTAGAGTAGTCACCCTACTTCCAGTTATCACCCGTCTTTCCCCACAGAAGTTCTTCCTCTCATCTCTTTGAACTGACCATTGCTTCCAGTTTTGTGAAACTGGCCTTTCTAAATCACCAAGAACATACACAGCAGGGATGGTCTTTGTGCATGAAATGTGTAATCAGGCTACAATCACTTATTTCACCTGCCAGGTTGCTCTCCTCACTGCTACCTCTTTGCCCGCCCATGCCCCTGCCATGCTCTCTAGCCAAGGATCCAGCTCCCCGGACACCCTGCTCCCAGCCCACCACCCCACTTGCCTACATATGCATCACCCCCTTTCCCTGCAATGCCTTTGTTCATGTTCTTTGTTTTCAAGTACAGGCAATGTCATTTTTCTTCTGGAAGTTCTTGAAATCTCCTTGTTCTAATCAGGAGGACTCATTACATCCAAGTTAATTTTAAATTGCTCTATGGCCACTGAGGAAGTCAAGTCTGTTTTCTGAAGGCACCGGGCCCTATTTGCCTGCTCAGAGCTCCTTTGAGCAGATTTGGCTGTCTCAGCTGTTATGAAGCCAAGCGGCCGTAGACATTGAGTTCATTAGGAGCTGTTGGAACAAGCTCTTTGCACAGCTCATTAAAAGTGTCCCCCATGCCCCTTCCAGCAGAACAGTTCCTCCAGCCCCTCCTGCCCTGCCCGGGCTCTTTGCAATCATTCACAGCCTTCTGAGCAGGGGGGTCGCAGGCACTTCCACTCATGGCACAAATATTCAGCCGTTTCAGCAGCACCCGGAGCAGGAGGTGACACGCAGACCCCTGTGCGGAGAACTGGCTCCTGGGAAGCGGCTCCACACAGAACATTTCCTTCTGCTGTTTTGTGTGATGGACACAAGTCGCTGTTCCAGCCACGGTTTGGGGAGCACACCCTGAGGTCTCAGCAAACCCACCCACAAGCAGAAATTTCATTTCTCTGTTTAAGAGAACAGAGATTGCAAACAAAACCACTGATGCAAGTCTCCCTCTCCACAACTGCAACCTACACAGGGCACCAAATAAGAACAAAGGGTATCGATGCAATGTCAGCACCAGTGCCAGCCCTGATGTTGTCCCTCTGAAGGGACACACACAGAGATTGGGAGAAGAACCACCACAGGGTGACAGCTGATGAGAGCTTTAATAGCAACTTGCAGGTATGGATGCTGGAATTCATCAGCAACAAGGAAGGCCAGACTTGATGGATGACTTTTCTCACATGGAAATGTGAGAAAATTCTCCAGGGAGATGTCACCTAGGTGCAGGTTTCACTGGAAAACCCATTGCACCTGGACCACAGGGTGTCACTCAGAAGTACACATTAATCTAAGAAGACACATCCTATTTGTGGTTCTCTGTTCCATCAACTTTAGGTCATGACTCCTTGGTCTCCAGATGCAAGTGAAATGCTGCCCTTGAAGCCAAAGCTCAGGTGGCTCTTTATGGCTCCCGTCCCTTGGGAGATTAAAATTGCTGAGCATCCCAGTGGGGAGAAGGTAAATGCTGAGATGATGCGGGAACAGATTTTAGCATCCCCAGAGCAGGAAAGCACTGCAGAGGTGCCTGTAAGACACCTTCTTACAAGGCAAACCTCATCCTTAGCCTAGCGAGGGCTGAGCCTTACTGCTTCTCATCTCCTACCAGTTCCTGTAACACCCTGCAGGGTAGCACACCAACCATCCCAGCAGGAACACCAGGCTCTCCAGCCCATCCAGCTCTCCCATGCTCCAGATGGGCAAATACTCGGTAGCATCAAGGTCGCTACAATGACTGCAGCACATGCAGCAGCTCCTGCTGTCCCAGCCTGCTCTCCATCGGTGCCCTGCCTGCGACAACCTCCCAGTAACACCGGCAGCAGCCCAGTCAGTTGAATTCCTTCCGAGATGGAGCTTGCTGAATGCTCGAGGCAGCTCTTGTGACCTGGCTGCCCAGGGGAGCGCGAGGCTGGACTCAAGTCCCTTTTTAGGATAAACTATCCAACCCAAGCAGTGCAGCTGAGGGCACACATTTTCCATCACCCACCAGGATAACTTCCAAACTCCACCACCACCATCAGATCCCCTGCCTGCTGAGCCCTCATCTCTTCCCCCCCTTAGTGTTTTACACCACAGTTAAAAGGACAACCTGCTGCCTCCCACTCCTGCAGCCCCCTGCGGCTCGGGCTGCAGAGGGCAGTTCAAGCAAGCTCCACACGTCAGAACTTAATCCCTTGTTGATGGAACAGCAAGTTTCCTTTCCTGCTGAACAAGTGAGAGAATTTTATGTTGAAACCATAGATGAATCACTGACCCCTGAACATGAACAGATATAATTTTGTATGGTAGCTCACAGCTACAGGTTCAGCCCTACGCCAGACCCAGGGAGAACTTGGTGAAGCAACAGTTGGGAATGCTTGAAACCCTGCACTGGTTAACAGCCACAGGAGCATCAGAGTTTTGACAGCAACCAGTGCAGGTACTGGTCAGTCTCACTGCCACCAACTGTAACGCATTTAGCACCCATGGAACACGAAGAACAGATCGCTACGGCGAGCAGGCAGTCAACTCTGCCAGGGCCTCTCCTTCCCCACCCACAGGTGTCCCTTCGCCCTCCCTGCTGCAAACACTTCCACTTTCCCATCACTACTTTTTCTTAAATACAACAGCGTTGATGAGACCAGACTGTGCACGAGGTCCTCCGAGGGTGGCACCCAGGAGCATGCTGCCAGCACACTGCAAGAGTGGAGTGGGTGTGAACAGCACCGTTAGGCAAGCAGAAACTTTTTTTCCCCTTCTGTACATGTGGAGAAAATCCCTTTCCTGAACACCCAAATCTTTACCCAGCCTGTGTCACAGTATGCACTTCTACGAGGACATAGAGCATCTGGATCGAAGGCTTTCCCACAGTGCAGCTCCAGGTTCATCTGTGATTTAGTCCCATAATTAACCACTGCACGCTTCAGGCGCAAGCTTGAGCTGAGCATACAGTGAGTCTCCTCACCCTCTAACCATATCTCGTGATTTTACAAGTACCAAAGTCAAACAAGATACTATTAGAAGTAATTTAAGTCACTTGTTCAGCTACCATAAGTGAATGTACAAATATAATCATCTACTTACAAATCTGCAACAGAATTAAGTACCTGTTGTGCAATGTGCTTTCTGCTCTTCAAGGCAGACATGCAGTATATTCCTATTAAGAACTCACCCAATAATGCAAAATGGAAAAAAAGAAGATTAAATCCAATGAATTTTCTCTTTTAACATATGGGGTCATTAAATAAAGCAATGGTCACTATTTTTATTTTTATTAAGAGATTTATTTTGCTACCTTGAACATGAACATTGCACCTGACGGGCACTATATAGGCAGAGGTAAACGCACTTTCGTGTCCTTACAGTATCTGAATCATTCTGTAATCCTTAAGTACTGAACATCACTTATTTTCTGATGTAAACAAAGTCATTCTCAAATGAGTCTGAGTCAGAATGTAAGAGTGAAATCCTGCCCATACTGAAGTCAATGGCACAAAATTTCTCAGTGACTTCACTCTCCCACGGACTTCCACACGAGGCTCAGCGGCTCCTGGTGCTCAAGAGCTGTGTACATGGGACAGTTGCAAAAATCCGCCAGTCTCCAAAGTTTTCCCACAGATTGCTTAACGTGCAGCCTAACGCACACGGCAAAGCCCAGACCTTACCAGGAGACCAGTCTGTTCCACGTCTACAGTACGCCACAAATAGCTCACTCGCAAAGCCTTTTCAGACAGAGCCCCAAAGGTCCCCCCCGAGAATTGCCCGCAGCGGCACAGGTGGCCCCTGCATTTCGCAGCCCCGCAGCGCGCACCCCGCTGCACAGCCACCTCCAGCTCCGCAGCATCCCTCTCTCCTTGCCTGCACCTCTACCCAGTGCGATTCCCTCAGCAAAGGAGATGGGGCAGCAACCCCAGGCAGTCTGAGCCCTGGGCACTTGCCTTCCACCCCAGCTCTACAAACACCTCGCTGGGTGATCCTGGCCATGGGTGATGCTGGCTATGGACCTGCCTTGCCTCAGCTTCCCCAGCTACCTTTAGAGCGCCACAGACACAAACTGCAATGAGGCAGGCAGGTATCAGTGAGAAGTACTGGTTAGTGCTGCTTAGTTCAAGCTGATTCTGAACCTGAAGGTTCCTTACACCTCCCAATTTCTACGTAAGCAATGTAAATACTTTTCACGCTATCTATTCCTTCTTCTCCCTAAAAAATTCAGATAACTCCAGCATGCCCCCTCCATTCCCACTCATGTGGCCACGGAAGGGCGACGAGCTGTGGCAGACTGCAGGCTTTAGCGGTCCCCTCCCTCGGGGGGAAACCCTGGCAGGTAGCAGGGTGACTCTGGTGAGGGTCAGATACTGCTGGGGCTGAGGCAAGGCGTGAGCCCCAAGGCGGGACAGAGCAGCGGGGCTACGGCCCGGGCGCACGCCCCCAGCCCGGGACGCGGACCCACACACTCGGTCCACGCCCCGAGCCAGCGTCCTCACTTCGTGCTCCCGGCCCACGGCCCCAGCTGGTGCCTCCGCTCAGTGTGCGCTCCTCGGTGCCCCCGCCCCGTGTCCCCAGCCTGCGACCCCGGGTGGCAGCCCCGGCCGGTGGCCGCCACCCACGCCCCCGCTGCGTGCCCCCCCGGGCGCGGGTACCTTGGGGGGCAGGCTGAGCAGCACGGGCACCAGCGCCAGCGGCGCGCACAGCAGCACCACGAACCGCCGCACGCTCCACGCCTTCTTCACCAGCGCCCCCAGCGCCGCCATCCCGCGCCGCCATCCCGCGCCCGCCCCGCGGCCCCGTTTTATCCCGCCGCGCAGGAGCGGGGCGGGGCTGGCCCGAGCCGCCCGCTGGGAGGGGCCCCGCTACATCACTCCGCCCCCTGGGCGGGGCCCCGCTGTATCGCCCCGCCCCTCAGCCCCTCGGACCCCCGTGCTGCGGCCGCCCCCTCTCCCGTCTCCCCGTTTTCCTGCAGCTGCGGCCGCTCGTCTCGGGCCGCCGGAGGGGTTCGGCAGCGGAGACGTTTCGAAACCGGTTCGGAAAGCAAGAGCTGTTCGGGTTTGGCCGCCTGTACGCTGCAGGCCGTAAGACCGCGGCTGGCTGCGCCAGGAACTCCGGTTCAACACCTCCAGCCTCACGGACATGGTGGGGACAAGCGACTGCCAGAGGAAACCCCCCAAACCCAGCAGTTTAAATATCTGGTTTAGCTCTCAAACATTTCCCCTCCACGGGCAGAAACAGTACACAAATGCACATCATTAAAGACTCAAAAGCATGAGAACAACAGGGAGCTGTGATTGCTTTTGACAATCCAGTTTAACCAGTGACCTAGAGGTTTGACCAGTTGTTTGCAATGCCACGTGAAACACTTTTTTTTCGTTGAAAATAAGCGAACACAACCAAACAAAAGCCCAGCGGTGCGGAGCGGGACAGAGCCATGGGAAATACCAGTAAAGCAGGAGGCAAAGCCTTGGCTCGCACAAGCGTGAGCCCCAGCAAGCGAGAAGCATATGACTCTGCCCTGGCTGCCCTCAACACAGTCAGGCCAGACCCACACAGCTGGGTGTGCCCACGCTGCCATCATGAGTCAAAAGAACACACAAAAGCTGCCCAGTTCCAGCTCTGAGGGCAGATTTTCCTGCCAGCTCTGCCCCGCACTAGGGACATCAGAAAGACAACGGTAGAGCACGCAGGGCAGCACAGGATCCCCTCGCCCGGACCAAGGCAAATCCCAGCGAGCGCTGTGGAGGTTGCCGGTCTCCGTCGACTGCAGGGAGACCAAGCGAGAGGCACACATCACAGGAGACGGAGCACACATCACAGGAGACCAAGCTGATGCGCTATCAAGTTGAGCAAGAGATCAAAGTCAAGGGGGCTGGATTTTCTCTGCTTTTTGCATCGCCTGGATTCTTGCAATCAGAGGTTAAATGCAGCTGAGTAGTGAGGGGAAAAAAGGGAAAGCAAAATAACACCCTGACTTAGTACTTCACCAGCATCCTTTGAGTGCCTTAAAACATATTAAAAACCTGGGTGAGTTGACCCCATATATATGTAAGACGTATAAAAACACATTCAGCAGAGAAACCTTTCCCTTTTCACAACTAGACAGCTCTCTGAAGAATTACTACCTCCAGCCAAGTCGCTCCTAGAGCATCAAAGAAGTTAGGGTCAAATGCATTGGATAAAAAAGCAGACCCCACTGAGGAGAGCTCTCTCCAGCTTTTAAAAACCATGAATCACTGGCACAGAGGGAACAAGAAATTAGAGAAGAACGTGGTGATGCAGTCAGCATTAGAGACCAGACTGTATCGCTGTCTGAATGGACTCTGCTCCGGGTCTGGATCCACCTCCTCTGCTCCCCTCCCTCTCCTTAACAGCATATATATAATTTTGCATAAATAGTAACAAATCAGTTGATCGTCACAGCTATCCCAGGCAGGGGCTAAAGCGTGATGGCATCACCACCGCAGCTCTTTTCAAATCACGGAACGGACACAAAAGCTTTTGCCGGGCACTGCTGGGAGCTGCTGGCAAAGCGAGGATCCGGCATCCGCCTGGCGCTGGGCCTCATGGCCACCCACCCCCGCTGGCAAATGCACCTTCTCTTGGGGCCCAAAAGCAAGCACAGAGCTGACTGAAAGCCACGGGGATTTTTATCTTGCTTTTCTCTAACTGCTCAACAAAATGAATAAAAAGTTATCACGATAAAAAAATGGAATAGGAGATGTCTGTGCTACCTTAATGCCACTACGGTAGGCTGTGGTAGCACAAGGTGCTTTACCACTCATGTAGTGGTGCGTGATAGAGAGAACAGGCAGACGGATAGCTGAAGACCTGAAAGCAAAATTCAGGCCATCAAAACAACGCAACTGCTTAGAACAGGTTCAGCTTACCCAGCATACCCATCAGCCAGAGACTGGGTGCACATGTATGAGTGTGTGCCACGTGCTGGACCAAAGGAGCTCTACTAAGCTTTTTCTCTCAAAATCAGCCTTGCAAGTTAAAAAAAGCTTCAAAAGAATAATAAGCTGTCAATGCCACAGTCTGTTCTTTCTCTTCTGAAGATACAGACTACTGCCAGTGCAGAGGGCGAGGGGAGACTCCCCCTCCAAGACACGAGTCACGTCCCTGCCTGGACAGCCCCTTCTCCGATCCCACCCGGCCCCTCTCAGCTCGGCAGGGCGGATGCTGGGCTCAGCCTCCAGCGCTTCCCAGCCGAGCACATCGTGTGGGGGCTACACACTGGTTCACTCGGCCTTCCAGGACTTCAGCTGGGAATTAACATCTAATTAATTTGTTTCCTTGTAAACTCTGTCTCTACTGCCCGTTTCTCGTGCCAGCAGCAGCCGCAGCTGCCCTCACTGTGCCCTCCCTGTGCTCCACGGCCATCTCTGGGCTCAGACCTCGCTCCACTCCTGGGCCATTACTCTCCATTACTTACCGAGTCAGTTTAGTTTTTTGCAAAAGAAAGCGGTGCTGTGTAGTGCCCAAAAGGACTGCTGCAGGACCCAGCTTGTGCTTGGGCCAGGGAGAGGATTTATTTATCTGCAGTGACCATCACAAAGTGAACTCTGGGTTACAAATGAGCTTTTATGCTTTTATTGCACTGACTTGGTTTCCTATCAGCACTGATGGGAGAGGAGGGTTGCAAAAGGTTATCAGTGTTTTGCATCTTGCAAAACTGGAAAATATCAATTTCCTGCAGACATCAAGGCCTAGACTAAAAAAAGTTCCCTTAAAAAAACTACACCATATAGCTTGTATGCACAGTTTTTACATATACACACAGTGACCGCCAGCACAGAGCAGCCACTGTCCAAAAGTCATGGTAACAGCATACCCAGATTATGCAACTGTATTTTCATTCCTGTTTCTTGCCATACTTGTGTTTTCTTTCATGTCTGTTTTTCTTCTTCGTGCTCCTATAGGTCTACAACTCACATCTATCTCCAAAAATCCCCTTCAGTTCTGTACTTACGACATCAGCAGGCAAAACAGAACTTGTCATTGCTGCAAACTGAAGTCAGGCTGGGAACCCCGAGCTCGCAAGCTGGCTCCCCACTCCCACGAGAGAAATCACTGACGATGGTCAGACACCAAAATAAACAAAAAAGGCCACTCCACCACTAACTAGTGATTGCCTGGGAAATCCTAACACCGCACATTCTGCTAATGAAATGCCTCTATTTCCACTTCATTTGTCTTTCCCTCTTTCCTTTTATTGCTCTTTTCACAGCTTATTTGCAGACTCCTCATGGCCATGGTACTTTGGGTGATACCCAGGTGTTGAGCAAGATGGAGCAAGTGTCAGGAAGCCCGTGGAAATGAAGCTGTTCCTGGCAGGCCTGGAGCTGGCCCTCTGAGACAACAATTCATTCTTAACAGCAGGAAGATTCAAGCAGTAGAAAGACCCAAAGCGATCAACTGTTCACCCAGAACACAGTTATAAATGTTTCCTGTTGAAAGAATGTTTTTGCCAAATACGAAGCTTTTTTGGGTGCCAGCGATGGCGGCAGAGAGACCCAAACTGGCTGGGGCAACTGCAGCGACCACCCCTCCTGTCCCCACCGCCTCTGGGGCCCCCAGCAGGCGGGTGGGAGGGCTGGGGGGACGCAGACCAACGCAGCATTCGGGTCCGGTGCGAACAACTCCTCTGGTCAATCCAGGGCAGGACATCACCGCTTCTCCCGGTGTCACACCGAGCTGCGACTGTCCTCAGTATCCAGACCTGGAGGCTGAAGAGCGTGGCACTGGCTGCTGGGCTGCTTCGGTCAGCGGTGGAAATACAGAACAAGACAGAGAGTTGCTCTGAGTTAAAAAGAAGTTTGGGGTTCTAGCCATAAAGTTAATTTACCTCTTTCCAAAGACAATTTTTTTCCATTTCACTTCAAAGAGTAGGGGTATTTTATTGTTTGTTTTTTTTTTCTAAACTCAATTGTGCTAAACTTGGTTGCAAAATATTTTCAGGACTTTGTAAAAAGTCAGACCAAACTTTGAAAGCATATTGGTGGCTTGAAACTGTATTTGCAGGGGATAAACTATTCATGTAAAAACCAAAACAAAACAAGAGTCCTCTTGTCCTTATGAGAATGCATGCACACTGGAGTGTCACTGGACACTAAGGGGACAGATAAAGCCTGAGTATTAATAATGCAATGGGAAATTCTATCAATAATAATAATTCAGTGTTGCTTATGACCATGCCAACGCACTGATAGCTAACACAGCAGCAAGCCAAGCTATCCTCAGTCAAATCAAGCCTGAAAACTCCCACCTGCCTTGCGAACCAGACGGAATCAGTGGTTTTCATCCAAGGAGCTGCTGCCACAGCCACAACCAGTGCCACAGCTGAGGCTGCAGGAAGATGTGGGGTGGGTACTTTGCAGGTCCAGAGTGTCCCCTTTGCTGGACAAGCACCTGCTGTGATTTTTCCACCGTCAAACAGCAATTGCTCAGCATTCACTACAGCAACCCACACGGACACCTAAGGCTAATAAAGAGGAAATATCAACAAGCCGTAACACAGATGTGCAAAAGGTAACACTTACATAACGCGGAGGAGTTTTATCATGCAGTGAAAAAGCAAAACATTTTGCTTTTCATTCTCAGCAATGTTCTGCTTTGTTTTGAAGCTCCATCGCAGAACAGATTTCAGCAGAGGCCAATTCAGGAGTCCCTGCTAGCAGGCCAGTCCCACGCACCAGCATGCTGCGAGAGAGGGCTGGCCTCACCACAGGCTGCTGACCCCAGCTCCGCTGCGGGGCTTCATCTCAGAGCACTGTGCCGGCTATAAAAAACTTGCATTTCATCAGCTTTGTTTCTAGTCCGCTGTCCTGCAGGGAGAGCTGTATTTTAACAAACATAATGATAGTTAGAAACAGACTTCTTCAAAGGGCTTTACAAACATAACTCAATCCTGGCATCACCAGGAGACAGCAGAAGCGGTGTTTGTACAGATGGGGGATGGCGGGCAGGGAGATTAGGCGTGCTGCCTCCCCTCAGTGGGTCTGGGATTCTGGGCTCAGACCAGGACTCGTTAGGGGACTCATTAACTCACATCCACCTGCTCCCACCACACCACCAGGCCCCGCTCCAGCAGCCCACGGGCCACTCAGGGAGCAGCGTTTAAGTGACTATGCGCCGCCTGAGCTGCCACATTCGCTCTCCAACCAGGTAGGAGAGTGTGCAGCAGCATCTCCTTAAAGCCCCGCTGCTCCCTCCATGGACATACGGCCGCTTTTCTTGCCCCCAGCCCGGGCTGCGGCACGCTCCGTGCGGGGCAAGCAAGGCTGGGGCACCCAAGTAGTAAAACCGAAGCACGCAGCCGGGCTATGTGGGGCAGGGAGCGGGGGTCCTCCGGCCCCGCAGCCAAAGCTGTGGCTGGGCGGTGGAACCCGGGGCCCCACATCGGGGCCGGGCACTCGCCCAGGCGGCTCCTCTGGCAAGAGGTGAATGCGCGCCGGGCACGGGCAGCCCGCAGCGCTAGGACACTTGCGCAGCCGCGAACCGGCCGCCTCGCGATCCGTGGGCGGCAGCGCTGCCGCGGCGCCACCACACGGCGCGCGCTCCCCGCCGCAGCGCCGCCGCACGGAGCGAGCCCGCCCGCCCCGCCGCCCCGGGCCCCGCTCCCCGGTGCCCAGCGAGAGGGCTCCCCCTAGCCCCGTCCCCTCCGGGCGCGTCCCCAGGCAGGTCTGCTCGGGCGGCTGCGCTGTACGCGGGGAGGAAGCACCCGCCCGCCAAGCAGAGCCGTGCCCACCACGGCCCCCGCGCCGCAGCCGCTCTCCCCTCATGGCCGCGGGCAGGCTCGGTGCCGTGCGGGAAGGGGGTCCTGCAGGATTTTGCCCCCTCTCCCGCGCAAGCGCTTCCAGCCAGAGCAGCAGAGTCAGCACCGGGGAGCAGGGGATCTGCCCTGGCAGGGGCTGCCTTCCGCGGCAAGATCACGGCTTCTTAGCAGTCGTAATCTGGAGTCAGCGGCAGAGCCGACACTCCCCCAGCACACAGCCGGCAGCCCCTTCGCCTCACAACGCAGGGGACTGATCATCTCCGAACCCATCTGCTCCCTGGTAATCCAGAAAACCAATTAACGCAGAGAAAAAGTTACTAAAAAGTATTACTGTAGGCAGTACTGCCAATCGCCCACCTCAGTGGGCCACCACAACACAAGCAGTCCCTGCCATGAAGCTCAAAAAAAAATGGAAATTTACTGCAGACTTCTTGAAGTGGAAGTTTCTCATCAGAAAATGGTTCTTGATCAACAATTTCTGTATTTGCTTCAGGAAATACTATCAACTGAAAGTCAGAAAAAGCCAAATTTCTACTGGAAGAAAATGAACCTGTCTTAGATCAGCGCCCCATTTCAGCATTACCGTGTCCTGGAATTCAGTCCTCCTACGTATTTCCAGGATGTGTAGAGCCATTTATAACGGATTTAAACACTCTGTTGTAAAGTCTTCTGAGAAAAACAGCACACTTGTTTTTTTAAATTACCTTTCGTAGCTGCTCTGGTATCCCCAGGTCCCTCTCACCTCCCACGAATCCATGGTCCATAGGCTGAGGAAGGTTTCTCGGTATGGTTCAAACCACTGGAAGAAGACGGCGAGGGGAATGACACTGTAAACTACTTTTTAGAAGAAATATTTAACATTTAGGAAAGAAGTGACCTTCAGTTGTTCCTCTCTTGTCTGTGCTCCCATCTCACAATTACCTTGGTTACTTTATGACACAAACTCATTCAAATTTATTTATTTGAAGAAGACACAGTTATCAAAATAGTGATCTGTAAAATAAAACCAACTGGAAGTATAAATAACCATATTTGCAGAACCCAAGTAGTAATATTTCTCCATCCCTAAGCCTGCTGTCTTCTACCCAATCATGGATCTCTTCCTGCCCCTGAGTCGTACTTCATCCAGCCTTTTGATGACAGGTCCAGATTTTTTCGATGTAGCCGCGTAGGTCTTTAGCAGAGCTTTAAACATAGTTTCAGTATCCGGATGAGTACTGAGGAAGGCTTTTTCTAGAACATACAAATCTACTCCTTTGTCTTCTGGAAGACCTGAAATAAAACTGAGTCCAAAGTCTATCAGCACCAGGTCCAGCTTCTCCGTGGGTGGCCGCAGAAGTATATTGGAAGTTGTGAGATCCCCATGTATAATATCTTCATCGTGCATTCTTGCTAACAGCTCACCCATCTTCTCTGCTAAGATAAGGAGGCTACTGGTATCATTTCCACTCCGTTGTACAGAATTAATATGATCTTGAACCGTAACTGAGCCTACAATATCTTCAAGGTATATGGAGTTGGTGACATAATCCACAAAGTAGACCACTGGAGCTGAAATCCCTATTTAAAAGAAGAATAAATGAAATGCTAGCTATTGATTTACAGGATTTCTCAACTTTATTTTAACAACAAAACACAGCCTTAAGCAGAAATGCCAGCTGAGATCACCCCCGGCCGACAGCCCGCACTGAGGAATGCCCCCCATGCACCCCCACTTCCCAACCCACGCTGCATGAGCATCCAGCCTTAAATTTAGATTTGGCAGCTCGAGCTTGGTAACAGGACCAGCCCCTCCTGGGGCGAGACCCCCCCTGCAAAACACACACAGGAGCTTCCCGGCCGAGGACAAGCTGTGGTTCCGGAGGGCACCCTGCGAAAGCAGAGCGGGTCACCCCACGACGAGGAGAAACCGCCCGCATCCTTCAGGAGGGCGTGGGGAGCCCAAGGGCCCGCGGCTTGCTCCGAAGGACGCGCAGAGCCAGGCGGTGCCGGTGAGCACGGAGCACCCGGGGCGCCTCCCCCCCCGGGCAGCCCGGCCTCCCGTCGCCCCGGCCCCGCCGCCCCCGGGCCCACCTGCCCGCCGGCACCGCAGCAGCGACCGCGCCTCCTGCGCCATGCGCCGCCGGCTCAGCCGCTCCTCCAGCGCCGGGTGCCGGTACCGCTTCGGGACACGGAGCTTGGCCACCGCCGCCCGCCCGAGGAAGAGCCCCCGGTAGACGCGGGCCTCGGCGCCTTGCTGCACCAGCTGCAGCCCCGGCAGCGGCGGCGGCGGCGCCTCGGCCTCCGCCTCGGCCATCGCACGGCCCGCGGCTCCCGCCTCGTCCGTCGCAGGGCCCGCAGGACCGGCCTCGCCCCTCGCAGGGCCCGCGGCTCCCGCCTCGTCCGTCGCAGGCCCCGCAGGCCCGGCTTCGTCCGTCGCAGGCCCCGCAGGCCCGGCTTCGTCCGTCGCAGGGCCCGCAGGACCGGCCTCGCCCGTCGCAGGGCCCGCAGGACCGGCCTCGCCCATCGCAGGGCCCGCGGCCCCGGCCATGCCAGAGCGCGCTCCTCCCGCCTCCGCCTGGGCCGCCGCCATCACAGGGCCCCGCCGCCACACGGCGCATGCGCGCCGCCCCATCCGCTTCGGCGATCTTCGGTGGCCCCTGCCGGAAAGCTACGAACGGCCCAAGCCCCGCCTTCCCTGCCCCGCCTGTACCTCTGCCCGGCGCCCCCGCTATAGCGCCGCACCTCCCCGCTCTTGCTGCTGCTGCTTCTGCTCAAGCTTTGTTTGTGCTTCCCCGCAGAAGTCCTGCTGCCCTCTGCCTACCTCTGCCCTCCTGGGGACACTGGGTAGCTGCAGGATGGTAGGACTTGTGCCTGAGCCTTCCCCAGCCGGCACGTTTTCCTGTGTTTTAGCCAGTGCAAGAGTGAGACCCAGGGCCTGCGAGCGAGCTGCTGGATGTGCATATTCCCAAGACAGCAAGTGTGGTCTTGTGGTCCCCCTGAGGTGCTCCAGCACTGCCTCGAAGCCACCTGCCAGGGCATCACCCCTGGGACTCCACCGCCGCAGCATCACCACCGGCGCAGTACCACTGGGGCATCGCCATGGGATCACCACCAGGACACTCCACACCAGGGCATCACCACCAGGACTTCACCACGGGGACTCCTGTCACTGGGGCGTCACCACAAGGATGCTCCACCAGAGCTCCTCCACTGGCTCTTGGCGTTTCATGTGCCCAAAGCCTTCACTGGAACCCGTGCAGATCCGCTGCAGCTGCCCAGTTTGTGGCTGGGGAGGAGAATGGATTTGCCCACAGGCTGCAGGGGATCGTCAGCCTGCAACAGGGCATGCATGGTGTGACCTCAGGTCCCTGCGCTGGGCAGCACCAAAGCTTCCACCCCTGATGCTGACACAGGCTGCTCGCACGGTGACGCAAGTGTCCCCAGTTCCTCGAGCAGCCCAGCCCCACATCTCCACGTTAGTAAGGATGGACAGACCTCATTATCTTGGGAGCAGTGTTTGGGTTTTTATGGAACACCAAAACCCACTACTCTGCTGGGTGATCAGCACATCCTGCAATTTATGTTCCTCAGAAGACACAAGAGACTTCAGCCCAGTCCATGTAAATATGTTTTCAATTGTTGCCTTTGGAGGTCCCACAAGTCCGTTTTGTCCTTGTTTTCTCATCCGCAACATTTGTTTCCTTTATGGAACATTTATATTTTATTAACACATTCCATACAGCTTACTTGTCATTGCATGGTGGGATCATGCCTGGCAAATATTTATCTTGCTTCAGCAACAACTTTTAAACAACTTTCCCAAGTTTTCAACGATACGGGTAATCCATCCCGCAATTCTGCCCACTCGTGGCATTCTCCTTCGGCTGCCCTCGCCGTGGCAGGGCTGCAGGAGCCCGACAGCTTGGCCAGGGGAAGAGATGCATTCCTGGGTTCCATGGCTGGAATTTGTAAATGCCACAAACAATCATATAAACAAAGAGGTTTTCCCCTGTTGTGGGCAGATTTTATCTAAGCAGCCGCACACAGCCCCCACAGACATACATATATAACCTATGAGCAAGTGCACACAGATGCCCTCGGTTCGTTATTCTGGTAACTATGATAGTCTTCTCTCATGCTGGCCAAAAACATCCTCCAGAGCTTTCAAAATACAAAAGAAAATATTTTTGCTTTATTTTTCCCATTATTTTATTTATTTAAATTTTATCTTCCCTGTGATTTCACTTATTCTTTTCCCTTTGAATGCAATAAAGAGTTGATTTAGCCCTTGGATACCATCTAGAGCCATTTACAATATTTATGGTATCGCCCAGTATTTTTATTGGAATATTTAATCACCCCAGAGAATTGCACTGAAGCCACAGACTCTCTCTCTGGTAAATTGTTTAATTATGTAACTTTGTTCTCCTGATGACAAGCATTTATAAACTCTCCTTTTACAAACAAAGTAATTGAGTTAAAAATTGCAGTGCAGCAAACCAAGCTAACAGAAACCAAGGCAGATCCCATGGTTTCCTCCCTGCTGTCCTGCCGATCCCTCGGCATCGGGCAGGCTGCAGCGCTGCGGGCAGCTCTCCCCTCACCCCTCGGCTCATACAAGGATGGAGGCCACCACCCTCAGAGCTGAATAAAAGGCTGAATTTGGGCTACATCAGGGCTCAGGTGGCTCCTCACGCCCAGCTAAGGCACTTGTTGGCCCTGCAGTTATGTCCTCAACCTGCAAAGTGTGGGCACAGGGATAAACCCTCCTCTGTGTGAACTCACAGTGCTGACTCCCATCACAGCTCGGAATTACGGATCTTGGCCGACTCCCCCAGCAAGAGGATGCTACGGGCAGTGTGGGCGGTAGGGTCCAGCCACCCAAGAGAGGGGCGCGGGGATGCAGGGGAGCAGCCTGGGCCACCGCAGGCTGCTACGCTGGAGGCATCCCTAAAACTTGCAGGAAAGGGGATCCATGGGGCCACCACCAGCACTGACCGGCATTGCCAGCGAACCCCCGCAGGGGTGGGATAACATAAAAGAACACGCGTGCAGCCTGGCATCGTAAGGAGAAAGCTCTCTGGGCTGTAAATGAGCACGCATTAAATGCAGGTGCCCAGCGAGCTGGCTGCATCCCAGTCAGCTGTAACACTGGCGCCTGCTCATGGATTGTAATTTTCATCGATAACTGAGCTGAGCTGGGTCAGTTTGGTCCCCTGAATCCCTTCCTAAGGGTCAATTGTAATTACAGAACATGTGCTTGACTACGTGCTGAGTGTTGCCAAGGGCAGTGTCTTCCTTTTTTCCAGGATGGACTTCTCTCTCCTCTTGTATTTTTATTTTAATTTGTGATTTTAAAGACTCTTTTAGCTGCTCCATCCCAGAGGTGGAGAGTAAGATTTCAGCAATCACAGCCGGGTTGTGTTACCAGACACGGGCTGCTGTTTCCAACACTGAGCTCTTCAGGAAGCGCATTCCTGCGGCTCAGCCCTGGAGACGTGTTCTTCATCTGTGGAGCAGGAACGTGCCCTCATGCCAAGAGCAAGATAAGGATCAGATGGGGAAATGGCACTGCCGAGACACACAGTCTCGAGAGGAGGAGGAAAGCATCGCAGGAAGGAGCAAGGCTACAAACATGCTGGCAGACATGAAGCATGAGCCAGTCCTGGTGGATCCAGCCCCTCCAGATCTTCTCAAGCGGAGCTTAGGGACAAAGCTACTGACTTCAGCAGGCCCAGAATACCCATTAGCTACAAATGGTATGATAAGAAAGATGTGCTTTAAAGTACATTTTGTGTACTCCACAAGGGGAGATTTTTCCCCCAAATTATCCCTGCTGTACATCATAGCAGGTTTTCATCTTTTTTGCAGAGGACCATAACCCCCAGCCAGGTGCGGTGCCAGCGTGGCGGCTGCATTTCTGTGCATACTGATGCCATCTCTTTGGCCGCCTTTCGTAAACATATCATAGAGTTCTGCCTACACTCCCCAGGACCTCGCCTCCTTGCTGTCAGTGCTAATAATGCTTATTGCCCTGCCAGAGAACAGGAAGCCTCCAGAAAATGGCAGGGTGGCAGAAAAACGAATACTGAGTGACCATAGAAAAAAATATTTCTTCCTTCTCACATGGAAATGTTTTGAGAAGGAAGGAATTGTTCAGGCGAATTGCAGATCATGTAGCCAAGAGCGGGTTTGCCCAGCGGCTGCAGAGGACGGTAGGTCCCCTCCATCTCCCTGCCTGGCGCGGTGGGGAATCATGCATGGGCGACATCTCCCCCGGTTCATAACACAACACACCCAAAATGTACGGGCTTGAGCTACAGGGAGAAGCTGTGGGGTCCAGAGATCACGGGCAGGATCACACTGCATCCCCAGCACTCCCCTGTGTTCCCAAAACTTGGAATATGAGCCCAGACACAAGGCTGTAGTGCCTGCTGCCCACCGTGAGCTAGCCTCATATGCAGGGTCTTGGGAAAGAGAGAAAATTGCAGTCTTTTCTCCTTCCGAGCGTCATAAGAGCCGGCTGTGATTTCAGAGCTAACTGCACTACGTTAATATGAGCTGTGAATCCATTGAAAAGCTCCTTTCATGAGCACCATTGGTTCCTGTTGGCTGGTGTTTGTGTCTGAAACCCTTCTTCCCTGAGTGTGTGTGATCCCTGTGCGGCCGTCTGTTTGTATCAGATACAAGGTTTTAGAAGATGTAGTTTTAAATACTGCATTTCCATTGAAATTAAAGCATATTAATAAGAAGCATTTATTTAATCTACAAACCAGGTAGATGATTTGAAACACTTTTAATATTCACTATGAATTTGAGAAGAAACAAAACCAAAAGCTTTGATCAACTGCTGCTCATGTTGCAGGCCAGACATCCAACAGACTAAGGCTGAAAAGAAAGGTATTTCCCATCTCAAGCATCCCAAAACTCTGTGTTGGAGTAAAAAAAGAGTTGGCACCACTGGTCTCAAGGGCAGAGACATGACATGTATCCCCCTACTTAGAAGAATGATTCTTTAAATATTTATCTTAAATGTCCCGTTAACATGTGGAGTAGCTGAAAAAGCTCTTTCAAAAAAATACCACGGGTTCCTCACTCTCCACCCAGCCTCTTTCCCCTTGCCTGTGCCTGCACCACAGGCAGGGTGGTCACTGATGCAGACCTTCCTCAACTTCACCCTGTACCGTAGCAAAAAGCTTTACCAGCACGGGCTCCACAGGGTGCTGGGCTGGAGCTTGTGTTGTTGTAACCATGTGATGAGATGAGCTATTACCTGCTGTCCCGTACCAACTCATCTGAGCGTTGCGTGTACTTCACTGCACGCACACGTACTTTGCCACAGTGCAGCCCACCCAGGAACCGCAGTCTGCATGAACAGCACCGAGGGAGAATGTTTGCATTGTGTTAAAGAGTTTTGAAAGCACTTCTCGGCACATCAAGTTTTGTAAAATCCTCGTTTTGCAACACGGACTTTGGGATACATGAATCTACCCTCAGACTCAGAAAAAAATCTTGCATCCCACTGCAAGTCCCAGTGCCTTCCTGCAGCCAGGTAGTCAGCAAGAAAGTTTCTGTTCCACTGAGCAGAAACAGAACGTTAATTGCAAGGAAAGTCGAATACTGAAACGCTTTGCCTAATGGAGTCCTGTGCTAGGGGAAGGAGATAAGCTCGAGAGATTATTCCTTTCTTTCCCACACAAGAGAAAGATAAGAGTGCAAATTCAGTCACGCTGCTCTTTTTTTGGGGGGGGGCTTTGACGGTCGCTCCTTTCCCAGCAGGCTTTCTTTGCCTCTCCAGCTGAGATACCTAGAAACTATCATAAACCGTCAGTCTCCCGTGGGCTTTACAGGGGCGTGCTGGTCCGGAGGGGTGCAGCCCTGCAGGCAGCGAGGGGAGGAGATTTCCCGGTCCCGGCTGAAGTGAGAGACCGGGGACCGGGCTGTCGCTCCGGCAGCCGCAGCCGTGCCCCGCCACATCCTCGCTCCCCGACCACCCTGCAGCGCGCCCCCGGCAAACCGTCCGCAGCCCCCCGGCGCGGGCAGACCCGGGCCGCACGGAGCGGTCCCGCACCCAGCCCCACGTCCCGCTGCGGCGGAGCGGGACCCCGCCGGGCTCGTTCACCGCCCCGGCGGCAGGCTCCATCTCCCCGGCCCTTCGCACCAGTTCCCCGCGGCGGCCCCACGCAGCGCGGCCCGGCGAGGGGCGGCCCGCCCGGGACCCCCCGGCTCCCCGAGGGGCGGGCGGGGCGACTACAAGCCCCAGGCTGCCCGGCCGGGGGCAGGGCCGGAGCGACGTGGCGCTGCGCGGGCCCGCTCCGGCCGCCGGACCCCGCTCCGCCCCGCGCCGCGCCGGGCAGGGGGCTCGGCCCCACCGCGCCATGGGTGAGTGCCGGGGGCCGCGGCGGGCGGCGGGCGGCGAGCCCCTCTCGGGACTGGGCAGGCGGGCTGGGGACGGGCGCGTCCCGCCCGGGAAAAAGTTTTCCAGAAGAAAAGTTTTCAGCTTTTCCTGAAGGCTGGGACTGCAGCTCCCCCCCCGCCCTGTTGGGCCCTGCCGATGGCGGTGCCGGTGGCCGGGCTCAGCCGGGTGAGCAGCCCCGGGTGCGGCCCGGTCCCAGAGCACGGCCCGCTGCCCCCGGTTTGCCACAGCAGGGGGTCGCCCGGCGCCGCTCCCGGGGGAGCCGCCGAACTCCCTGTCCTCGGGTTCCCCAGAACCCTCAGAACAGGCTCTGTGCAGAGCTGCGTTTCAGTCGGAGTCCAGAAACCGTTACTGCTCAGTAAGTTACCAAGAAATACGGCGAAATCCGGTGTGATCAGCTGCGCTGTTTACTGCGGGGCTGTCGTTATCTCATGGAGTTTGTGTCGTGAAACTTGTGGCGTGCCCACTTCCTTTTGTTCTCAGTGAGCAAATATTTTTTCTCATTATCTGCATGACATGTGTACAAGGAGTGATAAAAGCAGTGCAGGTAGTCGCACAGAGCACGGTGGGAGGGACTGCAATGTAGCTGGGATGGCAGAAGTAGCACAAATGAAGCACAGTGGGTTACAGAATAAATACAAATATAAATATAACCATCACCGAGAAATAACCTTTGTTGCTAGCTGTAATTAAAGGCTGAATAGAGGCACTTCCTATTAAACACAGCTTGTGAGAGGAAAAAAGCCCTTAGAAAGGGCGAGGAAACTTTTTCCATGGTCTGGTGGTTGTGTCCACGTTCTTTCCACATACAGTCTACTGAAACTGTGAGAATTTCTAATTAAACAAACCCAATGTGAGAATACAGATAGTATTATGTGCTGGAAACCAGCACAAACCTCTAAGCTAACGCACTTTACCTGTGCCTTCAAAATTGCCACTGGAGGGGGGAGGTCCCTGCATCAGCACTGGCTCTCATGCCACGTGCAGTCCCCCCACCATAACATGACTAATGGTTCACACGTGGTCGCCCTTTCATCGTCTCCCCACGGCAAGAAGCGTGTGCAGCAAGCACCTTGGTTTTGTAGGGTTGTTTGAGGCAGATTTGTTTGGATTTGGTTTGCTTTTGCTGTTGTTTTTTCTAATTTTAGCTAAGCTTACATACTTCCCAAACTTGAGTGCTCAGCTATATTGGAAGGACAAGGTGAAAGAATCGCTTCTTGTACTTGGGGCGGGCAACAGGGAGCTTTTCAGCTTGTGATGACGTTTGTCCTGTGGTCCTGGACCAGCCTGAGAAGATTGTGTCTGGCTTGGGGATCCTGGACGCTGTGTGCTGTAGAAGGAGAGACGAAGAAGTCAGGGCCACCCCCACAAAGCGATGCTGAGAGTGCAGGACTAGCTAGGAGAAATAGCCTTCCGTGAGCAGCATTTTTAACAACAAGGTAGGGAGTAAGAATGCAGAGCCTGCAGTGAGAGCTGATGGTGCCACATGCACTGAAACATGAAAAAGATACTGCAGAACAATTCAGACCCAGAAAGCAGAAGTTGCATTTCCTGCCCAGAACAGGTTTTGTAATCAGAATCAAGGGAGACCGTGGAGGATCCCCCCCATACCACTCCAGGCACTACAAATCACTGTCCTCCACTTAAATGCAAGTCTTAACTTTGTTCACAAAGTTCTGTTTTCACAGTTCTGCACCCCTAGTAAGTGTCCCTGCAGTTAGTGGAAGTGCGTGCAGGCCTGGTAGGTTGTATGAGTATCTGCAAGTGCCTTTACCCATGACCTAGTGCTGAGGAAATTCAGCATCGTGGCTTTGTAGGTGGAAAACTTCGGGTGTCCTGGGAGACTTTTTTCCAGCTTGTGCATGCTGATAGCTTGCCTGCTAGTGCCAGAAAACAACGTAGCATTGCTTGCTCATTTTCCAGGTTGTGCAGTGCTGGTCCTCCTCTTGTCTGCAACCGTCTCTCTCCTGGGTGGGCTGATATTTGGATACGAGCTGGGGATTATCTCTGGTGCATTGCTGCAGTTGCAGATAGACTTTCACCTCAGCTGCTTCAAGCAAGAAATCCTCGTGAGCGCCCTCCTTATCGGAGCTCTCCTCGCCTCTCTGGTTGGGGGCATCCTCATCGACCACCATGGGCGGAGGAGAGCAATCCTGGTCAGCAACTTGGTCCTGTTGGTTGGCAGCCTTATTCTCACATTGGCAAGGTCATTTATTGGGCTGGTCATTGGGCGCGTGATGGTGGGCTTTGCCATCTCTGTCTCATCCATGGCCTGCTGCATCTACGTCTCGGAAATGGTGGCTGCTCATCAGCGAGGGCTGCTGGTGTCTCTCTGTGAAGCAGGCATCACCGTAGGCATCCTGCTGTCCTATGCACTGAATTACATCTTTGCGGACGTGGATGAGGGTTGGAGGTACATGTTTGGGCTGGCCATTGCCCCGACAGCCATGCAGTTCCTCAGCATCCTCTTCCTCCCAGTCAACCCTGTTAAATTAAGCTCATGGAACTCAGACTGCCAGAAGGGCCTCATTCAGTTGCAGAACACTGAAAACAGAGAGATGGCAAAGAGGGAGCCCTATAGGGAGAAACATTACTCATTTCTTGACCTTTTCAGGACCAGAGACAACATGAGAAGGCGGACTCTAGTGGGCCTGGGACTGGTGCTCTTCCAGCAGTTCACTGGGCAGCCCAATGTGCTGGGCTACGCCTCCAAAATCTTCCACTCGGTGGGGTTCCAGAGCAACTCCTCGGCGATCCTGGCCTCTGTTGGGCTCGGGGCAGTAAAGGTGGTGGCCACGCTCATCGCGATGGCGTTTGCAGACAGGGCTGGCAGGAGAGTGCTACTCATGGCTGGCTGCGTGGTGATGGCCATCTCTGTCACCACCATTGGCCTCACCAGCCGCATTGCTCCGCTGGCCATGGCCAGGGACTGCAAGGCAGCCACAGACCCCAACGCATCCCACAGCCTCACCCAGCACCCTCTGACACGTACATCCTCCCAGCCTGCCGTGTCACCCATGCCACCAGCACTGGGTGCTGTCGAAAGTCAGGCAGGCCCTGGTTTTGCTGCCACAAGGAGCCTTACAAAAGTTTTTGCCAGTACTCAAAGCAGAGAAGTTGTTTCCAGTTCTTCCCTCACTCAGAAAAAGGACTTGGTAGGTCAGTCCAAAGAAGAGACAGTGGAAAGCACAGGCCCTCCTTTCAGTGGTGCTTCCTGGACAGAACATATGGCTTTAAATTGGATTACGCTGCTGAGCATGATGGCCTTCGTGAGCGCCTTCTCAATTGGATTTGGACCAAGTAAGTATGGTGTTTATATATCCTTGCACTAACCCCGAGAATAAAACTAGGGCTGATTTTTACAGTCTGCTTGAAATGTTTCTTATGCATCTGCTTTACCAAGCAGCTCAGTGCTGGGAACTGGAAATACATCCCCTTTGCTCAATTAATAATTTTCTAGCATTGCAGCTTGGTCAGCTGTAAGGCTGGTACAGCACTAGAATAACTTTCTCTTCCATGCTATCACTAGGCTTGTAATGTCTTTTTTCCGTGAAGCTCGTTGCAAAATCAGAGCATCCCACAAGCGCTACCTAATCTTCCTAGCGCCCTGGTGAGGATGAAAATAGAGGGTGGGGGGCAGAGGGACTGAGGGACTTCGCTGTGTGATAAGGTCAGTGCAGAGCTGGAAGTGGAACCTTTTTCAAAGTTTCTCAATATCAGCCGGTCTTTTTCTGAAATCATTATTTACTCATCAGATGAGAATAGAGGTTAGTTCTTGCTTCCAGGGGAGCTCTACTGTTTTCTGGCATTTGTTGCTTTAAATGCTTTGATGAGAGAAAACAGCATCTAACTGAAGAATGAAACATAAGTGAGCAAGTCTCATGGGTTTGACAGTGACCCTGTAAATTATTTCAAGCAAAATAACCCTGGAATAGGAGAGACTAAGATATACGTTGCTTTAGATCTGAATTTAGCCCAAATGCAACATCATCTCCCTAATCCTACCCCTTCCTCATTTCTTTACAAAGAGCATGTCCTGACAGCAGGTAGACTAGACCATTTCGATCATCCCTGAATGGAATGACCAACTCCCCTGCTTTGTTCATTGCTCCCTGGACCTGTTCATTGGTATTTCATTCCTCCATGCTGAGCGTGGGAGTTTTCAAGTGTTCTGCTGTGACCTGACACCGAGATCGATGAATGTTTGACACCACCAGCAGCGGGTGCTGGGTGAAGCCAGAGTTTAAGACCCCTGCTGAAACCTTCCTTGCCCATTTCCCGAATAAATTGCTTCATGCCTACAGCTGTGTTTCTGATCTCTCTAATCCGTGCAGTGACGTGGCTGGTCCTCAGTGAGATCTACCCTGCTGGGATAAGAGGAAGAGCCTTTGCCTTCTGTAACAGCTTTAACTGGGCTGCTAATTTACTGATCAGCCTCTCCTTCCTGGACCTTGTGGGTAAGCAGCCATCCCCCATCCCTCCAACTCCCACAGCCTGTTAGGGAAGGTGGCCACCACAAACCATTTGGAGATTAAGTGGCATTTTGAACACTGGTGACTTGACACTGGTATAGGTGACCCTGATGCCTCAGAGCAGAAAAACCAGGCACCAGCAACACTGCTGTGAGCCCCTCCGCCATCCATTTCACAAAATCATCCATCGCTCGCTGGGCTGCACTGCAATACTGCAGTATCAGGAAACCATGGAGTCTGCAGCTTTCACGCCGGTGGCTTTATGACCTGTCTTGCTAGCAGAGCTCTCGGTAGAGGCACTCGGCCGGCACTGCTGGGCCCTGGAGCTCTGCTGCATTTTCCTTCCCTCTGCGCTGCTGCTGGCAAAGCCTGGCATCAACCATCCTTCTCCCTTACTGATTCCCGGTCCAGGTCTTGCAGATAAGGAGGTTCCCTGCCCTTTTGGGGGCTTCTCAAAATAAGATGCCCCTGTCAGGCACCAGTGACCACCTTGCAGCAAGCAACCAGCTTTCTTTGTATCCCATGAGTGACCTACCTCTAACAACCATTCATGCACTTGAATCTCTCTGCAGATGCCATCGGTTTCTCTTGGATGTTTCTTCTGTATGGACTAACGGGATTGATGGCTCTTATATTCATTTACATTTTTGTTCCGGAAACAAAAGGACAGTCCTTAGAGGAGATAGACCAGCAGTTCTCCAGGAAACGGTATGTGTGCTGTTGTACCAGCATGAATGCTGGCTTTGGGCGCTTCCCACCAGCAGTCTCCGAGGTCTACGGCACTGGGCAGCTCAGGGCGGTTGCAGAGGCTGGTCAGTGCTGTGGAGAACATCTCAGGTTTGTGCAGGCCTATGGGACAGGGTGCGAGAGCTGCAGCGTAGTTCATCAGAAGGTCACTGCCCTGAGCCTTGGAAGGCACTAGGGAGGAAAAGGGCTAACAGCCAGGGCTTGGTGAGGGGAGGAGAGAGGACCAGAGTGTAGCAGAGGCAGGTCAGGACAGCGAGGTCTTTAGGATAGTCCTGGACTGATCATTCTGCTCTGCCGCAGAGATGTCTCTTGTTGTAACACATGCCACGGGCTCTCACCCGGTGATTTCCGTGCAAAGCCTGTCATGGGCTAGGAAAGATCAAGAGCTGTTTGTGCAGTTCTTGCTGTGAAGGAGGTGGTGGGATAAGCATCACTGGAGCAGAGGGAGGTTCTGCAGCCGCAGGGCTGCGATGCCGAGGGGAGGGAGCACACACCCCATGGTGTGTGGCTGGGGAGGGGTCACTGCTGTGAACCCCTGCCTGGCTCCTGGCTCCCTGTGAGCAGCAGCTGCTGCAGCTGACCTCTGCCATTGCCCAGCAGGGTGTGGGAAGGAGACGTGTTTAAGCAGAGACATGGAAGAGGAAGGAGCTGCACACACGCCCGGTACCAGAGAGTAGAGCACACCAGCAGCACGTGAAACCAGTGACGTGCCCGCAGCATCACCCTGAGGAGAGGAGCAGGCTGTGCCATCCGGACAGTACTTTTCCATGGCCTTTAACTGGTGACCTCCGCTCAGAGACAGTTCTCACCACAGTGCCTTGGGACATGCCGATAGCTTGCCTTTGGGTCCCTGGAGGATCATAGGTCCCAGGCAGGTAACATGTCCTTCATTTGATGTTTTATTTTTCATGGTTTGTAGCTCCTGTCATTTAAACGATTGCTGTTTTTGTGCACAGAAATTAAAGCACAACTTTTCGACAATGCTTTCCACCCGTACAGTTCATTTGTAAGCAAGGTAGTTTTTATTTTCTAGTTCTTTGAAATACTTGCTGCTTTACAGAGGGGACAGTAGTGCAGGAGGAATGTGTCAAGCACTCAGCAGCATACATTAATATTATCACCCTTTGTAACATCTACGTAGGAGTCTGGAGTCTGACATGGGAGCTAATGCAGATTAAACGCTGCATTTCAGCGAAGGCAGAACAAGTGCTAGCTCCCAGGCTGCCATTTCCCACAGCATCAAGGCCCAGCAGTGTCAAGACCCAAGGCCCATGCTAAATGAGCGTAGAAGTACATCTCACATGTATGTTTGGCTGCTTGCTTTTGTACACAGGCACTGCTTTGCATTCATGACCAGGGTTTGCATGTACAAAAAATGCATGCAATATTCTGGTACCTTCTACAAGTTTCCCACCTCTTAAAATTGTACATTGTTTGATTAATTCACCCCTCCCCCCTGACACATGCAAATTACAAAAAACCCACCCTTCTAACACCATGCTCGCTCGCCAAACCTTGTGAGAGAGGAGCTGGTACGCTGCTGAGCAGCCAGTCCTGGCTCTTTTGAGCCCGTGAAGGAACTAAGTCCTAAAGCTTGGGGTTTTCCACTGAAAATGCAGGTCCTTGGGGACCAGTGACAGCTAAGCTGAGCCATCTGATTGGCACCAACAGGGACAAACACAAAGGATGTGGCCGCGTTACTCAAACCCCTGTCCCAAAGAGAAGCCACAAAGCCACTGGAAAATGATCTGTCCTTAGCTGTAATTCAGCCCGTTGCTGTCAGGTGGCTGCCATGGAAGTGCTTTTCTCTTCCCTCTGAGCAACGGGGGTCACCCATCACCTTCCTCACCCCCCTCGGCCTCCCTACGGCACCTCTGCGACAGCTGGAATGGGGTGTTTCCGAAGTCCCTGGTGTGCTGCAGACGCTGTCACCGCAAGGCGCACAAGGACGCCTGTAAAACAAAACGGACGCGCTCTTCCTGCAAAAAAGCCCGTGAATACCGAGCTGTACCAGGAGCAACTCCGCTTTAACGGGAGGAAAACCCACCAGTGCTGTCCCAGGAGTCAAAGTCAGGCTCCGGGCTACGGCTGCAGACCGTGGCCGTTGGTGACGGGGTCGCACGTTCACCGGGGATCCCTGGCCGAGAGGGCTGGGGGGCGCTGGGGGGTGATTGCGTGCGGCCGGTTGGGGGGGACGCGACCGGGCGGCTTTGCTCGAGAGCGGTGCTTCTTCCCGGGCTGCGCCCACCTGCCGCCCGCCCCAGCAGCGCCGGGGGGCCCAGGCCCCCGTCCCCCCCCGTCCCCGGACCGCGCTGCCGGCTGCACCGCGCCAGGCCCGCCGCGAGGGGGCGCCCCGGCACCGTCCCTTCCCGGCCCCGCGGCCGGCAGCCCCGCCCCCCGCTGCCGGCCCGCCCCGGCGCTGCGCTCCCACCCCGGGGGGATGGACGGACAGACGGACGGACGGACAGACACCCACCGTCCAGCATCTCGGCCCACCTCACCCCTCGGGCACAGCGTCTAAGCCCCAGGGACCCCGCCCCGCAGAGCAGGGATGCTGCTGCCCCCCCCGCCCCACCCCGGGCTGTGCCTCTGGGCTTGATGGAGCCGGGAAAGGAGGGAGATGGGAATTCGGGGACACCCGGGGGGCGGGGGCAAGGGGGGAGGATGGAGACCCTTGGGTCTCGCGGTGGGGGGGCTGGCTGCTAGGGCCACAAGCAGGGCTGGCTGGACTGGGGGGATAAGTTAGCTCTGGGGGCAGCAACAGGGCTGCTGTCATTGCCAGGCCCTGGGGGTGATGGTGCCGAGAGCTGTCAGTTAGCTTGTGGCAAGGGGGGTTAATAAGCCCAGGGTAAGGGGGCTGTCTTTCCTGCTTGCTTCAGAAAAAACGTGATGCAACTTTCCAAACCAAACAGCTTCGGCCCGTGAGGAATCTGCAAGGGGTGCCCAGCTCATCACACCGAACGCACTGCGTTTGGGTGCAGAGACAAGAGTGCGTGGCGATGGCAGAGGAGGTGCTGGGAGAGCCTCGGCGATGCCACATGGCAGAGTCCCACCTTTGCTCCCTTGCAATGCTGGGATTCCAGGAAGGGGTTCCTGCTTGGGAAACAGCTCTGGTCCTGCCAGCTGGTGTCACGGCATCCTACACCTCCATCGCAGCAGAGCTGGGCCAGTGGCGCTGAAAAATGGAAAAGTCATCAAGGAGTGCTTAAACAAGAAGCTGAAGCAAAGTCAGCAGGTGTAGAAATTCAGACTTGTACCCCTTGTGAGGAAGATGTGGCAGTATCCAGGGAAAGAGCTGCAGGGAAAAAAATGGTACAGCTGCAAGAAAGAAGGTGAGTTTAAGCATGTATATTATCAGCAGGCCCACAGGAACCATGCATGTATTAAGCAACCAAGGGCAAAACTTAGAGATGCTTCTGTCCCTATACCAGAACCTTAAAAAAATAAGATAAGGTCAGGTTTTCTGATCACCCTGGATTACAACCCCAGTACCAGTACAGCTTTCTCACAATGGGAGATCCCAGATTCCAATAAGAAAAGCAGAGCCAGGAGTGTGTTGCTGACCCTGATCAGAATAAAGGTAATGATCAGCAAATATGAGATGAGATCGGAAAAACTAGTCGGCTCAGTGATCCATCAGGAAGAAAAAAGTGGGTTTGGGTACAATAATGAGTCTACTGGACAAAGCAGTGCTGGAAGCAGTGAGGAGGGCTGCTGCTCTGTGTTTGGTGGGGAGCAGCACACAGGACCTGCTTCACAAGGTGTTTGTGGGAGAGCTGTTCTCTGCTAGTGACCACAAAACAACCAATTTAATGCTGTAGTGGGAGAGAGCACACCAAATAAATCCAGCGTGTGGCTCTACAATTTCAAGAAAGGAACTATGAAAAAATAAGGTGATTCGTCAACAACAACAAAACAAAGTGGAACAGGCAGAAAGCAAGGAGCCTGCAAGCAGTCTGGAGGTGATTAAAAAAGGCTCTATTAAAGCCTAAGTAAAACATGTGCCACAACTCAAAAAGAACTAAGAGGTCCTGAAAAACACCCTGCCTGACTTACTGCTAAGGTTAAGGAGGTATCACAGGGAGAAGGTCAGCATTTTAAAAGTGGAAAGGTTTCCCACATGAGGAGAAAAGGAAAACCCATAAAACATAGCAAGTAAAGTGCAGACAGAAAATTATAAGAGCTAAAAAAGAGCACAAAGATCTCCTTGCAAAGATCTTTTAAAAAAAGTTTCTTTAAATATATCAGAAGTGAGAAGCTGGCTAGGGAGCCATTGCTTGCTACGAAGGTGCGATAGGGTACCGAGGAGGAGAAGGCATGACAAGGCAGCTCAGGCACAACTCTGTGTTGGCTGTTACCGCTGCAGGTCACACCCAGTTCATTCTTGTAGCCGGTAAGTTAGAGAAAGTAGATCAATGTGACTTTACAAGTGGCTACTTTACCAGAGGACTGGCAGATTACTAGTGTAGCTCCCACCTACAAACTGGGCTCTGGAAGGGGACCCTGGGAGCTAGAGGCAAGTGTCACCTCCATCCCAGCTGGAGTGGTCGGGTCTGTGCCAGCAGTGAGCACATGGGCAGGCAGGCGGGTGGGAAAGAGCCAGCAGACACGGTGCCGAAGAGGAAAAGCCTGCCTTGCCAGAGTGCTGGGACTCCAGGAAAACAGCAGTATGCACATGGATAGATAGAAATCAACAGGCAGAACAGCTGGACATTTTCAAAGAGATTCTGGTAAAATTATTTTTTAAAATTTACATTCCTGTGGGGTTGCAACAATGGTCCTTTTATGGATTGAAACCTAGTTAAAAAAAAATTCCTATCTTGTAGGTAGCAAAATGCAGGGTTGAACAGGCAGTTTTTGACGACAAATGAGATTCAGCAATGGGGTTGCTCAAGAATCTCTCTGCATCTGGTTTTATTCAAACACCTTCATTTGTGATGCTGGGAAGGGAATGGACAGCAAAATCTCCAGGTTTGTGGAAGATGCTAAGTTCTTCCAGGACATAAAATATTTTGCCAAAGACACAGGGCTCCAGAAGAACCTTGCAAAAGTGAGTGAGTGGGCAAAAAGGGCAGCTGAGATGGATGTGCCCGGGAAAGCTGCAGGCTGGTGCCAGAGGCCACTGGAAGCCATCCGGGGTTAGCATGGATTGGAGGAGTCCTCGGTCAGGTGAGCTAGCTCCCTCCGTCATTGTCCAACTGGACAAATGTGTCCCCGCTCTAAATTTGTGGCCCTTTGGTGCAACAACTGGCTGTTTCTCTTTTCTCTCCCCTGAGGCCGAGACCTCATAAGACTAGAGGATACAGAAATGCTTGAGGCAGTGATAAATCTTCTTTAGTGGGCTTTTATTTCCTTTTCTTTCACAATATTTTCTTTAGTTTCCTAGCCAAATTTTTTTCTAAGGAAAGATTTCTGACTTCCTTTGAGCCACAGCTCAACATCTGTCCACATTGGGGGCTGAAGTAATACACTGTTAAGGGGTTTTGATGTCAAGCCCAAAACCCCACCAGGGATTTATGCAGCTCTCCCCTTTCCTCCCTCCTCCTCTTCAAACAGCCTTTCATTTGCTCTCACTAATTGTGCTGTCATGCCTTTCTTCCCCCGGTTGTGCAGACAGCCTTTCATGCAGACAGGTTTCAGTGACAGATGCCTGTGCCATGAGCTTTCCGAGGAGGCGGGTTGTGCTGCAGAGCGTGCGCATCGTCTGAACGCACCGAGCCGCTCTGAAATGATCCAGGCACCCATCCAGCTCGGGGACAGATTAGGCAGTGGCTTCCCTGGCTCCCTCCATCCCCAAGGAGCTGCTGGATAATCGCTGCTGGTTAGCAGAGCCCTCCAGCCCACCCACAGACACCACTCGCTCCGCTAAGTGGGCAGGAAAAGATTAGCTGAGAACCTCTTGGAAAAATGGAAGGGGAGAGTCTTTGGGAGGATTTTAACTGGGGACAAGGACACTGCAAAGCCTGGCATCCCCAGAGAGGTGACTGTGGGTAAGAGGAGCACAGCCAGGACCAGGGGTTTTGCACAGGGTTGAACAGAGCTGTTCTGGGCTGTGTCCCCTTCCTCAGGCACACAGCAAGAGTCCTGTGGTGGGTGTGAAGACCATTGCTTTCGATGACTTGCATGAAAGTGTGAAACAAGGCTTGGCCCTGGGGACAGCGTAAATCAACCTGCTCAAATGGAAGCCCACTCTCAGGCCTTGCCAACAAAAGGAGAACAACAGTTTTCAGCAGCTACCGTATCCGTGGGCAGCTGGGACACAACTGGAACCTAACGCTGGAGAGGCTCAAAGCCTGAATTTCCTCGAAGTTGTGTCTGTGCACAGGGAAGACAGCTGTTGGCAGGAAGACTGGAATAGAGAAAATGGGGCAATGCACATCTCGAGCTCATAGATGATCCTTTTCCTGTTATCTCTTTTCCAGCTCCTTTTTGGTCAGAGGATGGGGAGGGCAGTGAGGGGATAACTCTGATTGTCAGCCAGCTCACAGAGAGCTCCTCAGAGGGGGCTGGGTGCCCGATTTGGGGAACTCTGGTACCCCTATCCCCACAGGGTGCCTGTCCCAGAAGCCCTGCACCCTGCGGCATCCCCACACCCCTCCTGGTGCTCCCTCATGTCCTCATCTCCTCCCTGCTGTGAAGGAAAGGGCTGCAAAAGCCACTGCCCTGGGGTCTGTACTGTGGGGTTGATACTATGCCAGAGCCAGAGAAGGAACTGGACTAGATGTTCATCCCTTTTTTTGTCTGTATGTAATTTTTTTCCTTTTGTTTTAAATGGCTGTCTGCAAAGATTTCCAAGAAAGATAGAGAAGCATTTTGTCTATCCCAGGGTCTGCAGACCAGCACAGGGACAAGCTGGGAGGTGGCAGGGTCAGGGGCACTTAGCACTGAATTGCAGGAGATTTAAAGTGAAGTTACGGAGCACCGTCAAAGAGTGGACTTCTAAAAAGCACTGACAAGCCCACTCCCTCCCCTTACATGTGCTCCTGTAGTGTGCCACAGTCAAAATCTGAATCATGTAAGAAATAAGTACAAACCTTGTCTTGTTATTGCTGGTCCAGACTGACTGCAGAAACCAGCTTGTACACAGGTGATGCAAAGTTTGAGGGGCAGCATGTACCATCACAGAGCCCTCGAGCTCCAGCTGCAGCAACGTGACCTAGGTGACAGACTGAAAACAGAGGAAAGTGTCAGTCCCTGCTGCAAATACTCCCACAACTCAGCAGAGAAACGTGGGATGGGTGTCCATGTCCCTCTTGTGCACGTGAAGGCAGCAAGCTCAGGGACTGGATCCCACTTAGTCTCTGCTCGAGGGGATACAGGGCTGGATGAAAGGAGCCAGGATACATGAAATACGATAACTGGAAAAAATACAAACCAGAAGATAGGCTGTTTAATGCACTACAGATCCAGCAAAACAACCAGAGACAAACATTCTTTGTATAGGAACAAAGATACCGACTCAACCCAGGGACAACCTGGAAGGAGAAGGGTGTGTTGACATGTGCTTTGTTAGCTGCTTTGTCTCCAGGCACTGTGTGGCTCAGACCCAAGCCCAGCGCGCAGCAGGGGCTTTCTCCTTTCACTGCATCTCTCCCTTCCTCTCCGAAGTGCTCCTTCCAGCACAAGCACCTCCAAGCTACCCACGTTTGGTGACTATGGCCTGTGCCCTTGGTCTTCCTGCTCTGCCTGGCCTTCTTGCTACTACTTCTGCCTCTGGTCTCAGCTGCCTCAGCCCTGAGGTCTTCCCTCTGCTTACTGAATTAGTGGAAGAAGAGTTGTTGTCACTTTTAATCAGAGGAGTAAAGCAAAGTCAGAAAGATAAGGTCTCCTCCAAGCACCAGGATACTGATGGTTTACAAAATGAGTTGCTCTGACAGGTCACCCCCCCAAAAAAGCCTGTTGTCCATTTGGAGACAAGATACCTTGGGCTGTGAGTGAGACCTCAGGTGCGGTACTGGGCAATGCAGAAACCACTGCTTTGCTCTCGGACCTTTCAGGATAAATTCAGTCTCTGGATAAGCAAGAATCACATAGTTACCTTTACTGGGGAGTTTTCCACTTGTCTCCAGGTACTTTTGAGCTGCTAAGCTGCACTCTCTCCACTGGGAATTGTTTTCTCCTTGCCATGATGGCAGGAACTGCAAGGAGCTGGCAGTTGTCAGGAGCCATTTCCCCTCAGAAAAGTCCTCGGAGAGGGTCTGGGGGAAGTCATTGTGCTTGGGTACCATGGTCCCACTGTGGCAATCCTGGCACCACACCCACGATGGCGTCTGTGCTCACTGGCAGCTCTTGGGGGTAACAACCATCCTTTTGCTCTCACTCAAACTCACAGCTGAGTCCTGGTGCATGATGTGACCTCCTGCAGCAATACAAATAAAAATGTCAGTACTATGACTATTAATAGTGTTTCTATTCCTGCTGCCATTATAATTGCTTTTGCTACTATTAATAATAATATTTACATATGCAAAACCACAGATGAAAAACAGATGGTTTGGTTGGGACCTCTGAAAAAACTTGTCTCTGCCACATATATTTATGACAAAGACAGAGGGTTAACCACAGAGAGTGCCATATAGAGAACAAATAGATGGGGAAAAAGAATGAAATAATTCCTTCCATATTCTTGACAGATGCCAAAACTTACCCATTCCCTCTCTCTGCTTCTCTCCTTTCTAGCATTTGAGACTCTTTTCCAATACCAGGTCAAGGATGGTTTCCATATTTGTTCAGACTTGTCTAATTTTATTTTCCAGTTCAGCTACTATTTTTTCAGATGAAGCTTTTCCTGATGGATGGAAAATAGAAAAGGAATCACTCATCTGCTCCCTGCAAGCTTTTTCCTGACCACTAGGAAGCTCGGGCACTATTCCAGGCCTGGAGTAAACCTTGTCTTGTGGAGAAAACTTGATCCTTGTTTGCTGAGTTCACACGTCTGGGAATAATTTAAGCTAAGGGGAAAATCAAAAGTGAGAAAGACTACCCCCATCCCTGAGCCCATCTCATTCCCATCACCATGCAGCCCTGCCAGTGAGGACAGCCGTGGCCATGCAAGAAGACGACCACATCTCCACAACTGGCCAATACTGTAAAGCAAGAGAGCAGCAGCACAGGGCAGGGCAAGACTTTCAGCAGTTTCACCCAGGCTTGTTTCACAGAAACAGAAGATAACAGAGTGTCTGCCAGCAACACGGCATCCCCCCTGCTTTCAGTGGTGGCTGCTGTAGGGCTGGGCTCTCTCAGGGACGCAGCCAGAGGCAGGGAGCTGGGGGCTTGGCTTGGGTGGCCAACTTGCTCTTTGCTCCTGGTTTTCCTGCAAGGATGAGAAGCAGAAGGACAAGGCTGATACAAGGATCTCTTTTGCCTGCATTGATAAGTAGCTTTGAACTGGAATTACACAAGAGCTCCACCCACCAGAATGAAGGGCTTCCCTGTGGGCATGTTTTGGCCTCTTGCCCATGTATTTACGGTTGTATGAGCACCAGAGGCTCCCCTGCACCCATGGGTGCCATGCTTGTGGCCAACAGGACTCCTCAGTCCTTTTCTGCTGACAAACACCCCCAGGGACACCCTGATCTCCCCAAGCAGCCCCAGGCCCAGCTGCTCCTTCCGTGAGCAGGAGGAGGAAGAAGAGGAGTAGGAGGAAGGGTCTATATGCTTTGCCACAGCACAGCAACGCTTAAATGGAGAAAGCCACTGGACAGCATGCTAACGAGTACAGCACAGCATCCCCAAGCACTAATGAGTAATAAAATGCCCCAGAAACTGAAGAGCCCCCAAGTGCTACTGAGGACTAAGTAGTCCCCGAATACTCACATCTCTCTCAGGTCAAATTCCACTCTTTAAACCAATCCCCATTACATTTTTCACGTCAGGCTGTAGAAGGCCTCGGAGGGGCTGTTAGTGTCTATTGTAGGGGAATAAAGCAAGTGTCAAAAAGACTTTTAATGCCCAGTTAAAAACGGCCAAAATACAGCCCGCAGTTACCTGATAAGCTGCAAGGTCTCTATTGGGAGAAATATTTTGGTTTTTAAATTGTCTCAGCCCTTGCATACTTTCAAGAGGCTGGGCCTAGCTCTAAACTAAAGCTTTGTCAAACAATATTAAAAGCCTGGCTTTTGTTCCATAAAGACTTTTAACATTCGTAGGTTGGTTATTTTTTTTTCTTATAATGGTTATGACCAGTAATTGCTGAACATATCAGAGCGCTGCAGATCTCTGCAGCTCTGTGTGGTTTACAGCATCAATACCACTCCCAGCGTGGTGGCTGTCCCATCACTGCCATCCCCACTGTGCAGACGTGGGAACCAAAGTGCTCAGGGAGACTAACATCTCCAGAGATGCATAACGGGGCAGTGCTAGGGCCAGAGGACAATGCCCGAGTCCCATGTCCATGGACTCTGCTCATTGCAAGAGAAAATATTCCTGGTCCTCTCAGTGCAAATTACCCTCTTACTCTTTACAGGGAAACTTGAGAGATTGCACCCCTTTACTGGTTCAATTAACCTTTTTTTGTGAACAGACACCTAATGGCTATGGACTATGGTGCCCATCACCATGGCTCTGTTGGGGTGTTTCATGTAGGTATTTGGACATCAAAAAGTTAGATATTTCAACAGCTAGAGCGTTTTTCAAAGCAGATCTGTAATTCACTCAAAGATTCAGTCTCAGAGTGTCAACAGCCAAGAAACCCAGGCTTCAAGCTGCCACAGAGTGCTGCTTATCGTTCCACATTGTTCCTCTGTGCCGTAAGGGCTCTCCGGGGCGGGCCAGCCTGGTGATGCTGTTTTGCTCCGATCTCTGTTCTTTGGGAATTGTGTTTGCATAGTAGCAAGCGAGGCCAACACGCAAAATTAATAGCATTTGAAGTTCAGTGCAAGTCTTGACTGTCAGGAATGCAGCATTAAAAACAAAACTTAAAGCTTCCATATTGCAAAACCTATTAGCTGCTTTACCGTTTTTGCAGTCATGCCAGTTCGCTCATACTGAAGCTTTTACCAAAGCATGACAGCTCATTTGTTTAGCTTGGGCCAGGCTTAAAGTTCTGATGAAGCCTAATCTTGTGACCTGTATTTACTTTGGCTGGGGATGCCTTTTGCACAGACGACTTCCTATCCTTCCTAATCTTTCCCGCAGGAAAGGAGCTGAGAGTTACAAGTCGGGGGAGGAAGGCAAAGCCAACCAGACACTCAGCGAAAGAGAAACAAGCGCTGCATATGTTGGTGAAGTGGGCCAGGTTCAGGGACCTTGTCTGTTAAGGGAAGGAATTAAAGGGGGAGTCAGCACCTCCGCTGTCATCATTTGAGATGCGTCAAATCCATCATTGTTTCTCTGGAATTTTACCCATCTGGAAATATGGCTGTCTGCAACAGTTTCACGGCTTCAGGATGGAAAAGTCTCTGCTTGGCTCAACCTTCTCAAACATCCCACTGAAACAGAAAAGAATTTTAGGTGTATAAAACCCTGGCAACCCCCTGGGATTTGTCACTGACAGGCCGCTCACTGGTCCTGGCTGTCAGACCCCTACAGAGCGAGCTGGCCCTCCGCAGAGCTGCAAAGCCCCGTGGAAGGAGCTGCTCTCTCCTGTGTGACAACAGAGGGAGCATGGACCCTGTGTCAGGCAGCCTAGCTGGATGCCAGCAGTTCGAGAACGTGAACTCCCTCGCTCCTTGCCTCCACTTCTACAGTCTAAAACTAACTCAGGAGAAGCACATCTAGATACTGGACTGGGGCATCATGCTTTTACCACCCCTCCAAAATCTACATCTTCACATTCCCTACAACCACAGGCCACTTTTAACATTGCACTTCCATTTGCTGCAAATTCTCTGAAAGAAGTCAGGGAAGCTGGAATCGGTTCCAGTCTTCACCTTCTGCTTTAACACGCAGGCAAACGCCAAGGTCTGCGGAGAAACCGTACAGGGACCCTTCTGGTGCAATTACAGCTTGAGCTACATGCAGGAAATACCCAGCCTTCCCCTTGGCCTCACCTTCAATTTATTTCACAACCCCTGAACAGTAGCTGTAAGATAGAGGGGGAGGAAAAAAAAAAAAAAAAAAGAGAGAGAGAGGAAGACCCAGCACACACACTGGTTGTTTTCTAAGAGAAAGGCAGGACCCTGCGGTGGCATTCACCCAGCTCCGGAGGCTCAACGCACCTGGGACACGACACCATCTTCCCACTGGAAGCCAGGTGCACAGGGTACCAAACCACTTTCTAAAAATGTCTTTCTTACCATGTTTTGAAGTAACGTGGTAAGCACAAGCCTACCTTTGTAATGCAGCAGCCAGACACTACGCACCGCACTGGCATTAGAAGTGCTGGTGAGCTTCATCAAATCCCTGTGTTACATTCAGAAATGGGGCTCTAAATGCAAAGCCATAACAATGGGGCAGAGGGCTTTTTCAGACGACAAAAGGCCAGTCGGGTTTGGACTCTGACACCTCAGGTTTGACCAATTCCCAGGAGCTGAAATAAAAAAAACTGAGTAGCTAGAAATATTCCCCAGTTTCATTCCCATGGAAGAAAAAGTGCTTAAAAGCATTCTAAGGTTAATGGGAACGTGATGAAAGTACCATTTCTGTAAAGCAGCATTTTGAGTAAATGCCTCCTTTAAATGTATTTTCCAAGCATTATAGCAGAGAAATTTGGGATAGCATTCAAATCTCTTAAACTTCTGGAAAGTGAGTGGTGAGGAAGCAATCTATTGCACTTCTGCAGAGATGCTCCAGTTCATGGCTCGAGGGTTTTGCAGTGGCCAAGCTGGGGCTGCTGGCAGCCAGCACCCACATGAGCAAATCACCTGTGGGAAAAAGAGCACCCTTGTTTGCTCTGATAAAAGCCCTGAAACCTAGGGCGACCACCCAAAAGGTGTATGCGCAGTGCCTGCAGGGATTTGTCCCAGAATAAGGTCTTTCCAAAGCTGACTGACACTTTTTGCCTCTGAGGGGAAAGCTGTCGTCCTAAAGCTTCCCTAATTAAGCAATTGGAGAGCATGGGAGCACACTGCACCCCTTATTCTCATCTGGCCATCAGGACAAGAACTGGGGCATGGAAATCCAGTAAATTTGATGAGTAGAGGGTACACTTTTCTCCTGGTGTAAAGCAGCTTATCCCAGGCTTGCTTTAGAAACCCAGCAGTGCACTGGAGCAGTGCGTGGTGCCCCACAGCAGCTCAGAAGCCATTAATTACTAAATGAGCAACAGCAAGGAGTCTCCCTCACCACCAGTGTGTGGTTACCTGCTCCAAAGGGGGCTGGGATTTGCAGAGGGAGTTGCAGCAGCTGCAAGTGCTCATCAGCTACCCAGACTGCACATGCAGTAGCTGTGACCACATGCAAAAGCTGGTCATGCAACTACACACACATCTTGTTGATAATAAGGTGCCACCAAATTTATTTTTTTTTTTACAAAAGAGGAAAAACTCTCTAGCATCATAAAGAGTTGAGTATTTCATTATTATTGTAATTTTTGTTGTTTATAAATACTTACATTGGACCAAAGTGGTTGCAAAGATTTTGATAAGAATGTCAAACTCACTAGCGATGTTAGGAGAAAGCCTGTAGAGGCCACTGATTTTTAAACTACTTAAAAGCAGCTTAATGTGCGCTGTGTATTGAGTTTAGTTCTATAATAACTGCCTTGCAAGGCTACCTCTCAGCAAAACTGTGATCAGTAACAATAAACCTTCAAAAGGCTGCAGTACAGATATACATTTCAAACCTGATAGCTCCTGTGCAGTGAGGGATCTGTTTTATGCAGAGCACACGCAGAAGTCTCACAGGTGATGTGCTGAATCAGGACCTTAAAGTGGGAGCTATTTTCTACCACTGCGCAGTGCTTTTGTAAGGCATTGAATTTGAAATGACCCTACCGAAAATGAATGACGATCTCACCATTGATGTGCTCTTGTCCCCTCTGCTCCAGCACAGCCCTGCCTGCCTGTGTCCGAGCCCAGAGGTGAGGGCACAGCAGATCCAATCGATTGCACACTCCCGGGCTACGGATGTTAGCGAACAAGCTCCTCCTGACCCCTCGCTTTTCTGCCATGGGAGAGTGTTGGGAGACTCATTTCGCCCTGCTTGCAGGAACAAACAGCAGCAGGTCTGTATCACTGCAAAAAGTGACATTAGTGAGCACGCTTCATGACATAAACTATACTTTGCACTGAGTTAAGCAGTTATGCAAACCACCAAGCTGCCTCAGCAAAGTTCTTGAGATTCATCAGATGACTGAGGAAATAAGACAGAAGTTTTGCATTTCTATTGACTTAGTTTCAGTGCCCCAGAAGGCACTGGGAAGAACGGATGGAAAGAAAGGCTCTGGTGATAGACTGATCGGGCTGAGTTAGTGAGAAGCAAGCAGACCAAAGCAAAGCAAATAAGAACGCTGCCTGCAGGCTGCCGCGGCTGGGAGACTGTGCTTGCCTTCCTGTTTGTGTTTACCAGGACATAGCTCCTGCCATTAACTGCATTGTGCTTGCATGGAGCAGCAGCTCCGGTGATGGATGGCTTCTGTGGAGACCCTTCGTACCTGCCAAGAGGGCTGAGCAATAAACAGCCCGAGGCAGCATCCGCTTCATTTCCTCAAGCCGTAAGCGCACTGTGCCCAGCTTTCAGGTCATGCACAGGAGCCAGCTTGCAGCTGCGAAGTGTATGTCTTCTCCAGACTATCACACACCAGCAAGTCCCTGCAGCTCCCTCCATCTTGGGAGAGAGGAGAGTTACAAAGAGCTGAAAGCGAAAAGGAGAAGGCGATGGGTGCTTTATCAATTACCTGTGGATCACCAGCCGTTTGCCTGTGCAGGGTGCATGTGGAGGAAGACAAGCCTCGTCTTGCAGCTTAGCAGTATTCCAAGCATGTGCTTGCATTTAGTTAGGAAGCTGTGTTGATATTCAGACATTGGATCACCTCTGAGAGACACCAGTCACTTATCCTGGCCCATGATGCCAGCACAGAGCACTGCTGGTGCTGGACAAGTCTCCAGGAGGCAGGCACCACCTTGCAGCTCCACATGCTTTGCAGCTCCGCAAGCCCTGTATCGGAGAAAGGGCAGGAAAAGGATTTAGATTAGCTGTGTTCAAGCATTCATTACCAAATCGTCTTAATCCAGAGAAGGGAAGAGGCAATGTACCCCTGATCCTGGTATTCACAGCCACCTCCTCTCTGAGCATCTGCCGCCAATTTGCCTGCTCTGACAAGCAGGCTCTCTTCAGCCTGTAGCCAGCATGGTTGGCTCTGTGCAGAAGCCCATGATTTTTAATTTAGCATTGACCTTGGCCTGCATAACGTCCAGCAGAGAGTATCAAGGTGTGTGACCTCAGCCCGTCCTAATTCCTCAGCCACCCCAGCCCCAGGACCCCTGCTGACGGTGGTGGGAGCGCCCTGTGCCGAGCAGCTCTAGCCTCAGCCCTGAGCGCTCCAACTTGCCAGCGTGTTTGCAGAACAGAACGTGTCATACTTCTAAAGAGTGACAAATTACCAGGAAGGGCTCCCCCCGCACCCCAGCTCCGCTGTGCACAGCCAAATTCCCCCATGCCACATTAACAGCTAATAAAACAATAGAGCTTTTAGTGGTGGACTTCAAAGGGATCTTGGGCAGATGAATGAATTTAACATTTCTTCACTTACTGTCAGCACTGAGGGAGAGAAGGGCAGGCTGAGGTCGAAGGCTTCAGCAGGCAGCGGCAAACAAATAGAGCCTGGTATTTGGGCTACTGCAGAAAAATGAGTGGTAAATCAGCTAAGCAGTTGGCAAGTAGCAGGTTTTTCTTCTCCTTTATCACTGCTCATCCACTTCAGCTGCCCTATTTTGTTTTACTGTTGTTGTTTTCTTGTGCTACATGACCACTACAAAAAACTACCATCAAAATTAAAAAGCCACCCATAGTTACACCTGAACCACAGGCCAAGTCACCAACAGCTCATTATAATGTGTAGAATCTTTACGCAGCCTTGCCCAAACTCAGGCAAATGTAATTATTTGCAGACATAGCAACACAATTATATTTGGTAAGTGTGTCTTGAGGTCCCACAGCTGATTTACAACTATGTGTCCATCTACCAAATGATTTCTGCAAACCATTAGCTCATTGTCCTGTGCAGTCACAATCAGCATCTGTATAAATTAAGCTTTGAATCACGCAACTAAGAGTAGATTGAGATTACTTAAAAGGTATCTCACTTTTAGGAGCTGGAGAAGGAAGTACAAGACAGCAGGAAAAGTGGGGAGAATACTATTTGTCTCAGATAACATAGAGCAAATCATACCTCCTTGGCCATGTAGATAATGGCACTCCAGCAGCTTACTCTCACATGGAGAGAGGGAAATGCAGAGCTGACCAACATAAATTGCACCTCAGAGATGCTTGCTGTTGGAGAACACAGTCAGAGCTTCACAGCTCCCACCAGCGAGGCTGTGCCAGCCAAATCTTCACCAGGGATGGAGGCTATGGGGCAGTTTGGAATGGATTAGAGAAGGAAGAGATCTTAAACAGATGAAGCATTATTTTGTAAAACTGCCACAGGTAATATGGTTTAGTTGCTTTCTTATATTTCTCCTCCATTTTCTGACTAGGTCTTGTTAAGTCACAGCCTTTACTCCCACACAGTATTCGAGGAAAAAAAAAAAAAAATCTGATTGTTCTGTGTGGGGGTGTTTTTATCCTTATGTAGTACATGATACCCAAAACAACAGGAATAAATTATCCTAGTTTTTAAAGTTGGCATGTTTTAGTCTCTTGAATACCATCATCTATACACTACATCATTTCCAAGTCCAGCCCAAATGGCTTGTTCTGGAAAACAACTTTAAAGGTTGCAATCATTTATGTCGCATTCACATCTGCTGCCAAATGTTCAAAGCATTCTCCATTTGGCTGTCCTACAAAACACTTCTGCAGAGGACACTTCCCAAGCATTCACCACCGCCGTGCAGTGACAGCATTTACATGCAGTCAGCTCATGGGGAGCTGTGGCGTTGCTCAAAAGCAGCGAGCTCGCAAGCGCGGAGGGAGACTGCCTCCTGATAACTGAGCTGACAACTTCTAGGTTCTCTAAAACCAGACCCTTCCAAGAATTCCCTTTGTTCAGTAGTTGCTCCATTCAGTCTCTCTCCTTGTTTGCTTGTAATTTATTCCTTCTAAATGTCTTGCCCTAGGCTAGCAGAAAATTAAAACAAGGAGCCAGATTTTCTTTTTTTTTTTCTCCTCACTTCTGCTCTTTCATCAAGAACAGCGAAAATTTGGCACAGTTGAATATTTTGTTCAGCTCTTTGCTTCAGTCTTTGAAGTCCCCTAAAGCCTTGGTAGGAGTCTAGGCTTCCACTCACATCTGCTTTCCATGAAGCCATTTACCGCGCTTTATTTGTGCCATATTAGATTTTTCAGGACAGGGACAGAACTAACGAAGCATTTACATTCCTGGAAAAGTGGCATATATACAACTACCACATTACTCTGATAGAAACAAACTACAACTGACATATTTCAAGTTCTCCAGCAAGCAGCCATGTTACGCTATGGGCAGCCAAGGGTCCAGAGCTGTTTGGATTTTTTTCCTTTTTAACACCCACTTAAAATTAAACACCCTCAGTGAACTTTTAGTTTACATATTTATCAAGTGATGCTCTAGCACCTGTAGGAAAAATGAAGAAAAATGCCTTATAAAAGGGAGAGCTTGGATGAAAGCTTAAAGAAAATAAATCATGGCTGAACAGAAGCTGCATCAGAGACAATATCGATGACACAGAGCACTGTCAACAAGATAATGGCATCATGATGCTAACTAACTACTAAGGCATTTCTTTAACAAGCAGAATACTAATCCCGTGACAACGCTCCTTTCCAAGGACTTTGTTGTTATCAGAGCAGGGAAAGGGTGTTGACTGAATCTCTTTATCAGATGGATCCTGACAAAGCGCAGGGACTATTGATTATCCTGCTGTTTTCTATTTTCTAGTTCTCCCTTTCATAACAACAAAACACCCAAAGAAATATTTATTCACTTCTCATATTGAGAGTGTTATTGAGATTGTTCTAAGTTAGAGGCGACAAAGTAGCAAAGGAGAAAAAATGCCTTGGAGGAGTCAACATCAAGAGCCCAGCACGCTCATTCTTCGCACACAGTCTCCAGTGGCCCTCTGAGCTTAAAGAGGGGGAGTTCGTTAAAAAGCCAACTGGAACTTGGGAAGTTGATCAGAGGATTGCCTATCCAAGCTCAGCAGAGCTCCAATCACTGAAGCTCACGGAAAAAAACATTCTTTGGAATCCAGCCCTTTGCCATCCAGACAAAAGACCAAATCACAACCAAATGACAAAGTGTGAAATACGTGCTTACATTCATTCAGGCTTGGGAGGAAAAGGACATCTACTGGTTGACCTTGATGACATAGACTGTGCATCAGATCGCAGGCAAAAGTCTTCATAATATTGCTTCACATTACTTAAGGCAGAAATGGCCCCATCAATGTCTTATACGCTGTTTTGAGTACCCAGATACCAGACTTAGATGTCTGAACCCATGTATAGCTATGAACAGCTGCAAGGAAGGTGACAGCACAGCCTCCTACCTCAGTTTCTCTCGCTGTTTAAAAGTGAGAGAATGTGTCTGCAGTGGATGCTATTTACTACATCCTGTCACTGAGAGGTAGGATCATGGCTAGATACAGGGGGATTGTCCTGGGCTTGATGGCAAGCGTGGAGAGAGCACATATGCCCCACGTGTAAAGCTCCATTCAGTTTCCCCCACCCCAAGATGAACACTGCTGGTTCATCATCTGGTTTCCCAGGGCCCCCCCGTCCTTTCTGATACAGCTTTCTTTTTAACAGTCTCTTTCTTCATTTCTTTCATGGAAAATGTTTTCAAAACTGGAGGGTATTGAAATAACCCGCAAGGCAACAGTTGTGGTCCCCGAAAGATGACCATCCCCATATCTCTTAGGTTACAAGAGGTATCACGTACCAATACACCACCTTCACTACTGCCATGGATTTTACTATCAAATTGCACATCCCTTACAAAAATGCTGAGGCATGAATCAGGTGTTTAAAAGCAGAGGGAATCCTGAAGCACTCCCTAACTTGGGCAGGGGATCGGGTGCCCCAACGACATTCGGGTCTCCCCTGTCCACAGGGACGCAGCTCTTGCTGGGAGGCACTTGCAGTCATATAACAGGGGCTGTGGTGGATGTCAGAAGGTAGGGGGCCTGAGAAAGGGATGCTTTTTCCTGCTGCTCAAGTGATTTGAATTATTTCACGATGGCAAAACTAGGAGAGGAAAAAACCACAGCACTATGTTAAAAAAAGAAAAACATGATTTTAAAAAAGTGCTGTGCCAGGTAAAACTCCTCTGTTTTGTTATTATGAGAGTTCCCAGTATTGATAATTTCTCCTAGTTGCTGGTTTGTAAGTTACTTCTGAGTAGAAAATTCAATTACATGGGCCAAGTCAACAATAATGTTTTTCCTGGCAATGGTTCATTTTGCCAGTGGAAACATTTTTCCCCCTTCTTTTCTGGATTCAGCTCTGCAAAGCTGCTAAATTCTTCCAGATCTCTGGTCTGATGTGATCATAAATATCCTGATTGTATTCCACTGATTGACAGACTGGGAATGGATTAAGTGGGGATTACAGCCTGGAATGATCAAAATGTGCTTTCATGGTCAATAACTCTGCAATAAGTCATAGTTCCAATGTACATTAACTATATAATCTGATTAACATGGCTGTTTATGTATTAATATTATTCTTAAAACTTTTTAATAAAAGAGGTTTTAAGGAGAATTATATGTTGTTTAAAATATAAGAACCTGTTCCTTGAATGTACAGTAGTTTGGGGTTTGCACTGTCATTAAGATGAGTAATAAAACTATCTCTTTCAATTAAAATATGATTTGAGCAGTATAACAGGCCTCATTCTGCCCTTATTCATAGGTGGGTAAACTCAGGTTTTCTCTGTTTTATTTAAAGTTACTTTGAGTTTATGTCTTAGTAATTCAGGGCAGAGTTTAGTTCATTAACATTAAAAAACTACTTCTTTAATAAACTGAGACTATTAAATCCATATAGGCACATAACTAAAAGCATCTGAGTTTTCCAAGTTCCTCAGTACTCACAGGTCTCAAGGCTGTCATTATTTACCGAGTAGGAGCAGCAGGAATTAGCCTTCTGGGTGCAAACCTTAGAGGTTTTACTGCACAGGTTCACATACACACAATACATACCTAATGATATCAAACCAAATTAAACAATTCATCAAGGCAAAACTCCAAAAAAACGCAACGTGTTCAGCAGCTGCACTTGTGAATATGAACAGAGCTTTCTCTTTGATTGAAAGGTCAAGGAATTATAGTGGAGGTGTTATGCAGTTATCCATAAAAGCTGAAGTCTGAAACAAGTAAATATTTTGCAGGACTGTGGATTCTCTGCTGTCTCCAATCCACTCGGCCTTGAAGTCAGCATCTCCGAGCTGTGACTCATACTGCTCTGCAGTGATACCTCTACTCCAAGATCATTTTTCAGATTTCAGAAGATTTTGCGTTTTTACTTGCTTTTGTGCCTGCTGGAACTGCAGCTGAGAGTCCCTGAGCCTGCAGCTCTCCCTGGGCCACGCTCCTGCAGTGGATGAGGGCATCGCAAACCATGCTGGGCACAGCTGCAGGCTGCAGCTTCTGCTGCAAGGGTTCAGGCAGGCACTCGAGCTCCATCGGGTATCTCGGAACTCTGCACTTGGTGGCCCTGATGATAGGGTTCCAAGAAAGATCAATATGGTGTGAAAGTACTATTGAGCAACACCAGCCTTTCTGCCATGCTCTCTCTCACACCCATGTTGCTGTCCCCCCTCCACCACATGGCCATCCTCTCACCTATATCCTTACAACTTTTTGATGACCTAGGACCTTTTAAAACAAAAAGGAGCTGAAAAGTTTCAGCATGTCCAGCTGTCAGCCTCTGATGTCCCTGCTGCCCTCTTGATTAGAAAATCTGCCTGAGGGACTACTTGTTCTGGTGCACGGACATCGCTAAACAAGGATCAGGACAGACACTGCCTGACTCAGACTTTGGACCTGAACTGGAGATCAGAGGAGGGTTCAGTCCTCTGCTCCCCCAACACCTGGGGTCCTGGTACACAGTTCCAGATCACAGTTCCACTGGCCTGTCACCAGAGATGGGGTGGTGATGGCTTGCCTTGAGACTGACCTTGTGCAGGAGTCAATCCATCAACCCCAGGATCATACTGCCGATCCTTCAAGCCACACAGAAAGCTCTACCCAAAGTCCCTTAAATGAAGTAGGAATGTTTCAATTTAAAGGAATTAGAAGCATCTTTAAAATGTGACGGTTCCCATCATACAAAGTCCCTGCACAGTACACTGCCCGAGAAGCTTGACTATTCCCCAGCTGACCGGGGGCTTAGAAAATATGTCGAGCACTCAAATCATTTTAGATCCTACTGCACTATACATACCGAGAATCTGAGCAGGGTTCACATTCGAGGGCTTATAAAAACTTGAATGCGCTCCAATAACTTAGATCACTCAGTGAGGTTTATAGTGATTTAAAGCCATTGGAACTCTTACGTTTGGTGCACAAGGGCTCCAGCTTGGAAGAGAATCAAGGCGTGTTCCAGCATGGCAGCTCCAGGCATATTGAATCAATTTCAGCATGTAAAAATAATTAACAATTATAAAAATACATTAATAATGCTGTAATTATAAGGCCAGACCAAAGCTTCAGCCTGAAGAAAATGGAAACAAAAAAAAAATGGCTGCAGAAATTCAGCAAGGTTTGTGAACAGCTTGAACTGGGAGTAATGAGGGATTTCAGTGACAGGAAAATAAATGGAGGCAAATCAAAGGTAAAGAGCAAAGGAAGATCACATTTGTCAGTAGTTAGAAACGTTTTACTGGCCTGAGCTGCAGGACTTGCTAAATTCTGCCCTGGAGCTGTGCCAGCACAGCATTGCTAGGCCTAGGGATCAGGAACAGCCCAAGGTCCAAGATCTTGCAAGCCATCAGGACTAGGATCAAATGCTATATGTCATGGAGCTGGCTCATAAATCTCTGCTTTCTATAGCATATAGTAGGAAGGCCAAATTTAGCACCTGTTTGGAAAGGATGCAACATCGTCTGAAGGATGATTTTCTATGGCTTCCCAGAACCAGCTCAGTCCCCGCAGGGTGATTTCAAACCCCAGGGGACAACAGGGCTTTGGCTATTTCTACACAAGCTTTCCAGCACCTGGTACACCAGCTTCCAGCCTGGCCCAGCACCAGGAAATGTCCAAGGCTGCAGGAATAAATACCAACAGGGACAACACTAAACACCACATGGTTTTGTCACATCAAACGACTCATTTGTTTGCTCAGCAGTCCAGGATGGTTCTCGTTTCATCAAGACTGATTCACCCATCTCAAGTTGTTCTGTACTGCGCCATTATGCAGGTGCCCCCTTGAGCCTTTCAATAATAGCATCCCAGCCTGCAAAAAAGTTCGTAAAATAAACTGATAGCACAAGGTCTGTCCATAGGCTGTGGGGAAAGAAAATGCCAAATATAATTTCCAGTGCACATGGTGGAGAGAAAAGAGTTGGGCATAGACTGGTGATGCCCCTTTTTGTAGGGAAGACAGTTTGAGTTTGATTCGCCTAGCAGAAGGAGGAGAGGTGTTTTCTCATTGTTCATGTTAGGGTGAGTTTCTGAGCACAGAAGATAGGGACTCTGCTTCCAGAGCTACCAACAGAAAAATAAAGCCTAATATTATGCCATTATATTCACAATTCTGCTGTGGTTTTGAAATGAACCTTTTGCTTTGGCATGAATTCCCTTCTCATTTTCTGTGAAATACAACAGAGCTCAGGACAACTGCAACCAAGAGAGATTTCCATGAAAAAAACCCTGTAAACCCTTTACTATCTTTAATCATGAAAATAATTCAGTTGCTGCAAACCTGATATTCATGGCTGGGGCCCAAGGACCTTGCAATTCACAAAAGCACTGAAGGGATCCATAAAAAGTGGCTGGCCATGAGGAATTTACACTTGTTTTTTAAAGTGAGTAAAAATGTGGCTATGGCAATTTAGAAGAGTTTATGTATTCAGGCCTTAGAGAGGTTTAAATCACTCAGTTAAGAGAGATGCGTTGGTGCATTAGTGAGCCTTCAGGCAACGCAAAGAGCCAGAAGAAATTACATGACAGAAGCATTTCTGGGCAGAGGAAAGTGTTTTGAAGCTTGCTCTGTCCACAAAAGTGGTCCTCAACTCAGCTGTGTGCTGGACACCAGCTCATCACACCCCACATTCAAAGCATCCTCCCAGCTGCCTTCACACCCCTTCCACCGCACACACCGCCAGTTGGGGGCCCTCATGACCCACACTCAGATCCCCCAGCTCCCCATGAGCAGCCTCTTGCATCACTCACCCTCTCCCAGCACCAGGGAGGTCCCTTGCCCGGCACCAGGGAGGTCCCCTGGGATGACCAGGAGCCTTCGGCCTATGGAAACGTCCAGGATGGGGAGGCCCAGGAAGAAAAATACTTTCAAAGGGCTCAAGATAAGAGGGGGTCTTTGAGAGGTAATGACGATCCCCAGCCTCACAGCATGCAAGACTAATTGCAAAGCCCATCTCCCTGACCCGGGTTTCCTACTCTAAGCCCTTCTCTGTTTCTCATATTCACTCACTAATTCTGTTCAAGCATTTTAATCCCACCTACTACTGGGACAGAAAAGTAAGAACTTACTATTTGGAAATAAAGCTAATAAAAATACAAGAACACAGTAAGGCAACCAGTGTGATCTCTGGTTTTAGAGAGTCTCAGGGCCCCCAGCCCGGACTTCCCACGTTACCCTCAGGTACCCGGGGGAGATGCTGCCCCTCTCTTCAGTGTGGGGCCAACACCACGACTGTTCAAGCTGCCTTCCAGTGTCACACCGACAATGCTCCCTGCTGACAAAGATTTGCTGGCAGACTGCAAGAATTTGGGGCGCTGCATTTCTGGGGCTTGCAAGGGCTGTCACGCCATAGCAGTGCCCCTTGATGCTGCAGCACAGGGGCCAGCTACACCGTACCTGAAGATGAGATGAACCGAGAAAAAAATGTCTGATGCCAAGACGCTGAACCAGGGACAACACAACATTGACAGAAGTAGCTGGCTCAAGTGGCACGTGCTTTGCGGCTCAAAGTGCCATAACTCTACCTCTGCCTCTCCTAACACTGCAATCCTAGGAAAAGCCCAGTTGGCTTTGCTGGCTGGTCACGCTCCCAGTCTTGGGAGCAAGTACAGGGAAAAGCACTTTTCTTGCACTAGCGTTGGGTGTGCGTTTTATTTTCCTTGCCTTGGTGCCCTCAGGGTGGTTGTTGGCTGCAGTAGATGGTGGGTTTTATTTTTCTAGCATGTTGTACACCTCGTGGGAGAAGTTGTTACAGTTGTAGTTGTATTTTTCCAGCTTTTCCAAGCTTACCAGCTCCCCAGAGTGCTGTTTGCCTGAGTGGTTTGGTACAGTTTTATTTTTACAATAACTATTACACTTTTTAATTTTATTTTTGTATGTTAATTAAATACTTTTTTAATCACAATGCAGATGCAGTTGCAGGGGCCAAGAAAAATACATAAACAAGAAGGGAATCCAAACATATATCTGCCCAGCATGGTACAGAAAAACTTTCCAAACCCAAATTCAATCTAGCCCAGTCCTGGATCTCTGCATTAAAATTTTAACACAACTCAGCCACCAGTACTACTCTTCTGTTCACTGCAAATCTTTTCCTTGGATTATCAAGTAGCAAGGTTAAATGCCCAGAGAGCAGCCAGTGTGCATATGCAAGAGAAATGCTGAGCTGGGGCACCAATGCTGCCCACCCCAGGTTCACAGCAGTCCTTGCATTAGAGAAAAATATCCTGAAGTTTTCCTAAACAGAGTTTGTCAGACCACGATGCAGACATGCAAATGCAGCTTGTTCCTCACCCCTGGAGCTGGACACCGGTCAGGTTAGCCTGTTCAGTCTACTGCCCTATAGAGTTTCTCCTACCCCAGTATTTGCAAAATCCACAGAGAATCTGATTGTCCACCTATGCACATGCGACAGAACAGAAGAAAACAGACTACAGATACCTGGAGAGACCTGTCCTTGTCTAGCGTGGTCAAAGCCACCTCTTTAAAGTGCTAGTGCTGTAAAATTCTTGCCATGCCTGAGAAATAAAATGTGAGCTTTAATTTAAAATGAGGGATATTAGAAGGGAGAGCTGCAGGTGATGAGGTGATGGCATTTCTGTGGCTCAGGGCCAGGAGGGTAGGAAAAGAAAACAAGCTAGATGCGTTATATCCTACATACCTTGGCAGCTCAACAAAGTGACACTCATGTAGGGCTCATGAACGAGGCAATTAATGACAGCAAAGTGGCATTAGCTGCAGCATAAGGAGCACCATATGAAATTAGAGCTGAAGTTCATTCAAAGCACAGGAGAGACAAGGCCAATAAAAAAATCCAGCAGCAGTGTGTATGTGAAAAGTCAACATACTAGGCATGCAATGGAAGTGGAGAAGATATTTCTTCTGAGGACTTATGCACGATCCTTGCACACCTGTCGCCTTTAATTTTTAAATGTTTGACTAAGGGCTGATTTCTTTAATACCTCCATGTACCTGAATCATGGTAGTTAAAGACTGGGAGCAATGCAGGGTGGAACAGTGAAGTATGAGGACCCCTTGTCCTCAAAAACAGGTCTTCTGCAATACTCTCAGAATTACATGATGAACTCCATTGCTGAGGTTTTATCCAGATGCACACAAAAACTAAAGAATATTGTTTCAGATATATCCCTGCCTTCCTATTGCACGCACACTGAATGAATGACCATGCCACCTCAACGATAAGTGAATTCTACTGGACAAGTACTGGGTGATTGTTCCCCCGCTTTGGCTTTGCTGGCATGAGCTGTGGCTCTGCTAGTCCCTGGGCTGTGCAGCTACAGGCCATCCTCAGCAAGAGGCTTGCAAAGGATATTTTATTGCTCGCTGTGTCTGTTGTGTGCCCAAGCATCTATTTCTGCAGTCACTTGGAGAACTTTTGGGACTGGGCCGTGTTAGAAGGATGTTTTCCTATTAAGTATTATTACCACCGAAACTACTTCTGTTGCTTATCTTGAACAGTTAATTCTAACAAACGAATCCAGTCTCTCAATTTAAAGCTGGGCAGAAAAATCAAAGCAGTTCAACTCCATAAAACATGTTTTGATTAAAATAGATTACTTCTTGGTATTATAAAGAATATTCAAAGAACATTTGAAAGACAAGATTTGTTTGGAAATGTCTATTTGTAGTGTTTTCCCACAATAAATTTTTTTCAATGTTTCAATGTGCTTATTTTCATGTTGTGGGGAAAAATACAGCTGTGCCTGCCCCTTCAGCAGAAACTCTGAAGTCTGCCTAGCACATGATGAACTTACCAAATTTGTTGTAAAAACTTTTTTCAGCAATTTATAGCAATTTGATTAGAGCATTTCTGAACAGGCAGCAGCTCTTCTGCTCTTGTAATTTGTCCAAAAAGACAACAACAAGGCTCAGCTGCTCGGCTGCCAAGCAGAAAGGTCAAATTACTGACTTCCATTTTGGAGTATCAGTTACAGCCACCTCAGCATTCCCCATCGCCTGCTGCAGTTGTCCATCTACTAAATATAGCTGCTCTTAGTTGCAGGATACTCTCTCCTTGTATACAATGGCAATATGGTTCATCACTCCCCCAAAAAAGCATATCACAAGATACTGGCAGTTTTTGTCATTAAAAGTTACAGCCTGTGTGCCATCTTATTTATTGAGTGTTGACAGAGTCTTTGATGCTGCTGGTACATCCAAGAAAAGACAGCACTGTTTGAATTGTTTAAACTTAAACAGCAAAGTGTGGCCATGTAAGTTGGCCCAAATGAAGCTGGATGAGCGGCTTGACAAAATCAAGTCATTTTGAACAGAAAAATTGGGTTCCTAGATACATGCTACACTGAAGATCGGTTTACATTTATTTCAATCGTAGGAGCACGAGCTGACCTGAAAAGCATAGTTCAGATAGACGAGGCAAAGAAATGCACGGCTGGGAAATAAGACCTAGACAAGTCCCCATGGAAGAAAACCAGCTCCCCCATGAGCCTCCCTTTCTCTCCAGTGCAGTGGATAGTGGGGACAAAGCCAGCCCTAGAGCTGCATTCTGGTTTGTTCTATTTTTAGACATAAATATATTATTCATAAGAAACTCCCAGGGTGTCTATTGGTTTGGGAAGTCACAACACAACAGCAGGATACTGATCCATCTTCCTTCAGGGAAAAGCCAGTAGTGTTTGCCAACATCCCACAGCCTGGGGCATCCAGGGTCTGAGGGACATGTTTCTTCCTGGTGGCCTCCCTTTCTCCCCTACTACAGTAACATAAATACACAAAGCTTCTGTCCTTAGAGGATCCCTATCTTTGATTAATGACTAGAAGGATGCCTTAGTACCAACAGTTATCTACAGAGCTCACCCTGCAAGAGTAAACACTAGGCGATTTCACTACCCATCTATCCGAGACTAAGGTTGGACTTGGGGGACAAAGACAAAAGTCTTTCAAAATATGCAAGGGATAAGTGAGAAAGTTTGGCTTGCACAAGGCATTTCTGACATTCCCACACATCTCAAATGTCCACAGCTTAAATACAAACAAAATGAGTGAAGATTAAAAGAACTTTGACCCTATATTCTTCTTGCCTTTCATTTCAAAAACAAGAAGCCAGAAGCCCCTTGTACACATGCTCATCCAGCACCCTGGCTCAGGCCCTCTTTCCATCTCTTCCAGGGGGATGAAACTCCCCCCCATGGAGCCCAGCCAGGCTGCCCAGGGCACGGTGTGCTTGTTCTCATATCTGCAGTCTCAGCAGAGCAGCAAATAAGTGCTGTCAGGAATGTTGAACAAACACCATGCTTGACTTTCACTGGGCTTTTATGAGCCCGGACAAAAGCCTGGATCCCAATCTTTGAAACTTTGGGGCAGTTGAAATCTGGATCCAGAACTGAAGCTTGTGGTTGGACTTCCATCTCTAGGGTTTCAGTTAGGAGTTCAGTTCATAAACACTTCTGCCACAGCTTTTTTCTTCTTTACTCCACCATGAATCAGGAGTTACTGCTATGAAATGAAGTTAGACCTGACCACAAGTGGAAATAGAACAGAGTTTACTTGCATAACCAGCCATACCTTTTTGCTTTTTCATTTCTGGGTGTAATATAAAGTTAGGGACAGTGGCTTATATATATGCACATGGTGCACACGATCCTGGGACAAAGCATGGCAGAGTAGTAGTAGGAGGAAGTGAAATTAAGAAGGACAAAGACTCAGCAGAAGCACACAAACGGAAAGTGCTCAAAAGTGGATGTGAAAATTCATCTGCCTTCTCTGCCAAATGATCGTCACCAGCACCAGTGCAGCAAGCACACAGTGCAGACTCCACTGCCTATTACAAGCCCTCTGCGCATCCACCTCGAAATGTTCTCACTCATGAGCTCCTTACTGAAAACTCAACTCCTGAGCTTTGCTTGTCACTCAGAGCAGGCAGGAGTCACATGTTTGAGATTTCAGCAGGCAAAGTGCTTCTGTGCAGTCAATGAAATAACAACCATTTTAAGGTAAATTAAGAAAAGCTGCCTATGGGCTTGTAATAGAAGATCTCCAAACCTGCACAACCCAGCTCCAAGCATATTGCTTTAAGAACTACTGTAAAGCTTTTCTGCTGCTCAGACACCATGGAGGGGAGCATCTGAACTGGAGGATGCTCCCCAATATGCCACTAAACCACTGTGAAATGGTGAACTCGGAGTACCAACACCCTGTCTCCTGGGCCATGAGGAGCCCAGAGAGCCCAATGGTGTTTTGCCAATGGTTCCACGAGGTGATGCTATGACCCTTCTTTCTCCCCCTGACTTTTTGCTGCTGCTGGTCGTATTCCTGCATTACAAATTCCTCAACCATTGAGGACTCCCTGGCAGAATGTCAAACAAGGACTTCATTACTTGCTTACCATTTTCATGGCATGATTATCTTTTTAAGGTTAAAAATGTCAGGTAGATACTTCCTACAGTTAATGAAAGCAGCTTGTGACTTTCCTCTAGGAACTAATACATTCAGTGCATGCTTCAGTATGACTGTTAATTACCACAAGTGCAGAGTATTATTTTCTGTTCACAGAAGGAAAAAAGGAATGGAGCTGATGGGAAGGGGAGCAATCAGATATAAACCATCATCCAGTTTATCAGCAAACTTTTCGCTAACCCTTTGTATATTCAGTGCTTTAGGGGTTAATAAAGTCTCTTAGAAAGCAAAAGGTTTCCATCTGTAATTGGATCCTTTGTATGTGCTTTCCGCTATAGGAATCAACTTTGCATTGACATCCTCATAAAAATTTCCATTAGATTGAGGACTGAATGCCCGCTAAGGTTCTGTGTGGTTTTGCAATTGATTCACTGAATGAAATCTTATCTAAAATCTTTTTATTTTATGCTATTATGGGCACAGGGGAAAACAGTGATGTAAAAGTTTTCACCGCTTGGTTAATGCACAGTGCCTCTTGGAAATGGCCTTCAGGTTACCTAAAAAGATTGCCATTTCTATTTCCCACTATTTTGTTTCATATTACCAGTAATTGAAAAATGTTTCATTTGTTACAAAGTTACATATTGACACTTTGAATTGAATTCAGAACCTTTATCTTTAATCTTATTAGATAGCTTCAGACAACAGTTCTTGCTGTCGGGGGGGTGGGGGTGTGGAACACAGTTCGTCAGTTTGCATTTTTTTTTTTCAAAAAGACATAATTTTCACAACACATAGGTAAATCTGTTCCTGTGCTTTAAAGATGTGAAGAGCAGTCTGGCCACATAGAAGCTACAAGTCAGACTTCCTATTGCTAGTGTCCCTGTAGTGGTGGTCCTCTCAGTGGCTCTCCAGAGAAAACACAGGGATAGGTCAGAATATCACTTACAAAAATGTCAAATCTTTTACTTCTTTGAAACAATGCCCAATCAAGAACAGGAAGAACTGAAGAGGAGGAACATTTTGGTTTTGCCTAAGATCTGCAGGCCAATTAGTAGATTAGCTACTACATGTTTTCCTTCTTTACATGCTGTGAAGAACAGTCTCCCAAACCGAATTCAGAAGTTGAAGCCAGAATGAAGGCTGAAATGAGAAATTATCAGAATACTTTGCCAATATTTTTAATGTCCTCTCAGCCATACAGATTGGACTTTCCCTTCCATCTGCTGCAGCTGCAAAAAGAACCATATACTTACACCATGTACTTACAGTGCACACAGCCATAACCTCAACCAACCACACAAACCCAGGACAGAAGCACGTGTACAACACCTGCACACTCACACCCTGCGCCCAAGCGTTCAGAGATATGCTGAATGCAAGCACATGGGTTGCACAGAAATACATGCATTCAGACACTGCACATAGACATATGGTACGCATGTGGTGTGTACCCACAAAGTATGTATTTTAACAGGTTTATTTTCTCTTTACTGGTCCTGGCCTGGGAACTTCCAATGTCCCAGCAGCAGATGCAGTGTCCCTTACTCCAAGTAGGACATTTCTGTCACTGAGTAACACCATCCTGATTTAATTAGAAGATTGTAAGGTGGCTCTTGCCATCAGTGTGAACATTTTGGCCAGCACAAGCCCGGACTGCCAGAATTGTGGGCCAGGTGCTGTCAGGGCTACAGCCTCTGCAGCCTCCTGGTTCCCTGCATCAGCTCAGGGTGAAGGCTCCAGAAGCCGGTGCTCCTCTGGCAGGGACTGCTGAGCCCAGGTCAGGCGAGCGGCAGGCGTATGAAACTTGGCATGTGACCCTGCTCCTCTGGAGTTTGGGAACAACAGCCTTCCGTTTGATTTTGACAAATCATCCCGAGACCAGGTGCTGTAGCACCTTGAGCATCCATGGACATTGGCTAAGAGCTGGGAGGCTGCAGGAGAAACCTAATATTCTGGAGAATCATCTCCCTGGTACAGACATGATACCTAAGTGGGATATCACGTGTTTAGGTCCTCCAGTTTCCAAGAAGCTAGGATATGCAGATACTCTGACTCGCTATAAGAAAATTTACTTCTAGTGACTCAAAGGCTTGGGTGCTGTTGTTTCCTAGTTAATTGCTGTGCTCCACCGTGGGTCCAAAATCCTCTGTTGTGGACTGGAGAAAGTTTGTGGCCTTGAGGATCGTTCCTGCTCTGGTGCAGCTACCTGGGTGGAGAGATTAATCTCTTGCTGCCTATCAGTACCTACTTTAGTAGGCATGGTGGTGATGGGTTGACAGTTGGACTTGATGATCTTAGAGGTCTTTTCCAACTTTAATGATTATGTATGATTCTCGTGGTCTGCTCTTGTGCACATCACAAAGCAGACAGCAATAATAATAAAGTTTGCATTTGCTTTCCTGTCTCTCTCTTCAGTTGTGGGAGGTCTTTGCAGTGCATATGAATAAAAATGATGCAAACCCTTACCCTACTGTTAGAGGGAAGGCAAGGCAGTGCTAGAGCACCCGGGAGCAGTGTTAAGACTGTGCCAGCCTGGAAAACACTGCATATCCCAGGATGCAGAACGTGCCCCATCCCTTGGGCTGGAGGCCATCAAAGGAAAGGGAACAGCCTCAAGCCGTGTTCATGGTGTCTGGATGATCTCTGCCTGCCCAAGTTTCTCCACAGGAGGAATCTCCACTGTCTATGATATATGGTTCTCTACACAACACAATGATAATTTGGAAACATCAATTCAGCTTACCCTACTGAAGTTGTACTGTCAACTTTCCAAGCATTTATTTCAAGCTGAGCTGGCTGGCAATTTTCTAAACTTTTCTGAGAAAGCCATTTTCCTAAAATTTTTTAGATAACCTAATTTTTTTTCTTTAAAAAAATAATCTCATATTTCAAAATTAAAATGTATAGCTTTTGCTCTGAGTGTGATGAGTACTCTACCCTTTCCTCTGCCTTCCCTCACCTCTTCAGTGCAAAAACATGAGAAAGTAGAAGAACAAAACACAAGAAAAGAAAGGATACAAAAACAACCAAAAGCAGAACCAAAACCTGTCATTTCAAAATAATTTTTTTCTTATTTTTATGTGTTTTCTACTGAATATGCCAAAAACAGTTCTTTTGCACAAAACAATTTTTAAATTAATATTAACGAAAATAGTAATTTTTCCTAACAACCCACATCTGGCCTGGCTAATCCTGAAGGCACCTGACATTAGACAAGCCATGGGACCAGACAAGCCATGGGACCATTGGCTCAGCAGTGATATTTGTCATTAGTCAAGGAAGAAACCTCAAACTGGCAGAATTTTCATTCTCTGCATACACGAACACACACAGTGTGACCACAGCCTGGAAACTCCTCAAGACAACGAATGAGCTGAATCCCAGATTTCATTTCAAAGTCAACCTCAGAATTTCCATGGTGCATTGAGCCCTCCAGCCTTACATTCAGAAATCAATGAGGTGACACTGGCATAGAATAAAAATAATGTAGTGACAAAACAGAGCTCTGAAGTACTTCACAATGACATTTTAAAAACAAAATACCATGTGAAAAAAAATAAAATCAAATGCCCTTTAATCTCCATGACTCTGTAGTGTCACAGTCTAAGTAAACCCTCAGCCTTCTGCCGAGTTAGAGCTACACTCACTGAAAAAGGAGGCCCTCTGATAGACATTATGAGTTGATCTCCTCCATCCCAACATCTGTATAATTGCCCTTAGCTCTAATGAGTGCAAGTGCTGGAAGAATGACAGGATTTCCTACAAGCTCAAATTCACCCTATAAACTGCAAAGCATTGCTAATGTTTCTTTCTGTCCTGCTAAAATCCTGTCCCTGGATCAGAAATGCAGGAAGAATGAGCTAGACCCCTCCACTGAAGTTCCTTGTAATTCCCTTAATTTAAATCTAATGCAGAAATAAAGACCCAGGCAGACAGAAAGCAGTGAAATAAAGCAAGTGGCCAATTTATAGCCTCAACAGTGCTTCTGAGACTGAAATTCAATTTCTGGACCCAGAGGGCAGTTTTGGGAGAGCGATACCACCTTGCACACATTCCTGCTTTGCACTGTTCCCAGCCCCAGCACGCAGACCTGCTGAGGCTCACAGTCTGAGCGCAAAACTCTTTCTCTTGGCTGTGGGCTCTTCCCCATCCACCTGAGCAAACTCATTCTGCGTATTCACAGTGGGCTGCTGCCTCCTTTACTGGGACACCAGTGACACCAGTGACAGCATAGATGGTCACCCACAAGTTGCAGGGAGGTGCTCAGGAGAGCTGCCATAGAGCAGGGTACCACACTGCTGAAATCTCTGTCCGAGGCAGCAGCTTCATCCAGTGCCATCTCTCCCGTCACTGGGTTCAGCACATCTGGTTACAACTCTGTCACACAATTTGATACCATTTCCCCTCTATCCCCATCCATGTCTCTGTGCAGCATAACAATAGCAATATTACATTTTAACAGACCAGTAACACTAATGAACTAGATGACTAGAATGGCCATCTCTCTCCCAAAGAACCCCTTGCCAGTAAGAATTAAATGCCCACCTGGTCTTACTGGGTATAATACCAATAGGAAACAACTCCACTTGTTTCAGTCAGAAAAGAGTAAGGACAGATTTGTCCTTCTCTCATGTATTTACTGTTGAACAGTTCTATGACTCTGCTTTCTTACTTCACATCCAGACCACAAATGCCCCACTTCATGCTAGACATCATTCAAATACCTTGCATAGAAACCTTAGAAAAAATAAACAATAAGAAAAGTGTATTAAAAGATAGCCCTGCTGCAATAAAGATCCATAATCACAGACCACCCCAACACAAAATCTTGCAATCCAGCCTGAGATGTTTCACAGGTCACATAGCAAGTCAAGTATGGACTAGAGAAGACTTGCCTCCTTCAAGTCAATCCTACTACAACTACTTGCCCCTCCTGAGGCCAAGCTGCCTCTCCCAGGAGGTGAATACACCCAGGCAGCCCATGTTGTTGGTAGCTGTCAAAAAGTCAGGTTTCCTGCACCTTTTTGAGGAAGATCTAGTCTGGCAGCAAGTAAAGATGGGGGCAACAAAACAGCAAAGAAGCAGCAAAGGGGAAAGCTGACTGGAGTGGCTGCACACACAGATGGGATCATTCATTGATAGGCACACCAAATGGTTTGCTATGCTAGGAATATTTTTGAGTACAGATAGATTTTCAAAGCTGTTTTGGAGGCTTGAGCTCCAAGTCTCCTATTTAAGGCGAACATCCACACCTGGGTTGGCAAAATGAATGTGTTTCACAGGTAGGTGCTCCTGGCTTCCTCCTCCGTGTGCCTCTTGGGGAAAGTGGGCAATGGGGGGCTGCAGCAGGAAACAGCAGCCCACAGTACTCAGCCAGGTTGTCTTGTTGCCAGGAGCGGGGCACTGGGACAGTGCCCTGTGGCTGGCAAGGTGGAAACCTGTATCAAGAAAGCAGCAAAGAGCAGCCACCTTCTGTGCTGGCATCACTTAAGCAAGAAGAGAACACATGTCCACAACCCACATTGCTCATGATTTACACCAACATGAAGAAGATCAGAACCAGGCCCTCGTGCTTTGTTACAACAGTAAACACAACAGGGAGCTTCGCCTCTCCTCCTCAGGGTATATGCCTTCCCTACCCCTTTGTGGTACCAGCACAATAAATAATGCGTTCCTGGAAAAGGAGATCCAAGGAGGTTTCCATAAACAATTCAGGACTTCTCCTTTAAAAAAACCTCTGAAATATTTTCTTAATGGCTGAGCCATGTAAGTCATTAGGTTTCTGTCAGTATGCTCAATACATATGTGTGTGCCAGAGACCAGAATCCTGGTGGAGTCTGTACTGCAGGACATCTATAAAAGAAAATTACAGTTTAAGTGTCCAAAACAATGATCTGTGGGTGGTCCTCTGGATAACAGATGGGTTTCTACATTGCACATATAGCTATTAGTAACAAACACCTCCTTGTTTTTGTCTTAGTAGCCTCTGTATATGAAGAAAGATCAGTGCACAGAGGATTCACTGCTTACAGATTAGCAGTTCATATTCTTTGCTGCATAAAATCTGCAATCCTACCTGTGCAGGTCTGATAGGTCTAATGGCATTTTCAGTCAAAATGGAGCTACTTGTAGAATTTATCAGTGTAAAATAACAAATAAAAACTGACACCTTCTGCTCTCACATAGCATTATGTCTTCCAGGTGAAGGCAAACCAGAACAGGGTAGGGGGGAAAAGGTGGTTAAAACACCTTTTCCTTTGATGCATGGAGACACCCATACAGCCAGTTGGATGAATTGTGTTCTACTTACCAGCTTTGACCACAAATGAAGTGCAGAGCCTCTTCAGCCTAAGGTTTCTTTCAAAAAGCCACGAAATATCACCTTGAACATCCCAGTTGCAGCTTAACCTGAACAATAGCACAATTGATTTGGAGTGTGGCCCAAGGGACAGTTGCATAAAGCACATCAAGGTAGAGAGAAGCATGAGGGATGGGGACAAGGAAAGGGCCCTCAGGAAAGTCAGAAACCTTTTAAACTAGTTTTGCATCTGCAGAAACTGCATAGTGGAACCACGCCCTGAGGGTAACTAAGGTGCCTGTGTCCTCCCACACCTGTGGGGAATCTGAAGTTTGGCTTCCCTACCTTATTCAGCAAAGTGCTAACTCAAAGCCTGCTCACAAGTGTTATAACTATCAGGAGCAGCCCAGTAATTTAAGAACACCATATACTAACTGGCTATTGGGATGAGTAGTGATGTATGCATATGCTAAGTTTAATACAGACTTTTGGAGAAACTAAAAAGTGGCAGGATATGTCACTTCTCAGCAAACGTTTGGGAGCTGTTAAGTGATAAGGTCAGGATAAGGAAAGACCTGCAGCTATGGGAGACCATCAGTTTTAAGGAAGCCACTGTGACTCTTGGTCCTAGTCTCTGAGAGGGAAGACCCACCAGCAGAGTGGTAGTAATAGAAAAACCTAAAAATTTGGGGTCCTGAGTCCAGAGCCTGCCCCATGAGTGGGAAGAAACAAACTGCACCCTTCAAAAAGAGAAAAAAGGATTCTAAGGCAATCAAGGCTGAGGGGAGGCATGCAGCCTGGCCAGAGGGAGCAGATGCACAGCTGGCACCGTGACCAGGAGCACAGTAATCTGTTACCATCAATTATTTCGCCCTTGCTCCCTCTGGCAGACACTTTGGGAACAGGAGGTGCATTGGGAGCAATTAAGATGTAAAGGTGTACTGGTAGGAGAGACTAGCTAATGTGGTCCAAGGCACACGGAGGCGGTGTCCATGCATCAGACGGCCAACGGCGCAGGGATACTTGCTCGCTTTGAGTGAGCGAGCTCAGATTTCAGCAACGGGCTGGCCATCACCAGCACTGTGCTCAGCGGGGCCTGATGGATAAACTGAAACCCAGGATAAATTAGCCTCCGCTGAGCACTCTGTTGTGCTAACTAGACCGCTACCAGCATCTGCAGGGTTAACAGCCTACATTACACTGCCAACTCTGCTGTTACTCCCTATGGACAAGTTTCCACCACAAAAACGTCACTAGACAGTGCAAGGGGTAACAAAGAGTTTGGTGCTGAAGCTCTGCTAATCCCCTGAGAAAGCACTGCTGTTTTATAGCTCTTACCTAATAGAGCGATGGCTTGAATAGATCACCATAAAGAGCCGATCGTCTCCAGGTCCAGGAGCTGGCTGTGCTGTATCACTTTTCTGACCATAATTACACATTAAAGAAAATATAATGAAAGATATTTTGGAAAAGCTTAAAAATATCAAGCAGAGCACAGGCTTCTGGAGGAAGTGGAGCTTCCTGCCTATGAAGGCTCATACCTGCTGGGGAGAGCCAGGGGGGAGGAATAAAGCTTTAACCCACACGTGCTCCCAGCTACACGGCCAGCAAATGGCCACAGCATCCCCCAAATCCACTGCATGCCTCGATATAGCCTGGACTTTTCTGTATGTGAACAGGGATCACCAATGATGAAAAGACACCACGCAGTGTTGTTCTGTGATTCCACAAAGAAATGTTGCCTTTCTCAGGGCTTTCAAAAACTCAGCTGAAATGACCAACTGGCCCCTTGAATCTCCCTTTCCTGCCTCCATGGTGCTTTGAAGTGTGAAAATTAACAGATTCTAGTGTACAGTTCACTGTATGGACTATCAGAGATTTCTCTGCCTCTCTTGGCTTTAATAATTAAGTAGGCCACAAGGACCATTGTTGGAAGGGGACATTTTGGCCAAAAATTACTGAAATTATGAATGTTCTGAAACACTCGTTCCAAAGTGAATCGGTTCATAAGCACTTCCAGGGCATGCGATGTCTCAGCCTGCAGAGCATTTCTTAAATTTTCCTTCTGGGACTAAATCCTAGAAGAAGATGTCACTAGTTAGTTCTGAGAAGTGAGGATGTCATTAACATGTTGCTTTAATTGTGTTTTAAATATTATATTAAACAATTTTTGTACATTTCCTAGGAAGAGTCTTCTTTCACGAGGTGTACCAAGTCTCACATCAGCTTATTGTGGCTCAGATGTGTACATGAAATCAAATTAGCACATTCCAAACTTCATTTCCACTGAAACACAATCAATTGTAACTTATTTTCGAATCACGCTGCTTTCTCTAATTGTTAGCTCCAGCCTCTGCTGAATAGCTGGTTAAGCAAATTATTCCATCTCACATATGAAAATTGTGCTATTTATGCTGGCAGCTTTCATGGTTACTGATGAGGTTTCTTGAGCTAATGAAATAATGAAAACACAAAACAGATTTACCTTTCTTAATAAGGAAAAAGATAATGAACTAAAATTAAAATTGGAACTCTCATTATACACAGAGTTACTGTAATATCGTTTATGTTTTAAATTAATGCCTGTACTTTTTTATTTTATTTTTTACATGCCAGTAACAAAGCATCGTAAGGATGCTTTTACTTTATTGCATTTTTTGTAATAGAATTATGGGACATACAGTTTTGGTGACATTTCTCTTCCGTGTGATTCGGCACACATAAAAGTGCAACACTTCAGTTGGACTGGGGCTGTTTAGTCTGGAGAAGAGGAGGGTGAGGGGCGACCTTATCGCTCTCTACAACTACCTGACAGGAGGGTGCAGTGAGGTGGGTGTTGTCTCTTCTCCCAACTAACTAGCAATAGGACAAGAGGAAGTGGCCTCAAGTTGTGTCAGGGGAGGTTTAGATTGGATATTAGGAAAAATGTCTTTATTGAAAGAGTGGTCAGGCATTGGAACAGGCTGCCCAGGGTAGTGGTGGAGTCACCATCCCTGAAGGTGTTCAAAAAATGTGTAGACATGGCACTTCAGGACATGGTTTAGCAGGCATAGTGGTGTTGGGTTGACGGTTGAACTTGATGATCTTAGAGGTCTTTTCCAACCTTAATGATTCTATGATTCTGACTCTGTGCTGGGCTTCAAGGATATCCATCATTGAAGGGGAAAGGGGAGGATGGATGAAGGTAGCTTTGGGTCACCTTTGCATCCTTCTATCCATGACTTGATGCTTGATCCTTCCTGGTGCAAACCTGCTGGATTTGCGTTGCTGGAGCCATGCAAAGCACCCTGGCTCCTCGCTTGCCCACTGCCCTGCTCTGCTTCCCAGCTTTTGCTGGTGATACAGCTCACGAGGAAGCTTTGCCAAGCAGAAAATACAGCTACACTGTGTTTAAAAAGGCCATCCTCTCACCCCAGGGCCAAAAAGGGGAGGAAACCTCAATGTGCCTGTGTCATCTGTCTGGCAAAGCCTTCTTGCTTCCTCTAGTTTGCATATACTGAGTCTGAAATGGAGTTGCAGCTGCGCAAGATTAACAGCAGAGAACCCCATGGCATTGCTTCAGAGCTGGGAGCCTACAAGTATGCAGTCCCACTGTTTTTTAAATATGTATTTCCAGAGCTGAGAGACATCATTTTGCAGCGTAGAGAGGTCTTGACTGGAAATACAAAATCTGAGAAATCCAGTATGGGGCATCAGTATTTCTGTCAAATAACCTGGACAACAGGTCCGGGAGATGCTGCACAGGTCTATGCCATGCATGTTCAGGTTTTGCAGGGTTACTAGCTGGATCCTGAAGTTGTTCCTCAAACTGCTCTCAAAGTCAGTGAAGTTTTCTGAAGCAAGGACAGTGAAGAAGAATAATAGTCAAGCCCAGTGCGAGTGCTCCTAGGATTCCCAGCGCTGGCACATCATGCAGTACCTCTGATCTGCTGTATTATGAAATTGCTGTAAAAGCCCTTCAGGGTCCCCTTCTCTCACTGAGCTCCCAGCTCACTCATCCCTTCCCCATGCCACAGCACCCACAGTTTTCTCCTCAGTGTAAAACGATTATACATTTCTGTCAATAAATACCATGCCATAAATTAGCGGGCTTGCTGGCTCTCTGCCTGCCACTGGGGGAGGAAATGGCCCCATAAATATTTGTGCAAGACATCAATAAATTTGAAGTGTTGACTCGAGTACTCAGCTTCCCTATCTGAGACCTGGAGCAGAGCTTCCGGAGTTCACGTGTTTCTGCCGCGAGAGGCCAGTGCGGAGGCTAGCGATATCCCCAAGATGCTGAAACTGGAGATGGAGAGAGAAAACCCTTATAAACCCCTTTGCAAGGTCCCTTCATGTTACTGATCCAGGTGGAAAAGGTTCTTGCAATTCAGACAGGAACAGTTTTAGGAAGGAAAGCATTCCTCTGGCCCATTGCTGCTCTTCTTTTTACTGACTCTTTTGATTTCTCAGTTTGTACTGGTCCTTACTACAAAAACACCATTGCTGTAGTGCTTCATGTGGCTGGACAGCTGGACAACCCCGTCCTGCAAAGCTGCTTTACGGGAAGCTCAGTCAATGTGATCCTGCCCCGTGCCACAGGGACTTCAGCATCAGAAGCCCCCCATGTGCTTCTGTGATTAGTGCAATTTAACCTGGGTTAAAAATATTATTTTGAACTGGCTCTACTTTCATAATGTTTGAATGGCACTGCTTCAAACTGGAGGCTGTTTTGCTAGCATTGCTGTATTATTCCCTGTCTAGGCAAATTTAGAAGATTTTTGACTTCAGTACTGACTTCTCCAGGTTTGCAATCCTTCTTCTGGGAGGAATAACTCCATTCTGTAACGCTAGCACACTTCCATTAGTGCTGGATCACACACATTAACACTGAATGCTCTTCTCCAGCTGAACAGTTTTCATTTAGAGCAGAAAATGTGATCCAGTCAATACATACGTTTTATTTTTCTTGCTGCTTTGTGTCGATGCATGTACGTACACATATGGACCAATCTGGGGAGCATGCCCTGGGGAACAGCTCCACTCCATCCTCAGGAGATGGTCCAAGTGGTTTACTGAGTCTTTCACTTCTTGTAAATCAAATATTTGGGAGTCTCATCTAGAAGTGCTCTCTTGCTACTAATGTAAAATCTAAGGGAAAAAAATGAGCATGAGGATGTAAGGAGAGGAGACGAGGGTCAGGAGGTTCCCCCAGCTCTGCGTGGGACTCCTCTCTTCTACCCCAGGAGATAAGCACGAGCCAACAGCACCATTCAAATGAAGCAACATTTTTTGCAGAGACAAAAGGGATTTCTTTGTTTCTATACAGGCAACCAACTCTCCTAGATTCTCAGTCTATAAGGCCTCTGATTGTGACAACTAATTAGAAATAATTGTGAGTAAAGCACATGTGCAAAACTTGGACTACAGGGTGGAGCAGATGTACTAGGAAGGTACTCTCTCTGCCTCATTTTCTCCGGTGTTCCCAGCTCACCGTCTAGACTCAGCTCTCCCGGGAAGAAAGAAGGTGAGAAGGCTCAAAGAAAAAAAAGAAATAATGAAACTCCAGCTAGCAATTGTCAGATTTGTGATAATGCTAAATTCCATAATTATTATCCAGGCTACTCAGGAAACCATTTTACAAGGCTTAGTAGACATCTGGGATTGAAGTAAAAGATGTATTTATTAGGCCACTCAAGTTTCCAGGTTTGCTAAAACAATTGCTTTATCTCTTTATTTTGTATGTATGAAGACGTGGTTACTGAAACACAGACCGGGAGACACTCCCTGTGAGTACCGCATCGCACTGGGAACCACAGGTTAGCAGTGGCACAGCACAGACTGCACTTCAACACACCATTTGCTGGCATCCAGGGTAGTCCATGCACCAGCCCTCTCCCTTCAGTGCCATGCTGCTGGTCCAGCAGCTCACATTGGCGCTGCTCCCGGCAGCACACAGCCGCTTCTCCTGCCAACAGAAAATTCCTGTGTAACAGGGGCCCCGGGTACTCGCTGGCTCTGTGGTCAGATTGTTCACGGTTCGGCATTTTCCGCAGTCCGGCCTAGCATCCCCAGCTTCTGCACTGGAATTTGCCATTTCACTGCAGCCAGGAGCTCAACATCATGTTCCCTCTTCCCTGGTGGGACCTGGCTGCAGAATATTCTTTCCGTGCTGTTTTCAACAGAAGAAAGAGCACTTTTTTCCCACCCTGCTGCCCATAAAAGAGGAAACCAGGAAGCAGGACAAGAATTCTTCTAAGTTTTGGGGGGGTCTTTTTGTTATTTTGCGACAGGGAACAAGGGCTGGCAGGCAGCAATTGGGTTTATTCCGCAAGTTATGTTTCATGAAATGAATGTTTTAGAGAAAAGACAAAGCACTGCTAGGGAACTGAGGCCCCTGAAGAGGCTGTAGAACTGCTGCTTGTGTAGATGTGTGTATCAATTGTGTGGATGTGCGTATCAGTTGTGTCAATCAGTTGGGTTCACAGCTAAGGTTTCACCATCAGTAACCTTGTTCTCAGCATTTACCTGCCTTCATCGGCAAGAGATTCAAGCTCAACCCCACCAGGCAGTCCTCCTGGCTATTAGAACATGAATCATTATGATCCTTGCCCAGGTAAATGTTACAACAAATTGGAGAGCTACATTGAAATTACAACTATAATAAAATCAAACTAATACAACTACGGAAAAGTGGCTGCAGGGAACAGACACAAGTGAGAATTCCCCAAAAGCATTTGCCTTTAAGTCTGTAAACAGCCACTGAGCATCATCAAACTATTCAGAGAAGATGGCATTTGTTTTGTTTACTATCACATCTGCTTGTCCTAGGTACCACCTACTGCCTTCGTTACGCTGGTTTTCTTTCTCTTGATAAACATTTTTAATTTGTTGTCTTCAGAAAAGCAATGTTGGAGAACAACAAAATGAACATATAGAGGGAGAAATGCTAAGAGGCTTAATGCTGTCAGCATTATACACAGAAGCTGTTTTTCACAGCGAAAAATTTATGCCAGTCTTCCTTGGCCATCAGAGATCACTCAATTGAAAGCGAATTTTTTCAGGCAAGCTGATGGGAAAGACTCTTGCTATCAGCTGCTTAGAGGAGATACTGGCACCGCACCTGCAGCAACTTTCTGAAGTTCACAACTTGGAACCCAGCACCAGACCACAGAAAAAAACAGAAAAGGGAAAGAACAGCCAGATATTATGTCTAACCATCTTGACTCACTAGGGCTCCTATTCTCAATTTGCTGTGACCTTTAGAGTGGTAGAGCTGATACTGAGAAAACAATACAGCTCCATCCTCTTTGGGAAGGCTCCGCTCCTGCCCTCCGCCTGCCTCCGAGCGGTCTGCTCAGCGCTGCCAGCCACACGCACTGCACGGCCCGGCTGGAGGAGCGGGGATGACGCACCAAGTCATTTTGATTTGTGGCGTCTCCCTGAGTAGGATGTGCGGAATAGAGACAGCTAGTAATGGATGAACTCCAGCAACTGTGAAGCTGCCATGAGCAGTAGCTCTCACACTGTGCAGAGCGCCCTCGAATGAACTTCCCTGTGGCCCAAAGTCCCTGGGGACACACAGAGAAACTGCAGCTCATCTTTTAGTAAGAACTTCTGTGCCTTTTACTATTTGATCATCTTGTTTTGCTTTTTTAAAATTTTGATTTCAGCCTCCTGATGTTCCTCTTACAAGCCACCATTTTCTCATGGCTGCTCCTGCACCCATGCTGTCCAAGTTCATGGTGGTACCTTGGCAAAGCAGGGAGGCCTTTCACCTTCAGGGTCTACCTGGGAAACCTACTCCCAAATAAAAGCTTCAAAATGCCCTGGGAGCTGTGGTGTTTTTCATGTGTTCCTATCACAAAGCTAATTCCTTCACACCTTTTTCTCCCGGGATTTCTGCAGGGTTACCAAACCATGCTGAACCTCAGCACGACAACCCAGGTGATCATCCAGGCGCCTTTCTGCCACGAGGGCAGTTTGGCTTCTCTCTTCATTCTTCATGTTACCTCCAAGTTCAGATGCCTGAAGTCTGCAGCTGACATGCATGTTATTTCATCCAAAATAAATGCAGGCACATTAGTGTTTTATGATATCTTTTTCCTTAAATATATCAATAGAAGTTGATTGCTGGGGGTCTCTTCCAGGAATGAAAATAAGAGGCAAAAATAACCAAAAAGCAAAAACCATTCTGGGGTAGCATTTTTATGAGGCACCTCTGTGGTTCTGGAGACTATCTCCCATTTTCAAAAGTAATATTTTCCACCATGGATTCAGATCAGTTTTGAAGAAGAATCCCGTCTCGCTTACCTGCTTTTGCAATTGTTCCCTTCAATTTTCAAAGGTCAGCTGGCTCTGCATCCTGCAACGTACCGCTGTCCACAGACAGCCAGAGCCGGCTGAGAAACTGCTGGTGAACATGCACTGGGGCTTTACAAGCAGCATTTGCTGGTGGGGTCATGCTGTGAGCAAAGATGTATTTTATCTTACAGCAAATAGGTTCTCCATTCGGCAAAGTCCACACCATGTGGTAGCACAGGTACATGAGGAAAACTGTGGGATGGTTTGAAGTAAGTTATAAAATCTGAGCCTTTCAAGAAAAAAAACAATAAAATGAATGATACAATGAGCACAATAACCTTCCTGGGGTTTAGTCTGTTATTATTAACATAGAAGACATGACAAAGGAAACCCCACACATATTTTTTAAAGTCTAACTGAGAGTGAACTGGGTCTCCCCAAGTCAGCTCCCCAGTTCACCAGAGGCTCAGTTAAAGCCTCTAGTAGTCTGAACAGCAGATTTCCAAGCCACTCTGTTGAAAGCAAAGAATTTTCTCATATGTGTGAACATACCTGATGATTGGCATAATCCCAACAAACACACATTAGGTCAGTTAAATTATTCCAGTGCATTGACATTAATTCCACATCTCAGGCCCAAGATCATGTTCTCATTTGTCTGAATAACAGAGTATTTAAATATTTAGTTCAAATATAAAGACTTGTGACTTATATACAGGGGGTGGGGGGTAGGAATTCAGAGGACAAAAGTTTTCCTTGTAGTGTGCACTGTGCTGATTTCCAAACCTTGGCAGCCATGAGCACAACGCAGCAACGGCAAAAGTTTGGCCAAGACAAATCTATAAAATTTGCACTGTACGTACACCTTCTTCATGCATCAAGGTCTAATAAGCCCAGATACTTTCTGCCTCTCTGAACAGTCAAGCTACAGTGGTGTCCCCACGGATTCTAGCGGGGCCAGGAGCATGGAGACTTTATTATGTAACAACCCACATTATTCAGTGAAAATCTGGAATACGCTTTATTAGTTGGGCCATTGTTTGGTCAGGAAATACCTCCAGACAAATGTGATGACACAGGCATTTTTAATTTGCCACTTCAAGTTCATAGCAAATTTGGTGATTTTACTTGTAATTCCCTCCATTAAAAATGACAGGCTGCAAGGTTAGCAGTTTCCCTCAGAAGCTCTCGATGACATTACAGACACACATAGAAAGCACGAGCACATCAGAACGAATTAAGATCACCTCCCTTGCCCATAATCTGAAACACTCTATGTGGTCTCTCTTAGCATCAGTCCCAAATGCCAACACACTGGAACAGCATGTGCAAGTGGTTGGAGGTAGGGGAAGAGAGAGGTCAAATTCTATGTGCTCCGTATGATCAAATTTGTGGTATAAAACCAACAATTACCAGCGAAGTGGTGAGTGAAAAACAAACGTCCTATCCATTACCCAATTCCAAATGCCAATGCGATGCCCCCAGGACCCTCAGTCCTCAGTTATTTTTTTGACATACTTGGTAACGTGTCAAGCCTTAATACCTGCTCTCAAATGAAGTTGTTGGGATTTTCCATTTGTGAGCTCAAAGCAATTTTCATTTCAGAAAAGACTTAGAGAAAGGCCAGCTAGGCTGCTGCTGAAGTAGAATCTGAGGATGTATTCCTCCGTGAATTACACTTCTGCTTAGGATAAAAAGGAAAAAAATGTAGCAGAAGTGATGTTGAGTGCAAAATATTTAATCTTGACTGAATATCACTGCTCAATGCAGACCCAAAGGAAACACTGATAAAGAAAAAAAAAAAAAGAGGAAAAAAAAAGAAATCCTAGCTTTCTGTACAGTGAGGATTAGTAACTGAATTGCAGCCAGTGTAGAAACATCCACTTTTGCTGGACTTCAGTCTAGATAATATAAAAAAAAAAAATTACAGATTATGTAGGGCTGGGTAATAAAAGAGGTAGCCGTGGTGAGTCTGCAACTGCACGTTTTTTGGCTGGAGGTTTAATGAACGAGGCTGAAGTTCTGCCAAACAACGCTGAATGAGTCTGATGCGGCTCCTGGGGTTTGCTTAAAGAGGGGAAGCGTCAGCGGAGGTCTGCGGGCCGGCCGCGGCAAGTGGGTGGGAGTTTTACAGAGGGGTTGCTGCTCGAACCATTAGCAGCGTGGGACACCTCACCTGCGCACCGACGTCTTCTCGGGAAGCACCAGGCTTAGGGCTGTTTGTGTAGGCTGGCGGACACTGTGTGATCCCTCCTCAGTTGCACATAGCTATTTTATGGCCAGGCCGTGAGGTACAGCTAGGATTTTGAGGAATACCAGGTGTGTGTTGGAGAAACCAATTTCCACATCAGGAAAGCCTCCTGCACTCAGGCCCCTCAGCCTGGCCAGTTGGGTGGGCCTCTGCCTGCCACCAGCATCCCCAGGAGAGCATGAGTGCTTCCCGACCAGCCAACGGAGCCAAATGCCACCAACACACTTTGGTGTGATGGTGCAGGGAGCAAGGAGGAGGAAGAGTGCAGAGCTTCACATAGAATTTGTCTCCCAGAGCCAGGAGCTGCAGACTTCTATCTCTTCCCACCTCCTAACTGGGCTCAGAGCCCAAGTATAACCTTTTTTCCCCAAACTGCTCTGAAATTAGGCATCTAAAACTGTCAGTGAAACTCAGGCTCCAACGCATGAGGAATAATAAGGCTGCTCTCTACACACACACTCTTGAGAAATACTTCCATGGTCAGTTTTGGGTGCATTTTTGCACAATGGCTTTGTATGCTGTTATCACAAACACCCCAGCATGTGACTGGGCAGAGGTGAAAAGTCAGAGAAAGCCTTTTTCCTTCAGGTCAAGTGAATTTGGGCCATGTTTGTAATCACTACATGCAGTTTCCAGGTGCTGGATGGTCACTAGCACTAGCAAGAAAAATGTCCTTTCAGAATTCATTCGCATCCCAAAAAGATAATCCCACGATATAAGCATCACCTCGCTAGCAAGGCACGCTTCCTTGGAATCCACCTCACCGGACGAGATGTGGGCGGCTTGCAAATACATATCTTCGGCTCTCAGAGATGCATGGTCTGCAGGTCAGTGATGTGTGAGAGCAGCAGCGAGTACTTGCTCCTCTTGCTTCTGCTAAACAAGGCTGAAATGCAGGAAATCCCATTCCTTCATTTTTTTCCCAGCTTCAGATGAATAACCTGTATTTTTAAAGCAAGAAGAAGTGCCAGATGAATTTTCAGACGTATCTGCCCTGCTACCGCCATGCCTCGCCCTTGCCACCTCCGCCCTGCTGACCGGCATGCAATAAGCACTCCCTGTGGACTTTGTCTGCCCTGCAGTGTTTTAAGCCCATGTATAATTGCTGAGAAACCCTCTCTACCTAAGAGGCAGAGGAGACTATTTCTTTGTGTTTCTTTTTGCTCAGAAGGGGCTGAAGAAGCAATCCTGACTTAAAGGCTGACTCTGATTGGAAAATAAACAACTATAAAGTACAATAAATCCCATTGAAGAGTCCAGTCAAAACATCCCAATGAACAGCTAATGCTCTACTAACCAAATCCAGATGTCACTGCCTTGTCTGGCACTAATTGGTTGACTGGAGAGTAACTGAAGGAAATCTCTATTTCTTGCACTTGGGATGAGTTGCTAAGGCAGAAAATGGTTTAGTTTTGTTGTGCTGCTTAATTTCCTAACTACAGAGAAGTCACAGGCACCTGTGCTCATTAGGACCTCTGCTAACAGGCTCCCTCTGGCAGGACATGCTCCTATTTTAGGCTCCTTAAGGCAACTCACAAAGTTTCTCAAGAGCATGGAGCCTTTGACGTTCCTTCATTCCCAAATGTTTCCGGGTTTATTTGTTTAACCAAAGGACATGCCCTAGCAGATTGCAGCTAAGTTCTTAGATAAAGGTAGTTACATAGTCCAGCTGGAAGTATTTGAAACACCAAGGAAAACACCAAATATAATTAAAAAAAATAACATCAGGAGACTGGAGATGAGCTTGGAAATAGAAAGTGGATTTTAAAAAGTAAGATTAGTCTGGTGCACCCTAACTCCTACAGCCTGGAAATTCCATGTCTCCCTGCACAACTCTGCATTGGCAAAGGACACACAAAGTGATTAACCAGGATTTTCCAATTATTTTTTTAAGTATATTTGACAGGATCATATAATATATTAGTATTTTAGAAACAATTCTGTGTAATACTACAAAGCAACATGTGTGCCTGGAAGGATCTTCTTTGTTTTACCAGAATACTTCCCAGTGCCATGAATCTGCACACACTTACTGACATTGTTTACCCTCAAGAAAAGATATCTCTTTGGCTTTAGTAACTTCTATGACATTAAGAATTGCTATTCATAATTCATTATTCAGGGTCTAGTCATATGCTGAGCACATAGAAGGAGGTTCTGTGAAAGACCTTCCTAGGAAGTTAGTTAATAAGATTCTGTTAAAAAAAATACTGTTCATACTCCTTCCCATTTTAGATCAGTCAGTAATATTAATTTTACATTTAATTAACTTTAATTTTATCAAATAACTTACGAACATGAATTTTAATACAAATTTCCCTTGGCATCACTTGAATGTTGTTCATACTTTATAAGGGCATTTTAGAACTACATAAATTTGCACACCAAAATCTAATGTTGAGCTTCTGCTCACTTATCTGGAACTGATTGTTTAGTGCTTGTAAAAAAGTAAAAAGCCTATAATCTGACCCTCAAGTGTCAAAGTCATTTTTTCAGTGGAGCAGTGTACAGTGGAGCATCTGTCCAGGCACATCCAGCCATATCTTTCACTCATGATCTGCAAGTGGATAAGACAGGATTTGAAATACAGTAGACAGTTGTGCAAAGTATGAACAGTGAAAATTATATCCAGCCTTTAATCCAGGGGATTCTGCGCTGAGCTCAGCCTCCATGGGTATACATATCCACTATGCATTTAGTTCCACGTATTCAAAAGCTGGACATTCCCCTAGAAGAGTCACATGGGAGCAAAGTGGGATTAAGTAGCTTTCTCTCCATGTTTTGTTATTAGTATTACATATGTAATATGCAGTCACATAAGCAACTGTGCTGCACAATCATCAGCAAAGAAATGAAATTCTTCCAAGATACCAGAAGGTTTCACATTTCATGTATCTTCTTTATTTTGTTGTTAGCCTTGGGAGAGAAGGGACGGAAAAAAAGCGGGAGGTTATTCATACACCATGCATTTGGAATCAGAAAAATTCTGATAAACCTTCCTCCTCCAAGCCTAAATGAGGGACTATTTCCTGCCAACAGGATTCTGAATGCAAAACCATCTCCCTCACCCAGCTTCTTCTTCTATCCTTTCAAAACTGTCAGAAGCTTACCTGGCTTTGGCAATGGTTAATACAAGGGAGAACTTCTCTGCTGTGGATGCTGGACATATGTCAACATAAAAAAACCTATCATCTTGCCAGTACAAAGTGGCACCTGTTTGCAACCTCATAAAAAGGCCAAGGGCAAAGCAGGGTCCTCCAAGGATTACCATCTCTACCTGTTTTTCAATTTGCAGCTCCTTGAAGGTCTTAAGCTGGGGCGTCTCACCAGCAGGAATTAGATGTGTAGCTTGAACACCAACAGGGAATTTTTACAATGTGTAACGCATGAAAGTACCAAATTTAAGCAGACAGGTATTGAACTGCTCATAATAGGGGCAGGGGATTAAATTTTCTGTTCAATTTTATCTCAAAAATTCCTACGAAGAAATTGTGGGATATTAGGAAGAAAATGCCTATAGGAGTTGAATAGTTAAATTTCTGTTTCCATTGAGCTAATTAGATAAAATGGATAAATTCTGAAATGGGTATTTTACAGAGTGCAGAGCATCAGTTCTTACTGGCATTTAACATTAAATATCTCTCCTTATCACTAACCACTTCAGAGCACTAAAATATATCTTTAAAAAACAGTCTTTGACTTTGGCAGCAAAGCTGACTTTAAAAGAAACTGTTAACATTCAGTTGAGTGGCATGTGGAGGAAAACAGGCAAAGTAAACTCACGGGTTAATGAAAGTAAATGAGATAATCCTCATTGATCCCCCATAATCCCCACAGTCTGAGTGCAACTGTCAATCACTGGGAGAAACTTTTTTCTAATCTGTCCCTCTGTGAATAGGTCATTCCAAACTGAATATACTTTATACACAGACATGTAGACAAACATACACATACGCTGAACATAAAACAAAAATTTTAGCAGGGTAAATTCCAAAACGAAGGGGAAAGTAAAGCATAGCTAAAATATGATATGTAAATTTTAAAAATATGAACTTTCTTTTACCAGTCAAAAGATGTTCAGGGTGTCTGTTCATACTAACTCACTGCTTCCCTTGTAAGCTGGTAGCAAATAATGAATCTGTTAAACCTCTGCTCCGTAAAGGAAGAAAGACTGTTCCCTTGAAATTAAAACTTACTGTTCAACAGATTGACCTAAGCAACATATGGTCTGGAACATAAAAGAAATTACTGGCATAAGAACTGCTAGCATAAGAAATGCATTAAATCAAAGGATGGTGTATCTGAGGCTTATAGAACCCCAACATGTTGCTCTCCCTCCCAAGCACTGCACCGGATTCACAGGTGACCTGAGGCATGAGTCTCTGTCTTGAGCTCTTGTTTCACTTTGGTCCATAGCCACTTGAGCAGTGCTGTGCTCCTCCTGCACTGGCACAGCCGGGAGGGGTGCGTGTGGAGGCACCACGATCCGGGAAGGAGAACACATCTGGATTACAAGGGCACCAGCTCTATAGTCCAGATTTTATCACAGAAGCTCAGCTCTAAACCCTTGCTTGATTTTGTGAGAAGTTCATCCAAGATGCCCAGTGCATAAAGACACTGTTATTTACAACATTTATAAGTACCTGCTTATTCTGAGAAATTTCCATCTAATACCTTGCCTCTGGAATTGTTGATAGTGTAGACATGCTGTTTAGTGGCGGACTTGGCGGTGTTAGGTTTACAGTTGCACTCAATGATCTTACGGGTCTTTTCCAACCTAAATGTTTCTACGATTCTGTATTACAGCAATTGCTTACAGAGAAAGTCTACAGGATTTAAAAGAAAGACAGTCTTTCTACCTAGCATTCATACCCACTTGTAAAAATGTTATTGCACGCTGCAGCGGAAAAGGAAAATGTCTGTCAAAGGTTTGGGATAGAAATGCTTCACACCACCCAAAGGTACCTCTTGACAACACAGTGCAACAGCCATTTGCCTCCTGTAAACATTCAGAGCAAACTGCTGCCTAAGCCACCACTTCCAACCTGAGGCTGAGCTGGAAATAAGTGCCCCACTCTCAGGTTTAAAGAAAAACCAGCTTGGTAGCCATTTGGCCTGCAGCCAGGATTAAAGTGTTAACTCCATGTCTGTCAACCTGTCACTTAAATGTTTACCAAACTACTGACCACTTCTATTAAAAGACCATTAAACCAGGATTAAGCTTTTCCAGGGTTAAGCTGATGTAAAAATGCAAGGAATGTCACACCAAGGGCAGCTCATTTTATTTGTATTGTAAACAGCTAGAAGATGGAGGATAAAATGTTACATGTTTATTAAATATGGGAATATACCCCTGCTTTGCATTTTCACTTCTTTCAGCTTCCTAAACCCAAATCCCATTACTCAGTGCTCTGATAGCTGCAGAGCATCACCCAGCAAACACGGAAAGCTCCAACTCCCTTAAAACCAGCACTGGCTGCTTTACAGCAGGTCAGGGCTGCTCTGCCTGGAGGGGGGACACGATACAGAGTCCAGCCATAGTGTGGGAAAAGCCATGATTACAAACACAACATTTGCTTAATGTGTCGCGTCATAACCAGAGACTAGTTGTTAAAAAAAGGCCAGCCTCATCAAAAGCAAGAGTCTATTTTCAGCAGTCTGTGAACTTCTTTTGCGGCAGTGTTTGCAGCCAAAGACGGGAGGTGTGTGCACAGGCAGGGCATGGGTGCTGCTGCACCTTTCAGATTGTTCTGTTACCTCAGGTAAAATAAGTCTTACAGGAAAAGGCACAAAGCTCTACAAATCATCATTTCATCAACTAGGGGAGTATTACTTCTGAAAATGGTCAAAGGAAGAGAAAAATGACCCATAAATGAAGCGTATCGTCTCATTTTTCCCTTTGTCAATTCCTAGCAACTCAGTGATGTATCACCTAAGAACAAAATCCTGGAAGACACCACCCGAGCCAGTCTGTACTTACGGTCAAAACGGACTGTCCAGCCTTTCTGTCTCTGATGTATGGGCTCACACGAAGCTGTTCAACACTGTTGTAGGCTCTGGGTTACTCCATCCAGGTCAGCACACACACGCATGTATGTATGTAGTACCAGGAAGCAGCTTTTGGACTGTGCAGATCTAGTGGGTCTGTAGATGATGCTTTCTTGAGAGATACATAGATTCCTAAAAGCTATCCATGGATAACATCTGAGCTAAATAACCTGGTCTGCAGATAACTACAAGCCCAAAACCTTAACAAAGAGAATTAGGAAGTTGATATCCTAGTTATCCAGGCTGACTACTGTGAACAATGTGTCTTCCTTTTGACTTGACGCTCACTTAATGCTCTGAGTTTCATACAGTTCTAGATGTAAAAGAAACAAACAAGTCTACCAAGGGGTACCAAGCACCTCAGTGGAAGTCTTTCCAGCTTAGCTTGCCAGGTGCTGTGATGGGACTCGTGAGGTTGCTCCTGTTGTCTTACATTTACCCACTACCAGCCTTTGGTAAAGACAGGGTGCAAGGCTAGATGGCCTTACAGCCTGATCCACTTTGGGTGTTTGTATCTGCCACCTAATTAGTTCTGAATAAAAGCATGCTGGTTTGTCTGAATATTAGTGCAAAAACATGACTCACAGAACTGTTGGTCTCTACCTTTACTAACTACTATTCATTCAAATATAAGCCATTGAGAAATTCTGCCTACATCAAGACCACAGAATTTGCCATTCCCAAACAAAGGAGGTGCATATATTTAATGAGATTCCTCCCCTTCCCCTTAGCCCTCGCCCCTTCTCTAGCCCGTTATCTATATTAAATATAATTTTGCTTTCAGGAAGTATCTATGACATTTCCATCTGAAGCAGGACTTCCAGTATTTACAGATATCAAAGAAGTGGTCTTAATTTCATCTGATACTTTAAAAAGCCTTTTATTCTAAAATAAATTATTGAAATGTGGTATTGGTAAAATGGGTTGCTCCAGTAATGGATTTACTCTGATGGTGCAATCAATTTCAGAGATTGGATTTCAGGATAGAAACTATTCATCACTCTCTATGTCAATGCAAGGTTTACCTTCACACTGCGGTCGCCCACCGTAGCTTGCAGATACCAAGGGCAGAGGAGGATCTATTGGAAGAACAGTCTTTCTGTTGCTTTTTTTTCCATTGTCACTGAGGTCAAAGCCTCAGGAGTTTGCACAGTTACAGCAGCTCCACAGTATCATGGTGCTATGCAAGGAGATGCAGAGGGACTCATCCCCGTGCAATAGCAGACATGCTTAAATATCCCGCTGGTCTACTCTGCCATGATTCAAATACAGACTTTCTTATCAGTGTTTTCCCACTTCTCCATCTTATTTCAGGATCAGCAGAGACTTTTAGTAGCTAAAGGCCTTCAGGGGTAGAGACTGCAATGGTTTTCATAGGAATGATGGGGAGACACCTTGGAGAAGCACAACTTCTTCCCATCCTGTAACATAAAGCACCCAGCACATGAGTGATGCTAATGTGGGAAGAAGAGGAGCTGTGACATTAACTGTCCCTCCTTCCCCCTGCACTGACCCTTCCTTTCGGCAATTTCACATCTGAGGTTTTTCACAAGCTGGAGATCCCAATAACTGCAGGTACACCTGCCCTGCCATAACTACCAACATAGTTCCTGGACCTCTGCAGCAAAGGAGGAGGCTGAGAATGGGAGCAGTTTAGTCCTGGAGATCAACAATGACAGGATTTTACACCATTTATTTTTGCTCCATAGAGGCCCATGTGCCTCTGTTGGCATATACACATATTCACAGCCTCATTAGTCCCTCTTGCTCCTTGCTCTCTGCCTGGTGGAGCTGCTTCAGTCCTGCCAGGGCCACAGCCCATGGAGGCTCCACGAACCACCACAAAACACAGCTTGTCTGCAGTGTCCTGAACTGCCAGTGGCAGGAACAAACAGCAAAACTAAGCCCTGTGATATGAAAAACATGAAAGCTCTTTTTCCATCCTCATCTCTAATGAATCTTGTTCTTTGTTCCCCGAAAGCAAAGTCAGCTCCGTAAATCAAGTCTGTGGATTTGGGGTTTTACATTAACACCTTCATTCATGCTTTGCTGTGACCTCTTGGACTGGGGTGAACTATTCTACTGTGCTGGGAAATGGCAGCTCCAGAGCCAAATTTAGCACCTAGAAAATATCCCTTGGCTCTTAGGTGCCATAATTTTAAACCTGACTCCCTGCTTAAAGACAAAGTCATGTCTACATTTGATTTCAGGTGTTACATACAATAATTTAAGAAGTTAAGTGGGGATCTGGCAAGTCTCTGACTACGGAGGGGGTTGGAAAATATTATTTGGAGCCAGAAATGCAGCTTTCTTGGCTATGATCTGTACTCTGTCTACCAACATCAGCTCTGCATTTAGTCTTTCACTAACTTTCTCAAGTATTACAAATGGTGAAGTTTTGCTCAGCTGGAGAATCATGATAAATAAATACAGCTGGTTTGGAATACCTAATGAAGGGTGAAAAACTGGGCTTGTGATAGTTATTTTTAATGCCACTTAGGACAGTTAAAAGTGACTGAAAGGTCTCAGGAGTTTTAGAGCTTTCTTCTCACTCCACTGCTTCCACTCTTTCTTTTGCTCTTTTTTTCGTATGAAATATGGCCTATCCTGGGAATGAAATTTTAAAAATCGAAACTCTGAAGAATCTCACAAAAGGCACCTTGTAATGGTGAAGACACAGCAAGCCACAGCAAGAAAGCTACTGATGATGCCACCACAATGCCTGCAAAGGAAGGGCTCCTGGAAGGGCAAGGTCTCCCAGAGACAACTAACTTTAACTTTGGTCACAGCAAACAGGTGGTTAAGGTTCCTCTTCATGCTGCACTTAAATACACAAATCCTTCCAGTCATCCAACACAGAGTTTATGCTTTACTTACTGTCACTCCTGCCCACAGCCTCAACAAGTCTATAAGCAAGGTTCTCGCTGCCTCAGCCTCTGTTCAGAGCTTTTAATTTTGCTCAGGGACAAGATTAGGCTGCTGTATCTGTGCCAGAGACTCAATATTTTCCACCTGTGGTAACCACACTTGAAACACTATAAATGAGCTCTTGGAGTGCTTCATCTTCTGCAATCTGGTGCTGACCAGTAGATCCATATAACTTGGTGGTCACCAACACTAGCACATCTACTTTGGAGGTGCTTTTGGAAGGGGAAGTGCTGGAAGGGTTCAGAAAGAAGAGGCAATACTAAAGGGGGAATGAAACTGTACCATAAATTAGACTTTTACTCAGAATTTCTAATCTTTTAGTTTTATAATTTCAAAACAGCAGTAGTCACTCCAGTGAAGAATGAAGAATTTCTTTATTAAAGATGCAGCACTCCTCACTGCTCAGATAAGAGGTAAGCACTTCAGGTACTCTAAAAAGAAATAAAAGATCTATTCCCAAGTATGACCATCATGGTACAAAGGTCTGTTCCTGCAATTGTTTTGTGTTTCTTAACTTCGAAATATCAATGGACAGAAAATAAATTAAACCCAGAATACTCCTGCAGCCTTCTTAATCAACTGTAAAAAGAGAAAAGAAAAAATAAATTACCCGAAGATACAACCACATTCAGCAATACCGTGTAGAAATCACAGTTAATGTCAACAGGAGTGCAGGATGCTAAGAGGTTATCTGTGCTATGATATTAGACATACACGTATCTAAGCAAAATCAAGCACTTTCCATGGAATCTTTAAGAGCTGCGGATCTAAGTTTACCATCTGACTCCAGTATAGTGCCACAAACTCACTCGGGCTCTCACACACCATATACCTAGTTCATCTATAAAGAGATAAGGTCTCAGACCTCCGATCTTCCCTCAACGAGACAGCAGTGCCTCCTGCTGTACTCTGCACTGCATCTGTTCCCAGACTTCCAGCTTGGTCTGGAACCGAGTTACCAGTTCCAGTTACCAGTGAAGCTATGGTTGGCATTTTGAGAACTGAGATGAGTCATGGAAGATGTGTCTAACTGGCCTCAACACCTCTGGAAACATCAGCCTGTGTCACAGAAATACACTCTGCACAACCCAGCATGGGACAACAGTGAGCTCTGCAGAGGGTGAGGCAGTCCGAAATACCCGACAGCTATTCTGTTCACAAACCAGATTTTAATACACTTCTGAGTCTGTTCGAGTATCACAGCAAATCAGGGCTGGTCTGTGGCACCCACAGTGTTTCAGCCTACTCAGACACGCTCCCCTCCGCTTGCTTTAACACATTTCAGCGCTAGTCTGCAGGAAGCCCTGCTGCAGCACTGCGACCTTCTGCTGAACAGACTTTCACTTGCGCTGACCCATAACAAACTATCACAGTTGGGGGAATGCTGACTGTATCATAGCCCATGTGATTGCCAAGTCTGGCTTAATACAAAAACATTAGAAAAAGGAACTTGGGGTCAATCTTACTTAAGGAATGGGCCAAACTTCCTGAAGGTCACAGCAAGAGAGCAAGCCCAATGTTTTACCTCTGAAATGGAGAGACAGAGGGGGTTTAAATGCTTTTGAGTCATCAGCCTATAAAGCAGGTAGATTAGCAAAATAAGAGAGGGGCTTGTCTCTGCTCTGGGCCATAACTGGGAGCCTTTCACTGGAGAGGGCTCTTCCTGCCCCTCAGGGTGGTTGGTTCTTCCTCCCCCTTGGGGTGGTTTTCTGCATATCAGGTAGAAAATCAGCAAGTCAAATCTTTCAAAACAATCATTATGATAACAAAAAAGAATAATAATGTTAAAGACTACTCTGCCGCCACTGCTTCCACCCAAAACATTTCTGAAGGCTTTGCAGAAACTATTTATCAAACCTCAGTGCAGGGCAGCCGGCTCTGGGGAAGAACACTAACAGGCACCTCCATGACTTTATGAGCTCATTTCTCACCGCAGTCAGCAGAGCTTTGCTGGTGAGGCTGCGCGAGCCACAGGATGAGGCTCTGGGCTGTTTCTCAGAGCACACAGGCCCTAGCAGCCCACCACTCTTCCCCTTCTCAGGGCAATGCTAATTCCAGTAACAGGGCCCCAGGACTTCATGTTTAGTTCAGGTGACGGTACCGTGGAGAAGGATGTCTGTTCCACTCTCACACCATTTGAATCAATCTTGTTCACCTGACTTCCAGGTTTGGGGCTACATAGTATCTGCAAATCAGTTTGAGACCTTTGACTCAAAAGATGCCATGGGTGAAAAGGATAGTCTTTTCATTTTTAGGTAAGTTTTGGACAACCAGTAAGTTTCACAGCACATCTGGGAGACTTCTACATCTTAGGTTTGGAGGAAATGAGGCAGGAGGTTACATGGTTTCTAAAGATCACCAGAAGAAACTGCAGGAGTGCCAGGAACTACGTGTAGATAACTAGAGCTCTTCAAATGACCTGTTCCGTTAGATAAATCTCTTTTCTATTCTTGTTCCACTAAGGATTGAGAAATATCCTAATAGTCCAGCTAAGAGAAAGTAGAGAAAGGCATTTATACCTGAAACAAGTTTCATCAGTGAACAGGGTTCCTAAATAACCTTCTTCAAGCAAGTCCCAGTTCAGTGACAGGGTAGGAAGGGTTAGTGGACCTGGAAGCCATGATCCCTCCCTTGCCAGGACCACCTGCAGCCACAGTGCTCCTGCCAGCCTGGCTCTGCAGGCTCGTGCCAAGTCCAGCTCTGCTGCAGTAATCCCCTATCATCAGCACGGCCAGGAAAAATGTAGTCTGCAAGCTGTGATGCCAACATCACTGCAATGATGAAGCCTAGGAAGGAGTGCCAGGATGAGTGTTAGTTCTCCTGTAGCTAGAAGTTGCAGAATTAGTAGCCAAAGGCCCAACTGAGCTGTGGCAAAATGCCTTGCAAGGATGGCCTCAGCTGAGGAGAAGGTCAAAAAAGCAAGGAGGGACTGGTTTGGAGGCAAGACAGTCCCTGTGAATAATAGCAGAGTCACTCCAGACTTACCCCGGGATAAATAAGAGAAAAAACTTGGTCTTGTTCATGTACAGCCAAAAGTGAATGTATGCAAAACCCAAGCACCATGAGGGAAGTATTTCTCCTCACCTCTTGCCCCCTTTAACCATTTCATACTTCTTTTCTTCCTCATCCCAGAGGATACCTGATCAATCAGCTGACAGGCAATCCACACGCGATTTCAAGTTTTCTTGAAACACTCCTTAGAAAATGATCTGCTCCCTCTGCAGACCAAAGAGAGCATCATCTGCTGAGCATCTCTGCAAACCAAGCCAAACTTCTAAATCTTTGCCAATTCAAAACTCATAGCATAAAACTGGGAGATTTCAGGAGTTCTTCCTAGCTGTTACTGAATTCTTACAACAGAGCAAACACTGCATTTGGACAGTCATGCAAAAATACTAGTTTGCATTATTAAGACAGTTTTCTTCAGCTTCATTGCAGGTCTTCTTTCCAAAATTGTCCTTGAGAGTAAGTAGGAGTAATCAGAAAGGTAAGCCTTCTGTCATCAACAGGGATGTGAGCATACACCACCCTTTCTCAAATGAAATAGATGATGCTCCTTGTCAGCCAGAGGAAGGAAGATGTGACCACTGCATCTATCTGCATTCTTGTCACAGATGTTTTGTGCACAGTAGCAAGAAACGCTCCAAGTGAAAGTTTTTATAAGGAAAGGGGGGAAAAAACTTCTCTACTTCACACACCAAGATCTATCAAAGAACGTTTGCAGAAAGGGAATTTTGAATTAATTTAGGGAGAGCTTAAGAAGAAAATACAACACCAAAGATTGAGCTCTTCAGAGATTAAAGAGACTGGGCCTTTATCAACCACCTAGTACCAAACTCTGCAAGTTCACAAATGAACTATACCTGCAAGTGATGGAAGCAATGAGCACGCATCAGGCTGCTGCAAGGCAATTCAAGAGTATAACTTGGAATATGTTGATTTTGTGATCTGCTTTATCTGTTCCACTATCTTTTTGCTTAATTGATTTTCACTTTCTTATCTGTTGAGATCAAGCATCCCAGTTTTGTTTCCCCCATCACCAGCTAAAGGGACTTACCAGGCTAGGCTTCTTTGGTTTGAACAGTGAGACGGGTCCAGGTATGATTGGAGAACTTCATTTACCCTGCCCAGCCAGCAATTACATCTGACAGACTTTCTGGCTGCCACAAGTCTTTCAGAGCCTCCCCATCCTAGCAGAGCAGCAGCTTCCATGCTAACCCGAAAAGGCTGGGCCAGACAGCCAAGAACTCATGCTTTTATCATCTCCTGCATTTCTTTTAGTTGAAATAGACCAGTTTTGGTTTTCGCTGCAGAAAAACCTCTTAGGAAAGGTCTTTTCTTTCATGCATATTCACAGCTTTGTGCCAGGATCTAATGAGACTCTGAACCAAAGCTGACACAGTCGGTCTCAGACAGAATAATCTCTTCTCGCAGTGCACTCGAGTGCTTTTTGGACTGGTTTCCTTTCTCTCTATAGGTGATCTTAATGAGACAGATGTTGTCAGATTCCTCCTTTGTCTGACAGGCTTTTTTTTTTTTTCTTGGCTCTCTGTTTTCTGAACAATAATTCAAAAGTTGGCATTTCTGGGGGACTTCCCAAATTTCTGACCACACTCCCCACAGGACTGCATTCCAGCATAAAATCCCAGCCATTTCCTGTTCTTCTGCCACAACGAGTAAACAAGCCCCCTAAAAGATCAGCATTTATAGGGAGGAGCTGTGGGTAATCTGCTGGCAAATGACTGCAGTTAAGTGCAATTTTATATTTATGAGGAACTCTCTTCTCATGATAAAAGACAGGTATTTTTCCTACTTACTATACAGTTAAGAATGACATCTAGCTGAGCATTTTATTACAATCTGATAGCCAGAACTATCCTTAGAGGAATAAAATTACCTGTTACAATCCCTATGAAGAGCCTGGCAATTAGAAGCAATTAAGATCCTTGTTAGCCTTTCACAGCTTTCACCCAGCTGCGTGCTCCAGCCTCCTGACTATCTTAGTGGCCCTTCACTGCACTCCCTCCAGTTTACTACTGTCTTCAGCTGGGGAGCCCAGAACCAGCATTTGACTCCAGGAGGGGTCACACACCTGTGGAGCAGGGGGGAATTGCCATGTTCTCCAACTTGCTGGCTGTGCTTTTATTAACACAGCCTGATGTGCCTTCATCACCTTTGTGTTCATCATTCCTTACCTCTTCTTGCTTTCCCTGTGAAGAGATTCCTCCAATCAAAGACATTTTTCATATGCTTTTTATATTTGCATTGTACAAAAAAAAGGTTCATAAAATGAGGTGTTATTGCTTTTGAAACTATCATCTCACAGTTTTTGCAAAACTTCAGCCTTAATTTAGGCTACTTTGCAGATATAGTCTGGTTCTAGGAAAGCCTAAAGGAATTGAAATGGGGCCCAAAATTGAGGGCTTGAGCAAATGTTAGACAGCTGCATACATCTTTCCAAAGTAAAACAGATACTGAATGTAGCTGCTTGGAAATGAGGATTTTCTGCTTCTGCTATGCTTGTCATTTTGCAAGTTCTTATTGTTTTATTTATCAGTTTGGACGCACCTGACCTTGTCTGTTCCATCTCGAAAACCTCCTTGTGCAGAGCCAGCAGCTGGGCAACTGGCCCGCTCACAGCCCCGTGCAAAGCAATCAAAAAACCCAACAAGTCTGTAGATATGTTTGTTTCAGACACCGTTTAAGCAAAAAGATGGGGCAAAAACACTTAGTGAGGTTCACCAACCTTCACCAGAACAGTTGCTCAGCTCACTATCACTGCTGTGCTGTGGCTCTCTCTGACCTGACCACCCTGTCTCCTTCCCCCCAGTTGCCCCTTTGATGTCCTTACCTCACCAAGATGGAGCAGTAAACTCGTCTGGGTAAAAAAACACCCTGTAGGAAAAATGAAGAAAAAAGTCACTCTTTGTACAAATTTCTATCCTGGTGATGAAAATGTTAAATGAAAACATGCCTCCCCTCTGACCATGAGAAGATGCCAAACACCCAGTCTCTTTTCCCTGCCCCTGCCCTGCACAGTGCCTGCAGTGTGGTTTTGGGAGCTCTCCCCTCCACATGGCCAGCCAATGTAAGAACCCTACGGAGCTCTGCCTGTGCACCCTAACCCTGCCCCGGGAAGCCCTCTCAGGTACTCACCAGAGGACTCGGTGTCCCTTCAATCTGTCTTCAGGTATCTGGATGGTATCTTCATTCTCTTTAAATGTGGATCAAAAAAAAAGCCCCTTGGATGCAAACACACCTGAGCTGCTGAGGAGAGTTGACCTGGCTTTTCCTTCTGCTCTTGTTTTCCAGGCTGGTGACACCATCCACCTCCAAGCTACACCACGTGTGGTCTTGTCCTCTTCTTATCCACTGCCTTCCATACATACTTGGACAGTAATGTTAAGAGGGACTTTATTTCCTCTGCAAGACAAAAGGTAGGTGCCCTGGTCAGGTGCAGAGGTCAGCCAAAGGAAGCCCATGGCACTGGTGGTGCCAGCCAAACCCTGTGCCCTGCTCAGGAAGGAGATCTGGCTCTGCTCAAGGCCTCTGGCCTCATCAAGAGTGAAAATTGAGATTGGATGCCATCTTGTGCCATCCTGTCCCCTGGAGCAGGGGGGCTGGCAGGGGCTGGCGAGGGACTGACCAGGGTCACCCCAGTCCTGGCCGCACCAGAGCTCCTGGGAGTAAAGCCTGGCCTTGGATGGAGCTCTAGCCCTGCACCCTCCAGGGACCACAACCATTAATCTCATTTCTGTCACCAGTCAGGACAGCATTGCCAGGGCCAGTTCTCAGCTGCCCTGCAACAAGGACAGTCTTTTGCACTAGGGAAAAGTATCTTCAAAATGCCTTTAAACCAGAACAACAGAAGTCCACATCCACTTTGCAACTGGTAAATGAAAATGCAAGCATTGAGGAAACAGAGGATCAGTCCTCTCGTGCACAGTAAACAACTTCCCCACCCCCAGGATCATCCCTTAGCTCCTCTCTCTTTAAATCATCAGTGTCACAGTGGAAAAACCAGAAGGACTCAGTCCCTTAAAGCTCTTTCCTCTTTTTGCCTGTCGTTTAATTAAATTATCCTATAATGAAATCTTTCCCTAATGAGTCAGTGTTCAATAATTTATTAGACACTGAAGCCCTGCTTGGAGTCTCATCAATTATGTATCACAGCACCAGGCACTTTCAATCACTCTTTTTTCATTTCTCATTCACTTCATTAAAAGCCCCAGTCTTGCTGCTTCTAGGTTTCAATTCACTTGCCCAGACTTCGAGGTCACCTCATTGATACCTGTTCTGCCCAGCGCTCACCAACAGATGTGTGTGTGTGTGCCTGTGTCAGCTGGTCTAAAATTACAGGTGGCATCTGTGTACATGTCTGTGCACGCGTGTGCCAGAGCATGGCTACCTGCCTTTCTGCCTGTGAGCAAGAATGTGCATTTATCACAGATTCATACAGATTGTCACATAGGCATGTGTATGTATGTATGTTTGGAGATTTATAAAATCCATATATGTGTAGGTCTGTTTCTGTCAACACTTGCACATCTACATCTATGAGGTTATATTTGCTTATGTATCCACACAGGTGTATACCAATACTGGCATTGGTGCCCATGCCAGTGTGACGGCACACTCTTCTAACTGCAGTGAACAACTTCATCTTATTCCAGCATCTTTTTCATTTTTGTTCTCCTTAAAACAATAGTACATATAACCTGTAGGAATCAGTCAGGAAATACTATACATCAGCTGTGAAGATAATGAGTTTGTATCCACTGAAGTGATCAGGAAGGGACTACCAGGTACACATTGCTGCAGTCCTGACCGTCACCCACCGAGTAATTTGGGGAAGGAGCTGACTCTTCACAGAATCACAGAATCACAGAATGGCAGGGTTGGAAGGGACCTCCGTGGGTCATCTAGTCCAACCCCCCTGCCGAAGCAGGGTCACCTACAGCAGGCTGCACAGGACCTTGTCCAGGCGGGTCTTGAATATCTCCAGAGAAGGAGACTCCACAACCTCCCTGGGCAGCCTGAGGCTTCCCGTCCCATTCACCATCAGCCCTGTGCAGCCTGTAGAGCACTAAGCCTTTATACAGACCAAGCGCCCTTAGTTACACCGCAGTAGTTCTGGAGTCGGTAACTCCACTGACTACTTATCCTTGGGAGCATTTTTCTGTGAAGATTTGTATAAAGTACACAGCTATGAAACACTGAGTCTAGAGGAACCATTTCCCCAAAGAACTGTTGACCTTGGAAGAGTTGTTCTAAAACTACTCCCATTTGCTCCAGCTTGTTTCATGAAGTCTTCTCAGTTACCATAAAACCATAATTTGTTTAGTCTCCAGTTTGGGAGCAGAGAGTCAAGCTCATTTGTTTCTAACCCGCATGGTGCCCTTGGTAGTCCTGGTGTGCTGGTGCTCAGGAGAGCCGAGAGGTCTGGAGCAGGTGAAGTCCCTGGCTCCACACACCTGCATCAGGAGCACGGCTCAGTGTGATGACACTGGCAGTAGCAGAGCAGATCTGATGTTGAACTGATGCTGTCCTGCAGAGGTACAGAGTTACTTGAATTCTTTTCCCGAGCAAAGCCATGTTTAGTCCGTACCTGAATTTGGGCACACTGAAGCACCACCGATTTATCACAATGTTTTAAGGTCTCCTGCAATTGCTGGTAGGGATTCTCCAACCACAGCAGGTATGCTTTTTCAGTTTCAAAATTACGCTTTTTACCATAGCCAGTTGGAAAAGAAGACCAGAGAAACCATGGTGCTGGCTTTGTTTCACTAGAGTCAAGTTCTGACTTTGTACCACTTCCCAGCTATTCCAAGAGAGAAACAGAGACCCACAGCACATGCACTGGGTCCCTGCATGTTCTCAGTCACCAGTCTCAGACTGATCAGGAGGAACCTAGTGCAGAGGTAATTCCTTCTCCTCCTCTGAACAGCCAGCACAGTCTTAGCACAGCCTGGTGCTGCTCCATCTGACCACTGCCTTTGTTAGAGCGGGGCTGCTCCTGGCCCTGGTGACACGGGGTGGGGATAGTGCTGCTCCCGCTTACCAGTGTTTCCAAGGATGGGAAAATCACACTCACTCACATGTACACCCATTTGCATTTCGAATACTTAACTAGACAGCTGTACATGGGAAAGATTTTTTTGATCAATTCATGCCCCAAAGCACAAAATTTGATTTTCTTCTTAATTATCCTATCAAGCATTTCTAAAAGAGATGTTAACTGTAACAATCTCATCAGGCCTTTCAAAAAATCTATTGTGATTTTAGAGGGTCTTTCTTTACCTCAAATTGTTCCGTTCAAAGTGAACACTTGTGCACAACCACAGTAAGAGAATCTGTAAGACACCAATAAAACACATTTTACTAATTAAATGATGATTTAAAAAAAAAAAAAAAAAAAAAAGATGCAGCCTTCCAAAACAACCCTGTATTGGTGTCACTGGAACCCTGTGTTGCTCATCAATAAATATTCTGTGTCAATAGGCCATTAAGTATTAATTCCAGCACTGGCCATTTGAGAACTTTACATCAACACTCTTGTTATTTTACACATTGCTCCTCATCTTATTAAGTGACTTGCACTATGGACAAGAGCACAGTCTCACAAATGAGTTCACGTCAATAATGCACAGGACACCACCTCCGATAAGGAGGGGGGAGAATTGCAAGAAAATGAATGTGTCTGGGGCTATCGTGAGTATTTATTTACATTGAGAAGAAAGAGAATCCACTCTTGAAGAGCTTATTGTATTACCTAAGCTGAACTTCCAACATATGTTCACTCTCAACCACATTCTGGCTTCATTTTTTTTATCCTGCAAGCAAATTTGGTGTTAGTGAAAGATGCCAGACTGACGAGCAGAGTTCCCTGCTCGCTGCGCAGGCTGATGCCCAGATGAGCTCCTCTCTGGGCTCTGCTCCCTGCTGCTACCTGATGCAGGCAGATGATTTCCAGGGTGAGAACTGAGCTTGCGGATCCAGCCCTGTAGTACTATCAAAGAGTATCACCTCCAGGAATGCATCCTCCAGAATAAGAGAGACAACAAGGGGATAGTTTAGTAGTTTTGATTCTCACCCTTTTCTTCAACGGTATCTTGCAGCTAAAATGCATTAACTGCAAAAAGCAGGAGTGACATTTTATTTTAATGGTGAAAAATTGTGCATCAATAAACAGTGTTTTTTCTAGTGATTTTAACATGCTGAAAATTGTTCCTCCCAACAAATTCTCTCCAGGTGCCTAATTTATGAACTCAACTCAAACCCTGACCTGTTGATTTTAACCTGATTCTTCTGTAAGTCACCCTAGAAATATTTTGATTCCCCAACTGGCTTTACTCTTCCTTCCAAGTAACAGTTGTACAAGTCCACAGAGCTACTCCAAGCAATTACTCAACTGGACAAAGTAAGAAATACAATATCCTGTATCCAGCTACTAGAGATGTCCCTATAGAATTCCTCAGGCTGTTACAGAAGGTGACTGACAAAGTTTTGAAAAGTCCTATTAGTGACGTATATGGTGAGACTGAAGGGGAAAAATACTCACTTCTTGTTCTAACTCTACAGAGAAATAGAAGTGAGGGAGTAAGCAAAGAACAGAGATTTGCAGTAGGTGTCACAAGCATGTGGCAATGTGGCAGCCAGACAAACATGTGCACACACAGATAGAATTGAATAATAATGAAGTGGCAATTGCTACTCTGCGATTGTATGGCTCTAATTCCTGGAATTTAGTTGGCCAGAATTCAGCAGGAATTGGTGTGTCTTTGATGGACAGAAATGATGACAGTGCAACAGCTGTGCTCTCTTGCAAACTACGTAATGATATTCAGGTTTAATGGCTCTTTGGTTTGATTCCCAATAGCAACTATCCTATTATCCGTGGTCGAGACAGGTTAGCACCTGCTAAAAGCAATTTCTCATAAATTCGTTCATGTCAGCTCTTGAATGGCTGCTGCTTAAGCCCAAGGTCTGCCCGTAGCCCGCCGCAGCAGCCCTGCTGGTGCAGATGGCCATCTCCCCGCAGCTGCGCGCTGGAACGGGGCAGCCCAGCAGAACAATCGAGGCAGTGTGCGAGCTCTGTCAGGTTGTGCGGGGCGTTTGCACGGGGATCCACACCTGTGCTGCGCAGATGGTCAATGTGCTCCTTCCCTCTGGGGACTGCAGGGGAGGAGTGCGCAGTGCTCCTTTTGCATCTAAACCTGGGTATCCCAGCAGCCACACTTAGGAGAGGGGTCAGCAGGCCTGGCTCACTGCAGGAGGCAGAGCCCACACCTTGCACTAGGTCCCTGAGCAGCCCAAGGGAATTATTTGTGTCTGGCACTGGGAAATGTGTCCTCTGTCAGGGGTCAGCAGGTCCATGGCTCGGACTTGACTGATGCGTAAAGTAGAGCTCACCCAGCCATGCCAGATTCTTGCTCAACATTGGCCATTATTTTTATATAGCATATTTCTCATCCAGCACTTGGCAGAAGATCCTGGACTCTCCTTTACCAAGCATCTGAGGCCAAAGTCAGCCCTAAGTTAATGCCACTGTGAAGAGAAGGATGGTCCTTGTGTTAGGAACAAAATTTGAATCACTCAGCTGTAAAAACACAGGTCTGCCTCCAGTTGTCCCTGCCCTTTGGCTGCCAGGGATTAACACATTCTTCATGCCCTTTGCATAGACCCACGCGTGTCTATTTGTGCCCATTCCATGTGCAACTCCAGAGACAGCACCATACAACGAGACCCACGAGCAACAGCTTTGCAAGCAGAGCTGCTGGCATTGACCTTGGTGCGGACAAGCCCTTTGCAGGATGCCACACACAGATGGAACATTTCCTCGACACAGACAGACCTTATATTACACAGAGTCCAGCAGGTCACTGTAAGTGCTTTGAATCAACGAGGCATCTCACGAGAGTCCGTGCAGGCCCCTGAACTGGGATGAAACCTGATCACGGCGCTCAATGTGTTACAACAATTTTTCAACTGCATTGAAAACAAGGGGGCTACGGGGCAAGCAGTTGTCTCTCTTGAGGAAATCGACAGAAAAGAATGAGGTTTACATGAGGTTTGTTCAGGATCATCAAACTAGGATTTGAACAGACCAAAATGAAAAGTAACAGTCGTGAACAGGGGGAAGTAACAAAACTTCATGCCAGTCAGTTGGCTGACAGTGGTCAGAGCAGGAGTGATCAGCGCGACACATTTGCCAGTTGTGGAGATTTCATTGACCTGTCATCACAGAGCAGCATTTCCTGCAGATGCCACACTTACCACATTGCAGACCAGTGAGCCTGGTTTTCATGTGTGCTCCTGGGCTCCAGCCCTTCCCATCCCAGCCAGTGGCGACTGCGGGAAGCCTGTACAGCCTGCCCAAAGGAGGCACTGGGGCTACTGGGAAACAGTACCTTTTTCTCCACCTCCATTATCGCACCTATTTTTATGCATTTTATAACTCTAGACTTCCTTTTCTATTTCAGACAGTTTTGTTACTGCCTTTGTTTTCATTTCCAGAGGATAATTTTCTCTTCATTTTTTCCCCTGCATATGTTCTTCCTACACAGTGTTTCTCATTTATCTTTTCTGCTCAGTCCCATCACCTCCTCTGCTCTTGAAACCACAGATTTCCCCAGCTCCTTCTTCCTCCTTATTTGTAGACAGCTTCTATTTTTAACACAGCAATTTCTTTAGCTGTTGGACGATGTACTAAACACTGCCCAAAGCCTTAGGTTTCCACCTAAAGGGAGGCTGAGCAGACCCTTTACCCTTCCTTGGGGGTAGAGATAAGGCTACACACTTTGCAGGCAAATCATGGACGACTCACTAAGCAGTTTCAAATTCATGTCAGCTAACAACCAAACTGAACTGGCACGCCTTCATTCATAAAAGTGGCAATGACTCTCGAGAAAGACGTTACATGTCATATTTTACTGAGGAAAGAATTGACCATTGAGCAGACCTTAGAACCCGTTATGGTGGTGTGCGTACACATAGGTGCAGAGCCCCAGGCAGACATCACTCCTGCAAAACCCTGTTTTCAACAATCCAATTTCTCACCAGTTGAACCCCAGCAACAGCACATGCTAGCAAGCATACAGCATGGATGCTCAGGGGTTAAATAGTCACAGGGTTAAGTGCCCTGACCAAGCAGGACAGCACTTGCCATCCAACAGACTCAGTTGTCTGAATAACAAAAAGTAACCTGGAAAGCTGGAAAAAGGTATGAGAATCAATGGAGGAAAGTCACGGTCAGCAAGAGTATAAAGACCTCAGTGTACAGGACCAGACAGCGTGAAAAAAAACAGAAAAAACCTACCAGAGCCAACTTCATCTGTCACAGGCAAGCTGATTACAATCGATAGACACTTAATGGTCTCTCAGAATCCCATCTGGGCAATTAGCAATAGCATTAAGCAAGAGAAGATGTATTGTAAGTCTGTTTCGTCAGTGGAAGTGACAGAAAAGAGAAACAAGAAACCAAATTACATTTTTAGATCCAAATTCTTCTCTCATTAATACTGCATGAAACCTACTGCCGCTGGTAAAAATGGAACAAAATGTCAAAGTTTTACTTTTCTTTCTACAATTTTCCAAGTAATTTTTTTTGGTTTAAATTAAAAAATCTCAGTCTCAGTTTCAAATTGTAATAAAACCTATCAAAGTCAGGAGGTAAATATGAGAGCCAATGAAGGAAAGAGTGGCCTTTGCAGCATTCCTTTTACAATCAAATAAATCAAAAATAATGATTTTGAATGTCCCGAACTTCATTAAAATCAAAGACCAGTATTCACATTTTCACTTTCTCAACCCTAAAATGCAGCAGGTACCATCCCAGCTTTCTGAGGATAGAAAATTTTATATTATATAAATACAATATTCACTAAAAATAACTGAAAAGGAAAGTTTTCTGTACACCTTTTATTTTGTTCATGGGAAACACCAAAGAATATTGTGTTAATCAGGCAAAAGTACTTAATGTGCTCTCAGTTTTATTAAATATGACACTGCTGCATCATGAATGACAAAATTATATGTCTGCAAGTCATATAACTAAATTACTGTCTTCACTATGATCTCAGGACACCTTTCTTGAGAAATGGAGTAGATCCAGCATCTTGCACAACCTTAGTCTGTTTTCCTAAATTTTTCTCCTGCAATTCAGATGACCCACTGTTGTGCAAATTCTGACCTGTGATTTCATAGAAAATAAAGACTAAGGTTGTTGTTGGATTGGGATAATATTTCCTATTACAAATTGTGCTCCTTTAGTGCCTACCAATCCAGATCTTCCAAAAATAACAGAGAAAGTAAATTACGACTATGTGAAGTTCCTCTGTGAGCTGTGCTTAATTATTGTTGCACAAGCAAAATAGGAATCTGTGCACACGGCTGACAAACTGGGTGCACTCTTGCATTAAAACTAATTACCTATTTTCTGTGTCATCAGTGAACTTACATTGATGAGACAAATTATCATACAGAAGTCAAGCCTATAATATAGAAAATCAATTCTGAAGGCTTTTTTATCAGCTCAAGACTTCAGCGAGTCTGTCAGAGAGTACAGTGTTAGGCTTCATAAATTTTGTCAAGTTATTAGCACCTTTCTATATCCAAGCGGGGATACTAGGATCAAATTTGCAGCAGATGCTTTTAACTTAATCCATGGAATTCTGCAGACAAAACAGACAAATTGCACAAACATATGTCAATTTGCCAATGGAAAGCTATATCCTGTCTACACATAACTTATGTTGAGCAATTAAAAAGAACTGGTGAAATACGCATTCCTTATGCATTTGGTCCATGGCGTATCTATGGATTGGAGATTATAATCTCAAAATGATAGAGAAAGAAAACACCACAGCTCTGAGCATGCTAAACCTGTATTATGGTAACTTATTGCATCACTTGCTGGTGTAACAGAAACTCCTTTGAGCTCAGCGTTGCCCCTCTAAGAATCACATTACATTTTAAACCTGCAGTGCTACTATTTTTCTTATCTTTGATCTACTGTATGAAGCAATTTTAAATCTGTCTTGAGTAGATCTGTTTTCAACAAACTTTTTAACTATTGCACTGGTGGTGAGCTCTCAATGCCAGGAGCAGCAATTCACTTGTAAGTACTTCGTAAATCACTTTATCTGAAATAATTGTCTGTGAGATAGAGCCTGGGTTTCTTTGCAAAATCTTATCTAAGAAAGAAGTCTTTATAATGGCTTTATTAAATACTGTAGAAGACTGACAGTTCTCCAAACTGACAGCCATAACAACTGAGCCACAACCACATGCCAGGAGTCAGGCCACAGTAGCAATTATATTTGGCAGGATAGGTTGCTGAAATGCTTCTAGTCATTGAATTTCTTCTTTAAAACCCCTTCCTTTCCTCTGCCATGATGAGTTTTACAAACACATATATAAGCTGGCACTGAGACAGCTTGTAACATATTGACTGGGTTAACCAGGTCTGCCTAGAAGGGTTTTAGGTATGAAAGTGATACTGAAAGCAATCCTGAATGCTGGCTGCTCACTGCTAATTGATTTACAAAAATGTTTATGTGATTCTGATTTGATGAACATTACATGCAGTGTTAAAGGATTCATAGGACAGATTTTTACAGTTTTCCATTTGGTCTCCATTCATCAGCAGAGACAGAGATCAGACAGAAAAGGGGCAGGAGGAGAGGCAGAGAAGGACCAGGAGATCTAGCATCAGAGGCACTAAATATCAGAATAAGTTCATAATTTCCGATGGGTTAAAGGTTCCTGGGCTCCCCAGAACAACAGAGACATGGACATACTGGAGCGAGCCCAGCAAAGGGTGAGCAAGTTGATTAAGGGACTGGAGTATCTGCCATAGGAAGAGATACTGAGGTCTGGGACTGTTCAGCCTGGAGAAGAGAAGCCTCCTGGGGGACCTTATTAGTGTGTACAAATATCTGATGGGAGGCAGATGAGAAGATGGATCAGTGGTATCCAGTGACAGGGCACAAGGCAACGGGCACAAAATCAGAGAGAAAGAATTCCATTAAAACATATGAAAACCTCCTTTTTTACACTGAGTGTGGTCACACACTGGACCAGGTTGACCAGAGATGTTGTGAAGATACGCAAAACCCAACTGGACATGGCCTTGAGCAACCTGCGCTGGCCAACCCTGCTTTGAGATGAGGCTGCATTACATGATCCCCAGAGATCCCTTCTACCCTCAGCACTGCTGTGATTCTGCTATACAGATGGGGTCTGAGAAGCAATAAACAGCCACACCATCCTGACTTACACCATCTGAAACGCTGGATCTGTAGCAAGATACTGAAGGCAAAAGTGATCTTTGTTACATTCTCAATTCTGTAGATTGATTTGGTGGCACACAAAATAGTTGATAATTTATCCTTTATTACTGTCAAACACAGTGGCAGCACAGTAGAGAATTATTTTTTTTCTGAACATGGTGTGAGTGTCTCTATGCTAATGACAATATCCTACACCTGGGTATAATTGTCATTATTAATACAGATGTAAATGAAATGTTCATTCTTGCTAATAGATTAAACTATGAAATGCTTCAAGAGCAGAATTGTTACAATAAAAGCAATTGGGTTGTTTCTTTGTAATTTGATGGCCCACAGAAGTGCAGAAACATATCTTACAGCTTTACAAATCTGTGATAATTTCCTTCAACTTTTACTTTTATTGCCTTGTCATTAAATTCACATTGAGTTCTTAAAACAAAAATCTTTAAAACAGATGTGGCTGTTAAAGTTACAATATGAATTTTACAACCCTAAATTTTATGACACTGAAAGAAATTTCAGCCACCAAAGTCAGATACAGGAAAAGAAGCAGAAGGCAGGTCTAAGGGTGACAGATCTCCACACTTACCAAAATGCATACATTATATACCAATTGTGTAAGTCCGTGTTCAAAAAGAAAATTATACAAAAAATCATGAATTATCAGGACTGAATAGCAAACAAACAAGAAAAAAAGGTGAGGTAAATATTTAATGTCATAGTTCCACTTCTGTCCTTTAACATTTTCCTCTATGTATCTAATTTAAGAGACCTAAATAGTTCACTGCACAGTGATCCACACAGTGTCTTTCAAGCATTCCTAAGGCAAAGATTCATTCTAATAAAAATTGTAATTTTCAAGATATTTTGAAGAGGAAATTGAGCTCCCATTTAATCTGACTGTAAAAAAACTGATATCTGATTTCACCAGAAGTTCCACTATGGGTAGACAGACAGACAGAAATGTAGACAAATCTTAAAATAATTCACAATAAGTGTAGGAATGACCTTTTGCAGTACATTATCCCACACAATATGTTTTCTGATCTTTCATGTCAATGGCTCCATGCTAATTTCTCATTTCCTGGATTTGAGTCTGCGTGCCATAACCCTTCGCCAGTGTGTGCACGTTTCCTTCACTCCTTTTCAGCAAGAAACTTCTTCTCACGTTGAACAACCTTCTCAGGTCAGGTTCAGCAGGGTTACATCACAATTATCCCAAGTGTGGAAGGTAAAAAATTTACTTCAGCCTTACTCCTTTTTTTCTCTTTCTCTCAATTTCTATTGCCTTTCCAGTTCCAAAGCATCTCTGATGCTTTGATCCTCTTAGTGACTGTATTTCAGCTTTTTCCAAGGCAATTCATATCAGTGGTCATTTGCTAAATTTAAAGTCTACATATTTCAGATATGGACTGGCTGACTCTCTTTACAATAAAACATCCATAATTTGATTTCAAACCTGTCCTCTTGCTGTTGTTTATTAAGTTCTATACCCCTCAGCTTTGTAATTGATTTAAGCAGTTTTAGTGAGGGTTTAAATCCTATGCTTAGGGAAAGTGGAAATTCCAGGCCAAAATAATCTTTAGTGAGACTGTATCATCTCCCTGTGTGCTGCGAGAGAACACTGTGAAATTTTCCTGGTGGGTTTCAGTGCGATGTGTATTTAAATAAAGACTGGTATCACCTAATCAACCTATCCAATCAAGTTGCTACAAGATTTTTTTTTTTAATTTATATACTCTCCATTTTCAATGGCTCGATGTTGTCCTTTAACTCATCCTCTCCTAGAAGAGCATCTGAGCAGTACTTCCATCATCAGAGGCATCCCACACCATGCTGCTCCATGTTTCTTCTCTCTAACTCTTCTGCAAGCACGTTCCTGTTCTTGCTTATTATTTTGCTAAGGACCAGGCAGAGGCTTTCCAGTCTTGTGCCGGTCCTTAATTTACTGCTTTTCCTCCCGTGCACTTCACAATAACTTCCTCGTACTTGTTATTCCCATAATATCAAGCACGTCCTAGAAAATGCAGCTCTGTCAGTCAGCCACATTATGATGTACAGTTTTGGCTTCAGCAGAGAAAAAAACTTTTTCCTCCTCTCTTCCAGTCATCCTGGGCTCCAGCTCCTCTTCACCAGCGGCCACATTACTTCACGATTTCGGCAGCCCTCTCTCTGATCTCCCCCTTCCCTTGTGACTGATCTCAGCACTGGCCAGGTAACTTTCCATATTAGCAGCTAATCTCTCTGCTCCCATATGGCTGGGGTCCGTCATCATTTCCATGACTTATTTGTTTCAATATCCGTAAAAAGTGAGGAAGTCCTTGGCATCAAGTAGCTTAAAATGATGTCAGGGGTCAACTGTGTCTTTGTTCCAGGACTGTAAATGTTCCCCCATGCCTGTGCTCACCTCTGAATGCTGCCCTGTAGCGAGCAAGGGGGTAACACAGGTGCCCTTCCTTGCCATTTAATTTACTGCAGATATTATTACATCCATGGCAGTTCAGTTAAAAATAATATGATCCCTTTTCTATAGGCCAAGTTGTAGATGCCTGAGAAATGTCTAAGTTGGGAGGGTAATTTCTAGGGCTTGCAGGGAAATCTGATAAAATACTGCCTCCATTTCCCGCATCTCAATGTCAGCAAGTGTCAAGTCTCTCAAAATCTGTATCATCCATGGGAGGTGACAGAGGCAAAAGAGGGGAAAATGGATACACATAATTGTCTTTAAAAAAACCACAGTGATCTGAGTTGCCAGAAAGCAGAAGCTCCATTGCTTCAGGGAGATACGTACCTCAGTTTGACAGCTATCAGTCCATTTTACTCAGGTCTATTTAAGTTCACCCGTTTTAAAATTATTTTCTTATAATTTCTTCCCCATTGCCATGTAAGATCTACAAGTAACAATGCTTTTACAAGTAAAGCATATATATCTGCCAGCATCTTGGCTCCTTTGTCACTAAGACATGTTCTGAGTAGGATTGAATATCTCTTTGATTAATGCTAATGCTTGATTAGCGTACTAATGCTCCCATGAATGGTAGTAAGCCATCACATAGGAGAAAGCATCATATGAAACATTTAGAGACTGGTAGGAGAAGATGATCTAACAGGCCTCTTAACATTTTAATTTGTATAATTTATTTTAGCTAATTTATGTGCAACTTGCATGCAATAGTGTAGTGCTAACATTATTTGAAAAGTCAGAAATCTCTCTGACATTAAGAGACCCATACACATATATAAAGTCACATATGTACTGAAGTTCTTAAATAGAATCATAGAATCATAGGTTGGAAAAGATCTCTAAGATCATGAAGTCCAACCGTCAACCCAACGCCACCACACCTGCTAAACCATGTTCTGAAGTGCCACATCTACACAACTTTTGAACACCTCCAGGGATGGGGACTCCACCACTTCCCTGGGCAGCCAGTTCCAATGCCTCTGGACATTTACAAGTCTAGCTATTGCATGTAGCTTCAGAAAAGGTATTTCTTTGCTGAAAGTATTGCCGTCAGTTCCCATTCACAAATAGTTTGGACATGATACAATAGTGACACTGTCTCGAACCAAGCAGCCCCCAGATTTCACAGATGTGCTGTGGAACTGGCTGCCACCCAAGCGGCAATTACACTCCAGACAGAGCAGTGCAAAGAGATTTCACCCAGAGAGTCAGAGCGGCTCCTCCCTAGGACTGCGGAAAGCAGAGTATAAACTGTGTTTGTCAGCACTGACCTGCACGTTTTCGTCAGCAACAAAAATAGATAGGACAGCATCTACAAGTAATACCAGCTGGGGGGTCCTCCGGGACAGCACTGCGTTTCCTTTTGTGCTTAGGGAAAAAGGAATGCACAAAAGGAGGATGGGAATGAATTCCACCTGCTGTTTAGGGACATGTTCAAGAGCTAATTAGGACTCTTCTGGTCACAAGCCCACTATACCAGGAGGCAAAACAGGAGGAGGAGCAGAGGGTCTGTGTAAGGTTTTCATCACATTAGGCAGCTCAAAGGTTTGCCTTTTAGATCCTGACCCACCTGGGTGATGTCTCAGAAGCTTAGAAATACCGTAAAAATAACAATCTCACACACATTTCACTGAGAAGTTCTTGCCTCCTCCCTTCTTTCCAGTAAGGGCTTGACATTTGGTGTTGTGGGAATCAGCATGGTGTCTGGATCTTTGGCAGTCCCTAGTGTGACTACACCTCTGCTTGTGTCTGACTAATTAGGTCAGTGCAGAAATGCTAGGCTGCAAATAGTCATCAGAGTCTCGTGAAAGCCGAGCAGCTACCTTCTCTACTTAGTTGTAAAAAGGGGTTAGTAACATGATTGACTATTGCAGAATTGATGCAAAGATTAAGTAATTGATTTTGAGAAGCATTCAGATATGATGGTGATACCACCACGGAAATGTACACAAGTAAATTAACTTTCATATTCCGGCAGCATTTGAATAATGTGCAGTACAAAACATCTGGGACCGCATATTAAAAGGGGATATAAAAATCCCTAATAGTCAGTGAGTATCCAGTGAATGAAGCAGTACAGGATAATGCAATTATGATTTAACTGAATCAAGCATAGGGGCAGAAAAAAAAAAAAAAGACTGCATTAAAGTTACAACACTAATTCTTGACTATCCTAGGTTTTGAGTGCTTGAATTAACAATTTCAACATATTTTTGTGAAATACAAACAAGTTTTGCGCATACCTTAAGGATTTCAATGGAAGTGCATGTAGGTATTACTAGATGATACACAGCATCCCTGACACTTTTCTCTAAGTTGTGTTATAACTGGGTCTTGCACATGAGAGCAAGTAGAGATACACGTGAAATACAGAGACAAACAGGCATCCATTTCTTGTACCAGCTATGATACTGAGGAATATCTTGGACCTCAGCTCTGCTTCAAAGCTGCTGTTGGGCAGCTTTCCAGTTTTTCACAGCTTCCCTGATAAATGCACTCATAGAAAATGCCAGTAGGAAAACTTCGTGTTACGTGAAACTAATCTGGTTTCACATTCTGTCATAGCCTCCAAACCAAGCACCTCCCGGCTGAAAGATTTGTGTACGTGAGACCCATTCTTGTGTTACCCTAAAAACTGAGTGAAGACAGGAACAGATTGTTTAGACACACAAATGAGTTGATTACGACAGTTTAAGCTAAGCTTAACCTCTGGATTTGGGTGTCATACTCTGCAGCTGAGTCATAATCAGAGGAGACACTCCCTCACACATAAAAACTGGGGAACACTTTTGCAAGGTCCTGGGAAACGAAATATCAGAGCTATAAATGGAGTCTTCTGAGATCTTCCCCAATATGGAGTTCATATCCACAATGCGGAAACAGTCAAAAATGTGTCTGCACAAAGACTGTCAGACTGTGCATTGAGATGTGGCCCTCCAAACAGACCCCATAAGCTGTTGGAATGGCCCTGCCTTTTGCTATGGTCATGCAAAAATGAAGTCACAGTTGCAGAAATTTCATTTTCACTCCTTCTTCCTGCTCCACATATCCATGAAGATGGCCACTGACACCTCTACAGCCTCTTTCACACAACCATCTCAGCAGGTAATAAAGATGGTGACCAAAGTTATCATTTGCTGATGCATACATGGCAGCACTGGCAAATAATGCTCTTGTAATTAATTCCTGGCTCTGGTAGAAGCAGCTTCTCCCTGGTGCAACGTCCCTTCTCCTGCCATCCTGTGGCAGAATGGGCACAAACACACTGCAGGGACTGTAGTGTGCTTGGACAAACGGAGCCGCTCAGCCTGGGCCAGGGGTGAAGAACTTTGATGAGGAAAAGGAATTTTTTACATAATTTTCACGTACTGTGGGATGTGTAAATGAGAACGCACCCGTACTGCAGTGGAGGCAAAAGCAGAGTTTGGCTCTGAAGAGCATCATTGTAAAAAGACCGTCATGGGGTATTTACTCCTTCTCACTTTGATTTTCATATAAAAATATATTTGTATTACAAGTAAATATTATTCAATAAGAGTTAAATTACCAAGATCAAAGTCTGGTTTGTGTGTGCGACTTCTTTCAGCCCTATACCTTCATTGCTCATTATTCTGTAGGTCAAATCAGAATCTCAGCAATATTCATGGTACCCCACTACCTTAATGAGTTTGAACAGGTGAATTTAGTGAGCTTGGATTTGTATAATTGGATCCTCAGTTTGCTGATTCTCCATTAGTTTGGTTCTTTCAGGAGAACAGAAGTAAAAAACAGTAAAAACTTATTTTTGGCACTAGAGGCCGTGGATCTGACTAAATGCAGAAAAACAGCAGATTGACTGAAACGGTTCCATTATTACATGGTCACTTTGAATGTTGAACTTCACTTTAAGCCAAAGAACACGCTCAAGAAAAATAAAGCTTGCATATATTCTTCCCACATTTGCAAACCACTAACATAAGAATATTTTTGAGCATCCTAAATATTCACCATTTCTGGCTATAACTTTATCTCAGTCACCATCTCCAATGCCAAGTTTATTTTTAAAGAGCAGTCTAGTTCCTGCTCCTTCAGGTTTATGCAGACAGCTGTTTTGTTTTGGTCTTCCCATGCTATGAAAAATCTGTCATTCAGTATTTAATTCTAGCACCTAACTGGCTCTCTTGAGACAACAGAGGAGCCTCCAACAAATATGAACCCATCAAGATCCCTAAGTAGGATAAAAAAACCCAAAGTGAAGGCTAAAGCAAAACAGCAGGTCAGGAAGCTCAAAGGTTTGTAGCGTTGATTTCTTTGGCACAAAAACCACTGGGTTAGTCCAGTCTGTACTCTGATTTAAATGGAATTATCCTGAGGTAAAAATAAAGGAATGCAGTAGTGAATCAGGCTCATTGTCTAGATTTAGTACAAAGCTGAGAGGAAGGCACTGGGCTGTGTGCGATGCAAGGTGTAAATGAACAACACGCGTGAGCAAGGCTTGATCTGTTCCTTATGGCACTTGCTAAACTGTGTATCAGGTATTTGTCTGCGCAGCTCCTCAGGCCAGGCAAGACTCATCTGTTCTGTGATAAAAAGATTTGGCTGCTACATCAAAACCTTAAAAAACAATTGGAGCCAAATGGTGCAATAAGACTCCACCATTTCTCTGTCAAAATTTGGAAGAAGCCACCTTTAACTGGGGAGTGTTTAAGGCTGCAAGCTCATGTTTGTCAATATGCATTTGGGAGCAATTTGCTGTCCTTGCTGCTAATCCTTTCATGTGGCTGCTTAACAACTGCATTTGATTTTTTCACCTCTTGTGAAGGTTTAAGGGCTGCTTCTGCTGCTGCCCCTTCCCTCTTTCTTATTATCCAAAGCAACATGCCTTGCCCTGAATAATCTGCAGAAAGCACGGGTCTGGCTGGCCAGTCGCACAGACTGTGAAGTTTCAGGTGGGGAGAGGCTGTGGGGAGAAACGAGACAGCAGAAGAGTGGAAGATCAGCAACTTCTCAAACCTTTAACATGACTTTCAGTGAATATTGCCCTGCTGTGCTTTATATCCTTCCAGAAAACTGATGGCAGGTGACTTGGCCTAAATTCAGGTTGTTTTAAACGCTGCACTGTGCGCATCAGGTACCAGCATGAGCAAGGGGCTTATCAGACCTTCTGGGTGTCCTGAAACAGGACAGTTGCACACTCACAGTTTTCAATTAGACTCACGTTTTTGTGAATTGCCATGCACATTGAGCATTTTTTAAGAGGGGCCCGTAAGACAGACAGAGATAACCAGAGAAGCAGCCACTGCAATAGGCAGAGCTTTTGCCCAAGTGTTGCAACATTTGAAGCTCTCTTTAAAGCAACAGCCCTAACAGTATGTTACCAGATAACGAGATATGACTTCATTTGAAATATACGAAGTATATTGAAAATCACAGTTATGAGGACAATCTAAACCCTTCAAAGCTCAAAGAGCACATCATGACTTTTTCAAGCATCAGTTGACCTTTTCTTACAGCAGTGAGGGAACCTCCCTGTGATGCTGGAGCTGCGGGATCAGCAGCACTGTCAGATTCGCAGGGACTACGACCTGGGTGTACATGAGACTCCCAGAGAGGCAAGTGATACTTCTTGAAGCAGCTTCCTGCCTTTACTGGATACCTCTTCCGGAGATTTTCATATCTCACTGTGATCTGGCTGAATTTTAAACAGAAACTTAGCTGAAAAGGGGCTTCTCACTGTGTTTCACAATACCTGGCACTGGCTGCTCCAACAGTGAGCACAAACGCCCTAAGAAAAACACTAGTTCAGCCATAATTTCCTGTCTTTCTGTTTCTGCTTTTCGGGGTTATGCATACCATTACCTAGAGCTTAGCAGTGTTGTGAAAGACACTAACCAAGTGTAATGACTTGGGGAATTCAGCTCATTTTTGAGTTTCCAGAAATTTTTCTCTCCCAAGAAGTTTTTTCCAGCTATTTTATAGGCACCAGAAGGAAAAACAGTTTGCCCAGACAGCAGCAGCGTGAGCTATCTTTGGATTCACACTGTCAAATGCAGAAGGCATTTCCTGGGCAACTCTCGAAGTGTGCATGCCATAAGATTTAATCAAGGAAACTCAAGTTCATGCCCTGTTTTACAAGAGGTATATTCCCCAAAGGGGCTGGGCACACCTCCAGAGAAAACTCATCACTGCAATAGAGCAAAACTGAGAGGGCAAATGCTTTAAGATTGGAAACATCCCCACACTGCTCCTGCACTGCCTGGTGACCACTGGCCTGCAGAGTTGGGACCACAGCTCATGCTTGGGCGTTTGCAGACAGTGGAGCACTGCAGCGGGGCACCAGCACGGCTTTCACTGCCGTGTGCCTGGCAGCAGCCCACGCCAAGCCCCTTGGTGGGCCTTCTAAAAACTGAAGAAGGTCCCTCATAGTTGTCAAAAGTTGTAATAAGTATTCTTAGGTTTTTTGCTCTTCTGTTAGACAGATAGTTTTCATTTGGAAATGTCTGTTTAATTAGGAGACAGACTAATATGGGAAGATCATTCTGTTTCATAGATGACACTAATACAGCACACCTAGAAAAACTATCCACAACCAAGGCAGAGAAGAGACAGATTCTATTATCTTTGCTCACCTAAACTAGCACTTCTGTAAAAATAACCCTATGGAAGCTGGCAGCTATTGAATGAGAAAAAGATCGGTGTTAAAATAATATTCAAGTAGCATGAGAATCCCTCTTTTTGTAATAACAAAAATGAACGTCAAGGGTGATGATGATCAACACCAATAAGGAGCAAAATATGCTTCTTTTTAAAGGGAAAACATCTGTTCTGTTTGGTTTTTTCCCGAACACTGTGAAAATAGTTGGGTTTGCCTCAGGAGGTAAAAAACGTTTCACTCCTCTAGTAATGCCTTCATTTTTCTTCTGACCCCTTGGATCATTTAATTGGGCTCCTTTTAAAGCCAGTGTGTAAGTAAACTGCATGCATAATTAGCCAGCTGGGTCCCCTGCCAAGAGTGTGTCATTTAGTATCTGTGAGTGCCAGCAGGGTCAGGCATGACACATGGTGCAGTTCTGAAAAGCAAACAACCTGAAGGTCTTGTCCATAAAACATGGAACACATTCAGGGCTGTATCGGGCTCTTTCAGCAGTTTCTCATGCATGACCAGAGGTGTGGATTTTATGTCCAACTCATAAAGAAAACTCTCCAATTTGCACGCCAGAAGCACTAGCAGGTGATGGCTCAGGGTAGCAGAGGAGGGGAAAAAACTTTGGCAAAGACATTAAACTGCATCTGCATGTGAAGAATACTCTTTTCCATTTATTGCAGGCATCAGTTGCCGTGCGATGGGTTAAGGAGCTAAGCAGCAGGTTTGAAATCTGGTTGGGAATCACTGCTTCATATCCGAGCAGGACTAGCTCAGCCTCTTTGGGAGGTGAAATTTTAGGAATCTACTTCTAAGTGCATTTTAACTTGCACAAAATGCTCTGGCAGGGTGCACCCTTCGCTTTCAGTGCAAACATGGTGCTTTGCACAGCCAGCAGAGTGTTAACGGTGCCCTGGCCATGCGGTCGCTGGCACAAAATCCTGGGTGGATTTTGCAGAAGGGTGTGCATAAACGAGCTCCAGGCATCTCTGCAGCCACTTGAAAAGCACTTGTAGTAACAGAGCTGCATGAAGCTCTGTTTCTGCCTTTGTTGGAATTTATCAGTGACGACAGGGTCTGCAGCAACGAGACACACTGAGACTTATCCGGAACTGATGAACAGAGAGACTGTTCCCTGACCGCAGTAGAGTAATTGAATCTTTGCTATACCATCATTTCCGTCAAGTCACTCTTACCTGAAATATCTAGCTTGCCTTCAATTCATTTCCTTCCAAAATCCAGACGAGATTCACACACGGGATAAAGCAGTGCCTGCCTGCAGGCAGCACGGAGCCGTCAGACATCACCTGCTTCAAGTGGCTCCTGTTTCCAGCAGTTACCTTTGCTCTTCCCCTGGGTTGGCTGTGACTACCACCGGAGAGTTATCCACTCGTTTGAGGGTATATCGCCAAGTCTGCCGTTGTTAAATACATGCTTATTTTCATGAGCAGGACTTTCACACTTCACATGGGAAACAGAACATGGAAAGCACTGATAAAACCAGTGATTAAGTTATATAGTGACGTTCATACCCTGGTCACGACAGACCCAAAGCCAAGACCCAGACGTGGATCCCAGCAGCTCTGTACTCACTGAGCACTCACATTGTATCTCCTCACTGCCTCACGACCAGCCCTGCAAAATACACACCAAACACCCGTGCATTTTCAGACAGCCACAGGCAAAGAATGAAGCAGGGAATATTTGAAGGATGTTGGTATCTCAGGATGTCCACACCTCCTCTTACCACCAACATTTCTTTACTGTGGACACTTCATAGGCCACTGCTTTTATTTGTTGAGGCATGGGTAAAATTGCAGGTTCAAAATTTAAAGATCTGCCAGATCTGCAAAATCAAGAACCGATACTTCTTTATATTTCTTAGTATTTGATTCTCTCAGAGTCTCACATCTAAGCTTTTCTCCACAAGTAGGAAAGCTAGTAGCTTGCCTCTGTGTTTGCTTACATAAGGTACATGGAAATGCTGACAAATTCATTGATTCCAGAAGCTGGAAATTAAAGAAAAACACTTGGTACTGTGAGACTCTCAACAGTCATAAGACTTTGATATTTTGAATGACGGAGCTTCCACCACTTCCACTGGAGACTACTCCATAACAGGTCCCTGTATGCTCATGTTGCTGTTACTCAGCAGTTTTGTATTTTCACTACAAAACCACTCCTTTCACATCATTCTTGTCATCCCATGCAGAGGAAAGCCAAAGTATGGAGGTTTCTCAATTCTCCATAACATTTAGGGATATGAGATTAATACGTTTATGTGGTCCACTTCAGGTTATCACATGATTGTCTTCAGGAAATGAAAGGGGCCAAAGCTTTTACACATTTTTAAGCATATATCAATAATAATTTTAAAAAAAAACCCCTCTCCAATCTTCTTATTTAACAAAGAAGAAATTGTTTGGAAGACAGAAAATAAATTAATTTTCTACTATGACCTCATTAAAATTGGATTTAAGTTCCAACCCAAAAGAATTTTAGAACAATATTAGTCTCTTGCCCTTAAATATCCATCTATTGAAGCTGGTCTGTTTATTAATTTCCCTGCCAGAAAGCATATTTTGACTGGCCTTCGAGCTGAGCAGACAGTCTCTCCTCAGAAGCTCACACACGAGGGCCATTTCCTTATTGATTTCTTCTCAGCAAAGAGGGTGTTTCCAACCATATCATTTTTAATCAAAGCACTCTTGACTCAGACACAATTGTTCACGTTGACGGACAGATGGAGATTTGATCCTGACCCAAGAAAACAAAAAAGCAAAAAGGGCAGTGCCTCTCTTATCTGCAACGAACGAACAACATTAGCCATAACCTGTTTTCTTCTCACTGTACAACAAACCCAGTGTGTGCTCCCAGCACAGCCGTAGATTCTCATCTTGTAATTTTTAATACAAGACATATACAGCCTGAGGGAACAAATTACTCTTCTGTATTCAACATGCTTCAGTGCCTTCAGAGGACTGTGCTTGAGAAACACAGTTCCTTTGCTTGGCAGGGAAAGCCTTTGAAAACAAAGGAGAGGGCTCTCTGCGATGAAAGTCAAGTTCATCCCAAAAGCAACAAAAGAAAGCAGTCTGGGAAACGGGACACATTTGGTGGAAAAATGTCAAGGCACGAGCTTACTTCCTAAGTGGCACTGTGCATCAAATTGTTTTTCTGTGCAATCCCAAACCAGAACTGTCTTAAAAAAACACCAGTTTGCAATCAGCCAGGCTCTGTATCCGGCACATGGACTTTCCTGTTGGGAACCTGGAGCTGAGCAGAGAGGTCGGGGGAGCCCTTCTCGTCCCTCTCCCCCCTTCCGTCTGTCTGCTGTTAAAATCTCAGCTCTTCTGGACAGGCACTATTTTCTCATGTGAAAGTGGATGAAAATGGGATCTCAAATGCTACAGAAATAAAAATAGCTATGAGAGATGAAAAACGTGTGGGTCTCCATAAAAAAGACAGAGTGGGCTTGCTGTCTAGTACCCTTCTGCAGCTGTGCCAACTGCGTGTGCACTAAATCATAGCAGTGTAGGTCTCCACACTCAAAATAGTGATATTAATATAAGAATCATGAGATTTTAAAAGTTACAAGGTTTGAGAGATCTTGTTGGTTTCATTCAGCATGAGTGGGTTTTAAGTCTATGAGAGCAATGAAAACTAGAAATTTCTGCTATCACAAAAAAATTAAAAACAAAACAAAACAAAAAACAGAGAAAGATTTTTTTGTGTAATCGCCTGTCTTCAGAAACAAAAACCCACAAACAGTAGATTTATTTTACTGAGCTAGGAGATGGGGGTCTTCTTTGTATTGAATATTTGACAAATCACATCAAATGCTCCATTTGCATTTCCTATTCCCCATGCTTTGCTACATGAATATTTCTATAGGACTGCAAATGTCAAATACAGAAAATGTTTCTATTTCTCTGACTGTAGTACTTCACACTAACCAACATAGAGTACCTCTAGTTTTACTTGTACAAGTATTCTTCATAAGAACCTTTTTCAAGAAAAATCCAATTACAAAGACTTGTCAGTTTTCCAGAAATGTTTTCAAATATTATATAATTCTATTTCCATTTATAATGGTTCAAATGAAAATATCGAAATATTGCTGCTTTAAACTGTACCCATTCAGAACATCATTTCATGTTTTGGCAACTGAACATTTTTGGTTTCCACCTTTGCTGGCAGGGCAGGAGGGTTTCCAGTTTCTGTTCTCTCTCTCTATAAAAACCAGTATGGCTTGTAAGAACCACGAAAAGAGAAAGAAAAATCTAAAAAAACAGTGGTATTGCTTTGCCTAGGAGATGTAATTGGTGTTTGTTTACCCCCTTTCTCTCTTGAAAAGATTTAATTAGAATGCCATTTTCAGATACGGATTCTTCTTTTTTATTTTAATAGAATTGAGATTTTCCAATGTATTTAAGTCCAACATTCAAGTCCAAATTACAGTCCTATTTTCTCTTTAAAATGTAACCTAGTTCTTTGTGCCTCTCCTCCGAAACAGTTACGCAGGTTTGGAAACAATGAAGGCTGTATTTTCCAGTTTACAAGTAATAAAGTGTAACTTCCAGGAAGGAAACCTGGAATAAAGTATCCTGTTGTCTTTCTGTACAGTGGCTGGTATATTCATTTGCAGAACTAAGTATGCAAAAATATACGCAGACATTAAATGTAATTTTAGTGCACATACAATTGCATAGGTAATGATGATACTTTTGTTTGTTAGTTTGTGGGCATGCCTCTCTAAGTGCAATGTTTTTCAGTCTGTTCTAAAAATCTGAATTCACATACAGATAAATTCTATCGAGTATCTTCCTTACTAACAACTGTCATAACAACAAAGAAAAAACATATGCAAATGTTGACATACACAGTGCCTATTAACCCAGACTCATAAAAAATCTTGCAAAAATAGTATATATGTTCCCTGCTGTGAATTTGATTTTGTCTGGTCTGTAACTAAATTCCCTTGATACTCCAGTTTTATGATGGTGTGATGTAGTGGTAAATCAGGGCCATTCTGACGATCTAAATCAGAATAACCAGCATGTTTTTAATTTCAGAAGAAAAAAAAAAAAAACCAACGTTTGTGAGAGAAAGTTTGCCAGTTTCAGCACTTCCTGGCCGCCAAGAACATTTACTGAAAATCAATGGTCTGTCCAAAACCTAATGTGAGCAGGAATCATAGTGCAGCTGTTCAGAATCTATACTGCTTCCTAGGCAAAGTTTCTAAGCCCTTTCAGTCCTTTAGAATAATAAAAATGATTAATGGTCTTGAACACTGTGAACCAAGTGTTTTGAAGTGTAACCTGCTACTTGTAATGCACTCAATATTTCTGATCTGTGTTGTACTGGCATACGGGGCCTCTGAAAGTTAATGTTAAAGCGGGCAATGTTTGAAATGAATGAAGAGGGGCTCATGAAGTCTGACAGCAAAATCATTTTCTCCCAAACCAAGACATTCTTTTCCATCAGCTCATAACAGCAAAAGAGAAGTGACTGTAAATATATATAAATATATATAATTTTCTATAAACATATATTCTAAGAGAGCAATGTGGATACCACGCAATATTTTATTAGCAAAATGACCCATCTCATTCAGTACAAGAGTCTGCTGTAAAGTGACCTCGACTTGTTTTGGAGAAACACAGAAATTCAGAGACTGTGTGCGGCAGAAAGAGGCTCAAAAGCTGCATGGAACAAATTCTTCCACCTGGGCCTCCCCTTATTGTCTATGTCAGGAGTTGGCAGACTCACATAAGAAATAAAATCCAGTGAGGTACAGTCAAACCCAGATACTGGGTACCTGCTGTGTCCAATCCCACCGGTCACCATGGGGCACTTCTTTGGTTTGCACCAAGCCCATCTCCAGCTGCCACACGCCTGATCCCCAGGTCTGCTCACGCCGAGGCTGCTGTTGCATAATCACCTTGTTCCGAAAAATTGGACTCACGCCTAAGCTGTTAGTTGTCTCCCCGTTTACCCAGACTTGTTTGCTCATGCCCTGTGCCAAACTAAAGCAAACAAGCTGATGAATTTGGACCTCACCTATTTCCAGATATTTTCAGGGCCCTGAATGCACCAAGAGCCCTTAATTGCTTTGACCAGTGTCACCTGGGACCCCTACCCACAGCCCCTGCCCATGGCCTAGGAGCTCTATTTAAGCTCAGCCCCAGGGTACCCAGGGTCTGCTTAGGCTGGAGGTGTTTGTGTTTCCAGCCTTTACTCCTGGGTGGCCTTTGGTGGCTCTTCTCTGGTCTTCTCTTTGCTCCCTCCTGCTTTTGTAGCTAACTGCGGTCCCTGGACCTGGATCGTTACTCCCTTTGTTTGGGGCTCTCCGTGGGCCCCATTGCCAGCATCCTTCACTGCCTGTGCTGGGGCCACACTTAATTCCTGGGTCACTGTCCGTTTGGAAGCTTTTGGCATTTGCTGCTCCCTGAAAAACATAAACTTCAAGTGAAAAGTTGTTGGGAGCAGAAAAACAGCAACAAAATACAATGGAACAGGAAAAGGAGACCACTGGATTGGATCTCCAGCCCTGCTTCATCATCCCTCCTGCCTGTACTTCCCTGTCTGCTTGTTGGACGTAATGGAAGCTCAGAAAAGCATTGTAAGGAACACTCAGTTAACATTTATAGAGGTAATGTGCTAAGTTCTCTTATGAAATGTTTTATTCTAAATTTACAGGCCTTATATGCAATATTTTGGGGACAGCATATTGTAATCATTAGATATTTCAAATGGTATAAACAAGGCAGTAGAAGTACTCAAATTGCTGCAAGCCAGATGGATATCTTATCATGCTACATCCCACAATTTGGAATAACTTCTTTTTGAAAGCCCCAAGTTATTCCGCGTATAGTGTAGCAGATCAGTGAATCTCCTGGGCTGATGCTGAACTGTGCTATGCAGAGCAGATATGCGCCTGTCCTCTCTCTGCTGAGGATGGACACATAGTGCAAGCTCCTGCCCGAACACTTGCTGCATTAATGCACAGCAATGGAAGGTGCACGTAGGCTTAAACAAAAACAAAGTGAAAAATTATATCATGAGAAGTCACATTTTTGGAACATAAGGGAACATTTTAGTCTAATTATCTTCTTGAGCACAGAAAGAAAAGGAAATATTTTACCAGAGTCAGTTTTTAAAAGAGTTGTCCTAGGTAAATTGATCTGCGGAGAATTACTCCCAAAACTATAAATCATATTGATTTACTTGTTTTACACTTCTAAAGGGTGACCAATGAGTTATCGGATGGGTGCACGGAGCCTTCAGCCTCACAGATTGCAGATGTGGCTTATTGCTACCTGTAATATGGATTAGCAAGATACAAGTTCTCTCTCTAATACACAGAAAGGGAATTATTATACTTCTTACAAAAACTGAGAATAGATTATTTGTGATTTCCTAGAACTACCTGACTAGATTGGAGTTTCTTAAATTCCACTGTATTTGCATGGCAGTTAGGAAAGAGCGTTTATTCTTTTAGCTTGGGGTGGATCTTCACAGCTTGTAATCATGTGCATTCATTAAATGTAGTATAAATTGCACTCTGGAAGTGTATCTCCTTTGATACTTTCCAATTCTTTGGCATATAACATTCTGCCCTTTCATTAGTTGGTAAAACAAATTTAAAAGTCCAATGAATACTAATGATGGAAAAATAGAAAAATACTCTTATGCATCTATTGTATTCTCAGTTTAAAATATTTAATAGCTGTGTTTCAGAGCAATTTTTAAAATATTATATTAAATTTTCTAATTAAAGTTTTGAGGCAGCCAGATTGACTCCTCTGAACAGAGCAATTAGTTTGGCAGAATTGACTCATGGTCATTCTACCTGACAGCATTCGCTTTTGTGGGAATGTAACACTTGCTGTGAAAATGTTGTACTAAGCAAACCTTAGTTCCGCTCGTAAATCAGTTTGATGAAAGGTTTGAAAGCCTGTTTCTATGGTGTAGTTAAATTATATTGAAAGTACAACTGAATTTGTCCCTAGTTTTTCCATCAAGTATAATGTGACTTAAAGAAAAGTTCACTAAAGCAAAGGTATAGTTTGGAAAGCCAGATGAGATTTCTTGAATGAGAGTAGCCAGAATTTAGGTAAACTTTCTCCAAGTTTAAAATAACACACTGAAGCATTTGTCTTTGATTATCAATTTTAATGTATGTAATAATGAGACTTTATTCCCACGGAGACAGGCATGTTAAAAAAAGTTCCAGAGTGCTTGCATTCAGATTCCTAAAATCAAACTCCTCCTTGAAGTCAAAATCCAATGTAAAGTTGGAAGAAGGATGGCTTTTGATTCATGTGTGAATCAACTTCCCAAATACTTGCGGATTCTACAAGATAAATTAAATGCAAGACTTCTGGAAGACGAGTCAGCCACTCTATACCAGCGGTGCTGCTGTCACAGCAACAGCTGAGGGACTTTGATGCTCTTGCATCCAAAGCTAACCAGTGCCTAATTTGGAGCCAACCCAAAATTCAGCTTTATTTGGCTTACTGTAATGTCTACCTGGAGGCAGATGCAATATTATACGGGTCAGAAGCAACTTCAGTGATGTCCCTGAATTACATTTCACCTCATGCATGCTGCTCTAGTCATAAAGAAACACAGCCAACAGTTGTAATTCATGAGTAGATTTGCCAGTCTATGGAATTCGTAAGTCTTCCCTGAGGAGGAAGCTGATATCTACAAAATACTTCACCTGAAGTGTAAAAAAAGAAAGAAAAAAAGCTAACAACCCATGAGGAAACAACTGCACAAATACCTTCCGTTTTCCTTCACAGCCACATGAGTGGACCATGTGTCTTCCTTTTGGACCACAAATGCATCCTATTTTCAAAGGGAATGTTCTTATATTAAAAATTAATACAAGGTTTCTTAATCTGACTTGTAATGCACGTATTAATTAGAACTGAAAACTGGCCATTTTCCAGCTCTGATGTAGTGTAAAAAACCCACAGTTGTGCACCTCCTCTCCAAATGGATCAGTGTCCAAATTCTTCCTAGTGATTTTTTTACTACTGGTAATTGAAATAACATATCAAACCTTAACTTTAAAATAGTGCTTTAGCTCTGTCTCAGGTCAGGTTTTTCAGATCTCTCCTGCAGACCGTCATTCCTTCCACCAGCAGAACCGTGGCCATTTCCCATCTTCACAACAGGGTTCATAACCGCATGTGAAGAAGTGAGTCAGCAGGAAGCGTGTAGTTGCATATAATGCTCCATCCCAAGCTAAGAAGGCAGCACAGTGCAAGAATTTTGCTCTCACATTATGTTATTAAAAGAGCTCTTAAAAAAAACTCATGGAGAAAAAAGCTCAAAATGGCCACAAAACTTATTTTCATTTTAATACATTTGCATGCAAATTAATTGTTATGCAGTTGTGCTCACAGGTGAAATTGGTTTTGTTCCTATCATTAGAGATGGCTGGTTGCAGTGAAGAGTGGCAGCATCCCGCCCTGCAACAAACTGTAATTTTTTTCTCCATGGATATATTATTTGTGAAATTTCATTGTCTTCATAGTACAAATCATTTTTCTGCTAAAGCGCAAGGAAACAGGAAGGATGGAGTAGAGCAATTTTTCATTTCCACAGGAGAAATTCCAAGCAAAATAGTGGGAGGGTGTTTAAAAAAAGAAAGTAGTAAAAAAATTCTGGGTTTTTTCATTTCAAGCCAGTAGTGGAAATTGATTAATGAAGCCCGTCTGTAGCCAGCAAAAAGGGCCAAATCTTCAGTTAATGTAAAATAGCAAGCTTCTACTTTCAAAAACCAGAAAGAGGAAGGGGACAGAACACTAAAAAACAAACGGGCATATTTGATCATTTAGTGGTGAAAAGATCAGGCACTCCTCAGTTGCAGGGTTTTATTCTTGTGCATTGTGACAACGATTGGAAACCATATGTTTTAAGACCAGCTTCAATAGTATCAGTAGCTACAGTCCTCCTCTCAGATTACTTTTTACTGCCTGCCTAATTTTGAGCTTTAATAGCTAACATGCACTTTGTTTATCAGTTACAAATGTTCTGAATTTTGATGAAGCAGGCTAAACAACACACACTGGTTTATCATCAGTACCAAAGACCTAACTAACAATTTGTTTAATACCATGGCCTACAACTTTGCAAACAAGTATTTCTTAGAAATAAGAAGAATAATGTTAAAATTGATGGATCTGGTTCTGAATGCTGAATGTGAGATGTTAGCACTGCAATCCTGACGCAGCTCTTGTCATCCCTGGAAGAATCCATCCCACAAGGTGCTGAGCCTTTTGACGTCAAAAGTGCAATCAAGTAGAGCACCGTTAAGTCCCTCGGACAGCACTGCTGTTAAATAGTCAGTCCCGTATTAAGTGCTTTGTTGCACTGAGGTCAGTCTGGCGGTATTAAAATTAAAGATATGTTTAGAGTATTTCCAGAATTAGACCCTTAGTACCTTGCAGGATTGAGCACTAACACACGAAATAACTCTTTTGTTAAGTAATTCTGTTTAGCTGTACAACAAGGAAATTCAAAATAGTCTCTAGCTTGTGTTAGTTATCCTCTAATTACTTGAGGATAGAGTACCTCTCCTTTGTTTTTAAAGCACTGCATAAATTAATGATGTTTTAACAATAACAGCAGCAGCAATTCTGGGCATTTACCAGAGAGGAAGCAACCATTAGCCTTGAGAATGAAATTTCACTGCAGTCCAGAAAATAACGTGTTAGGAAATATTATGGTTGCCAACTTCCGCAATTTTGTTGAAAGTCTTCTAAAATGTGAGGGTTGGGGTGTTTTAGTTGTTTGGGTTTTTTTTTTTCCCCACAAAGCCTGAGCTCTGGCATCATGTGAAAACATGAAAATGTGAGATTCTCAGTTTTAATTTTAGAAGACAAGTAAGTTAGTATTGTGGTTGCAAAGAAAAATTGAAAACATGAACCCAAGGGCCAGAGAACAATTAGTAAGAGCCTGAAATACATTGCTTTTAAAATCTTACACTTTGTAAAGCAATTTCATGACACTCAGGGTCTGGCTCAGAGTGTTTCTGTGCTTGGCATTAACCATATACAGTACCCCAATAAATCCCCTATACCCTTTTTGAGGACACCTCATCTTGGTTTGTACCAGAGGGTGGCATCAGATATTAATTGTCAGAGAGGATGCTGAAGTTTAATATTGGCTTATCTTTTGTTTTTAAAAATGGAACCAGTTGTTTGTACTGATGTAACTCTGTTCACTTTAACGATGAGGTGGGCAGCAGAAACTGGAAGTACTTTCTCAAGGGAAACACACTTTCCATGGTAACTAAAATTCGGGATCTAGCTCCTTGACTCTGCAGAGGAGAGGCTGAGGTGTAGCTGTGGGCTCTCCCACGCTGTGGGATAAGGTCTCTGCATGCCTGGCTCTGGCAGAAGGTGACACCCTGCGTGCCCTAAGGAAAGGGTATGGGCTGGCTGCTCCGGTGCCCTGGGGTGCCCAAGCAAGGGGACCATTAGCTCCTCGATCTGTCCAGGATGCTGTCACCCAGCCAGGTGAGTGACTGGGAGCGTTTCCATTTGGTGAATACATGGAGCTTTCCACACAGTTTTTCTTCATTCTTTAAGTTTATGGTACATGGGAATAAGCACAGGGTAACAAGTCAGGCAAACCCCCTTCTGAACCTGCCTTGGTTTTTGACAAAAAATATTCCACCACTCTGAGAAATCCCTGGCATTATATAGCTGATGATGACCCAGCTTGATGAAATGGAGACTTTTATTGAGCCAACAACTAGGGCTCGCTCCTACTTCCTCTTGTCTTGCAGCCTGGTACCCCACACAGCTGTACAACCTGTGCACCCCAACCCATGGTCTCATCTATGGGGAAAACCCCATTTTGTTCCCTTGCCTTTCTAAATTGCTTTTAAGGCCTACAGGTATTTTGCTGGTTACTAACAGTGATGAAAATACTTCAAATTCCTAATTGAAAAATATCCTTTATCTTCCTCTTTGCACCGTTTTCCCACTGTGCCCTTATCTACTTTTCCAAATATTGCATACAATGTTTTTAGTAAATAGAAAGGATATTAGAGTAGACAAATAGTGTTTACCCACCAGCTCAAGAAAGGTGTTCCTGGCACCAATTCACAAGTTACAAAAATTACTTATACTGAAAGGGACAAGGAGTGTCTTTTTGTGTGCAGGGTGCTGTACAAACAATGAGGTCCTGGTCTCTGACTGGCTTTCTGTGGCATTACCACAAACAATACTAATTCTTAAATACCTGCTTGGCTTTAAGCACTTAAGTAAATAATTGTATTGATTGTTGTAGGACTATTCACACGCATAAAAGTAAGCATATATTCAAATATGTTGTGAAATCAGAGGTCCAGTGAATTCTGCATGCAAGACATTTTTAGATGATTAGTATATATATACTTACTTGTTAAGACCAGCTTGAAAAGGAGCTAATGTGGTGATCAGTTTTTTGGGCAGGGCAGGGGGAAAGGAAAAGATTTTTTTACAAGACAGATCTAAAGGCTTTCTTGCAGTTCAGAGACTCCTCACCAGAACCACGATTACAGGCAAGAAAGGCAGCAATGAAGTCCCCCAAACCAACATTCTCCCCAAGTTAATGTGAGAGCCGTGTAAACTCAGAACTGCAGATAATCCGTGGGGAAATCAGGGGGTTAGTGCTGAGAACTGATGGGGAATAACAACTGAAAGAGCTTTGGTTTTTCTAGGCCGGCGGGAGGCAGCTCATGCTAGGAAGCCTGCCAGCTCCAAACTGATGCTGGGAGCTTTGTCTCCACTGGATTGTAGGAACACACTTTGCAGTCGAACTGATCTGAAAGATTTTGATAGTAAAACCAGCTGTCTCGTTGCAATGATGTTTTTGTTCCATTGTCAAAATTTTGAGTTAAATCCATGAGTGGGCTGCAGCTTGTTCAAACCCTGAACTCAACACCCTTTGTGCTCCTTTGGCTTTTCCACTGCGTTTCATGGGATATCCCCTTCCTGAGGAAAGGGCTAGATGTAATAAAAGCCGTCGGCGTGAGGACTTGCGGGTCTCCTCCGATGCCTCCCCAGTGCTGGAGAGACAGAACTGGAGAGCTGTAGCCTGCCTCAGGCTGGTGAGAAGGGGGGAATAAAGAGGAAGAGCAGGGTGTAGAAACGAAACGCCCCAATGCCGCTGCAGCAAGGCTGCATCCCCAGCGAGCAGGTATGCCGGCGGGAAGGGGCAGCCGTGGGGTGCCTGCGCCATGTGTGGGGACAGGCCAGCACAGGCGAGGTGAAGCTGTGCGCATGGTGTAGAGCAGAAGGGGCTGCAGGGAGGGTGCACGCGGTGGGAGGCCCCAGCCCCATCACCCCAGCATGAGCCCTCCCAAGGTGCCTGTTGCCTTCTCTGGGACTTGTGGAGATGCCGATAAAAGACCTGGTACAGGTGCCCACCATCCGGCAGGAGCAGACGTACCCGGCAAGGTGCCTGGGCCAGAGACTGCTGCTGATTCTGTGCTGGCACGGAGGTGGGGCAGCACCTCTGTATGGCCACAAGTCCATCCTGGTTCCCTTGAGATCAGAGCTAGAAGCAGGATCACTCCGGGGGCTTTCACCCTTGGAGGGGCCAGGAGCTGCGCGATGTTGTGTGTCTGCAAGTGCAGGGGGGTGGCTTGCACGAGGGAAGCTATTTCTGCAGACCTATGGCTCTGTGGCACAGTTGTGCTTAAGAAAAACAGGCTTCCACAAAAGCCTTTCTTTTTAAATTGGTATTTAAAGATTGTCGCTAGAGATCAGTAGCCCAAGGACTGTATCGAGAATGATTATTTTCACGGAAGCAGAGCCCCCAGTGAAGGTGGCATTCAAGTGGTGCTCAAGCGTCCGAGTTTTACACCACGAATCTCTTTTTAAAACTCGCAGCTCAGTGTCCGTTGATAGCATCGGCAGGGAGAACACCATCGTTACGCAGGCAAAAAAAGCGCGGTGGGAGAGCACCCGCTCCAGGGAGGCTACGGACAGGCTCCGGTCGGACTCCGCGGGGTCAGTCGGGGCTAGCCGGGCCTCCCCGCGCTCCGGCCGGGCCCCGCGGCGTGCGGGACCCGCGGGAGGCTCCTCCTCCGCCCCGGCCCCGCAACCGCGCGGGCGCTGGGACACGCCGCGGCCCCACGCGTGCGGTAGGTGCGGCGCGGGCTGGCCGCCCCCGACGGCGGGCAGCGCGGGGCCGGCGGTCCCGGTGACAGGCTGCCGCGGGGGGCGGGAGGGCCGCCTGTTCCGGCCCCGCTACCGGGGAAGCAACAGGTCAGAGGAACCGGCTGAGAATCCCCGCGCGTCCCCCGCGCTGCGCGTGTCACCGCACCGCTCCGCACTCCCGCGGGTCCGGCGGGAGGGGGGGGGAGGTGAGGGGGGGTTGGGCGCGCCTCGGGCGCAGCGCGGGGTGCGGAGCCACCGCCCCGCTCCGCTCCTTTCCGCGGGCATGCGCGCCTGCCTCGCACATGCTCACTGCGCCCGCAGCGGGCGCGCACACTCCGCAGCGCTGCGGCTCCGCGCTGCACCTCCGGTGAGTACGGACGGGGGGGGCACGGCCGCGGAGCCGCTTCTTCCCGCGTCCGCGGAGTGCTCCGGAGCGGGGCTTTGCGTGCCCGCGGCCAGCGCCAAGTGTGAAACCGGCTCCGCGTGTTGCGGGGCGCGGAGCGGGGGGGCGCGGGGCAGGGTGGTGCCGCGGAGCGAGGCGCGCACCCCGAAAGCCGTCGGGGGAGCGCGGGGGCCGCCCTGCGCGGGCGCGGAGCGGGGCAGCGCGCTGCGGTCCTGCCTGCGGGGCTGGGACCGGGAACGAACCGAGGTGGTTACCTGATGCGCAGCGTTTGATTTTTACCTTAAAACCAGCGTTGCTTAGCAATTATTTTAAAAACTGAAACGCGCGTTGGAGTAAAATAAGGTAACGCTCCTTTTTGCCGTTGCCGATATGAGGAAAACTGGTGCTGTGATTTATGCGGTTGAAGTAAAGTTTTTTGAGTGTGAAGTTACGCGTGAGCCCAGTGAATGGCCTCTGAAGGAAATTATTCGTGGTATGCAGCTACTGCTTTTCAGACATTTCAAATAATGATATATTCTGTTGTATAAAATTGTAATTGTTAAAATACATATGGTTAACCAATAAACAGCTTATTGGCCTACATGAAATATTTTAACAGAAATTTTGTTCGGCGTAGTATCAGATTCACACAAAATCCCTTACTGCTGTTAAAGGCAATGGCAGGAATGGTTTATTGCTTAATCTTTCTAGTGGACTTTACTAATTTGCTGAGAATTTCTTATCTCTGCAATGCCATCCATGGCAGGGTTTCCCCCCCCCAGTATATTGAGAAAGCATGTCTAAATTCTTTCTGCCTGCCTACGTCTGTGTGTATTTAGGGCGGTCTTGTCCCCAAAAGGTGGCATATATTTAAACTAGTTTTTCTATGTCTAAACTAATGTTTCCTAGATCCTTTCATACATTTAGTGTTGCATTGGTTTGTGTTACTTGTTGCTACGTACAGGATAAATTCTTTCTCATCCTTTTGATGTGAATAAACCATTTCTATTCTTAAACAGTGCTGAATTTTTATTTCTACTTTGAAATTCAAGGGATCATGTGGCCTCAAATGTTACACATGCAAGTAGGAGACTTGCAGTACAAATGCCCTGAAAATAATGAGTGCTTGCAGCTTTGGAAACATTCCAGGAACTTTTTAAGCATGTTTTGAAAATTCACTTGAGATGGCACAGGAGCTGATAACTTGATTTTAATTATTCTAACTTACACCTCTTAATTAAAAAAAAAATCTTAATGCGTGGTGCAAAATTAAATTGTGAAGTTACTGAGTCAAATCGTCCATGCAGTTCTTGTGCCTCTTCTGCTCCCCACCGACAGGTCAAAACATTTGGCTAAATAACAAGCGGTGTACTTTTTTGGTTTTAGGCTCATTGATTTGTTTTGCTTTGCTTTGTTTAGCCCGTTCCCCTCAGCTCATTTTCTTTTGAAATACTACATAGAGACTTGATTCCCATGATTCACTAATCTTATCACCATTATTTGGTTGAAATGTTTGAAATAGGCTCCTGTTTCAAATATCTTGCAACCTTGGCTGTCTTAAATTTCATTAGAAAAGCTTCATTAGGGACAAATAAAAGTGTTGATAATTCCCCCTCCAACAATAAGTCCCGTATTCAGCTACACAACGTGTGTGGATACAACCTCGATCATACAAAGGAATTAAACTCACATATTCGTAAGAAAAACTTAATCACAGAATATCACTTAAAGAATCTTGTGTATTGTTGTGCCTAGCGGGTTATATGCTAGATTTTTTATGAAAAATGTAATAATTTAACTATTAATCCTGCAAAAATTAGTGGCATGTTTCACTTCAAACCTGTAAAGCACCCTCCTGAAGTCAGTGTGGCTGTATTTGTATGTCAGCATGTATGTATACACGCTGCTGACAAAGAAAACAGTAAAAGAAGTTAGTCATTTTCTGCTGTCTTCCCAACTGTTATTTATGATGTGTAGTGGTAAAACAGCTATTCTGAAATCAGCTGTAATTCTCTTCAGTAAGATTTGTTTCTTCTGTGCCAAATTTTGCAGTAACCAGGTGGTTTTAAGGTGTCTTCAACCGGAGAACAAGCAAGAACAGTGCTGAAGACTAGTTACTCCTTACAGTAAATTCCTTCTGCAATAAATTCACAGGTTGTTAGACTTAATCTGTGGAAATGATTGTTAAGATTACTTGTGCAGTGAAAAATGCTTTTAAAATTTTGTGAAAACTAGCAGAAGTGCTTAGAATGCTAAGAAAATATTTTTGAATTAATTCTGCCTGACTGGAATACATTTTATTAGGGACAAACTGTTAAATGAAGTCGCAAATTCAAATCCTTTTCATAAACCATGGAATGCTGAAGTCTTAATATGAAGATTTTAAATAATCCCGTAAGTGGAGGGGTCATTTGGTAGATCAAGCAGGGAAATCTTGTACTGCCGTTTCCTATGTATAGCTACTGTATGCATGTGTATTATTCACAGCAATAGCAATATAAGCTTGATTAGTATGTCGTGTAGTCTCCTGGGCTAACAGTCAGGTTCTTTTCATTAAACTTCACAACACTGAATTACATGGAACAGAAAAATAGTTATACCAAGAAGGAACAAAAAATATGTTCAGAACTGTGAACAATGGCATATGCAATAGTAAAGCCATTCAGGTTTTAGGTACATCCTCCTTTTCAGTGGCTTAAGTTAGTAAAACATACAAGCTGGTTTGTTTATTTTAAAGTGTCTGTCTACTTAAGAAAAAAGGTATAACTACTCAAGTGTCTTGGCATAATATTCACTTTGATATGAACAGGTAGAACTCAGCAAATCTCTTTCCCTCCCTTTTCTGCTGAAAAGCCAGAAAGATCATCCTGGTTGGGACTGTTTGTTAAGAGGTGTCATCAGAAAACAATTGTTTATGGCAGTCTAATTCTTAAAACAATACTTCATCTTTATTTGCAGATCTTAACTCGAGTAATGATGTTTAACAAACACCTTGTTGTAATCAGGTGAGGATAAGCCCCTCAATTAGGATGCAAATAATTGCTCGTCTAGGTTGGGCCATTTGGGGCCTGGAGATGTTGCCATTTGTAGGTAGAGTTGGTGCTACCCGAGTATTGAAGTAGGAGGGAGGAGAAAGCTGGAATAAGGATTTGGGACTCTGCAGTCATCTTGCAAAATATCGTTCATCACAGCATACAAAACCAGATCCAGTTCCCTTCTTCGGCAAGCTGTTCCGTTGTTCTTGATTTACAGCTGCAAGAGGTGCGAGAGGAAAATTGGATCCAAAATAGTGGTCATTGCTTAGATGGTTCCAGTGAGCATGTCACAGTGAATATTTAATTAAAATAGTCAAACCTCTTTTCACTCACTCTTTCTACTTGGGATTTAATTGTGTATTTGAATTATGTCAAAGGTGTGTAAAATGAGAGGAGAAAGATTACATGGGCATAATCCTTCCCATTTAAAATTATTTGTCTGCAGCTGCTTAAGTCCTAGCATTAGGAGTCACATATAAACATGTTTATTTAACATCAGCGTTATCTGTTAGATTGTACATGGTTCATTAACATGGAGAGAATACTTTTTGTTTAATAGTGTGTGGGAGCTGCCAGAGGTCAGAAGAGGTTGTTTGCCTGAAGTCGAGATGGCATCTTGGCTTTGCTCTCATTCTGTTTGTCACCTCTGCTGTCTCCGGGAAATACTTCATTAGTGCCGTGCAAAGGTATTTTCCCTCACGTCTATGTACAGAGGCTCTGTGGAAAGCCAGAAGTCTGCTGCAGAGTTGCGGTAAGGTTTATGGGGAGTTTTAAGGAAGGTTTGCTATAGTTTGTGGAGGATTGTTTTAGTTGGGGTTCGATTAGAAAAAGCAGCTTGGAAAGCGAGGAGCAGCAGGGGAGAGGGGAGCCCGGGACATTGCTGTGGTGCCCACAAAGTGCGTGGCTGTAAATTGTGGTATTTTACAGAATCAGGGAGATGCCGGTCTGATGGCTGGGGAAGTTCAGAGTGTTTTTTTTGTGCCAGTGAATAATGTTTTGTTGGTGTGGCTGGGTCACAGTCAGACTCGAAACGGCTGTGCTTGATGGTGATGCTGAGCTGAGACTCGGGGAGCACTGGCACCTCTGTCTGCAGGGGACAAGGCAGGAACAGCCCTTCTGGCTCAACGCAGCTTGCGGGGTGCACTCTTTCTCGGTTGGCTAGAAACGTGCTTGGATATATGAAACATTAGCGGGGACACTGGAAATAACCTTGCATAGGAGTAACCACAGCCTCAAGTTTGAAAAGGTTACTTGAAATGTTTTGGTGTGATTTATGTATAAAAGCTAATAGATATGCACTGCACACGGTGTTGAGGGAGGTATGTGTACACAATTTTGCTTTTTATTTGAGCTTCTTGAAAATTATTGCAACAAGTTGGTGAATTTCTTCAGCCTGGTATGGGTGGTGGGGGCTCTTTGGACTTTTTTTTTTTTTGCCTTGGAGGTAGAAGATTGTTTAGATTTCCATTGGGAAAAAAAATAGAAAATTGACTTCTATGATTTTTGTCAAGCGAGGACCCCTACTAGATCATAACCAAAAGGCAATGAATAAAACGAGCGTTATTGTAGAGATCAGAGTGGCTGTGGAAGATGCAATGTGAATGAAGCATACCACAAATGTGCAGTTTTTTTAAAGCATAAAAGTAAAAATAGAAGAGATTTAAAAAAAAATAAACTGAACTTCTGTGTTGATTATAAGTTGTAACTGAAGTACCGTGAGGGCCTGGATATTGTTTGAAAAAAGCCAGCAAAACAGCTATTTCTAAAAAATAGTAGGTTCCCTCAGAAGGGTAGAGAGAGAACAAAAATAAGTGTTATGTTGGGGGGGAATGTCTGGTGTAGGTTTTTTTTTTTTCTTTGAATTATTTTCAGCGAGTACTTACTCTGTTCTGTATTTTTAAGAAATTATGTGGACAACAATTTTGTTTCTTTACAAAGGCAGTGAAAACACCAAGAATCCTTTTTATAATTTGGAAAGAATGTCAAAAGAATGAAGTAGTTAAACCTAAGTGTATTAGATCATACGCCTTAAATGCATAAATAAGCATAACTGCAATCACAGAAACCAATGTTAAAACCACCGGGAAAGCTCACCCACAAACCCTAATGACTTAAAGGGAATGACCTCAGCCATTGTGAAATTTGTGCCTATTTGTTGATTGACATTTTTTTTGTAGAAACAAAGCGCGTGTTATGTTGGGTTGTGGGATTTTGTTGTTTGAAAGACTGCTGGGGCCTTTTTTTGTTGTTGTTGCTACCAGGTTTGAATACAAAGAGTGAAAATGGGATTGAGGCTGGGAGAGTTTGGATATGATTTGGGCCTTAGCAATCTGAAAAGCAGGTGAAGGGTTTGTTATTGATGGACAGAGACTGGTAGAAATTGATCGAAGTTCATTTTTCAGATGTTAGAAACTTTCTTGATGATAGCCAATTTTGAATTTTTTCCCAGCTGGTTTCCTCTTAAGGAAATGAAGGTTTAAAGTATTTGGTTACAAACCTGAGATTTCTTCGCATCCGTGTCTTTGCGTGAGTGCTGCATGAAATGTCGGTGTCATTCATCTCCCCTCTGCTTTTTTGGAGAGGAAATTGATGCACGGTAGAACCTCAGCTTGCCATTGCTGCAACACCACTTAATAATTCAGGGAAATGGAAGTCTTGAATTATTTCAACAATAGTAGACTACTTTGGCAATGTTTTTAAATAAACCAGTGCTACAGACTGCAAGCCTGGCCAGAGCCAAGTCGCTCTGCGGACAAGCTTTCTCTCTGCCTGTTCCTGGCAGCAGGCTCCCACTTTTCTGGGTTGCAGTAATTAAAGAAGATCCAGATTTAATTGCCCCTTCTTAGATGTGCAGAAAAGTTTAAGAAAACTGGTAATTTTATGCTGTTTTGCGCCTAACTCTTGGCATTCAGTCTTGTGGTACAGAAATTCTCATTTGCCATCTCTGCTTTTGAGAAAACAGCCTAGCTAAATAAATAAATAAAAATCCTAAATAAAGAGAATGATATAATCGTAGTCAGCCCAGATAGTAACTAGTTAACCCACAGAGAGTTGATGCCTCTATGCTGGAAAGGGCAGACTTCATGAGAAACTCAAGCGGAGTAGGAAAGTCTGGTACTTCCAAACAAAGACAAGGGGACGTGGGGAAAATTTCTTAAACTCAGCAAATGCCTTAAAAAATGGAAATGCCTCTAGGATTACTCAGGCACCCACAAGAAACAGTGAGGGGAAAGTGGGGCAGGCATCTAAAATTTTGTTGTTTTTTAGATAGGTTAAGTAAGCAAAGAATCTGGGGGCCCCAGTTATTTACAACTTTGCGCACCACGCAGAGAGGCTCATCAGCTGTCTTAAAGGCAAGTTTTGCGTCTGTTGCAAATTGTGTCTTTTGATGACATGTTTCGTTCAACTTTTTCCCGTGGAATTGTCCTAAAGCTACTTGGAAATAACTTTGATCAGTTTTGAATATAGATCTGTATCATCAGTTTTGATTCCCCTTGCGGCTGCTCTTCTGTGCTAAATTACCAACTTTAGAGACTAATTGCAACTATCTGACAATTCTTTGATTGTAAATCAAGTTAAAATGTGTTTACAAAATACTTTATTTTCAGTAAATGTTGACAATGTGTACTTCAGTTTTGTAAATGATGCAAATTTATTATTTTTTTTCCATTTCTGTGGCTTGAACAACTCAATCTTGTTTAGAATTGAGCAATACTTTTTATTTGGAAAAGAGAGATTGTTTTTCCACCCTTTAACAAACTGAAAAGCACAATTTTTTATGAAATGTGACACTTTTGTAAGTAAAACATTTGGATGTTACACTGGCTGTGTCCCAATTTTCTCTTTTTTTAATAGGCTAACTTTATTTTTTTAATTTATAAAAGCATGGGTTTTGCTAGCTTACATTTGGTAAGTGCTACATTGATACTACTCCTCTCCACTGAGACACAGAGTTAGGAGTAAGTCAGCCTTAATGCTTGTAGAAAAACAGATAAATTTTCTCCTTCCTTATGTTTAGCTGTGTGTGAATATATTGGATCCTGTCCTGATGCCGCTGCAGTTCCCAATCATTTCACTCAAATAAGGGTTGGCCCCTTTTTGAGAGGGAGCAGTTTTAAAACTTCTGTACTTGTTGCACAAGTGAATTAAAAAAAAAATATTTAAAAAAATCACATTGTAACTGCTGTCAGTGCAAGTCCAGTTGACTTCTTCAGTGCCCGAGCCTTGCAAAATGGGAACAGGAATCACTGTCTTTCTGTGCTATCCATGCTCATAGGCCTTATTTGCAACTTGGCAAAGGTTTTCAGTGGCAGTTAGCAAAAGCTAACAAATCCAGATTGGGTGGGAAGACAGTACAGGTCTCTGAGAGGAAGGTACTGCAGCCCCTGCAGTAGCAGTGGATGTAACCTCCTGCACCAAAAGACCTTTGCAGGGATGTGACTTATCACTTGGTGTAACACCTCCTCTGACCTGATACTCGTAAGTGTGTTGGTGGGGTTACATATGTAGCAGAAAAATAAGGCAGGCACCAATTTTCTTTTTATTTGATGAAATAAAATTAAGGTCCTCATTCTGTTTAGCCTTGGTAGCCTCTTGTGTGAATATCTACTTTAGAGGAATCTTGTTTTGAATAAAATTCAGTTCTCTCTGAATAAGTAGGTCTCTGACCTAAAATACGTAATCGCTCAGCAATGCTGTAAATGTGTGTAAGCCTGTACAAGGCAACATATCTTCTGTATGAAAACTTTGACAGGCCTTTGCTGTCTCTCCTTAAAATGACTTTGCCCTCTTCAGTGTCTCTGCACCTGAAAATTTTAAGGTGAGGTTCGAAAGAAGGTGTATTCTGCCTATTACGTATGATTTAATTTTGTTTGTTTGGCAACCATCCTTCCTGTTCACTGCAGCAGATGAATATAATTTGGGGAAGAGAAATGGATGGGGAGGGGGACTAAGAAAGCCAACTGCGTCTTCTGTAAAATATTTGAGATGCAGCAAAACTTCTGGGCTAGATTAGTTTTCAAACACCACTTATGGCCCCCTGTGAAGTAGGGGTGGGGGCTGGACACATACGCTTGATTTCAAATTGAGAGTAATAAAGGATGCTGCTGCTAAAAGTCAGATGCAACAGTGTTGGAGCCTGGCGTTTTCCTTCTTAAAGCCCAGCGCTTCTCCTCTCCCAGTCCCCCCTGCCACAAATCAGGATTAGACAATCACGACAGCAGTTTATCCGTATCTGTGGTGGAGCAGGATGGTTGCTTAACGATGCACAGAAGCGTTGTGCCCTGGTTTAGGACGGGAAGTGGCAAATGAATATTGTTTTGAACTTGATCTTTGTGAGCAGACAGAAAGTAATTATCGGAGCTGGAACTCCGCTGGGAGAAGTGGGGGAGTGATGCACTGTGCTTGTAAGAATCACTGCGGGATCTTAAATATCTAGTTGCATTTAATGCTTTGGTTTTACATTTCTGCTTTTTAACTGATCTTCTGCTCCTCAGTTTTTCCTTGGCGTACAGAGGAAGAAACAATGGCATGTAGACTTCATGTACTGTATTTATTGATAAGACACCCTCCTGCCCTCCCGTTGCTGGTGGGGCAGGACTCTTAAATTTCTCTTGGTCCTGGTGGTATTTCCAGTTGTAAAATGAACTCTTTTACTGCCTGGGTTACTTAATGAACCTATTATAACTTGGAAAATTGACTTAATTGATGATTAAGAGTACGTAACTGTATGTGAAACCATTTAATCAGAAGCCGTAAGACACTTGCGTAGTATTTAGTATTAAACTATAGAAGTTTATCTGTCTTATAAAGTAGAAAACCCTACTGAAATGACACAAAGTCTGCATAGTTGTGAAGTTAACATTTTGAGTATCAACTTTTTGATAACATATTTCTATTAAAATATTACTGACCACTTTCTAGAAAAAAATGAAAAAAGGCAAAGTTCTGCCTTCACTGAATGTTTTGCTGTATTTCAGTGGCCTGTGATTTCAGCAAACTACCTAAAGTTTTTTTGGTTGTTTTTTTTTTTTTTCTACAAGATCTTCAACAAAGAATAGTCAGTGCCAGACTTCACCTTTTCTTACAGACTGTGTGGTATCTTCTGTAGATTTCTAAAATACTGTTCCCTATTAAGTTAAATAATTAAACAAAAGGAAGGAAAAGATTTTTCTAACTTTTTGAAGGTGATACTTCTACCTATGGTAGGTATGTGTTTTTTGGTTGTCAGAAAGGAATAGTTCATTATTTTAAAAAGAACATTTAAAATGTAAAAGTAAAATTACATTAATTTTCAAAGTGAAGTTAAATACATGTTCTTTATGATAACGTCTCCCTGATCAGATTCACAAGACTATTTTAATCTTATGTTAACACAGTTGTGGGATTCTTTATCTGTGATGAAGTTTTAAAGGTAGTAAAATCAAGTCAATTTAAAAGAAAATTGTGTGATGATTTATTGTAGCAGAGCAGGCAAAATTCCTCTAGAGATTTTAATATCTTCCACCTGGTATAGAAATGAAAAGAAAATATTCTTTAGCTGGTGACTAATTTGTCACTAATACCCAAGGGTTCCTTGATTACAATGCAAAGGTGTCAGTTTTAAGAGAAACATACAGTGAAAAGAATGAGTGCTACTTCCTGTTGCAGACACTTACAAAAAGGAGAAAAATAAAGGCAGCCGAAGCAGTGTGAAGGAAGGCTGTAAAGCTATCAATCAGGACAGAATGGTTGCGGAAGGATTTTACCTGCAGGCTTCAGTGGAATTCATTAGGGCATGTTCGAGGAGGAAAGTCACTCGATACGACTCCAGAGGAGGAGCTCTGACATGCGGTAATACCCAGGCTGACGCTCAGTTCTCCAAACTGCACGTACTGCATCCTGGTGATTGTTTGAGGAAGAACTGTCTTGCTAAAAAAAGTCACATTTTGTGTACTGATGGCTTTTATCCTTTATCAAAATATTAAATGAATTGGATCCAAGACTTTATAGTTCACATGAAAATGCTGCTAGAGAATATCTGTAGCTACTGACAGGTCAAACCTGACAACAAAGATCATGGTGTCTCTGCCACATCAGTGTCTCAGCAAGGTGTTTTTCCCAGCAGAGAGCTATTCTGGTGTCCAGACACTTGTGTAGTGTCATCACTTTGCCTTTTGCTGCAACAACAAGACTTTGACTCTGCTCCTGTCTGTCCAGTACTGCGGTTTCACAGCAGCTCGGTGTGATAAGAGGGAGCATGAGCTGTTGCAATACCAGGAGAGAGCAGAATGAGGATTTCGGTCTCCCTCCTTTAAGAAACCAATTCTGCACTCATGTCATATGTGAGTAATATTTACAGTGAAATGTGAATATTGGGTAGAAGACACCTGCTTACAACCAGCTTTAGAAATGTGAAGTAGGCAATTGGTAATGGCAGCAAAGTGTCAACCTGTGGCAGTGGAATATCTGCAAGCAGCCTCCATTGTCCACTTTACTGGTGAAAAAATTGCAGCAACTGGTCTGGTTTCCACTGCAGGAGTGGATGCTCTTGGATGGAGCGGGTATCACTAACCCATGCCCCTGCAGCACCAGCAGTCTAGCTTCTTGAGGGCTTTCTAGTCTACTCTTGCCCTGCTTTTTAGTTCAACCCAAAAAGTCACTCAGGAAGCACTTTAGCAATAGATGTCTATGACAGAAGTAATGATTTGGTGTTAGGACTGCAGCCATGTTAGAGATTTGGGAAGAAACAGAGAGTACTGCACCAAATGATGTACATTAGAAACAACATGCATGACAACTTTGTGGTAAAAGTGTTTATGTCGCGGGGGGAAGGCCTGGCATATCCTGCAGACTCCAGGCCATGTTAACAGTTCTCTGTTTCTTGCTAGCGAGTGAGGTTTAATCTCAGCCATTCTACAGTTAGTTGGAGAAAAGGAAATTTTTATGATGTCAGAAGGAGATTATTAGAAAGGAAGTGTATTGGTTTTGCTATATTTCTTTCAGTATTAGTGTATTCTTCAGTCAGCACTGAGGTGATGAAGAAACATTTTTGTACGTGTGGTGGGTTGACCCTGGCCAGTGGCCAGATGCCCACCCCGCTCCTTTCCCACTCCCCATCCTCAGCAGGTTCGGGGGAGAAAAGATGAAAAAACTCGTGGGTCGAGATAAAGGCAGGCAGATCGCTTACTAATTACCATCACAGGCAAAACAGACTCGACTTCAAATTAATTTACTGCCAGTTAAAATAGCATTGGATGGTGAGAAACAAAGGCAAGAACTAAAGCAACTCTGCCCACCCGCTTTCCCAGGCTCAACTTTGCTCCTTCATTCCCGATTCCTCTACCTCCTCCAGAGCTCCGTGGTGGGTGAGGAATGGGGAACGGCAGGCAGTATATAACATTTCCTTTCTACCACTCCTTCTTCCTTCTCACACTTCTCCCTTACCTCGGTGGGGGCTGCCGTTCCTGTCAGGAGAACTGGCTCCAGTCGGTCTCCTCAGGAGCTGCAGGGGAATCTGCTCCCGCGCCTGGAGCGCCTCCTTCCCGCCTTTTTCTCAGGCTTTGGCGCAGGCCTGGCAGGGCTGTTTCTCTCACATTTTCTCTCTCCTCCATGCTGTGCTTTGCCCTTTCTTCAATACGTTTTCACAGAGGCTTCACCGGCTTCTCCGATGGGCTCAGCCGGGTCCTGCTGCGGGTCTGTTGGAGAGCCGGCTGTGCCCGGCGTGGGGCAGCCCCTCACCTCTCCTCACAGAGGCCCCTGCAGCCCCCCCTGCCAGCGTCCGGGTACAGACGCCTGATACAGAGTGACAAAATCAGCATTTTATGAGTTTATATCGGACTGTGATCTGGAGTGATTGCACATCCCATGCTGCCAGAATTGCTGCCGGTTTTAGAGGACTTTACAGCAGGGAAGGAAAGGGAAGGGTGACACAGAATGTCAGCCTTGCTTATCCTGCGTCCCAGCTGAGGTAAGAGGCAAGTCTGATAATAAGGAGTGGTCCCTGGTTGCTGAAAGCTAAAATTTGATCCATCTTTTCAAAAGTCTCCTGAGTTCATGCTAAAACCCTATTTGGACATCTTGTAGGCACAACTCATGCTGCATGGAAAATTGAATTTGCGCTTCACTGATTGTAAGGACTGATTTTTTTCAAAAATAACCTAATTGCACTTGTGTAGTAACATGCTGGCTGTTGAAATGTGTTGTCGTCTTTTAAATGACTGCCTGAACTAAGGATGTGTTTTTTTCCATATTCAGGATCTTATACTTCCTAGATCTGTTTTCTTGAGAGTTTTTTGGGGTTTAAGTTGCTTTTAATTTTGTAACTGCTCTGAATATGGGAAAGGCTACTGTAGGGGACCTGTCCTCTTCCCTGTCTCTCCAGAGGCTGAGTCTTTTTATACATCTGTGGTTTTTTGCATGTGTTGTATTAATATTCATATTAGTGGGTCTCGGGGACAAGAGTGTAGAAGCAAGTGAGGTGGCCTTGCCAGCAAATGGTGGCCATCCTCTGATTTTAATCATGTGTCCAGGGCTTAAATAATATTTAAAATTTCCTTCAGATGTTGGGCTGCCAGGCTTTTCAGGCCATTAACCTGAAGATTGTATGGCATTGTTCTTCCACCTGATTGACGCTGCAGAGGAATATGTGTGTTCAGGTTTGTATGGGCCACTTGCTGGTCCTGTTGGTGATGGCAAATCTGTGCCTAGGAAGTGATTCGAAGATCCAGTAAGAAAAAACCTAACAGTACAATGTATACTGTTAAGCAGGTATTCTTTATTGCGGCGCCGGGCACACGGGGGATTTCTCCTCCAAACGTGCGCGCCATACACCCTGTTGCTTCAGGTTATATACAATCACACACGTAATTATTCATTATATTTCTAGGAACTAATTAGCATATGTAAATATCTTTCACGCATGTCTGTTAGTATCTTTGGGTGGTCTTCGGGGGTCCCAAGATGAAGGCCCATCCTCTTCATCACGCTGTTCACTGATTGACATTTGTTTCTGCGCAAACTCAGTTCTAGCATCACGTATATCATGTCCTTCAGGTTGTTTTGCTCCGGTCTTGTTGCTCTCTTGGTGCCTCCTTATCTCTGTAGCTTAGCGCATTTGCCCTCCCAAGGCTGAGCTGTCTGGAGTAGAGTTATTTAGGAGTCTCTTTTATCCCACAGTTATCCCAATTATTTGCTGAGAATCAAGACCACTTTTGTTTCACTTAATTATTTTGTCTAACGACTAAGTGATAGCTTGTGCCCATGTCCTTCCACTACATTCCTTAATGAGAAAACAGGAATTAGTGTAACAGTTATATTGTTAGATCACTATGCATGCAGAAATACAAGTTACAGTACTAAAGACTACTAAAAACTAGAAAATATTAAGGCTTTTTGTTATAGTTTCACATTTCTTACAATCCCCTCTATCAGAAGAGCCTGGAGTGTGCAGGGGACGATCTGTCTGAGGAGGGTAAAGATCCTGCCCTTCTTGGTGGAATTAGGTTTACTTTGAGAGGGATCTTGCCAAAGATTTGCCAGTAGCTGCTAACCAGGTGGTAAGTGAAGATGACTACATGGTGCTAGTGTTCCTGCACATGTTAATGCGCCTGATGTTCTGCTGGCGAACTAACATATTGTTGGGCTGCTTTCTTCTTCTCAAAAGAGCCTTACATTTATGCTTTTGTTCTGGGAAGCAAGTTAGAAAAGTCATTTGAACGGCAGTCAGCTCTGGAGAGAGCTCTATATAAGCGCTTTTATACTTAACCTGACAAGCCAAAGTTTTGCCCCAAAATACTGTCTACCACTTTGCAAAGAAGCTGTCTTTCATTAATCATTCAGTGGTCCTTTAACTGTATGATAAACCAAACCCACCAGACCTGTGTTGTCCTGCTTGTAGCCAATTCTCTTTTGCTCAACACCTCATGCAGAACTTGGTTTGAAACCCAATCTAGCGAGGTGCTGCCTCCCCCAGCAGACATACTATCAATGGATCTGATGTCTCCTTAATGAAAGGGTTTTGTTGTGCCAACACGTTGCTCTCTGTCCTTCCTCAAATGGATGCTCTCTGTGTTGGTGCAGATACCATTACCAGAGGAAATAGTATGGAACCTGCAATCTTGTGGTCACTGGAACTTAGAATTCTGTAATTAGTCTTGGCATATACTCTTAAAGGTTAGTGCCTACTGGGCTTTTTTCAGAATCACTGAAAGTCAAGCCCTGAGTTGTGTCATGTTCTTTTTTTGAAAAAAGGTCACCCTTGTGACCTTTGGAAGTGCAGTTGGTTTGTAATCCACAAATCAAATGTTAGTAAAGAAGAAATAGCTGGGATGTGACTTGTGGAGGCATTTTAGATGTTCCCCTGTCAGTGAAGGGTGAAGTGCTTAGAAGTTGGAGTATTACTTATGCAAAAGTGAAGCCAGGATTTAATTGCCAAAATCTGACTACTTTAACTTGCGAGTTGACTGAATATAGGTGTGCTTTGCCCTGAAGTCTTAGCCTAAAAGTTATGCAGCAGTTCCAACACTGTAAACCTGAAGATTTCCAGGCTCATTTAAGTGCTGTCAGCCAAGGCTTGTGTTCGGTCTTAAGCATTTTTCACTCTTAGTTAGGAAAGCCTGAAATAATCAGTTCTTGGAAAGGAAGCCGTTATCCTGACACGAGTTTAAAAGAAATATTTCTCCCAGATTGTAAATGTCCAAAATACACTGCTCAAATTTGTTCTGCTGAATGTTAGCTTACGATGATGAAGGTAAGTGACTGTAAAGTCAATTTTCATGTTTAATTAGTTCAGTGCATGATTCATATGGTTTTTATTCTCATTCCAGTTTCTTGCCAGCCTTGTATTTTTATACTGCTGTGAATCTGTGACTTTGTATTTTGAGGCAATTCCTGTGGAGCAGTGGCCACCAGCTCTCATCTTTCATGGACATACTGAGTGATTTTGACTCTCCAGATACTGACAAGTCAGATTATTATTATTTTTTTTGTGCAAAAGAGATATAATCCAGTTGTCTTTAACAATGCATGTAATCTCAGAAGAGTAAAACCCTATGTTTATCCCTTAAAAAGCTCTTCAGAAAAAGAACAGCATGGAGGAAAGAACCTGCCAAGCTGCTTCCTGCTTAAAAAAGATTAGAACTACCCTGTAGCCAGCCACTATGTTCACTGATACAAAACACCAGTGAGCAATCTCTCACCAATTCCTAAATGCTATTTAATTTTCTATATAGTAGAGCTTTTGGGCTCTGTTTTTAACTGCAGTAGATGGTATATGCCTGACATGAAGTAACCCCCCAAAGTAGTTTGATAGCCCTGCAAAAAGGACAGTTCTGCAAATACTGAAGGTAGATGTCAGGTAAGAATTGCTGATTCAAAGTCTGCACGTGAGTGTAGTTTATGGATTAGGTGGGGTGGGCATAGTCCTCAAAGCCATGTTAAATTAATCTGTTTGTCAGTTAACGTTAAAATAGTAAAAGTGGTACCAACTTCAACTGTATTGGAGTATTTAATTGTAATCCTGTGTTTTCAGGGAAATACAGGTAGCAGTCATCTAAGCAGTGGAAACATTTGGGCAGTCTGTCTTGGCATTAGAACTGCAGTCACCCTGCGAACCACGGGACCCTCCTTACTGCAGTTGTGTTGATAGATTGCAGATATGGTTTTAAGACTGGCTTAAGCTGACTGAGAGCTGTGTTGACATCGAAAGAAGTGGCCTCCTCAGCCTGGCTGCATGTTCCTGTCTCCTCCTCTTTGTTGGTGCTGTTGGACGTGTTTCAAACAGGATCAACTTGCTGATCCAGCTGAGAGAAAAACCAGAAAAAATTCAGTTTGTTGGTCTGGCTGCAGACTTGTGTGGCTGCAGGAGTCTGCAGGAGCTTGTGGTTGGGCTGGGGAGAGGACAGTGTTGCGTCTTTGGTCAGAAGTAAGGTCTTTGAATTTTTACAATCATTTGAAGGTAATCAAATCCTGAGATAGATGATGATACAGTTTTGCTATTACCCTTGGTAACTGAACTTCCAGGCAACAATTTGGGAAAGAAGTCAATTTACAACATGTGGTCAACTTAGTTGTTGAGTGTTAATCAGCTTGATGCTTTAGTTAGGCGTTTTTTCGTGTTTTTTATTTGTGCATTTAGTATATAAAATTCCAACCCTTACCTGGCTTGGACTTCCAAAAGCACACGCCGAGTCCTGTCCTGCCCCTTCACCTGGTGTCCGAGGGCACTTCTGGGTAGATATTTTTGAAATGTGCATCTTAAACACATTCCAGAGGAGGTTCAGAGCAAGATGTGAAGTTTACTGCTGCTGTCTTTTAAAACAGTCAGAGAAGCTGGAGGAAAGTCACGTCTGCATATTGAATAATAAGAGCGCTTGTCCCAGTCATAGGAAGCCCAGGATGGTTTCATCCAGGCATAGGCTGTGTGTGACATCCTCACTGGGTAATAGTAATATACTGATCCTGATTTCATTCCGATTTAGGATCTTGTCAGAAGTGACTTGCCCAAAATCTAACACCATGTTAGTAGGACAGTGATGAGAATCAGGAATCCTAATTTCTGGGTTTCTGAAGTCATTGGTGCATTTGCTACTTAAAGACCTCCCTGAAATGAGCTGTAGCAATCCCAATTTTTTGGTAGCAATTTGTACAATATGGAAATTGTATTTTAAAGTAGCATTAACTCTCTCTTCAAGTGAGGTTAGTAGGTTTGACTGACTAGCTATTTTAATTACTGAATGTAGGTTGCATATATACAAGAAAAACTTGTCTCTGACGAAAGCATATTATATCTTGGCTCTTAGTACTAACCAGCTAAACTTGAATGTCACAGCTTGCTGCCAACAGCTGACTTACTAAGATGTAGTACTCATAATAAATGAAATTTCATGAAAAAAGAAAAATGAAAACTTTGTTCCAGCTGGATTCAAAAGGCAGTTGGAGCATTTCTATCCTGCATATAAAGCTGCCATCCACATAAACATTTCAAATTACTTTTTCATTTTTAATAATCAGGATCAGACCTTTTCTTAGTATTGAGGCAAATGCAAGATATCAGAAACATACAATTTCATTCGAAGTCCATTAGTTATTGAATCCTGTCCAAAGCTGAGCATTTGAAGTGTTTTGGGAGAAACTCACCTTCTAGTTTCAGGTTTTTGACAACCTACTTGGATGAAAACCCTGAAATGAGGGGACTGCTGTAGTCCTGCTTGGTAGTGCTCGGAGGGCTGTTAGTTACATCACTTGCTCTTGGAGCTGTTGCTTGTGTATTGTTGAAAGCCCTGCAGCTGATGAGTGCTTGCCCAGCCTACCAACGGGAATCTCAGTTAAATTATCACACAACCTCTCTGCGCATGGAAGAGATTAATTCTCATAGCCACAAACATAATGAATGCATTGTACTCCGTACCATAATGTAAGTTCAGGCTGAAATACAGTGCCAGTAACCAACTCCTTCACCAATAAATTCACAGTTCTAATAACCATGTGTTTTTACAGCATCCTGATCCCAAGGGATCAAAGAAACATTGATTTATTTAGCTTTGGGTCCCATCACCCATTGTTCTTGCTCTTTCCCCTTGCTCCCCATGAGCTGGAAAGAGTCTTATATGAGATGATACCCAACTGTTATTGTATAGTCCACAGCAGGAAGGGACACTGTGCAAAACCACAGAAATATTTCAGCAAGTAGAAATGACAGGAAGTGGTGTGGGCAGACAGAACACAAACGCTAGCCTGCTTTGGCCAGGAGTTGATATCAACCTGTGTAAACTGTTGTAAAGTTCTTTACTGACGATAAATGGATTGAAAGTTAAAAATCAACATCTTAAAACATTACACTATGTGTCTAGCGTACAACTTTGCTGCTGTATAGAAAAGTTCCTTGAAGACAGCAGTGATTTTCCCAAAACCTGATTGAGGATGCCACTAACAATATTATTTCAATACAGTGAAGTTGAGAAATGTTGACAGGAGTGTCTGATGATGAAGCAGGTATGCATTATTCAGTAGAAGTCGCTTAGTTACGAAAAGGTGAGTAATGCCCAGGAGGAGCTATTACCACCCTATAGCTAAGCTATTGGTAATATGACCATGTCCCCAGACCTCTGTGAGGGCCGCTTGTCCTATTCTAAACATGTGCTAAGACATCATGTAATATCTCTTGTAAGTAATCCCTGAGGACTGTTAGGATTTATACCCTGAGGGTTTGCAGAGTTGTAGGACTGCTTGATGTTCCTCATCAAAAGGCCAACCCAATACAAGAAGGTTTCTGAAAATTTGAGTCGACAAAACAGTTGACCAAGCATCACTGAAATTACTTTACAAAAAGGTGTTTTATGGTTCAGGCAGTCTTTGGTGGCTGTTGTATTACAGCAGCAGGTAGAGGTCTCAGCCCCACTCTGTATGTAGGTATAGCTAAAGTACTACTTGCCTCAATATTTATTTCTTATGACCAGAGAAAAATGTGTGGAAAACCAGCATGGACACAAGATAGAAATTGACATGACCAGGTCATTATTTTATTATGAAGTAAACCAAATACTAGCATTTTGTTTTTGGATTATGCAGCTTTGGGAAAGCTCAGTATTTCCTAATGGCTGAATGTTCTATTTATGAGCCTAGAAATCCTACTTCTGGCTTAAAAAAAAAAAAAAATCTTTTCAAAAGAAGAACCTGGGGCTGAGTGGCTGCAGCATTCACTGTTTTAAATGTTTTTCAATCCCATTTTAGACCAGTGCAATGAAATAGAATTATTTGTTGTATGCAAGCCTATGGATCTGTCAGAACTGGCAATTGCTCAGGACGAAAGAAATTGATACACTGAACAAAAACCTTGTCAGCTATTGGAGAAAATCCTTTTCTGGCGTAATTCTTGCTTTAAGATGTTTATGCTGCTGAAGTATATCTTCACCTTGAGCTGTGCTTTGTTTGCTTGTTTACAGCTGTCTAAGGTTTATGAAGCAGAGATTACAGCCAGTACTTGAAGCAGCGTAAATTTTTGTTGCCAGAAAGAGTCAGAAAATGTTGTGGGGAGAGAGGGAAAGATGACATATTTTGATGTTCAAGAGCATGTTTCTTAGGTTTTTTTGAAAGGGAAGGTTCAAAAACATGCTGCAAACACATAATTTTGTGTCTTTTTAGATGGGAGTGGCAGAATGTGTGTCTGTTCCTATATAGAGAATATATGTTGGAAATATTTAAAAACTAGAATGATTGAATATCTAAAACTGTTCCCAACTCTTAATAATTTTTTCTTCTGCATCCATAATACAGTGCAAACTGGTTTTTGACATCTGATCTATACTGTTTGTAGGTCTTTTATATACACAGAGGGATTTACTGCTTTGTAATCGAGCTGCTGAAGAAAAACATTGTCCTTCTGTTCACTAGGGATGACTGTAATAAACTAAAATGGTTTCCCATTAGCCTTCCCTACTTAGTTGAACCACTTAAAATTGCTTTGGACTTTGCCCTTGTCTGACCTCCTCACCTTTGCTCAAACATTTCTGCTTCCAGGAGTGAAGCAGTGTTGGCCCTAGAGCCTCACTTCTGTTGCTGAAGTTACAATTCATTTCAGGCTGGAAGCGGAGTACCAAGGTGGAGCCCATTTGGAGTTAAATGTTTAGTGGTTTTAAAAGCCTAATGCATGGCTTAACTTGCAGGTGATCTGTGGCATCGTAGATTGCTGTTTGTGTTAACAGCTGATTGTAGCTTGATTGCATGCATATTTTTCAGTAAGACTGTGTGTATGCAGGTGAAGATGGGTTGTTTTGGGTTTATTTTGTTTTGGTTTTTTCATTTTTTATTGCTCCGGTGAGGTTTCTGTGGCAATAATGGCTTTGCCAGCTTGTGGACCGAACTGTAGAGTTGAAACAACCAAATCTCTGAAGCTTGTCTGAGCACAGAAATACTTTCAAACAAGTACATGTAAAGTTCTCTCTCCTTCCTATTAAATGCAACCAGAATTACATTGATTTACACAACAAACTGATGGTTTAAATCTGCTGCTGTGTCAAATGTACAGCTTTTGTTTTGTAACTGATAGTGCCCTCATGTTAAATACATACACATTAATCAGATATGCTAAAGTGAAAAAAGAAAGCCGTGACAGTTATTAGTATATATGCTGTTCAATTCTGGATTGTCATTTTTGTTATATGAATGGAAGGGCTAGATTGCTTGCTGAGTTCCCAAATCTTGTGTTCTCCTGCCTGTTATTTCTCTTTGTATTCAGGTTTTATACTTCTTGCTGGTTTGGCATAGTAACTTAGAGGTTATTTGAGATGGTCTCAGTGCAATGTCATAATCTGGAGAGCCTTGGCGAAGGCGCCACGCTTATAACAGTGCAGAGAAATACATGGCATTACTGAATAGTATTCTCTGAAACGTTTCAGTGAACTGAATGCATGAGGAATGGATAGAGGAATAGCAATAGGATTGAGAAGCGTTTTTTTTAACAATATAAAAATCACTTGTTTGCATGTAGAAATCTGACCAGCTTGCCTTGTTTCTGTGCCAGGAAAGCATGTAGGGCAGGCCCAGTGACCCCATGTTTGTGGCGTACATGATTCCAACTTCTGGCTTTGGAGGAACCGCTAGTGCAAAGTCCCCCCGGCTAACCGTGGGCGTGCACACCCTGATAGATGGCATGCTGATTAATGCTTATAAATTAATTGCTTATTTTATAGACAATGAAACTGGATAGAGCTCTGTGTCTCAGCACATTCATATTGGAGGCAAGTAAATGCCCTAGGGAGCGAGCTAACTGCACCTTTCAGAAACACAGCACACTTGTGGGAAGGTAGCAGCTGAAAAACAAGCTGAAATGGCATTCAGCAAAGGTATCTTGCAGTAGCCTAGTTTTATAGGAATCAGTAGCTAATGCCAGTCCATATGATTCAGGAAAAGTTCCAAAACTGTCCTATAAATACCTGCTATTCAAATTTTGGAGTATTTTTGTTAAAAGGGCTAACTTGTCAGAACAGAAAAAGCAGCGACAGGATTCTTGGCTGGTCATAGTGAAAATCTCACATCTTAAATATTTTCAGCTATCTGATTATTCCACATAGGTAAAAATAACTGATAGTCTGCATAAATTTGAGTAAACACAAGGAAACCACAAGTTGACTGCAAATGTTGCTTGAAGAAGAAAAACATATCCTGTATGTCATTGATCAAAGTCATCATATATCATAACTGAGGGCAGTTTGGTATCGCTAGTGTTTTCTGGTAAAGTGGATGCTGGGACTAGGGTTACTCGGGGGGGTCTTATTATGGATTTGAGGTGCAACCTAAGGTATAGGGAATGTTCTGCCCAAGAAATGTGAAAAAACACTGACGTTTCTGAGACTATTTTTGGAATCTCTACCCGTGTATCTTGGTCCATTGGGGTGCCAAGGGCAATATTGTGAGCAGCTGAGAAAAGGAAATGTGTTCCGTAGTTTTGCAATTGCTGGTGCGCACTTGCATAGTGGGAGGAGAACAGACCAAGCAGAGTGTTTGCCCAGTGAGGCTTGTCTCTGTTCCAAAGCAAACTCTGGGCTTTTTGCATATGAAAGTATGCAAGAATTCATAATCTGACCCTCTATATTATTTGTGTGTATACATAACCTGCAATTCATTAAAGAAATCCTTGCTGCAGCGCTCTGCCTCTGCACTGTCTGGGAGCGACGCAGAGATGAGAATGGTCTTAGCAATCACAAGCGGTTTCATGCAAAACCACCAACTTGAAAGAGCTTATCAGTGGTGAGAGAATGATCTCTGGCATTTCATAAATCATCAGCAGTACTAACATGATGTTTGGAGATTTGTATCATTAGCAAATTAATCATGTTCAGGAACACTCCTGTAGCAATATTGGATGAGACGCTGTACAGCGACTTTCTGCCAGATAAACTGCAGAGAGAGGGGCCTGGAGGATGGGAGGTGGAGAGGAGAAGCCAGGCTCAGCTTTCATATTACCTCAGTGTTTTCCTTGATAGCAGTCTTTAAAAATATTTAAACAAAATGACAGTGAAAAGCTTCTTAGCAGCTTGACTTATGCTGTTGGCAGAATATGAGGAAGGAGTGATTTCTGGTTCTGACATCTTTAGTTTCCATCCTCACAGGAAGCATCCACAGAAGTTTGCTCATTGCCTTCTAAGTCTGTAACATCTCTGCCATCCTCCAGCCCTGGAGTGCAAACGCTTGTCAGGCTGCTCTGATGTAAGAAAGAGCAGAGATGGTAGGAGGTGCAGTATTTTTTATAGGCCACAGGAAAACCCTATTTAGGAGTGAGAACTAAACCTCAGGTTCTGTCCACCTGAGTACTCTTGTTGAAAACCATAGAGCTTTTCTTGGCATGAACTCAAAGTTTTGTAGTAACTGAGGGTAGTTTTGCCAGCCTTTCTAGAATTTCATTTATGCACTCAGTTATTCATAGATTCATGCAATATTCATGTAATTCTGTTTTTTCCTTGAATTCACCAAGATTCAGTTTTGAATTCTAAAACCAATTAGCAGTATTGCCCGTGCATTGCACTCTTGAATGCATAGTTAGATGTATGTTTCCATACAGCTAAGGGTAATATTTATACCACTGCTTCTTTGATGTTATCTCCACTTTAAAAAATAAATATATACCGTGGGGGAAAAAAAGTGCTGGACTATTAAATCATGCCAGTTTTCAGTTGGGTGTTACCTGCAAATTCAGTGCTATAGCAATGCAAAAGACTGACAGAACCATTGTGTATTTAGATATTTGATGAACTGACTTGTATGTAGCCTTTATTTGGCTTTTTTCTTTGACTACACTTTTGTATTAACCAAAGTTGAATGCTTCCACTAAGAAGTAATGCAACTAACTTCAGCAACCTGGAGTCAGGAGAGTGTATTCCAAGTGTTGCCATACATCACGTTAGTCCAGAGACCACCACTACTGTTTTGTATTCTGGTATAAGTCAGATAACTACAATTAATGACTAAACCCGTGGTATAAGTCTGCTGTGTTTGAAGACAGCTGTTAGATTATTTCTCTCAATTCTTCTGCTGTGCCAGTGGATGCCAGCAAGTTCCAAACATAAATGCTTTTTAATGCTTTGTATGGCACTGGACACATTTTATAGAGCTGAGTTGGAGATATGCTATATCGTGCTTAATAAACTATTCTGTAAAATATCCATGATTCAGCTGCTTGTATGGAAAAATGTGTGCTTAGCTTTGAGAAAATATTAACTCTTATAGCTCTCTATGTCAGGCTATTGCTTTTAAAACTTGGATTTTTGCTTAAGGTGTGTGTATATGCTTTTTAAAGTATTTGTCCCGTATATTTACTGGCAAAGTGGTATGTGACAAGACAATGACAAACTTGTGCCTTTTTCAATTAGATGTTAACCTTTCTCCCAACAAGCCAGAAGCTTGAGTTCTTGTGGACAGTCCCATGACAGAGGGAAATAGATGGAGTGTAATTCTAGCAAAAACTTGTTTTGTTCATTTACAAATTGTACTGAAAGTTTTTGTGTGTGTGGTTTTTTTTTTTCTCTTCAGTGCACAGAAAGCAATAGAGACTGTTTTTCAGTAGTACTCAATAACGTTTCAAAAGGGTTTTCTCAGGCCCATGTCCCAGGAACTTTTTTTACTTTCTTGTCACACATTCTTCTGGTTTTGTGTTGTTTTCTCGCTGATTGTTGTATCTCTCAGCTTCCACTCCTGACACATGCACATACACGCTAAGGAAGTAGTTCCTAGACCAGTTTTAGAGGGAGAAGTTCTGGTACAGGCTGTCCTCTCTTGTGAAATCTTGCAGTTTGGGATCTTTGTTGCACCCATTTATTCTGCAATATCTATAGCTGAAAATGCTGTGTATTAGCCTTCAGGATCTATGTTAGAAGTGAAAGATGTGGGATTTTAAGATGTTAGATGGGCCCCAATGCTAGTTTGTGAAGAGATGCTAAACTAAGCAAAGCTGGTTCTCTTGTGGCATTTCAATTCCATGCTTAAATTTGCAGCTGAACTGAATGAATTCAGTTGCTGGGCTCCTGAAGAATCAAAATCCCACAAGCAGGCACACAGGCAGGCTTTCTGATGACAGCCTCTAAAACCAGCAGCTGTCCAGGGGTTAGCAGATTGGTTATACTTAATGTGAACCATGGCAGGACATGTGCTAACAGAAGATGTACGGCATACCTAGCACCTATTGCTCGAGGGTAGAAACAGACCAACTAGAGTAGAATGACTGGGATAGAAGAGTTACACAGCCAAATGTGAGTTAAAGGGAGAATTTAGCCATGCAACTGTTGGGTGTAGGAAGGGAGATGTTGTGTGATCTAGGAGAAAATGGGAATGTGAAACTTACGCTTCTGTTCTGCATTGGCAGAAGAGCAGAGAAATGTTGTGAAGTAGTAAGGAAAAGTCAGAAATAATGGTGGTTTCATGGCATTTTTAGGAGGTGTAGGGTTGCTTTTCTGACTTTAGCTTTTGTATAGTTTTCACCCTCACACCCTTGTGCTGTCTTACCTGAGTGCAGAACATTATCGTCATGGTTTTCATCTCAAAAAGCTCAGAATTGGAAAAATGCAGTAATCCTTACTTTACAGAGAAGGGAATAGAGGCAAGCAGATTAAATATGAGTTGGCTTTGTAAAATACTCTGGTAACAGAAACCTGTGGCTGACAGAACTGAATCCAAGTCTCGCTAATAAGAGCACTAACCATGGGACTATGGCATCAAATTCGCCATTTCTGACAATTCCACTCGTAATTTTTTTCCTAATTGCAGTTTGTTAGTATTTTAAGGTGGCTTTCTAATTAGTAGTTCAGGGAAATTAATGTAGTACTGTAATTTGTCTGAGCTCAAACCCCTTTACTCCGATTTGTGTTTTACTCCAGTCTATGCACTAGTAAAAAAACCCTGAAATTAGGTACACTCTCCTTTTTTGTTGTTTTTCAGTAGAGTTACCAGGACTACTTTTCTGGGAAGAGGGAAAACAGGTGAGCTGCTGTATTTCCTTTGGAAGCCAAGCACTGCATTCAGATATTTTGCACAGTGGTTTTGGGGTGGGGGTGGTGGGTTGTTTTTTTGTTTGTTTGTTTGGTTGGTTGGTTGGTTTTTGTAGCTCATTGCTACAAACAGTTGGGGTCAGCAAGAGCATCTTTGCATGCTGCCTGTGAGTGAATTGCTCATATCTGTGCCATCCTGTAGTAGCTGGAGGAAGGAAATTATTTTGATCCTTTTCTCTGTTGTAGAAGTTATTCCATAGAAGTGTCAGAGATATAAAAATGTGCTGAAGGCAATGAGCTGAAGTTAATCCAACGTCAGGCAACGCGTCAACTGTTGAATCAGGCTGTCAGGCTACTCTTTTGGTCTGTGAAAGGTTGAGGGCCTTTGAAGTCCTATGTGTGTGAGAGAAACTTGCCTTTAAGCTAGGGATATTGCAGATCAAATACCAGTTTTAAATCTAGGGGAGTCACCTTCTTAATGGCACATGTAAGCTTGTTCTTAAATATCCAGGAAGCTAAAGCTGGCTTTTACTTGCAGCTGGATCTCCTAATCTGTACAGATGATAAAACTCTTTTCTGAGATTACTTGAATGAACTCTAGGTAGCTCCCATTTTCTGTACTTGCAAGAAATTTTCTTGAGCTGGCTTGCAATCCTATAAATGAAGCAGTCTTCGCTGTTGCTGTTTTGAATCCCAACACTCTTGTGTTTGCAGCAGTCCCCTGATCTGGCATTGTGCTTGAGCGGTCGCTGTTGACAGGCGGCCTCAGAGGTGATGAGCTGTATTGCGGAGTAGCTTCTTGAGAGCTGGGCTGGTGATCCCAAGGGTAAGTGGTATATAACATGGTAGGAGGGAACTGCTCTTCAATGAAACAAAGTGGGCTTTAAAATGCTTGTTTTGTCATTGAAGGGGTAAACATCTTCCAGTAAAAGATACCATGGTTTGTGGTCATTTAAAGTTGTCCTCAGTTTTCAGATTCAACAGTTTCGTTTGAAGAATTTGAAGCCATCAGAGAAAAAGTTAGGTCATAGTAATCAGATCCCTTTTTTTTCAGTTTGTTTGATTTTTGGCGGGGGGGGGGGGGGGGGGGCAAAAGTCAAGTTTTCACCTTTAAACCAATTTTTGCTTTACATCTATGCCTAATTAAGTTGCAACAGGAGGTCGCAACTTTTAGGTGCCTCCACACACAAGCACCATGTTGGATATCCCATTAGAAGTGCTTGTTGGTACTGTTTATAAAAGTGCATGGTTACTACTGAGGACTGGGTAAATCACTTGACATCTTTGAATGTTTTTAAATGTTTTAGCACTAATCAGACTGGCAAAAAGCTGTTACAGCACCACACATCCTTCTGACTTTCATCTGTCTGGTGAAGGCGGTCCCTTCTTTGAGAGTTGGTGCTTATAGAGTTTTAAAATTTGAGGAAATTTGGGATGGAATGTGGAGTTTTTCTGCTAGAGGTAGTGAGTTTAAAAAAAAAAAATTAGTAGCAATTGAAAAATGCTGCTATTGCATGGCTGTCTAGTTGTCTGTGTGAAACAAGCTGGTGGCATCTGTCCAGCTGCAGGCAGATGTCCACATCACAAATCATCAGACCTTTATATAAACCGGAGAAAATCAGCCCATGCTTTTTCAGTTCAAGCCGGGAGAGAGGGATGCAGTGAAGAAAACTTGCGTTTCTATTCTCCATTCCATCTGCATTTAAAAAAGAAAAGTACACTTGCACATCTCTTTCCAGATGCTCCAGCATCATTGAATAGGAGCAAATTCCCTCTCAGGAAAGCACAACTGAAAAGTGCTGGAAAGAGAAATTTGTTGACACAGATGTGTTCCTGTATGGTTCAAGTATTTTTCTTTGAATAATCCAGTGGAACTTGCAGTTGTGCACAGAGATCCTCCCGACTTAAAGGTAGCTAGCTGGTGGTTTTTGTAGGCTCAGTTTGGTGTGATGGACATATGAAAAGCACTGTTATGTTACACTTTGGTCCCTGCTACTGCACTTAATTTTGACATGCCGTTGTAAAACTCTTTAGTTTTCCTGTAGAAGTAGGTGCTAGATTAAGTGGTTAGCTAATCGGCCTCTTTGTTCCAGGAACAAAACCATGGTCTCTTTCAGCACTTTTCCATTTACTGCTCTGTATGCTGTTTATGCCAGCAATGGCAAACCTTTTTAGTGTGTCTGCCAAATTTATTTTAAAGATCATGGTGTATGGTGCCAACCCTAATCTCTCTTGGTGCCAAACTTGGCTCCAGCAACAGTAGTTCTGCATTGTTAGTCTTGTGCAACAGTTGCATTACATCATGGTGAAAGGAGGAAAAGGGATTTTAAAAATTCCAGTTATTCGAATACTATAGTCACAGGGGGGAAAAACAAGACGGAAAACAAAACTCCTGCAGTTCAAATGTCAGTGTCCCTCTGTACTTGGGTAAGTCATTTGAGGCCTGTTTAATATCATAAAACGGCACTTTCAGGAAGTGTTTTTCATTATCAGATCAGACTGCAAAGGAAAACAGGGATGTTTGTGTGAATGGCATGGGGTTGGTGTGTTTGTCAATTGGTGTTTTCACTTCCGTACTGCCCTGTGGTATATCAGTGAATGGATGGCAGGATCTCTGCAAAGGTGCTCCATAACTCTTCCTTGTTTCACAATATCCTCTAGTCATCCCTGTAAAAATCCGTTCCCTCTGTCTTGAAAATAAACCTGGTGCTAACAGCTTTGGGATCTTGGGCCCAGGTTAGCTTTCACCTGGGCTTAAAGAAAAAGCTTCAGCCTATTGTCACACCAAAACTCTTGGGAAATCAGACCTCGGCCCACCTGAACCCACAAAGTGAATCAGACTGTCCGTTTGTTATTTGTGTGTTGTTATTTTAGCCTGGCTTTCAAATAGCCACGGAAACAAAGTATTAATGGAATAAATATCAAGGAAAACACCATGTGAACATTTGCTCTGAGTAAACTCCTTCTCTCCCTGGCTGTTTTCACACTATTAATTGGCATGAGTGACAAAGTGCAGTTACTGCTAAAGCATAGCTTTTCATTAGTTGTTGTCTTTTCTCATAATGTCCCCAAGATATGCCGCAATTAGATTGTGTTACTTTGCTCACTGCTGTTGTACTGTGATCTTTAAAATGAGAAGTCAGCTCCACTTAACTTTTATCTATAAACTACCATCATTAGTGTCTCCTGATTCAGAGTATCCCTTTTGAACCTTCCCATTAGAGATACAGGAACAAAAGAATTTACAACTTGTTCTTCCTACTGATGAAGTGACCAACTTTCACTACAGAAATATTATTTACCAGCCGAGTAAATCCTACACATTTCACACAGATTCTTGCAGACCTTAATCTAAACAATGTCTTTTTGTTTTGTTTTTAAAAGCATAGGAGGAACTCAGTGCTGTAAAAGTGCATATCTGGTATGCATATATAGTTGCCAGTAGTGACAGCACAAACCATTCTGCGTTTGTATGGGCAGATGAAGATCTAGCACTTGCATATGGAGGTACCCAAGTTCCACTAACCAAGAATTACTGGTGTGCAAAGCTACTTGCTCTCAAGTTAAATAAACTTTTAACAGCCCTATAATAAGGAATGGGCAAAGGACATGTGCTGTGTATGGCCAATGAGTTAGTGTCAGAGCTGGGAATGAAAACCTTTGACTTCCTGGCAGTAACCTCTAGAAAACATTTCCTTATTCAGATAAATTGAGATCAATAATCATTATTAATAGTGACATTTGATTTTTATTTTATTGGGAGCCAAAAGAGAAGGAAAGTCAAAAGGCAAAAGATAGTTTTAATTATATCGGTGTACAAGAGAAGGGAAGGATAACTTGTTGAAATTTAGCCGAGTAATAGCCTTTTTTCCAAGACCACCCTCTGCTCTTCTCAAACAAAGAGAAAGGATTGTGACTAAGTGAATGTTAGGAGTTTACAAATCTGATTTGTTTAACCACAATATTTACTAAATCCAGACTGGTGACCTGACTTACTTCAAATGAAAACAGGGAAAATGTATCAGAGTACAGTTGGATTTCATAATTCAGGAGCAAATCAGCTGTACATTCAGGCCATGCACTTGGAAAGCAGATTCAGGGTTAGGTGGTAATGAACAAGCACCTGCATTGGTAGTGCTCTTTGTAGCAACTGCATTAGTGCTGTACAAGCTTTGCCTAGAGCATGTGTGAAGAAGAGTGCGTTAAGCAGGATGAAAAGGAGAGAAGCAGCTCTTTTTACATTATTAGTCTTAACTAGTTTAACTCAACATGTTTGGAGATGATCCAGCCAGAAATTCACTGTTGATCACAGAATAGTCTAAACTTTGTGAAAGGCGGGAGGGTCGAAGGGTGGCTTTCCCTAGCGGTAGCACACAGGCCTCTTTGCTTTGGTATTAAATGTGCTTTCCCAGTTTTGCAGAAGCAGGACAGAGTCCTTCCCACCCACACAGGGTGGAGCCTCAGGATGAACCCATCACCCCGGCAGGCAAACTGCCCTCGGACCAGGTAGCAGGGCTTGTGTCTCACTGCTGCCAGACATGCTCAATCAGCAATTACTTGGGAACCATAAGTTCTGATTTAGTGATGCTTTAATTAAGACCACAGCAAGGGAAATCCAAAATGAAAAAGAAAAACCCATCCCCCTTCCCCCTGCTCTGAAAACCCTAACCCAAAAATCTATCAGGTGAAGAGAAGCAATAAGGTAAGCCAACTTTGAGGGGGGGTTAGAGTTTTTGTTCTCCCTCATGTGTAGTATGGACTACCACAAAGATTTTTAAAAATTTTTTTAGTAGGAGGAGCTGAGGGGTGGTTGGGAGGCTGCTTAAATTCCAGACTATGACACCAAGCCAAAACAGTTTTCAGATACAATGTTAAATTATATTATACCTGCAGTTTCTTAATAAAATGTCTTCAGTTTTAGAGACACCACAAACTGTGACATTTCCTTCTAGTATATAGGGCATCAATTGCATGTAGGACAAGGAGACCAGCGTTTGTGTTTTCCCTCATCAAGATACTTCATAAATAGATGAAACAGGGTACTAAAGATATAAAACGTAAGGCATTCGTTGCTTCTGCATCCTGGAGAATGATCTGCCTTAGTTGATTCCTGCAGACAGATGAGATAGTCTTCAGTTCCTTCACTGGGGGTGGGAGATGGGGAGAAGAGAGTCCCAATCAAAGAAAGATCACAGAATCACAGTATGTTCTGGGTTGGAAGGGACCTCTGTGGGTCATCTAGTCCACCCCCCCTGCCGAAGCAGGGTCTCCTACAGCAGGCTGCACAGGACCTTGCCCAGGCTGGTCTTGAATATCTCTGGAGAGGAAGACTCCACAACCTCCCTGGGCAGCCTGTTCCAGGGCTCCATCACCCTCAGAGGGAAGAAGTTCTTCCTCATGTTCAGACGGAACTTCCTGTGCTTCAGTTTGTGCCCATTGCCTCTTGTCCTATCGCTGGGCACCACTGAAAAGAGTTTGGCCCCATCTTCCTGACACCCACCCTTGAGATATTTATAAGCATTTATTAAGGTCCCTTCTCAGCCTTCTCTTCTCCAGGCTGAACAAACCCAGCTCCCTCAGCCTTTCCTCCTAGGAGGGATGCTCCAGTCCCCTCACCATCCTCATAGCCCTCCACTGGACACTCTCCAGTAGCTCCTCATCTTTCTTGAACTGGGGAGCCCAGAACTGGACACAGTACTCCAGATGGGGCATCACTAGGGCAGAGTAGAGGGGAAGGAGAACCTCCCTTGACCTGCTGGCCACACTCCTCCTAATGCACCCCAGGATTCCATTGGGATGCTTTCAACCTTCTACATGTACAACAGACCTTCCTCTTTGCTGTCTTCTCTGGTCAGAGAAAGTCTGACCTGGGGGATTTAACCAAGGAGAGGATACGTCATTCTCACTCCAGCCTCACCTGTACTGTTATGCTAGATTTTCCCCTCGCATCCAAGGTCCTTTTACTAACTTGCATTTTATACTTCTTTTCCCATAGCTTTTCTTGAATTATTATTCCCTGAATGCCAGTCCTTTACAGGCTGAGAATGGAGGTGCTGACACAGGCCTGTTATAAAGGGGCAGCCTTACCTTTCTCACTGGGTTGTTGGAGCCATTGCAGGACTCTGACATGTTTAAGGAGTAAATCAAAAGGGTGAAGAAATTCTCATAGTCTGGAAATGGAGAACTTTTGAACAAAAAATGAGTGAGAGAACATGCCCTGAAGGACAGCTCTCGTGCCTCACCTCCTTCTTGGCTGTCTCATGTTGAGGATGGTCATTATTCATCAACATGGATATCGATACTGCAGTAGTGTAACAGATGTCACCTGAAGATTCTAGAGCACTTTCCAGCCCCTAAGAAGAACTTAATTGGCAGTATATACTGTATTTCCCAGTTTTACAGAGGCTTTAATGTAGTCCTGAGAAACTTGCCCAATCTGTTAGTGACAGAGCTTGGAAGCAAAACTAGAATTGCAATTCTTGGTTGTCTCCTTCAACAACTACACACAGTTCTCCCTAGTTGGTGTCAGCCCCAGCCTTGTGACAGCATGCACTTCTGTACTGCACTGCGTTGCTGTTCGTAGGGATGGTTGCTAGCCCTACAGCACATCAGCAGCTGAGGCTGCCTATGACATCCTTCAGGCAGGGTTGGTCAGGGCATTCTATAAGAGTCTGGATTAATCAGTCCAACTTGTTTTCCCCGGATCATTCACATGATATAGCTGCAAAGGTAAATATGACTGGTGAATATACGCAAGCCAGTAGAAACTGTGGGTCAGTGCACACTTGGCTCATACCAGGGGTAGCACAGGTCCATGTCTCCTCCTGTCTGTCTGTGAAATGGTAGGTTTGTGGGGCAATGTTTCTCAGTATCTTGGCTGTGGACCGTATGGATGCTAATGTGCTCAGGACATCCAAGCATGTCTTTTGAAAATCTCCTGCTATTGATGCAGTGGTGGTAGCAGTGCTGAGTCTGGCGTGGTCCAGTCAAAGTGCTTTCCATATTGGAAGAACTTGGTAGAAGCTGCTTGTTACTTCAAGATGAACTACAGCCCTAGGGAAGATGGTATATATATATATATCTTTTTTGTTATTGCTGTTCTTTTAGTACGGCAGTACCTGAAGGTTCCACTGAGAGTAGGACACCATTGCAGTGGTCGATGCTTACATACATGCAAGAGGAACGCTTGTCCTGCATTGTCCGTAGGGAAGGCACACAGAAGTCAGAAAGCACAGTAGTGGCATGAAGAACTTGCCTAGTTTTCCGAGTCTCAGACCAGGGCTTGATCTGTGATTTCTCTGTGGCAGAGCTAATTTGTTCTCACTGTGTCCTCTGTGAGAACTGTTGCCGTGTGAGCACCACCTTTTCCCACACACAGTTACCTGTGGATTTTATTAAGAGCGTCAACTCTCAGCTATTGTAGGCAAGTATTTTCTGGCACATTCATTTTTCTGTGGAAACTTCACGAATGGTGCATCACTACCCTTTGAATCAGGAGTTCTTCCTTAGGATCTGGCTGGTATAAATGTTTATGGGTAACCATGCACATTTAAATCTACAACAACATGAAGCCATCCATCTGCAGAGAAAGACAGCTGCCAGCGCTCCTCTCCCCAGGGTAAAGCCGTCCGGCACTAAATTTCCTGGAAAATGTTTCCCTTTGGGACTCGTTCCAGCTAATGGCCAACTTTCACTGCGTGAAACTGTCTTCATTTCTCTTGGTGTTAAGAAACTATCCAGCTCATCTCTTCCTTCCATTGACTGCTGAGTAGCTGCAGGAAAAATGAAGTTGCTACTAATGTTCAGCTCAGACCCAAACAGAGTGAAAGACTCCTGAGTGGAACACATGGCTCGAAACGGGTTGTGTCTGTGGTGAGAGAATGAGTGAATGTCACTTACTGACCAGCCTTGTTGAGAGCATTCTGATATATTCTTACAGATTTGACAGAAATTACTATACTTGTTGTGACCTACACTGGTTTCCCTTTTGTTTTGCTTCCCCGTGTGAATTAGCCACGTGCCTGCTAAAGGCCCTGCAAAATACATATTTATCCCAGTGAAAAGGTGGGTTACAACTTCAGAGTTTTTCCTCATTATGTGTCAGAATTGTGCTGCTTTTAGTGCAGTTACATCTATAGTTTTTCTGCAATTGCATGTAGGTAGCTCCTGCAGTAGCAGCAGGCAGAGTAACTGCTTTGCTTCTGTTGTTCTTGGAGAAAAGGGTGTGGGGGGAGCACACTGCTGCCTGCACCCATCCTTTCTGTGGTCCCATCCCACAAACCCCACAACTCTGCTGATTCTGAGTACTGCAGAATTTGTGGAAGGAGTTATTATATTTTCTTTTGGTTTTCTTCTCCATGGAGGTTATTGTTGTTCAAGAATTGTAGATGACTTAATTTCTCAGAAGTCCTCTTCCTACAAATTTTGAAGCTAGATGAAATCAGTGACTTGACATAAAAGTAACAAGTAGGCTACAAGACAAAACACATTCTTGCACACTCCTGTAACAAAACCCAGATGATTTCAGCATGAATAGTTATCAGCTGTTATTTCCTCATTCCACATCTCATTGTTTTTCTTAAATCATATTTTTATGATTTACATTTCAGTGAATTTTTAGCCCTTGTGACTCTGAAGAGGAGGGATAAAAAGCATAGTTCTTCAGAGTAAAAAGAGGTGCTTAAGTAGTGACAAATAAGTCTCATGAGCCAGACCCTGTAGTACCTGGTTTGTGAAGCCACGTCTCTGGAGGCATTTGTTTTGTGTTATGGGCCATGATTCTGCATTTGGAGCTGTCAGGGGTTTTCTGCAGTCACATGCAACCCTGGTGTGCTTGAGGGATCTGAATAGGGAGAGGTGTAATGGAATTAAAAAGCTTGTGAATGTCAGAGAGAAATGTGGAAACTGAAAGAGATTATATATATGTTTGTGTGCATGCACATATATGTATGTATACATACACAATTTTATTTTTCAAATGACTGTAGGCTATAAGCTCGGAGTGTTTATCAACTTAGTCTATTCTGTGTAGTACTTGATTGTCCACAGTAAGACAGCTGAGTAATTTTAATTTTTGGCAAATAGTAAGATCTTTTGCAATTGTTGCTCCATTTAGCAAACAGTTTCAATAGACAAAAAAAGGCATTCTGAAAAATTCAACTTTCTCATTTTGACTTATTCTAAATAAATACTGGTGTTGAAATTAATTTTTAAAAACCTGATAGCTCAAAGCAATTCTATAATGTATTTCCTGGTTAGGCTATCAGATTGAAAGTCTGTGGTGTGAACCCCATCATTAGCTCACTTAGAATTTTCAAGCTGCCTTCCAGACTGTGCCTGCATAACAAACAGTGAAGGTAGCTCAGCTTGTTTGTTTTCATGTGCACTGAATCCGCTTTACCTTGGACTGTTCAACCAGAAAATGCTGATGCTTCCCTCGGTCTATCTTCCTTCAATCTCTTCCCGAGTTAATTGCGGGAAGTGCAGGGGGGATCACAGCCTAGCCTGGCCCCCCTCTTTCTTCTCAGGATTGCCCTGTCTCTGCGGTGTGGGGATCTGGGAAAAAGCACCTGGAAAAGGGAGTAGTGAAGCTTTGGTAGGAGTAGGAAGAACATTTATTTATATGAAGACAGCCTGTTTGTTTTTTTTGATTTTTTTTTTTTTAAATCAACAGGTCTGAGACAAGAAAGAAACAGATTTTTGGAGAAAAAAAAAAAGAAATCATTGAGAAACAGTCTAGAATAGAAGGTGGCGAAGCCTGGTGAAACAAGCAATGTTTCTGGAAATTCAGGACTTCCAGGGAAACAAGGCATGCTATTATTTTTGCCAGTCCTGAGCACTCAAAAATCTGAAGGGAGGCTGTCCTTAAAGGCTAAAAAAATTCATCAGACAGGGTTTTTCATCTGTTTTTTACTGTCTGGTGTATGGGTTAGAGGAAGACAGAAAACTTTTCCAGTGAAAGTAAAATTTTGGTCAAAAAGACTGTTTCATTTAAAATAAATTAAAAAAAAAAAACCCACACAAAAAAAACCCCAGTAAAACAACAAAACAAACCAGAAAAAACGTGGAAAGGATTTTAAAGCTGTTGGAATACTTTGGATATTTTTAAACAATAGTGGTTTCAGAAGTGTGACAGAAATGGTCTATTTTGTTATTTTCTCAGTTATTTTTCTTAGAATTGTTTAGAATTAACACATTTAAAAAAGAAAAAATAATTTTAAAATCTTAATGTAAACACAGACCAAATTTTTTCTTATATGAAGTGAATAATTTTAGATGTACACAGAATTAATAGTGAAAAGGAAGGGCTGCTTTCTTTGTGAAAAATTTTCCATTTGACTACTGAATTAACAAACCTGTTTGTGATCCAGGTCTTACTTGGGCGCTTGTGCTCTTATTTAAAGTTTTGGGGTGGTTGTTTTAGTGTTGGGGTTTTTTTGTTTAAACTGAAGGACTGCGTGTGTATCTCTTTTACTTGGTTAGAGTTGTGGCTTTTTGTAACATAGTCTTATGGCGAGCTGTTCCAGTGCTGGACTAAACAAAAAGATGAATGTTTCAGAAGACTGACAGATTTAAAACCTAGGTGACAATACGTGCACACAGGGAGTGATGAAGGGATGCAACAAAGCACACCTCGAGACCACTGTCCTCTGGCTGGAGAGGGCCTGGGTGTCCCTGCATGCTCCGTGTGCAGCCTCTGCCCAGCTTTCTTTGAGCCACAAACAGGCACTGCTCAGGTGGGGCTTTCTCCTCAGCCCTTCAGAAAGCAAGTGTCATCCTCCTTCAGTTGAAATGAAGATCTTTCTTGCTGTGGGTTCGAGTTTAACCAATACAACCCCCAGCTCCTTCTTTGTTCCACCTATTTATTTTTTCTTATCTCTCATACTTGACTCAATCTGATCAGCAGTTGCAAGACGGCTTAGCTGTGTGCCTGTGTCATGGTTTAACCGGCAGCTGGCAACTAGGACCACACAGCTGCTCACTCGCTCCTCCCCATGCCCCCAGTGGGATGGGGAGGAGAACAGACAAAAAGTAAAACTTGTGGGTTGAGATGAAGATAGTTTAATAAGACAACAAAGGAGGAATAGTAATAATACTAAAGAATATGCAAAACAAGCGATACACTATACAATTTTTCTTACCACCTGACAACGAATTGCACAGCCAGTCCCTGAGCAGCAATCACGGAACTCACTGAACTCGGAAAAGTTTCTGCCCCCCAGCCAATCCCTGTTTATATACTGAGCAGGACGTCTAAGATATGGAATATTTCCACTGGCCAGCTTGGGCTAGCTGCCTGACTGTGATTCCTCCCAGTTCTTGTATACCTGCTCATCAGCTGAACCTGGGAAACTGGGAAAAAATCCTTGATTTCTTAGCAACAACTAAACACATCAGTGTATTACCAACAATCTTCTCATACTAATTCCAAAATACAGCAGCTACTAGGAAGAAAACTCTATCCCAGCCAAAACCAGGACAGCCTGTCATCTGCAGAAGCCTCACTGCTACCTCAGTTTAATTTCTGATCTCAGTCTGATATGCTTTGTCCATTGCCTGTCTATCACATAACTTTTCTCTTGCTCCTCTTGGTTTAATACTTAGCCTGGGATGTTATGTGCTGGAAAATAATGCAACTATTTACCTCCACGCCCAGATGCTGTGCCACAGGACGTACTGAGTCCTCTTGTGTCTGGAATGGGCGGGACAACAGTAAATCCAGACAAGTACTGCTGCTTTTATTGTCCGATTACGTCAGGAAAAGACTGCTCTCAGGAATATAAAAAGCTTGAGGCATGCTGCCCTGCAGGTCACCTTGAAAGGATATCTTGTAATCACGGCTGTACTGTCAGCCTTTTACATGAGCACTTACGCCAGCTCAGGTTTAACTTTATGCCTGTTCAGGCCTTTCCTGCCTACATCTATCAGATGTACTTGTGGATGAGCTAAGATTCATTATAAAAGAGAAAACAGCGTTGTGGTTTTCACCTGCTGAAGCATTTTTGAATTCTTGAAATGGATGGAACAAAGAATCTATTATAGATGGAGAGAAAGCGTCCTGGCAGTGAGAGAAGGAATGTACTGACAGAGGAAATTAGATTACTTCCCTCTGCTTTTTGAAATGTGTAGATAGAAGTAGCCAAATTCTTCAGTATGGGAAATTCCCTATTATTATACCACCTGTAAGGTGAGTGTGACTGCAAGATAATAACATTTTCCCATGCGTTTGTGCAGGAGCAGAGTAAAATCGGGAGCGTAATTCTGCATGCAGTTAGTCCTGGCAAAGCTGGCTAAGGTGCCATGCTTCCCAAGGAATTAAAACAGTAAAAGTCTTAATTCCTAATGAAAATCAATGAGACATAGGAGGCGCTTTTGAAAATTTTACCCATGTGGAAAAAAATTACAACACGTCATAGCCCAGTGACAGGACAAGGGGCAATGGGCACAAACTGAGGCACAGGAAGTTCCGTCTGAACATGAGGAAGAACTTCTTCCCTCTGAGGGTGACGGAGCACTGGAACAGGCTGCCCAGGGAGGTTGTGGAGTCTCCTTCTCTGGAGATATTCAAGACCCGCCTGGACAAGGTCCTGTGCAGCCTGCTGTAGGTGACCCTGCTTCGGCAGGGTGGGTGGACTAGATGACCCACAGAGGTCCCTTCCAACCCCTACTATTCTGTGATTCTGTGATTTCCTAGGAATGAAGGAATGAGAAACCACTTAGGATTGAGAGATGGTTTGTTTTCTTTGAATGAGAGATGGAGAAAGCTATCTTCATACTTTTTTTGTAGTTGCCTTTTAGTAGTCATTTCTGAAACAAAGTGGGGAATCAGACTGTCATCTTTTTTAGGGTGAGCAGCATTGGAGTCATAAAGTTGCAGATTTCTACTTGGTAATCTGCACCAGTTTTTGAGGATAATAAAGGTGAAAGCAGTTGATCAAGTAATTAAAACCAGATAAAGTCATGGAAGCAAGACAAAAATGTTACTCTTGCAATTAGGCTGCAATCTCTGTCTCTACTCCTCCCCTTGCCAGCAAAGCTAAAAGCAGAGGACTTGGCTTGTGCCACTCCTGCCTAGGGCTCTGTGTTGGCGTGTGCATATGTTCAGGAAGGTCTAGTGGTTTAAACTTGTATTTGGCCTCTAGCCAGATACGAGTAAAAATTCTTGAGACCATCATCACGTGGGGTTATTGCAAGGAGAGTCATTTCTAGATTTTCCTCTCCCCTGATGGACAAACTTTCTTTGCAATTTCTTACCCCCTTAAACTATCTTGTATTTCCCATTGTAGGATCTGGCAGGATTTTCCCAAGGACAGGTGTCCTGTCTTTTGTTTCTCACCTGCTTTGTTCAGTGGGACTCCTAACTCATCAGTTCTTCCATGGATAGCAGATGCAGAGCTCATTCTCTTTATTTTTTTTCACAACCATGCCCGCTTTCTTCCTCCATACTGTCTTTTACTCCTGGTATGTCCTTTCTGAACTGTACCGTCAACCTCTTGCTGCTCAAATACCCTCCTACAGACTGCTGTCATTAGGGGTAAATGCTGTGCCCTTCCTTGCATGCGTTCCCTCTGAAATCTCTTCATCGCTTGGCCATTGAGTTTACCCTAGTAATACTTACTACCTGGGTGTCTTGTTTACTGAAAATGCCCTGGAAGTGCTCTTTTTGAACATTTGTTCCACTTCATGTACTGGCACATACTAAAGCCAGAATACTGTCTTCTCACCCCAGAAGTGGAGTAAAGATGAGTGAAATATGCAGACTCCCAGGAACAAATCTGCTGCCTCCACACTGAGGATGGAAATGCCCATGGTCCTGAGATGATGCCTTTGGTGTGTTGCGGGGAGGATGTTAAAAACAAGTTAGAGCAGACTGAGAGATGCTTTAAATTACATCCGAGCAGCAGAGGTCTAAGCTTTGGAAGAAGTCTCCTTCATCTCTTGCTTGTGCCTTCTGGCATTTCAGCTGTGCTGAGCAGAGCTGTGGTGTGGTTGCATCTGCCCACAATGCTGTGGTGGTTTGCTGTTTCATCCTTTCAAAATACTACCCATCACATTCTTGTCACCATCAGTATCCAACTTGCTGACTCGGTCTGCACAGTGGATCCCACTTCGCTGTTGCACTTATGCCCATCTTTGAGTACTTTGCTGGAGAGAGATGGGATCGCTCACTAATTTGATCTTCAGCACACATTTGAGTGTTTTGAGTTGGGGTCTGGAATCACTGCCTTCAAAACATCACTATAAAAGTAAACGTGATTTGTAGGTTACACCTCGATCAAAAATTTGAAACCTTAAAATGTTTAATTTGGCATTCCTAGCTTGATGAGAATGAACAGAAAGACTAAAAAAAAAAAAACCTTTTATTTTTCTTTTTTTCTTCCTAAACATTACTAGGGAGAAAAGTTTCTGTTCTTGGCAGAGATTTTGTGGGCCAAATTTCAGGGCAAAATATTGGTTTTTGAGTAGGGGATTCTAATGGAAAACCTGAGCACCAAATTCACACAAGGTTCTTCTTAATTATAGAAACCAAAACCTCTTTCAGATGTCTGTCAGCCCAGCATGCTAGACGCTGCCATTACTGGTTTTAATAAAAGCTCATATTCAGCAAACTTTGTTACTGATTTACTGTGCATTACTTAAGCCAGAAAATGTTTCTGCTCTAAAAAGCAAGTAAAGAAACACCTGATACTATTATCAGTTGCACTGCAGCATGTCATTTACTGTGTTAAATACCATCCCAGTTCCAATATTTTAATAAAGTTTTTCTGTAGATTGCCATTGTTAAAACTTGAATTTCAGAAACTCTTGTGAAGAAGTACATAGGCGAGAAATGCACATGAACAAATTGGTAAATGGTGCGTGCAGAACAGGCAAAGCCACTAACAGTGCAAACACAGACGTGACATGCACAACCAGACAGGCATTTCTGTGAAAAGCGACCTGTTTGTACATGCAACTAATACATACTCCAAAGAAAAATGGAAGCTGAAAAAAGCCCAGGAAAATGTTACAGAACATATACAGAGAAGTGTGATATGACTTTGAATACAAAAGTGAACAGAACAAAACCAATAGAAAAATCATCAGGCAGAGAGTAGCTAATGAAATCTCGGAACAATGATGTAATTAAAGTGCATTAATCATTATAAAAGATCATTTCCCTTTAAACATCTGCTCTCTGCTCCCATTCACTTGGCAACAGTCTCAGCAGTGTCATGAATGATGGGGTTTTGGATTATGCTGAAGGGCATGTGTTATCTGAGAAACAATGTAGAATATCCCCAGCTTGACAGGTTCTGTGACAGCACTTTCCTCAATTCAGGTACAGAATTAAGGAAATAAGGGGAAAAAAATAGGACATTGCTTAGAGTGGAAAGGAAAACGTGGTATAAAACTGAAGTCTGCCTTCTCAGCCTTGCAAACAAAATTTAATTTGGTACCAATGGATTAGAATAAAGTAGTTTCTCTGGGAAAGGATGCCCTGTCCAGCCTGCTGCTTTTAAGAGAGTCTTAGGAGCCATAGTTGCTCGTAGGAGAGACCTTGTTCCTCCCCACTGAAATGGTACCACAAAAGCCTACCTGACCCCTTTCTCTGCAGCAGCTTAGCTGTGCCAGCAAAAGAGCATGATCAGCTATTTCATGAGAAAAATCTTTTTCCTCTGGCATGAGCAAAGTGTGCAGAAGGGCCGTGACCATCCCTTACTGCCTGACAGTCTGCAGCTCTGAAGCATCTGCCTGCCTCCCCCCGTGCCTGAGACTGCATCTGCTCCACAGGCACTTGTGCTTCGGTGAAGCCTCTGTCTGCAGGTACCAGTTTGGAGCATAACTTGCTCCAGTGCTGTTAGGACTGAGTAAAATTTCTTGTGTTTTGTTTAGGGTTAGGTCAAGAGTCCTGGATCGCCATTTTGGTGCTGCCGTTAGACTGAGTCACTTAGGGAGGAATTTGTATAGCTAGGAACTGTTTTTTTATCCTTCTACAAATCTGGTACCTTGTTGCATTTCCATGCAGTTGGTAGTGTGGATGCTGGTTGTGGGCACAACTGGTGGTCGCTGTGCACCCACGTTTTGACTTGTCTTGCTGTGCTTTATAGTTTGTGTCTAAGGCAGGGAGGGGGAGGCAGGAGTTGTGCTCATCTTACAGGTACACATTTGAAGGTGGAGCCCTTTAAGGCCTACTGGCAATAAAGAGCCTTCAGCTTCAAAGCAACACTGCATTTTATGCTAGTTTTGTTGTCTTAGCAAATCTATAACACACAGCAGTTAGGGAGCATGGATCTCACAAATGTTGGATTCAGAGTACTGTATTTCTACTCCGTTGGTCATTTGCTGCCGACTTAGGTCTCCTTCATGGCACATAATCAGGAAGCCTTTACAACTTCAGGGCTTGAGGCTACATGGGTGGTGAAAATGCATATGCCCACATGGATTTCCAAGAGAGGCAGACAAGAGAAGCCCAGATCCCATTGGGTCTTTGCTGTTCAGGTACAGGTGAAATATTTCATCTAGTTTATGCCTGTTCGTAACAATACTTACCCTCTTTGTAAGGGCTTTGTAAAAGTGATTTGAGATGTTCAGATAAAAAGTATGTGGTTTATTATTCTCTTTTTCTCAAAGCTGGTAGAGTCATACAGTGGTATTTAATCAGAAAAATCTAAACAAAACTCTTTGCTTCTCAGAGAAGTGCATAGATTATTATTGCAGAAGCCCAGTGTCAAGATTTCGGGTTTAAGTGCTGTTGTCTGTAACTTCATGATGTTTTGGGTGTGCTATGGGTTACTGCCGGCCTGTTGCTGCCATGCCATCTGCTACCTTTATAGTCCAGCTTGTCTAGGTCCCAGCCTGAGAGCAGGGGTGTGCCAGCCACCTTTGCAGGTAGTCATTCTCTTTTCTGAACTGTTTGTGTAATCCAGAGTTTGCAAGCTTTCATTGTAGTGTAGGTCATGTGCGCACACAAACAATTATGTTTTTGTTTGGAGATTCAGGTCCTTTATATTGTTCGTTTGAAATTTTTGGTTAAATCAGATGAGGTTATTTATGTGAAAGGGACTGTCCTTGTATCACTGCCACCTAATGGTCAGGAAATTGTAGTTAGGTGACTGGTTTCCGAGTCCCCTAGAAAACTGATGCTATCACCAGTACTAGCCTTACTATCTTGTAAGACTAGATAATGCTGTTAACTGCCCTCAACTCTTCATTTTCAGCCCTTAAGAGACCATTCTGGAGCCTCACTGGGCAGTGGTGTGTACGTTCTCGCTCTGATGGCATATGAGAGATAAGGAAATACAGTTTTTTGTATGGCAAAATCCAGGAAGAAAGGGAAAGCATTAATCAGATAGGTGTAATCTCCAAGGGAGCAAGTCCTTCATTTTAATTCAGTGTTTCCCTTTGATGAAAACTTCAGTGAATGTTATTATGTGGAATTTATATGAAGCCTGGGTTTAGGTAATCAGCTTTAATATTTATACTCTTAGGGAAAAAAATCGAATCATTAGTAAGCATGCATAATTAATGAATAAATTATATTTTTCCTTTGTTTTCCTTCAGGTATAAGGAAATGCTAGATCTAGTGATATCACCCAGCCTGACTGTAAATAGAGAGTGCCCTGACAGACCGAAGCTTAACCTTTCCAACGTTTATGCCACGGCTCCAGATGACATAGAAGGTAGGCTGCCTCTTCTGCTTACTGGCTTTAAGATGATGTGTCTGTGTATATATATATATATATATCTATCTCTATATCTATATGTAACTGAAGGGAACTGGCCACATGCAAGGCCTCTGCATCTGAAATGAGTTCTACAGTACAGTGAGCAACTGAGATTTTTTGAGTATTTTTTGTAGATGGTCCGATTGTGGCTGAATCCTTTAGTTCAGCAGTGGTTTGAATGCAAATGGAGTTGAAATGTTTTCTATGTAGAAACATATGTGTGTATAGTAGGTGCATACATATGCATGCGTGTATGTATATGTTTGCTCCACTGGAGTAACTGCAGGTGTAAAACACATTTTGTGTAGAACTGGTAGTTTTTGTTTGGACCCTACTAGAGCCCCAGTGATGGCATGAACATGAGCCCTGTGCTTTGGTGGTTGTGCTGTTGGGATGGGGAGCATGGGGGCTCCCAGGCCCAACAATGTATTGTGCAGGCAGAAAACATTTTGCCAAAGCAGCCCTGTGCGTCAGTTTGCATCACTCTGAGAACATTGCTATCATCTCGAAATGGTTAGCCCTTCTGGCCTCTGGTCTGAAGTTTTACATTTGGCAGGTACCAAGGACAAATTCTTTCAGTGGTTGAGGCTCTGATGGAAATTTATCTGCTTTTCTCCTCCTTCTCTCCCCCCCCCCCCCCCATCATACTGTTCAAGTGAAGGAAACAGAAGAATGTTAAATCTGCTAAAAAAATTATTGGCAAGTGATGCAGCTGAACTAGTTCTTGCTAGTACAATCCCAGCTATTGTTTGCTGTGGTCAGGATCTGTCAGCCTTCCTGTTGGAGGGGAGTTAGTAAAAGGCACTGGCTATTATGTTTTAGTAGTATGTTTAACCCTTCATTTATAGGCTCTTAGAAGCCATGGAGATGTTTTGCTTGCATGTTTGCTAAAGCATTAGAAATTGCGTGATTAAATCACGTACATCATGATTGGCTATTTACAAGAGCAGTCGAAGGGATAGTAATCTAAGGAAACATCATTTTAAGTGCACTGTTTGCAGAAAAGATTAGAACTATAAAAGATTTTTAAATACATAATTTTTTAAACTTCTTGGTGCAGGAGCTATTTCTTATTATGCAATATAAATAAGAGCTAACATGGCACTTGTACTGTTGGACAACAGTTTGCTAGTGACAGCTCACCTTGATACATTTCTTATAGAAATATTATGGTTATTTCTCTACAAAATGATGTCTTGTGCTACCAAGATTATGCTCTTTCCCTTGAAAATACTTTTTGTTAATTTGAAGAACCTGAAAATACTTGTGTGTTTGTCAGTCTCAGACTGCCAGAACTTTTTAACACAATAAATGCACACAAATGTATGCTCTGTATTACACATACCGTTTTAATTTTAGCAAAGTCTAGTCGCAATACGTACTTATGTGAATGTCCACGTAGATGTCTGGCCGTCTATTTTCATAGGTACTTATCACGAGATATCCTGATGAAATTGCATAATTTTCAAATGCACATTTTGCCTGTAGTCCTATACTTTTGGGTAGAAACACATGCAGGTTTAACTTGCCTCTTTTTGGCAATGACAGTAGCATATTGCATATTCACACACAGTAAATCCCCACTTGGCGTTCTTGGCAAACATATTTACTCTGTACTTATCTCTTTAAAGAATAAAATATTTGAAGATGTAATATTTTTCAAATAGAAAAGAAATTAAGCTTATGCTCAAACTATCTGTTCTGCTGTTTTTCAAATGTAAAAGGTATTATGAATTAAATGAATGAAAAAAGAAAAAGTATATTTCTTCAATGCAATTGTTTGGTAATGAGGAACAGTGTGACAGAAATGGTAGAATTTTTGTTTTCACAATCTAAAAATCTAATTTTCTAAACTTTTCTTTCAGGTAAGTCAAAGCAAATTTTTCACAGTGAGTTTGAAGGTGTCAGGTAAGCCGAGCTTTGGATTTAAAAGCAATCTTTTTTTTCTGTATCTGTGTTTGTAAATGAATATGTACATTTGTATAACACTAGCCTATGTCAATTTTTAATTTATTTTTTTTTAACTAAACCTCTCTGCCTGTTGCTTCAGAAATAGGTTACTGTGGCCCATATTTTATAGGTAGAGGCAGGGTTGCTGGTGGGTTTTACTTTTCTAAGGTGTTTCGAGGTTGTAAGAGCGTGAAGAAGGAGTCCTTACGGTTTTATTTCTGTCAGTGTTTAGGGTGATTCTGTTAGAGATAACGGCTGTGTAGGTTGCACAGTCCCTCCCTGGCATACTTTGCTCCTGCCTGAGCTGTCCTTTGTGAACGGATCAGTGCACAGAACACATAGTGTCTGCAGGGGACCCTGGAAGAGGGTGCAGGGGGGTTGTGGCTGTGATATTTGCCCTTTGGCAGTGTTTTGGGGCTGTAGTCGGCCACAGGGAGAGCTCTGGCAGAGCTGGGGGACGGCTTGGGAGAGATGGGTTCAGAAGGCGTGTGAGGCTTGAATGTGTTGTGGAGGTGGGTGCAATGAAAGGGATATGGTGCAGGAAAGCATGTTGGAGGAGGAAGAGTGCAGTTGGTGACGAAAGTGTGGCTGTATTTGAGCGAATTTGTTCTGTTTCTCCTTCATACCCAGAGAGGAGAGGAAGAGGGTGGAAAAGGCATCCCGCATGGTGCAAGGATTAGAGTCCAGCGCATGGTCTTGTGGACAGATGACTCTTGCAGTCTGTTGCTGCACAGATAGATGTATCCAAGCTGGGTTTTTCTCTTAATAGTAAGCAGCAGTGTTGATGCAGTTGTGGCCAGCTCACTCTAAAACCTGTTCCCCCCAGTCATCAGTGCCTTTGTTACCAGAGCCACCTTCCCTAAAGCAACGATGCTGCAGTAACAATGCTCTGATGTTGCACGTGAAACAGTTGGGAGACTCCTAAAGGTGCGTATGGGGCAAGAAAGTGGTCACAGTCAGCATATGGGCACTTGGCTGGGGGAGAGGTTGCTGGGGAGACAGCTGAGAGGCTTGGGAACATTACCGAGAAAAGGCTGTTTGCTTTCAGACTCAGAACAGAGTTCAGTAAACACCTAAAAGCACAGACACCTTTATTTTCACATATTTTATCTATTCTAACCTAATATGTACTTCCTATTAAGCAACTGCAGTTATCCTCAGTTATACTGGAGAAGAGAGAAAGGAGCACATGAATATTACTTCTTTTTTATTTTGAATAAAGTTAGGTCTGAAGATTTCTGAGTTTGCGAAATAGGCCCTCTTTTTTGAAGAGACCGTGTGTTTTAGATGTTTCCATCTTCTAGTAAGTGGTATTGTTTCCTAAGAAATTCAGCTCAGTCTTACTAAGCTCAGTATTAGGTTTCCTAGGAAGCTTAGAATTTCAGTAGTATTATTGTTATATACAGCAAACATTATACAAATTAACATTCTAAAAAAAAAATCTTGAAATTAATATTTTTGGTATTATTATTACATACTGTAGACATTATACAAATTAAGATTCTAAAAAAAGAATGGTATCTAGTTATTAATATGCACCTTCACTGGGTTTTTTCAATAAACAAATGAACAAAGATAAAAATGCATTTTTTAGTGAAATTTAGTTTTAAAAGGTATCCGATTAAATGGCTGTGTTTTTAAAAATAGTTTGGTGTAATCTCCATGTTATAATGTAAAATGCTAAAGCCATATAAAATGTCATGAAAACAGGTTGTGTAGGAAAGAGCAATTTCAGAAGAGAATTAAATCAGGAAGAATGAACATTTCATATGTGAGCATGTTGGATCTTTTTGGACATTCTCTCCAGGTTTACAGTATAACAAGTTACTCAGAGCCATAGGACTATCTGCATGTATTTGGATTTTATATGTATTTGCATATTTCATTAAATAAAACATGCTTTAAGTGTTTAATTCACCAACTTACAAACAGGTGAACAAATGAAATGGTGCTGTTTTGGACAACTTCATACTGAAGATAATCGATTGACAGCATTGTGGGTATGTCCCTGTCAATGCCTGGGACAGCAACTGCAGAAATTTCCTGCCAAGTGGTAGCAGTGTGCAGGCATGGGGGGCACTGAAGGAATCTCCCTTTCCACCCAGCATGTGCATCTGCAGTTGAGAGATCATCTTCTGCATGAGATTGGGTGTTATTTCCTATCCCATGTAATAAACACTGTAGATGCCATCAGCCAGCATCAAGGATGGTGGTGCTGCAGTCAGCATACAATGTGATGCTTGGTGTTTTCCCTGCGTGGAGAAGCTCTGTGTGCAGTTGGTCTTGTGTGTTCATTGATGCAGCTAGCAGACAGAAAGGCTGACTCTGTTGTGCCTAATGTCATTACTGATGATTGTGAGGGTGTTTTGTCATTTATACTGCTGTAATAACATCTAACAGCTCCAACTGGGAACCGATAAGCAAAATTTGGATGGCATTATGGAGGCAAAGTATGTAATACTCATGGTGGCATTTAGGTACGATGTTTTCAGTATAACTGGCAGGAAACATGCAGGTTTTAGTTTAGATTTTTTTAAACTGTAATTAATTAAACCTGAATTTATCTCTAACTAAAGATGGGGGCACATTTTTCTTTGGTAGTGTTGCAGGACGCAACTGTTTGGTACATTGGAAGGCATCCTGCACATATAACCTGTGATACACTTTCTACTAGTTTGATGTTTTGATTGCTGGCAGGTCAATAAGGTAGGTTATAGTGAACTCAAAAAATTAAAGAGTAAGGAGATTTACCGTATTGTATTTTTAATATTTATTTTGATTTTATATATTTTAATGAACATTAAAGAAAGTGAGTCATGGTCTTGAAGCGTACCAAAAAAAGCAAAAGGGCAAATAGTGCAGTGATCTTAAATCACTTCAATAATCATAGTAGTTGCTTTTATAGCCTTTAGCATATGAGCCATCCCACCAATGCCCAACTTCATGATTGATATCAGTCCCATGAGAAGAAGAAACTGGTAGCTTAATCAGTATCACCCTTAGTTTAACATGAAATTATATTTTTTATTAACTGGTGAATAACTTTCTTACCTAATTCAGTTTGTGGACAGTCACTAAAGACAAAGTCTTCTAATTCTAGTATATTTTTCTCAAACTAGCAGTGGTAAAAACAGTGGTATCAGCTTGGCCATAGAACAGAACGTGATGAAAATCTAAGACCCTTTGATTTTGTTTTCCAGGCAGCAGCAAAGCAGCACCACAGTGTCCTCTCCATCTGTACTCCACAAAGTGAGTACTCGTGCCAAGTGCTGTAATTTAAAAACTGCATTTTGCTGAACAGCCATTTTGTGCAGACTTCTGTCACCTTGAAAAGCATTCGCCTTAAGCTCATCCACCTGTTCCCCTGCACGTCTCTGGCCCAGTGAAGTAACTGGTTCTTAATGTTATTAGATATGGAGTGAAAGAAGGTTTGAGATACTGTGCACTGTGCTTTTGTACCCCTGGGAATCCAAACCTTATCAGTTTGAATATTGTGTTTATGAGTGCCCACAGAGGAATATGGTGAAATGCACAGGTTTCCCATGACACTTGGTTGTTTGGCAAACTCAGAATGAAACACGAAAAATCTAGGTGTTGATTTTATTTCTTTTTTTTTTTTAAACTTGCATATATTTTGCATGGTCTTAAAGTCCCCTGTATTAGGGTAGCTTAATCTTAATAGCTTTTATCAGGAGCTGTATACTAAAACAAACTTTTGCCCCAGTCTAGTCAATTCTGAGTTCCCAAAATATTCGCCATCATACTTTGCGTATTATGCTATCAAAATGTCTAGAAGTGTTCTACATCTGCTCTAGAAGATCATTTACAGTAACTATTGCCTTAGACCTTCTGTTTTCTTGTTCTGAATAGACATTATCCCCATATAGTGACAGTCCCATCTTTCCCAACAATGGCAACGTATGGACAGACGCAGTACAGCGCGGGAATCCAGCAGGCTGCTGCATACACTGCGTATCCTCCTCCGGGGCAGCCCTATGGCATACCCTCCTACAGTGAGTACTCTGACATCATGTTACCTTTGAGGACATCTTCCTCTTGCTCCCCAGAAAAGTATATTTGAAGTCTTCAGCTTTAGAATGAAAGGTCATTTCTGTCTTGGCAATGTTCTCAGGCTTAGAGGAAAATCTGACTTCGTTAAAAATGTTAGGATTACTTTGAACTGTCTATCAGCTCTTAATATCCTGGGTTATGAACTTACAAACTAGGCAAGTTTGAAGCCAGTCAGTAGTAGGATATGAGACAGTGTGAGAAGCTCAGGTTCAATAGGATGTGCCACTTAGGAGCAGTATCTGATGAGTGTTTCCATGACACTCTGCCAAGACAAAGTCTCTTGCAGTAAATACGATATTTAGGTAAACTACACTTTGTCTTCCTTATTCTTCCTGGAGTTTCAATGATGCAAGCTATGTTAAGAAAAACTTTTTGTATATTATTACAGAAGAACCAAAACAGAGCAGAACAAGGCGTGGGTGATGTGATACGGAGTACTTTGGTTTTGGAAGACAGTTTGTGTTGAAATGGACAGTTGTTAGCTGTAGATGCAGTAAACATTGCAAACCCCAGTCATCTTTGTTCCCTGCTTTCCTGCACAGTCTTGCCAGCAGCTGTGGGGAGGCGGTGCTGGGCAGGAGCAGCTGGCGGATTCAGGCAGGGGACTAATTAAACCAGCACTCCTGACACAGGAATGGCTGGTGAACCAAGTGTTAAGAGTGTCCTCAAGCTCTGCATGGAAATACTGAGCTCTTGAGGGAGCTGCAAAGTTCTTTCCACTCCTAAAGACCAAAGAGATACTACTCTTGCTTAGGTACAGCTCTTTAACAGAAAGCTTTGGGCTCCCTGTTCCAAGCTGATCCTGTGAGTGCCGAGTCTTGCAGCATTAAAATGGCTTCACAGTTCTGTTTCTGCTCCTGTTTTCTTTTGTGCTCTTAAACACCTTCATTTACTTGGCAAATACAGTATCGCTTCCGCACAAGAAGCCATTGACAAGGCTTTTATTGAAGAGAAATTCAATGCAATGGTCTGGAAGGCCAGGGAAATGGGCTTGGCAGAGCCAAAGTTCTACCAGGATGATTAGAGGAATGTTTTGAGACTCTTTGCTGGAGCTACTTATGTGTTTGCATCAGCTGGCTGTTTGCCAAGGCAAACTCTGAACAGTTGTCCTGTTAGAGCAGGTGAAAGCAGAGCCATTTGCTACTGCCTAGAGTCTTTAGGGCATACATGTGTCAGGCCCATATGCTGCTTATAAATCCTGCAGATGACCTCTTAGCATCATTGAGCAGTGATTTCCCTCCCCCAGCCCATATACCCTCTCTAAGATACTCAACATAGCATATGAAAAACTCCACCTGGCTGACAACCAAGAACAATGAAGCAGTATTGGTTTTAGGCACAAAAATAAAACTCAGCCAGTTTCTAGACAAAACAGAACATTGTGTGGAAATTAATTTGGTGCTAAGTTATTTCGCTGTCTGACAACAATTTTTAGACTTCCAAAAAGGCCCATTTGCTGAAGATTAATTATAGCTGGGGTAGGTTGCATGCTCGCATGCGGAGCGCTGATGTAATTGAAAAGCATGGGATGTTATGAAAAGCAGCTTCTCTGTGCACACTCACAAATCCCTTCGCTTCCCCAGCAGTAATGGAGCCGGACGCTTGCACCAACACATGTTCATTCACTGTCCGAATAAACTTCCTGCATTTCACAATGCAGCATTGTCATCTTTGGTAACTTGTACTCAAATTGTATTGCAGTTATTCTCACCTAAAGCTAAAAGAAGTGATTTTTGTTAGAGAAAACATTATCTGGGAGAACTTATTCCCAACCTAAGCAAATGCAGACTTGTTGCTTTTAAGAGTCATTAAGCTAGAAAACAACATGTTTGGTGAAAGGCACAGGAATTCGACTTGTCTTTTGGCAAGTTTGCCTACAAGTGCTAAAAGATTACAACAGCCTGGAAAGTGTATAAATCCAAGGCCAGATCATCAACAGGGTCTTTGTTTAGTCCCAGCACTCAGGGTGTGCCCAATAGCCATTTTTTGTTTTGTGCAAATAGGCGTGTAAAAGAGGGAAGGATCACACTCGAAGCATTCATAATAAGATGCACCTTTCAGCTGTTTATTTTAATAATACAGCTGTACAGTCTTGGCAACATCTCAGAATAAAATATCAACCCTTCTCACTACCAGCAAAGGTTTCATTTTGCAATGTTTAATTCGGCTATTGCTGTTCCCTCTGTAAATTGTCAGTTTAATTGCCTGATTTTAGTAATGAAAATATTTTTGTGCCTTCAGGGCTTACCTGTTGTTCCTCAACTGTGTGTTATATCTAACTGGATAGATGATAACCCCTCCTGTATGACTCGCCAATAAATATTTTGCTACCAAAGCTGAAAATATAATGCAAGTAAAAAATAACTCTGCTGAGAACAAGTCTTGAGGTTATTTTGCTGAAGATCCTGTTGCTTTGTTTATCGTTGCTTGCATCTGATAACCATTCAGAAAGTTCATGAGTCAATGAGTTCATTTAATACTAAAACAAAAATATTTGTTCAGAAAGTGTTTTGAAAACAATATTATTCATGGTTGTTTCCCTATCTTGTCAAAAGTTCGTTCAGGTGTGGATACAGGATGTAGCTGACTCAAATATTATTTGTGAGGAATTTACTTGACTCTGTTATTTAAGAGCTTACCTGTTTGGGTAATGCAGATAATTAAAAAATATGTATAGAAGAAAGCATAGGGAAAAAAAGAGTTTATTAGATTAAAATCTAGCTGAAAAATTGTTAATTCCTAAACTTGCTTTTTTACACCTTTATATGACAAACACTCGTGTTCTGCTCTTGGTTCCTACTATGTGCCCCAAAGGCATCAAAACAGAGGACAGCCTGAGCCATTCCCCAGGACAGAGTGGGTTTCTTAGCTATGGATCCAGCTTCAGTACGCCGACCGCCGGACAAGCACCGTACACGTACCAGATGCATGGTGAGTACGGCTTGGTGCATTGAGGATGTGCTATGGGAAGTCAGAATCTTATATACCCCCATATTAGACCAGTTCTTCTGCAATTACAATGAAAAGCTTAAGTGTAGGCGGTCAGGGTAGGGAAGGAGGTAAGTCTTCATAGATCTGTTTTGCTCATCAAGGAATTAATTTCTAGCTGAGGAACTGGATTTAGCACTAGTATACCCTAGCAAAACTTCACATATGATCAGTATAAGCTTTGCCTTTCTGTAGAAACTGTGTTGTCTTTTTTTTAATTAATTTTGTGACCGCATACCTGGGATTGCTATGTTAGTGTGAATTGCTGAATTCTGAGTGGAAGCAAAACAATGGTGGTTTTACACTTCATGCAAACAGTAATGTTAGTATTATGCTTCTGCGCTATGCTGTCCTGAACAAACTGCTCTGTGGCTAAACTGCTGTCTATTCTCGCCACTAATTTTTTTTTTTAAAAGCTGATACCTTGATACTAAAAAAAATTTTTTACTGCTAAGACATAACTAATGTCTACTAAGATACATCTGCTGGTTTTAACTCCCAAAGTACCACCATCGTTAATTAGCTACATACTACTTGAGGTAAGGTTCAGAAGAGCAGAGCTGAAAGCAGCTGTTTTTTCCTCAAGGTTACTGAACTAAGATTTATCAAGTTTAGAATAACTGTTATTGATGTCAGAATAATAGTTGATTATAAAATAATCAGTTGGATTCACTTCAGGCTTCAAAGACAGTGCCTTGTACTTGTCGCTTTATAACACTTTGTTTTGTTATACAACTAGGAAGGCCAAAATATACTTTTGTTTCTAAAAATAAAACTTAAAGTTCTTTTCTGGTCATTCCGTTTGAGAAGCTGTATGAAACACCAGCTCACAGGAGATTGAATGTTGACTTGCCAAGTCCAAGAAGGTTGTGAAAGGGTTTAAATCTGAATTGCCAAGAAGTAAATGAGCATGGTGGAATTAAATTTGTGATTCCCTTTAGCTCATTTCTAGTATGGTATTTGATTTCTTTGAGCATTTTGGTGCTGTTGGGCAGAAGCCTGAACTGCGTATGGCAGGTTTTAATTGTTTGGCTGGTATTCCATGTGCTTTTTCCTGCAATGTGGACGGTTCCTGATCTTTGTGAATCATGTTGATTTTTATGTATTTATGTTTTAATTTTCCTGGGACTTGCTGAGTCCATTAAGCATGAATTGTAGGAGGAGTACTAAAATTCGGATGTACTCTGTGTAATCTCAATTTAGAAACACCTGTCCAGGCAATCCTGCAAAGAATGACAGTAAATTCTAATGCAGCAATAGCAGATGAGAGGAAGTATAGCATAACCATTTCAGCTTTATCAATCGTTTTACGTAAAAGAAGAATAATGCACATATTGTGAGAAATAATTATGTCCTTAAAATGCCACTGTATCTCTGTTACTCCACCTTGAGTCCCCTGGGAGTGCAGTTTCATTCCTCACCTGTAGGTTTCATATTCGGAGTCCACTTTGGTGTTTGTATTGAACTTGACTAGTAAAAAGTAAAGATTAGATTTTGTCTTCTGCTAAACCTCAGCACCCCTGCATTTGAAAGTGCATTACATTAAGCACGAATTGCCATGAGTGCATGAACTGAGCTAAGCATTAAAAAAAACACTTCCAAGAGATGGAAATGCAAATATTCTTGCTTTTTCTCAGCAAATATCTTCATTACTGTCAAAGATGTGACAGTAGCACAAATGAACATACCTGAAGTAGTTTAAAATTCCCCAGTTTAGGTGCTGGTAAATGGGAAGAGTCAGGAAGCCAGTCAGCCATGGAGGCTAAATGTGCTGCACCGTTTCGTGCTGCGGCTATATGTATCCAGACTCGCTAGTTTAAAAGCAGCTCAGGTACAACCGCAGCAACTCTCTTGGCAGCAGTGCTAGTCTGCCTGTATCACATGTGCATGAGCTTTCTGAGAGGAGAGTCACACCAAGGGGAGTGACTTCACTGGAGGGAAGGTGAATGCACACTAGAATAAAGCTCTGTCTTGGCTTTGTTCTTCCCTCAGAGATTTTCCAGGGGTTGGAAAAATAAAGAGGAATTGCATGGCTTTCCCAAGTTCTTGTAGAAGGCATGGAAGGGGAGAGATCGATCAAGTCTCTCACTTTGGTTTTTTGATATTGTTGGGGGTCTTTTTTAAAACCTCTAGGCAAAATGCCCTTTTGTGTCATTACACTTTAGCTATCTCCCTTGCAAAACTGTTTCTGTCAATTCTCTCTTCTCAACTCTGGATGTGAAAGGTGGACAGGCACATCCACTTCGATTTTAAGTCTGAGAGCAAATAAAATCCTAAAGTTATGCAAACTGGGAAACAAGGTAAAACCTATTTTATGCTAGAAATTAATTAAGAAGGCCGAGGACTGAGAGGTGACCCTCTCCTGAGACTTCATGTGCTCGTTTTGTCTGAGCACATATCTCTAACACAAAGGTGGTTTTTGTGGCTGGAACCCCCTGTGGGACTTGCTGGAGACACCTGGGCTGAATGTGGCACAAAAAGCCAAAAACAAAAACATAGCCTACATGGGCTTTTTTTGTCACCTTGTCTCCTACAAGCTTCATCTATCATACTCCTAATGGGATTTCAGTTTTTGGCTTCTATATTTTGCTGCTTGAACATACCGATCTTGTCTTGAGATTGTGTTCCGCTATCAGCAGTGGAAGTCCTCTCTTGTTAGTAAAACTGTGGCTTGCAGTTATCAGCATTTGTAGGTGCTGGAGTGTCACAGCTTCGTCGATATGCTGAAGTGACAGGTCTGCACTCTCCCAGAGCAATAGCAGCCATGCTGCCTCCTGACTAACTGCTGTATGATTAGATACTGGCGGCTGTAACACCACTATTGACAAAGTACTGCCATTTTCTTTTGCGGCCTTGGAAGATCACTGTATTCCTGTCTAGGTTTCTGTTGTTTTTTGTTTTCCCAGAACACAGCGTCCACATGTGCTTTGTGTTAGCGTAGAAGAATCTGAGCTGTTTGAGAAGGCAAACCCTTGACTCACTTGGGACTGAAGTTTTTAAGATGGCCTCTTTGTTCAATCAAGAGGTTTAGACAAGCAAATTTTGTGCATCAGCACTTCAAAATGTTGTACTTGCAAAGACAGTGACAGAACCATGTCTCGTACCAAAACAGGCTGGGAGGAACTTCATGCATATGTGTATGAGCATGAATGTGCCCAAAGTGCTTTCAGATAATGTTCCCTAGGACGATGCTATGGTATTAGGTGAAATCACTTCTTTTCAGATTTTTATGCCGGGAAGATTATTTCAGCCAGCTCACTAAGCCTTTAATGCAAAAGAAAACAGAAAAACAGTTTCTGCAAGTGACAGGTGCTTATTCCAAGGCAAAGGGAGCAGGAGTAAATGTGTCTTCCTGTTGTAAACAAGTATTTCCACCCTTCTACTCCTTGCTCATGAGAGGAAGAGTCTGAAGCTTCCTGACCATATGGTTTATTTACCTTGCTGAGTGCTAGTGAAAGGTTTGAGTGAGGAGCCAGGAGCCTTCCTGTGATGAGTGCTACCGAGGAATGTGTGCTCAGTGCTTTCCCACGCCACAGCATTTGGGGGGGGGGGGGGGGCGGCGGCGGCGGCGGCGGCGATCACTCTGTCTCCCTAATGCGAGCAAGCAACTCTGTGTTGCCTTGCTCTGGGACCACTGAGACATATTTTTACAAAACCACGTTTTCAGGGGGACTTTTAAGAGTCAAGCTCTTAACCACTACTTCAAGGACAAAGTGTTTATTGCATCATGTTGAAAGAGAGGTCTTGAAGAGGGTGACTTGCAGCGGATCAGCAAGGAAGGATATCTCCAGGAGCATGTGCTGCTCAGTTTTGTATTTTAAAGTGTGAGGAAAAAATTATTAAGCTAAGCTCTGCAAGTATTGTAAGATGGTAATAGCTCAAGTACGCAAGTGAAATAACTTTGGTATTCTTTGCCTCCATTGAGAACCAGCTCCCAGGGCAACGCAGTGATGTCATCTGCAGGCAGGCGTGGGTGGTCAGACTGTGAATCTTGAACAGATTGTGCAGACTATGCAATTCCTCCTCACTGTCCCCTCATTTATGAGCTACATGGTCCAGCCAGCAAATAGGCACCCATCGTAGGTGTGTTACATCAAACACCAAGGAATAAATGACCTCTTGGGTAACAAATACTTTGTCTCACAGGGCTCTAGGACAAACATTCTACTTCAATAAGGGCCAGCCTAGTTGGTGCTGGTTTGTTTGCTCTCATGTTTCTTTGGTACCAGCACTAGCTCTGGCTGGGATACATGTGTTGGGTTGCAGCCTCACCCTCCTGATGGCTGTTGTGAGTAACATGGCACTTCTGAAGCCAAATTCTGCTCTCTCTTAAGTCTGTTCATTTTCATTACAAACACAGATGATGCAGGTGTAATGGGGTAGCGTTCAGCATTTCATCTTTAATTCCAGTTATCAACTGTATCCTGGTTCTTGAGCGAGAACAGAATCAACTAAAAGGCAAGAATGAGGATAGAACATTCTTTTTGTCATTAAGAATGTAAATAAAAAAACCCTATTTTACCACCGGACAGAAGGGGAAATCTATTTTCATGCTTCCCTGGCATGAAGATAAATGAAATGTGGAAGCCAAATAGCTAATGCGGTATGTCACACACATATACAAATACAAAAAATGAGATTGGCAAGTTCCATAGCTCATAAAAATTACATGAAATTTTGTCACAAAGGTAGTATAGATTGAAATAATTATTTTAATTTCCATGTAACAGTCGATGTGATAGTATATCATCAGACTTTGAGTAGCATTCAAATAGACTGAAATCTGCTATTCACTTGCTTGCTCTGAAAGAGTGACTTTTTTCTCCTTGTTTTTGACCAGTGCTGTATACAGTGTTGTTTCATGTCATTATTGTATTTACAAAACTAATTTATTTCATAATGAAGTGAAGATATTTGAAATATGTATGTGACCAGTCTGGGGATGCCACTCATTTTTAGACTCGTGGATTGGAAGAGGAGGCAGCAACTTACATTAGATTTTTGTCTTTAAAGTGTTAAATTTGTAATGCTGGTAAAGATATGTTGCTTCAAGGTCTATGCCATTTCTTATTCAATCCTCATGTAAGTGTACAATTACAGCACCAAATCCTCAAACAACATCCTAGGCTAAATAATAGAAGTGGATTGTGCTTTATAGCACACATTTTTCTAAGTTTACATTTTCTGACAGTTTAGAAGTTCAGTGATTTGCTCAGAGTTTTGGTAAATTATTCAGTGATAGAAATTGAACATAAAACAAAGATTATATTCAATTTACACCCGAAAGATCTTACTGTCTTAACTGGCAATTGAGGAAACTGCTTGTTGTTGCTGAGGGTGGGGGAGAAATCTTTGGAGTGTAAGAAACTTATCATTTAATAAGAAATGTAAAATACAAAGAGAAAGCTGTGCCAGCACATTAGCTAACACACAAAACCATCAACTATGCAGAGAGCGCGATAGCAGCCAGCTTATAGAGCATTTCCTGTGGTCGCATGAGCATGTGTTACCCCTTTATTGCATATCAGGCCACCTCTTCTCAGCTTGTCACTAATTCCTAGACAATGCCTTGCTCTTCAGTTATTATTGATAAAATGACAGCTGGTATGAAGTTGCACAACAGTTAAAACTGTGGCCAAAGACCAGTGCGGATACTGTCACTGGGCAGGAAAGGTTCGACCACTTTTTTTTTTTTTTAAATGTCCATATCCATCTACCCACAAAATACTTTTTACATTACAAAGGGAAATTCAGTTATGTAACAGGGATGACTTTCCTTTGCCAAGGCATCGCAAAGCAGTATTGAGTTCAGTACAGACATAAATTTGGCGCCAAAGACCTACGCAGTGAAATTCTTTTGCTACTGCTGAGCATTTGTTTTCTTTGTAGAGCCCATTCTGATCAGCTGTCAAATAATGAATGAATAGAAAGCAGTATTTCTTTTGTGTAATGCTGATTTGAAATGGACTAATTGTGTATGTTGCTTATGTTTGTGGAATGAATTGCCTATGAATTGTTCTCCTGGCCTGAGACTAAGTAAAATCTGAATATTTAATCAATTGAAATGTTTTCTTGTGCTGGAAACATTTTGGCTCTTGTTAGTATCTGGATAATCTAGATGGATTTTTTTCCAAGAGATGCCTGGATTTCTTGCAATTATGTGCCAGTTTGTGTGCTACATATTTAATAAGCCCATAAATATCTATTTGGCTCTGCATGCATGAATTTTGCAAAGGAAGTGGCATGTTTAATTTTAACCTTGATTCTTTAAGTACTTAGTGATGAAATGTGTGAGAAGGGGAAATTTCAATCTGTGCTTGCGAAATGCAGATCACGTGTAAGCATACAGGTAGTGAATCCATCTGAAGTCCCAGAAAATAAAGAAGAGCAAGAGCATGTTCTCAGCAAACTGTCACTCAGATGTCTTAGATTCATCAAATTAAAACCTCCATGATAAAGAGTAGTCTCTTTCAAAAGCTGCTGCTTTACAGCTGGTTTGCATTAGTTGCAGTCTAAAACTGTGGCAGCAAATCTGTGCTCCACTCTGGTGAGTTCAGCAGGGAGAGGCCTCTCTTCAGGAGGGGTCAGACCTCACTTTTTACAGTGTAAATACAAGGTTCCTCGGAATAACAGCACAGTCTCCCTTTCAAAGATTTTTAAACACCAGGGGTTGACCATGCTACATTTACTTTGTTTTAAAATGAGCTATCTTATGGGAGAGGGAAGTCAAGGGGAGAGGCAAAGGTGTTGACAGTGATACACTGTAAGCTGCAAGGATCTGTGTTACTGCTACCCAAGGAGAAAGCGGTGCTCCAACTTTTCTCAGTTCAAAAGCAGTAATGCTTTTTGAGGTTCCATTCAGAACTCATTCCTTAGTCATTCACTAAACAAGGAAGGATTTGGGAAGAAGATATGCTATTAGAAGGAATAGACACCAGGGTGGATGGTCCTGAAGCTAGGAGAGCAAATGTGTGTTTGCAAGAGAGAAATGGGCTCACAAATCATCTGTAACTTCTGCTCTGGGCTTGTCAGGGGTTTATTGTCAATGTTTTTGTCCCTAAGGAACACCGGGGTTTGTGGTAAGGCTTAAAGCTTGTGTGGGGACAAAGGCTCTCATGGCTGAATAGCACCCATGGAAACTCAGAAGTAATGGCAAAATGATACTTACTGTATAGATGGTGGTGGTACAGCCGAAACCAGGAATCTTCTCTGAGACAGAGCGTTTACTTTGGACATATCTCTTGTCTGCTGAGGTGCTCAAGAGGAGGTTTCACCAGAGGGATGTGTGAAGGGAGGCTCTGCCCACACCCAGCTGCCTGCTGTGAAGAGCAGGCTTGTACTTCATGAGGGTTCATTCTTCTAGCTTGTTTCGTACATTTCAGAGTGTCTGTCCAAATCTCTGTGCTTAAGAACTACTGCAGTTAGTTTTAGAAGGACATGCTTGAGTGTAAGACAAGTCATTGATTCGCTGCAGGAAGTGGTGGGTAATATTCTGTGGTTGTGCTGTGCAAGAGAGATATTGATAAAGTCTAGCGGTCTGTCTGGGTGTTCACTCTGAAAGAAAGCGTATGAGTGCTGCCCAGTGACGGTGGTGATGCTGTTTGTATGTCATCGCTGCAACTACAAGCCTTGCTCATGGATTAGGGTAGATAAAGACTTAGGAAAAGTATAAGGGAAAAATAATAATACTAAACTGCATTCGAAGCAGTAACTTAAGCATCTTCACCTCCTAACAAGCGTCGGAATTTTTGGAGGAATTGCAGAAAATGAGTATTTTGAAACATTAGTTTTGCAAATATTTAGGAGGAGCTCTTTCCTCAGTGCGAAGAGCAGTGTGGGAGGAAGCTTGAGAGTTTTGTTTGGCTGTCTGTCATCAGGCTGGCAGAGGATGGCATCAGGGAGATGGAAGCAGGCATGACCATGCCCAGAAAAGCTGCGGCTGCCCCCTCCCTGGCAGGGTTCAAGGCCAGGTTGGACAGGGCTTTGAGCAACCTGGTCTAGTGGAAGGTGTCCCTGCCCATGGCAGGGGAGTTGGAATGACATGAGCTTTAAGGTCCCTTCCAACCCAAAGCAGCCTATGGTTCTATGACGGTCATGAATGAGAGAGAAGCAATAAGGTAGGGGGGCAATAGTGAAAGGAGTGGATAAAGAAAATGTAGTTTGTGTGGTACGATGAGGTAGTGGAAGCCAACAGAGAAGAAAAGTGACATTTCCCTAACTTACTGCTTGACTGTCTTGGGAGTATTTGTGGAGGTCAGCTAGAATACTCAAAACATCGGCTAATGAGCAAAATCAGCATAGAAAACAGTCACAGGGATGTTTGGATGTCAAAGACTTCTGTTTGTGGATTTTATTTTCGTCACTTTTGTAGGATGTTTAAAAAAAAAAGCATAGGATGGTAACAACTTGGGAAATTACAAACTTGGCCTTGATTATTCAGTTTATAGTGCAGTTGGCACAGAATATGCTAAAATGTTACAGATGCTTCACTGAACAATTGATTCAGTATACGTAATAATGTTTTCTTGAAAATATCTAGAAGGCAATAGAAGAGCTAGTGTAAAATTACATAGAAAAATCTATACCAAGAAACTAACTTGAAAGTTAGGAAACATCAAATTCATGATGCCAGTGCAGTATTTGTACTGCTTTCTCTTGTATCTCATTTCCAGGCACTGTGTGAAGTAATGCTCTGGTGGAAAAAATAGAATACAGTCATGCGATCAAAGACTATGATGATATTTGTGGACAAATAAGGTCTGAACCCGCTTTAGTTAGCACAGGCTGTGTGATTCAGGAGTGTCTTAACTTCTTTGCTGGCATTGGATAACGCTCTTGCATGGGCTTTTTTATATGTAGTTTGGATGCACTTTCTGTTTATATTGGCAGGGTTTAAACACTGAAACTTCTGCACTACAATACTGTGACCTCTAGAACTCCGAGAATACCTGCACTGTCTGAAGATGAGTCCCCTGACAGTTATTAAAGATAAAAAGAAGAGGATATAAACTTGGCTTAGAAAGTCTGCAACTGGCAGATTAATTGAAGCTGACAAGGCAGTACTAGGGCAAAGATCTCTCTGCTTTTGTCCTGTTTCTTATACTTTTCTCTGAGCATCCGTTGTCGGCCACTGTTATGTTTTTTTTCCTGGAGGCACTGCAGTACTGAAGTACTCATAGAGGGGCTGGAAAAGCCTTGGGACAAATGTCTGGCCCTAGAGTGTTCAGTAGAGAGTTATCATGATCCTGAGTGATGGGCGAAAGAGTGGAGACATGCTGCCCAGATCACTCCTTTCTTTTCCTATTGGTATTTGGAGATTCACCTCACTCAAGGAAAGGGGAATTGCTAAATGTATGGCTGTGCTCACAGGCCAGATTTTTATCCCCAATTGCATGACAGCAGATGTTATAGGGCTAGTTAGATTTTAATCCTGACCTGGGAACTGGAATCTCGTAGCCACTAAACAGCACGGGAGGTGGCAAATCCAGCTTTCCTTTATCGTGTCTAGTTATCTGTCAGTGGAGAATTGTGTCCAGGATGGAACTGCAGCTGGAGGAGTCTTTAATCTTTGGTGTCCATGGAATCACTCAAATAAAGTCAGTTTTGCTGGTCGTTCTTTCAACAAGGGATTGCACGTAAACAGTCTACATCATTGTTGTAAGGATGTTCACTTTTTGGCGCAAAACATTTCCTTGCGATTCGTTTTTGAAGACAATCCAGTGTGATTTCCTGCTATAGCTGTAGCATCATTTGACAGGAGTGGTTAAAAGGAACACTTTCTCAAAATATAATAAAATGTAATTGCTTTCTCATGGTTCAAATCCTGAGAGTAAATATAAACCATCCCAGCACTTTCAACACCGTTCTTGAGCTGGATTGAGCTATACAGGTGACTAGGCTCAAAAGGATGGTAAAAGCCAGGCCCTTAAAACTGCTCCGGTCATCACTTGTTAAAGCTCTTTGAGGCTCTGCGGGTTGAGTACTCCCAGAAGCAGGCAGCAGGGGAAGAGCTTTGACTCGGAAAAACTGTACCATAAAATGTGTTTTATATCACCATTCAGAGTGCCCTCAAACACCTGGTCAGGCTAGCAGGACTGAATGGGATTTTAGTGGGAGACAAATGGACAGATTTTAAATGGGTTGCGTATTGGTGAGTGCTATCTGCAGGAGGTATTCATATGCTTCTGGGACCAGTGTCCTTCAGTAGACATTGCTGATGTCAAGTTCTGTAACATTGTAGAACCATGCTTTTCATCTAGGTTCATATAGTCTGCTCTTCCCTATACTGTCTGAGCCCTTCCAGACAGAAACACAAGACTGTTTTTGGGGAAGGGTTCATTATGCCTAATGACACACAGTTGAGTAATATGCTGCAAAGTACATATGGGTTGAGTTTTTCTTCTTGTTTAACAGGTCAGAATAGTCTTGAAATACCTCCACAGCTGACAGCCGTGCAACATTTTATGAGTTTTCTTGCCCAATAAATGCAGGCAGATGTTGTAGGATTTGGAACCTTACAAGGCACTGGAGTATAGCTGGTGGGAGGTAATTTTGATGAGTGTTTAACCTCTCACTAAAAAAGTAGCAGCTTGAAGAAGGCAGTATTTACTGCAGGAAACATTAGTCTGTCAGAGAGCTAAACACTGCAAAGAACCTTTCTGAATGACCATGCGCAGCCAGATGTTCTTCATAGCACAGAGTAATGCACACTCTGCGGGGAGTTAGACTAAGGCCTTTTCTTGCATCACTCACAGTCACCATTGTTTCCTGTAGGAAAACAGCTTGCTGATGTAAGAATACACAAGCTATTATATGCAAGCTTGTAAAATACTGTGCGATTCAGCTGAACCCTGTAGGCATTTATTTTGTTAGTACTAAGTGATCAAATAATCCTTAGAGAGCTCTCCCTACAACCGCTGTGCGATTCATCTACAAGTTAGAGGAAACACTTGGATCTAAGCTTCGTTGTTCTGTATCGAACATATTCAGAAGTGCCTGTGGTAGTCACTCTGAACACCCTCATCTCAGTCCAGTGTTCCATCTTCTGAGTGTTCATGGACTCACAATTGCTGCTGGCTACCCAGAGAGCTGTGATAAATGCCCTGCTGTCCACCTGTGTTGAACCTGCATATCTCTTCCTCTGATTCTTGAGTATTTCATTGAATATTGGAAGTGCAAACCATCTGTTCTTCTAAATATAGCAGCTTAATCTCTTTTGAGCAGCACAGGAGACTTGGAGAACACTTCCCTGAAGTCAGGGCCCCTCTGACCTGTGGCACACAAGGACACAAACCTGATTTTCAAAGCTTGCTGTGATATTGATCTGAACTATACCACAGGCCCGTCCTATCTCTGTAATCACAACTCCCTAAGACACCAGTTATTCCTATGTCATACCGTGTATTCATAAACTGAAAGAAAGCTTTTTTTAGCAATGCCAGAGCTTAGTTCTGAAGATAGTGAAAATAACCGTGAATACTCTCTTATTTTCTTTACTTTCTCTTACCTGGAAAGGAGGGGAAGAGATGCAGCCAGTTATTGCAGTAACTGAAAGACAGAAAGGGAGAAACTGAGAGGAAGGAGAAGCTGGCATGAAAGTATTTGCAGGAGCACTGTCCAGATCACACGCCATTGAAATTATCATTGACCATGGCATAGATTCTAAAATACTTGAATTAAAAAGGGAATGAAGGCATAAGCAAATGAAATCCATCTGCATGAGAACAGGAATAGATCATCCATCAGCTCACAAAGAGTTTCTCTGTACATATTGCCCTTGGACACTCATGCAGAGAAGGGCCACGTCTACTTATCAAGGAAAAGTCATGGCACTGAATATGTACAGCCTATGCACGCCTTTTGTGCGGCGTCTTTTCGTGCAAGTGTGTTTGTGATATGCATACTTTACAGAAACATTTACAGTACGTACATCTGAAGAGCTGTCCTTCTCTAGAGTCCAGATTGTTTTATTACCAGCTAAATGTTCTTTAAGCTACCTGTGAATGAGGGCATTGTGACATTTAGCAACTGGTTTGATTGAACACAGATGTGAACCATATTCCGTATGGAGAAGATCCAAAGGGAGAGATCCTAGGCTTGTTTCTGATCTGCAAGTAGCAGTTTGAATGCAATTACTTGATACTGAGCTGCCAAGATACATGGAAACAAACCGCTTGCTTGCACATCTACAGTGTTGCAAATGTAAAATCAGCTGCAGTTTGAGATACTGCGGTGTCTTCAGAGGTCAGGAAAAAAAACCAAACCAGTATGTGTGAAAGCAGAAGTCCTGTGGAAATGAGCAGTAGCCACTCAGAAATAGGAGGGGACTACACATTTGTGTACATTGCTTACCAGGAGGCTTCCTAGGCGTGGCCCATTCCACGTAAGCACCGCTTTCTAATGTCTATCTCTGAATATTACAAGAAGTGCTATTACCTGGGAAAGCACTTGAAAAAATGATTACATGAGAAACAGGGCTAAATTGATAATGCCAGTATACAAGGTCTGTTGATAATTTTCCAGTATTGCTTGAGTGTAAAATTTACTGATGCAAAACTGAAAAACTGAAATTGCATGTGGCAGAATTAATTTTATTACAGAAATGTTTATTTCTTATCAACAGCTTAGGGAGGAAAAGCAAATATTTGGGGCCAGTTCTGGTATGTGTCATGAACTGCTACAAGGCTGCTCACAGAAACTGTAACTAGCAGGCCTCATTCTGTGCTCATGATGAGAGAGGGTTTATCCTTGTCTTCATGGCCTGTGGTGCTTGTTTGTTTTCCTTCCATTTGAACTGGTTGTGCATCATTGAAAGCGTGGTTTCTCCAGTCTAGCCTATAAAGTGGAACAGGGACTGAGCTATAGTAGTCCCCATGAAACAGCTAAAGTCCCCGAGATACAGGTTGATGTTGAAATGAAATATTTCTGAACCTGAATCTTCAATAACTTTGTTTTTCATGCAGATAATTTTTTGGTTTTTTTCCTCACAGCTTTTCATCCGTGTTCTTCTGGGAAGAAATTCTAAGCTTTTACAATCTCTGGTTGTTTGATAGTCTCAAGTGTCCTTATCTGTAACTCTTCTGCTGTAACAATACAGAGCTGCCAAGAGATACTGAGCTTAGTAGCTCTCAAGGCAGCGGGGTTGCATTCTCTGAATGCAATGCTGTAGGGGCAGAAAAAGAGAGTTGTGTTTGATCTCAATTTAGACGGACTATGCTCAAGTGATACTCCTGCTTGGTCAGGATACAATGACAGGGGCCAGAATAAGTGAATAACCTGAGTGGCCAAAATCTGTTCCCAGGCCCGCTGAACTTCGGGTTATAGGAAATACATGAGTATTTAAATATGCAGGTAAAAAATCAGGAAGTTTAGTTTCTGTCTCTGCACCACAGTCCTTCCTTTTGAAAATCCCCTGGGCAGAGGGAGTGAGTCTGCAACAGCCTGTAGGGACACCTGAACTTGGACCTGGGGTAGCTCAGCTAAAATGGCAAAAATATATTCTACAAAATCACAGTGTAAAATCCACCACATAGGGTCTGGTTACAATGTGCTGTGGGAAGAAGCTATGGAGCATGAGTTGTTCCCACTCCTCTCACCCCTATGTTTCTACCCTCTTCTCCCTGCTCACATACCCACCCTGTGTGTGCATGGACACATTTGCTTTGCACAGCTGGTGCAACGTTCATTCCAATTGTGCAGGTCTCTACTTCTTTTTATAATTCTGATTGTTTGGAAACCAAGAAGCTTATGGTATCATGTGCAGGTAGCACAGCAATAAATGTGTTCTCATCACAATTTACACATAAAGCTTGAGTCCCTTGAGGTAACTCATCCCCCTCTTGACAGCTTTAATAAAGGATGATGGATTGTTTCTAAATGACAGTTTAGGAAGATCAGAAATTCCCCCCTGTATTGTTTTGCGCTCTGGTGTACAAGAGCTGTTTTGTGTTCTGTGAAAGTTGTTTTTGCCTGTAAGCGCTGGGGCTCTATTACTCCCCTTCGCAATGGTGAGAAATGCTTAGTTACCACAGGAATATATTCATCCTGCTGCATACTCATGACTTTTTGAAGAAACTCTGCAGAAAAGCAAAGCCTAGCGTGGGCGAGAGGTGGGGGAATGCCAACGGCTGAATGAGTTGCCATCTTCAGTTGTGGGGAGGAGGAGGGATTGCATACTGATCCACCCAGAGTTTCATCCCAGGAGTGACTGACAGGAGGAGGCATCACCTGAACCCACTTGCGCTGGCTCAGCTCCCCAGCCAGCATATGCAGGTGGCTTGGGGAGACCCAGCTCTCCAGGTACCTGGCAGTCACCTGCACCCTCTTTTACCTCTCTCTGCCCTTTTCTTTCTGAAGACCACATGTGGCACCAAATTAGTTCTGGAGGGCAGAGTCCTGCTTCTTGGTTTTTTTTTGGCCTGAGATTTATTTCTCGCTGCATGTGCTTTGTAGCTGCACTTGGCAGAATGGAGTTTGCTCAGCTGTCCATTCCCTAGCTAATCTGGTGTCTTAAAATAAAAACAAGCAAGTGGATCTTTGGAGAAAGGTTGCCACATGCAGAGAGTCACATCGTTAAAACAGCACCGTTCAAAGTCATTCACATGGTAAGAAACCAGATAAAAAAAGACTGCCTGGTTAGGGCTTGGTCTGATGGTACATTGAGCCCAGACAGGAGCCCACCATGGCCACACAGCACCACCAAAATCATACCTCTTTCACTGTGGAAGTAGTGGGTCTGAGTGTCACCCTCCATTAGGATGGAATATGGCATAGTCCAGCCTTTGCCTCCTGTACGTGAACAGCCAGCTCTTACAAGAAGACTTTTGGTATATATTCTCATCAAGCTGCACAAACTCAAGAGGAAGTTCTCAACCCATGTGAAATGGAAAATTTTGAAATAGAAAACAGTGTAGACTGGAGTTAAATCAAGGCTAGAACTTGCCGGGGGTGCAGGACCAAGGGGATGGGAAGCTTGCAGCTCTCCTGCCACTTTGGTGGTGGGAGGCAAAGGCGGACTGTCCCTGTAGATCTTTTCTGAACCTTTGCTTCTCGATCCATAAAATTTTGAATTTCGGTTGAATCTTTATTTTCCAGTTTTGTTTCCCAGCTCCGTAAGTGTTTGTTTTAGTGCATGTAATGGTTGTCTTTGAATGCCTTTCAGTAAGCAGACCTCAGTAAGAGCCCTAAATCTTTACAGCCTATACTTGTCAAGATTTGTGATACATTTTTTTCTAGTGAGCGGGTACCTTCCTGTTGGAAATTCTTTATATGAATATATCTTGTTACTTTCATTGTATTTTTGTATTTGATTGTACTTTGTTGTATTTTATGATTGTGATATTCTTTCCCTTAGGCACAACAGGGATTTACCAGGGAGCCAATAGCCTGACAAATTCTGCAGGATTCAGTGCTGTGCATCAGGTATGGTTCAGCATTTATTATTGGCAACCTTGTCACTTATTTTAAACACTTGGAAGATTGGTATTTCATAGAGATTTTTCTGGTGTTTACATATAGATTACGCACTGCTATGTGTTTTGCTGAACACCATTTTTCTCTGCTTCTGTGGCCTGTCTATTTCCCGGACTTCAAGGTATCTTGATAATTTTAAGATGCGTGTATTGATCCACACGCTTGCACAGAGTGCAGTCCTTGCAAGAGAGGGATGCACCGGCAGTCTCTGCCATGCTGCTGTAGCAGTGCCAAGAGTTTCATCATTCCTCTGCCATCTTACAACTTTCAGATATGTTTTCCATCCTCTGCCGAGAGCTCTGCTTCTAGGATCCTGTCATCTGCTGTCTTGGCACTGTGTAATAAATATGAACAGTTTCAAAGAGACGTTGGCAGGCCCTGATGAATATTGAGCAATCTGAGCTGTCTGTGTGCTTCCTTCTTTGAGAATACACCTGTCTGTGGGCTTCATGCTTCAGATACCTTGGTAAATGTGTGTGTATAAATAAACAGCATGAATATATATGCAAGGCAGATCTTTCTCAGTAGCAAATGGCTCTTCTTGACTGGAATAAACAAATGACTACACTGTCCCAGAAAATGTGTTTTGGTTGGCCAATAAGTTCAATTCCTTGTTTGTAAGGTGATTGTTGACTTGTATTTTTAACGACAACAGGGGACAATTTCTTTATTGCTTCTGTTTTGGCTAAAAACATGGTCAGCAAATGCTGATAGAAGTGCATTTGATTGAAGTATGGAGATTACCTAAAATGGGGAAAAATAATTGGGCTATTTTCGTTATTTTGTAATATTCTTTAAGAGAAAACAATGAAATTCTCTCATTTCTTTTTCAGTTTAATTTTTATTGTGACAGCTTGAGTCTTTGTTCTTGAGAGCTCCCTGGTGACTGAAAGTTAATGAAATAGCTGTGTCACAGACAAAGATGTAAGCAGTTAAGGAGGAAAGTGCTTTTAGTCTTTCTAAAGACTATTTATTATTTAGTTTTATATAATGCCAGAGACTAATTAGCATTTCTGAGGAAATAAAAATCTTTTGATGAAGGACAATCCCCTAAGCATGAATACAGTTCTCTATCTGAGAAAGAGAATAGGTGGACAAGAGCAAGAGTTGCAATTAAAATGGAAAGAAACAAATCAAACCTTTTATATTTTAATTGTCCTTGTCCAGAGAGAAGTTTCCTAATCTATTCCAGTGTCCTGCTTGTCACAAAAAAAAAGAACATATGGGGGATAACGGTATGTTTAGGAGCCTTAAAATCAAGATGAAGAGCTTCATGATACCTCAGCTCCCCAAGGTTGCTTGCACCTGCTATTTTTAGTTCATTTTTCTGTAGGTAGGGAAGATCAGTCAGGCATTTAGTTCTTGCTGAGACAGTTGGACATTCTCAACTGTGAACATTTCTGCAAAATTATTGTTACTTTTTTTTTTTTCCTTCGTTTTCTTGTAACCTATTCTAACAGCTGATTAGAAAATGTTGCTGATCATGGGAAAATACAGCCTGGTTTGCTCCTTCCCTCACCCAATTATTCATTCTGTTCTTCTAATTTCTGAGGTATTTTATTGTTTACAGAGACTATGTGTTCCATCACGGCCCTTTTCAAAAAGCCGCCCCACTTCACTCCTGTGTAAAATTGTTGAACTCTGTATTACAAATTGTGTCAGCGCTGATGACTAAAATCCTATAGAAAAAGCAGAATTTGCCTGATTTCTGACCTCTTGTTGATTGGCTGATCCTAAAAAACCAGGAATGTATTTTTGAGAAGGAGAAATATAATTTTGTAAGTGAATGAAACATTCAGTTAAATATTCCTGACCCATGTCTTGCTGCATGCATAGATAACACTGCTTTTGTGGTACCTTATGCATTTATAAGATAAAACCAGATACACAGAATTTAGATGTTTCTTTTTTCCTCAAAGGAATATTCATCATATCCAAGCTTTCCTCAAAGCCAGTACTCACAGTATTACAGCTCCTCCTACAACTCTCCATATGTGTCTGCAAACAGCATCAGCCCCTCAGCCATCCCAACCTCCACTTACTCCCTGCAGGAGTCTTCCCACAATATCACCAGTCAGAGCACAGAATCGCTGTCTGGTAGGTATATCTCTTCTGTTTTCAGTTTGGCAGTCTCAGCCACCTGTAGACATAAACACTATAACCTTGTTGTTGGAATTTTTTAAAATGCCTGTATTTACATGGGTAAATTGGATGTCTAGCACTTAACAGTTCTGCTTACGTGGCACAACACAGGGTTTTGGGAAGAGATTAGAACATCCAAGCTCTTTAAAACCATCCTGTGTCATTTTCTTGAGTATGTGAGGTTTGATCTCCTCTAAAGGTAGGACAGATAAAACAAATACATACAAACCCCAGATCAGTACTGAGGGCTAATGTGGATAGCAGTACGTTCAAGACAAACAGCCATGCTCTGAAAAAGCCCCAGAGTTTCCTGTCTGTCTGATGACTTTTTAACCCACATCTTTGTCAAAGTTTATATTCACCTCTTACAAGAACATGTAATACATGCATTCATGGACAAATACATCAAGAGAAAGGCCCTCTTTAAAAAATCAACACAAACTGTTTGTGTAAGTTGAAAGTTCAAGGTGAATTCCTTGCAAAAAGGTGTCAAAGTTTGTGGCCTCTCTCTGAGTGCTTAATTTTTAAAGTCTCGAAGCTTAAATGGTTTCTGGAATTACTGATGGATCATGATCCTCCCGTGTACTGTACAAGCAGAATCTTCAGATATCACTTCCCTACTAAAGTTTTTGTTGGTATACAATAACATTTATATAAAATGCCACATAATTTGTGGATGATCACAGTATGCGCCCGTTGTAGGTCTGCTGATTTATGAGACAAATCTGAACATCTGTGGTTGCTTTAAAAGAAAAATAAACTAATACTGTTTTTTAAAAAGAGGTGATCACAGATTGCTCTAAAAGCAGTTGGAGGATTTTCTGTTCCTTAGATCTTAACTCAGCGTTTTTGAGAAAGGGTGATTTCAAAAAGGCTTGTTAGGCATAATCCAAGCTTCTCTGAAGAAGAATACGGTTATTCTAGGAAGCTGGAGATGCCACAACTTAGCAAGGTGAAAAGAAAAATATGTTTGAAACGGATTTGTAATGTAAGGTAAGTGAAATCCAGACAGGTTTATGAAAGTCAAGCCAATCAAAACAGATACTTTACAGACAGTTAGTTCACCTTTGGCTGTCTGTTCTCAGTTATTTCTAAAATACTATCCTCTGTGAAGTGGAATATGGCTAAATAGGCTAGTTCTGTATTTTTAAATAAAAGTTGATGTTGAAAATATATTTTTAGTCATAAGCGTTCGTCAAATTAAAAAAAAAAAAAATTCAGACGTTGAATTGGTCTTCGTTTCGTTTTCCATTGCCTTTCTAATTCCTCTCTCGAAAAGCGGGGGGTGGGGTAAGAGTCAAAAAGCTATTTTTTTTCAGTGAAAAATGTGATAAGGTTTTTGAAATGACACATCCATTTTAAAACCTCATGTATACAGTCTTGGTTATTTTTGAAATTGTTTTAACAAATCTTAGGAGTTAAAAGTTATTTCTCTAACAGTATCAGCTATTGACATGAAAAGAGTAGGATTTTCTGGTGGTGTTTTCACAATGTTTCTGGTATTCTCCATTAAAAGGTTTGATGCTTTCATTATAATGATGAAGTGCAAGATTTAAGTTTACAATGGAATTTCTTTTTTCATAATAGGGGAATATTCAACAACACAAGCAAAAGATATAGAAGCAGACAGACATCACAGAGGGTCAGATGGCAAGGTACGAGCCCGGTCAAAAAGAAGCAACGATCCTTCGCCTACTGCTGACAGTGAGATTGAGGTAATAACTTTAATTTATGTTCGCTTTGTAAATCTAGTAAAGATAAACAGTTACATCTATTAGCAAATTCCATCAGACTAGAGAGTTGTGAGAGCTAGAATAAATCCAGTAATATAACGGGAGCCTACAGACATGGGTAGTGAAAATAGTTGCTCAATTTCTATATTATCAGCATCTCAAACTATTCTTTATATGTACTTTTTTTTATTTTGGGCTTTTTATAAGTCTGCTGCTTTGTTCCCCTGCCTTCTGACTTGACATGCAACAGGGGATATCTGTGGTTGTTAGGAGAGCAGACTCTTAGGATGACCAGCACACACACAGTTCCAAAACTTCTGAAGTTCATTTTGCCTGCTTTCACAAAGCATCTGCAGTCAGTGCTCCAAATGGGTTTGAGATCTGAAAAAGCTCTAGTCCAACAGGACATATTTCCTGACTGAACGAATTCTTGCAATTGCTTAATATGTAACTGTATTTCTTTTTTCCACTCCCATCTGTCATCACAGCGTGTGTTTGTGTGGGATTTGGATGAGACGATAATTATTTTTCACTCCTTACTCACGGGAACCTTTGCATCCAGATATGGGAAGGTAAAATTTAATTTTTTTAGCATTACTGCTTGTCCAGCCAAATTGCATCGGGAACTATGGGGGCAGCTAATGAGACAGCTTTTCAAACAGATGCTGCTGATTTTATTCAGACACATTTGTATAAATATGTCCTGTGGTATTTCCTTCTGACATGTGAAAATTTAATTTACCTCCCTTTCATGTTGCAAGTAGCCCCTTGTTTTTCAAAAGCTTGTATTGTTCAGCTGCTGCCAGATGGGACATCGGGATGTTCTTCCAATGTCTGTCTCCTGCAAGAAAGAGCTTATCAGGCAGCCAGACAGCAGTAACTCCAGCCTGAATGAAGTAACATGTTTTTTGTTAAACATTAGCTTGAATGAGGTAACACATTTTTTGTTAAACCAGTGTTTTCTTATGAATCTCAGACAACTTTTTAAGAGAGATTTTGTGTTGGTCAGTCTAGGTTGCCATGAAGAATAGTCTCTTCTTCCAACATGGCTGCTGAAGCTCACATTTTTAAGGGGTTTTAGGAACCATATCTTTAGCTATCCATGCTTTAGATACCCCCTTTGAAATGCAGGCATTTCCATTTTTTAGGTAACTCTCTTTGTAGCTGAACAGACTGAACTTGGCTGCTAAGGAGAGAATGCTGGCTCTTGGATTTAGTACCATGTGCTTCAGTTTCTTCCTAAGGCAGCTTTTTATGATAAACACTTAAGTCACTTTGCATTACAGAATGTCAAACACTTTTAAATGGGTAGGAAAAAAGACAGTATCATTACCTAATTAAAGGTGGATGACCTAGTTGGCAGCTGTTTCCACGCATGGCTTTGAACAGTCAGCTTCATCAGGAGACTGGAAAATAACACTGCTTCTCTCTAGAAAGCAGAAATATGATTTGACATCATTTCATGGCTTTACCAGCTGTACTTGTTTTATGATGGTTATAACAAGCTGAACCTGTAATTAGTAAGATAGATTTATTGTTCGCTGTTAGATGTGCACAGTTGTAAAGGATATAAAATGGTGTTTGTGGTGTGGAAGTCTACTGCAGCACTTGGAATGCTGCTAACACTTCTAACAGCACCCTCTGAAAAGCAAGCACGTGTTTCCAAGCAGGGATTTATTCAGACCCATGTTGTACAAGGTAATTGAAGCGGTTACTTTTCCCAGGGAACATAATGAGCGAGGCAATGTGAGGTATACATGTGTAAGCGCAAACCTACTGCCTACAAAAAATAGAAGGAATTAGGCAGGACCAGGAAACATAAACTTGCACTGCGTAGATCTGTTATGTGGTCATGCTTAGCATTGGGTAAGGGCTGCAGTATGCCTGTGGAGAATTCCCTTAGTGGGCTGACTTTGTCCTAGCATAAAGCCTCTGAAGCAGATGCCTTTCATCTGCTGCTTTCTGCACATGTTTGGAGGGTGTGGGGTTGGGATCTGCTGCAAGGGGGGCAGATGGGGATGGACTGAGGGGTGTGATGGACCCGTGGAGGTGAGAAGCCCTGCCACCACCATACTCGTGAGCTCTTGCTGATGGGCTGCCATAAAGGCAGAAGCTGCCATCTCTAGAGCAGCTCGTGTGGGGGTGAAGTGGGGTCAGGGAGTGGAGCCAGAAAGGGTTTTATCAAAGCACTCACCAGTGGCAGAGCTGTTCCCGTCAGCCGTGAGAGCAGAGTTAGGCCAAGGCAGGGCAGTCATGAGCAGCAGCCTGTGAAAGGGACTAGGCAGAGAGGAAAACAGGAAAATGGAAACTTGGGGGATTGTCTGCTTTGGAAGACCTTTAAAGGTACAAAATGACAAACTTCTGTTGGCTGTTTCCTTTGTATAAATGTAAAGAACGAAACAGGAATATTTTTTTTGAAGAATGAATCATCTTCTCTATTAAGTTACCACAGACTCTTTGAGAAACTTCTCTAGAAGGATTTTTTCATAGTTCTTAATTTGTTTAATCAGTATTAAATTCCTCAGGGCTTTCCTATAACGAAGATGGTTGTGTTATAAAAGTACTGTAGGCTAACGGCTTCATCCAAAGACAACCAGAGGCTTTGGTGGGCTTTGGAACAGACCTTAAACCAAGAGGGGAATACAGCACACTCAGACAGGCTGTCCTGGGAACCATTAAATCGTAACAATTCAAAAATGTTCTAGTGAGCTGAACTATCAAGTGAAGCAGTGAGACAGGTTAACAGAGTTTCAGAATCTCTTGAGTATTGTAGGAAGTGTTAATCTCAAAGTAAATTAATTATCAAGGCCTAAAATTCTTATTTTTATCCATAATTGATCATAAAAGATGCATGTGCCTGTAATTAGACATGCAAATGCTCTGAATTAAATCTCGCACGTGGAGGTCTTGGTTCTGTGTGTCTTCCTCCAGAAGAAGTGTCAGGTTGTATGATCACCATTCCCCTGACCAACATTAATGTCCCAGTATCATCCTGTCTGTTGCACTGGTAGTGCTGCTGTGCAGCCACTCAGAGAATTAGTCCATAAAGTTGATCAAGTTGAAGAATAACACATCTTTCTGGGGTGATTTTTCTGGGAACAGGGGAGGAGGAAGATCAACCATAGCTTCAGAGATTTTGGTCTAAACTCCTGTGTTCTTTGGCTACAAAATCTCAAATGGTTCCGTGTGTTGTCCCTTCCTTGGTGTAATGGCAGCAGCAGGGAGCTGCCCCAAAAAATCTGATTTTAAAAAAAAAAGAAATAAAAGAGGAAGAATTCACAAAAAGGATTATCAATTGCAGTCATATTATTAATAATTAATGCTTCAATGTTTTCTGACCTGATTTCATGTGAAAATTCTCTTTGGTGTCTGAGGGAAATCTCTGTAGTCCTTGCCATAGATGTGGGCTCCTCAGAGCAAGGACAGTTCATCTCAGGTGTTTAGAGAATAATTTACTCACAGCATTAGTAGAAGTTAAACCACAAAATTTACTCGGGGTTGAAGCATGAATGGAAAGCCTAGCCTAGGTCGCTCCTTTTTTGTCGTCTTTGTCCAAACTCTTTGCTCTATCCCATGGATTACACAGTCATCAGACATTGGCTCTTAATGTCTTTCCCATACGGTCACTGCAGTATAACCTTTACAGTGGCAGTCAGAGTGGCCTGCAAATTCACGTCTCCTTTTGCTTTCTTGCCTGCGATTGAATGGATGCATACCTGCACAAACATACGGAGTCATGGTGTAAGTGATCAGGGCAGCAAAGCTGTCACACCCGAGGAAATCTCTCCACCCTTTCGTTTCTCAGCAGGAGGCCCTCTAACAAAGAAAAGGCAAAAAAAATTAAAGTTCCATAGGCAGTTAACCCTGGATATTGTGTTCAGGAGGGTTTAGAAACCTGTTCTGCAGGCTGCTGATCACTGTATGGGTGTAGAATACTTACCATGTGCCTAGAGACCACAGCAGATGTAGACCATCATTATAGCTTAATGTACTGTCCACACAGCCCTTTTAATCCCTTCAGGCATGTATAATAGAGTTCCCATTCAACAGGAGGGTGGCTGCAGTCTTTACTACTGTCTGCAAAGATCTGCCCGCCAGATCACTGACAAAACATGATGGGAAAAATGGGTCAAAATCTGTAACAGCGCTGCTGGAGTTTCACATGAGTTGGGTAAAAGTCAAGGGGCTTTGGCTGTTCATTTGAAGCAGCAAGGCGCAATACAGAAAGACTCTTTTGGTGATATTAGTTCAGACATAATAAAAAGAGATTGCAAGCACTCCTGTGCCAAAAAAAATCACAAGTCTAGTTCCCTTTCCCTGACTGAGATATTTGCAAGCTTGTTCCATAACCTGTGTTGTCAAAGCATTAAAAAAAAAAATTCTGCATCTCTTTCAGTCTAAGAAATTTAAGTATTATATTGCAGATTCCTTCTCATGCTTTTTAAAGGACTAGTATCAAGAAAAAAGGGGACACAGGGTGTGTTGTTTTCCCTAACTGAGGGGTATTTGTGAAGCCAATACCTTTTCTCAGTATTTTGTATTGTTCCCAGAATGTGTATTCTTGTTCTGTGATGGTACACTGTTTGATTTTAGTGTCAAAATGAATTGTGATTAAAGTAAACTCTGGAGTTAAAATTCATCTTTATGTGCAAGTTACTCTGAAATCCTAGAACCAAATGGAAGGGATTTCACTTTAGCACTGACTTAAAGAACTGAATACATAGGACAGCCTAAATTCTTTAATTGTGTTGGATCTTTATCAGTACTTCGACAATGTCTGCTGATACCTGGGAGTTACAATCTATAAAATTGCCTGTAAGATGCATAGAAATTTTTGAGATTGTTCAGCATCTTGAATTGGCTTGAATTAAGAAAAACATACTGCAAAAAATTGTAGAGCCCATTATATTCCAGTTTTAAATCAGAGTTATGCAAAGTCATGTTCTAGATTTATTTAACCTTGACTAGAAGGTGTTTAGATTGCCTCTATTACGCTGTGTCCCTGAGAGCCTGGACTACGTGCTCACTTTGCCTGGAGTGGCCACTCCGGCTGCTTTCAGGGGCGTCTTGCAGTTTACCTCATAGTTGCTTGATTGATGTAGAGGCTGTTTTTCTATGATAGCCATATTTTTTTTATTGCTTTTCCACTTCAGAGATTTATCCAAGTCGTCAGCAGACAGGTATCAGTGAGATGGAGACAGGGCATGCACTCAAGTCTATGTGAACGTGGGACCTGCCTTGCTGATGAGGGACTTGTAGTGGCACAGGTGTGTGAAGGACCAGAAGAGGGTCCTGCAAAGGTAGCAGGGCCTCAGGACCTTTTGGACACAGTAACTAAAGTAGCTGCTGGTTCTTGTTGAGGACAGGACATAAACATGATTTTCTAGCATTTCAAGCAAATGTCATAGCTGCTGTGTGTTGGCTGTCTGTGAATTGGACTGTCTTGTTCTCACCAGAAATGATGTTGAGGATCTAAGAAACCTTATTCATCAAAAAGTTTCACTGCTAGTTATATGTTCGTAGAAAAAGTTTTCCTTTAAGTAAATTATAATTTCCAATTAAAAAAAAAAGTCATTGAAAAGTTCCTGCTTGGCTCTACTTGCGATCCTTGTAAAACCCTAGGGTTCTTTTCTTTTTTTTTTTTCTCCCTGCTTTCATTGAATGCTTCAAGTAGCTTGTGCTTTTCCCTGCTTTGTTCTCTCGCAGGACCCTACAGCCAGAATCTGATTGAAACACCACAGGGATTTAATCAAATCTGATGGTGATTCATGCTTCTAATGGTCGAATCTGTCCTTTACTACTTTACAAACTGAGAAGGAATAAAACCCCATTTTATTGCTCGGCTGTTAAAAACTATTTGTAGAAGTTGCTAAGGTTCAAATCAAAAGCGCCCTCCCTTGAGAACTATTAGTTAATTCTAAGTGCCATGGCGTCGCTTTTTTTCTTCTTCTCTCGCTTGAGATGTGGCCTTATATCACTACTGCTGTTCAAACATCTGAGAGTTTTCCATTCCTTTGACAAACATGAGCCAAAGTGCTTAAGGACATCTGTTTATTTTATTTCTTTAATGAGAAAACCTTCCAATTTCTTACTGGCTCAGCTGTGTTTATTTACATTTTGTTAGTCATATGTGTGGGGCACCTTGGGACGTTAAAAACCTGCAGAGGCCTATGTTGAGGGCTGCTCACAGGCATCCTGGTCAGAAAGGCAGAATAAGCCCTTGCTAAGGAAAACACAGTCCTTGGAACTCCATAAAATAGATTTTCAAAACAAATAGAGCCTAATTCACTCGGTAGATCGTGGATTAAGTCAAGATGAATACAATTTGGAAAGGATTTTCTGAGGAAGTTGGAGATTTTTTTACCCACTGGAGGCTAAACCTTGTATTTAATGCCTTTTTAAGTTAAATTAAAAAAGCATTCAATCACTGCAGGTAATAAAAAAGTCTGTTACTTTAGACATGCTGCTATATCAATTATTAATTTGTTACTGGAGAGAAGGGAGTAAATAATTCCAGCCATTTGATTATTTCAAATGTGTATTTCGGGAGCAAACATCTGTGTTTATCATCTGTACTGGCTGATGAGAAGCAGCAGCAGAAACAGCAAAACCAGGTCCACAGCAACCTAGATGGTGGGCATGGGAGATGCTCTGAGCTTGTGTAGATGTAACCTCTTGTACTAGAGCTTAGGTGAGCAGAAGGTTTGCTAAGCAAAGTGCACGTGTGGCATTTGGAAGTATTAAAGGATTATTTTTGACATAAAATCTATATGAGAAAAAATGCTGGATTGTCAAACAAGCAGGTGTAAAGGGAACCTGCTTTCCAGTATCACTGAATCATGACTTGATTTTAAGCGAAAAATAGTTTTAAAAAGCCAAAGGGACATAACCTGTGTTAGGAAGTTGCATGTGCGAAATATGCAATTTTGCTGAGGATCATGCATTGTGATGTGTTTCCACCAGTTTTTCCAGGAGTTTTGTGTTTTTCACAGAGCTATCAAAGGCTTATGTATAGAAATACAGTGATTTTCCTGTGTTGAGGGGAAGGAAATGAAGACATATTTGGTTTAAATACCAATCCCTCTTTTGACATTTATGGCTTATATATTAAAAAGAAATTATTTGTAGATTTTCGGTCATGAACCGTTTGTACTACTGAATAAAAATAATTCCCATTTGTTCTCAAGTGTCATGGCCCAGCTTTTAACCTGTATTTAAATACAGTATTCCCACAGGACTGGAATCCATTTCAGAACTTACGGGTTCAGACACTGGATAAATTAGAGTAGTCATTTCTGCTTGTCCCTAAGAATAGTTCGTTCAGAGAGGAAGGAGAACCTTTTCAACCTCCATGTGCTCTTGAATGTGAGGATTTAGTGACTGACATGCACACTTGCTTATTGGAATAATTTCCAAGGTGTAGTCCCCAACCATTTCTGAACAGGTACATGCCAGTAAAAAGAGAATAATTCAGTAAATAATAAGCAATATTTTGGAAGTACCTTTCAAGTCACAGTAAGGGTGAATATGAAATTGTATCTGAAGAAAAAGGATTCAACTATATTTGGTCTCCATCTAACATGGACTTTTCACAAAGTCACACTGTGATGACAGTAGACACTATTCATTTAAATTTAGTAGATTGTCTAATAAACCTGGATATATCAACATTTAGATAAAACAATATGTCTTCATTTTTGGAGAAAAAAGTTTAGAGCCTGAAAACCCAAGTGATTCTATCTGTGAAAGGACAATCCTGTTTTAAAAAGTCTGAAGTGTAGTCACTTGAGTAAGTCACTTCTGAAAATGGGTTTCAGCTCCTGAGGTACTTTGCTTACTTAAAACAACTTTGCTCACAAATACCCACTCTGACTTGAAAACCTTTGAGAAGCTAGGTCTAGCTGTAGCCTGTGTCTATTAAAAAGATGAAATTGCAAGCTAAACAACTTACGTGTAGTAAAAGAGCTAAATGTGTTCTCTTCCTCTAAAAAGTGTGGACTTACTTGTACTAGAACTGATGCACATGGTTAATTTCCCATTATTATGGGAAAGCCTTGTTCATGTCTCGAATTCTGATCAAGGTATAAAATGTTACAACCAAAGAATGATTACTCTCACAGACTCTTTGTTCAAACATGTGGCCCAGGTGTTTGTAGCTTTGCTTTTTTCATTATTACTATTTTTATACTACAACCAAGCTGGTCCATTTTCCAGGAGTTTCTAAGTAATTAAACACAATTAAAACTATTAAATTCTTTCTTTTGGTGACAACTTTGTTATTAACAGCTAACTGCAAGGAGGAGATTTAAATTAGAAATCCTTTGATTGTACACTAATCCGTCTCTCACCTCTGGCTGACACCTGTGGCAGATAAACCCTATAGAATAGGAGTCTGATGAATACTCTTAATTAATACTTTCTTCCTTGTAGACAAGTAATTATTTGCTCACGGCATAAACAGGTATTTGGCAGGGATTTAGAGAGACTGATTAGTTTTAAATACTAGGGCTTTATTTTGGTTTTTTTTAAAGCAGGGGGTGAGGAGGGGAAGGTCTGAATCCAAGATCCATGCTCAGAATGACTTTGTCCTAACATTTTGAATGTCGAGTTAATTGGCACATTGCTTAATAGAAGCAGTCAGACAACAAGCTGATTTGTTATCCGTCTCAAAGGAGCCAGCTTTGCCCCTTTGCTAATGGCCTGCAAGTCTGAACAGCATACCTGTACGGCAGAGGCTTGGAATGGGCTTTGGAGCCAGGATTGGAGGTGAGAGTGACTTGCACTTGAGAGATTGCCAGAGATAAGTCTGCTTCTCTCTTCCTTTCGAAATTACAGTGTACAACAGGGGAGAGCTGGCTGTGCACATCCAACCAACTGGATTAGTAGTAGCTGCAGGTGTTAAGAAATACATGTCTTTTTAATGCTTACTTTTGGGCAAGTATAAGCAGTTTACAAAAAATCAATCTCAGTAAGAAGGTTTTAATACAGAGCCATCTGGGAGGATGCTGACGGTGGAGTTTGAAGTGTGGCTGCAATGCACATGGGCTGTTGTGTAGCTAATGCCAATACCTTTATTAGTGAAGACAGGGCAATGCAGGCTTCTGTATAGGTTAGCTCCTGAAAGAGGGTCTAGAGACCTACACAGGACATACTTGCAGCTAGTTGTACCCACATTTGGTAGCTTAAAGCTAATTTTGGTATGCCTACACATTCTGCATTCCCTTTGCTTTGCTAAAATACAGACTAGTCAGAGTTTCACCTGGAGCGAGCAGACCTAACTTCCCACTTCAACTCACTGCTGTAATAGGGAATTATTTGTTCTTTGCTCATCTCCAGTTTTTGTGGAAATCTTTAAGCAAAGACAGACTGAAAACTGTTCAGCAAGGTCCTTTTAGCCATCTTCTGTTATCCTGTTACTCAAAATGAGGAGACAAAATGAAAACAGAAACAGAAATTAATTTTAGGCAAGGAGTTATTAGCTTGGAGGACATAATTGAACTCAAATTGTAATTTTAAAATGCAATTCACCGCAAATGTACAGAACTAGTTGAAGGATTAGGAACTGTGCATGCAACTAGCAGCATAACAGCAACATTCAGAGCAAATGTGTTAGCTCATGCCATTGGGATAGGAAAGCAAATGGTCCCTTTGGTGAATGGACACTTTTGTCTTCCTCTGCAGCATGTTCCACAGGCTGCTGTTGCCCATGTTTTGCTCTAGTACGACTATCTGCTGAACAGGCAGCAAAAGTCCCAGCTGTGACAGAAACAGCAGAGACACGTGTCCAAGGATGCTCTTTAGGGCAAACATTTTTGATCCAAAATGTTAAAGAAGGGCTTATCTTACTCTTTGTATGTTTTGATCCTTTATTGTTTATGAAGCAGTAGTAGGGAATGGAGGCTTTTGACCTCTCAGTTCCCTCAAGATGTGCACTGAGCAGAAAGAGGAAGCTGTGAAACTACTACTCCTGTTCGTTAAAAGTGGGAGTGAAGGGTGTATTGAGGAGGGGGAATATCAGTCTCTTCGAGAATGGATACTTCAAAATGACCACTGCCCCCCTGGTGCTTATTTCCCCCAGCCGATAGGAGGAAGCCTGCTAAAGCTGTGTGCTTGGAGGGTCAGGAGTGCCTGGTCTCTCATGTCTGAGCACCAGACGTTAGCACTGAAAGTAATTTGTGGGGCTGTTTAATTTCAACCCTGAAGGAAGCCCCAACAACGATGCGTAGCAGAGGTGAGGCATATAAGGATATGCTGTGGTGCTGGAGGTTTTATTTACAGAAGGAGTTTATTGCCTGTTTTCTATCCCTGCCTCTCATTGTCCTTGTTTGTGAAAGCATGACTCGTAGATTAGCAGAGGGATAGGACCTTGCTCTTCTAAAGTTACTAAACAAGCACTCAGGGTTGAGTTTTTCGATTAATCTGTTTTCACTGTAAAAAGTGGTTCCTGGAGGAGATTTGATTTCAAGCTGTCTGTGGTCCATTCTCCCTTGGGCTTCATATGCATCAGAAAATATTGGCTAGATCTGTTGCCCAGGAAGCTTTTTCCCAGGGCTCCAGGGTGCACTTTTCCTATGGAAGGACCTGTTAGCAGGGATCATCTGTATGAATGTGGCACCTTCCTGTTGCTCTGCTAAGCTCACACTGACATAGGCATTAGCAGTCCACCAGGGCATCACCTGCAGCATAGAGAGATCCTTTAGCGGTACAGGATTTCTGTGCCTAAGAAGAGCTCTCTGTGAACATCTTCAGATAATTTTCATAATTCTCTTTCAGATTATTTGTGCACTGTACAGACAATTTGGACAACATGTTGATTGGTATACTTATCTCATTCTGGTGCTTTCCCATCAGTCTGATTTTCCTGTTTATGCATACTTGAATTGCAAGCTGTAGTGACTATGTCTTTCTTTTGTGTGGTTACAACCACTAGCACAGTGGGGTTCAAGTCTGGGACTACTGCTTCTAGATGCGACAGTAACGCAAATAAATAACTGCCAGTGGAACCCTGGCATAGTGCCTCTAGACACCTATATCATACTGGGAGTGCTGATTTGCCTTTTAACTTTATCAGCCTCTTTAAGACTTGGAAGCATGCCTTGCTGTAGAGGAAATGTCCATACTGTGAAAGCAGTGATGCCAAATCATTTCCCCAGACGACTTCCTCTCTGGGTGGTAAAGTGCATTTTTCTATTTTCATTTTCATTCCTTCATATTCTGTATCTCAGGAGAAAGATTATTTTCCTCTTATTTACAGTTCAATTTCCATAATGTTTAGTTTAAGAGAAGGTAACTTCATACACTGTGGAAATATTTCCTCCTCCCCGTTAGTGATTAATACCAATAAAGCTAAAGACAAAACTTAGAAGATAAATGACAGATACCAACCAATGAGATTTCCTGAAAGAGTTTTAAAGGCTAATTGCTTCATTAAAAACTATTTTACAAAATAATTTCTTCCTAGCAGCATATTTTCTTCAAAACAGTTCCCCCGTGTAACTACAGCTGGGTAGTAAAATTTGATTCTGTGCTGTTTGCATGGGGCCACAGTCAGATGCCCTGATTTTGCCTGTGTCCCTGTGCCTCACCAGGGGAGCAGGTGTGGGGCTTAAAATTAGAGACACGTTCAAGGCAAGTCTGTTGAAGTTTACTTTTTGCCCAGAGGAGAAAGTGCCCTGCTTTCTGGGACAGCAACAAGCGTGTTTAAACACGAGTGACACAGCTTTTCTTTGGATGGGCACAATGCTTCTGAGTCACACACATGAAACCACAGCCATTCTGCTCTAATTAAAGAGAACTACACCAAGAATGCGTAATAATTAGGTTAGTGTATAATACACCATCCATGTCAACAGCATCTGCCACAAAGGTTGATTGAAATGTACTCATCCTGCAGATGTTGTGCTCCCAGTTAGAGCTCCTCAACTAATTCATTACTGTCCTGTCATACAATAACATGACTCCACAGAAATCTGCAGAAAATTAGAGCAAAGACTACATATAAATCTGCCCTGGTTTAGCATGGCTTGTAACTTTAGTGGAGGAAAACCACCCACATAAACATAAAGATGAGAGATCCCTGTCCTAATGAAGATGAATTACCAAAAAAAAGCCTGTGGTGGGAATGCTTTTTTTTTTTTTTTCAAGTTGTCTGTTGTTGTTTAGTTTAAACAGGCACAATGCTTTTGAGCTATGAGTGTTTATGAAATTAACCACAGATTATTTTTGCTTGTGTTTTTGAAGTATTTAATGAATAAGAAAATGTTCTGCTGGTGACCTTGTTTGTGTCAGTGCGTTTCTGTGCTTTTGCTGTGGGTTTAGGAACAAGGTCAGTGGTTTGGGGGCGGGAGGGGTGGTTGACTTTATGCATGAGAGACATGGAAAAGTGACCAAGACTCATTTAATATTGCAGTGCACCAGGCTGGCTACAGCAGGTCACTTGATTGTGTTTCAGAGTAACGAATCCACAGAGGCTGTATCCAGTGCCCACTGGGCAGCTTTGAAGCAGTAAGCCAAGAGCTGGAGGAGCCCTGTGGCTGCCAGCCCCATCCAAAGGGGCAGCTTGCAGCACCCAGTAGGTCTGCTGTGCACATGGTCAGCTGTTCATGTAACCTTCCAAGCCAGAAGAAAGGGAAATGGCCCAGCCAAAAGTCAGTCGCTTCTGCCACTCTGGATTGTATGTGGTGGCTTCCCTGGCCAAGCAGAGTCAGCCCCATCAGCTTGGGCTGATTTAAGCTTGTGCTTGCTGGCTTGGTGAGGAAATGAAGTGACAGCCCTCTCATAGGCCATTGTGGTACCTTGGCTGGGTAGCAAGGGGCAGGAAAATCATTGATTTTCTATAATGATTCAATTAGACACACTAAAGTAGAACTGCAGGTAGTGTAGTCCTTCTCCAGGGGAATTTACTTAAGGTTTTGCCCCTGGTGTTGGTAGGAAGAGGATCTGGATGTGAGAAAGTTCACACGTGCTTAAGAACGTGTAGAAGCCGTTTTAGAGCTGCTGGCACGTGCATTTTCACATTCTCTTAGTCATTAAAAAAGTGTGTTTTAAAAATACTGCAGGCAGCCAGAGCTTCTGCATCACGTCCTTCCCTCTGCGGAAGTGGTTTGGGACCCTCTCGGGGACGGGCTGAGTTAGACCCACACCCAGCTGGGCAGGGGGCTGCTGGTACAAGAAGATGGCTGAATGAGCAAACCGTCACAGCCAGCCAGCCCACGCAGACAGGAGCGTTGGGTGCATGTCACCGTTTGGAACACTAGCTAGAATGACAGATGAACCCATCCAGCATTTTCACGTGCTGTGTCTTGTCTTGTCTTGTCTTTTTTTTTTTTTTTAATTGACATAGTTATTTGGGTGCAACTGCCATTATGGCTGCAGTTCTGGCTCTACAGGCATGCTTTATACCGCTGCAGAGCACGCTCTTGTCTGGAGCAGGAATAGTCATACATGGACGAGCGTTTTCTCATGCTATAATTGGTTTGCATGGAAGGGTGGGATTGTTTTAACTCTGCCAATGCAGTTAAATAATTAGGCTTCAGTGGGGATGGAAGAGCTTTGCAGCAGTGTGGCTGCTCTTGCAGTTCCTGCCCCAAGTGCACATGTGCTGCTGAGGACAGTAGATGCTGTCTCACACTCTGGGCTCAACAGTTGTGGGAACAACACATCTACCTTTCTGTCCTGTTCTGTGCTGATCACCTGGGTTAGCATGGCAGTGAAGATCTAAGCCAAGCATACTGAGACACATGGATTGCACCCTTTAGAGAAGGAGACTCAATTTATGTTTGAGCTCCTGGATTCTGTTTTCAGATTTTGCTCACCAAGTTGCTGTCTGACATTAAAAGAGAATAATGCTGACCTTCTGTAGCTGGTTTGAGGATGGAGTCAGGAAAGGATCACCCTCTGTGTGCCATGTCATTCGTAACTATGCCCTAACCATCCACTAATGATGCTATTGGAAATCAATTCTTGGTCTAGCCCACTGAAGCAATGCTTGTATGGTCTCAGGTGTTTAAAGGTTCTTGTTATGTCATCTGAAGTGTGTGGGCTATTACTGGTCAAGGCGTGCCATAGACATCCTTCAAAGAACAGAATTTGATAACCTAGGAGAGCAAAAGAAAGGATGGGAAAATCAGGTTAAGATCCACTTGGGAAATAAAATTATTTTAATGAACATATCTTCAGAAACAGGAATGTGTAGATCCTATGTTTGCTCGAAGATCTCCCCCCCCCCCCGCAAAAAAAGAAAATCAAAATGAATGGAAAAACTGGTTTTCCCCCAACAGGACACTACAACGTCTGTGCGGATAGGTCTTATGATGGAAGAAATGATCTTCAACCTTGCAGATACACATCTGTTCTTTAATGACCTGGAGGTATGTAGCTGCTTATTTTATTTAACATCTCTCTCTCTAATCATTTGCATCTGGTCTACAAACTTGTTTTTCTGGCCAAGAAACTTTCATTTTTGACCCCAAAGAAATGAGGCTAAGATAGCTTATTGGTAGCATAGCTTACTGTGTCCCTTTGACATCTTCATTCTGTTCAAGAATTTTTTGACATCTTCATTCTGTTAAGGAATTTTTTTCTAAATATACAGTAACAGTGATGGCTTTTGGCAGTTTTACTACATCTAATAATGAGGACGTTGCTGCTGCTTCTCCTGAAATTTGGTATTTAATAATTTTATTAAACTAAATTAGCATAGATCTTATGGGGAAAGTAGCAATTAGCTATGAGCCAATGCAGAGGTTTTATAAATGGTCTCTGTTCGTGAGGAAGCTCTGTTCGCACACACAGACAGAGCAGGAGGTCTGCTCAACCTCAGGCGTACTGCAGGATGAAACTACGGCAGTTTCAACATAAGAAACAAAGAGGAAGAATCCTTCCGGTTTGTGTCGTGGTTATATCTGACTATGCCTTATACAAAGCAAAAATCCTTTTGAATATATGGTAAAATTCAAGCAAACTGATGCTAGCAGAATTCTGTCACCAGCTGAGAAACAGCTGTACAGTGCTGATGCAAATTTGTTTGCATTTGCAATCGGTAGAAATAGTCTGAGTGAGTCCCATACAGAGCGAATAAGATGGGGTTTGTGCTGTGGGCACCTTGGAGTCAGAATACTGCTTGGAGGTGTTTGGAGGAAAAAAAAGGTGGCACCCCTCAGCAGACTTCTATGGTCTTTTTCTTCATTTGAAAAAGGAAGAATTTGTTTCTGTGCTAGGTGAAATGAGAGAACTTTTTCTGTGCCCGATGAGTTCAGCAAGAACTTCTGGTTCCTTCACTGCTTAATGGCACTGTGGTCCTCTGCATTGCAGGAGGTGCAGCCTTTCCTGCCACCTCTCTCCTTACAATCTGAGGTTTCACTTGCTGAGAATTTTAATTTCCTTTCAAAGACAAGTAGTGGGTAGCACCTGAACTGACAGATTTTTCCTTTCAGCTTTTTTAAGTTGGTGATGAGGGTACAGAAAGTGCAAAGTTAAAAATATCCTTCTCTTAGGAAAAAAAAAAGAAGAGAGCTGCTGTTTGGGAGTCCATGGCCCTATATAAGTAGTGATAATATTTAATACACAACCAACACTTTCCACCCAGTGGATCTCAACATGTGATGCAACGAAACGACGTCCTGCACAAAGCCACCCTCCAGAAACCCTCTGCCTATCTAAACTTTTGTAAGAATATAAGCTGGCAAATCATTTTAAAACAAGTTTTCTCTTTGCTTCACTTACTGCTGTGAAACATGAAGTAGCAAATTGTCTGGCCTCAGTCAGATTCTGCACATTTATCAGTCACTAACAGCTTTGGCTGCTAGAAGCAGAGTCCTTAGGTCAGTTTTGTCTCGCATGGCCTCTCAAGTTCTTCTTCAGCCACTACGGTAGAGCAGAGTTTTTAATTACAAAAAGTTAGTATGCTGCGTTTCTCTTCTTTTGTGGTTTCTAGACATTAAGGAAGCAAAAGCTAAACAAAAATCGCTCATATATGGGACTGTCTCATTCCAGGAGGACTATGTAACTGGGTAAGAACTAGTCCAGTGAAGAGCTAAAGTTTAGCACTGTATCTCCAAATAGAAATCAAAACCTTTTGCAAAATACCTGGGCTCCATCTCCAACACAAACACAGGAAGCGATCCAGGTGCTATAGGACACATCCGTTCAGCAAAATATTAAGGGAGGTTGTCTCTAAGTAGTTTGGGCTACAAAGATGATAAAAAAAAAACATTTGTGTTGCTAGTGCTAGATTGTTGCTGCATGAGAAAAGAGAAGCAATTTTTGCTGATTTCCTGGGCTAGCTTACCAGCTTTTACTAAAAAATTAAGAAACACAAAGTTGGCAGCTGAATGAATGAGTCAGTGTTGCCTTAATGGACTTACCCGAGGGTGTAAAGGGACACAGACAGCTAAAGGGGAGAACAACTTGCTGCTGGATCTGGATGGGTCAAAACTGTACAAAACATTAAAAACTTTTGAAAACAAGAAGTGTTCCAGCTAGCCAGACCAGAAACAAGCAAAGAGATAGCATTGTGAGACAATTTTATCTTGGGCCCAGCACTGAGATAAAAACACTAAGCATTCTAAATGATGATGCGTGGCGCAGGTAGCTGGAAAGAGAAGAGCATTTTCTACTGAAAAATGCAGTTTTTCCTTTTCACACATAAGTGAAACAAACCAAAGTTTTTTTCAAACCAAAACCAAACCAACGTTGTTTGGTTTTAGCTGAGTCCTTTCAATAAAAAAAATGAGGCATGAGGGAGAATTCAAGAGAAGTAAATATTCTTTACAAAATTTCACTTTCCAAAAAAAGCCATTTCAGTTTGGAACAATTTGCAACAACTGAGTCACAGAATCACACAGAATGACAGAATGTTCGGGGTTGGAAGGGACCTCTGTGGGTCATCTAGTCCACCCACCCTGCCGAAGCAGGGTCACCTACAGCAGGCTGCACAGGACCTTGGCCAGGCGGGTCTTGAATATCTCCAGAGAAGGAGACTCCACAACCTCCCTGGGCAGCCTGTTCCAGTGCTCCGTCACCCTCAGAGGGAAGAAGTTCTTCCTCATGTTCAGCTGGAACTTCCTCTGCTTCAGTTTGTGCCCGTTGCCTCTTGTCCTGTCGCTGGGCACCACTGAAAAGAGTTTGGCCCTGTCCTCATGACACCCACCCTTCAGATATTTATAAGCATTTATTAGATCGTACATCTCTGTTCATTAACCACCCTACTCCTTCATTTAGGATGATAAAAAAGGTCAGGTTTGGGTATTCACGGAGTGATATTTAAGGATTATACCTCACCAAGTACTAGGTTTAAAAAAAAAATGCAGTGAATGATGTTCTTAAAAAATAAATTGATAAAAAACACACACAGAAGCTGATTTGGTTCTAGACCCACAAACATTACCACATACATTAGCACCATCATGTGGTATAACACTGGCCGGTACAAGAGAAAACAAGTTAAAACCGCACAGGGTTTTAAACCATTTCTGACCACCTTCTCTCAGTTGGGGCAGGGTGACGGAAGCTGTAACTGAGAAAGCAGTAGGATCGTTGCCCCATTTGAGACCCAAGCAAGAGTACTCTGACTAGATAATGCTAAACACAGCAAAACTTTCCTCTGGCACAAATCCATAGCCAAGTCCAGCCATTTTGTGGGGACAGCAGACTGAACCAGCCAGAGCACGGTTGGCCTCGGTCCTGACAGCAGAAGCAGGGGGAGAGATGGAGTAAATGTCGCCCATCCTCGGCAGAGGCGCAGATTGGACAAGGAGATCAGTTACTGTCTTGCTTTAGCACAGGGGAATGGTTTATTTTGCAGGCTGCAGTTGGCAGTGCTGTGCAGAGCAGAAGATGCTGCCAGGTTGTAAAGCCCTTTTGAAGCATTCCCAGAAAGGGCCTGATGAGGGGGAAACATTTGTCCATAGATACAGCAAAGTTTACACAGCCCTTAGCAGCATTTGTGTGATCGTCCTTAGTCTGGTGAGGATATGATTGCACGTTGTAGCGGTTTGAAAGTCTGAGTGAGGAGCCTGAACTGGAATACTCCTTTTTTCTATCAAAAAATGATTCTGAGACTCTGCTGTTAGCCAGGGCTTTATCTGTTTTCAGGGTTTACCCAGAAAGGATTCAGACAACTGTTTCCTGGATGCATTGTCTGGATGCATTTTTCCTGCTATGCTCAGGAGTGGGAATCTTGGACATGTGAAAAGGCGACCTACCTAGCAGATCCATTCAGATTCACCTGCTTCAACCCATCCTTTCTTAGTGCTGCAGCCTAGTAGAGAGGCCAATTTCCCATTCAATTCACCCCAAACCTCAGGCTAGTTGTATGGAAGGAGGCTGATCACTGGTCCCCAAGGCAGGTGAAGGACTGGAGGAGCCTTAGACCTAGACTCCTACCAACCACTTTTGGTCTTTTTACAGAAAGGCATTCTGTGTCAGCAAGTTAATGCTTAAGTTGTATGACTTAGAAGCTGGACTTTTTTCCCAGCTGATTCTGAACAGAGGGGAGGTTGATGCTTTTTGAAGCACAGCTTAGTGATATGCCTGCCCCGTAGCAAAGAATCAAGGCAGCAAACCCTGGCAAGGGGAGCCAGTGTGTTGCACTTCCAGGGCATGCAGTGATACAAGCATTGCCCCATTCTGGAGGCTGTTAGCAACGTAACCCAGGCAAGCAAGGCCTGTTTGCTGAGCGCCACGTTAAAATCAGAAAAACATGGTTTTGCTACACTAATTCATCCACTCATGTAGTGCATGTCTGTCGACCACATCATCTCTGCTTGCAGTTGGAGCAGTACAGGCGGATTAAATCCTTACAGTCTGCAAGTATAGGCCATGCAAGGTGTTGTGTACAAAGGGCTCTGATCACACTGCAGCATATATCAGCAGATATTCACATGAAAAGAGATATTCTCACTCTCTGTTCCCCTTTTGGGAAATCGGGGAGAAAAGGAGTTGCCCAAGGCTACAGATCACAGTGAAGTTAAAATACAAACTCTGGGCTTTCCAGGGTTGTGCATTTTCTCCCAGATGCTGTTTGTTCACAGTGCAATGCTGGCTAAAGAATAGTACCTTCCACCCCCAGTCCCTCTGGATGCAATATTGTCGAGCACTCTGGAAAACAGGTATTAAGGACAGGAGGACTGCAAAGGGATGAGGAATTAACAAACAAGGGGATTAGTGTGTTTGCAAGTTACTGCCTTTTAGAGCCATCCCTGGAGGTTCTGTGTTCTGGGAACTGTTAACTCCCCGCCTAATGAGGGATGCAAGCTCAACTGATCAATGAATCCACGAGATGTTCAAAAATCTCTAATACAGTCCTGATAGGCAAATAGATAACCTGTGTGTTTGTAAGTTGTTTTCATATGTGCGCAAGACATACCTTGGGAATATTCAGAGGGAGTGGAAGTGATAATAGAAGGAGCTTCTCCATGCATCCTCAGGAACAGCTTGTATTTCACAAGGAGGCAGCAGAGGCTTTCTCCAAGCCTGCAGTGCCATTTCAAAGCTGCATTAGCTCGGGCTCCTTTAACGTGGGTACAAAGGTCTGGTCCCACCTGGAGGCAGGTTGTGTAGCACAGACTGACCTAGAGATATCACAACAGTAAAAACAGTTCAGTTCCCAGAGCTGCGAGGGTTTGCGGAAGTCTTACACGTTTGACTCCGTTACACACTGTACGTGCCACACATCATATACCTCTGAGATTCTGGAGTATCATTTTAAAATGTCAGCAGATGTGAAAACTGGGATATGTCCCAGTTGCAGACCTCCATTTGAACAATTTGGGCCTTCTTTTTAGCAGCCCAGATATCCTGCTTTGATTCCCTGCTCACTAAGATTTCAAGGAAATTCTGCAAGAATGAAAAATTAGTCTCGTAACCAAGTAGTAAAACGTGGCCCACATTCTTGCTTTAACCAGCTTCCCTGTGTTTCACTCAGTAACACGATAGGCTCAGCCGGCGGACTATGAGGTAGCGTCTCACCAAGTGTCATGGTATTTTATTAAGTTAGAAATGTGATAGCTACTGTTGTCACACTTCAGTGTACAGAACAATTCATTCACAAATGAGAAAAACAGATCCCTCCACAAATACCTTTCCCCTGACTTAATGCCCTGCATCATGCAACTGAAGTGGGCTGCATCAGTATTATCCCAGCATGGCTCACAACAGCTACTGGGAGAGGGGCTTAAAAAATGATGGGGGTGGAGGGGAGAGAGGTGCCAGCAGAGATCTGCTATTCAGCCACTTGACTCCAGTTACATATAGAAAGGTAACACCCCAGTGATAGGTTGATAAGAGGACTGATGAGGTGAGAACAAGATAAAATTGTGTGTCTTTTTGAGAATTATCTAAAATAGATGCTGCAGAAGATCTCGTGATTAGGGACTAGAGCTATCTGTGGCATTTCGCCAGTGGTAGCAATTTGGTTACTTGTTTGGGGCTTTTTTCTTTTTTTGAAAGGGGCTAGTTTAAAACTCATATTGTGTAAGGAAGGTAAGACAAATTCTGTGGTTTACAGAATACTGAAGTGGTGAAGAATAACCATACCTTGGTTAGCTGCAGTTCTGATTTCGGAGTCTTGTTGTACCAAGTGCTTTTACCTCTGTTGAAAAGTCAGCCAGAACAAAAGATAGTGTTCATCAGCTTGAAGGCTTTCTGTTTTGTTCTTACCTGCAGGGGTCATGGAGAAAGGAGATTTGAAGTGGTGGGAGAAGCTTCCTGATTTTTCTCTTTCTAATCTTAATGCTAAGACTAGGAAAGAAACTAAAGAAACAACATTTTTCAAATGTTTGAGGCAGGACCTCCACCATTCAAACAATGAAGAATTTTGGAAGATAAGATCTAGAGTACATATTTCATGCAGGCTGAGCTCCAAGTATATATTCTGGTTAAATTTCCTGTGCATAGATTTCCTCATTACTGACACACGTTATTCCTTAGCTGTGTCTGTGGCTATGAAAGCGTGCTGCCTTCAGTGCCTCAGCCCGGCTTCCCTGCACATCAAAGGAAGCTCAGCCTCCTCAGAAGAAACTGGGAAAACATCGGCAGGACAGTCGTCTCTGGAAATTTCTTTGGGACAGATCTTCTCCCTTTGTAATTATGTGGGCATGCACCTCCTGTCCAAAGCAGTATTCTCACAGGGGGAAAGGCTGCCAAATCTCTGCCATATCATGCACACAAAGTTTAAAAAACACAGTCGTCATGGCTAAAACACAAGCATCTCTCTCCCTCCTGTCTGCATAGGAAGGAGTTTCACTTACTGTCTTATTCAAGAGCTGTTGTGCCCTTAGATAACAGCAGATCTCACACACATGCACACACATACTGTCTATTCATATTTTGTGCAAGTACTATGTGATACTTGTTCCTAACAGTTAACTGGCTAGACCATGCCAGACAATACAAGCAATATGTAAGATTTTGTCTCCTTAGTATTACCCTTAAAGTAATTTTTCATTACATTCTTCCAAAATTTTTTTCAAAGCATTTACTCACTGCTGCATTTTATTTCATATGCTTCTCAGGACTGTGACCAGATCCACATAGATGATGTATCATCAGATGACAACGGTCAAGATCTAAGGTACAGGCTCTCTAGCTGCTGGAAGTCAGGTAGTGCTCAGATGTTTGAAAATAGCAGGAGGCTGGTCAGCGATGTAAGATAACATTCTGAGCCATGCGCCCTCTCCCTCCCTGGCTCCATGCTGTCGGTATTCATTAATCACACAGAAGCACAGAGTCCCCTTTTTCATTAATATGCCTGTGCCTACTGTCAAGCGCTAACTGCACTGAGCTTTGAACCATTCTGGGAAATAGATGTAAAATTAGGTTGAAGTCCAGTCAGACTACCCTAGTTTCTGATACGATTTGGCCAGCCAGTTGGCACAGGTGTGGCCAAAATTTTTCAAAACCAGCTTGAAAGGTTTCCCGCTGCCCAATTTGTAACAGCGTATCTTGAGTCCTGTGAAAAGCCCTTGCCTGAGTGGTTTCCGTTGTTTAAAAAATGCTTCTCTGTGTGGGAAATGAAGCTGAGCTGACTGAAGTGTGTTAAGAGTATATTAAGGATGTTAAACTCCCATCTGGATGCTCTAATACAGAAATAAAGTGGCATCAGGGCTTTCAGAAGGGAAACTACTGTGCAGTAAATCAGGATGTGAGTATACAAGCACTAACTACTCCCCCTATGAGGGGTCAGGAACGCTGTAAGCTGAGCTAACTTCAGGCAGCACCTGAGCAGGATAGGTCCGTGTCGCTGAGCCTTTCTGTCCCTTCCCTTGTTCTGGTTCAAGCCGAGTTTGTCCAAATCCACTGGCTCTGTGACCTGATTCAGCCAACGGTGCCCCGTGAGCTGCGGCTGCCCTCTTCCGTCGCAGCTCAGTCTGAGATCTGCTCAAACCATAAAGCCCATCTGGTGCTGGCATCCGGCAAACATTTTAAGGTGCCATGGGCTGGTACTGGCTCTCTGCATGCCTCTTCTCCCCTAAACCAAGGAACTCATCCACCTGAAAAGCAGCTTCTTTTTATTTTTTAAAGCTGAATTATTTTTTAACTGGAACAGTTCCCTGATCTGATTCATCTCAGTGCTGAAGAAATGCTTGTGCTGGTACAAAGAAAGGGACAATGAGGAGGGCTGAAGACAGGAACAAATGCCTGGTAGAAGGCAATTTATTGTGGTAATTACTCTAGAGTTGCTTTGAAATATTAGCTCAGTTTTTTAAAAAACCAAACTTTACACATTGCAGTCAGTTAAGGCTCCTTTAGTTAATTTCTTTTTTTTTCCCCTTGATCTAATGTGTGTTCAGAGCCTGTTTAGCAATGTAGCCAAGCAGTCAGAAAAGTAACACCACAATTTTCTCCTTTAGGATTTGAGTATTTCTGCAGTTATCTTAGCAGCCTGGATGAGAGGCAGGTGAGGAGTTTCAGTGACCTGCAGTCAGATCTTTTGTAGTCCAGAGAACCTCAGAATTGGCAGGGGGTGCTAAGTAACCTGCGTTGTGTTTACAGTGAGAACATCTTTTAAATCTGTGCTAGTAACTGTGCTAGAGATGAACTCCTGTTCTGTACAGCATGTCCTGCGTATATCTCTGCTGCCACTCATCTCCACATTTCTTTCAATTGTTTCCACTCCCTGCTGGCACTTTATAGACTGTAGTTACACTGACCTCTCCCCTTCCCTCCTCCCTTTCCCAGCACATACAACTTCTCTGCAGATGGCTTTCACAGTTCAGCTGCCAGTGCAAATCTGTGTCTGGGCTCGGGTGTTCATGGGGGAGTTGACTGGATGAGGAAATTAGCATTCCGCTACCGTCGGGTGAAGGAGATGTACAACACCTACAAAAACAACGTAGGGGGTAAGTGTCTATGGCCAGGCAACAAGGGTGCCTTTCATCTTCCTCAGTACTCCTGACCCTGCCAGGGACATCTATGGAGGAAGTGTAGAGAGCATCATAAGAATCCTTCACAGTGAGCTGAGCGAGTGTTTCAGCAGTCATCCTTAAATAAGGTTCTGTACAGGATACGCCCGAGATAGGCTAAAATACCTGGTTTAGTGGTTTGAGGAGGATTCAAGTCCAAGTTCAGGGCTTTATTTTGTAATTTCTTCAGGAGGAAAGCAACCTTCTCCAGTCTTCCCAAATGTTTAGTAAGTAAGCAAACAGTTCAAAACTAAATATGCTGCTTCTTTCCCCACAGAACACATGGCTGATCTCTGTCTGAAGGCATTCTTGTAACTATTTGTTTTTAACTCCCCCCAAACAATACCACCAGGTATCAGGATGCCCTGGGTTCCTTCATCTCAGCTAGTTCCAGACAGTGCTTTCCATAGGCTGCTCTGCTTCTCTTTTAGAACATCAGTGCCAGGTCTCTGACTAGAAGGAGAAAGCAGCAAAACTCAGAGTATCACCACAATCTTTTATTTTGGTTGGAGGAATAGCCTACCCACATGTGCTAGAAATGGTGCATAGCTTCTCAGGAGAAACAAACCCATCCTGGCTTCAGATGTCTCTCAGCTCAGCCACTGCCTGTTATATGCGGTGCTCTTGTCCTCTTGCTCGCTTCCCATGCAAGCTTTATGATAACTCCAGGAAAGGTGTTTTAATGGGGTGCTGCAGCCTGCGGGTGACTGACACTGTTCCGCTGGAGAGGAAGGAAGCTGCGCTGCAGTAGTGTAGGAGTGCGCTGCAGTCGGGCCTCGTGTACCTTGAGGCAGAGCCTTGGAGTGACGTGGCAGTGGGCAAAGGGAAGCAGCCTGCACCAGGGCCAAGAGAAGGGCGGTGGGAGAGACAGGGTTCAGAACGCAGACAGCAGCCCTCTGCCACTCTACATGCAAAGTCATGCAGCTCCCTTTCTGGGCTTCTGCAAAGATGTTTTCCCTGCTTACAGGTTTAATAGGAGCTCCTAAGAGGGAAACCTGGCTGCAGTTAAGAGCAGAACTTGAAGCGTTGACTGATCTCTGGCTCACACATGCTCTGAAGGCGCTGAATTTGATACATTCCCGGTAAGAACAGCTTAAACAATTGCCTGCAGGCTTGATCCAAGATCTCCTTTGCTTCCCTCTTTTCCCCCCTTCTAAACAAATCGTGGCACATTTATAGGACTTTGCTGGCCAGACCTGGGGGAGGCCAGTCTGCACATGTTTGCCAGACTTGTATTATCAAGGGTTGGGGTGAGCTTGAGATGATGAACTGAGCAAAAGAAAAACCAGTTCTTTTCTTTGCCTTTGCCTTTGCCTTGCCTCATCTGTGGCGTGCTTTTCATGTGAGCAGATTTACAAAAGAGTAGGAAAAGGAGAAAAGGGCGCTTCTGTCTCTGAACATGCTCACTCAGCCCAGCACGGACATTACTATGTGGTGTTTAAAATCCCACCAAATGGTTCCTGGCATGTACGCAGTAAAGCTGCATCACTGCTGCTAGTTTGGCTTATGTTTTTTTCATTCTGCTAAGCTGATAAAAAGACATTACCAGTACTCACATTATCTGCCTCTAGCTACATGATCTTCTAATGGCTTGGGAACTTCCAGTGGCCAGGAGGGTTTACTTCCTACCGTCTTTCAGTCTAGAGTAAAAGAGAGAAACACAGATTGCGACTTCTGCTAACTTTTGTTTTCTAGGCCTAACTGTGTGAATGTGTTGGTGACCACAACTCAGCTTATACCAGCTCTCGCTAAAGTGCTTCTCTATGGACTGGGCACTGTCTTCCCCATTGAAAACATTTACAGTGCAACAAAAACAGGTAAGAGCAAACTAACTTAGGCCTCACCAAAGACAGATTGAAGTTTTGTCCCTAAGTCAGGCACATCCATCCAACCTAATTGCAACAAGTGATGTATGAGCTTTATTTTTAGCTCTGTGTTTACACATCTCTTAATTCACATCCTGACAGCTGACACTTAAGCTAGTACAGACTGAAAAAGAAAAAAAAAAAGTCTTCCCAGGTGTCTCCGTGGGGAAGTAAGCCTGAAAAATACTCACCCTGTGGAGCATATGTTGCATGTGGGCTGTTCAACTGCAGCCAGCTAGGAGGAAGAGTCTGGCTGGACCTGTTACCTACAGAAACACTGTTTGGATCCTCTTATTCTTGCAGAGGGGTCATGTGTGCTGAATGAGCTTTATGAAGCTGTATAAACACTGGTAGGGTTGGCTTGGAGCTTTTTTTGTGTTTTGTCCTTTCTGGTATAAGTGTTTGAACCTCTGAGGTTTGTATTTTCATGTTTTTACTGCAACCAGCATGAACAGAAGAGGGCTTTTGAAACTAAATACCATGAGTGTCACATCAGTCTACAAAATGCCAGTGTAAGCAGTGCATCAAAGTCACAAAGCTTATGGAAAACTGGCAGCACTTGGAAGTCCTTGGTTGATAAAGAAAATGCTGGTAGCTGTCATGAGATGGAGAGCATCCATCACAGATGAAGATTCAGTTAGGTTCTAATTTCAAAAGAAAACGAGGAATGTAGCAGCAAGTTCAGCTAGGTCCTAACTCCACTTCCAGTACCTGAATGTCAGCCCCACCTGCTGTATGTGTCCAGATAAAAAAATGTGTCTTCTCTTCTGTTGCTTAGGGAAGGAGAGCTGTTTTGAAAGAATAATGCAAAGGTTTGGAAGGAAAGCCGTGTACATTGTAATAGGAGATGGTGTTGAAGAGGAACAGGGTGCAAAAAAGGTACAGTTTGTGGATACCATGTTGGATTCTTCCAGGTTTTCATTTCAATGACCCTTTCTTTACTTAAGCATTCAGTGAAGCTCCCTCCATTTGAAACAGTTTACAATTGGTCTCATTTCTTAAAATGCAAAATACTCAACAACCTTGTGAGAAATTTCCTACTGTAAATCACCCCCACCTTGGCAGCTAGTGCCATTTTTCAGGTAGTCGCTGTGTCACATGTTCCAGGAATCATTCTTGTTTAATAAAGATGGCTTTAAAAACATGAAAAGGAAAACTCCAGTGTGTGATCTCAGATGAGCAAGCAGGGTGAATTTCTGATCTACACGTTGCTTTTGTAACTTCAAATTACTGAAATTAATTTTGAATTACTTATTAGAATATACATACATGTATTTATGACTCATTGAGATCATAGGGTGTAACATCATTAGAGTGAATACCAAAGGGACTAGTACTGAGTTGCTGCTTTTATCAATGATCTATGATCAAAGTGATTAATTTCATAAGTAAAACGAAATTGGGAAGATGGACTGAAGACAAAGTAGAACAGAAACTATAAAAGCGGTATGGTCAGGAATAACAAGCCCTCGGTAATATTTCATTCTCATTGCATAGATGTGGCCCACCAACACAGGTAGCCTTAGAAGGCATTAAATGCACTAACCTGTGCGTCCAGCTGAGTCGTTAGTATCCACAGTCTACTGATTGGAAAACAAGAACTGGAGTTTTAGGGACCAGCTAAAGCGTATTTGTTCTGGGTAGGCTATAAGAGGACACAAGCTGGAACCCCAGAGCTTGGAAGAGATAAAAGCAAAATTTGAGAAGACCAAAGCTCTAAGCTTGCGTTCTGTTTACAGTGATTGGGGAGAGGGGGGAGCGGCTGGAGATACAGCAAGGAGTACCTCTGCCATACACATGGGATGTCAGCGTAGGAGTGGTAGAAACGTGGAGAGCCACAGCCAAAGACCTGAAGGATAGCAGTCAGGTACATCAACTGAATCATACAACATGAGTATTGGACAGCCAAAGTTTTAATTTCCTAAACTTTAGAACAGAAACCTGCCTGGAATTTCCATTTATTTGGCTTTACAGGGACAGGAATACAATTTGTTAATGGCAAGCATTATTTGCAAGATGTCTTTGTGCATCCAGGGTCTTGTGCTCCTGATGAGATTGCAGAAATGCGATTGAGCTGCATTTGCTTCAGGAGCATTGCACATGAGTTGCAGGAACTGACTGCATGAGTCCCATCTAAAGCAAACTAGTTAATTTTTAACAGGCACACACATGACTGGTGTAGCTAAGGTGATGTGCAAAATATTACATCACAGGAAGTCAGCTATACTGCTGAGCCTTGTGCTGGAGGAGCTGACATCTCACTCTGAATGGAGATCCTGCAAAGACTTTCCAAGCGAATTTGAGCTCACTGGGTGCACAAGCCCAGGAAGAAAGGGATCTCAAAAATAAGGTGGTCCGCACATGTTCTGTCCTCAGAATTTGATCTCAGGTTATCTTCAAAGCAGCAGAAACCCTCTTTCTCATACTGTATTTCCCCTGGCCAATGGAAGCAACAATACCTGCCCCCACCTTGGAAAACTAGCTAAATCTCCAGATGGTTCTCTTGTTCATGAAGGGTTAAGGAGTTGTCGGAGAAGAGTCCAAGATGCATGACTGGGAATGAAGTGATAATAGCCTGCTGCTTTTGACAGCCCAGTGCTGTACTTCAAAGGTAGCGGGTCAGTGAACGTGACTGCATCAAAGGCTGCAAGGGCTCTCCGCTGTATGAAGAAGTGGGAAGGTTCAACAATCTTCTACAGGCAGGATTTCAAGAGCCCTCTTGCTTGTGTGTCCTGGCCTGAGCAGGTCTCCCATTAGTAGAGCACATTCTTTGCTGGGCTGTCGCCTCCTTTGATTGATGAGGATCATTAGTCAAGGCTTCTACACACCTGAGCTTTATACAAAAATAACAGGGTGGGGGGGAGGAGACAGGCCCAGAGCCTTTCACTGTTTTGCTGACAGCACTGATAATATCTCCATTTTAGTGGGTCATTTTTCTTCACCTGTCGGATGAGTGATAAATCTGTAAATGCTGAACAACAGGAATGGCTGGGAGGCTGAGTTTTCTTCTCATTTAAGAAAGAAAAATAGATCATTTAAGGGAAGGGGTCTAATAGCAACCAGGGGAGGGGGAGGGAGAAGGAAATAACTTTTCCCCTTAAAGTGAAATTGCAGAGCAATGGATTCCAGTCACTTCAGATGTCTGTGTTTGCTTGCTGTCGCTATACACACTGATAAATAGCTTGAAGGAAACATTTGTTCATCGATAGGCAACATACCAGAGGGAAGCTTGAGTTGTATTTAAACATTCGAGGTGTGTAAATAGACACTCTCTAAAACAGACATCTGGAACCACTGGAGTTCTTTACAGAGGTAGGTGCACTTGGAAAAGGAACATCTCCCTTCACCAGAATCGTCTATCTAGGAAGTATGTGTTCTCTAAAGCCTTGTCGAAGCTATTTATCCTGAAGTAGTATGTTTACAGTTGAATTATTTACAGTGATTAAATAGAAATACAATTCGCATGCTGGGAGTAAGCTCTGTCAGTTAAGGCTTTCTATAGGTTTGTTATTGCATACATATCACTGACTATACAGAGATCAGTATTTTGGGAGGAAGCGAAAAAAATCGCAAGCCCAGATGTTATAAAATCTAAGTGCAGAAACGAGCTGTGTCTTTGATCTAAAGGAAAACTGCTTTAACTGTTTTGGAGAAGAAACAAATCCAGCTCAAACCCCAGGCTCACCAGAACATACCAAGAAAAGCTGTATTTCACATCTAAAAACAAGTTCTAATGATTTTGTGGTTATCTGTTTGCAAGTACCCACCGGGATCGTAGCTATTGCTAATGATTGCAGAACTACATTGTTACGATGATGCTTTCAGAGTACTGTTTGTACCTTTACAATCTCCAGCTCAGGTCCGTTGTGTAACTGAACTGCACTTGTTTCACAGAACTTAAAAAAAGTTGGTATTTTGTCCTCTTTCAAATGCAAGTCTGGTTTTCCTAGAGTATACTGACAATTTGCAAGAGATGAGTCACAATATTATAAAGATGATACAGTAGGTCACAGATAGCTGACCTTTCCAGATTTTGTCCAGATACTAAGATTTCAAGTGGAACTGACTGGCTAGAACTTGGGATATTTATATACATGGTTTTAGATTTATCAGTAAGTATGAATTCAAAAACAGGGAGGCAGGAGAAGAATATAAGATAGTCTCTCAAAAATGGGAATTAGGAAAGTTTCCTGAAGACAAGCTGTCATATAAGCCTTTATTTGAGGCAGCAGTGTTACACTAAATGGGTAATTGATCCGAGCAGTGGTACCAGTTCCTACATTTCCAGAAAATGCAGTAGGACTTACTGTTCCTTGGAATGAGTTAACTTGGAAGGGGAATTGTTAGAAAGCATTTTAACTATATGTGGTATTATATTCTTTGTTTATAGTTTTGTAAATTTTAATAATTTCATTTTATGTATTGTTTACTTGTCTGTGAAGCACTGGCAACAGCTTTCACAAGCAGTAAGTAGGACAACTTTGAAACTGGTGTTATAGGACAGGGTGATGATGCTTTCTGGAGAGTCTAGGATTCTTATATAACTTGTCAGAATAGCTGAACATCACTAAGTGGCAAGAAAAGTGTTTCTAGGAGTACTGCAATTCTAGAAATATTGCTAATTAATCCACGAAAAAATAGGAGAGTAAAGTTTAGTAGCTAGTACATTCAGAAAGGCAGCCCACATCCTACACCATGTCTGAAACAGGACACGCCCAAATTGGGGAGGATCTGTCTTCCTCGCTGCGTAAGAGAATGGAGTCAGCAAATAGCCGCTCCCTGCTCTCCTCTCCCAGAGGAGCTTCCTTGCCTGTGACATGGTGGCAGCCTGGTGGCCCAAGCACAAAGCTCTGTTCCCGAGGGTGCAAACTAAGAAAGTTGTTTTGATCGCGGTATTAAACAAAAACCAAAAAATACCCTCTTTTGGTTTCACTCTAGCACAACATGCCATTCTGGAGAATCTCTTGTCACGCTGACCTGGAAGCTCTTCGGCACGCCTTGGAACTTGAATATTTGTAGCAGACCCCAACATCTTAGCACTGTGAGGGCTTCACTCAAACTATTACATCGGTTCCACCTATTCCTCAACATTTTCTCATTAAAAAAATCCCACAGCAACTGCAGTTTTTCTTTTTTTTGAAGGAGAACCCTTTCAGTGGAAGCCTTTAAGAACTTGCAGCCAAAGAACATTGTGTCAAGTCCTTCTTCCTTTGGACAGAGGAAAAGCCTTCAGATAACTCGCTGGGGATCCTGCAGTTACGTGGTTAAGCCAGATGCATGGCGCTGTAACTGCCTTTTTGCCCGCAACGACAAACACTAGAAGTCTTGGGTCTACTTGTCAGTTTTCTTGCTCTTGAAAGGGGAAGAGGACATAGTAAGGAGTCTCTGCATAGTACATCACATCACGTGGGACCTTCTGAAAATAAGAGTGAAACTGTTGATTTTTTTTAATTATTAATTTTTTTTAATTTATGAACTAATCTCATTACTCTGGTATTAAGCTCTGTACCTGTGTTTTTAATCTGGCTTTTTGGGGTGGGTGGGTAGGGAAAGTCTTACCATTCTAAATTAATAGTTCGTTTCTCCAGAACAGACTCTGGGGAAAATCATACTGTGTACATTAATGATAAGGACACATGGTACTGTTGGTAAGAACTATAGCTGTGTTTTTAAATCTTACATAGGTGGTATGTGGACTGTGCATGTGCCTACACAGTGCCTTATGCTGCCATCTTGGTTTTGGGGGCTGGGGAAAAAGTACCTTGTGACGAGTGAAAGGCATTAAATAAAAACGTGTTTACATTTTGGGGGACTAGATTACCTGCCTTCTCTTCTCTCCAGCCACTCTTGGATCTAGAGGTAGGTGTAGAATACATACTCCCCGTCTCACGGTGGGGTTAGGCTAGAGGGGCTCTGCACAGAGCCGCTCAGGCGCAGACTGGAGTCTGGAGGCAGCTGTCCTGCTGGTGGTGGAGCAAAGACTGGAGACAGCGACTGTGTCCACTGGGAGAGAACGTGGGCACTCAGCAAATCGAACTTGGCCTGCAAAGGAAGAAAAAGGGCAAGCAAACACTGCAGTTGTGCCTATTTATTTTTATGGAAATAAATGCATCTACAAGTAAGCTTCAGCTTTAGGATTTCTGCTGAGCTGGCTTGTTAAGTCTTGCTGTTAAAATATTTCACTTCTCTGGGCCCGGATGAATTTCTAATTCACTTTCAAAACTGCTCATTCTTGCTTGCTGTGGCACCAGCTAGCCTCAGGAGGATCAGAGCCTCACTGGAACAAGGTGTTAGAGAGAGATGCAGCAAGTAATATAATCCCCTTATCTGTCATGTGTGATCAAACAAGTAAGGGTTACACAAGGTACAAGTGTGACTCAAGTGCTACACAAGCCTGAGTGATGCTCCTAACATCTAAAAACACATCTCAGGAAACAGATTCATTACTAGATCAGAGAGGGGATTTTCTGCCGGACTGAAACAGAAAATCGGATCTCAAAATAATCTGATCTCAGTCTTTGGCTCAGGAGGTAGCAGCCATGCAGCAGCTGTAAAACGCGTTAGCTATACTTGTCAACAGCCAGCACGAACAAAAACATCATTTAAGTACATCCTTTGGAGGCATTGGCAAAGAGCTGGTCTCTGGGCTGAGTACAACACAAAACAAAACGTGATGTTTCTAGCGGAGGTGTTGCTTGTCTCAGGGCCTGCTGAGAAGCAAGTCTGGCAGAACTTTTCCCTCAAGGTTTTCCAGCTGTAAGAGTGTCATAAATAGGAAGTTTTATCACAAGTCGAGGAAATCAAACTCAGTGGAGAATTGACAGATGCTTGCAAGATAAGCACACCTGTAAATAAAACCTTTGAAAGAGGAACAGATGCCAGGGGTGGCAGACTCCTCAGAAGCACAACTTCAGCTTTTAATACCCTGTCAATCAGCTAATTGCTCTGCCTTGAAATTCCAAATTTAACACCTGTCTTAATTACCTGAGTACTGATTTTTTTCCCTAAAGCTTCTCAGAAGATTTTGCTTTCTGAATGTATTTAAGGATTCATGAGCTGTCTTGTTTCTGTCTCCAGAGTTCTTGGCAGAGGCCTGTTCTCTGTTAGTGGCTGCTCGTGCTCCACGTACCATTGCTGAAGGTGGTTTCTCCATGTTTCTTCCAGCTGATGGTTTTTACTTACCCACAGGTAGCACAGCTGGTGAGGGTGGTGTACCTCCAGCGTTAGGAACACTTGTTTGGCAGACAGGCGTACCCCTTCCTTCAGTCATCATGGCACATGTCCATCTCTCACTGCAGCAGGAGTGTCAGAATTTACTGTTCCAGGGAATCTGCGATGGCTGGAAGAGGGGATCTGTAACAACTTTTTACTCATGAACACACAAAGGGCCTGGGAACACACGCACACACACGTGTACAGGCCTTGCCCAGCCTTTCTTAGTCGCATCAACTAACCAGACTGGAGAACAACTGTGATATGACAGGGTTCCCAGATAAGCTGCAGTATAGCTGAATCCTGAGGTGAACAAACAAGCAAGTCCTGTTAGTACCATTAGTAAAATGCATAGCTGATACCAAAATCTGTTCTGTCAAAAAATGTTTAGCATGTTAGCACATGTCTGAACCTCTAATACAGACTTCTGTATCTTAAACGGAAAAAGGGGTGTGAAAGATACATCTGGTGCGATAATACAGGTTGAAGTCTTGAGTGGGGCTTTAAGCATGAGGGCACAGTAGCTGCTACCACAGCTTCTTTCTGACACTTAAAGGACCGAAATACTTGCCCAAACAAGAAAAAAAAAAAACCCCACCACCACCTGTATGCCGACATGACATTTGTCACATTTCCAAGAGTGTCCTTTGCTCTGTCATTTCCTTATGGATAACTAATATGAATACCATGCTGCAGAGTAAAAGAAATCAGCTTTTTAAAACTATCAATTCCTGATTACCAACACTCTCCTAATTTCACGTTCAGAGCCTGGCAGCCAGGGTGAATGCTTCATTGCTAGCGTGAGCCTTGGCCACCACCTGGACCCCGGACTTACGTATTTTATTATTGAAAAATCTGGGACTTGCTTGAAATGCTAATTACAGGAGTGCTAACAGTTTGCACCTCAAGTGATGTCGTGCAGACCCCATAAAAAAATGTTCATTCCTGCTCAGCTGTAGCAGAGCAGAAGAGCCACATCGGACCCTGTTGCAGAAGGGTGAAAACCCAAGGAATTTTCAAGCAGAGGGCAGGTGTTACAAACCAGAGTGAAGCTCAGGGTTGGCGGGGGTGGGGGGGGGGGTACAAGCCTTCTGCCCTGAGCACCAGCACAGGACGGTTCCCAGCACAGCAGTCCAGGCAAGGTAACGCCTGCTGGTGGGAGCAGCAGCCTTGTGCCGAGCCACCACCGCTGTCTGCACTGCCTCCATTTCGGTCTGTCCCAGTAAGCACCGTGTACAAGTGCTAAGAAGCCCACTGGAAACAGGAAAAAGTCTCCCCCATTGATTTGGCAAGGCTGCAGTCCAGGAAAGAAAGTGGATTCTGTTTTTTCCTCAGCAGCAGCTGCTGATTTGTGGTTGTTTGGGGTTTTTTTCCCCCAGCAGTGCAAGGCAGACTATTTTGTCTTTTATAGTAGAAATTGGATTTAAGTTAACAGCAAAGGCACACACTGCAAACTGTTCTTAAAATATTTTACAGCACTTTAAAGGTACTTTTCAGGCAATTGCAGACTCACAGCGTGTTTACTGTTTACATTTTCAATAATTTCTTAGCAAAACGAAGGCAAAATTTGGATCATACAGGTTGCTCGTTTGGGCCAGGCATTTTTCAGAGACAGGAGAAGAAGCTGACCTAGTTCGTCCTTGCATTATTATGAAATTAAGGGTGGTTATTCATTTGCTACACGCTTTTTAGAAAGGATGGTGTTTCAAATGCCGATTTACTGTAAGTATGCAGAAGGATTTATTGCTGTTAGAGCACTATGAGTGCTGACAGTCTGCTGGAGTTGTTTGACATGCTGCCGTTTCACGGAGATAAAATCACTTTGCACATAGATGCTGTGGCCTGTCATCCCAAGAAGTGGGTTCTGAGGGCCAGAGTAATTCCTCCTGCTTTTTCTAGGAGTGTATACGGTGTTGTTGTGTTACCTTTTGCTTCTCTCCTAGTGTTTCTCAGTCATCTCTTGTCAGGTAAGAACCCTCCTCACTTACTGTAGGTGTTCTTAAGTAATATACTGTCGGCTTCATCACAGCCAAGGTTTTTATCCCTGAAGTGTTAATTGGCTTCAGCACGACCAGAGCTTCGTATCTAGTAATACTCAACAGACTTACAAGGCACTGTGCAAAATTTATCATGGTAATTCATAGTATCCTCTCTCTTCCACTTTTCACCATAAGGTTTTCTTGCATGCCAGAATTCTAAATAAGAAGATAATATTTTTAACAGACAAAATTTTATAAAAACCATACCATTTATTTCAATATGCAAAATGTGACTAGAACAAAACCTGGAGATTCTTAGCATTTTTCTAAGTCTCAGCTGCCTATGTTGTTGGAAAATGAGCAAAGTGCAATAGCAAATACAGTTGTGAAGGCCTTTTATCCTGAGAACAGGGAATGTACCAAACACTTGGGATGAGAAGTAACAAAAGAAGCAACACACTTACTGGAAAACTTGCAACCACAACAAAGATCATTCCAAAATGAAGATGAATTCGCGACCCATGCTGTCACTGGGAATCGGGAGCTGAGGAGTTCGCCCAGCAGACGGGGATTGGAAACCACCTTTCTTGGCATGGTTGCTTTTCCCATCACCTCCAGGCCCTGCACACACTGCCTCCGAGAGGGATTTAACGGAGCTGCCATTGCTGCTCCTCCTTGTAAGACTGCTCTTTGCTCAGCACGTCAGATTTCAGCTCTGCCTGTTGAAGCGCAGGTACATTTCCTAGCTCGGTGTGCCTTACCTGATGTGCAGTATTCATACGTACACACATCCTTTGAGCCTATTCGGCGTGACTTGCCACTCTGCACCCAGATAACGCACTCCTTTTGCAGAAGCCTGACTGAGTTTTGCAGGGACTGATCCACACCACACACCTGTGCTTCCCCATATCCTCTTCAGGTGAAGGACTGAAACAAACTTCCCCCACATTAATCCTTAAGGTCTCGCCACCCATCTGCTCTCAGCTGCCACTTCGGGTAGGTTGTGGAGTGCAACACAAAGTCAATATAGCACTTAACAACAAAAACACCCATTGAGATGACACACACCAAAAGAGAACATCTGCTTGGGTGTCCGTCTTCAAACCTCCAGTCAATCTGGTAAACCAGAACCTGGAGCCAAACCATTTCTGAAAATGGCTTTGACAAAAATCACTCTTTGCCCTTGTCCAGCTTTGAATAGTTCATGTCAGAATACAGCATTTTGTCAAATAACCAGAAAATTGTGAAAAAAATAGTTGCAAAAATACACGCCATTGTTGGGGATGGAAGAACACTGCAATTGCTCGATTTACCCGCATCCTGTACTGATTTCGTCTGGCCGTTCTCCTGCCTGGGCTCCATGGCTGGCCACCAAAGGCCTCGGCCCTCCTGGGCAGCTGCCGAGCTAAGCCCTGCGTAGTGAGGTCCGTGAGTCAGAGCCGCCCTAACAAATCCCCACTCTCAGCCCTTAGCCTTTTGCCTGCAAGATACACAACTGCACAGATACAGAAAGCAGAGCAGAGTGCGGTGGGCACTGCATAAGTACTGAAGAGTGTATTCTGTGTAAAAATTATTTTTTAAAAGGGCAGAAAAATGGACATCTCATTGTTTCTGAAATGCCTTCAATGAAGGTGCAGCTGTACAATTGCCTTAAAAACCAGCCACTACGATTCACAAAGAAGTGGTAACCATTCCGAAGGACTTTTGTCCCATGGTCCTACCTCTGTGCAAAGGACAAAACCGCAGCATTCAATGAGCTATAGATCAGCCTTGATGGCACGGATAGCAGAACCTACAGCACCCCCTCTGAACTGACACATCTGTTCTGAGGGAGATGGAAAATGGATGAGCCTATGGCTCCGGACAGACAATGTTCGTCCTGGCAGCTCCAGGTTCCTCAGCAAGATAACCACTTACATTCCTATGGTGTATGTGCTGAAAAGCTAATCCAGCAAGCACCAGCTCGCGCAGGTGCCAGCACAACCGATGGCAAATTCTTAACCCTGCATTCGTAGCCAGCCCAGAAAGCTCCAGCTGGAATGCAGGGGCCTCCCTGCAGAGAGAGCTGCCAGCCAGGCTGTGGCTGCTGCAGCACTTCCGGCTGCGCGGCGCCAATCCTCCTGTCCATGCCTGCTCCTCACATCCCTGTGCCACCATCAGGCTGCCGAGACGAAATCTTGCTATAGTAAACTCCATCCAGGTCACACCATTTTGGTGGGCTAAACCAAAACCTCCGAGCACGCTGAATGCGGTGCTAGCTCCTACACGCCTGAAGCAACACCAAAACCAGGGAAACACTGCCACCGCTCGGTAAAGCCTTGGAGATGACCAGCCCAGATGAGGAACACCAGTGGCATTGTCCCTCCTTTTTCCTAACTGAAGGCCCACGTGATAATGGAAGATAATAATCACAGAATCACAGAATAGTGACCTCTGTGGGTAATCTAGTCCAACCCCCTGCCGAAGCAGGGTCACCTACAGCAGGCTGCACAGGACTTTGTCCAGGCGGGTCTTGAATATCTCCAGAGAAGGAGACTCCACAACCTCCCTGGGCAGCCTGTTCCAGGGCTCCGTCACCCTCAGAGGGAAGAAGTTCTTCCTCATGTTCAGACGGAACTTCCTGTGCTTCAGTTTGTGCCCATTGCCCCTTGTCCTGTCACTGGGCACCACTGAAAAGAGCTTGGCCCCATCCAATATAGGGATTTCTTAGCTCAGTCTCCAAGACAAGTTAGTTTTGTCCTCAAAACCAGAGGAATCAGCAGTAACAGGCCCACGTCTTTCAGTAGGTGATAACACAGGATGGCAAACCGAGGGTCATCCAGTGCCTGTAGCTGAAGGGTGAAACCAAGTCTTCCCAGGATGGTATAAGGCCAAAGAGGCCTTTCATCATTTACAATTTATGACCTCCTGGCCCCCATCAACTCAACCACCGATCATTGGCATCACCAGTTGCAGCTAGACGGTCAAAGGACAGCCATCCCGCCTCTGTCTTCAGTCCAGGACTGAGTCAGGTACCTCAACGGATGAAACTTCACCATCAGAGGTAAAAATTCCAGACCCAGCACAGTAATTTTTCCCAAAATACTTGGATCCAAAATAAACAAGGGATACGCTACACAGGGTAGAGGGATACTCTAGACACAAGTGACGGACACAGCTTATGCCTAGTCATGGCATCTAATCACACATTAAAAAAAGTTGTAGCCTATCTTAAATTCATACCACATCAGTGTCATCTCCTCCCATAACGTCCAAGCCAGAGATGTGTTCTTTCTTCACTTCAGTTAACACAGAATAATCTTCAGAAAAACAGTGAACTTCACGCTGTAACTAGCTAAAATGTAGAAAAAATACAGTCACCAGAACATCCAAGATGATACTTTGATCTCTTGTTGGAAATTCTTATTGTATACTTATATAAATCTTTACTAGGATTTGGTCACGTATTACTTCTCATAAGGAAAGAAAACAACTCTTTTATGGAAAAAGCAATGTCCATTAAAAGAAAAAAACAAGCTGAAACAGGCTTCAGAAAGCAGTGTGGTTTCCTATAACAATTTTTTACTTGTTCATCTCTCATTTTTCTCCTAACACAAGGACAAGCATTCAAATTCCATGGGGAATGCCAAACCATTTCAAGCTTTCAAGATTTGTGCTTTTCTTTAAACAGCAGCACTGGGAACATTAACTTCAGTTGTTTTACAAATGCATGCTAACAAGGTAACTACAGGAGACAACGACTTGAAGACAATATTCACAGTAAGATTTTATGGTGAGCTATTTCGTCAGCTCCCTGTTTCTTCTTACAGACCATTAAGAAGCCCACAGCAGCCTTGCCCAATCCATGCCCTCTTAGAGGGCTACAACTGTACTCCTCGTGAAAGTGCGCGTTTCTAACCCACAAATACACCTAACAAGACTACGCGTATCTGTCCAGCCCCAATCCAACCAACGCATAAATGTTACACAACAAGCAATGGACCTTTGCTGCTGTTAAAACTGAGAGAAAATGGATGCTACCGAGTTTTATACAGAAATGGCTTCATATTTACAGACTGCCAGCGCTGCTTTCTTTTTATCAAATTTGACAGGCTTGGATTCAAAGGTCCCACACTTCTGAGACAGAAGACCCCAACTGAAGTGAAAATATCTATGATCTGGAGACTGTGCAGAAATGAAGATCCATCCAGACTGAAACGAAACTGGAAATCCAGGAACACAACTTTTTTTTCTCAAACAGTTTAATAAAAAAATTGTGAAGTTTCTTGAAAAATTGGAGGAACCCAAAGCATATTGTGTGTGTCACCTGTCTTAGTCACAAAGAAACACAATTGTCAAAAAAGATATTTAAGTTTAATACAAATTTTATACAAAGAAAATGTGAAAAAATACTTCCATATGCTAAAAGCAATTATGCTTCACAAATAAGGCCAGCTAGGCTATTTTTGACACAACTGCAATTCACGAATATTCTGTTCTCGCTTTTTTTCTTCTAATACTTTTTTCCCTCTAATATGGGTACTAGCTGGAGACTGTACAAACCGCATTCTTTTATAAACAATGGGAGAAATCAACATGACTAAAATGTACAACAGAATGTACTGGAATGATATCATACAATTAATTTTCTCATATACATACATCACCTTTGCTTTGTTCAATGCTTTTGTTTTACACAACATACAAAATGGTACTACAGTATAAGTGTAACAGACAGCATTTTCAGGGGTTACTTTCTCTCATACTGTACTGTTTCATGCTTACATAAAAACATAAATTCCATCATTTAAATAATACATGCTCTGGCCCAGCATCAGAAGTCCTTTGCCCATGTTTCCCAGTCCATGTTTTTCGCCACACTTAGTTCTTGCTCCATTCAAAAACCTTTTTAAAGTCCTTTTTGGAGGATTTTTTAAAAAAGAAAACCAAACTGTGACGCATAGGAAAAAACTTCACTTTTCTCAAGCTTTGATATCAATGATCAGAAATCATGTCTCAACCAGCTGGTATTACACTTTGCAACTTTTCTGATATTGGACTGAAGGAAGTTTCAACTTAATTGTAACCTGTAAACAATATAAATTTTAAACAGTCTGGTCGTTGTGAAAAACAATGTAAATCTTTCTGTATTTCAGGTCCACAGATTGGAAATGTCATAATTTGCCTAATACAATTAACTGAAAAGAGATACCCTTCATTATTTGGTTGCTCAAAGAAATTCTACAAATGTTCCAAAGTGCAGATATTTTTGCCAATCCAAATGCAAATTGAGTTGTCCAGATTATCATGATTATATTATTTGATGCATGACTGCAATTTCCCAAGACCAGCTTTCAGTGTTAGCTTGCGATAAAGCTGTTTTAAACCTTCCTTTTCCAACTTCAAACACTCTTTATAAGTTAAAGTCAATAGAAATATAAAAAGGAGATGGTACTCTAACTTTAATGACATCCACAAATTGTACATTATTTACAAAAGAAGCATAGATTTAATATGGATCTTACCTGTCCTCAGCTTTTCTAAGCCAGCGCTAATGCTTTACATTAATGTAGTGTAGTTAATGCTTTGTACACATACACAAAGCTAAAGTCTGAACCTTTGAGGTTAATCCAAAGAACTGTGTTTATTTTTCACATTTCTATTAGATTTATTTATTCCAACAATTGTATGGACTTCTTGTTAGCAGTTAGACTCTTCGTACTTGGACTGGCATTGTGGTCTGAACATACTGAACTCCAGTTCTCATTGCCACTGTCCCAGCAGAAGGACTTACCACTACAGGAATGGTCTGTGGATTAAAACCAAGAGAAACATATTGTTATGTCAAAGGTCACATAAACATGACCACAGAAATAGAGATTTCTTTTCCAGGGAAAATCCAGAACAAGTTCCAATTTTGTGCAAGAATTAATACCTTTATTACCGCAGTGTTACCTCATTCCAGCGTAGAAAGTAGCGCATTACTTTCCTATAGCCAAGAGGGTTTCTGTATTATTATTACTATACAATTACAGGGACAGGTGGTCCTGCAGGTACTGTACACACTCTGTCTGTGCTTGGAGAATTCAGTTTTCATAGTTACTACATCCAGTTATGTATTTTCCCCAAACTAATACATGGGAAGAGGAAAAAGGGCTAAGAAAATCCTTTGTCATTTGAAAAAGTTTTGACAAATCAAACTGGAGTACAAAAATACCCTTGTTTATAAGTATATTCATGTTACACATTACTTAAATCTTTTTCCCCAGCGGAACTCCCCCATGCATTCAGTCTACACAGAAGAGAAAAAAGAACATCCATTTGAACAAAAAAGTACTTAAGTTAACTTTTGCACAAGTCAGTAACAAAAACATTCAGCATTACTGGGAACTGTCTTATACACCCTGTAAAAATATTAATATAGAATAAACTTTTCACTTCCATCATACAGATCATGATTTATAAATCTTGACAAATGAAGTTTCAGGACATCTCTATAGGTGGTAATTGATTCTACAGATGCAGAGACAAAGGCACAAAAATGTTCAACAATCTGGTCATGGTCACATCACTCTGGAAGATCTGGAAGAGGATTTATTGAATCTTACGTGTGTATCTTAACCTTCTGCCAAAACCGGGAGAAAGTCTAGAGATGTCTATACCATACAGACTGCAAGGATGTTTTGGTACAATTCCCGTGACGCACAAGTGGTGATCAGCCAAATGCATCCATTTCAGCTCATAACAGTTTGTGGAAGAAACAGGAAGGGAGATGTTGAGGAATCTGAAAGGGATGCACAGATCTTCCCCCTGATGGCAGTGTGATATTCTGAAGAGAACATGGAAGAAGAAATACAGTTTCACTGAAGCCCAGTGTTTCCCCACACCGTTTTAAGAAACCACATTAGTGTCTTAATGGTATTCAGCAACGATTGTGAGCATCCCTGCTGAGATGGATTACAGCCTAGAGCGTTTATCAGCTCCTTTGTGACAAAGTCTGTGCCTTCCAGAAGCCCACTCATTCCATTCCCTGGAATGCAAAGATGATGAATTCATATTTTTACATTATTTTAACTGCAGAAAGAATAAAAATCAAACATGGAACCAATCTGGTAAATAAATGCAAGGTTACTGTCATTTTGTAATGATTTCAGATGCATATAGAGGGTTCAGTGGAAAGGTACCCAGAAGATATACTGGAAGTTGTTCAGAGGAAGAACTCCCTAGCTGGAAACAAAGTGCAAGCTGAACCCTAAAGTAGCCATTATCTAAGTCACTGTTAGCACTACAGGTGGGGAAATGAAGGTTGCCACAATCGCCCTTTAAATATACACACTTACACAAATGAAAAAAATTAAGTTTCAGTTCTTACAGCGATCAGGATATGGAATGTATGAGACTCCTTAAATGTGTTAAAAGATCATTCCCTGAGAGGTAAATTTTCCACCTCTGCCAGTTTTACACATATGTACATTTTGCATACATATTAAACATGCACTAAGGTTTAAAATTATTTAAATTGCACGTGCAGTCATTAGCATACAGAGGTGTCTGTAGCTGTGCAAGACTAATGCAAATGTGTACAAAGTTTTAAACATGCACAAATAAAGGCTGAAACCTTTCAGACGTTCCAATGATGCTTTACATAACTCAATGCACTTTGTATTACAGAAAACCAACGAAGGTAAACTCCTTTTTTCTGAGTATTACACAAAACACCTTATGATCTTACAACCTCTCAGCTATTCACAAAAGAGCCTAATGTCTTTGATGTTTGAAATTAGAACACACAGAAAACCTTGCTGTTATGGTAATTCAGTCCAAGCAACTTAGGGCCAATGCCACAAAGGTGCACAGTGTTCTCAGTTGAGACAAAATGAGTTAACGTGCTGCTAGGAATGTGAAAAGTCGTGATCCCCACTAAAAGCAGTAACGTGTGTGGAATATAATGGCTATGAAATGCTGTATGTATGCATGCATGTGCGTGCATCCACAGACGTACACACACAGAGGCATGTATCCAGCGGCTGGCTGTGCACGCACGCACACGGGGGTGTGCGCACAAGGAGAAAGACAGAGTAACTTCTACAGCAAACTGGGCCTCACAATCACACTGTGATTAAGGTACACTGTTAAATTAGTACATCGTTATTAACTATCTAACTTCCGTCAGAAAATGAACTGAAGTTATCCACACAGGAGCTTCCCTGTTGAACCCACCACTGAGACAGAGCCGTTCAGCCACCAGTGCAGTATCGGCATTTCTTTTTGGCAAGAAGAGTGTCAGCTCAGCTGCCATGCTGACTCTGGAGTGAGTACTGCAGAACACGACCAGTTCAAACAATGGGATATTACGGTGCATCACATACAAAACTCGAACTCACTTCTGTCCCATCTCTTGTGACTGACACTAGGGAATTCAAGTGTCCTTGGTTAAGTCTTTGACGGAAAAAAACAGGTCTGATTCCAATGGTGTTTCTCATAATTTTGTAACACTCATGTGCAAGACTGCGTGGGAGATACACTACTGATGAATGCATATTTTCTTTCTTAGTTACTGAGATGTCACAGGAATATCAAACATAGCTCAGAATTAATTAAATCTCTCTAGGATACCATAGACAAAGAAGATATTTAAAATGAATTCTATATATTTACAATGATATTGTGGTCAAGTATATACACAAAATGGACAAATAACTAACATAATAATGTAAAATGGAAGTCTGACTGCCCTCAGTGCCTTTGCTATACTTAATGACAATTTCTGAATCCTTGTAATAATGAATGATGAAATACAAGGGTGGAATGTTGCACAGCAAAATAAGACATTTTGCACTGCAAGTTGAGACTATACCAGTGAATTCATATCTTGATAGAACAGCAGATGGAGACAACCCCCCAGAAATACTGAGCAATTTTAATGCCAGGAACAGTACTACTGCAGACTTGAAATGATGATATTGTACTTACAATTGTGGGTTGAGTAGTTGGAATATAGGTGGTGGTCTGCGGTACCTGGACCAGTTTTATAGGCTGGTTGCTTGTCACACCTGTTGCTATCTGCAGAGACAGCACAGGCAACCTCAGTAGAAGTCTCAGCTTTTACATAAATTCCACCTAGTTGTTATTATTATATGAAATTTATGTTGGATGTTTTGTTTGTGTTAAAAATTTGCATCTTAATGAATTCACAGGTTACTTCTTTGTTAATAAAACAAAGTTCAAATTATGAACATGATCAATGTGTACAGCATGATGTTTCAGGTAGAACATCTATGTGAAAGCAATTCCAGATTTGTATAACTGGAATATTCCCTGGCAAAAGTTTTAGGTCATTGATTTTCTCCCATCCCCTATTTCCCCAGTTGTACAAAGGTTGTGCTGCCACAAACAATGCATACGAACATCAACTGAGCTAGAATTTAACTAACTTCACCAAAGCATTCAGGTGGAACAGCACATCCTTTTTCCCCCTCTTCAAATCTGTTTCCCAAGTTACTCCCTTAGATGACATGTGAAGCCCAGAGATCTAACACCAGACAGTAGCAAAAGTGTCAAGAAATGAACACAGCTCTCTAGTTTACTATGCTTCCCAATTCTATAGGACTATCTCAATGAGACATCATGCTGGAATCACAATACTACAAAATTAGTTTGCTTTTAATATTTTAAAATACAACAAGGCTCCTACTGATGCGGGGGATCATGTGTAAGGGTTTGAAGAATCGGCCCCCCACTAAAATTTTTCATTTAATAAATCTTGCAAGGGCAGAAGAAAAACAATGCTGAAATTGCTAATAGTCAAGCCCTACCCATGAAGCAGAATCTTCTCTATAAACATTTTCTATATATGCAATGTTAAGTCCCTTTTATTAGAGCATTTGCTCATCCTTGCCTACTGAACACTATCAGAGTAGATGCTATGGAGGATTTCGTAACTGCACACTGCTCCGTTAACTGTAGATCCAGGTGAATTGTTGTATCAGTGTTATGGAACATTGTGGTACCCTAGTGGCAGTCTGTTCTGATAAAGTAAGTTGATTTGAATGCAGGTCTTGAGCTTGGCCTCTGAACCCCCAGGCAAGAAGGGCTTGGAAGTGCTGCAGTCAGTATTGCTTATCAGAAGGCAACTTGTATCGAAAGATCCAGACCAGAAGCTACACTGATGGGTCCTGGAGAGAGAGAGAGAAAGAGGTCCAGTCCCCTTTGGCTGGAAGGATGAGTCAAGCCAACACAGGTTTTTATTGGGTATGAGTGAAGGGGAAAGGGTGTTTCCAGAGGACAGAAGGAGATTTTTTTGCCAAGATGAAGAAAAAAAAAAAAACAAAACAGCACACCACAACACCCTGTCTCACTCCCCAAATCACACTTTTTGAAATATGCAAATAGTCATACATTCCTGGCTGATCCAGGGAAGCCTTTAGGGGTAGGTTTCAGAGAAATCTTACATATTCTTTTTGTTCGAAGTGACCAAATGATACTTACTGTAACACTCTCTTTGCTTTTATCAGCTGAACCTTCCTTTTCCTTAGGGGTGCTGGCTGTTTCTGTGGGCGTAGACTGCACACTTGAACTGGGCTGGGATGATTTATTTAATGTTTCTGTGCTAATTTCAGTATCTGTTTCTTGCTGTGTTGCAGTAGCTAAAATAAAGGAAAAAAGAGAAAGTAGCCGCTACTCATGTGCCCCAGGCCATGAGTCACTCTTCACAGGTACATCTGCGCCCATGCAAATGAAGAATATTGAGTCACTGTGTATTCCACCCACCCTAATCCCCTCAGCTGTGAAACAGGCAACCCAGAGCAAGATTACCTGACTGTGTGCAAGATTTCATATGCTCAGGCCAGTGAGCTTGTTGGCAGGGATAGTCACAGTAGCTAGTATTCCAACAGCAATAAAAAATGGCCTCTTTCTTGCAGTTAGCGCACCACTGCTTCTTTTTAGTTTCATCCACTGCTTGCTGCTTTTCCAATTCCAGCTGCTTCTTCACCTCAGCAATCAAACGATCTCGTTCTTGTTCTAGACTCTGACGCATTTCAGCCATTGTCAGTTCTACTCAAAATGCAAAGGAAGATGAGTTTTCCATTTTCCACCCCCTCAACAGCAAGGTGCAAACCAATAATTTTCATGAGTTTAAAGACAACATGAAATTAAAGCTAACAGCCAAAATTTTCCCTGAGTTTGGGCATCCTTGTTTCATACCTAGTCAACAAATGAACACCTTCCTTCCATCTTCTTTCCTTATTCTGGCACCATGATTTTTACCCTTAACCATTACCTTCCATTTAACACTTAAGTTCTAGATGTTCCACAAAGGATCAGAGTCCAGGTGTACTAGGTGCAGCATAAAGACAAAAAGGGTGTACGCAGCTGCTGCTAACATACTTTGTCATTACAAGCCCAAACTTTTGTTCTGCTCCAATATTCAGAAAATAGAGAGAATTATATTTCTTCTCTTTTCTCATACATAACAGCGAATCAATTGTTCATTGTATCTTGGTTTCTTTGCAAAGAAAAAATGTGAAAGTTCCAAGAAGGACACTGACAAACCCGTAAGAACTCATCACTGCATGAATAAAGCTGTAAATTTGAGCCTTACTTCAAGATTATTCTGAGAACCACCCACTATTAATGCAGTCATGAACTGATACCTCAGTCACTATGAGTGACTACGAGTGAAACAGAGCTTGACAGAATCTTCAAGCAAGCGGGCAAATACAAATAAAGAATTCCGATTCTAGCCATGTTGACTCGGGATGAATCTTTGACTCTTCTGAAAATCTCTGAAGTTGATACACTTTCAAAACACCACTAAAGGTGCTTATTTAAATCAGTAGCTTAAGACTGGTGGCAAAGGGTTTAAAGGATTTTTCTTTTATTTCTGAGCACACCTATATATTCAGTTTTGTGAGTTACAGATGAGTTGTTGCCATACCCAAGTAATTCTGAAGATTGCTATAACTGGACTGCAGCAGTGGAGAAACTGGTCTACCCTGATTTGAAAGAGCAGAACGTTACTAACAAACCAAAGACACGAGTCTGAATATGGAGTTATTCTGCCCCTAATTCACTTCCATTCCAGATACACTCTGTAAAAAGAGAGTTAAAAAGTGGATGAGGACACTGTATTACACAGTCCTGGGGCTGTTTGGACCACACGTAGCTTAAAGAAGACTTGATAATTCAATTGCAACCTTCTTCCTACAGTCAGTGCATTAAATAAGGATAATTTAAGAGGAATTACATTTAATCATAGTTTCATTTCCTGCCCATATGGTTGAGCGAATGTAGAGCTGAAAATCCCCCTCCTAGGAGGAATATTCTTTTATCTGTTTCAGGTAGTATTTTGAACTTCTTTCACTAACAGTCTGGCATGAAGACTGAGTCAAGGTTCACTACTCACTTTAAACAAATAAGTAAGTGTGTACACCAACAGCTGATCTGAACCAAAATGTCAGCTACAATCTCCAAAGGTACCAGAGGAAGCAGTTTCCCCCAGCGGCTATATTAACAGAATCTGCTTCATATGAGAATTAGAATGAAGTAATAAGCATAAAATATCTCATGAAGAGGGATTATCCAATGATGCATGAAATTCTCTCCTATCAAAAGAGTTATTCTCTCCTATCAAAAGCTCTCGTTAGCCTAAATTTGTCTAAGGGATGAACACATGTTGCTTACTATGCAGAGACAGAAGCAACTTTGTGTACATACTCAATAGGTGTCTGCTAACATCAGCACAACACATTGTATAAGGTTTTATGTCCTCCACTTGGACAAACTGTAGTATCATATGATGAAGGAAATACATATTACAAGCATTTGGATCTTCTATTTAGGACAACAAACTGACACACTATTTTGGACTGCCTTTTTCATACCTAGGTTATGCTTCATTTCTGAGAGTTCCTGTTGATGTAACCATTGAAGTTTTTCTATCTCAATCCTCAAACGCCGAATCTAAATATTAAAAATTTAATAGTTAGTAATAATAAACAGGGTGCAATGTATAATACGTAACTATTAAACAGAAAAACATGCCCAAAGCAAAGAGTCTGATCATTACTTACATCAAGGCTCCCCCACACTAACACGAGGAACCAAAGTCTAAAGTATTCTAAATATTTGTTGCTAGATTTTCCTACCATGAAAAGTACAGGATTGTTTGAAAACAAATTTCTATTAAACTTGCTCTTGCTTCCTCTGAAATTAGTAGTCTCAAATTTCTCTCACTGGAATCAAAAAACTATTCCTCAGTTTTGCTTGCATTCATTAGTATGACTTTTTTTTTTTTTTTTTTAACTAGATGAGGCTTAGGAAAGCAATTTTTTCATTTACTGTGGATTGGGAATACAAATATCGTTGCTCAAAATTGTGACTCCACTGTTTTGGTTAAAGCAAGCAAACAAATCATCACACTTTTAACCCTGAGCTTTATTTGTTCACATTTGTACTTAGTTTACACTGCTTAATCTGCTTTTTTCAAGTTTTAAAAAACCACTTAAAACATACTAAGTACTGCCTTTGGAGACAATTAAAAGCAATGCATAGCATTTCATTAAAAAATGCAAGAAGTATTAAAAGTATTTTTAAAAAGTATTAAAAACTATGGTCATAATCACATAAGTGGAATAAGCTACTGCACTACGAGTAAATTAAAATCTTCCTCTGGCAGATAAATACATGCTTTAAAAATGGCACTTTAAAAAAAAGACTTCATTTCTCATTTTAAACAAAGTGAAACAGAATTAAATCCTCAACAGCAGCTTTAAGGATCCGGGCTTGCTGGCTTACTGTTCTTGCTGCTTATCTTATAGAGCACATCTGATATTTTTTCAGTGTTTTTCTCTACCACTCTAATCATTACTTCTAAAACAGGACAGAAATTCGAACATCTGGACAGTCTCAATTTATAGTACTTTGTAGGTATAAATTACATGGTACTTTTATATATAAAAATACTATTTTGCAACTTTCAAAGTTAAAATGCAAGCAATATTATTTATTTTATCTTACACTAACCTCAGCTATTGTACTTCCAGTAGTATTTTTTGAAAGATCATTATATATTTCAGTCATTGTTCCTTTGATGGCATCCATCATCTGAAAGACAAAATGAAAAAAATCTTTGATACTTACTTTTGATGGATACCCACTTTCACCTCCTTTCAACCACTTTAATGGGAACTTATACTACTATCAACAATGCCCCACATGTCTCTCTATATTTATCTGGGTCTACTTTCAGAGGACTATTTAGAGGGTAGAACACAACAGTTTTGACCAGGACTCTGATTGTTAAGTGTCCTGAACTGGTGAAATCCTTGACCTTCTACTTTTCCAAGAAATTGCCATTGATACGATTTACAAACAAAAAAATATGACCATGAGTTTGGGAAACATTTACTCACATTGCTGACCACCGACAAATCCACCAAGACCACATGCTTGAGTGAGAACATTGAAAGTTGATAGTCCGGATAAATCCTGGTGGTTTTAATGACTGGCTACTCAACTTTATTTCCTTATATAGTATTCACGTTGATTTTTTAATTTAAAGATCTAAGAGAGTATATGAAAAGCTAATGTCCCATACCTTCACTGTCACTATTACGATACAAGTATTACACCACATCTCCTCTTTAACAACTTAGCTTCTGCTTTAATACATGAATACACACTTATGACAAATTACCATCTGATGAAGTAATACAGTGTTTTAAAACAAAACTACACTTTTGTGTACGCATTACCGGACACAGATGAAGAAATATTAACGTTTTTTGTAAACATGATGCTCCTTTAGGAGAAAACACAGAAAATGGTCCAAAACACAATGCAACGTACGTAAGAAGAACCAATGGGGGAACATGAGAAGGAAAGGGTTTTAAAGTGTCTGAGGAGCTGAAGCCTATCATATACACACTCTGGCTTGGAACGGCAGGATTCAGCCACCTCTGAAAAGATGGTTCAGCACTTTCATCAAAATCTAGCTGTTCCTACCCAGCAGAATGAATTTGCAACATATGACAACCTGAAAATAAAGTGATTTCAGAATTTGAAATGTCAAAAATGTGAAAGTTCACTTCAAAATAAAATTTCAAGAAAACCTTGCTCAAGAACTTACTTTGCTAGTATATTTAGCAATATCTGCAGCCACATCAGCTGAAGCTGTTGCAATTGGCAAATCTGTATTAACTGAGGAAGAAAGCGTACTTGCAGATCCAGAACTGGTAACCATAGAAATAGGTTGAGTACTTGTAACCAAAGTTATAGTGGATGTGGAAGTGCTCTGGGTGATCTCTTTTTGCTGCACAGCTAAGAAAAGAGAACATACAGCAGATCAATCACATAAACAATTATGAAAATAAATAGGCAAATTTCTAACTCTAATGTCTAACTTAAATATGTGCACCTAATCATTTCAAAGACTTACATTATTTATACAATGGTACCATTTAATCAGTTAATCACACAGTGCCCAGCCACTGAACTTGTACATAATTATAAGGCTTACAGGCAATGAAACAAATATACCTGTCAAATTTATTATTTTAGACCGGCCAATGCACAAGTCTCCCTCAGATGTGTATTCCTCCATTTTTGCACTTCTTCAACCCACTTCCTAGGAATTCACTACCTAACCTCTCAGTCTGGAGAACTCCCAATACCATACACATGAACATAAGTTAGACTTTCATATTTTCATTTGCAATAATTTTTAAGATATTATTGAATTTCTTTTCTTTTTGCTTTGAAACAAGGTTTAGTGAGCCACTGTTGAAGAAAGCCTGCTGTAGTAATACTTCCTTGTGTTATTCCCATTCTTTTGTTATTAATGCTACTAATCATCATTATTAGTGTTGCAACATGTTTAATATACATGTATCGAGATCAACATTAGCCTTTGGTTGGCTGCACAGCAAGGAATGCAACATTAGAATAACTCATTAAAGCAAAGAAGTTATTCATAGTGTTAAGTCAAACAGGATAAGAAAAGTTTTCTCATCTTTGGTCAATATTTCAAATAATATTAAACAGTGGGTCATTACAAGTGACCATACAAATCAAAATGCAAAGACCTTCACCTTTTCATCCCTAACAACTTAACTGCCTTAAATACTTTTTTTAAAAAATATTTTAGGACGATATTTTTCAATCTATTTTTAATGATTCATATTATAAAAGATGTCTTTATTGCCAATATCCTCAAAACAGGAATTATTGAAATAAGTTATTCAATTTATTGCTCTGTACTATATTTTTGTTTGTGCCAATTCAGTATGTAAGAAATTTATAGACTTTGTAGTTCTAGCTTATAGTATTTCTATAAGACGGAACATAGCTATGATGTGCTTAATAGTAAACATATTGATAAAACAAACTCATAGGCTGAATATTTAAAGTTCCGTCCATATTATTAAGCCCTTTATATTAAAGTATGACTATTAAAAGAAAGACTTCACCAACTTTCACATTTGTTTTTCTCACTGAATATTTCCGTATCAAATATGTGCAGTCTACAAGTAGAAAGATAACACTTCTCCAATACTTCTTAAATGACAGTCATAAAAGCAGTTTGGGATCAGAGAAATGTGCCTCTGGTAAACGTTTGTATGTGACCTAAAGCTCTCTTCTGCGTGAAATCACTGACCTGCCAGCAGTGTTAGCAGAATGGAGAATATCTGTTCATCAGGCACAACAGTAAAGAGTTCAGTTTATTAACTTCAAATTACAAATGAAGCTAGATTTGCAAAAAGTTATTGTTCTGTGAAGTGAAACAACAGAAGCATGGCCTTATGCTACTATGTGCCTACTATTAGCAAAACCTTGGGCAAAGGGCTGGTAAGAACACAGTTATGAAAACACTAAAATGCCGTCACTGTTTGCTCAGTAAACTAGCATCAAAGTCATGTTAAGAGTTAAGCAATGGGGATTTCAAAGACAAGTGCAGTCTGAGTAATTTCATTACTGTCAAACTATACTCTGAAAAACCATACAGATCAGCTTGTCAGGTAAAACTGGATCCAGTTTGTAGACACAGAGGTGACAGTGGTAATCATGCAAGTGGAATAGAGTTAATGGTTTCATCAAATAAGCCAGAAAATAATTCAGTTCACTCTCCCAAATCTGCGATGGCTAAGAATGGCAAAAATATTCATACAGATACACACACAAACTTTCTGTCATTAAAATAAGGAGACATGACTCTAAATACACACCAGAAAGAGGAGGTATGGTGAGTAAGTTGTTGTATTTTAAAGTCACTTATCAGAGTAGAACCACACTTTGAGATTTTGTTTATATGGAAGAACTCCTGGTTAGGCAGCCTTGGAGCACTGAGATCACTACTGGGGAATTAGGCATCACAGGCACATTGAGTTAGAAAGTGTATACCTTTAACTGCTTGTCTTGTCTGATATCTTGTCCCTTGAGAGGACTGAGGCTGCTGTGACTGAGACTGCTGGCTCTGCTGCTGTTGCTGCTGTCTCTGCACCTTCTGCATGTGCCATTTCTGAGATGATGTCTGAAATTTATTCGAAGAATTCCACACCACACGCTGCACAGCAGGGGCAGTTTCCTTAGGCAGCAGAGGCCTCTGCTTTTTCACAGGGCTCCCAGTGGCTGCAGATGGAGCACTAACAGTAGAAGAAGCACTAGTAGTTGCTGTCACACCAGCTGGTGGAGTCTGGACTGCAGAGCGGGTAAGTACTGGAGTTTCTGGTAGAGACTGGGTGCTTGCACTGGAGGAAGGTGGAGTTTTACCTACAACTAAACAAACATAAAACGTAATGCCAGCTTTTCACCAAAACATCTGATTCATAATTTTCCATCTAAGTTCTGGAAGAGCCATATGCATCTTCCAGTCTACTCTGAATTATTTTCCTCACAAGGTAATTGATATTCTACAAGTAAACTCTTTTCAGTCTAATTGAAGTTGGTGGCAACTCAGAAGCACTAGACATTACACAAAACAAAACAAAAAGTACAAAACCCAGAAAACCAGTCTGACCTCCTTTGGAAGATATGTGAGAAGTCAGCATTTGTTAGGATGTTTCTGGGTCACCACTTTACAACTGTCATCCCAGTTTCTTTCAGGAGAAAAGTACATTCAAAAGCAACAATGACTGAACACAAAATAACTGAAGGAATAGCGTAATAAAAACTTTCTAAACAAAGGTGAACAGGCACTGACAACCAAATATACAGTCTATTTAAGATATCTATGTTTACTCAAAAATCTGCCAGAATTTATAGTTGACTGTTCCACATCTCAGATCAACTTAGGAACCGGATGATTCTTCCAAAGCTGTGGCTAGGACAAACCTATCTGAAAGAGAAGGCTGCTGCATTGACAGGGTGCAAAGACCTTCAGATTTGCATGTATCAGATTTCTTTTCTGGACGAAGGTATTTTAATACCCGATATCCAGGTAGGGGCTTTGGAACCATGGACCGGACACAAATGCTGTCTAGAATATATTCACATAGGTCTATATACATGAATATTTAAATCCATGTTTAATTTAACTCAGAATATGTTGGGGTTTTTTTGCCTCAATATCAAAGTAAACTTCAAGGATTACTTATTATTTCAACCATCACTGGTTTAGGCCAGTAGTAACACATGAAACAGTGGTTTTGAAATTCACAAAGCCACCTTGCTTAATAAATTTTTAAACAAAACAAGAATCAGTCCATATAAAAGTCCCAAAATTACAATTCTGTTTTTAGTTTGTAAGCCTATTTTCTTTGTTATCTCAAAGTAACATTTATCCATTAAATTCCATTTTGAGATTCAAAATTCAGAAGCATTAAATTGTCTTCTAAAGTATGCTTAACTGATTGAAAACATTGTTTTAAATAAAATGTTTGAGCCAACATGCTATAAAATATAGCCAACAAGATAGTTATATGAAGAATAAAGTATTTTTCTATCTAACCATTTAAATCTGGTTTTCTATTTTATTTTGTCAAAAGGCTAACATGCAGAACAAGCTTAGCAAAAGCACTTCACTCATTAATTGAGATTGCTTTCCTCTTTTAGCAACACACAGAAACAAGGGACAATATCTCAGGGACAATACACTTGATTTAGCTGTTCTTTTGATTATTACTGAGAGCATTTACATTGATTTCAATGGGACCTTATTCAATTTGTATGTTTGTTAAGTTCCAGCTTCTTCTATACCTGCAATTTTGGGAGGTCTATGGAAATGCAAAGATTCGTAACAATTGCGAAATAAATTCTACATTTGTCACAGAACAAATATTACAGATATTCATAGTTCTACGCTGCTGAAAGGAAACTCAATGAAACGTATTTTATTTAAACCAGAAACTATACTGGGGACTGAAAACTTTTTTCATAGTCACAAAGAATGAAAAATCATTCCTAAAAATTGGTTTAGTACAGATATTTTTGTCTTAATGCAAAAATAAAGGTAACAACTCCGGCTTCAGTAACAGCCCTACAGAATAGAAGAAAAAAAAAGAAAGAAAATAATTTCATCCTACCATCTTGTTTAGAAGGAGGTTCTTTAGACTCTTTCTTGGTTTTCCTTCCTTCACGGCCACACTGATCATCTCCTAGATCGATGACGAGTTCACTCTCAGAATCAGAGTCCAGTCCTAGATGCACAGTTGGAGAGTCTGTTTCATCTTTACCTTTCAGTTTTTCTTTTGCAGGATGCTGTAAACTTTTTCCCTTTTCAGAAAATTCTTTTTCAGTGTCTATAATTGCCTTTTCTTTGACCGGGTCATCTGCTTTATCCACTTCTGGACTTGTGCTTTTAAGTTCCTCCTTGTCTTCATTCTGTGCTGGGGGCTTAGGTTTTTTTTTCAAGCTCAATGATTCTTTGTCACTTCTTGTACCGTCCTTGTCCTCTCCATCTTCTTGATCATTCTTTGATTTCTGATCCTCATCACTATATTCACTATCACTGGTGTCAGATTTTTCAGAATCTTCAGAGTCACTGTGTTCTACTGCAGTATAAACAGCTTCAGATATTTCATTTATTCCTAATTTTGGGAAGGAAAGTACATTCCATGCTGACATCAGATTGACTGATATTACCAAAAAAAATACTCTATATACCGGAAAAAAAGTGTATACATACCATTATCTTAACTGTCAGTCCTTAAACTATAAACACTTCCCTTAGTGCCCTATCTCAACACCAGAATGTATAAGAATTACCTTCCACATATTCCAATTAATATTTCTATTTCATTCGATGGCCCTCTTTTCAATGCTTTTTTCTACTACCTGCAAGCTGTTTTGTTCAACTTAGGACCAATGCTAGCAAATACAAAGAGGAATTATTTTTATCCACAAGGAACCACCTTAAAATCAGTAACACTATTCACCTGGTTAGAGTTACTTACATGCATATTTACAGAATCTGTTTTAGACTGTGTAAGTTTTGTGAGGAGAACCTCTAATTTTTTCAGTGCCTAGAAAGTCTTTAATTAAGTGCTAGACAACACTAATGTTTCTAGCGGCATTCAGCTCCTGTGTAACTGGATATATGAATTTGTGCAACCGACATAAGTTAGGTACCATTCTAGAATTTTTCAATTTACAAAGCAAATGTTAAGACTATAATTCTGTCACACTACCTACGTCAGAATGGTACAAAAATAGATTAAAAGATGGAAGCTTTTTGACAAAAATTTGAAACACCAGGTCTCGCTGTATTTTAAATTTAAGCAGTTCACTTGCCTCTAAGAGTTCAAATATCCTCTACTCTTGTTTTAATGCATAAAATATTTAAGGTTTTACTATTTGACAACTTCTTTTAAACTCCAATTCAAAATTTCCTCCAATGTATCCTTCAGATGTCTATTGCATTCTTGAGATATACTTACCAAGTTGTGCTTTACAACTCTCTATTGTCTTGTCAAGATTAAGCTGAAACCTACTACGTATCTGTCGTTTGGGTGAAATGAGCTGCACAGGAGTGGTCTGCTGTTGGACTGACTCGCTCAACTCTTTCAGATCCATCTCAGCTTTGCTACGATCTAGAAAAACAAAAAGGAACTAAGTAAAGTATTTTACAAAAAGACATCACTACCCAGGTAAGACAAATTTTACTGAATTACAACGCAGACAATCTGAAACATATTTCACTTCTTTTGTAATTATTGGCTAAATAATAATTCTAGAATTACCTTACACAAACAATGGTTACTTCGTTTCTGATACTACATATTTCACACACAAAACACAAGCACCAACTATGTGGATGCTTTGTCTGTCAATGTGAAATTACCAAGAAATCAGCATTCAGGTCTGTAAGCTGTCTGACAGTACTTCTAGTAAGCTACCGCTGTTCTTTACTACTAGTAGCAATATTTTCACAGAGAAAATTGAATAGGAATACAAATCCTTATAGTCACCATTTAAAACTCAAAAGATAAGTCATAAGAATAGAAATAAAAATGTGGATTGTAACACGAGATAAATAAATTTAAGATAAAATAAGAAAATTTTCAACCTATGTCAGCAAAATCTTCTCGAGTTCTCCTATACATGTAGAGAATTTTCACTCTGAAACATACAGGTCTGTCTGCAGAGACCACAGACTACAGTGCTAAAGCTAAAGTTGTCTTAGCAACTAAGTTTCACATTTTTGATTCGGTTTTTCAATTTCACAGGTTATGTTTCTGTTCCATAGTCCTATCCTTTACTCTTTGCCAACAGTGCTGACACTCCATTAGTGCTCAGGGCACTAAACCAGTATGGAGCTAGTTGCTTGTTTGGGCACGAAGAAGGGAGAAGGAATGAAGATATCGGTTCGGCCAGTTCTGCTCCTTGAACTGTCTCATGGTAGGATCAAAAAAGCCATATGCTGGAAAAGGACAGCAGCCACAGAGAAGACAAAAGGTAACACTGGCACAATGTGCATTTGTGCTTTGTTTAGAGTTTCATTCCACAGCAGTTATAGATGTCACAGTATTGCTTTATTTTACTTTTTTTACTAAAAAAAACCCCACATATATTTACGAGACCTTTTTTGTTGATGAACAACTCAGAGAAAAGTGACATAAATATGAAGGGCTGAGCCAGAAATTCCTCTAACCAGATATTCTTTAAAAGTTTGAACATATTATCAAGGTACATTCCACATTTAAAATTTAAGAGCCAAAGTACATAATGACTCAAGTTCAGCAGTACAGTCGTCTCAATCAGGCTTGGCCACTGTCTCCTATTGGGTTGCAAACAGAATCTGTATTACAGATAGAGCAGGTACAGAAGGAACAATTCGGGTATTTATGCAATTTTTGTTTACTGCTAAAATAGCAGTTCATCATCTCTTCCTAGAGAAAACCATCAACTTGTGTGGTCCGATCCACAAGCCAAATATACAGGCTATAATTTGGTTCATCCTGGCTTGTAACATATATGCATTATAGCATACACAAATTCAGACTAAATAAAACTCAAATCATCCTTTCTAGTCCCAGTGAAATGGTCATAAAAGTAATGCTGATTTTCACACTCCTGTCACATTCATACTGAAAGAGACTAAACATAATACAAACTCTTATAATTTTCAGTGCAGTGTAAATTTTGAAAATAAAAACGAAGGCTCTAAGTCACTTAAATACCTTTGAAAAAAAAATTATTCCTTGTATTGGAAATATTTACTAGATTAAGCTTCTTCTTCCTGTGCTAACTATGTCTACCCAATCCACACTAATTTGACAGCAGTAAGGGTTGTATCACCCTTAGTACAGAATTTGATTCAAGGCCTTCACAGCCTTGGTTAACTACATGGCAGGATACAAACAGAAGAAAAAATAGAGAATGGGTGAAGATGAAGTCGAGGCAATGTAACACCTCCCCAGGGAACCCTACATCATAGGGTATATCTTAATATATGAAAGTCTCGCAGTCCAAATTCCTGTCTCGCCTACAAGGTGGTCTCAATGACATCTGGATTTCCAATCTGTCTCATTATTGTCAAAGCATTAGTCAAAAGAAAACAGAGCCAAAGGGCAGACAAGCCCATTGTGGGGGAATCTTCAGTTCTCATCTCCAAAGTCTTTACTTTTTCTCATTAGCAATCTGAAAATTTTCACTCTTGAGTTGGTCAAACTTGTTCTGTCTCTTCTGCCTCTGTCACACAAGGACAGGTCCTACACTACCTGGAACAGGTATTTTTTCCAAGCAATCTGTGTATAGCTTGGTCATTCACACCTCCATTTTTCAATTTAGCCAGTCTGCCAGTAACAACAGATGGCTCATTTCCATTATTTTGCTTTCCTTATTGCTGAATTGAAGGACAATCATGGAGTTCCCCTAGTACTCTGCTCAAGGTATCACAAAATCACAGAATGTTAGGGGTTGGAAGGGACCTCTGTGGGTCATCTAGTCCAACCCCCCTGCCAAAACAGGGTCTCCTACAGCAGGCTGCACAGGACCTTGAGTGTCTTTGTTTTCTGGACTTTCATTTTTGTTTTTTTCAGAGAGAAACCCTGTTCACATATGTATGACAATGAGACACAGTAAATCATATCTGAAAACCATATGATTCACAGATTAATCTATGTCTGGCACAGCTGACATTATTAAATGAAGAAGCATTGCCATTTTCATTCCCAGCACCGAAGAGTATACTCCCCTAAAGCTTTTCAGCTGATATTCTACTTGAAAGCATATTAGCTGTTCTTTTATAGTATTGCTCATGGACCATAACATCGGATTTTCCAATCCACACTATTTATTCAAAATAATCTATGCTCCAGCTGATGTCTCCCATCTGTGGTTCAAAACTAGTGCAGCACCACATATTTCTTAACATTTTTCCAAATGCATTGTCACCTCAGGTAAGACGACAAACAGCTACAGTGCAGCAGAATAAATTAATACTACAGTTATGTCCACACAGATAGACACACTGAAAAATATACTTGTGAGCTTGTACCTAGAATATCTGTAACTCACTGAAAACATGAATTCAGCATTTGAGCTCAAGCCCTCCTGAAGTACTTGGCTGACACTAAGGGGAAAAATCCTGTTTCTCCATGTAATATCATGTGGAGGTAAGAAGTAGCCAGAACTGAATCAGAATACTCAAAACAAACTCAGGAACAAAGCATGACTCAGGAAACTGATTTACATCCGTTTGACTTTCAGAACTATTTTACCAACTTAGTACTTATCTACTCCATCTTTCAAAATTCCAGATTCCCAAAATTTACTTCTAGGGATTTTCAAGACACCTGTTAATTCTTTTCATCAATCTATCTCCCTAGAGAGGGATGGTAAGTGAGGAGCTGATGTGAAGGCAGCAGGAGAGAAGCCCTAGTATATCCTAAATCCTAAAGACCACAAGAAAATCATTACATTACAATGTACATTAATTTGAACAGTCCAGCTAAAAAAAAAAAAAACCCAAAAAAATCATCCTTTAACTACTTCCTTTCATCAACAAGAAGAAACAATAACAGGAACTTCCACTTATAAAACAAGAACAGAACAGCATATCTGATGAAATCACAGTAACACGTGCCTCGTTTAAAGCCCTTCGTTCATTTAAAGCCACATACAAGCAAGTTTGTTCACATTACGTTGCACTGACCACTGTAATTTATTCGGTTCTACCACTATTAGATTTTCAAAGGTTAAGACTAACCAAGATTAAGATTCAGAATGCTTCCTGGAGTGGAAGTTCTTTCTTGCTTAGCAGAAATTGGCGTTGACGCTTGAGGAGAGAAAGGTTTGGGGCTGCCTGACAAGCTCCCTGCTTGACCCGTTCTCGTTGGTGCTGGAGAAGCTGAAAAAGTACAAGATTAATAAAGACAGGTTTAAAAATTATCACAATAAAGCCAAATTCACTGGGACAAAACAGCTTTTAAACCTACACAAGTAGGGAAAGGACTTTTGTTTAATAATTTCAACACTGTGTTATACTTCCATTGTAAGTTACTATTACCCCTTTAATTTAATAAAGAAAGGAACTGTAAGGAAAATAATTTTATTGCAGCTATATAGTTGGATCAAATGTGTGCTTACCCTCAAAATCACTCTGCAGTGACAGAAAGTTTCTAGCTTTCAAGATTTGGTTATTTCTGGTGTTAACAAATTCTTACACCCTAAATTGCTATCCATTTTAATTCATCTACATAAGTAAACACAGAAAACCCCACCTACACTATCAAAGAATTAAAAGTACAAATCATAGTAAGTTTAATCAGTTCAGCTGAAGATCAGTAACCAAATGTCTCCAATACTCTAATTTACCAAAGTATAAGAAAAATCCTACGCTCTGAGCCTTTAAAATCTCCATGAAATAACGTTTCTAAAACAAACTTTTGGAAACAGCCATGTAATCTAGAAAAGGAAGCATTGTAGGCCATCACCTAAAAAAAGAGGACTAATTTTTGTCAGCAAGAGACTAATTTCTGTCTGTTAAATCTCTGCTTAATGCTCTGAAAACGTCATACTGGAAAACTGTCACTGCTGGACACTTTTTCTTCCCCAGTACAGCCAGGATTGTCTATATATTTTCAGATTCCTAAAGAGCAGCAATATCTGCTGTTTCAGTAACTGTTTCCAAGTTATTTTCTACACATCACTCAAAATACACCACAGAGGCATCCAAAGAAAACTGGTCTTGTCTAACGATTGTGCAGTCATACTGCTTGAATTACATTTTACAGCAAACAAGTAATTTAATGCACATTTGAAATGAAACACAGATTCCTGTAAAAGGACAGTGAAGTTTATAGATAAAGTAAATATTACAGAAACTGCATTTGTAACAATATACAGGTAGAAATGCCAGGTGGGAAACTGAATATTCTAGTTTAACCCCTGTTAAATCCAATCCAGCATTTCTATGCACTAGGGTAATGGATAGTAAGGCCTGAGGAAAAGTTAGAAAAATTCTCCAGAATTGCTATGATAATCAAGAATCCAGGGTACAAGGATAACATCTGTCATCTTCTTTTATCTTTATCTGACAAAATAGCTTTAATGTGACTTTCCATCTCCACTAATATAAAGAAGTATTAATGTGCTATAACAAAAGCTCTATATTTTTAAGACACAAAACAGTACCTGTTAGCTACACCTTATGTGTAAGAGCTGTACACATACATACATGATAATTTATGTATAAAATTAATTATTCCTTTTGACATGCTACTCTACTGAAAAATCCAAGTATTTCCATATATTTAAATTCATACAGTTACTTTGTCATCACTTTCTTAAGATGGACAGAATCATATCACAAGACACTTTTGTACCCAAAGGTAGTTTCACAGCCTAGTCTTTACTGGCTACAAAGAATAAGATTGTAATAAATAAATAAACAAATAACAGCTTTTTATCTAAAAAATTGTAATGGAACATATTAATTTAGTTTTCTACACAAAGACATCCTTTCACCAAAACCTAAGTTTTAAAACTTTCATGTTAATTAATATACTGCATCATTTCTTTCACATAGTGATGAACTTTCTTTTATGCATGAAAAAGATCCAGATAAAGTAGTCTGCCTGAGTGCCACAAAATTAGCTAGCATTTGGTCTTTGACTACATTATAAGTCTGAGAAGTCCAAATTCTGTATTCCACACTCTTTTCTCTTTATCCACTCTGCCTATGGAGCTGTAGTGTTACCATATTTTAGCTACTCAGTTGGGAACATTGCAAATTAAGCTCACTGCCTTGAAAAAGAGCTATCAAATTTTAAATAGAACACCTCCTAATCACAACAATTCTAACTCTTTGTGTATTTACTTCTACTCGCCATTCATTCTGACAGTTACAACTATTTCCTGCTATTTAAACTGAAGGATTTTGGTCACTTTTCAAGATTATTTATTCCTTCTCAATGTGACAGAAAGGACTGTTAGTTCTTATCTGTGATACTGAAAGTTAAATACCTCTCGTTTACTAAAATTTCTTCATCAAATGAGTCATAATACAGTCTGTCTTTAAAAAGGACATGGAATAAAACTAGTGCATTAACCAAATGCAAAGTCCTGTAACCCCCCCCTTTTTTTTTTACCTGTGTTTTTCTCAATAAAGTCCATGGATTCTTCACTAGCACTAAAATGACTGGAAGTCGCTTTCTTCTCTGCGTCCTGTTCAACATCAGATCCAGTGTGAACTGATGAGTTTGTACTCATTGGTGACCGTGGCATATCTGTCAACGAAATCCTACGACCACTACTACTACTCAGCATAGACTTGCTCATTAGAATCTTGGGTGATGCCGTCATATCAAAGTTCAGTTTGATTTTCTCTTGTTTGTCTGTCTTTGCAGTTCCAGCAGTTGGGTTTGTAGGGTCTAGTAACATTTGGTATTGATTGTTGGGAGTATATGGTGTCCGGAAAGGTGCGTAATTAAATACTCCAAATTTTCTACGAATGTTATCAACATAAACCTCCATTTCTTGCATTGCACTATTGAAGATGCTTTTAGTCTTTTTCACAGAAAAAGGAATTTCTTTAGACATGAGGTAGCAATTATTTATTGGAACCCAGGCCCTGTTTATAAAACAGAAAAATAAAAGATAATATAACTACATTTCACACTATGGATTGACATTGGCAACTTTTGTGTGCATAGTTATTTATTTTAGCCTAATTATACAGATATGCACACCTCAGATCATTTCAAAGGACCATCTCTGCCTTCTTCTTTTAACAGTTCAGTGCTCACTTTTGGTAAGTAAATAAACTGCATGTCTCAGATTATCACTAGCTTATGTTACTCTACACTGTAAGACATAAAACATGAATAAACACTGGTCAAATATGACAAAATATTTCTAATTATAACAGTCTATATAACTGGTAAGACAACCAGTCTTTCCATCTGTCATAGTTAGCAGAAGAACATGAAAAGCAGGTCAGGAAAAGAAAAAAACTTTACAAGCACATTCTTAAAAACATAATATTCTATTTTACACCCCACGTCAGGGTTATAAACTCCTCAATGCTAGGAAAAGCTCAAAGAGTACTGGACAGATTTTATTTATCATGAAATGAGACAGACACTAAAACCATACCTTCCAAAATACCAAAACACTAGGAACTTTGACTTCATTATTTCATGGCCCTATACAGTTTTTTTTACAACTATATAGATTTATATTTTCAGTTCATGACAAATCAATTCATATTCATCATGACTTTCTTTCATGCAGAGAGTTCCCAAGTACAGAAAACTCCTTTCGGAGCAAAACTGGCATTGTCAACACAGATTATATTTTCTATATTTTTTTCTACATTTTTTAAACCTACAATTGTGTGTTTACTCCCACAGTGTTAAGACAATATAAACAACTTTATTGGCCTCTTCACCTTTAAGAACTACAGTTCTCTGCAGCACAAAACCAGACACAGGAATTAACTTGCACACTCACTGAGATTACATGTGTATTAACCTTACAAACATACGACATTCTACAGACATCACATAAGAAACTAAGACTGCATATGCTACAGTATTATATAGTTTATTAGGGTCAAGGTTCAAAGACAGGATCCAAAATCTGTAAGAGCACAAAATTACAAGAATTTTCAAGTACTGCCAAAGATGTCCTTCGGTTAGAATCCCACCTGTCGTGTTGGCCAAAGAAACGAGCATCAACTTGCCCATCTTTATCCCTCAGTGCTTTTGCAGGCCAGAATGGAAAACCTTTGAGTTTAGCCCAGACCAAAGGGTGGGGATTGCTCTAGATGAAGAGGCAAAATACACAGTAAGAAAATACAAGCAGTACTACCTTCAAATCTGATAAACAACATAATTTTTTTTAAATTGTACATATTGCTTAGATTCAATAAAGATCCAATATGCACAAGGCACTTGCCAAATACAAGATTCCATTTTACTATATATTCGATAATAAATAATAAGTCCTGAGAGGACAAAGTAGTAATTTTTTTAAAAAAATACATACAAACTTCAGTATCTCAATTAAACAGATTGTAATTTCACTTTTTTATTCATTTATTTTTGATTAATCCTCTCCAAATATGTGGCATAATGTCAGTTAGGCTAGGGCCAATCTTTTAAGTTCTCAAGTCCAAGACAGAACTTGATGGATTATACACTTCTAGTTAAGGGTCTTAAAGAGTCTTCCCAAGTCTGGTGCTGTATTGAAAAAAAAAAAAAAATCAAGTCTAAATTTGCAGGTCCAAACCTACAGAAAGAGACATTCACATTTCTGAAATCTTACCCTGAGTGCAAGTACCACATGAAGGCACAGATGGCCCAGGAGCAGATACCTTACATTTGAGGACAGAGAAGTTGCGAACTGGTTGCGAACTGGTTGCTGACACCCTTTACAGTTATTTCTGACTGAACCAATCCTTTTGTGAAAGTATGCAATTTTACAGCTAAACATCTTGAGATACTCTGAATCCACAAAGAGCATGATGCGCAAGTACAAGCTACTTGGTAAACTACAGCAGCTTTCCTTGACTCAGTAACCACCACAGGTTTAAAACAACGGAGGATACCAAGGAACAGTCAAATGAGGACTGCTAGTTTAATGTATTAGCTAGACAACCATAATCCTTAACTTACACAAGGCTCACAAAACCAATTTTCTCGTTTTTGGCAAGCAGCTAAATAACATTCCGGACATACTTCAATTTCATTCATCTGAAAAGAAAAAGCAAACAATTATCGAAGAGCTTAAACAGAGTCCAAAGTGCAATCAGTGTCATTACATTGGCCTGTCTAGTTTGCTAGCATCATTTTTCCCCAAATTTGTGGTCATACATAACACTGTTTTGACAGACACCCATCTGTTTCTACCCCTGTGACACATGCATTCCAGTTAATAAACCAGTCACATTTTTGCATCCCTCTTCAGACTGTATGCTACTGTCATTTACTCCAGTCAAAAAAAAATACATCCTTTGTTTGATGTATTTATTCCAATGATAAAGAATTATGTATCATAATCCATTCCAATGGCAAAAATATAACCTCAGTTGGGCATTTAATTTCATAACTTATGCAGAACTAGAAATAAAATATTTTACTCCTTATGCTCATATTATATAAACTAGTGAAGATATCAGGCTCAGATTATACATGTATTTTGTTCTATTAAGAATTAATAAGTTCTCAAAATTTATGTGAATCACGGATATTGCTGTGTCAATCTGGGGATGCAGAAAGCACTTCTATAAATACAAAGGGTCAGATCATCAGACAATTTGTATCAATGAAATACTGTTCAAATATATTACATTTAGAACAGCAAATTTTTGTAATACTTAACATTATGGATTGCCACTGAAATAAAATGAGTGCAAATGATCAGTTAAGAGTGCATGCAGTCATTTTTGCATTTATTTAGATGAATTTCATATTGTTACAGCAAAAGAACCACCAAAAACACATCTATGAATCAGAAGATGTGGGTCTCTTTTTCCAGCTCCAAATATTCATTTAGAAGATAGCTTTCTTTGCGCAGAATCCATATGTCCGCTTTCTTCTCTTCCCACTCCCCCATAAGTCTTAATTATAGTGAATATCCTAATGGAAGACACATTAGCAAGCAATGCCCTTGCCAAAAATCATTCTGCAGGCCATGGATATGCATATCTAAAAATAAGAAAGCCTACAAAAATTATAGTTATGCAATACACACATTAGAAGACATATAATATTTCACTCATGAATACGTGAAATGGAACACTAAAAATACAGAACAATTAAGTTAATTGGGGCACACATACCTCATGCTCACAGATTTTGATGATGACTTTTGCTGTTTGTGTCAATTTGTGATTTCCTGAGAAACAACAAAATGCTTTAAACCAAGAAAATTGCCATGCTGGAATTACAATAAAATCAACAGGTTTTGATTTTAAAAGTTAACTTAAAATAAAAGAGAACATCTAAAGAGACGATGTAAAACATGTATGTATAAACTACAAGCTTGTAAAAGCAGAAGGTAGGCACTTTTCTTCTCAATATAACACATAACAAACTTTCAATGTGCCTTTTTGAAGCCTATTGCAGCCTGCCCACCACTGATACACTCTTTCAGTGAGGGACACCGTGTATCATCTCCTACAAAGTGCTGCACAATGTAAAACCCTAAAGCAACTTGCGGGTTGGAACCAGACAAGGGGAGCTGGAAACAGATGATCTTTAAGGTCCCTTCCAATCCAAACCATTCTATGATTCTAAATTATTTTATCCTTTTTTTAAGGTGGAATGAGCAAGTGAAGACATGGGTTGTATTTGGTCCTACAGTTTTATGAATGCAAGTTGTTAAAAAAATAAAATCTGTTGTGTTTAGGCACTATGGTCATTAACAGGAAGATACTTTCCACATTTGCCAACTACAAGTCTACAAATTGCTCTACGACTTTATTTCAAAATTTCGTATCTGAGGATGTAAGTGCATGTTAATACTTACCCCCATTGTAAATAATGCAGTTGTGCAAAATCCATTTGGCATCAGCCAAAAATGCTTCAGTGCAACCATACATTTTCTTTTTAACATTCTGTAAAGGAAAAATTAAGAATTAATCAGGAAACAGAAATGAGTAAAGTGACACCTTTTTCCTGAACATTGTTTCCTATCAGTCCTACAATTAATAAAACTGACTACTTATTTACTGTAAGACTTATGATTCTAAATAGTTAAGAATCAACCAAATTCAGGGTGTCTTTTGACTGCCCTGAAAATGTATGAACTGTGTAAATTAACTCTAAATAATGAATTACTTAGACCAGAATCTTTAACATTACGAAAAAAAAGTGTTCCTTTCCTGAAATAGCGTTCCAGTTGATGTCTGTGCAAAAAAATGAGTCCTTGATTTCTTGTACTGAAATATTATTGCTCCACAGCATTTTTGCTTTTAAATTTTTAGAAGATCCAGAAAAAATTATTTGTCAGAGTAGATAAGACAGTGTGTTTGATATTTCAGTCTACTCACTGGCTAAAGTAATTCAATTAGATAAACTCAGTCACATGGATTTGTTACACCTTTGTACCATACAGATCTCCACCTCCACTGTAAGGACATGGAGAATGAAAATTTGCTATCTCTTCACCAGGTCCTAGTGAACAAAACTCTGCAATGCTTCACTCTTCATTAAGCAGTGGAGAATGGAGAACTTCTTCACTACTTGAAACTTTTAAATTAATGAACGGAGAATGAAAGTCCCATTATCCACCTCTTGACTTTCTTTTTTCTTCCACACCTCAGGTGCAGTGGAGATTACAGTATTTGTTGAATGATCAGTAAAATAGTCTGGAATGACCCCTGGATATACACTCAAATGGTCCCAGATCAATGGACCAGTGATCCATTCATAGCTTACAAACATGATGATCAAATGCCAACCCTGGCTAATGAAGTCTCCCCACAGGATCATTCCTAGAATTAGATGAATTTATATAGGAAGGAGTCATCAGTGTAAGCCTGACATTTTCATACTGTTTTTCCTGAGCATTTGTTACTGGTTCAGACAAAATAGTGGACTTGTTCAGTTGGCATAAAATTGTTTTTAAGCTGTAACTGACCAAAAAAAGTCATCAAACTAATTTCAAGCAACCTCTCTCCCCTTCCCATCAAACACTTCAGAAATCTTCACGTTAGCAAACTGAAGGAACATTCCTCCCTTAGCTTCATACAAACCTTCTCTAACGTACAAAGGTCCATTGGATGAAAGATATATTCTGCATAATCTGGGTGTTGATCTAGTGAAACTGGCTTTTGAAATGGCTCTGTCTGTTAAGGGGGGAAAAAAAAAATCACACTGAAAGAAAAATCAAACAACAGTTTCATCAATGACACAGTACTCCTTTTTCTGATACTACTTTCAACTGTGATGTCAGAGAAAATTCTTTAAAAGTAAATACAAAATTTTATGAAGTAATAAAGTACTGGCAGAACAAGAGGAACTGAAAAGTCTCATTTAACCAATTTTTTTGTATGCTGGAAGTAACGAGTAGCAAAACTTAGGGGTTCTGTAAAATGTACTGTTACTATTTACACTAGGGGTTTTTTTGTGAGGAGTATTAGACGAGGTTTAACAAATAGTTTTTAGCAGAATGAAGGCAGTTACTAAATTTCCAATTCACTAGACTCACAAGTACTTCTTTTTCAGAATCCCATTAGACTCATAACTTTCAAATAAACAGTGGCTTGGTAATGCAAATACATTCAAAATTTTATCAGTGGGACCCTACATTTTATCTGCTAATGTGGAGGGACCGCAATTCTTCAAACAACCAATTAAAGTACTCAGGCACCAAACCAACAGGTTATTAGTAAAATGCCTAAAGGGCAAAATATCTCAATAGCATTCACTGAACATTAGATATCTAACCACATTCACAAAACACTTTATTAATTCAATACAAACAAACACTGACACTTTGCTTCTGAAAAGCAGCACTTCAAGCTTCTAACGGCTCCACCTAACAGGATAGTATTTACCACTCCAGAGTAAAATGATTCCAAGAGCCAAAACCTTTCAGTTCTTAAGAGTAACCTTCCCATAAACCACCACTATTGTTCTGCTAAAATGCTTACCACAGAGAGATCAGAGCTGCAGAGAGCCCATGATTCTGCAGATCTAGTTTTCCTAACAGATTTTACTACAACACTGCAGGCACAAAGACACTCTCCCTGCTCCTCTAACTTACGTACAGGAACAACAAGGCAACGGGAGTTAAGACAACCCTTGGTAATCCATCACTTTGTATTTTGATTTACTGTTTTCTTCATACACGTGAAAACTAGGTAACGCTTGCATGGTGAAGAACAACTGACCAGAACTGTTAAAACTTAGAAGCAAGAATGAGTGACTGGAATAGATGAAATTTTGAGGCATGGTGATTTTGACAAGTTAGTCTAAGACAGACACATGGAGATAGGTACAAGTTGGAGGAAAACCAATTTTACCTCTGTGATAATAACTCATAGAACAGAAGCCTCACACTGCATGAAAGTTAATGGCACGGGTTTTCACCACACTGAGGAAAATATCTTCAGTGTTTTAGAAGTATACAATTAACTTATATGGTAAGCACAATTTTTACTAGCAAATAGGAGCTAGGTTTTCATCAGGTATGATCAGTAATATAACAGTGCCTGTGCCTAAGGTTCCAGCCCATATAACTATATTGGTAAAAGATCATGCTCTCGTCATTCCCCTTGCATATCAAACACAGCATTGTCTATTTTTGGTGAGTGAGAAACCAACACGTCCCACTGGAAAGCCACACTATATTTTTACTACACCTACTGAAACTATGTCCAGAAGTTACATCAAGAAACTACATTTTAAATACACTCTAAAACAGTATGTACAGTCTAAACTAATCTGTACTAGACAGGTGGCAGACAGCACAGAAGCTGTCACATACAATCTGATAAAACGAGATAGGTTCATAATCCGCAAAAGGAAGCAAAACTCAGGATTATGACAAACATATGATCCAAGGATTAAAAAACAAAAAAATCTTCCTTACCCCTGGCTGTTTCATTTTCTGTAGTGCAAACTTCAGTAAATATGATAGCTGTTCAATGGTGAGCATTGTCATAGCTTTACTCTGTGTTTCTATGCATTCTGCGACTGTGATTTTCTAGAAGTTAAGATTAAAAAAAATATTCTGTTAGCAAACATTTCTAGACAAATTATTCTCCGCTGAAACGTTCTAGCATTCAAATGGAAGATCATAACTACCTTATAAGAAACAAAACATTTCTGATGATGCAGTATGAGTACTTCGGATGTTTATGTTACTTGGTTTTTGTTCTGGATATGTTAATCAAAAAAAAAAAAAAAAAAAAAAAAAAAAAAAAAAAAAAAAAAAAAGGGGGAAAGACCAGAAAATCATCCATCATCTTCAAGATCACATAAAGTGATTGCAAGAATACATAAAATTCCCCAATACAATGCAGGTTCACAGCAACATGAACAAGTGAGAAGGTCACCTTGGGTCTCATAAGTGGTCAAAGAAAAATGTGGGGTAAAACAATTTGCTTTCATTAAAGACACTTTGATGCTTTGATTCTCTCCCCAGGAATCACTGGAGAGGAATGATTAAATTCTTCCTCAGCGCTGCAGAAAAAAATAGTAATAAAATACCCACTTGTTTATGTAGACCCTACAGTGTATTTTTTTTCTGCTGCAGAGCTGATCAGTCCACTAGAAGAAGCACAAGTTAAACTAGTCAGAACTGCAGAATGTTTTCAGAATTAGAGGTGCCTGATGAAGAGATCACTCTTTGAAATGCTGCCTTCTCTAGAGACAGAAACACAAAGGAAGCTGAAGATTTGCAGTAAGAAGGCAAACACAATCCAGGTATACACACAGAAAAACTGGTGAAGCAGCTATGGATGCCTTTACCAAGAGGCATATATAGGAATAAACCAGAAACATTTCAGAATGCAAAAAAGCTGTTCATGTCTCACAGACAAGAAAGAAATCCATTCATATCAAACTAACCTCACATTCTGGGCAAAACCAATCCCCCTCTGGTTCCGCTGTCAGTTTCAGACACTTAGCATGATAAACCCGAGGACAGAGTTCACAGCAGAGGACTTGGCCTTCCCGATGACAAACCCAGCAATAGAAATCATTCCGTCCATCCTGTGGTACAACATCAACAGGGTCTGTGGTGAGTGGCTGCTTCATATAGTAAAACGGACCATGTCTTAGTTCTGACTGAAATGTAGGCAAGAAAAACAGGTTTGGTTTCAAAACAAATTTGCATTGTTTCAAATAATAATATTCATAACATATAAGCAAACAGCAGTTTACAGAGTTTGATTAACATTTATGCAAGGACAGTATCTTATTCATTGCACAAAATCTTTCATAAAGAGGTTTACTTCTTATTCAGATGTCAAATGCCAGTCTACACCCAAGACTGAAAATAAATTTTTGTGGCAAGTGAGGGCATCGAGTGCAAGACATGCAATCCAACAAAAGTCAGTAAATGCTTTTATCTTCAAGAAGTATTGCTATAGAAGCTATTAGGTCTTCTAAACTCAGAATCCCATGGGGCTGTGCAAGATAAATACTGAGATGTTTAGTGGTGGCTAAACCCGGGACAACTGAAGAAGTTAGTCCTGAAAGAAGCAGCTGAACACCATGCAAATCTTTCCTCAGCTGCAGCAGTTCACAACTTTGTACAGTGAAGCAAGCCAGCACTGATTTTGATTAATAAGGCAAACTGTAGAGTAGGGTAACAAAGGAACACATTCATATCCTGAACAGTCACCTCTGCTACAGAAGCAAGGAACACTGGGAGAGATCTAATCCACCATTTAAATGCAAATCAGAATTTAAGTCTCACAATCTCCACTGGTTTGCCTGCACTAGAAAACAGTGTTAAGTTTGTAAACTGCATGAACCAGTCTTCCACTTGAGCCCCAGACAGCTCAAAGATGACATAACTGATGCCAAAACACAAGAAACGAAGAGCTTGGGATGGCTAAAGTGGATCCCCAGTTAGATAAGCTTTGAAGAGCTGATAACATTTATTGGAAAACTACAATCTATTTATTAATTACAAGGGAACTTAAGTTTTCTGTTTGGTATTAATTATAGGGGTGGTCTGCTGAGGAGGGCATGGAGGGAAACAATCATGAGCTGTAGGCAGTTTATTTACTGTGAGATTTTGTTTGAAGTAAACCCATTTGGCTCATGACATTACTTGTAACTATCCAAATGCCTGTAGTTTGCAGAACCATTCTGTTTGGTTCTCAGGTAATTTTGCATGTATCCTACACCATTTACACATGTGCAAGTTCTTAGACCCTTGCGCTGTCACATGCCCGTGTGACTCACAGAACAGTGCAACCATATGCATGTTCCATACCTTTGCAGCATCCTGTACAAAATTAGTCACACAGGGCATAAATTAATGTCACCAGAAACCACCAGCATGCCAGCTTGGACCGTGGCATTTCCAGATTTCTAAAGTTACAAAGGACAAGGTCTAATTATTTGTGTGAATACAGGACCTTCAAGGTCAATTTAGCTGTTATATCTCAAAAGATACACCAGAATAGATACCATCTGCAGTTATCTTACACTGTATAATATTTTAGGCAAAGAAAGGATGTTACCCACAAACATTCCCAAAGCATTCTGCTCCCTAAAATATCACTCGAATTTCGATTTGGTGGTTTTCATTTTCTATTCTACAGATGATACAACTACTAAAAAGATACTTTGTTCCCACCATGGAAATGGGCAAAGTGTTATTTTCTGTACTTTCTCTGTACATATTTTTAATCCTATAACATGACAAGACTTTCAAAAGGATGGTTCTGTGAGATCCTGTGGAATAAGAAGGACAGCATAAGGCTTTAACTATACATTTCAAATGTATTACTACTACAGCCTTTCAAACATATAAAAGCGTATGGAAACCCAGCGTGAAGATGGGAAAGTTGCAATTTACAGCGCAGAGAAACGTTTTGTTTGCAGCTATATGCACCACAGCTGTGACACCAAAATCTCAATAGAGTATAAGTGGAGATGAAGCTATGAGGCATTTCCTCAACTGCAGATAAAGGAAATTACCAGAGGAATTCAATACATATTCTGACTTTGAAGTGGGTATAAGCAGTATATCCACACTAACTTCCTAAGAACCAAAGATACTGCTTTAAGACAAATATAAAACCTGTGAAACCATGCCACAGAAATGAAGTCATAACATCCAAACTGAACAGAAGTCCATTTTTGCTAGAGCATGAGAGCAATTACTTTTCTGTAACATCTATCACCGTTTTTTGTCTAAGCCAAGTTTAAAAAAAAAAAGTTCCGAGACTCAAAAAACATCCAAACAACAAAACAAAGGACCTTTTCACTTGTTCTAATCAGAGTAAAAGTTTTAAGAGTTTAAATTTTAACAGTTATGAAAGACAAGCTTTGTTTTCTCAACTGATTCACAACTAGACAATTCCAGCGCAAATAGGCGGTAGCTTGTTTTAAAGTCTTTACCAAAGTTATTAAGACCTGTAGAACAACACAGAAAAGTGAAGAAAAAACAATAGTATTGTAGGGCTGTTCTGGGGAGAAAAAGATCACTATTTATATTCAGTTTAAATTAATATTGAAGCTAGTAGTAAAACAAACTGACAACTTCAACGACATTATACCTGACCTATTGTCAGAAGTTCTTGATTTTTAACCTGACAGCTACATTCTACAATTCCATAATTCTTTGCTTGTATTTCAACACTTTAAATACCTGTTGACACCATTCTGAAGATCTGCTACTGCATACACAACATGTGATATGAAGCTTTATGCAACTATAACTTTTGTAAGGGTATCTTGAAATACTCAAATATTTCAAAACACTTCATAATGTAGAATATTAAGGTAGAAGTTTCCAGTGATGTTGTCATATCTCAAAATGGACTTATCAGCCAATCAAAACCACAGCTATCAGCTACATTGTACTTAAAACTTAACCTGAGAGCAAAACAAGTAACTGTATGCTCAGCTAAAATACAGTAAAAGAATCTTTAACAACCCATGCTACCATATAGAGCAGAGTTTTGCATCTACTTCAGGAAAAATAATCTTCAGGCATGTCCATTTCAAATTTGACACGCAAGACAATACTGAATTAAAAACAACTTGAAAAAGCTAAACAAAACTAAACAGATCATATTTTCTTGCTAACTTGTAACAAACACAGCAAAATGAGCAAGTCTGATTGCTTTTCCTCATTAGATATGTAAGTTTATTCTATCCTGCAATATTTCAGGTCTGAAATGCCTGTAAAACAGAAAAGGATTTACCAAGGGGAATGTATCAAGTTCAACAACTGCAACTGTGTTTTCACATGTATTTTTAAATGCATGAATAGAGAGTGGAAATTAATACCCTAAGATTCAATTCCACTGTTTGTAAAATTATATCTACACTGCACAGCCAGAAGCTCAGACTTCACTAAGGCAACATCTCCCCAGTAAATGTCCAGGACATACAGGAATTTATATAGCCTACAGTGAAGCTCAGTAAAAGCCAAACTGGACACAATAAAATTGTGCAAGTATGCCTAAACATGCTATTACTAGACCTCCCATTTATCCTTCAATAAAATATGCTTGACACTGTAAGACTGTTCTCTAGCAAGGCCTGATTTATTCACAGTCTTCACTCCAGGACAACTGCAGTGATTAGGAATTTCTTTTTTTTTCTTAACCAGTGCAATTGTACTGGGACAATACTTAATGTGGCTGCTGTTACACCAGGAAAAAGTGATACAAATGCTCAGAACTTAATCCTATGTTTATATGATCCTGGCAAAATCGACACACAAAAGCACTACGAAAAATACACAGGCATGTCATTATCAAATTAGATGAGAAAGAATTCCAGTAAGGCTGAAGGCTGCTTTTTTGTAATCTCCTTCAAGACAATGCAGGTCTTTAGAACATTTGCTATTCAGTACACTTTATATAATTCTTTCACTTGTATTAGACAATGAATCAGAAATTGTCAAAGTCTTCTGGAGTCAAGTTCTTCTAAGAATTACAACAAATACTGTAAATTCAGTATTCATAAGACACTGAAAATAAGATTTCAAGCATGATGACTGAAAAGTACTGTCAGTGTGACCCTTTGATTTAACCAGTTTGGTAGGAGTGTACACTGCTCAGCAATTTAAAGGATGGGGAGGGAATCTGCAGAGTACCAAGGAAGGAGCTGGGCTTTTGTTAACAATTGGCAGTAGGACTGAAAGCAGATGAGGGACTTACACTGACTTTCTGAGATCTTTCTTAATCTAGGATATCACGCCACTGAACATTTCCTTTTAATGGTTTTAATTAATAAAAACTGTAACAGTTGGCTTTCTTGTTATTATATTGCTTCATAATCCTTTTGTTCAAAATTGCACTTATTAGTTATACATCTTACTAGGTTTAAGAAATCAAAACCCAGGACACAGGTAGTCTTTCTCATACAGATGTAAAACAAAAATAAAAGAACACCCAAATCCACCTTAAAAGGCCAACTCGTACACTCACTGCATTCAAAAACGAATATCCACTCTTAAAGTACAAAAATGGAGCTTCCTAAAGAGGAGAGCTCCTAATCATCTGCTTCTACATCCTTCACTGTTTTGTATTCTAGGATAACAAGACCATGACTTCTCTTACCTGCTCTTTATTATTACTGTTCAATAGACCAGGTTTCTTTTTCTTTTTTATAGGACTTGTTGATGCATCTTGTGGTGAATGGCCATTAGAGGAATGTGGAGGGCTGGGAAATTTCCTTTTTTGTGCTGTGCGTTCGGCAGAGCCAGGATCTATGACAGATACAAACAATATGGTTGAAGAGTGCATATCAACGCAAAACATTCAAACAAGGTTACAGTTTGTCATTCACACTCCTTCACTGAACAGAATAAAAATTCTCAACTGTCTTTCACCCAGTCACTGACAAAACTGGAAGCACAGACTTGCCAGGTGATGCCACTGTTTAGTGAAATCTCGATATAGTAATTTAGATTAACATCAAGTATTTTTTTCTTTTCCCACAGCATTCTGGTCATTCATCACATCTCAAATTTTAGTATCTTTTAAAGTATAACAACAACTATTTCTGTAGTTTAGCAGAGTGCTATGCTAATTTATGTCATACACTTCAAAAGCAGATAAACAACAGTAACAGTTCCTGACAGCTTTGCTCAAGTAATTTAGGAACATCAGCAACAGAAGTTAAAACACAGTAAGAGGAAAGTCAGTCCTCATCATTTATTTCTCATATTTAAACGTATTCAAATATGTCAACAGAAAAAATGAAATTTTCCTATAGTCTGAAAATAAATGTGCTACCTCAAATACTTAGTCATCTGTAGTACCTGCTAAATTGGATTGTAAAAAGATAAAATTAAGACTCCCAGTCAACTAGTAACTTTTGACAGCAAGATAGAGCAATAAACAGAAAGTGACATAACTTTTCAATGCCTCTCACAGTCAGAGCTCTCACATTCAACCACGCAAATTAAAAGAGTAGTTTATTAAGTCACAGCTTCCATCTATGCCTGAAGTTACTATCCCAAGTAACAAAACTGGCAGAAGGGAGCATGTGCCTGGGTCTCAGTTGCTCATGGATTGTCATCTTAGTGTAAACTCATCACACAAGCAACGTACGTAGCCCCGATAGCTCTGAACTGCATTTTATGACCTATGTGCAAAAATATTTTAAAAATTAGAAGGAAAATGAGATATAGCTCTATCAAATGAATGTCTATTATGATGACCTTCATGTCTGTTTCACTCCTCCAACCATGCTAAATTATTTGAATTCTTCAAAGATTTCTAATTCACCTTTTTTTTTTTACTTCGTCACTGTTTCATGTTCATTAGAATATTCAGAAGGAATTATTTACAGCCTTAAAAGAGTTAATATATTGTAAAAAAAAAATCACTGACAAGCTTATCAGAGATATCCTAGGTAAAAATAAGAACATTTGCAACTTAATTTTCTCAGAACAGAATTTAAATGATTCCTAATGAATATGGAATGCTCAGTTCAATTACAAAGAACTTACTGACTTTTTTTCAAAAGAAACAAGCATGCAATCAGTTGTAATAGACAATCATAGAACAGTGAAATGATCTTTATAAAATGGAAGTGAAAGTTCAATAGAGTTGGTTTAATATGTTTAATTTTTCCTTAAGCTTTTAATGTATGCATCAAAACGAAATGATACATAAAACCATAGGGATCAGAAGTCTTCAATATTGCAGAGAAACAACTGAACACACACCAAAGTCATTTCCATATTTTCAATCCCCTACTCATATGTACCAGTGCAAATGTTTTGTAGCTGCACACTAAACACTTGAGAAATAAAACCTGTCTAAAAAAATAACTTTTTCCTGAGTAATTTTCTTCTATGACCCTATTCACTGCACAGCCACACAAGTGCTTGTAATGCACTCAGCAAAGCTGTTATACCGGATGGGAACATGTAGCAAGAAGAAGAAATGCTGCTTTTGGTACTAATGCCACCTTGAAGTTTGGGGTTTTTTCCCCGAAATAACAGTTTTTGGCAGCCATTTGACAGAAACCAGAGGCAATCAAACTCCTGGTTGCCATGATCCTGCATCCATTCCCTCCTGGATCTGTATTCTTGCCTTCCAAGCCTCATTGGGTGATGGGCTGAGCTGTCTCAGGCTGTGAAGTCACCAAAACCTCACTAAAACACTTCACCTGAAGTCTCCAATGAACACCAGAGGCACCAGAACAACAACCAATAATTGGATTAACTTATCAGAGGATGTCTGTTGTAAATAGATTTAAATTAACTTTAAAAATGTCCACCAAAAATACTGAAAGTTCCCCAAATAGAAAAATACTGAAAACCACAGCACTAGATAATTTCACAGAGACAGTGGACAAACACCCTTCTCCCCCAAATGCCGCCCAATCTGACTTTTAACTATTTATTGAATGAGACAATTTTGTTGAGCTACAACATTCCCCTCGGGGAATGATTTTAACACATTTAAGGAGTTTCGCACACAATATGACCACTGACACTTTATCATTAGACAGTCTTACAAGTGAGCTAGTAAAACACAGTTTAACTTAAAAACGTATTCAGAATAATGACCTGTCAAATTGAAAAGCTACACTGAATCGCATTCAAAAGCAGTGTAATTTGTCACATGGCACTAATCTTAGAGGGTCTATGGCACAATAAAGAACTGGATTATATTTCTACATGATCTCTGTATTTTGTGCAAATGTGGAGGGAAAACAGTCAATGAGAATAAATAAAAATTGACTGCAATAATGATTTGCACAAATGGAGGTAAGATTAGCAACCTATGCACTTTTCTCTAAACAGAAAAAGTATTTAGAACAATAGTTGAGCATGAACTGACTATGAACAAATGACTTTTTTTCTGTTGTGAAAAAGGGCAAACGATACTGATATAAAAATAGGAGTGATACACGCGATGTAATCTTGATGTTAACCTTGGAATGCTTGCATATAATTGAAAATAACATATTATTTAGTGCAAACAGTGAAACAACGTCCAGAAGCCATACAACTATTAACATAGCAAAACTTTTTGAAAAAATACGCTCAAATAACCCCATGATGCTACTAAAACTTCATCTTGATGCAAGCTCAAGAAGTGATCCAAAAAGATATTTCTATATGAAATTGCATTTCAAGAACATATGCTATTTACATGTATGGAAGAAAATATAAAGAAAGATGGAAAAGGCATAGTGGAAGAACGTCTCCTGTGCAAGAAAAGTTCTACTGGACTACGTTAATTTGTGAAAATACCAATCTTACCTGCTATAATTAGCATCACACATCTTTCAGATGGGTCCAGACACATGAAAGATGTAATTGTTACCTAATCAACTGTGAACATTCCATTTATTTCAGTTCCTGGAGCTTTTAAATTTTTTCCCCAAACATATAACTGCACAGAAAAAAGCAGTGGGTTTGACTTCTTTCTACATAACTCTACAAAAAAATTGGTGTTATATGGTGACTTCTGATCGACAAAAAACTTGGTAACATGTCAAGCTAATGATTAAGAATCAAGAAAACTATAAATAAATATGAAAAACATATGAGAAGATAGATGGAAGAAGATATAACTGGGAGAGAAGAGAACGTAGGCGCATTTGCCCATCCTGAGTTTTATTAATCTAGGATAGCTGCACCAGGCTAACAACAGATGCAATTTCAACAATCCTAGGAAAATGTCTGCCACTAGACTTAGGTAGGCACAGCTATTTCAGCAGTGCTGCCTAGCAGAAACGTAGTTTTGGCTTTCAGAGAAATCTTTCTGTTCACATAAGTTATAAAATTTTGTTAAAATTTAGTTAAGCTTATTTAAACAAACAAAAAAATTTCATGTTTTGAGTTTTCATGGACACTAAGAAATGTGATGTTTTTTCCTTTCCATCCCTCCTCTTTTGTACTTGTAGGCAGCATTTAAGACCAGTCATATTCTGACATGCCTAGGCTGAATTAAACCAATACAATGTGTCTGAGACCATTATTGTTACTTGACCTGTTCCAGTTCAAGCGCATTCGCCTCCCACTCCACTAAATGGAGTGGGCCTAAAGCCAAAATTTAGATTGGTCTGACAGTACAAAGAATTGCCAGGTAAGGTACGTCACTTAAACGTGTGAAAAATATAATGCCTGCCTCCTCTCCTCCTTACACAATTATGACAATAAAAATCCTAATACAGGTACAACTACACTGACAGAAGACTACGGATTTTTTTCACTTCAGCTCATTATGCACAGAAGGTGGCAGAAGAACTCTTTTGGCTGGCATATGCTTCATATACCCCAACAGAGCTGAGCCAGTACAGCTATCCTGGAAGAAATACTGCAGCATCAGTGTCAGCTAAACCAAAACCCACAACTTAACCAAAGCGATCAAACCTAAAACCAACACAACCTCTGAATTCTATTTTTTTTTTTCATTAAAGCAGAATGGAGCTTATTCAGCATGGGAACTGTTTGCATTCAGAGTGGTCAACAAAAAAGCCGTATCTTTTCTCGTTTTTCCATCACCACATGGCACAGAACAGCATGTAGAATATAAGTCTTTGTTTCTTTATTATAATTTGCAGTTCTCAACAGAGACTTTTCATGCATTCCTAAAGGCAGTCATAAGTAAACTACTCTTACTGTGAAGTGCTGACCATGCCTTAGTCCTCCTTTTCCAAACGCAGGGAGATCTGCAGAATTGTCTCTCTCTACAGCAAACAACATCCTCAAAGTACTTGCAAGGATCTCTGAGCCTTTGAGTTTCTCCCCAGCAAATAAAGCTCTCACTATAACTCACTGAAGAGATGCAGGCTTTTATTTCCATACTGTACATATGCAGGCACACGCTGAAACCAGCAGCGTAACAGGACAGTAGTTTTCTGCCCTTTAGCTTCCATTTCTTACTCTCAGGCACAAAACTGCCATCAATGGAGCACATCAGTTTCCTTTCAGCTTTTCAGCCTCAGATTGTGGTCGTTACAAAGAAGTTGCCTGTGACACTGTGCGTTGTACCTCGGCTCTAAGTACGAAAAAAGAAAATCAGGTGTAAAGTTCCTCATCATGTGCATGCCCCCGTAATGTGATGCTTCTCACTTTTAAATGCGTTTTTTTCCTAAACTAACTGGTTCAGGGTCAGGAAAAGGGTTAAAACTGTTATTAGCTACACCAGAACTGAATTACGATTCAGTCACAGCCAAATCCAAACTACACTGCAAGAGAAAAGGTACTGATTCAACACCAATTTAACCAAATGATCACAGAGACATACATGCTTGGTTAAGAGATTTAAAAAAACTACTTAACTAGTGTAATTTTCTTCTGTGGTTCAAGCCTGAGCATACTAGGGATTTTCAGAAGTGGTGACATATACAACATACAAAAACTGACCTGAAACACACCTTATTTCTAACTGGCAAGTAACTGAAAAGCACAGAGATTTTCTTGAGGCAACGTAAGATGTAACTGGAACAATTAAGGAATAGACAGGAATACAGCAATGCACAGGCATTTTCTTTCAGATTTAGTTGTGCTAGTGGAATAGGCCAATATCTTCAACTATCACTACACGTTGTGACCTTACCAATCTGTGAGAGACCTAATAATATGAACAATCTTTTAATTAAGTTCAAGTAAAATAAGAACGGTAGCACCTACTTCAACTGAGTTACAGTTTTCAATTCTAATTATGATAAAAAAATGCTGGAGTTGCATTTTGTGTGAATTTCTTTCAACAGCCATGCCCTGTTTGGCACACACTGCCTCTTCTTCCTCCTTGGCTCTTCCAGCTGTGTTAACAGAGTTTGAGTAGCCGTGCTGTGAACCAGATCAAGAAATATATTCCTGTTAAAATAACCTGTCAAGAGGAAAGTTAATTTTTAACCTGGATCACTCCCCCAGTGTAGTTTAACTTCATATTTATTACTTGAACAAAGTGAAACAAATCCAAAAGGAACGAACAAAAAAGACCAAATTTAAACTACGCAATAACTTGGTGACTAGGACATTTACTTAAGAGGTGGATTCATGCTTCTGCTCCAAAAAGGAACAGCATGAATTTTGGTGATCTCTTCTATGTCAGAGAAATATTTTTAAAAAGGTGTTTAATGAGCAAGAATGGTCTCACTTTGAAGAATACCTCATCATGCCAGTTGGCACATATGCCTGCAATCCCCCTGCTTCTTCTACAAAACTCCTACCATACATTGAGCAAGTCAACTTGAACCAAACTTTTCACATAGGCATCAATTTGTGCCCCCACCTTTTCTAACTGAAAAGGCTGAGATCACTTGCAGTTACCCAGCAGTCGGAAGATGAATAAGAAATGAAATGTTCTGCGTACTAAATGAAGGGCATTACAGTAAAATAGTAAATGGACATTTTATTGAAAACCAAGTGTACTAGCCAATTAATTTGCCAAGCAACCTTAATCTACTTATTTGATTTTTAGTGTGTGATTTTGCTTTCTTAGCATTACCTCAATTCCATGTGTCTAGCACAAGTGAAAAAATAGACACCCGAAATAACTTTTTAAATTCTCATTAAAAGCTAACTGTTTCTACATCACTAGGTTATTATTAATTGCTCTGTAACATTGCCAAGGTTGAAATAAGCACCTACGAGTGCTCTTGCAAACCATCCATTGGAGAACAACAAGCTACCCTGAGCTTCACCTAAAGCTGAAAATCTTCATTTCGGTATACCATCATGAGACTAAAGGATTAGTAACTACTGCTCCCAGGAGACAGACTAAAGCATACTTAAACCCTAAAGCAACTTAATTTCAGACTTTCTGACTACTTTAGAAGTCCAATTTTATGTGATGGTAATGCAGTTTTTAAATAGGTAAACTATGATAGTGACTTAATACAATTTAGCTTAGAAAAAAGCTATAAAAACAAGCAAAAAAATTATATTATTATTGTACATCAGGGATCATATCTTGCTGCAGCATATGGAGCATAGACCACAACCATATTTTGTGTTCTATACGTTGCCAAGTACTCTGCTGTAAGTATTCAACAGCAATGACCCCTGACAACTAATTGAGAAGTCTTGTTTTTCTCAGTAGAAGCAGATGCCAACTCAGAAAATACATAAAAATAAAATGCTGTTTTCCTTCCTTTTCCCATGACACCCCAATGTGATTCCTCCTGAAAACAAGTAACATCAACATGCCTTACTGTAAGAACATAGCACAAACTGCTCAGTACCAAGACTTACAAACAGTGATATCTTACACCTCCTTATGCTCTCCTTTCCATATACCTTTTTTAAAAAAAATTTTAAAACTTACTTAAGCTAAATGCAGTCAAAGTAAATCCAGACTAGAATCAAAACAAAATGGCACTAACATATGTATTTCTAAGTACCTATTACACTTGCATTAGTTTCTTTACCCATAAGGCCTTAATGAGAGCCAAAATCCACAGCAAATTACAGTTCTAAGTTAAGACTTCACAGTACCCTTCCACAGATATACTTTCTTTCCTTTGTCTTTCTCTAGCGCTGTTATTTTTTCACCCAGGAAGCAAGATGGTTTAGATAACTGATATGGCCAAAACCAACAAAACCCTCAAAAAATAATTTCAGCTGAATTGGCATACCAACAGGTCACAGAGCTGAAGTGCCAGTATAAAGCAAAAGAATGGAAATGTGGCTGACATGAAGGAGCACATGAGCATGGCAGGTCTGACTTAGATAAACATATATTGCTTTACATATATATATAGATATATATATATATATGTATTTTTTCAGTGAAAGCATTATTATAGTCTTCCAGGATCTGTATTAGATATCAGTAAATTGAGACTTCAGTACACCAGTAAAAGTATTCTGTGATATAAGTAGGTTCTTGATATCTCAATGCAGGTGGGTCAAATACGCAAAATTCTGAATAACATTTCCAATTAGAAACCTAGTCAATTGTTCTATGTAAGTTAGACACTCAGCAGAAGTGTTACAGAGCCAGGCCAAGGCTACTTCTGTTAACACCAATTCCCAATCCCATGCTATTCTGTCCTGCCAGCATTTGGCGAACCAGATGAAGGATTTAAATTAAATGAAATGTAACAAAACAAAAATGTCATTAAAGCAGTTTCATGGATAATTCATTTGATGGCTGTAAGAAACAGCTAGGCTAGCCTAAAACAGGAGGCAGCATGAGAGAAGGTACAATACAAAGGTGACTGAAGACTGCTTAAGCTGTCATTACCCCACAGAAATGTAACTATGCCTTTAGAAGGAACAAAAACAAAACCAGAAAACTAACTTCCACCTAGACTGTCACTTCTCTCTTCTTTTCTCCTCCTCAAAAGCTCTGAATGCACGTACTTTAAACAGTGTTGAGGGAAATCAATGAAGAATTCTGAGAGAAAAAGGAACAACACTATCTCCATTGTCACCATCATTACAGTCTGATTTGACAGAACAGGCTTCAATTAATAATTTATATGGATTCCAGAACTCTGAAGTCTGCCAGTTACATTTATTATCCTGAATGGTTGCTAATAGATTTATGGTTTTTTTCCATCTATAATCTATCCATAATATAAATATCTTATCTATAAGACTCCAGCAAGCTTAATTATCTTCCAAACACTTAACAAAATCATGGATAAATCTGTTAGAACTCACACTCAGCTCTGAGGCATCTTAATCTTATGCCAGGATTTTGAAACACGATGCAGTTTCAATCAACCACTAAAGTCCTGTTTACATTCCAGATACTTCAGCTGATGCAATTAACCCAGTCCAGTTGTTTAATGTAATAAATAATAGAGGTTAGCCACGCTTGTGTAAATCCTGAGGAACTCCTACTATGTCACAATTTTGCATAAGTACAAAAAAGACATTGTTACTTGTTTCTTCATTGTAGAATTTTGGTGGATAAAGAAAAAGAAACACCTCCCAACAACCTGCAATATAAGAGATGTAAACTGCTTATAAGCTAGAGCCTGGCTGTAGGGGGACTTGCTGCCCCAAGGCACTCCTGAAGACCCCCTGTTGATTAGTAAGTAACAAGGGCTGTGCATTAGAGATAAAAGCCTCGGGCTGTACTACTGTTCACTGGAGGATTCTCAAATTATGTTTCACACTGGAGTGAGAATCTCATTTCTATGTGATTAAATACTTGGTATCACTGCACAGAAAGTCGATACACAATGTACTACTATGAAACTGTTACAAAATACATAATGTATTCTGGAAATTCCATTTTACTAGTAATTTTGCATTTATATTCAAAATATCCAAATCTTTTACCACTGAGAGAAGTCCCTAAGACCAAAGAGCCTTCAACACAAACCTGCAGCAATATAAAAGCTGTCAAAGTCAGAATTCTCACCATTAAGCAGCAGTGTATCAGTATATGATTTTACGACAAGACCATCTAATGACTAGTTGTCACTGACTGTGGCAAGTCTGCTCCTAGCAATGACATCTGTCCAGCTCCCGAGTAATCTGGGAGATAAGCAGGTAGAAAACTACTTCTACACCCAAGCGCTTAACTAACTCAGCACTGGCTAACAGCATAGCTAGCCAGCATAGATGCAAAGGAAGTATAAGGGATATACGACTGGTAACGGGAAGAAGAGAGTTAAAGAGCTCCTTTTGACTAGTTGCTAGACCAGCAACAGTTACAGTACTAGCTGAAACATATGAAATCTACATGCAAGTCCATCTGCCACCAGAGCTAACTACTGTTGGTAGTAAGATAAACTAGCAGAAAACTAACCCAAGAATTAAAAAAAAAAAAAAAATCTTCCAGGTTGATAGGATGAAAAAGCCCAGTGGAGAGTTCAGTGCTGTCCAAAGCTAACAAGTGCAAGTGAAGAAATTAAGTTGGTTATGCTGCTCTGGAATCACAACCTGGAAATACTCAAAAAATTCTCCAGAAAGCTTTGCAAATCCCATCTTGAAATATTTAATAAACAAGGTTAAAAAGTAGGCCATGGGGCTGGGACAGAATATAACAAGATGTTTCTGTCAGACATGTTAATGAATCATATGCAGAGGACAAAATATTATAATTATCTAATCCATGGCCTTTCTCCTTTGCTAAACAGTAATCCTCTGCCGACTCCATTTTGTGTTTTTGGACTCAGTTATTCTCTTTAAGCTGTCGTTTCCCATTTCCAGTTCTCAAATGCCTTACGCCGTCTTGTTCCAATGAAGAGCAGCATATTTTAAAACCTCGTATTTAGTAAAGCTGCACATGCACAGCTTATAATCAGATCTACATTACAACTGCTACAGTAACTCTCCTCCTCTTCCCTTCCCCATCTCACCAGATGTCTGGCCCCACAACTTTGTGCAGACAGGCACTTGTATGTAATAGTAGGGTTAACCAATTTATGATTCAGGCAAAAAATAATACTACAAAAAAAATGATCAATTTTCAGCTAGATCAGCTACTTGATACAGCTTACTATGCAACAGTATAAACATCAGTGCCAGACTAAGGAGAAGGGTAGAAAAATGAAGCTAAAGATGAATGTGGAAGGCTGCGTAGCTCTGACCACTGCTATAGGCGCTCTCTTACATATCACATGACAAAGTGTAAGCAAGAAGTGTCACCTATGGCCTTAAGCTCTAGTTTCATTACAGCCTAACCCTATTTAAATGCTGGCTAACAAAGCTCTGCGCTTCCTGCACCCAACTGCAGAAATACTCCTGCCCTCTCTCTTACACCAGTTCTGGCAGTCTACCAAGACATGTCAGCACACTAAGCTAGGAGAAAACTATTCAAGTTTTATGGTTCAGCTAGTTTCCTGCCAGCTTAGGGAGGGAAGGAAGTGGACAAAACTGCTGCATCAAGCAGTGTGACCGTCTTAGGCTGCTTTGAAATGACCACCTTACTTAAACCGATTCAAGGGCTACACTAACACCCTTGTTACACATTAAACAGTGCATGCTTCAGCATAGCTTAAACTGAACTGGAACTGATTTATAGAAAATTAAACTTCTTATACCAAAAGAAAAATATTCACAAAGAGGTCTCATCAGACTAATTGGTTTTAAAGCAACTTAATTTATTTTCCTACAACTTTCTTCAGACATGGCCTCACATGAGTTGTACAAACTGTAGCAGAACAAGTTACGTTACAAACTTGCAGCATATCAGCTTCTCCAGGACAAGTTACACAATACCTCGGATTGATCTCCTGCACAAGCTTCTCAGACCATCAAAAAACCCAACACAGATCAAGAAAAGCTGTATGCTTCCCTTAAGGGTTTGTCTATATAGGGCCAATCTCCTCATCTACATCCCTTCCAAAACACACAAAGCAAAAATCTGAAGGAGATTGTTACAGGAGGAAACACTGTTACCACTATCCCACCAGTTTAGAACTGGTACACTTTTTCTACCTTACACAGAGTGTAACAACAGTTTCAAAATTTCTGGTTTGTGACTTTTCTGCTGCAGAAACACTGCCCTGAGCCAACAGGGAAACGTCTCCATCCAAATAACAGAAGTCCATAAAGATTAATTTTAGCAGGCCTATAATACAGTCAGCTCTTGGACTAAGCAGATGACATTTATTATCCTTTTACTTTCTATGCAAAACTACATATTCAACCAGTATAAAGTTCTACCACTAATTCATATATTCGGTTGGGAATACAAGAAAGCAAGATGGCTTATAGGCAAGTCTTAGGATTTCCTTCCAACCCACATCCCTTCTTCACTGAAATAAAATATATACCTGTAAGGGTTTGGAGTGGGCAGTTGCTACTCTTGCCCTCAGAATGATTCTGGTTTATGTTTGTCAACATAAATGTCAAATTTAACAAACTAATTAAAGCAAATCAGCATCAATTCCATCATATTTATTCAATTAATTCAACCTCTGTGAAGTTTTATCTTTACTCTGGTCATTCAGATCACTCTCACTGGTGTTTAACACACAAAAGATCCTACTGTGTACAGACCAGTGACTTCCACTCAATGACAGCTTGACCCTGCTTCGGCAGGAGGGTTGGGCTAGATGACCCACAGAGGTCCCTTCCAACCCCTACCATTCTGTGATTCTGTGATCCTGTCCTTGTCTTCTACAACCACTCTCCTCTCAATCACTACCAGAGCTTACCTATGAGCTCGTCCAAGGAGTTGTATCAACAGTAAACTGACTCAGTATAAAAACCTGAGTTTTTCTGTGAGGTCAGCTCCTTCTGAATCGACCAATTTTAATTGATCAGAGCCCACAAAGCTAAGGGAGCTGCAAGATCACATGGCTGAGAAGGTTGGGAGATGAAAGACTGACCATTTCAATCACCATGAGGTATTAAATCAGCTCACTGTTCTGGGAAACTTCATCTTAACCCTACAAAGCAAAAGTAAAAAATTTCCTGAGGGTTTAATTCATTAAAACAGTACACCTTGAGGTCAGACCAGCAGTAGAACTAATGTAAGGGAATTGCATCTTTTTGTATGGACCATACACCTGTTTCTGGGCTGAGTAAAGCAACAGCACTAAGATGCAGACATCTACTTAAATAGATATCAGACTCATAAATTACTTTTAGACATTGATTATGTCAGAGTGACCTAAGTAACAGTTTAACTAATAAGTGGGCCAAAGTCTTTCTAAGGCGAAATGAATGTGAGATTTCATGCACAGATAAATGCATCCAGAGACCCTTCATCTCTTCTATCGAGTTCTCATACTCATCAAACTCTTTCACAATCAGACTGGTCACTACAACAGCAAAATAATGTTTCAGTTTTTAAGTTGGTTAGAAAGTTCAACTGGCTGGGATCTAACAAGCACCACAAAGGAAGTAAGCAGTGTGAGCACAAAGCTTGGAGCTTACCCCACTCAGCAGCAATCATTAAAGCAACAAAAACCAGCTTACTTTCTGCTGGCTTAGAAAACTGAAATACAGACATAAGTACACATCAACAGCAGCCCAGTGATGGAGACTGATGTGCAAGACCAGCAGCAGAGAAAGGAGAAAAGGACAGGAAGAAGGAGCAAAAGGAGCAAGCAAATCTCTTCTGAGCTGTCAGATTATACTACCTCATCCAACCATACCATGAGAACTGAAACAAGCAATTTACTGTCTGTTAGCACAAACAAGACTTAAACACAATTTTATAACCATGTTATCTACCCAAGCTACCTCATTAAAAAACAAAGCAATGCAGATGATCTGTGCCACGCTTTCAAGACAATTACATCTGCACATTCAGAGTTAACTAGACTCGACCCCTGTAGCAGAAATGTGAAGAATCAGTGGGTATGCGCCAGAATTCAAAAAGCCTGGTAGAAACCAATTCTGCCATTTTACAGAAATGGCTTTCAAGTATACTGAGCTGCAAAGTCAGCTGCAAGTACAGGAGATGGACAGGCAGCTGGCACTCAATTACAAAGAACCAGAGTAAACAATAACGTGCAAGTATTCCAAGTGAAGGGCATTTCTGTTCCCTCACTTCAAATGACAGTGGGAATATTTACACTGATACAGATGGTTACATATTTGGCTTGCTTTACACTGACAGATAACATCATTTTCTTCTAGTAACTCATCCACAGGGAAAACTCCAGAAACCAGAAGGACAGAAAGTATCAGCCACCTGCAATTCCACCTCTAAGTTTAATTCATGTCAGGGTAGTAGGACAGATACGTAAATGTCTGTGAAATACATACTGCTCAGGGGACCCATTTTGTGGAAACAGAATTGTTACTGTGTTTATTCTTATGAAAATTCAGATTCATTACTGTAGGAAATACTACCTTATTACTACTACTACTACTTTCTCCTACATTGCAAATCTAAAAGCACTGTAAAGGAAGTCATGATAAGTGAGACGATACAAGAGGCTGATTTTTTTTATCATTTAACTGAAGTTAGTTATTCATAAACCAGAAATAACCAGTGGGGGGGGAGTGCTGACATGTAATGGAAACCAAGCACAAATTAAAACACTTTCTAACATACAATGGCCATTGTAAAAAAATACAACGAGTCTTGAGTCTTCACTGAAGAGCAGCTTCATGATAGACTACACAGTTTCACTATCCTGGTTTAAAAATATTCATTTGTTGTAAAACATAGATTAAACATTCCTTCTTACTCACCTTTGGATCGAGTGGAGATATCCATCCCCTCCACCACCTCCTGCTCTGCCTTTATTTCCTCTTCAGCCAAGCTGCAGGATTCAAAAAGGTGAATTAGAATAGTTATAAATTGTATTATTCTCATGTCTAACTTCATGTATAGAAGTTCAACATAACATTGTCAAATACAACTATATTAAAATTTCTGATGAAATGAAATGTTTGCTGTTTGCCAGAGTATACACTGACCAAAACAAGTAGAGAAACAACCCAGGTACACATGTATGCTGCACATTTACCAATTACAAAGGTAACATTGTCATACTAATAACAGTCTCGTAACATGCAATGAAGATTATGTCACTGTATACATAAATTGTATGTGACAGACAAACAGGAATTCTGTTCCCTGTAGCTCCTAATCTAAGGCCTCTATAAACTGTGTGGACAAATGCCTGCCAACATTTACACACTCACCAGCATCAGTGAACGGATTAGCTGAAGTAACAGGTTTAGCAACACAGAACAGCTTGCAAAACTAGAAGGTAACATGCAATTTTAAAAACTATTAAATAACTACTAAATAAATAATTTCTATTTGAAACTAGATTACATAACAGAGAACTGAATAGTTATAATTCCTTGTCAATACAATTCCACCAATTATTAACTACAATAAAGAGTAAACGGAACAGATTTGTTACTATCATTCAACCATTCAGTCTTACATATACAGTTTTAATTCACTCCAGGCAGGATTAAGTAGACAACAAACTATATCTGGCTTGCCAATCTTCTACTTTCTTATAGCGATGCCATTCAAGAAAATAACTCAATGAATTTGGCTAGTTAAGTCAGTTTGGGGAAGGATGCTGGAAGGGAGAAGAAAAAAGAACTACAATGGATATTAAGTTACACACCTCTTTGGGGGATCTGACTATTGTAGATGAAATATAAAAGACAACATATCATGTTCAAGCAAACCCAAATTCAAAATAAGACAAATCAGGTTATGGTGCCTGAAGCTGGTATCACGGTTATCCATAAATATCATCAGAGCACAACAGCCAAACAACATGTAGATCATTTCCTCTGTAGTGACAACTTACTGTCTAGTCTGTTAATGTAAGTTGTTGCTCATACCAGTTTACTTTGACATGGCAGTCTGTGATCTACTGCTGTTACAGAGTGGACTGAGATTCTACTCAGCCATCCCAGCTCTAGGGACAGCTATTTCTACCTCAGAGGCAAGAAGATAGCCACTGTGGTTAAATCTGCCCAAGACAGCCAACTGGAGCTCAGAAACAACACTGAGGACTTGGTTACATTTATATCAGAGAAACTCTTCAGCCTGACAACTAGTTTATATTAGCAGGAGTTTTGTTACTGGTATAACTTAAAACAGCTTCCTAAACGAAGTAAAACTTAACCATCAGAAGGACTTTTTAGTCTGGTGTTTGTCAAAACTACTTCTAATCACCTATTAGCTACCGGGGTGGGGTGGTGTTGGGTTCAATTCCTTTCACACTTCTAAACAGGACAGTATGTCAGCAGAAACTTTAAATACAAATTAACCAAGCTTAATATATTGAAGACCCAAAGCTGAGAAGATCCGTGAACTCCAGAAATAGTTATCCTTTACTTGTCATTTGTATACAGCAATAATTTACAAATTAAACTCTTTAAAGTCATAAAACACTGAAGAGAAGTTCTATTCTATCAGCATCCAATCTCCCAGCTCATGGACTATGCTGTTAATTTCAGCCGCAAGCAAAGGCACCCATGTGACCAGAATGATGGTAAATGTGTAGCAGAGTTGACCTAGCACAATGCTTCACAGATTTCTTTTGCATGGGCAGATCAATTATACTGCACATTTGTTACACCCTTCCCCAGAGGGCGTCCATCACAGAGGAGCTGGCAGTGTGTTGCAGACACCAAAATATTTCATGTGCCACTTGCCTCTGCCCATTCTCTTTCCTAAGCAATGAGAAGGGATGGGTTCATTGTTCTCTTCCCACGTTGCATTGGCTTTTTCTTCCCCTCCCCCCTTATAAAATCCTATTTCAGTATCACCAAACTGCAACAAGACCCATATTTCTAAAACATCACGTATATATGAATAACGCACACAGGTAAATAAGTAATAATACACACTAATTCTGTCAAGAGTGAAGTAATTTGGCAGTATACATTACATGGTTTTAAAATATAGATCAAATTTCAGCCACAGACTAGGACATACAAATCTTCGCGAGACTCAGGTTGAAGTCTTAAAATCATTTTACACAGGTTGCTAGTAAAAGGAATGGTTTCCCCAATCCCTAACTTTATGTTCCAGAAATCATATTCATCTCAACTGAATCAGTTCAGTGATCTAGCTCACTGTGCAGAAAAGAGGAAATGGCAGTGTACCACACGTGGGAAGGGGTGGAAAAGAGTAACGTCCTTTTAGCAGTAGCTCACATCTATGTTACATTAAAGCAATCATAACATTCCAGACTCATCCAAATCTCTCAGGTGCTATGTTGTTCAAATCACAATCTCAGAGGAACATGATATAACAAGCAAGATACAGTAGTTGCTACAAGTCAGTATTACAAGACACGGAGTTGAGAAATGGGTATGACAGATCAATACAGAAACAAAGTAGCAGGAACTGTTCCTGCATCCCTGGCCAAAGTAGCAGGGCAAGTTACAGAGCTGACTGAAGATGCTCTGCAACTGTGGGCCCAAACCTAGCACTGCAGGGGTGTTACAGCTCAGAACTCCTATGCATTAGTTACAGCATAGGAGGTTTCTTCAGCTCTGAATCTGTCTCTCTCCATCTAATGAGTTTAATTCAGGAAATTGAGCCAGTTTCCGCCATCACCTTTTTGAGTGTTCTTTCAACAGATCTATAGAGACAAGAAAAACATTCTTCGTAAGCAGTTCCAAGATGAACAAAGTATCTTGACTTGATCCATCTCTGATACATCATATGTAAGATGCCTGAAGACAGCTTTCCCAAAGATTTTAAGTATAAAATAACACACGTATTCATCACTTGACACAAAGGTTCTTCAGTTTTCTTAGCAATGGAGGTGCATATATTCTATACACACATACCCACATCTAAAACAAAATGCAGCAATTTTATACTATACTATGAAAACTGAGCCTTAGAGGAACAGATTGCATCTCCATATCCTCTACTATAATTAATCTCGTTCAATCTTTCAAGGGCACAAACATTGAAGCATGTAAGAAAATAATTGAGATTGTTCTGAAAAAAATAAAATGTTGGGGGGGCAGTTAAAAAAGCGTATTAGTCATAGCTATAAAAGATACTTAAAATTCACAGCTCTTCAGAAGCATCTCCCATTGTTTTATTTGCTGTAATGTATTATGACTCGCACAACATGACACTGTTTGAATGGTGGCAGTGATGATTGTAGTGGTAATCTTTTAAGACTCAAGTTTGTAAATACATGCTAGCAATTCACAGCAAGTTTACAGTAACTTTTCTAAAGCTGAAAGATCTTTTCACCGTTGCATCTTCCATCAATACAAGCAATACTCTGAAAATGTAAACATACAAACTGCCAAACACAGAAATCAGCAAAAGTTTTCAAGTAAAATAATTCAAGAAAAATGGATCCTTAATGACAGGTACCTTACTATTACCCACAACAAAATAAAAAGAAAATTAATACCAACAGCAAAATAATTGTAAACTAGCATCTAGTTCTACAGAAACAATAACTGTGTGATCCAGTAGACTATCCTAGAGAGTTTCATTTTGAGAACTCATTTTTGCAGGGCTTAGACCTGTTATTTCAGACATTATGCGTTACTATCATGCATGTGTACTACGAATGTGATGCTCTGAGGCTGCAGATCAGAAATGATACTGGTATATACTCAGTTAAGTACCTAGATGACTACAATAAATACCTTATGTCATTCTGAAAGCTAGTCTTATTTAATCCTTAAGATGAATGAACAGAGGAACATACATATTTTAAGAACACAACTGAAATTTAAGCTTTGCCAGTTTCACTGTCCATTGACTAGAACACCAATTAATCATTTAAAACTTCCCTACTTGTATTGACAAAACTTACAAAAAAAAAAAAGAAAGAAGAATTTGTTTTCTAAAATGTTCAACTAATTTGTTTCATACAAATTGTTTTAACTTGTCTGAATGAGGGGAGGAGGGGTGGAGGTTATTGCTTTGAGAATAGCTGGGGATAGAAAGAAAAAAAATAAGGAATGCAAACATACAAGATTTACTGATACTTAGGTAAAAATGCAAAAAGAATTTAGCTGCCTAATTTTTAAATATGCTCTGTAATAAACTGAAGATAGAGTGGGATTTTTATATGAAATTCAGTTTTTCAAATTTCAGACCAGTAAGTAAAATACTGACATTTCTGTTTAGGAAACTCATTCCTGTATTAGTAGTAGTACTTACCTGAAAAAATGTACATATACAAAACATGTAAAGCTGCTCTAACCTTTATTAACTACAAAGTGCAATTAAAAGTTGCAGATGAACTACTGCACCTTGACATTTAACCAAGAAAAACTGACATATATGGAAAACCACTCGAAACAGCTAATGTCCACATATACAATCTAGATCTACAGTAGGGAATAAACACATTACTTTAAAATCAAGAACTATACATTTATGGAATTAATTTTTCCTTTTAATTAGTAGAAAATGAAACAAAAACCCCTGATGTAAGACTATAAGCACTAAAACTGAATTTCATCCTTAAAATAATTCCTGCCTCTCCTATATCACATTTGTGAGTAGCAATTCATTCTAAATAATGGTTTCAAAAAACTGCATTCAGTAAAAAGTTGAAAAAAAATATTTGCATGCCATTGCTGAATAAATAGCAGCTTTGTATAAGCACTCACCTATAACAGTCTCTTACTCATCGGTAGCTATGCTATTTATGCAGGATTCTTAAAATGGCGTCTGACAGCACTGCACTGCCTCATTCCCACACTGTAGCTAAAATGGTAGCAGTTTATTCAATAACAGTATCTCTTGTTTACACATCAGTGCTATATTCGAAGCAAGCATCTAAATGTCAGAAATGGTAAAGCATGACAAAAGGACACCTGGCATCCGAATGTTTCACTAGAAAGGCACAAGATAAGGGAGTTTCGTGAAGTCACAGGTTACTAAGGAAATCACTGAATTTTAGATTCACTCTCCAGTTTGAGCGCCTCATATTTTACATTTCCTTTTGCAGAATTCCCTGCAAAATACTCAACTTGTATTAAGCAATTAACATACACAAAATGCTTGTTCAGATATTTACATACAGCAATGTTTAAGCTAAGTTACCTCTGACAATAAGCAAAGTAAATATATATATATTTAATTTAAAGAACATTTAGGTATTTTCTAAAACCTTATTCTTCAGTGTGCATTCAAAATAGCTCCACAAAAGAGAAAACCAGGGGAGGAAGGGAGATTCTTGGTGTCATACCATCTTCTTTAAGACTATAAACTATAGATCTGAGGCCCAAGCAAGGCTATCAGAATAGCTGTAGGTTTCAGATGCTAAAAACATAATTTGAGAACAATCATGTTTGAAAGTAAAGGTTTATACTGGCTAAAGTAAGGATGTTAACATTCTGCTACAGCATGGTTTTAATATCACAGCATGAAACACAGATGCTACGACAATTGGCAATAAAGGGTTAACATAAGAATGACAGACAACTTCTATCAAATAAAACTCAATTCCTATATAGCTATTTCTAAAATAGACTTCAACCCATGAATACGAGACATGTTTATTAATAAAGATATTTAAAATACTTTCTAAATACAATTTAAAGGGCCAAGCTTAAGGGCCTGCTACAACAATTTTCGGTCCCTGGTTTGCAGACCCCTCAAAGCCAGTGTACTACTAATAAGGGGTTTGCAGACATTAACTAAGTAAACCAAACCTAGTCTAACAGACTTAAATTCCCTATAATGGGATTCATGTCCCCATGGGGAAAATATGAGGGATTCACAAGTAACAAAATTTGAAAATTGCTATCTACTACATTCTACACAGGAAAAGGTTATGTTCAACTTCCAAGATATTTACGAGATTCAAATTAATAGCCTAAATTCCAGAAAGAGAAGAGGAGCGCTTTTACTGAGATTTATCGCCCTTTAACCAATTATGCTGGAGTGGCACAATTGCTATGGGAAACTGACCACGACCTATCACTTTTCAGCTACTGGATCCACATGGCCAATACACTTGAAAACAAAGCAAAAAGGGGTGGGGTGGGGTGAAACCAGCAAAAGTGGTATCACAAAATGGAAGACAGCTCAGGAAGACGAACCAATCGAAGTTTGTGGACACTGATATAAAGGGCTAAATTTGTAATGTAATCTCCTATTTACAATTTTTGAGCATTAAGCTCCTGTTATTACACACTTCCTTAGCAGCAATGTAGGTTTTCCCCTACATTTCAATACTGCTGCCTGATGCGGGGGGGGGGGGGGGGGGGGGGGGCGGGAGGGGGGGGAAGCGAATGTCACATTTGGAGTGGTTTATCCTCTGGATATTTTTTTCATTATCAGTATGTCAAGCAGTGTCATTTGTTTAAAGAAATCACTCAGTTTTTCCCTAGCACTATTTAGGTTCCAACTAAAACAGTTTGCCTGCAAAGAAAGAGGCATGTAGCTTTTCAAAACCTACTGTTTTCTTCATAATTTATAATCCAGATTACTCCTTTGTTTTTCCCCCACTGCATTCTTTGTCCAGCTAATTACAAAAGTAACTGGATGTTGGCACTAAATAATAATGGCTAATCATATTTATCCTAGGCAATTCTAATTCCTCTTTAGTAGCCAGAAAACTTAAAGTGCAATTATACGATTAACTGCTAGTTACATTAGAATAATGGCCATTTGCGACAAGCTGAATAAACCTCAGCTACATTGCTTCATACATGCTCTGTCTAACTGTGATATTAACAAGATCCAGTCCTGTAAAATCTCGGGTAGAAAGAATATGTGCTTTTTCCCCGCGTCTAGCTCTTAAACAAAACCCCACATTCCATCTGTCCTGAACAGTAGAAAAAATGGCACATAGTGCTTCTTATTATGCAATCTATGAAAGTGAGTGATAACATCATACCTTGACAAAGCACCAAAAATATATGAAATTCTTCAGCTTGGCTGAATTTGCTTTACTTAGATGGAACAAAGATGGTAGAAATTTCCAGAAGGCCTTTCTCAGTCTTGCCACTGCAATTGTCAATCTTTAACCTACCCTCTGCTTCTATTGGCTCAAGCACTCCACGGAGCAGTGCGATTGGGCTGATCTGTAAAACAACACCACTGTGTCTACCTTGCCTCAGACATCTTGCTGCAATGCAGACATTTATTTTTTGTGAACTATAAAAGAATTATATTTGAGTGATTAAAAATAGTGAACTTTAACAGACTCACGATGCTATGTTTCATTACATGCACAAGGGCAGCTTACAAATATGCTTCACTGTCAGCAGTGTGTCTGGAGGTGCAGATTTGAAACAGATCCTAGTTTAACAAAACCTGTGGGAGCCATTTTAATACAAGCTTTCTGATTGCAGATCACTTACCCCTGCTTCCTCATATTAAACAAATATTATGTTGTGCACTATTTAAGACTGAAAGTAAACTGCTAATGTGTATAAACTACTGCTAGGAAAATTATGTCCAAATGTAATTTCTGTTTTTAGCAACGGAAGAACAAAAACCGGAATAACTTCTTAACCATGTCAGCACTTTTATGTATGCTGAAAAATGCATTAAAATTGCATACAAAAATGCTATCACATGAAATTCAGTTGTACAACCCAGCAATGTTTCAGGTTGCAAACTGAACTAGACATTCTTATAATTTAATCCTTGGGGGGGGGGGGGGGGGGGGGGGGCTGTTAAGCAAAGTGAGATATTCAAAGTAAATACTCATACCGGCAAACAAATAACCAGAGGTAAATTGCTATGTAACAGAATGTTATCAAACACCTGGCAACCTTCTATAAAAGTTAGCATGTAATTGTGCCTGGGTGCAGTTATTTGCAAAGCTAGCTTAGCTCCAAGTTCTTTCCTAAAATCATGAATATGTGTGGACTGTTAAAACGAGTGCAAAAATTACATTAAAAGCACAAAAGAGCATCCTCCTCTGCTTTTTTAACAATACTGGCTATCACTGAAAAACAGCTTGTCAAAACAAGCATGCAAGCACTACAATCAAAATCTTAATAAAGGGACAAAATGTTCTAAATTAATTACAAATCAAGCAAGTTTGTCTGAGATTACACTTTGTATAGAATGAGAAACATATGCTTATTAACCATTATTTACTTTACTTCATAAGGTCACTTCATTGCTGAGTACTAGCACTTTCATCACACCTCAAAAGCCTAAGAACAACGAAAATGCGCTTTACCCTACAAATGTGGTAATTAATGATCTATGAACAAACAGCAAGTAGAATATTTTTCACTCGCCTGAAGGAAACAGGAAGTATAAACTTCAAACTTTAGAGGCAAATTATCAAAAAAACAGTGCATTCAAATTGGAACAGTTTACACGCACAAGTCCCTTAAAATGGACGCTAAGCAAATCTGATTTTTTATATGACTAACCACTAACATTACTTCATCTACTGGACTAACTGACACAGTAAAAACAAAATGTTTGGAAAACTGTTAAAAATGTTCAGAGAGTAGCATGCTGCTTACTTACCAACTGTTCAAGCACCCATCTCATTTTTCCAGCTAAGAAGATACAACAGGCTGGCAGATTTGGGAATTGATCAAAAAGGAATTTCTTGAAATAATTATGCAGCATTAAACCAAAAGTTAAAAAAAAAAAAAGGGAAAAAAAAGCAAGAACGAACAACATGTACTACTGTCATGAACCACACATGATTTTATATCCTCTGGACTCCACAACACAGAACTGTGGCTGATACAGTGTAAAACAAAAAGGCACAGATAAAAGGTACATCAGTTTATTTGAACTATGTAAAACAAGAAAGCTAACAGTTCAAAAACATTTTCCATAAAGAATCAGATTTGTAAACAGATGTACTGCTGCATTTTACTGAGCAGCAACCCATTTCCAAAATCTGCAGCATAAAAACTCCCTTTTAAAGGAACAAAATATTAACCATACATTGTCCCTCAGAAAGAGAAACACGTTGTATTAATCACTCCTGCAAGAAAAAAGGTTCAATAATCATTTTAAGTTAAGAGATAAGCTGCATAAAATACATGATGCAACAGCACACCACCACCTAGGCCCAATATCTACAATCTGCCATTAGCACTTTTTGCTGATGTCCAGGTTTTTAAAAATCCCGTATTTTCTCAGAGATAACTTATCTTAGCTATTTCATTCACTGTTTAGAAAGGTAAACTTGCCTGTTCTTCTGTCTGCCATTATCCCTGCTTGACTCCCTGTAGGGCAGTTAAATGCATCTGCTCCCTAGCTTCCATTTTCTCTTCAGCAGGCATGTGACACAACAGACAATAGTGCTGGCAAACTGCTCAGAGAGAGAAAGCTTCTTTGGAATACCAGGATCTTGATAAACTCTAAAAACACCATCCTCCTGTGAAGAAGTAGGTATGCCAAGGTTTTGCCAGTCTGCAAAATAAAGCTGTGGCTAATGGCTACTAACCATGTGACCCAAGAAAGCAAATTTAAACAGTTCCAACTTAATAAAGTGCTGTGGTGTGAGTTTTGCACAACAAATCACAGAGAATCACACTCTCAACCCACAACTCATAGGTCTTAGAGAAAAAAAAATGTAAAAAGTAAGGCTTACCTCTGTGGATGCATTGTTAACACAGTGTTATGTCAATACTTATAAAACATGGAGGACAGGCTCTCAGTACTCAGGCAGAAAGGGCTTGGCACTTCAGCTTGATGATCTGTCTTCCTAATAAAAGCTAATCCCGGATTGGCTACTTCGGTAAATCCGAATGTAAAGCTTCAGGGGATTGGCTGAAACACTTCCTGAGCGATTATCTTTGTGCAGCTCTGGCAAGCAGGAGCCATCCTGTGCATAGAGAAGACAGGCTAAGCTAGGCCCGTTTCAGCAAAAGAAACTTAAAAAAAACGCCAAATGTGCGCTCCCCGTATGAAATACACAGATTTTCAAGCAGAGGGAAGTGAATGCAAACTGCCTGCCTGAGCAAATGTGTCTCAACATGCCATTACTGACAGCATTTGGATATTTTAAACCTGAAGGAGGACAAGTTCACCCAGGTCACAAAAGCTGTTCTTTAGAAACAAAAACGTAAATTCACTTTGCTGGTGTTCTGCAATGCGTTTCATGGAGAAAGCAAGGCCACGGAAAGAGAGCAAAGCATACCGAAAGTGAGCATGCACAGGAGGGACTGAAATTAATTACTGAACAGTCTGAGAGAATCCTCCTACTCCAGAGTTTAAATATATGAACACCTACCGTAGCAACCATATACCGACAGATTTCTTTAGACACTATGGTAAGCCAAGCCTTAAACAGGAAAAACTTCACGTCTCATTTCCACAAAAACTATTATACAATTGAAATTGCATTATCACAGAGGGTTGCTGCCGTTCAGTGCGTGCCCTCCCTGTTTATAAAAAAGCTGCAGAGGATAACCAAACCCATCAGCATCACCCCAGCTACTGCACTCCGCAGCCCCCCCGCCCCCCCCGGGCCTGCCCAGGCTGTCTGTTGCACACCACTCTGACTTCCGTGTCAGCCGGCTGCCGCGGCAGCTTCCTGCCGATTAACCCTGTAAGACTTGGTGCTTTTTACCGCACAGTGCAGGCCCGAAACAGGCGTAGATTTCCCTACGTGGCAAGTTATCTGTCTGCTGTGCCAAAAACATTAGTAGAGCTTTTCAGATGTTTTTGCTTTGCCTTTTATCTCTTACTAAAATTCCGCAAAAGAAACAAAATGAGAAAACGGCATGTAAGCAGCTAGTTTGATCTCGGGCCAATTCCCAAGCATTTGATTAAAAAATGTGATTCAGTTCTCTTCCCTAATACAGTGAAAGTGGGAGGATTTATCGCTATGCCAGCAAGGAAGAAAATCTTAACTCCAGATGAAGATTTTAAAGGTCAAGTCTTTCAAAAGGCCCCAAGCAGCCTTTACATTTTTGTTCAAAATTTTGTACCCGTATTAGGTAGCTCAACAACATCATTCTATAGCCATCAACAAATTATTATGGAAACCTTAGATAAAAGGTGATTCTGAAGCATATTGCATATTATTGAAGGATTCTTTATAAAAAAAAAAAACAAGGAAAAACAAATGGAGCTGTAGAGGGAGAGTTTTAATATTAAAACAGTAATTATTAAATAGTGAGATAAAATAACCAAAGCAAAATAAACATTCTTCCAATACAGCATGCAAGGTCTAGGATTGTGCAAAACCGATTATAGAAAACCCTCTCCCATAAATCAAGGCCAGTTTCAAACAGAATGTGCACTTCCCTCTACCTTTACTCGAGTGCTAATGATCCCAGAAACAATCACTTCAAACAAAACTAACACCCTCCCTTAGCTCCAACCAGCACCTTTCATCATGTAACTACTTTACCACACACACCTCTCTGCTTGAGAGCCGACATGACTCATAACAATGCAACTCAGTAAAATTAATAATCCTACTCGGCGTTGTCCCCTACTGCATTCAGATTATTTCTTGAGATATCGTTGTCACAGGAAAACTGCCAAACAATCCTATCACTGTGCTTACATTTTTTGTGTTCTTGCGTTTTAGGCTGCAACAGCGGATTAACAGCCCAGAGGATAAATTCTCATCTCATAAGTAATTCTGGAGTCTCTGCTGGAAGCGTTTTCCCTTTTTAGCTTTGGCAGCGTTTTTCAGGGCAGGGAGCAGGAATGCTCATGGGTTACACTGGCAGTTTGTTCTGTTTTAGGAATGTAGCAGAAACTAGAGAGAGTGCTGCTATAAAGGGAATCGTGCAGCCCACTACAGCAGCAAGAACACACTGGAAATGCATGGCATTGAAGTGCATACTTGTATCAGTTTTAACAGTTCGAACCATTCAAGACAGGTTTCTTTTTAACTGCATACCTCAAGGCCTGTGTCACTCAGAGATATCACCCCCCAACACATAAACATCTGAATTTTGATTCCTACATGCAGCAAATGTGAGGATTGCCAGCGACTAACATTTATGCTCATTAATTGACTGCTCTAATATTATTCTATATAAAAAAAAAATCCTAATCCCTTTGAAGTACAGCAAGGGAGCAAAGCTCAATACACTGTATTTGTCCATGTTTGTGCTAATCAAGACTGGACTCTGGGAATGCAGAAATGCTGATGGCGGCTGGGAACACTGCCAAACTGACACACTTGGACCTATCGGAGAGAATCAGCATGCAGCAGATAGACAGAAGCAGAAGCAGCCTTAGAAAAGGCCTAAGGTCCTATCATCTTCATTCAAGGAAACAGTGGCCCAACTGCAAATGAAAAATTTACAAACCTTCAGACATTAGCACAAACAAAAACCTAGAAAGCTACCAGACAGAATATAGCATTTGTATTCAGCTGCAAGGCTACTCTGCTAAAATAGACAAAAGAATTCTGTTGGGAATCAGGAAAGGAAAACCTGAAATATCTTTCTCTTTATTTTCTTGTCCTTACACATATATTGCAACAGGAGGTACAAATCTGGTGTAAGGACACACAGGCACATCTGGAAAATTCAGAAGATTTTGTCTGTTAAGTCGCAATGATTGCATGTCCTACTGAAGATTAACCAATTCTTTTAAATAGGAGTGGTGGATTTTTTGAGGGGGAAGGGAAAGAAAGGTAAAGAAAACAAAGAAGAGGAGGCAGGGGAAGCAAAAAGCTTTGTTAGTGCAGAAGAGAGGGTGGAGAGATTAGATTAGCTAGTATTTGCCCTTTTCAATGCTTTGGAGATGTTAAGGGAAAACAGGGCTGTGAGACAGGAAAAAAAAAAAGGCTAAAGAGAGAAACTAAAGGAAGGATGGAAAACACAAATTCAGTCAAAAAGAAATCAAAAGACAACAGTGTTAGAAGTGCAACCAACTATATTTAGAGTTCTTTGCAAAGAACTCTGCCCGCTGTGCAGTATCTCCAGAAAGCGCGCACATCAAGCACCACAGTGTTGTAAGGGACTATACTACTTAACATACACCAAAAGCCTCAAAATTAAACAAATACCAGTAAGGAAGAGATTTCTCTGTCTGACAGAAACTGGGGGTTTGATACGTGCCCCTATAGGGGGTGAATAATCACTGTCAGAGGGGGAGCAGTAGGGTGATGGACAAAAGATGGAGCTTTAAAAATAACATTTTTAACAGATACACAAAAGGAAAGAGGAAATGTCATATTTTCCAAGGATAATAATAAAATATATAAAAAAAAAAAAAACAGGGGAAAGGAGTTGCATTAAGGATTTGTAGTGTAGTCCTGGATTTCCAAGTCATTGACTGGCAACTCTAATTTCTAGACTAAGATCATGAAACACTGCATTTCAGTGTCTTTCCTTTTGAGTGTTTTTTTCCACCTTTTCCCCTTTAACCTGAATCTGCCAAAGAAGAACAGAAGACTGCCATCTGATGCAGAATCCAATAATAAATGTCTATAAAGGCAGTTCCCAAACTCTTAAAACTAGGCTGGATGCTAAAATTAGTGACCTGTCTAAGAATGTTCATAATGCTGTAAATTATTAGAAACTACTGGACAATATCTTTATGACAAGTACGTAGCTAATTTGCCCATAAACTTAAAAGGCCTTGTGGCCAGATGCATGCATGCATTTATCCTTCTAAGCAATATCTTTGAACACTTTGGTTTACATCACTTGTTCTGGATCACAACAGTCACTCATTGTCTGCAGATTAAAAAGCTGGGTTTGTTTGTAATATACACTAAATATCTGGTGCATTATGAAAGTTTCTCTTGACAGCCATTTTTAGCATGCTGTGCAACTGCTTATGTACCTTTCCTTCTAAAGGAAATCTCCATTCATATTCAATCAGCTGCCAAAAATACCTGGGAAAAAAAAGCACCTTTAAGCTCTTTCCTTTACCTGCTGTAGCTTTTTTAAAGAGATGCTACAGCCTATGTTATCTTAAGGCATAAGCCCATATACTTAATCCCTTTTACCCCCAATTTGAACCAGTGTCTCCAAGATTTAACAGCTGGGAGCTGGGCTGTTTGATATCTTGTATAAAACACGATTTTCATTATTACATACTTAAATTATATGCTCTATATTAAAAGCCTAACAGTTATAATTTATTTCATATTTCATATGCAGCCAAATATTTTTTAGTTACCTGGAAAGCAGCTGTGAGATGTGCAGATATACATGTCAGACCTAAATCATATCCACCATGCAGTTGAACTGCACCTGTGTAGCAAGTGAATTTATCATGCCTACCCTGTGATAACATGGTATTGAGTTCAACTCGCTGCACATGCAAGGTCTGTGGCTATGGGAATGTAGATGCCTTGCATGAGACCTAGGTACAAAATCCTGAAAGAAGTCAGTGTTTCACCTGGGGATTCTAATGCACAAGTGCAAGACGTTCTGCATACAGCACTTATTCTGACTTCAAGGTCCTTCCCAGGAAAATAGAAGAAAGTCACTACTGTTAGAGAAGAATTATTTAGGACCAGGTCTGGGTAATGCTAAACTCTAGTCCTATTACTATGGCTCCTTTCTCTCTTTTGATTTTTTTCACATTCAGGAATCACTTGGTTAGCAGTAATGAGATACATTACTTTTCTTGTTGTTTGGTTTTGGTTTTTTAATAAAAGCTGATTATCGCACAGAAGACTCCACCAGCTAAAGCTCATACCAAATATGTAAAGTGATGGAACTACAAACATACCGCTATTACAGTGACTTTTCCTCTCTCCTAGGCTCATAGCTCATCACAACCCACTGCAAATTTAGAATATATCACTCTCACTTTTAACGTCTTTCCTGCCCTTCCACACACTAAATTTGCAGTTTGGCTTCAGCTTTACGGCTCTGCATAGTCACACCTTTCTCCTCCCTTTCTGCTATTCCGATTGCTATACTCTTCTCATTTTTGTGGTTTGCCTCTCACCAGCACAAAGTCCTTCTGTCTCTTTCCACCACAGAGGTGCAGTACAATCACTTTCACAAAGGTTTAACCCATAGTTTCACCAACCTTTTTTTTTCTTTTTTTAATCAGACTTACCAGCTTAAGCATCTCTCCATTCCTTCCTTCCTTCCAGCCACAGAACTCAGCTCAGTCACACTTCTAGCAGAACTGTCTGTATGGATGCATGGAGAACAGGACAAGTGAATGAAATATTTACTGTGTTAACTTCAACCCAGGAAAGGCACCAATTCACAATAGTTCACAACACTGCTGCAATAACAATTGTAGTGGCATGACTGAAAGAGCAGGAGTGAGAAGCTCAAGATAATTTAAACAATCACTACCACTAAAAGAAATTTTTGTGAAAGTACACAATCAAGCACTGCATCCATATTTTTACCGGATTTGTGTTATTAACTCTGTTTTCTTCATGCCCAGATGACACTATGGATTTGTCCTTGTCTCTCCAACCTTATGAACAGGCAGGAAGAAAGAAAGCCTTTGAAATATAATCGTGTATCTCAAAAGAAGCAACACAATTTCGCAGCTGTGGCTTTGTCTCCTGAAGCCAGGTGAAAGGCATGCCCATAATTAGCACACATTTCACTCACCTTAACTAACATCTGCATAAACTGTTGAATTCATTTTAGCACCTTTACAGATTATTACTTTTCATGCACTGTTGGATTTACAGGCCATGTTTACTAAGCCCTCCTTATCAAGTGACAGAAATGAGGACACTACTGAGCTAATGCCACTGTAAAGTTGTTTCCAACAGGGACACTTACTGTAAAGAAAGCTATGCCCACATCAAAAAAAGTAATTCTGAAAGGGCAGAAGACGTCATGCTCTATTTATTCTACTTGCCAGTAACAATAAAATCCAAGTGTGTGTTAATCAGATACACAAATAAGTCTCAACTATGTCACTAGTCTGCAAGTTTGTTATTAAATGAACTTTGATACGTTTTTTAAAGCCACAATATCCTCATATGACATTGGAGTGGACAGATGTCAGAGTTTAGGGGATTCAAAAGTGGAGTTGTATGCAACATTTCAACCACATAAACAGCAACAGAACAAAAGTATAGGGGAGATAAATTTCTGTGTTGAAGCTACTATAGGTCCAAAAAGAACTCAAGCACAAATGTCAAATTTACCCTTTTATAAGGCATTATTCTGACTTCTTGTATAATAGTCTTGCTTAATCTTGGCTTTTAAAGATAGGTTGGAATATAACATTCCAGGCACTACAATGCATATTGAAAACAAGTTGTGATGTTACTCTGCATTTTGGAGCATTATTAGTATTTCAGGAAATACCAAGTTATTTCGCAGAGGAGGAGAAAGAATTCTGCAAATATTTCTTAAGCAACTCTATGCAACATCCATTCACAGGTGGAAGATAAAATTAGTACTGCGACCCTTGTTTTTTTGCCTTTCTCTCAATCTCTCCTGCTGTATTTCCCTTAAAATCACTCTGATTCCTGTCCTGCAATTTGCACATTTTTAATCTCTTCTGTGCATTCGGATAAGTGATTGTTCTTTGGAAAGATGTGAGAATGTTTTGGGATAACAACCCATCCTGGACATTAAAATGTTTGCACAGTGTTAACACAGCAGAAAAACATAATGGGGGGGGGGGGAAGAAAAACATTTGCTAGTTGTTATAAATTCTTCATGTTTATATGAGTGAATAAAAATACTTAAAATACAAAAGGAAAACCTATACCAACATTTCTAACTTAGGTCCAAAATAATTTTCATGACCTAAATAAAGCCTGACAAAAGAGATGCTTTCAACACCCCCACCAAAATAATCTAAAGTGGATACAGATTTTCAACTCCTTAATCACTGCTGTAGTCCTATGCTTGTAAACCTGAGATAGAGATAAACACTAATTCACAAAGATGAAGAGTATGCTTTCTAAATTGCAAATTTATGAAATCAGAGACAGTATCTGCACATGCATTTTGAGTCTAGCTCCTGAGTTAGGCCTAAGAATTTAATTAAACAAGATGGTTAAGATTTTATATAAGACTTTACTGCCACTGAAAGGGGTACCATTACTACCAATCCCACTCCCAGGCACATATTCCCTCTTCTTCCATTGCACTGGATTTATTATTTGTAGAACTCTGCAGTGAGCCAGTTCAGTTTGCTCAATCAGCAGAAAACTAGATGCAATGGTGGGATTAGACTCTACAGCCACAAATATTGGAGAGAGGGAAGGAAGGAAGTTACCCCTTTCAACACTTAGGGGCAATTAGTCAGTTCAAATTGTCTGTACGTCCCACTTTCCCCAAAACTCACTGCTACAAAAAGAAAATTACATACAAATATTGGCCAGTTCTCTGGACTTACTGTGTTTTGACTTCGCAATGCTTCTCACTCATCTACAGTGTTCTGGGTAAGATTAGTTCTTTGCATTCCTGTGAGAAAAATGAACCTTTCAGCACTTGGCCTGTTCTTTTTTTCTCTGTGAGAGTCTATATTAAAATGAAAACAAAACCATAAACCACAAAACCCACAGTATATTTGCAGCAAACTCTTGGGTTCATTTACATGTGTATGCATTTGTTTAGGAAAACATAGATCTTGATAGACAGGTAACATAGAATACCAACAGCATTTTAGATTGCACCCAAAAATTGATACTGACATTTTTGCTGACAGCTCAGAGAACAACAAAAGGATTGTATGATGAACAAACACTGAGTTCTTTTTCCAGAACTGAGCAGTATGGGTGTATAAGGCAGGACTATCAGTGGAAAACTTGAAATGCAGCTGTCTGTGTAATTTAAAATATAAAAAACTGATCCTATGTAACTCATATTTAATAATTAAAAATTCTCTTTAACATTGCTTCAATTTGCAAAGATTTGTAAAGCAAATGCTGTAACAGGCAATTTCTTTGAAAAGCAATGTTGTCATTCCTGCTTGTTCTTAGGATTTTTTTTTTAATTAAAAAAGTCATCTACATAGATTTTTACATGATATTGTTCCTCATGTTAAAATACAATGAAAGTTTACATAATTGTCCAACATTTAAATATTTCTGTTTTGTGTAGTTCGCATAAACACTTGAAAAAAATGTAAATTATTTACAGGAAAAGCAAGTTCTAGTACAGAACAACCAGGCTTGTCCTGTAACAAATTTCAAGCCTGCAAGCTGTTCTGTATTTGTTGTCAAAGGATAATTTCCAAGATTGGAGCCCTAGGCTAAACAACTCTGTAGCTTTGTATGTAGTGCAGCTGAACTATTCTTCACCTACTTTTGCATGTAATCTACTGAAATGGCATCCTGATCTTGATTTGGATGTTTCTATAGGATAGATATTTAAAAACAAATTTCTTTAAACATACATAATAAGGCCATTTTCCCAAGTTGTTTAGTAAAGAATTAAAAATTTATCTATTTCTACTCACTCAGATACGTTCCAATAAAATAATCCTATTACATCAAATGACCAAAAGCTGTTTTCCTTACTTCTTGTATGGAAAGGAAATGTAATAATTTCACAGATCTGGCAGTTTTTTCCTTACATATTTCGCTAATTTTGGTAGAAGTGTAGCATCCCCTAGCGTTCATTCATAGGTTATTACACGCCAAAAAAAATGCGGGCATCTAATCACATCTAGAAAATGCTATTCAGAGCAGTTTTTGCCATAGGATTCAATATTCATTTTCACTTCGAGATTTTAGCAGACTTCACTGATCTGCATGATAACCACAAAAAAGTCGGAGAGTGAAGTTTTTCTCAAGGGACGTTGACGTCTCTGTACTGTAGTAGCATGAAGAGAAGCAGTCAACGAGCGCGTTTAAGCCCATATATTGGTTAGTGTCAACACCAAGACCATGGATGAACCATCTTATACTGACCTGTGTGGCTCTTACATCAGCAGTCACCATTCTGGACCTCAAGAAGAACCCTAGCCAGCAGTGTTTAATGCTTTCTTAGTGAGGTAACCATGGAAAAATGTCTGGTGCTTTGATGGAAAGGAGCAGCTCACATACGTTTCATTATGCTAGAGCATAATCTTCCTTTAGCCACATCAAATGCCTTAAGTGTAAATTTAATTCTAGGAAGACAAACAAGCAAATGCAAAGCATTTGAAATCACCGCTAAGTCTTAATCCAGACATGATTTTGCCATATAAGTTACAGTTAAGTATCTAGTACTATGAAACAAATCTTCGTAAACATGGATAGAGACAAAGCAAACTGGTTCTTGTTTCTTGCAGACAGATAATAGAGGCAATTGGGACTCCTCTATTCGAATACATAAGGCAACCACCACCAGGGCACACTCACATAACCCCAATAAATATACATTCAAAAGAGCTGAAATTTATCATAAATTATGACAAGATTTCTTCAAAGTTCTGTCAACATTGGATGACATTCAAAATTAGTGGTCTTGCACAAAGCACATGTGATTTTTTGAGATTCAATATGTCAGATTTAAATTCAATTTTGCTAACTAAAAATCAGCGGATGTGTCTGAGCTTTCGGATCTACATTTTCATTTACGTTAAAAGTGAGCAGTTGCAACCAGAATGCCATTCATTCTGAACTGAATGTATTCCTATATATCTTAGAAAATTTAAAAAAAAAAATCTTTCAAGTAGTGTGACAATCACAGTACTATAGTTTCACAAGTTAATCAAGAAAGAACATAATGGCTTAGTTCCGATAACCTGTGTTCTCTGCAGTAACCCAATAGAGATCTAATTTACCTAAAAATGCCATGCACAGTGTGCCTTGAGCTTAGAGATGGGATAGTTTCCAGTTACAAACACATTTTTCTTTACCTCTGGCTGATTTTCTTGACATCTGTTTAAGATTTTTTTTCCTGATGGTGGGAGGAAGCCACCCCACCTTGATAACATTGAACATATAAACAAAATACAAATTTCATCCTCCTCTGGATGGCATGACAACACTGTTTTGCCAGCCAAACTGATAGAAAAGAGCTGTACTACAAACAGTTTTAATCAACATTTCTAAGAAGAAAGATCTAGTGCTTTAGAAATAAACCTCTCCACCTCTCAGCAGCAGAAGAGAGCTGCTCAGTTTTGAAATTAAAAAGCCAAAGAACTTTATTTAGTTCTATTCTTCTCATGTCAACAGAATAATTCAGGCAACTAGAGTGACATCCAGCAATATCATAGATGTCCTAGATATCCCATATGGCCTCTAGCTTCTACTCCTCAAGGCCAAGAGTCTCTCGTAAGCCCCATGTCATACGTGTCAGCCCCATGAAGACAGCTCAGCTAAATCCCACCCTTGGAAAAATTCTTAGACAACATGACATAATTGGGGTGCTAGTTAATAGCTACCTGGAACATAAAGGAATCAAGGCTTTTACTCACTCTTGAGACATACTATGCTTTTATCACACAAGCTATACAGAACAGTCAGAATTAATATGTTTAGGCAGACAGACAAAAATTTGTGGAACTCATTAGTATCTCACCTGCCTTAAAGTACTACAGAAGGTTTGTGAAGTTCTATAAAATGCTACTTCTTACAGAGAGATGTTTTTATAGATGCCTCATTAATATCATTAGTAGTTTTATGTGGTTACCATATAACAGGAAAGAACAATATTTTTCAGAAGAGACAAATCTTATGAACATAAGTAAAGTAGAAAGAAAGATAAACCAGACACGGAGCATTTCTCCATGACTAAAACTATTGTAAAATTCCTTACAAAATTCCAACATATATACTTTGGAGGCCATGATGAACACATCTTGTAACATACCCCACTAATTAATACATTTAAAAAACACATATCGCTAAATCATAGCAGCATAACATAAAGTCACTTTGCAGTACACACAAGAATTTGTCCTCTCATGATCCCAGGCATGAACCTTTGAGTATTCCAGCCACTAAAATACTATATGCTACACTTTCCACTGTTTTGTACATGCACAGGATCATTTCTTCCCAACATTAATACCTCACTGGCTGTTTGACAGAGTAAGCGATTAAACTGGGAGAAGCTAATTTAAGAACAGATTTTTTGGGGAAAAAGAAAGCAATAGAACAAAAATAAGGTTAAGTTTACACTGTTCAGTCTTGCTCTCTGATATTGTTATACTGGCAAGAGAGCTGATTTTGGACAGAAAAGTGAAGAGCATAGATTCTTTGCTATTTTTTTCCATATTTGCTTTTGTGTGTTTAGGCTATACAAGTTATATTTGTACAAACACTAATTCTCTATAGTTTCAACTTGCAGTTCTCATTTTTTTCTTTAATGCTTAAATGTAACCATTGCACAGAAGAGAGACGATGCTTATTTACAGAGAATAAGAAGAGATGTTTATATGGAGTATATTCTTGATCAACAGCCGTGACAGAATATTCACTGCAACGGGATAAAAGCTAACAAGGGGGGGAGGGGCGGAATGGTTCCTGAAATGATATCAGTGTTTCTGTGCATCTAGCACTTAGCTGTTATAATCTGCACTGCCCAGGCTCGACTGGCAAATTGCATTTGTGTCATCTCAGCCTCATTGTTTGCAACAGCCTCGAATAAACTTTCAATTTGTAATACAAATAGTAGTAAATCATGACAATAAATCCAGGATTAAACAAAATTTCTCGTCTCAATTCCCTTCTAAAGTTTGTGTTTTATTGCACTTTTAGGAGTGTTAAAGGTCAACAATGGATTAAATATTTTCAAAATAGTTTCATCTCATTTTAGGAGGCTTGCTGCTAGGTGATTCCACATCTAAGCAATGCCAGTGTAGTATGTTGACACATTACTACACAGACACTGGCTCGGCAAATTTCCAAGCAAGCATAATATATATTTATAAATATTGACTTAGGTAGAACAATCCTTAGAAAGCAAAAAAAAATTCAGGGAGTTTATCCACCTCGATAAAAAATGAAGAAATATCAGATTAAAAAGAAGGGTTTATTTTCAGTTTCAATTATTTCTAGTCATTAGTTTTTCCTTGACAGACTACTTAATGTATTTATACATGAATGAAGTATTAGTCTTTGCATTGCAGGGTCATCTATTTAAATGTCACTTTAATGGCTTATTACATAAAACCCCAGGGTGAAATCCAGCCCTATTATCTCTAGTGCGTCCAGAGTTTCACCCAGCACATTCGTCTGTTTTTTCAATGCATGGAAATCACAGTCTTTCAAGGAAAATAAAATCTTTTCCAGGCAAATTAAAAATCAATAATGTATCTAAGCCCTTCTTGTTCTATTAAGTTGTGAACAATAACAATTAATATAAATGTAAATTTGCCAGAAATATTTAAGAGAAATGGAAGAGTTCTTCTGACTGCAGTCTCATATTTTATTTTTCATTAGTCTGTTTTCTTGTATTGCTGTTACTAATTTGCAACTACCAATACTTGGTTTTTTATTCAAAACACTTTATAAAAGCATTACTCTGCTCATTTAATAAATAGTAAAAACAAATTACTTTCCTCCTGTAAATGACAAGATGAATACAGTATTATGACCAGAGTGATCAGCTTGGAATACAACAGAAGGGAACACTGGGTTGAAGAAAATGGTGTGCATTCCCTCTTCCTTTTGAGTGCAAACATATAAAAGCCTCTGGAAATTGTCCACTATTTCTTCTGCTGATTTCTGTTTTCATGATTCCTTGGTGAATCCTTACATGCAAGAAAAAAACCCTTAAAACCCAAGCCTTTTCACTACTTTTAACTACATACTACCTTCAAGCCAAAATATAAAGTTAGACAATACCAGTTATTAGAAGTTAATGGGCTTGAGAGGGATCTGGGATAGAACTAGGACGACAGTTTCAAGCCCCATTCTGTAACAAGCAACATGTTGCTTCTGCGTAATGCTATGAGCCCTGGAGCATACTGGCATGCACTCTCTAAGCACAAAAATAAGATGGGACAAGGGTTTCTTTGGAAATAGTAGGGAGTTCAGCAGTCTAAATCATTCTAGAAACCCTGTCTATCAGCTTGGCTGTGATTTCACAGCTTCACAAACAGGTTGGATTGTGCTTATTTGTGATACACATATTTTGCTGTCAAAGGTCCCTTTTGGGTCTTAACACAAAGTAACACTTTTTTTTTTTTTTTTCCTATTAAAAGCCCTGTAGGCTTTCATAGCCTTCAGTCTGGCAAAGGTAAACAGAGATGACTACTAATAAATGGTCACAGCTCACTGTTCTCATTATAGTAGATTTATACAGGCCTGGTTTACCTTCTTTTTTTGTGTAGATCAGATTGCATTGGAATTTTTCAAAGACCAGACTGGATAAAGCCATGAGCAACCTGGTCTAACTTCATAATTTGACCATGCTTCGAGTAGGAGGTTGGCCTAGAGATTTCCTGAGGCTCCTTTCAGCCTGAATGTTCCTATGATTTGCAAAATTGTATCTATTTTTGTTTCTCTACTAATGCAGTCTGAAACTTTCTTAAAGTTCAGGTAAAGAAAGCCTGGAACATAGGTGCTTTTTTCTAGCTATGAAGTGAAAGAATAGTTCTAACCTGTGCTTTCATTCCTATTTATGTTTTGGTGGCACTTTTTGGTTATTCAGAAAGAACGTGACACAATAAAGAATTCACATTATTAGGGGGACAGGAACATATAGAGGAAAAGAGTTATTCACAAACTAGTATAAATTATTGGATGATTTTGCAATGTCCATGTATCATATTGGTAATTATTCCAGACTCTCCACCTGCTACTAATACAGATGTATGTACCGCATTTGAAGATATTATGCTTATTCTTCCTTTATTAGCCAGTCATTTAAAAATTGGGAAAATAAGTATAAAGTGCAATTTTTTGTTTGTTTGTTTGTTTTACTGCTGTATTATTAACCCATTAAGGAGGAAAAGGAAATGGTTATTATGAGGATAGATTCATACTAATATTAATAAACACAAAATAAAATGCAAATGTGAAGTGTTCTCTGGAAATATTTTAAGAGGTTTTTTAGCTTAAATTTTCCCTGAAATAGTTTTGTTTCAAATTAAATCTGCCCCAGACATGGCCAAAAATGTAAGAGCCTGAAAACCTAAATCACTGATTTACTAACATTATCCAAGCTGTAGAAAAAGCATGTATTATTCTGACAATATAACGGTAAATAGGAGTGTTTACATTTTCTAGTTTCCAGAATGCAATTTATGAGATAACACTTTTTAATATAATAATCAGCTGGTGATCTTGAAAGCTGTTCTTTGAAGAACTGCATATCCAGCGATACAAGCTCCATTCCAAAAGGGAAATATACATTACAACAGAAACAACACATAAATGCACAAAGATGTATGTGGAAATAGGTGATTAAAAATCTATGCTGCATATATCAGTTGATTAAATGATTACCATTTAAACAAGGTAAATATAAATGTTGTAAAATGATGCAGGGTTAGTGCCAAGCAGATATATGTGAAATGTGCTAAACATGAAAACAGGGTTTTACAACCAGTATAAATCAACATCCAGGTTTGTGGGTTTTTTATGTATATTAAAGTAGATTCTATTCAGATAAGAACTTGACAGTATCTGGAGAACCTATTTACAACATTAAATGGCAAAATACTTTTAATCTCTCTATTTTTGTTCAACTATGTGGACCTTTAAAATACCTTGTGTCTTGGTTTTGGCTGCCGCCAGCAACAAAAGCGCCACACGGCCACCCCTCACCCCGCTGGCGTGCGGAGGAGAATGAAAAGAAACAGGCAGAAACCAATGGGTCGGGATAAGGGCAGTTTAACAGAACAGCAGAGGGAACAGGAACAACAACGATACAGATAAGGAGAAAACACGACAAAAACAGATCCGCTCTCTCGGACTGCACCGGCGCCGCACGCTCCCGAGCCGCAAGAGAGTTCCCGCCGCGCCGCACCCCTCCCCCCCCCCTCCCCCCCCCCCCCCCCCCCCCCCCAGAACCCAGCGTGACGTCCCATGGTATGGAATACCCAGCTCTGTTTGGCCAGGTGGGGTCAGCCCCCACCCCCTGGTTGTGCCCCTTCCTGGAGTCCGGTGAAAATTAACCCTGTCCTGGCCAAACCCAGGACATTATCCACCCCTTATTCCATACCATCTACGTCATGCCCAGGTCCCCCATTGTCCAGCTGATCACCACCACTTCTCCTGTCTCCAGATATCATTCCCTTAATCTATGGATCATCACTCTAAAGTGTCCATTGAGTTCATTTAATCCATGACTTCAGGCTCCATCTGTCGTAATGGTCTTCCGTGGCAGGAGAGGTGATGTGTGGTGATTAACGGTCACTTGCTGCATCCGGAGCTCATGGCTGATGTATCTGGTGCGGCCCGTGCCCACAGTCTGCAGGAGATGTTGATCCTCATGAAGTTGCTGGATGCCAGTTGTTGAAAACCAGGTCCAGTTCCATCATCGCTGTGCTCTGCTAGGGTTCATCAAAAAAGTCCATCCTTCTTTAATCTGGATGATTCTTACTATGCTACTACTGGTACTAAATATAACAATTGTAACAGTGATAACAGACAGTGACAGGGTTATTTAACAATTAACTTTATACAATTTATTTATGGACTATTCTCGCCCAAAATCAAATCCCCATGAGGTACACATCGGACTTCCCCATCCTTCCGCATTACCCACCAGGTACACCCAGGTCCTTGAGCAAAAGCAATCCCGCGGACGGGCTTGCCTTTGCCGGAGGCAGGATTAACCCAAACCGTCTTCCCTAACGTGTTCCGCATGTGCACTACGGGGACTTTATCTCCTTCTACGGGGCGCTGAGGTTTTGACTGGGCAGGACCAGGCTGGTTGGTGGATCCCCTGGTGTTAACCAACCAGGTGGCCTTTGCTAAATGGGTATCCCAATTTTTGAAAGTCCCACCCCCCATTGCCCTCAAAGTGGTTTTTAGCAGCCCATTGTAACGTTCGATCTTTCCAGAGGCTGGTGCATGGTAGGGGATGTGATACACGCACTCAATACCGTGTTCTTTGGCCCAGGTGTCTATGAGGCTGTTGCGAAAGTGAGTCCCGTTGTCCGACTCGATTCTCTCGGGAGTGCCATGTCGCCACAGGACTTGTTCTTCCAGGCCCAGGATGGTATTCCGGGCGGTGGCATGGGGCACAGGGTAGGTTTCCAGCCATCCGGTGGTGGCCTCCACCATTGTGAGCACATAGCGCTTGCCTTGGCGGGTTTGTGGCAGTGTGATATAGTCAATCTGCCAAGCCTCCCCATATTTATATTTTAGCCATCGTCCTCCAGACCACTGAGGCTTTACCCGCTTGGCTTGCTTGATTGCAGCTCATGTTTCACATTCATGGATAACCTGTGCGATGGTGTCCATGGTCAAGTCCACCCCTCGGTCACGAGCCCATCGGTATGTCGCGTCTCTTCCTTGGTGGCCCAAGGTGTCATGGGCCCACCGAGCTATAAACAGTTCACCCTTATGTTGCCAGTCCAGATCCACCTGAGCCACTTCAATCTTAGCAGCCTGATCTACCTGGTGGTTGTTTTGATGTTCTTCAGTGGCCCGACTCTTACGGACGTGGGCGTCCACGTGACGGACTTTTACAACCAACTGCTCCAGCCGGGCAGCAATATCTTGCCACAATGGGGCAGCCCAGATGGGTTTGCCTCTGCGCTGCCAGTTGTTCTTCTTCCATTGCTGCAGCCACCCCCACAAGGCACTGGCCACCATCCAAGAGTCGGTGTAAATATAGAGCACTGGCCACTTCTCTCGACTGGCAATGTCTAAAGCCAGCTGGATGGCTTTCACCTCGGCAAACTGGCTGGACTCACCTTCTCCCTCGGCCGTTTCCGCGACTTGTCGTGTAGGGCTCCACACAGCAGCCTTCCACCTCCGCTGCTTCCCCACAATGCGACAGGACCCATCCATGAACAGGGCATACTGTTTCTCATCTTCTGGCAGCTGGTTATACAGTGGGGCCTCTTCAGCACATGTCACCTCCTCCTCTGGCGATGCTCCAAAATCTTTGCCTTCTGGCCAGTCCATGATTACCTCCAGAATTCCTGGGCGACTGGGGTTTCCCATTCAGGCGCGCTGGGTGACCAGCGCGACCCACTTACTCCACGTAGCATTGGTGGCATGATGCGTAGAGGGGACCCTCTCTTTGAACATCCAGCCCAGGACCAGCAATCGTGGAGATAGGAGGAGCTGTGCTTCAGTGCCCACCACTTCTGAAGCAGCTCGAACGCCTTCATATGCTGCCAGAATCTCTTTTTCAGTGGGAGTATAGCGGGCCTCGGATCCTTTGTATCCCTGGCTCCAGAACCCCAGGGGTCGACCTCGAGTCTCCCCTGGTGCTTTCTGCCAGAGACTCCAGGTTGGGCCATTCTCCCCGGCTGCGGTGTAGAGCACGTTTTTAACATCTTGCCCTGACCTGACTGGACCAAGGGCTACGGCATGAACTATCTCCTGTTTAATTTGTTCAAATGCCTGTCTTTGCTCAGGGCCCCATTCAAAATCATTCTTCTTCCGGGTCACGTGGTACATAGGACTTACAATCTGGCTGTAATTTGGGATGTGCATCCTCCAAAAACCCACAACACCCAGGAAGGCCTGTGCTTCCTTTTTGCTGGTTGGTGGAGACATAGCTGCTATTTTGTTGATGACATCCATTGGGATTTGACGGCACCCATCCTGCCATTTTATTCCCAAAAACTGGATCTCTTGAGCAGGTCCCTTGACTTTACTCCGCTTAATGGCAAAACCGGCTTTCAGAAGGATCTGAACTATTTTCTCCCCTTTCTCAAAAACTTCTTCCGCTGTGTCACCCCATATAATGATGTCGTCGATGTACTGCAGATGTTCTGGAGCTTCACCTTTTTCCAGTGCAGTCTGGATTAGTCCATGGCAAATGGTGGGACTGTGTTTCCACCCCTGGGGCAGTCGATTCCAGGTGTACTGGATGCCTCTCCAGGTGAAAGCAAACTGTGGCCTGCACTCTGCTGCCAAAGGGATGGAGAACAATGCGTTAGCGATGTCAATTGTAGCGTACCACTTGGCTGCCTTTGACTCCAGCTGATATTGAAGTTCTAGCATGTCTGGCACGGCTGCCTTTGACTCCAGCTGATATTGAAGTTCTAGCATGTCTGGCACGGCAGCACTCAGCGGTGGTGTGACTTCATTCAGGCCACGGTAGTCTATTGTCAGTCTCCACTCTCCAGTAGATTTTCTCACTGGCCATATGGGACTATTAAAGGGTGAGCGAGTTTTGCTGATCACTACTTGACTCTCCAGTTGACGGATCAGCTGATGAATGGGGAGAAGGGAGTCTCGGTTGGTACGATACTGTTGCCGGTGCACCGTTGTGGTTGCGATTGGCACCTGTTGTTCTTCAACCCTCAGCAACCCCACAACGGAAGGATCCTCCAAGAGACCAGGCAAAATGGACAGCTGTTTAATTTCTTCCGTCTCCACAGCAGCTATGCCAAAAGCCCACCGATACCCCTTTGGGTCCTTGAAATACCCTCTCCTAAGATAGTCTATACTAAGGACGCACGGAGCCTCAGGGCCAGTTACAATGGGGTGCTTCTGCTAGTCCTGCCCAGTGAGGCTTACTTCAGCCTCCAGTACACTCAGGTCTTGGGACCCCCCTGTCACTCCCGAAATGCAAATGGACTCTGACCCTTTGAACTCTGATGGCATTAAAGTACACTGTGCACCAGTGCCCACTAGAGCTTCATACTCTTGTGGATCTGACGTGCCAGGCCACCGAATCCACACCGTCCAATAAACACGGTTGTCCCTTTCCTCCACCTGGCTGGAGGCAGGGCCCCTCTAATCCTCGTCAGAGAATTTGCTGCTCATCTGCTGTAAGAATGACTTGGAGGTCCCCTCCAGAGGATTGGAATCAAGATCAAACTGTCTACCTGGTCTGGAGCGCTGGCTGCTGGAAACTGGAGCGGCATTTTTCCTAACAGAATCCCCTTTTGTGATTGTTTTACCTCGCAACTCACACACTCGTGCTTCTAGACTTGAGGTGGGTTTTCCATCCCACTTCCTCATGTCCTCTCCGTGGCCACGCAGGTAAAACCACAGGGTGCCCCGTGGTGTGTAGCCTCTGTATTCCCTCTCCTGAGCAGGGAAACGCTTGCCCCTAATAGCTGAGACACTGGCCCGTACAGGTGGGGAGTAGGACCTACTCTCTTTGATTTGTCGGACCTCCCGAGCCAGTTTCTCCACAGCTGAGACAAGGGAGGAAGAGAGACTTTCCTCATATTGCCGGAGTCTGACAGCCATCTCATCCACTGTTGGTGCGTCTTTACCTTTCCAGTTTACAACTGCCAGTGAGTTGGCATATGAGGAGGGTGCGCTCCGCACAAACTTCCTCCACATGGATTGTGAGCACTGGAGTTCATCTGGGTCTGTGGGTACCTGCTCATCGTCTGTGTCACAGTAAACCAGCTCCCGCACAGCTAATTCCCTCAAGTACTGAATATCCCTTTCCATATTGGTCCACTTGCTAGGATAGCATACAAAATCGTCACTGAAGGGGTACCCCTCCCTCACGCCTGACAGAAGTCTCCTCCAGAGGCTGAGGATTTGTTCCTTTTCCCCAATGGCCTTGTCAATGCCCCCATCCCTGGCCAGGGATCCCAGCTGCTTGGCTTCCTTGCCCTCTAATTCCAAACTGCTGGCCCCGTTATCCCAGCACCGCAGCAGCCAGGTGGCAATGTGCTCGCCTGGGTGGCGGCTGAAGTCTTTCCGCATGTCTCGCAGATCGCCCAGGGACAGGGACCGGGTGATGATCTCTGTCTCTATCTCCCGCGATGACCCTGGCTTATCGTCATCCCTCCCGGAGTGATCTGCTCTCTTTGCGTCTTTCTTTAGTTTTACAGGGGCGACTGCTACTGGCACAGGTTGGTCGTTGGGCTCAGCCGCAATGCCTGCAGCTGGAGCTGGAGCAGCTGCCGTGCCTGCCAGGAAAACCGAGGCAGACCCTGCAGCTGTGGCAGCGGCGGTGCCAGTCGGGGGGGCTGTGACTGCCTGTTGGCCTGGAGGGACTGCAGGGCTGGCTAGGGGGTCAGCGCCAGCCGCAGTGCCTGCCGCTTCATTTCCCCCCCTTTCCCCTTTAAGGCACTGAACAGTGTTGAACAGGGCTCGGTAGGCGTGGGCCAGACCCCAGCACGTTGTGGTGATCTGTGTCTCTCTGGAGTTCCCAGGGTGGCAGCACACTTTTTGCAGATACTTTACTAGTTTGTCCGGATCCTGTACTTCCTCAGGGGTGAGTTTAAAAAACACCGGAGGTGCCCGCTGCCCTTGGTACTTGCCCATGCTGTGCCACACACCCAGCCACTCACAGCTATCCAGCCCCGGGGCAGGTCTCTGCATGATGTTCTTAACTACTTGCTTAACCCTAAACAAGACCCAAAACCCATTCAGGAGGCAGAACAAAAGGAGAGTGCTGGCCTGAGCATCCCATGGGTACTCGAAATTCTCAAAAGCCGTTAGGACCAGCCTGAGGGAGAGAGGGGGGGCGAAAGAATGGGGGAAGGTGTCCCCTTCGGTTTTCCCCACAAACTGGGTTTGATTATTCACAAATTCTAAGACATAGGATCCGAGGTACGGAAATGACCGGAGTGCAGCATGCAAATACAAGCCTAATTTCATGAACATTGACGTTATCATGTCATAAGTCGACATCATACAGTATAGCAAAATCATCACCCTGATCCTTTTCCCCGAGGTAATGAACAGCACCACAGGGAAAACATAGTGCAAGTACGGATTCAAAAACCACAGCCATCTGATCACAGACAGAAACATTTTTACCGGCGACTATTTAGCTAACACAGAAAAATGCGTATAACAAATTTAACAAAATCTAAGAAAGCAGTTTTAACACCCGCTGCTCAGCCCTGCCGTTATCCCTGCCCCATGTTGGGCGCCAAATTAATGTCTTGGTTTCGGTTGCCGCCAGCAACAAAAGCGCCACGCGGCCGCCCCTCCCCCCGCTGGCGTGCGGAGGAGAATGAAAAGAAACAGGCAGAAACCGGTGGGTCGGGATAAGGGCAGTTTAACAGAACAGCAAACAGAGGGAACAGGAACAACAACGATACAGATAAGGAGAAAACACGACAAAAACAGATCCGCTCTCTCGGACCGCACCGGCGCCGCACGCTCCCGAGCCTCGAGAGAGTTCCCGTCGCGCCGCCCCCCCACCCCCACCCCCCCCACCACCCCCCCCCGGAACCCAGCGTGACGTCCCATGGTATGGAATACCCAGCTCTGTTTGGCCAGGTGGGGTCAGCCCCCACCCCCTGGCTATGCCGCTTCCTGGAGTCCGGTGAAAATTAACCCTGTCCTGGCCAAACCCAGGACACCTTGGAAAGAACAGCCCACCTAATACCAACAAACAGAGGCTTTTGGCATAAATATGAAAAATTTAAGCATTTAGACATCAAAACCATCTTCATGTTATGCTACAATAGTAAGAGAACATTTTACAGAATTAATAAATAAAAATGTTTAATTTACAGCTTTTACTGAAACATCAATAATGGCATTTTTCTTGTGATCTGAAAGCTTATTCCAACACTACCTCTCTTTAACTGTACAGTCAATGCAGTACTAGAAAATAAACCAGAAAAATAATTTTGTATTAAAACTATAATCTGGCTCTTCTAAATAATAATTCTCCAAACCGGTGATTCTAGTTCCAAGTCATTGCCCTGCTTCCCTTTTTTCTAGAAAACCTTTTATGTCATGACAAAAAACCCCACCATATTTGATTTTCTAAATATAGTCTTACAAACTAGTTTGCAATCACTTCACCATCTAATAGACACCCTTCCAAACAAAGAAGTGACACTAGACTGCAACCAGATTTTCACCCTGAAAGGAGGAACCACTCTCAGAATGAAACAAAAGGTTTCATAAATCCATAAAGATGTAGGAGCTTGTATTCAACGTATGATCTCTATGAATGCACTACTGCTTTAACGTATGCAGCAGTTGTTCCACCTGCTCTGTAAGTAGAATATTTGCTTAATAGATTCTAAATAAAAACTGCAGTCACCACAGAAACTGCACATCGTTACATAACAACCAGTAATTGATTACCAGATGCAGACATTGAAATGGATTTCTACTTTTGTTTTTCACAGGACAGCAAGATATCTTTTCATTCTTATGTGCTACCTAAAATCTAGTATCTATTCCATTCCTGCCTTTCTTAAGGCTCTACAATTATAATTCAATTACTTATTGTAGTAAAATTACTTCAAGTGTTGTTTAATTGTAAAAGGTTTTTTGATACATGATTCCCTTTGAGAATTTTAATTATAGGGTAGAGGCACAAATCCATGCTTACTTCACTTCCCCTGTCCCAATTATATGACCTACTCTACGTTCTTAACACAGGGGGGGCGTTTCTTTTAAATACATATTTTGTTGCTACAGGATCTTATTTTGCTTGTCATTAAATGCCAGTTGTTTAATCTGTTGTATTGAAGTTTTGCTTTTAGGTAAAGAATAAGTGAAAATATCTGATATATGTACCTTGCATTTTGTTTTACATTATACCTGTCATTATCCTTCTCAAATTAAGGTAGAACCCTTTAAGCCTCATAAACTGGAATTCAATTAGCTTTGGGGAGATTCTACACAGGCAAAATGCTTAGCATAAAGAGAGTATTTTAAAAATGTGTACGCTGCATATCTCAATCTTTTTGTACTTTGCCTTGTAAAACCTGTACCTCAGGAACAGACAGACAGACAAACAGGCTCAAACATCTCAATCCCTCACCCTCAAGTACTCCTGGGCCCAGAACAAATCAAGGATGATCATCTTCACTTTGGTCACACCCAGATGATACTTCCTTTACTGCTGCCATATGACTGTAGCTGAAGACTGCAGAGAGAAATCACCTATAGATTTTAACCTGTAAGTCAAGCAGAACGGAAAGCAAGAACCTCTGTTACTAAAATTTGCCTACAAGTTTGCCTGACAGTCTGTCATTCCAATGGCTGTTTGCCCCAGTCTGACTTTTAGAATGCTTTACTGTACACATGTTCCTCTTTTCTGTTTTTCCCAGCTTATCCTTTCCTAAGTATATCTCTCCTCCCCTATCACAAAGTCTCAAAAGAACACAATAAATGTGTTTTGATGCCATTGCACTGCTTACAGGTATCGTTCTTCTCCAGGGAATCTATCTTGTCTACTTGATCCTAAATTCTGTTAGGTAGAGTCTCTATATGCTATTCTGTCTTTATACAACGCCCAATAAAATAATGATAAATAAACTAATAAAAAATCCTAATCTTGGATCGTCTTTTAACACACAAAAGGAAATCATACAGCTAATTTGAATGTATTTGCATTGTGATTTTTAAACTGGGTTTACTTACCCCATGACAATGTCTGAATCTTTTTTCTTCTCTGAATTTACTCAAATTCTGAATTAGCTCATCTTGTTTAACTGAAGCATAAAATAAAGGAGCCATTCTCAGCTACTTCCGTGTGGTCAAGCAGATCTCTGGTTAATCTCTACAACTCTGCAATATACATTAATTTCATTTTGTTTTCCATATAGAAGAATAACAAATCAACAAAACTTAATAGCAGACTAAGTATTAAAACCTGCGTAGTTGATTTCAACCTAAGTGGCTGGTGGGACATAACTTTCTAATTTTCTGTTTAATTCCTTGACTAAAACCACAAAGTGACAAACCAACAGAAAAGTGGAAATCATTTCATAACCAGAGGCTATGTTTTTTTTGTTTTGTTTACCTTTTTACTAGAAAAAGCAACTACGAACATAAGAATAGCTACATTTGCTAAGTTCATTTGTTTAAAGGATAGGACAACAGAAATAATGCAGCGGGCTTTTATGTGAAATAGGCCCAAATATAACACAGAAAATGTGGAATTAAAGAGATAAAAAAACTCTTTGGGTCTTTAAACCTGGATCTTAGAGCTTAAATAACATAGACACAGAATTATAGACCAGGCAGGAAAGCAGGCAACCAGAAAAGTAAGTGGGTTGTCCTTGTGTAGGTCCATTCAGTTATCTCAGTTTCTAGATACTAGATAATCTAAATTCTGAAGAAATACATGAGAAAATTAAATATTAGTAACAGAAGTGTGGGGTTTCACTGGTCTCTTTTTGTACACCTGTACACTGCTTTAAGAAATAGAGTTTACTTACTTTCCAAAGGCAGACTTCAGCACACTAGAGATCTATCAAAAAATCTTGTCATACACATAGCAAGTAAAAGGGGACACTTCACTACCTTGACACGATGCTGTCGTCAACTGCCACAGGAGGAAAAACAGATCTTAACCAGTGGGTTCTAAAGAGCAAAATTGTGGTCTGCAACATCACATCTTTTTTTCTCCCCCTTGCCTCCTACACACAATCTTTTACTGCAAAAATAGGTTCAAGCCTTTTGTCAATTGAAGTAATCAGTTTAGACAACTGTGATCTCCTCTTGAGCATAAATAAAAATTTTATAGAACAGCAGAAATCACTGGATATCTCTTGAAGCACTTGAACACTAGTTTAATATTGCTATAAGTTATCACGTTTGGTTGTCTCCTATCTCATGGTCTAAATCTTCAAGTCTTATAGCTAGCAAATCTGCCTGAAGATTCATTTTGACAAGACATGGTAATTACTAGATTTATTATGAATCTTAAATTTGAGTAATGTATTAAATCTTACCTTGTACTAAAGAAAGCATGCATCTATACAAGCAGGTACCAAATCATAGAAGTTATCTGTGCTAAAAATTGATTTAATTTTGTTTAAAAATAAAAACTCAGCGTTGCTTGTTTGGAACTTAAGCAAGTATAATAGCTGAAATTTATGCTGAAGGTAAAATTATCTACAAAGCTAGAAATGTAGAAGCTATACAAATATAGAACAATTCTTATAGCCCTACACTAGGGATCTTCTAGAAAACCATACTCCCCGTCAATAAAAATCTGAAGTAGCTTACTCAATCTGATAGGGTACAAAAAGAATGGTGTAAACTGTATCAGATCGTGGGTTACAAAATTAAGTCCCAAGTTCCTGTTTCTTGGCTCCCATTGCTATTCAACATTCCTTGCCCCTTTCTCTAATGCATTCCAGGAAGAAATGGAACCGTTTCAAGTCACAGTCAATATTCAGTCAGGATTATATTTGTAGCTTTAAAAAAAGAACAGAAGCAGCAATTATGCTAAACAGTTATGAAACTCTTTCAATTTTATTGTTTCTTTTTCCTTAAAAAAATAAGCCATGATTTGTAAACAACTTACTATAAGTATTTTCCTTTTAATTATTTTCTGCTCAGAAAAAGAACATGCATGGCAGTTGCTTCCCAAATGAATGTACCAAACAGCACCTGTGCTATGTAGCAATTCTGAAATTTCAAACGTAAAATCCAGTTTCCGAATATATTAGCCTGAAATTCAAAATAGAGGTGGGAAAAAGAGCACGAGCATCAACAACTCAAGCAAAATGTTGAACAGAAGGCAAATTCAGGCATACTAAAAAATAGTTTCAGTGAGCATTAAATATTTAATAATTAACAGGTAGCAAAACTGCTTTATAGCTGAACTGAATTTTAGGTCCTGTTTGGCAACTGGATCCAGGCAAATCCTCTCTTAAGTGGAGTCAGCTGAGGCCATGCTCAGCACAGCAGGGGAAATACCGGGTTACTAGATGGGGCCTAATTCTTTTTTTCTCTTCCAACCCTGTTCTCTGGGATGCCATGCTACCCTCTGGGCTTCACCCTTCCCTTCACTGACTTTTTTGATAAATTGGTGTGGTTTTCCCCCTGAATTCCAGCTAGATAGCCAAATGTCCGCATTTTTAGGAGTGCAAAGCACTCTGAATCCCCTTTCTCTCAATTTTAAGGGGGGGGGGGGGGAGGGAGGGAGCTTCTCAACAGCTTTCCCCCGTTTGCCTAGCCGTAGGTGAGGGAGCACACCTCAGCTCTAGAGGGGAGTGAGGAGTAGCCCTTCCCACCACCTAGGCGGGCCACAAGCCTGGGACTCGTGAGGAGAGCGGACCGACCAATATGCCTCGGAGGCCCTAGGAGAGCAGAGCTACCTGGTCGGTACCGGCGCCGCAGCGAGCACGGCCTCCTCAGAGGCCAGACCGGATCGCACTGAACCAAAGGGCTCCCTCCACTAAGCCTCTGCCAGCGGGAATCTCCTCAGCGCCCAGCCCGCTACTGTCACGAGCCAAGCCCCACCCGCTAAAGTCCGCGGCGGCCTTCCGAGCAAGCCCCACCCACTCGCCTATGGGATTGGTAGGGGTGCCTGTCACTCATATCGGACCTCGTCGGCCGCCGCAAGTGCCCAACTGCCCCTGAAGCACCGCCTTCTTAGAAACCGCTGTTCCAGACCGCCTAACGACTAGTTGTCAGTAATGCCAATCATAGGCGCTGTTAGGTTTGATTGGCCGGAACTCGGAAGGGGGTGGGCCTTTTGGGCCAGCGGTGTTTACCGGGCGTGAGGTGGAGGCTGTTGAGGAGTTGGGAGAGGTGCTGTTTCCCTCGGTCGGGCTGCGCGGGCCTGGGAGTTGTCCCCGCCATGGGGTTTCGCAGGAAAAACAAGAGCCCGGCGGTGCTAAGCCATGAGTTCATCATTCAGAACCACGCGGATACCGCGTCCTGCCTGGTGATGGGCCTCTTGCTGGGGCTCATGTTTGAGGTAGTGTGAGGGGGCGAGGGGGCCGGTGGTTGCCGCGTCGAGCCGCACCTGCTCCGGCTGTGGGGCAGCCGCGGCGCCCTCGGCTTCCCGCTCTGGAGCTTCCCCAGTGCATCCTTCTCGTTCGCTTCAGCCTGCCCCACCCCCTCCGGCTCCTTCTGCCTTTTCCCTTCTTCCCTGAAGGGTTATGTCCCTTCTCTACCCCGAGGCCTAACTCCGTGGCATCCTGCTCGGGCACCCTCCTCTCCGTTTCTCGGCTGTCTTCCGAGTGCAGCAAGTTTGCTGCTCTCTGTCTGCCCCAGCTCAAGTACTCCCCTTTGCTTTCTCTAATGAGTTGTCTTTGCCAGCTCCCGCTCTCGCTATGCAACTCCGTCTCTTACCTTCTTCTGTCAGATTGCTGCGTTTCATTTCTCATCCGGTTTTCCTTCATCTCTGCATACGTTTCATTCCCGGCACCCTCCCATAAGCTCCCTTTTACTCAGTTCCAGTCTCCTGAGTTATAGAGCTCCTCGAGCCCCGTTGCTTAAAAAGGAGTCGTTTTATGTTGCTTTATTGTGTCGATTTACTTTTTCTTTTCCTCCCCCCCTTCGCCCAGTTCAAAAGTCCGCGTGGCAAAGCAGCTAGGAACACTGTTATAAAGAGGGTTTCAGTCAGTCTCTGTCGTTTTGAGCATGCTTAAGCAGATGATAGTTAAAAACTGCTAGTCACCCTTTTGCACCACTGCTCAGTCTATTGCTGTGCCTGGCACAGCTCCCTAGTGATGGAGAATCTGAAGAAAAATGTGAGTTGAGGCAGTCTCAGCCTAACTTCTGAATTCCTCTTTGCTTTTGTGTTTGAAAGTTATCCTAAAGTTTTTTTCCATGTGCAAGCTGCGTATTAGTTTCTGGGGTAATGGATTAGGCATCTCTCTTAGGCACCTTTTTCCCACTTTTGGGACAAAAGCCTTGAGTGTGTTGCTACATGACTATTTTATGTTGGTGTTGAGTATGGGATAAGGCTTGGTAAACAGAGTTTAAATTCTGGATAGACAACTTAAACACTTTACAGAAATACTATTGTGATTACAACTTAAATACTTCACTGCAATATTTCAACATTTCACATCAGTTGGACAAGATTTAAAATAAGATAATTTTAAATTAAAAGTATTGTTAAATTCTGAGATAAAATACTTGCATGTAGGTGTTCTGACTTTTTCTTGACCCGCTTCTGGAGACATTAAGAATACTGGAGAGAAATAAAATAGAGAAAGCAGTTGTGATGGTCAGATAATTTCCTTTGAAATGGTGGACAAATGCAGTGTTGAGGTATAAAAATTTGTGTCATCTGTGGAGGAGTATGTCATAAAAGTTAATATATTAAATGCAGAACTCAGTCTTGGGATAAAAAAAATAGCTAGGGACTTGACAACATGTGTGCTAAAGACTTTAAGAAATAAAGTAAATGTCTACACCTGAGATAAAGTAAATCCAGTTTGGGCTCCCAAGTGGAACTTTTTATGTGTCTTTATATATGGTACTTTTGAAAAGATGTGTCTTCTTGCTGTTAAAACCAAGTGTTTTTTTTTGGAGTTCCATCGCTGAATTAAATATGTCTTAACTCAGGCTTTGTATACACCACGGAAGTTATATTTCTGTAACTCTACAGGTATTGGAAGGAACTGTGCAGCTCTCCCAGGGCGAGTGTTATTATTTTGGTGAAGGTGATTTCTTTTAGAGGAAAAAGGGTGAGTTAGTATTAGTTACATCCAAGGGTAATTAGCAAATTATCTCATTTCTAGTCAGCATAATTCTAAAAGTTCAAATGCAGACTAGAGTCTAGTGTATCTTGTGATATGCTTTTTTTGTGCTGGTTTGAATATATACTATTATACTTATTATCGTATAACTTACACATCTGCTCTCTTTTTTTGATGCAAAAATTACTTTTTTGATTGAGGCACCTCTCATTTATTATGCAGAGGAATGGTGGTGCTATATAACAGGTTAGACCTCTGTGTTAGACGTCCGCCTCATTCATTGCAGAAAAGCATACCAGAGTTATTGGAATGATATCTATATTTCTGTTGTTCATTGTCTGGGTCTTATGTCATCTTTGTTATGGATAATCCAGTCTTCCAAACGAACAAAACTAATGATGAAGTTCCAGTAAATTTTGGTGATGTTTATCATGATTCTGTATGAAGGGCTTCATAAGTGTTTCTGAATTTGCCTACACAACTGTTCTGTCAATATGGAATCATTTACTTGGGCTTACATAGTACTGTAGTAAATAAAAGGGTTTTCTAGGTGACATTCAGTTGCCTATATCCATGAGACCATGCAAAAAACAACAAATATGTTAAAATTAGAAATGACCATTAGAGTGTCATAAATTCAATTATAAGATTTTTCCTAAGGGGAATTCTTACATGTAAAGTTGTTTATCCACCTGCGTTGTACTTTCCTATACCTTAACTTTGCTGATTATTATGAGGTCTATAGGTGTGTGTAGGGATATTCACTCTGATTATACCATACTGAAAAGTGGCAGTTAAATTTTAGTGTGTTAACAACTTCTTCCTTCTGCAAGAATATTCTAGTCTTTTATGTGCCCAATCCTACTCCGTTTCTTGACAACAGAGTGGATCTTGTCTTCTAAAGAAACCTTTCTTTTAGTATTTATGGTTCTTTTTAAGCTTCTGGTATCATCTCAGTGTGTCATATGATTTCTTTCCTCCTAGAACAATTTACCTAATCTTTTCATCTGTGGCTCTCTTACCACAGAATACCATTTAATGGGGCTCCCATACTACCAGCAGAGTGACACACTTGTAGTATTATGTTGTGTGCTTCATGGAGAAACAGAAAAGCTAACTTGCTGGGCTCTAGCAAAGATTCTTACCACCCTTTTCTTCGAAAGAGCATTAAAAAAAGCTTGTTCTCAGGAAAGCTCTCTAATGAAGGGGTCTGCTTGAAGTTACATGATACTGCCTGAATGACCTTCTGCAAGTGAGACTGTTGCTGTGGGCGCTGAGCAATGACTTAAGGAAAGCAAGCGTGTTTGGTTTAGTTAGGTGCTGATGACGTCAATACCTGTGTAACTATCTATATTTTTCCTGTTTTTCTAGGAGCAGTTGGCAATGTACTTTTCACACTCTGATTCCATGAGCATTTTAAGTTAGTATTGATGCTCTGGCTGCTTATTCTCCCCATCAAGCACACAAAAGAACTTCTGTAGCTGAGCAGTGCATCATATTAGGAAATTCGTGTGTGTTAAGATTAATAGGGTTTTCTCCTCCCTTGTGTCTTGCTGGGTCAGTTTTAACTTGTGTAGTTTTCCTGTCCAGTTCACCATACCAGTACTTTTGAAGGCACAAATGTTGAACAGAGCAACTGGCAGTAAAGAGAAAGGCAGGATTGCTCCTTTTGATGGTAGTGCTGGTTTACAAAAGGTTAAACTGTTCATAGAACTGGAATGTCAGAAAGTCTGTTTTGAATGCCAGAAAAATTGGCACTTTCATTTTCCTTAATGAGACTTCCTCCTAAAAGCACTCCTCTGCATTGTGACATCTCTGCTGCTTAATTTCACAGGTGCACTCTAAGTGTAGTGAAGCAGTTTGTGGTCATCTTGTGGTTTTTTTTTGCTACAGAGGATCTTTTGCATTGCTGTGCCTCTTGGTTACTTTGTAGCTGGATAAATTATTTTATATAGTCCTGAATGTTCTTAGTTACACTCTCAGAAATTAGATGTTGTAACATCTGAGGAAATTAGCTTTCTTTTTTTAATTTATATTTCTTTGTTCTAAGTCATATCTATTAAGATCAGCTTAAGAGAAAGCGTAAAAGAAGAATGTATTTTTTTCCATCTGTTTTCATATTATGCCTGTTGTACTTCTCTGATTTATGAACTAGATAACTGAGAGCTTGCAAACATAGTAAATGTATTTGTAAACATAGTATAAGAATTTGCTATTGGCAGTGCAGGACATAATTCCATATTGCATTGTGTTTTCACAGCAAAGGAACAAGTTTTTGGTTCCCCCCCCATTCCACTTATATCCCTGTGTTACAGCTTACCAATCTTTGAGTTGTATCAGCACAACTGTTTTTATCTAAAGTTGTGCAACAAAATAATGAAATGTTTTCAACTAAACAAAGCAAACATATTTACCTCTTATCACATTGTAGGGTCATCCAGTAATCAACATTATTGTTGCGAATGAGAGGTTAGGTTGCTTAAATGATCACTCAAAGGTTTTGCAAGAAAAGATTATACTGAGAATTTAGAAAATGTGAGCTTACAAAGTTTGTTGGCAAGGTCCGCTCTATTACTTATCAAACGAAGGGAATACAAAATCAAAGGAATTTGTGAGGAGAAAATGATTTATACAGAGTAAAAGAAAAGTGTAAGGGTGTAGGGGGACCCTCCTGTTGAGTCACCAGGTTTGGACTGGACCCCTTTGCTTTCTAAACTCCTCCTCAGAGGGGAGCCTAGGTGTGGCTGGATCCAGAACCGGCCTTAGACCGCGAGGGTTTATGTCTAAGGATATGTTTAACAGCAATTCATGGTGTGTTCACAGTTTAAAGACAGAGTGACAGGAAGTTAGCAGCTATTAATCACTGGTTAACTTAACATTTACTAAGTGGTTGAAAAGAATTTGCAGTCACAGTAATAGAATATTATGTTTTGAATCGATTCACACACACAAATTCCCCTTGAGTTCAGTGACATACTCACTTCAAATCAAGTGATTTCTCAACGGGCAAAGGCTGAGTCTCGAGATCAGCCCAGGTAGTTCGCGAGTTATCTGAGAGGCGTCCCATTCAGAGGGAGTTACTGGGCGCAGCCCGCTGTGGATCAGAAGAGCTCAAAGGGCCTTTCTTGGTGCTGCTGTTTATAGGGTCTCAAGATGACTGACTTTAGGCATCAGTAATTTTCCATCCTGGTCACAATCCACATGATGCAGACAGCAACTATTCAATTCCAGTACCACGCAGAATGTACAGTTCTGACATTTACCAGGCAGGTGCGACTCCAGGCATCAGGAGTTTCAGGTGCAGTCAGGGAGCGCCTGATCGGCCCAACTCACTGCTCTTATACAAAGACAAGGAAAGTGCTAAGTCGTCCTGATTCAGTGCACACCAGCCAACTATTCCTGCAGTGCAAGCAAGAATACAATGTTGACTGGTTCTGGGATTGCCAGGTGAGGGGGGGCTGTACCACTATCAACAGTTCTATTGCTACAGCTAGTGACTAAATATACTGCAGCATGGCAATGGGAAGACATTTTGAAGACGTAGGGATGGCTGAAAGTGTTGGGGTTTGGTTTTTTTTTCAGTTGGTTGGTTTTCTTTTGTTTTGTTTTTTTAAATCCACAAGCTAGTTTTGCCACTGGATAAAAAGTAACATAAAAGTATACCATTAGTTTCTTTGATTGTACTGTAATTTTTAGAAAATGCTTGATTTTTCATGCAACAAATTGATTAATCTTATAATTTTACTATGATGTTCTGAATATTCTATTTGTTTATACGGACACTTAACCAGAACATTGCTTTTTTGAGTATCTTGCAAAGTTAGGTGGAACCTGCCATCTGATATAATTTAGAGAGTCTTTTAACTTTTGAAATAAATGAAAGCCATTTACACTTCTAAACACTTCAAAATGTTATTTAGTACAGCAGTGAGTAATTTGATCCTTAGCTAAAAGGACATAATTCATGTCCTGACCCTATGCAGCAAATATTAAAGGATTTTCAGCAAGGTGAGCCTCCACATTTGTGGGAGATAAATAACACCTTCAGGACTTCTTTGATTTAAATTGTGTATTTGAGAACTTTTGTTGATGGCATAATCTTCTGGTTTTGAGTGTTTATATCTAGCTTGTTTGAAAAATCTGATATTTTTCCTTGTTTCTTTTTGAATTTCAGGTCCCAGCCAAGTATGCCATCATGTTTATTGCTATGCAGTACAATGTCACCTATACCACTGGTGAGATTAAATTTGTTTTTTTTTCTTATAATACAAGATCTCAACTATTAAAAATTACTCAAGGCTTCAATTCACTTTTGTAATATAGTGGAACTCTCATATTTGTCTTGTCTGTTTTCGGATTTACTAATACTATATTCGCTGAAACATTCTAGCATTTTCTCTGTTGCTTGTGAATAATTTGGGTTATTTTTCCCCGTAGTTAACACTGCTACTAACTTACATTTTAATGTGAAAAGCATATATTCTTTCCAGTTTTTGATACAATCAACAGGAGTTACCAAGTAACAGAGTATTGTGGTAATATTCTAGATACCTGTTGCTTATTTGTGATTTCTCATGTCATTAGTAATAGATTTCTGTTTTATATTTCAGAAATACCACATTATTATTCTCACATAACTGATGTTGCTGATTCAGTCATGCTTTTAAATAACAAAAGGAGAAAGTACTGACTTTTTTTAAAAAAAGAATATTCCTTTTTTAAAATTTCATACCTGCTGCACTATATACAAGTGGTAAGCAGCTAATGGGATTTCTTAATTTGTGAACTCAATTTTTCTTAATAGTATTGATAGCTTTCATTTTTTTCCAGGAATTAATCTGCACAAAGTCTTGAAAAAAATGGGTACTGTGGTAGAATTATTCCAGATCAGAAACTAAGGTCCAGAGAAAATAGCAAAATCTGTGACTTTTGTTCTAATCTTGACTTCAAAATTTGAGACCTCTGTGCTGCAACCATTCTAAATAGTGTAGCCTTCTGACTGCATTTAATATCTTCAAAATAATGCATTGATCAACTTTGTTTGCAGTAATGAATATATATAATTTTTTGCAAATGTTTCCTGAGATGTTTAATGTTGAACACTTGAGGTGTACACAGTCAACGGACTTCTGTTTTACTGGCATTTGAGCAGCATCAAGTAGAAATCTCCTATGGCAGAGACAAAAGTAAAATCCATGTGTCAGTTACCAAGATGCCTGTGATGTGACTTCTTCATAGTGTTTGGTGCATGCATGTGTATGTATCTGTGTGGATATACATACATACAATGGAAAGAACAAGGTATAGCTTTCTTTAGTTTTAATAGGAGGTGTGGATGAGTTCTGCACAAGCAATTCTGAGGTCTCAGTTCTGGCCCTCTGCAGACAATGAGTGTATTACTAGTGAAAGTCCATCCTGAAAAACAGTGGGACCAGGCAGAAATAGCATTAGCTATGCAATTACTCGTTCATTGATTATATCACAAGCTGCTTTCAAACATAAGAATAGGGCATCTGACACTTAGAGTTATATAGATGTCCTGTTTGTTAGGACCTTAATGTACTATTCATGTTACAGGAAGCAGTAATTGTTTTCTTCACACCTTTTAGCCTAGTTTCTTTTGGGGAAAAAAAAAAAAATTGTTTGATGTCTGTATTTCTGCTGTTTTGCATTTGGGCAACACAAACAGTTTGACAAATCATAGAAGTCTTAAAGATAGCAAAACTCCTTGATGTTTATGAAAAGTGGTGGCTGTATGGGTAAGAGACATCCAAATTAATGCCCTCTCTTAAGTGAAAGCAGAAGAACGTAAATGTTGAACATGCTAGCCTGTAAATCAGGATGAGCATGGCTCTCGAGTAGTTGTAGTACAAGTTCTTTTTTTTCCATTGCAGCGTCTCAGATGCGTAAAGAAAAGTGGGGTTGTAAGGGGTGTTCTCTTCTTTTGGTAACTTTGGTTTTGATTTGTAGCAACCTATTGCTAATTCTGGGGAAGTTGTTACTTACCAATGTGTTGAACTACCAGGGATACTATCCCCACTGTATAGTTTCTTTTTTTCCTACATATAGTTGTGATTCTTAAGATGGAATCTCGTTTGGTGTCTACCAAAGTATAGAGGATAGGGTGTTGGTGTGTTGCGTTTTGGTTTTTTTTTCCTTTTTTCTTTCTTTTTTTTTTCCTTCTCTTTTTCGATGGTCTAGATGAAAGAAATGGATTGAAGCTACAGCTCAGTGTATACTGCTCTCAGTAGTTCGTTCTAGGCTTATAACTATATCGTTGTAATGAAGGAAAAGATGATCTGATTTATCTAATTGGGCATAAAATGTAATTTTAAAAAACATAAAACTTATAACTAGTATCCTGTATTAATTTAACATAACTTCCAAGAACAACGGTCACTGCTGCCCTTTCTCAGTTGCAGAGTACTCCTTCATAAGAATGTAAAAAGAAAGTAAAAATGCACCCTTTTTTTTTTTTTTTTAGATGACAACAGCGAGCAGTTTCATTTTTATGACTATGGTCCAAAAGACATTGCCACGATCTTCTTTTACATGCTCGTAGCTATTAATCTGCATGCTGTAATCCAGGAGTACATATTAGATGTAAGTTTATTGCTGGGATATAATTTATTTTTATAAACATGTCATTTTTAGCCATCGGTTGCCAACAGTTTTTCTTCAAGATCACTGTAAGCTGTGGTAGAAGGAATGGTTTAGCATTTAGAAGCCCTGTTATGATTGATCCTTTTGTTCTTTGTCAAAAATGCAAATAGACCTTGGTTTAGTGGTGGACTAGGTAGTGTTAGGTTAACAGTTGGACATTATGATCTTAAGGGTCTGTTCCAGCCTAAATGATTCTGTGGTTCTCGGATATTTTTACAGTGGTATTTCCTCAATTTGTTATGGTATAAACCACTGAATCTTTCTTTCAGTCAATATCACATATATTTTTCTGTAAAAGCAGATGTTAAATGTTCATGCCTTACTCAAAATATCTGTGAATGAGGCCTGTTGCATTACATTCACAAGATAGATTCAGAAAATTAAAAATGAAAATTACTGCAGTGGTGGATTTCTGTTTGTCAGCTGAGCCTTGCCTTAAACAGGGAGCTTAAACTTCGTTGTGTGCTCTTTTACATCAGCTCAGTTGTGAAATAAAATGAATTTGTTAAAGCCATAGTGAAGATGATGTATTATTAACTGATCTTAGAATGTCTTCACAAATAGGCCATCTGAGCCACAGAAGCTCAAATGGTTTTGAAGTGTGCAAAGAGATTTGAAAAATTTAACAATATGACTCTGATTATGGGGAAAAAAAAATTGTATGACTACATTATCTGAATATTTTCCATGTGAACTTTACCATAATGGCAAGTCTTATTGAAGCTAGTTGTCATGCCAAGTGCTGATCAAGATCTTAAATGGTGGGAGCTATGTATTTTGATTGAGGAATAGGAGATTTTGGGAGGAAAAAAACAGAAAAATAAACCAACTTGAGAGTGAACACTAACTCCCAAATAGCTTTCTTATTTTAGAAATTACATTTATTGGTCTGTTTTTTGTTTCTAGAAAATTAATAGACGTCTGCATTTGTCAAAAACAAAGCACAGCAAATTCAATGAATCGGGACAGCTAGCATTTTTCTACTTGTTTTCGTTCATATGGGGAGCAAGTATTTTGAATGCAGTAAGTAAGTCACATTTTGTGTTGTTTTTATTTTAAAAATTGACTTAAAGTATTAAGAAGGTCCTTAAATCAGTGGCCTTTTTCTTTAGGAAGAACTCATAATGAACCCAACTTCACTCTGGAAAGATTATCCCCGTTCTCGCATGCTGTAAGTGTTCTATTTTCAATTTTAAAAAATCTTGTACTTCTAATCACTGAATATTTAACCATCCCAAATTTTAGGGAACCACTAATAAGGTAGTGACATTGGTACCTTATAAGAATGACAATTAGATGAAAATATTTTCTTCTGTTTGAAAACTGCCAGATGTTTTATCCAAAGGTAGTTTTTGATGATGTGAGCATAGTTAAATGTGTTCTTACTTTTCTTCCACTTAACCATGGTAGCTGAGTTAGTGTTTGCAAGACAGGATATGTAATAGGACTGCTGAACTCTTTCACACTAAACAAACATGTTTGTTGGAAACTAAATTTTCAAGTTAGAGGGGATTTATAGCTTGATTTTTTTCTTTTATTTTTTTCAATTAAGATGACATTAAATTGTGTTGTTTGTCTGTCCCCCTCCCCCTGTTTTTTCCCTGGCGAGTGTGATAGATGGAAGGGGGATAATATACATTTTTTAGGAAGGGAGTTTCACTGCTCACAGAATAAACTGTTTCTGCGTGTTAGGTTTTCTGTTTTTTTTTATTTCCTCCTGTCTCAAAAGGTGATTCAGAACTTGCTATCAAGAAGATTATGGATGCTAATTCAAAAAACTGTCACCACAGTATTTGCAGTTCCTGTGATTTAAGAATCATAAACTGTAATGAGTCAGAAATTAATTCATTTAAGATAACAAAATCAAATCTCGTGTGTCATGTTGAAAGCTTGAAAACTCATCATCTTGTGGTTTCTTATCCTGAATTATTGTTTAGTTTTCAGGTAAAATTCTTCTATATTTGCCAGATAGCCTATTGGCTTCATGCACTGCCAGAGCTATACTTCCAAAAGATCCGAAAGGTATGGAGAGAAGTTGTCAGTATAGTTAATTAAATATCTATTATTTCCAATCATTCATATTAGTATTTTTGTTTATATTAACTATATAAATATGTACATATCTATATTTGTATATTCAGTTATTTGTATACTGTTTATGTATTTTAATTGCCTGCATTTCCTATCTAATTTAATCCAGGTGATCTGTAGGTTTTGATTCAGATAGTCTTTACAGAAATGTATACAATAGTGTGAAAAATAATCAAACCTAATGAATGATATGTTTTTTCTTTGGGGACGATATGGTTAAACTGTAACAGCCTTTATTACAACTTCTCTAATTTTAGGAAGATATTCTGAGGCAGCTATGTTATATTTGCCTTTACATTGCTCATATCTCTGGGGCCTATATATTAAAGTAAGTATTTGCATGTCCATTTTGAATAGAAAGATTATTTTCTTCATTATTTCATTAAAATTTCTAACATTCCTGTTTTATAGTTTGCAGCATTTGGGGCTAATTCTGATGGTACCTCACTATTTAGTGGAACTCATTTTTCATGCCTCGCGTCTTTTCTACTTCAGTGATGAAAACAAGCAAAAAGGGTAAATCTTGCATGTATTTATTAAAATTCAGAACTTTGCTTATAATTGTGTGTAAGTGAATCTGCATGTATGTAAAAGTACTCAGGTAGCAAACATCACTTGTTCAATGTCCACTGTTATCCACTTTGAATTCACGAGCAAGTCATTGTCATTACATAGAGTCAAGAAAGCAAATTCACTTCATGATCATCATCATAAGGTTTTACTGAAGCTTTTGTTAAAGTCCCATCATAGCTGTGTGTGTATTGGCTTCTGATTCTGTAAGTTGCCTGTTTGTTTAGATGTTCATAAATGTTTGTATGTGGGGACCCTTGTTTTTAAAAACAATTAAGCAAAGAAGTAGTAAAAGCAGCATTCCCTGTAAGTTGTTGGCAGGTCTCTGTCCTTTTGGTAAGGTGAGAAAAGTTGTTGGCAGGTCTCTGTCCTTTTGGTAAGGTGAGAAAGGTAAGTAACTATACAACAGAGAAGGTAATGTCTCAAAAAGTGTAGTTGATAAGATGCCTTCAATTATACATCTCTTGAGTAAGATTCTCAACTATTCTGAGAATTAATGGCTATGCATTTGAGAATGGAAGGAGATGAGGAACTGAGATATTTGATCATGAGGAGTGCTAGGAAGAATTGGATGTGTTTCATCATTTGAATGTAAAGACTTTTGGAGGTTCCAGTTTGAGTAAAGCAGCCTTGTCGCACTTACATGTTCTTGTCTCTTATTGTGTCTTTGTTTTCTAAATGACTGCCTGGCTGGAAGAGATTATTGTGAATGCCTTGCTTTCCTTCATGCAGTCCCTGTATACAGGCAGCCTCCCTAGAGGCAGTGTAATGCTGCTGCTCTTTCTGGTCTTTTGACAAGATTAATTTGTGTTGCTTCTTAAAACTAACATTTTTAATGGGTATGCTGAATGTTCTTTGTGGAAAATCAGTGTTAACTGATGCAAATAGGGAGAGAAAGTTAGCTGATCTTTCACTTGTATGTTGTGTTTAATTGTGAAGTTTTTGGAGCTAGCTTATCTGCTTTTTGTTATATGCCATCCAAAAGCATGAAGGCTAAATATTATTAGGAGAACATATTTTCCTGTCTTATGAAGACTCTAATGGTCAGATAAGCAACTATATCTTTCTTTGGCTGGAAATCGGTTATCCTTTATGCAATATTACCACAGTTTAAATAACAGGAAATGGAATTTGGTTTTCATAGCTGATGAATTGCAGAAGTATTTGGGACATTTTATTTCTATTACAACATGTAGCACTTACAATGTAAACTCTAGAAACAACACAATGTCAAATACTAGGTGTTTTTCTTGGCTCAGAAGTTATTGTTTCTTCTCACAGTTCTACATCCAGACATTGTAGCTTTTCTCAAAATCTTTTTTTGGAGGAGGGCATGAAGAGAGTTGCTTTTTAAGCAGTCTTGCTTATACTGCCAGAGTTTTGAAGTATGTTTTCTTTAAGTTTTAAATCAGTTGAACAAGCTGGTGGGTTTTTTTTTCCAGTGGAAATTTTGGAAAGATGCTTTTTTCACACTGGTAGTGTCTTTTTTTAATCTATTCATCAGTCACACGATACGAAGTCTTTTTCCTATAGAAATCTTTGGTAGTATTACTGCCATTACATAGTTTTCTACATTAATTACTATCAGCTTAATAAAACTGTTCTTCAGGGTTTTTTCCCTGCATCCTGTAGCAAAACCTTCTAAATGCTGAAAATCTGCAGGATGGCATCTTTCACGGTTAGCTATAAGCTATTGTTAGTTATTTGCTATCTGATTGCCTTCTGTTCTTGTCCTATAAATGTCTGGCTGTTAAAAATTGTATATATTGTCTTGATTTTCCAACTGTTTAATAAGTGTAAATTGTACCTTTAATATCAGCTTTCTGGCCTTATAGCATCACGATTACTTATAAATGGCTTACAGCATGAATGCCAACTTGAGATGTGTCTTTTTACTTCATTGTGCTTTCTGGTCAAAAGATAGTATAATGAGGCAGACTGAGTGTTTGCAGATGACCGTATTTTTCTGTAATTATTGGTTCCCTCCATGGACATTTCCCTATCATTTCTGAGAGTTTTAATGAAAAGTTCTTTGCACATTTGACTTGACTGGAAAGAAGTGGACTAAAAGGAGAAAGCACATTAATTTAATTATTTTGTTTTCAGATTTACCATTTGGGCTTTACTTTTCGTAATGGTGCGTCTTTTGACCCTAACTTTATCTGTCCTCGCATTTGGATTTGGTCTGGCAAGAGCAGAGAATCCAGGTTTTTCCATAGCAGATGGAAACTTCAACGTACTCCCTGTGAGGTATAACAAGGCTAGTAGACATTCATGCTTCTGTAATGTGGAATTTCAAAATATCTTTTAATAAAACAATCCAGGACGATAATGTGTTTTGACGAATTTCCCTGGGTGATATTTTCTTCTTGAGTAAGGGAAGATAAATTTTGGTCTTTTTTTTCTACCTTTTTACAAAAGTAGCAGAACAGAATTTATGGGAAATAGAAAAGAAGAAAGAAAAAATAAACTTTTTTTTAATTAATTGTTGATAATTATCCAAAAAGCCTCGGATGATTATCTCTAAACTGCTCCCTCCCTTGCCCCTGTCTATACCAGACATAATATTATTTGTTGATATTAATACCCATAATTTTTGACTAATTATTTGTTTGGTGCCCTCCAAAAAGATTTTTATATCTTATTTTTTATATCTTCTATTTTTGCTTGTTAATTTTAAAATTTTATTACTTTTTCAGCATAGGCTCATCACTTTAACATTCACCCTTATAATTAAATGCCTGTAATCAAGTATGTGGGAGGGTTTTTGAATCTACATGATTTCTCATTCATAGATTGCTTGGCAGGAGGGGCCTCAGTGACACAATTCCCTATTGACCATTGAAAGCTATGGTCATAACTCCGTGATAAACATAATTGCTTCTAGCAATATACTTACATATGATTTCCGTTCACTTCTTGTGTGACACCCTAGTCTTGGGTAGAGCCTTCTGATACATCTAGTTTCCCATGGTATGAAGATTTAAATTGTTTTGATAGTAGACTTTTGGAGAAAAAATAAAATAGGTACAGATTTGCAGTCTATTAATAGTTAACTGAAACTTTTATCTGTCTCCAAAATCTCAAATCTTATTAGGATTGGCTGCCTGGGTGCTGTTTGTCTAACACAGGCCTGGATGATGTGGAAATTTATAAATTTTCAGCTGAAAAAATGGAGAGAACATGCTAAGAACCAGCTTCCAAAGAAAAAAATAACTAATACAAAGAGCAAACGAACAAAAAAGGAACCAAACAGAGGTCAGTGGCATATTTTTTCAGTTGTTTCTAGACCAAATGTTTTTATGTGTTGTATCGTCTTATATTTTTCCTTTCTGTAAAAGAGCAAAACCATCTGTCTTTTGACATGCAGAGAATATAGATAATATTATAGCTTGTGTAAATGTTGGGACATGTGCTTCTCTAATTCCATATTGCTAACAGGACAGCACACGGAGTACTATGTGTTTTAAGTGTTAGCCCTGGGTGATCTTCAGGATTATTCACTGAACTCTATGTTAATATAAATGCAAGGAACATTTCATGAAACTGGGCTTAGTGATTTCTTTCCATTTTAAATCATTCTTTTAAAATGTTGCTAAATTTATTTTTGTTTAACGTCAGGGAAAAGAAGTGTCATCCAAAATCCCTACTGTATTTCATAAATTCTGTTTCTATTATGTTTCAGACCATTAAAAGTAAGTTTGTTCTTCTATATAAAGACACATCATGTAAAGAACATCAAACCCAATGAAAAAGAATTCCAAAGAAACATTGTAGTAGCTGGCAAAAGACAGCTAATGGAGAAAGACTTTTAATTAAATTACATCATATCATTTCCAAATTCCAGTGTTAAATTAATTAAAGGAGTTAAATGGGAGTTAAGAAGGTTTGGTAGAGTGAAATTTCATATATATAATACACTGGATAGGGTTACGCATGAAAGATTGGGAATTGCTTCAGGGATTTGTGTAGAGCTTTGAAAAATGCAGTTTCTTGGGAATTTTACCACAGGCCAGCTCTCTTTCTGAAGTTGATCTTTATTTATTAGTTTCTACTAAGAGGAGTTGAATATCTGAGCATTCAGAGATTACTTGCTGAGTCAGCACTAGTTGAAGCCAATTGTAAGATTCTGGACTATAATGGTGCTCATCATTCCAGAGCAGCCTTTCCACTCTGAATGTAGCTGCAGATGCTTTTTTTTTTTTTCTCCTTTTTTCCTTCTCCAGTCCTGCAGATCATTCTCTCCTTTCCAGATGAATAACTTTGGCTTTCTGTGTTGTTTTATGGAATTAGTGAAATTCTTGAATTCCCAGGATGATTACTGTTTGGAATAACAGAAGTGATGCTGTAGTTTGACTTCATGTTTGCTTCAATTAGTCAAAACAAAAAATAGCACAGGCATTATAGCTCTCTGACGGCATATGTGGAAAAATGTTGTACATTGTTTATCAGTTTATCTTATTTCTAGTTGCAGAAGATTCACCCTTGTAGAAATATTCTAAAAGAGAGAGCTTGGGTTCCACTGAAGCCAGTAGTTTAGTTGCAGGCATTAGCCAGAAGTCATTTCTTTAGTCTACTTGAAGGCAATAGACGCCTCTTGTCCTCCAGGTCTTAAGTTGCGAATTCAGATTTGTTTGCAGTTAATGTGTCTGTACACTGGTTAGGCGTGATTTGCAAAGGATCTCAACAGTATAGGAAAAGAATATGTGTCTGAGGTTACTAGAAGTGGAGAGTTATGTTAATAATCATGTTCAGATTTAACTGGCAAAAGAAGGACTAGAAGTTATGTGTACTACAATCCTTCATAGACTGCTTTGTTCCATTTGTCCTGTTGCAGCTTCTCTTCATGCTGTGGCCTGATCTTCTTAAGCTAATGACAGACAAAGCTAGTAAGTGTGAAATGGCATACTCTCTAGGATAGCACATGCCTTACTGGTGTAATACCAGTATGCTGTATAACAGAAAAAAAAAATCCTAAGGAACCAGCAAAAATGATTTAAGAAATAATGGAGAACTGCTGAACTAGGATCCCAGTTAAACTAAGATGTTGCGGAAGAAGAGACATTGATTAATTCTTAGTTAATTAGTAATAAAGCAAAATATAAGAATGGTTAATTGGCACTCTGAGGAGAGCTTACCACGGGGCTCAACAAGTTTCTGTGCTGATTTATTCATCAATAAACAAAGTCTATAAATAAAATTTTTCTGAATTTCTTACAGTAGAGAATTGCGGGAAGATCTTGTGAACATGGAATAAGTAAAAAATGGCAAATTCCTAATTTGCAGTGCAATTCCTAAGTTTCTAAGCTACTAGAAGTAATGCATATTATGGAGAGAGGGAAAAGGAATCATAGTTTATGCATGTGCAACAATGGACTTCAAACTAGCATTCGTTTAATGAAAAATTTTAAATCAATGGTCTTTTTCCTGTAAACATCAGGTCAATTCCTTGTTGCAATAAACCCCCCCCCCCAACAATCCCGAAACCCCTCGGCCAGAATGTACCATCTGTTGTAGAAATCTATGTGCGTATCTACATCCCGAAACTTGTATGCCATGTTGACAGCCCCACTTGAAAAACCTTAGACTACTGACAGAAAGATACAGAAAAAGATGACAGCAAGGGGAGAAACTAACTACCACCTAGCTCAAAAATGTCTGATAGGATACACCACAGAGTTCTAAAACCTTAAGCAATTTTGAGCAGGTAAATAGCAGGTTACTGTTTGCTATTCTTGTAACGTAAGGATAAACAATTTTAATGTAGTAGCATGTTTAAAATGAACACAAGAGGGATATAAAATACGGACAATTTCTAGAAGTAGTTTCTGTGAAAGTATGGATTGAGATTTAATTCCTGGGTTTCGGTCTGTCAGTGGCTAATAAAACAATGGTCTAAGTGCAAGTTAGACCTCAGGAAGTCACAAAGGTTCCCCTGGAATCCAAAAGAAATTATGTTGGTAGGTTACCCTGTTTTTTAATATTCTTCTTGAAGCATCTGTTTCTCTTGGAGACAGGAGACTAGACTTAGAAGCAACTTTTGTCTGATTCCTGTTTGTATCAACTTTGTACAGCTCTTAAACATTTTACGCACCTAATTCCAGGTTCATTTCAAGTGAAGGAAATACTTAAGCTTTTTTTTTTTTATTTAATTTTCCTGGTCTAGGTTCTGTATTTTTTTCATGTGAAGCAAAATTGTGTTTGTTTACTGTACTTTAATTTAAAATTACAGCTGACTTTGTCAATGGATCAGCAAAACTAGAAGGTGGAGCATCACCAAGAATAAGAAAATCAAAACCAGTATGAGAACACAAGCTAGTATTGGAAGACAACATTTGACAGAAGACTGTGACTTAAAAAATTGACACTACAGAGACATTATTTGGATGTCTTTATTATTTCAATGGACACTATCAGGTTATATTTTTAGAATATTTTTTGTTAATGACCCTACACTTGCGACAAGATCATCTTTGGTCTACCTTAACCCAGTAGTCATCTCCAAATTTCACGTAGCTTTAACAGTGAACACAGATGAATCGGTTTGAGCTTCTGATTCTGTGATCAGAAGTGATTACATTTCTATAATATTTGCATTACAGACACTTCAGAAGGCTGTCAAAGTTATCTGTCTATTCATTTGTTTTTGCAAAATCAAAATTTTGTACCAAAAAGATCCTGCCATGTCTGTCTGTGTGTCCATCTGTCGTCCCCCCCCGCCTTCCCTCTCCAAGAATTTTTTTCTTTATTCTTCTTACATCAAGTAAGAGGTATATCTGAACTGGCCTGGTAAAAAACAAAAAATGTTCTATACCTGATTTCTCTTTAAAAATTGCAGATTTAGAGAGAGGGCAAATTCTGACAGGACATCACTGATCTTCTTTCCGTATAAAGGTGAGACTAATGTTTAGTAAAAATGCAAATTATGTGCCTTGGGAAAAATGCTAGACTGCCTGTTGGATTTTGCAGTGGATTGTATTGTCTTGTATGCAGCAGGGGTGGAGGGAAGGAAAGTAGCCAATTGATCTGTAGTATAATCTTAACCCTTCTGAAATAAAAGACAAAACTTCCGAATATTTTTAAAGAGCCAGTATTTCATTCTTGCTATCATGTGCCAGATTTTTTTTCAACTGTATTTTTCCTTTAATTTATAATAGACATGTCTTAAAGTTCTGGGTCTACACAGAGGATGTTTAAGTTAGGTGCTCAAACAATATTGCAATGACTGTTTCACCAAGCATAACCTAAAGGTTTTTTGTTCGTTCTTAACCTGTAGATGATCATTTAGTTTAGTCTGACTCAAGGTATTAATTTGCTCCTTGTGTGAACACTTTATCTGGATATGATTTTAATATTAATATGATTATATTATAAAAAGATTAATGGTATTTTTGTAAGTAGCTCTTGTAGATCTGAGGCTGGTATCTCAATGCTGGGTAAGTTTCATGAACTCACTTTCTTATTTGCCATAACTTTCTGTCTATGTAAATGGATTGTAGGAATATTACGTGAATTCACATAAGTCTATAAACTTCTACTGAAAATGTTTACCATGGAACTAGAATACATTTGCTAATATTTTTAATAATCTTGTGTAATAGAGTGCCACATGTGATAAAAGTATCATCTTTTGAACAGTTTGGGTGAGATTTTCTTAGCCTTTGAGTATTTCTCAGCATGCTGCTCACAGGACAGTGTTTCTTTTGGTGTATGCTGCAAAGGTAAGCTTACAGTCTGTAGATTTCAATTTGTGCACACCTAAGTTACTAGGCTTTTACAAGTGAATCCACACAGCGGTTTAGGTGTCAGTAGCCAGTTCTAGGCACATAAAACTAGACAATTCTGAACTTTAAAGATATTTTTTTTCTTCAGCATTATCAGAAAGTATGTTCCTAATACTGCCACTTGAATAAAATGACTCCATGCTTAAATATTCTTAGTATGTGACACTCATGATGGCCATTTCAAAGAAGATTGATTTTTTTTCTTTAAAGGTAATTTATTTAAATTATTATTTTAGAAATACAAATGCAATGCAAGTATATGTATAGCTACAATTGTATTCATGTACACTTATATTTGATGTAGGAATCTCCTCCTTTGAACATGATTAATTTTGTTTTAAATGAAAATCACTGTCTGTATATTAAATACTTGGATACATACTTACAGTAACACCAAATACATTAAATTAATTCTAGGCTTGTTATTATGAAGATGTTTCAGAAAACTGTTTGCGACAAAATGTCTGTTTTACTTAAAACACTGTTCCTGCAAATTTAACAGCGTAATTACTTCACAGATATGAAGATAGTTCCATTGAATTTACAAAAAAAGAAAATGAGCCAGTTGGTGAACAACTAGTTCATTAATAAAAAAGCAAGTGTATATGCTTTTAGAAGTAAACTGAATTAAGGCAGTGATTCTTACGATTTTTCTTTTGGTTTTTACTGGCTTGCTAATAGAGAGTCTGTGAAAGCTAAAATGAAAACTGTTTCTTAAATCAGATGACAATGAAGATGATGTTTTTTTTTCCTTCCAGCTGAGTGGGAATGAGGAATCAGGAAAGTAGAACTCGGGTGAAAATTATTAACTCACAGGAATACTTGCTTAGATGTATTTTAAGCAACTTCTTTCTTTTGTAAATTTACAAGACTAAGACAATTTTGAGCTTATATCTGCAAGTACTTTTTAAATGCTTTTCATGGTGTTTAAATTAAAATTTGTTGGTTTGTTCCATGTTTAGAAAAAACTGCCACATTTGGGGATTGTTCCATATATTAAGTACAAGATTTTGTAGGGAAGGTATGAGATGTAGGTCATCAACTGTGAATTTCCAAGTGCTTGACAATTTCTTTCAAATTGTAGCTTTCAGAAACATTGCCAAAAATGTCTAAGGTCTTTGAAATTACTTTTCTTTAACCAAATACTTCAACCAATTCCAAACCCCTTGGGTCACAGCAAGATCCGAGGTCAATCCAGGCATCTCGTTATGAAGTCAATAAAACAAAATGCTCAGTAGAATTCTCATACAGGACTGCTTAGCTGACTGAGACATATTTAAAGCCAAATCTAAGCCAAAGGTAATGAGAGTACTGCAAAGACATGTTTATGTCACAGAGCATCTTCAGAAGCCTTGGAAACACAAGACCTAAGTGCCTTGAATCAGAGAAGTCAGAAATATGCGCTTGAGGTCTGGGGTAAAAACTGCAGCATGTTAGGGTTGTGCTTGGTGGGGTTTGTTCTGTGGATTTTTTTTTGTTGGTGGTTGGTTGGGATTTTTTTGTTGTTTAAATATAGCTTTGTCAGGTTTTTTTTGAGAACCAAGATGACTGTGTTTTTCATGTTTTTTAAATATTATGAGTGTCACATAGAGAAACAATCAAATTAGACACTGATTTCTTCCTGTTTCAGCCATGTAGCCTTTGCTGAAGTGGCATAAAATCTGTCAGTACAGATGTTGAGGCGTGTTCCCTAGTGATGTAATACTGTAATAATAATCTTATTAAGCTCTTTTTACGTTTATTTTAAGATTTTAATTTATGTAAATCATAAGACTTTCAGAGCAACTGTATGTTGTATCTTGTCACAGGCTAATTGTAAGCTTAATTCATATATCAGAGGCCCTTCGCAAATAGTCATGTGCACATCAAAATATAAATTATTACTATGCATATACTTTGTGGGGAAACCAAAATCAGGTCATCTTACTTTTAACCTTCCTTTCCTCCTAGTGGGTATGTAAGAGTTGTTTTATCTCCTGAATATTCTTTTAAAGATAAGAGGAAGGGCATCTTTTAGGCAGTGTGGAGAAGCTTACATTATCTATCTTTATCTCTGTTTTTAAACTGTATGATAGGAATCAACAGATTGTCTTGGTTTTAAAAGCAGAATAATGAGAAACCTTCCTTAGCTGATACATTTTACATTCTCTGCTTACTGAGGAGTTGAGTTGGTTGCATGAAGTGGAATAGAGTGGAGGTTTTGTGGTGGCATAGCGATGTGGACAGTAGAGTTACTCTTGCCTGCTCCTGTTCAAGTCCACTAGAACCTGTAATTATTCAGAGTAGGTTCTAAAAATGCAGAATGTTGTCTGGGAGCTGGAGTTTTAAACAAGTTCTGAAAAATGCTAGAATTTCTAAATGTTTGGTCTTTTTGAACGCTGTGTAACTCCGTAAATAATTAGTTTCATTATTTTGTTGATAAAGGAATTGGGAGGGAGGAGGCAATGTTTCATCTGTGTTTATTAATGTTAAAATGGGCAGGTGCATCTTAAAATGAAAGCACATACATACTACCTTTCTTAAACCATCTGAATGTTGACTTTTACTACAAAATATTTCTAGTACTTAAAGAAATGGGTAAAACACTGATACTGTAATCTATGAAATTTTAGATGCTTAGCTTTAAGCCTCAGTAGCTGGAACTGAGTTTATGAATTTACTGACCACAAGCAAGAGAGAAATGTTTACAAACTAATGTTGTTGTAACATTTCTTTGTTACAATTATCCCCTAATTTTCTTACATACAGTTACTCTTTCAGTGAAACAAGCAATCCACTGCAGGTTACATTGACTAACATGTGACTGTCTGATTGCAACAAATATACTGGTTTGGTTTTAATTCCCCTTGAGATGTATTTTCTTTTCAGTTAATCAACTTGTCTGTCCTTTTTCTGCTTAAACAATTAGTTTTGAAATGTGTTTTTTAAAAATTCATTATGAAAAATAGATTTGCATAAATATGATTTAATAATTCTATAAGCTAAAATTATGGTTTAGTGAAAGGCTGCTGAAATACCATAAAGGATTTTGCTGAAACACTAGTTTGTTTTACATAGTTTGTTTTACACGGTTTTCCATGAGAATTTGATTGTTTAATGTGTAATCAATAATGTATAGCACAAGACCTCTGTTTTCAGTGTATGTAAGATTCTGTTTATTCACTTGAGAAAGGTTTCTTTAGCAATATCTTATCCATTTTAAAAAAATTGTTCTCTAATGATGTATTTCAGATGCATCTCATTTTACTCTATATTTTTGTTTAATTTCCTTTGTTACCATTGAATAATCTGTTTTATTGTTATACTAAACCAGTTACTCTTGATAGCCTGGTCAGTTAGGCAGATTAGCCACACAAAATTGGATTGCTAGTCTAGGAAGGAGGTATGTATGTACTTTGCGTTTATTAAAAAAAAATAAATAAAAAATCAAGAGACTCCACTTCTTCGACACTTTACCCGTTTCCTATCCGTGTTGGTTTTCTTTGCTTATTCAATGCCAGAACAACATTTCTGTATAGTCCCTGTGATGTCTATGTGGTAATTTCAGGGTCTTTTGTACACCAGATATTCTTCCCAACTCCAGTCAAGCAGTCTGAAATCAATCTGCTGCAAATTTTTACTTGGTGTACAAAAAAAATAATAATACAGACATTAAAGCAAGTTAAAATTTTGTGGTTATCAAAAAGTGCCATTCAGCCCCAGAAAACCTGTTGGTAATGTGACAAACCACAGTTCTGCTTAACCTAGTTAGATAGGGAACCCAAAAATAAAGTTTCCGTATGAATATTAAAAATATCCAGTATCAAAGACTGGGGAGGGGATTCTAGGTTTGGGGGAGCAGAAAGATGTTTTCTTTTATGTTGTCAGTTTATAATTTGGGAAGGGAAGAGAAGGAAAGCTACTTCTGTTCCGGAGTATTACTGGAAAATGTCATAGCTTAGAACTGATGGGGTTGGTTTTGTCTGTGGGTTTTTTGTTGTTGTTTTGTTTTGTTTTTTCTCTTTTTTAAATGGGGATCTTGTTACTATTTCCTTGTGAAACATTTCAAAAAATAACTTAAATCCTATCAATAGATGGAATTGGAAGAAATCTGAGCTTGAGTAAAATTTCTTATAAAGAGTGCTTGTTGACCATGGTGCTTTTTTCTGTCTCTGAGCAGGGAGTAATTAAATGGGCAGAAGAAACAGGATGTTTCTCTTGCACTAATTGTCCAAACAGAAATTGGTCTTGGAAAATTCAGGGGACAAATCAGTTATGTAGAGACATGCCCATGTGGAAGAGAAAATGTTTTCTGGAGAAGAGTAGATGATGGAAAAGAATGACTGACTCTGTTATTATCACAATGCAAATGAATGGCAGTGTCCAAAAAGTGAGCTATGGGACATGTTTCCCGAAGTCTCTGCTTCCCTTAGCCTTTCTTTACTGAGAAAATGTTGAGATCAGATTTGATTTAATTAGTATGTTACATAAATTAAGCTTAAAGTTGAGTATGTGTCTTGTGTATGTCTTTGGCCAGATTTTTAATACATTTAGGCTGCTAAAGACTGCTTTAGAAGGGATATGCACCAGCAGGTGGAGCAAATAGATAAAAATATTAAATGGTACAGTTCTACAGCTATATTCGCTGTGATCAGATTTTAAGAGAAGTACAAAAATTTAGGGCAGTCCTATTAATTTTTGCAGAGCATTACATATCAATGAAAAATGCAAGCACTTTATCACTGTATCCTTCATTGTATAAAGTCAGAGCTAATTTGAAGTTACCTGTTTATAATTGCTATAACAGAAACAGAAGGTTAATGGCGGGGGAAAGATAGACAATACTTGTATTCTGTTGACAGTGGTAATGTAAGTATAATTTGAAGACCTTATAGTCTAAATGTAAGAAATATGAATAGCATGCATTTTGCCCAGATTAAACAACAACAACAAAAAACCTAAACAAAAACAAAACAAACACACCCCCAACATAACCAAACTCCAGTGTTACCACTGCTTCTCATTAACCGATTCCTCCCTGCATACCTCCTTTGGTTTTTCTTTGTTATAATTCATAGTGGAAGAAGAGAACAACCTGCAGAAAAAAAAATTACCTGGAATGGAAGAATTGCAATTGTTAAACAGCAGACCTCATACTTTCAGGAAATGCAACAGGACCTTTTTCCTCTAAGGTACCCTAAAAACATGAACTCTTTTCTGTTGTGACGACATGACAGGAAATCTGTCTCTACTGGTTAAATCCGAGATCATAAGTACAAACAGACATTTATAATTGGTAAGTTCTCGAGTAGTGTAACTGCAAGGTAAAAATCTAAGGTGGAGCTTGTGTTTCCAGAACTTGACTGATTTGAATTTCATTTATCTCTGGATTTTTTTGGTTTTTAATGTTCGTTTCAGAGGTAGCTGGAGGCTCATATTTGTACCATTAACTTGCTCATAGGTGCCTAATGCTAGTTAAACTTTTTTTTTTTTTTTTAATTTGGGAATTACTGGAAGGTGTACTTAATGGCTTGACTTGTCTGTCTATCCTGAATACTAATTGTGGCTGTGGTCCTATAACGAGCTCCGTATGAATGGCTTGGCAGGACTTGAGTGCGTCCTTTTTCATTATTTTGCACTTTATAAATTTGCAAAATAAAGAGAGAATTTTCATATGGCTGCTTTATGAGTACCTAAAGCTGAGGTATAGTGTTCTCCACACACCCCATTTTAGTCTGCAAAGTTTCAAACAGTTGTTCTAAAAAAGCTTATGAAAGTGGTGTTTATGCAAGGAAACTGTGGCCCAGGAAGGCTGTATTCTGCCGGCCTCCTGCCCCGCGTATCCTCGGCCTTTTTACAGATGGCAGATGAACTGGTGCTATGAGTTAGTTTGAAAACCATCTTTGACAGGTACCTGAAGTAGAGAGTAACTGAAACTATGTATGTGCTTTTTGACACTTGTCCCAACGTGTTTAACAAAATGTTCACTTCCATAGGCTGTTTTTTTCTTTACTGAAATAGAAATAATGGTGCTCGGCAGAGCAAATACTCCAGAAACGTTATTTAGCTGCAGCTGTCCCCTCAGTGCTGTGATTGCGCGCTGTGTGCAGGGCTGGTACCTTACTGCCTTCTCCTCCTCTGAGCCCATCACCCGCTCTCGGTTAAACACCGGACTGCCAGCCCCTAATTATTCTGTGATTCTGCCGTGACTCTCCGCGGGCCGTCACAGCTGCAGCGCCTGACACAAGGCACGGCGAGTGCCAGCCCCGCGTCCAGCTGACGGGCCCGCTGCGGCGGGGCCTGGCACGGGGAGCTTCCCCTGGGACCGCTTCCTCGGCCCGGTTTGGGACTGCCCTCCTGGGGCCAGCGCTGGACACCGGCACCCACCCCGCCGAGCACCCACCGGGCAGCGCCGGGGGAAAACGGCCGGCGGCCGCAGGGGCCGCCGGGAGCGGTGGTGCAGGGAAAGGTCGGGCCCAAACGGGTACTACAAGCACCGTGATGCCCCGCGCGGATGGGGGCGGGTCCCATGAGGGCCCGCGCGGGGCCGTACTACAGGCCCCACAATGCCTCGCGCCGCCTGGTGGCTCGTCTCGGGGAGGCTGGTTCCTATTTAAATCCAGGCAGCGAGGAAAATGGCGGCGAGAGGCTGAGTGTGGGGGAGACGGGGAGAAAGAGACGTAGCCGAGCTTTGGCTCCTTTCCCAGGTGAGTGGGGTTTGGAGGGAGGGAGTAACGAGTGGAGGGAGGAGAGTTCTAGTTCTTGTTCCCCTGCTTCTGGCGCTGGGGTGGGACTGGGATGGGGGAGAGAGGGCTGCCCCTTACCGGGGAAGGGAGCAGCTTGGGGCTGGCCCTGAGGGGCGGCTCTCTTCTCTCCCTCTCGCCCCCCTCCCCAGTATGGATGTGTCTCCCTGAGGGCTGGAGGGAGGGGAGCGTGGACGGGTTGTGTGTGAGGAGTAATTCCAGGGCTGGGGATGAGGGGGTTCCCGGGGCAGCGTATAAATGCCTTTACCCCTTTCTAACCATTGTAACTTTAGCACTGAGCGTAGTTAGAAGGGGGCATTCCTGAGGCAGTGGCGGGGGACCAGTGTGTGGAGCTGAAGGCTTCCCTTATCGCTATGTGATGCGTATCTGAGTAGGGAGAGTTTGGGTGGAGGTTCCTCGTGTAACAGTGAGAGAGCTGAGCTCGCGATGGATTTGTGCTGAGGATCGTCTGATCCCCTGTTCCTCAGCCTGAGTAGAGGGGGTGGGGGGGTGAAATACCTGGGCGAGAATGGCCCCACCTGCCATCCAGCTGGGCTTATCTGATGCTGAGGCGGTTCCGAAGACCTCACTATCTGCATTCTCCTGATCATCCTGTAGCCTCGGTAAGTTTCAGAGGTGACTTGTCTCCCTGTCTCTAGTAGTAAGGAAAGGGATGGGAAATACAGCAAATAAACGATTGATTTCCATGCCTCTTATCTATTTCTGCCTTGTAGCTGCAATGAAACTGTGTTGTTGAGGGATGGAGATGAGAATTTTTTTTTTTTTCACTTCAGGTCACCTACCACTGTAGGTGTTAATGATTCTGGGATATAAATGGGGTGAATATGGGTGGGGATGTTGTCTGAGGTTGAGATGATTCCCAGAGTCCTCTTTGTTTGCTTCTAAAGTTGGTTCTGTTTGTGGTTTCTGCTCTTACTCTTAAGCACAGTCAGGTTTTCTTTTAAAAGAGAAGCTTCCCACTTTGTCAGCTCATCCAGTGAATGTAGTTTTAAATCAGTCGCTTATTCAGGCAGTATCTCCTTCCTCTTTAACCTATTAAGAAAAAAAATCTGATTCTGCCTTTAAATCTTCTATCTAAAAGTTAACACAAAATATTATATTAGATTCTATCTGGAATAGACAAAATTAATCAAATCTGGAAGTGTGAGAGACAGTAATGTCTAGCTATGTAATATCTATAATACAGTTAAAATGAACACTTAAGCTTAAAAAAAATCTATCATCACTACTGTAGAAAGAAATATTTATTTTTTTAAATATTTCTGACTCATAATGAGCAGCTACACCTGAGACAAAGATACGTGTGGTCTAAATATAAATGCAAGATAGCTTCATAGTAACAAGTAGTATCTGAGTGAAAGCCCTAGCATAAGATTTGGAATTAGAGGAAACGGACAAAATTGTGGGTTGGGTTTTTTGTGAGAATTTTTGTTTTTGTGTTATAACTAGACTGTGCATGATAACATACAGTAATTGTATTTGCTGTTAACCGTTATTGTAACGGGCTGTTTAATTGACTGTTTTTCAGAATTTCATTCAGCTCTGTTACTATCACTATTTTTTAAAATTATTTTATTAATACCAATGGATTTGCTGGTGTGAAATGTAGCTAGAGGTCGGGGGATAGGGGAAGTGACAGCAGACAGAATAAACCAGATATTCATCCTCACTTTACGTACTTTTCCTGATGACAGCGTGCTGTTTCTAATCTGCTTGTATTTGGCATGTGAGTTGTATGGGGTTTGTGGTGGTTTTTTTTGTTTTCTTGTTTGTTTTGTTTTTTAAAATTCTTCACTTGAAACCCCTATTCATCCTGGCTTTGGATTTATTAACTAGGAAGTTTTCATTGTCTGCTTATTAATTTTTTGCATAGTATCACTGAGACTAATGTATAGTTGAGACAAAATGCAGAGTAGGAAGGAAGGTGAAATCTGTTTTACAGTAGAATGTTATCTTTTGATCATGGCCTTTTTTATTAATAGTAGACAAGAAATCACAGCCAAAAGCTTCAATATTAATTTCTATATTACAGTTGCATAGAAAAGGATGTTTTGTTTTGTTTTTTTTAAAGAACCCTGAGAAAGAAAGGGTGTCTTGGTTATATTTGTCTGCAAAATCAAGCCATTGGCAGCATGTAAAATGATATTGGACACTACAATCTGACACTGGAGGTTGCTTCAACTCCTGCATTTAAATGAGCCTCCCTTGAAGAGGTGATCTTGAATGACTGTATGATATAGGATGTTCTGCATTATGTTCATGGAAGCTTTTTGATTATGAGTATTTAGAAATATCTTAAATATTCTTCTGACTTGTTTTTATACTAAAAAATGGAGGGGAGGGGGAGGGGAGGAATAGTATTCTTTATGCCAAGGATATGAGAGGGTGGTGAAGAATACCTAAACCTGAATGCTGGGGCAGCATGCCTGTGTGCTTTTTTCTCTGGCTAGATCTATTGATGTTTCTAAAAGTGTATTAGGGAAGAGGCAATTGTGAAAGAATTTAACTGCTACTGATTTAAATCTGCTGTGGAATACATTTCCACTCTGACTTTTTTATGCTGAATTTAGTTAAGAGAAGGTACATCAAATCACTTTTTACCCCTTGTAAATGGGAGGTAGACTTCAGATACACCCTATTACTTTAATAATGCTTTTAATTTAATTGGTGACTTTTATTTTTAGTTGACAGTTATCAACAAGATGATTGTCTTTGAAGCGGAACTAAATTAACTTGCCTCCAAACTCAACCTCATGAGGGATTTTTATTCTTTCGTGTGCAGTGTGTGGAATTACTGTTGGTGAGGTGGTATGCTTTTACATGTAGATACACATTTTTCTTTCGGGCTGTCTAGAGCCAGCCCTATTTCTAACACTGTACAGAGGTAAGAAAAAAGGCAGTTGCTGAAGACAGAATGCTATTTAAATGAGAGGGAGAAGAGGGCAAGGGGGCCACCATTGGTTTAACTGCTCATTTTGCTTATACCCTGGAAAGTCGGGCTTGTTACTGCTGATGGTAAGCTCAGGATATGGTGTAAGCTGCTTGCTTCTGAGGTTGTGACTGCTTTTGCAGTGTACTAGGAGGAGGTGATAAGGCCAGCTCTACAGGTATCTATCTACCTTTAAGTATTTCCTGACTTTGTGTGCTTCGTGTGTGGGGAGGGGTTTTGGTCACCCCCAGTCCCCCTTGTTAACCTTCACTGTTAAATGTGAGCCAGTTCAGGTCAGGTGCAGTTAAACTGTTTGTCAAACCTTCTTTGTTAGGTTATGGATCATTGCCCTGTTGGAAATTTTATTTTAAAAGCTTTCTTACCATCAAGTTATGTTGTTTTTTTGAAGATTACAAACATGGGTAGTGTCATAACTTGAAGTCTAAAACCATCATAACTGCATTTTATGGGCAAGATTGTTCTAGAAAGCTGAAAACACTGTAGAAGTTCTCCAGAAAATGTTGTAATTGCTAGGTCAGTGCAAGCAATTTTTCATCAAAGTTGTTACACATGTGGCTAAACTACCTGGCAGTTTTGTCCTGATTTATCAGGTGCACCTGAAAATGGGGGAGGAGGGCTGCAGAACAATACCACTGTTATACTGTTAGCCATAATGACTAGCACCTGCATTAGCCTTGGCTCTGTATGAGATTTTGTCACAAAACCTGAACCCTTTACTGTTTCCACACTTCCATGTATGTCAAGATGTGTCAGAGCCATGGAATGAGATAATCTAGTATCACAGGTATACCCAGAAGGCCTTTTAGTGGCACGTTTTCAAGGTAGGGGTGTGTATCTGTGTATATATTGTTGCGTGGAATATTTTGCATATGACTTCTGAGTTACGAAGATTTATTTTTCCTCCTTCCATTCTCTAGTGCATGCAATTAAGAAAATGAGTTGTCTACTTTTTCAAAGGCAACATCGAAACAGGTTGCATGGCTAAAAATGTTATTAATGTAATGCGTTTCTCTTGGGTAGTTGTTGCGTAACACTTTCTTTTCTTTTTTCGCCTTGGCAGTTGTAAAAGGGGGACTAAGTGGAATAGGGCAGAATGAAAAGGCAGAAGTACCTTTTACCTCCCTGGTCTCAGAGACTGTAAGGCGATTTAATATATTGATCAAATTTGCTCTTTGGGATTTGCTTTGTTTGTCTAGCATCTCCACAGGGCTACATGTGTGCTTTTTCTCATGAACTTTTAGGTGAGGTGGAGTAGAATGGGATACCTTGTCTCTCTCTTATGATTCCAGTAGCTTTCTCTCAGCAAACACAGATGGTACAAATGAAATTTCTGGAGTATTTTATCATTAGGCCGTACAAACATGTTTTTGAACAACACTACAAATGTCAAAGAATTAAGAATGGACTGTGTTCCTTTCAACAAATACAGTTAGTTTTTGGATTGTTTCTAATGGAAATCCTTTCTAGTGTCGTCTTCAACCTGGGTTTTACTATAATTAGAAAAGAGCAGTTAGTGAATGTGGGAAAGAAGAAAAAAATGATTCTTAGGGAAATCGCCGAGACTAGGAACAAGCTAGCCAAAATCTATTGTCTAAAAGAGTATTTGCCAGTTGTCTTTGAAGAAAACAACTGGCAGATTAGGTGTTTGCCTGCCACTTTCAGTGTACCAGTGTAGAATAAAGCATATCAGCCTGTGTGTTCAAAACCATTGTCAAAGACTTCCTTGAAAGCTTACCCAGTTCATTTAATGTTTAGTGTTTCTTTTCAGTGCCAGTGTTTGGCTCATGTGTGCAACAGAAATGTAATGCCGTACTTTTTTTTTTAAGGCAACTGCAAAACTGTTAATTCATATATTGCACTCCTTCCAAGTGTCTTAGAACACCCATTTATCTTTGTAGCTGATCACAAGCTAGCCAAGACTTCAGTGTCACCATACTGTGTCTAGGGAAGTGTCTCTCTTCCTGTTACTGAACCAAACTGCAGGTATAGTTGTGAAGGTATCATGTGATGCTGCATTAAATTAGTGTTTTCTTGGGGGTAAGAGGAGATCACCTTTATATGACCCTAGATGTGCTAAATGTCCTTCCTTCTCTATACTCATTAACATGTAATTTTGAATTTTAAAGGAAAAATATCTCTTTATTCCAGATCATATGGTATGCTTTTATAAACAATTTAAATAGTATCAAATGCTTGTCATCTTTACCTCATGAAGAGGGAGTGTAAGAGCATCAACTCAAAGGATCTATCGTAATGCTTAATGGGAGATTTTTTAAAGTGGTTGTTAGCAGCTTTTCTTCACAATGAAAACTATATGTTGGCTGTATCATAACTTTAACTCAATGCTTTGGGTAATGCATTAAAATACAAACTGTGCTGTCCCTTCTAGGCTTTCATAATACTAAGCCATAAGACATCAAGCCACTAAGGAGGAGTTGGTGGAGATTTAAAAAACAAACAACCCACCCCTCTCAATTATTGATTCTTTTAAAACCAATATGGAGGTTTTAAACTCTTGTTTTTCTAGAAACCTGAACTTTCATAACTGTTGTGACAGACTTGAGAATTAGTGTATGTATATATATATTTTTTTTTAAAGGCTATAACTTGCTGATAATGTTGCCAGTCTACCAGATGATGCAACATTGAAATCTGTTCACAATGGGCTGCATGGTAAAATAAAGCAGACTGTTTCTTATCCCATGCTTTTCTGAACTGCACAAAGTGAGTACGTAAATACATACACTTGTTTCACAAGGACAACACAAAACTGGCTTGCTAGCACCAGCCACTGCAAAACTACTGTTGTAGTTCTCTTATGCGCTGTTTTGGAGACTTTTCATTAAAAACTTAACAAGAGCGTAATCTCAGGAACTAAGTGTGAAAAATAGCTGAAGTGTTTCTGATGTTTCACTATGCCAAAGAATGACTAAGTGATGGAAGCTTGCAGTAGTGATGTACGCTTTTTTTTTTCCATTTTGCTCCTCTGAAAGCCTCTGGATTTTTTGTTTTTCTAAGTCTTAAGCGGGTCTGTAACTGCTCTGAACTCTAGCTAGAGCACAAGGTTGTGTTGTAGCATAAGAGGACTAAGCAGCTATTTCTACCTTACATTGGCAAATGAGTAGTAAGCTCTAAGGGTGCTATTTTACTGTTTACTTCCTATGTAAATGAGTGAAATGTGACTTTAAATATCTTGTGAGGACAAAATCTCTGGTATATAGATGAGCTGCTTTTTGACTTGCATAAGCAATAGTTCACTCTTTTCTTTTAGACCTTTTATTGTTCTTTTAAGACTTTTATTGCTGTAGGTCTAGAAAGGAACCTTTCTACGCTGTATGAGTTTTAATGTTTTGTTGTTAGTTCTCATAGGCCAAATATTGATGAGCTGAATCATTTGCATACATATAATGGTGTGAAGTCAAATCCAACTTCCAGTGCTGACTGAGCATGAAAAGTTTGTTTGTTAAAATCACTTACAAATCAACTTGCTCAAAGTACATAAACTAGCTTCTGGTAAACTTTTATATGAATGATCCTGGCAATCATAAATGTCTTTCAAATGCTTTCTTAGTTAGCATGAATCTGAGGAAATTATTCTAACTGCATTTTATTAGAGACTTCCCAGAAGAAGTGTTATATGTGCACATCTAAGAATATAAAATATAACAATTTGGTTGTGTTGCTCTACATAGTTTATTTTCTTTGTGTTTATGTTATGTCTAATAACAGAATGCCCTGCTTCACTGAAACATCCTCAAGTGGTAGAACAGGTAATGGAGCAGGGAGTGGGTTGGGTGGCTTCTGTTGCTGTATCTTTTAATGGGAGGATTAAGCAAGAGGCAGAAGTGTAAGCAATTTACTTGCCAAAAAAAAAAAAAGTGAAATGCATGTTTTTTACTCCAGTATTTTGAGGAAACTTTTTCTTGTTCAGAATAGTTAATCTAGAGGACTGTTTTTGTGTTCTTTCTGCACAAGTCTGAAGAACTAAAACCTAAAGCAAAGGTAGCATTCCCCTGTTTTTTCCTTGTGCACTCAAATTGTGACTCTAACACCTTGCTGATCACCCTGTGGAGAGTATTAACATCTTCATATTGCTGGCTTTGTCAACTACCCAAGTGGTGTTTCATCATGTTCTCTGGACACTAGTGATTCTCAGGAAAAGGGAAACTTCGGTGCTGCATGCTTTTTGCTACTGTGTGTGTGAGTGGGTAGCAGCTAATGTAGTCTACGTGGATTAACTTTTCTAAAACTGTTTAGACAACTGTTGAGAGTGTACACATACGTGTGCATGCACACACAAACAGTATGTGGAAGCTCTGTATTGTTTCTTGGAAGCTTATGGGAGTAGTAGTAAAGGTTCAAAATGTAATTTCTTCCTCTTATTCACAATGGTGACTTTAAAATGGTTATCCATTCTTAGCAGCTTACATCTTAAGGAGATGATTTAAAACAAAAATTTGCAACTTCTTTTTTTTGGCCAGTGACTTGGACAGACTTTTCAGATCTCTTCCCCTATAACAACTTCTTTTTTCCCCCCCATAAGGGTTTGCTGAAGAGATTAGATGGAAATAGGGAACTATGGCTTGTGTTGCACCTTCTTTTGTGCTCTGTCCATCTTTGCTGCTGCAATGGACTGAAGCAGATGTAGCAGTATCTTTTGTTGTAGCACTCTTGGTTTTATCTTCTATGGAAGCCCTTTTCATGTTCAGAGTGGGGGTTTCTGGCCTGACAGACAGACCTCAACATATAGCCTACTAGAGGACTGCACTTCAGGTAATGCTGACAGGTGTTGCATGGATTTTTAATCCTTTTAACCAGTAATTATAAAATACCATTTGCTTGGCTCACTTATAACTATTAAGTGCTATGAGAGAGAATCGTTATGTCTAAACTACTTAAGGAAGTTTAAAAATACTTGCTCTAAGTCATACTCTGCTGTACTTCTCATTTAAGCGTAATTTTGTCATAGCCTTTTAAACAAGAAAATCTAAAAGAACAAATGGATTCAGACACTTTAAAGGTATCTTATTTGATTGCGTACCACTTCAGTGCCATGTGCTGGCACATGCATTGTTCGTGCTTTGTAAATAATGTATGCTTCCTTATTTAAAAGTTTTAGTTTCCCATTAAAATCTGTGAATGGGAACTAACATTTTTAGGCAGTAATTCATAGAATCCCCTCTTAATCAGTATTTAAAGTATTTATCTAGTCATAGATAGCTCTAAAGGCAACAAAAGCAAGAGTACTTAACCTGTAAATTATTCTCTTGTTTAAAATGGAACAAAACCAGCACTTCTATTAACATAGAATGTCCATTTGACCCCCCTTTAAGAAGGCGGCAGTTCTTTTGATGAGTGCACATAAAACTGAAAATGGAAAACATCTGCGCTGGCTGGAGTAGCTTTTGAAGACTTTTGCATTACACCTGTGGGTTTTCTGTTGAAGCCCCTAGTTTTTTGGTGATGCATGTTTGTAGCTCGTGAACAAGACTTGCAGAGGTGAGGTGTGGAACCAGTGGTAGCAAACTTGCAAGACTTATGTTGACTATGTTAGAGATCATAAGAAGGTAGTAGGGATGACGAGTGGGATCCAGTGAGATGTAAAATGAGTGGAGATTTGAGGAAATTCAAGGGAGCTATCAGTTGATAGGGACAGAATAGCTTGTGTTGTCATCCACTGTATTTTCTGTTCAAATGTACAGCTACAAGGTAGCTTCATCCTGAACTGCTTTTCTTCTCTTGTCTGTCTGTAGCTGGACCTCAAATGACCTGTATCAAGAGATTAATATGTAGTATGCTAATATTTCAGATTGGCTAAGCAATGCTTTTGGTATATGACCAAGTTTTTTTTCCTTCTCTCCTGACGATCCTAGTACTGCTGTGTATTGACAAAACTTTTGCTTTGAACTAAAGATTCTGTCTAGGCAGAAGTGTGAGGTTGGTCTAGCTGTACATTCAAGAGAGTTTTTAAAAAATCTTTTAAATCAGTGGAAATTTCCAGGCTTCACAAAAAAAGGAGATTTTAAAGTTCTGGTCTAATAACTGCTTTGCAAGAAGAGAGAAATATGAAAAGGAACCGCAGACATTCTGGATGTCAGCCTGTGAAATTTTCCACTATTTCCTTTAATAACATCCAGGCATGCTTATATTGCTGGAATTTCAGTTAGAAGTCTCATTCTGACTGAAGCTTCAAGCTACTTGGTGAGCAAATGCTCCCCAAAAATGGATTGTCAAGAAAAAAAGTTCTCACTTGTAAGAACATGTGTAAACCGCTCCCATGCTGGATATCAACTATTGATAATATTAATCTTGCCTTCAATTTCTTGCTTCACAGTTTGTGTTAACTGTTACTATTATTAGATAACTGCCAGGTGACAATCCATCTTTTTTTGTTTCTAATAGTAAATCTAGTCTTAATGTTTTTTCAATAAGGACTTTATGTTGCTAAACTAGAAATCTTAATTGTTGTATCTTTGATATACTAAAGGAAGAAAGACATTAGGAAACATATCCTGTTCTAATCATATTCTTTGTAAAACAGTTAACTCGAAAACTTATTTAATGGTTGTTTTATAAAGTTATTGTAGCTTCAGATACATTGGTGAAAATCAAACTGAAAGGATCTACAGGTTCAACCTCATTTGTCTACCTTGAAGCTCTTTTCTGTTGAAGTTCTTATTTACCAAAAGGCTCCCTGACCTTTCTCCAAGATCTAGAGGACTCTGTACTTTGAATGTGCCTTGTCTTTCTGTCACTACAGATATTTATTGTTGACTTCTGCTCTTTTGGGTTAGGGCCTAAAGAATCCTTTATGGAATGAGTTGAGGGTTTTTTGCTTAAATGCTGGGGTGGGGGCGAAGGTGGTACATTCTGCAAAAAGCAAGCAACATCACAACGAACTGACTTCTTTCCAATATTAATTGAAAATGTAAAACCAGAACCCTTTAAACGCATTCCCATGGAATGCTGCCTTTCTGAGGCAGTGTGGTACACTTCCACAGCTCTCAAGCCAAGTCAGGGCTATTGTGTGTCCTTTCTGTTGCCTCTTCTCCCGTTGCTCTGGGACAGAGGCCCTTACAATCAGCAACAGATTTAACTGAAAACTGTCCATTCCTTTCCTCTCACCAACAAAAAACCCTGAGCCCCAAAACCAAATAAAAACACCCAGACAACTGCTGGCTGTCAGCTTACCCCTAGCTGCACAAACATCAGTACTAGTGGAAGAGAATGGGTGGGACGGGACTAGAGCAGCTGCAGTCTATGAAGTTTTAAACTGGATGGAGTTCCTAGAAGACTGTTCCTGAAACAAATATGTTGTAGAAAAGAGACTGAGGTGATACCTGGGTGTAGGAGAAATTCAGCATCCTTTGTCTACCCAGGGGCTGTAATTAGAAAGAGTTGGTGGAGTTACTAATTATGTTATATTACTGATAGTTCCTTACCTGTTGTATCTACATCAGAAAACTAACTTCACTTAAGCTGATAGGGGTGAAGTAGAGATACTGAGTGTTGTTCTGAAAACTAATGTTGAGAAATCTGCAAGCATTTAACTAGTATTTGTTGCTAGTGTAGTGCATATACATATTGCTGAGCAGAATAACCTATTGAAAGGAGTAAGTACTGTAATAATTCTATTTTGGTGTAGAATTAATCCATCAAATGGATCGCTTCTGTAGAGACTCGGAAGATCAGCAACCCAATGCTATTGGGTCTAGGGTTGAAGGGTTTTTAACAGGACTAAGAGCAGTAAAGATCTTTAATAGCTCGTGATACTTGTTTCTAAATGAACTTGCAGAGTGCGCTGACATACTTGGCAGCATTTATAGAATCAGTGCTTAATAATAAGTAGTGGAACTGTCATTTAAGTTCTAGCTGTTGCTTCCGCAAAATCAACGGTAAACTTTTTTTTTGTCTGAAGACTATTTTTTTTTTTTTATGGAGACATAAATAAAAGGGGAGGGGAGGACTGTACAGAACAAGTTTTGTATACAGCTGTGTCTTATTTTATACCAAGAGTGCCTTTCATGTCTAGGTCTAGATTGTTTCCAAAGTTAACCTGTACAGCTACGTCAAAATAAACAACTAGGTGCAAAGCTGAAGACAAATTATTGTACTCTGATAAAAGTATGTTTACTGTAGGAAACTATTGCTAAATAGAAACGTATTCAATGTTTATATGACCACTTTTGAAAAAGGAATCTGTCGATGCCTGTACACAGATTGATAGGACACAGGTCAATTTAGAGCATAGCTGTTTTACCTACAACTTCACAGAAGCGATGAAAGTGGGAAGAGTGGCACATAACAGTAATTGACAGGATCATCAATATCAAGTAGTATGTCTCTGAGCCAAGGTGGCAGTGTTTCCAGACCTGCAAAAGCAACACAGCTGAACCCTTTTGATTGGTAATTGCACTATAACACACAGTTGCCGAAATAATTGATTATTTTTTTGGATTTAGGGCCCTGTTGAATGTCTGCTTAGTATTGCCTGGGAACTCTTTTCCCATTTTCTGTCTACCTTTAGGTTACAGTTATGGATGCAGGACCTCCTTGGCCAACTTTCAGGGCAGGTACTTGACTGACTGAATTAATTATGGACCAGACTGCTTAGATTGGAGTGTCCAAAAGCCTGTTTTAAAGTGTACGACCTCACTTCTAACTGGAATTAACTCTTAGCTGACACACAGATTCCACTGGTATGGAGGTTCAACTTACGCTTTCCTTTATGATAAGGGCAAACCCGTGAAGTGAGCTGACTTTATCAGAGGCAGAACAGTCCTAACTCAAGTTTTTAATTAGAATACACAAATGTTTTGCCTATAATAGAATCTCATGAGCATCAACAAACTATGAAACTTAAGTTCTGGCCTTTTCTGCTGGTTTGAGTGTAAGAAAAAGATGGGTCTTGAAACTTTTTAAAGTAAATTTTAATATCTGACTGCTAGATTGTTATAGTTAATTGTCTTAATATGTTCGTTAATCCTTTGTCTTTAAACAGAAATGGTTCTACTGAACATTTATCTTAACTAGTGCTCTTCAATTCTAGATGTTTCATTTTTATTGACATTTCAGTAATGATTCACCTTTTTCTTCCTCTTTCAGAGCTCACAAGAACTAGTAGCATGCTACGTAGAGAAAAACCCATTAGGGCAACACTATTCATTAGTGCCAAGTTGATTTGAAACTTTATTCAAGGTGGTGCGGTTGCACAGGTGAGACTGAGAATATTCTGGGATGCAAAAATAATGCATTGTGCATTTTGCATTAAGTTGGATACAGCAGGGCTCCATAATGTTTATTTGTATCAGAGAATCTGAGAAAAGACAACAAACTTTCTTTCTTAGTTATGTTCTATTGCAAGTTTTTTCTCATTAGACTCATTTCCTGAACCAAGGACTGCTCTCTGGATTAACACGCTGAATAGTTTCAACTTTTAGGAGTGCCTTATTTTAGGGTACTTTAACTCTTGCACTGTGTGGCCTTGTATAGCCTTAGTCAGTTCTATTCATACAGAGTACCCAGTGTCTACCACAGCACAAGAGGTTTGTGAAATAATTCTAAAAAAAGAAGTCTAGTAACTTCCTCCTTAAATATTGAGACAGTAGTACAGGGTAGATGGATCTGTTGCACCAGATTGGTGGTGTCAGCTGAGGATGTACCACATTTGTGGTGGTGTTACTATGGCAACTGCCTTCTAAGAGCTGTCTCAAGGTCACTCATCAGTTGTAGCCTGGAGTGCTTGCTGCTTAAGCAAAATATCTACACCAAACAATTCAGGAAATGATCATTCTGCTTTGAGAAAGCAACAATAGGGGTGCAAAGCAGTGCTTTATTTTTGGGTTGAGGGAAAGGAGATTCTCTTTAATTACTCTATATATTCATCCATCAGATATTATGTTCGTCTGTCAGATGTTTGAAGACTCTTAAAATCCACCCCTCCATGATTCTAGTTGAAATGTAAATCATAAGTAACCTAGTATCATTGATGGAAAAATTGTCTTATTTGAAAGCAAAACAAAACAAAAAATAGAACCTGTAGAAGCTGAAGAACTTCAATAGAAAATGGTGACCAAGCCTGAAGTTTATGGTGCAAAAATGACTGCCTTAGATTGGTGAAAATTTAGACAAGATGGTGAAAACTTTTATGCTGAATTGAGAATTCAGAGTTGCTTATACTTAAAGGCTGCTTTTGCGAGACATACAGATGCATTTTTGCATATAAATCATTGTGGATGTGGTTAGAGAATGGCAAATGCACTTAGCAGTATTTTCAGTTTAATGCACAGTGATTCAGAGATAAAGCTTGAGGAGGGGTTGTTCATGAAGTTGATCTTATGTCTGAGATTACATGAGATTCAGTTATACTACATGTATAAAATTGAATCCACTAGATTAAAACTTGATTGGAATGACAAAGTGCTGTTTTCTTGGTTTGGATAGCTACCTGACTAGTAAAAAGCTACCATGTTTTATGTGGCTTTTTGTTTGATTTTCCTTTCTGGATTTAACCTTGCTTTTGCTCTTTCCTCTTGCATCATTTAATGATAGTAGTATGATAGCAACAGAAGCAGTCATTAGATTCGGCAGTTGATATTATGGCTGACTATATCTCAAACCTCTTTCACAAAGTGGCAAGTTTTTGTTTTGAGAACTTAATGTATTCAGATGGCAATTTAATCCCTCCTCTTGCTTTTTAGGCTGAACAGACCACGTTCTTCTAGCTTCCTCTCAGAAACATGTATTAGCTGATTTCCTCCCCCACTTGTTATTTTGTAACTTCTGATTAGTTTGTAGGTTTGGGAAATATTGTTATTTCCCAAGTGCATGATTTGTATATCTTGTTCTAAGAAATGCTTTACAGAGCTGTCCCCAGAACCATTTCTCTTATCACCTCTGGAGCTGTGGGGCAGGAGTCACTTTTTATAGCGTAGTCTAGATTTGGTGCCCCTCTCTCAAACTGGATTTGGAGATGCCCATTTTTAAATAAATGTAACCAAGACTTAAGTCTTGTCTGTGAGACCTTTAAGAGTTGGGATTGATTGGAATTTTTATACAAGTAGGCTCAACATTAGTTTCCACAAAACCCAAGGAGCTGCATCCTTCGAGTACTACTAGTACTACACAGAAATGATAGGTGAGCTGGTATTGCTATTTCTAGATTAACAGGATATACATACATTTAAGGAGGGAATGAAAACGTAAGAGCTAAGGACATCGTGTTAGTAATCCAGTCTCCGTCTACCCTCAGTGAAACAAGCCTATACTGCAGTAAGAGGGTGGAAAACAGTTGTACATTTAAACAGTTGGTAAAGGGATTAAGAAAAATCTCTTACCTTATTAAGGCTGGTCTGTAAGAGGCATTTATGTTAAGTGTCTGTATCTTTTTTTTTTTTCTCTCCAAAGTAAGCAGTCAGTTCAAAATTTAACACACAATAACGCATGGAAGTACTAGTGTATCTATTGCTATAGGGTGAGGCCATAGCAAGAGAAGAGAAATTTTCACCTGTGCCACAGAACAGGTTTCCAGGGCATGATACACAAGTCATTTCCACATGATATGAAGTAGTGGCATTATACAAGCACTTCCTTGTCTACAAAAGTCTGACACAGACAACAAAGAAATTGCACATGAGGAAGTATTTACTGAAAGATAACCTGAGCCACAGGGCTGGTATCTGCATCCCCAGTTACCAGAGAGATGCTTGCAATCTGAGGTACAGGCTTCTCAGCCCAAAGCTGTCAGTGCAATCCCCTAGCTGTGCCACCTCAGAATGGCTATCTTGTTGCACCGCTCTGCGAGGCTGTGCTGAGCTCCATGGCAAGCTTATCCAGGTTGTAAACTAAATTCTTGCGGAATGCAGCATCTTGTCTACACTTCTGGTGGAAGGTAACTTCAAAGCTATGACAGGCATATTGATGCAAATTTCATTAAAAGAAACCATTGTAGAGCAGATATAATTACTTTCTGCTTAGGAGAAAAATCAGATTTGTGTTTCACTTTGTGTGCACGCAGGAGGGTTTTCTGAAAATGAACAGGCTAGACTTGTGGGTCAGCCTTACACCTGTTTTTTTCATGGTATTTTACAGTATATTATTGTTATTTAAGAACTGTCCAAGAGTTCATGAGAGAAATAGTCTGAACTTCCACAGCTGTTTTATTTTTTGAGGATGCAGCTAGTTGATACCTTTTAACAAAAGCAGGTGAGCTAAGATCCTAGACAATGGCCATGTTCTAGTCCAAGTACTGACTAGCCAAAGTAGACTCAAGTTTAGCTACACTAATTGCCTCGGCCAATTAATTTTTTTTTCTTTGCAGTAGCAAGGCTGTTTCAACTTTCTAATGTAGTATTTTGAACAAAAGGTTAGATACTTTCCTATAGTCATGCTCACTTCCCTGAAAGTTTCTTCTGTCACAGATCCTTGCTATTTACTAATTCCAATCCAGTCTAGACTTGTTTTTTTTCTGGAATAATAAAAAAACTTGCAAATCCTCCAGGCTTTTCTTCCTCCCCAAATAAAGTTTGCAAAGCACTTCACCACAGATTGATTCATTTAGAAAAGATTTTAATGTACTGTTATTGTTAAAAACAACGAAAAACCCACCCTGCCAACAAAAAAACTTGTGCATGAAATGGAATGTTTCTCTTGTAGAGTTACACTGACTCCATAGCATCAACAGTGGAAAAAAGTAAGTAACTAACAGCCCTGGAGAGACTTTAGCTACATCAGTTGAAACAAGGATACAGCTGGGGCTCTGGATTAGTCTAAAACAAAAATAAAACCTCACCCCCAAAACACCACAAAAGAATATAGCTGAAAACAGGCTTGTTCTAACTTGCCTAGTGTATCAAGGTAGCATTTTTAGCATATTCATGCCTAAATTAAAGGCTCCACCTCTGAACCAGGGATTTCAGAAACTGCTCTGACTTTTCTCTGTATACTTGCATAGGAAGTCCTCATACGTTTCAGTATTACTTTCAAGAACCTGAGGCAGCATGGAGCACAATTAAGCAGTTCCTTAAATTCTTAATAAGAGATTGGCCACCATCAGTTAGTTTATAGCTGGAGGAACTTGCATTAAGATTTGTTACATAAAACAATACTGCAAAAGTTTTGCGAAACAGATGAAGCAGCTTTTAATATTAAAACTTTAACTCTTATGAGAGGACACACTAAGTAGGCTTGGCCAAAATGGCTGGTTTTCCAGAGAAATTGTACCACTGGCACTTTTTTGAAGCAAGTCTGGAATAAGCCTGAGGGATAAAGCTCTTTATCTGCGTTTCTAATCAACTTAAATTTCTTCATTGACAGCTATCTTAGCAGTTCTTTACTCAATTTAAGTGCAAGAAGAATTTCTTGACAAAGCCTGCTAGAACTGTTATCCAGCATGGCATTATCTTGAATCTGCTTCACTCCATGCACTCAGTGCTTGCAGTCCTAGATCTTATCTCTGTCAAAAAGCAGAAGAACAGAAGAACAAAGCATAGATCAAGAGTCAGATAAAACAAGGAATACTTACGTGCTTTAATAATTTTAGATAAGCAGAAAATTCAGCTTCTAGAATTAAGATGTTTTGGTTGTTTTGCACTTGGGATAATTTGTTTATCTTGGTTTTGCTGCCATATATCCAGATGTGACTAACCTGTCTCCAGGCAGAAGTTTACCACAACAGTTTTCTATTGCTCTAGCTACAAAGATATTACTGTCATCTTGGAAATATGAAGTTCTGTATTAGTTACAATTTACTACAACAAAGCAGAAGTTACTGATGTCAGAATATGCAGAAATTAACTTAGTTTAATCCTCTTGGAGAAAGTATTGCTTACATGCAGTAACATACCATGGAGATGGCCACTAATTAATTGTTTTGCTAGCAGACATCTGAAAGATTTCAGTATCTGCCATATGCACATAAACATGTCATGGTCTTTGCTAGTGCTAACACTATCTCTAGGAAAAACAGGTAGTTCTTATGCCACAGACTTCTTGAAAGAGTTCTGGCCTCCAGACAAGGCTATCTATCATGTGATATGGGTGCTCACACATACCAGAGTGCTCAAAACCAGTTTGTTATCTTTTAAAGACAAGCAGATGCTCATGCCTCTTCTCTTATTTGTTAGCATCCTTGAAATGCAGCAGTATTGGGCTTGTTTTCAAAGGCATTGTCTTTCAGTTCACTATTGTGTAAATTCTCTGCTCTTTCCTAGTCAATCATGAGATTGTTGGGCTTGGTTTGATCTTGTGAAATGCTGTAAAAAGTATCTTCAGCAGGTCTTACAGCAGTGTCCTAAATGTCACTATGAAAAAGGTATGCTACAGGAATTGTTCCATTAGTGTCAAACTATAAGAATGTGAAGACTGCATTTCTCTATATATTTTTTTTTAAATTTTGGAATGCATCTTATGAAGCACACAATGATTATGAAAAAATAATAGCAAGCAATTACTACTTTCTAAAGCAATCTGTAGGCCTTGATTTGATATACTGTGGCAATGGGAGATTATGTTAGTTGGCTAGGTCTAAGTAACTTTAATTGAATTGTTTGTTGGGCCAAAAATTTATTTTTAAATATATGAATTTCTATATCATACTAACTTCCTAGCTGCTCCTAATACTTTCTCAAATATTAAGTTACTGCTAATGAGAAGGGACTTGCCTAAAGTTAAAAATAGAGCAAGTTGAACTTGACGTGAACCTTAATATCTTTTCCAGCTTTTACAGGGATTGTATTGTGAATTGTGTATTGTTTAGTTAGTTTCTCACTGATTAAAAGTATGGAAATAAACTGTGTATTGTGAAATAAAGCTGCTGTGATTGCTTTGTGTACATTTTGGATATCTTATCTAAATGTTACTTCACAGATTTGATGCGAAGTTCAAGCTTGGAGATGGGATTTCTAAGCCTTAGTAAGACTTTTTTTTTTTTGAAGACAACATGTATTGCTGAAGACATAACTGAAATGTGGTTATTGTCAAAGCCTAAAACAAGCTTGTTTTGCTTACTTGAGCTTTGGATAAAAGGCAGTGTGGCACATCAGATATTTCACTATGTGGACTCTGTTACTACAGCCTTACGGAAGTTTCCAGTGTTCTTTGAGCTTGGCTTTATGTAGATCTTTCTTTATTCTGTTTCTTGTAAATTTACTCATTGACTTAACTGGCAAGTTTGCTAATTACTTCATAGACATGAGACTGATCTTGACTAAAACAATTCTGCAGACCTTATTGCATGCAAATTTGGTAAACTCTTAAAGAAAATGCCCCTTTCCAATGCTTCCTTTTCTGGGAGTAGGCTTGCTTGCCTCTGATCTTTCATTCTTGTCCTCTAAGAATGTACATTTGGTAACTACAGGTAATAATTACAGTCACTGCCAGGGTGATAATTGAAGAAGAAATGATTGTGATTTAAGGGAACTTTCTCTTCTGAGTGAGTTGCTGTATGTATACCTAGCACTTGCTTTTGAAGATTTGTCCTTATTCCAAGTGATGCTTTTGTTTTTATGCTTAGTGATGTACTTAAGGGAGAAGCAGGCCTGCTATAACCAATAGATTTTTGCCCAATTTTCTTCCACTCATTTAAAAAAACAAACAACGAAACCTGAATTAATTATTCCATCAAAATGACATACCAGTACTCGGTAGCGTTCAAAAAGTTGAGTGTTGTGAATTGTCAGTGAAGAAAAAGAATATAAATTTGAAAATACCGTATCATTATACAGTCATGTTATGCCTCCTTTTTGAATATAGGTAATTCGGGTCTATGCTGTATCAAAAAGAGCATAGTGGACTTTATCTTTCTCTATTTTTTCTTTAAGATCACATCTAAAATTTTTTTATGAGAAACAGAATTTACCAGAACTTTTTTGCCATCTTTTTTGGTGTGGGGTTTTTTTTTTTTTTTTTTTTTTTTTTTTTTTTTTTTCCTTGAGAGTACAAGGCAGATCTATACAAAATAACCAGAAGTGTCATGGGATGTCAACAGGAAGAGTGTTTTCCTCTTCAGTCGTTTCATTTATTCTTCTCATTTTCAGATGGCACAGTTAAAAATAAAGACATGATACTTTCACATAGTGTAGACCTTCACTACAGAACTGACTGCCACAGAATATTTTATCTGTATTAATTTTCATGGGTTCAAACAGAAACTTATAGAAGAGAAATCCAGCTGGTGGGAAACAGTCCTTTCAAACCAGGAAATTCCTGAGCTGTAGTTTGTGAAGTTTGACAGTATGCTGAAACACATTCATACGCTTACCTTTTTCTTTCTAGGCATTCCTACTAGGTTCTGTTGGAGAGAGAACACTGTGCTAGGTAAGTGTTCTGTTTGACTTATGTGCAGGACTACTTTGATTTATGACAATTAATCTAGAGAAAACATTGATAGTTAGGGGGTTAGGAAAAGGGAGAAAATAATTTTAGTTCCCTTAGAAAAATAAAGGTATTTTCTTATCTTCTGTGTTAGTATTGCATATAGTTTGCTCTCCTCCATCTCCCTTAAACTTGAGGAAATATATGGTATGACCTGGCCTCAGTATGTATGATAGTATCTAGTGGCACAAGTATCTCCCAAAGGCCTATTAGCATTAAAGGATGTTGCGCTTAAAAGCTGTGGGATGGAGTGGTTGCATCCTTCTGTGTATATATCTGTCTTGAGTTTTTAAGTCTCTGTATCACTGATATGAGAGTTTTGTTCTTTCTGAAGTAACTGGTGATGTAAATACTTAGAACCGTTCTTTGAAACAATGGTGATGAAATAGGATTTTTTAGCTAAAGCTGTTTTGGGCCCAAAGTGGACATGATGCTAATTGCTGGTGGGTTTTGTTTGTTTGTTTGTCATAACTTCTGGGGTAACCAATTTAGCCTTGAGTACTCAAATAGATTAATGTGTCAAGCTCTATGCCTGTTGCTGGAGAGTAGTGAAAGTGGTAACTTGTCTGGACATTCAGTACAGTGGAATTATGGTCTCCAGAAAGGAAGCACCGCTTTAAGAATAATCTCTTGTGGTAAGATCAGTCTCTTTGTTCAGCAGTTTAGCAGGTGCCCTGAAATAAAATTAAAATGAGCTGGCTTAATTAGAATAAGGTAAGGTTAAAGCAAAATGAAGAAAATGATACAGTGGAAGGAAAACCTTTGGAGAATGATCTCTTCAAAGCACAGAAAAGATTGTGTCTTGTTTCAGATAGCTGTGCTTATTAAAATGCTACAGTTCCTAAGCAATGATTTGTAGACAGATGACACAGTGAAGTAAATAATATGTGGTAGAGAGAAGGGATAAATAACTTCTGCTCTTGACTGGACGGAGACACTTGTCTAAGCATATTGTCTGTCATAAATCTACTTGCAATGAAAAAAAAACTGCAGCATTTTTGTTCTGTAAGACAGAATTAATGACATCAGACTGAAGTTTTGTATGCTCTTTTCTTGTGTTCCCTCCATGGTATGCTGTGTTTATCCTGTTATTGTATGTACACTGTTATTTATAGGCTTCATCTGTATGAGAATCTAACAAAGTAAGCTTTCTACTGGTGAAAGCTCAAGTGTAGGTAAGGTTTTGTAGGTTTCTCAACTTTTAGTGGACTGTTAGGTACACTAAAAATGCTTAGTGGACTTTGAAAAGAGAATATTAAAGCTATGCCATGCCTAGAGACAACATTAGCAACTTTTCTCCTAATACTTTTGACAAGGCCCAAGAATATAAGATTCTGACTGAGGTGTACATAAACATAACTTCCCTTGCTTTTAAGAATTCCGTGTCAGTGTGATGTACTGGTTACTTGGAAGATTACTTACCTGGACAAATGCAGTGTGGGTGTTTACTGACAAGAAAACACACTGAATCAACTTCCCTGTATAGCTGAAATACTCCAGTTGTATGACATAAATGCATGACTGGAGCCGATCAGTTAGTTACCATGTTTGATATGCTTACCAGATGCTAATAAAAAACCGCCCAGTGCAGAGGTGTGGCTGAATACTAACTTGAAAGCTTAGCATCAAGTTAAACTTTGAATTAAACTGCAGAATGACCTGAAAGTCTTGTAAAAGAGAGCACGAGTTTTTTGAATCATGGTGGATGCATCTTGGATGTCTCATTGGCAGACAAATGCTCAAACAATGGTTCCTCACTTCAGGGCTTTATTGAATGTAAGATACAGTTCAGCTGGTCTACTTGTATGGGAACTAAAAATTCATCGCACATAAGAAACAGGGATAACAAAATTCAATAGCTCTACCTGGCATTTTTTCCAGTACACTGTATAAAAATATATAAAATTGCTTCCTAATGTGGTGAAACTACACAACTACTTAACCATTTATCTACAAAAAAGGAAGCAACTGGATCTGAAACAAAACATTACAAATGTTTTTTGCACTTGACGGGGAAGGATGTGATCCCTTCTTCTGTTTTTGGCAGTCACTGACCTCTTGTACTAACTTCCAGAATGGCTGTAAATCTTCCTAAAATTACTTGGAATTTCTATGCTAATGATGGTAGTGTCATTTTGGAGAGTTTTGCAGATAAACATCAGTGTTTGAGAAGTGCCATTTGTATAAAAACTTTCATGAGCAAAACTGGTTTTCTGCCTGTTGTAGGAATCTTAGGCAGCTCAGTGTGAGATTTGTTGAAAAATTTCTTTTTAATGAAAGTGAAGGTATTGCTTCTTTAATGGAGCATTAGAAAAACTAGAAACATAAGGTTTTTATGCGATGGAAATTCTTTGCAAAGAATATAAAAGTTTGGACAAAAAATTCCAGAGGGCGTAGAGAGCCTTATTCAAAAGCATGCTGCTTTTTCTCATAAGTGGGGGGAAAAAAAAACCCACAAACTTAATAGTAGGAATTAATGTTGTTGTCAGGAATCCATACTTTGTGTCCAGTAAAGATGGGAGTATTGACGAATGTATGCAAAAAAAGAGTACTTGAGACTAATAAAACATCCGTTTAAATCAGTACCAAAATGAATGTGGTAATACATCTTAAAAAGTAGGATTAATTGTCAAGTGCTCTCTTGTCTTAGTCCATTGTTAAATGGTACCAGTTTATCATTGAGCTGCAGGCTGTAATTCTCTGATGATGATGTTTTACTGAAAATCACAGAGAAATTATGCTAACGTCGATCCAAACACTGCGAACAAAGTTAGAGCTGATTGGTCAGGGTTGTGTTCAGTCAAGTTTTGAAGGTCTCTGAGAACAGAGATTCCATAGGCTGTCTGGAACTGGTTCCTCTGTTCAACCACTATTTGAAAACTTAAATTTAACTTGTTGCAGGTAGTGAAGCTTGCCTCTTGCTCTTTTGTTGTAGGCCTCAGAGGAGACTCTGAATCTCTTGTCTATAATATTTCTCTAGGTGCTATTTTTCTGTTTTGTATAGCATTGAACAAAGACACCAACCTTTGGGGTTTTTTTCTTCTCCATTTTAGCTTAATTTTTAAATAATTCACTCCTGAAATCTGATATTTGAGTCTACCAGTGGCATGCAAAATAATGTTACAGCTTTCAGTTTCATGCAGTATATTTTAGCAGGTGCTTTGTGTTATAACCATTATAACAAGATAACCTGACTATACTATGGAGAGACAAATTAACCTAATTTGGGAGTGATTCTATTCTGCCTTTTTTTGTGTTTAGCTGAAGGTACTTTACTAAGCTCTGGTCACTATGAATATGAAATACAATAAGGTATATGAAAAAATAGGGGAAAGGCTATTTTTAACTAATACAATGCTCAGATTTATTGGTATACTATATACTGTCACTTCAAATTTTGAATGGTAAGCATTTGCGTTGAACTAAATGAATACCTCTTGCAGCCATACAAAGTGTACCTGTGTACACTCAAACTTAATCAGATTTTAATTACAGCATTAAGCCTGGAACATTTCCATATTTCAAGGTCAAACTGTGTTTTAGAAATGTCACCTTTGTATTAAGTAGATGTACTTATTCCTTACAATGAAATAAATTCTATATAAGCTATGATGCTATGCATGGAAAACTTAAACTTTTGATTTCCTTTCTTCAGGAACTTCCTTTGGTTTTAGTCTCTGATCTTGGTACTCAGATTTGAGAGTCTAGTTATGCCAAAAACTCAGGAAACTTCATTAATGGGCCTTTTATTATTATTGGATAGGAAGATAATAAGATCTAATTTTAAAAGCCAAGAGTATGTGTGTTTTTCAAGAAATTAAAAAAAACCCACCCTATTTTGGTAGCCTGATGAAGAGACACTAGGCATTTAACTGCCACTGAAGCCAGTTTGTGTGAGCCTGTGCATATGCAGTATGGAAACCACTAATGGATAGCTGCCTTCCCCCCGCTCTCTCCCCATGGCACTCAAACACTTTTTCAGAATTTCAATCTACATTTTTAAAATGCTGATGTATCCAGAGCTTTGATTAAAACTAGTTGGTTTACAGTGTAAAATAATAAATTTACTGGCATTAATTCTACAGCTTAGTTCTTGTGCAAACACATGAATAAATGTCCGTAAGTACTGTATCTGCTGACTAGCAAAATGTGCCTAAGGCAAGTCAATGTGATTTATGGACTGTGTTTCTTTCCTGCTCGTGTGCCCCTCCTTATTGATGGGTGTAAATTTACAACAGTTAAATCAGTGATTTAAATGCCAGTTTAAAGTCTGCTCTAAATGAATGTTCTTAATCAAAGTTGCAATTTGTCATAATCAACACAGTATATATGTGTTGTTTACTCTTCATAGGAAAAAACCCATGTCCTAATTTGAATGTCATTGAAACTCCCTACATACTCATGCTGGGCAAAGGCCAAGTCAGGTCCTTGACAAGACTTCAGTTCTCTGTTTGAGACCATTATCTATCACTGTATAGTAAAGTGAACATGGTTGCTGAAACAGTAATGCACTCTGGAGATGGTAAAACAGACGTAACGAAGTCTATAGTAGTCTTTTCTGTGAACTGATGGGTGTCAGTCCCACACAAAGTCTAATAAGCAGTTACACAGCAATGTGCTTAATTAACTATGTGCAACAAGGCTTAAAGGAAGAAGTGTTCAGAGTTGGAGTTGGCCATACTATTTTAAGTTTTTGAATGACCTCACAACCTTAGTATTTTTAGTGTAACTTTTTGTACGCCTTTAAAGAGATATGGAAAAAAAGTGTAATTTGCCACAAGGAAATTTCTGCTCTGTTTGTCAGCAAGGTTGTCAATTGGAATTCTGCAGAGCAGATCGACACCGCTTTAGTCACCGGAATGTGCTTTCTACACGGGCTAGTCACCAGAGGGGCTGGAGCATAGTCCTTTAGAACTGCTGGCCAAGACCCCCATCTGCGGTTTCAACTGGGATCTTGAACTTGGGGGGGAAGGAAGGGTGGCCTTTGCTAAGCCCTTGATCCCACAGCTGCCTCGTGTTTTGTGGATGCTGTGTATGGGTGGGGCAGCATAACCTAGAAAAATGTCCCTGTACACTAGCTACTGTGCTGCCAGGCACTTCAACTGCTTTGGAGCTGGCAAGTTTATAGCGAAGCTGCTCTTGCTCTTTAGAATATGGTGGTAAAACATGTTCTGTCCTGTCAGCATGGAGGAGCTGTGCAGTGACAGAGCTTACTTGGTTACATTAAAATACTTGAGGGTCTTGGCAAGTGGTTTAAGACAACACTGAGCATGTTCAAAGACTTTAAAGGTACTTTCCATCTGTAAAGGTATCTTCATTGGAGCAGCAAGATGAAGTTTAGCTTGTTCCGAGATTTGATCAGTTTCTCTTCTAAAACTTTAACTTCTCGGACTGAATAAAAGGTTATATTTTGTTCGTCTGAATTCTCCACTCTGTTTTTAAATGTCTGAACCAATTTTATGCAAGTCTTCCACCAAAAGTAGTTCTGAGGTGTGTGAGAGAGACAGTCATTAAAGAATTAGAACAGGCTTCTGTGATGGAAAATGTTAGGCATCCTTGACCACAGATGTAGCTGTGCCTGCATAGGTAATGATATGCTTTAGTGTATCTTTCTATTTCAGGCAAAGATGCTCACCCAAAACCAGCAATGTTCTTTTCTTTTTAGTGCACCGGTTTGTCAAAATTAACTTTTATTCAGTAGGTTGTCCTAATTTTAGCCTTGTATGAAACTTTAGTTGCAATGTTGGTTGTATCAAGGCTGTTATAAAGATGGAGTATATTAAATTGAGTGTGTGTGTGTGTTCATAAATAAAGTCACTGGGGCCCCTTTCCTAGACTAACAGATGCCCTAGTGGAAATGTCTGTTGGTGTGTGGTTTTAAATGCTTTTCAGCAATCTGTTCCTAACTTCCCCCCTTTCCCCACTGTTAGGTACTCCAAAGTGTAGAATCTTTATTTGTACACACAAAAAGCAAAAAAATAATACTCTTTTGTTTGGCATGGGACTTATTTTTATGACCTGTAAGCTTTAACTGTGCCTGAGAATGGAATAAGCTACATCTGTTTGGACTCTCATGCATAATGCAAATATGGCATGTTTTTAAAATAACTTTTAATAGATCTTTAAAATTATAGGTGAATGCAACTAATTTCTAATTGGTTTTGTGAATAATAGGTATAGTCTTCAGAAACTGGAAAATTGCATGCTGTGGACTTCTAAAAAGAGCGTTCATGCTTTCCTGAAATATGTTTTTCCTAAATGGCCTCCGAATAGGACACAGCATGGATTGGGTGGAGCCTCACAGTCTTAGTAGGACTGAGACACGCTATTAATTCAAGGGCAGTCTCTTACTAGCTTCATGAGCTGCATAATAAAACATACGTAGTAAAAAAAAAAAAAGTACATTTTCAAAGGAATTGCATAAAGTTTAGTAAAGGTTCCTCAGAATTATTCATATTTTTGCAGACGTGCCAGTGCATCACTGTGAATCTTTTTTCTAGAAAACATGATTATACACACTCAGACTTTAGTTAATAGGTTACTTATGTGGTGATCTAGTAAACACTTCTAAATATTACTAAAATTTTGTAATGAGTGTATTTTTGGAGACAATGTTCGAAATTGCTAGTGTTGTCTTCCCATCCCCCAGCTTTTGAGCTCAGAGGAGTCTCGTTTGCTTGCAGCTGCAGTGGTAGGCATCTTTCAGGAAGTGACCTTGGCTTGTATTAATCAAATTCAGAACACACAGAAAAGCTTCTTGGTAACATGCTGACTTGATGTAAAATTTTATAGCATCCATTTTCTTTTAAAATGAGGCCATCTTATAAGAAGAGAATTTATGATACCTCAATTTAAAAGAATTTCTCTAAAATGATGTGGTATTTAGAGAAGGTAAAACAACAAAAACAAACTGCTCTTTTTACTGAGAGGAAAATAGCTTTTTATATATGTAATTGAGTCTTAAATTACTATTGGTAAAACTGTATTTTAGCCTAGCTAAACTATGAAAATACAGTGTTATTTGATACCATTTTCATTGGTGTCTTACCATTTTTGAACTAGATTAGAAAAGCTTGGTAGTCGGGCATGATCTCAATCAGCTAAGATTCTTATGACGTCTTTAACTTTCTGACTTGATGTATTTTAATCACTTACTGCATCTTTTGTTAGCAGCTCTCAAGGCATTACATTAACCTCATAGTAGCTGTATTGAGCTGCTTTGCCTATTTACATAGACTGAGAAAGGAATCTACCTGTGCCTGTCGAAGAAATCAGTTTGACCTTGCTTGCCAGCTGGAAATTGTTTTTCATTGGCTGCTCTTAAATGGAGTGGCTGACTATTCCTGAAGCAGGTTTTAAGAGTTTTGCATTATCATCTTCTTGACTAAAACCATTTTGTGAATTCAGTTACAAAAAGAAGATTGTTGGCAGTGTTTTCAGCTGGTATAGCTGTTTATAAGAGTATGTGTCTATTCTTTCTTGGGACCTATACATAGGGCTGAGACCAGAATATCTTTCATCATTGCAAAGTGCTGTGAAAGCCTTTAAGGTTCTGGGGTAAGATAATTTACTAACTTTCAAACTGCATCTTTCTGGAGAATTAGTCATAGCTGTCACCTGACTAATGTTTTTCACCCTTAGGTTGTCATGTATGTTATCTTGAACAATCTACCATCTGGTTGGTTTCAGGGTTTAGAAAACTCGACTCTACTTTAAGTGGAATCTTCAGCATACCTCTTCTGCATGTTGATGGCATATTTTTACTCATTTTACCTCTTCACAATTGTATTCAGATTTTTGTCATTCTTTCTGCAATGTGTTGAAGATCTGAGTATGCTAACATACATGTTCCTAAGTGTTTCTTGACTCGATTGCTGCCTGATTTGGAATGGTTAATTCCATGCTGTTTACTCTGCAAACCTATGCAATGATTTGCCATTGTACTTGGTATCAAGTCAGAGTTGCTAATTGTTCCATTGAAGATCTCTGTGTAACCCTACCCCTTTCTGCTGTTGAACATACTCTTAGATTTCTTTGCTACTGAATTTTCCTTAACTACATGCTTTATACACTTCTTTTCATGCTGCCTCACATTATATTGTCTGTTATTGCACCATACTAATTACTCCTCATCCACATCTTCACTCGAGAGTGCTTTAGTCCTCTTTCCTTGTAGTTTGCAAGATCACTGAAGGGGTGATAAATCTGTTGCTTTTTGTGCTTAAGTGTAGTTGACACTGGCTTTCCAAGATCAAGTGGATGCCAAAACACAATCATAGATCGTGTCATTCAGAATTTGCTGTTGTCAGCATTTTCATCAGTCTCCCAGAGAATAAAATTGGTCCCAGCCCAGATTTTGGGATACCCCACCATGGACTGATTCACTGAGTCAGTAGTTCCTGAAACTACATTGCTACTGATGTTTTGACTCTGGAAAGATTGTGTCATAATTCCCTCCATTAAAATTTTAAACTAGAGCTACTGATTAGGAGGTGACAGAACCTGGAACCATTGATACAGAATGGAGGCATACAGTGGAACAAGACAGTGTTCTTCCTCTAGTTATGTAATCTTAAAATGAGGGGGGAAGATGCATCTTGTCTTTTTCAGTGGCAAGGCAAGACAATCTGTTAGAAGTGTCCTGTGTCCAGACTGTTTTCTACTTCTGTGGCTAGGTATTACTTGTTTTCCTGTGCAAGACTGGGAAGAGCTGACAGTTTTTACACCGAAGAGTCACAAATACACTGTCCATCCTTCTTGGAGTAGATGGAGGATGACTTGAAGTCAACATTTTGAAGCAGAGTAGTATTAACGGTACTGTGGGGACTGGGCAGTGGGCAGCAGTACTCCTTGGGCTGCCCAGCCTTACGCAAGGGCAAGGCCGATTCCTCATTTGAGAAGAAGCAAAGTAAATCACTGCAGCTCCAGACTGCGCCTTCGGAATCCTTTCCGACAATTCTCCTCTGCTGTTCTCCCTCCCTCCCCTTTTGCAAGGTCAGTCTTTCCTGTTTGCCAGCACAATCTCCCTGCTGTCACTTACAGCTCCATAGTTCAGTGCTGCTTTGATAGTGCCTAATCTCAGTCCTACTCCTCACACTGCTGACGTGGTTTGCATCTAAAATGGGGGTGAGGGTACCCACTGCTGCAGCTCAACTTCTGACGCGCTGCCCCTGCACAGCTCCTGGTCCCCTTTATTTCCCTGCGAAAAGAAACGCTCCGGTGGCAGGAGGCGGCTGCGCGCAGTGATGTGCAGGCCGCTCGAAGGGAAGAGGAGGAGAGGAGAGCACCTCGTGTGCCCCGGCCTGCTCCCCCGGCCGCTCCCCGGCGAGCCGCGCCGCGCCGCCTGCCCCCGCCGCGGGGCCGGGCCGGGCCGCAAGGAGTTAAGGGCTGCGCTGCCGCCCGCGGTTCTGTCTGCAGCCGCCGCGCTCCCATTGGTTGCGGGGAGGTGAAATTGAAACCACGGTAAACTTTTGACCCTGGAGCAGTTCTTGTGGAACGCCTTCCCCTTGCCAAGAGCAGAGGGCTTTTTTTCCCCCCTTTTCCTGTATTTATTCTCTGTGATCGTGCCGTGCCGCATGCAGCCTCTCCGAGGGAGGGGGAGGACAAGCACAAGCAAGTAGTTTGCGTGTCCAGCTAGCGGTAAAGCTGGACGATGGCTTAAGGGCTGGTGCCAGCTATTTTCTAAACCTCTTGATCAGTAAACAAGTAGGAGTCCATTTTTCAACTTCCAAGATGGTTTTTGTGTGGTTAAAAACAGAAAAAAACAACCACCAAATTGACGCTGACGATCACGGCTAATTAAAAAGGGGGGAAGGGAGGGTGAGTCATCAGGCACGCCGGCTGCAGTGAGCTCTGCTGCTTAATAAACCTAGTGGTTGCTTAACGATGGGAGTGGTTTCTCGTTACTGAAATCTGAAGTCTCTCATTATTACTACTTAGCTCGTAGGTTGGTGTGTTAAATACATACGTAGCTAACTGTAACTGTTTTACTATCCTTTTGTGTCTTCCTTAAAATATTTGTTCAGTCTGGGAGACAAGTTAGTGCCAGCTGAATGTCATTGCCAGCTTGCGAAGTATCAGAGATGCATGGTAGCCAATGTTACGAATTTTTAGTTAGGCAGGGAGACTATAACAGATTCTGGACCCAATTAGAGGGTCCATCACTTTCATACTCTCCAGAGTTTGTCACAAAAAAATAAAAGTATCTGTGGTTGAGAAAAATCCACCTTCCTTCTGTAGCTTTGATAAACCAGATAAAGCAGCATTACGTTTTCAATGAAGTATGAATACGAGATTTAGGTAATCCACGTTTCTCTCCCCTTAAACATGTCTGTCTTCACTGACAAAAGAATAGCTGACTTGGTTACTTTACTGCATCAGCTGCCATTTTCTCCCTCCCCCGCTCCCAGGCACAGGTACCGGCCTGCTGTTCTTGCTGGAACATTAAACTTACTGAATGTTAAGTGCCACTTAATCAAGGAGTCACTCAGCACCTGACTTAGAGATAACTTTGAAAACTCTTCCTTAACAAAGAAACTTGATTCCTGACTACTTCAGGCTGATGTTTTCACCTCTCTAGTGGCTTGTTCTTGCAAATAGTTTCATCAGATTGATACAGAGTGTTCATTTTCCTAATGAGAGATCAGGGTGGGGAGGAACCCTTAACTGTTGTGATTTGGATTTTTTTAAAAATTCAGTTCAATAAGCAGTGCAGTGGTTAGGAAGCGTTTAGTTTGCGGCAGCATTCGCGTAGTAGGACAAGATTATGAAGGTTTTGTGTGGGCTTTTTTTGGAGTGCTGCTGTCCTCACTGCAGTTTTATCTGGGAATTGAGGGAGTCTCCTGAAGCGTTGCCAGCCGCATCAAGGGAACAATGAATGTAATATGATTAATAGCAGATCCCCTGCCCCCTCTTGTGTGAAATTCTCCTTGCAACTGCAAAAGAAACATGCGCTTGTAATGATAGTTGGTGGCCTCCCTGTTTGTTCCAGCTAGTGTTCCCAAGCAGCAGCTATTATAGAGTTTATTTTTGCCCACTCCGTGTGATTTCTTTGTTCTGTCCTCCCTGTGCCTGTGTGCGTCCTATCTGCTTCTTATTGTCCGTTTCATGGCAGTTTGTCTGCCTTCACAGTGGAGCTGCACTGAAGCTGAAATGGAGTAAATGCTCTTCTAAAGGAAGGAAGAGTAACAGCTGCTAGGAACTAAAAGTCACTTGTGAACTCTATTTCTGAAGCGTCATTTAAATGTTTCTATCTGGAAAGGCTTCTGTCGAGCAGTTGCATGATTGCGTTGTGGTAACATTGGGTGCACATGCCTTTTACTGTTAGAAATCGGTGATCTCTAAAAATATCACTGCATGTGCTAGTGGTAGGGTGGGAAACCTACACAAAATGAACACAGACTCTCAAGCTAAAGAAACACAAACTTCACCAGATTTGTAAATCCTGTAACTTCGAAGTATCCTACTTGGGGGGAGTGTTACTGAAGACTATTATTGAGAGCTAACTGCTGGTCAGGAGAAAATCACTAGTGTAACCTTTGCTTCTAATAAAAATAGCCAGAAAGAGGGGTATCGGGGATACTGTCAATGCGTTTGGTAACTAAAAAGCATTAAATGAGCAGTCACAAACTGAAAATAAATACAGAGTTCTATACTGTTTTGTTCTCTACGTTTATTCAGAGCAAATTTTGAGGCTGGTTACATCTGCCCAGTATCCTCAGGAGGGAGTTGCAGTCTGCTGCTTTGGAGCTATCCTTTTAGAATTTTCTCCCCCCACCAAGATTTCCAAACTGAAATTTAAAAGGAAGTTCATGCCAAGGTGTTTTTATCTATTCTTTCTGTTATCAAGAGTAAGCAGTTCTGATTGCCATGTTTTACTGGAGGATGGAAAGATGATTTACAGGAAATTCTAGAGCACAGCCTCTCAATCTGGAAAATTGTTTCATATTCCAAAACTCATCAGTATTTCTATTGTGTGCTTGAATTTTTTGCTGGCTTATTTCCCCTCAGTCTCCTGGCTTTGATCACAGCATTGTACAGTGAACTGGACTCTGGCATCTAGTATTAAAGCTTGCCGCTTTCCCCAGAATCAGCTCCTAACTGTCATGCTGGCACAAATGATGCTGAAAGAAACCTGCAGTAGTTGGAACTTAGATTTTTGTTTGTTTTTTTTTTTAAATATTACCATTGTATGTCTGTCTTCTTTGCTTTTATTTCTATTCCAGTTGGTGACAAAACTTACTGTTTGCAGTCCGACTGTTTCATCATGGGATGCAATAAGCAGCTTTTTCTCTGCTTCTTCCTCAATAGGTTTGTCTCAAAGTTATCCTGTCTGCATCCTTGTTCCAGATCTCCAATGATAAGTGAACTCTTCGTCCTCTGCAACAATATTGGGTTGGGTTTCTGGAATGTGAATTCCTGTTTGAGGAGCTGTGTGAGATACGGAGACGTACCTTTTCTAAGAAATACATTGATCAGATCTAGAGGTCCTCACAACACTTGCAAGCAACTTTGAGGTCCAGTTTTGCTCTAGCCTTGGGGCGAGTTTATAGCAGCAACTTCTTAAAAGACAGTAAAAACAAGAAAAATCAACATATTAATTCTCTCACCTTCTCTGCTAGCAGAAGATGCATCGTAATTTTTCTAAGTTCTTTTGCATGCCATCAGGATATAGCAGGATGAATAGATGCAAAAAAATTAAAGCTGCGGACATGTCAATTCCTTTAAGCGTATGTGTCTAAGCACACCGTCTTGTTTCTCTGGCACTAGAGTTCAGGAATTGGAGTCTAAGAAATCTTTTTTTTTTTCTTTTAATATACAAAACAGTAGGTAGAAAGTCTAGTGTTTTTCAGATAGAACAAAGTGGTATGATCACAGTGAAGCAGACCTCCTGCTGTGAGTTGTGTTTCGCCTCATGCACTTTCTTGAAAAATGCTGTAAATACAGGGATTGGCTGCTGTAGCTGGAAGGACTTTATGCATTTATAATCTCTCCAGGTTGTGTTATCTATACAGCTGTCACTCGTAAATGTTTCTGGGTTGATGTGCCCTAATAGCCAGGTTGTTCCTAGCTTCTATTGTAGGCTGCAGTCTTCTCTGGCCACAGAAACAGTAGCTTTCCTTATGGATTTTTACTAAAGTAGCAGACCAGGCTATTTACTCTGCAGTCTTTTTAGAAGAGTCTGCTTTATTTCCAGCACAGTTTAAAACTGGTTTTAGGTTGTTTTTTTTGGGTGGGGATCTTAGGTGTGGGGGTAGGACAGGATAGGATTGCTCAAAGAAATTCCACGTGCTAGTGTAGAACCCTCTCTGCCATTCACATTCAGCTTTTTTTGTATGTGTTTTGGAAAGCTCTTCATACCTACCTTATTTTGTCATTAGCTCTGATTTCTCTAAACTTTCCTTCTAATGTTTATTAAGCATATATTACTTGTCCTTCAGGATGATAATCAGTATAATCTATCTGGCTATTTCTCAAAGCAGTATGTGAATTTTAAATAGTAGAGAGACCACATCCCTGAACAGGTGGAGGAAGGAAAACAGAAGATTGGCTGAAGTGCTCCATAACCATTGCATTTGCTCATTTGTGGTATGTGATCGTTCTTGTAATTGTCTGCTGAAGTCTAGATCTAGAAGGCTAACAAAAGGGATAAACTTACAGTCTGTGGTATCAAAAATTCAAAAATGTATCTGTCATTGCACCCTGCCCATTGTTCACTCTGTCCAGTCAGATGGCAGTAGAAATGCATAGTTTTCTTCAAGGCGAGTAAATTAAAAGCACAATACAGTAATCTTGCTAATAAAAATACTGTAATCCTTACAGTAGACAGTTTCAGTTCTGAAGATAGAAATAGGGAACGTCCTGATAAATCAAGGATCTGACAAATATAAATAGATTCAGACCAAAAATGATATGCCAGCAAAGACGGTATGTCTTTTGTCTTGCTGGCTCCACATGCTATTGTAGTCTTTTGGTAATGATGCTGTGAAAATAGAGGATGAGTATTTTTCATTTTGTATGTTACTTTTTAAACATATTCCCATTTCCTGCACTAGAACAGACAACTGTGAGCATTCTTTCTTAATAAACCTCAGGGCTGTGATGTGATACAGAATAGGAAAATTAGTGATGCCTGTCTAAATTTCTTTCCAGTGCTAAGCTTTGTGTGTCCTGGGGAGGAAAAAGGGCAATGTGTACTGAACATGGACAATTACAGAAAGTTTATTTTATTTGAGGGAAGAATTTCTTACGTCTTACATTGGGAGAAATAATGTTGCCTTTTATTCAATGCCTATTTAATGTAATTATAGATTGAGGGGGCAAAATTGAATTACCCTGGCTATGAAAATGGAGGAGGAAGGGGAATTGCAAGCTCTGTGATGGTTTCAGTATCCTTTTTAATTGACCTATGACTGGTGTACATGAGAAAACATGCCCATGTAGATAGCGATGTTTTCGATAATACTGATTTCAGGAATTTTGAATTAATACCTTAAAATTATATATATAATATACTGATAATTTTATGCTTCTTTGTCTCTTTTCCAGCTTCTTGTATAGAATATTCATTAGGTGATTTGTCATTCTCCTGCTTTTCTCCACAATACAGTTAAAGTAGGAAAAGCAGTTCTGTTGGGGGGGTTTGTTGGGTTTTTTTGTGGTGTTTTTTTTTTTTTTTCCCCACCATGATTTTCTACCACCTATGTAATGTCGTCCTCCTGGGTCCTCGCATGTTGTGACAGGAATAGAACTGAGGATTTCAGTCAGGTGAACCTTCTTCTGAAATATCCTGAAGTTGAAAAAGAAGAAATTACGATCAATATGAAGCTTGCTTAAGCTTGCTATAAGAGGCAGAAGAGGACATTTGGAAAGAGAACAAATGTTTGAGTTTTTCGGAAGCTGAATAACAGAGCATGACACATAAGAACAGACTGGAGTCTTGTGTGTTTTATGGCGAGGACAGTGGGGGCATCCTGGTAAAGGAAAAACAAAACCATTTAAATTGTTAAAAAAGAAATTAACTTATACAATTAGGAGGCGCATGATATCAGACAAGTTATTAGTATACTAAAAAGTACTTAGTGTTTTTTAGTAGGACAATATTTATATTTAGTAGAGGTTATGAGGGCACTCTGTGGTGCATATTAGTTTCCTACTGATTCCTGGAAGCTAAACCTCTGTGTGGTGGATTCAGCCTTTTTCAGTACTGAATACTGTACTCTGGTATGATAGAGCATGGTGAATTCTGTGTTTCTGTGGTGAGCAGGTATTGATAATGAATACATTAGTGCCAGAAACGCTATCTTTATTTGAAGAAAATAATCCTTCTCCTTTGCTTTCTTGTTATGTTATGGGTCCATAATATAAATGTTAATTATGTCTTTTCAGGTATGCAGAAGACATTTCTGATCTTTCTAGAAGTAAAGCATTCTAAGTTGTAATTGTCTTTGTTGCTTGCTTTTACAGTCTGTCAGAGCGAGATTAATACTATTTAATGGCACTGTTTTACTGTAGTATACTATTCATGCTATCTTCATAGTGTTCTTCAGTTAATGTTTTCATGAAATTTCAGGGTAGCTTCTGAGAAATGTTGAAGGCTGCTAATCGCTCATTGGCTCAAAAAGTTAAGAAAACATTGAATTGCTTGGTTGTAACGGCAAAATTAGTCTTTGCTTTTAGGAAGGACTTAGGAAATACACACTTAATTCAGTGTGTCTTTGATGTGCAATCGTTTGAAAATCAGCCTTTTTTAGAAGTGTTTTAAAGATATTTTTTTTATTTCAGCCCTATAAACTAGCAGACCTAAGACAAATTTTAGTAGTGTCTTAGGATCTCTGATGAGAAACTGAAGATCTTCTGCCCTGCTTGTACTGTGTGACAGTTATTTGTCAATCCCGAACCACTGCAATTTGCAGAATGATGTTTTAAGATACCAGTTTGATTTTGCTTGAAATGCTACATTGTGATGTGTGACGTCTTAGTGGCTAATAATGAGCAATTTGTCAGTGAGTAGCTGGCCATGCAGTAATGGCAGGGCAGTAACTAGCAACCCCTTCACTTGCCCAGAGATATGAAGAAATCTCCACTCATCATCCAGAGTTCTGCAAAAATCCTTGAATTTTAAAGAACATTTAGAGCTAGGAAAGATGTCTAAAGCAATAAAAATAACTGTTTGGTGTTTACTGCGGGATCTGTGGCTCTTTTGTAATCCAAGGCTGTGCTGTAATTCATAGATAGTGACATTTAACTCTTCCGTGACAGATGGATGAAGCTTACCTCTCATCCAAACTAAACTTCACTTTGGCTTTGTGTGACAGATTTTGCTTTAGAATGAATGAAATAATCTGGCAGTCTTCCTGAAATTTGCGAGGATAGAATAAAATGCATAATTTAAAGACTAAGAAAAATTTTAGAATTTCTCAATGAAGTATTGTGTGTAAGTGCTTTAAAACTTAACCAGTTTTGACTAACTGGAATACACAAGACATCTTCTCTGGTCAGTAGTAGTATACTGTGGTCCTTAATTTGACAATTTTTGGCACTCTTAGTACGTCTCCTTTCCTTTTTTATACGTCTGTCATGCTAAGAAGGGATATATATTCTAATCTGTCTCTTTGAAGGTGCCTATTTTGAAATGTCGATATGAGGATTATAGCATTAAGAAGTATGTAATGTTAGATTTTTTTTTTTTGAAACAGAACATATAAATTTTACTTTTCAGAACCATACATCTTCTTGCTGATATTAATAGGCAACTTATTTTTCGGTTACATTTTCATTAGATTTTCTGTCTTGATTGTTCAGCTCTCATTTCACACCACCAATGTTGGTTTCAGAGCAGATGTAATGAATACTGTAAATTAAATGTGCAAGGGCACTTTTTCATACTTCATGTTCTTGTGCCATAAAAGATCTGAAAAGCTTTTGTATTCTGCTGAAACTCAATAGTTTGCTCTGATTAGCGCTTATAATCACTTTTGCAGTTAAAGGATGTTATTTTGATGTTTACATTGCTACAAATAATGCAATTTTTGTAGTGAATCTAGCAGTTAAGTTGCAACTGCTTTCAGCAGTTGTTCTGGTTTTGCAACAGTGATGTTCAATGTGGTTGATGAAGGATCATTTAGATTACTTATCATAACTGTAAGTAGTGGACAGTTAGTGTATAAAAAAGTGTGTCTTTTAAAATAAAAAAATGTGAACATTGTAGGTTATTACTGACGTTCTTAGAAAATATCAAGTAGACTGGAACAATGATTTTGAATAGGAGTTGCTCCAATTCAGACACCAGGTTTAACATAGGTAGTAGTACCAGAACATTCTTAAAAGGTGCCTGTTGAGCAAACAGATATTTTATCTGTTTATAATCTCTGTGTATAATGTACACCTATGTTTCTAAGTAACTTATGAAATAGTTCTACAAAAACTTTAGGTCTTCTGAGTCTCCTGATAGGACCAAACACATTTACTGTATCTTTCTGTTTGAAGTTAATAAAAATATTCAGGTAATATTTTTTTTTTTTGTTTTTCCCTGCTGAAGATAAAATTTTGAAAGAAATACTACTTTCGGCCTTAGTATTTCTACTGGAGCTGGTGACAGAATTCTCACTGAGTTAACAGAAACAGGCTTAGACCAATGCTAAGTGCTTCTGAAAATCCCAGTAGAAGTATATTAAATTTTAATGGATCAAAATACTTCTTCCTTAAACACAGAGAGGGAAAGGCATTGATATGACATATGTATTTCAGATCTTTCAGTACACTGAGCTTTTAACCTGCTCAGGAAAAATAGCTAATACTTTTAATTAAAATTCATGGAAGACTATCATAGTGCTTCAGACTTAGCTGTGGAGGAAGAAACCTGCTTGTTGACGTCGTAATCACAGCAAAATTTTTAAAGTACATTTCACTGTTTGACATGATAACAGTAACATAGTAATAATTTTTCATATACACAGAATGAAGAAGTATGTGTGGTTTCAAATGGGGGAGCTGGGGAATGGATAGGTATGAAGTGGACTACACTGTAGATAGGGATGATTTATATCACATGAAAAAGTAACATTCTTTAATGGAAAGTTTTGCCAATCTGATCCCTACCCCACCCTTGTACAGATAGTGTTCCAAGGCTTTGCTCAGTTTTTGGGCTAATTCTGCAAGATACAATTAGAATTTTATGAGGGATTTACTACAGCAGAAAATGTTGTTCAAGTAAAATTGGACTGTAGAATATACAGAATTGATAGTGGATATAAGAACTGTTTTTTCTTTTTCAGGTGCTTTTTGATGTGGTTTGATGTTGAATGTCTCCATTTTGGTAGAATGTATATTAGAGCATTATATGTGACTTTACCTAAGATTTTGGGAATACTTCTGTTAATTTCAGTGTGTTGACATGGTCTGTGTAACAATACCATGCTGTAGGAGTTAAAATTGGAAAATGCTAAACTTTTGACCTTGGGTAGATGTTGCCATGTATAATGCATTATATTCAGCTGGTGAAGTAAAAATTGCATTTTTCTGGGCTCTAGTTTGTGGAAAAAATAGTGTGTATTGGGCTGTGATGCCTGACAGCTGACATTTATCAAGAGTAATGTGAGCTTTACTCATTCTCACATGTTAAAGCAGCTTTCAAATCTTTACATGTATACACATGTTCAGCATATGTCTTGCAGCTTTGAACATTTTGTTCTAAAGATGTCAACTCTCATTAAGATGAGAATCTAGACTATAAACCCATAACAATTTTCGTTTGTCAAATTTAGTCGCAATGTTAACATTTTGTAAACTGGCACTGTAATGTAAAACAGTAAGAGTAATGTTTAAAGCTTAAGAATACTTTTTCCCTATGAAATGTTGTAGTGAACTTTAGACCAGACTTTCAGTACATAGAGTTATTTTGAATGCATGATACTCTTTCAGAAGCATGCTTTTTCTAGAAATCATGAAACTAAATACTGTAAAAATGCTGTTTCTTGTTAAAGTGCTAAAGCTTCCCTTTGAAAAAGGAAAAAAAAGAAGATGATGCGTTTTCTTTTCAGTGATGAACAAATTGTCTGGTAGCCATTTTGGTATCTTCCTAAACAGTTTGTGTGCACTGGCCAAATAATGAAAAACTTGTTCTACCTGCTTTAAATGTTGGAAAGAATTACGTGATTGTCTTGAAATGTTAAAAACTCTGTATGTAATTATTCTTGCTTAATAATCCTCTTAAATAGAGAATTGTCTGGAAGAAATTATTTTTTTCATATTTGACAGATTTTCTGGTAGTCTACATAAGTTTGCTGGTCTATTTTTAGACTCGTAGTTTCCTGTTACTTCAGTAACTCAGTGTAGCGCGGAACAGATCACACTGCTCTGATGCCAGGTAACTCGAAACTGTAGGTGACTTCTAAAGAAAAAATGGATGGGTGTGATTGTGATCATCATAATTTTAATTGCTGATCAATGGTGTAAGGTACATCTATTTTTCCTTACTAATGTTCTTACTAAATACTTCATACCAACATTAATAATATTCATACCAAATACTTTTAGTTGGTCACTTCTACATGGAAGTAATTTCAGATGACCTAAGAAATAATTTTCTGTATTCTTTAAATAATATTCAAATTGCTAAAGTCAAAAGATAAATTGAGGTCTGAAGCCAGTCTGGAATTCAGACTTTGCTGGACCAGTTTGTTAAAAATCGGAGATTCAAGACGGGATTTCTTTGCTCCAATTCGGAAGCACCAGGGTTTTAAACATTAGTTGATCTCAAACACTCCTAAGAGGCAGAATGGATTCACTGTATTTTCTGTGTTGTTTTAGATTGACCTCAGCCAAAATTGTGATCATAATTGTAGCAACTCTCAAATCCTCCCCATTTATTTGATAAATTTAAAATGTGGAATTGCCTTTGTTGGATCATTTAAAGATATTACTAACACATAACCAGGTCTTAAAAGTCATGCAGGCAACAAACAAGTCAAAGTAAGATGACAGTTGAAAATGTCTCTTTCTTGAGCTTGTTGGTCTTGAAATAATCCATATAATTTAGCTACTGTCCTTAAAAGCTTTGCATGTTCATTTAAAGAAATGAGTGCATTGATTTATGACATTTTAAGATTTCAAAATTTTTGAAATTTTTGTTTAGTGTTTTGCTTAGGTTCATGAGAACCATAAACTGATGTCAAGTAAAATTTGGTCTTGCAGACAAAATAAGCTGTATGAATAGCAGAAAATATCCTTTTATAAACAGGAATAAAAACTTAGTGTAGTTGTGCCAGCATGATTGTTTTTAATTGCTTGTGAGCATCTGTTATATCACAGGTAGTTCAGAAGATACATTCTTCTCTTTAGCAGTATCCCTCATAATTTGTCTGCTGTTTATGGAGTACTGGTAGAATGATGAGCAAATGGATCTCTTCTAAATGTCAGCATTTTCCCGTGTCAGACTATGTTTATATACTTTTATCCTGTAAAGTTTTTCTTCCATGCATCCCTCCATGTATGCGTGGTCAAGAAAAGTAACATTTTGTATATATAGGTACCTTTTTACTGAGGAAAGCTGCTCTTACATGACTTTTCTTGAGAAATTTTGGGTTACTTTGTTGGAAATCCATGTGATTTCTCCTTGCAGTGACACACTGTGACCTTCGTGGTGGTGGTGCTTTGGGGGTTTTTGTTCGTTGTTGTTGTTTTGGGCGTATTTTTGTTTTGTTTTGAAGGTAGCAAAGAAGATATTTTGTTGTAGTGGCTTGAAGCTTATCTGTCCTTTCTTGGTTAGCTCCAGCTGCAGAATTACAGTTTTTATTTCACAGTTCTAACACACATATTGCCAAAGTGGGACTGATGGAGGGGCAAGCACATAAAGATCTTAAAAGGGACAAAGCTTGCTGTCGGAGTTAGACTTTGGCATGCTCTCTTAATTTTATACAAGCTTTAGATATTTGGTAAGGTGTATGTTGGAGGAGAGCGTATTTCTGCCTGTAAAATTTTTGTTGCTCTATTTGTTCTTTTCATTGTGAAGTACTTGTAGGCATCATTATGTAAAACTGTAGATGCTAAGAATGTTTAAGGATATACATTCTTTGTTTTAGAAAGCATTTTGTAACCATAAAAATGCATGAGTAGCTTTATTTTTTTTTATGCTGGCCACTGATACTGAACAGCAAATTACATTAGGGAACATGGTGAAATTAGTATGCTGAAATTAAATTCATTTTTGTGCTGTACTGTTACTACAGTGATTGTGTGTAAAACTCATTTTACTGTTGTAAATGAGTGAAAGTGTTAAAAGTATAATGCAGTATAGGTACAGTATTTGTAGTGTATTCTCTCATGGGGTGCTAGATTAATCTTAGTTTTTCTACTTTCCAAGTATTTCACAGATATACATTCATTCACTTACAGTCAGTCTAGAAGAAGAAGGAGCTGATTAGCACACAGGTAATTTTTTAATACGTTGGTCGGACTGTATTATCATTCCCTAGTTAAGGAACTTGTATATGTATTGCACGAATGTTTGTGTTTACCTATGTGGTAAAATGTATCAGTGTTACTATGCTGCTGTTTGTAAACTTTGGTTGTTATAGTGGCTGAACATTACCGACTGAACATGTAGAGATGGTGTTTTATTGGTAGGATAATGCTAGTAGGTCTTCCCATGTAAACAAGCCTATAGTTTTGAGTTTTGTGCATCCTTTTCATGCATAGTTTCTCACGATGCACTCATGGTCAAGTGCTTCTCCTTGTTCATTCTCTAAAAGACATTTTTTTTCTAGGTTCATTTGCTTTTTTTTTTTTGTGACCTAAATAATTGTAATATAAATTTTCTTGAAGCAATTTTGACAATTAGAAGTCACAGATAATGTTGTAGTTTTAAGTATTTTTCATATGAAAATACTTCTCAGTTAATATAGGAAGGAAAACACAATTGCTGCTTCTTCACATTTGTATGTTTCTGTTGCAGGCTGCAGTATTGCCCCCCCCCCCCCCCCATTATATTTGCTCTTTCTCTTCAAACCGCAACTGTGACAGTGACACAGCTAGCAAAGCATCTCATATTTCGTTTAAAAAATCCATTCCTCCAGCACTGTAAAAGAAAATTTGAGTTTGCCTTGAAGTCTGACTGAAGAAAATGGAGAAGCAAGGAGCTTGAATCTAGAAGCCACATTTTCTTTTTTTTTTTTGAAATAAGGAGAGAAACATGAGTTTTAAGGAGTTGCACAATTCGAGGTTTCACTGAACTCTCTTCACTCCCCCTCTTTCATTGACCTCTGGCTCATGGATGGTTAAAGCTTTCACTTTTAGAAAATATTAGATGTTCAGAATGATAGTGCCGTGTTTATCCCACTAGTTTTTCTTAGGCTTAATCTCTTACTACAGAAGCTTCCTGGTAAAGCTCTGTCAATAGACCTTAGTAAAATCACATTTCATACTGGCAAAGTGGTCTCTATATCTCTGAATAAAATAGGTTATATGGGTAAATACATTGTTTGCCACTGTACTAATGCAGTTCAAATATTTAAAAAAAAGTCTTCTTATAGGTTTTTACAAAGGTAAAATGGCAAGAAATATTAGATCAGTCTCAGGATCATAGAGGTCACTCACTAATTCTGTGCAACTTTCTGTTTTTCATCAAATAAGCTTTCCCTGTTCAGAAGTCATGCCATGTTGGCTGTTTTTCTGCAGACTTGTTTATTCATGTGCTCAGTAATACTATTCTTTAGGATAGCTTCTACCCTCTTAACTATAGATGGAAGTCAGTCAAGGCATGAATGTGAAATTCACTGGTCCATAGCTTCTGAGAATCTCTGGGTTCTTTTATGTCAGTAGGAGCTGCGCTGGTCACCTGCCAGCCCTCTGATACAGTGGCCATTTCCAATGACAGATTATGTGGTTTGGCCAGCAGTTCTGGAGACTGGCATTTGAACCCCTTCTTGGATGAAGGGTATCCTGGTGACTGATTGACACCTCATGTGTCTGTTTCTTTAAAATTAATTTTGTTTCTGCAACCAGTTTGCTACAGCAAAATGCTGGAAGTGGGAATCTCTCCTGTGTCTTCAGTGGTGAACGCCATCACGAAGAGATTTTCAGGGCTATGGCTTTATCCTCTCTGAGTGCCTATGCTATGCCTTTGCCATGAAGAAGTCCACTGTCTCCCTAGCTTCCTGCTTCTGATGGTGTTGTTTAAATATCTTTTTATTATCAGTTGGAGTTTGGTGCAACGCGCTCTACACATTCTTTTTTTAGTCCTGTTTTTCCTGTTTACATTCAATTTACCGTACTGAAATGGGTGTTTCAGTTCTTCCCATGTAGAAAAGCTCTCCACTTTTTAAATACTAACTTTTTCCCTGTGGTATCCCCCTTAACTTTCTTATGGAGCCATATAGGTATTTTTTTTGATGTTTTTGTTCTCTGCTGCCAAAGCTGTGTAGATGTAGCAGCTATTAGCCAGAATTCACTTGAGAGCCTGCGTCTTTTTTGTCTCTCTCCCTCTCTCATTGTTGTCATCACGGTGCAGTCATACAGTGACAGTGTAATCACTTTGCCATCTTGAGGGCTGGGGGTGTGTGGTAGTGTCCTCACGTATCACTAGAGATGTGTGAATTAATATTCCACACTGCTTCTAAGCTGCATATTGTTTTTTAAACACAGCTAGGAGAATAATACCATCTTTGAGAATTTCTTTGATTTGTGTGCACAAGCACTAACTGATTAATGTGCTGACTTCCTTTTCATTTTTTTTTCGTGTTAAGACTATTAAGGGTATTTGGTTTTAATAGTTTGAACTGGAGCTACAAAAGGATGTGAAGAAATAAATATAATACCATAATGTGGTAGAAATTTTAGAATATATGTCGTGCTGTCTGTATGTCTTTGTATATTGTGGAAAAGTGTTTTGGCACAATTCTGAGTAGTTTTGAAAATTAAATCTTCACTCAATTCGTATAGTATAGCTCAAGACTTCTAAGTTTTAGGTAGCTGGGAATTTGCAGTGATTGTCTTGCTTGCTTAGTCCTTTAAGTGTGCCCATTTGTGTTCCTAGTAAAAAAGTCATATTAAAAATGAACCTTAAGATTTGAAAGGCCTTTTTGGACTTACAGTAGATGCATTCAAAGCCGATTAATTCAATTTTAAGTAGTACTCCTGTTGGTCTTATAAAGATTCCCTAAATATTATGTCAAATTTGGAGATAAATTTAGAAAGTCTGCTATGTTTTAATCTATGAACATTTGGTGAGTTGTAGTAAGAATTTGGTCTTTTTTGTTTTCTGCCATCTTTACTTCAGTATTTCTCTCAGGTTCTGATCTGTTTTCGCTGATGGCCAGGCAATACTGCTTTTTGAGGTCCATAGAAATGCTAGGCTTTATTCGTTCCATAGATTTGCCCTTTTGTTTGATCGCTTTTATAAAACGTGTCCAACATACCTGGTGGGTTACTTTTTCTTCTCCTCCTCCTGCAAAGACTCATGTTTTCCTCTTTGGCTGTGTTTAGGTCTGTCTCATGACTTCTGCCTGATTCTTCTAAAAAAATGAATTCAGCTAAGAAATCCAGCAAGAAATAAGACTAATTTAGTTATGGCACATAATGCTTCCCAACTGCATTTTCCAGCATTATTCGCATCTTCATGTTACAAACACAAAAGGCTTGCTGGCCTTCCTCCCCCACACCCTCCATTATAGCCGTATAAGGCACCTATTGTCTCCATTCATATTGAGATGTCACAGATGTGTACTCTCTTCTGGGTTCTTTTCTCTCTTGCAGCTCTAATGACCGCTACTCCTTTGATTCTTTTCTCAGGCAAATTGGCATAGGCTATACAAAAAGAAATTTAGGTCACAAATAATCTTCATATTATTCTACTTGAGTGAGAGAAAGATTTAGCTGACTGTGTATTTTGTATATAGTGGAAATTTATGGCAAAATTAGTTTCATCCAACGAACACTATTTTGGCATCTCTGAGATCATTGACTTTAAAATATCACCCAAGGAGCATGCAGTTTTAGTGTGAAATAGAAGTGTGCAATTGAAAGAGTTTTAAAGCTATGTTTATGCTTTTTTTTTCCTAGAGATTAGAAGCAGATGTGTTCACCTGTACTGTTAAAACTACTAGGAGTATTAGGAATGGCTAATTTTAAATAAATACTTTTATGTATTTTCATTTCAAAATGAATATAGATATTTTTGTTCTATTTTGAGATTAGCTACCCTCAATACCAGATTCCCTGTCTATCAGGACAGTGAATTTAGGGTTTAGCTCTAAGCATGGATGTAGCTTTCTTTGAAGTACCTGGAACCCCATGTGTGTTTTGACTCTTGGCTCCCTACACTTAGGTGTCGTGGTAGGCAATTTGTATTCGCTCATGGACCATGTTAGTTGTACAGATACGTAGACGGTTGAGATGAGCAGGCAGTAGCAGTGGTCTATTCACTAAGAATGGTTTTTCTTTTTAAGAGAACAAATTCCTTTTTCACATGCTCCTCAGATATGCTGTTCGTGTGTAGAAAAAACAAAGGTTTACAGAAACAGGAAACTATTCTGTGCTTTGCATTGCATCTCTGAACTGTCTTGTACCAACATCCTTTTATGGTTGCCTACTTTATTTTCCAGTTAAAACTAGCGTTGTGTTTAAAGTATGCTATAGCAGGTCACGCTCTTCATCACTTCTGTAGGCTGAGTTTTGTCTGTTGACTAGTCCTATTTTTTAAGTTAAGAGCACTCAAAAGGTAAAAAATCCACAGATAGAGCATCATTTCTAGTTGTTTCACAGGATGCTGTGATTAAATCTAAACATGTTAGCTAAGTTACTTAAGCTGCCTCTCATTATTGTTTGTCTTTGTTGTTGTTTTGTGATAACAGAATACTGTTCCCTCAAATATTTGTGTCCTGGGAAGTGTTGTGTATCTCAGCTGGCTGCAAATTCATGACAGCAGGCCGCACAACTTATGACATGCTTTTTTAAGATGGCAGTCAATGCTTCTGTCCAGTACTAGAGGCTTGGTAGTGTGGGATGGTATGTTTTGTAGAACTGACTTGTGGAGTGTTTAGGAAAAAGGACAGAAATTACTGTGAGCATGTTTTGGGTGGCTTGTATCCCAATTCATCTGCTGTGGACCCAGAACACCACTGGCAGGGCTTATTTCTCTCACTTAATCTGTTTGTGCGTAACTCTGCTACTAATACCAAAATCTGTCTTTGAAGCACTGTAAAGAATGGAACCAAAATATTTCATTAAGCATTATATCGTGTTGTTTTCTTGGTATTTGTGTTATCGAAGTCTTGAGTGATTGGAGTTTTTCCAAGGTTACTGTCAGAAACTAATTGGTTACTTGTGTAACAAATTCTGTTCTTATAAATGCAGAACAAAAGATTGTTGTCTAGATATTAACATAAAAGATTCTTGAAACTGCAGCACTGGATTGCATATTTTGTAGACCTATTGTTTTTCTCGTTCATAAAAGTGAAAGGTTTGCTTTTTAGTAATCAGAATCAAAGAGATTCTTTCTGTTGATGGCCAGGACATTCCAGTAAATTTTGAAGTTGATCTGATGTGTTTAATGTTCAAACATTTCGCTTCAGAGGTCTTTATGTTGAGTGTAAGAACTTGCCTCACTTTGTCAGTTTGGCTGAAAATGGTCTCTTTTGTAGCATCCACCCAGCAAAAGGCTAGCTTTGTTAGAAGTTTGCGGTATCTGCCACGAGACTGTGTATCAGTACACAAGTAATTATATTTTACTGTTCCCCAGTGCTTCCACAAAGGCAAAATATGACAGAGCTGTGCAGAAACACTCAAAAGCATCAGGACTGTTCTTTTCAAGGATTTGCGGTTTCCAGCTGTTGATAAACTTTTGTGCTTCTTAAGAATTTGTGATTATTCAAGTGCTAGGAAATGGCAGATGAAGTGAACAGACTGATAGGCTAAATGTGTGGTGGGATGATTAATGACAGTGCTGTTTAAGGCACAAGAGCATCAACTAGATCGCATCTGATCTCCCAAGATGAACAGTTGCCCAGAGTAGAACGAGGGAAAAAAAACTATGGTCAGATCTTTGCAAAAATTCTAGATTGCATACAGCTCTTACTTTTAAAATATGCAAATAGAAAAAGAATAGTTAGAATATTTTTTTCAGCTGTGCAATTCTAATTAAAAACATTTTTTTCTCTGCATCTTGACACTTGAAAGTGTTTACTTTTTCAAATAAGCAGTTTTCTTAAAACTAATCTCCGTACCTACTGTATTGATGAATACTTTCAATTCACATGCAAGGTTCAAAGACTAAATTGGAAATACTGGGGGTGAACATCTGTTTCTAATAATAACTATAGAAAATGCAACAAATTCATCTGTTTTGGATGCCATTGTGTGTATTACTTGTAGAAGTTCAAAAGCTGGCATTAAGCTTGGCATCTACTTGATAGAGATCATGTGTCAGAAACTGATAGTGTGTAGAGTAAATGTCTCATTCTGTCAAAACCAGTCACTTTTTCCCTTTGAAGGCATTTTGGTATAGTTAGAGATCTTGATGCAAATGTAAAATGACTTCTGTCTCTAAGATTGCAGTGGACAGGCTGTTACAAGGAAATTGCTGATAATTTGCCCAATTTTTAACTGCTGCTTTGGTAAACTGATTTTGAACTGTTCTCATTCTAAACAAGTTTTATACAAAACTCTGATCTCTGTAAAATGAGTAAGATTTTGGCGTGATAGGGTCTGATACAATTACAGCAATGCCATAGCACTAAATGAGTTAATGCTAATTGTAATACTATAGTTGTGTTTAAGTTGTCTCTCTCTAGAAATCCAGCAAGTAGTCTTTGCTTCCATGAGATTCTGGTAGGGTAGAATGGTGGAACAAAAAATTTTCATGTATATAATATATAAAAATGTATGTGAACCCATTCAGAGTCTCCGGAAGGAGAACAGACTTGCTGATGGCACGTTCAGAGCCTCAGGAAAGGGAATGGACTTGGTGACTTGGAGAGGGATCACGTGTGTTTAGTGAAACAAATTCAGTTTAGATGATTACATTTCCTGTTTTCACCAAGAACTTCGTAAGTGGTACTCTCTGCTTTTGGAGTGTCAGACAGTGTAAAGCTACCTCAAAGAAAACGATAGTTGTTGCTACTGAAAATTTGCAGATTGAATTCTTACTATATTGAAACTATGTTTGGGAAATTCGTTCCTCTCTTGTAAGGGAAAACTAATTCCTTAGTAATTGTTAAATTAAGGTAAGAGCTCTTATATCTTTATCAGATCATGTAGGAAAATGTCTCAATCACTGTTATCTTACAGGCGCTACTGTATTCTGTAACAAAAACATCCATCATATTTATGTGTGATTTTGTTCCCATAAAATATAGTTCTCCTGATTTTATGTCGTGCCATGAGTCCCATCTAATATCTAATAGTAGTTACTGCTTAGTGTTTGCATTTAATGTGATTGTTACTTAGTTTTTGGCAATCATCCCTTTGCATTGACTTTTTCTTTATGTTAAATAACTTAGGATTATGTAATTCCATTTTAACAAATCAAGTGAATTAGTTCAAACTTAGCGTCTAATTAAGCTGACGTTGTAATATGCATTGTATAGCTTGCATTCTTCTTAGTAACCTGTGGGTTATGTCGTGTGTCAAATGGCATGGAGTCACTTATGAATTAGGCGTATATAGAGCTGAAAAGTGACTCCAGTACTGTTACTGTTATCGTGGTATTCTCTCGTGAGATCTGGCAAGGGTATTTTGTCTTGTAAATGGAACACTTTTTGTATAAATTTCATATTTTTTTTAGAATTTTATAGCTGTTAGTAATAGTACAGAGGTTTGCGCACAGGTCAGTACAATCTCTTTCTATAGTACCCACTGTTTTTGGCAAGGATGGTGGGAAGAAGTGTTTTCTGCTTTTAGAACTTCATTAAATATTAATATAAAACCTAAGTAGACCATATGTATTTCAGTCAGCTACTGACTTGCTGAGTTTCTTCTGCTGTTGAAGCGTCTGGATGTACAGAAAAGAATGGTGGTGTTCTGTGGTTTCTTGCCAGTTAAGTAGATATCAAGTCCCATTATAGTAGCCCAGACATCACATCCTGTTTCGTTCTTTGTGGTATTTGAGCTAGGGATTTTTTCCTTTCTATATATATTTATTAAATTTTTAATTGTTTTTTTTAAGTAACTGTTTACTAACTCTTCCAGATACAAGTCTGTAAGGCCTTACCTAAGTTAAGAATGTTCTGAGTATATTCTAAAACACTCGACTGATGCCATCAGCTATATTGGAAGCCCATATTACCTCTTCCAGTACAATGGCTTAGAAATTAGTCAAGATTAAAGGGCTCTTTCAATATTTTTTTGACATGCTGTGTTTGAGCATACCAATTCTTGTTGTCAGCGTCTTGCAAGTAGGTGGTGAGGCTGCATCACGCCCAATTGCCTCTTGCTTACAGAGGTATATCGTGAGGAACACATCTAGCCAAATAAGTTCAATACCTTTTCACAGCTGGGTTGTGAGGGCAGCAGTTGTTCTGAGTCTGGAGTGTGGCTCGCGTGTCTTTGGTCCTGTGATGAGATGCGGTAACTACTTTACAGCAGTGCTTTGTGCAGAAGCTGATAGGTGAGAAATTTTTACAAGTGTTCTGCAGTGTATGGTGAAAGCATAAGGATAAAGATTAGTCTTTTTTATAACAGTGAGTTCACTGGAGCCCGCCTCTGCTCTTTCATACATTTTGTTTGTTGTAAGAGGGTCCTATATCTGTTGCTGTGACTAGGGAAGAGGGACGTGTAGGAAACAAATTAACAAGTAATAACATTCCAAAAATAGATCACACACATTATTTATCAGAGGAACAGGAGACGCACTCCTAGTGTGTTCTACGTCTGACCATCCTTTAACTGAAAGTGTCCTGTCATTTTAATATATGCAAAGTGAACAAGGCTGAAGTTAATTGTCATGTCTGAAAAATAGCCCAGGAGCGCATAGTGCTTACTGAACACTGCAGGGGAATTGCTAAATGAAACCTGACAAGGCCTGAAAAATTATAGTCTCCCTAAGACAGAACGTATAAAACGGATGTGTGCTGAGTTAAGATTATTTAACATGTTGCAACAAGGTGTGCTTCACTGGCTACCAGATTATAGATGGCACTTTTTTTTTTTCCCCTCTCCCCCAGACTGACAGCCCTGATTCAGTAAAGTCTGTCTGAGGCAGTTACTTATTATCTAGTAAATGACTTTTTTGGCTGAGGGGGTGGAAAAAAAAAAAAAGAGTGGAGAATGATCAAATACGTATGCTTTGGAATAGTATTTTATTAGTTATTGTACTGATAGAAGTGCTAGATTACAATAATGATATATAAATACAATTAACAATATAGTTTTCTGTTTGCTCCATAATGTAAGTATAGCTGCTTTAATCTTAAAAGGTATGTTAAGACTTTTTAGCACAAAATAGTTACAGTACACTAAAACCTCTGTATTAACTCAGTGTAGTGGAGTCTCCTTATCTGTTTCAGTAGTTTGTTACATTGTACTTTGAGATTCACAAAGCCAGCGAAGGTTCAATGGCATTTTTTCTCTGCTGCATTTTTCCCCTCCCCCAGAGGTTTAAAAATATGTTGATTTTATGTACTATAGTTTGAACTGTAGTCGATTGTATTTGATTTCTTTTTTAAACAGGGACATTAATTATTTGTGAAACATTTAGGGAAGATTACAGATACAATCCTTTTTACTTCTTCTTTCAGAAGGTTACCATTGTGTTTACCGTATCTGGCACATTTGACTATGAACATGCATGTATATTTTTAACCTTAAAAACAGTGTAGCTTTAGGGCTCTGTCATATTATTGTTGTCTGTGCCACAGGCAACACTATGGCTTGTCACTTAGCCATCCCATCCAAACCCTAATGTAATCTTCTTTCTTTTATGTGCTTTAAAAATTGGATCAAGATTTGGACTGTGTGTACATGTAAATTTGGTAGCCAGGCTGTGTTGGATGCCTAGTTTCTGTATGGTGTAGACTGTGTATCTCTGTAGCTCATCCTGAAAGTGGAGAAATCAGTTGAAGGTCACTATGTTGAGCGCATTGAGATCAAAACATGCCAAATGATGTTTTTGTGTGAGCATCCTTGTCTTTTGGTTGAGCAGGTTTTAGACAGGAAATAGTATGCTCATGTGTTGAAAGTGGTACTGGTGCGGTGAGAGCTGATGGAGAAGCTGACTGCACAGCCCCAAATGCCAGGCTTTTTAGAAGAATACTGACTCTGAGACTGACAATTGCTTAGTGCATGACTGTGCTTTGATACAGACACTCTAATAACCTAAACTAATTCATGTGAAGCAGAACAGAAAACAGTGTTGAAATAAAATCTTTTTTGTATTTAATAAGTTAAGAAGTTGACTTAGCTCTGTGCTCAGAAGAGGAAGCATGTAGCTTTAGAGTTGAATGATCGACTTTCAGTATGTAAGAGTTCAGGCTTTCGTTAGCAGGAAAAGAACAAGTATTATTGAAAACAAGGGGCATATTTTATTTTTTCATTTAAATGTCATCGGTAACAACATGTAATGACTTAATAGATTATAGAATTTTAATATCGTGTTTTATTTATAGTGGTAGTAACTTCAGGTCTTATTTACTTTAAATGTATGGTAAAATTTTACTGTAGCATACTTGGTGTTAACACTTTGGTTTACATAGGGTTTTCATCCGTAATTCAGGTTGTTTTAATTTCATCCTGGTCTGTAGAACAGAATTTAGAATATCAGTCTAGGTTGCCCTGCCAGCTGACACTTGTCATAGGGTGGTCCTCTGCATTGTTTGGCCACACCAAATGAGTGCAAATGCTACTCTAGATGCTTTTCTAAGCCTTCAAGAGCCTTCAGATTATTCGGAAGGTTATTTTTTAGTTACTTTACTGCAGTACTTCCTTGAGAAGTTGTATTCCATCTTCCGTTTAAACAGCTCAGATGCTGACATCTATGGAATGAATATTGACTTGAGAGGAATGTAAAGGGAATATTCTAAAACTAATTTAAATAGTGTTAAGGTATTTATGTGGTCTTCAACTTAGTACATTTTCAGGGTTCTTCTCTTTTCTCTTGCTTTTCCAGTCATACAGAACCCTTTTGATACTTGTGGGTCTTGAATCTCCCACCTTTAAGTGATTTTGAGCTGTTCGTTTCTCCTGCATAGGTCAGCTTCTCAGTGACACTTTTGTTTAATGCTGTTGAACTGCTTCTGTTCTTGCACAGGTATATTCACCAGTTTAGCAAGCTTTTGGAGAAATTTAAGGAAAAATACTGCACATCAAACTGAACAGTGAATGTAATTTCTGCTACCTTTTTGTTTCATAAATTCTGTCCGGTGGAGACATCGGAAAATAGGCCTTGTTGGGTGTCAGACAATCCCAGTGATGCTAGATAGCAAGCTATCACTGAGTGTAGTATCAGTCTGGTTTAGCATTTTTGCAGAAATGAACAACTGAAGGATTTAATTTTCCATGATGTCCAAATGCTTCTGATACTGCATCTTAAGATTTCTTAGATTTTTGTTTTTTTGTGTGTCTGCGTGTGTGCTTTTGTTCTGGTTTTCATGATTAGCAAAGGTTGATTTAGCATAAAATGGTGTTATAGAAGTCTTTAATTAGGAGACAGTTTACTCTTGATGCTTACTCTTATGTGACCCAGTTGTCAATCAACCTTCTAATTGGTAATTCCAGATTGATAAATAAAGTTACAATCAGTATTGTCAAAGGGATGGTTAAAACTGCAGATGAATGCATATGCAACCAGTTAATATGAAAAGCTTCTGTTTAATTTCTTAAGAAATGAGTTGCTTGAATAAAACTCCCTTACCTGCCTGCTAGCGATTATCTATTAAGTAGTCTGGTAGAAGTATCAATTTTGAAACTCTTGACTTTGGATAGGACTATGGTGTGTGCTTACATGTGAATGTCTCATAAATATTTCCCAAGAGCAATTTATTTTTCTGATTAGCTTAAACAGCCTCTGCTTTACATAGCGCTTTCAGCAGTTTTCAGTAAATCAATCACGCAGCTGTTGTTTAAAACTTTTCTTAAGTTACTGTAATTCTCTATAGAGACCCAGAATCTCACTAATTGGGTATACTTAATCATACCTTGTATAAAATGCATGATAATATGGATTAATCATTCCTAGAATTTCATAGAAAACCAGTAACAGAGACCTGAGTGTTCATGCTCTGAAAACAATTTGCTATTCTCATATAATAGTTTTGTACCAAGCAGTGTGTGCAGGCTGACATAGAGTGGCTACGCACTTAATTTTTACTTGCCAGTCATAACTTTACAAAATAATTAAGCTGGAGCTGCAGCTTTTTGTATAAGATTTAAGAATTACTAAGATCAAACATCTGCAACAGTTTCATTATCTCTTCCAATGTAAAAAAAAAAAACCAACCACATCTAAAATAAATATATTTAGTTCTTATGTGAAAGGAAATCTACCTTACTGAGTTACACATTTGTGATGTTAAGATTCAGACTTTTGAGCTGCTTAGCATACAGCAGAGATGGCAATTAGTAAGAGTTATTATACGTGAGTGTTAAACTCATTCGACATTAAAATAGCTCAATTTTGGTGGTTTTTTTTAAAGATTATTAATATTAGAGGAAAAAATTGGAACGCAAGCACTTTTTTTTAATGTACAGCTTTTTTGTTTTTCAGGATGTGACTTAAAATGACTTCTGATTCTGAAGGTCCTCTGAAAAATGTACTGTGCTTGAAAGTTTGCTAAGGACAAGTAAGTGACTGGTTTAATATTTGGACTATACGTACCTGGACAGTTGTTCCCTTACCAGTTTTAAAGCTACAGTTTGCAAAGTGTACGTGTAAGTATACAAGAAGCCTGTTGTTAAAAAGAAGAAAAGGGGAAAAGGGGGAGGAGGGAAGAAAGAAAAAAAACCAAAACAAAAACCTCAAACCTTACTTAACTACTGCCAGCTAAGTTGTTCTTGTGAATTCCTGTCTATGTAAATAGGAACATCAGTTGTTTCTGTTGATTAGTCTCAGAACAAAAGAATCTTTGCGTAGTTTCAAGAATAATTTGAATCAGAAGTTTCACTGGAAAGCTATGATACTTTTTATGTAAGTGTGTGTGAAGGAAATACAAGTTTGAAATAACAAATTTTCACTAAAAAAATGGAGTTGCTGAATGTAATGTCCTCTAGTTTTATTTATATCAAATACAATTTATATATTTGGGGCTTCTCTTAGCATAAACCAGTTTATTACAATATGCATCTTAAAAAACTGTGTGAATTATGACTTGGGTTTTAGAAGGGAGGATTATATTTAGTGTTTTAACATTGTATGTGATTATAAACATTCCAGACCATCTTCATGATTCATTGAAAAGGACTGGTTTGATTTAATTCTTCATAATTGGCTTATTCTGGGGAATGCAAAGAGCCAGTTTATGCTTTTTTTCCCCCTAGTGATTTTTCAAACAAGAAATCCGCTCAGATAGAAGAGCTTCCAAGCATGCAAGACACCACGAGTATATGTATTTAGTATAGGAAAAAGTTGATGGTTTCATGGGACCAAAAAGTGTTAAAAATGTTTTTATGCAAATAATGATTTTTAAAATAGTTTGGATATGGTTTAAATTAGTACTGTATGGTTGTGCTTTGTGTGGTCTTTTTTTTGTGTGTGTGTGGTAACTATTGCAGCTAAACAAATACAAAAACTAAATCTGAAGCATCTAATTGTTCGTATTTTTGGGCCCCTATTAGGACAAGACCTTCCCAGTTGCCATGTCCTATTTAGTGAATAGGTCTTTCATCTACAGCTGCTGCGAACATGGGCATGAGGGAATAATGCTTGAGCAGGAGAAGGAAACTAGTGCTTTGAAAGAGAAACTAGCAGAAAGTGATCTAAAGAGTGTTTTTAAGTTAGTAGCTTTCCAATTTGTGTGTGGGTGAGGAAGACCAGGGAAGAAACTATCATATCAAGCTGAAAACTTTGTGCTTAGTACTTCTCAATATCGTTTTGACTTGAATGCTCTCTAGGAAATGGCTTTAGGAACTTACCCTGTTTCAAACATGCTGTATTGTCGACACATGCATCCTTTTCTTGGTAGTCTGGGACAGAATTTTAGAAGTTTGCTTTTTTTTTTTTTTTTTTTTGCCTGTCAAAATGCTAGTCCTAAATGCTGATGATTTCTTTAAATTCTATGTTTTTGTTTGGAGCGCTGAACATATATTGTTGCAATGAATGGATTAATAATTACTAGAACTTGGTTTTATCTGTCAAGTGCAAAAAAAGTACCTTTTTAACAATCCTTCTAAGATTTTCACTGAGAAATGAACAGACCTGACACATGAAAAGTATATAGTACATTGCAAAGGATGTAGACATGCGCACCTTACTAGTAAGGGCAAATGTTTTTCCAGTGTACTTATTGATGAGCGAAAGGTCTTTGTTATTTTTTGTTTTCTTGTTTCCCATTTTTGATAAGTGAGAAAAATTTCGGAAAATGTAGGATTATATCTGAAACAATAAATCAAATGGTAGTACAGAAACTATTACTTAGTATTTGCAAATAATTATGAAAGTTTGGAACAACTTCTCCAAATGTTACTGCCTTTGGTTCCACTCCACTGGTGGGATTAGGAACATCAGTATATAGTGGTTCATTACTGGTACAACCAATGGACTTAAACAATGTCTTGCTTTGAAGACTTTGAACCGTCTCTTACATCATCTTGGTTTTTTTTTTCAAATTTGCTTTAAGTCAAAATTTTGGAGAGCTCTGGACATACTTGCTTTCATTCAACTTTTAAAGTTCTCTATTTCATATGAATGTACACCCTTCTAAATTATTTGGCAAGAGCTAGGGCTTTGTTTTGCTGGATAACTTTTTGAAAATCATATTGGACAGAACAAAGTGAGGCTTGTGTTGTCTGTTTTCATAGCTAAATGGAGTGTAGCATAAAATGATTTTATTTTATAAAATGTTAGATGAAAATGATTAAGTATTCCAATACAGTGGAGTAACATGGGCAGTTTAATTTAGAAATTAAAATTAGTTGCTGGTGCTGATGACATCAGACTAGCAAACATTTAAATATTATTATATACATAGAAATTATTATTCCTTAAGTACAAATTTAAAATGTGGCAGTCCCAAGAAATTCTCTTTATACATTATATAAACTAGAAACACATAGTTGTTTGTCACTGGATAGAATTTGTATTCAGCATTTTGTCATCCTTACATGTAATCAATGGGCTGTAGCTGCTTGCATTTTAAGCAAATACTTGCATACAAATTTCATTAAGTGCATAATAGCATGGTATTGATAGCTAAGTTCATAATACAGTCCCACTGTTAGTTATCCTTCTATGCAGTACGTTTGACATCCATTTTCTGAGCTTGTACATGCAACTTTGAAGAAAAATAGCAGAACAGTTGTCAGATTTTTCATGGAAGTGGTTGCCGTGTATATTTCCACTATTCTGAATAAGGATAATATTTTGTGATGGAAGATTATCATTCCTGTGTTTTGGATAATTTATACTTATCTAAAATTTAATGTAATTGCTTATATTTGCCTGGTTTTATGTAGTAACTGAGCTATTCATTGAGTCCGATTTATCTAGCTTTTACATTTATTTTAATTATTCAAATAATAGAAATAATTTCACTGTGTAATTATTTTCTTTAAAATATGCTTTGCTTAGGTAGATAATGTGAACTATAACTAGCAGAAGAGTCTTTCTAGCCAGCATGATGGGTTCACGAGCCAGAAATAATGCTATTGCCTGTTAGCTCAGAAAGTGAGATTACGAAGATGGTTGTGTTAAACATTTTTGCTTTTAGGATTAAAAATGCATCAGAGTTTTAATGTTTGAAAGCTGTGTTTCGGAGCTGTCTTTTGAAATCATTATTAACTTCAGGAAAACTCCCCAAACCTCCCAAAACAGATTTCTTCTTGGAAAAACTTTTTAGCCCATTAGAGATTATAGGTTCATATTCAGTAAATAAATTTAACACCTGGTGCTTTTTTAACTGATGATTTCTTTCATTATTAACCCACTGAATAATGGCTTCTTTTGCTAATATTTCCTATAGCAGGGAAATTGGTTTGACTGTTAACAATCTGTACTGTAAATCCATCTGAATTGGGAAGCAGCTCCTCTAATTTCCTTAGCTAAGCAGTTACAGAGTAGTTCCAGGCACTACAGGCCTTCCCAGCTCGTAATGGTGCTCTTAGAGGAAGGAGGACACATGTGCGGGAACTCTGCAGCTTCAGGGCCCAATAACCTCCCCCAGGCTACTTGGGGTTATAGTAGGGAAACAGCTTACACCAATTACCTCGTTTTTCCTTCAGTCCTTCCTTCTCCAAGCTGCTATATTTAGGCTCTGAAAGGTTTTCTTAAACAGGGGAAGGGTTGTAGTCTCTGATATGTACCATGTTTCTGAGGCAAAATGTCATAATTTTGTTTTTCTGTTTAATCATATGGTAAGTTATCTGTCAGTGCAGGTAGATGTTAAACCAGAAACAACGTTTTCATTCTAAATCATTTAATGCAACCCCATTACCTGCAAAATTACGTTCTTTTGAAATGTCTATCCTTGCGCAAATTTTCGACTATTTGGTGTATTTTAAGTCTTTCCTCCTCTGAAACAGAGTTTCCTCTTGGCTGCCGGCGTAGGGGCTGTGCCCACAGCCGCGCTGAGCTCTCCTCCCTCAGCCTGGCCCTGGAGCCCTGCCGGCCGCTGCCCCTGCGCCGCTGGGAGCTCCGTGCCCGGGTCCCTGCGGGGCGGCTCGGCGGCCGCAGCCCGACTGGCAGGGCGGTGGGCCGGAGAGCTGAGGAGTCGCACGATCTACTCCGTGCTAGCTTCGGATAATCGGCTGCTTTTTGCATGATCATAGCCTGTTTATAGCACCTGGGTTTGAAACTGCTTGCTTCTTCAGAGGAGTAGTTTTTCATTCAGCTGCTTAATTGCAGCAATTATTAGCCCCGCGGTTGTTCACTGCTATGCTGTCATCTAGTGGCATAATGGCATATTCTTCTTGAACGTCACATAAGGTGGGCCACTGTAAATGTATCTGAGAGGTTTTTACCCTGGATGAATATACGACTGAATGGAAGTCTTCAGGATTGCTCTTCCATTTCTCTGTATATTGGGTTTGCTCTTAGTCAGTCTGGAATTGTATCAAATATTTAGATGTAAAACCAACTTCATGTCTGTGTAGTACGTGACCATAGTCACGGAGTTAGGCATCTTTTATAGTTGTTTATTTCAAATTCAAGATCACATTTTACTGTAGGTTTTTTTTTTATTTTATTGTGATGCAAAAATTATATTATCCTTCCTCTCCTAGTGCCTGTCAATTGGGATGATGATTGGTCATGAATACAATTTTATGTTAAGCATTGTAACATGTGCTTAGCTGCAAAGAGAACTTGTGATTTAAAGAGATGCCATTTTACTTCTGAGCTTCGTACACGTGCTAGAGCAATCCAGTGTCTGCTCTTCAGTGCAGCCAGCAGTCCTCTGTCCTGTCTAGCTTTCAAAGGTTTGTACTGCTGTAAGAAGAATGTCCTTTTAAATTCTCCCACTGTAGCTAACATCCTGCAGTAAGAGTATCAGCTATTGCAAGCAACTCCCATGCTGCTTCATGCAAATAAGTTCTTGTGTGTCTTAGCGCTTTCAGTTTAGACTTTAGAAAGAACTAAAGCAGTATTACTGTTTTGCCACAAAAAGCCAGTAAGGAAAAACCCCAATCAGTCAAGGTTAGTAGCCAGAAGTAATACACACACTTCTTTCTTTTCTTTACATGTCTTCTCCTGGAAGCACTTAGTTGACTAAATGCCTAAGAGGCTGGTTTTCTTTGCTGCAGGGGTACACTGCTGACTTGTCTTTAACTAACGTCTTGTTCACCAGGGTGCCCCGATCCTGTTCTGCAGAGCTGCTTCAAGTCAGCTGGCTACCAGCCTCTGACACCTTAACATAAACTTCATTTAAGTGAAAGTATGCCGGTAGCTCCTTGTCTTTGTGATATGTGATCACTGACCTCTAGGGATTTGGTCATCCTAAACCATTTTTTTTTCTTAGTAGTAATAATGGTGGGTTGTGGAGATCCTTAAAGAGCTTTTTTTTTCCTGAAAGATTTGTGACTGGGTTATATGATATGGAGAAGTTGCTCTCCAACTAACAAGTACAACTGTCTTACCTAAATGTTTAAGACCAGTTACTGTTGTTGCTGTATGGGGTGAAGAAATGCAGTCTGAACTAGATTGCAGTAAATTAAATTCATATTTAATTTTGAAATTTTGTAAATAGGATAAAATAATGCTAAACTTCTAACTGCCCAGATATGTCACCTTGTCATTGTGGTACAAAAACCCAAATACTAATTATTAGATTATTTTGTAGTTCAAATTATGTTCTAAAATACTCTGGCTAGATAAATAGCACAGATCCATTAAAAATTTTTTTTCCTCCCTCAGCACGTCGTTGATGGTAGCATAGCATGATCTGGTTTAGGTATCTTCTCTGCACTGTGTTCCTTTTTCCTCTTGGGATGGAGGGGAGATGAGTGCCATGGTTATATAATCTGCCAGGCTTGTTTCATAGAGCTAGACTTTAAGAAAAGCAACCTATTATTTTATTGCGTTATGACCCAATCTTTGCTGCAGAAACAATAGAATTGGAAGAGTTCTGAAGTCTTTGCTTGCCTTGTCCTCAAAGATTAAGAAAACTGTGTTCATTTTAGGAAGTTTAGAAAGAGATATGAAGTTAAGACTATAGTAACCTGTTGAGTTAGAGACAGTAGTAGTAATCTGTTGGCTTTATACTGAGCCAGGTGTGAAACTCATTTAAGCCCACTGATTTACTCCTAAGGATGACAGTTATTTGTGGCTGCAGAGGCTGGGTTACATGAAGAAAAGAAAGGAGCAGACAGAAAAGGAAATTTTATTTGACATGTCTGTATGTTCAGTGTTCTGGTCACCCATCCTTCATTGCCTTAGAGTATCACTTGCCTTTTTCTTTGATGGTATCTAACTTTATCCTTAGTATTTAACTACGTTTTGGTATAACACATTAATTTACCACTTTCAAGTTACCTAAACATTAAAACACTGAGAATCTTTTTATTTTCAGACGTATTGGAGCTGTACAGTGGTCTCAGTACTATGGTGCAATATTTTAAACATCTCTGAATCAAACTAAATGCATTTTTTCACATTTATTTTTGTTTACCTTGATATAAGGCTTTGTAAACCTATGCTTTGGCACAATACAAAGTAGATTTTTAAAAACCGGTAACCAAATATTATTTTTTAATAGTAAAAAGATATATGGATTTCCAGTAAAAATACTCATAAATCTGATAAAAATAAATAACTTATCTGGGTAAGTTCTGTGCATTTTGAGTTATTATTTTGAAAGGTTCATTCACAGTTCTTATTTTATTGCTTTTAGTTGCTGATGCATGGTCAAGATGAGTGGATTAGGAGAAAACTCCTTGGATAGCCTGACCAACGAGTCAAGGAAGCGCAAGCCATTGCCCTGTGATACACCAGGTGCAAGGTAGGCTTATATAGACCTTTCTCTTTTTTCTAAATGAGTTTTAAAATATTTTTCAAGTTTTCATTGTAATTTAGAGTAAGTTCTAACTAACCAGTTTGTTCAGATGAAAAATTCTTCAGGTCAGCTTCTGTTGTGAAGATACACAACTCTACTATTATGTGTAAATATTCCAAAGCTGATGAACTGTGCTCTATAATTAGACTCTTGTGGAAATTTTAATAGAATAAACATATAAGGAATCACCGAAGCTGTAATTGCAAGGCAAAAGAAGAAAAACTTCTTGCTTCACAGGAATTTCAAAGGCAGCATCTTACATCTGGTAGTTGATTTGACAGGCCTCATTTCAGGTGGTTATGGTCAGCAGAGAACTCATCTTTCTCCCTTTTGTATACATCCTCAGTGTCCTATGTTGATTTCCTGCAGCATGCAGCAGATTGTGTGTGAGATCCTCAGATTCTCCCACCGTATCCCAGTGTCTCTTTGAGTGTCCTCCATTCCAATTTCTCTTTCCCTTTCTCCAGGACCTGTCTATCCATTCAGGAATTCTTTTTTTCAGTTTGTCGCCCTTCATTAGCCTTCTTTAACTTTCAGGCCTCTGCTTTGTCATGTATTTGTTTTCTTCAATACAGGTCCATGCATACTTTCCTAACTCCTTCACTTGGTTTCTTCTCAAAGAATATTTATACATTACCTTTTGATTCCCTCAGTGTGACCATTCTTGCCCCCTTCTTTTCTCCTGAGTCCTCCTTTTCCTGCTCATGGCATACCCTGTGTATGATGCAGTGATCTCTGTTGATTTAGGCTGTAGATAGTGTCTTTACTCAGCACATTAATCTATGGAAAAGGAATTTCAGAAAGAGACTTTATCCAGCAACATTAGATTGTCTGTGATTCTGCTTTTCTTGGATGTTGAGATGGCATTTTTGTCCTGATGCCTAGATATTTCCGAGGCATCACCTTCTGTTGTCATCTTGTTACAAGCAAGCTAAAGAGATTTCACAGAATGTTAAAATTCTATTTCATTTGTCTAACAAATTTTAAACAATTCTAAAGTAACTTCTAAGGTTAAAATATACTTTCTGTATGAGTGTTACAATTTTATAACAAACATTTACTATTGTCATTAAATTTGACGATAGAGTAATCACAGGAGGATTTTTTTGATGAATAGCTTTCTCCTATCCTCTTAAGATGAATTTGTACTTAAAATTCTTAAAAAAAACTCCACAAAAACCAAACTAAACAACAAGGTAATGAAACACACACACGACCTTCAGATTTGTGTTTGCTGCAAGAATAACTACTACCTAGGTTCAATGGATAGGTGTTACGTGAAGTACATTGAAGTTCACAGAGTGAGTACAGCTTTTGTATATGATGGTATGTAAGTATATGAAATTATGTTCTTGGTTTCTAGTCTGACCTGCAGTGGTGAGAAGCGTCGACGTGAGCAGGAAAGCAAATACATTGAAGAACTGGCTGAGCTGATATCTGCTAATCTGAGTGACATTGACAATTTCAATGTCAAACCAGACAAATGTGCTATTTTAAAAGAAACCGTGAGACAGATTCGACAGATAAAAGAGCAAGGTACAGTTCCCTGCTAAGCCAAAATAAATAATTTAATTTCCTTGTGATTCCTTTTCCAAAGCAAAATTGAGTAATGAAATTGAAAAATTGGGAAATTGAGTAGTGTTTTTTACAACAACATGTAACTGAGGAGGTCTTCAGACTTTGACTTGAACCAAACCTTTAATATGCCTTAAATAACTTTATATTTAAAAATAAGCAAGTATTTATCATCACTTTTTATTGGGGATCAGGGCTTTAGAACTTTGTATGGCCTTTCTTATCAGTTTCCTGAAAATACTATGAAAGCTTAAGCTAGTCCACAGACAAGTTAAAAGCAGATGGTACCGTAACATCTGCTGGAACAATATACCAAATACCCACTGGTATGAAGAATACATACTGTTGTCTTTCACTACAAGGGACTTCATGCTTAAAGGGAGTTTAATGCTTTGAAATGAATTTCTTAAAAAATACCAGTTTCTTATGGGGCACACCTCCAATCAAATATATTGATTTTTATTGCTTTTTTTTTCCTATTATGTTCTTATGGACTTTGTTTTCTTGTGCTGTTTCTAATACTTCCTAATGGTTAAGTATGCTTCCTAAATGGTTAAGAATTGGACCACAGTATATTTAAAATACATTTAGCTTGAGATCAAATAATTAAATAGTGCAGTTGGCTGTACTCAGGATATAGTCAAGTCAACAAAGGAGAAAATAGCAATGCATCAGATCTTAGTAATTTTTGTCAGCTAGGGTAAAACTAAATGGTATAGTATTTTTTATGAATGGCCAGGTATATGCAAGACCTTATTTTTTTAAATGTATCATGAGGTATATATACATATATATATATTTTTTTTTTAAACACCACTCCACCTGCACCTCCACCCTCCAATAACTATAGGCTACCCAGTGTACATATTTCCTTTGGGCAGTAAAGTATTAAAAGATCAAATGCAGTATAGTGTACATTTTACCTGTCATGGTGAATTGCTACATCTTTTGAAGACGTGTTAAAACAATTCTAAAAATTCACCTTAACTTCTGTTTTTAAGGTTTGTTATAGTGTAATCTAGTGTATTCTAATGTAATTCTGTTTCATTATAGAGTTGAATTGAGATAGTCTTCCCTTAGGATGTTGTACTCCTCTTGTGGTCTGCTTAGCCAGCCAGCAAGTACAGTAGAACAAAGTTTACAGTTTGTTTTCTGTAATTCTGCTGCTTGTTGTGGATTCTCATTCCACCTTCTTCTGCAATCAATTTATTTAGGATACTTTGATTCTTAGAGTATGATTTTATTATATACATGCACACACACATACATATACATACACACACGCATATATTAACATGAGCCAAAGCCTTTTTGTAGAACAATGGTGGTGGTATCTGAAGACTGTGACCAATGATGATGAGATCATAAAAATAAATTAAAATAAAACCTCAAGGAAGAGGTATGTATAATCAGTGTGTTTAACAGCCATTGAAAGATTCAGCAAGCATCATCAGACAAATGATCCCAAAAGCAGCAGAAGAAATATTGTTCACAAAACAAGTGGATCTTGTCAACTTCAACTGTAAAGTCAATTTATGTGAGCAAAGACTTTGGCATTATGTAGCCATGACATTTTTTTTCTACTCTTAAGCAACTAAGAACATGAGAGACCTCCTCTCTCATTCATGCTTTTTTTTGCATTTACTCACACGCTTCCTGGAATCTGTCTTGTAATGCTAAAATGTGATCTTCGTGTGAAAATTTACTTGACTGAAGTGTATCTTTTGGGTTTCAGGAAAAGCAGTTTCTAATGATGATGATGTTCAGAAAGCTGATGTGTCTTCTACTGGTCAAGGAGTTATTGATAAGGATTCATTGGGACCTCTTTTATTACAGGTAAGTACAAATTAGGCCTTGGTAAGTACCTGTGGAAACAAATGCTTAAGACAGGTGAAAATACGACAATAAAGCCTACAATTCTATAGTAACAAATAGTATGCAAGAACTATACAGAACAATGTTTGAAAGGGTCAAGAATAAATGCTGTCACATTTCTTAATTTTGCTGAAATGCTTTGTAGAAGGAAAGAGAAGAATAGCATTTGTTTTTTTCTTGTATTCTTGTGCTTTACCTTCTCCAGCAGTCATTAGTGAATTACTATTAAAGCAGGGCTTAGTAACATGAGGAATATTTTGCTTTTTTAGTGGATAGGCATTAAAATAAATGGATGAGTTTTTGCGAAGACTAGAGGTTTGTGTTGTGTATTGGGTTTGTGTTTCAAAATTGTGAAGCATTTTAAACAAATGTTGCCATCCAGTAAAAAACCTAAGAATAACTGTAAAAAAGGGTACGTGGCGGATACCTTTTCTTTATGCCTAGAAAACAAATGCCATATTTACAAGTCCATTATAAGCACTTCTGAAGCTTAATTGTTTTACATAGACACTTAATTTTTCTTTCAGTTAAGATAATACGGTATTTTAAGATACGAAGAGACCCTCTTATCTCGTCACTCGCTGGTGGAAATGTCTTCATGTTCATGTCTTACTGCTTGTTTCTACTGAATTTCTTCTTGTTTCAATTTGCCATCTCTTGAAATAATGTTATAAATTCATTATCTTGTGTTCAAATAAAGAAAGAATGAAAAAAGAAAGCTGGTTATCACTGTGAAAGAGCTCAATGGAATAGCAAATGAACAGATTAATTTTTAATATTGAAATCATTCCTGACCAGACACAATTTTCCACAGAGAAAAATTTAAAACTTCAGCTCAACCCTTGCAAAGAAATGCATGTATTGTAACTTGACATTTATCACCCACATAACTTTTAGACTAAATTATGTTCAGAATTAGGTGATGTGTCATATGTGATATGTTGTCATGTTAATATTTAGGCATTGGACGGTTTCCTGTTTGTTGTAAATCGAGATGGGAACATAGTATTTGTGTCAGAAAATGTCACACAGTATCTGCAATATAAACAAGAAGATTTGGTTAATACAAGTGTCTATGGTATCTTGCATGAAGAGGACCGGAAGGACTTTCTTAAAAACTTACCTAAGTCTTCAGGTAATACAAGCTGACTTACTACACTGTTACTAGTCTATTTGAAAACAATCAATCAGAGAGGAGAAAACCAACTTGTAATGGATAACCTTTCAAAACAAATTACTTATATAAAGAATATTTAACTAAAAAATGTTAGTCTTGAAAAATATTACTGTGTTCTTACTAAAGCACGCCACCAGAAATGAATGTGCGTACTTTAGCCTTTGTAATTTGTTCAGCTGTCATTTAAACCACGGATACTAAAGGAACACGTTTCCTCATGCCACAAGAGTAGCTGAGGGATCTGCGTGTTTTTTAAATGTGTGAATGACTTTTCATCTCTCCTTCAAGTGACTGAAAGTGTCACGTAAGGGAAAGAGTTTTTTGTACTTGATTCTCAAAATTACTATTTTATACCAAGATATTAAACTAATGGTATACTGAGAAGGTGTCTTAAAATAGTCTTTAATCTCTCTAATCTAGAAACAAGGTATCTAAATTAAGAAAAATCCCTTATGAATTTATTTTATCTGAAAATCTTTATAAATTCTTACTGTGTTCTTTTAAGTTAATGGAGTTGCTTGGACCAATGAAACACCTAGACAGAAGAGTCATACGTTCAATTGCCGGATGATGGTGAAAACCTCTCATGATCTTTTGGATGATGTAGGCAGCCACCAGGATATACGTCAAAGATATGAAACAATGCAGTGCTTTGCTTTATCTCAGCCAAGAGCTATGATGGAGGAGGGGGAAGGTAGGAAATTTTGTGGAATTACTGTGCACAAAAGAAATCTTAGGAAAGCTTTTTAGTGTTTGGTAATGTGTTACGAAGTCTCTAGCTTCTGCGATCCATTTTTAAGTAAGTAGGAACAGAATGCAAAAACTTCAATTCTTACTGCTTTCACTTCCATTTTAACAATGAAAGATACTTCAGCTATTTTCTTAGGTGCTTTAATAGAATAAAACAGGAGAGAAATGAAAGAAGAAACATTCTTTTTTAAATACAGATTTGCAGTCCTGCATGATTTGTGTGGCACGTCGTATTACAACTGCAGAAAGGGTGTTTCTAACAAATCCGGAGAGCTTTATTACAAGACATGATCTTTCAGGTGAGAAATGTACCCAAGATGAAGGTATCTGTTTTCGTCCTTGTGCTCTTGTTTTAAATAAATCAAGTCAGTAAATGAATTGTGTATCTGTAGTGACTAGCAGAATTCATAGTGCGAATTCCCAACTGGTTTTTGCAGTATGCCATTGGTGGCAGTGGGTAAAATAACAACTGTGGGACGCATTTTCTGTCTCTACGCTAGTATGCTGTTGTTTGGCAGCTTGGTATAAAGCATTACTTGTGTTTTAACTTGGCAGCATTTCAAATGGTTGCCATTGTGCTGTCCTTTACATGTAAGAAATATTTTAAATCGTAACTGAAGCTAATGAAAGTTCTTTGGAATGCTGGTATTTTTATACAGTACATGAGCTAATGTTTGAAGTGTTTTATGCTTATGTTTAAATTGAATTACTTATATAACCTAGACAGGGCTTTTTCAGATGCTAGTTAGTGTTTGATGTTCATTTGTGGATGTAGTTGGTCAGTATTTTTGAAAATGTTACTCTGTGTGTATCCTTTGGGAGCCTGTAACCAGAGACTAAAGTTACTGTTCTCTAAAGCTCTGGCATTAACCTGTGGGTGCTTAACTTCTACCTATTCAGTTATCTAAATCCCTTTGAATACTGATGTTTTAACAAGCAGCGTCATATTCTCATATGGCAGATAATTCATCAATGTATCTTCTACATACTTAAAATCTAGTGTTAGGCTGATGAACAATTAAAATGGTGATATTGGAGCCTTCTGAAATGTACCATATTTATACCAAAGGATTGGCATTGTCATAAAGACGTTCACTTGTGTATTTTCTTTCCTCTTACAGGCAAACTTGTCAACATCGATACAAACTCATTACGGTCTTCCATGAGACCTGGCTTTGAAGATATAATTCGTCGGTGTATTCAGAGGTTCTTATGCCATAATGATGGACAGTCATGGTCAAACAAACGCCACTATCATGAAGGTAAAGTCTGCTTGCAAGGTTGGGTCGTACTGCTTCTCCCGGTGGCTGCATTTTTTTTCTGAAAAACAAAAATGCTAAATTCTGCCTGTGTTCTTTATTTTTGTATTTTTTGTTAGTGTTAATTGCTGTGACTCATATTTACAAGCTGAAGGAGGATCACCTCTTGAGAAATAGGAATTCTGCTGGAAGCTATTTTGTTTTTCTAATGTGTCTGTTTTGATAATTTTCATGGAAAATACCAGATGCATGATCTGGGAGCCTGAAGTAAGCTGTTTTTCCACAGATGGATCTAGCAGTGACAGTGATAGCTATATTTCTGTAATAACATGTAATCCTTAATTATCATTAGCTTGTTATTTTTGTTTAAGATTAGTTTGATTTGCTTTTTGTTTCAATTAATCCTTTCTTTATTTAAAGGATAGCTCACTAAAAGTGGTAACAGTTGTGTTGACGCCTTTTTCTTATTCAAGGCACAAGGGTTCAAAATATTTTCAGTGTTCCAGTGTTAGATATTTTGTAATGGTAATTTGATAACCTTGATAGATAAAGTGAAGTACAGCCACTGTCTTCAGGAAGAAAAGTGACATTTTCTAAGTTTTCTGAACTGTAGTCTTTTTGAAGGTTTTATGAAGTAATTCAAATAGAGAGAATACTGAATAAAGAGAAACTCATACTGGCAGAAATGGAGTTTCCATTCCATTGGAAGTTCTTTGACTTAACTGATTAAATAAGTCCTAAATTAACAAGAAATTTGGAGCTCAGATTAAAAGCAATGGTTTCCACAATTTTTTTAATTGAAATAAAGCTTCTGAACTTTTAAACTTTAAAGTACTTCATCTGAAGGCTTCCAAGTTTCATTTCTCCTGTATATTTTAGTGCAATTAATATTTAAGTGCTGATTAGTCCTTCTCCCCAAGGAGAAGCCATGGAAACCTACTAACCTGGGCTTGGAAGTCTGTTATGAAACGTAGAACTTTGCCAGCTGTGCATAGTGAGCACAAGATACTGCAGCATCAAAATAATCTTGTTTGCTTTTATTTTCCCTCTACTAATTTAGAAGAAAGTGGAATACTTCCTTTTTCTGAATATCTGTGTTGGGTATATGTTTTTTTACTATTTATATATTTTTAAATTTTTTTTTAAATCTTCAGCAAATGTAGGTTGTAGGTTGTTGTAAAAATCAATCAAGTGCATGTTAATAATTATTAGGTTTTTAAATATGATCTGTATTTTTGTATTTCCTTTACAGCTTATACACAAGGTCATGCTGAAACACCACTGTATCGGTTTTCTTTAGCGGATGGTACTATAGTGACAGCGCAAACAAAGAGTAAACTATTTCGAAATCCTGTAACTAATGACCGACATGGATTTGTGTCTACCCACTTTCTTCAAAGGTGAAATCAGTGGTATCTGTGTGACATTTAAGTGTCATAGCTTTTAAAAATATACCTGACCTTGAAGATACCTAAAAAAAATAGTATACCAAAATATCTTATCTGATTAAAACTCAAACAGAGGAGGAATAACTTGAGAAGCGAGTTGCATGGCATATAAATAAATGTGTCAACCTAACACTGATGCTCTCAACTGTGTGGCAGAAAGACAGTTGCAGTCAAAAGAGAGGTTTTTCCTCAGAACCTGCGTGGAGTCTGTATTATGTATTCATTATTCTTTTGGGCTAACATTTGTAATGATGAAACACTGAAAATAGGAATGCTTAGTTACACACTTTATCATACTCTTTTTAATTGCAGACCAATTAAAAAGACAACAAAATCCCCTCCGATGCATCATTGATGACTCAAAGTTAAATGTACCTTAAACAGCACTTCCTGTGACCTGTTCTTGTTGATTGCAAGAATAATTGAATTGCCACTCTGGAGGGAATCTGTCTACTTCTGGCATTAAACTGCCTCCAGATGCTGAAAAATGAGTAGCTGAGATTGCTCAGGGCATCATTAGTGTGCACAGTAGAATGGTGTCATGCATTTATTCAGGAAGGGAGTAGAAGGAGGAAGATGTTTAAGCTGATAAATCTGACTAATGACTGTTGATGAAAGCCTTTTGAAGCGGTGATACTGTGCGTACTTGTAACTCAAATCACCTAAAGGACTAGGCACTTTGTAATGAATAGATGAGTGGCATAGCTTAGTTCTGCTTTTGTGGAAGTTTAAAATCCCACTGCTTTTTTAAAAAAAGTATTTGAAAAATCACAGAATCACAGAATCACAGAATGGTAGGGGTTGGAAGGGACCTCTGTGAGTCATCTAGTCCAACCCTCCTGCTGAAGCAGGGTCACCGTCAGCAGGCTGCACAGGACCCTGTCCAGGCGGGTCTTGAATATCTCCAGAGAAGGAGACTCCACAACCTCCCTGGGCAGCCTGGGCCAGGGCTCCGTCACCCTCAGAGTGAAGAAGTTCTTCCTCATGTTCAGACGGAACTTCCTGTGCCTAAATTATTTAATAATGTTATTCTGCCATTATTTAATAATGTTATTCTGTCTTTGTAGCACTTGATTTCAAATAAGGTTTTAATTTGTTTTCTTGGGGTTTCTGGGGGTGTTGTTGAACTTACAGAGAACAAAATGGATATCGGCCAAATCCTAATCCAGTTGGGCAAAACATCAGAACGCCTGTTGCTGGAAACACAAATTCTGTTGGTGGCCTTATGAACGTGTCACCTGGTCAAGGCATGCCAATGCAGAGCAGGAACTATGGTATGGGAGATCCCAACGCAGTGAGTCAGCTGAGCAGCATTCGATACGGAGGCCCTGGTAATATGGGGCCAGTGAACTCTGGACCCGGAATGCAATCCTCTGCTTATCAGAACAACAGTTACGGGTTAAATATAAGTAGCCCACCACATGGTAGTCCTGGTTTAACTTCCAACCAACAGAATCTAATGATATCTCCTAGGAATCGAGGGAGTCCAAAAATGAGTTCACACCAGTTTTCTCCAGTTACAGGTATTTTATTTTTGCTATAAGCTCTGTATTTTTTAAGCTATTTTTTCTCACTTTTATCTGAATTCCATCTTTCACCCTTTTTAACAGTTATGTATGACCTTGTATGAGTTACTTCAATGTAGTATACCTAATTTCATGGTAAAACATTATTTTAAAATAATTAACTCAATGTGACAGTCATAATCCAAAGGAAATGTAGATACAGACAGTACTGTAGTGTATCTAATAAGTTTGATCTCTGTCATGTGATACAGGTATGCACTCTCCAATGGGATCTGCCAGCAACACCAGCAACAACACTTTCTCTAGCAGTTCTCTTAGTGCTCTTCAAGCCATTAGTGAGGGTGTTGGAACTTCTCTTTTATCAACACTTTCTTCACCGGGTCCAAAATTGGACAATTCCCCAAACATGAGCATAGCTCAGCAAAGTAAAACGAGTACCCAGGACTCTAAAAGCCCTTCTGGCTTATATTGTGAACAAAGCCAAGTGGAAAGTTCCATCTGCCAGTCAAACGGCAGGGATCTCCTTAGTGAAAAAGATAGTAAAGAGGGGAATCTGGAGGCATCTGAAAGTCAGAGGGGACCATCTGAAAGCAAAGGGCATAAAAAACTGCTTCAGCTACTCACGTGCTCCTCAGATGAAAGAGGACATTCTACAGCATCAAACTCGCCTTTAGACTCAAACTGTAAAGAATCTTCTACCAATGTTACCAGTCCTTCTGGAGTTTCCTCGTCAACATCTGGAGGGGTATCTTCCTCCTCAAACATGCATGGGTCACTCCTGCAAGAGAAGCATAGGATTTTGCATAAATTGTTGCAGAATGGTAATTCTCCTGCAGAGGTAGCCAAGATCACGGCTGAAGCTACTGGTAAAGACACGTATCATGATGCTAGTAATGCAGCCCCCTGTGGAGAAGGCACTGTCAAACAGGAACAACTGAGCCCAAAGAAGAAGGAAAACAATGCTTTACTAAGATACCTGTTAGATAAAGATGATGTTAAGGACCCACTTTCCAAAGAGTTGAAGCCTAAGGTAGAAAGTCTGGATAATAAAATGGGACAATGCAGTAGTTCGACAATTCCTACTTCTAGTCAAGAAAAAGAGATGAAAATAAAAACGGAACCAACAGAGGAGGTACAGTATAATGTAAAATGATGGTAGTGAACAAACCAATATTTTCTTATTACAGTGACTGGCTAAAAATAGAACATGCTTTTCAGTATGTGTGTGTAAATGTTTCTAAGTAAGTTCTTGCAAATGGTGTGAAACTGTATGCTCAGGTTTTATTGTAACTGCACAAGCACAAAGAGAACTACAGGATGTGTATGTAACCCAATGCGCTGGACTGAAGTCCTGGACTAATGTTATCTTTAAGTTATGGTACGATTAAGGTAGCATATATTTACAAATTACTCCTTAAAATCAGATCTTTAACATGTGCTATTTCACATGGCACATGCTTATTTTTGTGGCTTATTAGGAAATGGAGCTGTAACTGCCTGTCTAACTAGCTGGCAATACAATAGCAAAAGGTTAAACTTGCATGATTTCGTTTTGAATATATAAACAACACACAAAAATGGGTAACACTTAAAACAGCTATAGATTGGTTTTAGTTCATTCATTTGATTTAGCACTCTTTTTTTTTTTCCTTAAATGAGGAAAAATGTTTTTCCAAATACATATCTATTCAGCATTCAAATAAAAGTATGTTCATCTATTTGTTTCAATGTTTCTAGAGTTGAAATTCCAAGAAATGTTATGATACAGCAAATTACATCACCATGGAACAGCTCTCCTGAAAGCAGCAGTACGCTTGTTAGAGACAACTGTTCTTGAAATGATAGAGTGTAGATAATATTTTGTTTGTATTTAGTTCCCACTTCACATTTGGAGCCTCTTCAAAGTAAATAATAGTGGTCAGTATGGCAGAGTTTACTGAAAACGTGTTTATATCTTCAAACTTGAATTTCCCAAGTCAGTAAGAACTATGTAAATAAAAAAATTACTGCACAATTTTGATACTAGCTAATGGGTGACTATAAATGAAACACTCTATAACATTTTGTGAGAACCACTTATGGAAAAGTCACTAACAACTGTGTCATAGTACCCAGTGCGTAGTTTCAGTCCTTGCTCCTGAGATCTAATTAATATTTTCAGAGAAGCTTGTTCTGTGAAGATATGAATCCATTATATATGCAATTCTTTTTCTGTTAAAACTGCGTCTGATTTAACGACAAATTTTTAAAGAAGATTAGGGCTCCAATTGACCAGAAAAATCTGTGGGTACTTTTCATGTGGTGTTGTGTTTATGAGTGATCAGATTAGGCTTTTTGTGTGTGACAAATACGTTATTTATCACTGAATGGTACACATTATTGATGATGTTTGCTTTCATTAGTGTTTTCATCTTTGTAATTTCTGACGACTGAAATGTTTATATTCAAAGGTGCTTTTCTTTTTATTTATGTGTACCTCCAGTTTCTCCTAATTCTCAAAATTAGCCAAGCAGAATAGTCTAAAAAAATGTAGCTAAATGGTATCTGAAATTCTTTGGAAATGGAGAGATAGCTCAGGGTACTGTCAGTGAACTAAAACAACTGTCTCCTAGTTATAGCTTTTAAGATCAGCAAGGAGCTAAATAAAAGCTGAAGGATAGCCATATGACAGTAAATAACCTTGTTTTTTTACTGCGTCTTTTTCAGATGAGTGGAGACTTGGATAATTTGGATGCAATTCTAGGTGATCTGACTAGTTCAGAGTTTTACAATAATGCTATGTCTGCAAATGGAAATAACCTTGGAACAAAGCAAGCATTATTTCAAGGAAATACCCTATTGGGTAAGGAATTTCAATCTAATATAGCTTTGGTTTTAAAATTAGGATTTTCTTCTTACCTGATGTAAACATAATGCATCTTCAAATCCTTAGAGAACACTTTCTTGATCTCCTGCATCTTCAAGGACAAATGTAATGCAGAATTGCTAATTCTGCTTTCACAATCTGTTCTGTACACTACTAGCTGTCTCGACAGCATTCATCTACTATATACATAATGAATAATGTTAACTTCAGTTCCTTCTTTTATGGTTTCTTCTGGGTTTGTATAATGTGCATTTTTCGGAGACGAGACAGCAGGAAAAATGTTGTGCGAGTTGCAAATTAAAATTGAGAATTTTTGTTCCGTACAGATGACTAGGGAAATAATATGGGATTGGTGGCAAGCTTTTGATTTCCCGCTTATTCTATGCAAGAAAACATCTTGTGGCCTGCAAATTCTAACCAGTACTCCTCGACATTGAAAGGGGTGCCCTTCCTTAGTAAGAAGCCGAGTAGGAGGGAAAGATAACCTTGCTAGTAGACCAGCTATTGCAGTTGTCACTTCCTTTTATAATGTTGGTCGTCTCTTGATTATATAGGGCAATAGATTGCTGAGGTAACCTAAGGAAGTGTAGCATGGATAATGATAAATGTAAAAACAGGTACGAGAACACCTAAGGCCACTGACGCTGATGGCTGTGGAGCACAGTGACTTCTGGGTTAACTAGTCCACTGAGTACACTGTGCTCAGGAACACACTGCATTTGGGTTCAACCTGATCCAAACAGAACTATTTGACTTGTTTCTGTCTCTGTGTCGGAGTTATCCAAAGGCTGGGCAGTCCACTCAGATGTATCAAGGAGTCTGTAATACTAGTGTGTTTCAAAATGTTAAACACATGGTTCATTACACAAATTCAAATGAATCTTTTTATGTCTAGGGCCAAAGGGAACTGCATTTGGCTTTTCCTGTTACATGTCCTAACTATGTACTCAAAATGTGATTTGTGTAGCGAGACCATGGCTTGTTTAAGGTCAAATATAAGTGCCTATATCACACTTATTTATTCAAGTCATTAATGGTACTTTCTATTTAAAACGTACAGTTGCATGCATCTTTTAATTCTTTAACAGGTATGAGGAGTCCCCAGTCTGTGCAGACTGCCCGCCCAGCTTTCAACAGAGCCATGTCTTTAGACAGCCCTGTGGGCTCAGGTGCTCCAGTGAGGAATGTCAGTGCGTTCTCCATGCTACAAAAGCAGAACCTGATGGGTGGAAGTCCAAGAATGATTGAAAACCAGGAAAATTTTGGAGCAAATCTGGGTCTGTTGATTGTGTGCAAATAGATCTCCTCTTATGTAAAAAAATATTGCAAGATTATAATATGAATTTTGGTTAGAAGAAACCTTAACATTAAAGAATATTAATTTTACCATCAGCATATAAATACTTTTAAATTATTATCCCTAGCTAAAATTATAAGAACATAACTGTTTACCATGCGTGTATTGTTATCAGGACTTTACTTTTGTTTAGTAGTTAAATTATTTACTATTTTGTTTTTGATATATAGAAGCAAGAAGAGGTCATGATGACAATCATTAATATTTTAAAATATATTTATATTAATATAGTTGTTTAGTGATTTAGAGCTTGGCATGGTAAGCTTTAGATGCTGTTGTAAGAATTCAGTGAATTGCTCTGTCATCGGCAGGTGTCCTTGTTGGTAAAACAAAACCCCATAAAAGTAATTCTAAAACCAAAATATGTGATGTCTCCTAGATGAAAAATTATTGTATTTTCTGCTCTTCATTGTAGCAAGCGCTCCCAACAGAAATGTAGTGATGAATCAGCACCAGTCAGAAGACTGGGGTTTGCCAAACTCCAAGGCGAACAGACTGGAACCTACAAGTTCTGCTTCGCTGCTAAGGCCAGGACCTGAGTTCAGTGCGTCCCTTCCCAGAGCCACGGCGGGGGGTGGCTCTATGGCTGGGCTGCCCGTTCGCTCTAATAGCATACCTGGTACAAGACCAATGCTACAACAGCAGATGATTCACATGAGTAAGTTCTTTACTTTTTTATTGTCCTACTTAGCCCAATCTCACTAGTTTGTCAGTAAGCATTCATCATCAGAATCTTGTTGGTTTTGGTAGAATACTACCTTCTCATCCAAAGGCTTTTTGGGGTAAAGACTGGGACATATGATGACTTTTTGGTGTTCTTTTTGTTTTCTTCTGATGATACCTGTGTGTTTCATGTACAGATAATTCATGCTGAGTTAATCTCTGTGTGCTTCTTTAGTGCAGTACTTCTCTGCTAAATTCCAGGAACTAAATGCCATCTGCGATTGTATTTGAAGATACTAGTGTTAGTGTTCTGATTAATTTAATTCATTGCACTTGATATAGAAGATTTTTTGCTGTTAACTTCCTGGTAATCGGGGGGGGGGGGCGGGCGGGTTAAAGGTTTTTCTTAAGTGTTTCAAAATTATTCTCACATGCAGTATCCAAATTTCGTATAAAACCACATTGCAAATACAGGTTCTCTTTCAAGTATTCATATTTGCATGGGAGAAAATAAGCTGCATGTCTAAAATATGAAGAGAGTCTTAAAGCCTGTGGGTTTTTTTCTCTTCTATATCTCTAACAAAGGTTTAGCCTAGAGCTGAAATTGTCCTGTCTAATGTGCTCAAAACGGGCTGAAACAGTGGTATTCCTTTTTTCCTTTTTTATCATGGAAGGCTACTAGGACTGTTACCAGTTCTCTTGTTAAGTACCTTCTGTTTCTTTTGATTTGCCTGTTTTGGAATTTAAAATGCACATTGTTGATGTTACTATGCCAGTGTATATTTGCTAGTACCCAGATTTCATTGGCCAGAAAACTTTTTTTCCCCCCCCCCTGTATGTAATGTTCCTGTATCTGTCAAGTTCCTATTTTAGGGGCTTATGGGTTAGAAATAGCAATTGTGCTCTAACAAGATAGCAGCTTTAGATCACTGTCATATTTAAATCTGTGTTCTATTCTATTTCTGAAATTATTTTGAGTGTGAATTTATATATGTGTACACTTTAAAACATGCTAATGGAAAGCTCATGAAGCTGCTTGACAATTTGCGTGATCATCCACAATGCTTTATGTGAACACTGGGAGAGCAAGATGACACCTTTTGTTTTTAAAAATCACAAATGTTTTTCCTTGCAGGGCCAAATGAGATAAACATTGGCATGGGGGTGAATCCGTATGGACAGCCAGGACCATCTAGCCAGCCAGCATCATGGCCTGACAACATGCTGTCCATGGAGCAAGCATCGCGGGGTTCCCAAAACAGGTAGAATTGGGGAAGGTTTTAAATAAGTTTAAATACAACTGTTCACTGTTTGTCAGAAGAATTTATACAACTGTTCACTGTTTGTCAGAAGAATTTAAGACGTGGAAAAAAATTAACGTAGCACATAAGAGATTGGAGTCAGAATCTGTTTCCGTTTCTGCTGATGATATGACACTGGGTACCTTTAACCCAGCTCCGCAAAAGGCATTGCTAACAAAATCAATCAATGCTTGAGTTGGGAGGCGTGGAGAAAAGAGGTGGGAAAATCTGTAATCGTGTCTCTCTGACACATGCAGAAGCCAGGGGAACACAGAATTTACTTGTGTTCAAGGATACATGGCAGTTGACTGGACATTTTAGGACCTAAATTTGGGATTTAAGTTATTAAGTCTTACTTCAGTCTTCTTGGTGATTATAGTACTTAATCATCTCCAGGTCACTATATTATATAAAAGCTGTGTATACGCCTTCATAGTCTGTAATGGTTGTAATGTTTTTATATTTATAGACAATTAGTTAGAAACTCTTTGGATGACCTCTTATGTCCGGCACCAAATATGGAAGGCCAGAATGATGAAAGGGCACTTTTGGATCAGCTGCACACGCTGCTGAGTAATACGGATGTCACAGGTCTGGAAGAAATTGACAGAGCATTAGGAATTCCTGATCTTGTAAACCAAGTAAGTAAACACATTTTGGCCATTTATTTTCCAAAAATCTATATTATTTTGTTACTTGAAAAGCAAGTGAAGACAGCCTTCTCAGTCACTCTGTCTCCTCACTTCCTTGTCTTCATTTTCCTAAATCTGCCTTTGGAAGCATCTACAGTGAGTAGTGATTTTCATTGCAGAAACTCGGTATTGATTAAATTTCTTGTGCATTACAAAAACGTAAAATAGCATCTTCTTATCTAAGTTTATTGTAATATGCCTTGGTATATAGGGCTTTTTTAGGGGGTGTAAATCATTATAATTCTATAAGCGGAGAATTATGTTGGGTTTCTTTAGTAAACTATTGTCAGCTGAGCTTGGGTTATGAAATACTTGACTAGCAGTGATGTTCTGGTGTGTAGGACACTTCCATCTCCTGTTCCAGCTTGAATTTGCATGGCTAGCAAAGAGGAAAGAGAAATGCTGTGAATAATTTGGAACTTGCTGAAAACCCCAAAATTGCACTGTCATTTGTACAAATAGCAGTTTAAAATTGTGGAAGGACTTGAATAACAGTACTGGTCTGCCTACATAAGCAGTGTGCAGCAGAACTGATTTAAAAAAAAATGTATTGTTATTAACTTTTGCTGTTTGATTTGCCTGGAGACAAAACTAATAGTAAGCTGTCCATGCTGTCTTCTGCCCAAGAAACTATTGGTGGTTGTATGCTGTGTTAGCTTTATTGTTTCTTTGGGAATTCCTACTTAAAGAATATATCGCTAGTAGAAAACACTTTTGTATCTGTTGAAGGGACAAGCTTTGGAACCCAAACAAGATTCATTTCAAGGTCAGGAACCTTCGGTTATGATTGACCAGAAGCCTTCATTATATGGTCAGCCCTATCAAGGGCAAGGGGCAGCAATGCCAGGAGGTTTTAGTAACATCCAGGGACAACAGCCATCCTTTAGTTCAGTGATGAATCAGATGAACCAACAGAGCAATTTTCCACTTCAAAGTATGCATCCTAGAGCAAATGTGATGAGACCTCGAACCAGTACACCAAAGCAGCTCCGCATGCAGCTCCAGCAGAGGCTTCAGGGGCAGCAGGTAATCTTTCGCTCCTGCGTTTACACTTTCTTCTTGTTTGGGAATGGAATAACGTGCACAATGAAGCGTGTTGCTTCACGAGTATGGAAATAGGCATTAGAGCAGATGATTGAAAGGACAGATCTTTCATTTTGACGGCGTTTTTTCACAGAGTGCCTGATGGCTGTAGGAGTGAAAGAACCTTTATTAGGACAAGTGTTTCTCCTTCATCAGCCTGCTTAGCTACAGAGTGGATAGGTTCCTGCAGCACACAACTTTACTGCTACCTAAACCAGTACTCTTGTATGAAGTAGCTCTGGATGATCTCTTTATCCATGTTAGGATTTAGTATTTTTTCTGAATTTCACTGATATCATTAAATGGGCAGCCGCATTTCTCCTGTAACTGAAGTGTTACTTCTTTTTCACTACGTTTTCTAACTAATCATTTGGGCTAACTGAAATACGGGTTTGCTTTCCATTTATTGATTTGATGCCATTTTAGGTGTTTTCTTAGAATGAAAGGTGAGAGAGTAGACAGAGCCACATAGATCTTAACACTGGGTTACAAGCACTGCTTAAAAAACTGCTGCATGGTTTCAGCATTGAATTCCCGATATGAAAATGCAGTCCTGGATTCAAACACAATGTACCAATAGAAGTCACAAAACTGAGACAGTGCTGTGTGACATGGGATAGCACTGTTTAATCCTTAGGAAATACTCTCTTGGTTGTTCTGTGACACTAATTCAATCTATATGGCTTTGGGGTTTTGTGATGGAGAGGGAAGGAGACAGAATTTTATTATTTTAAGCAAAGCTAGTGCTTATATACCCTTCTGCCCCAAACATGATTTGGAACAAATAGATAGTCTGCTATGTATTTATTCTTAAAAGGTGCTAATTTCAAGGGAATTAAAAATGAAGCCAGTTAGTGCTGCACTGTTTGGAAGGTTTTTCTTTTTGTGTGTGTCTGAGCTGCTTAACCGAATGGTTTGCTACTTCAGGTACATCAGACAAGGCAAAAATTAACCACCGCACTTTATGGATTCAAGAAGTCTGTAAAGAATGCTTTTTTGGAGGGGTTGCCATTACTTTGTTTAGATACTGGTATTTTCAAGCTAATAGTGCTAAAATGTCTTTTTTCAAGTTTATGAATCAGACCCGTCAAGCGCTTGAAATGAAAATGGAAAATCCAGTCAGTGGTAATACTTCAGTGATGAGACCAGTTATGCAGCCACAGGTGGGATCCCAGGTAAGTGATTATTACACTAACCATCTGAAACAGTAAGTTTAAATAGACCCATCTTCTACACATCTGTTTAGAATTTGGACCTTCTTTCATGGTTCCACAGCATTCCTTTTTGTTTTTTTCCCTTGTACATTTAAAAAAAAGTGGGCTTTTACCTCTCTTACTCATGAGATTTCAGAGGGATTTGTTCATTAGGTCATGCTATCAATACAATGTGCCAATAGCCTTTTCCACGTAGGATATGATAGCTCATCTACTTTATCATTTGTTTAGCACTAATGACAACTTAATGAAAGCCTTTGTCTGATATTTTGATAATTTTTGTAGTGGCTGTGGGTTTTCTTAACTCTCTGTTCTGGTGATGGATATGCTGCTTCTTAAAGAGTTAGAAAGAGCGTAGGTGGTTTGATTGACTCTGATGTGATTTCATTTGTAAAAGTGTTTTCTAATATAATTTTTCTTTTCTTTGGGGGATAGCAGCAAGGTTTTCTTAATGCTCAGATGGTGGCTCAGCGTAACAGGGAGCTAATCAGTCATCATTTTAGACAACAGAGGATGGCAATGATGATGCAGCAGCAACAGCAGCCTCAGGCCTTCAGTCCACCACCGAATGTGACTGCCTCAGGAAGCATGGATAGTGCTTTGACAGGCCCTCCAATGGCTCAAGTTCCTCCACAGCAATTCCCCTATCCACCTAATTATGGTACTAGTACTAACATGTTTATTTGTTCGTCTGTCTGGTTTTCTTTTCCCTTTCTTCATTTATTATTAATCCAAACTATCTAAATACCAATCATTCTGAAAAATGGAAAATACTTCTACAAAAAAGGATGACTTTTTTCCTTCCCATCATTGCAAGATAAACTAAAAGTACTAGGTGATGATAACTGAAGTATATTCTCTGTCCTTCGTCTTTTAAGGAATAAGCCAACAACCTGATCCTGCGTTTAACAGAGTATCAAGCCCTCCCAACCCAATGATGTCATCAAGAATTGGACCCTCCCAAAACCCTATGATGCAGCATCCTCAGACAGCAACAATGTACCAGTCCCCCGAGATGAAGGGCTGGCCATCGGGAAGCATGGCCAGGAGCAGGTGAACTTCACAGTTATAAGCTGTAGCTCAAAAATTGTCTTTCTTTTTGTTGAAAGTAGAAGCTTTGTAGTAGGAAAAGGATTCAGAAGAGGGAAAAATTATTAAAACTCTAATATCCTTGTTGACCTTGATCCTGCTCTCGTTTAGGAAATAGACATTAAATTTATCTTATGCTTAGCTCCATTTATTCATATTGGACCTCTGCCATCTTTGTAATTGGAGGCAACATTCAGTCTTTGAATATTGAAAAAATAACTTGGGGGGAAATACAGAAGTTCAGAATAGTATTACAATGGACAGCACAGCCCTAACAGACGCCTCCGAAAGCGTTACGATAGCAAATGCATATGCATACTTCTGTGCGCATCTGAAATTTCAAAATTCCTTTTGGGAGGGAAATTTCTCTTTCTACGTTAAACAGATACTAGGTAGAAACAAGTACATGTAAAAATAGTTTTATCTTTCATGCGTTGACAGCTGGTGCATGGAAGGCAATATATCAAAGTGGAAGGTAATTTTTATTTGTCCTTTTGTGCTTCAGTTCTTTCCCACAGCAGCAGTTCAGCCATCAAGGTAATCCAGCAGCGTACAGTATGATGCACATGAATGGCAGCAGCAGCCATATTGGACAGATGAATATTAACACCATGCCTCTGTCAGGGATGCCTATGGGTCCAGACCAGGTAAGTTGTACATAGAGTTCAATGAAAAGATCTGTTGACTCTCTTCCCATTAAGTACAGTTTGCTTCAAGCCGTTCCTCTGGCACAATCCTGTGGTCGGTTATCCTGTGTGTATTCACATCTGTGGACCTACCATTTGTATGTCCTAAGAGATACCTTATTTCTGATGATATTTAAATCAAATCCCTGATGAACCCAAGCTATATGCTGTGAGTAGCTGTTAGCTTTGCAGTATCATAGGTAGGATCAAGGCTTCAACTACACAAAGGATAAATACTTCTGAGCCTGGAGAAACTCCAGAGCGCAAAACGTGGAGATTGTGAAAAGCATCTTTAGCAGATGTAGATTATACAGAACAGCTCTCATGAGTCACACCAAGAATCCTGGTAGCACAGTATCCTTCTTCTGGCAGAAGCTGATGACACTTACCCTTGTAATACCTTAGAATAGCTTCTGCGTGCATAGGAAGAGACTATGGAAAACCTGGGCCCCTTATGTAAGGGAAAAATGAGCTAATAACAGGCACTGCCAAGAAGGCTGAAATACTAAATACACTTTTGCTGTAATCTTTCCACAAAATACCAAGGGATGAGAAATGTAATATTGAGATAGATTTATTGAAGTAGATACCACCTCATGAAATTTTGTCTAAGTTACCTAAGGAAGCAGCCAAAATAAACTGAGGACTTCTGGGGGCGAAGGAAGGTATTGGACAACTCTGATACAACAAGTACCTATTATAAAGAGGGCAAAATTAAGGTGAATGTCAGGTTTTCCAAACCCATGTGTCATGCAGTGAGGATACTCAAATAATCTGTTCAGGAAATTCTAGGACAGCATTTCTTTTCTACAAATTTATCTTGAAATCGGAACACTAACATGCTGTTCTTCTGCTTAGAAATTGACTGTCAGTACTTGCCTCTTCAAAATACAGTATACTGACCATTTTTTTCAGCAAATTTTATTTTCTCTGATGATGATTTTTTTTCTTTTCTTTAACAGAAATACTGCTGACACCTAGAACCAGATCTTCAAACAAGAATGCGCTGTATTAATGATGCACTAGTGTTATAAAGGAAAGCTACGCATTCCTTACAGCAACTAGTACTGGCCTTACAGAAAAAAGTGATTTTCCTGTTTATCACCATGATGTCCTAAGTTACTTAGTTCAGAGGAAAAAAAACAAAGCAGAACAAAAACCCAACAAAAATACATCTTAGTAGAAGCAGTCTCTGTATTACTGTATATTGTGGTGTACAAAAAAGGTCAGAAATATTTTTGGCGCTCTGCCTCTAGCAATGTGAATTTGGCAATGGCATTTTAGTAGAGGATGGGTTGACTCCTGGCATACCTTACCCACTTAACTGTAGCTCTCCAAAGCCCTTCAACTACAGGCAGACAGAAGTGCCTGGAGAAGTCATGGGGGTAAGAATTTTCTGATTTCGCTAGTAACAATATCTGACAGAGAATGTAGTTCCTAGCCTTGACTCTTTTGTATTAATTCCTGAATATAAATGCTGCTTTTAATCTCTTACCCCCAGAGTCAGGATTTCCCAAGCAAAGTAGCAGTGCAAAATGAATTGGCACATACTAGTCCAAAATCCTGTCCACTGAAGCCAAGGGGTAGAAAGAGAAGATAATAAATTTAAATTATTTAAACACAATTGTGACTAATATTTACATATTGATGTGCAGCTGAGTGCACTTTATAAAAGACTATATAATGGATTAATGCAATATCTGTGATAAGGACTTCATATGAAGGTAGGGTGTACTCGTGTTCCTTCTCAAACACAATCTCTTAAGAATTATTTGAAAAGACTGCATAATGTAATGATTTCTGTGTATGAAAATTAGAGCAATAATGTTTCATCTTTTTGAAAATAACTTCAGAAAACTCAAGGCAAGGCACTGCAGTCTGAATCAGAATTTTGCTGTCTTTTTGTGAATAAATTTTGTAAATATGATCTTTAAGATAATGTATTATATATATGACTTTTGTAGGTCACTAACTCATTTTTGCAGAGTTTGTGAAGCTAAATATTTAACAAAATTGATTTCTGTAAACTCCGTGTAGTTGAGGTCCAAATAGATTTTTTTTGTTGTTGTTGTTGTTTTTTTGGTTTTGTTTTTGATTAAATTTAATAACTTTGAAGCTGGGTGACTTTGGCCCACATCTTTCTCTTCTTTGGTCTTCAATACTTCATTTATTTTTACATCTTTAACATATAGCTTTTTATAAAAGACCAGTTGTTAAATGCTTTCTCCACCTGTGAGCACTTTCTTACATTTCTTTTTACATAAGGCAATTTGATAACAAGGCTCTGCAACGTAAGATGTTACTGACTTCTCACGATGGTCATGCCTTTCTATAACATGTTGCCTTTTCAGCTGATGAATCTGGACTGTGTCTTTTTGGTCAAGTTTAATGAACTCTAGATGTTCTTCAAAAAAGTCTGTTGAAAAATGATTGTTGTTACATGACATCCAGAAATCTTTAAGGATATTAAGCCACACTGTAACCAAATGTTTGCACCTCAATGGATTGTTCTAATAGCAATGAATGTATTTTCTAAACAGGTTTCTCTCATATCAGTATTTAAGTCTGGTTACAAATTTATTCTTATTATTTGCTGATAGGTTTCCCCCCGCCCTGCGATTTTAGTTCCTTGAAATGAAGACCCCTTGGCAGTTTTTCCAGTTTCAGGCAGTCAGAACGAGTCAAATCTCTAAACTTCCATCAGGGACGACCCAGGCATGTTTGAGATATGTGGTGCTTCTGTTCTGTTGTTCACTGTGTAATGGAAAACTGACTTCTCCCAAGTGAGTAAAAAAAATAGTCTGTGTTCTTGATTGCTTCTTTCGGTACTTTAAGCAAGAGGTGGTTTTATTGTTCAGAATATTCAGTGATCTTCCGTTTTAATAGAAATAACTTTAACTGGAAATATTCTCCAAAAGTTCATCCTTAGCATACAGCCAGTTGTGGTCCAAAGGGAACGTAGATTCAACCAATCTACTTTCTGCAACCCTGTCTCTGCAATTAGTGCTGAGTATACAGATCTGGTGACACTATTTATGTGAAACCTTCAGTCCAATTCATGTGTGTTTTCTAACACAGACCTTTTAAAAGCCTAAAGAACTTTTATCTTCTTTTTTATTTCTTAGAACATATCTATGTGTTAAGTGCTGCCTACTGAACGATCCCTTGCTTTTTATATCAAATCAGAGTAGAACAATCTTTATATTTTGTAGTTGTTCATTACATTGATGGAAACTGCAAACCCTGATTGCTTTCATTAGGTGAGCTCTTAGACTGTACCCTACTTTATACATCGTGCCCTCTTAATTTTTTTGAAATGTGAGTCTGTTTATACATCTATGTATAACTGGTACCTGACTGATGGTAGAGAGGATCATCATTTTATCATCTGTGTTTAGAATGTTGGAGCTTTCCAGTACCTACTTTTTTGCTGAATCCAAAGAATTTTAGTTTAAACTTGATTAAGGGTGGAGGGGGGCATTTTTGAAATGCATTGATGACATCTTTCTTGGCAGCACTAATCCTAAATACTACATCTAGTTTGAAAATCTTGCCTACTGCAGTTGACATTTAATATCTCCATCAATTCTGGTTTGGTTCTATAGCAGCAGATTTTTCTGAATGTTTTTTAAAAAAACCAGCCCGTATAAGGTTTTTCAGCAGTAAGAGACCAATTAGCTAGTACAGCCCCCGCTGTTCACTGCTGCGTAATGAGCGCCATTTTGCTACCTGTCTCTGTTGCTCTTTTGATCACAGGAACCATGTTTTTTGTAAAATTCATATGTAGTATTTTTTTCCAATCTTGGCCTAAAATACTACTTTTAAAGTTAGAAAATCAGGACCATTTTTCAGTCATAAGACAAAACTATTTGAATGTTGTACCAATTCGCACACATTTTATTTTGGAAATTCTGTGCAGACTACCAGATGACAGAACGATACAGCGAGTATGAAACCATGTAATTCTGAGAGCAATATTTAAAAAAATTCTCAGGAGAAGGCATACAGTATTGAGAACTGCATTTAAGTTTAGTTTACATTATAAGTATTGCTTGAAATATTTGTATCTTTATGTTGCAAAACAGAAAAACCATGGGAACTGATTTATAAAAGAGTTGGTTGTAAGGTATTACTGCTCTTCTGATTTTTGTGTTTGGATGTTAATAATAATGTAAATAAAGGTTTCTATTTAAAATCAGAACTTGGTGATGCAGTGTATTAGCTAATACTTTAAGGCTGATGACGATATCCTCCAAAGGTCAGAGAAAATCCGGTGCTGTTACTGAGGAAAGCTACGCATAGCAAATGATGTAAGTTTTGACCTCGTTGGCTGTTAAAGCAAAGGGAGCCCTTCCACCTGCAAGACCCGTTCAGCAACTCCAGCTGCACTGGCACCGAGTGTCTCTCCCACCTTCAATAGCAGCCTTTAGCAGAGCTGAAGGGAGAGGAGGTGGTAGCTCTCCCCAGAGCTTGGCAACAACCTACCTTTCATAAAGCACCAGCTGCTGCTCGTGTCACATACAAGTCTCGCAGCTCAGGTTTGTACAAAGGGACCTGGGATCTTTTTAAGCTTCTGACCGATACGTAACAGGAGCAGCAACACTGGCTGGGCAGCGTTTTGATAGTCACAGCCTCATCTTGTCAGAGATTATCGGCTGAGCACAAAAACAAAAGGTAAGTGCAAATTCTTTTTGAGTGGTAGACAGCTAACACTCTTCTCTGGAAAGCAGCAAAAATGGATTTCTGTTGGTGAGTTTAAATATAGTGTTTTTTACTTACTTGTATGGATCCAGGATCTCCTCATTTGTGATACAAATACAAGCTCAAGCCTAGTTTTACTCTATAGCACATCCCGTGGAAGAGCCCACTGCCACTTTCTGAGAGGGTTTTCTTTTCTCAGTTTCTAAATTCAAGTATATTTTTGGAATATGGGTGTCTGCTACCAGAGATCTACATCCCTCATGACGTAATTCCACTTGGATTTCCTCATGTGCAAAACTAGGAAGGGTATCAAAATAATTTCCATGATGTATTTTTACACCGAAGTGCAAGTTACATTTGTGTTTTGAAAAAAAGTACCTCTTTGTTAAGTGCGAAGGCCACAGTTGGTCGAGTCTGTCACGAGCTCCCTCCTGCACGTGCCTTTAAAACAGCAGATTAACATGAAAAAAATTACAAATACAAACATCACTGCTAGTGCCTGTACTACAATGTATTTAATAATGCCTTTATGAAAATACTCAAATAGACTCTGTACAGTGTGCTTCCTCAGTAAAATGATGGGGTTTTTCCCTTTAAAAGTAACTGTCATTCAGAACACCTGTATTTTGTAGATGGAACTATAACTAGATTATTCTTTATTGGCTACAAGTATTGAACTTCTTGGAGCTGCCTTTTTTAAAAATAAATGTGAAAGTTATACTACTAAGCAAATACTGCTTTCTCAAAGGAATTTGTTTTGGTTTTGAACATACAATATAATATTACCACATAAAAAAACTTAATACAAATCTGATTTCATTAAAATTTAAGATGTACATTTACTGACATTTTTCAGTAATTTTAAAAATGGATAAATTCTGAAATGTACTATGCAACATTAAGTAACATTTTGAGAAATGGTGTGTGGGCATTCTGCTCTTTTTATTAACAAAATTCTTCACAACCTGAAGGAATTTCTTTTCAGACAGTACATTGATCAATATTTACACAACCCCTCCAAGAATCCAGCGTCCTGTTAGTCAAGGTTTTCTCTAATTTTCCTAGAGGTGTCAATAGAATGGACAAGTAGACATAGAACAAAAATGTATCCTCAGAAGAAATTTGAGAAATATCATGGTGTTGAGAATATTCAATGCTGCTCGCTTCAATTCCTAAATCTCTTAAAAGTTTTTTTCCACCATTATCTTTACCCCAGCTAGAAGCAAAAGCGTCCATGTTTTCTAAATCTTGTTTTGGAGTTCTGCTTGGCTTGGAAGCTTCTCTCATGACATCTGAAGGTACAGTTGAGCTGAGAAATGTTTTAAGTTTACTTCCCCTTTCCTTGTGTACAGTGTGCCCCTGGGACGGCAATCCTCTTTGGGGTGCTGCTGTATTTCCTCTGCCGTCAGTTCCTGGATCAGTGTCAGTGGTGTCTTTGTGAAGTAAAACGCCTTGTGACACAGGTGAGGTATAATCCCAAGCAAAAAGCAGGTATGATAGTGGGTTTCAGAGACCTGTATTTTTGACAGCCTTTCCTGTAATTTCACTGCGTCTAATTCACTCACCAGTGCAAACATTCTATCTACTTCAGCCTCAAAGTTTATCCAGTCCTCCAGGCTAACACTATCATTCTTTGTGAAGTCATACGCATTTTCATTTCGTCTGTACGTAGATTCAAGTTCTGGCCAGTTTGTATCCTCATGGAGGTGCAGCACCTGGGAGAGGTTAGCCCTCCCATCCTTCCCACAGTTGTCCTCTTTAAAATAAAACAAACACGATTTAGTGCACAACATTGTAGTAGGAAATAGTCAGAAATATATTTTTAATGGTTCCATGCAGGAAAACACAACTGAAACATTGTGGACTACCTAGAAAATACAGCAGGTATATCACAGAAACAAGTACGTTTGAAACTTCAACCTGTACAAAACTTGTATCTCATTAAGTGCAGCTTCCTTTTGCTTCTAAAGCCAGCCTCGGAGCTCTTCAACTAGAAATTAAAATATTACCATTAAATGAGCAAATCCTCTTGGGCCAGTGGAGACGGCCAGACTGTGCCTATTAAGGTACTTGTACATATTTTTTCACTGCACAATTTGAGAGCACCTTCTGATTTTCACTGAGCTGAAGTCTCAACCCATTTTTAAGGGGAGATTCAGAGACAAACTGGCACAGCAAAGGCAACTTTTTCATGTCTTTGAATTTGTATCTCACCTTTGGGCTCTGGCAAGCTGAGAACTTAGTATCCTCAAGTTTTAAAGGGCAGTTAAGTGAGCTATTAGCAATCTTAGATTTGAGAATAATGTTAGAATAAAACTGTCTTGTAGACTACTTTGTGTTCTAACGTGCTTTTTTTGCTCACAACACAAGAGGTTGTGGTTGGATACATAGCAAAAAACCACACAATACTCTCTCTCTACTCTGAGAAATTATCATCGGTTTTGTTCTTTCTGGATGGTGTGAGAGACAACTAGGTAGCTGCTACAAGTTTATACTCAGACAAAACCAATATAAGGGTCTCTGATTGCTAATGGCAGTTAACCACAAATGGTTTCTTCAACTGAGCATCCACCTTTGCTCAAGTTTGAAATTGCCTTGACCCTAATGCTCCTAGATTCCAAGAAAAAAATGTACCAAGAGGTTTTGTACAGCAGTAGTTCCCTGTAGTGATGGCTGTATCATATTTCTTGCGTAATTTAGAGGACTTAAGCATTCCATGAGGATAGATGGTGATGTTAAAACAGGTGCTGCATGCAGAAAGAGAAGTGAAGGAAAGGCAGGCAAGTAAAAGCTAATGCTTTTTGTGAACTGCTCCCAACTCACAGTGACTTGGCAGATGATGGTCTCTTCACATCTGGCCACTTTCGACGCTGAAACTGCCTAATTTTCAAGCAGCAAAAGGAGAAAAAAGTTAACCATCACCAAGAAACCCACCAGCACTACAGTCTGAAAGATGAGGAAGGAGAAGAGTTTAGCCTGAATTTTGACTACAAAGATTAAAACATGCTGTAACATTGAAACAGAAATAGCTCCAGTGTTTCAAAGTCACTGGGATGGAAAAATCTTGCAAAGGCAACTCCATGCAGTGTCTGTCCCTGTGGTTCCCAATCCCACACTCCTAACTGCTGCAGCATGAAGGTAGTACTTAGGAATAATAATTGAATTATTTTTTTTAAAATGTACCTGTACTGCTCGTAGCTTCCATCTTTAAGTCCTAGGTGAGGAAAAATTAACAATGTTACTAACCATTGCCTGCAACAGAATGAGGTATCAGGTAAGGCACAATTTAAAACAAGACCTAGGAATATTAACAAATCAAAGTGCACGGCTATGATAGATATTTCCATACGTGTTACCTGGAGCTGTTAGTTTCATATTTAACCCCTTATTCCAGGTCAAACAGATTGTAAATTGGGATAGATATATTTGAAACTTTTCTGTAAATGTCCTTTGGTGGTGTATTTAAATGCCAAAACCTGTTGATTTCCAAACACACAGCTCTGTGTGGTGCATGTACTAAATAGGACCCGAAACAGTATTATGGAGTTGGGTGGACTCAGGTACGTAACAGTATTTTGGGGCTGGGAGGTCTTCAAGCTCTAAAGGCTCTACTTTTTTAAAAAATAGCATTTCTTACATCAACTTAATTGGACTAAGGGGTATATGAAAGGCAATTTAAAAAGAAATACAAGTAACTGTATCTTTTGCTTTGCTAACACCATTAAACATGAAAAAAACACAAGCAGTATAAAAAACAGATCCACTGAGCAGACCCAGAGAAAATTTAAGGGACAAGAGTAAAGACCCATTGTGCTTTATGGAATTTAAATCCATACTGACGGGAGCACCTTTTGGTAGCACAATGCAACCATTCTTGGATGCGCTGTTATTTCACAACTACCTTACACCAACACAGGTGGGGAAAACTGATGAGTTTAAGCACTTGGATCCTTTTTGACTTTTTTTTTTTTTTTTTAAGTTTACTGCTGTCTCTAAAAGAAGCGTTTCTAAAAATCATGCCTTCAGCTGCAACACTGAAACTCAGCTGCTACACTGGTTACCCAAAGAGGTTGTGCAGTCTCCACCCTTGGAGGTTTTCACAATGCAGCTGGATAAATCCCTGAGTAACCTCGGCTGACCTCACAGCTGACCCTGCGCTGAGCAGAAGCTTGGACCTGACAAGCTCCAGAAGTCGCTTCCGACGTGGGTTGTCCTGCGAGTGTGGAAGTAGCTATTGGGGTATTCCTTCCCTCTTTCACCAGTTTTGTTCCTTCCCCATCTCCTTCCCCTGCGCCTCAGCAACACTCCTCACTACACTATTTAAGCATCATTCTTCATTTAAGAAACATGACAGAACACAAATGGAGCAAATACAAAAATTTGCGCATGCAGCCACCAGCCTCCGCAGGACATTACTAGTACAAAGAAATACTAAAACTCTTTTGACTGATACAAGTTTCATATTGATAAGTAAGAGCCCCGTTTCTTTAGGGGAGTTTCTGAGTGTAACAGGAGAGGCACGTACCCAGATCCATGTTCCTAGTTCTTGGATTGCATTGTTTATACCCTTTGCAGCTTCTTAGTTCCATGAGTTGGACGTGCAGTTGATTGAGAATGTCTCTATCTAGTGTATTCACTGCATTAATTAGCTGCAATAAACAGAGGTTCTTGTCAGTAACTATTGCTCTGTAGTTTGGTAACTTCCATACATGGAATACACGTGGTTTATTTGTAACAGGGAAGAAGCCAAATCACACTACAATCAATGACTTAGGCCGTCTCTACATCCTGCACCAATACCGTGCTATTTCAATTTATCATCGGTAAGGAACAAGGATGTATTTTCTAGAGCTGTTCTATGAAGACGTACCTGATATGGATCGGTATTGAGATCAAAGTACTCCAAAAATCCAGTAGCAAATTCACAAAAGAGGAAGTTGTGGGTCTCATTGATTGTCCTCAAACACCAGTATGTGTTGTTGTTGGCACTGGTACAGGCACAGAAAGGGCCCACTGCAAATTGAAGAGTTATAAAGATGTAAGCCACATGCTGCTGGCTTTAGGCACTGCTTATTACTTTTCATTTATGATATTACTTTATTCATAGGCAGTTTCTCTCTCTGACTCCTGAGCTCTAAAGCAGAGAATGCCTTCCAGCATCAGCTCCCTGTTCTGTGCATGGCTACCTCAACATCATGGCCAGTTGCTTTCCCTGTCTTCTCTGGTTGGGAAACATTCCAGATGATGAGACACTACACATCATAGTACTGGACACAATAGCTGTAGGTTTTTATTTGCAGTTGGTTTTGTTTTTAACTCCCTGGCCTTTTGTGTAAGGATAATGCCAGCACTGAAACAATTATTTAGTATGAGGAGAGCTGCGTAGCTTTGGCTACACAACTAATTGATATCGGTAACTTCTAGTAACCCAGCATCCTTGCCCAGCCTAGCCAGTATGCGCCTACCTATTACGTAGTTTAAAGTATCCTTACGTGTCCACAGGGGAGCAGTCTGCCAGTGTTGGTTGTCGTGGGTGAAGCAGGTCAGACCAGGCATGCTGCATGTGTCATTATTCTTTATTCTCTTCAGCAGTTTGCGCAGTTTCTTCTTTCGCCTTTGTTCCCTAAGCAGCCAGAGCCTGTCTTTCTCCTGTAGGGCTTTCCTGCACACATGAAACATTAGGGTCATGCAGGCTCTGTTATTCTTGAACACACCTAAAGAAAATGAAGCAGCTAATAAAATAAGCTGCTCTGAGGGAAAGAAAGAACCCGTGCCTTTTAATTAAATGGCTTCTCTTCCAAATGCCTCTGGATATGACTCTGCAATTCAGTGGCACTGAAAAAAAAAAAAGCAGCCAAAGGGACTTCTAAGCTTGCCTGAAGTCTGTGATGTGACATTTCCCAAACCAGGAACCTTAGCTCAGATGTCACAAGCATTTCAGCATGGGCTTAGTTCCTTACCCAGGTGTCTGTGTGTTTATTCTTTTTAATACAGGATACATGGAATTGTAATTTTACATGTTTGTAAAATGTTCAAAATTCAAGCCTTTGCATTCCCTCTTTCAAAGGAACAGGCCTTCACTTACTTGAAAGGATGAAGACTAGAGCCCTTGTGCCTCAGTTTGCTTTTGTGTTTTGAATGGTAACTGGAAAAGAAAAACAGCATTGTTGATGAACAACAGAAAAAACAACTGCTCCTGTTCATACCACACTATCACACTGGATTTGAAGCAGATTTAATCCAGAATCACTTCTCCCTTCAATTTATTCCTTCAGGGTATGCGATGAATGCAAAGCAGCCTTGCTAGCTTCGGTCAGGCACTTCAGAGCCCTGTTGGGCCTTTTTTTCTTTCTCCTCAGCTCATTTGTGCGTGGTGCCATCTCCTGCTCTCACACTGTATTGCAATGTGTAGCCACAGATCATTCCAGCTACAATTTTCAATTTTAGTTGTCGTTGTTTCTTGTTTCCGTATGCAGGGCAGATAAAATCCATAGACTTATAATCCAATTACAACATTTCTTCAACGAAATATTCACTACTGTGTTCAGCTAATAAGATGACAACCTCATACCACCTTCCTACTGTTTTCCTTCTGAATGAATTTAAATACCAGTTGCACTTTGTGGGGTTGGGGCTTTTCTCCATTGTTATAGCTAGAAGTTCCAGGAGAACTTCAGTAAGATGCATGGAACCGTCCCAGCAACAGCAGCGTCTGATACACTCTGAGGTATGGAGGGTGTCAGCGGGCACTCACATTCTAGCTGGGTGGCTCGACTGTTCTGGTTCTGTCTCCAGAAACTCTTAGAATAAGATTTTGCAGACATTTCCTTTCCATGTAGTTTTCAAAGTTAAAAAAAAGCCAAAACAGCCTTAGGCAATGGCAATATTTTCTGACTGATAAGTTCATTACACTGCCCACACAAATCATCAAACTAAGGTCACTAAATGTTATTTTCTAAACAGTACATCAGAACTCAGCTGTTAGACTAAAACTATCTTCAAAACAAATCTTTTTAAATTATTAATGCTAGCGGGAGCTTTAATAAATGTAATCCTTATAGCAAATTAACAAAATAAGAACTATCTATCTACAGTCAATTTTTTTTATCTTGCACAGGCACTGGGTATTTCATTAACTAATCCTAAATGCTAAATCTTAATTCAATGCAATTCTGCAAACACTAAAACGCCTATAACTCAGGTGATTAACTCCATTGATTTCAGTAGGATTATTCATCTTAATAATGCTGTGCATGAATATAGACTCATGGAATTGTTTGGGTTGGAAGGGACCGTTACAGGTCATCTAAGGTCATCTAAGTGCTTCCTGTACTGGGTCTGAAAAATGTAACATTCTTTACATTTATTATAGAACACTCGTTATAAAAATAACTTAATCTTTAAAGTATATATTAAATAAACTCAGTTGTAAACATCAGTTTTGAAAGCAGTGGATTATAAGACAATATAAACTTTTTGGGGAATTGCCATTTAGAATTATACTGATTTCATTTTAAACATTTTTTGCCATGAGTTCTATGTATGAGTTGGCATAACCCAAGAAATTGATGTGCTCTGTAGCTGAAGCTATGTCGCAGAATTCACGCAGGCCGCAAGGACTACGTACGTCATGTCTGTAAACCAGGGTATGTTGCACCTCCAGGGATTTAAGCGTTATGCTCAAAACCTCATTCCATTACACCAACGAGACAGAGCAGTATCATCTGCACACTCTCACAGAGGCTAATACTTAGTTAAAACCGCTTTAGCTCAAACAATAGCATGGCTGCCTTGTGGTTTTCAGCACAGTCCAGTACAGCTTTCCTTGTGATATTCCTCCTGCTACCGCCACCGCAGCTGCTGTACCCCAGGTGACAGCTGGCTCACAGCAGCCTCAGAGATTGCTCGGTGATCACTACGATCCTTGCTTCCTTCTGAACAGCTTTCTCAGGGGCAAATTCTGTTGGAGTTAACATTTGCTTCTGAAAGATTTTCTGCTGTGCTTATTTGCAGAGCAAGAGCTTGCTTGCTCCCCATCTTGCTTGAACCTTCTTTCCATGGGCTGAACCTACAGCCATTTTGCAAATATTTAGCTACAGGAGAAACCAAATATGCAGAGACCTTAATGCATAATCACTATTTTAGTATTGCCCGTTGCCCTTACAGTTCACACATAATCTGCGCTAGGGAAAAAAAGATCTGCACTACGTCAGTGGTTGTTACAAAAATACAGTTACCCTGCACCAACAGTTAAACTCCTGCTTCTCCCACCTGGCACAGCTGCTAAATATTGCAGTGATTGCAGCCGATGTGATAATACATCCAGCCTTGAAACAACTGAAGGGGGAGAAATCCTCTCACCTCCCCATCCTGTTTTTCCACATGCTTTACACACTATTCTTTTTCAAACAGATTCGTGGAACACTGCACCACATTGACAATTTGGCCTTGTAGAAAGCAAGTTTTCAGAAAAAAGCCTGCAGCGTAAAATCTATTAATCTCTGCTATCAAATAGCAGGATCTTCAGTACCAGAGCATAACTAACTGGTTTATAACCATATTACACGTCCTGTTACACCACCATCACTTGACACAGAGGCAATTAAACTCCTGCCTGGCAGAAGGTGGGCCTTGTACTTCTGCAGCAGTCCAACTCCCCCAGCAAGCGTTATACCAGAGTACAGTAAGTGGGCAACCACTGCACAAAACAGCTTCTGAGCTCTCCTGTGAAGACATAAATCAGCTACAGGTGCTCACTACAAATAACTACTCTGAAGTACAGAACAAATACCTTATCTTGTTACAGTCACACTCTTCAGGTCGCTTCTTCTTCAGATGACCTCTCACCTCCCTCAGGTTTTTTATTTTATTTTGCAGAGTTTCAATCTAAAGAAAGTAAACATACAGGTTAAAAAAAATACGGCAGAATTTAGTCCTATTCTGACCTTCTCAAACCCATTCTATGGTCACCAAATGCTTCCTTTTCACCACCTCCCATGACTCCCACCACTAACAAGCATTTTCAGATTATCTGCCTTTCCAGAATAAAACCTACAGCAGGGGAGCCGCGCTGGTACAGTCTGCCTGCTTTGATTACTGAATGTGAAAGCAGAACATGGCACTGGGGGAATGGGAGGGCACACAGCCTCGGGTAGACAACCACTCCTGGGTCCATTCTGATTTTTCCTCTTGTGCTCTACAGCACGTTTGCAAGGGCGGAAAGGTTGGTTACTCAAAGGAAAATGGAGCCCTTCAAATTCAGCCTGTTATGAACCTGAGCAGCGGATGGGGAGGGAGCGCTCTGAAGTCCCCTCTTCAGAGCTTTGGAAAAAGAAAAGCAGCAAGGCTCTGTCATTTTGCATGGCAGTCTCCAGCAATGTCTGGCCACATGGGATACGGATTAGCAGTTAATTGTGCCACCAATGTGGTTTATTTTTAACAGCCTGTTTTTTTTTTTTTGTCACTAAATGAGGCTCCACACTTTTGTTCAGTCTAGCTCACACAGCGTGGCCCATTTCCACCCAGATGGGTACTACAGACTTACACCTCGGTTCTTTACTCAGCAGAAAAAGCAAAGTAATCTGGTGTGAACAACAAAGTCACTGCACAACTACCATTAGACCAGAAGTCTAGTGGAAGCACGTGGCTGCTGAGGCACTGACAGGACAGAGTGCTCAAGAAAAATACACGAAGAATCCAGCCCTGTGAGCTTACATCAGGAACACAACAGGACAGGAGTGAGCTCTCATTTGCTTTCGCACTCCATATAGCCTACCTTTTTTGAAGAAAAAAGAATTAAAAGAGTATGGTGACACTGAAATTGCCCTTTTTTAAACCCAGCAAAGCTAGTAAGTTTTTCAGTGTCCATCTGCCTCGCTACGCATCAATCTGTACCATGAAAGGGGCCAACTAGTTCTTGCATAGGACCGTGCTGTGATTCACGTAATTTGGTAAGAGGTTACAGGAGGCCCTTTCTCTATGCTTCTCTTTGGTATTTCTTCCACCATTATTGGTCTTAGAAGACTGCCTCTTTCATACACAGCATGTGTGAAGGGTTTGAGCTTATATTCTTCAGTATTAGTGACAAAAATGTCATATGAAGTTTCACAGACAAATTTCACAGGGCAAATTATCTCCAGGTTCTTCACACACACAAGCCTAAGGAAAACTAATTCAATTCCAAAGTGCAAGGGTTAAACACAAGCAAGCAAAATAAATAATTCTAGAAGCACAGAAACTAACAAAGCTCACTTCTCCTTGGGCTTATGTTTGATAGTTGCAGGACTCTTTTTGAGAGGTACATTGAGAAGCAGGGCTAGTGAGATGTGACAAAGATCCAAATGAAATTTTTCCCAGGATGGGGACACTTACAAGTCCCTCATTTACCTCATAAGGCTTACGACATTTCTAAGCTGTCCGCTCAGTTACAGTTCTCTCCTCCACTCCACGTCTTGTCTTCACAAACTTGTAATAACTTACTTATCTCTGACATATGTATTCTGAAATCAGCCAGCAAGTTCAAAATGTTCCAAGGAGGTACACAGACACCCAGAGGCAGACAGACACAAACACAGGCAGCATGATCCTATCGGCCCACAGAAAACCCCACTGAACATGCAGGACTGAGAACATCACTGACCTCGTGGTCAATATGAAGTTTATGGTCCTTCCACGCTTGCAGTGACCTGTACAGATCTGTGTCACACTGAACGGTGTCATTCTCCAGGATATAGCACCTTGGCATGGAAAAGCAAACAATGTTTATTACGGTGGATACACACATACAGAGCAACGCAAACAGCTGGTTTTAATAACACAACTCCAGGACAGATGAGAAGCCAGATTGGAAATGACATGGAGAATTGAAAAAAACAGTGCTCATTCAGGAGGAGACGAGTGTGCTATGAGCCAGGAAAGAAGTTTGGGTTTGAGTTGCCATGGAAATTTTTCAGAAGTAGAAAAATTGAAGGAGAACATTCCTATGAAGCAGAACCTGTTGACTGCTTGATTTCTATATGTAAATTTTGCTGCACAGAGGTCTTGCTTATTCATTAGGCTGCCTACATAAATAATCTCTACTAACTAGCAAGCATCAACAGCATTACTCAGAAGCAATTTCCCAATGCATAATTAAGTGATATGGGGGCAGGGGCAAGGATAAAGTACTTCTTTATAAGATGTATTACTACATCATAAAGAAAAGGAAAAAAAAAACAGAAACAAAGAAATTTTGCTGTTTTCTACATAAAAATCTTTTCAAAGATATGTCTCTGACTTCAAAGGCAAAACACCCTCTGACAACTTCAAGTTCTTACGTTTTACAAACCTCTAATACAATCCAGGTTTTAGAATTATTTCAAAACCAAAAAGCACACTTGACAGATTTACCCGAGAAGTTTATTAGGGGTCAACAAACGCCATGTAGTCATTTTCGAATGCTTGTTTTAATTAAAGCTGAGTATTTTCCACACTCCTTTATTTTCTTTAAACCAACTCATGCTTGTTGTCCCCACTGCCTTCTTTTCTGCAAGTGTTCCTGGGGACTCCTCATGCATCATGCACAACCTTCCTGACAGTTCCTTGTATGGATCTGGGATTCACCCAGTAAGGCAGCAAAAATCAATTTAACTTGTTCCAGAAGAAAAGTGAAAATAGTGATTCATGGGTCCTGGACATTCCTGAGAGCTGGGGTAAGGGCACAGTTCTCTGATGTCAACCTAGCTACATTTCCTCATACCAGTGAGTCTCTAACTCCGTAAACAGAAGTCAAATGGAAACCACAAATTCAAACACAGCTAACAGGCTCGTGTATGTTTACATGAGCTAGTCATTAAACAATTTAATGAACGTAATGCTCGATTTCCTGATAATTTACAAGCAGAAATGGTGACTAAACTAATTAAGTACAGTTGAAGATCCATCATCAGCCCCAAGACTTGCACACTGAGGAACAGACTTTTAGCTATTAGAGTGCCCAGACAATTCCCTCACCTCTCTCTCACTATGTTCCGCTTCCCAATGCTCCTGGGCCATCCAACTTCATTCCTAGTATACATTTTCCTTTCCTAGCACTGGCTACAGAAAGCTTTAAGAGGCTGCTTACTCCCTTAGGACTGATTTGGTGTTTGAAATACAAAGCAACCAAGGACATGAAACTAGGTTGTACTCCAGCTGGAACCTGCGGTCTCCAGACAGGCCAGGTTACCCGCTGCGCACTGAGATTTCCATGGGTAGAGCCTTTCCTGGTTTCACACAGGTGTACGCGCGACTGCTGCAAACAGTTTTGCTTCTCCTCACTGGAAACATGCCCTGATCAGTCATTACCGTCTCCGAAGTGAAGAAGACATAAAAGCACTGCTGTAGTTCTTCAGTAGCTTCATACCCCTCTGTACGTGACAAAATTAACAAAACCAAAAGCTGTTGTACAGATGAGAATAAGAACTTTAGTGAAGCTAGATTGGGTATCCAAAAGGGGCACAACCTGCTGCTCACCAGTTAACACAGCCACTTACATAACGCAGCCACTTAGGTAGCCAAAGCTTTTAGCAATACCGCATGTGCACTCACCTGTGAGTCACTTTTATCAGGTTAGGGGCTGTGTACTCTGCAATGCCACCGGTGCCACTGTACTCCCCCACGTCCTTATCTTCCTCCTCACTAAAAACAGCCCTCTGCACCTTGTGCCGCTTGGTGATGTTTCGTGGTAAGACAGGTTGATAGCCATCCTCCAAACCCAAGTTATAAATGGCTCCATCCAGCTCAACAGATACAGACCGGATAGAGCGATTCCGGACATAGCTTGGTTTGTATTCTGTGTGGAAGAGGACATGGAAGGATTAAGGGGGTGACAAACAGCACATTACAATTTAGTCTTCTTTATGTCTCTTGGGAGGAAACAAAACAGCCCATACTGTGACATTCGGAATTAACTGGATGACAAATGGCACTTGTTGCAGCTGTCCTGTGAGCTGCTGCTTCATTACCTTTCCAATGGATAGATGGATACCTTCAGGAATGGGAAAGAGGGCAGATATAATGCAAACGCACAGGGACGGCAGAGGGGAAAGGAAATGTCCAACATCATCACTCCGTGAGCGAACAGCTTGCAGAGACGCTGCTCTTCCCCCCAGAGTCACCAGATGGCAGCAAGACCTTAAAAAACGAGCCACGACCGCCCAGCCGGCAGGGTCTGGGGTCATCCTTGCAGCCTGGCTCGCCACCGCTTCCTATAGTCTCCCGCAGGATGCTCCAGCGCCAGGACTCCTGCAGCACTTCCCTGAAGCCGTCGCCAGTGTTCAGCCTGAGCTCTTCTCAGTTTTATGCGTTCTTCAAGGTAAGATGCTTGATTTTTTCAGGAGGGATTAATATCTGAATCTTTACCTTTATCCACATCTAATTCTTTTCTTTGCAGTTATTTCCCTGACATGTAGACCTGTCAGTGAGTTTCTACATGAAGCACCACCCTTCAGCGCTATGCACTTCCCCAGCCTTTGCTTCTGCATTTGCAGCCCAAAGGCAAAATGAAACATCTGCTACAAATTGTCACTACACAGTATGAGATTCTCACTGATCTTTTCACCATTACTGTTTTCCAAAGTTCTCTGTCCTGGCCCAAATCCCCAGAGCTCCTCTCCCGTTTGGTCTGGAATAGCACAAACATATCCTAGTTATGGAGTCTAAATCCACACCTAAACTTCCCTACTGTATGACGGGGTCCATCTCTGACCGTATTTCCTCCTCACGGCCAACAACTGCCGAGAGTCGCTTGTTACACTAAGTGCAACCATTCTCGCTCCTTGAGAAAAAAGTACAGCCTAAATACCATCGCCTCTCTTCTCCACCCTGCCTGGTGCCTGAGTCTTTGCTCTGTATATGAGGCTTACTAGAACATCCAAGTCCCTTGGCTCCTCTGGTCACCCCTCCTTCAGACAGAGCTGAAACGCACAGCACATCCCACAAGAAGGGGATTTCCTTCTGCAATCTGATAAGGGAAAACTCAACCAGTGTGCCAAATGAGAAGACCAATCTTACTTGCAATCCCACACTCCACAGAAAAGCCAGCTTTGTCTATGGGATAATCTGCCCAGCAAAACGAGCAACAGAAAAAAAAAAGAAATGGGAAGTAGAACCAGAATTGACAAAAGAAATAATCCAATGTCAACTGGCATGCTTTGGCATTAACACAGAGTGACTTTTTTCAAGAAGCCTTACATTAATTCCAAATGGGTTGCAAGGTCTCAAAAGCCATTTTGCAGACTGTGGGAAGAGACATAAACATCTCCTCCCACCTGAAACTGGTCCAAGCACTATATTTTGTCAGCACCAGACACAGAAAGTGGAATACCAGCTGGATTGCCTGGCTTTGCACATTTTCCACCTGTGGTTCAGAGTTTATTGCTGACATTAGGCCAGGTGAGTCACTGCTGGGGGGGGGGGGGGGGGGGGGGCGGAACCTGAAAGACCAACCCTATTTCAGGCACCCATTCAGGAAATGTTTGACTAAATGAGAAGGAAACTCCCATCTTTTCAGAAATATGAGCAGGTTCCAAAAAGCTACACCCTAGTAATTATATTCAAAGTATAAACTCCCTTTTCTTTAATTGTTTCCCCATTTCATCTTGTTAAGCTCAGCCAGCTAACAATTTACCTTCCTTCCAAGTCTAATATGGCAATCCAGCATGTTGGATTTCAGCAGATAGCTGCAGGGAACTGTCCTCTGCACATGTCCCTGAAGAATGAGAAGCCAGGAGTCACTCCTCCCTTGCAGCCAAACGAACCCAGCCTTACAATGAACAAATTGGTCTGGACTGAGACAGCTCATAAAGAACTTGCATTGTTTTAATGCAATGCGCTATCCACAGTGCTGTGATTAGTACCAAATGCCAATATTCGCAGAGGAAGTCATTCAAATATTTAATAGGATTAATATTCACCCATGCTGTGCTCTCCCACCTGCTAATTACTTATTAGTCGATCCTCCCCCAGGTTTAAGTTTTACTCTCCAATTTGTTTACCTGTGTACACAACCCACAAACAAAGTAGATCTCGGGCTGGTAAATACTCAACCCAAAACACCTAACCTTCCTTTTCCAAGTTATTAAAGTTTGGCTTTGGTAAGCTCTATGAGTCCCAATGCCTCTCTTCCTCTGGTCTTACAGAAGCCAGCTGTCTTGTAGACGGTAGTGCTGAAAAGCTGCATCCTCAGAACTGAGTCTGGAAACAGAGTCTGGAGAAATCCAAGACTAAGAAAGTGAACTACGTTTCAGTGCTCCACTCATCCGCTTGTGTCTTCTTGGACCACTCGACAAGCATGCCTGTCTTCGCTGGAGCCTGAAAGGAAGTACACTGTTCTGGTCCAGATCTCCCCAGACAGCCTAGAGACTCAAACACACCTGATTTTTGACAACTATTTTTCGGTAGGATCTCAGATTTCAACACTGTCTAGTGAAAGCACGAACTGCAGTATCCAAAACTATTATTCAACTGAATAAAGCGTGGCAATATTGTATTATAAAACCATAAACTTCATATCTGACATAAACATGCCCAGCCTTCGGGTTTATATTTAAGTCTCCTCACATCATCACCACCCAAGCCTTATTACTTATTTTGCAGCTGCCAAATTAATGATTTAACACTGAAATAATTTGGAAATGTTTGTTCTCTCAGGGATGACTGAGAAGACTGTAACCAACTATAGCTACTGTATGGTAATTTCCCCAAAGGAGGAGGGTGACTGCTCAGCGGGAACACTGCAGAAGACCGAGACCTCTTGGTCTTCCCTGTTGACACTTACTCTGCGTGGGTATTTCGGATCTGATGTATTTTCCAGCATCACAGGAATGACAGACTAAGCCAGTACGCAAGGATTCTGCTTCTACACACGCCATGAGGAAAATGTCCACCACTAGCCTCATGAATTCCTGCTCTTCATTTTCCAGTAAGGTCTAAATATTTTCCAGAATTTTGTAGAGAAGAAGCATTTTTGTCTATTAACACCAAAGTAAAATTAGGCACCTTGAAGTATAATTTTTGAAAATATCTCAAGTGTCTAGAAATGCAGATAATTTTTTCTTGGACATTAGGTACCTAGGGATTTCTAGAGATCTTATTCTGAATCACAGAATCTGTGTCTTCAGATACTTCAAAGAGGAAAAAAGCCAACCCCCCCAAAACTTTCTTACACCCTGTTTCTCACAACTGCCATTAAAATTATACTTCAAATGGACTGAATTTAAAGTGGCTGATGTTCAGGTTTGTGTTTGTTTTTGGTTTGTTTTTTTTTTAACAACAAAGAAGGTCATTTTGACCTAACATTGAGACTACCTCAAAAGAAAAATGAATGACATGAAAATTGGAATAAGACTGCACTAGCCCCTTTGTACACAATTCTGTTTGTTGTTTACAAATCTGTGTGGCCCATCATCATTTCTCTACTTGCAGCTTAATAACTCCTTTAATCACATGCACTTCTTCATGACAGGAGGAAGAGATCAAATCCACAGCAAGAAAAACATAATAGACCACAACACAGCCAAAGATTTTAAGTGCTCACAATTACTTTAAACTTTCTTCCTACTGAAAAGCTTTGTTTCAACCTTCTTACAAAAATAAAAACATACCAAAGAAAATAAAGAGGAGACAGAAATGCAAACATTCCTGACTCTCAAACCCGTATGTATGGAATATTAATGCTTATGTGTTTCTAGCATGACAAAGCTTTGCAGGTGGGCCGTGTGTTTGTACACAGCCCAAATGGCATGTACATGACATGACCCTGTTTTGCAACTGAATTTACTCAATTTAGAAAACATTGTTGCCTGCTAAATGCACTGGTGCACCTGACAATGGGTCTAGACCATGCCTACCTTAGAAAGTAACTACTTTATCAAAACATTTGGTGCTCCAGCCCCTCTATCAGCAATTTAGTCTGGCCTTTTAACTACATGTTCTCACCACATGACTGGTTTTAATCTTTCTGACAGACCAATCCTCACCCCCCCCCCCCATCAGAGTCTGCAGCAGACTTGATGCACCCTAGAAGCAGGGCATCCAATTTAGTTCTCTTCAAATGACTAGATTGGAATCCATCAAAATTGCTCTGCAAATCCACCTCTCTTGTGTGTGATAGAAGGGAATGATCAGGGTGTTTCCTTCAAAACTACGCCATTGCTGTGAACTAAAGCATTAATATGGACGTGACCCGAGTCCAGTTTGAAACTTCTGTTTTCTATTTAGCTATTGTTCAATCTGATGAACAGCATTCACTGGCATTCAAGTCGGGCTGCAGTATGATCCCATGCACTCATCAAATCCTGTGTACCAGACCTTGAAGATGCCCTCAGAACGACGCAACTCAGCAGACTGCGCTTTATCATAAGTCTCTTGAAACAGGTCATAAAAACCCAAATAACATATCATCAGTATACAGGTCACCCTCTTACCATTCGCCAGCTCTCTACGTAAGCTGTTTAGAAAACCCTTGGGATGTTACCTTGACTTGTATTGCTTTCTGCTCATTTGCATTCAGCGTGTGATTTATTAGATAGTGCATGTGAAAGAATAGCCAACACCAAATCAAAGAGTCTGTGTCTACGGATCCAAGCTAACCTCTTCCACTGTACGGCACACCCTGCATGTAGGCAGAGGGAAAAATAAAGCATCTGTGGAGTCAATTATTTTACTCAAGACAAGCAATGGGAACATGATTGTCAAGATCCTGTCTTATGCTGCTCAAGCTCATGCCCTAGGGTTCAATGAGGCAAGTGAGGTGAAGGCTATAGAATCATAGCATAGTTTGGGTCGGAAGGGACCTTTAAAGGTCATCTGGTCTAATCCCCCTGCAAGGAGCAGGGACGTCTTCAACTAGATCAGGTTGCCCAGAGCCCCATCCAGCCTGGCCTTGAATGTTTCCAGGGCTGGAGCATCTACCACCTCTCTGTGCAAGCTGTGTCAGGATTTCACCACCCTCATTATAAAAAACTTCTTCCTTATATCCAGTCTAAATCTACCCTCTTTTAGTTTAACACCATTACCCTTTCCTATCACAACAGGCATTACTAAACAGCCCACCCTCATCTTTCATATAAGACCCCTTTAAGTACTGGAAGACCACAATGACATCTCCCTGAGCCTTCTCTTCTCCAGGCTGAATAACCCCTAGTCTCCCAGCCCCACTCCAACAGGTCCATGTCTGTCCTGTGCTGAGGGCTCCAGAGCTGGACGCAGGACTCCCAGGGGCGTCTCACCAGAGTGGAGCAGAAGGGCAGAAACCCCTCCCTTGACCTGCTGACCATGCTGCTGGGGATGCAGCCCAGGGCATGGTTGGCCTTCTGGGCTGCGAGTGCACATTGCTGGGTCATGTCCAGCTTTTCATCCACCAGTGCCCCAAGTCCTTCTCAGCAGGGCTGCTCTCAATCCCTTCACCCCCCAGCCAGTATTGATACAGGAGGTTGCCCTGACCCAGGTGCAGTACCCTGCACTAGGCCTTGCTGAACTTCATGAGGTTCACACAGGCCCGCTCCTTGAACTTGTCCAGGTCTGTCTGGATGGCATCCTGTCCTTCTGGCATGTCAACTGCACCACTCAGCCTGGTGTCATCTGCAAAACTGCTGAGGGTACTATAGTATAAACTCTCCCTCTTCTAAGCAAAACATAGAGAAAAAAACAGCATTCTGATCCCTCTGCTAGAAGGGGCAACCTTCACTTTCTTTACCTGAAGCTCCTTCATACACAAACTAAAGGTAATTGTACACTTAATCACCTCCTCTGGATATTGTGAAAACTACTTAATGTTTAGGAAGCACTGACACAGATGAAAAGTACTTAAATAAGTGTTAAGCATTATCAGATAGCATTATGTTGCCCTCACTTAAATTGTTTTCCTCTTCTCATTTAAGTGCCTTCGATCCACTCCTGTTATTTGACTCCCCATGACTGAACTTTCTTCTGTGTGACTTAAAAAAAAAAAGTTAAATTGGACTCCAAGTTCTAGTGTTATTTAAAGATTATCCGCTGTGCCACATATTTAAACAGCAAGTATAGTTGAGTAATTTCATCCCGGAACCAATAATTTTTTTCAACTAAAAATTAGCTTAGTAGGTACTAATCAGCTTGCAAGGCAAATATAATGGGAGAAAATCAATTTAAACTCTCTGTTTGAAGCTTGTGCCAGGTCATTATACAGGAAGACTAATCTGCTAAATAATTAAGGCTCTGTATTTGTGGAGTGAGACGAAAGAAACATTAAAAGTGAATAATAATTCTGTGCTGCCGTTTGACTCTCTAATCTATAATTAGACTAGTACTTCAAATATAGATGTTAGTCTGACTAAGGTTTAATACAGAGCCAGCGGAATGGGCTTTCTGAAAAAGCACCTGATCTGTGCCAAAGAAAGTAGAAACAGAGTCATCCCCTTTGGACGTGATCTCTGGTTAGAAGTCAGCCTTGCCTCTGCTGACTGAGCAAAAGGAAAGGATGTTAGGAGCAAGCAGCTTCTGTAACAAAGCACAGGCATCCTTATTAAAAATAAATCACTGCAGTAACAGCTTCAAGCTGATCTCAGTATCTACTAAAAATTCGAGTATTCTCTGTAAAACACTGTTTGCATTTCATGGCCTATGTAAGGATGTGCTACTTGCCACGTCAACGCGTGTACTGCATTTCACAGTTTTGAAAGACATAAACATAGGACCCCATTTTGGATCAAAACACTCCTCTTCCTACAGACAGAGATATTTTCAAATCTGACTGGCCAATGAGGCACACTGTTTCATAGGTAACTACACAGTAAGTACACTGACAGAATTCAATGCCCATGAAAATCAGGACAATTATGTGTGTTAGTAAACAAACTTCTAACAGTTTTGTGAGGTAGAGACAGAAGATACAGTAAGTGGGTTCACTTACTTTTCTTGGAGAAGAGTTTCTTTCTCCGTCCGACATGGCTCAGCTTGTATTCGTTCTCTTCACAATTGCAGTCTTCGCTATTCCTGTTGTAATACTTGAGCAAAATATTGGAGGTGCCTTTGCTGTTGCCTGCAGCTGCCAAGTTCGCCATTCCCTTGCACTTGTGTAGCTTGAGCTTTCCACTGGCATCTTCCACACACTGCCATTTCTGGAAGAAATATTTGGTCATTAAACCTCTGTCCCAACTGTGCTTCGTCTAATGGCCAGCTCCCGCGATCTGTCAGAGACTCCTTCTTGCAGTAAGGTGGGGCTCATCTATCACCTAGTACCAAAACAGAATTTTTGTAATCTTCCATTTTCAGACAAAACAGGAACTCTTTGGAACACTCTTGCATTTGTTTCTGATCTTGTTTCTTGGAGGCAGACCAAGGGGAATTTCTTAACAAAATCAATACTACAGCTAAAACCACAGAGGTGACAAGTGACAACTTTCAGAAGTGTAACTGTGGCATAAACCAAGGATGTTCAAGCCTTATCCACAGGTTTGAAAAGAATCCTTGCCTACCAGCAAGTGTGTTTGTCAGGCTGGCACGAATCCATGCCACTAAAACAGCACCAGGCTTCAGGCCTGCATATAATCTCAGCCTCATCCCATACTCTACCAGAAGGTAAAGAACTTTTCGGAGAAGTCTCTTTCTCTTTCCTAGTTCAAATGCCTGATGGTCTGAGGATTTTATCTGAGTTGTGGATTCCTTTACTGCAAAGTAAAAGTCTGAGCTGATTACCTAGACTCATTCTACAGTCAGAGCAGAGGAACAGCCACTTCCAGGGCATAATTCACTTCATCCTAAACTGGCCAGACAAAAGAGGTAAGAAAAAGGAGTGCCTTGCAGAAGTGCCTGTTTCTCTCATTGACCTTTAAAAGGGTTGGTATGACTGGATCAGCTATGGAGGTCTGTAGTAAAATGAGTTTATCTCCATCTTGAGTGTCTCTCAATAGCTTCCTCCTTTCAACACCCCTGGGCTTGACTAGCAATGGTGAGCTGCACTGGATGCCTGTGAAGTAAGAAACCCCGCCCTCTTCCACTCAAACCAGAGAAAATCTAATCTCTAATCTCCAGTTCCTTCTGCTACTCAAAACCTGAAGTAACTTGCTTATAGCTCCCTTTGTGCTGCTGTCAGGGCTGTGCCAAGGGCAAGGGAGTTTGGCCATCTTCAATCTGGCGCTGAAGTTTTACCCACTTCCCAGATACCTTATGAAATTATTTCACCTACTCCTTTATTTACCAACACACTATTAGCTACAGAGCTAGGCTTTGAGATACATAAAAAAAAAAATCTCACAGTAGCAATTGCTACTGTTTTAAATAGAAACTCTCGGAAACACTTCAGCTTTTTGCTGAGTCTTGAGAGGCGTTCCTCTTTTTCTCTATTACAAAGTCCTAAGTCTGTGCCTCCAGGACTCACTTGAATATTGAGAATTTTCCAAATAAAAGAACAGAAGGAAAAACAGCAACAGCTCCCAAGTGAGATGACATTTTACATCAGCCTGCAGCTCTACGAGGGAGATTCAGTCACTTCAGTTCCCACAGAGCGGTGCGTCCAGGCTAGCACAACGAAGTCTACATTTTTCATTGAAATTCACTCCATTGTCTGCATGGCAGCTAAGTAAGAAAACAGTATCATCGTGGTTTTATAATACAGAATTTAACAGGAATCAGAAGTCAACTGGCCAGTAACAGTAGATTTAACTATGTTCACGGCAGACTCTCTCATCCAAAACAATGAGAGTTCTATGGTGTGTCCACTTATTTCCTCAACCAAATGGATGCCAGGTCTCCTGAGCTACAATTACTTCTTAGATACCGTGTCCAGCCTCCTGTATGATCCAAACCTTGCACTGATACAGATAAACCTGGCTTAACTTTCAGCACAAGGAATCATAGGAAATCAGTGAGAGATACTGACAACGGTAAGACATTTGAATCAGACATCTTTGTGTGACTGTCTTCATCTGTAAAGCAGGACACGTTCACCTAGATGGGGTGTACAACAAAAATAACTTCTGAAGAATAAATTGCTGAGTCTTTTTTTCATTATTTTTTATAAATACTTAACTTTGATGCACAGACTGAGGTTTCAAATAAAAGCTATTTTACCAGAAAAGCAATAGTTTCTTTCACAATGAAAAAAAGATGTAAAATGTTTGTTGCTGTTTCCCATTTCAACTGAATCTTATTTCTGAAGTTATATGAACAAACTGCATTTTCTACTCAGTAAAGCTCTACGCTGTAGGTGTCTGATATATGAAAAATGAAGATTCAACAGAGGGCAAGTTAAATGCCATGATGAGAGCTACTGCAAATAAGAGCTCTGATGTGTGGCCCAAAAATATTTTTTTCTCTATTTCTTTCATCTCCTGTCAAGAAAGTGCTGTTCATTTTTCCCCAGGTGAACTGGAAAAAAGCCTTTAATTTTTGGTGCAGTTTAAATCTTTCCAAGGCAGCTGTATGATACAGTGAAAACATCTTAAAGGTTTGCTGGAAGGGCACATTGTAAGCATGAACAGCCCACTGCTGAATGACTGCAGTGCAGAACTACGTAAATGAATTTAGAAGCAAACATTGAACACAGGTGGGGGGCAAGGGGGAAGAAAATTCTCAAGCTTTTACTTTCTTTCCCAAAACAGATATAGGCATGTGTGTGAACGTGGCTGGGATTCAACAACTTACCCTTGGTCTGCTTGTAAGTACAAACACAAACTCTCTAGGTCAATATCACAGCTATATCAGTTACAGTGTAATTTCCACAGAATGCTTTCAAATTCAGGGAAAAAGGGCAGTAATTGCAAGGGAGCTGCGAGAACCTCTGCTTGACAGTCAAGAAGCTTTAAACATTGTGAGTTCTGGCATTTTAAATTGGTTTCTAGTGCACAGCATACCATCATGCAGAAACCTGTGTCAAACCCTGGAAGCAACTAAAATGCTTTATGAGAGGTAATCACTTAAATAATTAAATCCCTACATGAAGAACTCCAGAGTGCCCCAGGGATACTTTGGCTCACAGGTACAAATGATAACCACCCAGCAGCAAGACATAATTACTATAAATAGTGGATTAACTCAACCAGTCAAGAAAACAAAGTGCCCTTGGTTCACCAATTGCCCCTAACTTTTCAGGTCTTTTCTTCATTAGATCAAAAGATGTGTTCCTAATTCAAGTTCTACAGCTTGTAACATCTCACAAGAGCTAAGTCCTGAAAGGGAGGGCAGTTTTAACACAAACTAGAAGTCAGTGGAAAACCCGGACTCCCCCACAATCTTCATCCCAACTTATAGCAAAAGTCCAAAGGAAGAACCTGTTTTTTCTCCTGCAAAGCCTTGCAGAACAGCTACTCAAGCCATCAAATAAATGGCTTTTGCAATACATCCTGAAGTCCATCAAGCTCACATTACACAAAACTTTCCAGACACCTCATTTAATCATTAAAGCTGTTCCAGCTGGAGATTTCCCACCATCTTCGGGGAGGGCAAGTTAGCTGCTGTGCTTGTGCTCTCTGCCACCTACTGCGCTGGGCCTGTTCTAACACTTCTACTCCATCCCCTGCCCCAGCTCCCACTGCACAGCACATGCTACTCCGTTACTTGTGTGCAAAGCAGAAGAATCTGGGCTTTAGTTTAATGGAGAAATTAGTGCTATTGAACAGAAATCTTCTTCAAAGGTATACTGCAAAGGTAAAAGAGAAGACAGATTGTAATGTATATTCTGCCCTCCAGCCTAAACTACCTGCTATGTGTATCAACAAGAGTAAATTAGGACTTCAGTATATATGAAACACGAATCTCAACAGCAGCAGTTGTAGACTGAACAGATGCCCTGTTTCTCTCCAGTAACACTATTCACCTTGAACATGCAAATGACCCCTTCACAGAAAAAGACATGTTGTATCTTTCTGTGTCAAAAACCCATTATCTCCTTCACAGCCCCCATTATCATGAAGTGGTTTCTGTATTACTGTGCATCAATGTCTTCTTACCGCTACAGCAATCACAGATGTTAATTCAAAGTCATTACTTGAGGCCCCAATCAGAAATAAATAGCCATGACCTTCCCTGTAGGATTTTTTCCTACAATTCACTCATTTCCCTCAGTGAATCTCTCTCAATTGACACTGTTTTCTTTGGGGGAAAAGGGCTGATCACACAAGCCTTGCTAAGAAAAGATTCCAGTTGAAGCATACAGCTGGCAGAGCCGAACCCTAAATCATCATGCTGTGTCTCATCAACTCCTCTTTTTGTTAAGTGAAAGAGATTCCATTCCCTTTTACAGAGAAGTGAAAAGTGAAACTGTCTGATCAGTTAGCTGCCAGCAACGCTCCCTCCCCAACAGTTTTAGGAATACAGGCTCTAGGAATCAAAGTTTCTGCAAGATAATAAAGTCCTCTGTCCCTGCCAGCAACCTGACAAAAACATCTCAGCAATATCCATCTTTAGTTTATGTGGATGTTTTCTGAACCCCAGCCTTCCTGCCCCATTGGATGGTGAGTTAGAAACGAACTGCTTTAATGGCTAGAAATACTCTTAACTTCCAGTCTAAACTGATTTATGAGTAATCAGGATACATTTTTTTCTTGTATGAAACAGTACAGTTACAGCTTAGTTAGTATGAAAATTGAAGTTACAGTTTAGTTAGCTCTTGTCCTTTGCCATGGATTGCTCCTTGTGTGATTTTTTTATTGGACAAAGAGCAAAATCCAGAGAGATATGCAAGCCCCTTCTCTACAAGAGGTAGTTCTACTGCTTTTGCTGGCGGTTTAACCTACTGCTGAGATATTACAGGTTTCAGGAAAAGTCACCTCGAATTTCCCATTGTTCGTCTCCTACACAATGCTATTACTCTGTTCTTGTTGACTGCAAATACTTGGCTCATGTCTTCTGTATAGCTTCTCTTAGATTCATGCAGACAGATTCCTCTCTCAGTTATTTTTTTGACTGAATATGCCCAGTTCCTTAGATTTTCTCCTCAGGTATTATTTTCTTAATCTTTTAACATTTTTGTTGGGGCTTTTTTTGGTGTCCCTTCCCCCAATTTATCCATCGGCAAAGGACGAGTCTAAATTGCTCTATTTCATGTCATCAGTATATCAATAGCATGCCTGGTCCTCATTCCAACTGGACATTATTTCATTACACTGGCTCATGATGTTTGGACATACAGACCTCTGGGCTCTCAGCTAAATTTCAGTTGTCAAACACTACGTATCACCCAAACTTTAAAACCATAAGATGGACGAACAATTTATTGAGAGAAAATTTGGAGGGCTTTTTAATGCCCCAGACTGTAGCTGAAGTGAGGCAGGTGGGACAATCAACTAGGACACAAATGAAAAATCAGATATTCAGCTAAATTTAAGATTACAATCCTATAATTCATTTATTATTAATATAATAATTGGATTGTGGTATCAAATGGTCCCAGCTGCTATGTTAGGTACTGCAGAAACTAAGGAGTGAGTGCAGCCTAAGCAGAAATTACATTAGTGGGGGAGGAAAAAACAGCAGCACCAAAAGGGGAATGAATTTGTCTGAGGTCCCGCATTGCATTTGTAACAGTTCTGAGGCTGAAGCCAGTCTCCTGACATCCAGATCGTCGTCTTTTGAACTAAACTACATTGCTACTCATGTAAGGATATTTGAAAAATTTAATGGTTTTATTAAATGTTGGTATTGATTTTGGCAAGCTACTTGCAACATCCACTACTGTAATGACAAGGAGTTTAAAAATTTCAGTTAACAAGAGATGCAAATTTCTTGGTTTTGTGAAGCAACAACGAGCAAAAAACCCTTAAGTAAAATAGCCTCTGGAAATCATTATATAGGCTATTTCTGGCTAAAGCAGGAAAAGTGTTGTTAATTATAATTCCTGATAAGGAATATAATCCCTGAATAACAGCCCTTAATAAATCACTATTTTAATTTTCATGGTTTGTTGCCTCCTAATGTTATCAGTTTGAGGGCTGATAAAATTTTTAATGTATGAAGTTATCAACAAGTCATTTCTTGTAACAATCACAGATTAAGAACCGGATCCTGAAAGTTGCTGAGCACGTGCAACTGGCACTAGAATTCAGGAACTCCAAAGATCCACCTAATGAGCTATTAAAATTATCTGGATTCTAGCTGACTTGATGTGCTTCACTTATCAACAGAACCTAAATTCTTTAGTAACCTCAGGATATCTCTGCTAGGTACAAAAGAACCGGACAACTACACAAGATACACACATCAAAAACTTTCTTCCTGGTTGTTAAAGAAATTCTTTATAAAAGCTGACTTAGTTTCCTAGGTCTGGCTAACATAAGATCAAGCTACAATGCTCTCAGGAAAAGGAGAAAATGTAGGTAATTTTTTCTACTGCTCCACCCTTGGCACTAGGCAATGGCTAATGATGATTATGGTGACAGGAATACGATCTAGACGTACCACTTATGAACTACTGTAGGAAAGCACACACTGATCAGAATAGTTTTCATCACTGCTATGCCATGCTGTGTCAGAGAATTGTGGGGATCAATCGAGTAAGTGACATACTTCTACTTATATCATCTTCACGCCAGTTACAAAAGAGAATATTCTTTCGTGATCCTGGTACAGAACAAAGCAATGAAAGGGAAGACTCTGTATCAAACCTTTCATTTGCAGAACATCTGAAGGAAACAAAGTGCAAATTTTTGCATTTTGAATGTTCTCCTGGTGAAAACCATCATATAAAATAACATTATTAACGTTCTTTAAAGGCAAATTCTACTTGTATCAGATTTGCACATAGAGCTTTCAAAATAAAAAGGATTTGAAATGGAAATAATGTGAATTCAGACAACTGTCGTCTTCACAAGTCAGCAACATTACTGTACTATGCCAGCCCTGCTAAAGACTTTTTTTTTTTTTTTTTTAACATGAACAGCATAGCTCCTCTATAGCAATCAGCAGTGCTGCAGGTATTGCATGTTTAACGAATGTGCACAAAGTTGGCAAATGACTTAGAGGGAGATTTTGTGCAGCTGTTGTTATGATACTGTTGAGTTGCAGAGAATACTATCCAGAGCAATGCTGATATCATAATTGGCTTCCACAAAAGCACATTAATGCAGGCCGCCAGATAAAAGTGGGTCAGCTTCCACTTACCAGCCAGTTTAGAATGAAAAGCCAAACTACACTGAAGAGAAAAAATTTGTGTGGAAGCCATTAGGTGCTAGGATAAATGTTTTTTATTTCATATGGGAAGAAAGAGCTCATCTCTTTTAAATCCTTGAATATAAATGCTAAGCTGCTCTTTCATTTGAGCCTACAGTCACCCTTTGGATGCAAATAACTAACACAGACCAAACCCTACTAACTGAAAAAGAAAACATGGCAACACACAGATTCCCATTGCATTCAGAAGAACTTACATATATTAGTGTTGCCAAAAAAATCCCACATAATGGACTCTGAAACAAGGTTTTAAACAGCATGAATAGCCTCATCTCCATGATCCTGATGCTCTCTTATCAAAAAGATTACAGGTCAAGGAGGGTGACAGAGATTTACAAAGGAAGAGCATTTTGTGGCAATAGAACTGTATTCACAAACTTGCACACTCACAAAGCAGAATTTCAAATTCTCCAGCTCAAATTCAAAGCTTTCTTTACCTCTCCTTTACTCTAAGCTCTGTTCCTTGTCTCTTCTCATTCACTCCCCTTCTCAGTCTTTGTCCTCCGTTTGTCCTTCCTGTCTCCTGCTCACACTGTCAGATTCCCTGGCACCACTCAGACTTCTCTGTGCATAGAATAGCAGGTTCCCAAAACATGTTGGAGTCAAAAGAAAGAGTCCCAATGACTTTAGCAAGCTTTCACCTAAATTCTGACCCAGACTTGTCTTCATCTTTGCATGAGTATGTGAAAATTCACCTTTTGCACTAAACACTCCAGATACTGTTAAATGCACAATAACAGTGTCCCGCAGGATCAGGAGATATCTGCTAAATAACCACCCTATCTGTATGCCACAAGCTCCCCCAGGCAGTGGTACGTTATTCATTTGGGCTCATTCTACTTACTATGCAGAGCTGTGAACAGCACCAGCAAACAGACAGCGCCCATTTGTCATTTCAGGAGTTCGTCTTGCTTCACTCTGAAAGACTTTTGGGTGCACCCATATTTAGACACAATTTATCCTCAAATGAGCACATTCATCTCCCCCTATTCCTGCTGACTAGACAGACTACTAAGACATATTCTCTAGAGCAGCGGTTAGATGGATTGAGACTCCCTTGAGAGCCCTTCCCAGACTCTAATTGACTTGATTGTTAGGCAATTTTTCCTGATGTCCAACTTAAATTTCTTTTTTGCTCAATTTCATCTTATCACTTCCAATTACGTCTGACTGAACTGTTCAAAACAATTCTTCTCCTCTCTGTCTGCTCACAACGAGGCTACAGCACCGCATCTCTTATTAGCACACCTTCACTTCAGAATTTATTGGCAATTTGAGTATGGAGTTGACATTTTATGCCCACTTCTTACAGATGTCAAAGATATTTTATTATCCATGGAAGAAAACATAAGCCGGGGAATGTGTGTAGACAATACAAGGCCTTCCCCCTTTCTTCCATAACCGAGACATGTGGTAATTAGAGTAAGAAAGCCTGAATGTAGCTAAGTTACCTTATGCAAAGAGACAGCTTCCGTGACAACATGGACTCGGATAGTCTCTCTCCTCTGTTCTTGCAATAATGTTCAAAATAATTGGGAAGACGAAGACAAAAGGAAGAAGTTGAAACATCTCTCCAAGGGAAAATACTGATGGAAAAAGAAAAGCTGTATTTCCCCAAACTGCTTACTGGATGTGTTGTAGCACAAACGACTTTTCCCCCAGTTTCTCAAAGTATGCTGCAAATTCAAAAAACAATGGCTTGCTCCCATCCATCTAAAATTTCAGCTCAAGACATCTGATGACACCAAACTACGGCAGTTCAGTATTTTTAGGAAGAGCAGAAGGTTATAATCTCTCTGTATACTAAATCTGACAAAGAAGCCACAGGAGGAAAAGAGCATTTGGAAAATGCTTATGCATATCAATTGGATCTAAACACCTAAGGAACAATGGACTCATTTCACAGGCACACTGAACTACAGATTGGTAGACCCAGAAGCAGGGAGCTTGGCCTTTGACAGTAGAAAATGAACTACTGTAGCCTGAGTAGCCCATTACTGACTATCACCTTGGTAAGACATTCACGTCACATCTGCAAGAACGGTTCCATTCCACAGATTGACTGACACTGACAGCCCTCTGAGCTGCCAGGATATGAGCTAATGCCAGTCTGACCCCAGATACATTAGCTTCTTCACAAGGAAGGACCCTTCTACATTCACCCCTTTGGCCACAGGCAGAATGCATTACAGTCCTTGGACGGGGGTACTCTGACCAGTACCTGGATGAGAAAGCAATGGCACAGAGTCGGTTTTGCCATGTTTCTGGAGGATGAGAATTCCCCCAAGAGTGGAGAAATGTCCCCAGGAGTGGCGTTGCTGGAGATAGCTTTGCTATGCCTTTGCACTGCTCTGGTAAATTTGCAAAACCTTCTGCTGTGCCGAGACTATATATGGATACCGCTCTAAATTTTTTCCCCTAAATTTCTTCTACATAACTTGGATCAAAAGTGAACGTACTTTTGTGTCTGCGCAGAACAGTTACGTAACAAGAGAAATGACACACAATCAAAGAGCTTTGCACCCACATACACACAGCCTGTCTACAGTCGTAATTCCATGTGTGCTTCCACAGTACATTTTTGTTAAGAGCAATATATTGAGTTCACAGAATGTTAGTTTCCCATCATCATATGTAATTCCAAATAATAACAACAAAACGAGTCAAAAATTCAAAGCAAAGGGAGTTATATGTATTTGGAGGCGGCCAGTCTGTTAGGTTCATTGTAGCTTCTCATCACTAATGAATCCCAAATCACATTCTTTTTGGGGAATACAATGTTAAAACAGCCTAGACAGTTCTCTTAACAGTAGTCAGGAATCAATACAGAGGCACTTGAATCAGCAATTTCCTGACTGACAGTCAATCTCATAAGTGCCGGGATACAGTTTTGAGCAAAGGCCACAGAATGAGCCATTTGATTTACAAGCTGGCATTGATGACAAGGTGAAGGACATTGTCACAGTTAAGGCATTAAGCTTAGCCTAACTACAACTGCTTGCTTTCAGTCAGGGGTACAACGCCCTACCTGGCCAAGCTGTTCACAAGCTGTTTGATACTCAGCTCGCTGACAGAGGTCTTTCACACGCTGGTATTTGGGTAGAAAGTTTTCTTCTTGGGCATCTACCTTCTCATTTTCCCTCTTATGCAGCAATTTACTGCAAAAGAAAAAAAGAAAAAAGATTTATTTTTGCATTAATATTAATTTCAAGCTATACATACAGTTTGCTGAAAAAAGGCTCAGAGGAGTAGGTTATCTGCCAAGACCATAGCATCACTGGCAGCCAAAACTTCATAGTCCAGTAGAAACTAGCACTTACCATAATCTCCAATAACACCCAAGTTATTCATATCATGCTCTCAGGGTGTGTACAAAAACCACACAAAACCAAGACAGTGTGTTTCATGTCTGATTGGCAGGCAGTAACAACAGTTGATACAAAGAGACCATAACCTCCTCACTCCACAGGGCTGCACTTCACAAACCCTTCATGCCCTGTTCTACGTGTTAAGGCAGAGGCGTAGAGGGAATGGCCAGCAGACGGACATGCAGAGAGGAAAGGTTATTCATACTCCCATGACACAAGCAGGAGGGTCGGGGGGCGGGGGCAGCAGCTGAATGATGCCCTTCCACCTCTCAATCTAAGTAAAACTCCCCTTCCCCCACCCAACAGCACATTTATGCAGGTGGTAGCCAAAGGCCATAGATTCCCTCCTATCACACAATCACTGCCATTAGCCGTACTGCAGCCGTGTCCCTGCTGGCACATCTAAATGGCTTTAGGTCTCTGGTAGAGTGCTGCTTTGGCTTTAGCTGTTCAGTACCCTTCTATTTAAAAAGACTGGCCTTTGCGATTAACACTTTCCTTACCCTCTTTCCACTAGAAACGAGTCTCTCCACACCTTCACCTTTTTCTTTAAATGGAACCTAAGAGAAAATGAGGAAAGGAAGAAGCAATTCCCACAAAACCAATGATCAAGTCACGCCCCAGTTTTCCACCCCCAATTCAGACAAGAAACATTACATATAACGGCACAAGGGGACATCCAGCTTTATGAACCAGACACATATGCCTCTCCAGTGCAACCCACGAACATAGTACAGGTTTGTTCTCACAGGGACAAAATCCACAACAAGTTCACAGTACAACTATTTCAACATGTTTAAGCATGTTTAAGGCACAGGGGATTAACTGAATTGTCCTTGATCACAAAGGATCACAAATTAAATCAGGATTTCCTGACTCCAGTTTGGGCTTTTAACCTGCACACTACCCCAAGAGTACACTATTCTAAAGCAGCTGCTCCTTTCCCCCTCTCCCTCCACCCAACTACTTGTAAAGCAAATCCCCTTCTTCCCTTTTTCTGCTGATTTTCTCTGCCAAGCATCCAGTCTAATTCTCTTCCTCAGTCCTTTTCCAGTGAAAGTATTGATGGAAAGTCTCAAATAATAACCACAACTCTGAGTGCTAGCCTGTCTTTATATTATAGTCTGATACACCACCAAACCTTTCAACTCAATTATTCTACAATTTATTCAATATGAAATGCTTTGCTAGAAATGATACCACAGAGACATTTAAAATCTATAACTCCTATAGCTAAAGACCTTCACGTGTGGCCCTCTCACTGCTACATTTAGTATATCCAGATACCATATATGCCATACAGCTAGTATACAAACCTGACAAAATAAAAATAAATAACCGAAGTCAGTCACATATTGCTAAATGGGTCTTTAGATTTTTCAGTGATTGACGTACTCATATAGATGGTAATTTTATTATATTTTCCTTTAAATTTGCTGAATGTTGCTGAATATTGCTCAGTCTCCTGTACAAACACATGCTTGTTTACATGCACATTTCCATTTCTTACCTATTCACTGGTCTCTCCGAATCCAGAAGCTTTAGAATGGATTTACCATCCATATCAGATGGAATATCCAATCCAGCAATATCTAGAATTGTAGGTGCAAGATCAATATTCAACACAATGTGAGGATTCCTGAAAAAACATATATGAGAACCTGGTTTAAGTCTATGCAATGATACCAAGCAACTCCAGTTCTTCCACAGAGACCAGGGATCTGAAAAGGCTTATTTCATGATATCTGCCAAAGAAGAAAAGAGGACACAATCCCATTCCTTTCCATGAAGAGAATAAATTTAAAATTTAGGTAAGCTGCATAACTTCAAGAGGCGCTAATATGAAGATTTAAAACTTTAGCACAGAGCATTTTTGAGAAAGCAAAAGTAGTTCATAAGGCAAAGTTAGTTAATTATTGCAAAAGAGGGTTCAAAAATCTTTCAAAATATCAGAAAGCACCAGAAAATCTCCTTGGGTATCTTCTAGAATCAAAGTGTCTGCCAAACATACTGATGCCTTTATTAAAGAGTAGATTTGGCAGGTAGCATATGCTTTATCTGTTTCAAAATATGTTATAGAAATATGTACCTCAGCTTATACCACAGCAACCATGTTCTGAAGAGAATACGAGGAGAAATATTTTGCTAGGCACTACAGTAAACAACTAGAAGCTGCAGTTGCGGAGAAAAAAAAAAAAAAAGAAAATAAAAGCACAGCTTTAATTGAAATACTATCAGTCTTCCCAAGAGCAGTTATCCATTCTGCACTTAAAACCAGCCATGCCCTGCTACTTAGCAGAGTAGTGGCATGTGCTCCTCAGTCACCACAGTTAACAGGACAATATTTGAACTTAAATTGACTTCAAATTTGGTTAAAACACAGGCATCAACTCCAGAGGTGTACAGGCAGCTCCTATCCCCAAATCCCTTGAACTAGCACAGCTAAACATGAGTTCACGGATCAGAGCATCTAGTCGCATGCCTTGGCATTCAGTAGTTCAACAAATGCCCACTTTTCAAATCCCGTGACTTGGTTTTACGATGGGTCTGGTTTTGTAAGAGTGCTTCCAGTTTATGCTGACCCTTACAAACTTCTTTCAAATATGTCTATGACAGTGTTGTGTAATTACTTACAGTATTACATATATACATACTGTTTATCAGCTGTATACTATTTCTTTTCTGTATTTCTTCAAAAAAAAAAAAAAATCAAGGAAGACACTCATCTTAAAAGTGGGGAAAAAAAAGACAGGGAGCATAATGCTATACAAACAGCCTTCTACAGCACTGAACATAAAGAATCACTGTGCTATGATCTGCAGGCACAAAGGAAGGATGGGACCAGATGGGCTGCAATACATGTCAGTGCAGAATTCTAGCTCAAAATACAGGACATAAGCAAGCTGTTAAATTCACACTAATTAATGAGACACCATTTAAAAATTACTACATTTTTGAGCTAGAGAGCAAACAGGCACCGACAAGAGCATGGATGATGAATTAAATTAATGTACCTAATTTGATTTTAATTACTAATAATTGTGGTGTAGCATATTTGGTAACAGAAATGAGAGCTTAGTAATGGCTTGCTACAATGACTGCTATTAAATCTTAGTTGGTATCAAAAGGAAGTCATAGCAATTACTCTGCAAAAAAAACATAAGGCTCACACAAAACATGGATGATTGAAGTTCTACCATTTAAAGAAAATCAGGCTGAAAGGGAGGATCAATTTATTATCTGATGTATTCCCCCTCCAAGGTATTTTATCCTGTTCTTCCTATTTGTTGTACTGTGATGCACAGATGTACCATTCCGTTAGACTCTGTCAGGCTGACTCCTCTGATTCTAACATAAATATTTTTTCATGTTCAAAAGCCACTGAAAAATAAAATTCAGTAGGAAGGTTTCACAGCTTTTACGCATGTCTGGGTGTAAAGATCCTTGAACTAGAGCAGACATGAGGTGGCTGGTTTCTAGCATTGCATGTTGCAGAAAAACTAGCTCAATCCACTTGGGCCATATTAGCATTGCCTCTCCAATAAGACCACAAACTGCAGTCAAAGGGAAAGAGAGCATGTTCTTAGAAGGCTAATCCAGTTCACTGGAAATTCTGTGCTGCTGCAGACAAACTTCTTCCAGTGCTGCGGTAACATGTTTAATTCCACTTGAGGAATCCCTCCTCTGCTCTTTAAAGTAATATTGTTTATTATGCATAACTACTGTAAATAAATTAGACACATCATGCAGTATCTACAGAATTTAACATTTTTGTGCCTATTGATACTGTGAATTAGTAAATTTAAACAGCAAATAGAATGAGAATTTTTTTAAATTATTTGCCACTGTATTACACACTAGATCTGTTCCTCTGCAGTAAAGAAAAAAATTGTGTGGAAGACTTTGTATGTGTTAATTATGCTAAAACATGCATACTGATATAAATAAAAGGCAGCAAATTATGGCACTCTGTCCAAAATCATTACTTCAGTGCAAATATTTGCTATTGAAATAATTGCTTAGAAAGTGTATTTACATAATTTCTTAGCTGATCAAAGCTACCATTTTAATTAACAGCCATATTCTGCATGCTTGTGTGCATCTGACAAACAGCCCTAACCACGTTACCTCAAAAGGAACTAAAAAGGATCTTCTGTGAATAATACTGTTACATACATTCTTCTTCATAAACTGAAACAAGTGACTCCACTTTAATGTTCAGCAATAAATATCTACTGTGGCAGTGAATATCATACAAAATATTTTTTGCCTTGAAAATGTCATAGTTATGTGTATTATTTGTAACCCTCAAAATGAGGCAAATAAGTGTTTCCTAGATTGAACATATTTCAAACTGGCTTTTTCAACTACATCCTCGGAAGTGTAGTGGCTTGTGCTGCACACCTACGGAAGCAAAAGGGCAATAGCATAAAACTATGTCGTACCAGTACATGCTGTCAGTTCTGCCGTCTGAGTAGACATATTTTTCTGCCAAAGATGAGCAGGAAGTCAGTCGGTCAGGACGGGGGAATTTTGTGCCTCCATTAGGATGTGAATACAACTAGAGATGTGAATGTAACGGATTTTTCTGGTCACTACATAAACATACCTATATACACAATAGCCAAGAACTTACAAGGATCCAGCCTCCACATTTGGACCTCGGACATAGAAAGGAACTCTGATATCAAACTCATATGGCATGGACTTTCCTTTCACCAGCCCAAACTGCCCAATATGATAACCATGGTCTGCTGTGTATATTATATACGTATTGTCCAGTTCACCCATTTCAACCAATGTATTGTAAATCTGAAAAAAAGCAAAAGAAAATATGAAATTCATTCCACTGAGCAGTACTATATGCAGAGTACTAGATACAATTTTCTGCCTACGTGTAATATACAAATAAATAACAAAAGTTTTATTATGCCACTGAGTTACCACAATGAACTATTCTGAATAATCCACAATCAAATTAACTGAATATTGTGGCTTTTACAAGGCAAACTTCTGTTTTTTGTTTTAAAGTAAACACATTAGCATGCCATATTTTCAGCAGTGTTTGGGTTCAGTATTTTGCATGAGTACTGTCAAGACAGTACTAAATACATAGAGTAACAGAGAAAAAAGTTTCACGGTGATAACCGTTTCTGAAATTTTCTCTCCACCTTTCTCTTTTTCCTGCAGCAAACAACTTCAATAAAAATGACAGCACTTTGAATCTCACTTATTTAAGCAACACTCAACAACCTTGCCTTCAGACAAATGACTCCCCATTATGTAGAGTATTTGCAAAAACTCTTCCAGGTAAATACCACTCAGTAATACTCTCTCAGTAGCTGGAGAACTAACATGGAGAATAAGAGGAGCTTTAACTCTGTCTGCGGTTGCTTCTACAGATTTACAAGAGAATCCTTATGTGAAACGTACCAACTCCACCATCACAAATCAATTTTTATGTGACATCTTCATTTGAAAAGATACGAAGGTGGTGGGGCCTCACATGGATCCAGAACACATCAGCACAGAAGAAAACCAACTCTTTTGTTGTTGTTGCATTGATTTGGGTTTTTTTGGGGGGCTGGTTGGTTGGTTTATTTGTTTTTGGTTGTTTTTTTTAGATTTTGAAAGACTATTAGATGCACATAATTCAGTAGAAAAGATCAGGCTAACTTGGCCGTTACAACTGAAAAAAAAAAATCCAACTGATTTTGCCTGCAGTGAATAAGTGAAACCACTTAACCAAAAAGAAAATCAAGATAGAGTAGTGAAATAGCCAATCTCCCCTAATGCTAGTATCTGATCCATCTAAACAGGTTCATTAACATGAAGTAGAGATCATACTTGCCTGAATCAGTAATTATAAGACATTACTAACAAGTTGATGCAATACCATCCAGACAATCTCTTCTTTGCCTTACAGGGCTCCTCTTATTTTACGTTCTACCATTTTTGAATGAGAATGCCAAGAGATAAGCAGTAAACTGCAACACCTTTAAATCTGCCTTTTTGGAAGGAAAAAACAAAAACTGGAAACCCATTCTTTTTCAAACTAGCTTTTAGCTAATTTAGATGTTTCTGTTGAAGACACCCAGTTTGCAATAAGATATTTCATTGTTACATCATGCAGACTTCATTAAAAAAAAAAAATCTACCTATATATTTAATTACTTTAACATTTAACATCCTGGTTTACCACGGGATTATTCCAGTCAGGACCCCTGTAGCATCGCTTTTTGTTGTTGTTTTTCTTCTCTCAGAAACTCAGTGATACAGGATCAAAATAGGCCCACAGTTAGGTAATTATTTCCAATAGGTTGTAGGATGACTTTTCACTATCAGACGACAAACTTCTAGAATTTATAATGTACATTTTTACAGGTGATCCCTCCCTCTTCCCCTTAATCAGTAGTGGCTCTGTGGCAACAAATCAGCTCGCTCACACCACCCAACTCAAGGTACCTGTCTTTAGGAGATGAGGATTCTTACACATTGAGTAGACACACAAAATCCTCACGTGTGAAAGGACTGATGCAGTCCTTCTTTTTCCTTCCCCCTTATCGTCACATACAGCACAGCTTGGCGCTTACCTCAAGAAACAAGCACCTGTTTAGCCAAAAAAAAGTGACTACTGATCTTACCATCTCCATAGAGTCGTCCACAGACATGAGCGTTTGAAGGCGCTTTCTCTGTAGCATGTTAGTGAACTCCATGTGTATAGGTTTCATGGGACCTGTATACCTCATTATCCAGTGCTTGTCTGGATTTGGAGCATAGTTATAACTGGGAGTGCTAAGGAACAGAGAGAAAACCAGAATGCATTAGCAGTGTAGAAAAAGCCAGAATAACATATACCAATAATTTCTATTTGATCAACACTATAGGACTAACTCTCCAAGGTGCACGAGCAAATACTGGGTTTACTTTGGAAAAGTCTAACACTTTTATGTTCTATACAAAGATGGGAGAATGAAAACAACTCTGTGGGGAATTAAATCTATTAAGAGGGTAAATGTACACTGTCTTCGCAGTGTCTTCAGACTAACATATATACATTTCAAGGCCAAGAGACTAGCCTCAGAAATCTAACTCCACAAGTATGATCTGGATCACGTATGCACTATAGAGTTCCTACTCATGTAACTGCTTTGCTTTCACTCAGCCCACAATAGCACCAAATATTATGGCTTGTACAAGCTGTTTAACAACAGCTATAGAACTTGCAGAAAAGGTTCTACCATGTTCCTTAACAGCTTTTTTGAATTCAACATGACTGGCTATTTGAATACTTTCACACTCATGTACCCAGAGGAGCACAGGCACCCTACCTGGTAGTATCAAACTGCATGTGAGCTCATGGCAAGCAGAGGTGGATACATAGCCGGATTTTAAAGACCTGCCAAGAAAAGCAGGGGTGAGGGGAAGTAGGACTCTATTTTGCAGACACTTTCCAGCCACCAACTCCTTTCCGATCATCAAAGTCCCTGCAAAATCCCATGAGCTGGATTCAATGTCCTCCTAGAATCTCACAACTCCTCCAAGTTCTTCTGATCCTGTGACATCATTAAAGTCAGGAGAACAAATACCACTGACTGTTCATAATTTCATGTTGTTGGCAGTTCCAGAGATTGCTTTTTTGTGCACAATTGTATTGCTCTAGCTTAGCTAGATCTAAACAAAAGATTTATTTTGGTATATCATTACCATAATGTTGACTCTCTGCATCACCAACTCACTAGAAAGGTATATTATAGCTTACATTTGCAAGAAATATTACTTTTACCTACTATATCTATTCCTAAAAAAGTTTGTTCTTACTAAGATTGAGAACCTCCTTTGTCAATTTCTTCACACCTCAGCTCAAACACATCACCTGCAGAGTCTAAAATGTTAAAAATTACTTTTCCTAAGTGATTTGTGGAGGCTTCCCTTTTTCATTCAAAGCAATAAACTCAGTCTATTCAAATGTGCAAGCCAAGAGGGTGACACAGTAACACAGGGGAAAAAAGCAGATATTCCGTTATTTTCTTCTTCACAACACTCAATTTCCTGATAGATTCAGCCCCTATTTGGCAAATACCTACTGTTGTTTTTGTGTAAGCATCAGAGCAGCGGGGTAAGTTATTAAGATAAACAATAGTAATATAAGTTGAAACTTCTCCTTGAAATGCATGTATCTAATGTATCTTTGAATATGACAGGTAGCCTTGAGAGTTTTAATACAAATATGAAATTAATTATCTGACAGTGAAATGTTTTATGCCGAAAGCCTCTGTTAGATGCTATCTGAAAAATGTGTGTACGCAGCAAATGGAGGCTTCTTCATATAGGGAGGAAAGGGCTGGTGTTTATTCTCTCTGTATTGTTAATAGCCTCTTGAATTTCAGAATGTTATTGTGGCTGAAATAATGACATTGCTCCTTTGAAAGTGCTGACAGTTATGGAAACTGTTGCTATGTGATGCCCAGAATGAATCAAAAATGCTTGGCAAACTCCTTTTCAGCTTACTTTGTGATTTCCTGGCTGATTCGAAACCTCCTGCTGTTTAATCCAACCAAAGCCCATGATTTTCTTTGATTACTACAAATGTAACCCTCTTACACTTAACAGATTTGTCTGCCTTATGGGAAAAATACAAACACAACATTCCTAGAAGTTGGTTAAGATAACCTCTTCAAATGTACTCCGAAGATAAGTCCTAGCCTGATTGCATTTGACCTTGGAAAAGATGGGTGGTAAAATGTACCTTCTGTAGAAATAACATTTCTGATCACTGTTAAACTGCCCATCTGTTGAATTCTCCGCAGTATCAGCACAGGCAGTAAAAAAGGAAAAACAGTCATGTAGCCTAGGGATTTGCTATATGAATGCTGGTTGATGTGAATAATCCTCAAACAAGAAAAGACTGTAGATGCACACAAAAAGTAGCTCTGCAGAACAAGGTGGAGAGACTGCAGTATAGGGTGGAATGGACATATCAGCTAGTATATATAATAATAGAAGCAAGAGAACAGCAGCATAAATTGGCAACCAAAATACACACCAGGGTTCCCAAGCAAAATAGTACTCAGACTGTCAGTCTATGCTAAAATCCACCCCACTAACTTTTAGCTATTATTCGCACTGCTACACAACGCAGTATGTACGTCAAGCAGCGTAAGCAGTACAGTCACACCTTCACTTTGCTTTGTGGATATAGCTCAAGAATCCGCTTGCAGACTTTGTCAGCGCTGCCACAAGCAGATGCACAGAGACGTGGCACATGGTGTACCGTCTGCCGATTCGGGGACTAGACAAAGACTTTGCTCAGGTTATTGCTTGCTGCTTTAGGGCAATTCATAAGAAGTGTTCTGTGTTCTGATCCCTCCCTACCATATCCACATGACAGCAAAACAGTAAGAACTGCCTACACCTCTTTATCATTGACAAAGGAATTCCTGGGAATGCGGGAACAAGGGGCAAAAATGGAAAGCAGAGAACTAATTTGTACATACAGAATCACAGAATCACAGAATGGTAGGGGTTGGAAGAGACCTCTGTAGGTCATCTAGTCCAACTCCCCTGCCAAAGCAGGGTCACCTAGAGCAGCCTGCACAGTGAAGGAATGATGCACTTTCTGCATTTTTACATTTAATCTTAAACCCGGGTCAATGAAAACCCTTACAGATTATTATTTAGTGCCTGTAAAATAGTTTAGAATAAGGTGGGCAGTTTCTTTGCACAAGACGTACATAAAATCCTATTTTATACTCATATCCAAAAGAAAAACACAGTTCCTTGATCTACTAGGATAATTTGTTTCTTTACAAACAAAACTTCTTGCCACAAAGTGACACCTCCTGTGTAATTGTTATCATTGTAAGAAAAGTCACCTACAATTAAAAATAGTTTTGTGTGACTACTTTATAATTAAGAACATAAATCCAATTTGTGTGAAAAATAAAATATAAATTATGAGCAAAAGAATAATAGATGTAGTTTATATCTTTCATTGCTGACCTTCCACAAATCCTTCTACTCTTTTTCATTCGACTAGCTTAATTAAACTGCTACAGAAAGTTGCTTGATAAATGATTATCATCTCTGAGATATAAATGCCTTCCAACGAAACTTCTAATATGACTGAGGTCAATACCGGGTATAAGCTACGAGAAGCTGCTCATTCGTCATTTCTGTAATTTTCATTTCAAAGAAAATAAATGAGCACAAGATGGCAAACAAACACAAAATACTGCATTGCTCTAGATCTAGGACACAGCTGCTCTTTGGTAGCACATCACAAAATAATGTAATATATAATTCTAAGTTACGCAATACCTAGACAATAGAACTAAGGAAGCTTTTTCTCTCAGACTCTATTTTAAATAAAGTGAAGAAGCTCTAATGTATTTCACTGGACTTTGGACTAGTCCCGAGCAGCTTCAGCTACCATTTGATTATTTCCATCAGTTCCCAGTTCCTTCATAAATCCAAAATAAACCAGAATTCCCCGTAAAAAAAAAAAAGTTAAAAAGGGCACATAGGAAGAAAGTTACAAAATGTTGAACATCAATGAAAGCACGAAGCTAGTAAACAGAAAAATACTGGAATGCTTTCAGTTGTGCCAGAAGGTGACTTGGGAGAACCATTCCTTTTATCACCATGTGAGGAGATGCCTGTAATGGAGGATTACAGAGCTGGACCTATAAAATGACTCTGTGCTATAAACAAGAACCATCTCATCAGGGAGCTTATGAACATGTTAACTCAGGAACTGGGTGATACTGTTTTTGGGACCCATTCAAGACATTGCACTGGGTCATGTACAGACATAGCAGCTCATTCAGAAACAGCTTGTCTAATTTGGTGCTGCAGGCCTGTATCTCCTTTCTTTCTGTATATGAAACAGGAGTAATACAAGTAATTGCATATGATGTGATTTTTGGCAATACCCATAAAATAGTACAGTTTATACATAGGGACAGGGAGATAGTTTCTTCCCCAGAAAAGATTACAGTCCAAGAACCAGATTTTGACCCCCCTGCTCAAAATAACGCAGTGCTTTGCTTTCCAAATAGGCTTTAACAATGCCCAACGAATGCAACATTAATCTTCCCATTTATCTCAGTGCGCTACAATTCTGAGTTCTAGGTGCAGTAACCATTCTCAAGATACTTGTACTAGTCTGAAGAGATGTTAAAAAACCCCCCAAACCTCAAAACTATTCTTACATATTTGCGACAAACTTACGCCCAGTGTATTATAAAGCAACCACTGTTCCCCCAGAGATACCCATGACTTCCGTACTCCTGAACCTGGAAATGAAAGGGTTTTATTTTTCCTTACATGTGTTGTGAGGCATTAGGAAAGAGATGTGAGTACTGAGGGGCTGAATCTTCAGGGCCATGAGGAGCAGCATGGCTTATAACCATCAGTACAGGCCTGTGAGGATACATCTTCTTTGAGATTCTGAAGAAGGTAATACTGTCATTGGTAATCAGGTCAGTTAGATAATCCTGCAAGTAGAAGTAAAAGTATAATGACATACTTGAAAAATAATTTCAAGTTGAGGGGCGAGATAGGAATAGGAGATCTGAGGTATCATAAACAACAGGAAAAAAGAAGCTACTTCACTCAGGATGGGAGGAGAAGGGAGTAAGTTACAGATGTTAAAACTTCAAAAACTAAACCCAAATCATTCTTTCTTTGCTGCCCAGAAATATGCAAAGCAACAGCTTCCTCTCAGAAATGAATGACATTAAAGAAGATCAAATAGCACTCTTTCTTCCCAGAGTATGTAATTACATTATGAAGACCATAACACTAAATATAGTGACCAGGTATTAATAAAAAACATTAGAAAATTACAGGTCAATTTCTTTGCTTTTTGGTCTCTATATCTTCAAGGTGTATACACCAACCTTGCACCATAACAGTGCTTTGAAAATCTAAACAGCTTGCTGTTCATTTTTCGTAACCTCCCTCTGAACCAGAAGTCACTAAAGCTAGATGATGCCGGGCTAATCGGACCAAAAATTTCATCCAATATTACAGAGACAGTGACAATCTGCTAGACATATAGCTCTATCAAATCAATTGCTGAGAATTCAGAAAACTTCCTTTGGAAGATATGGGCTATCTTTCTATTTTCTAAGAAGTATCATTATGATTCTTATAACTGCTGAAGCTATATGGACTAAAGACAGTAATTTTAATGACAAGCTAGGTTCTCTCTTTAGGCTGCACCACAGGAAATGCTGCATATACCAACACCCCTCAAACATGAGTAGAATATGAAATTGCATCTTTAAAAAACAAAATAATAACTGTCATGTCACAGCTGAACCTAAAATGAGACATAACATCTGCCTCTGCTCAAGTGAACCAATACAAGGTGTGGATTGCATCTCCCTTTAAGTACTTCTAAGTCCTTTTAAGTTCTGTTCATGGTTCAGACACTTGCTCGTCTTTACCAATGCCAGCATGGTTGATCTGAGAAGTCAGCTTATCATTCATCAAAAATCAGCCTTTTTCATTGACCGAACTTACTTTCCCCAAGTTATTTCCTGTGTATCCCAGAACAAGGCTGGTAAAGTCTCCATTTGGAACTTTATACGGTGGTCCCAACATGAGGCATGTCTGTTATGGAACTGCCATGATTATGACTGTTATTGATAGAATATTTTCACTCACAAAAACTGGTGTAAATAGGCATAATTCCACCCAAGTTAACTGAAGGACCTCCATTCATAAGCATATGCAGGGGAATGCAGAATGTACAGTAAGCCAGACCAAAGCAAAACTGACTTCTGAACATACTTACTATACCCGAGACCATACTCATAGCTGAAAATACTGGAGTGCTCTCAAAAACGCCCTGACAGTTATCTAAAATGTGCCTGCTCTTTAACCTGGTCAGTCACTTTCTTCACCATGCTACTCATCTTTCATTTAGCCATTACAAAAGCATAGTTTTCAAACTCCATTTTGAAGATGAAGGTTTTCACCTGATCGAAGTGAAAATTATTCAAATTTAACATTGCAAAACCAGTGTTTGTCAGGCCACAACACCAAACAGAAACATTTTCCTTTTTTTTTAAAAGCTTCAGGTTGCAGAGGTTGTAATAGACTGTGCAAATGCATACAAAACTAAAAATTCATCAAAAAAAGTTGACAGAAACTGAAAAAGAAAAATCAAAGTAAAATATATCCTGTTATAAAATTGGAAATAATTTGCAAGGATTTCATTTTCACAGGATAAGTGTTCGGCAGTCGCTTTGGAGGACAGAATCAGTAGTGGTTTTTTCTAGTTTTCCACTGGCACATAATTAACATGAACAATGTCAAATAGATAGGGCTAAAAAATAATCTGATTATATTGTTCATTGCTGGAAAATTAAGTTTCCAGCAACAAAAATGGCAGGAAAGAAAGAGAAGCAGTCTTGTATTTCAGCTTCTGTTTGTTCATTTGTAATCCAGTGTTAGCATGCTGTTGCTCTGCACACTGTCATCTGTTTATTACCATAGCTGTGTATTGTGCAAGAATATGAAGATTATCAAAACATTTATATCTTCATCAGACTTTTTTTTAATTTATTACCAAACTTGGTAAGAAAAACAAAACCAAATGAAAACTGAAACATTTTCAAGTATTGCATAGACAAAACTGAGCTGAGGATACTGGAACATAAAGTTCCCCGCTGGCTTCTTGGTACAATAGGGAACAGTGCCCTGTGAAATCACTTGCCTGACATTGTTCCACATAAGATACGTTTCCATCATAACATTTTTGGTACATGGCTGTAAAGATTAGCTCTCTCATTCTTCATAGATCAGAAGGGAAATAAAAGACAAATAATTCTGTACACCAGTTGCCCCTTCCCCTTAGCAGCTGGTGATAGAAAAGGAAACCCAAGAAGCCTGTTTAAACTTCACTTTCAACACATAGTACCTTCAATTAAAAATGGCAAACAGGGGAGGGGAAGGGCGGAAATCACACAGACATCAACCTTTTAGAGGAAAAACTGCGAACACACTGCTAAAGAAACACCAATATAGAGGCAGGAATTCCGCTCAACAAGAGAAAGGGAACCAAATCCCTGTTCAACAAATACACCTTGCAAATCCCTCCAGAGTGAGGTAACTTCACAAGTTATACAACTACAGCAATTTATGGATAAATTTATTTATCATCATACTTCAGAGACAATTCAGGCCATTTTAGGAATCAGAAAAGCTGAATCCTTTGGAACATTAACCATTTTGGCTGAAATAAACATATTCCTGACTGCAACAGGTAACTATTTGAGCTGTAACATGTGCTAGATGAGGAAAAAAATGATACTGCATTTGACAATGACTATCAAGCATTTTAGTAAGTTTGGCCAGGGTATAACATCCTTGCAAGCACATTAGGAACCATATGCACCTGTACCAATGCATGGAGATACGGCTTTAATAGTTAAATTCTCCACCCATTCAGAATTATTGTAAGATATATCAAGATATTATGAACTCTTCATCATGCTGTGGCTGTGAAACAAGTTCCTTAGACTAACATAAAAAGATAGGTCTAGCTGGAGGGAACTGGATTCTTATCTCGTCTACGCTTGTGTAACTGCACTGCAGACAGTGCTATACCAGGGGAATAGATGATAATCAGACTTAGCATACAATAATTAAAATACAAAGCACAGAAATAGTTCCTATGCAGCTTTTAAATCCATTTTTACATCTTCAGCTCATACTACATAGTACAGTCTCAGGATGTTTTGTTTGTTTCCATTGCTGCTAACAACGTTTCAGTAACATGACCCTCCCAGAATGGAAGATAACAAAAAGTCCAAACACAATGCCTCTTGGGTTGTAGCTAATGTTACACAGAGCAGCTTTCAAGTATGAAAAGAATTCTTTAGTTAGACTAAAACCATAAAGCACAGCTTTCTTGCAGTCATGTCCAAATGTTAAAAAAATAGAAATAAATCAATAGGACATACCCTGGAGTAGTCATATCCGTGCTTCTCCTTCACTCCATTTCTACAGAGCGTGTAGTTGTAAAACCGAGAATTTTTAAGTAATCCAACCCACTCTTTCCAACCAGGAGGCACATAGGAGCCATTGTATTCATTAAGGTACTTCCCAAAGAAAGCTAGGGGCGGAGAAAGCAGAAGCATAGTAAGCAGGCGTAACAAACACTCCAAAGACACCATATTTAATCATATTCTTTCCATTCTGCCTCTTCTGAGAGAAGCTTTGTTTTCTTCATTCCAACACATTTAAGATAAGTTCTGTTGGCCTGTGTTTATTTCAGAGCTCCATAATACAGATCTTTTGATTTACAACCTGACTACATATGAGAGAAACTGGACCACAATTACCATTATATTGTCTTTAGTGCCTGATACATTTAGAGTCAGATGAACAAAACAGAGAATGCTTAAAATAGTGCCAGCTGCTGCATTATCTCATCCTACTCTGAATCACCCAATTTAGCTACATTTTTCATTTTGGTTACACCCTCTTAAGCCATCTTCACCTAAGGAACTGGCAGCAGCAGTGAAGTCACTATTAGGAGCCTGGCTTGTGAGAAATGATGACAAATGAGGACCCCAAATACGATGAGATTTTAAACTTGCTGCATAGAAGAAATGAAGCAGCAGGCTGTTTGGCAGAGCAAGTGCAGAATGAGTACAAGGATTCTCACAGAACACAGGGCAAGCATTTAAACCATGCTCCCAGAACAGCTATGTATATGCTAGCCTTGCTCTGTAAGCCACAAATGAACACACGTGAACTATTTTTCAGGAAATGGTTAAGCAAAATCAAAAGCATTTGTTTTTTATGAGAACACCACAAATTCTCTAAAGTACACGATGTACCCCAATGATGCTTTCACACTATTCCAGTAAAAAATTAAATAATTTAAAGGAACATCTTTTTCATTATTAGTTTATACATTATATCATCACTGTGCAATTACAGGACAAATTATACTGGAAGACTCCATTTGTCTAGCTAGTTCTTTTAAAACTTCAAGGCAAAATTCTGCCCTTGGGTCTGCAGGCTGCATTGCAATTCAGCATCCGACTTTTCACGATCAGAGCTCAGATCTCGATTTTTCAATGGTCTGGCAATACTAGTTAGCATTACCACAGTGACGAGCACAAAGATCTTTACACTTGTTCCACTTGCCATTACAAATACTTTTAATCCAGAAGCACATAGTATCTGCAGCTTCTCACGCTGGCTGTTGATCAGTGAACATCTGTGCTTCTACATGGACAATGGAATATCTATGATTCTGTTCCTAGATTAAACCTCACCTCTTAATCTAGAGGATTTGAGCACATAATTCACAGCTCCCACATTCTTAAATATTTTTAGGCTTGCAGCCTACAGTGTCTGATACTGCATCTTCTTGTACTTGTATAAACACAAGGGGCAATACTGTGGTTAGAGTAGAACAGATTTTCACTGCAAAGAGGGCTAGCCCCATTGAAGTCAATGGATTTACGTCTATTTGTAGTAAGCTGAGTATCTGTCCAAAAGATAGACAGAAATAGTGATACAAAACAGTATGTGAGAGGGTTACATATCATTACTTGATAGTGCTTTTTTTTTCTAAAAAATGGGAAGTATGACGTTAGCAACAAAATAATATAGTGGAATAGAATTAAATAAATTTACAGAGAGTAAATACATTATGCACTGAATGTCCATAAGATCCAACTCAAAGTGCTTAGGCAGAATGCAAAAGCATATTTGGAATCATCCTCCTCAACAAATTTCAATGTATCCAATTAATGTGTAAGGTGAGCCAAGAGAAAGTGAATGTTTGAAAGAGATGAAAGCATTGACAAAATTAAGATCTACATCACAGAAGATGAATACATCTATTAGGACAGAATTAATAAATTCCTTAAAATGACACTGTGCTTTCAAAGTATTTTGCAAAAGCAGGTAAGGTGTTATGCTATTTTACAGACGAGCCACCTACAAAAGGGTTAGGTGACCAATAAGCACTGTGCAGAAAAGAGTTTATTTCACTGTCCTAAACTACCTCATGACGTCTTCTTTAACCAAGCGAAGTAAACAAGTAGCAATGAACAAAGCAAAATCTACACCACAGTAGGTGAAAACTATCACATTACTCAGGGATCATTTTTATACAGTATATAGAATCACAGAATAGTAGGGGTTGGAAGGGACCTCTGTGGGTCATCTAGTCCAACCCCCCTGCTGAAGCAGGGTCACCTACAGTAGGCTGCACAGGATCTTGTCCAGGCGGGTCTTGAATATCTCCAGAGAAGGAGACTCCACAACCTCCCTGGGCAGCCTGTGCCAGTGCTCCGTCACCCTCAGAGGGAAGAAGTTCTTCCTCATGTTCAGACGGAACTTCCTGTGCTTCAGTTTGTGCCCATTGCCCCTTGTCCTGTCACTGGGCACCACTGAAAAGAGCTTGGCCCCATCCTCCTGACACCCACCCTTCAGATATTTGTAGGCATTTATAAGGTCCCCTCGCAGCCTTCTCTTCTTCAGGCTGAACAAGCCCAGTTCCCTCAACCTCTCCTCGTAGGGGAGATGCTCCAGTCCCCTCACCATCCTCGTAGCCCTCCGCTGGACTCTCTCCAGTAGCTCTTCATCTTTCTTGAACTGGGGAGCCCAGAACTGGACACAGTACTCCAGATGAGGCCTCACCAGGGCAGTGTAGAGGGGAAGGAGAACCTCCCTTGTCCTGCTGGCCACACTCTTCTTGATGCACCCCAGGATCCCATTGGCTTTCTTGGCAGCCAGGGCACACTGCTGGCTCATGGTTAACCTGTCGTCCACCAGGACACCCAGGTCCCTCTCCACAGAGCTGCTCTCCAGCAGGTCCACCCCAAGCCTGTACTGGTGCATGAGGTTGCTCCTCCCCAGGTGCAGGACCCTGCACTTGCCTTTGTTGAACCTCATCAGGTTCCTCTCTGCCCAGCTTTCCAGCCTATCCAGGTCACGCTGAATGGCAGCACAGCCTTCTGGTGTATCTACCACACCTCCCAGTTTGGTGTCGTCAGCAAACTTGCTGAGGGTACATTCTAACTCTTCATCCAGGTCGTTGATGAAGAAGTTAAACAAGACTGGGCCCAGTACTGACCCCTGAGGGACACCACTTGTTACCAGCCTCCAACTAGACTCAGCACCGCTGATGACAACCCTCTGAGTTCTGCCATTCAGCCAGTTCTCTATCCACTTCACCCACCACTCATCCAGCCCACACTTCCTCAGCTTCCCTAGGAGGACATCATGGGAGACTGTGTCGAAAGCCTTGCTGAAGTCAAGGTAGACAACATCCACGGCTCTCCCTTCGTCTACCCAGCCAGTCATGTCATCGTAGAAAGCTATCAGATTGGTCAGGCATGATTTCCCCTTGGTGAATCCATGCTGACTACTCCTGATAACCTTCTTTTCTTCCACTTGCTTCATGATGGCCTCCAGGATAAGCTGCTCCATCACCTTACCCGGGATGGAGGTGAGGCTGACTGGCCTGTAGTTCCCTGGGTCCTCCTTCTTGCCCTTTTTGAAGATTGGAGTGACATTGGCCTTTCTCCAGTCCTCGGGCACCTCTCCTGTCCTCCAGGACCTCTCAAAGATGATGGAGAGTGGCTCAGCAATGACATCCGCCAGCTCCCTCAGCACTCGTGGGTGCATTCCATCGGGGCCCATGGATTTGTGGACATCCAGATCACTTAAGCGATCCCTCACACAGTCCTCCTCGACCAAGGGAAAGTCGTCCTCTTTGTAGGCTTCTTCTCTTACCTCCGGGGCCTGGGATTCCTGAGGGCCAGTCTTAGCACTGAAGACTGAAGCAAAGAAGGCATTCAGTAGCTCTGCCTTCTCCGCATCCTCCGTCACCAGGACACCCGCCTCATTCAGCAGCGGCCCCACGTTGTCCCTAGCCTTCCTTTTGCTGCTGATGTAGTTGAAGAAGCCCTTCTTGTTGTTTTTGACATCCCTTGCCAGCTTCAATTCCAGGTGAGCCTTGGTCTTCCTCGTCGCATCCCTGCATGCTCTCACCACGTTTCTGTACTCTTCCCAAGTGGCCTGTCCCTCTTTCCACATTCCATGGACCTTTCTCTTCTGCCTGATCTCCGCTAGAAGCTCCTTGTTTAACCATGCAGGTCTCCTGCCTCCTTTGCTAAATTTCTTTCTCAAGGGGATGCATTGCTCCTGTGCATGGAAGAAGTGTTGTTTAAAGAGCGACCAGCACTCATGGACCCCCCTGCCTTCGAGAGCCCTGGCCCACGGGATTCCTCCCAGTAGCTCCTTGAAGAGGGCAAAGTCAGCCCTCCTGAGGTCCAGGATTTTGATCCTGCTTATCGCCCTGCTTCCTCCACGCAGGATCCTGAACTCAACCATTTCATGGTCACTGCAGCCGAGCCTACCTCCAACCTTCACATCCTCCACCAGTCCCTCCTTGTTTGTTAACACGAGGTCCAGCAGCACGCCTTTCCTTGTTGGTTCCTCCACCACTTGCATCAGAAAGTTATCATCGATATACATCGATATACACTTTCAAATCATTATGCTTTTTTAACTTCTCATTTTTAAAGAATAAAATGCAACACACAGCGGTTATGGGTAATTAAACAACACAGATGTACATTTGTTGTTCTCCTAGCAGCCAAGGAACACAGGATTGAAACACTGACCACTGCCTACAGTCGCAGGTATGCACAAGGCAGTCCAAAGCCTTTTGTCCTCTGTTCAACATACAGAGATATATTTCGCATTTCTGCTGACAGGAACCAATCCATTCCTAAAACCTTTGGCTGAGCCAGCTGAAGAACTCAGGAAAGAGGCATTCTGTAAAGAATTACTTCATTGTTCTTCTGCAGCGGCATTAAAGGGAAGTCTGGCGGAAGTTCCTTCCAGCACCTTTTGCACACCCCCCATTGTACATTCAGGATGTCTTTATAATCTTTCATGGATGTCAAAAGGCTTTAAATAATTTTCTCTGCTGTTTCAAATCTTCCATGTCACGTGTTTTTCTTTTCCTCCTCCTTCTCAGCCATTTAAAGGATTGTTATTTCAAAACTTTTAAACATCACTCCTCTGGAGTACAAAGTACTGGGTTACAATAAAGCTCTCTTGATACTGGAGAAATATTTTGATTTTGGATTCTAAAGATTCTCTCTAACACAATTTTTCCCCTCATCAGATTAGTTCACCACCAGAAACAGCTGCTCACTAGAGTACATATGCCTTTGGTACATCCAATTTCAAATCACTCCAAGATTGCGGTACTAAACCCTCACAGGTTTGATACACTCAGCCATGTTCCTATATCTAGTCTATGAAAGGATCATTAAAAAACATTCAAGTGGCTGTTTTTAATAAATCCATTAAGAATGTGATTTTCCTTTGCTTTAAATATTATACAACATAGTTTCTCCTATGACTACATAAAACAGGATATGCAAGAATTGAGTCCTTTGTACACTGTTACCACTTCCGCAGGGGTTCATAACCTTCTAAGGTTCTTTTCTCAGAGTCTTGCCCTTCGATGATAAGCACCTGGAAAATTCTTTGGTACAGAGGGGAATTTTTACAAGAGGTATTGTTTTTTAAAGTTTTCCTGTAAGGAAAAAAAAAAATTGCACACGAAAGAATTTTGCCTGTGCTATCAATTAATACAAAGGTCTGCTCTGAATGTAACACAAAAGCAGACATATCCAGGCCACACTTCATTGCTTAAAAAGCAGATCTAGCATATTGTCAAACGTAGTGTAAAAGCACAATCAAAAGAACGGACTTCAAGGCATCATTTACCATCACCAGAAATGTTCAATATAGTTCTATCATCTTTCTGTATCATCTACCAAATTCTGCAAGTTTGTTAGGGTTTTTTTCCCTTTTTTTAAACACTAATTCATTTCCTAACGCCTACCTAAAAACACTTCACACAGCCAAAATGCATCTACAAAGGATATTCACAAAATTTTGCTTTAAATTGAAAACAAAGATAATTCAGGATGCACCAATAGAATACGCAAGTGATCATTCACCCCTTTTTATTCTATACAGACTGCCCAACATTGGGAGTTGGCTATAACAGACCTTTTTCAGCTCTCAAACTAGAAACAGGAACGCACTGGAAATCAACAGAGATTCACCAGTGTAAAACTGCCAGACCAGATTTAGACACAGAATTCCAGTCTTTCATTGTCTCCTTGATTTGGCAGCTCTGATTCTGACCATAGTTAGTCGTCTGTTTAGACACAGTTTTGTTAGCTTCTGGCCAGGATCACCTATCCATTTTGCTAATAACCTGCTTAACAGTATGATCATAGCATTTATCGTCATTTTAAATAAAGAAAGAAGGAAATCAAGACAGGAATGTATGAGAGAAGCACTGATAACAACTTCCTGACAGTTATACATTACATTCTGTTGGGGAAGCAGTGAAAGATAAAACACTCACAACACATAAAGTCAAGTCAGGTTATGCACTAGAAAAATATACTCTGTGGAGCAACGTTAGCCTGGCTTCGGGGGGACTTAATAACCTTTTCACCTGCAAGGAGATTACTGAAGAGACAATGCCAGGCTCTTCATGGTGGTGTATGGCAGGAGGACAAGAACGCAGCAACATAGATTGAAACAGGTGAGGTTCAGCCTGGATGTAAAAAAAAGCTTTTTCACAGAGAGTCAAAGAATGAAATAGGTTCCTCAGAAACACTGTGCAATTCTAATCCTTGGTGGTTTTCAAGACTAGACTGGATAAAGCCCTCAGTGACATGGCCTGGGGTAGGCTTTGAGCAGGTGGTGGAAGAGAGACCTCCTGAGGTCCCTTCAAACCTGAATTAGCCTATGATCCCATGAGGGACTAGGTGACTTATGAGGCCCATCTTCAGTTGAAATCCAGGATTCGTGGACTTTAGAATTCAGGAATGTATTTGTAAATATTCATACTCATAAAAAATACTGAAGCTAGAAAAAAGTAAAATTCAGCTTTTTGTTAATCCTGGAAAGTAAGCTCAGTATTTACACTACACCTCCCTTGTCCTGGAGTTTTCTCTTCACATCCTTCACACTAGTCAGCTGTATCCACCTATTAGCACCCCATTAAATTGCACTTACCGCCATGACTGTGAAGTTCAACTCATGTTTTAAGCTATTAACCCTCTACATATGTTGTGTGTTAAGTACTTTAAAGACCTATTTAAAGCACTGGTTTTCTGACATTTTTTAACAGCCAACTTTCCAGGTGTTAACTTGGGTTTTTAGCTGCGATTCTTAGTTACTCATAGGGATTTGTTTATCTCTCCAAAATCTTTTACTTCTGCATCTGATACCAGTTTTCCCCAGCTCAAAGTTGAACAATTAGCTACATTTGAGCAATCCCTTAGCTTTGGACTAGGAGAAGGGGAAGCATTTCTGATCTTCTTTCTGCTACATATCTAGTAAAAATTACTTTCAGTACTTCTTGTCCTTTAAGAGACAATCAGAGGAAAGCAGATGAGAAAGCACTCTCAGCATGGTTAAGTATGCATGTAACAAGCAGTAAGCCCAAAGGTCAAGTCAGCTTTGCATTCACAACACAGCCAAATATACTCTTAAACTGACAATGTACGATGAGATAAACCCAGTGAAATTAATGGATTTACAGTGGAACTATGGGGGTTCTGAGATAAAAGCCTGTCATTTAGTATTAAAATTAGTTCTATGGGAAAGATTTTTTAAGACACATCAGTTCTCACTAGGTATCAAAATAACTGACAAGGTTTTCCAAAAATAAGTAACTCCCAAGTGCTGAAGTTACCTGAACAAAACAGTCCCAGCTGGCACCTTTAGGGACAACAGGAAATATGACACCACTGCAAAGATTAGAAGATACAACATCAGTATTAATACCTCAGTAACTGCAGTAAATCTAATGGGTTGCATAAAACTTACAGCAAGTTCCTAAATGTTAGAGAATTTTTAAGGGGGAAAAGAGAGGCTTAAAACCACATTTTGTCTCTGATCCCTTTAGTTCCATCAGTTTCAGGATGCTAAGGGAGACTGGGCTCCGGATATTTTTTTGCTCTTTCTTTTGTATGTCTGCATCAGTCCTATGAATACCCTGAAGTACTTAACCAGCCAGACTAAGAAGTACAGGTGTATACGCACACATTTTACTTCAATCTACTGCATGTGATGGCCTAATTGTTCTCTAACCTATAGTACACTGATAGCACAACATTTTCTTAAAGATCACATGCTCCATCCACCGTCACAGGGACATAAAAAGAGTAATACTAAAGGCAAGAGCCTTTGCATGCACAGCTTTTCTCTGTAACTGGAATAAAAATTATCATTACAATTCACGAAACATAATAGTTGTAAAAATCGTCTTGTACAGTGACTGGTAATCACTGCAGTTAGAACAGCCTACAGGCTTTCTTGTTATGCCAGGAGCTAGTCTGATATCCAGCAAGACAAAGGCAATGCACGGTAATCTTTATGACACCTTTGTTTCTCTTCCTGAATTTGCATCGCACATTCCTCAGTTGCAGCCAAGGATCAGTGCCAAGCTCTATTCAATGAACCAGGGGAACTGGCTGAAGGGGAGCAGATGAAGCCAAATAAAACAAAAGGGCTCAAACCAAGTATTCTGAAATGGTCAACAAGGAATCAAACTGAAAAATGCTGATGGTGAGCCAAGTCTTGCTTGTCCTTCTCAGGTGAGCAAATTCCCAATGGCACTGGGGCCAAAGCCCTCTTTCATTAATGTCTATGGCACAGCTTACAAAAGCTGAGACACAACTAGAATTGTCAGGCATAAATACCTTTCTGAACATCCCTCTCACACACACCCTCCGAAAGTTAAAGGAAAAAAAAACCCAGAAATGGCAGTCTTCATATGATCAAATTATATTACAATACAGGACACGATGACTTAGTGTCGCAACAGCATCATTTCCTATACTGGGCAGCGCAAGAGAAAGCAGGAGTGCTGGCTGGCTATGTGGTTTAGAACACTACTCTACTACACAGCTCACTATCACTAGCCAGTCTGCTCATATGCCTCAGTGGCCAATCCTGACCATTCAAACTTTCCACAAAATGTTTCCCAACATCAAAACCACCAAAACAATGACAGATTTTATTAACAATTTACCATGGGTATCACTCCCCCTTTTTATGAGTCACGGTCACAGAAGAATATTAACCTTTAGATTTATACTCATCACACGCAACATTTCCTCCTCCACACATAAAAACCAAAAACCTCCCCAACAGTGGGCTGTCAGGCCTATTTTAATAATGAGCAGTCTAAGCAAAAGCTTATCTTGCTTAATGCTGAATCTTTACTAAAACACCAAAGTCTGCCCCATGCTGTTTGGGCCATCTCCAAAAGAATTTCATCAAGAGCCATTTTGTCTATAGGATTTGAAGAAAACCCACTTACCAGGTTTCAGGGACCTAGTGAGATATGCTCTGCAAGAAGAAATATTTGCTGTATTTTAACTAAGCTGGTTTTTCCATCTAGCAATAAACTTTGAAGAACACTACTAAAAGCATTAGTTCATAAGTAAAAACAACAAAGTCTTACCGAATCCAATTAGGAGAAAGGTCCAATCCTGGTTCAACGTAACCACAGAATTCCTTTCAATAAGACATTCACTGAATGAGAAGAAATCTCGGTTCTACGGTAGTTTATTGTCTGTATGTTTACCTTTTACTTTTGACAAAAAAAATTTATTTGACACTACTTATTTTAAAATAACCAGTCAGTTTCTTACAGTCCTGAAATGCACCCATCTCAAAAACATACAGATGGGGGGTGTGTGTATATATACGCACAAGGATAGGAAGTGCTATTATCTCCAACTTGGAAGATGAAACAAAGGTCTCAGGACACTACTTGTGCTCCTAAAACATACAAAAAGACATGAGGATGTTCCAGTTCCAAGAAACTGGAGTTCAACTTCCAGAAACTGGATTTAGAATCTATCTGTAAAGGTTATACTGTAGACACCGGCCAGTCTTTGAAATCATTGCTGTCCTCCTACACACTTTATTAAAAAGTGGCATACATCTTATTGTTCTATCTTTGAACTCCCATGTCACTAAGCTTTTCCAATGCCCACTAAATTGTGTATCGCTGCTGCACAGGCCAAGTATATACCCACGTGGGCCACACAGTACACTCACATCTTTGGGCATCTAGGAAGAACAGCTTCGGAAAGCTGTATTCAGTAAATTACATTACTAAGTTAAATTTGATGATTTTGAAAACCTTCTGCAAGAAAACCAGCACTCTAGAAAAACAAAGAAAAAAGAATGCATGAAGATATCACAAAGACTTAAATTGCTAGCTGGATAAACAAAAAAAGGTCTTAAACTGGAGTGAGGAGGAGACAACCTCTTCTCATTTTTGGCTGATAAGCTACCTAATATTGAACACAAATGGCACTGGAAGATGAAAAACTTAGTAAGTCAATACGTTCTTTTAAGTACTGCCATCCTGAAAGATCTACACTAAGAAAGATTTTAAAATATTTATCACAGAAGTGTATATATTACTTTCTTCAGGATAGTTAAAATGTGCATTAAATAACACAAAGCTACACTCTGAATCTAGGAGATGAAACAGTAGCTGTATAGATAAGCTTCACTTCTACAGCCTCTGTGTAATCCTCACAGGACTGCAGCTCTACTTCCTGTGTTCTCACTTTAAGTTACTATACATTGTAATAAGTTTGAAGTCAGACTATTGATGCTTAGAACTCAATTCATAGAAACGGGGAAAAGACACATGCATGTTTGACTTGAAACCAACTTATAGTATCAAACTGAAGTCAGAACTGGGAGGAAAAAAAGAGTCTTTAACACATGAGGCAGGAAATCCAGAACTGTCTTTTGTTTGAAAATGTCACTCTCCAGAATATTTGCAGGATATTCCAGCTCAGTAATTCACTGCCATGGACCAAGCCTGCCAGAAGCAGTAACATGTATGGAGTCAGTGGATTTGGGCTATATATCAGGACTCTTCTTACATCCTTTCCCTCATAGCTCCTTGGTTTCCTTTTCCAGTAACAGCTATCATGATATAGCCCCTATGCTGAACCTTCTTCACACGACTTGCAAGTCCAATAGTCTCAAACCATCTAACAGATACAATTTGACAGACCTTGCTACGATAATATTTCTATACAGAGACCAAAAGATCTCAGGCAACTACCCAGCCTTCAAGATAAATAATTCAGAAACACGATACCCAGTTTTGAAAAGTCACCTAGGTGTCTTGGAGGTGAATATCGTAACACTTCAGTTCATAATCACGCAAATCACTTCTAAAAATTAAGTCTGACTCTTAAATAACTCGGTTATTATTTTTTAAATAGCCTTCAGTTCTTCATCAGCTGCAGAAGCTATCTGTCCTGCATATAGGATGTTACTCTGACCTGGATAACCCGTTTTCTTTATATGCATGTAACATGACAGAGAAGAAGTGCAGCATGATGTAGTGGCTAGGGCACTGGAATGTGAAGCAAAACTTGAATCTCTTCTTAATGTTGCTCTTCACCTGCACGTGACCTCGTAGAAAGTACTTCACTATTCTGCCTCTGCTTCTGTCTACCCTTTGATTCTTTAGGTCATCAATTATTCCCTAGCAAGCAATTGTACATTGAGATCAACTTCAGTTGAGTTTTTAAGTATTTCTGTAATAAAAAAAAGCAATCAGCAACTATTGTGGAGAGCAAATTCTACAGCAGGAAACTGATAATCTGAGAATTTTTCTTCCTGGCATGTATCTAGATATTAAAATCTGGTCACATATTTCTCAGGTTCATTCCTCCTTTAATAAACATTGACTAATAGCTCTTCTCTTTCTTACAATTTAATGTTAAAAACACTTTAAAACGTCAAAGGCTCAGACAGTGAAGTGGAAAAATAATTATTTGAATGCAGTCAGCCACTGTACCTTCTTAGTCTAATATTAATGGGAGGAAATGGAAGATTTTCACTGAATTTTAATGAATTCATTAATTAATTATTGTAAAGCCCCACGACAGTGTTAAGAATGATTATTGGTTTTATTCCCAAGAAATTTTTTATGATGGCAGAGATGGACCTCCCACAACAACTTTTCTCTAGGTTCAAAATACACAACTGGTGCAAAACGACATTTATTACTTCTTTGCACAATTCAAGTATGGATTTACCATCAGAGTGAGATACTGGAATATTACCACACAAGAATTAGCTTTTTCCTTTGATAATAGGTTCATTTAACTGAACAGGGTTAGCTGTACTATTGGGTACTGCTCAACAGGAACAAGGATGGTAAGTTAGCCAAAAGGTGTACTGCATTTGCTGCATACTGAGCCGCACTAAGCCCTAACATGAATTAATAGAACTCTCTCAGAAGATCCACTGAAGCATAAGTGTCCTTCTGCCAGGCTGAATTTGGCCCATCATCCCTAATTCTGTTGAATTTAATAAGGTAAACACATCTTTTCATTTCCTGACTGCAGATAAGGCTGGCAAAATATTCTGGAATCAGTCACCAATTTTAAGACCTACTCTTTCAGACAGCCCGGCAAATGGAATAGAGAAGCTTTTCTCATTAAGTAATGTCTAAGGAAAAGTTTAAATCTGTAGTCCAATAAAACATCTTGGTATTTGTTGCTGCAGGAGCCAAGCATGCAACAATGCATCATGGATTTTAAGAGCTGACTCGCAGAGAGAGATGTGTATGTTCACAGAAAGCAGAACCTTTTTTCTGTAAATGTTTACACAGGGACCTTTGGCAGATAAATTCTCTGACATTCAGAAATGTTTGCCACAGGATCTCTTTGTTTCTCTTCCATTCTAATCACCTTCTGTTCCAAGCTAAAGTACTAGCAACCAACATTTTAAGCTAGTGATGATTCAGTTGTTGCTTATACTGACCTTTCTAAAGATTAATTCATCAATTGACTTCATTTGTTTACATAAATTGTCCTTCTTGCCTAATTTCCTACGATACATAATAGGACAACGATGTGAGAAGCTCTTCAAAGTAGGACTGATTGCTTAATATACTGAGATTGGGAGGTTGTTGTCTACATGTAGTGGCTATGTAACAAGAACACAGCCTTTCAGTCACTATTCACGGCACTGACATTTTTTAGATTGTGAGACAGGTGAATGCAGAGGAAGACATACCTGTAACACCTACTGTCTCAATGGCTTTCACTGTAGAAGGAAAACTCGTCCTTTGCATTGTCATGATATTTAACTGATCCACATAGAGTGACAGTGAGCCCTATGCATGACGGTCAAAATCCTGACTGTTAAAGCCAAAGACAGAACTTCCCTTGAGCTAACCAGTTCCTTTCATCTCTATTCTGCCAAGTCCAGTGCCTAACAAAGTTGGCCAAACTTTTTAAGGTGCCAAAGTTGAAAAATACAACACCGACAACCAAGGCTGAAACTGAGAAACAATTATAGGAAAGTTGCACGTTTTCCATCTCCTCTCATATTTTTCACTTGCAACTCAGTGCAAAAAAAAAGCCTGCGCCGCACTGCTCCCTCCTGCCTGCATACCACCAGCAGATTTCCGAAAGGTGTCTGCAGCAGCACAAGTCTGTATAGATCCAAACCACAAATGCCACCACCACAGGGAAAACACTACAACACAAAGAATGGTCCCCAGCAGAATCATTTTTTGCAACAGCACAAAACACAGGGAGATCACAACGAATAGATGAGAGGGCAAGGAGATGTGAAACGAGCAGCAGAAAAGAAAAACAGTGGGAGTAGGAGAGTACAATTTCTTCCTTTACGTTTAAACAAAAGAGAAAAGAGAAAACACAAGGAGAAGACGTTGCTTATGAATTAAGAAAAAAACCAAACTCCCTTTCAAAACAATAGCTTTCTCACTCCAAGGTTGTGAATTTAAATATAAAAGCAAGCCTCAAAAGGCTTTATTCTTCATGGCCTCCTTTTCTTCTTCACAAAAAAAAAAATAAAGGGGGATCAAGAAGCTAAACTGTATGCTTGCAGGGCAAATCAGTAATACCACGGACCTCAAAAAATAATTTTAAAAACCCTACAAATGAACTCCTGTGCTTTCCAGATCTTACATTGTTCACTGCAGTCATGTTCAGGAGGACTCCCCATTTCGGAGAAACTGTATTCATAATCTCCAAAATACGTTCCTTACCAGGTTACTTTTGAAGCTTGAGAAACTGAGTGAACAAGGTTCTAATGTACAATTTCCAGCTGTTTCTGAAGCAGGTAGATCTGATCAGATCTTTGGAAAGAAAAAGGTACGTAATACCTTCTTACTACTGACATCCTTCATAGTGGATAACTCAAGAATTTAACAGGAGATCAGAAATAAACACCAGCCTCCAGTGATGGCAATTTCCATTTAAATTTGTATAACAGCAGATCACATTTAACTACATGAATGCAGATCTCATTTGTACCTGAAGATTGGTTTGTACCTGTAAAAGTGCTATTTCCGTGTGTTCCAATAAATTTAGTCTGCAAATTAGGAGGAAGACTGAAAATGTAGTATAGATTCATTGAGATCTTGGGTCTGAATTTAAATATTACGTTAGTGTAAAAATATAGGAAATATGAATACCAGGACACTTGCAATAGCTACGCAAGTTAGTAGAAATTGCAGGTGCTCAAAATATAGTAACTAAACATAAAAATTATTACAATAGACAAACATCAGTAAACACAAAATAAATAATCTATTAAGAATAAAACATTAACTTTGGTGTGGTATTCATATGCTCATCGGTATTAGTGCCAGGAATGATAAATGGAGGGAAACAGCAACCATTTCATAAGGTATGTGCACTTCCTCTAATTTATTTCTTCCCAGATTAATTCAGGTCTTTATTTTAGAAAAACAAAACAAGGAAATTACCTATTTGTTTTAAGACCAAGCAGCAATAACATGTAAAACTCACAAGAAAATCATGATCTTGTTACAGTTATTTTTCAAGATTTATACTAGTTTCCAGAAGCCTCAAATACTATAAATTCAAATAAAAAATCCATACTATCAATAATTACTATATACCATAGTATATATACACTATAAATAACACAAACAGAACCAGGTTTACGCCTGTTTCTCATCATGACAAAAGGCATTAGCAAGAAAAGTGACACAACCACTGTAACAGCCAAGGACATACATCCCACACCTGAAGAATACAAGAAGGAAATAGGTGTGAAACATGTGCTACTTATTTTCTGAAATCCTTTCTATAGTATATTTATTCCTAAAGAGCATTGCCTGCAAAGAGGATCATTTGTTTCTCAGGAGTACATTTGATCTTCCCAATTATTCCTCCGTCGTTATTTACCCTAAACACCTTTCTGGAAATGGATTGTCTAGAGAAACCAATCCAGCTGATACCTCTGCCCCAAAGCACAGAAGGAGCAGTCCCTTCTTTCGTATTCTTAGCTTGATTAATTATGTTTTATGAAATAATCCAATCACTAATTCCTTTCCACAACATCTTTCTTGTCTGTTCTGTGTACTTCAGGTAATTGCAGGCCATATTCTACACATGCTAGGTCTTCGGTTCAAGCACGCACATTATTTTAGCCTTCCCAGCTTCTGAAAAAAGTATTTTTCTTTCTTTCTTTTTTTTTTTTTTTAATTTCCTCAAGTAAAAGTACAAGGAAGCTAAACCTACACACAAGATTGAAGCTCTGGCATTCTGCACCGCTGCAGTCCATTATGAGAACAAATTAAAATATTATATACATTAGCCTCTGTACTAATCAGTCTAAGAAAGCTTTCTGATGGATGCAGCCTTGATCTTACCTGTCCTGTATCCTGTGTTGTTGAGGTACACTGCAAACGTACGTATTTCATGCTGAGCCTGCCATGACGGAGAGGAACAGTTCTCATTGTTAGTGTAAGTGTTGTGGTTGTGGACGTACTTGCCCGTAAGAATAGAGGAGCGAGATGGGCAGCACATGGGTGTTGTCACAAAGGCATTGATGAAATGAGCACCTCCGTGTTCCATGATCCGCCTTGTTTTATTCATCACTTGCATAGAGCCTGGAAAAAGAAAATCATCTCAGAATTATTTTCTTGTTTCAGTCAGAAGAGCTAACCGAGAGCTCATGTGTTTCATCAGAGACAAGAATGAAGCATGGGTAGTAAGGCTACTGTAACCTCACAGTGAACCCAAATCCAAAGAGATTATTCTACTCTCTCTAGTGAAGTGCTCCCACTGCTTTAAGAAGGGTCAAACACCAAATCCCACTGTTTTATGAAGGACCAAATCCTACGTTAAGATCTGACTTCAACTTGTTGACATAGATCATAATGGTTTTTTAATCTCTCTCTCTCTAAGATCAAGATTTACCACTGTAACTATCTGCACCATCTGTGCAGCCTTCCTGGAGCCACTGTTCCAGTAGCTGAAGGCAAGAACCAGCATGAATTAAACTGAGACAACGTGACCTGAGGATGCAATTCACTTTGTGCAGCAACCTCAACCAAAGTTTGCACGCTCTTTAAGCATTATTTAATCCTTGGTTTCAGAAGATACCTAATGCACTGCCTTTTGTGCCAACCTACTGCAAAACAGAACCATCAAGGCTGGAAGGGACCGTCTGGAGATTATTTAGTCCAAACCCCTACTCCAGTAGGGTCTGCTAGAGTTGTTCTCTAGATAGAATGCTCTTTTCCCTAATGTGAGGTATTAGCAGGTATTGATTTCTGTAACTTTCACTGAAGCAAAGACAAAGTAAAGCCACCATAATAATTTCCATAACCAGCCTGTTGAGTTCTATCTATCCACTTGATCCATTTTGATAATAGTGTTACCTGAAACTCCCTAAATTTTCTTAGGACTTGGTTCTGCAGAATCAGATTTTTAGATGACTGCTTGGGACAGATAAAACCATGTAGTTTATAACCACCACCTAAAAACAAAGAAGTTTAACTGACAGGGACTTGGATGAATTGGGGTAACGAGAGTAAAAGTCTATTTTGCCAACAATTACTGAAAGCCACAATGCTGCCAAATGGCTGTTCTGTTTCCTGTTTAAGACAAGGTTTGGACAAAGACTGGATCTTTACTATAGACATCCACCTAGCTAAATACAAGTTGTTCTCACACACAGAAACACGAAGGATCAGAAGAAAAAAGACATCTAGTTTTCCTCGTCTATCAGTGTCTGATAGTTAAAACTGCATCAGAGTGAGTTATACTTCATCTAGGAAGAATTTCCATTTTTCAAAGAACTTGAATGGTACCTGTCATCAGCATAACCTTGCAAAGGAGAGTAAACCTTTCCATTACCAACCCTCCCTTCCTGTTATGGGCAGGGAAAGCCAATAGCCAACATGGAGATGAAGGTATGTGTTCATGCTGGAGTAGAGTTGGGCTAATGTACCCAAGATTGAGTTGGATTAATAGTTCAGCTTTAATCAATGCATTCTGCAACCACCTGGTACAAACTGTATATTGTTTCTGTCAGTAATGCGTTTAGGTTTCTTCTAAGCTCTTTAGGCAGGGATATCATTATGAAATCGCAACAGTAAGTCAATTTGATACAGGGCACATTGATATAACCAGGAGTCAAAACCCAGAGGGAAAATGGTCCTAAGCCATATATGAAATCTGACTCTCTGGCACCATGAAGGAAGGTAATTGCTATTTTAAGTCATTCCACCTAAAAATTGCCATGGTATTAGTTTTCTTGAGATCATTTTGTTGGAACAAATATGAAAAAAAATCTGTTTGTGTATTTCTCAGGTCAGAACACATCTCTGTCACATCACTTTGTGACAAGAACCAACGCAAGTTATTGCACTCCCCCTTTAGAACTTGCTAAACTTCACGTATCAAAAAAGTTTCTGAAGAAAGCAAGATTTTAACTGTGGGATAAGTGTTAGTGCTCAAAGGCACTAACAACACAGTTGACAATTGTAACAGTCAATTTCTACATTATGTGAGCCTAAAAACTGCAGACGTTTCCTCTGTGTTGTCTTATAAGCTAGTCCAAGCATCAACAGGCAGACGGAAAGAATGTTTTGTCATCCCAATATTACAATACAATTTAACCACCCCTTCAAATGACAGAGGCATCTGTGCATAAATAGCGGTACATGTTAAGACTCCCCTTGGGGACAGTAACCTCCTTTAATAAAACTGTGGTAATGACAAGGCCCTATATATCAACAGTCTTTAATACAAAAACATATGATATAATCTGCTTCCCCAGCTTGAGAACTAATACAGAGTGACAGATCAGTGGAAGGTAAAAATGCAGCATACTCTTCTGTACTGTCTTAAATAGGCCAGCTTAAATATTTTAAATGGCATTAAACCAGCCAACCAAAACATATTTTCTTCAGCTTGTCTCCAATACAAACACAGAATTGTGAGAAAAAGTAGAAATTGATCCTTCTGTGGCAGAAGATTAGTCATTGTGTTAATCAGCAACTGGAACCTCACCGAATCACCTTATGAGTTGAAAAACTTTCTGGGGTTTTATTAGTGGTGGTACTGAGGGAAGTCATGCTTTGAAGTGTTAATATTCAATTCAGAAAATGTTCTGTCACCTGTCAAAATCCACTGATAATAAATAAAAATGATTTAGTAGTTAAATGTGAAATTTCTAAGCTATTTTTTAAAAGTATTCATTGGACTACCATGAAAATACTAAAGTTGAATCAATTTCATGCATTCAAGCCGCTCACTGAAAAAAGTGAAGCAAAATCTAGGTTGAAATTCCACTTGAAATTTTGTGGTATCCATAACTTCGCTTAGTGTGTCTTCACAGTTCACTTTAGGGATAAGGCTGATCCTTTTACTAATACTAACGGAGAAAATATACCAGTTATTTATGAAATAATATTGACTTTCTCACTACTTGCATTTTGTTGTCTGAAGTCATAATTTACATGAGTTTAAGGGAGCTCCCGCTGTTGAAGAACTTGCACTAAGTCCCAAGTGACTTAGTCTACTCTGAAGCACAGTTTAAAAGGTGATATCCATATGCAGAGAAGTTAACCAAACCCCAGAATGTTAAGTACCTGTCCCCTAAAGACTTCTATTTTTATCCTATTTGAACCTCATTAGACAACCTTTTCACAGCTTTATTTCCTTCCCCCCAATATTTAATTTTTAAAAAGTTTGAAGGCTCTTATCTCCATGTATGATAACCAAGAAAAATTATCCACTTCCATGCCGTTTTTGTAGTTGTTCAGAGGAAGATGTTAGAGACGTACAGATCACCTCTCACTCCAATTTCTCTAACGTGGCTGAAATATCATCTAAATAATCAGATCTTTCTCCAACTATGAGATAATGAAATAAGCTGGTTTGCTAAACCACAGCAATATGGCAGGCAACCTAATTAAACTGGAGATGCTGAGTCCATCACACGGGGGACGTCAGTATTACACTAACTTGAATTTAAATTGCTCTAATAGGGAAAAGAAAAAGTCTTTGTTTCTAATTAATTCTCCTCGTCAGTATACTCCTTCATATTCAGTTGTGCTTGTCAGTACAACTCTCGATTACACAGTCAACTGAGTATGTATGTTTCAGATGTTCTTGGTGTTCTCATCTGTCTTCTCCCATTTGTATCCATTACAATTTACAATCATTCTCCTTTGACCTGGAGATTCTGCACCCATTTCATCAGTCTTTTTCTCTTTTCAATACATGGCCAAGGTTTGGTTTCCCAGATAAAACTCATGATTAACAGAAGCGTAAATTAAAAAAAGAAAAAAAAAAAAAAAAAAAAAAAGAAGTTGTACTCCTTTCCCGAAAGGACGACATTGTCTTTCTGGTAAATTCCACCTGCTACTGGTACATTGTTAAATCTATTTTAAATCAAATAAAGGAAAGGCTTTTAAAAGCACTTCAGATTGTGTTGTCTTTCCTTTTGCCTCAAAAGTAGCCACAAAAGCACAATGAAAACTACAATATCCATCAGTTACAGAATATTCTTAGAAACAGACGACATCTTAGTTATGCACAACTTTCTCTGTTACGCTTTCATACTTCCAAATTTTCTTTAGCTTTTATTTGTAATTCACATCTTGTTTTCATCTCTCTTAAATGCATTAACCACAATCTCCACAAATGGCAATTTTGATTAACTTGGACAGCTCACCAGACAATAGACAAGAATAAAAATTAATACAAACAAATATTGGGTCTCACAAAGCCATTAGTGGCAAATGACAAATATCAAATCTCAGCTTCATCAAATGGATTTTCCTTAGTTAGATCCTAATTCGTGTGGACACATGCCCATTATGCTTGAAATTCAAAAGCATCAGACTATCAGAGAAGACAAATACACTGCCCAAAGGACTTGGACAATTGCATCAGAAACAAGCAGGCTAGCATAAAACAGAAGATGATAAATTTTTTAGGGCCACTTTCTGAGCCTGCAAGATAATTTACTTAGGTTCTTTTGGATATGTATTATTGAAACTGCTTTATATGTGATCCAAATAACCGTTTCAAAAAAAAAAAAAAAAAGTGACAGCAACAACAAATCTTCTGATCCTACTCATTTACAATCCTACAATTACATTTGTATTTGGTGGGGTTACTGCCATAGCAGGCTTTCTCACCGGCTTTGAGAAGAATGCGACATCTATTGTACTGCAGACATGATACTGATAAAAAGGAATCATCTGTAAGAATACTGCCACGTCGCTGTGATTAACTTCTCAACTAAATGAGTAAGCGTATAAGTAACACAAGTTGATTAACTTTACTATTGTGCTCCATTTTCTTCTGTGAGGTCTGTTTTCCAATTTTTCCCATCCATGCAGCTGTCAAAAAACCCCACCAGACCACACATACAGAAGCTCTCATCTTCCAGATGATCCAGGCTTTATACTCGCTTAAAAGTGTACTTCTAATGCAAAATTATTAATGTAAACTGGTTTGTGTTAATCACTTCTCCTAACTACAGACAACATTTGGTAAATATAAGCTTGTTCAGGTAACAGAACAAAACCCAAACTCTGTCAGTTAATTCATTATTCCAAATCATTAGGCAAAGCGTGTGTTTAATCTCCATCTCCTTTCTTCAACAATTAACACAGCGTTGAATAACACAGCAAAGCCTTTTCCTATGAAGTCATTTTGGTCAGTAATTAACTACACATCTAAATGGACAATACCAAGAATAATATGACTACGTTAGGTAACATTTAAGTGATTAAAATTAAAATTGTATATGTAATGAATGTCTGCAATTATACAAAAAGTGTGGGTAATTATATGGTGCAATAATCAGTTACGAATTTAAACCTACTGCTTTGGCATGCAGCTTCCCCGGTTCTACTTGCAATTGCCAGAAGCACAGTTGAGATGTCTAGATGAAGACAGATAGGCAGGAATCTCATACTTTTACAGAAACAGGCAGTTTGACATTTTAAGTTGAGACTAACTTTTGCTGCCCTTGAATCGCATGCAGACAGAAAGTACTTTCTACATAAAGGTAAGTTTAAACTTTTGCTACTTGTTCTGCCTATCATTTTTCACACTGCAAAAAAATAATTACTTTGAACACAAGAATCTAGCTTCAAGGAAAAGTAGTGCCATACTCATGAGCTAAAATTCTCATTATGTTGGGCTCTTACCAAGTTCTACATCCTGATCATCAGTAAGAACAAGGATGATGTTTGGGCGGATGTTTCTACGGTCTCTTTGAAATCTTCCCTTCAGACGCTGATTTAACAGGAAAGCTGAACTTCCATCCAACAGTGATAAAACAGTCATCATAAATAATCCAAGGACAATACTATGCTGTGCCATATTGTGCCGATTTAGTGTTCTCTCTGAACAAGGTAGGTTAATGGCTTCTATTTCTTTTTTGTTTGCAGGTCTCCTATAAGAGAGAGGGAAACAAGTATTTATTTATACCTTGACCACCCTACCCCCCCCAAGGAACAGCAGGGTTCACACCAAAGAAGTAAAAAGCAATATATTTGAAATAATCTGACTCCTAAGAAAAAAACAACAACAACGCAACTGAATGTTTTTCTAGTACCAGATAGAAGCAGAAGCTTGAGAAATTCACACTTCATAAGCTGTTGCCAATGCATCAATGAAGTTTCACTCTTTGCTCAAATAGGAAGTTCAAGGATTTAGCATGGTACCAAACTCTTACTTTTGTTTTGATGCATATTAAAAGCAATTGTCTTCCTTAAGGTTCTGGGATGTTTTGAGATGACATTTTTGTTTACTACATCAAAAAAGCAGACACTGAAGAAAATAACCCACGTCTATCCATATGTCCAAATAGGACTGTGGTAAAATCTACTGAGTTAACAACACCGCTGCAAATTCACAGAGCATCCTCAGACAGCAGAATTGTTATATACCAACTTATCTCACAAATTTCACTGGAGAGCAGAGCTGCCCAGATCTTGGAACTATGTTTGATACTATTTGAAGTCTACTACAGCTTTGATGTTAGTGTGATATCCCTTCAGCATCTCATTGATTTCCAAGATTATGTTTTTATAAAAAATACCATCATAGTTAATGAACACATTTGAAGGCCCATTACTGCAAATGTTTGGGAATGGATGCACCAAAATGATTTGCTCTGCCTATGACTTCATTGTAAATACAACACCCCAAAACTGACTTGTTTGCAAAACCAAACGCATCTCACTGGTACTGCTCCTATTAATGAGCCAATAAAAAATTCTTAGCAATTTCTACATGGACATTCCAAAAAATAAGTGTGCTGAAAAATTTTTGAAATCATAATTTTGTTCAGTGATTTTCTAGCATAAAGGGATTTTCTCTTACTTTCAGAAGTCAAAATAACAGTATGAAACTGTATTTAAAACATGAAGTCCTAATTATTTCATCAGATCCAGTGATCAATGGGTCTGTTTTTGATGAATTCCCTACTTGCTGTCTGCCTTTTCCTGGACTGGTGCCAATGATCTCTTGTAATGCATTGAAAAATCAATTAAAAATGACACAAGGGGGACTATCTGCTTTTTGTAAAGACCAGAAATGCCTGAGTAGAAAGAACCTTGCGCAGTGTGTTATACCCAAAGAAATACACTGACTATTCCGTCCCTAAAGCCACTTGAGAAAACAGTTTTTCCTCTAGAAGATTATTTCATAGCCACATTATTACTTCATCTCTGTCACCGTCTGTTCTTTGAGATAAAGTCTGATTAAGAAAGTTCTCGTGCAATAGCAAAACCACTGGTCTGAAAAATTATACTCTATGCTTGCTTAAGAAATGCATATTGAATTTTCATATAAGTCAACAAAGAGGTAACTATAGTATGATGCAATATTTATTAAGGCTGCTTTCCAAAAATGTACACTAATAGGGTTTTGAAGAAATGAAAAATCCTTCTTCCTTACTAGTTTCTTCAGTGAGTTTCACAGGCAGATAAATTTTTTTCATAGAAACCAAAAATTGATTTTAAATATCCTAGCACTTGTTCCAATGGGTAGGGAAAGAGAAAAGTCCATCTTCCTAAGTTTACAGATACAGCTTTAGTACCTCTGCTGCTGCTCAGAGATTTGCCAGGCTACAGCAGAAGGAACACCGACAAATCCTATCAAATTTCATTCCTTGTACACCGAATTTCATCTGCAGCAGTACAACCGGGAAGAAGCATGTCAGATTCAATGTGTTGCTACTGTCCAGAGTAGTCAAAAGCAGCTCGAGAGGCAAACCTGGATCTGTTTCAAAAGGGGAGGGAAAAATAGCAGTTAGTCTAGCAGGCACATATTCCTGGACACCAGCTTTTTGGGGGAGGGAGTAGAGAAATGGCTTCTGCTCTTCAGAAATGACTCCATATGTACCTCTGTTTAAAGAAAAATAAACTGACAACACAGATGTTTTCATTACACACAAACATTTTTCTGAAGGTCTAAAAGTTAATGTGGGGTTTTTTTCTGCTCTATACTAGCCAATAGCTTCTTGGAATAATAGCATTTACTGAGTTTTCTCGCAGCATTTAGAAGGCTGTCTATTCTTGTAACATCTGCTCACAACTACATTCACTGTAGAGTGTTGTGCATATAACAGTCTTCCTTTCATTTATCTTGCTTTTTCTAAACAAATGCACGGAAGTAACCTCCTGACCTCATTGCCTCTCTCCCCTCAGCCTGTCTTTTCCTCACAGTCTATTGCCCCTCACTCACTTCACTGTATCTAAAAATAGAAGTTGTTCCCAGCTCAGAGAGCTGCTTATCTATCTACAAAATACGCATTTGGGGATATACATAAACTGCTATTCCACAGCTACTTTACCCACACTTGCATATTTACGGTTAAAAGAATTAGTTATCTCAGAGGATACTGCAGGTGGAAGAGAGGGTTTCATGTCAAGTACAACAGGCATTTTCTACCAAACCTGTTGTCTCTTTCTCACCCCCTTCCTTGATGAAGATTTTTCAATTATTTTGGTATGTTCTGTTCCTATTATTATCAGGGTAAGTACCGCTGGGAACCAACTCAAAGTATGTAATTACGTGCAAAACTCATACCAATAACTAGGTAAGAAAATTAAAGCAATTTTAGAAAATAACCTATTTCTTGAAGTATGTATTCATAAAAGACAGACATGCCACAACTAACTGCATATATGCAGTAAAATCTAAAAGCCAGCTTTAAATAGTTCTCAGAATGGCAACAGAAGAGTCTCTCGCATGGATTGCCAGTGGTCAAATATAGATTGATTTTTTTTTTTAACCCCTAGTCTTTGGTGAATTTCAGGGAAGCAATATGACATACAGTCTCTATTAACAGTTCTTTCCGCATTTCTGTCAACAAGTTTAATCTGCAACTCATAGATAAAGCCAGCAGAGTTCCACAGCAGTGCCCCAATCTGCCTTCACTTTTAATATAGCATCCTCTCCAACGATGCATTTTGATCTGAGTGGTACAGATGGTCCACTGCTTTATGTGCCTCTGCAGGCCATCCTCAAATATTAAAGACGCTTAATCTGTAGTGGCTCTCACGAGAATTAGGTATGCCTCTTATCTTCTCCCAGATTACACGAACTTGACAAGTCTGGTCACTCCTGTTTTATGTTTAGGAAAGTGTTATCAGAAATTTATGAAATGTTCTTCAGCTGGGGCATCTAGCTGAGCTTTATTAAGCCTATGAAACCTCCTAGCAGGCTGCTTTACAGAAAGTCTGGTCCTCTTATTTTCTATGGTTTACGGTCGAGTTTAACAAATCCCTATCTCCCCTCATAGCCTGAATTAGATACAGCTGCCTCTTTTTTTTTTTTCTGAACTCCTGCTAGTATAGGGAATGAGAATAGAGCCAAACTTAATTCTCCTGTGTGGCAACACAGAACATTACACTAAGTCACATTATAAATGTTGAAGAGATAAAGCCAGACTTCAGTACATTTATTCTATTTATAAAAGAATGAAGCCAAGTTCTGTTCCCAAGCAGCATTTACACCAAGGAAAAACTGCTTTTTAATACTGCCCTCTGTAATTCATGTCACTTCTACCGCAGCACAGGCAGGACGGACAGGGATGACCGGTGTCAGTTCTACCCCCAGATAGTATTTTTAACATGCTATTGATTAGTATTGCTTGGCAACGATGTAACAGGCACTGTGTGCAAAACTAGTAACTGACAGTGGCGTGCACACACTGGTGCTCCCAACATTGCTAATGCAAGTGCTAGCATAACTGTGCCATGTCTAAACCCAGTGCAACTTCACTGAAGTCAAACAATTAAGTTATTCCAACATAATCAAGAGTAATATACGACTCTCTCTGTAACAGAAAAGGTGCAAACATGTAACATATTAATTCTTGTACGAAATGTAAGTTAATCCTGCTTCGAGCCTACTGCTACAAAGCTGTTTCTAGTTATGTGTACAGCAACTGTTTTTTTTTTAAATAACATACTACAAAACACTAAATACAGAATTGGTATGGCAAGTTCAACTTGCCCAGCAGCCACCACAGAACGGGGTAACAGCACATAAGCCACACAGTGGAACCGCACAATAAGGGAAAGCTAGTTAGCAAGAAGCAATGCACACCTGCTCTAAATGCGGCAGGAGCCAACACCAGGTGTATTATTTAAGCAGACCTGGGCATGCTATTTGTCCAATGTTTCAATTCATTGAAAGACATGGTGCTGGAGCCATTCCCTAGCAACCAACCCAATTAAAACCACTTTGCCAGTTAAATGGATTCAGCAGTGCTGCTGTTCTTTTAACTCTTGAGTCACTCCTATACGTCCAGGTTTAGTTATGATAACTCGCTTTTCACTGAAGCTGTCAACCATCATTTGAAACCATTACATTTTGTTTGTAAGAGATAAACACATTTTTATATGTGGATTGGGAAGAATCTTGTTTGCAATCAAACCAGGTTCTCAGGGGAAGGTTGGTATCAACATTACTGCTGTAATCTACCAACATCCTGTGCTTTCTTACAGTTTTACACTTTCTGATTTTCCTCCCCCAGATAGCTGAAAATTTAAGAGAGAGTACAAAATGAAACCTCCAGTGCAATTCGTCACTCTCAAAGATCACAGTTGTACTGATTTACCTACGCAAATTACAGCTAAAGTGGTTCTTATTTGCAAGTATCTACAGTTTCTTCAGAAGTCAGGACCAGGGCTTCCAGATTTATTAGAGCACTGAATTACTATTCAAACATGATGTTGTGACTCGCTTTCCTTACGCTGGTGAACTCTATACCATAGCCAAATATTTATCACAGGGAAGCCTACTTGCATTACAGAATCTCTCCACTATTTTGTAACTTTATTATAAATAAAATTGAATTATAAATTAGTTATAATTTTCCCTATGACTTGATATTATAAAAAGTGTTTTAAACAGCACAATATACTCACCATGAATCCATGAAATTCTTTCTGTTCACTGCTTGTATGTTATTTTTAGAGCTTCCCAGTAATACACACAAAATTACTTCATCCTCAGATAGGTTAAATTGCTATTTGGATCCCCGAAATTCACAAAAATAAACACACTTTCCCACACTACATGTAATGATAACCCAGTAACAACTTGAAGAGGTTAAGTATTGTTTCCCTATTATACTTACCATCTTCACACATTTAATAAAGATACACAGTCTCCAAGATACTTAAATATAATTATATTAACTTGCATTGAGTATAGTAATAACCACAGACTTTCACTTCTGAAAATACCAGAAGGGAATAAACGCAAGTGCTTTGAGATAGGAAAAGTAGGCAAGAACAGTTACCAGTAGATGAATACATTCTACAAAGTCAACAGAAACGTTCGTAGCCGCACACAGAAGAACAATCACGCCGTGTACACACATCTGCAAACACATCCAGCCCTTCAGACACCCGTATTACCCGGATGCGCACGGGGATTCTCTGAACGCGAAGCTAATCGCTATCTGTGGCATCAGCTGTCTTCGGAAACTCTTCCCGCACAGCCACAACCCGCCGCGGCCAGCGCTCACCGACCGCGGGCACCCGCCCGGCGAGGGCCGCGCACACGGCCCCTCCAGCATCCACACCCCCCCCGCAGGGCTAACAGCCACCGGGCTGGCACCGAGCGCCCGCCCTGCCGCGCCCGGGCAGGCAGCAGCCTCCAGGCCGGGAGGGCCGCGGGGCGGTGGCGCTCCCGGGGAGCTCCCGCCGCACCGGGCGGGGCTGGCCTGGGGCAGCGAGGGCGCAGCCATCGCGACGGCAGGACCGCATCGCCTCACCTCTCCTCCAGGCTCCGCCGGGCCGGTCCCCGGCGCTTCTCACCCGCCCGCCCTCCCGGCCCCGAGCCCCGTTTCTCCTCACACCTCACTCAACTTCCAGCCCCGCCCGTTACCTATGCAGCAGGAGCGCGGCCAGACCTGCTAGCTGCCTGCTGCATTAGACCCTCCGCCCAGGCCCCCCGCCACGGCAGCCCGGCTCAGCCCCCGGGAGCCCCAGATGCGAGCGCACCGCCGCCCAGCCGCTCCCACCCTCCGCGCCGTCCCCGGCCGGGGAGGCGGGCGGCAGGGAGGGCTCCAAACGCCGCTGCCAGCGCTCCCTGCGCGGGCAGCGCAGCCGCCACCGCCCACTCACCCGCGGAGCTGGCGCTCAGCCGTGCCGTGCCCCGGCTCTCTCAGCCCGCCCGCGGAGCCCGGTGCCTGGCGGGGCGGGGAAGCGCATCCCGCGGCCGCAGCGCCAGGCAGCGGCCGAAGCCCGTTTCCCGAACAAGCGCTTGGAGGAAGCGCTGGGGCGGGTGCTGCCCCCGCCTCCTCTTCCTCCTCTCCCTTCTTCTCCTTTTCCCGTTTAAAAAGTTCATTTACCTCGAGGATCCTCCTCCCAGCACTGACGCAATGCCCCGGCGGCGCGCGGGGAGGAAACCTGTTCCACCGGCCCCGGGCTCGTTCGCGGTCCGGCGCGGACGGGGGAAGCGGGGAGGCCAGCGGCAGCCTCAGCCATGGGGACACGAAGCCTTGACTTATCAAGGGGAGAGGCCACTGGGGGGGTGGGGGTGTGAATTAATCGCCCCTCGTAAGTTTATGCTGCACTTGTCTCCGAGGGCGAGCCGGTGTGGAGCGCGCTCCAACCCCTCACAGCTGAGCGGGGGCCCTGCACCCAGACACCTGTGGAGGGGGAGCCTGACCACTGCAGGTGCTGGTGACACAGACCCTGCCCCACTCGTGCAGCTGAAATTAAAGGACTCAATATTCATCAGTAATTAAGAAAAGCTTAATCAAGCTCTTCAGGTGGTGACTGTGTTTACAGCAGGTGCCATCTACACTACCTGAACAAGTTACATTCTACTCCTGGAACTTAATACTGTTTGTATAAATACCTAAATATGTAATATCTTCAGTGGATTCTTTAAGGACCTCTTAAATATGCATCTTTCAAAGATACTGGTACATTAATATGTTAAAAAAAAATAAGAGTACACCATTTCCATTTTCTTCCAGTGTCACACATTCAACACAGGTTACCTCAAAACTTGCTGACAGTTACTATTACACCTAATACTGAATTATCCACAGAGGAGGCCGCAGATTGCAAATTCCAGTGTATAAGTAAGGTTTATTTTGAATTTGTATCTTTAAAATACGCATTAGAAAACATACGTCTGAGAATAAACAGAACTTCATGCCACTATTTTTATCATAAAATGATGCTACAGTGAAAATGGTTTGTGTGGTTGAAAATGGACAGGATATATTTTCCTTTGCAAGAACAACAATCAATGGAAGAGGAGGAGTAAGAAACAGATTAGAAAGAGAAGATTCTATAATTTCTCTGCTCAAGTCAAAATACACACTTGCACAGCTGCAGCACCAGCAAGAAAATATGATGGTTCCTGAAAATGCTATAGGAAAGGGACTAGGTGTAGTTTTAAGGAAACAAGCCACAGCAGAAGAGACTCACAGAAAGAACTATAGTTCTAGAACTAAATATTTTGAAAAGCAATGCAAGACATATATACACAAATACTTCTGTTCCACCTACGATTTATTTGGACTTCCTGCTTTAAAACAAGCATTGTTTCCAATTCCCTAATTCGGGCTTCGCTGGGGAAGGCTAATTGTCTTGAACCTTTTTTATTGTTGGCTACACATAGCTTTGACCCTAAATCAGCAAACAATGCAATGGCACAATTCCTCCAAACACAGGTATGTCACTACTAAGGTGCCAAGCATGCTCCTGTGCGGGCAGGAATGATCAGTGCAAGTGAAGCCCTGCCTGTCAGTACAACTACGTCCACACTAGGGGCTGCAACAGTATAGCTGTATTGGTATAAATAAACCACTCCCTCACAGCAAGTTACAATAATACAAAAGCTGCGTGTAAAACAGGAGCTACATCTTGCTAACATTTTGATAAAATTGTTATATTGCTTTCTGAGATAACACTGGACCTTTTGCTAGCGACTTTCATCTCACAATAAAATAAGTTACAATTAATTTTTACAACACACCTGTGAGCTACGATGAGTTCATTCTGCACATTTTAGACATGAATTAGTGTCAGATAAGGCAGCTGAGTCACCCAGAGCCAAACAGCCTTTCAGCAACGAGGCCAGGAACAGAACCAGGAACCCAGCATCCCTCTCTCCTAACCACAGGCCAAGAGTCTGCCATCTGCAACGCACAACCTCTACAACTGATCTCTAAAGCGACTGCAAACAATGATTACCAAGCCAAAAGAAAATACAAAGTTTGCTACACAGTGGTCCACATTTTACATTGGAGACGGAAATGGACAAGCTCCCCGTTTAAAACATAATTTTCTAGAGCACTGTAAATGGGATCTTCCATTATAGGAAATACACCACATAATATAAAGCTACATTGTGAGTTTTCATTAACATAAATTAAAAGCCACAAAGATACTAAAACTAGTATTAGTGACATTACTATAGCAACCTAAATTTGATTTAATATCACTAGAAAATCTGTCGCGATAGATCGCTCATTTCAACCAAAGGGTATATTCATCTCACTGTGAGTGCGCATAATTTCCATTAATGTTAATGGCAGTTATGCAAGTGCATTAAGAGGACAATACACCCCCTGGTCTGAAACAAACCTGCAAAGTGAAAGGTGCTTCCTCTTGAAGAGAATGGGGTTTCCATCCCATGCATTTCAAAAGAACTTGTTCTGGCACTGTTACAAAGCAGGATGGATAACAACTATTATGCATACCTGGTGAACGGTTTCCAAAGTTAAAGCAGCTCAGTGATTTCAGCTAGTTTTCCTATTGCCAAAATTTCAAGGGTTACAGATGTATTTAAAACACTGTGGTTTATTTGAAGTCTAGGGCAACAAAATCGTGTAAAATAACCGGTAAAACAAGAAAGTCTGAAAGCCTACTGGTGCACTGGGGAAGGAACTTCTTAGATATCTACTGTTAAATAAACTCTTTTCACTCACTAACTGGAAAAGAATTCCATTGATGGATACGGACCATCACAACTGATCAGGACTTCAAAAGATAAAATGAAGAAGCACACCACATGTTTTTCACTGTGCATCACCATCTAAATTCCAGATCTCTCTCCCAGTATGCAATTTAACAGCTTGGAGTTCTTTTACTGTACCTCAAGTAACAAATGGTGCCTATTATTTAAATAATTTGTCTAAAAAAAAATCCTAGGATATACCTATTAAAATTAGGAGATAACAGACGTGCAGGAATTTCTTTATATATCGTCTATACATCTATTTGCATTATTAGGCACACAAATCCCTCCAAAAATTTCATTTACAGTTTCTCCATCCACCTTACTTTCCAAATGGTGTGGCACAGAAAATCATATTGAACAATGCATGTTGGGCTGCTAACTAAACTGCGGGTTTGCACACAAAGGGGAACCATTTTGATCCAACTGGCAGATAGTGGGGATCCAGACCACTATCTTTTCATCAGTTCTGAGACAACAGCTGAAACTCAAGGGTGTAACCACCTCTCATGGGGAACTGTCCCTCCGTAAAGGAGCACAAGAGCAGAGCAGCAACTTCTGGGAAATGAGAAGACAGTCAGAGAGAGTCCAAAGTCATTAAAAAAACACCCTGGAAATAGAAGATAGGCAACATACTGTGTGAGGCATGTCTTTTTCGCTGTTGCCAAATATATTATGCTTTCAGAGCTCGAATACTGCTCTCTTCTCATGTTACATGACATAGAAAAGAAAGGCTGGCTTTCACATTTTTACATACCTCAGTCAATTCCTTCCAACTCTTTTTCAGAGTTGTTAATCTTTACAGCAACTCATCATAAGTAAACTTCTCAAACCACTAGTCATTTTGATTTCTCCTCTCTCCTTTCGTATTTTTTTAATGTATACACACATGCTCTGAGCCATCTTTAAAGACCTAGAAATAAAGCCAGCAACAGAACACGAGTCTGATCTCGCTTGCTTTTCCTCAGTGTAATTTATTATGGTAATCAGTCCAGAGTTATACTAATTACGCTGGTCAGAGACCTTATGGCAGTATAGAGTTTAATTTTTTACTTCTTTAAATAACTGCATTTCAGTTGCGTGAAATGTGTAAATACTGCTTCAACAACAAATCAGAATGCTATTAGGAAGGCATAAAAAACACAATACACTCCACTCCTTGATCCCTCACATTGCAGGCATTTTATGTCGCAGACTCAATGTGATTTTGTGGGCAGTTGCTCCACTCTTATCTTTTAAAGTCAAGTTGGACTTTCTATAAATACGCAGTCACATTATGGGGAAAATGGTTTATATGTTTTGAGATACTATGAAAATGGAAAAGGGGAACACAGCCAAGAAAAGCAAAAGAAGAAGGGAAAAATTCACCTTGCTTGACTGATCCAAACACTAAGCGAAGAAATGTAGTATTCTTTTCAGTGTGAAAATAAAGATTAAGTATAGCATACTGTATGAATTTAGTTACAACTATGAGTTTACAATGTGTCAAGATTTGATATAATTCTAGCTTAAGATGAATCAAATGAATTTTTATCATAACTCACAACTGTGGATGCAAGTCACCTGACGAATACTGAAGCAGCAAAGATGATGGGGAAGTTGTAACAGTGACAAAAATAACACCCCAGTGTATTGATAAAAGTGATAGCTTATCTATTTGGAACACAAACTCAAAACAAATCTTTCCTGGAAAGCCAAACAGAAATTCATAAGAAAACAGTATTGGAATGATCCTGAGGTTCACATACAAAATTAATGTATGTGTTCCGAGCATTAATATTATTAATAAGGTTCAAAGATGCATCTGAAGCTCTATACAGAGGATGTAAATTCAATGAACCATTATTGGTCACACAGCCAATTTTTTTTTTTTTCCACGTCTTGATCTAATTTTCCCTTGTAGGCTTTCAACACATTTTAGTATAGTGCTCAGGCTGCCTCCTATTCTGATAACTGGATGTTGAAAAGGTATGGCTATGGAGCAACGGGACAACAATAACTAACACAATGTTTAACGAATGATCAGCTGCAATCTCAGCACAAGTCAGCACGTGATGCAAAATGTGTTATATTCACTTCTACTAGAACTTCTCAGAGAAGTCAACAGCCATTGCTCTTACTTAAATAACATTTCCTAAGAAAATCATAGAATCATAGAATCCTAGAATGGTAAGGGTTGGAAGAGACCTTAAAGATCATCTGGTTCCAATCCCCCTGCCATGAGCAGGGACACCTTTCACTAGACCAGGTTGCTCAGAGCTCCATCCAGCCTGGCCTTGAACACTGCCTGGGAGGGGGCAGCCACAGCTTCTCTGGGCAACCTGTTCCAGTGCCTCATCAACCTCATGGTGAAGAATTTCTTCCTAATATCTAATCTAAATCTGCCCTCTTTTAGTTTAAAGCTGTTCCCTTTTGTCCTATCACTACACATCCTTGTGAAAAGTCCCTCTCCATCCTTCCTGTAGGCCCCTTCAGGTACTGGAAGGCTGCTATAAGGTCACCCCGGAGCTTTCTCTTCTCCAGACTGAACAGCCCCAACTCCCTCAGCCTCTCCTCATAGGAGAGGTGCTCCAGCCCTCTGGTCATCTTCGTGGCCCTCCTCTGGACCCACTCCAACACATCCATGTCCTTCTTATGTTGGGGGCTCCAGAGCTGAATGCAATATAGTAACATATAGCAAAACAGTAACATATGTAATGATAAAAACTCTGTGCCCATCTAATAACAACTGTGCTCTGATTTGAAAACATAGAGCAGAAAAAATGTATAATCAACTGATATAGGAAGGATAGAGCAGCAGGCCTCACCTTAGTACAACACAACAATGTCCACTCTTTTCTGTGGCCCACTGCACATCTAATGTTAGTCAAGGATCAATCTGCGTAACCACACTATCTCCATCCCACAGAAAGGCACTCCTGGCACCCTGGAATGGTTACCTTCATGTCCTGCCTCCGAACAGCTCCCAGATTGGAGCAGGTATCCAGCGTATGTTACGTACTCTTTGCCATATAAATGTTTGGTTTGCAGTTTTCAGATTCAGGTGAATTTGCTGCACCTACAGCAGAAGCACCTTCAGTTACAGAGACCTATTTTGTAAGCACAAAGCCCAATGTGGAAAGCTACAGCTTACTGTTTACTTGCTCTGCTTTTCATTCTGTCTTCTAATTATTACTGTTTAACAGTTCTTCCTCTCTACCTCAAACACTTTTTATAATAATACAGATATTTGGATCTGACTGAGTATCTATATATTCTAAGCTGAACTTCAAATGCAGAATTTGAAGAAATACTAGGAGAGCAAATCACATAATTGCCAGCATTTTGCACACACAATGGAGGCCAAGTCATTTTCTTGTTTGGTTGCCTCAACAGCACAAGTGTGGCAAGGCTTATGGTGGGATGTGATACCTGTTATTAGATCAACGGCTAGGGAAGGAACAGACACACCCTCAGGCATATCAAGCACTTCTTCAGGTCTGAAATAAAAGCAGTGATCTCCAAAGATAAACTGCTCTGAGTTTAACTAATGTGTTAATCAAGCCATCTGAAAGAAAAGTAGCTCTTATCTCTGACATAGGCAGGCTTGTTTCCAAAGAAGGAGATGCAGCTTGATTTGTGAAAACAAGGAAGTAACTCATCTCCTGAAAAATTTTGACTTATTACTGCGGTGGTGATACACGAGAAATCAGAAGAGAGATTAAGAAAATTGTAATACCTATAAACCCAGTATCTCTACCAAGTCTATTTTTTTTACCTTTTAATGGAGTCATGAATCTTAATATCAAGGCTTATCTTTTGAGGTGGCTTTGTAGATGTCCCTTGAGGGTCAGGACCGATTCATCAGAGATACAGTGGTTACTTTATGGGAAATGTTCACCTACCAGTCATTGGCATCTCTCACTTCTTGATCATCTGCAAGGAGCTTGGGGGTTTCTTGACTCACTTTCTGCAATATCATTTGGTGCATTTGGTTATGCAGGTTATTTCCTCTGAGGACTATGGAGGTATATCAGCAAGCAGATAGGCAGTTTTGATAATCTTATGGTAGCTTCATTACTCTCAATATAGGTAATGTGCAGTCATTTGAAAGATTTAATGCATACATTCGGTGTTCTTAAAATATAAATTACTATATTTTGAAAAAGTTGATTTTTTAAAAAGTTGATTTTTAATTAGAAATCCACAATTTCAAAATTATTCCCTAGGTCTCAAGGGCAGAGATTATTTATGTGTCTAAAGGACACTAAAGCCACGCAAACATTTACTACCTCATTCAAGACAATAAGAAAAATACTGAAACAGAAGCATCCTGCCCCTGCTAAAGAGTGTTTTACTTTCATCTCCAGAAAGTTGAAAAAAGAGTTGAGTCTACATGTGAGCTTTAGCATCACTCCTCTACCTTCAGAGTTTACAATTTCCCATAAAGAAATTACAATTAAGATTCCTGCATGCAAGAACACCAAGATCATGTCTACAGCACTATACTATGAACAGCCACTGACTCCTTGATGTCTGAAATGTGCCTTGCAACCCTGTTTCTTCCTCTTCTCATCTTTTGTGTCAAAATTTTTTTTAATACATTTGTATAAATAGATCTGATTTTTGTTCATCTTTCAAAAATTTCAGGCTGATTATAGAGTTGTCTAAAGCACTAAAAATAAGTCTTCAGCTACTGTCTGTGTTCAGAGTCCTGTGCAATTAGATCCTTCTTTCATACTTTATATAACAAGATAAAAGATTCCAATTCTGTAATCTGACTAGCATCCTGGTCTTCTACATAATAATCTTAGTTTCAACCTTTTATTTTCTTTCTATCACGTAAGTAGTCATTTCAGGTCACTTATATCTATGTTTTCTTCATGTGTACAGCATATTACAGGATCCAACTGAGCCCCTTTGTTATTCAACACCGTCACTTTGAGTTATTATTTGTAACCATAATTTCTCTTCCCATTTGAGAAAAATACTTGCTCTACATAATTTTCCCTAGATTCACAAGCAGGATGCTCTCTATTTGCCATTTAAAAAAAAAAACCTAACTCATCACCATTGTAGGAGCATCACTGGCTACCGCTATGTTTGGCAAAGAACAAACTGAGCCTGATTGGTCCCTCTAAACATCATTTTTATTTTTTTTTATTTTTAAAACATCACAGCTGCCCTTTCTGGCTTCGAATACATACTATTTCTGATTTCAATCATTGCTTGAAAGTTATGTCTGATCCTGAATTCAGAGAGAATTTTATTATTAACTGTAGTAGAAGCACAGTCCATATTCCTGTCTCTGCAAAGCTTCTACATTATCAGTGAGCAACAAATTACAGGTCAGCTATCTTACATATAGTAAGTCTCATTTATACACCTAAAATGGAGTGATTTGATTGTTCAGATGTGTTTAGCATGTATAGGAAACAGTTCTGAAAATTTATGTAGGTCTCCTTAAATTCTGAAACTGAACGCTCTTGATGTTTGGCAATGCAACCTTTTTATTTGTACTTCAGTTAGTTTTACATTATTTGTATGCCTCATCACTGTCTTGGTTGATTACAGTAATAATTCCAGAGAAACTTGCTAGTCCCAATGTATACCTCCCCTGCCAAACAGGAGTGTCTGACATGAGGATATCTAAGTGTATTTTTTTGGGAATTGAAGAGACTATTTTTCAAGACAAGACTGGATGCTCTTAGTTGGAAGAAGTTCTTACCATACTCTGAAAAGTTGATATGTAAACTGTAAATCTAGAGCAATTTCTTAAAATGAGATTTTAAACTCAAAATCTATTTTTGCAGATTTGGCTCTTAAGAGTTTTCTGAATCAACCCATGTAGTATCAGCGAAAAGCTCCTGGAGGTACCTATCAAGTCATCACACAGATTTTTAGTAATAACTGTGATAAAAAAAAAAAAAAACAACTACTATCCTTCAGGTCTGAATGATGGTAAAGCACCAATCAATATTTACAGCACAGTATTAAAATGTTTTGAATTTTGTTTACTAGCAAGGAAATAGGCCAAGACAAACTTCAGGCTTAATAATTTCCAGCTGAATGGATTTTAAAAAGGCCAAAATCTTTTGTGAAGTGGAATGTTTCATGCAAAGAGTTCCGGCTGTAGTATGTAATTCTAAGGTGGATTTCCTACTCACCAGCAGATTTTTGGCTTGTGTATTTCTAAATGCACACAAGATCACAGACCAAATTTTGTTCTGACTTGCATCTGTTCAATACAAAATAACTGAAATAACCTAGTATATTTTACCAAGCAGAAAGTATTTTAAGTGAACAGAAAAATATTTCACCACAAGCACCGTAACACACTTGCTAAATGAGAATCTATTCAACACTCCCAGTTTTATGATTAAAACCTCTAAGATGCCTAGGGCAATTTTAATTTTTTAGAAACTATCTTGGGCGTAAAATTCTTGCAAAACATCGTGGTTCCAATAACCAAGATAGGGAAAAAGGAGAAATATATGCAAATATGATCCCAGTCTCAGGCTCATCAAGTCATAATCAAAATGAGTTATATCAGGTAGCACCTGTTTAGAATGCTTGCTTTTAAATGCTGCATGAATTAGTAGGTATTTGAAACTCAAAGCAGTGTCATCTGCCAGAAGGAAGCTGATAACACTTCAAATGCTAACAACAGTGGAAAACATGTTAATTTTTTATGGACAGTAATATCTCTTCAAATAAAAAAATCTCTTAATATCTCTCTAAAAAACACCTTTATTTGAACCATATTGAAACTGAATGATAAGAAGTTAGAAGTAACATTTCATCCCCTTGTCCGGATCTTTCAACATCTTGTTTATGCCCTACAAAGAGACCGTGAAAGACTTCTCACTAACAATTGGGATAAAGTGTTGTCACAAAAAATAACATGTTTATTTTCTCTTATCTTTTTAATGTAGATACCTAGTCTACTAAAAATCAAAACAGTCAAAAGCAAAAGCACCCAATTAATCTTTCAAAGGATGGAAATACTTCTGTTTTAAAATAATATGCACAAAGAAAAAAAGGCAGAATTTTGAAAGTGCTCAGACTCAGTCAGCAATTTGTCAAAACCAGCCTGAAGAGCATAGAGATGATTTGATATATTCAGCTGTGCTTTTTAAAGACAAAAATGTTAAGGTTGGAACCTTCGCCTCCCCCCACCTGCTAGTTCCCCTTTCTTACCCACTGCTATAGATATGCCTAAACTAAACCCTTGGATCTGAACTCCAGATAGACAAGGGCCAGAAATTGTAGCTTGCAGCTTTTCCTAAAATCAGCCAATTCCATATACCTAAAAAAAAAAAAAAAAATCCCATTTGGAATTCAAATCACTAAGGTTAGTATTGTTCTACAGTCGTTTTGGTTTGTTGTTGTTGGTTTTTCTTCCTGTTACAAGGCACAAGTTTTTGACCATGATTTTTAGTTTAGAACAAGATTTTTGAGCTGAGCCTTTTCCTTTGCAGCTCGGTGTAAATTCAGCCTACATCAGTATACGAACAGCACATACCAATGATGCAGAACAAGCCTACGCAGAATTGCCGGGATGAATCCGGGTACTGCAAAAGAAATTCTGCAGAAAGGAACAACAAGTAAGCTATTCCAGAGTTACTATTAGAGACTACTGGATCTGAGCATAAGGTGTGAATGGCCAGCCACTTCCCACTGCATTTGATCTTCCACAATCCAAACCCTAAGCCTGCTCTTTGGTTGACACTGCAGAACAAAACGACATCTGCATCAGGACACAACATTATCATATGTTAGTGTAGTTCAAATCTAAGGTCATTTTGCAGTTAAATTAAACTTGACTATCTTTGCCTTTTTTCTAGATAAAAATATAGAAGTTATAATCCTGTTCGACTTTTAGCTTAACTGGTTTTGTATATCTTACATCCTCTAATAGTAACTTTACTTCTTACCTATTGCTTTTCATAATTAGGTCTCAAAGGGTTTTGCAAATTAGGTATGGAATACGTTATATTGATTGAGAAACTGAGATGTAGAAAGGTAAAATGACTTACTCAAGGTCAATTCAACAGGTCAGTGATCCATCTAGGAATAGAATCACAGAATCACAGAATCACAGAATAGTAGGGGTTGGAAGGGACCTCTGTGGGTCATCTAGTCCAACCCCCCCGCCGAAGCAGGGTCACCTACAGCAGGCTGCACAGGACCTTGTCCAGGCGGGTCTTGAATATCTCCAGAGAAGGAGACTCCACAACCTCCCTGGGCAGCCTGTTCCAGTGCTCCGTCACCCTCAGAGGGAAGAAATTCCTCCTCATGTTCAGACGGAACTTCCTGTGCCTCAGTTTGTGCCCATTGCCCCTTGTCCTGTCACTGGGCACCACTGAAAAGAGCTTGGCCCCATCCTCCTGACACCCACCCTTCAGATATTTGTAGGCATAATAGACATTCTGGGCTCCAAAATACTGTTCTATTTGCTATGCTAGAAGTTTCCAACTTGAAGCCCATGACCTCTGGGGGTCTGCAGATTAAATCTCTAGGCTACATAGTATTTGCTTTGCTTACCATAGAATATATATAAAATAACTTGCTTTGCTTACTATAGTTTCTCTACATGCATCAGAACATACCAACTATCCTGTGCAAACAGCTCTCCTTGACACTCCAGCACATGGAGTATCTTTCAGATTAGAGCTGCCAACCAAGGTCTCAGACAATTATACTGCAAACTGTCACCCACTTCGATAACTAGACCAATAATGTACAGCTATTTGCAATACACACTCAAATAATGTTATTGAGGAGCAAACATAGGAGAACTGTCCTGTACTCTGGAGAAGCCTACAGGGCAAACCAGGTACCTATGTGCGTGCACACACACCAGCTGAGTGTCAGCTAAGGTACGCTCCAGCACTTACTGCAGTGGGCAACGCGCACATATGTTTCTGGGGGAGCAAGATGAGGCACAGGAAGGGGGAGAAGGGAGAAGGACAAGGGGAATGGTGGGGTACTGTGTCCGAGGAGATAACAACCCTCCCATGCAACACAGCCCTATATATCAACTGGTGTTAAAACAGAAGCACTCCTTAATGCAACCTTAGTAAAGCAGTTTATACTTGCCATATCTGGTGTCCTGGACTGTCTGAAGACTTGGGTAGACATCTCCATATTGATGACATAATGCTTAAGTGCTCAACTGCTCAAGAATCATGAATTCAACAGAACAGGAAGCTTCAAATAAAAAGCAAATAACTAGGATTCTGATACAATCACATAACTTCAGGTACTTATAACCTATCCAAGCCCTCTCTAGTTTGTGATGAAAACAAGGCAAGCAGGAAAATACCAACGTATTTATGATGGAAAGTCATGATTCAGGATCTTGCTACAACAGTCAATAGGCAGTCTGTTTACTTTGATCCCCTAAGGACAGCTATTGGTTTTGGCTGGGACAGAGTTAATTTTCTTCATAGCAGCTAATATGGCGCTATGTTTTAGATCTGTGATGAAAACAAGTGTTGACAACACACTGATGTGTTAGTTATTGCTGAGCAGTGCTTACACAGCATCCAGGCCTTTTCCGCTGCTCACACCGCTCCACCAGTGAGCAGGCTGGGGGTGCACAAGAAGCTGGGGGGGACATGACACAGCTGGGACAGCTGACCCCAACTGACCAAAGGCATATTCCATGCCATATGACATGCTCAGCAGTAAACTGAGGAAGGAAGGACATTCGAAGTGATGGCGTTTGTCTTCCTAAGTAACTGTTCGGTGTGATGGAGCCCTGCTTTCCTGGAAATGGCTGAACACCCGCCTGATGATGGGAAGTAGTGAACAAATTCCTTGTTTAGCTTTGCTGGTGTATGTAGTTTTTGCTTTACCTGTTAAATTTTCTTTATCTCAACCGATGAGTTTTTGCTTTTTTACCCTTCCCATTCTCTCCCCCATCCCACCGCACGGGAGTGAGCAAGCAGCTGTGTGGGGCTTAGCTGCCTGCTGGGGTTAACCCACAAACAGGGTCACAGGCACCGAGCCCAAGAACAAAAAAGAGAAAAAAATTTGCAGTCGACTGCTCAAGATCCAGACGAAAATGTCATGTTCCAAATGAGTCCCTTTCATCAGTTCTGAACTGGTGCTGCTGCTGTAAGAGATCTTAAGAAACTAAAATGTTTATGAAAACTTAAGCATAATGCAGAATTGTCTGTTGCAGAGTTGATAACAGGCAATGGTGATAACTCACAAAATTTGCATAGCTTTACTAGTTTGTACCTAACTACAAACTGCCTTGAGGAAGCAGACGCATGTGTCGCGCACACTCTCTTCACATCGAGACACTCCATTGCTGCTAACAGCATCTGAAGTTATAAAGCACTACTCATCAGTTTTTACCGTGTGATGAAATTTGAACATCAGAGAAACCTCAAGGGCTTGTTTTGACTTTTGAAGACACTTCTTTCTTACACTAGAGCCTTTGTCTTCAAGCAGCACACCTTTTCTTTCCTTCCCTTCTCAACAATCTCTGCAAGCTTAATTTTATACACATATTCCCAGTTGTGAGCATGTGGCTGACAAATCTAGAGGCACAAATCACAAGCTGAGTGATAGAAAATTCATTGCTGCTGGAACCATGATTAAAAAAAAAAATTCTACTGAATTTTAGGATTGCCTGAATGGATCAAACCAATAACAAAAGGGCTGACTTTAAGCCACTCTGCTAGTTCAGACATGTTCAAAAATGTTGTTGGGGTAACTTCATCCCAGGAAACTTTCCGTTAGATCAGGTATCACTTCTCCTCCCACAGTTCACCAGAATAAATCATGAGCTTTGTTCAATCTGGCAACAAGACAGATCTGAATCTAGTTTATACTTCCAGATATCCCAGTACTGCACAGATCTAATCTTAATGATCACAAATGCAATCTGCAAATGTTATTCTCCTTGCTTTAAAATGGAGCTGGGGAGTGGGAGTGTTAACATTTGCTTATCAGACCTGAACACAAGGCAAAGAGACTGAAGCTCTCTATTTAGCAGGCTATGTTACAAAGCAGGAGCTCCTCAGGCCTTTTACAACAGCAATCTCATAGCAAGCCTTCTCAAAAAAGTTCATAGCAGGCATTTCTCTTCCTTCAGTTTGCAATGTGCCGATCTCCTTATCCTCTCACTGTTAAGTCTAACAAAAACAGATTCAGAGAACAGTTCATTAGACTTGCCTCAGTGACTACAACAGTGATGAACTAAGGTAAGTTAGAAGCTTTGGTTTCTTGGTAGCTTGATCACTTTAATGGAAGCGAACAATTAAATACTGTGGCAAATAGTTATAGCACGGACATAGATAACTACTAACTGAAGTTGGATCTTTAAACCTTGTGTTGTCTAGCTGCTTCTGATTTTACTTAAGATACATGTCAGTCCCTGACTGTCCCCTTTCGATATCAGCTCTGTGACATAAACAATGTGTTATCTGGGTGCTTTTCCCCACACCACTTTTACTGAAATAGACAACATCGTATGAATGGTCCAACTGCACTGGTCTGAGGCAGTGTGCATGATACTGTAGTTTATGTTTAGCAGCACCATTATTTAAGATTAGAATAACCAACCTCTAATCTTTACAACCTGAAGTGTACTGCATTTAAAAATAGTCTTGCAGGTCATTTGGCACCTGTGTTTATATGATGAATCCTTCTGTAACTTAAGCATCGAAATATTATGTCCCCATTCTGACACATTATTGTAAAGTCTAAGGATTACAGCAAGGATAGCTATTCCTAGGGGCATAATATTAGCTGCATAGAAGATGGATGTCAGTAGCTACAATGAAGCATAACACCACTATCTCTGCTCTAACAGAGCATTAGAAATTCTCTTGCTGACCTACAGCTCTAAAAATAAATGCTGAGTGACTTGAATAGCTTTGCAGCAGTCCCTAAGTTAAAAAGATTGACCTACAACAGACAAATTAAATACAGCACTGTGATTTCTTCAAGTACAATAAAAATGTGTATAATTTTAAGTTTGCATTTTCACATACTTTCGTACATATCAATACTCAGGTAATGCTGCAATTCAGTATTACATGCACATACAAATCTACATGACAAACATAGTATGAGGCCCGAGTGATACCTATCTTGATCTCAATGAAGAAATGGTTTTCAAAAATTTGGACAATGCTCCCATGCATTTAGCACCTATTAAATTTTAGTAACTCCACAAATCAACAGTGATGCTTCCTCAAAAGCTTGTAAATACTCTCCAGCACCTTTGATATCTACAACTTTATTAATACTTCTTTTTACCTTTTCTGACTTAGTAATACAAATGGGAACAGTCCTATCACAACTTACCACAAAGGTCAAGCAGATTATTAACTAACTCACTCTGGGGAACCAGACGAAGTCTGAGTGGGTACCTCACTGAGCAGGAAGACATGTGTTTGTTTGTTATGATTTTAAATTATTGCTTCAGATGCTTATGACCACAAAAGGCACCTTGTTCTCCCAGTAACAGAAAGCAACCATCAAATCTGAGAAACATAACAGTAACACAAAGCCATTTTCAAAGTCGATAGCCACTAGTAATACACAGAATGGATAAAATTCAAACTGTTTTCATCTCCATCTCAGAAACCTTCCTTAAAAGATTAGTCTTGTGGTTGTAGGATATTTCACACCACTATAACATGCACTGCCATTCAGCTCACATTTTACCTTCTTGTCACGTCTACTTTCCCATAATTCAGAAACTCTGTGGGATGCAGTCTGACTACCTAGCACTGGACCCATTCCCTCAGCTGGTCTACTGGCAGTGGGAAAAATGCATATTCTAACACTGAAGGCAAGCAATTGCAACAGGAAAACTAGGCTGGAAAAAGAAATAAATATTCCTAGACAGAGTAGTCAACTAGACTTAGGTAAGTAAGTATTCCTAGGAAGAAGAGACAACTAGATGTAGATAAGTAGGTATAGGAAGTAGCTAGTAGCCAGAGTTTCCTCCCTCCAGTTAGCCATATTCCTTAATTCAGTCAACTGAAGTAATATGTATGATTAAAGATTTTCTGCAAAAGGAAGAGGTTAGGAAAATAGATGGTATCGAATATACACTCGGTGTTTTTAGACTACATAGAATGCACTTAAAAGAAAATGAATGGAGTACTGAAGTGTCACATTAGTTTACATCTGCCTATACTGTTGCCAGTATTTCCTCATACACTTCATGCACAGCAAACACTCATTAAATCTTCTCCGCCCACCTGATGTGATCTTGCCAATACAACAGTATTACATAGTGACATGTACTTAGAGACTTAGTATGTTCTTCTGTCAGCAAAGTTTTTAAAGAAGCACTACTATAGATTAGCAGTTCATAAGTAAGATTCAATGTCTTTATCACTAGTTTCAGGGGCAAATAGGAAAGAAAAGATAACGAGGCAAAAATCTGGAATCTCAAAATTTTAAAGCTCTGGTCCCCAGCAAACCAGTTTAAGCATATAAAGAAACACAGGAATGGAGACTAACCTGAGGCTTTCAAGTTTGACAATTTCAAACTCATTCTCAGAAATTACACAGTTCTGCTCATTTACCAGTTAGCTAAGAAACCTAGTTACCAGTCCTAGTGAGTGACCACTCTTACCCTAATCTTTTCAGTGGAAGTCAGTGTAAGAAGTTGGTCATCTGTTCAAAATCATAGTGCGATTTATTAGAAAGCAGCAGCACCTGAGCTCTATTTGAGTAGCTAAGTAACAGGCCACAAAACATTTGCATGTAATGCTATCCATCTCATTTTACACATGTACCAACATAAATAACCATATAAATGCAGAGCAACGGGAAACAAGGTTCAAGAATTCCCAATTCCTCTTATTTTTCTGACAAAACCTTTTCCTGGCGAAAAAAAGTCAAACCTCACCTCCATTAAGAACAAAGTACATGTCAAACTTCTTTTTTATAATAAAAATCTCATCCAATGTATCTTTAAATCAAACAACCAAATCTACTGAAACCAAGGATTACATTGCACATCCACTTCTCTACCTAAACTAAGGATGAACAAGAGAATTAACCTAAAGGACAACTACTACTTACGTGACAGCATACTGCTAGATGCTAAGGAATTCTGCTGATATGAATGGTATATGAATCAAACAGGAACAGAATGGTTTCAGCACTTCAAAGAGCCATTCCAAAATTTGAGTCACCTAAGGTCAGCAAACCTGATGGCTACCAGGCTTGCTGTATTCTGGGATATGACAAACGATCTTATCCTTCCAACAGTTGCTCCAGATTTCTAGACAAGTCATAAATTTACAGTACACCCAAAATTGGTGCAGTCTGTTTGCAGCACAAAGCTCATATCAACTCTGCTTCCCCTGATATTCTCTCATCTTTATCTGTCAAAGTGAAGGTCTTATCAGAATGCCTTGACAAGCATTTATCCATATTTAGTTAGGTACTTTCACATTTCCCCCTCTATTCTTATTCTTCAGTTCTGTTCTTCTCTTTTCATTGTTCTCCAGCATATTTGGTACGCTACAAATACTCAGAGTATGCTGAATCCATGAACTTTCACCTTACAAAAAGATGAAAGAAAAAAAAGTATTTTACACATAGCCTACATTGTGTAAGCTCATATTCTCCCAGTCAGACCTTCATTCAAATCACAGCATTTTAGGAAACACTAGCTTACAGTTTCTGAATAGTCAATTGTCACTCTAATACGAAAAACTGTGTGCCATCTTCAATAGCTTTGCCCTTTAGAAAAATACTTTTCTTTACAATTATGCATGAATGTAAAACATTTTCTAAATAAACTACATACCTAATTCCCAGAATAGAAGATTTCCTCCTCACTCATAAGCATTATACTTCAAAACTAAACAAATCTCAAGCCTTTGATACTGCTTGCAATATTGCTTGAAAAAAGGCCCAACCACTTAACTTCTAAAGTAAGAAGGACTGAAAAGTAAAAAAAGGTAATAGAAGGTGCTTTTAATATATAACAGAATTCAAGTAGTAAGGCTGTAATTAGTATTTTATTCTGATCTCTGTAGCGCTTAGCACACAAAGTTTGATTGCAGGCAGGAATCCGCTCACCTGAACATCTGCCAATAGAGAGGTGTTAAAATGAAAGCCATCCTAATGCTTATGGTAGCAGCATACGTCCATCACAGCAACACACTCTCCTCAGCATGACTTTAGAAATACCAAATAATGGTGACTGACATTTCCAACAATGAAAACTTTGAAGTTCTATTTCTGTCTGTTTATATATTTTCCACTTATGCACTAAATACAACAGGGTTTACCCATGCAAGCTCCTTGACAAACTCAGCAGAGCAGCATGACCAAGGAGACAGGGTTATACTGTTATTTTAAATGGTAAGAAGAACTGGGTTATATTTGGCAAACAGTAAGCTGCTGTGTCCCTTCATTAATGATTCTCAGCTGGATAAGATGCCAGGCATAGAATTTTCTGCTGTAACACTAGGAAGCATATTGGCTATACATCTGTAGCTTTTTTCCCCATTTCAGTTACTACTGCTGTTCATTTAGGTCACAAGGTACAAGATGGTGTTTTTAGAGCCCAAGGTTGTTTCCTTAGGTAGGTGGATAGCTAAATACAAGTACAGGCTGCAAATGCACTTTTTACTTTAGAGCAGTTTAATGTGAGTATATATGGGGGTATGTGCATGCCTGAACTGATGTAAAACTGGGAATTTTAAATTTCACAAGAGGATTTTCTAAAAGTGAATCATAGCTTGTCCTGTGAACTGCTCCAGGAACCAATATCATCACATACCGCACTGTCTGAGGAAAAAATATGGCATCTACAAGACTGTTTTGAGCTTTCAAAGGAAATGTGCCCTGACAAGCTCAATAAATCAGCCAGAGTTCATATCTAACATATTCTGTGCAACTCTAGCTTAGCAAATTCCAGCATAAAAGAAATCAAACCTTTAGCAGAACTGTCAATTTCTAAAACAAATACATAGAAAAAAGGACAAGAGGGACAAATCACAAAACACCCAGGTTTATGTATTTAAGAAACAGGTAACAAAAAAAAGTACAGGTTTGAGGGTCATCATCTTATTGAACAGCTTAGGGAGGAAAGACTTTTATTTCAGAGGCACAGAGTAAGTGCCAATGTTTCTTTAAAGAAATGAGCCTGATAGTGCATATTTATCAGGCACTCTAGGGATTTGTATGGTGAATATACGCCAGATACTTTAGAGAAAAGATACTACGCTGTTTATACCCCTATAAACCGTCCTGCTGTAAGCAGGCATAGTACACATACTGGCCTAATGAGGCAACTATGAAGCCCTACATGACAGACTATTGTCCATACTCTGACTTAGCATATTCATTTTATATATTGACTATTTCCTTATTTTCTTGGTAGATCTATAATCGGGAGTCTTGTTACCTTAAAAGAAAAAAAGAAAACACAGTGGAAGCCTTGTTATGAGGCTTATTTATGTAGAAAGCCACATAGAAAGCAGATAATTTAACCTATATTGTTTGTCCTCCAGCCTCACACTTACTGTTTGTAATCAAATTAGATGAGAGCAGAGGCTGCATCTTTTTATGCATTTCTGTGGGACTTAGCATCCTGAAGCCTTGATTAAATACAGCCTCTTTTGGCTCTTCTGATATATAACTTCATAATTTAGAGGATAAAATACTACAAAAAAGTCTAACAGTCTACCAACATTAAAGGTAATGCCCCTGCAAACAGAGAAACCCACTTCAAATGCCCTTTGAAATGTAATGGTATTCATTAGAGTGGAGTCTGATATGCCAGGCTTGCACTTTTGCACATACCTGTCATTTCCAACTGCATTCACTGCTACCCTAACTGAATCAACTCCTTCATTCCTCATCAATGCACACTTTTGTCTGTGAAGTATCAGGCTGTTTTCATGATTTATTTATTTCAAGTCATTTGGTAGTAGCTAGAAAGTCAATAGGTGCATGTTAAAATGACTTTTCTTAATTATTTAAGGCTTCAGAAGATTTAAAAAAAATCTTAACATGAATTGAGCATTCATTAAATAATGCTCAAAGAATAAGAACACCTACAGTCTTTTTAAAAATAAATAAGGGACTTGAAAAGCTAACTTTGAGAGTAACCATCAGAATAACTAAGTTTCCTAGGAGCAGGCTGCCCCTCCTGATACAGGTTCCTACTGTTGCATATTGAGTAAAAACCATTGATATTGGTGCACGGGCACTGACAAATAAGCAACAATGAAGATGTATGGCTACCCTCTTCTAGCCTTTGGCGTTGAAATAACGTCTATTGTGTGATTAATGGATGCTGCATTAGTGAAAAGGTGCTGTCATCATTAAGGATTTCTGAAACAATGTCTGTTCCAACATGTTTTTAAGGCAGCTGAGGTCAGCACTGAAAGATAACAACTGAACACTAGAGCTCCTGAAGCAGCTCCTGAGAGACAAACAGTAGTGAAGACGCAGCTGCCATTCAAAAGCAAAAGGCATCTAGCATGGAACTGCAACACTTTTTCTGGTTTTGAAGCTGTGTGTAAATCACTAAAACAATATAATGAACTGCCATGAAGTTAGCTCATAAAGAGTACACAGAGTGAGACTCTCCTAGTAAGATGAGACTATCAGTAAATAAAATGTTACTGTCTAGGAGAACAGAACCGCATAAACTGATTGAATGCTCATTCTACTCTACAGAAAAGGACATTAATACAAGCCTTTGTCAATCATCAGTTCCACAAGTTTTATTCCAGATGAGCTGATCAACAATGTTTAAAGAATGAGAAATTTCTTATCTAACAAATTTTCTGTTAGAACTCTCTCTTGTGTACAGCAGTATTTTTTATACAAAACAAAAGTTTGGACTGTTTTGAATGATGTCAGAACCCACCCAGTAGGAACTTCCCACACCAACAATGCCAGCACAGACAAATTTTAACTTGCTCTCCAAATCATCACACGCGTCTCATGCTTTTTCCAGAAATGTCAATAGGGGACTTTGAGGAAGGAAATCTGTTTCGTACTTCGTAAGAAATGTCCAGGATGTCCTGTATGCCAAATGCTGAGTGATTTTAGCACCTTGCTTGCAGCAATTTTGAGATCATGAGTCATTTTGAGAGAAGAATGGCGAATAGGATATGACTGGCATGGTTACCACACTAAGATTTCATGAAGCCAGTCGTTCCAAATAACCAGTAAGGGTTCTAACACGATGTAGAAACTATTTCTCAGTATGCACACAAAGAACTTGCCTTGAGGAGACAAAAAGTTGCTATCAAGCAACTTTTGCTGCAGACAAAAGACATAATGCACTTTACATGCGCAGGGGAAAGAATCAAATTCAACTTTCACATATAATGATAATTACAATGTTTGGTATAGTTTATCTATGATTAAGTAAGCTGACTTACCAACACCCGAGACTTAATCATAAGTGTGTTTGCCCAAGGGAACACAAAACATGCCAATGTTTCTAAGATGCTTAATTGTAGATCTGAAATTATTCATGACAGAGAAGGTTAACATGACTCAGTTACTGCTACTATTCACCACAGCCGCTAGATATCAAGACTGAGCTCCCTGTAAAGTGGTGGTTCCATCACAATGCTTCTCCGTGTGAGCAGAGATAAGCAACATCCAATGCTGCCTTTGATAGTGAAGGCTGAACTCTGTCTGCAGTTTTATCCAATACTTCTCAGAACTTCCCTGTGCCCCTCTGAACTCAAATGCATAAAATGGGGTGGCCAAAGGTGAAAAAGTTCTCTTTCACCCACAGTGCATGATGTCATATAACAGACACATGCTCCCACAACATGGAGCTGCTGACAGAGATGAACATACTGTCCTTCGTGTCATAGGCTCTCTCCTGCTCCCCACACCTGACATCCAGAGTCAGAGGGTTAAAGACAACCTCTGGTCCTGTACTAAAATCACAGAAATACCAGCACCACAGAGCAGGAATGAGAGTTAGAGTATTGGAGTCCTCTAACCTGCTCTCTTCCTCTCTGTCTCAGCTCTGCAACCTGGTGATTGTTATTCAGTCTCTGCGCGAGACAGGACAGTTCCTACAGAATCAATGTGACACCTCAGAAAAAAAAAAAAAAAAAAAAAAATCTGTATTTTTCCCGTTTTTCAAAATTGGAAAGTAAAATATAATGATTTTTATAATAAATTTTTTTAAAACTACACTTTCATTCAGCTATTGCGAGATCCTCAAAGGGACTTTGAATAAGAAAACTTTTCTCTTCTAATGCTTGAGGGAGAAGATTCTACGTTTTAAGGAGTTCCTGGCAAGGCACTGACAGCTCTTCCAGAGAGAACTGGGCAGGAGTGTACCCCTTCATGGCAGTGTGCAGGATTCTCCCTGGCTTGTTTCAGACAGGAGGTAGTATGCTATTCACCCAAGGCCTGATAAATCAGAGTCACTTTAAAACATAAGGTATATTTTCCTACTGCTATGTCTAATCCCCCGATGATTCAGCTGCACAGGGAATGAAGACTTCATATGCCTTTCATTAGGTCACAGATTGCCTGAAGCACTCTTTATACTTGAATACAGAGCAAGCCTATTGAGAGGAAAGACAGACACATTCCTTTTGCCTGGTCAGACTCTACGTCCTCACAGTGACTGTCTGTGGAGCGCAAGTCAGATTGTCCTGTTAGATCCCAATACCGGGTTTCACAATCAGTCCAAGCATTTGTGAAAAGTGGGATTTGCGGCAGAGCCTGATGCAGAACACTGAAAGAGCTGCTGTGAGAAGAAAAGCCACAAAAACTTCCCTCACGATAGGAAGATAGAATCCGCTGTCCAATTTTGATGTCACTTGCTTGACAGCATTGGTCTGTCTTTGCAGGGCCCAGCGTCACAAGACTTCTCTTTGCTTTAGGGAAGTCTTCTTTCTGTGAGAATCTTCACACCCAGGTTAAGCCTCACAGAATGGAGCTACAGCTCTCAGGAGACTTGAGGAATTCCACATATGTCCAACTTAAAAGTTCATTTCTTAACAGTGCCCATAGACCTCTGACTTAGCTCCATGCTTTCCCATCTTCTCTGCTGCTGCAGTAAGGCACAGAATGATGTACCAAATGGAATGGGGAGCGAGAGCTCTCTAGCCACTCGTCACCTCAGAAGAAAAGTGGTGGACTCTCATATAAGAAGTCACTAAAATGAATAAAGGATAAAAGACAAAATGGTTGAGAGAAGTTCAGCTAGCAATTTATTCCACTGCTGAAGGCAGAAAATTTGATGGGCTGAGCTGCAGCATGGGCCATAGTCCCAGAGGCCCTACCAGGAACACTGGTCTACCTCCAAATTCCACACCTATGAGGGAAGAGCAAAGAGATGCACTACAGCAGGATACGCATGTTTTGTTTTCTGAAATTAGAAATTTTTTTTTTTTTTAAAATAATCTTACATCAAAAGGATCACTTGTGTTCGTTCACTGACTGAGAAAAGCTCAACCCAAGAATGTGTTTGCCAGAACATATTTGTCCTAGCATATTCCAAACTGGCAGAAAGACAGGAATAACTAAGATTGATCAAATAAATCTAAACTGTCCATATAGACAGTAAACAAATCCATGTGTTTAGACCCCTTCCCCTAACACAGCTCCAAAAGGCAGCAAAAGCCAGAAAAGGTGAGAAAGAGAGAATAAGGCACAGAATGAAAGCCAACAAAACCCAACAGACTGCATATAATAAAATTTAATGCAGTGTAGTTCCCATTCAAATGGACCTAGGAATTTAGTGATGCAGCCTGACTGATCATATCAAACATAAATGAACTGCCCAGAAACACAGATAACACCCTACTCAGCAGGATTAGGAAGCAAATCAGTCACAGCCTTTGTTTGCACTGTATTCTTTCTCTTTACTGGTAGAATACTGTTTCTGAGAGTGCTTTTGCAAGTTCTTTAAGAGAGCTTCTTTTTATTTCTTGCACCATAGTTCAGTCAAGAATGTTAAAGAAAAAGGGGTGGACTAACTCTCGACAGTAATTGGGAAACACCTCAGGATACAAGTTCTGGTCTTCCAAGGAAAAAGGGTTAAAATTAAAATAGCCAATTTTAATGGGACCCCACGGCAAACTAATAGTATGTGTAATAAATGAAAAGAGGTTGCTGCCAGACTGCTGAGAAGTGTCACTGGGCAAGGGATCTAGGGATCCAAGGTGGCTGCAGGCTATTCTGTATGAGCTTCCTGACCTCGCTGTGAAAGTGAATTAAATATCAGAACCACTAGATGAAATTAAATGTACAGCAGCTCTCAAGTTCCACAGAGAAGACACAAATCCTCCAGAAGAGATCTGTATAAGATAAATGGATTCCATGTAAGTACTTGGGGTAAAGAAAGTACAAGAGTAATAGATCAGAGTAGGAGTTTCTCTGAAGAGCTAATAGGTCATAGGAAACATAAGGAGGAAAGAGATCTCAAAGTTAAAGGATTTTTTTATAGGGAAGAAGCAAGGAAGCATACACAAGAGACATGATGGTGATAATGAAACCCAGAACAGTGATGATGCATCCCATTAAAAACCACAGGATGAATTTAAGCATCTAGAACGTAACCGTGTGAGACATTGGTATTGAAAACTAAGATGATGATGAGTTCCCGAATTCAAAATAGTTGAAGTTACCCAGCACTCCTCAAACTAAAGAGAGAAGTTCTAACACCAAGTTTTAGTTTATTCAAAGGCAGAAAGAATAAAACAGAAGCTTCACTACTGCTCTATTTTTCCTACCGAATGAAGAGCCTTTAAAAGTCATCAGTTTGCCAGAAGAGAGTTCTTCACAGAAAGAGATGGCTGCAGCCCCACATCTATGGAGATGCTGCTGTGCTGCAACACACAGTCCTTAGGGACTTCCTGCCATTATGTCTGCCCCAGGAAAAGATCTCTGTGCTTCCCTGAGCTTGTTCACACCCACACACTTTTAGCAATGCAGACGGACTTCAGTATGTAGGGATGGCTTGAAGATACTTTAGACATTACTCTTTGCCAGGCTGCAAACTTCAAGCTCTTAAAACACAGGATTTCAACCACAACCCATAGCACTGTTTCCTGCAGCAGCTGGGCTGTCCTGGAAGGTTTTCTTCTCCAGTATGGACTACTTCTAACTCTGAGAGGCTACAGTTACAAGCAGTCAACAAACCTTTTCTAATTATGTAATACTGACACACTTTCCACTTCTATATATTTTCCTCTTCTTTGGTGAGCAAGGTAAGGAAAACCGTTCTGTCTCTAGTTAGTCTTCTCCTTCATCAACAGTCAAGTGAAGAATTAACTTCGAAATACTAGGTAGCGCTGAACATCCATCATTACATTATTCCCATTATCTAGTAGAAGCTCTAACTTTTAAATTATCTTCTTTGCCTTATATCCTTCAATAGCTTCTCTTTTCACTCTTTAAGCAATATTTTTTTTCCTGTTTTAGTAGGTATAATTACCACCTCAGTCCCACCTCACATAACTAATCTACCTCAGTCACTTGGTACCATTTAAACATTTGAATACTGGCATCCTTGTACGAGCAGTCATAGTAATTGACACTGTGTATTTTTCCTTCTCTGCCAAACAGTCTCAACAACTTTAAACTGTACAAGAAGCACCCAATTTTAATGACAAAGTTCACATACTGATTTCCTTATGCAGCATGTATTCGATACTAGTGAATAACTGGACCACAACAGGCAATGATGAGGAGGTAAGATTTCTTTCACTGCATTTTAAACTGACTGCAGCGGATGCCTTTTTTAGTCCTTGGAAGATTGATGATTCCATTATTTGTAGTACTCAGCAATAAATCTCTGAGTTTAGTCTAAAGTGAGCACTTTTCCCTACTTTGCGTCTTCCATTACACTGTTATTCATCATGTTTAATCATTCATTTACCTCTGACTGCTACTGCAGTTGGGGAGGACTGGCACATTATTGATTTTTGACTTTTACCCTTTAGAAGCTGGGTAAAGGGCTTTGCGACTGCTTAATCAAAAGTGACATGACCAGGGCAGGGGAGCTACAAACCTTGGGAAACAGCAGCTAAAAAAAGTGCCAAGTTATGATGAAGTGAAATGAAGAGTCAACAAACAAAGCAAATTATAACAAACTGAAAATTAAAGTGGATACCCCCAAGAGACCACAGAGTACAAAGCACTCCTCTGCCTAGCAAAACACATTTCTGGGGAAGAGGAGACTAAGATTAAGCAGGAAGTTTTACAACTTCAAATTCCCAAAAAAATAAAAATAGAAAGCCATGTTCTGTTAAAGAAGTGTCAGATAATGTAATTCTGCTGAAGTATATTCTCAGTTGCTTAAAAACGTTTTTCCTCAAACAAAGCATCACTTCAGCACCCCACTAGCAAGCATGCAACAAGAAAACACAAAATGTAATATTTTGACAGCTGGCTTATTTTCTGCTTACCAGAAAACTGAGATTTTTAAGAAAGTCAAAAGAACTCCATTCATACATTAAAAAAAAAAAGTGCAGATAAACCCATGACTTCTGCTACAGTATCTAGCACATTATGCAATAAATAACAGATGTAAGTACAGTTATCTATTCCATATGAACAGCATGGTAATGCTGGTTTCATATTTTAGAAAAGAAGTGAAAAAATAAAAATGCATAACATAATGGTTAAAATTGTCCAGCTTCTTGTATAACCCAGTTATATGTATGTTCTCTCTTTAGAGAGAAGGAACTGAAAGGGAGAGGACTTGTGGACTCGCAAATGAAAGAGCTCGAGTTCCTATTGCTCTTTCCTGGAATCCTCAGGATCTTGTTTTTTGTGGCCCTTCATATCGTCATCTGTTTGTCCTAAGGAAGAGGAGAAAAGGAAATTGCTAAAGCCATCCCAAATACCCAGCAGAGTGTCACTTGGCTGGCACGAGCTGTCATTGTTTCAGTGATGCCATTTAAACAAACCTATGAGGGTCAAAACCACCTGAAGGAGTTCCAACATGCACCTGCTCTTCTAGAGCAGAGTGCTGCCCCATCTCATTTTTCTTTTGAGATATGACGCTATTTTCCATTTTTTCCTCTTTTATATCTATTTCATTTTGTCTTCTCTCAGTCTTGCTTCTGCTCTCTGCTTGGTAAAACACAGCACAAATGCTGAGATTAATTCTTCTCCGAGTTATGCCAGTTTTAAGTTGTGGTGGCTAAACCAATGAATATGAAAGTTAGAAAACACCACAGCTAGTAATATACAGATAAATGTGATATATTGGAAGGCAGTCTGCATGCATCTTGTAAGCCAGAAGTCACTACCGCACAAGTTTATTACAGCCATTGGAAGCAGCCAGTAGATACAGTGATTAAAATGATCCGATTGACAAAGCATATTTGTTTCCCCAAAAAGTTCTTGACAAAATTCCTTCAACTACAGGTTTTTAAAGTAACTGAACTGTCATGGGATGAACATGCTAGGAGTCCTAGTATGCCACTTCAGTGGCTGAAACAGGAAATGAAAGGTGAAAACAGCTAGTTTACATGGTGGAGAACACCTTTGGAAGGGACCTGTGGGAATGTGTATTGGGACCCACACCATAAAATACGTTAATAGATGTCCTAGGAACAGATGAAAAAGTGAGATGACAACATCTGTTCACATAGCAATTATTCAAGGTAGATTAAATTTACCAGAAAATTGCAAATGAATTTCATAATATTGAGTAATTGGCAATAAAAAGTCTAAGTCAATAACGTAAAGTAATATATACGGAGAAAAACAAGATTACCTATTCATATACTTCAGTGAAATCTAAAGCAGATACTGACTTTCAAGACAGACTTTCAGCTGTCACAGACAGTTGCTTTGCACCCACAAAGTCTCAATCATGTACCCCACACCCACACCACTTGGCTGCCAATAACTGTTTCGGCTACGGTTAGTCTGCAGGAAGTAGCTCAGGTCACATGCCAGTGACCACTCTAATATCTCCAAATGGTGATTAAAATAATGTATTTTGGCAAAGGCCACTGCAAAACTTTCTAGTATAACTTATTTTGTCATGTGAAATGGGAATATGCGAGGGGTATAATCCACAGCATAACTTTAATCTGGCTCAAAGAATTCAGGAAAAGTAGTTCTGGTATGAAAGGTGGCACTATGGCAGGGGAACTATTGCTCCCTGGCTATGTGAACTGAATGGAGATCATAGACAAACTGTTTATGAAAGTGAAGTTGATCTTTTAAGATGTGATAAATGACACAAGAAGCTCAAGAAAAGAAAATCAATAATGACGAATTTTTAAATATAACATACATAAACCTGCGTAAGTGCAAACACTGTGGGGTAACTTGCCTGGCCAGATTTTCACGTCTGGCGAAAGATACTCTCCAGAAGAGAGGGTTCTTTGGAAGAAATCTGAAATTGAGTATTTCAAGACTGTACCTTATATGCAAATTACTAGTAGATTTTCAAAGCCTTGCCCAGTTATACCTACAAGTTCTCTGCATTGCCAGTTTCTCACAATCTGCTGCATTAACATGTAACTTTATAACACAGGAAAACAAAATTAGTGTTGCTAATCCATGAACACCAATAAGATTGACAAGCTCTCATATCAAAACTCTTTCAAAACTGAACGTAAAAGTATAAAGCTAAAGCAATCAAATTTAGGAAATACTATTGTTCATACACTGTAATTCATGTATAGCACACTCACTTCAATTGTAGGATTCAAAAATATTTTCACATATGCTTCAGCATAGAGAGTGCAATGAGAAAGTACAAGGTATGTATTTTTGAGGGTGTTTAGTGTCTTGGCAGATCAGAAGAACAATTTATGGAAAGGCCTTCTGAACCCCTCTTTGCCACAATAAATCATGTCCAGTCACTCTAAAGGACAGCACATGCAAAAACTAATTGGTGAGAAAGTAAACAGAAGAAAAAAATGAAGTTAGAAAAGTGAAACAGTTTGGGGTTTTTTGTTCTTGTTTTTTTTTGGTTGTTGTTGTTTTGTTGTGTTTTTTGGTGTTTTTTCTGTTTTTTACTGAGAGCTGCCAGACATGCAAACAAAACTGCTGATCATATAATCAAAGTTTTTGTCAGTTTTCATGGTTAAGTAAGATTATTAAATCAGAAAGACTATTTGCACAACCTTCTCAAGCCAAACTGAGTCCCTGCTTCATAAGACAACAGTTTTTAACACAATAAAAAAAAGATAAAAGGAAAAGAATTTTTTCTTCACTTTTTCCGCCCCCTACAAAGCAACTGTATAGTCTTCCCTCAAAATTCAACAATGTCAAACTGCCAGAAAAAGTCCAAAGAGACTTTAACACACTGCAAAGCTCTTACAAGCTCATACAGAGTGATCAATGTAATCATAGGAAATATTACCTGTTCCTTCTGTAACAAGAATGTGTATTCTATTTCCTGTGGTTTGTTGTCAAGAGAACTGTAAGACAGTGTCCTATAATTGTTATCAGAATCATGCTTTCAAAAGAACTTTAAAAAGTTATGTTTCATTTATAGTACAAAGACTTTATGCAATATCTCTTTCTTCCTAAGTATTATCATTATTTACAGCAATTCTGAGCAGTAGGGCCTCCTGTTTATTCAAATGGAAACATATGGTGACACATCTCTGCGACAAGCAACCTTTCTGACAGGCAACACAAAAGTTCAGCATCACCTTCCAACCTTACTACAATCAAGTCATTGCACAAGCTCTCTTCATTTGTCTGGATAGTCAGACTTGCTCACAGTAATACTGTGACTAACTTCAGTGCAGGAGTTCTGAGCAAATGGCAGGGAAGTAACAACTGGCTCCACAGCTGTATGCAGCCTGATCAAACAGAAACTGTTCACCAAATACTGACCGAGAGAAGACAAAGTTCTGTCTCATTTTTCATGATTCCGTCCCCAGTTAAAAGAACAACATAAATAATAGAAAAGTTTCTCACTAATCAGTACAGCACATTTCTAACATTTATATATTTCATTTTAAAAATAAAAATGTCTTCACCTTAATAATCCTCTCAATTCATGTTCCACATGATTTTCAGTTCCCCACTAACAGAAAAAACCAGCTCTGGAAGCAGACTGAGCCAATGCTTACAATAACTACTTTTCTGATACCACCTGACAAAATACTGCCATTTTACTGCAGTCAGATGTCATGTAGTACACTACACTGCAAGAACAGAACACAGCAATTTCCCTATTATATTTAATAATTAGATTAAGTTGAAGCAAAATGCTCAGTGTTCACACCAATCATCAGCAGTTAATCTCAGTAAAACCAGTTTAATCTGGATGGCTATTTTGTATTTTAAAATGTTATTTTTTTAATATATAAATAGTAGAGCCTTTTTGGTTGGTTGCTTTTTATGCAATTGATTTAATTTTATGTTGCACGGCAGAAAATCTGAGCCAAAGAAGCAGAGTGGAACATCGCCGAGATGGTGGGCAAGTATTTCCTTGTTGAACAAGTGACTTTTTTTTTTCAGTAAGACTAAACCACTGTTATCCCAGTGACATATAGGATGGAAAACTGTGACTCATTAAATGCCAGTCAGGAACCTCATCTATGCAAAGCTGTCAATGGCCTCCTGAGCACAGCCAAGGTTTCTGACAATTAGTTTGTGATGACACTAATAACTTCACTCAGACAACAGAAACTGCCCAGCATTCACACTGCTGAAAACAGTGGCAAGTATCAGTTATGTGTAGCACTGGTCATCTTAATGATGTCAAGACAACACCCACGTTTTCCCAAAATTGGCTCACTACTGCCTACTAGAGGGAAAGGTGGTAAACTCACACATAGGAAAAGCAATATACTTCATTAAACAGACAAAAGCACTTAGGTTTATGGCCTGTTGCTTGCTCTCCTAGGGCAAATAACCTGTCACCACCACTTCTTTACATCATTATCCTACACTGCCAATCTCGACAGTGGCTGAACACACAAATAGTGCTTCACTGAGCCTCTGGAACTGCTGTACTCCAGATAAACTCTCTTCCAAGTTGTCTGACTTAATTCTTTGCTTCCCTGTGGCCTACCTCCTTAACTTCTTTCACCCAACGTCAAACAGAGTTTGAACACAAGAGTCACATCTATTTGCCTACATGACTTAAAATGAATATTTACCATTCTGGTTCAATTTTAATGATTGACATGATTATAGCTCCCAGCAATGAGTTCCCCACACAGCCTAGAAGTCTGAGAAGAGCAGCAGCAAAATTAACAGAAGCCAGGAATGGAATAATCGAAGCTTGTTAGTTACTTGGACCCCAGAGACCTTGAATTCCACAGTTCCTGGTTGGCATCGTGCATTGAATCATAGAAACACCCAGAGAGAACAAAACCAGTGATGAGGTACACTGCATCATACAATACCTGTTCCAACTACTAAGCAGTTAATTCAAACCAAGGCAGAGTTTTGAGGATGTAACACATAAGCAAAGTATCTAACGCCAAAATAATAAAGTGCTGGATATAATGAGGCAGACACATTTCAGTGTGATAGTGCTAAATCATTATACTTGGAACAAGTAAACTCCTCTACTACACAGAACCCAGAGATAACCTCCGAGACAGCAGGAGAAAGGCTGTCTTACATGAGAGTTTTTAACCACAGCTCTAAGACTAAATAGCCAGAATCACAGCACATCTGGTTCTCAGTGCCCAGAAGGATACTAACTGGTCAAAAACATCTATTCAAGCAAACAGGTAGATACCTAATATAGGCAAACAGAGCGCCCTAAGTTACTAATGGAACAACTAATTTGTGCGTGGCTGCTCTTAGAGAAAAGATGTAGCTGTACATTTGTATTGCTTTTTCAGTGGCCATACATACACGCTTTTCCTGAGTCCAGTTGCATGCTGATGCAGACTCTGGCATGCAGCTTGGAAAAAGAAAAAAGAAAGCTCATTTTGGCAACAGGAGGTCTTCCTGAAAGCATAGTAACTGAACTCTGACAGTACTCAGCTTCTCTGAATCAACAGAAGCCATTCAATTTGGCATCCGCACAGCAAAGCTAATCACATGCAGTGTTTAAACTTTGTGGTAGACAGCGAGATGAATTAGAAACCTGAATTCTTAGCAACTAGAATAAGAAAGCATTGGTAAGTTTTAAAAAGCCAGAACTTTGCAAGGATCCCTCAGATGAGAAAAAATTGAGACGTTTGCTTTGGAGTTTCAACTCTCCGCCCAGTAGACATACATTCTTCCATTAGTTGTCAAAACAAATGTACTGCTGTCCCAACACCTCCAGTATTTAAAGTTTACTTTGCTTTGCAAATCAATTATTAAAACTTCCCTCTCATGAAAGACACTTTCTTTTCAGCTTTTATTCCTCATTTCTAGCACTATAAATGAACTACTTAATAAAACAAGCAGTATTTCCAATAAGGCAAATTAGCTGAGATAGGTAAATCACTGAAAGTCACTGACAGGAAGGTTTAGGAATAATTAAGTAGCTGATATACAGCTGCATTACCATTAGCCTCTTCTTCAGATTGCCATATTTCTCAGCATGACACAGGCAAGACTTTGTTTCTGTAGTATAAAGAGACTCTTAATTAAATCTTCATTCTTCAGTGTACCAAGATTTATCCTTCTTTGTATGAGCTCAGATTATTCTATTTAATGCTCAAAAACATTCATTTTCTGCTTAAATTCACCAGATTGCTGATGGGATTTCCTTACAATTCTTTGTTGTTTACAACTTCTTTAAAATAAAGTGCTACACACTCCTTAGGTAGAAAGTAATCGCACTACTCCAGTCTTCAGAGCAGTCATCTGAATATTACCATTCTCGAAAAATTTAAATTTTAATATATTGTTAGTATGTTGGAGTGATCTTAACCTGCAGTCATAAAACTCCATGTAATTGCCCATGTCTTCATGGCCTCAGGCTTTGAATACAATCATTGGTCTTTGCACGCTGCCTGTCACACTTAGTGCCTGAGTATTGACACTGTATCTCTTTTAGGTTCTTTGCAGCCCTTTAACAACTATGCCAATTAATAATGCATCATTCTCTCTCCTCTAGCTAATTTTAATTGCTGTAATTTATGTCCCTAGACAATTCTTGCACTGCAGATGTAATCTATACCACTGTGACTGAGTCAGAAGATTACACTCTCAAGGTCCCTAGCAGATAAACAACACAATTTCAAGTTCATAGACATCATCTACAATTGACATCAATTACTGTTCAAGGAAACCAGCCATGACATTACAGGTAACAAACAGCTCATTTTTATGTTCTGGAACAGAGTGGACTTCACTGGCAGGGCTCTGACAATTAATTACAGCTTCACAGACGGTGCTTCATGGAGATAACTCAGATACTTTGAAAGGGAAAATCCACCTAAAATTAGCAAAGACAGAGGTTCTGAGGTTCTTCAGCAGGGTGAGGCTTATAGTGCTACACAGATTTTCTCAGAAATATGCGAATAACCGCTCTGAGGTAGTATCAGATTGTGGCATAAACACTCTAGTTCCTTGCCTACAGCCCGAAACAATGCATAAGATTGACTTCAGCTTCTATTAAAACATGGTTGCAAATCTCATGGGTACAAACAAAATCATGCAGAAAAAAAAAGATGTTTATAAAAGACATTTATAAGTAATCTACAGATCTACAGACAGCCCAAAATGAAGGGTATAGCCATGAACTATGTTTGTCCTGTATTAGATTATTCAGTTCATCCCCATCATCATCAGTATTAGGGATGCTTCACAAATCATATTCCAGTGTTTCACTTAGTATAGCTTACTTGGATCCACAGCCCCGCAAAGTTCAGCGCCTTGTTTCTACTGTCGCCTCTTACAACCTTCAATTCACCTCCTCAAAGCCATAAAGCTCCTTGTGCCAATTGCTTCCACTTCTCTTCCAAAGCCAAGTACCTTTCTGGCCCTGCACATCACACCCTAGTCTCCCTAACAGTAGCCCTCAAGAATGTTGGCCTGTTCATCTCTGTCCAAAGGACACAGAAGCATTAAGACAGCCTACAACCTGTATCGAGATGCATCTAACTATGCACAGTATAAATTATAGAAGCATATTTAGAAAAGACTTCCAAGATCATAAAGTCCAACCATCAACCCAACACCACTGTGCTTGCTAAACCATGGCCCAAAGTGTCACATCTACACTTTTTTAGAACACCTCCAGGCATGGTGATTCCACCACCTCCCTGGGCAGCCTGGTCCAATGCCTGACCACTCTTACAGTAAAGAAATTTTTCCTGATATCCAATCTAAACCTTCCCTGGCCCAACTTGAGGCCATTTCCTCTCGTCCTATCGCTAGTTAGTTAGGAGAAGAGAACAACACCTGCCTCACTACAACCTCCTTTCAGGTAGTTGTAGAGAGCAATAAGGTGCCCCCTCAGCCTCCTCTTCTCCAGACTAAACAGCTCCCAGCTCCCTCAGCTGCTCCTCATAAGACTTGTTCTCCAAATCCTTCACGAGCTTTACTGCTCTTCTCTGGACATGCTCCAGCAACTTGATGACCTCCTTGTACTGAGGGGCCCAAAACTGAACTCAGTACTCAATGTGCGGCCTCACCAGTGCCAAGTACAGGGGGATGATCACTGCCCTTCTCCTGCTGGCCACACTATTCCTGATACAAGCCAGGATGCAACCGGCCTTCTTGGCCACCTGGGCACGCTGCTGGCTCATGTTCAGCCAGCTGTTGACCAACACCCCAAGATACTTTCCCGGTGGGCAGCGTTCCAGCCACTCTTCATCAAGACTGTAGTGTTGCATGGGGTTGTTGTGACCAAAGTGCAGGAACCAGAACTTGGCCTTGCTGAAATTCATACAGTTGGCCTCAGTCCATCGATCCAGCCTGTCTAGATCCCTCTGCAGAGCCTTCCTATCCTTGAGCAGATCAACACTCCCATCCAACTTGGTATCATCTGCAAACTTACTGAGAGAACACTCAATACCCTCATCCAGATCATTGATAAAGATGTTAAACAAGACCAGACCCAAAACTGAGCCCTGGGGAACACCACTTGTGACTGGCTGCCAGCTGGATTTAACTCCATTCACTACCACTCTCTGGGCTTGGCCATTTAGCCAGTTCTTTATCCAGCCAAGAGTACACCCATCCAAACCATGGGTAGCTAGTTTCTCCAGTAGGATGCTGTGGGAAACAGTGTCAAAGGCCTTACTAAAGTCCAGGTAGATAACATCTACAGCCTTTCCCTCATGCACTAGGCAGGTCACCTGGTCACAGCAGAAGATCAGGCTGGTCAAGCAGGACCTGATCCCCTGGTTGACTCTCACATGCCTGGTGAGTGCGCTCAAGATGAACCACTCCATCATCTTCCCCAGCACCAAGGTCAGGCTGACAGGCCTGTAGTTCCCACAACCCTCTTTCCAGCCCTTCTTGTAGATGGGTGTTACATTGGCTATCCTCCAGTCACCTGGGACCTCCCCTGTTAGCCAGGACTGATGATAGATGATGGAGAGTGGCTTGGCCAGCTCCTCTGCCAGCTCCCTCAGCACTCTTGGGTGGATCCCATCCGGCCCCATAGACTTGTAAGTGTCCAGGTGGTTGTTAACTGCTTCCTCCTGGATTATGGGAGGTTTACTCTGCTCTCAAAGTATAATCCACTCAATTTATATGGTAGTCTCCCACTGCACTAGTGGGAGTATTTTCTATTCCCAGTCAGCCAAAACCCATTAAAAAATATAACACAAATGTCAGTTTTGGACAAGATCATATCTACCCCTTTCCACAGATGAAAAGTTCAACACCAACAACGTTAGAAATCCATGAAAAGCATGTCAAATGGCTAACTTGCCTGCTATCTCAGTAGCAAACTGTTTATACTGGTTATAATGTCTTTGGAGTTCATGAAAACATAACACTATTGCAGATTACTTGACTATTCAACCGTTACTTGAAGACTATTCAACCCTGCCTGGGTTCAGTGTTGTAACTGAATGGAACTAAAGATCCAAGATGTAATTTGGTATTTGTATTATTGCTATAAGTACTATATTTTATAGGGTACAAAAACATTAAAATGATTGCCCTCAAGCACAGCAATAACCATAATTCCTATGCAACAAATATGCACCCTGTTAAACCATCACATAAATTTACTTGTACAAGTATCGCAGACAGTGTAATTTGTCCCAGTGATCTTTAATTGATCCTTTCTCCTTAAACACCATGTTACTTTTTAATATATGAGATCACTAAACGAAAGATAGAATGAAAAGCAAAACTTATTGTGGCTTGCAATGGGTCTATCATCACTCAACTTCCAAGTGCCTACTAATGAATCTTTGAAACAGTACACATCTTTAACTAGTCTCTAGTGAACTATATTCTTATATGCTATCCTCAGAACTCATCTAAAATGCTTCATAAATTTACTGGCACAGAGCCAACATGTCACATTTCTTTAACCTGTTTCCTTTCTTCTATCAGAACTGAGGCACCCATTTGCTTTTAATTATTTCTAATAGCCAGAAAGGTGATAGAAATAGACAGGTAGGGTGGAAGAGAATTCAGGGGCCTTTAACTACATCTGCATACCTCCCTCTGGAACTTGAAAGAGAACCTAGAAGGCCTCAGTTGCTGAAGCCCCCTTTCTGCTGGCAAAAAGCTATTTGGGGTACTGTCGAGCTGCGCCTCAGTGCTTTCACACAGCTCGCTCCTATGCAGAGGGCAATAAGCTGTTATTAAAGCACTTACTACACTCATCAAGTATTACGCAATGGTATGAACCTGAAGGTTCCCATCACTCTTCTCACAGATGGGCCTGCAGTAGTCTTCCACATGACAGCAAAAGCAAACAAAACTAAAAAATCTCAAGCAATAACAAAACAAAACAACCCTCCACCAAAACAAGCATGTTTAACTGTAAATGATTACTGTAAATGATTACAGTAACACTTAACTATTAATGGCTTCTGTTGAATGTCTGAGAAATTACTTAGCAAGGCTTTTCCACAGTTGATAGCTTAGATCACAATGGCCACCACTTCCTGGGTTTTTAACCAAGTACCTCAGAAGCGTTTTACATGGTAAACTGCAAATGAAGCCAGAGAAGTGCTTATGACAATTACGCTCTAAAATGCTATAAAAATGCAAAGTAGATAAGTCAATCCCAAGTCAAATTCCTAAACTAATCACAAAATTTTAATCTAAATTGTGTCACTTGTATCTTCTCCTTGTCTGAAATGGTGGCAGCAATGATACCTGATTTGAAATTACTCTAATAATCACAAAGCATTTAGATATTATGTTGATAGTCACTGTAAAAGAATCAAAATAGTTAATAACTCTGCATTCAGGTTTACTGTTGTATAGTGTCTGATAAGCCAGGCATCAGGACCGTAAAAACAAACCGCTGCAGTTATCTGATGCAGTAAGCTCCATCTGTCCTGCACATGGAACGAGGCAAAATGAAACAAACCTTTATGACATGGTCACATAAAATGATAGTATACCTGTGTAAGTGACCAAACTAAAAGAACACTTGTGTCCTCAGCTTTACAAGCATAAAATTAACTTCAAAAGGGGGTGGGTGCATGCTTAGATATTTAACTACAGCAGAACCTCAGCTGTTAAAACAGCTGTGACACTCTTTCACAATCAGTTCAAATTCAAAATTGCAACTCATATAAAGACATTCATACCTGTTTCACCAGCCTCTCTTCAGTGACAATCACTTTTCACTCCCCTACCCCTCTGAGTTTAATTTTCCAGTGAGCAGAGACAAAATTGCAGCTTTTGAGGACCATACACCCTGCTGTAACACTGTGAAGGAACCGACACTAGTATACTGAAATTGAATCTGTGCGTGCAAGAGCAGCACGTATCTCCATGAGTAACTCTTACTAGCAACATTATTGGCTGCAGAAAAGTCAAGGATGGGAGTCAAATGTACCACTGCTTTCCATTAAAGCTCCCTCGATAAAAGGGAGACAAAGCCAGATTCCTAGGAGAACAGATGAAACAATCATAATAAAGATGTAGTTCTACTGAAAGCCACACACAATAGCAAGGTCAGCAGAGTGGTGTCTCTGTATGATTTAGAATTAAGCTATAATAGGTTTCTCTAGTACCTCAGATGTGAACTGTTAAGCAATCTTTTCTGCCTCTCTTGCTGTATCATACTAGGAACAATAAGAAGTGTGTCAACCAAAGAAAAAGCCTAACATTGCTTTATACAAGAAAAAAAACACAAAAACTAAACAAAACCAAAAGCCTTAAATACTTTGTTGTATTTCTTTAACTTCTGACAGATTGAGCATAGCCTTTACATTACTGCCAAAAGCTTGAGTTGCAGCAATGCTAAAACCTACAATCTCCAAAATCCAAAGACTGAAACAGCTATAAAGAAGTTTGCAGCGAATAAAACTAGCAGTTACTGGTGTTGTAAATAATTTCATTTTAATTAGAGACATTTTGCAGTGTTTCTCACTATCTATATACTTAAGTACAACCAGGCTCAAAAGCTGTGCAATTACCTCCTTGGCCTACAACATAACTCAAGCTGTTCAAAATATTCATAGTGAAACCTGAAAGTTTGGACAGGTAAAGTTTTCTCATCTTTATTCTTGTTGCAGTCAAGAATTTTTTTATAGTAGAGAGAGTTGCTCTATTTTTATGACCACATGACAGGGTTTGTTAAAAAATATTAACCAAACAAAACCATGCACACAAATCCAACCACTAACACACTCCACAACTGTAGATATTGCATACTAGGTAAGAGATTTGTTCTTTAAAAAATAACGTAAAAGACACTACAATAGATTAATAAGGATGCATTGCTAAAACCACACAGTAGGTTAAGACAAAATTACAGAATCCTGAAACTGACACTAAATCCAAATTAATAAATATTTTAAGTAATTTCTCAGTCATCCCCTAACGGAAGCATAATATGAAACTTATTATACCAAAAGTCCTCTGTACAAGGGGTAAACACACATATAATGGCAACAATGGAAGAATAAAAACCTACCTCTCATATTCAGAAAAGTCCAAATTCCCTAACATTAATGACTGGCTCCATTTTAATTTGGGCATATTTTGTCCTTATAGATATATGCTACTATGAAGTGAAATATATTTTAAGAAATCATTGTAATTATTATGTGAGTACAGACTAAAACCTTTTCAGGTTTGTTGGAAAGAAGGGACAGAAAACCATAATGAGCAGTTCATCTAGTCACTTCTTAATAAGAAAGTCTCCTCTCCTCATCCTGTGAGGACTTTCAACCACAGAACACCTCTAGACGTGAGAAAAATGGATGGCCGAATCTTCAGACTGGCAATGGCACAGTCCCCTACGATAGTTACTTCCACCCGCTGGTGGTTACCCCCCTCTACTTCCTTACAGCTATTTACCCTGAACCGTGTTCTTTTACATTAGCATTGCAGGAAAGCAGTAGGTCCTTGTTTAAAACTGTAATTGTAAAATAACAGGGCAAAGGGTGGAAAGAGAAAGCAAAAGGCAGAAAGAAAATATACCAAACTCAGTTTTAGAGTATTCAGAAAGCAATGAGAAGTGAGTGACAAAGACAAAAGAGATCTCTCAAAATGCAAGAGAGAAATTGAGCAGTACAGAAGAGGGAACATGAACAGCTTGTCTAAACAGAAACTTCAGTGGTAATTGGCAAAAAAGAAGCACAGATGTTTGCTTCCCTGCTCCAATAAAAGGTAAATGAACTGATCTTTAAATAGGACATGCTTTAAAGATTCCAAACTGGCCAAGAGCTCAGCTATAGTATTAATTACTCCAGTCTGTCACCTGAATTTCTTGTGAAGACCAGCACATAGGACCAATGTACTGCCACAATCTTATTCATAATCATCATTCTTGTAATGTCCTTCCATAAGCTGGAGATCTAACAGCAAGACTAAGTCCCAGAGTGAGGTACATAAGACGAAAAGCATCTAGAGCAAATAGCGAGGATCAGAGAAGAGAAAGATGGCCTATACTTCCTTTACACTGTGCTGGTACACACTGTCAGACTCTCACAGCTTTGGTTTCAGATTTGGATCACAGGTCTTAAACTGATGAGGGACATAAAGTTGTCTGAAACTACATGAAGATTCAGTATTCCACGTAGAATACTGAACACAGGACAGACTTTCTTCAGTGTAGGGCAAATGTGACATGATGAAAAATTACATATTAGCAGACTGTCTTCGCAACTTTGAACACTGGAACCACAAATCTGAAAGTTTCATAAAGTCCAGAGTGTATTTCAGTACTACTTGATTGACAAGCCACAGTATCAATGAACTACATTCAGAATTTTAAATCCCTCCTGCCCACACCAGATTACCAGTTGTCAGAAACCCATACATCTGTTAAGCTTAATACAACTACACTGATTTACAATAATGCTTAATTTTTCACTTTTTCTCAGAAAGGCAGCATTTTCTGTAAAGATCAACCATCAGAAAAACACTTGACAATTTTCCAACTGTCACAAAAATTCTTTCTTTCTATTATCTGACAAAAAGAGATTTCCTGGAAACCGAAAATATTTTTTGCATACAAAAAGGAAAATGAGCTTTATTCCTCAGAAAAAACTATGCATCAGTAAATAAACTTTGAACATGTCTATAAGTCTCCTCATGGAATATATGAGTGAATTTTAAGTGCCACAGAGACTAGGCAATTAACATAGTACAAGAGGGTTTTACACTCACAAGGTCAGCAATTGGTCTTCTATAGAGGAACAAGTAATCAAGCTTTCCAGTATTAGCAGCTGTACAATATTACCAAAAACAAACTAGTGATTCACTAGTGTGCAAAATTTTGCTTTTAGTTACACATATAACTAAAGCAGTCCACTCATTAAAATCAGACTTTTGGAACACATAGCAAATACCTTAATCTGAGGTTTCCTCCAAAGAGACAGCACAACAGCAGTGCTACATTCCCCCTTCCAAGGTACTGATTTATTCAGGACATGAAAAACTGTACCCATTGAGCTACTAACAGCACATTGTACAACACCTGTGGGAAGGACTTCACGCAACCACTGACTAGCATTAAGTAAACACTGATATGCCAGATTTCTTTGGACAAAACCTCAGGCAAGCATGAGACCACCACCACAACCAAGGAAACCACATCATTTTGCAAAACTATCCATAAGCAGTCTTTTATTTCCCTGTTGTAGAATTAGTTTTAGAAAATGCTGCTCCGAACTTTGGTCTCTCAGTCATTCTTTTCTCCTTCAAAACACCAAAGTGGTTTTTTTTCCTGGTATACAGTACTAGCTAGTTTCATGCCACACTTTCCACATACAGTTGTCCTACTAGCACTAAACAAGGACTGATGCACTACTCTGCTCACTTCCAAGTTCTTCCATCACTGATGCTGAATGGGCCTTATATTTAGTAGTGATGGTACTTCAGGATTCAAAAAAAAAGAAAAAAATCAGATCTTGCTGAACTTGTTATTACTAATATGGGTTGAGAAACAAAGATTCTTGGCCAGGACAGTCTAGAGTCTCTGCAGGGCATGTGCAGTCTTGCAGGCTGCGACTCTGACACATGCCGACAGCACATCTTCTTTCAGTCAAGAAGTCTGCTCCTAACACATTTCGTATTCCTGATGATTCTTTTTCACATTAGGATAACCTCCAGATCTGGTACATAGCTAGGCTTTTCAATTCCTACTGTTAAGCCAAAGATACAGGGAGTTATTTCTGATGATACTAGTGACAGTGTTGCATGCACAAACCTGAGGAAAACAGAAACAGGCCCCACTAGGGCACTGCAGCATCAATATTGCCAGTGGAGCAAATGCACCTGTATACACACACTGACATTTTAGCAAATTCTCAGTCAGCCTAATTTTCAGAAGCGCTGAATTCTCAAGCCTGCAGATAGGGGAAGTAGAGCTATAAATAGTCAGCACAACATAAAACCCTGGATCATTAAAAACCTGTTCAAAGAAGCAACTATAATTTGCATTATTCACCTGCTGTGGTTTAGCTTTTAAGTCCAAATCAAGTCATCACAAGAATAGGTTACTTATGTGGAGAGGAAGATTAAAATTTTTTTTAATAACAAGTAATAAGAAAGGTTTAAAAAGTTATGATTCAGCCAATATTATTAATTTGCACACCAGAAGCAACAGCTTGTCAGACAAAACACACTGCTTGAAGGGAAAGCAGGCCTAAAAATTGGCACCATGTTAAGAAATCAATGCATTATAGAGATAGTTTAATAGTATACAATTCCCAGCTATTCAGGTGTCTTGAAGCTTGTATCAAACTTAGGACTTTTAACCAAAAGTTACTCTATATAAATAATTTTTTAAAGAAAGTTGACTACATATAAATCTCTTAATGGTAGTCACTCTACTGTCTATTACAACAGACAAGAAATGTAAGGATTTTTTTTTTCTGGAAAAGAGGTGCAACTATTGACAGCGAACAGTTAATTTGACTACTTTCTACTAGAAAGTGATACTTTGTAGTTGAGTATATTATGCACTTGTAGGGAGCATCCAGATCACTTTCAGACAGAGTCTTGAAAGCTTTTGCCATGAAAAATGGCCATATTTTCAGATACATACTGCATTCTTTTGCAGAAGACTATAAGTTCTCCTTTGAACTCCCGGTTAGTGCAAACATTTCAATATCTTACAAAAAATATTGGAACTAAGCCATAGTAACATCTTCACACTTCAGGCTGTTCATGGATCCTATTTCACAGCTCATTCAAAAGGAAGATTAGAAAGACTTTTCCTATTTCATATATTAAATGGTTTAATTCACAAGGGATCTGTGTCAATGTAAGTATCCAAAAATAGCATGCTTCCTACATAAACTGTGTTTTTTCATCCTGATTAAGCCCTGTTGCACCTGCACAGTCACCCACTGCCACTGGTGCTCAGTGTTTCAAAGCATAAACCCTACAAACAGGGAACTACTCAGCCTGGATCTTTAACTTCCGTTTCCTAATAAAATAAGAAATATACTATTAACTCTTTTTATTATGTCATCAATAAGAATGTGTCCACAGAAAGAGGAAAAACCTCAGACAAATACTAATTTACAAACAACTCAGATCTTACAACCACCCAAAGAACTTGCAGTTGTGGTCTTCCAGTAAAGCCTGAAGTGAATGTCTACCATCACTTCTGCAAAAAGCAACACCAACTTTTTAGTAAAGACTAATTAAAGTTTGGGGAGGGGGACAGCGACACATGATATAAAACTTTTCTTGAGCTTTACTGCAATTTGTCCTATCCTAGCAACAAATACTAGAGGACCCTCAATACATAAGGCCTCTGACATGCGCTTTGTCTCCAAAAAGCAGCTCTTCCTACAGGGTATGACCTCAGCATTACACTGATAAATATGTTACCTCTTGTGTCTTAAAATCACAAGCTGAACCAGAAGAAATAAAACCATAAATAATTAAATAATGTGCTAAGTAACTTTCCTCAATCAAAAGAAGATTTAAACAGTTTACAGCCAAACTCCAGCTTCCATACTACCTGTATGCTTGGTTTTATTATGTGTACTTACAGCTTTTTATGAGCAATATGGTAAACTGTACCCAGCTATATTCTTGCACTATTACAAAATATATAATACATCGATTAGCCCATAAATTCTACTTACAATTTTTCTCCAGCTGTAATGCATTTCACTATTTACACAGCTGTTACTATAGTAAATTATTGGAGGATGCAAACACAAGATACTATATTAGATTTGGATAGTCTGCTGCTGAATTGTCCCAAGAGAAAAGGAAAGAACAAACCTGTGCTTCCTGAGACTCACCATTCCCTTGTCAGCAAACATGTGACAGACTCGTAGCAGTATGTGCATTTCATCCTCCTATAGTGCTGGTTCTAATAGAGAACAACTTACTAGCTCTGTCAGCTAGGGTTTGTTTTTTTTTTTTCCTCAACAGCCAAAATGACTTAGGAGGAGCTAAGTGACATGTCTACTTGGTTGGTAGGATATGCTACGTCTGATTGGGTTGATGTGTTTAGACAACAATGCAGTGCAGTAACATGCTAGCTCCAGAAACGCAAGCACAATGACTATGCTAACACATTGCTTAACACAATTAATGAGCCCTGAATCTGAGCAGGGCTAGTTAATCCAATGGCAAACTTTTCACAGCTGATGACTGTGTGCTCCTAGTTTTCTGTACAGAGGCAAGGGGAAGGGGAGGACTGAGCTGGCATTTCTGAAAAGTTGTCGAGAACTTAGAACTGTGGCTGAAGTCCTGTCTTTGCAGTGTAGAAAAGGCCATATGAGAGTAAATCAACTGCAGCTGAGCAGCCTTCCACCTGACAAAGCAGCAGCAACAAAAATGCACCAAGGATACTTTGTATCTTTATCTCAATTCATCACATGTAAAGTGTAACTATAACCTTTTCCATTCAAAAGGTGAACTAGGAAAATTATTAATTTTTATAAAGTATTACAGTGTTCTTTGATGGGTATGATGAAAAATTGCTACTACTTCATGAATTTTATAATAAAAGCACAGTTGCATTAATGTCAGAATAGAATTTAAGGCCAACAGTAAACACTTACTTATTTACCTCACCATCAGGCAATAAGTTATGACCACTTCCGTATCCCAAGAGAGAACTGGGCTTGTTACAAGAAGCAATTTCTTTTTTAGTCATAAGCAAGGAAGCCCTGGCTATCACTTCTTATTTTAAAATTTACAGGGCTTCAGAAACCCAAGTAGCTTTTGCATAGATTCATGTAGCATTTTGAGTTTCTGCATACTGTGAAAATAGGTTTATCACAAAGTAAATCATATTGCTATAACTCTGGATTCCAAATTTCAAACCCAGAAAAGATTTAAAAGGTAACATGCAAAACTGTCCAGCAGAAAATAATCAAGTATCAGAGGTCGGCCTTCATCCCTCACAAAGGCGACATTTTGGAAACAGAGAACAGAAGACAGGTAAGGGAAAAAACCCTGCTTCCTCAGAAATAGGATAAACCAAATGCATTTGTTCAGTTACTCAGATTCTCACAAACCTGTTGAGCTGCATTTTTACAGGGCAATTATAAATCTTTCATCTTCCTTTCTCCCAGGACATTCTCAAGGCTATCATTAGTCCCTCAGCATCAGAAGAAAAGGCAAGATACCTCAGAGAATCAAGAATCTGACTCAGTTAGAATGACACAATGTTTATAGTTGTCTCAATGCGCAGCTATGGTATTGTTTCAGCATCAAGAGGGATGGCACTGTAAACTGGCAAGATTAATATAATGTTGTGCCTCTTACAGATTTGATGGCTCTATTTGGAACATCCAAGATTCCCAAAAGTTCTCCTTCAATTACTCCTAGAATGGAATATGAGAGCGCTCATTTGTGCGCAACATTATACTTAGGAAGAAAGTGTGTGAGCTTTGCCACTGTGTTCTCAGTTTTTGTTATTTGTAGACTCTCCAGCTCGGGGGTCAAAAGGCTTACTGCTCTTATTATGGAGCTCTGGAGTAGCACCATTAGCACTAAACCATAATGCGGTATCTGAAAGGGTAATGGCAAACAAAAAGAGGTGACTACGCATATTTTCTTTGTTTCCCCACAAGGCATATTCTTAACTTACACACATAACCCTTGTCTCCATTCAGGGATAGCCACGGCTTTCCAAGTAAATCTTCCTCATAAGATATATATTATTTGCAAACCTTTCAGTACAGAAACCTAAGGATATGGACACAGTATCTGAGTTACAATGCTTAGAGCTCTTTGTAGGAAGTATATTTAGTCTTAAGTCTCAAAATTCTAGATTTCCTATAACTGTACACATAATGAGAGAGTGTTAGAAAACAAACAAACGAAGAGGTATACAAACTTCACAGCAGGAGAAACACTCACCTAAGGAACGAAGAGTAAGTATTTTGTGTGGAAGTTCAAAATTACTATTAATTATCAAATTCGTGTCCAAAACACCCTGAGGAGTATAGCATGTAACATGTACACATTCTTTGATTCAGCAGTGTACGTTGAAGAAAATAATTCAGAAGTGAAAAACTAAGAAGAGCAGCCACATTTCCTTTTTGATGTTTTATTTCCAAGTAAGACTATCTGGTCATCCCTGCATCTGAGACATCTCTAATAAAAGCAATTGTTGCACTTCATCCATGAGAGCCAGGATTTTTTGGACCGTGCATCACTGGTCTTATCTACAGAAACTGCAGCTAGTCTGGGACAAGATGAAAATTAGGTACTCTTCTCAGCTTAATAACTGTTTTGGGGAAAGCAAAAAACATAGCTGAGAAAATTGCACACAATCTGTTGTATACAAGCCAAGGAGGCCAAATCATTCCAGCAGAAAGCAACAAGAACTTTTCTTAATGATATTTTAGAAATAGATACGAACAAAAATTTTGTTAACTAAATTTTGGTCTGTATTCTTTAAAATACAGAAATTAAAAAGTTAACAGCTTAAAAAATTAAACAGATCATAATAAAATTGAGGTTTCCTGTGATATTTATTCTCCAACAATATCCTTTATCACAGATAAGGCGAGATCCAAAGAAGGCAACTATTAACATTCAAAGAGTGTTAATTAAGTTCTAAGCCTCCTCTTGTTTCATGAGTCTTTAGAGACTTGCTTTCTTTCGCATCTTTGAAGACGTATAAAAAGGTGCTTTTGTATTAAAGTGAAAGTTTCCATCTAAGGTTTTAAGCTGTACTTCCAAAAGTTATAGAAGACACAGGACAGATGGTGATCAGAACTCAAGCCTGTCATTCATTAAATCAATCATAACTAGTATCAATTCATAAACTGAAAAAACAATTTTAATAAGAAAGCTGAATAACAATGCATCTAATAACAGAGACTAGAGAAACTACCACATAAAATCCATACTATTTAAAATATTTAACAGCCAAAGAAGGTCAAATGCATTTGAAATGTACTGAGTAGGTACTTCAACACTTTGCTTAACCAAAATGCAAACTATTTCTGGGCATTCCTTTCCTACCACCCTTTGAGTAGCTATCAAGTTTGCAGATGACATCAAGCTGAGTGGTGCGGTCTACACGCCTGAGGGACGGAATGCCATCCAGAGGGACCTGGACAAGCTCGAGAAGTGGGCCCGTGTAAACCCCACAAGGTTCAACAAGGACAAGTGCAGGGTCCTGACGGTTCCTTGTCTGTGAAGTTTCTTCCATCCTGATATAGGGCAGAAATGCTTAGGCCATAATGACATTGTTTAAGTTTGGCCTGACTACTTTACATAAACAATGCATGCCTTACTAACAACTATGCCCTTGAAGAGGAGCTAGCAGACTTATAAAAGTGGAACATCCTGCCCAGAAGGTGCCAAAAATGGGGTGACTGCAGAAGCAGCATCAAGTTTACAAAAATCTAAGGTCACTAGGAAAAAGGTACAGGTGGCAGGGGGAGATCGTGACCGTGGACTCAATTCAGAACCAGAAAGATTGCGCCCGCCCAGCTCACGAATACGCATAGTTAAATAAAGAACGAATATCCCTTTAAGATGAGTGTATAACGCAATGAACCAAACAGAATGTAATGAGTAATTTCTTTGATTTCGTAAGAGTATATAGTCCTTGGAACTTTGCTAAGTGGTGTGCTAGCTTTGTGGAATTATCACCTAGCACCCATATCTGAGCAAATATGCAATAAAGACAATACCTTTGCTCTGTGTTTATATTGGCGTATTGCACACCGTGTGAAAAATCCCACTTTTGGGAAAACAATCCCAGATAAAATTTTTACTTATAAAAAGATGTTAAGAGCATCATATATTTAAAACCAGAAGGCCTATTTCATTACATTTTTGGCACGCAAACAGCCATCATGAACTTTTTTTCCCAGTGCCACAGTTAATATTCACATTTACACAAGGAAGGCAAAGACATCTTAAGTTCTCAACATCACAGCTGTGTTTGCAATTAATAAGCCTAACTTACTTCCACTAGAGACAAATCTCTGTTACCAAGGTGTTATTACACTGATCTATCCACAGTTTGACTAGGAAAGCTTTTATGAAGAAATCTTCATCAAGTCAGTCCATTAAAAATGTGGATCCTGATATAAGGGATCTGCAGGTAAGTAGCAGAATAGCTGCACAAAATGGGGGGAAATTTGGATGACATATTCAAGAGTAAATACCATCTATAAGAATATTTCTCTGGCACTTTTTATGTACGAATTTTTTTGGCTCATTTTTATTTAGCATTCCGTTTCTCATTTATTTCATTCTAAATACTATTCCCAGTTCCACTTAATAAGAGAGATAACAGGATGACAAAATTGAGGATGTGTATTAGAGTGTTCAGATTTGTTTACTATGCTTCACAAATATCTTGTCTGCAAGCAGAGTAAATTCAGAGTTTAGTCTCTTTCTTTAGCTAAGAAGTTTTAATTTCAGACTGTGGCATCACCAACATCAGAAATATTTCAAGTACTCTGCAAGCTGTGTAATAACATCAGCAGCTGCATGAGAGCATGCAGCCTTATCACCTGTTGAAGATTATGTTGCTCCAAATTTGTATTGCATCTCAGCTACCAGTACTGCAGATGTTTTTGCTCATGAACAGGACAGGCTCCCATCTTAAGTGAACATAACTACAGGTGTAAACATTTCCCTTTTCATCCAAGCTTCTTGCCTGTGTTGTTTCTAAGGGTAACTTCTTATCATGTTCTTCACGATTTCATAAAATTCCTCCATTTCCTCCAGGAAAAGACAAAGGTGCACTGAAGGTGTATGTTGCATGCAAACAATACAAAGAAGATCACTCTGAAATAAAACTTCAACTGCATACCCACAGCATGCCAAAAGTATCAAAAACTTCAGTTTCTGCTGATGAAGAACATGTAGCAAACAGCATGACAAAGACAACTAGTTGTGTTACTAAGAGACAGAAAGCTTAAGAATTCTTAAGCAGTTCAAGTATTAGAAAGCATGCTCAAGGAGTATGGCAGTAATTTGGAACTTCAGTTAGGCAAGTCCTAGCTCAGCGAGACAATGAATAGTACAGGTGATAAAATTTCAGGACTGAATACCTAATGACCATCCTTCTGCATGGAATCATGAGGGCAGAGGTTGTTTAAGGCTTGTAGCTGTTTTTTAAGCATTGGAGTATAGTGTATTAAAATGTATACTTATATAGGAATACCTATATATATTTTTTATATAGACAGTTATGTATATATATAAAAAAATAAAACACACCCCCCCCCCTTCACCCTTGGAGATTTTCAAGGCCAGACTGGAGGAGCCTTCAGTAAACTGGTCTGACCTCACAGCTGATCCTGCTTTGAGCAAGGGGTTTGACAAGATGATCCTGAGGCTCCTTCTAACCAAGATTTTCTTACAATTCATATATAAATATCATCCTGCTTAAAGGTATTAAGTTCAAAATTTATTCACAATAACCAGAGCTATAGCAGCTGCAAAATGGACAGACTATCATTAGTATCTGATGATACATTTTGATCATGTATTGATTAAGATGAAATAATAAAATCTGAAGTCTATTCTATTCATTATGAACAAGTATATTTCTCCTTATTTTCTCAGAAGTCAAACTAGTCAAAACAGCACAAAGAACAACATGCAATTTACCACACTTCCTAAAAAAACCTGATTATAACATACAGCACAGACTAAGTTTTTAAAAAGGTGAAGAATAAAAGAAATGGAATGCCTATGTATTACCTGTAATTAGCATAACTAACATTTTTTATCATTTACAGTTACTGACTAAGCAAATTTTTTTTTCTCATGTGAAAGAGGAATGATAAAAGTAGTACTATTGTTACTGGTATTCTCTATTCCAGATAATGAACTTCTCAAGTCTTTCTGCCAAAAGAGAAAGGATGATTAGGACAAAATAACTTTAGGAATCCAATATTAAGAAGTGTGAGGACACCTTTTTTCTCTTATACTAGCCCTCCTCTTTAGACGTCCAAGCTATGATACTACATTCACTGTCTAGGAAGTAGAATAAAGGTGGGTTTCTCCAGAAGGTAATTCAGGAATTCAGGAACACTAATTTAGGAAACAAATTTAAATAGAGGAGAAAGCATCATTCCAGCCTGGATATCTAATTTAACTGATGCAACTTCTACTATAAGAATATTTTTTTGTGAAGTAACCATGCAGTCTGTGGTTTCAACACCTAATAAATTGCTTAGATATCATTGTTAACTCTTACTGTGTCATTTTTGTTTCCTCAATCTTAGACTTCCACACCCTTACATTTTACCATATTTGTTTATTCCCATAGTCATTGATAGACCATGAAGTTACTGAGTAGTGCATGTTGTTGTCACCTTTAAAATCAGGGTTCTTTGACAGTGCAAGCACCTTGATGTTTGCAGCTGTTTATTTCTGACAGCTTGCTGAAACATTAGAGTATTGTTTCACATTCTCCCTCACCAATAGATTTATCAGTATCTGACAGGAACATTTTAATGACTTTTCAGCACTTGTACGAGTGGTGCCTAACTCCCTTTTGAAATTAACCATTAAACCATTTGCTAAGGTTTAAGTTCACCATATGCTTTATTTACTCAGTCAAGCTTTACAAAAGACAAGTATGTACCATTTTCGGTAGAGATGATTAAATCAGGCAAGAAGTTACCCGAAATGATTACTGGTGAACTGAACCATGAACCCTTCACATACACTGATAAGCAGTTTAGACACATGGATAGTTTCATTAAGTATAAACCGCAATGTCTTTGGCCTAATGTGATCGTACCATAAACACCAGCTGAATTGCATAACAAAAAGCATTGTCTAAAAAGAGGAAACATCCATTGCAATGGTAATTACAAGCAAAACAATGAGGTTAATTGGTTAACCAATACAGTTAGGCAAACCAATAAGGGTATCTTAAAGGGCACAAAACACTGTCAGCCTCTTAACCGCTTTCTGGTTAGGGGTCACTGACCACTGTACTTTCTCTAACTCTGTACCCCCCATCTGTGACATATATATTATCAACAGTCATGACAAAAACCATGGATAATTTTAAAGTGTGGTAGAACCATCCTGGATCTCTGAAGTCCATGGCACACACATCAAGAAATAGGAACTGTAGGTTAACAGTCCGCAAAGTTTAGAAGACGCTGGTCAAATACAGAGTGCTGACAGGTGTAAGAGACATCATTGAGGAAATGTACCAAGTTTAGAGACTGATTAGACACGGAGAAAAGTGCTGCAGTAGTTGTACGTTAATTACAAGCTTTCAGTCTACACTGCAGCTTTGCCTTCCAGGATTACTGTGGTAGTTGAGGACTATACTCCCAATTCAGTCAAGAAGCAACATGATAACTCAGAATACTTGAGAGCTTGAGTTTACCAAGCACCAAGAGTTAGGAATGAAACTTTTCAGACAGACAGTTAAGTTCTTGGATTCTTGTTGTCTATTTTGTGGTGGCAGTTGAAGGCAAAAAGGAGCATGTGAACTCACAGTTCTTACGCTCCAGCTATTAGAAGTGGAAGATTTTACCCTGTGCTTCTCATCCATCAAAGAAATGGAGTCCAAGTGCAATATATGAGGAATGCCCTCTCATTCACAAGGCTTCTTTCCATCAGCTGCTGTTTAGTCATCTTGTGTACCTCCACAGTCCTAAACAACTTACTGCTGATTCATCACTCCAGAAGGTAGTATGCCCAAATGGCTTGGCAGTCATGTAGGTAGGCAGAGACATGGATCTTAACTTCCATTCCCAGACTGACAGAGTGCACAACAGTTAGTGAAAGTATTAAGAGATGAAACCTCTTCTACTCAGCATGAGAAGAAAAGCAGAAGGAAATATTTTTTAAAAATATTTTGAAGTATAAATATATATGTAGATACACGTATACACATGTACACCCCCCTGAACACACATTTATCTTTGTTTATATACACACATACGTGTGTGTCTATACATATACACAATAAAAATAAAACAAGGCTTACATCCTTTGCATACTTTCTAATTTCCTGGAGTTCAGAAAACCGGTTTCTATTGTGGATTAAGATTCTTGTACATTTTACTGACCACGGTACGGGACCACTGTAATCTTCACGAAACAGATTTACTATGCCCTTGAGTAATCACAGGAAATTCCAATTCAAGCATGCTGCTAGAATTCTGTATTCGTTCAGCAATATTTTTTTTCGGTTTGACAGCCCACACTGACATCAATCTCAAAAAATGTTGCTTTGAATTCTAAGTACCCAGATCTCCTCCACTTCTATAGCTTTAATAGCACTGAGCCATTATCCTTCCTATGAGCCTTCAGATGAGTTCTGAGATTAAACAAACTTTACTAGAAATTTACTAATTTTGCTTTATCCTTAGTCTTAAGTAGTCATACTAAATATACCACACAAAAAACACACCTAAATGGAGAGAGAGCAAGAGGGAGGGAAAAAAAAAAAAAAAAATGAGACATCTCCTAGAAAATCTGCTGGCTTTTCTTTACCTGCTTGCCCTCTGTGATCCCCATAGTCCTGATGAGGAAGAAGGGGAAGCATTACAAATTGGAAGTTCCAGAGAACTGTTTCCTAAATGGCCCTTCATGATGTGAAATATGCTGTTGTTAAGGGTCATTAGTTTATAGCACTCCTGCCAAAATTACAACATTAATTCAAAACTTAACTGCTCTAGCAGATTGGTGCCACAATAGCTCAACTTCAAAAACATCCTACCAGAGCTTCTTTGCAACCCAGAATCAACATAGCTTTTTGATGCTATATATTAAATATCCAAAATATTTGTCACAAGACTTCTGCCTTCTGGCTGGTTTGAAGAGCACCCCTTCCTTCCTTATGGAAGAAGAGTATTTCCTTCTTTCTGCCATGCCATCTAAAGTTGTCAACCAGTCAGGCATCTCACGAATCCTACTTGTTCCCACCTGTGACACCACAGTTAAAAGCTCTATCTAGTAAAAATACTGTAGCCCAGATTATTAAGCGCATATTTTTTTTTTCTTTTAGATAAAACTGAAGGCTATGTGAGACCCAAATAGATAAAACACAAGCTTTACTGAAATCTCATGAAATCTGCAGAACGGTCTGCATTTCCACACCCAAGTCTTACACAGTTCTGAAAACAAGGAAGATGATGAAAGCTCTTCAGGTTAAATACCAGTATCCACTTTTTTCCCCTGAGGGAACAGAGTTTCATTGTATTTTTAGCAAGTTTAAGTTTGGGCTTTTTCCTTTCACAAAGCATCTTTCTTTAATTCACATAAAACTGTGAATCATTCTGCATACCCACAGTTAAATGTCTTATCCATGGAATCTGAGAAATAAAGTTTATATATATGGCTAATATTTGAGAAAATATGAAAAATTCAACAGCCAGTAATTGAACTGCTGTAGTTGATTGCCCCAGAACTACTTTATATGGCATACTAATTCCAAAGATAGATTCTATACAGCACACTAGAAATTGTTTATGCAGATCACATTTACGATCAAGAGGAAATATGCTACTAACTTTTATAAGTTGGAAAAGGTTTGATTAAATCTTCTTACCAGAGTAATGGGTGCAGGAACTCAAATTATGTTTTTCTGGTAGAACCCTTGATTATTTTTATTTATTTGTATCATCAGGGATTCTCTGGCAAGTAAGCAAACACCTCCCAGCAACTGGCTGATAATTCTGAGGTTACAAACTGTCTTTTACAGAAGACTTGACTGAAAGCAGTAATTAAATGCATACTTGCCTTCATAACTTCTGTGATTGGTTTGCATGGAGATATGATAGAGCTGTGATAAGTACTTGTCATTCACATGAACACAAATGAAAAACATGTTCAAATTTGAAATTCGATTCTGAATCATCGTCTATACATATTCATCTCAAGATTAAACCTCAGCAGCTTTCTCATTACCTTATGTAGTTGGTGTCTTTACCCTAGAATTTCATCACAGATTACTCACACGATAACCAGTCACAGCAGTATTATACACATATCAGAAAACTCTCAAGGAAGATAGAGGCATGTGAACATTTTTCTTCTTTACAAGCCAAGACACATTCACAGCAATGCAATGAACACACAACTACAAAAATTGTTAAGTCACAATTACTGCATTCATAATTTATTTCACAATTAGACATGTGGTACACCTGAAGAACTGACAACATCTATATATGCACACACTGCTATTTCCTACTGTTACCATAATGGATTATTATTTGCCATATGGTTGGAATGGAATGGTTGCTCACTGCAGTTATGAATGGCTGACTACACCTAGACTATTGCGATTACCAATTACCAGGTTTAGAGTGCTTGCCTGCTGATGTTTTTAATACTTTCTTCTTTGCAGAATGGTAGTTTGATGCCTCTCTACATGACTTCACTTTTCCATTATGCCAGATACAGCAGAGGAAATTCACTAATCCACAAAGTTAGTTCAGAAATGTGTGACATGACAGAATTTAACCACATATATTGAATCACGACGTTATATTTGCAAAGCTAGGTTTTGTTTTTAAGTAGATCTCATTAGTGCTGTGTACATGTCTAGCACTTAAGCAGCTGAGGTATTATATTTGTAAAAGTACCAAATTTTCAAGAATATGAGATTTATCCATTCTATCTGCTGTTTAATCTAGTATGAGATTAGAGTGACAAAATTTTACCTTTGTATTATGAGATTTACACCTTACAGTCTCGAAGTTCTACTACAAAACAACTTCTTTTGTAAGCCATTAAGCTTACTAACCTGGATTTTCCTGTTACATCCAAACACAACTCCTTTCTCTCCTTCCATTCACGAATGGCCCTCTTCAGCCCTAGTCCCAGCTTCACCTAAATTTCCTCCAATTATAACTAGACCAAGAAGTATCACACCTTATTCCAAGCTGTGTGTGCACTAATTGATCAATGCATATACAGACTGACAAAAACCAGCTAACAAAATTGTTCAGCTTAAGCTTTAACCTCAGGCCTTTCCCTGAAACAAGTCACTTATCTGACACACCCAACCGCCAGTTTCCAAAAACATATACGTTCACAGCTGTCCCTCTAAAACTATCTTTTTATTAATTACAAAAATCATTAAGAAGCTGGAATCCTGCTTCAAAACCACCCCAAAGTTTGATACTGTACAGTAATACATTGTCAAAGGGGTACCAATCCTTAGGGAAAGTGTCCTGGGTTTGGCCAGAACAGGGTTAATTTTCACCGGACTCCAGGAAGGGGCACAGCCGGGGGGTGGGGGCTGACCCCACCTGGCCATACAGAGCCGGGTATTCCATACCATGTGCCGTCATGCTGGGTTCCGGTGGGGGGGGCGGCGCGGCGGGAAGGCACTCGCGGCTTGGGCGGGCGCAGCGCCGGTCCGGTTTCGGGAGAGCGGCTGTCTGTACGGTTCGTGGTTGTGTTTTCTCCTTATTTGTATCGTTGTTGTTCCTGTTTTCCCTCTGTTTGCTGTTCTGTTAAACTGCCCTTATCCCGACCCACCAGTTTCTGCCTCTTTCTTCCCATTCTCCTCCGCATGCCGGCGGGGGGAGGGGCGGCCGCGTGGCGCTTTTGTTGCCGGCGGCAGCCGAAACCCAAACAGAAAGAAACACTTATTGGTGGGTTTCATGCATGCTAGCTTCAGAAAAGAAAAGAGATTCTTCAGTTTCTAGATATAAGATTCAAATTCCCTTTCATTTATTCTGATGCAAGGATCATCTAAACAGTTAGAAGTACTTTTCTTGAAATCTAAACAGTTATGCTAGTAAGAAGAGAGTCAGACCTATACTGTATATAACAAACTTTAAACTATTTACTGAAATATATGTATTTATATACATTGTATATGAAACGCAAGACAACCATCATCTGGGAAACAACTCCATCAACTGATCTCTTTTAAAAAAATCATTTTTTAAAGAGGATGGAAGGGAAAAAAGACTTTTATTTTCTTTTCCCTTCCTAACCCGTCAGGTACCACTGCAAATTTAAAAACCAGATGCAGTAAGTAGGGACTTTGAAACCTTGCTACTGTTCCCACTTCTCCCCTCCACTTCTCTATAGCAAAGGGTGTTGGTTAAGCAGTTCCTTGAAAGCAGAATCAGTCTGTGTACACCAAGTAGAGACAGGCTACAGCTGTGAATGTAGTCAGGAAAGAATAGCTACTGGGCACACAACCTGGCACTGAAAGGGAACACGAAAATTAACAAGCATAAGCACTGGTCTTTACTTTTTGGAACAAGAGGGCTGAGAGAGGGAAGAGATGGAGGAACAAAGAGAGAAAAATTGTACTTGAAACTGGAAAAGAATGCAGGAGCAAATACATAAGCTTCTAATCAACGAAGAAAAGATTAGTAGGACATTAAGAGAAAGGGGAAAATAGCACATCTCATCAGAACAAAAACAATCCATTACTCAAAGAACAGGAGTACACCAGTTTAAACACACAGCGAAGAGAACAATAGAGTCAGCACTTCCTCAACAAAATCCTTAGTTCCACAGATGCAGGTGTGTTACCCCACCACACCACTGCAGAATTTATTCCCAAGAGCTAGAGATACCTCTGTGCACATTTCAGAATGTGCACTCTGTAACTCCACTAGAGACTTCAAGTAAGCACAATTATTTATGTACACAGAACCTAATACTCTCCATTGCTCTGTACAGCATGACTTCAGTTTTTAGTATTTATAAAAAGAAACTCTGATCCCTTCTCATTCATACAAAAAAGGCCTGCTGGAAACAAAATTCTTCACTGCATTCTATTGAGAAAGGCTCACATCAGGCTTAAGTATAGGCAATCCTTGACACTCGTGCTATTTTGATTTCAAAAATACTTTGCTTTAGAAACAATAAAGCTACCACTTATTTTTCACTTGTTAAAAGAGTATGTATTTTTTCTAGATTCTCCTTTTATTGAAAATGCTTTGAGTTGGAATCTATATTAAAACTAACTGAAACTTCCATGCAGGACTGGGCATTCTTTGTGTCATTGCAACACTGAAGAAAACTATTTACATCCCTTGTATTTTGGCTATTTGAAGAAATTTAGTTTAGCCAAACTATCAGAAAATTGTTTCCAGTGCAACAAATACTACTGATATCTGAGGACAGCTGCTTTTTTAAAAAAAACACTCCTGATATTAGAATATTTTCAGAGATGACACAATATTTAATTATGTTTTCAATTTATCTTTCTGTTCCCCTTCTCATTTCCCCTTCCTTGTGCTTTCTGTATATTGTGACATGTGCCAACATTCACAAAAGTTGAGTTTTTTGTTTCATCATTGTTACATGTATTATCGCCTATATTCATCAAGAAACTATGACCTTGCACAAAAAAATAAAGAAAAACAACTCATGAATGAAACGCCATCCAGTTCTTACACACCCAAGCAAGCAGGCATTCAGAGGCATGTATGATGTACAAGTTTCTGACAGTGACTGATGGTGTCTCTCACGTGCTACCTACAGGCAAAGGAGAACACCTTTCTAAGCTTTCAGTCACTCTGATGGAGTGCAATTGTATATATTACAACTCTAGTTCGCATATAATTGCAAGGGATATAATATTTGCTATAAATCTTTGTGTTACAAGCCAAAATTAACAATGAATTCTGGCCTAAAGGGTCCCTCTCAATTTTGAAAATCTTTTGTATTTTGGAAGCATACAATGTATGCACTGGGCACTGTTGTTCAGAAAAAACATTAAGCGGACTGAAAAAGAACAAAAGGTAGGCATCTGAAGAGACCAAAATACAATATACAGCAGGGACCAACAGAATGTTTATTCAAGCAAAGCAATCAAGAATACAGTTCTTGCACATCTAGCACACAACAATCTTACTAATTTTAGTGACTGAGTATTTGAGGCTGTCAAAAATTGTGAGCCAAGCCTAACCTCTATGCATCTTAAATACAGATTCACTAACTTAAATAGGTGATAAACAGAGAACTATGCATATATCACTAATGCCAATAGTTTTCAATACTCATTTAAATAATTTTAAACACCTGTTAGTAGAGATCTATGTACTATGAGCACAGGAATACAAAGTTAAACACATCTAAAGAAAAAAATCCCTGAAATTCCCATTTTTAATCTGTTACCATGGTAAGTCAATCTATTAAAAAAAAATTTATAAAACATACACACACACACTCACAGCAGGTATCCAACAGATTAGTTCTATATCCCTTCTAGATTCTCAGTATCATTTGCATCTACCAATAATTGTCTGCATGTACATAACATCCATAAAATACACAACACAAATTTTGCAAGATTAGGCTACAGCAAAGGTCCGTGGGACAGAGAGAACCTGAACCTTCTGACACAGAGTTAGTTGTGATTACAATATACTCTAAGGATAACTGTTCAGAAATCTCAGCATTTTCCCATAGCACAGGAGTAAACAGACAGTAGAGTTTGGTTTCAAAATGCATTTTTCTAGAATACGGTCTGCATTATTAGTGCTAAATTGATTCTATATAAAGCACCCATAGGTGCAAGAAAGGTAGACATTTATGAAGAGAATTTTGATTGGGTCAATAATATAATTAAGGAACACTAGCACTATTAAATATAATTTTATACAAATAGTAACTACAGGCATCTGTAAATAGTATTACTTAAATCAGGTTCTGCAAGTATGCCAACAATACCTACTGTTATCCACTGGGACCAGCATCACCAACTTGAAATGTAACCAGTCTCTGGATAGGCATTTAAAAAAGCATTATGTCAATAGTATCATCATCTTCTAATCCTGCTCTTGTCCTGCTCCTTCCAAGTGCCAAGATGTGGTATTTCAGAAAAAGATGAAACCCTTTATCACCCTAATAATACATGTTCAGCTAAAGCATAACAATTTACTGAGATGACATCTATAATTCTTTTGGATTTCTAGAAATCATGAATTTACATCTGCAGATGAGGCTTGCCTCAAATTAATTCAGCATTATTGTCAAACTCATTTTGATTTTTTTTTTAAAGCAGCTGTGCCATACATCTGACAAACTTCCTGCTTTCATGAACTGCTGTATCAGATGAGTCAGTTAGGAGGTATACACTGCACACTCACATCTTATTTAACACTCTTCAGTTATTTGTTTTTAACATCATATGCTGTCTTATTCTCAAGCTGAGGGAAAGCTCAGCTCCTTGTTCATATCTGCTCATAGTTCTGACAACTCCCTCTAGTTTTCCCTGAGGCCTAAACATGCACACACGTGCATTCTCTCACATCTTTTAGAAGAAAAATCCAATTCCAATCTCTGCTACCTTCCTTTAACCTCACAGACTCACCCCTTCTCTTTTCAATCTCTAATCACAAATGCATGGCTGACAGGCACCTTTCAGTACTGCATCTGGGGATAGCCAACGTCAGACACACAAAATGAACTAATTCCTTTTTCTCTCCAACTACTAACAATGCCCCTTCTCTCGAGTTGACAAATTAGGATCTTTTCCTCACATGGTTACAGTCTCTGCAAACTGCTGACAACTCAGCAAGAGGCCAACTAAATAAATCATTCAAAACGAAAGAGCTGCCTAAGCTATAAGTGACCTGAAACAGCTGGTAAATTTTTAAATGCCCATACCCTCCCCTCAAAGCAATGAAATATTTTGTATAAATAAACAATGGCTCTCCAAACCTGCTGGGCTATCAGAAAACAGGGTTAAGAATGAAGCACAAGAACCGGGAATCAGCAGGGATAATTAATTTTTCTTGAAGGACTGCAACGCTTCCATTAATTTCCTTGAAGTGCACAGAATGTAGGAACAGCCTCAATTAAAACTGATGTTCACATGCCAACTGTACTTGTCTTTTAATCACATGCTTTGCATATTGATTTTGATATGAATGGGTATTACGGAGTATGATACTTCTATTGTGAAAAATCCTTTAAGAAGGTTCATTTGGCGAAAAATTTCAGCATTATTCTGTGTACATTAACAAATGTCTATGATATTTTCCACAATTTGTAACATCAATTGTTGTTGTTACAACTTAGGCAGACATCTGTCTTCTAAATTAGAAGACCAGTTAGAGGTATTTTGCACATGACACTGTCTGCTGTTCATCATTAATTTGTTATTGCAAAGTTTCAGTTTAAACTGGAATGTGCTTCTTTTATAAGATCCAACGTAGAGCTCCCAAAATCTTGATACTAGCTTCTTTACATAGCTATTTTATTGTATGGCCTAGATAATACAACATTTGAAGAAAACAAGACAAAGAATTGTGTTATCAATCACATTTTGTAAACCATTTGGGGACCACTTGGAATACAGTATTCTCTGCAATACGCTGTCAGTGAAAGGCAACTACTTTCAAAACTAATGGTGGTACCAAGAAATTGCAACAGAGAACACAGAAAAAAAGACTGACACAAAAAAAGGATTCTAGCTTCAAAGATCTTAATACCAGGCAGAACAGATCATTTGTAGTTTCTCATTTTCATTGCTACCATTAAAAAAATTTCCTATTTAAATAAGAAAGAAAAGAGGTATAATCTAGGCCTATACATGAGAACCAATAAGGATAATTTATAAAATACAATGCAGAAACTCGCCCCCCCGACACCTTCATTCCAATCATCTGATCCCTTCTATATGAGTAACTGAACAGAAAAGACGTTATTCTGGTCTTCTTTAACCTCTTATCCTTGCCAACAATTTTCAGCTATAACTCCTTTTTTAGCCACCAGGATGAAATATGTTTGATGGCTAAATCAGCTAAGCACAAAATAAAGTTCCAACAAGAGCAGGCTCTCACTGAACTCAGCAAAAGCTGAAGCAATGCTAGTGGAGGAGAATGGGAGCTATCAAGGAAACAGCACAAGTTCAAGCAAGGACAAAGTAGATAAAATAATCTGCAGCCTTCAGGTAACCCTAGTCTGATGGTTACCATTGCCTCAGACAGCCAAAACCACCTTAAGCATCTTCCTTCCAGTTACAGATGACAGGATGACTCGGTTTGATCCCCCCAACTAGTAAATAACTACCATCTAGCCACAACAGACCAACAAGCTCACAGTACACCCCTGTTTTGCATTCTATACTGCATTTAGTTTAGCATCCTCTCTTTTCAGGCTGGGTAATAACTTACAGAAACTGACCCTGTCCTATGTTAGGCTATTACACAAGCCACCTCTGCTAGAGGAGCAACACAATTATCTTGTAAAAATAAGTTAGCTGTAACAGCACAGATCTCCACATAAGCCACATCGTCTGCTCATTCTCTTTGGCACATGCTTTGGTGACTGGATGGTATTTGGAGTATATTCTAGACTTGTCATGCAGAGAGCTTTGTTGCACAAGAAGTCAGTGCTCTAGATTTCCCCTAGTAGCTTCTCCAACTTACATGTAACCAAGGCATCCCTCCATTGCAGTCAGGTATCTCTGTTGGACTCTGCATTAGCAGAGATATCACAAACATCAGGGATGCCCATCTTCATAACAGAGGCTGACTGGATGGAATTAATAGGTCAGACATAATATTACTTCAGCTGCAACTCACTTGGCAGGAGACAGTCCATATTTAAGCAAAAGACAGAAACAATAAACTACAGTTTAATTCCTGAAGTCATCTCCTGCTTGGAAGGAATTCAACTAAATGACCTCCACAGGCCCCTTCCAGCCTAAATTATTTTGTGAGAGAGAAAGTACGATATAAGCTTTCAGTTTGCCATAAAAATCACAGAAAGCTTTTTTGCTGTTATGTACTGCATAAGACAACAGGCACTACATATTTTGTGCATGTAAAGCTACACAAAGCAGAATCTAGTACACCTTATTTCCAATCAAAACTATTAATTGCCACCAATTTTCAAACAATTTCTATAACATTACAAGAATGCTCAGAAGGAATTCTGAAGAGATCTGGTGTCAAAGGAAAGGGCATCTCCAACCCCTTACATTTTTATGCAGCTAATGAAACACACCTTAAATTTGAAGCGGAATTCATTCAGACTCTCATAATTCATCATACACAACATACATTAGGCCAGGTCTGGAGAAACATGAATAATTAGCATTAAAAAGAACAGAGTTCTGGCACAGACTTGTCATTGCAGCTTCTTTCACTACAAGGTGGCATCACAAATTTATAGATGGAATTAGCTTCAGGCTTTTACTAAGAAATAAATACTGTTCCTCTTTAGAATTTGGTTGAAAATATAAACCAGCATGTCATAGCTTCTTAAGCAAGATGATACTCTCTGTATTTCTACATAGCTATTCAGAGTATATAGCACAAGCAAAAAGCGCAATCAGAACTGTCACACACTGATGTCACAGACTGACCCCACGAAAACAGTGAAAACAAATCTCTAGTTGAAATAGATAGCTTAAAACTGAAACATTCTTGCTTTTTAGTTGGGGGCTACATTGGCAGCACAAAAATGAATCACAGCTACTGCTGAAGACTAACAACTTTCTAGCCATACTTCAACAAAGCACAACACCTGAACTTTGTCATCAGCACAGACTCACATACGAATGAATAATTGTCACAAATGTAGTCACAATTATGGTACCTCTACACGACATAATTTCACATGAAGCAATCAAAACGTCTACCGCATTTCAAGATACAAAGAATGTAACATCATCTGCAGAATATGTAGATCAAATTGGCATTCATCTCTGCATAAAAATGTCGGTGCTTGGTCCATTTAAAGTAACAGACTTAAAAAGAATTGTCTTAAAAGCGTATTTGTATTTGGGACACTTTAAGCTGTAGTACTATCATACATACAGTGTGCACCTGCAACCCTAATTTTAAAAGACAGGAGGTTTAAGAGTCACATGATAGACAATAAAAAACAAAAGTCAATACAACTCATCTATGGGGTCCCCTGTACAAAGAACATCCTAATTCAGTGTACACAAGCGCACCCTCTGTAAGGTATTTAAATGCCTGGCAGTGTAATCTACAAAGTAACTTGGACGTTTTTACTTATTTTATAACAAGTTTTATTCTTTACTGTAATTTCTCTGTTCACCTGTTTCATCTTTGTTTTTAACCAAAAATATGCAGGTAGAGCCTATACTAGGAGAAACAGCTGAAGCACATTTCTGAATTTACCATGAAAGTATCTTAGATTTCATATTTCTAACGAACACGAAAGCTTGCGGAAAATACAGTAAGACAATCTTTACACAGTTAAGGTATTTTAATTCAGTCATCTACCCAGCACTAAGCATGTAATGAAAACTACACATCACTATTAAATATTGGGGGGATGGGAAACAGTTGGTATTAAAAAAAACAAAAAACAAACCAAAATCACACAACACTCTCCCCCATATTCCTAATATTATTAGCAAAGTAATAAACAGCAAGTAGTACATTGTCTAAGTCTAGTCCTATATTTATTTCCTCATTCTTAGACATCTCATCACTTCCCAACATTAAATGCTCAAACTACACAAATTTAAAAAAAAAATAATTCCGCTCTATTTAAAATCCAAGTAAATAAAGAAAAGCAGACTGAGAAGGATTTGTTTCATAGACAAGTCATTTATGGCTAGCCATTAACATTAAGAGCATATCCACTTCAACATCTAGTTCCCTACAAGCTCCTTCCCCATCTAACAGCTGCTAATAGAAGTAACATTAAAATTTATCAGCCATGCACCTCATCAGAAAAGAGATCACAGTCCTGCAACCCACAGAAGTGAGAGCTGAAGTCTACTGCCAATTTTTTCAGCTGATTGAGAGAACATTTTCCTAGAATAAATGTGCAGCACAAAAGTAAAAAATACAAAGGCAAAAGAAACTCTGAAGAAAGCAGCTCATAAACACAGATTAAGGGCTAAATTAAACATTGTTCAGAAACAGTAAATGCAGACAGTCCAGATTATTCAATGCCATTATGACACTTTTTCAACTCCTCAACCTGAACCTTGTAGGATTATGAGCCAGTTTGGTGTCTATAAGCTTGCCAGTGTCTCCTAGTAGCTACATACTACTAGAAGCTTAAGTACCGTTTACTTCTCACACCTACACCTGCAGCCCAAGTAGCAGGAAGCAAGAGACAGATTCAAATCCAGTAAAAGGCTACACCACCAGTCCATAAGGCAACCAACCCACAAAGAATGATAAAAACTAACTCCTGCACACTCCTGTTTGCTCCCTTTGTAACAAGTGAAGCAATGAGCCAGAAGAGGATTTTTCACTGAGTGAAGTTAAGGTCAAATGGATGTTTGACAGTAAGAAAATCTTGTTGGCTTACGAAGAATATATTGCTACGTTTTGAGGATGGAAGAATGAAACCTGTTACTTCTGTTCACTAAACACAAATTTAAACCCAGTTTTCCAGGAACAATTCTTTCCTTTTTCCAACTATTTTTAATTGTAGATTTATACTTCATAATCAAGAAAATACTGGGTTTTTACAGAGACTAAACTTCGTAAAACCTATAGATTGTGCAACAAATCTAATTTTAACTGCATTAGATAAATACTGGGGCACTGTCAAACACAGCTGCAAAGTGTGTGAACGGCAACAGTGTTGGACTGGATGTTCTTTGCATAGTAACTCAAATAGAGCACATCAGGTTTCACACAGCATCATTCTTGGGGCTTCCCAGGAAGCGTTTTTCCTATCCCATCATATTGTATCATACGGACTTCATGTCACATTGACTTCAAAATCAAACATATAAAAATAAAACCAAGACCATCTAAGTAGGGGAATGGGAAGAGGGCAAGCGTTGCTGGGTAAAAAGGGGTGTGAGATGTCAAATATACACCCTAATACTCAATCAATGTGGTAAATGTTTAACATGGGGAAGAAAGTTTTCAGTCTGAGTTACCATTCTCCAGGTAAACAGTTTTCTTCCTCCCCCTCCCCTGTATGCCTGATAGCTATGCTAGAATAGCCCTTTCCAGTTTTCTGGGTTTGGGGGCAGGTGTTTTGTCTTACCACTGAGAATCTCCTTTTCAAACAGAACGATGCAGGAGGCTTATATGACAAATACCAATTTCTGATATATAATATTTTTATGTAAAGGTTTTCACAAACTGCTTTACTCATTTTACATCCTTTTCCTGTTGTATATAAAATGATGTTGCAAAATCAAGTTTTATTTTCCAAATAAAGATAAAGTAGATGTTAATAAGCTACTTTAAGTGTTATTCCTGCTCATAATCACCACAGTAAATAGAATTCGTACAGTTAGAACGAATAATATGTTTTGGGCCTCACACTTTCAACATTCTCTAAGTTGTCATGGATGCTACAATTATAAAATAAAACAAAACATCTAACAACCTACAATATTTACTACAAAGGCATCATATACTACTTCCTCATCAAAAAGCAGCATTTCCTAAAAACATTTTAAAGCTCAAGGAAGCTGTGACTAAACCATGATTTATATGGTATAAACTGTTCACATTTCCATCCCCAGAGTGTGAAATTAGTGACCGAGGAAAGATTTCCCAGGAAAATCTGAGTGCAGTGCTATCGCAAAGGATTTTCAGTTTTGGTCTCTTTGCCAAATCCTACGTATGTGCAAGCTGCTGTACTCATTCATGCAAAGCAACAGACAATCAGCAGTGTCTAAAGCTTTTTTACATTTATATTGAACGTGGAGCTCTTTTCTCACTATCAGCATGTATCTAATTCCTTAGGCATGGCAAGGTCATATCTGAAGTAAGCACTGGGGAAGTTCCTAATGCCACAAGTCTAAAAATGTTTCTGATTTCATGTTTTAATAAAATTCTGGAAATCTCTTAAGAGTTCAAGAGCAGCCAACATGGGAAAGAAATGCAGAATAAATAAGGTAGAATTGAAGTTCAGTGTGCGAGTGATCAGCATTTGCATTTTAATTGTTTATAGGCTTTGTGCACTCATTTAATAACACTTCACAGTAAATTCAAAATAATGAATTCCAAATTGCCGTAACACACATATCAATCACATTGAAACACACAGATCCCTTGGACAAATGATGACAGCTAAAGCAACACTGAAAGACTAACAAGGCTATTCCCTCCACTAAGTATGCCCAGGTTAAATGCCAGGAACACATGCATACATTCACCTGCAGCTCACTGAAGCATCCTGACTCAGTGGCTACAGAGCTAAAAGCAAAGGCTTCCCAGACCTCACATTTACAGTACATCACAGTCTCTTTGTTCCTACGCTGTTCAGAAAACTCACCAGCAGCATCTGAAACACAGCACCTGAGAACAAAAGAAGCCACAACACTGTGCAGCATCAAGGGAGCAGTGCACCTCCTGGATTTACTACGCGTCCCTTTAGAAGGCCACACAGTTCAACTGCAGAGGCCTTTCAGCGTAGCTCCTATAAAGCCCATGTGGCTGGATGCGTGGCATACTCACCCTCATCAGATGAGTCAAGACCCATCATTTGAATTCAAAAAAAAGTTTTTGTTCCCTTCATTACCTCTTGAGTTTTAATAAATGTGAAATAAACAAAACTCCAAAAGACCCCACACAAACACTCATAGGAAGAGGCTTACTTGTGGTACAAACATCAACAACAAATTCAGTAGACTATATCTGCCTAAATGCCAACTTTTTTCCTGAATGGTAAACAGGACATCTTCAAAGAGAAATGGCCTAAACAGGTTAGAGTAAGTGCCTTTTCTCTTCATATTCAAGTATCCTAGTGCAACTGTACTGAAGTCACTTGACTCCAAATTAATACCAGGGCAAGAAGCGAATATGGCATAAATAAGAGATTGAATTTGGTATTAAACTCATGGACTTAACAGCTACCTCTGCCCCCACCTTCCAACCAAGAATATTTTTCCATATATCTTCTTTTCAATTTGCTGAGTTTTACTCTGACAGTCAGGTGTTATGGAAAAGTGACACTGGCAGGCTTCAAGTCAGTTGGATGGGGAAAAAAATTCAAATTATTCTATATCTATTCAAGAGCTGTAACTACGAAAATTAATTTGACAAAATTTGCCACAGTCATGCTTTACTCCTTCTACAAACATTATGGGTAAGGTATTGCTTTTGCATCATTGGGGTTTAGGAAAACACTGTAGTTTGAGATAAGTTTCCTAAATCAGTGTTATCTTGAGGATCTGCACTACCTGGAGAAGGCAGAACATCTTGTTAAATTCTACCTTGAAAAAAAATGGCTTAACAGAAGTTACTTGAATTCTGCACTCTGTGTTGAAAACTACTTAACAAATGAACTGTCCTGCTCACAATAATTAGGGAGCAGCAAGAATAGAGGAGAGGAAAAAAGGTAGATGGTAATTAAAAGCTTGGTATTTTGTTTCAGAGTTTTTAGGTACAGTGTTTAAAAAGAAAACTGTAACAGGATAGTTTTCAGTACACTAAATATGTATTTAAATCTTGAGAATAATAATGGAATCCATATCCATAAACCGCCAGCACTAGCATCCTGTATTCCCTACCCCTAGAGCTTATATGGCAATTTACATTTTAACTTTTTGGGAGCAGATTTTTGAAATTATATCCATCAGGCTAAGCAAGTAGATTCATCAATGTCACTAACGGACTATTTACAGTCAAGTTTGCAAGATCAAAACCCGATTCTGTTTTTTACACATTTGTCTTTACATAAAAATTTATTCCCAAAGTAACACGTTTTCCTGTTACAGCGTTCACACTTCAGAAAGAACGAATTTCAAGCACAAGTACGAGATGAGCTTTGTCATCCCATACCTATACTACAGAATGCAAAGTATTTTCAGTCCTTTAAGACAGAGGCAGTACCTAAATTCTCCTTAAGTGTCCACACTATAGGCAGTGCCAGTTAAGGTTCCTACAGGTGTCAATGTAGAAGTGCACTAAAGACGGAAATAAAACACAAGAGGAGAAGCTCTGAAAAGTTAAGCATTTGAAATAAAGAACCATTAGGAAGGTAATTTATTTTCTATAAATAAAAGCACTTCAGAGAGATTTTGTATTCTGATATACATGAAGTGTTATATGAAGTCTCTCGTGATCATTCAAAAATATTTTTTAAAAAAAGCTTTTCCTTCTTCGCAAATAGACATGCAATGGAAACCATATTCAGTGAACAGTATTTCTGAAATTTCCTTCTGAAATCCTGTTTCATGTTTTAGCTTTTTCCTTCATTTTCTTATGCTTCCATACCTTAATCTTCAGAAGTTGATCACAACTCATTGCATTGCATGGTATTCAGAAACTACTTGTGACAGATGAATACATGATATCAAATTGCCCCTTCAATAAGAGGGCAAAACTATTTTTAATCACAAAACTTAATCTGAACACATACCACATGAGATCATTATCCAGAACACAGTGTAATACACTCAATACATTTTTCTTACCTGGTCTTGAAGGAACTCAGTTTAGGCCTTCAATATGAACAAGGCCTTCACCTTACACTGGAACAACAGCACTGACTGTAGATTTCTACAAATTAATAGAAACATCACATACATTATACTGGAATAATTTCTCTCATTGATTTCTTTTTTAAACACAAGAGAAGACAATAAAGAGATATCATTGAGCTTAGGATTTGAAATATCTCAAAAGCATATTCCCTCTCTTACAAAAGCTTGAGATTTCGTTCCTCTCAACCACTAACCATGAGAAGCAATTCCCTTATAAATTTATGAATAAGGGAATTACACTGTGTGTAATTTAAATCTTCTCAGTCACAGTTGCTTTTTGCCTCCAGCAGCAGGAATAGTCAGAGGTGAAATAGGGAAAGGACCCATGGAGACCACCACCAAGTCTGAAATCCTGTTAAACCGCTAACAATACCAAAACTAACAGACCCTGACAGAATAAGCTCATAAACAGAAAAGACTAGGGACTAAGCTGTGGGGCACTGTAGCCCCCTTTGTACATAGAATTCCCTGTACTCTCTGATGACTGACAGAAAAAGTTGTCATTTTCTAGATGCTCCAATCAGTAAAAAGGGAAGGATTTAATATCTTGTGACTTCAAATTCCTTTTGTTTAGACTTCATTTTCAAGAAAAACAAAACAACACAGAGGTTGATATTTTGCTACTTCGTTCATCACAAATAAACAAACCCAGGAGAATACAGGACACTTTTCAATCATTTAAATTCAGGCACAAAGCCACATTGTAACAACATAAGAAACCACAACTTGAGTGTCATTTCTACAGAGTCACTTAATTTCCTCCTCTACCCCCCTTACAATAAGGAGGAAAAGGGTTGCAGTGCCTAGTAGGATACAATGTGGTGGATCCTTTATAAACAGACTCTTAGAAGAGAGGAAGAAATGGGTTTAACCATCAGGCAGAACATATGCCAAGCCTATTTGGATGGCAGAGGTTTCACAGCAAGTGCTAAAGATTGTACAGTTGTCTCAGGAATGTTTTTTCCATGTTTAATGTTTTTCATAAGTAACAAGGAAACTGGGACAGACAAAAAGAGAATGTCAGTTTTCCTCAGCTGGTGGAGGTAGCTGGTCTCTAGCTAAAATGCAGAATATACTCAAGGCTCACACAGAGCACAGACACTGCTTATTTTTTGTGGTGCTCTAAGCCACCTGGCTGAACAGAGCAAGTTCCCAAGAATCTGTTCATGGAAAATTCTCCTCTCCCTCTCAGTGTTGCATATTTTTAACATATCAAACAGTGATTCTCAGGTCACAAAAAGTCCCCCCCCAAACACCTAAAAAATGTCTGAACAAGTGTCCTATAGCTCAGCAAAACAGCCCAAGCTTCCCCACTCCCCCTCCAAATGCTTCTGTTAACATGGTCAACACAGGACTCAGGATTGCTGTAGAGCTGTTTCCATCTGCTCTTTGCAGAGCAGCTATACTACAGCATAAGGCTGAGCACTCAGTAAGCTGTTTCTACCTGTTCTTGTCGCTGCCATGGGCAAAACAAAAAATAAGGAAGAATTTAAGCTCCAGAGGAAATTTGCAGTAAAAGCTTCAAGGAACAGACAAAGCAGAAAGGATTTGTTCTAGAACAGCTGTTTCTTGAGGCCTCAACCCGTAAGCACTAGATGTTCTACGTATCAGAAAAGGTTCAGGTTGTTTCAGACTATGCGTTACTTAATAGATCCATGACACAGACAATATGGACTATTACTATGAATGGGTGTGGATAATCATTCCGCCTTGGTCTGCCAGTTGTTCTATCACTATAACTTGATTTCCGGAAAAAGAACATGTACTTCATAGATGAGCCCACCCAATTGCCAGAGAACCCCATTTGCATCAGAAAAGTGGTATTCAGATCTGCCCTTAGACAAGTGCTTCATTATTATTACTTTATGGTTATATTCAGATTTATTTGCATAACATAGCCATGCAATAATAAAATTGCATTAGCTGTAAACTTCCCTACCAAAGCCTGTACTGGTTCTAGTTTAATTTAAAGCATGCAGAAGAGGGGAGTCTCTGGGAAGCTGCCAACAATAATGTCCTCCTGCACGTTAAACAAATAGTTTGTTTCCTCCACAGGAGACAGATCAATACTCAAGAAACAAAAACAAAACAAAGAAAAGCTAAAAGCTTAGTCATGTAAATCAGGGTGGAGGAAAAATGAAAGAAAACTGCTCATTGGCATTCTACAACTTCTGCAGACCCCCATGACCCATTAGCTAATTTCTATTAAAACACACAGCTCTAGAATAATAAATGCCAGTAGCACATTTCTAAAGGTTTGTGGCAACTGAAGTAAACATGTCCCTGTTCCCAGGACACCAAGAGACAGAAAATTAACCAGAGGTTAACTGGGTCGTTAGCTAGAGCACAATATAGGTCACTGCAGATTTAATTTAGTTTGTATTCAGCTAAAGAATCAAATACAGCAACCAGTTCTCACAGCAGGAAAACAAGTAACTTACCAGCATGTTACCGTATCTTGGATACCAAGGCACCAAGTCTGTCATTATGATTCATACCACTTTTAACTAATTTCACACTATTTTGATGAAACAAAGTACAGTGTATATACACGTGCATACAATTCAAATGGTTCTGAATGCAAGTATGCAAACACACAGAATATTTAACTTTGTATGGAGTCTGCTTTTCTGCCTTTTTTTTTTTTTTTTTTTTTAATATACACTGGAAACATAAGTTGTCCCTCCCAAAACAGGGCTGGCAAGGACGTAATTAATACAGGAGTCTAAAAAGTGTTATACGGGTTAAGAAAAAGCCCAAACATCAGGTTTTAATGAGTGTTTGATCAGGACCTAAATAACACATATGTAAGTATTTTGCCTCAGTACAGTCTTCTGTGAACAAAACACCTCAACAGCTGTAACAGAAGGAGCCCAATAGCCCAAACATTGCAAGAATCAGCATTATTAAATAGATTAAACATTTAGGACCATTTTGTATCCAACAGATTTGCATCATTTTAGGAAAGTCTGCACTAAGGAAGAGGGTTCAGAAAGACTGCATGAATTATCAAGCTGTAGCTACATCAGGTTTAATTAAGAGACTACCAACTTGGTCTGTTACAAGTCCTAAAACTGCCTTAATTTCCACGGCTGCTGTCATGTTTGTAGCTAGTCTCCTGTTCCTAACACTTTCTCCTCTTTTGTTCTTGTGTAAGAAAAAGACCTACAAGATGCACTCGTAATTACACATAGAAAACAAACAAAAGTAGCTGAATGTTGGGAGTGCGTGGATCAAAATTTTAGGTGTAACATGTGGCACTAAACTTTGAGATAGAGATGAACTGATTGTTTTCCTTCAAAGTGTCCATCTTAATCTGAAAATCTACCTTTTCAATAGAAGTAACAAACATATATAATGATCCAGTGCCAACAAACTCCTACTCAGTTTAAAATCCAAAGTTGAAGTGAAAATGAAGTCAAAGTTAAATCAATGCTAGACTTGAGAGTAAGTTTAGCAAGACAGGTACTGTATTTTGATGCACGCCAGTATCAGCACTCGGCAACTAATTTAAAGTACATCAGCAAATCACACAGCAAGTATTTCTTCACCAAGAATGACTCTGAGAATTAGACAATTCTGCTTGAGTTTGTAGCTTTATCTAAATTTCATTTTTAAAACTGCATATAATTAATCAAGACCTGAATTACAGAATGAGAAAGCAAAAGTTTCATTTGTTCAAACAAGGCATTTCTGTACATAAACACAAGATATTCCTTGTTCAGGAAGCATCAGTTGAAGGGGGGGGTGATGCGAAAATCCTCCGTTACCTTGAATATTGAGGTTTGAAACTCTTCCTGTTCAGCAGCCAAAGAAATGATTTCTGTGCACTCCAGCCAAGCATCAGAACAAACCTATTTGGTGGTTCAGTCCTATTTTCTTGCAGCTCTCTGTATAGTGATTTCCATTTACAGCAGCTACATTTTCCACTTTAGCTGGAGACTTTCTCCCAGCTCCCTTTCAGCTGAATATCCCCAGTAGCATCTTCTCTATACCAACAAGATTATTATTTTTACCCTGCCTGGAAATCTCCCAGTGCCTGCCCCTACATAAGAATCCCACACAAGCATACACCTCAAACACTAAACTTCCATAAATATATTGATCAACATCAATAATGACATATTGATCTCTAATGTTACAAGTCCTTGAAGTCAGACTGTAGTCCTAGTGGCAGGCAGGCATTCTAAGTCAGAATCTGCAGTCCTGGAATGGGATCAACAGACTGCAATGGTGTGCACCGAGAACAGTACAGACAGCAGAAAAGACCAAAAGCTTCAAACTCTGCTTTTTGTTCAAGTCCTTTCACCCCTCTCTCCCTTTAACTTCTTGCAAAGATGGCTTTAAAATATCTCTAGTTTTACCTCCAAAAGTTATTCTGTTTTGCAATAGTATGTTTAAGAATCTTAAAATTGTTGCTCCAATAGTCTGATTACAGCAACAACACCACTGGGCTCCGTAACCTTCTCTATTCCATATTCACTATACTAGCATTACCATTCTCTAGCATTTGCATTCTGGAATGATCAAGCGTCCACTTGATTCTTTGTATTTATTTTTCACTGAATTGCTAAAGTATCATTATTATTAAATTTCACTGAATTATCAGTCTGCAGAATACAAACCTCTACCTGAAAATTTGCAGGGTATCTCAACTAATTCTCACTAGAATTAGTTGCAACAACTCACAAAAGGAGCTTAACACCATGCAAAATTTGGCTGTGCTACTGCTTTTGAATTTGAACTTATTTTCTTCCTATATAGTCCCCACTGGCCATAAATAGGGCTTCTCAGGCCACATAATAGCTTTTTTTTTTAAAAAAAAGAAAGCATATCTTGTAAACATTGAGAAAAAGGAACAAATTGAAACCAAGTCAAACTGAATCAGAATCAAGCTGAACCTAGATCCAGCTTACAAAAAGTCCATTTGGTCACACCTAACTCCATAAAGAAACAAACCAATCCCTACTTCTCTTTAACTCATTGTCTCAGATGAGTAAACTAAAGATCCAAGTCAGGCTCTGTACAATTTCTTGGAAGCTTTGTAGATATTTTGTAGATTTTGGTATTTCTTTTCCTGTATCTTTGCTCTTAACAAAAATCACGTTCAATTCAGGGAACGTTATTACAGTTCAGTACACCATAACACATTCTACCAAAGCTTCCCAAAATCTGAATAATCTTTCCTTCTTCTACAGTTGCCATTGCTTTGAATACGCCTAGAGAAACAAAAGGTGCACTTCATGTTCTGAGTATATGAGCTTTACCTAATGGCAGGTTGCTCTTACAGGCAGCTCCATGCTAAAATCAAGCAACTGTGTATCCCATCCCCTTCCTTTCATGTTATTTTTCCACCTGTGTCCCAGTATATACGCTTTCGTAAGTATAAACAGAGCAACTTGATTTTCATCTAAACTATTCCTAAGAAAAACAAGTGTAATGAATTGTTTTGGCATTTCTTTCCTGTCTAGGTAATATTAAAATAGGCCAAGATGCATGTTTTCAGTGACAACACTTGAATCCTCAGATTAAAGATTAATAATGCATCACACATGCTGATAAATGCATGATTCATGAGAGATACATACGGCAAGTTCTATTTAAAGCTTTGTATGGCCATGAATAGAACATTAAGATGTATACAGTAGAAAGCAAAAAGCAAAAGGTGCCATTTGCTGCAGAAAAAAACTGCCTGGATATGGATGTGAGATCATGCTTTGCACAACAAAACATCTGTGCAGCTAATATATTAAGAAACCACTGCTCAAAAAAATAAAGCTGTCAAGCAATAGTCCAGTATTAGACAGCAGCCACACTTAGTGTCAGAGAGGTTTGCATATAATTGCAAATGTAGACTGCATTGCTGTTTGGCAATATTCTTAAAGCCCGACATGCTATAAATTAATGAAGACATAAAAAACTGATCTCGTGAATCACTGAAATCTACCTTGCACAACTGTAGAAAAGCTCAAAAATCTGTACCTCATCAGCTCAAAGAACAAAACCAAAATAATCTATCTGGTTTTCCATTTAAGCGTAACGGATTTCAAACAAAATGTGTTTGTTTACCTTTTTTTGCCCCTTTTTTTTTAAAAAAAAAAGTAGGTTGATCTTTAGGTCTTGGAATGGGATGAGATGGAATCAACAAATAAATAAAACCAAAGCAAGAACTTCAAGACTTTATTTTTTAAAAAAATTCTTTACAGTAAAAACTTTTAAAGCTTATTACAAGCATGAAGATGTCCCAGAATTCAGAGACATATGGCACCTGCATTAGGAGACTGTAAACCTAACATTTTCCTTTTCCACTTCTTGCAGAGCCACAGAAGCGTGGCTCAGGAGTTCTCTTACTGAAACTCGCATCAAGAATCTACTCAAAAAAAAACCCCACACCCAAAACAATAAAATCAGTGTTTAACTAAACTAATTTCTGTAGTACTATCCATTCTAGTTTCATGACCACTTGAATAATTCTCCAGAACAGGGTCTCTAGAGCAGATGATGCGAAATGTCACAGCATTTAGACATCAGAAGTTCCACTAACCAAATCATCACCCTACATAATAGGGTTTCCCAAACCACATGCTTTATTGTTGTTGTTTGCAGTTTGGTTTTCCCCCTTCTCCAGTAGATAATGTGGAATGTTCAGTAATATCTCAAAAATACAGCTAACTAAATTATATTATGTTTCTGAGCCACATTTTTATAACAGTAGTAAATCAACCTGTAAAACTAAGTTTACAAAAACACTTTCTGGGAAATGAGTTCATTAACTGCTTCAGTTCTTTGACTACTAAGAGTCCAAGAATCCTTATCAAATTCCAAATTGAACAAAATCACAATATAAATCAAATATATGTCAATTCTATATATCAAAATATAAAAAGCAATTCTAATTGCTGCTTCTTCTGAATACCCTCAATACGGAGCACTAGAACAGGCTGCCCAGGGAGGTTGTGGAGTCTTCTTCTCTGGAGATATTCAAGACTCGCCTGGACGAGGTCCTGTGCAGCCTGCTGTAGGCAACCCTGCTTCGGCAGGGGGGTTGGACTAGATGACCCACAGAGGTCCCTTCCAACACCTACCATTCTGTGATTCTGTGAATACAAAGTTTACATGGGACTTGGAATATAGTTTTATATTAAGAAGTCTTTCTTTTTTTTTTAAAAAAAAAAAGCCATAGAGAATCCTTAAGATTCTTCCTTCACCAGAAACGTTATCTTTCCACCTACCATTTCTGACTAACAAAGAATTTTCTCTCTTTTTCAGCTGCTACCTTTTTATATTTCTAAACAGTCTTATTCTAATCACGGTTACTCAACTATCTTGAAGTTAGTTCCCTTCTTTTTGTACCACCTTACTGATCCACACTCAATGAAGGGCTCAGAACTGTATATGTTACCACCCAGATGAAAGTTTCAGGAGTCTTTGGGAAACGCACAATCCAAACACAAATGCTCAAAAATTATTAAAATGGTAAACCAGGTTGTCCTGGTTTCGGCTTGTGTAGAGTTAATTTTCCTCCCAGTAGCTGCTGCATTTTGAATTTAGTATGAGAAGAATGTTGGTAATACACTGATGGTAGTTGTTGCTAAGAAATCAAGGACTTTTTCTGATTTCTCATGTTCAACTAATGAGCAGGTGTACAAGAGCTGGGAGGGATCACAGCCAGGCAGCTAGCCCAAGCTGGAAAATGGAAATATTCTATACCACAGATATCATGCTTAGTATATAAATGGGGTTGGACAGAGGGGCATAAACCCCTTTTCCATGAGTTCAATCCTTTTTCTGCAAGTTCTGCAAAATTCATGAGTATGGTGAAATCTGCGATTGCTGCTAGGGGACTGGCTGCACAGTCAGTCATCAGGGGGTGAGAAAAAGTGTAATGTGTATAGCTTGTTTTGCATATTAGTTATTATCATTATTCTTATTATTTCCTTTGTTGTCTTATTAAACTGTCCTTATCTCAACCCACAAGTTTTACTTTATGTCCATTCTCCTCCCCATCCCACTGCAGAGCAAGTGAGCAGCTGCATAGTCCTAGTTGCCATCTGCCGAGTTAAACCACGACACCAGTATGATTTAGTGAGAAAGATACATTTATAGGCAAAGAAAATAGATCAAGGATTATTAACTGCAACAGTGCAGGCACAGTACAACTTGTAGAACTTGCTGAGCAAGAGGGACTTCTCAACAGCGTACTTCTCTACATTTGTGGTGTTCTTACATGCTTTCACTGGCTGCAACCAGAGATGAAACACTGGGCTTGACAGGTCTTTGTGACTGCCTTGTTACCGGGTTAGACCAGTGTTACTTATCTTCAGCGTCCCCAGTACTATTTCTACTTCTGAGATTCCTAAACATGACATTTTCCAGTTTATGTTGCAACAAACTGAGGTACTCCGTTGTCCAAATCATGTTATCATCACCTTCAGTATATGCATGATAGTATTGCTTATAAAATCACCCCAAAACAGAAAGTCTTGAAACAGTTATCCAACATCATCGCCCTGTCTAGCGAGGCAGCAATGGATGATGTTCCCCACCCATCCCCAGCCATGTAAATATGAACACAGCATGCTGCAGTAGCCACTTTCCTAGCTACCTCTCTTCTCTGACTGTAATTTAAAGAGATCAACTACTTGGGCACACAAGAAGACAAGTCTTTTGCCTTTGCTTCGTCAGAATAAAGTAACTCAAGTAGAAGTCTAAACCTTGACATATCAGAAGAACTTGCAGAAACTATCTCATACTGCAAGTGATTTTGATCTCAGCTTTAAATTTTCTACAACTTATGCACCAAGAATACTATTACTGTAATCTACTGATCACATCCTACTTTAGAAATAAAATGACAAAAAGGTAAATAGTTTCACCTGGGAACTCTATTTAAGGCTCCTACCATAAGGAACACATGATGTCTTCTTCAGAGGTTTCCACTTTAAGTGCAATAACTTTCCTATCAGATGTTTCCTACAGAACATGCTCAAAGGAAAAAGGACAATACAGAAAAAGTTCAACTTTTTTTTTCTTCAACAAGAGATAATATAACGGAACAAGTAAACTTGGACCATTTCCTTCAGAACACGATGCAACACTAAAGATACATTTAAGCAAGAGAAGTCTGACAGTTAGTTTTCCTAAGGCTATTGTAAGAGAAATTGAGATAACTCCTGCCAAGATTGAGCAGCATGAACAGAATCTGGGATCAAAGGTTCAGAGGAAGTTACTTCCTCAGCTGCTGATCTTCCCCTCTGTCAGCCAAATACAGAAGGCGAATACAACAAATAACTTCAACACTGTTTTGCAATGTCATGGGCTATTCTAGGTTATAACTTTTCTAGAGGTAGCCTGAGTTCACTCAAAACTAAATTAAGTCATAGAGGACAATATTTTTGCCTTTATTTTTTCTTCTTTTCCCCCACAGACAATGATTCACCTCTTTTGATTGATTCCTCTACCAGAAACATTTCTTCAGCTTGTCAGCATAGTGAAGTGCTGGATTACACAATACAATTTTCTGGGAAGCTGACATATGCTCAAACATTTCATTATAATTGACTTGGACTTAACAAGCTTAGTTTGTGTTGTACAAAATAAATCAAAACTAGACAGATCATTTTCTCCTAGTGTATAAGGAAGGTATGGAGAGCAGGAGAAATCAAGAGTATAGAAATTGGCATTTTGTGGTTCAGTGTTTTTAAATCCCGGTCTGAAAATTGGTTTAGCTAATTCTAACAGAGACTATCTCATCAGCAAAAAAAATTAAAAGTGTGATCAACAGTTAAATGAACTAAGCCACCAAGACAAATCCAGAGAGTGGATTTTTTACAATCAGCTTCTGGAATATATTTTAAAAGAGATCAGAAAGCCACTTAACTGTCTTTACTATGAAGCTTTCAACTTTTATTTCAGGTTTGGGTTTTGTTGTGTTTTTTTTTTTTAATTCAAAAGCATAACTAGAAAGTCACTTAATACTAGATCACATAACTTCTGCATTCCTCAGGATTTGTGATGTCCATGCCAGACATCAGTGTCAACAAGACACTTCAATTTATACGGCTGACTAACACGTCTATAAAGACAATCAGCACACTGGAAAATTTGGACCTTGGTTTAAATTTGTTGCTTTCAGTGCAAAACAACATATATGAAAAACGTGATACATTTCAGTGGAAATTCTTAAGTAACTCAGGTGAATATGTATCTGTCATGCACAACAAACTTCTCAGCTGCACTTCGTGTGCTTTGGCTTCTGCTGCAGAGCTGTCTCAAAGCACACAAACAGGACACTTTTGATGAAAGTAAGCTGGAAGATGTACCACAGAGGCCCATTTAAAACCTACTACAAATGTTAATTAAAATTCAGCTGAAAGGACCAGACTAGAACTGGTATAAAGAAAAAGACCACAAAACACATAGCATGGATGTCAGACCCTCAGCACCAACTATCTTGCTCTACAGAGCTGCTTATATTGTGTTATTTAGTAATGCAGACTAAACATCTAAGTACGTGTTAGCTGATGAAGGATGAAGCAGCTCAGCATATGCTAATATGCAAATCACGAGCTCAAATTTAGTGTTAATAATTTCTCTGGTTTAGATACAAAGTTCCCTTGCCACTTGGGCCCAGTTTTCAATAAATTTCTTCAAGCATGCAATTAAAGCAAGGGAGTAACCTAGCTTATCCACCACAGTCACAGAAAACATTGAAAGCCTTGGAAGTTTCTGCTTCACCATCTTTTCGCTCTGGGTTCTCTAAATAACTTGAAACTTCTAACGCACACATGTGTGCACACACATCCTTTCAGAAATTAAGATTATGAATAGACTGCAAATCCTTTGTTTTCCCATTCTACAGGCAATGCCTTAACTTACTAAAAAACATTCTTTCTGCTTTGAGATGTCATTCAGAGTCATTGCTTCAGCTTGACTGCTCACTTATAGTCCCAAAAATTCCTGTAGGGTAAAGGCAGGGTCAACAGTTAACAACTGCAACATTGCATTACACACCCCCAAAAAATTGGTTTTTGCTCTGTTACAGTGGCAGAAAAGACCTATTTTTAGTTACCTGAAGACAAATTGAAAAATAAATCAGTTTCAAGTCAGTAGCCTCACAATGTTTTATTTTTTGCAGAACACTACAGACATTATATTTTTATTTGGTTATCTTCAAAAGTTTTCACAGATGTTATAAATTAAAAAAAAAAAAAAAATTACTCTGGCAGACCAGTAGTTTGGAGAGAAGAAAATAAAAGACACTTACTTGAAGGGGGCTCAATTCTGAAATTCCATTTGGACATCTAAATTGGCCCAATTTGTAGAGCGCCCTGCTTCCAGTGAAATCAGTACAACTTCACCGATATTTCAACTCCCCTCAAAAACTTAAACAGAGATATCCAAATGTATTTAACTGTACAAATCACATTAAACTGCTGTGCAAGAGCTAATTCCAAGAGTGCTGAGAATCTGCAAAATCCAGACTACCTGTCTCTGCAGACCAAAGCTCAGTTTAGAGATACCCAAACTAGCTCAAACTGATTTAACCACATTAGCACTAAGGTCTGCCAAACAAGGTAAATGCAGGGCTCTGTTCAAGTCATTAACATAGGTACACTGCTTCCAGTACTCAAGGATTCACATTTCGAGCCAGCTTAGTTGTACTGCATTATGCAGAGCAGCTGTATCTCTGGTGATCCACAGGCTAGATGGTTCAGAGTATCCCAGTATCCAAGGCTAGACTCCTAGGAGTATTCAAGCAACAGTGGGGGCAGAGAGGAGCACACAAAAAATAGCAGGGGGACACTCTACAACTACAAATGGTGCTAATATCCTCCTTCCCATTAACTGGACTTTTTAACAGACAGCATTACCAAAATACACAGTATTTTTGTCCCTTCCCCAAGATACTGCAATGCATCTGTAACAAATCAGGAAACAGGATTTGAGTCAGTAAATCCAACATGGGGATGTTGCATTAGATCTATGCTGGAGAATTTTCTATGCAAGGGAACTGCTTGTTTCTTGCCTTAAAGCAAAATAGGAATGGCAGGGTACTAGAAATAGCCAAGCATCTGGCCTAGAGGTAATTATTTTAGAAGTATTTGAACATCAGAAAATCCAAGAATCAGACACCTGTCACTCTTAATTCAGTCAAGTTCTGGTGCTGGCTCTGAACCCACCCTCAAATCCAAGTAAAAGTATCAGCAACAGGAAGAGGAGGAAAAAGCCTTCCTGTTCAGCATAAGGCTTAAAACAGTCAGTTTTAAGAAATAACTGCCTTACAGGACAGTAGAAGCAAAGACTTTAGGCAAGGAAAGCCCACCCTCGAATTCTGCAAATTTTGAGTCCCAATTCCTAATAGAATTCCTGTTGACACTTGATGGGCAGAGATCACCATCTCTGCAAATCAGACAGCTGACTGTCCAAGTGTAAATATTACCCTCTGCTCACAGATGAAACTAACAAAACTGGCATTATGCTGGATTCTTGGAAAGAAATAAACTTTACCAAACATAATCTGGAGATATTCAGTTTCTTTGCCTTTGGTAGTGTTGGCTTCACCTGTGGCAAGCGGTTTTCGGAAAGTGAACAATGCTAAACTATCTGAAATTTGACTGAAAACAAAAATCAAAGAACTCCCTGCAAAGAGGGTAGTCATGCTTATCCTTCAGATGCCTGTGTATTTAAGCTCCATTTCATCCTAAGTAAGTTAGAGTCTTTTATGTTGTAAAATTTGTACCCAGCTGAACTGGTAGCTTTCTGGCAACAATTCTGCATCCATAAAAGCAGCAGGCTGAAACTTAACAGAGCCTTTAAGCATATATTAAGTTTTCCTGTTAATTAAGGGGTTTAAGGTTTTCTGCACTAAAGAATTTTTTTTATTAGCACTAAGAAGCAGATATTCTAATCTGTAAAAGACTAGACTGCACCAAAAGATGACTGATTTTAAGACAATCTCCATAGCTGCACTCTTCCCAAGACATATGATGCACATATACTTCCTCATTAACAATGCACATTTTTAAATCTGTGCAATGGGTACGAGAATTTCAGAAGTTACATGGAACTCAGTCCCCCTATAGTTCCTCAGAACCACAGCAGAAATGCAAGTTTTAATGCCTTGAGAAGAACCAGAAAGTTTTCATACAGGTAAACTCATGAGGCAAAACGCTTTCAGTGGTAGAGCACTGGATAAATAGCGCTGCATTACTTATCTTAACATCTAATCATAATTATTCAATGAATGCAAGATCTTCAGACATTGCCTCTTCAAAATTATTTTAAATAAGCCACTAAGTGACAGAAATGGAACAGCTGATTTTTTTTTAATTGTGATTATAATAGGTTTTAACAAAGTCAGTCCCATATGCTTGCATCTCATCATTATTTTGCAGATACATCTGTGGTAACTCACGTTATAAACATAACGCATTTTGTTATGAAGAGTGAAAACATACCAAAGAAAGGGGGACTAAAGACTTTTACTGCAGTGTCCTCCACACCATGCCATTCTCAGTCTGGGAACACCTGCCAGGTAAGCAGTAACCTAATAAAAAAAACAAAACAAAACAAAGAATATTCAGAAGAGGGCATCATTTTCATGGCCCTTTAGCAAGTCACTTTAGAATTCTAAGGTACAGAGTTTTCAGTTTTCTTTTATATCAACTAAGAACACTCTCAGAACTCTTCTGGAAGCCCTCCCTTCCCCATTCTGCAAAGTCCTTGCTTTTGTACAGCAATTTCACTAATTCGGTGTTTTCAAAAGGGTCTGATTCTACAAGTTAAGTGACTGGCTGCCGCAGTAACTTCTAAGCAAAATTCAAGTAAACACACACAATCGTAACACAAATAAGGTGCTGGAGGTATTCAAACTTGGCAGTGACTAGAAACAGAATTAGAAGTAGTCCACAGTTTGTCACAGAAAGGTTGAGATTGCGAGGGACCTCTGGAGATCATCTGGTCTAATCCCCCTGCTCAAGCAAGGCCACCCCAAGCTGGTTTGCCAGGACTATGTCCAGGTAGCTGTGGAACATCTCCAAGGATGGAAGTTCCACAACCTCTCTGGGCAGCCTGTGCTGGTGCTCTGTCACCCTCACAGTAAAGAAGTGTTTCCTTACACTCAGACAGAACCTCCTATGTTTCAGTCTGTGCCCATTGCCTCATCTGTCTCTCAACACCAACAGGAGCCTGGATCTGTCTTCTTCAAAGCCTCCCTTCAGGTATTTATCTAAATTGAAGAGATTCCCCCAGAGCTTCATCTTCTGTACACTGAACGTTACCAGCTCTCTCAGCCTTAAAGACCTTAGTGGCCATACAGTGGACTCCCTCCAGTTGGTCCATTTCTCTCTTCTACTGGTGAGCACAGAAATGGATGCAGTACTCCAGGTGCAGCCTTACCAGTGCTGAGCCGAGGGGAAGGATCAGATCCTTTGACCCTCTGGCAACACTGCTCCTAATGCAGCCAAAGATAACATTAGCTGCTTTTACCATAAGGGCACATTATCAGCTCAACTACTGTTCAGTCCTTTTTGCTTTGAGAAACACAATAATCCACAGCTTCTGGATTTCCTAAATGTAGTCTGTTATCAGTCAGTCAGTATACAGCTGAAAGAAACAAGTAACTCTAACATGACTGTGGCAAAATGATGGAAAATCCCAACTAGCCACTGCAGTAGATTTTTTGCTCTAACAAATTAGGTATCTCTTTTGCCTTTTCACAGCTCACACAGTAGCCCTGTCACAGGAAGGCTGCTTTAGACTCCAGATGCAGACAAAAGTCCCACTGGGTTTTAAGACCGGGCCCTATGAGGCATTAGGTTTCTAAGCATCAGTAGCTCCCAATAAACATCTTGAATGCTCCAGTTGCTGTCTTATCATTGCAGATGCAGTGAATGCATACGTGGAAGACTAACAAAAGTAGATATCAACATGATAATGCCTTTGCCCTGAGATCAGAGAGAGAGCAGCAAAACTCAGCACACAGATGATGAAAGAAACCCTATAATTCCAGCATGATGAAAAAATATTCAGCATTAAAACTTCACTGGGTGGCAGGCTGATTTAACGTTGATTCAGACAAGAACAAAAAACTATTCTTACCTTGCAGTGCAATTGATAGTATAAAGTTTTCCACTTACACATTTTACATACATATACACAAAAAGTCAAGTAGAATTAAGTACTGCTCACAGTTTATTTCATATCCAAGACAGGAAACCTATCTTTCAACTATTTTGTTTCTAGGTTGTAGCAGATATTCTCTACACACGTGCACACACATTTCTCTCTCCTTAACATCATACCATTGAAGTTAGAGGAAGAAAACTTAAAATCCTGAATAAAAGTGAATATTTATATATGCTGAGAAGTGTGAATAGTACTACAGCCTCTTTTGTAAGACATCTTTATAATTTGGATTTAAGACAGCATAACACTCCTGCTCACCAAATTACCCACAAAGAACCTGAAAGTGATACGACTACTCCTAACACTGTGTTGATTTTGACCTCAGCTAGTTTTAAAGCCTTTCCTTGATATTATTAGCAGCCTGAAAATAAGCAAGCGCTAAAAAAAAAACAATAAATTGAATCTAATTCCAGGTGGTTTACCATACCCATCTCTGCCATCATAGTAGCATTGACTCCATTCTGTATCTCTGGTTGCATGTTCATGATATAGTCAAACAGAATCCACAGTATAAACATACTCATCCTGGTAGCGACACTCCAAGATTAACATTCACTACTACAACTCTGCTGAACACTAATGGAGGGATACATGGTTCTAACAGGCAACTATGCTTTCTAAATAACAACATGAGAGGCATTATATATTTACACATCAGCAATCCAATCAAGTACAGCCTGACGACAGAGGGCTGATTCAGAAAAGAAGGGATCACCAGAGTTCAGTTCTCCAACACCTTTGGTCCATGGGAGAAAGTAGCTATGGAGAGCTCTTCTCTTTCTCTGATGTCTGTCCAACCTGTTAAACTTCTTACAAGGTTTCACAGCTTTACTGGGTACTCTACTCCTGTGCTTTGAAATGCAGTGTGCTAGAAGACCAAGTTCACCCCACAAACACAAACAGATGCTGCATGTTAATACTGGAAGCTATGAAGTACTGTAAGCTTATTATAAGGAACCCCTGCTCAAGATCACTAGAAACAAGTCCAACATCAATCTATCTTGTAATAGGACAGAATAGAAATCACAAGCTTTCTCAAAGTCTTAGGTCTTGAAGAAAGAAGGAGTTGTTTGGCTTATGATCTAATCCAGGGGACTAATTCAGTCTTCCCTTATCGGGGCAATAATTATTTTAGATCATAAATCATTTTACTCCTTTCGTCTACATTCCTCCTAGGGACTTCTGCTATGTTATGTTTTCAGGATAGATCCTTAAGAGAAAAAAATGCTGGTATTTGACAGGTTCCAACAATATGGGACGAAAATGAGATTCTAAATCTCTAGAAATATAGTCGGAGACTTACAAGGAGGGAAGTGTTTAATTTCAGGTTCAGCTTTTAAGTATTACTGGTGCCAAGGTGCTCTGTTCATCTCCTGGTACCAAAATATCATGGGACACATATGAAACTTTCCTGCACAAAACTTGCCAAATTCAGGCTCTATTCCCATTCCCCCTTCTCCCTTTCCACAATTCAGCATCTGTTTAAATATCAAGGTCTTCACTTTTTTTAAGAATCTGCTGTCCTGTAGAACATTTTCTTGCTGCAAACACTTGGTTCTGTATCAGACTTGCAAAGTTTGGTATACAGTGCTACATCTCAGATGCACCCACATAACCATGAACATATCAGACTGTGCTTGGCTATTTGTCAGCATACATCAAATTACATGCCTTAGTAGCTTGGGAATCATATCCTAGAAAAATTAGCAAGAATGCACATTCAAAAACAGATATTAGACATTCTGGTCAATGGAATTGATTGATCCAATTTTGAAAAAAATTAATTCTGGTTTTGTGTGTGGTTTTGGTGGGATTTTTTGTTTATTTGTTTGTTTATTTGTTTTGTTTTAAATATGTCTTCAATAATCTTACAGGGTTGCCATTTCCAAATCTAGCTTCCAGTGGAAGGGAAGAAAGATACTGTTGCTAGCTAATCAAAAGTTAAATCTTTCACCCATTTTTAAGTTTCAAAAACCTAATGGAACTGTTATTTTAATTGCTTGTAACATCTCCATTCTTGCTAAGATTAGCAAAAAGTTTTGAAGTCTCTGAAAATTATTTTTGTCATTTTCAAAGTGACAATAACTATCAAGTCTGTCCGGTTCTTTTTAAACTGCAACAATACTGTAAGATAAAAGCAGGATGAAGTCACAATTTAGTTTTATTGTTTGACAGCACAGCAACTTCAGCTGTAGCTTTAATGAGATAAAACAACAGTGGCTGAAGTACTGTACTCAGGTCACACTTTAGAACATTGGTGCAGAAGCTAGAAAATTTGCTCATGAACTGTACAAGGTAATAAGCTACTGCAAATACATCATACTGTTGAAGTTTTTATGTTCTGAAGCTGGTGATGTTAGTACTCTCACTTGACACTACAAATCCTTATACAGCTACAAACAGGAGTAAGAAAGTCACAAGAATCATCTGAAACTAGATTACTCCCTTCCCTAAAGTCACGGTAAATGCATTCAACAGTTAACATGCAAGTCTGTATTACATGTAGTCACCTGATGGAAAGGGACGTACTATGCGAGTCCCTACTTTAATCTCTGGCATAACAACTGACTAAAAAAAGTGACCTAAAGCTGTTAATAAGAAGAACGTTCAAAATTATACAGAAGATTATAGGAGGAGTTAATTGAGGCTACAGCACTTTTCTACAGTGCACTGCTGGAGCACTTGCTTAACAAAACCAGGACAAATCCTAATTCAACAGCAGTGCCTGAAGGAAAGGAAGAGACATCAAGATATATGTTAAGTAAGTAAAATAGTCTCCAGCACTCTTTACGGATGTGAAAAGAATATAATGAATCCTTCATTGCTTAGAGTGGAACATTTTTGTTTTGCCAGAGGACAGATTTCCAAAGAATGATACTTACATTTTCCTACAACCTGTAATTTTCTCATTTATCATTTGTCAGGGCCCAAAGAACTTTTAATGCACATAGCATGTTTGCATATGTTTAATGATCCTTTTACCAAACAAATGTCACAGTTTGAAGGAGGAAATTAGTTAATATTGCTGATGTTGCTAATTTAACACCATTAATGTCACACTGAACACCTACAGAACCTGCAGGGTCTTGTATCATAGCTAAGCTCTACTAGTTGCAAGTCTGTTCTCGAGCAGACAGCACCAAGAACCTAACAGAATCACAGAATCACAGAATAGTAGGGGTTGGAAGGGACCTCTGTGGGTCATCTAGTCCAACCCCCCTGCCGAAGCAGGGTCACCTACAGCAGGCTGCACAGGATCTTGTCCAGGCGGGTCTTGAATATCTCCAGAGAAGGAGACTCCACAACCTCCCTGGGCAGCCTGTGCCAGTGCTCCGTCACCCTCAGAGGGAAGAAGTTCTTCCTCATGTTCAGACGGAACTTCCTGTGCTTCAGTTTGTGCCCATTGCCCCTTGTCCTGTCACTGGGCACCACTGAAAAGAGCTTGGCCCCATCCTCCTGACACCCACCCTTCAGATATTTGTAGGCATTTATAAGGTCCCCTCGCAGCCTTCTCTTCTTCAGGCTGAACAAGCCCAGTTCCCTCAACCTCTCCTCGTAGGGGAGATGCTCCAGTCCCCTCACCATCCTTGTAGCCCTCCGCTGGACTCTCTCCAGTAGCTCTTCATCTTTCTTGAACTGGGGAGCCCAGAACTGGACACAGTACTCCAGATGAGGCCTCACCAGGGCAGTGTAGAGGGGAAGGAGAACCTCCCTCGACCTGCTGGCCACACTCTTCCTGATGCACCCCAGGACCCCATTGGCTTTCTTGGCAGCCAGGGCACACTGCTGGCTCATGGTTAACCTGTCGTCCACCAGGACACCCAGGTCCCTCTCCGCAGAGCTGCTCTCCAGCAGGTCCACCCCAAGCCTGTACTGGTGCATGAGGTTGCTCCTCCCCAGGTGCAGGACCCTGCACTTGCCTTTGTTGAACCTCATCAGGTTCCTCTCTGCCCAGCTTTCCAGCCTATCCAGGTCACGCTGAATGGCAGCACAGCCTTCTGGTGTATCTACCACACCTCCCAGTTTGGTGTCGTCAGCAAACTTGCTGAGGGTACATTCTAACTCTTCATCCAGGTCGTTGATGAAGAAGTTAAACAAGACTGGGCCCAGTACTGACCCCTGGGGGACACCACTTGTTACCAGCCTCCAACTAGACTCAGCACCGCTGATGACAACCCTCTGAGTTCTGCCATTCAGCCAGTTCTCTATCCACTTCACCGACCACTCATCCAGCCCACACTTCCTCAGCTTCCCTAGGAGGATATCATGGGAGACTGTGTCGAAAGCCTTGCTGAAGTCAAGGTAGACAACATCCACGGCTCTCCCTTCGTCTACCCAGCCAGTCATGTCATCGTAGAAAGCTATCAGATTGGTCAGGCATGATTTCCCCGTGGTGAATCCATGCTGACTACTCCTGATAACCTTCTTTTCTTCCACTTGCTTCATGATGGCCTCCAGGATAAGCTGCTCCATCACCTTTCCCGGGATGGAGGTGAGGCTGACTGGCCTGTAGTTCCCTGGGTCCTCCTTCTTGCCCTTTTTGAAGATTGGAGTGACATTGGCCTTTCTCCAGTCCTCGGGCACCTCTCCTGTCCTCCAGGACCTCTCAAAGATGATGGAGAGTGGCTCAGCAATGACATCCGCCGGCTCCCTCAGCACTCGTGGGTGCATTCCATCGGGGCCCATGGATTTGTGGACATCCAGATCACTTAAGCGATCCCTCACACAGTCCTCCTCGACCAAGGGAAAGTCGTCCTCTTTGTGGGCTTCTTCTCTTACCTCCGGGGCCTGGGATTCCTGAGGGCCAGTCTTAGCACTGAAGACTGAAGCAAAGAAGGCATTCAGTAGCTCTGCCTTCTCCGCATCCTCCGTCACCAGGACACCCGCCTCATTCAGCAGCGGCCCCACGTTGTCCCTAGCCTTCCTTTTGCTGCTGATGTAGTTGAAGAAGCCCTTCTTGTTGTTTTTGACATCCCTTGCCAGCTTCAATTCCAGGTGAGCCTTGGCCTTCCTCGTCGCATCCCTGCATGCTCTCACCACGTTTCTGTACTCTTCCCAAGTGGCCTGTCCCTCTTTCCACATTCCATGGACCTTTCTCTTCTGCCTGATCTCCGCTAGAAGCTCCTTGTTTAACCATGCAGGTCTCCTGCCTCCTTTGCTAAATTTCTTTCTCAGGGGGGTGCATTGCTCCTGTGCATGGAAGAAGTGTTGTTTAAAGAGCGACCAGCACTCATGGACCCCCCTGCCTTCGAGAGCCCTGGCCCACGGGATTCCTCCCAGTAGCTCCTTGAAGAGGGCAAAGTCAGCCCTCCTGAGGTCCAGGGTTTTGATCCTGCTTATCGCCCTGCTTCCTCCACGCAGGATCCTGAACTCAACCATTTCATGGTCACTGCAGCTGAGTCTACCTCCAACCTTCACATCCTCCACCAGTCCCTCCTTGTTTGTTAACATGAGGTCCAGCAGCGCGCCTTTCCTTGTTGGTTCCTCCACCACTTGCATCAGAAAGTTATCATCGATGCTCTGTAGGAACCTCCTGGATTGCGCCTGCCTAGCTGTATGGTCTTCCCAGCTGATGTCAGGGTGGTTGAAGTCCCCCATGAGAACCAGGGCCTGTGACTGTGAGGCTGCTTGCAGCTGCCTGTAGAAGGCCTCATCAACCTCCTCCTCCTGGTCAGGTGGCCTGTGGTATACACCCACCGTAATGTCACCCTTATGAGCCTGTCCCTTAATTCTAACCCACAAGCTTTCAACTCGTTCCTCATTTGCCCCCGGGCCAAGCTCAATGCATTCCAGTTGCTCCCTCACATATAGAGCAACTCCCCCACCTCTCCTTGTTGGTCTGTCTTTCCTAAAGAGTCTGTAGCCATCTATGACAGCATGCCAGTCATGCGAGTTGTCCCACCACGTTTCTGTGATGGCGACCAAGTCGTAGCCGTCCTGCTGTATAATGGCTTCCAGCTCCTCCTGTTTATTGCCCATGCTACGTGCATTGGTGTAAACACACTTGAGCTGGGCTGTCAATCTCACCCCTGGCCTTGGCACTCCAAGCCTAGGCTCATCCCTAGTGAGCTGGGCAATATCCCCTTCCCCCTTCGAACCTAGTTTAAAGCCCTCTCAATGAGCCCCACCAGCTCGTGGCCAAGAATTCTTTTTCCCCTTTGTGATAGCTGAGTTCCACTTGTTGCCAGCAGGCCCGGTGCTGTGTACACCTCCCCATGATCAAAGAAGCCAAAATTTGACTGATGGCACCAGTCCCTGAGCCACCTGTTAACCAGGTGAGTTTTCCTGCCCCTTTCAGTGCTGTCCCCTGCCACTGATGGGATGGAGGAAAACACCACCTGCGCCCCTGATCCCTCAACCAGTCGCCCCAGTGCCCTGAAGTCCCTTTTGATGGCCTTGGGACTTCTTTCTGCTACCTCGTCCCCGCCAACCTGCATTACCAAGAGGGGGTAGTAATCAGAAGGCCGCACCAGACCAGGGAGTTTCTTCGCAACATCCCTAACCCGGGCCCCAGGGAGGCAGCAGACTTCCCTGGGGGATGGGTCCGGTCGGCAGATCGGGCCCTCTCTTCCCCTCAGAAGGGAATCACCTATGACAATGACCCTCTTTTTTTTCTTAGTTGAGGCAGTCGTAACCCATGCAAGTACCACATGCAAGGAAATTCAATAAATATTTTAAAGATTGCCTTGATTCTGTAGTTAGGCTACCAGACAAGTGTGACTAAAGACAGATCATTTGATAGAGGTTTAGAGGCACTACTTGGAACTCAAATATTTATCTACACTCTTACAGCTGCCTCCACTTCTATCAGCATGCTAGGATTTGGAGCAGTCAGAAAAGAATCCAAGTGGATCACAGAAACCATTGCATCATGGTATTTCTAGATGTACAGCAAGATCCATAGCTTTACCCAATGCATCAGATGGCAGAAGACACATTGAAGTGTTGTCTTCAGTTGCAGCCATGCCTTTTCACCCATCTCTATGCACAACTGAGTTGCATTTCGTAAAGTAATTTGTCTCTGCACATATTAACTATGAAAAAAGCCTTCTAAGAGCAGAAACATACAATTTTTCTCTAAGCCATTCAAGTCTTCTAGACACTTCCTCTGACAAAGAATGAATGATGTAAAGGAGCCAGATTCTTTAGAAAGTCCTTCAAATGCTGCTGGTACTGGAACATAGGGGAAAATAAAACTTGATGAAGACAAAGAGGTAAATTATTTTAAACAGAATTAATAACACACCAACCCAATTATGCGTGGAACGTACCCAGAAATAGAGGTGGGGAAGGTAATTGCAACGCAATTCATACGCAGCAACAGGAGCTAGTAATGTCAGGATGATTATTAGACATTTATCAATACGGTATTTCCCTTAACCTGATTAGTAACAGATACATACAGTGTATTTTTATTTTAAAAAAAGTTGATAATTCTAAACATTACAGTCAGCAATGTATCTGGCTTTTTGTTCTTTCCCTACCCAAAGGCACAAAGTGTTATGTTGATTGCAAGACCACAGGACCACAGGGATGGTGAAAACTGGCAATGAATTCGACTTGATGTGTAGTAAAGTTAGGGGAACAAAAAGAAACAAACACCAAAGACACAGAAAAATCAGAGAGAAATGCTCCGGAACTAAGGCATTACTAAGCAGTGCAAATCATTCAGAAGTTGCCTCAAACTTGTTTGAATCCTTACCTGACAAAGTTGACTGAATATCTCAGCAGTATAGAGACAATTTTATTAGATTTTGCCCTGTCTTGCTCACCTAAGTAGACCTAGCAAAGCTTTAATTTTTGTAACATATACAAACCACAGTGAAATGTCTTAATTCAAACACATCAATATGACAAGAAAGTAACTTCAACAGCTTATTCCAAACACCCTAAACTGAGGTCTAAGCCAAAGAAAGCAAACAATCCATCAGGTAATCCATCTAGTTTTGTACTACTGTTTTCTTATGGTGCACCCTTCTCAGAGAGAGACCTTTATCTTTCCCGAAGTAACGAATCTCTAGAAACATTCATGTTCTCTACAACTGATGCTCAAGGCACACATCACATGTCTGGCACAGTGAGATTTGGAAGTCTAAAGTATTAAAAGGATTTCATATCCCAGCATAATGAAAGCATGCTCCTGACAGCACAATCTAGAAAACAGCCTGCACCTTAAGCAGCTCCCAATTTGCTTTATACATGCATACATAAAATCCCAGCTTTCTCAAATACTTAATATAATTCCTCAGGTCCCTAAAATAATTTAGGCAAAAGCAACAACTTGGAGCAAGAACAAAGACCTAAGTTTTCAAAGGATATCCATTTTTAAGTTTTACTTTTTCATACGAATGAATATGCAGTTCTTCCCTAATACAGTACTATTATTTCCTGGATCAAGTCCAGTAACGTAAAATAGATGTTACTAGATTCTACAGAAGTAATTTTAGGATTAAAGAGATTTATTCCTCAGATCACCTAAAAATGGAAGAAAGAGGATACTATACACAACCATGTATTGAAATCCCAATTTAAACACTACTAGGAGAAAAATTCAGATGACCATTCATACTCCCTACAGCAGTCCTCTACAAAGTCACTGGCAGTTGCAGGTATATGACTTACTAGAAGAACACAAAGATTTTTCTTGCAATTACTGGACAAGACAGACATGGACATTTACCACTACCTTGTTCCCTACTCAAACTTAAATTCCGATGACAGGATCTTGTCATTATTTTTTAAAAAAAGAAGCTACATACATTTAATTATTACTTTTGGCAAAATATAACTTCACATGCCAGTTGAAAATTAACGCTATTATAACAATGCAACATCAACCTGTTACTACTTTTAACCAATACAAATAGGAACTGGTGGAAGAGGAAGAAAGGAAACTGAACTATAAAGCTTTGTGGAGATTAGCTGATGTTAAATTCATCATATTTTAAGAGTCCTACCAAGTATTTGGTGTGCAAGAAGGATCAGAACTTTAGTTCTTAGGTGTGCACTGAGCTTTATAGTTTCGGTACTTCAACCTTTCTTAGATACAAGCTGCAATTTCCAAGGCTGCACACTATTGCTCCTTTCACAGTCACGGAAGTAAACTGTGTTGGGTTAGGATTTTTATGTAAAAGCTATAAAAATAAAACAACAAAAAAACCCACCCTAAAACACACTTCTGTCTTTTTAACTTGTATTCTTCCTCTCCACTGAATGGCAGTAACTCTGGGGTAACATGCAGGGATAACACTGCAAAGGATGCATCAAGAACTTCATACTCTTAGCACTTCAACCACATACTAGACAGAATCCAGAAGAAAAATATTAAATCTATAAGCAGATCCAAGAAAATCTATACAACAGGTCAATCAATCAGGACTTGCAGATACCAAAAACCTACAAGAAGTTTTCCTTATTTGGTTTCCAGATTGTAAATAACACCAGCTTCTGACACATTTCAGCATCTTTAGATCCACAATCTTCCTTTCCAAAACATTACAGCAAAACACAAGTTCTTAAATACACTGAATCCACCTATTAAACTGGGTAATCATAGTCAATGATTCAGTCACAGAGATGGTCAGAACTGTCAGGTCACAGCAGAACCATTGTTTACAGAACTTCCTACCTCAGGGATCAATAATTTCAGCTTTTCATAATGACTGCTGCCTGTCCAAGATCTTCAAATGAGGCAGCCAGTTCAACTGCTTTCTTTTTAGGAACTTGATATAAGGTGTTGCCTATTTCTAGACACGTCTTCCTGGAGGAATGAGACTTCATCCAGTATTTATGTTACTTCTAGTGAGGTATTGCTATTTACAGTTGTTTCCCCACCACTACAAAGTTATTACCTTCATTTTAGAACACTATATGCAGATTAGAGAGAACTCTACAGCTTAATAGATGCATTTTATTTTGACACTCTTCCAACAATCCATTAAACATGGCTAATTAGTACTAGTGATTACACATCAAAACTTATTTCACCACAAACTGCTTAAACTCACTGAACTGTGAGCTGCTATCCTGATTTTTGCTGTTTACTGAAACAGTCTTACTGCCTCAAAAACAACACTTCTTCAGATGCTGCTTCTTGCTGAAGACCCGTACACTTGCAGCATCTGTATTTGTAGAAAGGCATAATTATATCTAGTATTGAGACCAGTCTGAAGCAATAATTTTATGTACTTCAGAAATACTGCATGTCATCTCCTCCTACAGAGGTCAACTGCTAATTACTCGAAATCCTTCCTTGTCAAACTTGCATCATCATTCCAGAATTTCTCCCCACGCACCATTTTGGTGATGGGTGGAGTGGTGGGGATGGGCAGAGGAGAGGAAGTTAACAAGGAACAAACTATATTGAGAAATTCACACAATTTCCAGAAGTTAAACAAAAACCTAAGTCTATTAGAAACTAACACTAACGCGGGGGGGGGGGGGGGGGGGGGGGCGGCGGGACGACACATGGACGGGACACGAACAACAAAGCAAAATTCAAAAAAGTATCAAACAAAATAAACTCTACTCATTACAGCTTTCAGGTTTCAAATTAAATCACAGCTTGTACTGGAATGAACCCAAGATATTCTCAAAAACATGAGCATACTGCAACATCCACCTTTATATTGGAAATGTACGCCTGTATCTCATTCTCCAAAGTCTCCACTCCAGCCTGACAAATTGGCCCAGCATATTGATAAAAATGAGAATGTGTTGTGTCAAGGATACTGCAAGGGTGAATTTGAAAGGCAGGTCTCCTCTGCTCTTCATGGAAAATTGGCAAAGGCATGGAGCATTCTTAATAGAAGCATGATCTCACCAACATCTTTAACCAAAATTCTCTGATGGGTTTGTAGCAGTTCTTGACCTTACTTTATTCTGTGTGGCAGTGAGGCAACATCTTCAGGTGACTGAGGAAAGGATGTTGAGAGCAAAAAGGAGAAAAAAATATTGTGTTTCTCTGAGGGGATACAATTATTTGGAAAATGTTTTAATCCTATGTTATCTACAGAGCAAGAAGTTAGAGCTGTCTAGAATTCAAAGTAATTACTTCTAAAAACTATTTTGAAGGGAAAATAAAAATTCACACCTTTTTCAAGTCGTGGAGTTCTTTGAGATATTAGATATTAAATCTAGCATCTCAAAAATATGCATCTACTATTACACAGCAAAAGCATTTGCTGTATTCCATCACCTTCCTTCTCATTCACAAGAGGAGGGGGTCTTATTCATGTACCTAAATTGGTCATGTACCTAAATCTGGTCAGACATTGGAACAGGCTGCCCAGGGAGGTGGTTGGGTCACCATCCCTGGAGGTGTTCAAAAAAACATATAGATGTGGCACTTCGGGATATGGTTTAGTAGGCATTGTAGTGTTGGGTTGACAGTTGGACTTGATGATCTTAGAGGTCTTTTCCAACCTATGATTCTATGATAAATCACTTATATTTGCAAATTCGATATCACCGAGTTGTTTGAAATACGACTTTTGTAGATAAGCAGCCATAATTATTCTCACTTGGGATCCTCACACATGTTTAAAAGGAAGTCACAACAGTGGAACACAAAGACTTAAAAACAAAACAATCAGAGCCATAGCAAATCATCATCTATTCCAACTTAACATTTTGTTTAGTGAAATAATATTAGCTACTTGGGTAGAAAAACTACAGACATTTTCCCATCCATTTAGAGGAAATGATGGAGAATCCGGTACTGAAAGACCAGACTAATCGAGACAGTTTTATACAGCAAGGGCAAACACTTTCAACTAGAAATTACCTGAAATAAGACTCCTTGCACGGAATCTAAAGCAGCAGGGTGCTATGAAGCCAAAACATAAGCACAGCAAAAAGATTTTTTTTGCAAATATCAAAATGCAGGAAAAAAATTAAGTCCATTACATACTTTGAGAATAATACTATATTTTCCAAATGAGATTCAAACAAACACACACAAACCCCTCCTCATTCAAACCGTAAGCCATCTATAGTAGGAAAACCCCACCATGTGAGGAACCTTGCCTCAAATTCCATGATTTGTGCTGAAGAGTCCAGAGTTCACCCAAACTCCCTAATACAGATTAAAAATAAAGCTGTCCTATTTACACAGATATTTTGATTGTTTTCCTAAAACTCTCTTATATTCAATTTCCCCACCCCCCAAAACCAAGCAGATAAAGGTTAATGTAAAATTGAGCAAGATGATAGGGGTGTTAGCTTAGTTTTTGAACAGCACTTTCAAGTTTCACTGCTGCAGGAGGTGTCATGAAACGCAAGGGTCAACCAAATTCTATGAAGAGGATTGGCTTGGAGGACTCTTATAAAATGTTTAATCAAAACAACATCCTTACACGTATCAGTTTTACTTCCACATAATAAGAAATTCAAGAGAAACACTGAATATTAGGGGGGACAAACTACAGAAGAATATCTTTAAGTAAAGTCATTAAATTTATATTTGGGGAGGAGAGAGGGAATAGAACTGTTATGCATACAGCTAGCACCAAACCCATTACTCCAGTTGCATTCTTTGAAGAACTCTTAATCACCTTATACTCTAATGCCTAAGTTCTCAAAGCATGGCCCACCACGCTTTACATCTCTCACATGCATTGAGCATAAAAGCTATTGCACTGCAGATTAATTTTGGAATGCTGCTGACACCTAACCCATTAAGGGGCTTTTCACAACTTCTGTCTGATGGCATAAGACATTCATCATTAATAGCAAAGACATTATTTCTTGCCACAGCAAAAGTGAAGAAAAAAAATCATATTTTCACCAACAATTTCTGGTTTTAATCTACTGAATTTAACATTAGCAACAGAAAAGCAAGAGCACATATGCATTCATTCACATGTTTGCACGTCGGAGAAAGCAAGGGAGATGACACAGACTCTGCACCTCTGCACGGTTTCACATCCATACGTAATGCTTTAAAAGGACAACCAAACAAAAAAAAGCTAATTGGAGACCTACCATTAGAATACCTACCTACAACTCCACCACGTCTATGCCTGGAGCCCTGAAGCCTTGCAGTGCTGTTATTCAACAGCCCAGCCCCGGACTAGGAACCATAAGTTTTTTAGTACAGCGCATGTTATTTTCCAGCTCAGCCACTGCCTCACTGCGTGACCTTGGGCAAGTCACTTCCCCCACACCTCAGCTCCCACCTGACAGCCTCCCCCTCCGCAGAGCGCCGAGGATGAAAACCCGGGAATTATTCATCACAAGCGACTCCGCACCGGCGAAGCTGGAATAAAAGGGGGGGGGGGCAGGGATGGGAGTGGGGGTTTCCTCACACACAGATGATAAAAATCTCCCCGACACTGATTCAGCCTGCCGCCCGGGGGAGGATCTCCCCCCACACCTTCCCTACCGTACGGGTTAAACCGGAGGAACAGCCCGCAGCTCCGGTTCGCCCGCCCCAAGCGCACGCAGCAGCCGGGGCAGCCGAGCCCGCCGGGCCTCCCGCCCCCACAGCCAGAAGCCTGCCGGCAGCCCCAACCCGGCTGCGCACGGAGGGAGGCGGCGTTACTTACAACACCCACCAGCCAGAAAACTCACAGGTGGCCCGGGGCCGCTGGCAATCAACGGCTGGGAGGCGACCTCCGCGCCGGGAACTCGGTCGCCTCAGCGCCCGCGCGGGAAGCGAGCAAACCGGGATGGGGGCGCTGCGCTCCGCTCTCCGCCGCGGGGCCGCGTAGCTCCGGCCGCTGCTGTCGCCCTCCCTGCGCGGGGCCGGCTCCCTCCCGCCCTTCCTCCCGCCGCTGGCCAATACGGGCTGCGGCGAGGAGTCGGCTTTAACCATCTGTTGCGAGGCACCTCCTCCAAGCGCTGCCGCCTCCCTTGCCGGGGGGCTCCCGCCCAGGCACTCCGCTGAGGAGACAGGGAGCCACGAGGAAGCTTAGCCCTGCGCGCCCCTCCTGAGGGGCTCCTTGCACTCCGCACCCTCAGGGACCGCGGCCTTTTCCCGCCTCCCCTCCCCCGCTCGCCTCAGGATCGCCGCCCCCTCTGGACTGGTGCCCCTTACCTCAGCGCTCTCGTCTCCCTAGCCTCTGCCCCTTTCCCCGCACAGCGCCCCTCAGTTCCCTCCCTGCCTGCCGGGTGGACGCCTTCCCGCAAGCCCCGGCGCCGCTGTGAGGTGAGGGAAGACGAACCGGGCTGGAGGTGCCCAGAGACCCCTGCGGAAATCCCCCAGGCAGCCCCACCCATTAGGAGCGCTGTGTGGGGCAGCGGGGGGATGCAGGATGTGCAGGAGTGTCAGGGAAAAAGAAGTGCGTGTGGAGTCTAATGCTCCGCAGGTTGGTGGGGATAAAGTCCAGACCTGATAAAATTTATGTACTTAATAATCGGGGTTCTTCACATGGGGTGTCAGGAGGCCGGCGGTGGTGTTGCACGCGGGGATGTGCCTCACCTTTCTTCAATGCGCATAAACCAGAGCTAACATCTGTCCGTGTTTAGACTTTCTAGACATCTCCTGTGGAGAAGCTGCTCCAAAAGAGTCAAAAGTCTCTTTCACTGGGTTTGAGTTTTAGCCTTTCGTGTTCCTAATTTGAAGGTTTTTCCATGAAAGTGAGGATAGCCTGTGTGCAGGGTCCCTTACTTTGGGTCGCTGTCTCCATGCAGCTGATGGTAGTTCAGGTGGTTGCAGTGCCTGTGTAAACTTTCCCAAAAACAGTGCCACAGCTTCTATTTTACTTCTCTTTTAATATTAATAATTTCCTTGTTACAGACCTCCCTGATCATGCTTTTTGGTGAGGTCCCTATATTTTCAGTTGATTCTCCACAGAAAATCCAGGGAATGAGAAACTAACTTTATTCCAACAGGTTCCAGGGTAATGTTTTTATGAAGATATGTCAAGAAAATGATGCAAATTCTTTGCAACTTTCAACAACTGAAAGTTAACAAAACAGTCTTGAGATGCATATTGTGGAAAGAAAAAAAATGTACACTTGTTGCGCGTGTTAACACAAGTTCTAAATGAATTTTTGTCATTTTTTGAAACTGTCAGATTCTTATTTCTCACCAGAGCTGTGTCATCAAATTAGGGCTTTCAAACCAGAGTATAGACCAGATACAATCTGCAGGACTTGCACGATTTGAGATATATTATTATGCAAATTTTAAGGTTATCTTTTCTTATTGGCATGTATGTTATCGATAACTGAATAGTCTTGTAATCAATTATAGATCCTTTTATTATAAAAAAAAATATGATTTCTGGAAATAAAGTCAATCACCTGTATTCCATACCAGTGCTTTTATAGAATGGCTTGTAAATGGTACCATGTGTTACTCCAAGTAGACACTTTCAAAGATGGGATACGTTTCTAACCAGCGAAGGATCTCAACAGAGCTGAGATTTATCTTACTATTACAAAAGAGTCTCACAAATACTCAAAATTAAATGATTTGCATTTTTCTTATGAGACTCCAGATGGATGATATTTTGCCCTCATGTATGCGTGTGGAATGTCTATAAATCTGAAGGGACAATTTGTCATTGCAAGATATTTTTAAGGAATAGTTTCTATATAGTCATAATTACTAGAATGACAAATTAGCTAGTGAATCTTCCATTAATCTTACAAAGCTATACTCAAGTCTAAGTTATTCCCATGTATATTCTAATCAAGGCTCATCATAATAATTTTGTGAGATGCAGTTTCTAGCATTACTACAAGGTTTTGTCTTACTGCTCTAGGAATGTTATTATTGATTTTATTAATACGTGGAATTTCCATCTAACATCTTAAACCAATTGTCCTAGGTACCAAATATATGCATGAAAACATGCTCTTCACTGGAGTGCTTTGCATGCCATCATCGTGTGTAGAAGTCAAACAAAGGATGGTTGGAAACAGAAGAGTCCATAGGCAAACAACTGGCCTCTGAAACAGTGAAAATGTGAATAACTTGTTCAGTTGTACAAGTAATCTTGGCAGAATCCAAAAGCATATGCAAGTAAGTGGTGTCTCAGTCCACTGCTGTAATAAACACTGCTGTTAAATATAAAAAAACTATGCCTTAAGTCTCAAAATAATGTTTCTCTATGAAGTCTTTCATTTCACAAGCAAAATGACTACTACAAAGGCAGTTTTTAACCTATTTTAAAATATGTGTCCTTTCCCCTGGCTCATTACAGTTTTTATTACTCATTGGTATAGATTAAAAATATGGCAAATTCTGCATGCATACATCATCAGTATCATGTATATCATGGACGCGATTAGGACAAGATTCAAATACACCAGCAACATGTCATCAGTTCAGGGGTTTTCTTCTGTATTTTTACTTGCTGTTGTCTTGGTATGTGACCTTGGACAATTTGCTGAACTTGCCTGTGAGTCATTTTTTTCATCTGTGAGATCTGGGATAGTCATACTTGAAGAAGTGCACTTTATTAGTAATAACATTTTGTGAATTTATTTCTCTGTGACTATGAACTAGTAAATAACATCTTTGAATATAGGCATCCAATCATTATCCGTCATAACAGTAGTTTATCCTGCTTCATTCTAAGCAGCATATAGTTGGCGGTCTATAGTGCTTAAAAAGAGGTTTAAAAAATAGGTAGTATTTTTTGTCAAATATTATAGCAAACATCTTAAGATCATCAAAGATCCTGTGTGAAAGTCTTAGAGAATATGCCTATTTTTCTAATTGGTCAAGTAGTGAATGAACAGTGTATGCAGAGGTAAAGCTGCAAGCAATTATAGTCCAGGAGACCAAAAGCAGGGAGAATGAACAGTTTTCCACAGAGTTCATGATAAAAAGCACTGTATCCTGAAAAGCTTTATGTTTTCTTCATGAAAAAAGATTCCGGTGCCTAATTATAAGAGTTCAAAGAGACTAGGGTCTGGTACCTCCAAGAAAACTATTCAAAAACTATTTTGGTGTGGTTTCCTTGTGCAGCAGGTGTTCATCACAGCAATAAGCTCAGAAAACAACATCTCTTGCCATTCCCACACTACGTGTTTGCACTAAGAATTTTGGTTTTAGTGGGTGCTTTCAAGTCACTTCCAACAAGAGATTGTGTGAGCATGTTACATACAGTTACCCTTTAACTTTCTTCCCACATCTTTTCTTTATGCAAAGTTGATCGAAATGCAATCTATTAGGCTGATGCTTTCAGTAGAGTTCAAAATATTGATATGCATTAGCTGCAATAATCACATTTTTTACATCCCTAATGTCTTAAAAGATCCATTAGCCTTAATCAATCCAACACAACTGATTCTGCTTGCCAACTGCCCTTTTCCAAATAAAGATATATCAAGTTACATTAACAGTATCAGTAATTAAGTACTAGCATGAGTGCAAAAACAAACTGTAAGATCCAAATAGTGCAAACTTGGGCCACTGATTTAGCTCTAGATCTTGCAGCAGGCTGTTCTGTGAAGTGAGCCAGCCAAAACCGTGAGTGGAACTCAGCATATGAGTGCAAAGACAAAGTTTGAATTTTAAACCCCCTTTTTTTTTCCATGTGAAATATGTTAAGTTCCCAGTGGAAAAATAACCTCAGAATTGAATAAACTAATCAGAAACATACCTTAGAATGTTAGTCATAAAGAAGCTGCTTTATTATAAAGACAAAGCAGATTTGTGGGAATGTTACCACTTTTTATACACTGTTGAAAGCTGAGGGTTGTTTTATTTTGGTTATGTGCCAGTCGTGACTCAGGAACTGTTATGAAAATGAATGTGCTATTTCACATGTTGCAAGAGCTAGCCTAGATTTAGATAGTGTCGCATATTTACCTAAACAAACAAATTAGACTCAGAAGCTGCAGAACTGAAACCAGTTGAAATGTCACTTTGGTGCTGCCACTACTGAGAAAATAAAAACATGGATGGACAATGCTAACCACTGAAAATGCCAGTGGATGGTAAGTGAAATGTTACGTTCCTACCCCACAGGGCCATGTCGTCTGCTGGTGAACAACTGTATCTGTTACTGGATGGGGAAAAAAGGAAAAACAATAGCAACAGAAGATGCAACAAGTACATAAGGAAACAGCTGTCTAAATTTCAGAAGAGAAGACAGTTGTCTATTTCACTCCAAGATTAGTCTTTCTGTGTGAAGACAGCTATCAAAACCGTGAGTTTTTGCATATTTTTTGATAACTGTGGTAATTGGTGACTGCAATCTCATGTTGCCTATCCCCTTACTCAGAACACATTAAGGGAAATGGATTATAGCTTTAGTGCTAACAGGGAAGTGTTCAGCAATAACAATCTGTAGCTTCTAGAGTACTTTTCTGTTTCAAAGGGCTTTGCAAACATTGATTAATTAATCTGTTCTGTGTTCAGTTCTGGGGAAGCATGCAATCCTTCCACTAAACAGTTGAGCTTTGTTATGGCTTTTAAAGCCTGAACTGTGCTGTGGGGTTGGGTGAGCGAGCACGTGCAGAGGCGTAACACTGGACTGACAGCTGCTGAAGGCATGCCGTTTGGGTAGCTACAAGCAACATGTTTAACAGTGGCTGTAAATCTTTTCCTTTCTGGAGGTACCAGATGATACACAGAGGTAAAAAAAGCCTTATTATCTCTTTCCACAAATTAGGTTTCCTCTTTGATGTGTTACACATAAAGGCAGGTTACTGTGCTGACACAAGGATCACAGTCATCAAGTTCCTTCTGCTACTCACACATGCTTACAAATTACTTATTTTTTCTGACTTTCCATGTGTGCAAAAGCAAAACTTATTGTTTTGGTTTGTACATTTAACCTAGAATTGATTCAATTTTAGTCACAATCTCTTTGTAATGTGGAGTTTCCCTTTGCAGTCCAGTTCCTCAAGATACACCTGTCTGGATGCATTCACTTGCGCTGACTGCCTTCACTTGAGGTAACAATGGGACACTGGCTTTGTACCTTCTACACCTTTTGTCTAAGAACACTGATCCTGCCGTTGTCAGCTGGTAGCCTGAGTGATCAGAATGATATGTATCCAAAAGTTACCCTTTTAAGAGCCTGTTTACAACATCAGGTACTGAAATCTAAACCAAATTTCTTACTTTGAAATGCGCAGTGCACTCATTATGTACTTCAAGTATACATAGTTATAATGGACCCCCGCCAATGATATGTCTCAGCAATTGCATATATTGCACGTCTGCTTTGATACAGTAGTGAATCTGGCACTAGATGTTATAGAGCAGATTTTTTCGGGGTTTGAGTGGAAGACAGTGTCTGAGGCACCTTGACTAGACTATAGAAGATATTTTTTTTTCCTATCTCCAGTATGTTGAGGAAAAACATCTTAAGGAGAAGGAATACATGAAGTCATTTCAGTGGGGAAAAAGAGGCAGAGGGAGAAAGAACTTTATATAGTTTAGAAATCTCTGCCAAGTTGCTTGCTGTAGGAGCTTCTGCAGACGCGCTTTGTAAGCAAAGATTCCTTGGACTCTAGCAGGGGACTAAATATTTTTTAAAAGATGTACAGCTTTACACTGCAGGACAGGGTTCACATTATTTACTGAGAAATGGCTGGCTGCCTGCCAAGCTGAAAAACACTCCCAAGCTAGCATTTCAGCTGAAGAAAAAAATGAGGTAAAATAAATACTTCAATATTACTCTATTACAGTGTTTAGACTCTACCCTTCAGATGGAAAAATGAAATTTATTACAGCAATAAATGACCCCCTAAAGATCTGAAAACTGCCAGGGCTCTCTGTCTCTTCCTTTCTAATGAAGCTTTGCAATTTCACCAAAGTCAGAAAGTTGTGATTGTACCAATAGATCATGCCTGTGCATACATATGCAATGTGTATGGAGGAGCGACATGCTTTAATTGTATTTTTAATGGGAAAGATCAAATAATTCCATGAAATATGCTACAGGTCTCATGACTGATGATTTCATTTTGAACAAGGTAAATTAAAAATGAGGCTGAGAGAACTGGGAATCTGTGAAATTGCTCACTCTTGCAAATACAAATTTATGCATAGATCTAATACATTTGGATGGGTTGAATGTGCATGTGGTGTCTTTTCTGGTTACAAGTTCGTGGATCTTTCCTATCATTTGTATATTTCTAAAGTAATACCAATCAACATGAATGCATTTTCTGTATTCTTAAAAATGGCTTGAGGAAATGAACATGGTTATCACTGGGAATTTTTCGTTATGGTGTCTGGAAGTTGTGTTTCATGTATACAGTGCTACTGCAGATATACTTGTATATTAACCAGTGGATCTGTAATCTGCAGATGAAGAACAGAAAGGTATGTACTCTTTAAGTGAGCTCTGAGTTTCACTCTTCACCACCAGCAAGTGCTGGTCTACAACTGTCTTCAATCACACAGGTTAATTCACAAGTGGTGTTTAAACATTTTCTTCATGCTTCATGTCTGAGATCTAAGATGTAATAAAGTAAATAGTATAGCTATAGGCTAGGCCACACAAGCATCGGTTGGTAGATATTAAGAAAAGCAGGAACCCTTGTGACAGCTTAACTTGATCTTCTGGCATCTAGGTTTTCTGGTTATACAGTGAATCTTTCAAGCTTCACTGGTTACCACTGTCTACTATGATAACTGTTCAATACCACAGATATTGTTAGGCTGTATCTTGCTTACATATGCCATGTGTGTTTCTATGTACTGAGCCTTAAGATCGAACACTCCCTGACCTTTGGGACATGCAGTTTGAACCACAATCACACATGGATTTAGCTGCTAGCCTTTACTACTTAAAAATCTCAAACAGAACTGCCATTTTTCTTTTTTGACTTAATACCTGGACTCAAACCAGACCTGCATGTGTGAGATACATCTCAATATGTGTGAAGTCATATATGGAATCTCCAGGGTCTCAAGGGTAGTTGATTTGAAGGTATTTGCCTATGCTAGGGAACAGACAATATATGCAAAAGCATAATTTCTTTTGGATTTTCTTCTTCTCAAATATATGTACTGACTGTATACTTATATATACTGTCTTTATGTTGTAAATTTGTATATAGGTAACAGTTTTCCTGGGGCAATATGTGTCTGTATAAATGCGTCTTTTATTGAAGGATGGGCAAGCGTTTGGCTGAAGTCAAACAGCTTTAGATATAAGTTGGACTGCCAAGCGTAAAACATGTATTTGGGGCAAATGAGACGTCACAATAATGCATCCTTTTTTGCACATACCCTTTCTTTAGGCAGAAAGCAAGTGTACAGCCCCATGCTGTGCTGTTCTTGCTGCTTGACATGTTGATATAAAGCATCAGAAATATCAAACTATTTCAATAGTTTTCTTGTTTTCTAATTCTGATTACAGAAATTTCTGCTCCCATGACAGTGACATCACATGCTGCAATGCCTAATTGTATCGTTCCTCAGGTTTTGCCTTTTAATTTTGTATTGGCAGAGTAGAGAAATCTGAATGTATATCTGAAGGGGGAAGGGACTGAGCTGTGCAGCTTCTATGAAGCAGGAACAGCAAATGAGAATCCCACCCAGAGGTTTTCATTATGTAGTTCTTATGAAAGAAACTACATTGTGAGATAAATGCCCAGGCCATTGTTTGGTTTTTAACCCATTCCTCACTCAGATTAAATCCTACCAAAGCAGACTGAAGTTTCCCAGAGTGAAAAAACATGTTTTGATTTTTGCAAAAGGATCAAGTTTTTGTCTGGAAAATCCATTGGAGCAGAGGTCTTTATTGTTAAACACATTTTACCAGATAGGATCCTTTCTCAATATATGGTGTCATACAGTTTACCAAATAGTATTTTTATATCCTCAAAAGTTATATAGCAAAATTTAGCCTAGCATAGCAGCTGTAAGGATCATGATCTCTACAGGCAGAATGTAAACTTAAACATTTATAGTTATTTGTAATAATATTTCTTTCTATTCTGTGATGGTATAACTGAGAATAACCGCAGAAAATCTAAAGATGTCACATGCTGTTTGCAACCTAAATCTATATGGGAATTGAGCCCTCACAAGAGTTTTGAAATCCACACATTCAAGTTCGCTCCTAAAATACATAAATCATGGTGTTCTGGCTACTGAATCATAGAAGACAATGAGCAAATGCAGTGCAAAGGGATCGCGGAGAGTAACAGTATCTAAAGCAGTAAGGATTTAGAAAGAAAATTAAAATTAATTCCTGCTGTTGGGTGGGTGGATTCATTTCTGAATTTGATTTTTTGGAGTTGTGACATGCTTGTGGTGCTTTCTTGAAATTTTTTTAGCATAAGCAATAAATCATAACACTTCCTAAATGAAACATTTTCATTTGTGACAGATAATTTTGCAGGAAAATTGCATGTAAGAAAACATCACTAAAAATAAAATTCCTAATCCATTTTGTGTTTTATTCCTGCTGAGAGCTTGTTATCATTTGAACTTTCAACCCACTGCCTAAGCACACTGATTATATGTTTATTTAACCTATTTCTTATCACAATGCATGAGAGAACTGAATATGAAGGAGAGTTGCTTATAAAATATATTGCATTCTTTTTAGTTGCATCTGTTGTGTTTCTCACTTTGTGTTTGCAACAGGCAAAAATGACGGTGGACAAAAACAATAGGCTCATATTTATATAAATGACCTATTCTATATTTCCTTCTGTTTGATAGTAACACTCAAAAGTCAGCTCCATTTTTATCAATTGCTGTTAAAGTGAGGCTGCAGTGGTGGTTTCTAGGAACTGTGGTCAGCTGACCTAGTTGTAGAACCAGAAAATATGGATTACATCTGGTGGCATACACGTTTTTAGATGACTCTCTTTATTATGAGAAGAATGAATCTAAAAGTCAGTCCCTCTGTTTTTTGTGCAACACATGGTATGCCCTTTTAATGTTGGGTAATACAGAGTAATACATTTGAAGCATATTCTAAAAGTTTTGACAGATGACTTTTTGGATTTGCTGGAAAAAAGCAACACAGATAGCAGTACTGACTGTTGGTTTTAAGTCCATTTCACTCTGGTGTTCATATATCTTATCTTCCAGTTACTCTATTATTTGCAGCTGTATGATTTGTGTATTTATCTGAACATAGTCTTTTCATAGTAACAAAAGGCTCAGTGTAACTAACTGCCAAAAATCTCCTACGGGCTTTTCCTCAATTTTGCCATGACATTTAAGACTTGGTCAATCGAAGAGAAATTCTATTTGTTTAATTTCCATCTTGTTTATTCCTTATAATAAATTCATATTCTTTATAGCTCAGACAAGGTTAAAGGAGAAATCCCGGTTGTACTGAAGACAATTGGGATCTTCTGCTGGAGAACTTGTATATGTTCTTCTATTTTAGAAGAATTAAATATTGTGTAGGATTTTAATTTCTTTCTCTTGCCTGCCCAAGTTTTTATTTATTCCCAGTATGCAACAGGATCTTATTTTTGTTCACAAATTTATGCTGCTGTACAAACAATTAACACATAGGATAGCATCATAATCAGAAAAATCCATATGTGTTTTATTTGTTACCTGTAAAAATCATCAGACTACTTTAGGTTTTCCCTGGAGACATCACTTTCTGCTCCTTTAAAAGAGTTTAGACACATTTTATTTTGGAGTAAGGAAGGTCTGATTTGCAATGGATTTATTTTTACATTGCATGTTCCATTTTACTCATTCATTCTAACCTTAATAGGCACCTGTTGATTTGAGAGACAGTGAAAAAACACAGAACACAAAACTCAGTATGAAAGGAATGGCATGGGAGGACAAAAGAAGAGCAAAATATGAATGAGAGGGAAAAAAAAATAAAGTCTGTTAAAAGAACTAGAATCTCTAAATTTGCATGTTGTTTTCCTACCATTACCTACATTTATGCAAGTTCACTGCAAACTGTGAACGAAGAGCTAAATCAGAACATTTCTGCTTACATTGAATTGGTGGTGGAAAATTAAGCTCCAGATAAACTGCTGAATATGGGACTCAGTCTTTCACCAGCCTGTTTTTTGGCTAGGGTCTTCTATATGCACTAACTGCCATAAAATTGACTTTAGTAGGAAAAAAATATTAAGCCGTATCCTGGACTGTGTGCTGGCTCCTTTGCACTAAGAGGATCTATAAAGGTTTCCTGAGTTGGCAGCTGAGATTTCTCCTGCAAGAGGGAATCCCTGGCTGAGGTAGAGTTGGCTTACAGCCACCTTGGCTTCCATTTGTGCCAATGGGTATTAAGAAAGGAATCTGCAATATTGTCCTTCAAGATTGAACCTCTCATAGAACACAGAGACTTGCACTATTTTTTTAACTAGGTCTGAATCTTCATGGCTCATCTTCTCCCTGTGTGTATGTCCTTACCATGTATTTATGTGCTGTGCATATATGCTGTGCATATAAAGGGACTCTTTCAGCAGACTCATGATTTTACAGAATTTGATAGGTTAAATTTCTTTAGAGTATTTATCTTTTCTTTTGTGAAGAGCTGTTTCTCCCTTTGTGTGAATGTTTGACTATTACTATGAAGAAACTGTACGTTTCCTTTGGGAAAACTCATGCTGATTCCAGGTAGAAACTTGTTTACAATTCCTTTTTAAGCCCTACCCATCTTAATATTTTATTCATAATAACTGTAGTCTATTACAAAATGTTGATTCAGACACAATGAAGAGTAAGTAGGTTTGGTTTGAGTCTTTTTAAAGTAGGAATTTAATGACAAATTCGAATTCCTTTAGTTGGAACTCGTAACATGGTATCTGAGCCCACAGAGAAACGAAATAATAATCCTAACATCTTTAGGTTAGGTATATGGCCCAGAAGTACATAAAACTGACAAAGAAAAAAGAGCTTTGTTTGAAAATACAAGTACTAAAGCTTTCACTTGTATTATCAATATCATATGTAAGGAGCTGAAAGCATGTTAGAGTTCATGAGTTTACTGTGATATATGTAAAGGGAGTCATGGTTACAACCGATAATGTGTAAAGGATTGCAACAACCAGTTACATAATAATATGTAATTTATCCTTTATAATTACTTCCTGTTTTGACGTAAAGAACTTGATTGTTTCTTACCTTGCAATGCATATGGTTTTGTTTTAAAGCTTCGTTGACATTTTGAACCTGACAAACATTGAGCACTTTTATTTTACAAGCAGCAGTCAACCTCAGTACGTGCAGGCAAACTGATATGTGACTCTTAAGTTACTGCAGGTAACAAGTCTGAAAATTTCAAGTGTTGTGTGTCTTTGTCATTGAGATTCAGAAGACATTTTGTGTCATATCGTGCCACTTCACCTCCATGGGGCTATTCAGTAGTGACTCTGCATCAATTTATTAGAACCACATGAAGAATTTTCCTGATGGTACAACATTGGCATTGCAGTAGCACTAGAGCTAGATTTGGTCCGTGCAGATATGGTAGAGATAAATTTCAGTTGAAATAATTTAATCTGGAATTACCAGCTTTTCCTTTCAGAGTTGAGCCCGTGGCATTACTGTATTCTATCCTAGCTTGTAGGTTAGTGGTTTACCACTAATCTTTCAGTATCCCCAGCTGAGCCATTTAATTACACTTCCATCTCCCTGATGGCCAGTCTGGCCAGACTGTGGAGAATGGACTCGCATATTAGTGTCTTATGTTCTGTAAATATCTTATGATGTTATTACAGTGTAACATAGATAAACTAATTTGCTCTGTAGATGTATCTACTGTGAAAGGTAGAAAGGCTGTGGCATATTATGCCAGGAGATGTTTTGGCCAGATCCTTGGTTCCTGAAAGTTGATGTAGCTCCATTTATACAACATATCTTTTCCTGATCTATGCTGTATTTTTTTTCTATTCCACCTTAAATTCAGACACTGGTCCTGTTACTGCTTATCATTTGGGTTCTGATGTATTCTGGTAACAGAGGTGAAAAATATCTTCACTTCTTACCAATCCATGAGACATCTTATGCTTAGTGACATGTTAAGTGAAACCAGAAGTGCCTAGCAGAGCCATAGAGCAGGAAAAAGGAATGCTCCTGTATAGAAATATTAATTTAAAATAGCAAGAAATCTGGGCTTTTTGTATATAGTGTTTTAGATCTTTGATAATTATTTCCAAGAACAGGGAGAAACATTCTGCCAGCAGCCTGGACAACACTTTGTGTAGATAAATCCTTGTAACCCTAGCTAAAACTAATATGGCCCATTTCCAGCTACTTAATGGAAGGCTTCTTAGTGTTCACTACAGGTGTGTTTGTAGTTTATTGGGTTTTTTTACTGGTCCAAATTTTTAAAATTATTACATATTAATTGTAGGCATAGATAAAAAAAATCTAATTAACCAGTCAAAACCTGTAGAAACCTGTAGAAAAAAGGAGGGCAATGGTATGTTTTTCCTTTATACTACCTTCTGTCTTTCACATCAAGACATGACCTGCTCGTTAATATCTCCTGCCAGTCTTTTGAATTAAAGATATCTGTGTAGTTTTAAGGTGATTTTAAATGTCCCAATCCATTAAAATATGTATCATTCACATTCCAGCCAAATAGTCTTCTTTGTGATTAGAAGAGTTTAAAATGTTGTCTAATGGATATAGAAGGGTAACTTCACTGAGCATTTTATCTTTGTTGAGTTTTTATATTCTATGTATTTTTCTTCGCAATTACACAGCTAGAAGCCTGTTATATTCCCTTTGCAGAGCTGTTTGAGAAGAAATGAAAATGAAAGGGAGAGATTGAATTTTTTGATTAATACTAGCTACAGATTATCTGTGTTGGATTAAAAAAAAAAATCCGAATATATGGGTCAAGAGTTTGGGAATGAGATATGGAATTGGTCATATGATTCTATAGGATCAAATCAGTTTGACCGAAGTTGGTTGCATCCAATGATTGTTACGATTTGATAATCTTTGGGAAACAAGCTAATGGGAGAATGACTATATGACAAAGAGCTGAACCAAGCTATCTCTGGACTTCTTATGGTCTATTTCAAAGGAAAAACAAAAGTATGTCTGGGATGTAGCTAGAGCTTACTGAACTCCAGTGTTCACAATGGCCAAAATGTTGTTGAGCAGACAACGTATGTGCTAATTGGATTTTGTATATGCAATATGAACCCATTTTCAAAAAAGTACATGTTTAAATAGAATCATAAATTCAATTTTAAAAAAATCTGTAATGAAATAATGTATTTAGTATGCTTGGTACAGAAGAGTGCAGAAATACTTATTTGCTCATCAAATATCAGTTTTTATTGGGAAAATATGTATTTACATTTGTAATTACTTTGATGTGTTAGTCCCAGACAAGTCCAAGATAGATTTTCAGTTTCTCCAAATATTTAGATTTTTAACATTTGTTTGTAAATCATCCACCAACTTCATAATAGGAATGATACAAAACACAAGTGAAATCTTGTGTGTGCAGTGTGTGTATATGCTTTAGTCAAAAGCTCTGTGTAAGTTTGAAAAGCAGCTAATGCAGTGCAAGAGCTACAAGAGTGGATGACATCACTTTGCTTGAAAAGATTTTGAGAAATGAGAGTCTATGCCTTTGCATGAAAACATCAAAGGATAGAGAAGATGATGAATGCTGAGCAGGTTTCAGGTTTGTTTGATTATATTTGTGACTTTTTCAAATTTCTTTAAAAATGTGCTGAGTTTTGCTGTTTTGCTAGCAGTTCAAGACCAAATAACCATGGTTTAATTGTAGGTTTTGTTGTTGTCATTCTACTGACTTAGTACAGAGGCATTTATCAATCGAAGATTTGAAATTAACTTCAAAATGCAGAAAAGGCAGTTTAACCCAGGGAAAAGGAGCCTGTAAGCGTATTTTCTAACATAAAAGGATTATCTGGATCTGAATCATGTTGGGAAGATGGTTAAATGTCTAGAAAGAAATTGCCTGATAGGATGTTAATGCAGCTTGAAACTCTTCTGGAATTTATTTGAAAGGAATAATTTTCTGTAGCATTATTTTCTTGAGATATTTCTTATGTCAGCTGATCTAATTCAGTTTATAACATTAAATTACATTTTAACACTTTATGAACATGAGTAGAAATATTATGACTAAAATTACAATTTATAACGTAAGAAGTTTAAGCAGTATTGCAAAAAAACATGAATTATTATCCTTGACCTGTTGTTTACTCCTCATTCCTTTCACTAGCCTTTAAATCAAATCCCTCAGATCTAACCTCTTTATCTCCCATCCCCTCCAAATCATGACAATATGCTCCAGCAATCATCCCACATGTGTGCATTATTCAGAAATTAAACTGTAACATTTTGAATCATTGCCATAAAATATCAGACTTTTGGATGAAGTTTCTTTGTAATTTTGAAAACAGAACAAAGCTGAAGACCTCATGATTGGCTCTTCCAGTTTCGCCTCAACAGCTAAGTTGCCACATATTCAAACCATATTGTTAAATTCTCTACTTGATTGTTATCTTCTTGGATCAAGAATCTTGTGTTGTTATATGCCTCTATAATAAGCAGCATAATACAAGCTGCATACCATTCTGCTCAGATAATGTGATGAATTTGATTTTTTTATCTGTTCGTCTTTTCCTATGTGAAAAGTGGAAACATGGATCATAACCTTTATCTGTCAGCAAAAAAACCCCAAACCCTCAACAGTAGTACCTTGTTTATAACTTTACGTGGCCCAGAGCATAGAAGTCAAGATTGCAGTGGTACAGTTTAAGGCAAGAAGAACCTGGATCTTGCTTGATGACAACAAAAGACCTGGTGTGCCAAGCTGTATCTTTGCTAAGAATAAGAGTAACACTGCTTCTTGCTCTTTAATGAACGGGCAACATCTCTCGACACCCTCGCCCCCAGTGTCATTTTACTGATCTTTTTGCTGCCTGTCAAAAAATCTATGAGTGACTGCAAGGTGCTACCTTTGTAGAATACATTCCCAGTAGAATATTAGCACTCTCCCAGTTACAGCTTCCCCTTTACTATTTTAATTTTTTATTTCAAAGGAGGTGAAACTTCCACCTATTTACCCATAGTTTTCTTGCTCATGTATTACCACAAAGTCTATGTTGCCTACTGAGAGGTGTCCTCCACAAAAGTGTGTGACATCTAAGTCATCTTTTTTTGATTGGTGTTATTCACCTCTTTGGAATGATCCTTGTGAGTGCTGAGATTTGTCCTATTGTATTGTATGCTGTTGAATCACATTGAAACCTGTAGCAAAAAAAAAAAAAAAAAAAAAAGAAGCAATGAAAATGTATGATTTCCTCTGCAATTGAGGTTTTAATGTCTTTAACATTTGCACTTATCATAAAGTTTATGGACAATGCTGTGTATAGTTGGACAGATTCATTCCCTAAATCAAAAGGTAAATTGAAAAACTCAGAGTAATACCATCAAGCTGTACTTCATACTACAGCTTAATTTATTATTATGTATGATCAGAAAAGTAAGCTTTGAAGAACTGCTTTGCTTTTGCTGTTGATAACTGATAAACATTAGCCAATGCTGTTAAATATTTTGTACTACTCAGAACCAAATGCTGGTATTTCTGCCCCTTTCTGTTTCAGTGGCTGAGATGTAGCTGTCTCACCCGAGTTCCTTATCTTTGTTTTCTGCTGAAAAGTTAGAAAATAATAGAAGTTCTATCCCTTATACATTACCTGCTGTTATAAATTCTCATAGTTTAAGAAACAGCAGTAACTAACTCTTTCCTTCCTAGTTTAAGATATTTTCACTGTGTTAGTGACAAATCACATTAAGTGATTTAAAAATGCGTGGCATCTGAAAGTCTTGGACAAGTTTATTATTTTCAGTTTGTGCATAGAGCTTCAACTGGTACAGTCAGCACGGCTGTCAAGAGAGCTATGTTCCTTTTTGTTTTTTCTTAAAATTCTTACTTTTAGTTTATAGTTTTAATGGCTTTCAAAATATCTTCTGATGTAGCAAGCTTCTCCTTAAGCTGATGCACACTAGATTTGCTCTATAGGCTTATACAGCACAGCTCAAACTCTGAAGAATTTTGTTACTGCTAAAATACAATTAATTTTCCATTTTCCATACATCATTGGCTTTGTCATTACAATAAAGTGATGTCACCTATGAGTCTCCTTACTTATTGCCTGGATTTTTAACTTGGTATGTCTGGCAATAGTTAATATATTAGAGACTGCTCTAATATTTGGCTGATGTTGGACAAATCAGATATTTTTCCAGCTTTTCAGCAGAAGTAATTAGTCTGTATGTAGTGCAATGTTTCTAGCTTTAGCACCTGAACTCAGTCAAGCATTTCTGCAGAGATATGCTTTGTATTACAGTGGCATGCATTCAGGAAGGCGTTCTGTGGCGAAACTACAAACAGTTTTTCTGTTTAGCAGGATCCAAGTAATGTTCTCAGTCATGATTTAAGGAATGTGAGGGAACTGGTGTAGTGTTGTGAAAATTCTGACACATGCTATTATTTGCCCTTTATGTTGGCTAGTATAATGAGGTCACAACTTTCATCATAATATTAATAAATGTAAGATTTTACTAAAACAGAGGTAATATGTGCAACTATAACACAGTATGTATTCCTGACTATAGGTTTTTGAGTTGATTTGTTGATTTCCAGATTAGAAAAGTGGGCAATTAGTGCATCATTGCCATACATGTCAGTAGATGTGAAACTTACACTGTTGGTAGTGATTTTTATCACATCCAGAGGGCAGAATGAAAAGTTTATAAACAAGTTGAAATTACAGCCCAGACTGTGTTTTCTATGACCAGCCATGTTTGGTTTTGTTTGAAAGAATTGCTGAGATATCCCTTAACTGACAACTCCATTTCACGGTTCATTGAGTTACTTCACTGGAAGGAAACTGCAAGGATGAACCTCATAAGCTCTACTACAGATGAAGGCAGTATGTTGTCATCTTTTCCAAATAGCAGAAGTTTTGTGTGTGACTGTGTTGCTTCATCATTTTTTTCGAAGAAAAAACATTTTATTCTAAAATTGAGTGTACCTTAAATAAGCCTTCAAGCCATCACAAAGAAATTCAGAAATATTCAGGAATGATTACTTGGTTCATTTATACACACACACACATATATACACATATTATATGTGTATTATGCATACATTAATTTTTAAATATATACTTATTTGAACTCTTTGAAGTGGTCATTGCATATTTGAGAAGACTTGTTCCCATCTCTATTGGGAAAAGCTGAAGTGTTAGTCGGAAGTGTTCAGTAGGCTGTGAACACATAAGACGTGCTGGGCACTATATAATTATATCCTTATTTCTTTGTCTTGAGAACTCATTTGTGAATGTTTCTCTGAGGATTACTTTTTTCATTACATCTTTTTGGACATTGAAAAGAAGGTATAACTGGAGACTGACAATTCAGAGATCATTAGGTCCAGATTCTGGCCAGTCTGGAGTATCAAAATATCTCCAAGTAGAAGTGGAAACAGCCAGTAGTTAGCAGATTTGTAGGAATCTGATCTGCCTTTGACATAGCCAGTTGTTCAGAAGTTCCCAGTGTTCAGGGTGATTAGCATCATGTCTCATCTCAGCAACTCCTTTGCTCACAAACCATAGGGATCCTTTGTATAGCTGCGCTGAAGGAATTCAGGCATGCTCCTCATTTCCCTTGCACCTCAACTCTGTGTTAGCAGCATGATCATAGGCCGAAGCTGTGGTGGATGCAGATCCTCTTCAAAAGGTCATTTCACCTCTACAGCTTCATCATTCTTTCTACTTCTTTCAGGGCTCAGTCACCAAGGTTTAGAGCATGAGTCCTCCTCTGTTCTTTGCTACTTTCTCCATGCCTTTCTAGTCATACGCTTAGCTTCTACCCTGACAATTGACCTTCTCTTCTGATATGCATAGTTCCAAAATTAAGCCTTTCTGCCATTTTCCCCACTAGCTGTAACCCAACTGGCAATATCGTGCCATCAAAGAGGCAATATAGTGCCAAGATTCTTGCAGTATTCTGTCAGTCCCAAGTACCCTTTACACTGTGAAGTAAATGGGTGAGCAGCGTCAATTTCCTGTATCAGTCTGTGTGTTATTATCTAGGAGAGTTAATGCACTATTTTCTTTTCCCTACAGGATGCCATTGATCTCTGTTTCGCAAAGGTATCCTCTAGGGAATGTTGCTGTTTAAACCACAGCCTGATTCTTGATTGGAAAAGTGGCAAGGGTATGTATGTGAGCTGTGGTTTTGATTCCCAAAGGGCATGGTTGTCAGCATTAAGGCTACTGATTATATGCCTTTTTTTTTTCAGATTTCTATTCATAACCGTAGCATTCAGTCTCCATTTTTCTGACATTTTTAGTATTCCAGAGGAACAGAAAAACTATAGAACATGTTGCAATTATGGTGTGTCAAAAGTCAGTTTCAGATATGCAGTCTGAATTTTAGAATGAATTGTATCATTGAGCAAATTATTTGCTAAATGTCATAGCTAGATCCTTAATTAAAGTTTGAGCAAATTTGTCTGTTGGTCCTAAGGACTTGCTTCAGCTGTGACTCTAGCTGTGATATTTGGAAAGACAGCCCGTTTACTTGGGGTATGCTTTGATCTCTATTTTAGAGAGTAAGAAGTGGTGACTGCTACTCTACCTTAGGAAGATTTGTATTTGTAAGCAAAACACTGTTCCGCAAGTAATCAGATCTACTTGCTAAATCTGTCTGAGACCATAAGTTCTGCCTAATCACAACCAGAAAATAGAAAGAAAAATTAAAATGTAGCTGCAGGGTATCAAAGAGATTGGAAGATATAGTAGTCACAGTGCATAAAATCCTAATAAATGACTTGCTGAATTGCACATACTAGTTTTAAACTAGTTTGTGGGGTAGCTTTTACAGTCTTCCGCACAGGAAATGCAATATGAGGTGAGTCTTAATACAAAGAATGGTATAATAGCATGTGGAACCTCAGAATGCTATGGCTCTGTTGTGCTAGACTTAGTGTGGACAGCTGGTTAGGAAAGATCCTACCCAAATTAATGTGTTATCTCAGTAAATGAGGCCAACAAAAATAGGGTACATGAAATAGTAATTTAAGAGTGTCACGTGAAAGGGGCAGGAAAACTCACCTGGTTAACAGGTGGCTCAGGGACTGGTGCCATCAGTCAAATTTTGGCTTCTTTGATCATGGGGAGGTGTACACAGCACCGGGCCTGCTGGCAACAAGTGGAACTCAGCTATCACAAAGGGGAAAAAGAATTCTTGGCCACGAGCTGGCGGGGCTCATTGAGAGGGCTTTAAACTAGGTTCGAAGGGGGAAGGGGATATTGCCCAGCTCACTAGGGATGAGCCTAGGCTTGGAGTGCCAAGGCCAGGGGTGAGATTGACAGCCCAGCTCAAGTGTGTTTACACCAATGCACGTAGCATGGGCAATAAACAGGAGGAGCTGGAAGCCATTATACAGCAGGACGGCTACGACTTGGTCGCCGTCACAGAAACGTGGTGGGACAACTCGCATGACTGGCATGCTGTCATAGATGGCTACAGACTCTTTAGGAAAGACAGACCAACAAGGAGAGGTGGGGGAGTTGCTCTATATGTGAGGGAGCAACTGGAATGCATTGAGCTTGGCCCGGGGGCAAATGAGGAACGAGTTGAAAGCTTGTGGGTTAGAATTAAGGGACAGGCTCATAAGGGTGACATTACGGTGGGTGTATACCACAGGCCACCTGACCAGGAGGAGGAGGTTGATGAGGCCTTCTACAGGCAGCTGCAAGCAGCCTCACAGTCACAGGCCCTGGTTCTCATGGGGGACTTCAACCACCCTGACATCAGCTGGGAAGACCATACAGCTAGGCAGGCGCAATCCAGGAGGTTCCTACAGAGCATCGATGATAACTTTCTGATGCAAGTGGTGGAGGAACCAACAAGGAAAGGCGCGCTGCTGGACCTCATGTTAACAAACAAGGAGGGACTGGTGGAGGATGTGAAGGTTGGAGGTAGACTCAGCTGCAGTGACCATGAAATGGTTGAGTTCAGGATCCTGCGTGGAGGAAGCAGGGCGATAAGCAGGATCAAAACCCTGGACCTCAGGAGGGCTGACTTTGCCCTCTTCAAGGAGCTACTGGGAGGAATCCCGTGGGCCAGGGCTCTCGAAGGCAGGGGGGTCCATGAGTGCTGGTCGCTCTTTAAACAACACTTCTTCCATGCACAGGAGCAATGCACCCCCCTGAGAAAGAAATTTAGCAAAGGAGGCAGGAGACCTGCATGGTTAAACAAGGAGCTTCTAGCGGAGATCAGGCAGAAGAGAAAGGTCCATGGAATGTGGAAAGAGGGACAGGCCACTTGGGAAGAGTACAGAAACGTGGTGAGAGCATGCAGGGATGCGACGAGGAAGGCCAAGGCTCACCTGGAATTGAAGCTGGCAAGGGATGTCAAAAACAACAAGAAGGGCTTCTTCAACTACATCAGCAGCAAAAGGAAGGCTAGGGACAACGTGGGGCCGCTGCTGAATGAGGCGGGTGTCCTGGTGACGGAGGATGCGGAGAAGGCAGAGCTACTGAATGCCTTCTTTGCTTCAGTCTTCAGTGCTAAGACTGGCCCTCAGGAATCCCAGGCCCCGGAGGTAAGAGAAGAAGCCCACAAAGAGGACGACTTTCCCTTGGTCGAGGAGGACTGTGTGAGGGATCGCTTAAGTGATCTGGATGTCCACAAATCCATGGGCCCCGATGGAATGCACCCACGAGTGCTGAGGGAGCCGGCGGATGTCATTGCTGAGCCACTCTCCATCATCTTTGAGAGGTCCTGGAGGACAGGAGAGGTGCCCGAGGACTGGAGAAAGGCCAATGTCACTCCAATCTTCAAAAAGGGCAAGAAGGAGGACCCAGGGAACTACAGGCCAGTCAGCCTCACCTCCATCCCGGGAAAGGTGATGGAGCAGCTTATCCTGGAGGCCATCATGAAGCAAGTGGAAGAAAAGAAGGTTATCAGGAGTAGTCAGCATGGATTCACCACGGGGAAATCATGCCTGACCAATCTGATAGCTTTCTACGATGACATGACTGGCTGGGTAGACGAAGGGAGAGCCGTGGATGTTGTCTACCTTGACTTCAGCAAGGCTTTCGACACAGTCTCCCATGATATCCTCCTAGGGAAGCTGAGGAAGTGTGGGCTGGATGAGTGGTGGGTGAAGTGGATAGAGAACTGGCTGAATGGCAGAACTCAGAGGGTTGTCATCAGCGGTGCTGAGTCTAGTTGGAGGCTGGTAACAAGTGGTGTCCCCCAGGGGTCAGTACTGGGCCCAGTCTTGTTTAACTTCTTCATCAACGACCTGGATGAAGAGTTAGAATGTACCCTCAGCAAGTTTGCTGACGACACCAAACTGGGAGGTGTGGTAGATACACCAGAAGGCTGTGCTGCCATTCAGCGTGACCTGGATAGGCTGGAAAGCTGGGCAGAGAGGAACCTGATGAGGTTCAACAAAGGCAAGTGCAGGGTCCTGCACCTGGGGAGGAGCAACCTCATGCACCAGTACAGGCTTGGGGTGGACCTGCTGGAGAGCAGCTCTGCGGAGAGGGACCTGGGTGTCCTGGTGGACGACAGGTTAACCATGAGCCAGCAGTGTGCCCTGGCTGCCAAGAAAGCCAATGGGGTCCTGGGGTGCATCAGGAAGAGTGTGGCCAGCAGGTCGAGGGAGGTTCTCCTTCCCCTCTACACTGCCCTGGTGAGGCCTCATCTGGAGTACTGTGTCCAGTTCTGGGCTCCCCAGTTCAAGAAAGATGAAGAGCTACTGGAGAGAGTCCAGCGGAGGGCTACAAGGATGGTGAGGGGACTGGAGCATCTCCCCTACGAGGAGAGGTTGAGGGAACTGGGCTTGTTCAGCCTGAAGAAGAGAAGGCTGCGAGGGGACCTTATAAATGCCTACAAATATCTGAAGGGTGGGTGTCAGGAGGATGGGGCCAAGCTCTTTTCAGTGGTGCCCAGTGACAGGACAAGGGGCAATGGGCACAAACTGAAGCACAGGAAGTTCCGTCTGAACATGAGGAAGAACTTCTTCCCTCTGAGGGTGACGGAGCACTGGCACAGGCTGCCCAGGGAGGTTGTGGAGACTCCTTCTCTGGAGATATTCAAGACCCGCCTGGACAAGATCCTGTGCAGCCTGCTGTAGGTGACCCTGCTTCGGCAGGGGGGTTGGACTAGATGACCCACAGAGGTCCCTTCCAACCCCTACTATTCTGTGATTCTGTGATTCTGTGATTCAGGCAAGGTGGCCAGCAGCAGATTGAATCTCTCTTTGTCAGAGACTGGAACTGGGCACTGGCTTTACTGCTGCATGTTTTAACTTGTGGCATGTTGAAACTTTAGAAAATTAAGAGAAACAAAACCTGCATCTTCTTATGGAGATTTTTGTATTTGTTTAGGTATAAATGAAACACATTATGAAAGGATTATGGGCAGGGACTTTAAAGGTCAAGGGTGCTGTTCTTGCTAGTCACACAATGTGTTTGGTCTCAGGTTCATGAGTAAACGTTTACTCAGAGAGGTGAGTGTCACAGGTACTTAGAATTGCTTCTAGAAATGTGGGACTGCTGAGCTAGGGGAAGTCAAGTGAAGAAGTTTGGAAGATGGGACAAGCATATTTAATGTTGCACATCTATTTTGTTTTCCTGAGGTCCATTTTAAATGGTGTAAAGGATTCGTTCATACTTAGTCCTTGTATTAAAGGTCTTCTGTTGCCAGGCAATGATAAAGGATTTGTCTAAAGGCAATGATACACATACAGTGAGACGAGGACGATGCCGAGAGATACAGACGCGTACCAGCAACTATTTCATACTTCATATTTCATACATGGAGGTTTATGTTAATTCTTCTTTAGATCTTCATTTATCATTCCAATTATGCTAAAAGCATGGCTTGCAAAATTACTCATAAGGTAGACCTTTGGTGCCATTTCTTGTGGTGCTGATCGATGACAACAACTTTGAATCACGTTTCATGTTTTTTTCCAGAGTACATCACTAATCCCTTTGAATACCATAGAGGGCCAGGATGTTTAAAGGGAGAAACAAAGTGTCTTAAAGATAGAACACGGAAGAGTGAAACAAAGCAATTGTAGCTTTCCTGACTTTTTTAAATGTCTTTCACTCTTAGTGAAGCACTTGTTCCTAGTCAGTTTTATTTCCTTGCATCCTTCACTTGCTAGTAATTAAAATACTAGGCTACAGTCTTTGCAGGTGTAAATTGATAACAGCATTGTACTGCAGGCAGTGGAACTAAGGTGGTATATGCTACCCAAAGTTATGGCCTATTAAAACTGTAAAATTTCCACACATTCCTGCATCTTGACTAAAATGGCTGGTTTTATGAGGCACTCCTGCTAAAATGTATTTTTATCTTTGGATTTCATACACAGTAGAAGGAAGACTTTGAATATGAAGCATGCTAGAACTCCGAAAACTCATATAAAAATCACTAGTTTCACAACATAATTAGTTTTACCTGATAATTAGAAAATTAAAAAAACCCACCTGAGTCACCAGGCTTTTTTAATCCTGTGAAGGGGATGCTGGGGAAAAGACATAGGGAGTAAGAGTTTAACTGTAACTCAAAGCAGGTAAGATTCCCAGAGATTGTGCAACTTCAAAACACGTCAGCTTTGTGAAGTTCTGCAACATTTGAGCAAATATAATTTTGTAAATGAAGCCGTATTTCACATAGAAGTAATAGTGATATTGATATGGAAGACTTGCAAAGTGAAAACAGACTTTGGGAATTTTTTCCTCTTACAAATCTTTTGGCAAATTCACATCTGCTAAAATACCTTTTCAAACGCACTTGTTTCCAGAGAACTTTGTTGTATCTAAAGGAAGAAGAAAAATGAGTGAAAAAACATGTTAGGCTCAGACTGATAATTAGACATAGATTTTGTGCTGTTTGTCATTATCAATATGAAGTACTAGAATTCTGTTATCTCTGAGAAAAAAAAAAGTATTCCCATCAGATATCACTCTTTATCTTATTGCCATCAAGTCCTATTGGTAATATTGTGTGTTTTCTGTAGTAAAGAAAAAATGGAGAAAGCTTTTTTTGTGTAACATTTCCTTATTAATATCAGCATATATAGCAAACACCAATCTATTTATATTATAGCACACTATATTATAGCATTCTGAACTGTTAAGCACAGAGCATAACATACAGAAGACTCAGGAAACTTTAATGTGCAGCGTTTAGGATTTTACTGTTTCTATCTCCTTTTCTTTCTTTCTTCCTTGCTTGCTTGCCTTCATTCATTACTTTCTTTTACCTCTCTTTCTCTCTCTTTTTCATCTTTTTGTCTTTCTTTCTGGAAATAATTATGTTTTTTGTGTCAGTTCATGCTGGCACTGGACTATGAAACCTCCAGGCACTAGGCTGAACTGACGTTTATGACTGCCTCATCAAAGTTCTGGCATGTACTGTTGTTTTGCATGTTAATAAAAGACAGATTATACTGGTCACTTTTTTACCACATGTAGTCTGCAGAAAGCTACAGGGTACAGAGTCTGAATGTGGAGAAAGAGTACATCAGTACTAGAGTGCAGAAATAATTTAAATCTATTGTGAAGTTAAAAAAAATATTAGGACTGTTATATTCTGTAAATGTTATGGTGCCTGTTTCTCCTCCTCTCTTTGCTGGTGCCTTTTTGAGGAGCTGAGATGCATGCAATAAACAGAAAATATGAAGAAGTAAATAATCAACCTAATCTAATTTTTCTATTTGTGTGTTTCTAGACGTATAGAATACCCGCCAGTTAATGCCACTGCATGTGGATCTTTTTGTGCAGGTATTCTAATATGATTGAAGTAGGAGTTCTTCAGAGTAGAAAGTCTGCTAAATTCTTATTTGCCTGAAAATTCTTTTGGGGTTGTTTTTCTTAGTTAATTTTTCTATCTATAATTGTAAATTTTAGTAAATTACAGACAGAATAGCATATGCAATAATGTTAGCATCAGTTAGAATTGCTTAAAAAGATACTGTCATGCTCTCAAAATACATGAATACGGATTGTCTAAGAATTTATTCGCAATGCAGATAAAATACCATACTTTTATTTCCCTGTTTGCAAAGTCCAGTGAAATGAACTGCAGATGCATAGTCTCTGCCTCTTCCTGCCAATAATACTGCATGTAAATGAAGATTGTTACATTCCCAGTGAGCTATGCAGCTGAAGAGTCACACCATTTACCACAAAAGTGCATGGTCCAGAGGGTTAGCAGTGAAAAATTTCTTCTCAGTCTTAATCCTGGTTATGGTAGAGATTTGCTGTGCGATCCTGGAAAAGTCATTTCACCTTTAAATGCTTTGCATTTCCATGCTAAAATTGAATTTAGTATCGCAGAAGCATGTAGTGAACACTCCTTATCATTTCCATACTAGAATCTGTGTGAGTCTTTTAGTACTGTGATACCCAAAGCAAGCAAATCTCCTCTGTAAAGAAATGCTTGTAACCAGTGGTTAAACATGTGCAAATCTTACTTGTCATTATCTTTAAGAAAAGAAAAAAAAATTGGACTTCATCTCTCTTTCAGATGAAAGCTTAGGACATGACCATAACCTCTAGCTAGCATGTCAGAAGGAGATCCAAATTAGAATGGGAAAGATTTTGTGTAAAGCTTGAAAATTTAGGAAATCTAAGATGAGCTATATTTCATGAATTATTTTTCTAGGGAATAAAGTAGTTATTTAAAATGTAATAACTTTACACGTAATAAAGTGTTTAGTTGTCTTCAACGTGACATTAAATACTGCTATAGTGTCAGGCATGCCTTTCCTAGCCATTCTTTCATGGGCACTGGAAAAAATTCACTTTATATGCAAACCACCTCAGTAGAGAATGCTGTTGCAGGGCACTACTCATTGCCAAAGTCCTATAATCAGGCTGTGTCATAAAGCATGGGAAGCAATGTGTGTATGTGTTTGCTGAAGGATCTGAATGCTTCCTTTATGCTTTCCTAAAGAATGCTTTGCTATATTTTAGCTCTTCCTTGCGTGTGGTCTGTGGAAGGTTTTCTGAGCACTGATAGCAAGTCCTGTCCTGCTGCATCTGGAGGGACTATTATATCCTCCACCTAAACTTATTGCTGTCTCCTGCTTTTCTGGATTTTTGTTTTTGTCTGTTGTGTTGTTAAGTGGGGCCTTTGGATGTTGGGCATGCTGCTCCAGAGGGGTTTGGAAGAGCTGTAAAACTGACTGCAGCTGGTGCCCAAAACTATATAATTCCTTATGGTTTTTCACTTGCCTCTGTACAGAAGCTTAATTCCATTCAGCTCCACTGCTTTTTCTCAAATTGGACGGTGGTAATTGTTAAATCATATACATGCTTTTGAGGGCCAAAGTACTATCTTGTTCATGTTTCATCTATGAGTAGTGCTTTTCAGGTAGTATGATGAGATCTTGCAGAGCTAGTTTTCATTGATATATAAAATGACAATGTTCTTACCACTTCCTGTGCTGCAGCACTCCCGATGCCCATGTGTTGTGCCCCTGCTGTACAAGGGATATTCAAAGGGCATCTGGAATAGACAAAATTGCATTTTGAAAAAATTCTCACTAGCAAATTTTACTTGAGTAAAGCCTGTTGAGATGATCCTATTTAGATCTCAATAAGTATCTTCTGGTCTTGTTTCCAGACTTGTGTTTCATCACTAAGCACACACTACTAGGTAGGAGCCTCGCCTTTCACATCCTGAGGTTAAACACTTTATTGTGCTTTTGCTAGTTTGAGAATGGATTATTGAACTTTTTTCCATTTAATGGGCTGCCAGACAGGAGCTCTGCAGAGATCACAGTGAAGTCAAAATGACATAGCCGGAGGGTTTTATAGAAATAAAATCTACTCAAAATGGACCCAGCTCTGGCATGTCAAAACATGTTAAAAAAACAAACAAAACCAGATCTGATCCGTGTTTTCAAAAACTCCCTGCTATTCCTGAAATACCAAGCAACAGCTCTTGTACTTTTGACACTTGGTTTGCAGCTCATTTAGCACTTCCTATATGGACACCCTTACTCATGCTTGTATTGATGCCCAATATGATGCTTGTACTGATGTCTTGGTTTATGTTAGTTACAATATGCTAGACCTGTCATTCCACTTCTAATTTGTGAAGATGCTTTAAGGTGCTTTTTGGGATACAATTATTGCATCTGGAGATTTAATCTTTAGAAGGAAAACTGGCATTCTGCTCAGTTCAGTTAATTCTTAGCAAAGTGAAGCTTTCAGTTGTTTATAAAGAATGAGATCTTCAGTTACTGTTCTTTGGTCTATATGTAGAACACAAGATAGTTGATCAAATGAGCGTGGCTATCCTACAGAAACTGGACATACATCTTTTTGTCATGATCACCCATGTTAGTTCCCAAAAGACTGCAGGCATAAATTTTGAGGATCAAACATCTTACAGCCTTTGCACCTCCTATTTTATGGAGTAAAAGATAAGTTTAGAAATGCTTTTGATAATATGCAGCTAACAAGAGTGGACCAGACTACTTTACTTACAGGTAAAAATGTAGAATATTTAGCAGAAAGTACTGCAAGAAGTTGTTTTTTAAGAAATGTGGGTTTTTTCTCCTCTGTGTGAATGAATTGCTTGGCTGGCTATAGGGGGCAAAGTTGGAGAAAAACTTGATTTAAGGTTGCCTGATCATTGCGCAACATGCACTTATGTATATAAGATACTTCCTGAGACTTTTACAGATTATTTGAATTGGTACTTTTGCCCTTTCGTTTGACTGATGTTTCACCAACTTTAATGACCTTAATTAATCACATATGCTACTTTTTATCAGCTCTTGTGCTGTGGCATATTTTGATGAGATTCTGGTTTTCGATAGTACTGTTAATAAGAAAAGCCTGTCTTATCGTTGGCAAGCATTACTGTTCTTTGCCAAGTTTGAAACTAGCATTTGAAAAAGCATTGTAGAGTCTCAGGAATAAACTTTTTTTTTTTTAATTGATAGCCCAAATACTGAAGATTTACGGGTCTTCTAAGGAACTGATTTTAAAATTGTGTCTACTTTTTTATTACTAGAATTAGAAGAATACCATAAAAGTGAAAAGTTGTGTTTTCTGTGACAATGAAGAAGCAATGGTGTTACGTGCTAGGGCGAAAACTACGGAATCTAGGACCATCATCGTATCCAGTAATTCAGCTGTACCAGTAGAGGGAGCTTATGGTGTTGAATACCTAAAGAAGTATGCCTGGCTAGACTTTCTACAGCGTTTGCAGTTTGTCCTTTCCTTACTTCTCTTCTCTACTAAAGCATGTTATACACAATACAGATAAAGGCAGAACTACCTGGTACTGTTAACTGCCTTCGCAGTGACTTCAGTAACTATCCTTGCAAGTCTCCTGGCTAAGAATGGCTACCATCTGAACAACCTTTTCAATACAGCATCATCCACGTTATGATTGCGATTTTATCTTGGGTACTACACAACGGGTACATTCCTTGCTGAAATAGTCTGCCAAAAGTTGTGGTCTTTTAACATGTCATTATGATTGTTTAAAACGTTTAATAATAGTAAATGAAAGAATATGCACTTGTATATGAGAGAAACATTAAAAGCATGAAGATAAAATTCCAGAAAATTATGAAAGCAATACTATTCATGTCAGAACTGTAGGAACTATATTTGAGAATCAACAGAAAAACCTTTCTTTTAAGAAAATCAGTCTGAAATGTTCGGAAGTGGTCAGCTGGCTTTATTTCATTTAAACTGAACTGATACTTTATGAAATGAAGATTAGATAAGCGCTGAACAATTTTGAAAGTCTTCCGTTCAAAGTATAGCTTTTTGAAATCATTTCCTTTGTAACATTCCACTCATTAATAGTTAGTTCATTCTTTAACCTTATTTGAAGGAACTGGATTTTTTATTCCATGGAGTGTTTACCAGTTCCATGACAGATGAACCTCAGCCTGTGCTTTGTTTCTTATTTAAGCAGAATTCCCAGCAACCTGCAGTTTAAACCAAGCCTTTTTCTGTTGTTGAAACCTGTGTGCTTGAAGGAAGCCACTGTCCACATGCGTCTTGATTTTCTTTCCCACTTCTTTCCAGGTTCACACAGTGCTTTCCCCTGTCTCTCTGAGGCATGGTGATATCATTCAACTCTTTCTTGAGCATACCAGCTGCAAAATTAGTGCAGAAATATGTCATTCTTGCAGTTTTACTGTAAACTGATGGACATAGGGTTTTTAGGTAGGGCAACTGCACTTTAACTAGAAAGTGTGAGTTTGGAATGTGTGAATGTATGCAATATTTGTATGTTTGTATGTGTACAAAGATGAATCCTTTGATATTGATGGAATTCACAAAATTATTGTACATTTGGAATGAGAACATTTGCAGAAGATGTAACTGTGACTTCTGATGGCCTTGCTTTTAGTAAATTAGCAGCTATTTTCTTGAAACACTGTTACATAGATCTGTATGCCTAGAACTGATGCGGGCTGAGCAATGGATTACAACAAAGTATGATCTGGTGGCTGTAGATGTCTTTGTATGCACGGTGTTTCAGTGTTCTTGCCATGTACTATGAACTTAGCTACCATCTCTATTCCAACTTGTATATTATATTTACATGTAAGGACAATGAATAAGTCCAACTCAATAAAATGTTCTGAGTGACCAACTACAGGCTTCTGGCAGCTTATTTCATAAGGAAGAACTATTCCAGTTTTGTGTCTGATGATGAACAGTATGCAGAATACAATGTTAGGCAGAAGATCTGGTTTTCAAAAAGACTGTAGAATAATTGCATTCGCTCATTCATGGCATGCTTACAGTTATTGCATTGGATGAGGGTATCGCTTAAAGAACCTAGTGAACATAGGATTTACCCAGCATATCATATAACGTCACCAAAATGATGTGAAGAAAATTGTTTCCAGTAAAGATATTAAAATATTCTATTCATTCCTCTGCGGCAGCTGTCAGATGGAAAACAAGATTAAGCAGGATTGTCAAAGGGCTGGTATTCTAGATGGAAAAGTCCTAATGAGGCTAGCAAGATAACCAGATTGGGATGCTCTGAAAGAAGCACTTCATAATTCATTAAATGTCAGCGACCTTACTGAAGGCTTCGATTTTTTTTCTTTAAATGCAAAGCTAGTTATTGAAATGGTTCTAAAATTTTAATGGATGGTTATAAAATTCTACTTCTTCTTTTGTTACCTAATAGAAGGAAGAAATGTTGGGAGGAAACAGAATATTCTTCTGAAAGGAGGCACACTTAAGTGTGCAGATTTACTTATGTTTCAGGCATTTTACTTTTCGAGACAAGCGTCAGGTAGGGGTAAGACGATGAGAAGATCAATCTCCATGAAAACAAAGTTTTTGCCAGCTCAGTTATTTTTTTTATCTAAGGACAATAAAATTAACAACTACTACTTTAGAAAGGTTTTTCTTTCTTTTTGCTTTTCAGTTTATTTAATAAAAGCTATCTACTCTGACTGAGGTGCAGCTAAGCCATGTTTAGTCCAGTTTGTTTTACTGTATTGGAAACACGGCATATCCATAGATCCAGTGGATGGTGTCCTTCAACCTGTCCTTGTTCCCAGCTTTTGTGACTATCTGGACCTAGAAACTTGAAGGCAACATCTGAATTAAATGGCAGGTCTCTTTGTCTGGACATAGAAAGACATCTTCATCTGTAAGATTTTTTGCAAAGCTCAGAGTTTTATAAACTCTGCACTGTGGGACCAGTTGCCTCCTGTTCAGACATAGTCTGCTCAGCTACGTCACCTGAATGCCTCAATTTAGCAGGATCCAGTGACCTGACATATAAAAACTGTATCATGGGTATTTCTTTTTTATGGAAACTCTGTCCTTCAGCTGAAGAGTTTGCATTCTTCTTGTGCTTTGCAACGTATTTGATACTTTCCTTTCCCCATAAAACAGCAAATTCCTTCCCCTTTTCTTTTAAAAAGCTGCCAGAATAACTACATTGTTTTCAGTATGAAAAATTCTCACCTGCTGATGAATGTCAAGCAGCTGAGAGGAGAGATCTTATAATCCTTGGAAGTCACTTTCATCTAAGCTTGTTGGCAGAGTGAATTTTAAAGCAGCTTTAGAATTTTGCCTAATCTCCAAATTCCTCCTCATTATGATGCATCATTTTTATTTTCATTTTCATTTTCTTCGAATTTGTATCCAACTATCTTTCTCAGCTGATATTTTTATGCATTTGTTTAGAATAATGTCATATTCTAAGCTGCTAACTAGTCAGATTGCAGTATCAGAATGGAGTAATGAGTTTGCAATATAGTATCCTTTTTTAGTTCAAAAGTTTGTGATTTTGCTGTTGAGAATATTATTTTCTCTTTCAAACGTCTTTTTTCATTTTCTAAAGAGTTGAGTGTGAAACACTAAAGTAAAGTGACAGTAATGCCAACTTCAAATCTTGAAAATTTATGAGTATGCCTGCTCATTCTCTCCCCAAAGCCAATAGATTTAAAAAACAGGCAAAGCTAGAATTTTTCATTTGCTTTTTAGGAATTAAATTTTTTTGGATCTCCCTCATTATGCTTTTTTATTCAACTCTATAGGAAGGAAAATTTTAAAAAGATGGAGACTTCGAGTAATTGCATGACTCTAAGAACTGAGACTCTCAGAAGTATGGTGTTACCTGCTATGGTGTAATAAGATGGCAACACTGTGGAAGAGCATAGAACAGTTGGGCAGCGGAATCTGGCCTGTGTTAGTAATATCGTTTAAAGGTATGAGGAGAAGGAAAAGGGAGCTACTCATACAACTTTTCCTTCCAGGCTTTCAGTGCAACAACCGTTAGCTAAGAAATATCATGCAGGCTTTTAGTCAGTAGCAGGCCTTGAGGACAGGCTTATAATATGAGAACAATAACTGATAGGCCCTGTCTTTCTCAGGGTCTATGGTAGCTCTTGAATTAAGATGGTGTTTAAATCTGGTCAAATTAATTGCTATTTTTTTAATAACATAAAAATCAAATTCCATGGAAGTTATTTCCAGTAGTTGAATCCGGTGACATTTTCTAGGTGCTGTACAATTTAAATATTTCTTTTTTAGCAACTGACCTTCCTCCCTCTGCCCACCCCCTGACCCCCCCTCAATTTGCCAAATAATCTTTTTAGCAGTAGAAGCTCAATTACATTCAACACTGAAAACAAGCCGTATCCCTTCCTGTCTTTTGCTGTCAGTCCCTGGATAGGTTTTGGTTTCACATTTAGACAAATGCAGACTGTTGATTGTGTGCTTCATAACAGAAAGGGAATCATGTAGTATTAGTGCATTGCAATAATATTTTCAAGATCTAGTTCATCTTGTTAAAGATTTCTGTTCTAAAGGTCCTTTTCTTTTGTGCAACATAGAATAGGAAAACAATTGGTTGAAAAAGTTGTGCCGTCATAGGTTGACCTTTAAAGGAAATGAAGTGCTATACTTGAATAGTAACTACTAATTAATTATTGCTGTTAATAGATGGCTCTGGCCACAATTTGTCACTGTTTCTTTTTGCTGAAAATTTTTCCTGTTGATTTTACCTGTTGAAACCTTTCAAGTCTTCCTGAAAGTTATCCCGCTCTCTACTCCTTAGCCATGAAGCTGTCTCTCTGTCTCAATCATATGCCCAGCCATTTGCAGTCACTGCTTTACTTGTTATTTACTCATGCTTCATGGGCCTTTCAACAATTTACACTAAAAAAATACAAACTATTACTGTGGATGCTTTAATTCTAAATTATGAATATTTGGAATAACATGATTTTATGAGAGAATATTTAATATTTGAGTATGTATTTAAAAATGCTTACTGGTGAGGTTTGTTTTAGTCCAGGCTTTAGTGTCAAGAAATACAGAATTATACTCTTTTCCCTTGAAAAACTGAGCAACTTATTGTTAAAGATGGACTAAAGAGCTGCTACTGTTTTTGGAAATGAAAGTCTGGTGTGGGGGAGCATATTAATTTTCGTTCTATGACATGTAAAAGCTTCAGGCAGTTTAAAAGACCTGTCCTAGAATTGGTAATACATTTTTAAAGTGTGCTTTAAAGACAGACGTGGATACTAGGAGTGCTTATTAGGAAAACATGAACAGCTTAGACCTCTAAACTTGTAGAAAAGATGGAGGTTAAAAATGTGCATGGTGATAGTTTATCTCTGTCTGTCTCCATCCTTTTTTGGGTATGACTAACTTCAGGTACTGGAAAGGACAGCCTGTACAAACTTGTTCTGATTTCTGAGCAATCCAGCAGCTGATGGCAACATTACCATATTATTCAGGTGGACATCCTCAGACAGCACCTGTAGCAGAAATGGGTCTCATATAGTAAAAGTAGCACCTCACAAAATTTATGATATTTAATTTTGTTTATGCATCTACCAAATTGTTACCTGCTTTAGGGTATATTTTAATGACAAACTTCTTGTACCTCTATAGTGTGTTATGTCCCATCTCTTGTAATTATTTAGCTACTTTACTGAATTATTAATGTTACTTATTGCTTCACACAACATTTAGTCTCTGAATCCAGCCACATGAGGAGTGGTTGCTGCTTGGTCGATTTTGATGACAAAAATAACAAATTGAAACCATAACATTTGTTTACTCAAAGCACATTAGGCTGGTACTTATCAAATAAGAACTCTATTCCTACCTTAAATTACCTTGAAAATAAAATCAATAGTTTATTTAAACACAGACCAAACAAGATAGAAATAAATTGCCCCCAGGAAGACAAGTAACACTTCACTTAGAAAGAAACAATACTGATAAACTAGCAGAAGGGATTTCAGGGCACAATTGGGATATGCTGGTCACCAGAGGGAACAGAAGAACAAAATAATGATGCCATTTGTTTATTTCTATACCAGTGCAAATAGTTCTATAAGCATTTTTTCAAATTTAAGGTACATTATAATAGAAATAATAATAAACACACTCATGACTCATCTGTGCATTCAAAGTGGATTTTAAGTGTTTCCATTTGAGAAGATAATTTGGAAATAAAATCTCCAGCTGGTAGAGTGACAGCTCATTTATACTTGCGCTTAAATGGTAAAACCAGCGTGATTTAATTCGGATCCCCGCTACCTGTGATCAGCCTGTTTCAGAATTCTGAAATAGCCAGTCTCTAGGTACTGTTTTCCCTTGCACCTTTTGCACCTGCCTTGTTGCTTACTTAAGTGAACATTTACTCTGAGATAAAAAGCAATGTTCAATCCTTAGTATGTTTGGAGGAAGGTGTCACTAGCACTTTAAAGCAAAATGATGTTCAGCATATTTCAACTCTTTTTGAAAAATCAGGACAGATATCAATCTTATAATTAATAACTCGAGCAGATGACAGAGGATCTGACTCCTTGGTGAAATCTTGCAATCTGATACAGTTTGTTTTGAAGTTAGTGATGAAGTTTGCTTTTACACTGTTGCCATTGCCAGCTGGTCAATGTCTAGTAGTGAAATCGCTGGAGGTGTGATATTGCTGGAGGAGTTCAACTTGGACTCACTGCCTTAGCAGTTGCATGATGCTTTGTTCTGTCACATCTACACTATTGGTAGTTGTTTGCCCAGCTAGAGGAGGGTAAACATTTCAGTTAGTGGAGGTCTGTAGCATTTTCATCAACAACATTTGGCTTAGGAATTCATCAGGCTCCAGATTCTCAGAAGATATTCTTGGAGAGGTATCTGCACCCCCTTTGGGTAAAAGGCTGTGACTCTTAATGTATACCAAGAGAAGTAAAGGACTAGGGTTCCCTGCTGTTTTATTATGTTCAAGATGAATTCCCGATTTGCACTTTATTTTGCCCAGGGATAAACATTCTTTATTCTGGAATAGCAGGTAATGGGCTGATCACCTCAAGCCAGAGGCTGGGAATGCATGTTAGCACCACTAAAGCTAATCATCCTTTGAGGGAACAAATGGTTTTTACCTTCCAGGTTTCTGCTGTCAGCACAGATTTAGAAATGCCTATTTGGTTTTGTTTTGTTTTGTTTTTATTATGGCAGCTTGTGTAAATGGCTGGATATGACTTGCACAGTGATCTCCATGGACAGTGGCAATAGAAAGTATTTAAAATAGAAAGTAATAGAGTAAGTAAGTAAAATAGAAAGTAATAGAAAGTAAAATAGAAAGTAATAGAAAGTATTTAAAATTAGAATGAAGTTTGAGAGGCTTCTTGGTACTTTCCATGTTATGAGGAATCTTCTTCCTCTGCTACTTCTTTTTCCTTTATGCAAATCTTATACATTTAAGAATACAGTTCTCAACAATGCTGATCTGTTAATGTCAAAAACATTGATAGATGAATGCATTGTACTGTTTGTTGGTGACATATGCGACTATAGCATTTACTGTGTCTGCAGGAAAAGCTTGCCACTGCAGTCCCAAATCCTTGACCAGGTTACAGATGTGCTCTTTGCTCATGGTTAAGAGTGATCACAAAAGCTTTCCAAGTGCGAATTGTCAATGCCTCTAAAAGAATCAGGTTTCCTCAAGAAAACCTTTGCCTATCATGGAAATGTCCTGAATTAAAAGAAAAAAAAGTTCAAAGTGTAGCAGCTAGTCTAATCTGCTGCTTCTTTTATTCCAATTTTATTCTCCATTTTTAAAGAGCTAATTCAAAATTTACTGAAGTTATTGGAAAAAAACTGCATAAAACCAAGAATCTTATTTGCTTAATGAACCATGAGTGGAGTTCAACCCTAAAAATCTGGCATCAGATGAACAATAAGATGTATTTTTTAAAATAATTGTATGGAGCATGTGCAGGGAAAATGTACTGATCTGGAAATTCCTTGTGCTGTTATGTTTGAGTGTTTCTTATCCTAGTAGATATTGGTTTCCTGAGCAAGGGTTGTAAGCTGAGTCATTTCTTTATCAGATGGCTCACAAATCATTGACCATGGTATCTCTTTAGAAAGTAACTTGAAGTTTTTAAGTAATTTTATTTTTAGCTTTTCAGATCACGCCAGTCAATTCTGTGTGGAACTGAACACTCCTGACAGATGCAGAGTGGATTCATTTCACAGTGATTTTGTGGATTTGGACCTTTGATTCTGTTTCAAAATTCATCTGTCTCATATCATTAGCTACAGGGGCTTACCCAAGATCAGATCCCATGTATTGTCCTTTCAGCATGAATGTGTTTGTTTTGCTTTAACTATATGTCCAGAGTATCTCGCCTTAGTGTTCCTATACATGCACCCATATGTTATGGGAGCAGTGGTTCTTTTAGTTCAACAGGCAGAGTTCTGCTGCTGGTTTGTGTCACAGACAAAATAAATCTTGAAGACTGCTGAATATGTGAACCATTGCAAAGAGAACAATGGACACCAAAGGAAAATTTGACAGTAAACCAGACAAAATTTTAAGAGTTTTAGGAAATCACAGTAAAAGTAATGTCGTACAGAGAAAGAAGTACAATACCATGACTGCTGTGTTGTTTACAGGGCTAATGTGCAGAACAAGCTTTTTCTTTAGAAAAAAAAATTACTTCAAAGATTTTTTTCCCAAAGCTATTTTAAATACATAGTTTATGATGGGTTTTCCCCTCATTATATGCTTGGTTTTGTTTTATTCACCCTCTTTAAAAAGTGACAGCCATTTTCGCTTTTTTGACTTTGTTCTTTGTGGATGGATGAATACTGTCTCTTTTTTCACTCTGTTTGGGAAAGAATTGAAATTAATTCTATTATCTCATTTAACAGCAAACATGTGGTCCATAAATCAGTAGAAGTGAAACATGGTTGAGTTAAATCTTAAAAAAATTACTGTCAGCTGAAGTGTTATCATTTGCTTTTTGACCCATGAGGTTTTATTTCCAGAGTGGTTGATTAAGTACTGTTGTGGTACAACATAAAGTTTGCTGCTTCACGAATATATGTATGCCTTCTAATGTAATTCAATAAGATTATACAGGTATCAGAGGTAAAAAAGATATGTGAATTGAAGAGATTTGTATTCTGTATTGCATATTAGCTTTCTCCCCTGCCTGTTGTCAGCAAAATGTGACTGAAATACACTAAAAACATTGAGCATTTTTTCTGATGGATCAAAAAATAAACTCCTTTGTTTAGTAGTTGTAGCAGGTGATAAAGGTACCAGAGCTGGCTGTCAAAGAGGGAAGATGCGTACGTCAACCGAAAGAAAGTACACCATGCTCTCAAGTGTAGTATGGGTCTCTTATCGGAGGGCATTGTCTCCTGCAATTCCTGTTAGGAGCAGCCTGTTTCCATCTGATTTACATCAAGTTTTGAAAAGAAAGAATTTTCTCTTCCTTGTCAACCTCCTAACTGATTTATATCACTTCTGTTTATTATTGACAGTATAATTGAAAGACATATGAGAAATTTTAGGATAAAAATTATCTGGAAGAAGCTAAGCATATTGGTAAAAGTTTTATTTTGGACTTTCAGAGATTGCATGTCATTTTATCAGTTTCTGTTTTGCATCCTTTTCTCATTTCCCTCTGATAAATACTTCTGATATATTTTCTACTCCTCTTAAGTCCAAAGCAGAGTTACCACTGGCTTCAGGGGATGCAGCGGTTTTACACTGGATGTCAGTTCAAAGTTGTTATTACATCACCTGGCATTTTTCTGATCCGTAGAAAAAAAGCAAATTAGAGTGTATAAAAAGAGTATTCTGGAAATTGATCTGCAGCTTCTCAGTTCTATGGATTTTTCCATCTGGGACCAACACTTGTATAGAGACACTGCACTTACTTAAGTGTGATGATACTGTGATGTTAGAAGTGACACCGTCTGACAACAGGCCATGGCAGCAGCACAGATTATATGTGACAGGTGTGCTCTTTGCTGTTTGTTCTAGTGTAAACGTGTTCTGTATGTTATCTGGTAAATATAAGGAGAGAGAAATTTTATTCATTCATCTATAATCTTCATGCATTCAGATTTTAGTGTGTTTGCAAAGAAGAAAGAGCAGAATACATGTTTGTGCTCTTTTCTGGCTGTCATCTCCACGCAGCATCATCTTTCCATACCTGATTCAGTTAAGCACTGAAACTACAGTGAAATTATTTGGATTGATACATATTTTCTGGTCTTCGCTGAATGAGCTCTAATGAAGTTCCTCAGCTACCTCTTCACAGTGTTCTTGCTTTGTGAAGCAAGTAGCTTTAAGCAATCAGCTGGAAAGTATCAAGTACTAAAATCACTTTGAAATAAAAAAAGAAACCTACAGTGCTGCAAATCATCTGGGACTTGCAAGTGGGTAAAACTCACCTCTGCCTAGAGGACCGGTGTCCTTCAAGTCTTCTAGAGCGAATTTCACCTGATATGGCTGAAATAATGATATAATTTTATGTAGTTCTTCTAACTGTGCTACACACACAGCTTAATGTAAATACATGTAGACTTCTTGGAGTGGGGACTGTAGTTCTGATCTTGCTCTTGGACAGATCATGGCAAAGCTTTCAGAGAAGAAAGTTAATGCAGAATTTCGCTTAAAGCTCCAATATTAATTTTGAAGCAAAAAAGTTATTCTTAACTTTAAATTTAAAAAAATGCACATATTTATTAAGCTTTGGAGCTCCTCTGCAACAGAATAGCTAATAACATTTTAATGAAAATTATTATAAAGAAAGCATTCTGCATCTTATTTATCCCTCCAGAAGTTATTTTTTAAAGTTAAATTGTGTCAGTGAAAGCATAGAAGTTCTTATTTCTGAGAATATTTGGTGTGGAAATTCTGGACCAATGTACGAATAAAAATTATTCTGGTGGTACTAAAAATACTTTATAAATTAAAGTTGTCACTGCTTGCTCCGTTTTAAGTGCATTTTTTCCTGAAGTTTTTTCTGTGGAATACTTAGAAACTGGTTGAAGGTCTTCTTAAGGTGTTTTAAACAATATTTTCACCTGGCCAGATATTGCACTTTCATAATCTTGTTTTTAACTCACTTCTTACAATAGTTAGATGTTTTTCCTCTGTGACTTGGTATTTTGATGACAGTTTTTTAAGAAAGTAAACACATTCCGAGAACTTTCTTCTTTTCTGGAGATGCTTGAGACATTTTTTTGTTTGCTTTCATCTTTGTACCCCAGCTATAAATTGATATTGGATTTGATATGAACAATAGATGTTAAAGGGCTCACTGTTAAGCCTGTGCTGAGACAGTTTGGTCTCATCTGCAGGCTGAAGGCAAGTATGTCATTTAGGTCTTGACCTTCTGTGGATTGCTGCTTTTTAAAGTGATGCACACAGCACTTCTGGTACAGATAAGCAAATCGAAGAGGTTATATAAAGGATATTAGCCTTGTCAGGAACACGATAGTTTAAAGTTGACGTTTTATCCTTTGAGGAATAATTTACTGCTGGGAAAGGAATGAGGACTAATGACTCGTACAGCCCTTAGGTCATCAAGAAGTCACTTAGGAGTCTTCCATTGACTTGCTTTGATTTTATATTAACTGCTTCTCTGTGCCTTAGATAATCCAACAGTAAAATAGGTGTTCTTGAAATTTTTCAGGTGTCAAGCTACTGTAATGGCTGTAATTATGATCCTTATTGATTCTTTTGAGGATTTTGAGAGGGGCACTTATGTTGTGAAACATTTTTCCATAACATTTAGTTTAAAGAAAAAAATTAACAGTCATATGTTTGGTTGTAGTTAGCAGGAAGAATTTTCAACAGTTTGCATGCCAAGCTCTTCTGCATGCTAATCAGGTAGTTGCACATGAAGTGACTAAACAGGAGCATCTATAAGTGTGTTTGCAGAACGTTGCAACAGTGTGCTATGACTTGGCATGCTACAGTTCATTCTTACGTATACCTGTCCTTATTGTAGATTGTATTCAGAATGTGTTGTGATGAGTTCAGATACTGTACAACGTTATTATCCGACTTTGAAAGTTGTAAGTTGATATGGTATATGTAGACAACTTATTATTTTTACAGATCTTTTCCAGGTAAAATGCATTTGCTTGAAAATTAAGGTCCAGTCTTCTGTTTTCTTCGAAATACAGATAAAAATCTGTGGGTTCAGAGTGATTTAACAGGATTATAAAGAAATTACTCTAAGATTTTCAGGTTGAGATCTTTGAAGCTGCTTAAAGAATTTGGATGCCTTATCACCATTCACTGTTAAGATTCTCTCAAAGAATAGGAAGGAGGGAATTAACGAGGGTTTAAATTCCTGCCTTGCCTAGTCGAACTTGAACTATCCATGTATTCTCTCTGTGCCTCTGTCAAATGTGGATAGCTGCATTTGTTGGGGTTTGTAAGACAAACCAGAGTGTTGACAAGATTGGAAGAAGAGACGTAGAAATATCCAAAGGATATCTGATAAACAGAAATTTTTACCTTTGGAATCCAGCATCTAAGAACATCAAATATTTGGAACCAGAAGATGTTATCTATAAACAGATGACATTTAAAAAAGATATTCCTTTAGAGTGGTTGAATACATCTGTCTGAAGTGTGAAGATTTCCCAGGATGAACAAATGTAACTATTCACTAAAAAAATCACATGGTGATAAAATTATATAAAAGAATCCCTATTCTCCCTCCCTCTCCCAACCCTCCTCCATTTTTTACTTTTTAAACTTTCTAATTGTAACGGAGGGTGGATTTGCTTGTAGACAAAAATTGGCACAGCAATGTTCAGCTCCTGGAATGGTTGTCAGAACTCTGAAATTTGGAGGACTTCCACACTTTTTTTCTCGTCTTTGATTCTTACAGTTTCATTATTGTTTTCTACTTTGAATAGCCATTTTGCAGAATGAATTTCCAGAGCTTCTAGAGTCCTTGAGTTTCAACTTATTCTGCCCTAAAATGATATTTGGAATTTAGATCATTCTGATAGAAAGGTATAAATAAAACTAGATTTATTTCATCTAGGATCAGGTTTATCAGGTAAATTTATAAACCAGAAAGAAATTTCTGACAAATTTGTCTTGAATTGTTGGTTTGTTGTGAAATTTAGAGCCATCTACATCAGATACACAGAACCTGGTTAATAGTATCCTCTGATTTTTTTACTCTGTGTTTTATTTGACCCAGAAGGTGAGGGGTTTTGTATGGTAAGAAAAGATGGTAAAATCTTTCACTGACACAACTAAATTAGGGTGGATATCTCCCTTTTTCCTTCTGTCTTCACTGGGGGTTTTTGGCTTTGGTTTTGGTTTTGGGATTTTGTTGCTGAGTAATATTACATACACAACTGTTTGTAGATGTGTTAGAAATGTGTACATATGATTGGGCTGGAATAATTAGCATACATATTGGTAAAAAAATTTTGCAAACACTACTGGTAAAGTTTGAATTTCAAAATATTTGCCTTGACTTTAAAGATTGCTCATTACTGTGAAGTGTTACAGTCATTCGTTATTTGGAATTTTATCACAGGTAGTTTTTGTAAACTACAAACCAGCTTTGATTTTTCTGTTCAGTGTTGGAGATAAATATTTGTTTAGGAACCCCTCCAATAAAGTCTATTAGTAACATTTTCTGGATTTTTTAATCACTCAGCTGTGTCTGTGTTTTAGTGCAGCTGTCTTGGCTTCACTTGTAATATCATAGAGATTTTGGAATATTTTGAAAATAAAGCCAGACTCTTTCTTGATTGTTGTTTAGTTTATCTAATAGTTCCAAGAGTTGTTCCTGCACATCTCCTGCCAGTCCCTTAGATGGAAGAATTCCCAAGTGACTTCTGTGTTTTGAAATCTATTACGGTAATCGATTAGGATTACAACTGATATGGTCAAAAACAGAATATTGGACAAATTGAAGAGTTAATGTTATCAGAACTTTTAAAATTTGTCATATCCTACTGGTAATAATCCACAGGCTATCCTTAAATTAATTCTTGCCCAGCAGTGTTTCAGTTTGTAATAAAATGGGGTCAAGGCACAAAGCTTGCAGTAAAGCCTGGTTCTAGATCTCAAAGATACAAGAGGCCTGATGCAATTTGGATATGGACATACTCTCCTGCTAGTAGGAAAGAAGTGTCTATCCATCTGTGCATGCAGATCTATGTTGCCTTTCTTCAAAGCTGAGTCTTTCAATTCCCTATGTTCCATGTGTTCTACTTAAATGGCAGCTGCACGCTCAACGCACATAGTGCACTTTGTTCCCTAGACTGGCAAGGGCCAGGAGATATCACTTCCTCTAGCTGCTTACTACTTACTTAAGGATCTGAAATGGCTCCATCAGTGCAGGAAGAGAAGCTTATGTAGATACAACAAAAGCTGCAGGGACAGCTTGTTTTCTTTTCCAAGCTTTCCAAGTTTCTCTTCCTTTTTGGTTAAGATTACCCTGTTTTCATCAGTTCTTCATAGTTTTCAGCTTGCCCATGGTGATTCCTGGTTCCCCAGCAGATGCTCCAGGTTACTTACACATCAATGATTCCATCCCCCTTCTATTCCCGGTGAATGGTTTCCCATCCCTATCTCGTGTTTGCTTTCACAGACAACTGCCTGCCTCTCCAACTGTCTTTGCCCTTGAAATCGGGCCTGCTCTGCCCTATGAGCATTTATGCAAACAGGTGAGAACAGGTCCCTTCTCTCTCTTGTTTACTAGACTAAAGGTCTGTAAATTGTTCTCGGAATATTTATAACACATTTGCTTCTACCAAGGGTACATATCATAGCACAAAATGTTGGCAGCTGTGGCAGGGATAATGATGCACACTGGTATTTAAAAAACAAGGAGGAGTAAATCTATGTTCATTTCGTTCATGATGTCAACACCATTCACCAGTTCTGGATGGAAGCAATGCTAAATTGAAAGCCCTGCATTATATAACGCATGGCAAACTTTCCAAGGTTTCAGACAGCCCAACTAAATTACTTTTTTATTGCAGTATTGTAGTCACACGTTATCCTTCTCAGAAAAATAGAATCAACTATTCTGCTATTGAGGTATATCTGCCTGTTAAACCTTCTGTTCCAGGCGTGGATGACTGGGGCTACATATTTAATTTGTCTGAAATCTAGGCCTTACTATTTAGTAACATTTTTTTTCCCAAAACATCCAAGACATTTTGGTATTCATTACCTATTAACATTGCGGAGAGTTAACCACTCAGTTTATAAATTACTGTAGTACTTCATGTTTAGATCTCATTTTTACTTATGGCAGATTCATTCCCTTAGGGTCCAATACTATTTTCTTGTTTAATCCAAATGTCCCTTCAGTTGCTGTATCTTTTGTAAGGCTCACTAAATGACAGTGCTTTCATTTATATGAAGGGTAAGGTGCCTTAATAAATACCTAAGTTAATTCTCAAGCAATTACTTTTACTAGCAGCAAGATTAATGTATTGCGAATGATGTGAATGTGTAACAAGATCTCTGGGATTACTCACTCAATCCACGTGCTGCTGGCTGTAGATAGATTATTGCACGTAATTGTTTTTCTGATTTATTTGTGTGAGAGTTGGAAGAGTCAGGGTGATGGTTTGTAGGAGCTTCAGGGGAATAAGAGTGTACAACTAGTGTTGAAGACCAGGCTGTGCCCCTTGAGGTATTTTATAGATACTGACAGAGAACTTCATTCCTTTGCTGATTTATGTTAGCTGAAGGAGCAAGTTTCTGATACCATCGCCCCCACCCCAACTCCAGTTCTTAGCTAGAGCTTTCTGTCTTTAAAACACTTGGCAAACATCAGCCTGCTGCTGATGCTAACTTTGGTCATTCCTTGATGCTGATACTCTGTATAACCATGAAACTAGTTTTTTTATTATAGCTGCTGTACCACTCAGTCAGCCTTCCTGTACTTTTTGACTTGTCTTGTTACTACCCTCCTGTCAGTTACAGCCATTCCATTGTGTGTTACATTAAGAGTTACTGCATATAAACTGATGTTTATATGTGAATATTTTTTTATACGACATGGATTAAAAAACTATGCTGCTTCTCTTCTTTGTCCAGCTTGATGCTTTTCCATCATAGTGTAACTTTTTTTTTTCCCTGCATTCTGGAGTCACTATTGACAAGAGAGACATTTCATTTTTGATCTGCTGTATTACACAGTACTCAATTAACTGTCTTAAATATGTGCATTTCATACAGAATATAAATTTGTAAATGAAGGTATTGTTAGAACAGTCAGTAAAAGTTAAAGAAGTGGATTATTTTCATTCCTGTCTGCAGATTTTGCAGGTTTAGGTTAGATTGTCTTAAAACCAGAATGTAATAATTGAGTCTTGCTTTGAGAGGTTCTATTTTTGTGAAGTTAGTAGCATCAGGTAATAGTAAACACCCAAATGTAGCTCTTTGTTTAAAAAGCAAGAATCAATTCAGCTTTTGTAAAGATAAAGGGAAGAATTTTCATGGAAATACTGTACCACATAACATACTTTGAAAAATTAACTGAAATCCCCAAATTTCTTATTTTGTCTCCTTTTTCTTTTTGACAAAACAAATTCTGATTGTGATCTGATTCATATTTAGAGAAGGGTAAATTCTGGTATTTATATAGAACTGTTTTAAAGTAATTAGTCGGGTAAATGAGTTGTCTTGGGTTTTATCTTTTTTTTTTTTTTTTAGCTTTAGAATACTTTGATGTGTTGTTTCTACTTTTCTGGGTATTTTGTGCCTCTTGTCTTTCTCCCTTAACCATTAAGTGCCAACTTTGTACGTGGTAATGTGTTTAGTGTTAAAAATACTTAGCACCAGCACACCACCTCCCAGGAATTTGAGAGAGATTTACAACTGTTACTCAATGGAGGTTGTAAAAACCGCTGTGATTCTCAGTTAAAATTGCAACTAAGGCACAGAAGGGTGAAATGAACTGGCTCGAGTCACTCAACAAATCTCTTGCAGCATTGAGAACAAGATTTTGGATTCCCAGGCTTGCACACAAACTTAATTTGGGAACCCATTCCAGTAGTCATTGAACTCAGTGAAGGGACTCCTGTAGCTTCACAGGCCTGTAGATCAGAGCCTGTGAAGGGGTAATTCATCAGTGGTATAGTGCTGCAAATGGCTGCCATGCTGTAAACCTTAGTGCTTTACACTTAAGTTGTGAAAAAAAGTCTTTCCTGCTGGTCTTGCTTTGTAAATCTTTCATGCTTCTGTCAATCTAATTCCATTAGCAGCTTTATAATTGTTCTGTTGCTGGTATGCAGCGCATTGAGATGATATACAATGTGGCTATATGTCTTGGTATTTGGGTTTTATAGCTGATTTGGCTGTAAGGAATTATGGGAGAGATTTGGATGCAGTTGATGCTGCATTTTGTGCCGTATCTAAGATATAGTTAATGTTTCTGCTGAAATACTGCAGTGTGGGCCCAGGCTATTTCTGTTCATCTCGTGCTACAATAGAGAAAAAGAAAAAAAAAGAGAAGGCCAGAGTGTACTGAAGTTACATTCATTTTAGGGGTCTGTCGCACTGTGGATTTTTGTGTGCTGAAATCATACAGGTACCGTCATCTTGTACAGAATCCGTACAGTTTTCAGTCATCAATCTGCCACATCACTAATAAGCAGAATTTGCAGTATCAGTTTGGCCCTTTGCATTTAATTCGAGTATTATTCAGAGGCTTGGACATACACCAGTGTTCTGCACTACCTGACTACTTACAGGAGATGAGGGAATCACCTGGAGCTTAGGGAATCCTCTTTGCAATGCTGGTAAAGCAAGAGACTTGCTGCAGGCAACTGGTAGAAACATGCTCATTCACATCTTCTAAAACTGAACAGCTGGTTCTTGCATACATTTCACCTGAATGCGCACACCGCTACTCTTATTTGGACTTTATATCTGGCTCTCTGTGTAGGGATTTCGTGTGTTAGGATTTGTGTTCTTTTCTTGAATACATATTTCCTCAAAGACTTAGTCCCACAGATTGCTTGCACTGTGAATAACTGCCTTGGAACCCCATTTAATTTGATGTTACTGAGCATTTCTTTGGTGCACGTGGGAAACATTTACAGGTGTTTCCTGCTTTTTTTTCTGTACCATAGTGAGCACATCACATTGTAATTTGCCTGTCCTGGTTCTTTTTTGAAAGAAAGGAGAGAAAGGTTGTGTGAGAAGTGCACTGTTACAAAGCTATATTAAAACAAAGCTGAGTACATCTACACCGTGCATTTGCAAAACCAAAATTAATATACTGTTCTGTATTCTGCCAGGATAGTGAAGCTTTTTACTTTTCTTTTTTACTAAAAAAGAGGAAGAAAGAAGCCAAGCCTCTGTTCTTGATCTTGTTCGTTGTTAGCCTCTGCAAAGTATAATCGAACTAGGTCATACATGGAGCTGAGTCTTAGTCTTTTGTTTGTATGTGTTGTTATTAAACACATCCTTCTATTTAAGATAAAACAAAATAAACAACATAAAGACAAAAATCACTGTCTTGAAGCTTGTTTGAACCCTGATGTCCTGAGTGCAACAAGAGCCAAATGCTGTTTGCAGAAAATCAATGAAGCACAAAATATGGCAGCATGTGTCACTCCCTGTGTGCATTATTATCTCTCACACATTATCTGAGGCACCCCGTCTTGCACAGTGTGTGTCTGAATAACCCCCTGCTGTTAAGTGGATTCATGCCTGCTGTTCATTTTTGAAAAGTCATTTCATACAATTATCCTGCTAAATATTGACGGCTTTCACCACTCCAGCCACGGCTAATTAAAAGACACACTGTGTAAAATTTTAATTAGGATTCATGTCACGGTGAATAATGATTAAAAAAAAAAAAAAAGAAAGAGAGAAAAGAACAACAAAACTGCTTGGTGTTTCTAGGGGGATTTTATTTATGACCTGGTGGTTTGTTGCTGAAGCTCTTTGTATTCTCAGATTTATTTCCCCTCCCAGGTTGTTCTCAACTCCTGATCTGAGGGTATGGAAAAAAAGAGTTCCTCAGTGTGAGCCTGTGCTTCATACATCCCACTGGAAAGCTATATGTTTTCTACTGTGTTGGTTGCTATCCTTTCAATTAAGCAACAATGATTTAAGGAACCAGGCATTTCCTGGGGATTGATGACCACTGTGCGGAGACTTGGTGGCTTCCAAAACAGAAAGCAGTCATTAACTTCAACTGGGCTTTAACTCATGGGGAAACACCCTATACGTTGTTTTCTGTTGCACATAAGTCATAATAGTCATTAAAGGGATAAAATGTGCGAGAGAGGGAATTAACCTTTATTTTAACTTACATGCTTTACATTATTTCATTTGCATGAAAGAAGAGAAAATGATGTAAAATTTACATGCATATTCTTCTCATGAAGCAATGCATAAAATTTTAGATGTCTGAGTTTTAGTTGTCAGCTGTATGGAAGCTTTGGAAGTGTTTTCAGGCTTTTCTGATGATGTTGAAATTTAATGCATGCAGACTTTATCTGAAATTTAATAGAAAAGGAGTGAATAAGTATCCATCAAAAGTCATTTAAAGTCAAAAAACCACCTACACTGGGAAGGATGTGTAGTGAAATATATGTCTTCTTGGTGGCTGGCTTTGTCTCCTTCACCATTCTCCCTATTAGAGAGTTTTGCATTTAAGTGTTAGACGGTTACAAGTTTGTCCGTCATACAAGTAATTTTCTCCTGTGCACTGAAATACCATTACTGAGTCCGTGTTAACAGTCTAAGACTACTACGTACTAAAGGTGCTGCTAATTTTTTTGCACTAATTGACTAACAGACTTAAATTATGTCCTTTCTTCAGTGAGAAATCTTAAAACCTAGGAGGAGTCAGGTTCACAGGTAAAACTTCTGAATCTAGAATACTAATGAAAATAATATTGGCTATAGCTGATCCTTTCAGCAGAGCTTCTTTTTAATACATTATATTTACAGAAGGGTCAAAGTCAGGCAGATGTTTCAAAATACTTTGAAAATTTTAAAAATTTTGAAAATATTTTGTTACACTTGTGCTGCCAATTTATAAATGCTATATTCTCCCCAAACTGTGAGGGAAGAATATAAATCATAAGTATTGCTGGCGGGAGTATACAAATGATCCAGAGTATAAGTGATGTGAATCAGTGAAGAGACATCATTGTTTAGAGACAAAATTAACTGAGTATGGAGAAAAAGCAATTTGCATTCATAAACCACTGAAATTATTAGCTTAATAAATATTGGAAGAAGGTGTGTAGGAAGCAAAGTTCAAATGTTAAATATTTACCAGTTGAGCCTTTATTATTTGTCAATATATCATTTATTTATAGGTAATTTATTTTTATTGCTGGTTTTAGGGGTTCATTCTCTGCAATTCTCAGGTTGTTGAATTTAACACCTCCAGAAGTTGCTGGCCTCTTTGAGCTGAGGGTCCAAGACTGGCCCATTTGATCTCTGTTTTACCTGGCTGTTAATGGAATGTCATCACAATATAACTTTCAGCTCTTGTATTTATTTATTAGATCAAAATATGACCAGTAGGAAAAAAAAAAGATCACCTCATGTTACATGAAGGCTCTGAGTGCACCAATTTATGTATTTATAAATGGTGATTGTAGACTAAATTTTAGCTTAATTTCATGTTCTGTTGTGGTTTGGATTTTCCTTTAGACAATATAAACGTACTGACAGGTTTCTAATTAACTGATTTACAGCTCTTCTGGAACAAATGGCAATTAATATTCATAGATGTTTGTAGCATTTAAACAGATGTATAAGCCTGACATGACAAAAGTGTGTACTAATTTGGAGATCTAAAAAAGCACAGTGCTGCTGTGGCTCTCAGTCTTCGAATATGAAAAGTGCGTCTTTTTAAGTGGTTGTCTTCCCTGGCAAAATAGTAACCTTTTCTATCTAGCAGACGTTTGTCACTGAGGTACATCTGGTAATTTGCTCTTAACATGTTATGGAGCAGTGGGGGCCTAAGCCATCAAACTTGTAGACAGTATGTTGCAGTTATCAAATTAATTTCACCCAGTCGAAGCTGGAGGTAATTTTGTGTTGTCTATGTTTTGTCCGTCAGTTCATTCAGTGGTTGCTGAAGAAACATTGGATGCTACTAATGCAAAATAAGAAGAGATTGCCTGAGCTTCAGGAGTCTTTGGATCAGTCTGTACCTGAATATATTTGTGTTTGGCACTTAGATCTTTTACACAGTGAACTTCCTACCTGCTGGGTAACAGGAGAACGGGTTTCCCCCCAGGTATGGAAAAGTCTGGATAAACTGGCTGCTACAGGACATGGAGGGGGACGCAATGTAAATATAGCCCATGCCATGAAACCACCCAGAAATCTTTGTTTCTTAGCTCTGTGCTGACATGTTGAGTTTCCACAGGTTCCAGATCCTACAAAGATATTCCAGCTCAGGCACAGCATAAGACTGAGTTGTCTGTACGTTCACACCATGCAGTTGCTGAGTTAAGAAGCTGTCAGAACTCTAAGGCAGGATATTAACTACCTTATAGCAAACAGCACTGAGCTTATAACATACTGCAAACATTATACTTCACTATGCCAGTTGTCCTTAATTGTAACATTTGAATTTCCTCTGGCAGTGAATAATGTTAGATGGTTTGTTCCTCAGAACAGTATTGCATAAATTATTATAGGGAAGTGGAGTTTTTGCAAAATACAGAAAGATAGGAAATGTCTTTAGTGAAACAATCAAAAGACAAAAACTTTCCTGCTTCCACTACAATTTGCCTGGAACAGTGTATAAAGCAGGCATTGCAGCAGGACCATAGGGAACAGCTGTAAAAATATATTCTTTAGAATCCATTTTCTTATTGTGATGATTTATGTATTGATTAATTATATGTGTGGCATACATAATCTCACACTAAAATTAGGGTAAATTTGTTGGTTACCGTAATTTCATTAACATATGTGTCATAGCAAAATTAACTCATACTAACTTCATTATTCACTTAACCTTACACCAATATCCTACATTCTATGATTTCTTCACAACAATTTGTCTATTACAAATTCCATACTCCTTTACATAGTCGATCTAATCAAAATACACCTCATTTTATGTATCATAAATATAAACCATACATGTTCCATATAATTACATGGGATTTCTTACCCAGTACACCAGTTATTGAAACCATACAACATCCATTTTACAAGTAAATCACCTTTCCTATTTGCGTGCCGTCACAGCTATAGTTAAATAAGTTTCTGCCTAACAAACGCAAAGTCTATCTTAACTTTACAAAAATCCTTTACAGTCAAGAAGTGCCTCCCATGACAAAAATACTGTTAATAATTTTCCTTACCTCTTGTATAAGACAACTGCAATAAGCTTATCAGTTTAAATCTACTAAAAAGTAGAAAGTCTTAAAAAATCATATTTTGTTGTGTTGGAAGACTACATTAACTACAACAATTCCTTTATCTGTTACCCTTTTTTGTATCACCTTCCAGCCACGTAGATAATGCTAACTCAAGTCTTTCATAAAAATGTGGGTTAATACATCTTTTTATTGAAGCCAATCAATCTCTATCAGTTTGGAATCTGTTATTTCATAAGTTCAGTAGTGGAATGTGTGCTTTAGACTTCATCTATTCATCTAAATTCTTGACAACGCATAGATTCATAACAGCTATATAACTTTAAAAAAAAAAAAAAAGGAAAATTTTGTGTGAATAAGCCTTAGTAGAAAACAAACAGGAATTTGGAATTGTGCCTGGACAGACAGGCCAGCTGTGGTAACACTGTAAATCTTTAGTAACCATGCAATACCACTTGTTTGCACTGTATGTTATTCTCTCTGTTAGTCTTGTTCCACTTAGTAAGCTTCACTGGGTACACAGCAGAAGCTGATGGCCAAGGGTTTTCTGATCGGTTTCTCTGGTTACTACCTTCTAGAATCATGTAACTTTGGTGTGCCAAATGTGTTGTACCAACACAGAAATTGGATTCCTAAGACCACCAGTTTCTGAAAAGTGCTGTCTAAATATGGAGTTGTTTTTGAGTAAGCACTTTCACACATTCCTTGTAGACGTCAGTGTCCAGAAAGTAGGCAAAACCTGTGGTAAGTGGCTGTGTAAAAATATCTGTTTGGATCTAACAGTGATAGGAAAACAGTGAGTGAAAGACATTTGGAACTCTAACCTAGAACAAATTCTGTTAAGAAAATAAAATTGTGCATTGGATGAGGTGTCATACTTCCTAGTGATCTAGCAGTTACTTAAGAAAGTTTAAAACATGATAAAAAGTATTTATCTTTTGGTTTCTCTCCATTAGAGAAACAGTTGGATCAGTATGAGTAAGTATACTATGCATCTTTATTCAAGCTGGGAAACTTAAGGCATGTAGACAGTATTCATCATTTGTTCACCATAGGCAAAACAAATTGTTTCTTCTTCTACATATTTATGTTTTGCCTGCTCATTATTGCATAATTATTAAGCTTAGTCTTGTTTTGAATTTCATTAAACAAGTGGGCTATTTCATGCATATCTTAAATGTCAATTTTTCCTTCTAGCTAACTCTCAATTTCCCGGAATAATAGGAAAAATCTCTTCATCAGGCTCCTCCCTCGTTCCCTCTCTGATATGATTAATGTCTTTCTGTTTGCATACGTATAACTCCACATTGACATTCCTGTACCTCAGAAATGTCCAGTTAAATCCAGTTCCTTCGTTTGAAGGATTGATCCTCTATTCACCTCAGGATGGTTTTAGTTTTTGTGTATAACTGAGGTTGGTAATGCCTCTGATTCGGTGTTGATAAACTAGTATAAAAGAATAAAAAAATAAAGCCTAAAGGAGGCCACTCTGCTGTATTTGCAGTACCCAAATTGATTCTTTATATCGATTAAATAAATTTAACACTGGAAACCAAAACTTCTGCCACTAGCAGAACCTTCAGTTAGCACAATATTCTATAAATCGGGCTAACAAAAGTTGGCTACAGCATTTAAGTTCTTGTTTGAACTGAATATTGTTTTAGTTTTGGAAGTAAACACACCCACCACACCTACTTTAGAATCTTGTTCGTTGGAATATACTGGTAATGTTCATGGTAGTCTTAAATTATATACATTGCATCTTATTCTTGTAGGCTCTTTTAGGCCTCACATTACCCCAGACTGTGTCATTATTTCTGCAGTGTGTCTCCACAGTCTCTCCTTTTGATTCATTTCCTAAGAGGAAATTTTTTGCAGTCTTACAGGGTAACAGATTAGTACTTGTAAAATTATACTAGGCAGTATACTCCCTAGTATAGTATCAGATCAGTTTGTCGAGTGGTCCCATAATATTTCACAGTCCCAGAAGTAGTTTGGAATGTCTGAAACAATCACTGGGCTTGTTGGAAATTCTTGGAAGTTCTTGATAGTTATTCATTATAGTACCTAGGATTTTAAATGTTTTTACATGAAGAGTTCTTCTGATCACAAATCTTTTCATCTTTCCTGTTGCTGTCCAAACTGCCAACACAGAAATTCGTGGTACCCATTTTGGCAATTGGTGAATTGTCAGGTTCTTTTTGTTCATATTAATACAGCTAAACTGCTGCTGATGGAATTATTTTTAAATTGTCTGTAAATCTGTATTTAGAGATTCCTAGTGCCTGGTTTAGAAGAGATTATTTTCTTGTTTCAAACCAGTGTTACTTTAGAGTATAACCCTTCTATACTTCCAGTTTCCATACTAAAAATCTTGTACAGTCCTAAAACAAAATTGCCATCAAACAGAGACTTCAGTTTTTCTCATTTGTAACAGATAGTGCAGGTGTATTAAAAACAATCAATTTAAATTTTTGTTACCTGAAAAAAACAAGGTAAATACAAAATAAATTCTCTAAATATAAAATGCAGCTTAATCTTCCTTTTCCATTCCATCTTTCTATTCCTCCATCATAAGATCTTCATACTGCTGAAAATGGTGGTCCCTTTCTTGTATGTTTTCAGTTGGTTACTATAGTAGCATTTATATATAATGGTTTCTTTCCCTCAGAAATTCTAATTTTGTACATTCAAGAGCTGAACTTACCTGTAATTCAATAAGGGCTATTCCATTGGTGACTCAACTTGTACTTGAACACCATGTAGCTACAACATTACAAAAACTCTAACCTTCCTGTCATTTTCTTGCTGAATCTTGTCAAAAGAAGCTTTTGCTTTAACTTCGGATTTTTCCAGTTTGTAGCTACTTGCATATATATGTGATTTATTGATATGTTTTTTGTAAGAGTTGCAAGTAACTTTCTAATTTTACCTTCTTAAGTTGAAAGTGATTAGTATTCTTGATCAGATATTTAGGAGAGGGTGAGCATGCTTTGCTTACCGTCCAAGGATGGTTTCCGTTGGGAAGCAGAGCAGCCCAGTGTGCTGTTAGAATAGGGGGAACTAATAAATTCCTTAGCGTTCACTAGCTTCCATAGCATTTAATTGCTAGTTTTAATTGTCCAATTTACAAGCTCTAGCATGTCCAAAGACTGGAAATGATAGAGTATGTGCTATTTTTCTGAAGTCCCCAGTGTTTTAAAGTACTCTTGAAATACTTCGTAAAATATAATTACTTGGTAGATTGGACCTTAGTTGACTGAAATAAGATCAACTTGTCCTACCATTAGTATGAGTTGTACTGGCTACAGTGTGGCATTAGCAGCCAGTACAGCATTCATTTTCAAGCAAATGCTTCTACCCATTTAGAAAAAGCATGCACAATTAAAAGAAGGTATTGATTCCTTCTTTTTAATGGTATGCTTAATATGCTTGCAATAAGGACCTTTTGATTCCTCACCCTTAAGGGTAGCAAATTGGTTTTGATTACACCCTGACCTGTCAACATGAATAATTAAATCATTTTCCCTTATGTGAGTGGGAATTGTTAATAATTGTTAAACTGATGTAATAGGAATCAAAAGGAATACCAGACGTATTTGCTCATGCAAGGATTGCTAAATCTTCTGTCAAGCTTTAGGCCAGACTCATCTTTAATGCTGTCGCGTTAAAACGGGGTAAGGGGAGTCTGATAAGCGGCAAAAGGAGACCCCTGCCATCGAGACACAAGGTTCAGAGCAGACCTCCTTGCTTTCTAAACTTTCAGAGGAGAGTCTAGGTGTGGCTGGATCTACTCCTAGTCCCAGACTTGGTCAACGGTTTATGTCTAAAGTATAAGTGTGTAGCCGCTTATCAGATTCAACTTGCCTGTCAGAGCCCCTCCAAGGACTTTCACTGAAACAGTTTCTCAAAGATGAAACAATAGGTAATTTATTCAGTCGACAGGTATCACAGGATTGCCGTTTATGAACGCACTGTCTACAAAAGTTGAGCTCAAAGTAATAGTTTAGCGCTTTAGTTAACAATGTGTTCCTGGGGATACGTCTGACAAAGTCAGAGGTGCGACTCCTACCAAATAGGCGGCCCTTCTTGGGCAGGGAATAGCAGTTCAGACCCGTCGACCAGTCCGTCAGGTAAAGTTCTCGCTTGGCTCCTCCTCCTAAAGAGAGTTTTCAAGTGCCAAATTTTATATGCTTGGAAAATCTTTCTGCAAGGTGGGACTAAGTCAATTATTGTGTATTGATTGGCTCTTGGCATGGAATGGCATGTCCTCAGAAGCGGGACTCAGCAGTTTGACACGCCTATGGAGCAGGCATCTTGGCCCAGAGGCCATCTGTTCTTTATCTGAAGCAATCTCTGGCTGCACAGCCTCCACAACGCCTGCAGATCACTTGGTTTACAGTGATGGGCTATCCCCCCTTACTTTTGTCTGATAAGATAAGCACCAGTTGATTGCTCCCTTTGTTAACTCTTGGCTCTTGACTCAGACCAAGTATGTCTTTCGTCTTGCATTTGACAGTCCAGCAAGGCCATCGATTACAAATGCATAGTAATAAGGAGAGCAGTACCTGTCTGGCCTGATTGATCTATTTTGCACTTGTTTTTTTACAAAGTCATCAGGTGATTTAAGTACTCCACAATGGTCAGCAGGGAAAGAATTCCATAAACTTTCATCAACACTTAAATGGAAAATTTGAGTATATTACTCATATCAGTCTTGCTGCTACTAGTTTTTAACATACACTGTGTAAATATGTTTCTTTTTCCTTGTAACACATTTCTTGGCGTTGTCATCCAAAATACAAATGTCAGTGGCAATTGCAATAAGAAAACTAGCAGCAATGGCAAGAGGGAAATGAGTTATAATTTCTTAACTTGGAGTAATTTCCAGGAGCGATCTTCCAGTGAGGGAAAGTCATAAAGTCTTGAGAAATAGAGAGTAATGTTCTGAAATCATAACTCTGGTAAGTTCCTGTTTTGTTGTCTTAAAAAGCTGTGCTGTCTTGTGAGAGTTTCTGTATGGTTAATATTGCCTATCACGACAAGCCTCGGTAGCCATACAAAAACCTTGTGATGATTCTGTTACAGCAGAGGTTGGTAGTAAGTACCTCTGGATGTACTAGTAGTCATTGCAGTAGTTGTCTTGGTGACAGATTAAACTGTGTCCTATCGTGTGGTCTGATGTGAGATGTGAGAGAGCCCCCTCCACCATTGTCGTAAAGATGAGTAACTGTAACGTAGGAGGGACAGAATTATTGTGTACCAGGGCCACTTTTTCAGTTCCAGCATTACTGTTACTGAGCTGTGTAAAATCTTGGCATCTCTCAAGTCTGAGTTAAGATATTTTATCTCTTAGTTAAGTAAAATCTAGAAGCATTCCCTGCTCTGTGGAGCAGTGTAATGCATTGTGTCTTTAATGGCTATTCAATAAATAAATGTGGTAACAAATGAATTTTATCAGTGAACTCAGTTTCAGGGAAGTCAAAAGATTGGAGATGAGCCTCAAGATCAGATTTGGTTTTCTGCTCTTCAATTTCTTCCTTCTGAGTATTGCAAGCTTTACCAGTGGACCAATGGATAAGCTTTAGATTTCACGGCTCATTAGTGCAAAACATATATGTCTTTGAACCAAAACGTTGTAAAACTTGAGTTGTCATACTCAGTATGACAATCAACAAAGGGTACGTACTCAGTATGAGATTCAACAAATTTAAATTTACATCTAGGACACTCAGCCATGAATTAATAGCAAATGTAAAATCTCTGAAGATACAGTCTGAGGGGTGAAAAATGGCAGGAAGAGGAGAACACAACTTGTACTTCACTTGTTAAGTTAACTCAGTTAACATAATAAGAAAAATGTTAGTCTCGTGAATAAAAACCAAATCAAAATTCTATTTTTTAATGTAGTAAAAGGAAAACTCAGTCTCAGGGAGTAAAGTGGCTGAGAAAGAACAGAGCTCATAACTGTTCAAAGTGCTTTTTATACCTTTTGGATTTCAGACAAGCAGATATGGGCAGATGATGCAACTATGAAAAAGCCAAAATCACTGAGTTTAAAAGTGTGCATCATGATATCATTATCATCTCAATTCTCAAAGAGAACTCAAACCAAGATATAAAAAGAACAATGTAAGAAAGAAGATCTTTGTTGTTACTCAGGTTGCTGGCTTGCAACATTTTAGTAATGTCTAATTAACACATTTCTTTAATTTGTTAGTTTGTCAGATGTTTCTGTCCCTCCGAGCAGTCAGAAAATCATTATTGAAAGAATCAGTTATAACAAAAGTAAAGAGTTCTCCTACTCTCACCCCATGCTTTTTGAAACAATGACAGGCGTTGCAAGGTGATGTTGGAAAACAACTCTGAGACATCATTCTTTAGCACAGCTCAGAGACATCATTCTTTAGCACCTATTCATTAATTGTATGTACTAATTTAATTAATTAATGCTATTTCTTATATGTGCAATATACGTAACAGGGTAGTTCTGTTGGTTACCATTGATTCATTAACATGCATCGCTGTAATATCAAACTATTACTAATTTATTACTTAACCTCACACTGATATTCTCTATGTGAAAATGAAACTGTTTTGTCTGGACAAAACACACTCCAGTTTTAACATGTTGACCCACCATTAAGAAAAAAGAATCAGAGACATTTCAGGTCCCTGACTTCACAAGATGTCTTTTGCTGTTCCTCATTTATCAAAGACAAACACTGGCCAAGTCAAGAGTAAATCACCTTTCCCACATATTTCCCATCAGAGCTCTAATTTATTATGCTGCTGTCTTCCAAATTATAACCCAGCTTTTATACCACCACTGTGAAATAACTAAGTAGCAACTCAATTTTAGAGATGGTCAAAAGTCAGTATCAGAAGCACTATCTCTTAACTGAATATTCCTAGCTTTCAAACCAGTGGGCTGGCAGCAATTTGGTGTACTGGAATGCTGATTACATGTTTTATTAGCAATTGTGAGAAAGCTGATTTGCTTATCAGGCAGCAATAGGATCAGTAATGGGAAAAAAGGAGAGAGCTGGCTCTGCACACCAGAAAAGTTACATTCAGTTCAGTCATGACTTCCAGCTCATAGTCTGATGTATGTTTCTGTAGGAGGTATTTACACCGAGCTTAGAAAGGTGTATGAGGGGGGTTCCATTTCAGTTCACTTAAAGATGAGTTTGGGGTGCATCTGCTTATTGATTAGATTCAATCCACAATTTCTGATTCCTAAGTGCTTCTGAAATAATTTGTGTGTGTGTATTTGTTTTCAGTAAAGTGTTTGTTTTTCATAGGCAGGAATACATCAATGGCTTTAGAGGGCAACCTTGTTAAACTTGAAGGCTCAGGAGTGAATCTCAGCAGAGCTGAGCTTAAGTTGTTTTTTTTTTCCATTTGAAAATATGCAAATAAAATAGGACATCCACAGAGGCCATTTATGTTGAATATCTTAGCTTTGTTCGTTATTTGTGGTGTCTCATCTGAGGCACAATCATTCATAATTCATAGTAATTCAGAACGGTTGGACTCGATAATCTTAAAGGTCTTTTTCAAGCTAAATGATTCTATGATTCTGATTCTATAATCAGATAAGCCTCTAACCCTAATCAAGACAAAGAACTTTCAGTTATTCCATGTTGCTTCAAATCATTAATGGCAGAAACAGAGAAGATCACATGGATCATTCTGCAGTCGTTGTCTCTGTGATGACTTCCCTGCATTAGTATTCCTACTAATAATTTAAACTCTTCTTGTAAATCTACGGTGATAATGTGTTAAATGCTTTTCCTGGGGAAAAAAAGCATTCTTGAGCGTTCCCTATGCTTTTCCTTGCCTCCTATGCTAAGAGATTCTCTTTTATATTTGCCCTGGCCTGTCATCAAACTACATGTCTTCATGTCAAGCATGTTACATTTGGATTTCAAAGGACTTGGCTCTATGTATCTGAGACCAAGATATTATCCTTGAAACCCAGCTACAAGAAAAACCTATGGGCTTCTGCATTTCTTTGGTACATAACTGCCTCATTGAATACCTATTGTGTAGGAGCTTAAATATCCACTTCTGGGTACATACTGATTTCAGCCCTTGAAAATCAGAGGAGACGGTCACATTTCTTGTGTGCAATTAAAATATTTTCTTGCTCTAACTTCGCCATCAAGATAATTTGTATTTTTTAGGCATTGCAATAACAGTCCAAGCTTCCCACTTGGCAATTTTTGTTAACGTTTCTCATTCCCATTGCTTTGGGCCTTTTCCCAGACTGTGCCCTGCCTCTGTACCCAGTGCAGATTTAGCACTGCAGTGATATCGCTGTGCTCTACACATCAGTCCTGTCCACAGACAAAAAAACTGTCATGCTGAATACTTTGCCATTTAATGTTTGGGTCCCATTTAAAACAGCAGGGTGTTAATGGTAGCTTTGCTGTTGTTACCAGTCTTGTTAGCCAACAAACATGCATTCTCTGCTTATCCTCGTGAATGTAAACCTAAAACTGTCCCAAAAAGCAATGCAGGAGAATTGCCTATTTACTACTGGAAACACGCACTGAATGGCAGGAGAAGTCTCTCATCAGATGACAAAACTTTACCTGCTACGTGTAGATTTGCATTTGAAAGAAAATATTGCTTATTCCCCTGAGTTTGTGTTCTGCTGCCATACCTGAACTGAGTGCTATGAAGTTGTTTCTTGTCACTTAAGATTTGATGTCTTTGGGATCCAAGTATATCCCTGACACAGTTTCAGTGAGGGTGAAGTTTTGGCTGGGACCGAATTAGATCTTGCTGTGTAAAAAAGCAGGCAAAGAAAAAATCCCTATGTGTCTTCCCCTTCCCAAAACCAAACGCAGAAGAAACTATTCTAGCAGGGTTAACATAAACTTGTATAAGTGCTGGTGGGTATTATGAATGTTTTATCTCTGAGCTTCAATACGCATTAGAGAGTTTAGCTATAATTTTCAAATGAAGGTACAAAAAAAGTCCTGCATTTTTGAGGCTTTAATCCTAATTCGGTCCATGCATCACTATTTCCTGTCGATGCTTGTTCACTGACAGTTTGGTATATCTAAGTCAGTCAATATATTTTGTGTTAACAGGGGATTTTCCTCCGTCTATGAAAAAATGAGATTTAAAAGTATTTTCCTCCTGTCACCTGAGACATCTGTAATACAATTGTCCACATGCCCCACACACTCTCTTTGCTTTACCCTTGTTTCTTGCCTCTGATAACTGTAAATGTAACAAATGTAACATGTAGGGGATGTTATTGTAACCAAGGTGATGGAATTAGTTAATCATAAAGCACGAACAATGCTGCTATGTCCCTTGTACAGCCCTGCCTATCTGAACATTAGGTCTGGGAACAGAGGGTTTAGTCCCTAGGTAATCGTTAATGTTAAACAATAATTGTGAAGGGGGATTTTTAATAGAAATAGCGTTACCAAATGGTTGCAGGTGTATTTGTGGTACCTATCTATTGTGTGAATTAATTGAAGCAAAAAGTCATACATCTCCCCCCAAAGAAGTTAGTTTTAATTAAAACCAGCAGGTGCCTAGAACTGGTCAAGACGACCCGTGCCGCAGGGACAAGAGCCAGAAGAGGACTGAGTTTGCGCAGAAACTGTGATGAAGAGGATAAGCCTTCATCTTAGGACCCCCGACGACCACCACTAGGAGGCACTGCGCAAGCGCGGGTGGGAGGAGTGTATGAAAATGGACTGATTTGACTATGAAAGGAAGGGCTTATGTAATCAGATGAATATGTATATTTTGATCTATATAGACTGCACAGAAGGGGTATGGGGTATGCACGCTTGGTGGAATTATCCCCCGTGCATCCAGCGCTGCAATAAAGAATGCCTGCCTTTTAACACTACATTGGTGTTACGAGGTTTTATTCCCGGATTTTCTGTGACATTATCACTTCAGGTGGTCAGAAACAAGTCTTGGTTCTTTGTGAATAATTGGGACGGTTGCAAGACAAGGGATTCCTGAATAATCCCTTTAGGCGCCTGGGCCTTGGGAGAACAGGTATGCAAACTACAGAGATAAGGAGGCTGCAGGATAATCTGAAGACCCCCGCCAAGAGACGCCAAACAAACATGTGCGACGGACATTACCACATATTAACGAGTTCTCGGAAAAACCATTACTATGATAAACATTTCTTGGAAATGTAATTAATATGTATGTTAACATAGCATGAATACCTAGTAACTGTGTCTCTTCGGTGCACACGTTTGGAGGAGAGATCCCCCGTGTGCCCGGCGCCGTAATAAAGAATACCTGCTTAATAGTCTGCCGACTATTGACTCTTCAATTCCGGCTTTTCACGGCATCATTTCCTCATTGAAGGGTACATATCTGTACAGAGGGGCAGCAACAGATAGATGCTTAGAGTGAAGAATTCCCCCATCTGTGGGGTACGTAGGCAGGAAATGTACAAATTCAAGCATGGAAACAAAAGTGAATAAAAGTTGATCGGGGATAAAAAGTAGATTCAAAAGTTATCCAGAAAGAGGTCAGACAAAGAAGTGGACATGATTGAGTATGAGGACAGAAACGGAATCAAGAGATTTGGCTTGAAACAAGGTATAAGGCAATGATGATCATGTTCTTTTTTGTCAGAAAGGAACTGGAAAAAAGAGCACTGAAAATCTCTGGGCTGGACACTATGTGAACCCTTCTGGAAGAAAATGCTGCAGCACACCTGCACTGAATAAGTAATTTTAATAATATGATAATAGCATATTCGTACTTAATAAGGAACTATTGAGTATGAACATCTTTCAGATGAGCATATGTTCAGTATAATCCACAGTGTAAAGTAATGTATTCTAAAAAATATCACTGTCTAACTCAGAATTACTATTTGAACTTTACTGTTATTTGTTTCTTCGTTTTAAAGAAAGATTGATATTTTATTTAGTACCATTTAAAACAGGCATGCATGCACAGATAGCCCCAGCATATTCTTGTCAGGGTCTGGCACCCCTACCTAAAACTTTTGTGCCAGATGGGAGCTGGTTTTGATTTTTTTTTTTTGTGAGAAGTGGAGTCAGATAATTCACTGCACTTGAGTTCAAATAGAAATCACAGAAACTGTTAAAACTAATCTACACACAGAGACTTGAAATAGCTTAAACAGTATGACTATTTTTGTAGCTACTCTTATTTCAGATTTCATTGATTAATGTGCTTACTTTAAATATATTTCTAATTAACTTTGAATTAATAGACACGGTCAGATGTGGATAGCTGTGTGATAGCTCTATTCACATGCTAGTTTGCAGTTTGTGCAGATTAACAATGGACTGTGGTTAAACTGGCAAATTCTGCCTCTGTTTTAAAACACTAGTACTAAATCGAATCTTAAATTAAATTTGTATAACACTTTCTGTGAACAAACAAAATAAATTCTGTTCTGCTTCTTCTAAATCTGGAGTTATTCTGCCTACGCCTAAATAATGGAATGGTTCTGAATTTTAAGAATTGCACTTGAGAGCTGCCCAGAGTACAATGTGCTTGACTGTAGTTGTTTGAGTCATACAAAAACTATCCGAACCATTTTGGGGTCCATCAGTTTATTGGCTTATGTCTGTTTATTTGCTATTCTTTAAACCCTTCTCACTCTATTAACTGACAATTTGATTCATAGTCTATTGAGCTCGATGAAGTTCTTTAAAAGCTTACATGACAGAATAAAAAAAAAATTAAGCTTGCTTCAAAGAAAGAAATTGAGAATGTTCTACTGAGTTCATCCTTTACTGTGTGAAGAATCTTAAGGGAGCTCACAGGCTTCTGAGGAGAAATTGTAAGAAATAATATGTTCAGAGTATTTCCCCTTTGCATTTTCTCTCAGGGATATTTGTCATGCAAGATTATTCCTTCAAATTGTCAGAAGTGTTCCATTTGTTTAGGTTTTACCTATTAAATGGGAGTGTCACCGAAAATCCGGGAATAAAACCTTGTAACACCAATGTAGTGTTAAAAGGCAGGCATTCTTTATTGCAGCGCTGGATGCACGGGGGATAATTCCAGCGAATGTGCATACCCCATACCTTTTCCGTATAGTTTATATAGATCAAAATATACATATTTATTAGGTTACATAACTTATCCCTTTCATAGTAAAATTAGTTTATTTTCATACACTCCTCCCACCCGCGCTTGCGCAGTGCCTCCTAGTGGTGGTCGTCGGGGGTCCCAAGATGAAGGCTCATCGTCTTCATCACAGTGTCTGCTGGTTGACCCCAGCTTCTGCACATGCGCAGTCCTCTTCTGGATCTTGTCCCGTAGTTAGGTCGCTGTAACTAGGTCGCTGTAGCTAGGTCGCCTTGACTGGCTCTAGGCGACCGCTAACATTTCAGGTGGGAAACATGGAACTTTTTGTTTCAGTTAATTTAGACAATAGATAAAAACCACAAACACACCTGCAACCATAGTAATGCTATTCCTATTAAAAATCCCCCTTTACTGTTATTGTTTAACATTGATAATTACCTGGAAACCAAACTCTCTGTTGCTGGACCTAACGTCTGGATGGGCAGGGGCTATACAAGGGACATAACTAGCAGCATGGTTTATGTTTATGGTTAACAGATTTCATCCCCTTGGTTACAGGAGGGTTAGTTGTAATTGGTTGTATTGGTTTGTTTCTGCTCCGTGCCAGGACACATGTACCATCAGGTTTCTGCTTCTGAATGTTCAGTATATGTGCATGCCATGGAGTTAAAATTTAGATATACTTTTCTATTTTAGTGTAATTCTTGCTATTCATTTGTTCTTAGTTTTTTGCTATTGGTTGTTGCTACTAAATTTTCTATTTAGTGAAATTAGTTGCATCTAATCAAGAGAGGTGGCAACCTCTTTGAAATAACAGTGAATTCATATGAACTAGTAGACACTGGCTGTAACATATTTCAGTCTTTTCCTTCTCTAGCATATGCAATTCTATGAATTTTATGGAAAACACAAATTGTTTCAGCAACTGTCTCTACATTTTAGCTTCCACGTTTGCATGTGAATAAACTGAATAAATCATGACTAAATTTGTTATTACAACAGTCTACATCAAGAGTTACTCCCATGTTTATTCTAGAATGATAACTACAGCAGAGATGAGTTTTAACTCCAAATTGTTATGCATAAAAGTATGTGTATGTGTGTGTTTAAGAGAGAAATAGTGTGCAAAAGGATGGGGCTTTTTTGAAAGTAGATATCTGAATAGATTTCCAGATATCAAACATCAATGTGAAATGGAGGTTATTGTACTCTATTGTCTGCACTCCATGCTCTCCATACACAATCACGTACTTCACCTGAACCTGCAAGAGCAATCATCTTTGAGGAGCCAGTGACTGTAATTCAGTTTTTTTATTATTACTACAGAGGCAGGCATTTTTTGCTAAACAGTATTGAGTGATGTGTGGTGATTTTATGATCTTATCTGGGGATTAGGGAGTAGGAGCTAAACTCATTTTCCTTAGAGTCACATATTGGCCTCAAACCATGGTTCATGGACCATGCTGATAAAAAGCAAATGATTTTATTCAGTTCACATTAAATTCAAACTTCAGGCCCTGGAGACGTACAGAAATAATGTATTAACACTTATCTTGCAGAGCTGAGTTCTTCTAGGAATAGCAATCCTTCAGCAGCAGAGCAGAGAGAATGCTAAAGCTTTCAGGAGTCTGGCATTTTGTCCTGAAGTAGACATTGTGCTATGAATTAAATTTTGAATTTTGGGAGTGCAGTTTTCAGGGGATGTTGTGTGTGCTGCTCCAAGAGAATCACAGGAATAATATTTGTATATTCTAATGTTAATTTAAATCTTCATTATTGCTGAAGAGAAAATCAAAAGAGTGAAGTCCATCCATATTACCTGAGAGAATACCTTCAGCTTTTAGTAATTTATTTTTCCAGTGGACAGAATGAGAAGTGGGTGGGTGGAAGGGAAAAGCGTCTTAAACAGAGATTTTGGATGTTTCTTAACAATTCCCTTCCCCCGTTATAGTACACACAGTAGCAGGATAATTTATTGTTGGTGATGTGCTGGTTTGAAGCAAAGAAGCCTACATATGATTCTAAGAAAATCATATTTTTGCTGTATTATCATTCAGTGTCACAAATGCACTAGAAGACATTGGAAAATTAAAATGCAAATGATGAGACACACAATACAAAAATGGGTGGATGGACCATAGAGAAAAATTAAGATATAGGAACTTCTTTCTAACGCCGAATCATTGTGGAGGAGTGTATTCTGGATCCTAGCAATGAAATAAAGCACATTTTTCACTGGAGTTCTATGTTCGTAAATATCTCCAATATTTCTTTGGTCATTGTTTGAGTGTTGTAAATTCACAAGAAGATTAATAATCTGCTTGCAGTGGAACAGCAATAATCTATTTTTCCGCTACCAAAAAATGCATGTCAGGGTATACAATTCCCTTTTTCCCTGGGTCCCTGTGCTGACCAGAAAGAGCTTTGATTTCAGTGCTGGTCACCATTACAAACTGAAAAGTTTCAGTGAGTTATTTGGCTCTGTTTCTCTTGATCAGATCAATGGATGCTATTTCCCTAGAATGATCAAAGCAGGAATAGAATAAAATTAAAATATAGCTTAATGCTTAACACCAGTTAATGTAACTGTTTTGCCTGTGGAAATAGACTGGTTTGTCTAGGATTCCAAAAAAAGGTTAAACTTGTGAATTGATGATAATATAACTGACCAGAATACTTATATATAGCTTGCAGAATTTTAAATGTTATCTTTGTGTTTAAGAAGCCTGCTGACCTAACAGTAACTATATGGAGCTAAGCCTGGCATTCAGTGTTTGTTTAGTTAAAAGGGTTAGATGGATCCTAGTGTATCTGTATGATTCCTTCATAAATAGGCACAGACTAAATCAGGAGGTATAGCGACCATGGCTCTTGCATGAGCATTCTCTAATACAGCAGGCACTCTCCCTGTAATGTGAATTGCAACACTCTGCCCAGTAGCCACAGTGCCTTCATTTGCTTATTTACCTTTCCTGTTTAAAAGCCAACATGAGAAAAGTTTGAGGATGATTTCACTGAGACTGAAGAAATGTTAACCACAGCAATGGGGGCAAAGCCATTCTCTAAATTACCAAATGGAAAGAACATATCAGACAATGCTGGATAATGGTAACCTTGGAATCACCACAAATATAAACAGTCCCATTCTTTTTGATTATTAGCACTTTAGGGGTACCTCGTTCCCTTCTGTTAAACTGCCTCCCCTCTGAAAATACTGCATTATGTACTAAATAGGCTTTGCAAAGTGTAGGGATTGCTCCTTCATTAATGACAGTTTTATTTTTATACTTTTAGGAGGGGAAACATTGGCTGCCTTGTGCTGAAGTTTAATTACTTTTTGCATTGAGTAAAGTTAGTAACCTTTTATATACATAGCTAATTTTTGCTCTGCCAGTCTGGATAAAGATCTCCTGACTATCTATCCTTAAATTTCATTGCTATTGTGATATCTCTGTGTTACAGAACATTCTAGACAGTCCCATATTGATTTTCTCTGGCAGTCATGTCCATGTCTCTTGCTGGCCCTGCTCTTCTAGAATCTCTCCCATTCTTCTACTTTTTTCTTATCTGGTACCCCAAACTGGAAGTGCTATCCTCATTTCTGAAATGGAGTAGAATAGATTGCCTCGGTGTCTTACATAGGACTCCTATAACAATGCCTCCCAGAATGAGATTAGCCTTTTTTATTTGAGCATCAAGTTATTGATTCACCGTAAGCCTTCGATGTTTTTCTGCTGAACTGCTGCCTTGCCAGATGGTCCCCATTTTGCTTTTGTGCATTTGATTTGTCCTTCCTAAGTGCATAGCATTTTACACTTACCTTTATTGAATTTAACTTTGCTGAGTTTAGATTGTCTCCATCCTGTCAAGGTAATTTTGAATTCTCAGCTTGTACTCTGAAATGTTTGCAGTGGCTCTAAAGAAGGTGTTACAGGCAGATTTTGTAAATATCATCTGTTCTTATTATTCAAACTTATATAGAAATCATTTTTTTAATTGAGTTTAGAACAACTCTACCCAAAGGATCCCGCTTCAAATATTTGCACTGTTTGACAGAGAAGCATTTCTTAGCAGGTTGTATATTCTCCTTACACAATTTCCATCGAGGACATATACCAGTCCTTCAGCATTTGTCTCTTAATACAATAGTGCTTCAGAGTTGAGAAAGGCTTAGTCCCTGGGTGGTTTTGTATTGCTTCAGTGTGTGAACTATGCCACAGGTACATCATTGAATGATAAGGGCTTGTTTTCTCATGTGCTTGTAATGTAGAATGCTGTACCATCAGTAGTAATTCTAACATTACAGACCATCCATCTCAGCAGAATTTCTGCATTAGCTAGGAACTCTTGGGGCACACAGCAGAAATACTCTTTACTGGAATTAGTAAAGCATGTCTTTTCTTCACTATTTATGCTATTCTTGATTTATGCAATGTTATGTTTCCTACTCTTCAACTGAACGATCAGGCATCTGTCTAGAACAGCCAAATGTATTATTTCTTGGTTTATATATGAAAAATATGCTGTTTTCACAAAATAAGGACAGAGAGAGGAAAAAGAAAGAACCATCAAGCTACCTGCAGTTCAGTATCAGAGTAGATGTAATGTGTCTGTGTGGGCAGTTTATTCCATGGCGCTCTTTTCCTCAATACCCTCCTGCCTGTGCTCCCCAAAAGCTAGCTTTCCTTAGCAGCCCTTTGTGTCCTGAGTTTCCCCTGGTGCCTGCTCCCTCTACCCTAATATCTTATTCCTTCTACCTCTTTTTTTACTGTAATTTACCTAAGGTGTGCACTATATCAGTACATTCTTTCAAGTGTTTCTGAAGAGATGAAGATAATCCAAGGTATCTGTAGTACAGGTGAAAACACACAGCTGAGTCAGTTTCTGTGGCTGCAGTTACGAGTTTCAAAGCAGCAGGCTTGTGCATTCACTCTGTGTCAGTAAATCCTTGTATTAGGAAAGCAGCCAAGATGCTGACTCTTATCTTTTGCTCTTCATATCAAATATGAAGAGGGTATAATACACAAATGTGCAATGTGAATGAATCACAGGGTCACAACAAGGTTCAATACAGATTTACTAAATACAAGCAACATGCAAGGCCTAGCAAACTGAGCCCTGAGGAAAACTATGGATCCCCATTTCAAAGGATGCAACAAAATTCAAAACAAGGGAATTCTTGCTTGATTTCTAGCCTTCGGCTTTTATAGATGAGGAGTTTCTTTCTTGTTGTAGTTGCCAGCTACTTATTTAATCTCTAAACTAGAAGAAATACTTTGTTTATATATTCAATTTGTCTTTGATTAGAGCACAATAAGCCTTAAGCCCAATGGGCAGGGTTCTCCCTACCTGTTCTGCAAGATGTGAGAGGCCTAGGTTCAGTTTCTTTCTCTACTAGGTTTGAATATTGCTTTTCCGTATACTGAATTAAACTGATGAACTTTCATAGGATGGATGACTTTTTCTGACTGAGGACCACCTGCCAAAACTTACTTGTAAAGCAGAACCACAGAATTTTGCATCTCATTATTTGGAGACAGGAGTTTATACGAAGAAGATCTTAAAGGTTTCTTATTTTTTGTTTTCATGTTACTGCTGGTTTCCAGCTAATGGTTGGTCCTCCTGATGTTGGTTTCAGTAGCTTACTTGGCTTACTTGCATAGCGATCTGAATTTCTTAGCAGTGCCTGGGTCAGCAGGGCTTCACTGTTGTCACTTGACTTAGCGCTGCAGTAGGGTGATACATAAATGTCTTGCAAACTGTTTGTGGCTCAAGAGCTGGCAGCTGGCCAGCCTTCTTTGGTGTGTTTGTCTGCTTTTCTTTTTTCCATTTTGAAGTTAAAAAGATAGTTAAATCCCAGATTTCTACAGGACAGAAGAACATTTCATACACTATTCTGTACTGGAGCCAAGGGATTGATTCTTAGTGAATGCTTAATCAGTCTGTCATAGAACTTTTATGAGAACTGATTTCCCATATTTGAGAGTGTGGCTTTTTCAGTAGCCGTGTTCTCATCTGATCCCCCAAGCCACTGCTGTCCCTTAGAGCGAGGTCATCGTTTCTCAGCCCTGTTCACAGTGCATCAGCTTACTGGGGTGGAAATAGTTTTTCCTTAGCACAATGTAGTCTCTGCTGACTGGCAGCATGTTTTGGTCAGTGTTAATTTGGGGAGGGATCTGTATGGTACATCAGAGTCAGTATCCTTCTTTTGTTTCATGCTTCCAGTTAGATTATCTCAGCAGCATGAAGCACAGACGCAGGATCATGGCTTACATTATGTGTGTTGCAGCTGGTCTCACTTTGGAAAGGTTCCTCTATCAGTGAGTAGACCCATCTGTTTCTTTAGTTTGTTTTCCACATTGGCACATCTGCCAGAGCTTAGCAGTTCTGACATCATACGCTCAAGGTTGAAGCCTGAATTCTGAGATACTTGTTTAGCTTGATCATCATTTCTCCCCTCACTTCCTACTGCTTCTGTGACTGTGATAAAAACGATTTCATATAAAGCAGGACTATTTTGGCAGGTTGACTACAGACTCTGAAAGAAATGAAAGGGGGCTCTTGTCTGTATAAACTGCCTGTTGCCTAGCTTGCATCAGCAGTTAATTCATGTTGAAGGTACTAACCAAGTTTGTGCTTCAGCAGTTTACTAGTTGCGTTTGCACTTACCTGGTTTATATGTATACTTGAAATGAAATATCATAAATTAGGTGAACAGCATCTGTTGAGTCCATGAGATAGCTTAGTTGTACCTCAAACTCATTAGGACTTCCCAATTTCCTTTAAGAAATTCAAGACTCATTTCAAAAGAGGAGTGGGGGACATTAACAGCTGCAAAAACAATGTTGTTGCACAGGAAGATGGCAGGGGAGATGAAAGGTAGGTCACTGCAAAATGCAATATGCTATCCTCTTCTCTTCCCCCTCTAAAAAAAATAAACCACCCCAAAACAAACTATGGTTTTAGGCAAGTAGCTTGCCTAAAAATTTACATCATGTCTTGCTGCATGTTGAGGAGGTAAGGCTCCTTAGAGAATATGCAGAATACCAAATATTAAGATGAGAATTCATGACCAACAAAATGACCTAAAAAAGATGCAGCAGTAATCGATTTTATGTGTGTGCTCTCACATTAGTAATATCCTGTTTTTTATAAAGTTCCTTTCAGAAGTAAATTCTACAGGGCTTTAAAGCAACAATTAATTCCATTAAATTCTTCTGTGAGGATCCAGAAGTGTTATTATTTTACTTATTTTATGCGTGAATGATGCAAGGAGTGAAAGATGGCTTGCTGACACTTCCTAGTGGTAAGCTCTTCTTTTTACGTGATTACATATCTCCTTCCCAGCTTGCTTTTGGTACATGCGGAGTTTTACTTGCAGTCTTAGCTGTTGGCGACAGTGTTTGACACAGAATCTTGAGCCTCCCTAAAAAATTTTAGATATTTGGACTGTTGTGTAGGGTTTAAAATAGCTTTGAACTGCAAGAATAAATAATCTAAAAGTAATTGACAGTTCTAAAACAGCAGTCTAGAGTTCTCCTGTACTTTTTTCCCTATAAGGCAGTAGTTCATGATTTCTGAAAGCCTGAGGTTCAGCTAACTGCTTTATAAGAGCTGTGCATCATTCTCATATTTCTGAAGTGCCTAATTAATTATATGATGGATGGGGTTTTATTACACAATAAACTAAATGGATGTAAAAGATTTTTATGTATGTAAATAAATATCTGAATTAATCATGTGCACAAAAGACCAAAATTGGTTATTTGTTCATAGTAATTGTATGTTGCATTTCAGAATCACAGAATCACAGAATGGTAGGGGTTGGAAGGGACCTCTGTGGGTCATCTAGTCCAACCCTCCTGCCGAAGCAGGGTCACCTACAGCAGGCTGCACAGGACCTTGTCCAGGCGGGTCTTGAATATCTCCAGAGAAGGAGACTCCACAACCTCCCTGGGCAGCCTGTGCCAGTGCTCCGTCACCCTCAGAGTGAAGAAATTCTTCCTCATGTTCAGACGGAACTTCCTGTGCTTCAGTTTGTGCCCATTGCCCCTTGTCCTGTCGCTGGGCACTACTGAAAAGAGCTTGGACCCATCCTCCTGACACCCACCCTGCAGATATTTGTAAGTACATATTAGGTCCCCTCACAGCCTTCTCTTCTTCAGGCTGAACAAGCAGAGCTCCCTCAACCTCTCCTCGTAGGAGAGATGCTCCAGTCCCCTCACCATCCTTGTAGCCCTCTGCTGGACTCTCTCCAGTAGCTCTTCATGTTTCTTGAACTGGGGAGCCCAGAACTGGACACAGTACTCCAGATGGGGCCTCACCAGGGCAGTGTAGAGGGGAAGGAGAACCTCCCTCGACCTGCTGGCCACACTCTTCTTGATGCACCCCAGGATCCCATTGGCTTTCTTGGCAGCCAGGGCACACTGCTGGCTCATGGTTAACCTGTCGTCCACCAGGACACCCAGGTCCCTCTCCGCAGAGCTGCTCTCCAGCAGGTCCGCCCCAAGCCTGTACTGATGCATGGGGTTGTTCCTCCCCAGGTGCAGGACCCTGCATTTGCCTTTGTTGAACCTCATCAAGTTCCTCTCTGCCCAGCTTTCCAGCCTATCCAGGTCACGCTGAATGGCAGCACAGCCTTCTGGTGTATCTACCACACCTCCCAGTTTGGCGTCATCAGCAAACTTGCTAAGGGTACATTCTAACTCTTCATCCAGGTCGTTGATGAAGAAGTTAAACAAGACTGGGCCCAGTACTGACCCCTGAGGGACACCACTAGTTACCGGCCTCCAACTAGACTCAGCGCCACTGATGACAACCCTCTGAGTTCTGCCATTCAGCCAGTTCTCAATCCACTTCACCGACCACTCATCCAGCCCATACTTCCTGAGCTTCCCTAGGAGGATATTATGGGAGACTGTGTCGAAAGCCTTGCTGAAGTCAAGGTAGACAACATCCACAGCTCTCCCTTCGTCTACCCAGCCAGTCATGTCATCGTAGAAAGCTATCAGATTGGTCAGGCATGATTTCCCCTTGGTGAATCCATGCTGACTGCTCCTGATAACCTTCTCTTCCTCCACTTGCTTGATGATGGCCTCCAGGATGATCTGCTCCATCACCTTTCCTGGGATGGAGGTGAGGCTGACTGGCCTGTAGTTCCCTGGGTCCTCCTTCTTGCCCTTTTTGAAGATTGGAGTGACATTGGCCTTTCTCCAGTCCTCGGGCACCTCTTCTGTCCTCCAGGACTTCTCAAAGATGATGGAGAGTGGCTCAGCAATGACATCCGCCAGCTCCCTCAGCACTCGTGGGTGCATTCCATCAGGGCCCATGGATTTGTGGACGTCCAGATCGCTTAAGCGATCCCTCAAACAGCCCTCCTCGACCAAGGGAAAGTCGTCCTCTCTGTAGGCTTCTTCCCTTACCTCCAGGGCTTGGGATTCCTGAGGGCCAGTCTTAGCACTGAAGACTGAAGTAAAGAAGGCATTCAGTAGCTCTGCCTTCTCCACATCCTCCGTCACCAGGACACCATTTGGTTGCTTAGACTCTAGGTAATGTTCATCATCAAAAATACCCCCTAGATTTAGTATAAGCTAGAACTGTACTGGGCAGATCCACAGTAATTTAAATCACTGTGCTGATTACATTAATGGAACTTATGGGTTCGTTGCCCTGGCTTCTGTTCCAAGCAGTGAAGCCATACACAGTTGTTTCATGAGTGAAGCTCAGCGGTGGCCTGTTACAGAAAAAAATTACTTGAACTTTTTCTCCAGAGGTTTGGAGAGCCATGTTTTTGAAATTAGCGATACTACAGTGGTGTCTTTGAATTCAAAGAGGAAACTGTCTCAGAGAAGAAGGAATTGATGACAGTATAGTGCTGACTGCCAGATAGATACCAAATTGCAAAGTTTTGCTAGAAAGTGACATTGGGAAGGTTTCATACAGACAGCAGCTGGTGAGATGCAGCTGTGCCATCAGCTCTGCAGAAGAGTCCACGCAGTGTTCAGCTCTCTCAGTGCAAAACTAACTTCTGTTCCACATGGATCAGAAATATTTACCACATTTTATCATTAACTGGATGCTGATTTTGTGCAGGACCTATATGGAAGAAATGGGAAGTCTTGCTTTTAACACACAAAATTCTTGCTCAGCAACAGATTCTTCTATGTTGTTTAGTTATAACATGCTCTTTTTGGGCAGAGGCTAGCCTGCTTTGAAGAGATGATGGGCCATGTTAAGTATCACTATGAGACAATAAGATATATTTCTATCAACACTACAAGATGACAGGAATTGTCTTAAAGAAGGTGGCTGTTTGTTTTAGACCATCCATAATACATATCCACTTACCATACAGATAACATTCAGAAAGACTTTGGTATATGTGTTGACTTTAACGTCCTTAGGATTTGATGCACACCCTTTATCACGATGACAAGATATTTTGAAATAGACAGAGATGCTTTGCCATGAGTCTAACAGAAACCAACCATGGAGGAACACAATCAGTTGTGTCTAAAACTTACTGCTTTTTCACACTTCAGTCTCAGTGAGGTCCAGTAAATGACTTTTGTTCTATACTTTCTGGTATAGCTCTTCAATCAAGAACACAGAAGCCGGGTTCATAGGTTGAAAAGTCCGGTATACTGTTCAACCTCCAGCCCTAGGCATGGGATTTATGGCTTACACCCTCGGAGACACAGGCAGCCCTCGGCTGCACTGTCTCTGTTGGTCCTCAGCCCAAGCAGCCAAACCTCCAGGAGTGGGGAGGTTGTGCTCAGGGCCCTGACATTGGGGTTCTTTTCCCTGATTCTGTCTCTGAGCACTCTTTATTTGTTCTGTGGCTTTGGACATCCAGCATTAATACTTGGTTTATTTTATCTCTGACTAGATGTTTTCCTGTGTTCTGCTGCCTGTCTTCTATGGTGAGTCAAGAGAAAACTCACTTCCCAAATATGAGCTCATCCCACTGCTTTAAAGTGCTCACATATGAAAGAGAGAGATGAAAAATGTGTGGCTATTCTGTATTTCTGTACAGAGGAATAGCTGTTATGACAAAAGTCTGTTAGGAAATAATGGATTTCACACTTTACATATGTGTTTCATCATTTTTCACTGTGAGTGGAAAAGTAATTCAGAGTATCAGTCAAACCAGTCAATTCTTACACGACAGACTCTTCAGATTGTTACCAATGTCGTACCTAATTCCATAGTGCTGCCCAGTAAAGGCAGTCCTCTAGTAAACAAGATGTTCAATATGAATTTTTTATTCTGTGCGTCTGAAATTAATGAGCAGCAGTGTCACTTGCTCTAATGGATTTGAACTAGAATGGTGAAGAATTCTGAGTTTCTAGACCTACTGTATTCTTTCCACTTTCTGTGTCAATTTTCCTATGATACTTTGGCTGGGTAGGAATAAGGAGGGTAAAGTCTTTTTCTGTTTTGGTATACTTGTTTTATGTTTTAAAAAACTTTAGATAGTGAACATAATTAGTTGTTTCCGTTTGAAAACTAGTGAATGAGGAGGAAGAAACCACAGTGGCCAAAAGTCCTTTTACCTCCTTTTTAATTCTAGATTTTTCTCCAAATTAATATCATTTTGACCTTTTGAAAGAATGAAATATAAAAACATTGAAATGTTGTAATGTTTTAAATATATCAAGAAAATATACATTCTGTGTTCTTTGTTGATATTTGGAAGCTGCTTCTAGTGGATGTCCTTCTGGAAAAGCTATGGAATAAATTCAAATAAATGTCTTCAATTGTAACTAGATACCATTCCCTGCACCAATGACACTTTCAATCAGAATGACAGCTTTCTGTGAACATGGACTCTTTTCCCAAGGGAAGATTCCACAGTATATATTTGTACAGTAGATTAATTCATCCCTGGGATCTGTGCTGATGCTTTGCCAGCAAAGTTGACAAAGGGACAAGAGCCTACTGTGATCCAAGAGTGCCAGCTGGATGTGTGCCCAGAGCTGGGCGCTGTCAGACCCAGGCTGGTCAGCCATAGCTGAAGAAGAATATTGTTGGTAAATACTGACTAATGACTTCTACCCTGGGATGACAATCCATGGCCTTATATTTGACAATGAGAAATGTTTCTTTTATTGAAAAGTAGCTTAGCCGTTTTGACTTCTATCTTACTCTGCAAAAACTTAAGGGAAAGTTTTCAGATCATCCCCAAGGATAATTTTGTGGTTTTGTCAAACAAAAAACTACAAGCTCCTTTTACTATGCATTATGCAGTCAAAAGTTTGACATTATAAAATCAAATTCCTTTCATCCTTTGAACAGATTACTGTGCCTTTTTCACTTTAAGCATTGCCATGTCCTGAAATTCCTTAGCTAAGTATTCTGAAAAGCAAAAAAAATCATGGCCAACACAAATAAGCTATGAAATGACTAATGGCTTCAGCTTTAATCATCTGACCTGTCCTTTGAGAGAACATGACTTGGTGTGCATCTTCTCTGTGACACGTCTCTGGAAGTTTATGGGACATCATGCATGTCTAGTTAGCAATTTAAAAGTTTAAACTGCAACATGAATGCTAACATCTCTTCCTGCCTGGGGGGTTCCTATTTCAAGGTAGACAATACCTTTCTAAAATAAATATTGAAAGTTAAGATGTTTAACTAGCATAAAAATGGCAGCTGCGAAGCTAACAAATGTGAAACATTTAAATGGATAAACCCAACACTGAAACAAAAGTATGAATTCTTCACAGTGTCTTTTGTTGTTCTGGAAAGGAAGACTCTTTTATATGTTAAGGTTGGACTAGCAAAATCTCACCTTCCAGTTTCTCCCTGAGCTAATTAGACAGAAGCTGGATGCTATTCAGCCTTCTGCAGCTCACAGAAGCTGGTTTCCAAACCTTTGTAATATGATTTAAAGTTCTTCTCTTAAGGAAATTGAAAGCAAATTGAAGCAACAGCTTATTTTTAGAAACCTGCCTGAATATCTGAAAACTAGCAAACAACGAACCTGATACTTCTTTCTCACCTGAACAGAAAGGATTCTTCTCATTAGTCTCAGTGTTGTCTAATTCTAGACATTTGATTTTCTTTTTGCCTGCTCCTGGATATAAGGTGTTTATTCTGCTCCCACATCACTTGCATGCTGAGCTTAGTGTTTGAAGACTGATTCAAAGTCCACTGATGTCAAAGACCTTTTTGTGTTAATTGCAATAGGTTTTGCATAAAACTGAAGTGTAAGGTGCTGTTCATCAGAAACATAAGTTGGTATGATATGAATAGCTTTACCTTCAGACTAGGAAGCCAGACGGGTGTTTTCTATCTGTGACTGGTGAAAGAAAGTAAGACTTAGGCAAGTCTGGTTTATGGGTGGGGCAGAGGCAGAGAGAGATTTATGCTAGAACCAAAAAATATATAAATAGATGTTTCTTTGTGAATGTAAGAGCACTGCACTTCACATTACTACTTCATGCATTCTCTGCATTTGTGCCTGTCACCAAAATGATTCCAAGCCATGTGTTTTAAACTTACTCGGTGTTTTGCAGACAGCTGTAAATATCACTATATTTATTACTATCCTAAAGGAAGTTTATGCTTAAGCTTCTTTTCTTTCATGTTATTACTTTAATTCTTCCTCATGATGTTGGTAGCTATTTTGCCAGGAAGGCATAATCCCTCCCAACAATGCATATCTGTTCAGTACAAGTTGTGCATGAAGGTCAGACAAATGCCTGTTGTGCCCAGACCCCAATCTCATATGAGTTTCTGGACAATTTGAAGTATTGAGATTCAAAGGGATAAAACCTAAGTTTGAGGTCTTGTCCACAATCATCTCTTTTCTTCTTTATCAGATGAATTTAAATCCTTTATGGCTTTGACATCTCAGAGTTTATGGTTATGACATCTCAGAAGTAAACGTGTTTATTTTTAGGGAGCTGGCTATACAGTTTATTGAATGAAGCATGTAACAAGCTTAGTAGGGAAAGGAGGTAGATATAAACCAGAACACATTATTTAATAAACACTATAACTAAGGGGAGAACAAATATTATGAAATGAACACAGTAGAACAGAATTCTGAGGAAAAAATTATAGTAATCCATGTATAGCAGATTATCATTGTTCAAAAATTAAAATGTAGAACAATAAATATCTAATAATTATAATTATCTATTTAATTATCTAATTATCTAATTATTGGGTTTGCAGGTGTTTGTGCTAATGGTTCAGAGTATGATTCAGTATCCATCCAAGTTAATGGAAGACACTATTTCATTTTCTTAAGATTTTGATTCGATTTTGGAGATAGATTTTACATACCTACAGAGTTTTTCATGGGAGGATACTAACAAAATAAATTAAATTCCAAGAATTCGTCCTTTTGCATGTGCAAAGTGTATTGTTCCATTAAAGTCAATGGAGATGTTGTCAGTTCGTTTCACTTAGGAGCAGAACAGGTTTACAACCTGTTGTCCTGTTGAACTAGAGAGTGTTGTTAAAAGTTTACTTCTCTACATTCAGGTTCTTTGTATTTACTTTCCTTGATGAATCGTGATGAGAAACACCTTCTTTCAAACTAGTGTGAACATACAAATACATACACCCTGACAACAGCAAGAACTTAAAAAGCTGTAGGTGGAAACTCTGTAGGGAAGTAGCTTTTGCACTGTAAGTAACTAACCTAGAGTAGCTACCTAGTACTATTTTCTAAATTTGTTACTTTTTTATTGTTGTCATTCTCTCTACTCTGTTATATGATGTTTTATTTTCTTAATTATATGATAAGAATGGAAAGAAGCTTGGGGTGGAGAAAAGTGGGGGGAAGAGCTCCAAGGATTTGAATGATTTATTCCCTTTTGCATGTGTAGTTCTGCCACTTGTCTTGCAAAGCAAAGAGACTTCCATGAGAAGGGAATTATTTCTATAATTTCAGTGCTACAAAAGTAATTTTGCATATTTTTACTTTTACAATTTTATAGCTTTCTTTAGTAGGGAAGAAAATAACTGAAATGTTAAATGTTGTAAAACACTGTCAGGTAGTGTCATTCATTTAGAGGCTTACACAGAATAGATGGATGCCTGCTTTGTTTCTGGGTGCTTATTGGAGAAGCAAGTATTTAGTTAAAGACAAATAAATAGGATTTACTTAAATATACTCATGCTTTTAATGAAAGGGCCTAGAGATTTTTATACGAATGAATATGCTGTTATACACAGTGGCTGCATGTATACACTTCTTTCAGTCCCAAAGGTCTGGGAAATTGTAGTTGTTTAGTAGCACAAAGCAAAGATATAAAAAATCCTGTCTTTGGTTATTTTTTGGAAAGGCCTAAGGTGGACCATATTATCAGAATCTGAAGCTCTGAATGCTGTAACATGAGCATTAGAAGGAAGAACACTATATTGCTTGTCACATAGACCTGTTAGGGGTCTTTAAAATAATAATCTGTCAAATAAACTAATTAGTTGTTTTCCATATTCTTAATTTCCCCCTATAAAGCATATGCATTAACCTTTTTCTTTAAAGCAAACTACTACTACTTTACTAGTCCATAACAAAGACTTTTGGTATTTGCAATTTCCAATATATCTTTAAAACAACATTTCTGTTTCTTTATTACTGTGAGGACTTTGCGTGGCAAAGACTAATCACATCTGTATAAGAGAAAGTGCTTTATGGAAAGAATTTCTTATTTCTAGGCTTGCAGTCACAGCCAAGAACTGATTAATGCAGCATGGAACTATTTCATATTGAAGACTTAAGATTTCACAAGCAGGAAAGAAGCATAAAATGATGAAATATTAGGAATGTGTATTGAAGGTTGTATGGGTGTGGTAAATGTGTTTTCTAAAATCAATGGTTTGGTTTTGTTAAAAACACTAAAATTCTGGTAGAATATCTTGATTTCATATTTCCTCATTTTGCAGACAGTGATGTTTGGTATACTCTGTTATATTCATGTATTAACAAGGAACATGGGACATTTATATTACTGGTAAAAAAACAGCTTAACACACTTCAGGTGCTGAATGAACATGCAGCTATTGAAACAGTGAACGCTGGTTTAAACTTTTGCTTTCCTTTGCCAGTTCTGGAGTTGAAATGTGTTTAATGAGATGAACAAATAACTTTGACATGGTTGTAGTGCAATGTGTTTTCCTCTTTCATTAACTAGCAATGAATAAACGTTGGAGAAAATGTAAAATAAGGTTACAAATAATATATATATTAAATAGTTTCCCCAATGAAGCTTTGTTGTCAGGTCTTGGAAGTTATTCATTTGTAGTGGCTACACAGAGGGGCAACAATTTATAACACCTGTGGCAGTATTATAATATACTGACATTTCAGAATTCTAGAATGTTGCATTTCATCTGATGACCTTGAATATTCTACATTTATATTTCTTTCTCCTCTTGCAAGGTGAGCTTAATATCTATTATCTTACTAAACATTGAATTTTACTGTCAAGAGGCACAATCCCTGAGCTTTAAGATGTAATTTTAGATTCACTAGTCTTTTCTTCTGGTGATACTGAGCATTGATGGGAATGAATTAGCCAGGTCTGCTTTGGTCACTGTGGTAAAGAATTCTCGCTGTTTCTGCTCTGAGATAACGTTTTTGTTCCCTGCAATGATGAATTCTGTGTAGAATGCTTCCATCACAAGTGCAAAAAGACAACAGATGTGTTTACATTGTCTCCATGGAGACACAAAGACATAAGCTAAATTCACAGTAGCATCAGGGAGAAGATTCTCTCTCCTTTGTCTTCCAGAGATGGAGAATTGCAGGGAGAATATTGAAGAAAACCAGACAGAATTCTCTAGAGACTGTTTTTCCCCCTTGTCTTTCCGCAAAGGATTCTTTGTGTGATCCTTCAGCAAAGACTCCTGAATGCTGTGATGGATGTTTGTAGTTCCACTAGGAATTCAGTGAGAGCTTAAAATATGCTAATTTGTATTAACATTTTAAGTAATGATAAACAGGTAATTCACTACAACTACTTCATTCATTGTCTCAAACATACCAGCCATTTCAATTTATTCAGTGAGCACATGTTATTAGTTGGGAATGTTCAGGAGAGGCAATGGAATCACATGAGATTCCTTCTGTTCCTTTTTTGGAGGATCACTGACTAGGTTTCCATAGACGTTAATTGGAAAATACTTTTCTGTCGTATTTTTATCCCTTTGCACTTGTCTGTTTTCATGAATCTTTACAAGCCACTACTGTGTTTCTCAGAGCAACTGCAGCTTGGCCATATGACACGCATGACAGTGTTCAGCATGAAGGTTTTGAGGCTCATAGTGACTGGGAGAGGGAGAAGCCTCTTCACTTTTCTGCTCTTTCTCTGGAGACCATGATTTGTTTACAAGTGACACAGAGCTGAATATATCCTTTAAGTGATGCTTTTTTAAAATAAGTTATGTGAAACAAAAGAGCAAAGTGTGAGCATGCACAGATACTCGCGCTAAGCCAAATAAGATTTTTTTTTTCAGTTCCTACATGTGCATTCAAGCTGTTATTTAGGAAAATGTTCCCTAAACTGGAGCTAGTTTCAAAAACCTTCATCTAATTGACAGAACTTTGTTTTGTTAGCATTTTGGGGAATTACATTTTAAAAAAATTAAAATGAAACTCTAAAGAGAGAAACAAGGCTGTGATGTCTTCAAATTAATTTTCTGGGAAAAAATATTTATCATAATTTTTATTCTCAGTTTTTAGGTTGAGTGTGCCTTCCAAAGATGCATATAAATGCATTCTATTCAGAAACAGTACACACCCATCTTGAAATATCTATTTTTTTCTTGTTATAAAAGCCTAGTCATTCAACTGAACAGCAAAAATACCAGTGACTTGGATCACCGGTCCCATAGTGAGAGTGAATAGCAGAAAATAGAGCAGATAGTGGTCAGAGAATCCAGAAACATGTGGGAGTTCAACAAAACTGTGTTTCAAATAATTCTTCACAGAATATGAAGTGAATGAATAATTTTTTGAAGAAAAAAGATAGCATGCTCATGTTGTTAAACACATGTAATTCCTCCAGGTCTCACTGTATTTTTAGCTTAGCTTTAGTGACAATATTAAAGAGCTAAATAAGTAACATCATGCCAGTGAACATCCCATTTAACAAGAGGCTGCAATTTGTATATATAAAATTGTTCTTGTACATAAGTATTTACAGAATCAAGGCCTTGAACACTGTCTATATAAAATCTTCTCTTTGAGAAATACTTAGCCGAGAAAATACTCATAAAAGGTGTCTGAAACCAGAATTAGCGAGGCTTCTTCCTCAGAAATTTATTATTAACAGCCAGGAAGTTGTTTTTCTGATGGATCAGAGGACCCACCTTCTATATGCACTCTTGGCTTTTTTGTCAAAGATAAACAGATATTCCCCTAAATTTAGTTTTGAATTTTCACTGTGGTTTCTCTCACAAATTTTTATTTAAATATTACACATTCCAGTCATCTCTGTGAACCAGTGAACTGTAATTGGACTTAGTTTTCTATGGTATGTGATTTCCTGGGCTTCCTGTGATGCACATGGAAGCTCAGTCAGAGGAATGACAGATGCAATGTAGTAAACATAGCCTGGGCTGAACTCGGATCCACCGAGGAGAATGAGGCCATATGGAGACTGTTTTTTCCTTCTTCAAATATAGTATTTTCAAAAGCAGTTTTATAGAACATTTTTTCATCTTTAGCTTTTTGTTCGTGATAGGAAATCATTGTTTATCAGTTCTATACCCAAATATATTGCATTTAAAATGGTAGTTTATGTTGGAAATTAAACTGAAATTTAATAATGGAACAGTTATTTTGTTATCTTGTTGCTAGACTAAAGAAATGTTACTGGAGTTGACATTAAAATCATGAAAGATATCTTGGAGTTTCTGCCCCTGTGAAAATTGGAAATCCTGTGTGGGTGGTGTGATTTCTTCTGCCAATTTCTGTGATGTCTCCATGGACATGAAAAAGGTGAAACTCAAAGAAACCTCTAAAAGAAAATAAGACCTACCTGTGGCTTCGTTACCTATGATGCTTAGAGTTATTGTGTGCATTCACTGTCACCTGTCTTCTCCCCCATGCTCCCCTAGACTTCAAAAGTATTTTCATGCTATTGCAGGCTAACTTGGTGGCGTTTTGGACTTCACGGTTGTACCTCAAGGGCTGAAGCCTTGTTGGATCTGTTGCCTAAACTTACATGTTTCACAAGCTGATCTCAACTCATGCTATCTTCATTTTCAAGGCAGTTCTCCATACTTCAGGGGTAACTGAACACAAGTCTAGCATGTACAGGGGCAGTATGTACACACCTATTGGAATTTAGTTCAGAATGGCTAGGTTTGTCTAGTGCAGAAGAAAATGCAAAACCTTGTTCTATATACTCTGTGCTGTAAAATCAAGCTTGCGCTTTTGTGATATCATGTAACTTGAGTTTCTGCAAGCATTTTGTTTGTTGCATCACAAGATTTAAACTAAAGCTTTAGATGTTTTTTATTTGTGAGGTCTGCGTGAAGCTGCCGGGGAAGCTGAAAAAGAAAATATGTCCCAATAATTTTTCATTCATTTAGATCTACTGTTTGAAAGTTGTTTGTATGAAAATCCATGGCAGATTTGATAAATAACAGATGCAAGACACATTACATCCTAGTTTTTTCATTCCAGTCACAAGTTAGCAACTTCTTTCTGTACGATACTCCAGCCTTCTTATTAATAAGGCCTTACAGCTTTTTGTCATCAGCACATTCTGTGGTTTCATTCCTCACTCTTCTGCTGTGAACGTTAATGAAAATACGGAATGGCCAGTCCAAAACTGGAGCTTTTGTGAAAATAATTCAAGCTTTTTAGGCAGCTCATCACCAGTCTAGTTATCTCCATCTTTCCTATCTTTAGTAATAAGATATTTCTGATGTGGTGTTTTAGCAAATGATCCCTTGAAGTTTTGCTAGGTTAAGTCTACTGTACTTTTCTGCTGTATCTCCTTAGACATCCGTTATCTTAGGAAAACAATACTGAATTAGTCTGGCGTGATCTGCTGTTGCTAAATCCATGTTGTATTTTATCTCCTTCCTATGATCCCTGTATCTTTACTTATCTCTTTTCTTCAGCCTTTGTTGTAAAGCTCAGTTCAGTGATTTTTTTGTGGGAGCTGTCCTTAAATGCCACTTGGACACCACCTCTTTCACTGTGAACATGCCTGTACCAATTGTGGAGGGTCGGTTTTGTTACTGTACAGTCATACCTTTGAAGTAAGAATATAAATTGTGTGAGGTTTTTGTCCTCTGTCCCACTTTATTCTCTCTGTTCTTTGCCCTGATGATTGGCCAGTTGGTTGTCTTGTTTCTTTCTCCACTTGAAGGCTGTTGCTTCGTATTTATGGCTGGCAGCTTCAGACCTCAAGTTGGTGTTTATTGGATTTACTTTCGTTTCTTGCTTAACCTCTAGGGGAAGCTTCCAGCTGGCTGATGTCCTCATCTTATTGTGCTGCAAGAGCTAAACTGGTGCAGATTCTTTCTTTCCAAGGGCTTCTGCAGAAATGAGGAGGAGCGCAAGGCAGGTCCCTGTAGACCACAATTTGGAAATTGTTAGAAAAGTTTCTCATGCTTGCATAGAGCAAGGGGATAATGACAACAAGAGTATCCTGAGCCAGCACCCTTCTGATGATCTGCTGGTTAAATGTTTAGAGTTTGGTGTCCTGTATTGTACTGAAGGGCAGTGACTGGGCCACTAAAGAAAACAATACAGCCTATGCTGGTCATTCTCTTTAGAACAGGTATCCTGAATATTTTTTTTTTTTGCTGTGCGAAGCTCAGACATTCTGTCTTTGCATTAATAAAATGACAGAGATTTTAAATAATTAAAATCCCACTGGCATCTTGAGAGCACTTCTACTATATTTGATGCTGATTCCAGTGAGTGTGATGCTAGGGAAAGAGTTGAGAACAAGGGTTCAAAACCAAGGGTCAGACCAAATCCAGAATCCTGCATGATTTACTCTTTGATCAGAGGTTTTTTTTGTTTCTTTTGTCTTTTTTCATTCTGACTAACATGTGTAAAGAGTATTGTTTAGTTCAGTGATCTTGGGTTGAAGCACAATCCAAATATACTTTCTGATATGAAAGATATATTTCAGCCTCTGTGATTTCATTTGCTGTTTTAAGAGTATATACACTGGGACTCATTGTGGCTTTAAGAAGACAAGTTACAGACACGAAGCAGTAAAAAGATCAGTTGCTAAAAACCAGAAGGATTGTGACAGAATATTAATGGAGCTGTATCCTGAGGCGATGCAGAAATATTTGGAATTCACTCTTGTGCCAAGGCAACCAAGTCACTGCAATGTTTTGACTTGTGCTTGCATTTGTAGGTGTCTGTTGGATGGAAGGTATCAGACCTCCACATTTGTCTAAATTCTCTCTGCTGACTGAGCTAACTGGGATTTCATTGAGCCAAAAGGTCACTTTGGTGTCATGTTTTCTGTCCCATGATGTAATTTACTGTCAGCCATGTTGTATGCATCTATGCTGTAGCTGAGTGTTTCCCCTTGGAGAGGAAGTGATTCAATGACATCCAGTAGAAAGATAAAAGACCTAATGTGAACATTACATATGCCCTTGTTTTGGAGGGAGTTTTCAAATGCTTGCTTTTGCACAGGTAACAGAGGCATCTCACTTTGAGTTTAATCTAAATTAAAGAGATTAGACAGTTCATCAGAATCACTGAATTCTGTAATCATGCCAAATGCATGTCAGTGGCAACAAGGCCCTGCATATGTTCACCACATGCAGAGAGGCCTGACCAGTATATTCCTCCTATCTAAATCAGGAGGACATCTTTCTTTCCTCAGCCAGCAGTTATCAAACTAGGGATGAACTGTAAGTAGGATTACCTCTTCTTTCCTTGTCTGACACTGACAACGTGCTTGTGTTAAAGGCCAGTCATCTTTGAGTGAACCCATTGCTCCCCAGAAGTGCTGAGCCTTATTCTGATCCACTTGCTTTTTGTGAGAATACGATGTCATTAATTCTGAAGAAATTACGCCTGGTCTGTGTGCTTGTACATGAGACTGCCGAAAGGTATGGGTTTCTCAGCCTGGTGACAGACACGTGATAGTCATCTAGATGTCACAGCATGTTGCTTTCAGTCTTTTACAAGCTGTGTATGATTTGGCATTGTGAGCATAAAGGTGCTGGTTTTGGCTCTGTTTCTTTGGCTCTTCTCCCGTAGTAACTAGCATCCTGCAAGTGGGATGATTTTCAGCCTCTGCCTTTCCCTTGGGTCAAAGTGATGCAGACTCTGGGGTGGTGCTATAAGTCTCCTTCCATAGCCCCTAAGGTCCCAATTATAGCTCCTTAACATTAGGCCTCCAGCCAGCCGGCAGCTATCAGCTCTGAGGTATGCCAGCTAGAGTTTTCCTTCTGCTCTAGACTCTGACTCACAGTGCCTGCTGCACCTGGCTTAGATGTTGGGCCCCCTCCTTACACTGGGCCGTGATCCCAAAGATCTGTTAATCCTTAATTAGTCAGAGACGCTGGAAAATTTTAGTATCCTGAGAGGGAAGTAGGTATCTATTTGGATTGCAGTTGGGTGCTCCTGCAGCATGATAATTCCAATTTCACGGTGGTGCAGACAAGCAAAGAAAACTAAGTTTGTATTTCAGCAAGTATTTGCAGACCTACTGTTTGCCAGCTTGGAAATTCATTCCACATTTAAAAAGTAAATAATAATAAAAAGGCTATATTAATATTATGTTTTTTCCATAAAGATGTCAGGGGTAGAGCTCATCTTTATTTCCCAGAGGGTGTCAACAAAAGCAGATGTGGGGAATGTAAAGAATTGTAAGAGGCAGGAAATTTTTTTTTTTGATGGTGCCATTTGCATTTAGAACCACGCAGATGACTCTGGCCCAGGTTGTGAAAGAGTTGTTAAAGCAACGGCCAGGCAAATGGTAGCTGAAGCAAGGGATGGAGGAGAATGGAAGCTGTTGAGTCTGCTGCAGATGTCCCATGAGAGTTGGTGCAAATAACCTTAGACCTAGCTGTTCAGTGCCCCTGATTCACATGCCTCTGATTTCAACAGGAGTTGGACATGTAAGCAGTTTTGTCTGGGCTGAGCACAAATCTCTTCTCTTTTTGTAAAACGGGGACAGAAGCACTGTCCTGCTATGCAGAAGCATGGAGGATAAACATAATGAAGGCTGTTAGGGTTTTGTGCACTGATAATGTTCATGTATTCCAAGACCTGAAGTGGAAAGTGTGACTTCTGCAGTATCAAAATTTTAAGGAAAGGAGAAATGCAAGGCAATCTCTACAGTATGTGGTGCTGTAATCTGACAATTTTGCAAACAGTATCATGTTCAGGTGTCACAACTACTCGACATAGTTAAGTTCTCTTTTTGTGTCCTCGGCTGTATGCCAATGTGGAAAGGGAAGGGAAAGCGCAAAGTGGCAATGCTGCTAATAGTGGAGCAGTGACATCAGGGGAAGCTTCTGGAGGGATCCTGAGCTGAACCAGACCCTTCTGTGTTGTGAAATTCTCCTGGCCTTTGTTCTCAAGAGCCTGACATGCCTGTAAACTGAGGGGAGGATAGACTGGAACTTGGAACTTTTTTGCGCCTCTTACTTTTCAAATGGTCATTTTTTTCCCTTCTGTAACTTTCTTAATGGACAGAATGATATAGCCCCGGTATGGAGTCAGTGTGGTGGAAAACTGCTTAGACTGATTTCATCTGTATGTGCTGAAGAGTGTCATGAGCTGCAAAGCTTTCTGTGTGTGCGCGTGCATTGTGTCAAACCTAGATGGTAAAAGGCTGGATAGCATGAGGTAAGTGTTTAGAGAGCTAGCTGACATCCTGAAAATTACCAGAGACCCTCTCTTGAAACCACTTACACCCTTATGCAGAGCTGACTTTCATGTCAGCTGCCTGAAAGCCCCTCGCTGGGCTGTGGAATGTGACTCTCACACACGTCACGTGAGCTCTGTCAACTCCGTTGTGGATTACAGGGACAAGACCTTCATTCCTCACCTCTGAGCTGGTGGTTTGCAGCCATGTGGGACAGGGCAGGTGGAAGTGTGCTGAAGGTTGAGGGTGGATAAGTGAGGAAATGGAAGAGACTTGTTCTTCAGCAGGAATGGTATTATTTGAAACACTTAGGTGATAAAAGAAAATTACATGAGTTTTAGTGCCCTTTTACAAAACATTGTAGATTTGGATTAAACAATACTATTCCTTTTGAAGGGTTCAATATGGTGAAGTTTTGTTCTTTGTATAAAAAAAAAAGCAAAAGCATAATGCTCCCAGTCCAAATTTCTGTAGATTCTTGGAGTTACATCTATATAACTGTTAAATTTCAGTAAAGCCTGATTTGTTTGGATTTATTCCATAATGGAAGTCTTGCCTGAAATTCACAAGGTGGGAAATACATATGCACCAGTGAAATAATTTCTAGATGGAAAAATATAGCAGATTAACAGATTATTTTTATGTTGGCATATTTGAAATGCCTTATTTCATTTATTTCCTTTAAGAATTTAATGTGGCTGAAACTTTTCCATAATAGATGACAGACCAAGGCTGTAAGGTACCCCTCCGCTGAGGAATTTGTTGGTGTTTGTGATGGCCTTTTGCACAAGAATCAATCCCCTTGTGTCAACCAAAGATGTCAGCAATGCCTGTTCTCACTATCATGATGTACTTGCAAATAAATGCAAATTTAAGGAGTGGGTGCTACCTTCTCTTGAATGTCAGGGCTTTCTCAAGGTCGTTTGACACTTCAAGTTAATTTTGTAAGAGAACATAATAAATAAGTCTGCAAAGCTACTTGGTTTAGTGAGCCACAGCTGTGGCTGGAGTAAGTTACAAATCCTCTCTTCAACTCGAGGCAGAACTGTTTCAATTAAATCTGCACCACCAGAGGTGACAATAGTTTGGGGAAGGAGAAATAAGCTGCCAACATTTGACTGTAATTGGCAGCTTCAGCAGAAAGCCCAAGGGGTAAATGGGCTGCCCAAACTGAATTCCCTTTTCACCTGAAAAAGTTGTTCTTCCAATGAACGAATGAGGCTTTCTGTCAGGGGACTCAATGTGGGTTAAGATCACATGCTCCTGCCTGTACTGTGCTTGTTATGTGGATAAATAGAACTTAGGGTCTCCAGGGCTGTCAATCTGGCCTCTTTCAAAAGCACATAAATGCCTGATCCCAGTCCCAGAGAAACTGATAGGAATCATTCAATTGACTTTGGGTCAGATTCAGTTTCCATAGCCTATGTGTTGTATACCTCACTCAAAAGTCTGCTGTGTTGGTTCATGGATTTGAAAAGCTAGTGTTTGTGTTCATAAATGCAATACAATAGTATATTTTTGTTCTGCAAGGTGCTGAAAGCCATGAAGTGTCCTGTACTTTTGAGAGCTGTGGTTGCTCTGTTTTCTGCAGGGCTAAGCCCTGACAGAATACAAGACTTGAATAAAATTTTTTGTTTTTGGAAGAGTAAAATACAATTCGAAGATACTTCTGCTCTCCACACCCCTCACCTCCTGCTTTGTGAAATACTGATATTAATTAGCAGATGCTAGAATGTGTTTCTTCCAGTCATTTAATTTTGCATTGCTGTAATTGTAACTTGGCTCTGATGCAAGATTTTGTTTATTGTCTATGTGTAAACTTTTATGATGAGGTTTGCTGTACCTCTAGTCTGGAGCTGCATTCTGTTTTTCCAGTCTGTTCTCCTTTGCTTAGACTCACTGTGCTTTCTTTCTGGAAAAGCAAAGCCAACGAAAGCCATGTGTTGCTTTCAAAAGGATTCCCTAACTACAGGATCTGAAATTTTTCTGCGCTTCAAACTTTGGTTCTGCCCTTATAAAAGAAACCATGCAATCCACATGAAAGCATATGTCCTTAAGTAAAATTACATCATGGGAAAGTTTGCAAGAGGTAAATCCGTGCTATGCCTGTCTTGACAGTCTGCCCAGGCCACCCATTTCATGTTTAAATAGTCATTTTAACTGAAACTTGTAAAATATTTCCACCTTTTGAAAGCCATTAGGTTACCTGGTTTTGGTCAAGAAGAATGACAGAAATAAACTCTCAACAGTTCACCAAAGAAGGCAGTCTGTGTGGCCAGAGTTCTCTTGTTCCAGAATGCTATTCATTACGCCTGTAATTCTCAAATGGCTCCATAGTTAGTCACTGCCCTAATTCTTTTTCCTTCATTTGTTTTCTCAGCTTCTTCATAATGAGCAATAGCTAGAGGTGTCGGTGAACGCATTTTGCCTAATTATGAACCATTCCAAACACTGTGGATTGGAAAGTTCTGCTCTTGCCTTCAGTGTTTCGGGGAAAGACTGGGTGGAGACAAAAGCAGAGCAAACAGAGTGGAATGTTCTACAAAGAAAGGCACAGTGTTAATTGAAGACAGAGAGGGGAAACGGGGAGGAATGTAAAGAAAACTCCCGAAATGCCTTGGAAATTTAAATATATTGAACCTAAAAGCTATGTCGATAGAAGGTAAATAATATCATCATATTTGTACTGATGGACACACAGGAGATGAGGAAACTAAAGGGCTAGTCATAAAGAGACATTACGTGCTAAAACTCCAAGCTTTGCAGCACCGAGATCTTGGGTGTCCATCTGCCCAGTGTAGCTGGTTATGTACTTGGGGTATGTCTGCACACACTTTTGCAAACAGATGAAGGTTTACTCTGTCTGTGATGCAAGCTGTCCAGGTTTGAGTTAACTTTAACCATCAGCTGTGCAGTCATGGTGCTTTAACTAATAAGCTTGGCATGTTTTGATTATGTCTACATGACTTATTTTTCAGAGCCAGTTCATATTTAGTTGGTCTCTAGTGCGAGTTTCCTCTCATGTCTGCAAAAGGCTTTACAGATTTATCTTTAGCTAGGCTGCCTTAAGCACCTGCCTAGCAGCCTAATTAATAAAAAAATCTAGTTAATAAGAAATGCCAGAAAGGTTATATATGCTTGTGAATCAGGACTTGTATACTCTTTCTGAACCTGAGGGAAGCTTCCCTTTGTGAATGAGGCTCACAGTTCTGAAAACCATCCTAAGTCAGATGATCAGAAAATGGGAATAAGTCAATTTTTCTAAGTCTGTCCAAAGGAGAGGGTGTGGTTGGCAATTCCACCTTATCTCCCACAAAACAGCTCTTTGAGTTAGTGTGTTACCCAGGTACCAGATAGTGAAAGTTTACAGAAGCCTTAGGCTGCTTTATTATATGCCAAACATGAACTCGTATTAATGCCTCCTCTGCACTCAGGCCAGAAAGCTCTAATGGGTTCCTTTTTTATCTTCCTTTTTATGTAAGTTAGTTACACCTGAAATCAGATATTACAGAGAATAGTGATTTCTGAAGTGCCAGCACCTGTTGTGTAGCTGAGGACCCAGTTAGCGCTGTTTAATCTGTTACTGTTCCCAAGAAGATGACTTTTACTTGCCTACCTAAGAGGAAGATGTGCTGTTAGGCCTACAACGCCAGGGACCAAGGCACACTGTTTTCATGTTGCTATGTATGATCAGTTGTTCAAGTCCAAATCTAGCAGTTTTCTAATATGTGCCTTTTTTTGCCAGCCATAACAATTTAACTTAAATTGGTATGGGTGATTTACTTTGTTATATATTCATAGCTAAGTTAGGTTCTTGTTTACTGCACTGCTGTTCACTGACAGATGGGGGAAAATATGCTGAATTGATAGAGTCAAAGAAGCTGCTGACAGTTATATTTTTATTGCTAAGATTAGAAGGTAGGAATATACTGGTTTATGTTAATACATAACTCATAGGGAAACCAGATAAGTAGAAAACTTGGCATAAAGGACTTATGTGTTATTCTTTGTATGTTAATCCCTAAAAGGTATTTTATCTTGTATGACATTTTTTCTTATTTTGGAACCATCTCTTTCTCTATAACCTGCTAGTAAGTTATTGCAAATGTAGTTCCAGACATGTAACTTCATTCTCCTTTAGCATCCAGAATTAATCAATACTTGGAGTTTATAGGATCTCTCTAATGGACTCAGATTTTGCAACTTGTAAAAAATTTTAGGTCTAAATAGCTATTAAAATGGTGCAAAACCTTTGGGAGACTTTGACAATATGACCTGTGGTGTTAAAGGTTATGGAATCCTCCTTCTCCCCAGATGATTTCTAATTCCATTATGACAAGATACCAGGAAGGTAATTCTTCTAATCAGTGCAGCCACGTAAACAATGGCCTTTGAAATTCACCAACCATTGCTTGGTTTATTTTCATTTGGTGTATTCACCCTTCCTGGGAAGCAAATAATACACATGTGTTTTGAACAGCTGACCTACAGAGGCGTTTACTTCTGCAGACACTGTCAGTGTGTCTTATTTTCATGGCTACAAAGATCCAAAGAAAACACAGATCGCACTTTATTCGTTCTAGCTATCTATGGCGTCTCAGTTCCAAGACTACCGTGGGGCCAGGTCTCAAGGTTAAATAAGAGAAAACAAAAGCTGTATACATTACTTCTGCTGATATGAGGAGGGTAGCTCTTTTAGAAATGAACATATAGATGCAAACTGACTTATGGTCAAACTTGGCTTGTCATCATTAACTTCACTGGCCACCTACTGTTCACTTGAACTTGGCTTTTTCTCCCACTAATATAGTATGAGGAGATCTGTTTGTTGCTGCACAATGGTCTATGATTCTTTTCAAGCTTTAGGCAGTTGTTTACCAAAATTAACATTTTGGAATTCACACTTCACTTGTCTCCATCAAAACATTTAAATCAAGTTTAAATAAATTTTGAAATGCCTAACTGACTTGCTCATTACACTCAAAGGATGGAGCTGGATGCAGCTGGTTCTGTAATTAACAGTTTGTTCTCAAATACAGTTTATTAGGTATACTATGTTGATATCTTTTGTTCTGATGTTTGCACAGTAAAAACAGAAAAACATTATTCATTAAGTGTACTTCTAAAAGAGAAATGACAAAAACTCTTCAGAATGTCAGTGTAATCTAATTTAACAATAAAGAGGAAGCTTTTAACGAAGAAAATAATTCATGATATTTGGAGGAGACCTTGTGTAGGTAGCAAGTTTTCACGCTATTTATGAAGCTAAGCAGGCACAGCTTTTTACCCTGTATATTGAAGCACAAGAAGAGATCTGTATCCTGTGTTATTCTAGGGATCACTTAATCCACTGTTAGCTGAAGTTTGCTTTTCAACCTCCAAAGTTTAAAATTCCCTATGTGAAAATTACTATTTGTGAGAGGAAAAGGAGGATTGCTTTTTCTGTCTAATTTAAAAGTTCCTGCTTTGCTTTTTCTTTCTCAACAGATTTACTTTGGGTCACTTAAGAGTCATATCTAGTTGCCTTTCACTTTTCCTATTTTCTTTATTTTCCATTCTGTCCTTTCATACATTTTGTGTAAGGACCTTCCTTGTGATTCCCATAGGCTTTAATGTACTGTTCATTGATTCTCCAGATCTCCTCAAATTTAATTTTTAAGCATACATTTTCTATTGTGATTACACTAGTTCTTGCTGTGATGTAATTAAGACCCACTATCATGCCATGTTTTACTCCACAAATGGTCTCGTTCTTTCACTTGAGACTATTTATAGACTAAGATACTCCTCCTGTATGAGTGAAATAAATGGGTATGCGTATGCAGTAATCAAAACATAACTGCAGCTCTCAAGGTGTTACTGAATCCAGTTTTAAAGGGGCTAGGTAGGAGTGTTGCTTTTACACAGTGACTGTTAAGAATTTGCCTAGCATCTCAGACGACCTTTGACTGCGACAGTTGGTACAATGCATATAGCAGCTGAGCTGCTTGCAGTACTCAGGTAGAGTATGTGTCATGAAATCTTTGTCACGTTAATGTGCCCTATCTATCTGCACCATAATCTGTTTTAAAGTCTGTACAATACAAACCTGTGCTGGGATAAAATTTACCTGAGTTAAAAAAAGTGGAACATTACACACTGATCTTTAATACAGTGAGTCTTTTTATTTAGTTTATTAACCAGATTTCTGAATGCATGTCAGTGCATTTGTCCAAGACAAACAACGTAGGGTTAGCTGACTGGGAATGTTTTCTATGCAATAATTATTCCACTTTCGTGAGATAGATGTCCAGAGAATTTCCCCTGCAGTATGAAAAATCAGCCAGAGCAATTCTAAATAAGACTGATCTCAAATCTTCTCTCACTCTTTCACACTATGAGCTAGTGTGAGTTCTTAATGTCAGCAAACAACACTTAGTTAAGTATGAAATCTGAGACTTTCACCCTAATCAATGAGATCACAGGGAGCAGCTGAGTCTGACTAATATCTGCTAATGTCAAGAAATGCTCTCACCACATTAAAATGCAAATAAAAGTATTTTAGGACCAAAACTGCTATTAACTTCCTTTGTCTCTTGGTCTTTGTTATTCTTCTTTTATTCTCTTTTTATTACTGTGCTGGAGACCTTTCTTTTGATTAAAAAATATTTCCATTAATTATAGAAAATAAATATAGAAAAAATATTCTGACAGATACTGCACAAATATCTGTCTTTCAATAATATTTATTTCTTATTGTTTAGGGGTTCTTCTGTTTTTCAAAGTCAAGATTGCTGTAGTAATAATTGAGACAAAACAAGTAGCTTTGCTCAGTTTTTGTAATGTAGTTCAAGCTTAGGCTGCAATACAACTTGTTTTCTTTCTGCTGATTTTGTTTTCCTGCTGTAGAAGCAGTGAGATCAAATTCAGTGTTCACTGCTTGTCAGTGGTAAGCATGGCCCGTGGTAGACAGACTGTCATGAGGATTCTGTTGTCAGCAGGCAGCATGAAACAGCAACATCCAGAATGTTTTCATTGCTTGCTTGCCAGAGACATATGACCACTTGATCAGCACACACACAGAGATATGCGTGTGTTTATGTGTATATATATACGCACGTATATGCATGAAATATGGGCCTCCACTGCATTGTCACTGAGCTGTTGGATATCCAAAAGTCAAGTCCCTACCCAAAGGCATATTCTGATTGTATTTTTTTAAATTTATCAATTCAAAACCCTGAACCTGGCAATAGTGAAATCTTTGGATTTATTGTAAAATTCATCCTTAAAATAGACTTCATGTTTTATTTTTAAACTTCACACATTATTCTCTTCACTAACACATTGCTTTGCTGATAGTGAACTAAGGAGAGGCTATGTATGGAAATGTAATTCACCACAGCAGAGGACGCACACATAGACCTAAAGCTATTTTAAATTCCTGTTTCAGGGCTTAATGATACATGAAGCATTCTTTGGGCTATCTCTGCTGGGATGATTTCCACTTGGCATCATTGTAAAAAATGGAAAGCTTGGACTTTGGCCTGATTGTGACATCTTGGGTATGAGACTAACCTGGATGCTGTCCATAAGGCAGAATTTAGACTGATGCAGCCATGCATTAACATTCAACTGCACTTCCTACAGCAGGTTTGTGGGGTGAGAGAGACAGTTTAGACTAAGCACCCTTCAATGAAATAATTCTGTCCTTTCAACTTCCAAGGAATTATTTTAGAGGATATAAAAGTTCTAAATATGATTAATCCTACCCTTCATACAATCTGCTGCAAACTCTGTAGGTTCTTGGAGTTACTTACAAATGACATTTATAGAAAATGTTTCAACAGTGAAAAAGGAAATTGTGAATTCAGTACCTGAAGGCAGGCTTTTTGAAACAAACCATAAGTATTTATATTGCCCTGTAAATGTCACTTTCAAAATTTCGAACTGTGGTAAGGTTACAGACAGAAATGAGAATCAGCCACTGAATAGACTTTTTTTGACTTGGCAGATATAATAGATTAGCAATTTTTCAAATTGTGCCAGGGTCTTAGTGCAGCAATGCTGAACTTGCGTGTTACCCTATTCTGACTCCCACTAGCATGAAAGCATTTCTCACTCCTATTACATACTACTTTAGACTCAATATCCATCCTGTTGTGGAGTATGACCTGGAGCTTGATTGTTTCCAGTAGTGTGGCTAGCTGTATGCTTGGATTACAGCTACAAGCTGATTCACAGCTCAGCATAACATATCAGTTCCTCATCCAATCAATCTTTGCTGTTATTCATATTCTTCTACTGTACTCTAGTGGTGTTTCACAGTGTATTGTCCCCTCAGTGTCCCCCATCCCATTCGTGTGGTATTCTTGTTAAACTGGGGGAGATTAGTTGAAAAGCTTCAATGAACTAGTGAGGGAAGAAGGATATTATACATGAATTGGCCAGGGTTCCCCATGACTGTGTGGATGCTGAACTCTAGTGATAGCCTGTTTCTTATGTGTGATAGCGAACAGGTGTTGGATACAAAAGAGCATTCTGCATAAGCAGCAGTGTTCTGGACAAGCGAAAGCATAAAAGAAAGCACTTGCTAATAGAAGTGATTCTCCTGGATGAGGAATTCAGTGACTTTAGCTTCTAGTTCAGCATCTTGTATGGGAATTACTGTCCTTGCAGGACAAACAAACTCCTTTGACTTTTAGGTATGATAAAAGCAGGCCTGCAGTTCACCAGCCATTGAAACACTTTCATGTACTGTGACTGCAAGCCCTCAAGGGAATCCTCATACAACTTGGTACCCTTGTATATTCCTTGGTGCCTAGGATCGCTCCAGAAGTCTTTCAGTCAGTAGGTGGTTGTGGCAATGCTTTTAAGTGACTGCATACGTAGATATTAGTCCAATTCAATTTAGCTGTCTAGATCTAGCTGTTGCCTAAACCTACTTTTCTTCTAATGGGTATACCTCTCCAGCCAGAGAGGAATTCCAGTCCATGAAATTGTAATATAAAGGAATTACTGCAGTACTATTATATCCATTATTAAACTATTACACCATTACAAAAGCTGTTACTGTTGGGTAGATGTGAGTTTTGCAAGATACTGTTACCTGATGAAATGCAAGCGTGTAACATTGTGGATGAAGTTGACCTTAACATTTACATGTACAGTGTAATGAATGAGTATGATATTACTAATTTTACAGTAATTCTTTCTTTAAATATGTAGCTACTGGAGCGATGTGATCACGTAAAAACCATAGATGCCATTAAAAAATTTTATTGTTCTTGAATTCAGGGATTAAAGCTTGAAAATTTAAGTTGGCTAGCCCTGAAATGTGGTCATATTTTAGTCATAAATCTCATGTTTTTTAATAATTACAGAAAGCTTGGTTTAGTAACAGTGGTTATTGCTCATACAGAGACTCATATAGAGCTATAATCCTGATTCAGTTAAGACCCAGTAGCCCCATTATGATCTGGAAGGCTGCAGCCCTCAAGTGCTTTCAATTTGCTTTAGCTTTGGTGAGCCTGACACAATATAAATACACATGGGCAGTGGGCCAGTCAGCAGTATTGCTAATTGCCAAGACAAGAGGCCAGTCCAAAGCTATCCACTGTTAATGGCTTTTGTTCAAGAGTAACCTAGGCTGGAGTTGAACCCTTACAAGAAAAAGGAGTTCCCCAATTTCAAACCCTCTGAATGTTGAGGGTAGCTCTGAGGAGAAGGACTTGGGGGTGCTGGCTGATGAGAAGCTCAACATGACCCAGTAATGGGCGCTCACAGCCCAGAAGGCCAACCGTATCCTGGGCTGCATCCACAGCAGCATGGGCAGCAGGGTGAGGGAGGGGGTTCTGCCCCTCTACTCCACTCTGGTGAGACCCCACCAGGAGTCCTGCGTCCAGCCCTGGAGCCCTCAGCAGAGAACAGACCTAGACCTGTTGGAGTGGGGCAAGAGGAGGCCACAGCAACGATCAGAGCTGGAGAACCTCTCCTATGAGGAAAGGCTGAAAGAATAGGGGTTATTCAGCCTAGAGAAGAGAAGGCTCTGGTGAGACCTGACTGTGGCCTTCTGGTACCTGAAGGGGGCTACAAGAAAGCTGGAGAGGGACTGCTTACAAGGGCTTGTAGGGATAGATCAAGAGGTAATGGCTTCAAGCTGAAAGAGGGTAGATTTAGATTAGATATAAAGAAGAAATTCTTTAGTATGAGAGTAGTAAAACACTGGAACAGGTTGTCCACAGAATTTGTGGCTGCCCCCTCCCTGGAAGTGTTCAAGGCCAGGCTGGACAGGGCTTTGAACAACCTGGTCTTGTGGAAGGTGTCCCTGCCCAAGGCAGGGGGCTTGGAACGAGGTGATCTGTCCCTTCCAACCCAAACCATTCTGATTCCAGGCCTTTATAAGGCTCTTCTGCATCTATGATTAGTAAAGCAAATATACTAATCATAAATGGCAAAAGGGATTGTATTATACGAAAGTATATGTTGCTGGGCATTTTTAATATAGCTTTATCTTAGATATAGACTTTCTAGAACCCAAAAAGAAAAACAATAAATTCCACCACGAATCAAAGAGGTTAGGAAATGTACTTAAATAGCCAAAAGATAGATCATATGAGCAATTAGAAACTATGTGATAAGTCATTGTGCAGTTTTGCAGGATCCTGAAATGCATGTACTGTGTTCTGAGATGTAGTAGTTATGGTGCTGGCAGGTGTCTTGTAGTTAAAGTACAGATACCTGGAGCAGAGTGAATAAGTTCAGCATCTGCAGCTGTGCTGCCTAACTTTGTAACAAATATAGTGGTATAACTCACTGTTGTATGCTAGACTTTATGCTAAAAGTTCCTTAAATACCTACTCAGAATGATACACAGTATTTACCTTCCAAAAGCTAGATCTTTATCAGTAAATGCTACACAAGGATGCAGGATACCATCTTTATGTCTGGTTATAAACAAAGAGGGTGTTACTGGGGTGTTTCCAATGTCACTCTCTGACAAATGTAAACAAAAGTCAACTATTTGAAGACAACCTTTGTGCTGTGTAATTCATAACTACTTCTCACTTTACCCAACACTTCCAATGGCAATTTGCCATCTTGAATACAAGATTGTAGTCTTCTGACAGTCTGTGCAATATTTTGGAGAGAAAGTAAAGAAGATTCTCATGTATTTAAATGATCTTGTGGGAATAATTTAGTAGAATGAATCTAATTACCTGAACTAAAATATAGCTAGGACATTAGTTTCTATAACATTCTAGTTCCTGGCTGTATCCGGGAGAGTATGTGTGCACCTGCTATTTTGCAGTTACTGTAAAGATCAGCTACAGCTGAAAGACTGAGTGGGGTTGATTTTGAAGAATTGCTTTTGATGTCAGTCAAAAATGTAACTCCAGCAGCATGAGTCCATGGATTTAACTTTGAAGATGACACCAAAGTCACATCAGCCTTCCAATTTTCTTACTGAAAGTTGCCATATTTTGGTCATATACTGTTTTGTTTGAAAATTACTTGCCAATGAGGCCAGTCGAGTAGATGCATTAGTATGCAGAGGAAGAAAAGTAGGTAATGTATTTGACATAGAGTACACCAAAGAAATTATGGAGGTGATACATGTCCATTGGAATTAATTTCTGAAAGCCATGGCACAGTAGAATTCCATTATTGCTGCATCTTGTGATGATTGTGCTGTTTACCAGTGGCATCCCTAGCAAGTCTAGGAGGAGGGTCCTCCAGATGCACTTGAAATAAATGCAAACAAATATTTTATGTAAATATACACATATGTATTGAGTATGTGTGTATTTTTATGTACATTAAAAATAAAGTGCACTAAAATATGCTGCTCCCTCAGAGGTATCCATTCACCCATCTTACTCGCTTTCCAGACATGCTGCAGCATTAACAGACAGACCTAAATGGAAACAATATCTCCATTTTTTCAAAATATTCCTCATTTCATTAGATATTTTGGGTACAATTAATTGCTTCAGACTTTGGTGAATTTCTGTATACACAAACAGAACAGGTTCATTGTTACCGTCTCTTTCTGAAAAACCTGTTAATGCATTACACTACAGGACTTGGCACTCATTAGGCCACACCTAGAACACTGTATCCAGTTCTGGGTCTCCCAGTACAGAAAAACATTGATAAACTGAAGTAAGTTCATTGAAGGGCTGTGAAAATGTTTGGGGACTAGAGCTCATGTGCAAAGAGAAGATAGTGAGGGAATCTGGCTTCTTCAGTCTGGGGAAGGCTTAATGGAAATTTAATAGCAGCCTCTTGATACTTACAGGGTAAATAGCTATCAAGAAGGCAGACCCAGCCTCTTCGCAGCAGCGTGTGGCAGGAGAGCAAGAGACAAAAGGCATGAATTGAAACAGTTGTTGAAACAGGCTACCCAGAAACATTGTGCCTTCTCTACCCTGGGACGCTTTAAGCAGTCAAGCTGGATATAGATGATGATCATGGTAATCATAGAATCTTCGTAACATAATGCAGATTAAAAAGGGTTTCAGAAGGTCTCCGATATGACTACTTGCTCAAAGCAGAGTCAGCAATGGGAACAGACCAGGTTTCTCAGGGTTTTCTCCAGTTTGGTTTTGAAAATCTCTGAAGGTAGAAGCTGCCCAGCCGTTCTATGTAAAGTATTCCAATGCTTGACTTCCCTAATGGTGAAAAAGCTTTTCCTTATATCCAGTCAAAACCTTCCTTGTTTCAGTTTATGCCTGTTGTCTTTAACCATCCTGCCACATATGGCTTTAAAAAGCCTGACTCCATCTTGTTGATAACTTCCTCAAAGACAAGTTCCTACTCAATATGAGAGCAACCACAGGTTCTGAATTGACATACATGGTGTGCTTGGCTGAGGAGGCACTGAAGCAAGGCTGCTGTCTACAGGACACGTCTAAGTCAGCATGCCCCCAAAACGCAGTGATAGTTGCTGCAATAGTAATCTTACAATCATCAATGGTTTCAACTCATCATATGAGCCCAGAGCTCAAGGTCAAGTTGGCATGTGGCCCAGTGTGAATATTTCTGAAAATAATGTTTCTAAAGCCTCTCCAAAAGTCAGACGATATCCTTTTTGATATGGCTGAAGTTAATCACTGCTTTACTTACAGACCTGTAGAGAAATGAACAGGTTAACGGTGTGGTAAAGAACTGTCATTTTACTGCACAGGTACAGGCCAGTTAAGATAATGAAATCTCTACAGTATATCAGAGCAGGATTACTGAGGAGCAAGTGAAAAAGGGGAGGTGGTTTCTGCAGGAAGAGGTAATGGGATACAGAGGGTTTCATGCTCAGCTCAGTCACAGAATCCCCCAGCAAAATGCTTTGCCACTAATTGGCACCTGTGATGACAGTCTCAGCATAGAGGTCAAGGACTGGAGGGAATTTGAAGGCTGAACCAACCACTTCTAGGTCAGACATGAGGCACGCTATTAAAGGTCGGGAAATGCTTAAACCTCAGGCTGCCTGTATCATGTATCTTTTATGGGTAAAGAAAGAGTCTGTTTCTTTAGCATATTTCATGAGTATCAAATATTATTACTCACACTAGGGACTTAGTAATGTTTAATTCTGTGTAATAGTATACTATTGCAGAAGATGGTATACATGCTAGTCATATTACATCTCAGCAAGTAGTACAAACTCTGAAAAGTTTCAAGAATTGAAAAGATCAGATGCTGAAAGGTCACAGCAAATTATTACATACTGGAAAAACGAGTCCCTGATGGCGATCTCCTTCTGGTGAGCATGAATATAACCTGCCTGTTTATCACACTTGGTTCAAAAGTTAACTTGTAGAACATGTCACAGTTCGTGCAATAGACCACTAGGACCCTCAGATCAGTGTAGATGTTGAGAGAATAAAATGCAAGCACAAAGTTGGGCAGAGAGGAACATGATGAAGTTCAACATGGGCAAATGCAGGGTCCTGCACCTGAGGAGGAACAACCCCATGCATCAATACAGGCTTGGGGTGGACCTGCTGGAGAGCAGCTCTGCGGGGAGGGTGTGCTAGTGGACAACAGGTTGACCATGAGCCAGCAGTGTGCCCTGGCTACCAAGAAGGCCAATGGCATTCTGGGGTGCATTAGGAGGAGTGTGGCTAGTAGGTCAAGGGAGGTTCTCCTTCCCTTCTACACTGCCCTAGTGAGGCCCCATCTGCAGTACTCTGTCCAGTTCTGGGCTCCCCACCTCAAGAAAGAGGAAGAGCTACTGGAGAGAGTCCAGCGAAGGGCTACAAGGATGGTGAGGGGACTGGAGCATCTCTCCTACGAGGAGAGGCTGAGGGAGCTCTGCTTGTTCAGCCTGAAGAAGAGAAGGCTGCGAGGGGACCTAATATATACTTACAAATGTCTGCAGGGTGGGAGTCAGGAGGATGGGGCCAGACTCTTTTCAGTAGTGCCCAGTGACAGGACAAGGGGCAATGGGCACAAACTGAAGCACAGGAAGTTCCGTCTGAACATGAAGAAGACCTTCTTCCCTCTGAGGGTGACGGAGCACTGGCACAGGCTGCCCAGGGAGGTTGTGGAGTCTCCTTCTCTGGAGATATTCAAGACCAGCCTAGACAAGGTCCTGTGCTGCCTGCTGTAGGTGACCCTGCTTCAGCAGGGGGGTTGGACTGGGTGATCCCCAGAGGTCCCTTCCAACCCCTACCATTCTGTGATTCTGTCCTGCAAAACCTATGACTTGCTTTGAAAGTCTTGAAAACAAGTACTAGGCAGTCTGCTTTAGCAAGTGAGTAGGTATATTTATAGGTCACTACTGTGATTTTTTTTTATGTCTGATTCACAAAGATGCATGCCTTGATGTTGGCCTGATGGCAGTTGACCTGCTTACTGAAATTCTTACTGTAAACAGAAGATGTCAGGAAAATACACAAATGCTCAGTAGTGAGTGTTAGATTTCTGCAGTTCGTACTCTGCTCACTGAGTAGGCAGGAGGCATTCAGAGATGATGGACGGAGAAGCAAGGAAGGTAACAGGATGAAATCGCAGGTGTTAGCAGTACACTTTGCTGTTTTGAAAACAATTTTGGACCCCTTTCTGTAACACTAAATGTTGAAGTGTTCGATAGGTGTTTGGAAGTGATTGCTTGATATGTAGACTGCTGAAGGTAGTGCTATTTTAAACAGTGTCACTTTCAGGGAAATCTAACAGTCACAGTATACAAGACTGTGTGTATATTCTTACATAGAAACTCAGAGTTTCATGTGACCAGGCATGTGACAACACAAGTACTGCAGCTATCCATGCAAACCATTTAAAAAAAAAAGACAAAATCAAACACAAAACTTCAATCCTTTTCAATGGGTAGCATTGATCCCACTTGCTGTTTTGAAAGTTAAAAAGTCAATGGTAGTCAGCAGAAACAGCATAGTCAACATTTCTATAAAACCAGAGAAGCATTTTAGCAGCTCAGTTCTGTGGCGGAGTGGTGGGAAAAGCTTACTTTTCAATGGTGATTCTTGTGTGCCTTGTGCTTTCTGAACATGAGGGGTTAATAAGGTTTATTTATTCAGCCCCTGCTCTGCATTTGGGAATTCTCTGGACTTGTGTTTCACAAATTCTTCCCTTCCTCCTATGAAAAATGTAGTTGTATAGTAGTTGTTAATGCCTGCTGCACAACTTACAGTGGTATTGCTATGTTAATGTTGTTTGAGATTGTAGAATCATCGAACAGAATGTAAGACATGTGTGTTCAACAACACACCAAAACATAGTTCATTTGACTTCTTCAAAACTGTTAGTGTTGCCTTGCCTTGCCAAGGGAGGGACATCTAGCAGAATGTGATTTTGAGCAACCTACAGTGATCATTGAAGTATAAAGAATTATATATGCACAAACTTAGTGTGAATTCTCTCTCCCCATTTTGAACTAAGAGAAATGAACTTAGTGCCTCAAAGTGAGTCTTGTGTGTGTGTGCTATGTCTACTTGGGTGTTTTTCAATATAGACACACTGGTGCAGGTTACATCCAAGCCGTATTTCAGTCTATTTGAAATTTCAGACTAATTGAAGCCTTACTCTTCACTCAGAATAGTGGTTTTCCTTGGGGAATATGGGATCTTCTAGGCTGATTTCCCAGTGGAGGAGAAATCAGTGACATAGCGTGGATGTATTCTAAATGTAACTTGTTTTGTTGCATGCATCAGTCCTGGAACAGTAGTCACAAAGAACAGACAGGTGCCCTCTTCTTCGGCAGAATTCCACTGTCGAGGAGTAGTTTTTCCTGAAAGGATTTGGAATACCAAAGCAGAGGCCAAATTATCCTGCCTTTGACACGACCAAACTTTACCTGACAAAAAAGTAGTCAGCAATTCTAGTATCAACATATCTTCCGAAGAATGGACAGTTCTCCCACACTGGGGTAAGTGCTTGGCAGACTGTGCAAGAGTGCCACCTGGTGATGACTGCCATGCAGAGTGTTTTTCAGTAGGAAGAGAGGTCCAAATCAGCACATCGGAGGTACACACTCCACTTTGAAGTGTTATAGTGCATTGTGCAGATTGAGAAGACTATAGTTATGTCTAATTGATACATGACGAGAACAGTGGTTATTGGCATGATGGATGTGCAAAAAGACCGTGAGGTCTTTACTATTTTTTCAAGAATAAGTTGGTACACACTTGCACTATTCCTTTTACACTAACTGCTTAAGGAAGGTAGAAATAGTTTATTGCTGTTTATACACCCTTAGTGGTTTTCCAGACCTTCCCACCACCACATAATCATAACAGTGTGAGAATGACGTGTTGCTGCATACAATTTTTCTCTTGTTAGGATCTAACATAGAGATGCTCAGTCAAAGAAGCAGGCAAAACTTTCAGCAAAAGGAGATAAAAGCAAGATGGCAACTCAAATCAGATGGAGTCATGCTTCTTTTGTGTATATAAGATTTCTTGTGTTGATTGTAGCTTTACCCTGCCATATGTAGGTCACTTGGCTGGCAAGCTATTAATGTCTCCTAGATCTGCTATAGTGCTTGCAATGATAAATTACCCGCTTTCCTGGGAAAGTGTGTGTTAAGGTTAGCTGTGCATTTACCTTCCTGACAGACTCAATGGGGCAGAGGAAAACAATTAACCTATTTAAGAGCAAATATTTTGAGGAAGAAATTGCACAGAGGAAGAACCAAGCAACACTTCCCTCATGTAAAGACAGAGTGGTTCAGTTATGTCCAAACAGATCAGTTTGAATGGAAAAGATTTGTTTAATGATACTGGCTTTTCAAATTATTTGAATAATTTGTTTATAGCCCAGTCAGAGCAAGTTAAAGTCAGTGAGAAAATTTCATGTTTGAGGGATAGGGGCAGTTTGTATCTATGAAAAAATAGGCAACAGAATTCAGCATCTTAAACTGAAGTTAGTGTTGCACCTATGAAGGGGAAGATGAATTCAACACAGGACTTGGCAGGGGAGATTTTAAATCTGAGGAATGGGAACTTACTGCCTACCTTTCCAATAAGATGGCAAAATAAGGCCAGTTGAGAGACTCCAGTGATGAGGCTATAGAGTAAGAATCAATTAAAATGCCAAAGTATAAAAAGTTATGGGGGAGGGAGATTCTATCTCCTTTCTTCTTCTTGTTTTGTCATGTTTTACTCTTGCACAGAATGCTGAACTGAAATGAGGCCTTTATTACCGGCCCAAGAGAGATAGATTTTGAATTCCTTTTGATTTATTTTATGGAGTGTTTTTATTTTATGGGCTTGACAAAGATCAGGAAGACCTTTGTAAGCTGGACTTTATATGTGCAGCATCTTTGCCAGTTGAAGTGGAGCTCGATTGCTTTGACATTAGCTGAGCAGCCATTCACAGTGCTGAGTACATATTTAATCCTCATTTTCACACATCCTCTAGTTATTAAAAGATGCCAGCATCTGCCCAAACTTTTTGTCATCAATGTATGCTAGGGACTCAGGTATTTGTCTGGGCACTTTTCAGAAAGCAAGGAAGGTCCTTGGAAGCTTGAACCACTTCAGACCGCCTGTGATTCGATTATGAAGAACAAGAAGAAAATTGAACTGAGCAGGAAGAGACTTACAGCAACAGGTTTGCAGAGCAGTCCTTCCTCTGCTGGGGCTAGGGAGACCCTGGGTGCATCCCAGCTAGTAAGATGCAGGGGGTATTGGAAAGCACTTCTGCTTTGAAGGTGATTTCAGTTTTTCCAAAACTGAAAGGTGGCAGTGATTGAAGAAGGGCTGAGTGAGGCAGTAAATGGGAGCAGTGTTCCTGATGAAGTATACTGGCTTCAGCTGGTCAGTACAGAGATGAGCAGATCATGTACGTGCATATCTTCCTCCTCCTGCCATCACTTCTTTTGCAGTTGACCACAGGACCTTATTTGTGCAGGGTTTTAGGATGGTATCAAAGCTAGCAAGCAAATAATGGGATCACTGGTGGGAAGAGAATAATATTCAGGGGAAAAACAACAGAGATTAAGAATGCATTAAAAAGAGAAGGAAAACACTCAGAAGGGAAGGAAAGAAAAAGACTGAGGTTGTGGTGATATCTATAGGATTACGAAAGAGAATTAAGAGGAAAGCCTGAGAATCAGTGTTTTCCCCTGATGGTATAGGAAGGGAGAATGACATTCTATTCCTAACACAGAAAATCTGTCCAAGCTAGAAATGTGTGAGTTGGTTAGTTAAAACTTCCTCTTGTAAACTGTAGATTCAAATTGACCAAATAATTTTGTTGCTTCTTGTGGAGTTGTTTTGGTTAGGAGGAGGAAGTTGCTAAAAAAATTTGTATGATCCTTCTGAAAACAAGGCATTTCAGTTTTTTAAATGAGAAAATAAAAATGTAAACACCTCAACCATGTTTTATTTCAGCGAATCAAAAATTTTACTAAGTCTGAAGTCAACAGAAAAATACTAACTTACTGGAAAAAAAAAAGGAAGAAACTTTGAGACAGTGTGAAACTAATCTCTGTAATAATTGTTTTCCAGGTCAGTGATGAAATAAAAAATGAACTGTACACACATATGTATTCAAACCACTTACCATTATTTAATAATGTTGTAACATACATGATTCCAGGATTTCTGAGTTTGGTGTAGCACGTGGGATCACTGATCCACGTGGAGCAACATTCTGTCTCTAGATTTGCCCAGTTCCTGATGTTTTAGTGGAAGACAGACAAACTAAAAACATAATCGGTTACTGTTCTCCCCTCAGTTTGTGGTGAGCTACGAAGTTAGATAATGGAGTCTATAAGTAAGCCCTGAACTGTAATGCTGTTTTTCCTGCTCATAATATTCCATGACTATGCAGTTATCTTTTGGTCATAACATTATCCAGCACTTTTCTCAAACCTGTCTGAAATGTTTGAAAGAAAGGCATCCTAATGGCAGCAACTGTAATTATATCCATCAAGTGGCTAATTAATGAGGTGACCAGATAGTTAAGCAAACAGACCAAAGGGTAATACATGACTACAGGTCTAACTCATGCTATTGATGCATGAAAGTGACAGAACATAGCAAGGAGATTTCTTACCCAGTTAATTTAGTGAAGGTGAAAGTGAGTGTGTAAGATGGCTGTTCTCATACAGCTTAACTCTGGGCATCTGGTTTAAAAACCTAAGTTAAGAGACTAGCCTCCCTTGGATTCCTACATAGTCAGCAGAAAGAGATAGTTCAACCACTGTCTCTCACAGGAGCAATGCAGAACAGGAGCCTACTGTAACTCAGATTCTTGATTCTAAAATGGTTGAGATTATTCTTCATGTAACATGGATGATCATGACACTATTGTTAGTAAATGAGACAAATGTATTTACTGTGGATAACAGAGCATATTAGTCATCCAAAAGCGTAGTTACAAGCTGTAAGAGAATGTGAATGGGAGTTCTTTTTAAAAGTGGTCTAAAATACAAGATTTGTAGAACAGTCTTATCCTGTGGCTAGTATCCCAAGTGCTAGAAACTACGCTCTGTTAGAGAAGAAGCTAACAAGTCTGTGTGTAAATCACAAATGAAATGTTTTCAAAGACAATATTCCTATGTGGTAGGGTTTTACAACTGTTGATCTGTTGGGGGATAGATGCAATTGCCAATGTCTCTTTTGCTTGGGAGGCACCTATTGTTGGGACTCCCCATTGGCTTCTTCCCCAGATTTTGGAGAGACTCCAGGTCTCACTGGAACCTGGCCTTGCTGGCAGAAGTGAAATATATTTTCCAGTCCTGCTTTACAGGCTATATAGGAACAGAAGGTGGTTAAGTGGTGGTGTTCTGAGAAGGTGAGGCTTGTACAAGAATACCTCTGGATTTAAGACTTTAGTGGTAGCTGACTTCGCTCACTAAATGCTTCATGCAGTATTTGAAACATGGACATGTTAAGAATACAGTTTCACCTGATTAATATTACTGAAAAGGGTTTATAAAAGCAGAATAGGTTCGACTTTTTTATTTCAGTGTATGTTCTTCCAGATAAAGAATATTTGTAGATGCTAAAGAAGCCACAATAACTTTCAGAAGCATACACATTTATATACTTTTGCTGTTTGGCCATCAAAGGAGATTATCTTAATCAGCAGAGGATAAATGGAACTTGACTTTCAATTAGTAAGAATAAACATGGTGCATTAAAAAGTAGAATTACCAAATCAAAAAGGAGAGTATATCAGTGGGAACAATGTACTCCTTAGATTAAAGCCATTGCTGGTGGCTGTTTAAGTCTAGACCAGAGGCACGTTCAGAGACACACTTTTTCCAGCTAAGCAGGATCCTACACTGTGCCAGCTACCCTCCCTAGCTCACTCATGTGAATGCATGTACCGTATATGCTGTATGGTTGGGTTGTTGCTTCGTGGAGCAACCAGTTGTGCACTGTACATATGAGTTGCAAAAGTTGCACATGGTGTCCAGACTAGAGAGCAGACAGATACAGGTGGCTGCAGATGGAAGATTTCTTCAACCTGCAGTTCAGAAGCAGTCCTGGAAGAGATAGTCTCAAGGGAGAGCCAAGTAAAATTGATTCTTGCACAGCTGATATTTACTTATATTGCAGTCTCATTAAGAATCAGTATTATATACTGTGAGACGAACGGATTTTCCAGTACTGTCTTTGTCAGGAGAGCCACTTATGATGCCTCTAAAAGTCTAGTCACTTGTAAAACCAATAGATGTGTGACTGGTATGCAAATATGACTTTAGGTACCTAACCTTAGGTATCTAGATTTTAACATTTTGGCTTAAACCAGCTTGCTTTGTTTTCCTCTGCTTTTGCTACTCACTCAGTTTTATCTTTCAGAATAAGCATTGTTCTAAGCTTGTAGGAGAGCCTCTGTACATATGAAAACAGACCTGTTCATATACTGTATGAATCTGAATCACAGAATCACAGAATGGTAGGGGTTGGAAGGGACCTCTGTGGGTCATCTAGTCCAACCCTCCTGCCGAAGCAGGGTCACCTACAGTAGGTTGTAGAGGACCTTGTCCAGGCGAGTCTTGAATATCTCCAGAGAAGGCAAACTGAATTTATATACTGATGGGTTTTGGAAATTTTCCCTGAATATTTTCCATAAACAAGTTATTTGTTCATTCAATAAACCTGGAGCACTTCAAAGCAACTCTTTACATTAAGGGTGAAACAGAAAATTTTGGTTGGCAGAATTCCATCCTCATGGCTAGAGAGTTGTCAAGCAGATATATAAACATTAGGGAGCTAATATGTTTATACTGAAGGGACAGCTCAAGCCAAAAGCATAATTTTCAGATAGAACATCCCGATGTGTTAGTGTATACACACCTATTGGTGGAAACAAAATGACCAGTGTTGGCTGGCAAGTCTGTTTTTGGAGACCAAGCTTGGAAATTCTACACAAGCAAGTGTTCAAGCAAAGGCTCTACTTCAAATTACTGCGGGCAGAAGTATTCATGCTTCTTACTGTCATTCTGCTTTTAGAGCTATAGTGAGATATTTTGGGTCACAGTACCTGAAATGGTTACAAAGTCTAAGCTGACAAAAGGAGTATATAATTTCTAGAAGAGAGCAGAATTTATGTCTTTAGTGTTATACTGTAGGAACATATGCATCTCTCATTAGTCCTTGGAAAAAAACCAAGCTAAAGTGTGAAGCTAAGTAAATACTGTAAAACTGTATTCCTGAATATTTTTTCAAACATGCTTACTTCAAACAAATTCAGACAGTTTTTCCTTTTTATTTTTCATTGTGCCCTCATGCATACAGGCCTTTGTTCATCTCAGTTCCTGGGAAAGGCTGCATATATATATAAGCAGTTAAGAAGCTAATGATTTATTTGCAGCTTGGAGGAAACAATAACTGACCATGTAACTCACAAGCACCTTCACAAAGTACCAAATAGACAATATAAATTAAAAAAACAATAGTTTTTCAAACCCTACCAGGCTGTAATATACTTACCAATAAAGTTATGCATAACCAATGGCTTCATAAATAGCAAAGTCTGTTTGCAGAAAATTATGAACAAATGTTTTAGTCATGCCATACATAGTTTATTACAGATAAGACCCCTGCATGTCTAATTGCAAGATTTGCTCTGTGTTCTTATCTTGTGTGTGTAAGAAAGTGAGGGAAGTAATTACAGCGGACTGTATTTGCCAGCAAAAAATAAATCCTCTGAAAGAAAGGAGGCTAATTATATGAAAGCCTTTTACTAGCTGTAGAACTGTTTCTGTGGAGCTATTTAACAGAGTTTTTTTTCATAGAACCCCTCTTTGAGGGGGTGGATTCTTAGTTGTAGAGAAATATCTATGAGAAAGGAAGTATGCTGAAATTTTGGATTGTACTCAGGTTATTTCAGAAGATCCCCAGGGGATGTAGAAATTTATCCACTGATTTCTAATAAGCTTGGGTTTTTTTCACTGTTCTGTGATCCCAGAGAGACCAGCTTCCTGACTTGCATATCTAAACATGGTACCTAATTTCAGCCAGTTGTGAATGCTTCTGAAGCATGGAAAAAAAGCTAAGAAATACATAATTCTGGTATTGTCTCTTTCACTAAGTAAGTTTGAAAATAATAAATTTATTATCAATGTAGTATCAGTTATTTGCCTTTTGTCTTCCAGAGGATTTGAGGTGCTTGAGATGAATTGTATTGTTCCTACTCTATCAGGATGGCTAACAGGTCACGTCTAACTTCAGCTGTAACAGAAGCAGCGTTTAAACACTGTGGTTGCTTTGTGAGATAGGCTGAAGGAAGAAGAAAAAAACAGAAAGTTGTATTTCAGACCAAGTGATGAATACATTGTGATGTCTCAGTTATATTCCTTACAGTGTAGCTTCTGTACAAATGTTTCTTCGTCTGGTTTTGAAACATAAGTATTTTGCCTCAGCAGTGAAGAGATAGTGTAGGAGAGATTCTGCTGAGCTTACAAAAATGGCTAACAGTTGTCGTAAGGGGTACTATTGTTGGTGGCTGGCATCAATACCAAATAAGAGTATCTGTACATAGACTAGACCATAGAAAAGATTAGTTTCTTGTCAAAAACATTGCTGATAACAATTTGTTGAAATAATATAGTTTGCAGCATTATCTTGTGTTTTCAACTTCCATTTGTACAGCTGGAGCAATGCAAGCATAAAAAGTGGCAAAAAACTGCACCAAATCAAAACAACTTATCAGGACTTTAGGGGACTGAGCTGTTTCTCAGCTGTTGTGAAGCCAGATAAGTTGACCTCTTGCTTCTTACTCGCTTCCTAACACCAGAGATGCTTACAGGGGCCTGAAGGGTAGACCAAACCTTCACCTGCCAGAAATTAGAGCAGCCAGTAAACTTTATTCAGTTATGGTGAAGGCCAACACATCCCCTGCCGGCCCCGGGGAGCAGGAGAGTGGTGTAGAGTTCAGCTCACTTTAGAGTCTGGCTTTTGCGCTGCTGCAGCCTGTCCTAGTTCTTGTTCTTTTAAGCTCTTGTTTATTTCTTTAATAGAAGAAAACAATTGAGTCTCTGTTCAATACAGATAATTGGTCCTGGTCTGGGACAGGGTAATGAACTAATAATCTCTTGACATATCTGCTAGCTCTACTTTCTAGAGAATAATCTTCCAGTGACTACGTTTTTCAAATGTGGACAAGAACTTCCAAATCATATGTATTTAGATTTCTATTCATGATACTTCCTGTACTGAAATGCAAGGGCTCATTTTGAGTTGAATCAGCAAATAAACCTTCCCTAATCTTGATTTCTCATAACCCAAATCACTACAAAAAGTAAAAGACAAACGACACCTTAATTTGTTAATAAGAATAGAGAAAGACAGAAAAGAGAATAAGGTGATGTGAGGCTATTTCCCTGCTTGAGAACCCCAAGGGCAAACTTACTGGCTGCTTGCTCACTGTGGATGGGATCAGCCAAAGAAGTACATCCAAGGTAATCTGAACATCATTCTTTCCACTTTTAAAAATTCTGTTATGCTGCCAGGTTTTTGAAAGGACATTAAGAAAAAGTTGGCAGTGGAAGGCAGGAGGGGAAAGAGCAAGATCATAATTCAAGTCTTCAGCCTGGCTGGTTTTGCTGTAGCTGTGGTATAATGCCAAAACCACTTGCGTGCAGACTTCAAGTGTAATTCTGATCACTCTCTCCTCTGATAAATTTCAAGCCAAGATGTGCAGATGATAGAATATCCATGCTGTCAAGAATGCTGCCATTCTCCCCATTTTTGTGAGCAGGATCCACCTGCCGGGTTTTGATTGATTGAACCATCTGGCTTTGCATTGTAACTGCAAGAATGCATAACTTGCAGAGAACCACATATGGTTTAGTGCGCATCAGGATATGGTTTAGTAGGCATGGTGGTGTTGGGTGGATGGTTGAACTTGATGATCTTAGAGGTCTTTTCCAACCTATGATTCTATGAGTCTACATAAGCATCATCTGTGCAAGGCATTCATTGGATTCAAAGTCACTACATCATTACCATTGAAAATGGCATGGTAAAAATTACTGATTTGTTATGTATTATGTCTTCCAAATGATTGTCTTCAGTGAAACATTAGTTACAGAGGAAATGCACGTCTGAATAGACATTAGAACAAACCTCTACCCCATCAGTGATAAACAAACACTGTATTCATCTGTAGTTGCTGGTGTGTATCAATCGTTTCTCTTATGTGACAAGATTTTAGAGAAGACACGTAAATTTAAGAGGTAGTAGAACTTACATGAAGGATAAAAGGTTAAAAAACCCCCACCACTCAATTAGTTCAGTTTAGTTTTCTCTGTGCTTGTTGAGGCATGTCACAGGCAAGGTCAGGGATTGCTTTGACACTAGCAGTGTTTATCTCCAACTGAGGGACTTAATGCACCCTCTAGCTGGGTGACCCAAGTAGCACTCTTATTGTTTTGTTAGATAAAATTAATAAAATCTTTTCATATCCAAAAGTAAAAGGTGGGCAAACTGTGAAACAGGCAATCCTGACTTTGTTGCTCTTTCAGCAAAAATTTCTCTGTGAGACTTCTTCCCTTACAACCAGCATATAATTCCTTTGAATCATCCAACTTTCCTAAGCAGTGAAAGGCACCAGAAGCTGATGAAGAGTGTGAGACTTTATCTGTGTTTTCAGGAGTCAAAAGCACAGCAGAAACTGGACAGAAATATTTTACAGTGAAAATAGTGGATTCCTCATGACTATTTCTAGTGCTCTACTAGAGAGACATAAGGCATGTTGCAAGCTTTGATTAGGGATTTTTTCTTTTAGTCTGTTGCATATCATATAGTTGATATTGTCTGGTAACATGGTCTGGATTAAGTTAGCTGGAAGTACTTGTATTTTGTCAGTTCATGAAGAATACCTCCAGAAACGTCCTTAAGGCTGCAGTTCAAAGTGGTGCGTATATGTAGGGAAAATCCAACATGCACAGAGATATATCAGTTTATTCATGATCTGTGTAGTGTTAATACAGTCCTTTGGCTCTGCTGCTTATTGAATTGAAGGGATCATGTGGAATAAGTATCATATTAAGTTGTGATTCAAGACTCTTACAACGCAGAAACTGAGAGATGCGGAATTAAGATTGTGTGTTCTACTGCTTGATTTCGCAGTAGGAGTAATGGCCCTTGAAATTGTGTCCATGTACATGTGTGTATGTGTGTGTGTTCCTAAGACTCCAAAGGAAATCTGCATAGTACTTATCCCATCCTATACCAATAGCAGGGTTATTTCTGGAACACTCATAAGTATGGAATATATGTCTTCCATCTGAGCTGCAGAAGAGCATTCCTTTTGCAGAGCAGAAGGATCAATCCTGGATCTCAAGGTATTTTATGAAAAGTTCAGCCTCGTGGTTTTTTGTGTCTATTTAGTCTCTGAAGACAGAAGACTCCCCGCCCAAAGAACTACGAGATAAGCTTCTGGTACAATGTATTGTCCCAGGGAATGGAGCTAGAAACTTGGTAGGAGAGGCATGGAGAAAATAAAATTTTGCTGAATGAGTGGCAGGGAAGACAAAACATAGGGAGCAGCAGGTCTGGGAGATAGTAGTAATCTGTGTATTTTTTCCCACATCTGGTTTTCCTCTCTTGGTTGTCAAAGACTTGTTATGCTGATACATGCCATTACAGGGTGAGCTCAGGTTCTAATTCCCTCAGCTAGCTTATGCTATGCTGATTCTTTAATCATTGTGGTTATTGCAGCAAAGGTCCATATCCTAAGTGAAATTAATTTAAAAGTAGTTTCTGAATACTGAATAAATTGTTAAGAGTTTTTGATTTTAATAACAGCATAATATCGATAGTTTACTTCTCCTGGACCCATTATATTATATTTATTATTTGCCCTAGTTAAACTATAAAGTAAACCTACAAAGTGATGTTGTTATACCAAGTTTACTTCTCTGAATAGAAAATAATAGACCGTCCCTTCAAAATTCATCTTTTAATTTAAATGTCAGCTCTTGAATCCAATATTATTCTCTCTCTCATGGGAGAAAATTATAAGCAAGATTCACAAGGAAGTTATGGGAGGAATAATTTTAAAATTATTATTAGATGTTATTTGTTATTTGCTGACCGCAGATGAGACATTTGGCATTGCGCAGATGTATTTGAGGGAGCTCTGGTCTGCGTCTGGCAGTTGAGAGGGGCGGTTGTGTGCCTGTGTATGTAGATATAAACATATGAAGAAGCAAAAGATACTGAAAAAAGCAAAAGGGACCACATATCTTTATACTGTATACTTCTGTATGGAAGTAGTTGAAGAATAACAGAAACTGTAGCTCTTCTGACTCAGCAGTGTCTTATGTGTAATACGTGAAAATAAGCTTCTGAGGCAGGCATTTGCTTCAGTATTAAATTTCTGCTTTTGCAAGTAAAGGATGGTCACTGAACAGGCCTTTTGGTATTTGTCAAAATCTACATCTAAACTACTAATACGAAGAGGTGGAGTGGCTATATGCCTTTATCTATCCTCCAGCAGACATGTCTAGGACTCTGTTTAACTATCACTGACATATCTAGCAATATATCTTAAGGATTATTTCCTCATTTTCAAAATCCAGTCAGATGAGACAACCTGTAGAGTTACAGTAAATTTTTTACTGTATATCTGTCTTTGTTTGGTAGTGGTAAGATGAGAGGAACCCTGCGCAAAGTAAGTGACATCGTCTGAAGCTGGGTTCAGAGAAAGAGAGGGTGGTGGAAGGTATTCTTGAAGACAGACAGAGATTTTACATTCTCCAGCCTCCCCTCTTAGCCCAGCATCAGATTAGATTATTGGCTGTATAGAGGACATGGGCCTCTTGGTGGACAGCATCATTTGAGCAGGGAAAATGGGAATCCCTGCTAAGTTACAGACTTATCTGTACAAAGGCAGTAGTAAACTGAGGTGGCTTTACACCCGTGGTGTATATATCTCCTGTTCACATTACTAGGAAATTTAATTTATAGTGCTCAGGATAAATGAGGATTATAATTAACAAATAAAGGGACTTGGCTATCAGGCTGCCACATAAAATAAAAGTAGAACAATAGAAGGAAAATGTATTATAGTAAAAGGAATCTTTTTTGATGACATTTTGTGCTTTTTGAGTACAGTCTTAACCTGTTGTGGATGTGTGTTATATCCATGAAATACACATGAACATTGTTAAGGAAAGGACGTGAGAGTCTTTCAGCTGGTGATTAGTTTGTTATAGCCAGCCTTCATAATTTGTATCTTTTTTGAGTTAAGATTATCCAGAGGCTCTTCTTACTCATTAAAATTTGATTCAAACACACTGAAACCTAACAGAGGATTTTCAATAATGATAATGAACCTCATGTTTCATAATCTTTTGAAGCCTTGTTAAAGTTAGTGAGGAGTTCTGCAGGTCATTTTGTACATTCTTGCAAGGAAGCTGGATGCCCAGCGGCATTGACCAGAATGTTGATATCACTAGCAAACATGTTATTTAAAGAAGGGAATTAATGAGAAACTAGAACTGTGCTCCAAGGTGCTGTTAGCTTGTTCTGTAAAAAGGAAAAAGTTGATGCAGATTACCAGAACACACACCTGTTTGACCTTTTCCCCCTACATCCACAGAAAGTTTTACACAACATCAAGAATACAGAATAAAATCTATATAGGAAAAATTGACTGTATCTGTCTGAAGGCACCTATTTTCAAAATGTTACTGAATGTGCAAAAATTAGTGATGTTTTTTACAATGAACTGTATGAAGCTGTACCTGTACCAAATCATGGCAACAACACTCACATACTAACTCGAGTTATGTTTGCTTGGGTCTGGCTTTGACATTCATTACAGCTATACGCATTAGTCGCTCCACTGGCACTGTAGTAGGTGACAAGAGCGGCCAGTCAGACAGTGAGAGTAGTGAGCACTGCAGATCTCGGAGGGATTGAAATCCACTCATTACTGAGGCAGAACTGTATGAACTCGTTCCAGTGCACCATCTTCCTGACAAAGTCAGCCTTTTTTTCTGCTTTTCTAAAAAGATCTTATGTTTGTTTGTGACTCACTCATTCCTATGTAGTTTACTTCAACAAATTTTTTATTTCAGTTACACAGTTTACTTACACAATTTATTATTTGTCATCTAAGATGCAAATTAGTCTGTTTGAACTTTGAAGTTTAATAACCAGCTTTCACTATTTTCTGAATATTTGTGAACATTCAGAACTGTTCCATTATCTTATATATGACTAATAAAATCTTTTCCCTGTGCATGCGTGAAGTTAAATAATTAATTTCTTACAGCTTTATTCTTACAAGCAACAGAGAATGTTCACAAATGAATTTTTATTTCATTTTCCCAAAGCTAGACTGAATCGTATTTATATGACATAGTCTGTCATTGATTATTTATGAGGACTTCCTACAGATTTGTGACAGGGGAAACATGGAATTTGGTAGATTTAGATAATATATATTAGGAATTTAGGTAGTTCATACAAGGAGGATGAAACTGTGGTAAGAATGTTACCTTGAAATTAGTGGTTTCATATAGCAGCTTTTGCCATACAGAAAAATTATTTTCTTTTTTTGAAGATAGTTTGCCTGTTGATTTTCATACAGTCAGTTATCACCCTGATTCCTTTTACAACAGTTAAATAAAAACTTTTAAAAGACTTTAAATTTTTTTTAAATTTTTATTGTAAATTTAGTAAACCAACATGATGAAAGTATTAATGAAAAAGTCATTAAATCTGTTAATGTCATATTAAACTCAGATGTTTAGTGTCTGAAATAAAATTGTGGACCCTGAATCATTAGGACAATTTTTTATTAAACCATTTATAAGTCATTTAGTTTCATCAGGGCCAGTTTCTAGTAATGTCAATTTAATGTGCCATTCTTCAGAAAATTCAAAAATGCTGCCAGCTACTGCTTGCCTTGAAATGATACAGAGCATTAGCTCCCCTTTCTACATTTAGATTCTCTGGCACAACTTCATTCCTGACCTTTCATAGTTTCTATAGCATTTAAACTCTAAGCAGAATCATGGAAATATATTACCTGCAGTGTTGGGTTTAGGTCTACCAGTCAGCATGCAACCTGATGTACAGATTTTTCAGGACTGCCCAGCTGAGGTCTGACTGAGTTCTAATTTGAAATCTAAAAAAACCACATGCATATATATATGTATAGGTGAGAAAAAGAAAACTCTTATTAATATGAATATACCTTAGTGCTTCACAACTGACAGATGCCTGTATAACAGTGTATCACCAGAAGAGAGGTGTTACATTTAAGGGGAAGAAAATTCAACTACTGCTGAAAACTTTTTCCTGGTTTAACTGTATGAATTATATATTCTTGGTTTGCTTGAGACACTATTGTCCTTGGTCTAAAAACTCTTATGTAATTTCTCTTCAGTACTGCTAGACAAGTAGGTCCTCCCTCATCTAAGTACGTCTATTTCTGCATTTCTGTGCAATGATACTGTATAGTAGAGAAAACATGCTCCATCATGTTGCACTGTAAGATCACAGAGCATTTCCGCTGTAGTGAGGCACTGTACAGCATCACTAAAGAGCTGTTCAAAATTAATCATAAATAAGAGACAAGAATGGACAGCACAAATTCACTTTAGCAGAGGTAACATCCCCTTTTTCTCACTATCCTGGCTTTATTGTGATAAGAAGTACATATAGATTAGTATCAGGTCTTCTCCCCACACTATAGTATCCCAGCCCCCCTGGCCCCTGGTTTGAAGCTCTGGAGACAGAATCAAATGCCCCTAAAATGAGTCTGTGAATTAACATATCAGAGTCATTTTCCAATGTTAGTAATTTTTTCCTTTGCCTTTTAAAGCAGGTGAGATGAATGACATTTTTGTAGTGTCCCTCTTGTATGCAAGGAATTATTAAAGACATTTATTGTGTTTTGGAAACCATTGACTTGTTTCTGTTCCTCAAAGAACAATCTACAAGGATTCTAACCAATAGGCTTATCCCATAGGCAGAATATTCCACAAGCCGAAATATTCCAAAATTCCATTTAGCCAATAATGAAGCAAAAGCTATATGGCTTACTGAAAAAGAGAGGCATATTATGAAAGAAGTCAGGACAGAGGAAAACACAGATATTCTGTAAGAACACAGAACACCACTCGTATTTCATCTGCAAAGCTAGTAGCTGTGGAGACCAGAACAAGTACAAATACTGAAAAAATGAGAAAAATGGGTACAGCTCCTTTCAGCTTCATTAGCTTGGGTCAGATTTGAATTTATTCTTAAGCTTTTAAAAGCTCTTCAGTATTGATCTTTTCTTTTTCTGTAGTTTCTTGTGCTTTTTCTTCATTATCTTGTACTTTAGAGAGCATATAGGGAAGCCGATGACCTAGATTCTGCTTTTGGGTTTGCCACACTCTACTAGTGATATTTGATGTATTGAGGCAAATAGTCTCTTTATAATATAAAATTAAGATATTTATCTACCTAACTCAGATACTTCAAAGTAAATTCATTAGTGTTTGTGATGCTCCCCGTTTTGGTGAGTGCCACAGAAAGCAGTGATAACTGCACTGAAAGTTTGCAATGGCAATAAATAGTGGATGCCATATTTTTAAACCCTTGTGGAAGAAGTTTAAGCTTTTACACAGAGGAAAAACTTGTTCAACTTCTTCATCAATGGCCTGGATGAAGAGTAAGACTGTACCCTCGGCAAGTTCGCTGATGACACCAAACTGGGAGGTGTGGTGGATACACCAGCAGGCTGTGCTGCAATTTGGTGAGACCTAGACAGAGTGGAGAGTTGGGCACAGAGGAACCTGATGACGTTCAACAAGCGCAAGTGCAGGGTCCTGCACCTGGGGAAAAACAACCCCATGCACCAGTACAGGCTTGGGGCCTGACCTGATTGAGAGCACCTCTGCAGAGAGGGACCTGGGTGTCCTGGTGGATGACAGGTTGACCATGAGCCAGCAGTGTGCCCTGACTGCCAAGAAGGCCAATGGGATCCTGGGGTGCATTAAGAGCAGTGTGGCCAGCAGGTCGAGGGAGGTTCTCCTTCCCCTCCACACTGCCCTAGTGAGGCCCCATCTGCAGTACTCTGTCCAGTTCTGGGCTCCCCACCTCAAGAAAGAGGAGGAGCTGCTGGAGAGAGTCCAGCGGAGGGCTACAAGGATGATGAGGGGACTGGAGCATCTCCCCTACGAGGAGAGGTTGAGGGAACTGGGCTTGTTCAGCCTGAAGAAGAGAAGGCTGCGAGGGGACCTAATATATACTTACAAATATCTGCAGGGTGGGTGTCAGGAGGATGGGGCCAGACTCTTTTCAGTGGTGCCCAGCGACAGGACAAGGGGCAACGGGCACAAACTGAGGCACAGGAAGTTCCGTCTGAACATGAGGAAGACCACCTTCCCTCTGAGGGTGATGGAGCACTGGCACAGGCTGCCCAGGGAGGTTATGGAGTCTCCTTCTCTGGAGATATTCAAATCCCGCTTGGACACGGACCTGTGCAACCTGCTGTAGGTGACCCTGCTTTGGCAGGGGGGGTGGACTGTATGATCCAGAGGTCCCTTCCAACCCGTACGATTCTGTGATTCTGTGAAAATCTTATTTGCACATGGAACTTATTCTGTCCTCCTTGCTGAAAGACACTTGGAGGCAGAGTAACTGTAGGTTTAAAGATGAGTGGAGAAATTGATGAAATAAAAAATTCACTGAAGGCTACTATATACCAAGATACCAGTTCTCAGGAAGTCTAAATACAGTAAACTGGTATTTTGAGAAGATATCCCTGTAAGCTTCACACAGCCTTTGCTGTTGACCACAATCAGAGAGAGGGTGCTAGGATACCTGGTCCTGTGGTCTGAACTTTGCTGCCATTCTGATGCTCTTTTAGCTTTGTAATCTTAGTTTTAATATTCTTCTTGTGTCCAAACACAGATCAGTTTTACTGTCTTGTCATGTGTATATGTGGATATCGAAAGCACTGGATTCTCCTTAGTGTCCTATAATCTCATGTTTATATCATAATATGACCAGACAGACACATGTCAATGTGAAGTCCTTCTGAAAAATCTGCAATTAGACTGCAAAAACGTTGTGCATTGCTTATGGTGTGACATGGTTTCATCTCATGAGTTGAAATTGCTGGCACTTGGAAAGAAAGTCTGTGGAACAACAATGCATCAACCTTGTGAGTCATTCTTGTGAACAGGGACCTTTACAACGAATTAAAAATGAAAAAGGATTCATAGTATGAAAATACCATCTCTAATGCACTCTCTCAATCTGTTCTGTTGTAGAAATTTGTCAAGAGTGCTTTACACACTGATAGAGCTAATAGAGTAGGAGGTGGAACACTAATTACAGTACAAAGCAGTACTTAAAAACCCTTGGCAATACTTAGATACAATAATGTACCCTGTAGACTTTTTCTAAGCTTCAGGTTTTCAACCTGGGGTTCAGTCTCTCAGTTTTTGCTCAGAACAGCTTCAGGCAAAGAACCCATTGACGTCAGTGGGAGTTGTGCCTAAATAAGAACAGCAGATTCTGGCCCCTGAATTGTAACTCTTTGTTTAGCATAGTTTTACTGCTAGTTGGGACACACATTTATATACCTCTTTATGGAAGATTTTAGTTTTTCAAGCTTGCAGTGGGACAATGAAAACTGACTAATCTTATCCATGAATTTGGTGGAGCCCTTGGGGCACCTGGGAGGGATAGCTGCAAGAGCACTTGCTGCTTTCCATTTGAATGTCACATTATTTCTTGAATTTAACTGAAGTAAGACACTGTCTCTTTGCTTTTATAATTACTGGGGGAACATAAGTTCAGTAACATGTGCTTGGTCAGCTGTCCTGTTTTCTTCTAAGCAGTGAATTTACAGCACACACATGCTCTGAGGCAATTATTCTCTTATTATTTATGGTATCTAAACTTTTTTCCTGATGAATCTAATTCATATAGATTGACAGTTCAAACAATGTGTTTTCTGTGTCTCAGGAGGAAACGTATGGCTCACTTTTGGTTTAGTAATTTACAGAGATTAGGTTTTGCATAATGTAAATATGAGGCGGCTGATACTTTGTCTGTGATGCTGTGAATGCAATTAGTGAGATAAATACAGAGCTAAATTCATTTTCTCTGAAAAGAGGCAATCTGATTTCTATGCAAAAAGCACCTTTATTTGCAATACCAGCGGTTCATAATGTGGTTAGAAATGCACAGAGTGGCATTTTGATTTGCAGCTTTAAAGAATTCTGGGATGAATAAAACATGGAATTAATTGCCAGAGAAGAACCTTTGCCAGACTAGATGAGATCTACTGTGCTGAATAAAAGCTATAACCTATGACAAGCTCTGTTCCACTCCCAAAGGAAATGATGTCAATACCAGAAAAGGTTAAATAGCACTTCAAATAATTTGCAGTGCCAGAAGTCCTTCCTCTTCAGATGTAGGGTGAGGGTAAACACATATTCATGTGTCCTATCATTGCATAGCAGGTATGATTAGAACAGAGCTATGAAAAATATCAAAATCCATGCTTTTTATTAATAAATTTGAATCAGAGTCACAGTTGATTTTGAAGTAGGAAAAGCTGTGAAGTTGGAAGGGAGAATAGGCAAATTTGGATGTTTTCACATATGGGGAATCCTAAGTCCATATATGGAGTTGCATATAAAATGTTCTAAGTACCTGCAAAACCCTGCTGAAATCGGGGAACACTCAGTGTGCCCATGAGAAATGCCCCAGTATCAGTTTCGGAGTCTTGGTTTATACATGTGTGTTTGAAAATGCTGGAAGACTCTGGTTGTGAATCTCTGTCTAAGCAGCTGTTGCTGAAGTGATCTTGCTATGTCAGTAGGTGGGTTTATAGGGGAAACTTAATAAATCAGTCTGTCTCACAGTGGAAGCCCAGAAGAACAAATAGCAAATGTGTATATAATTTTAGGAAACATATAGTAGTGAATATTATTTGGGTTCCATTATTTTTTACAAAGCTATTAAACTCAGATGAGGTTTGTCGTGGATTTGCCTAGAGCTGGTGCATATAGATGAATACAGACTAACAGTTTTAATTTTTTTTCACTTGTGAACAACTAAAATTCATTCATTTTAATTTACCTCATCTTTTATACTTTGAGTCCACTTGAACACTCCATAGAAGTGAAATCCATGGAATAAACATGTATGTAACAAAACAGGAAATAAGCAAATGCAGACAAATCTTTTCAAACAAAACCAAGTTTTAAGCACTGGGAAAACTGGTCAGTAGAGATGTATGACAAGATGCTAACTCCGTTGTCTGTCCCTGTTGTACTATTTATAAGAAAGAAAAAAAGCTAAGAAGTTGCATGAAGGCCTAGCAGGCATGTTTTAGTCTGAAAGCAATTTGCACAATTTCCATGGAGATTTTTCAGTCTTGCAGCCCATGGGGTAACTGACAGTGTAAGTTTCTCACCTTGTCCAGACTACGCTGGATGCCTGCCCTGTGTTTCAGAAAGGTGAAAAGGACCTTAAAGCTGCACATTGTTGTCCTCTGGAAGTTCCGTATTAGCGGTCGTTTCTTGACAAATGCAGCCGTGCTGAGGAGACTGTATTAATATAAACAAATGAAGAAAATGGCAATCCCCTTGTTTACCCACATTTTTGCAGTGGTATTTTTTGTTGACTGGTGATATGTCTTTCAGTTTCCTTAGGGGAAGGAAAGAGAACAGACGTTTTTGTTGGTTCTCACAGACTTCACTGAGTGCAAACAGGTAGCTTGAATAACAAGCCTAAAGGAGTATCCAGTGTCCGTGCTCACGCATTTGTTGTGTTTGTAAAGAATGGCAGCTGGACCAGCACAGCAGCAGCACCGTGATGTATTTGTGGGGCTTTTGCTATGGGGGAAATCAATAGTCAATCATTAGAAGAGGAGCAGCATCTTTCCTTTTTTTCCCAGGTTTTTATGCAAAACACACAAACACACACTTCTACAAATCTAGATGTGTGAAATTTAATATCCCAATATGCTCTTTAAAATCCCATAAAAGTACTGTGTATGTGTCTCTAGTGTGATATGGTGTGGTGGAGGAGAAAGAAACCGCTTGCTCTAGCGAGTGGTTCCAGAGAACTCTCACTGAAAAACACAGCCCTTCTGGAGGCTGTGACGGGAGGGAATCTTACTGATGTGGAGTATGAGAATATGGACTCAGTTGAAGCTTAATTCTTTTTTTTGGTAACCTGAATGATAATGAAGAAGGAAGAAGGAGATGGAAAGAATTTAAGAAAGGTGTGCACGACCAAAGATTTTTTTTGCAAGGTGTATGTAGATTTCTTGAATTCCTATTCATTTCTATGTAAATTATGAATTAAAGGTAGAAAGTTTAGGGGAATCACAGGGGCATCTAGCAGAAGCAGTGATAAGCAGAATGTTTAGCTAAAGAGTCTGGGAATGAGTAAAACACTCATACCAAAGCGGCGTTGATATCGGTATTTGTCACATTTTTATCGGTACATTTTAGCTGGATGTTTTTCTGCAGATCTGTGAACAGCAGTGTGATGAAGAATCTTTAAAGAAAATAGAGAGAAAAGCTGGAGTTTTCTAATGAGAAGTGAATATCCATACCCTGGATATTCAGGGTTGTGTCTGCAGTATGATTAACTAGAATTTGAGGTCTTTCACATGTAAATTAAGTAATTGAGAGTACTGCCAGCCTTCATCCTTTTTCTCTTTGTTTATGGGACTTTGCAGGTTCACAGGCTACCTTTTTAACAGAAAATTCTTAAAATTCTTTTTTTTTTTTGTCTTTTGTGTCATTTCAGGGTTTCACTACTGTCATGTTATGTTATATGATGTAAAGCATACCATGGTCAATTTAATTTGAGGCTAATGAATATGCCATTTAGACTTTCCTGAGGAAAAACAATTATTAGAAGGACATTTTAAAAAGCTATGTTATTGTAGAATTTCTAGCCACAAGAGTATTTCCCCCAATATAAGGGTATTGATTCTCTGTATCTGACCTATTTCAGTTGTAACAAATAAATATATTTGTTTATGAAAAACTTCAGCTGCCTACCAGAGCAGACATGAAAGGTTTTCACATATTGAGATCTCACTGAATCATGAAACCTATCATTAGATTTTAGCTCAGTGTTGTGGATCAATTTTTCAGCTGTGGCGACCACATGTATGATTATTTGTCCGTGGAAGTATGCAGTTTACATCCATAGGTCTAGAACAGTTTATGGCTGTTGAATATTTTTCTTGCTGTGTGCAATTCTCACATTTTCCACTTACCTTATTGATCTCTATGCAGATAGTATCTCAAAATGCTAAAAGAAAAAATGAATGAAAACTGTATATGAGGCCTTCACGAAACAGAGACACTTGTCTGATTGGTTGAGTCAAGAGATGATGGTTTGGAAGACTCTGGACAGTCTTATGTCATTCTGAATGGAACCACAAAAGCATCCTTCCATTCAAAGCCCACACCTACCTTTTTGGAACTCTCATGCTTGCCAAAAACTGAGTTGTTTACACACATAGATTATTGCATCAAAACAGCACAAGCCTCCTGATGCAGTAGTATGGGTATCATATTATTTGACATTTCAATAGCTATTCACCATGGAAAGAGGGTTTGTCATACTGGTATAAAGAATCTTTGTATATGTTTACTGGTGTCCCTGGTAGGGATTGTGCAAGTATTACATTTTAATTAAAGAAACAAAAAGGAAAAGGCCAACTCTTTAAGCCATGTGCTTACACTGATTCCAAAATTGGGTTACCCAAGCATATAAAAACTGCGGGGGGGGGGGGGGGGGGGGGGGGGGGGGATGGGGAAGAAGAAAGAGTCAGCTTCAGTAATATAGCAGTGGATTAATGAGATTTTCATTGAATTTAAACTCACCCAGTGACTCTCTAACTTGTGGTATCCTAGTCAAATAGGGCCAGAAGGGACATCGACAGACCATCAGAACATTCCCTGAGTTCCAAAACAGGAACAACTGTCCTTTGCAATATGTTTACTTGACCTGTACTGAACAACCATCACGATGTCCATGTAGTGATCTGTCCCATTGATTCCCTTTGCTTTCTGTTAGAATTGTCCCATCCATTCCATACACAGGTTTAAAAGCTGTTACCATGTTTCTCCTTGGTCTTCTAAGATTGAAGACAATTAATTACATTCTTTTCTTATATGCCATGTGTTCTGGACATTCTTGTTCTCCTCTCCATTCTCCCCAGATTGTTCATGTGTTTCTTGATACCTTGTAGGCAGATTTTATGTTGCATTCCAGCTGAGGTCTTTGCAGTGCTAAATATCCCAGAACAATTATTTTGCCTGTCTTGCAAGTAGTGTTAGTCTTTAAGCAACCCAGTACTATGGTTACACTTTTTTGCAAAAGCGTGACATTTTTAATGTACATTGGATGATTATTTCACTTTAAACCCCACATCCTTTATAAACAGATGATTCCTAAACTTTCTTTTCTTTGTACAGTTGGTTTGTCCTACATGTCATGTGTAACTACGGTCTGTTTTACTTTTCATTGCTTCTCTTCATTATTTTTCCAGTTTTCTGAGATTACTCTGCATTATAATCCTGTTTATGATCAGTATGCGAAGGTAGTGCTGATGGTTAATCGTATACAATCCAGTGCTTTTACCTGAAATATGCACCTTGCTATATATGGTGATTGGTGAGGAGGCAGACAGATCTGCATTCCACCTGCTCCTTTGCTGGGACTCTCATGTGGGAAATATGTGCATGCATGGGTGTGTATGTTCTGATATGTATAATGGAGGATATGAATTTGTCTCCTGGAAGATGGAGATTTCACAGAGGGTGCCACCTGTGTAATGTAGCACTGCACCACTGAAGAACTGTGCGTTTTGGTGACCTCTACTGTAGAGTGACTGCACTTCTGCTGATCTGATCTCATAAGGCGTGTGGTACACTTGCCCGCTCTAGCTCACGGACCTTAGAGCCAGACGGCCATTTTTCTCCTTTAAATTTGTTTTGATTGTTTTCTTAGAAGGTTAATTCTGAAGAGCTAAAGACTGAAAATTTGCTAGTCTTGAGGATTTGCAGGATGTATCAGTACACAGCTTAATACTATCATCTGAAGAATGCCAGGGCAAATAAGAAAACATTGATGTTTCTATAAACTAAGAATGTGATATTGCCAGTGCTATATATATTAAGCTGCCAGAGGGAATTTTCTTTAGTTCTGACAATTGAACAAGACTATTAAGAACAAGTCACAGACTATTTTGTTTTCAGCCATTCAAACCTGCCCAGTTTAGACACACTTCTTGTTTGCTTTGTGCCTGTTTGAAACCACTTTGTTCTACATCTGTATGGTCATCTCGGTTGAATTTTAATGTGAAAGCCTGCTACATACGGCCTGGTGAACTAACATTCAGGGATAAGGTCACCATCTGCTCATATAGTCAAAGCTTTGTGCTTAGAATTGCTTTTTACATTGACAATGACAGGCCCTGAATGGCTTTTATGAAGGGTCAAATGAAAACAGGAAACCAACAGAAGGCAGCTTTCAATCATACAGAAACCTGTTGCAGAACTTCTTGGAGTTTGGTTCACGCAACCAAATTTTTTTTTTAAGGTGGAACCTTTTCAACCATCTGTACATTGATTTCAAGTCTCAAATTTGTGCTTGTTGTCAATCCATTAACTTGCCTGAAATTACACCAGGGATGCTTTTGTCTTTTAGTTTGTTTTCAGCGTTTTCTCAGTGCACTCGTTTACGTCTCACTTATCTTCTGTGTTGTTCTTTTGCCCAACTCAACACTGTTTTCTTGTACTGAAGAAGATGGGACTAACTGATTCTCATGCTAACCCAGACCTTGATAATGTGGGAGCAGGGATTGTACAAAACTGGTACTAATGATCTTCAGTGAAACTTTGAACTTGTTGCATGTTTCTCATTAGGTTTATTAAGGTTTGTTTGGTCTGTTAATCAAAACCGGGGGGGAAGTGAGGAAGAGCCATAGCTCATCCAAAATGCTATCCAGTGTTTACAAGTTCTTTGGGAGAAATTCTGCAGAATTCATTAAAATTATGTGGCATTGAGGGTGGAATAACTGCATGCAGAAAGCAAAGATGTGACTTGTGGTCAAAGTCATACTAGAGCGTCAATCTTCGTCTGTAGGAGGAAGTTCACCTACAGTCTTAACAGCTTTTCAGTAGTAAATGTGTCTTAGGTCAGTGGTAATTTATGTTGGATTGTGAGGTAGCAGAATCCCACCTGGAAGCAGAACTGCATGGATTCTCTCCATCCCTCTCCACACAGATAGGCACAGGAAAATCTTTTTTTTTTTTTTTTTAATTGAAGTTGATGTTGCACTATGGTTAATGAGGGTGTGAAAACCTAAGTCTTTTTACAATGGGTTTCATATTCTGTGTTGATTTGTGATAAGGCAGGCATTGACATGGAATGAGAGGCTATATATTTCTCTGTCTTTTGCATTTCATTTTGGAGAATCTTTTTCTTTTACAGAGCTTATCATATTTGAAGCAGTACATTGTGCAAATTAAATGTATCCTACCTATTGCCCACGGATTTCTTCTCATTCTCTTTTTAGAGTGGTCTGTTTGTCTGCCATTATTAAAAGGTTCAGTATCTGACCAAGAAGAAGTAGAGGAGTTATTGCATAGCTACATGATCTGAGAAACACAGAAAAAACGGAAAAATTATCTCCTAAACACTAATAAAATGGAGACAGTCAGTTCTAGAAATGTTGTCAATACCATTGCAAAATCCAGGCTTTTTTCCATGGAAATATTAGGAAACATTTCTTTACCAAGACAGTGATCAAGCACTGGAACAGAATTCCTAGAGAGGTGGTTGATGCCCCAAGCCTGTCAGTGTTTAAGAGGCATTTGGACAATGCCCTTAACATGCTGTACCGCTTGGTCCGACCTCAAGCGGTCAGGCAGCTGGACTGGATGATCGTCATAGGGACATGCCTTCCAGCTGGGAATGTTCTATTACATATTTCAGGAGGAAATCACATGAGGAAACTTAATCATTTTGTGAAAGTGATAGCAATTTTTCACAGCAGTTTACCATTGCTGCACACTCTGAGTGTCCCTGTAATTAGCTGTGATAGTAATTTAATGTATGGAATTATTACCAGATACAGAATCACACATGTAGAACTGTTTCTTCCTCTGTGGTGTGAAAGTAAAGAATGTCCTTTGGAATTTCTTTATAACTTGTGGTTTCTAAACTGTGTGTTAACTTCTAGTGTAACAGAAGTTAATGTGCACAGGTGTGGTGTTGCATTTGTTGAATGTAGATCTGATTGTGGGATATGCATACATATACCCATCTGCATCTGATTTGATTTCTATGTGAAGACAATTAAATCTTTTGGTGCTGGGAATTAAAACAAATCGAAGTAAATGGATTTGGACATACTTAAACTATCTGAGAAAGTGGCCCAGGGAAAGGACTGAAAATATAATCACCTTTTTGAGAGAGGTCAGATTTTTCATTTGGGAATCTGTTTCTTTTTTGTAATTTTTCACAGATAAATTGCATTTGAACAGCTTAATGTATTTATTCACATACTCAAAGACTGTGATTATTTTATTAGAGCTTGATTTTTTTGGCTGTTACAGGCAGTAAAGTTGAAGCTGAGCAGATGGATAGTACTGTGGAGCCAAATCAAAAACAAAAAAACCCTGAAGTCAATGAAATAAAAGCAGCAGTTAACAAGCTGAAAGAGGAATGCAAGCTAGAAAGAGCATTTGAAGAAAACAAGAGGGAGAATATTTTCTGTGCTCACCTTGAGAGCACAGAGAAATGATGGGCAAGCAATGCCACAATCCAGGAGTATCTGCATGCCCTCAGATCTTTCTGACACCATGGAAAGTCAGCGACCCACACGGTTCCCAGAGCTGGCTGTCATGGCGCTCTCAAATTTACCTGCTCTAGGTGACCCTGCTTTGGCAGGGGGGTTGGACTAGATCATCCACAGAGGTCCATTCCAACCCCTGCCGCTCTGTAATTCTGTGGAATTGCTCTTACAATTCTTTCCTTCCCCCTCTTTTTTAAAGTCCTCTAAGCAAAGCAATGCTTATCTGTTTGTTCTTGTACACGAATCTCACTACTCCTTTAGGCAGTACTTCACTCTTCTAAAAAACATTTTTTTCTTGTTGTATCCTCTTTAAGATTGTGGGACTGTACCTGACCACAGCGCTCCAGATGAGAGTATACCACTTACTGATACAGAGACATTAGGTTTGGGGATTATTGTTCAGTCAAGTCCTAATGCTGTTCCGAACACCTCTGGTCTTCCTAATGCATTGTCTGTACTAAGCAGAAGTTTTTCATTGGACTGTCCACAGTGACATATGGGACTTTCTCCTGAGTAGTGAAAGTTAATTTATCAGCAGTTCATCAGTTGTTTTATATGTAATCGCTTTCTGGAAATAAATTGATTTGGAATGCAGGAAGTATGGATTTTTGAGCTTGTTACTCTATAAAATACTCCAAAAAGTTATTTGAATAATTTAAATAATTCATTCCTATAAACAAGCCACATTATATGTGACGTCTTTCCAACAATACACAATGTCCCAAAAATTAACCTTAAAATATTTTATAGCATAGTTTTCTAGTCAGAGATTACATCAGTCTCAGGAAGAAACAGGAAAAAAAGGCTTGTCCTTGTACTTTATGATAACATTCAGAACCTTAGGATGAGATTTCCTCTCAGAGAAATGTTTTCTTTTTATATATAGACATGTAAATATACATATAAATACATTTTAAACAGAAGACTAAGCTGAAGCCCAATTTCTAATTGCAGTAGCACGTTATGTGTTTTTTCAAATAGCCAGGCAGTTCCATTGTTGCCATCATCCCCTGCCTCTGCTTATGGAGAGTGACCACGTAGTGCAACATTTCTCCAGCAGGGCTAACCAGTTATGGCTACACTCTTCCGTCTTTACCCTGTCTCCACCAGTGAACACTTCAAGTTTCCTTATTAAAGACCAAACATATACCTGTCCTATATGGGCTTAGTATCTTCTGAAAATCATTTATGCCAGAAACACTAAGTTTGGAATTTGAAGCCAAGAGAGATCAGATTTATAGCCTGGGCACTGAAGCCCACATCTGTTTAAGCATCTGTACTGCTATTTTATTATATATTCAGTTGTTTCACATTCTCCTTATTTTCAAAAGTACCAAATTACATACCAGTGCAGTATTTTGCTGTTGTAGATTTTATTATGTTTAAAGATTTTCTGTGTTAAGAATATAATTGAATACCACATCAGTACAGCTTGTAGAAGATGGAAACTTGATCTCCTGGATTTTATGTTAGTGGTCTACGATATATGTGGAATCCGGTGAATTAGGACATTATCACTTGGCATAATCACAGAAAGCGCTTCGGTTTTCTCTTAGTAAAAAGCCATTGCATCTTTGAAGTACAGTTAAGCTATTGGTATGGTAACCACCTCAACTTTATAATATGATATGACATGAAGTCATAACTATGATGAACTCCCTGGGGCTCCAGATGTGCAAATACATTGCCTGGCTATCTCCTTTTCAATTTCTTTGTTAAAGTTGGTAAAGGACGCTGGAAAGACTAACTAAGAAAATATCATAGAGCAATTTGCTTTACAGTTTAGGTGCGAAGGTTTTGATTAATTTATGTTGTATTTGAGTTTCTTTGGATACTTATATATCAGAATATTTTCATATTCTCTATTAAGGAGATTAAATACAATCAATAGAGAATAGCTACAAGCCAAGATTAAAATTATGCCAATGTGTCTCACTGATGATAATGTGTTTTAAGGGTTCTAGTTCTAGGGAATATTTAGCATTACCAGAAACTTTCAGTTGTAGACAGGATTATTGACCTGTATATCAGTCCTTGTGGCTTTGAAGTGCTACTTTATGCCTACAAGACCCTTCTTTCTGTTCCACCTACGTGAAACCCTTCAAAAGGTGGGATAATCCTATTCCTGTATCTCCTGTGAAACTATTCTGCTTGTCCAGCTCATCCTTTTGTGTCTTGAAAAAAATATATTTGTAGAGATTGGTATCACCTCATGATCTGTCTCCTGCCCAAGTTCCATGGAAGATTAAGGTATGCATTTTTGGAAACACTTGGTGTGAGTGTGTAGCACAGCAGGTAAAAATAGCTCTACACATTAAAAAGGACAAGAATTACATAGTTGCAAATCTGAGCTAAACTGTATCAAATTATTTATTTATGCTAGCATTAGTGAGGAAGCTGGTAGCTGCGTTTAGTTACCTGGCACTTCCCAAATAGGCAGAGTTTTTTGAGAAGCTCTCACTTTGCAATACTTGCAAACAAATGTCTGCTATTTCTCATCAGTCAAGAAACTCCATAAACTACAGGAATGTCTTTTCATTGTTTCAGACAATTATTTGCAGAGCAGAAGCAAGTGTTTTGGGAATAGAAAAGGTATTACTATTCTCAAATTAAGGTCTACAAAAGCTGGAAAATACAGAGCTTAATATTGACAATTGATTAGCTTAATGGTTTTTCACAGAAGTTATATTTTATGAATACTTTCAGAGGTGACAAGGAGTATGGTAGCATACTGTGCATAGAGATATACTTGACGTTTGTGAATTTTCGTTATGTTTGCTATCTCTGTTGCTACCATTGCTACCTATTTTTCAACCATATATCTTCTCCACTTCAGCTGCTTAAATTGACTGACAGAATTTGAGGGTCAGTATTCTCAGTAAGGAATGCTCACTAATGTGAATTATGCCCATTTTCAGGAAAAATGAAATATATTGCCTTAGCTTAATGAAGGGAAACACCACAAGGAGTTTCCAGTGACTGCATTAATAATATTTTCATGGTTACCGGAGTAGAAAATAGTGCACTTGTTTATGTGCATAGCTTTAGGATACTGCGTTTTAAAAGATAGGTTCCTGAAGCTTGTCCCAGGGTTTTCATAGGCCAAGTTAGAGAAAGATTCCTGGCTGTGGATCCGTTGTTTAAGATATTTCCTGGATTTATGCCATGAGCTATAGAACTGTATACTATTTTTAAAGGTAGCTTCTATTTTTCAGAGCCAGCATTACAAAAGTTTGTATATATGAGTGTACATAAGCGTGTTTTGTATGCCTGCTTTTGAAAATCTGGTTCATATTATTTTCTTTTCTGATGAAATTTTTTCATGCTGTTGTGTTATTTTGTGTTATTCACCATACTGTTTTAATAAAACTCTTTGTTCACAAAGAGTCATCATGAAATCAGAATTAATATTTTGGCAGTGAAACGTTCAATGCTGAAAACTACAGACTTCAATGTGCTTTTGTGAGATTTTAATCAACACCAAAGGAATTCACAAAATCACACTACACTTAGGGTGCCTTTCATTGCACCATGTAAGAATGCTAAGTTTCATTACAGAAGTGGTGAATCTAAACATGAATTTACAGTAATTTAATGCAAATGAAGTATAATAGTTGTGTTGGCAAAGTAAAAAAGGTTTTAAAGCACTAAAATATTGAGCTTAAAAAATTATATGATCTATGGACACATAGACACACGCAGTATTAATTTTAATTTAGGCTTAGAATCCTGTTTCTTGTCTTATAAACAAATATTATAATCAGTAGTTCCTAAACGCAAAAGCATATGCAGAATAGATTTTTCACGTCTCTTTCAACAAAAAATTCACAGGATTTTCTTCTCCTATTGGTCAGGATTGCTGTCTACGAAACTGTACCGTTAAATTCTTATCTTGTCAATCATATGGATTCATATCAAGGGTGGACAAGGGAAAACCAATGGACGTCATCTATCTGGATTTTTGTAAAGCCTTTGACACGGTCCCCCACAACATCCTTCTCTCTAAATTGGAGAGCCATGGATTTGATGGGTGGACCGTTCAGTGGATAAGGAATTGGTTGGATGGTCGCAGCCAAAGGGTAGTGGTCAACGGCTCAATGTCCAGACGGAGACCAGTGACCAGTGGAGTCCCTCAGGGGTCCGTACTGGGACTGCTGCTGTTCAATATATTTATCAATGACATGGACAGCGACATCGAGTGTACCCTCAGCAAGTTTGCAGATGACACCAAGCTGAGTGGTACGGTCGAGACACCAGAAGGACGGGATGCCATCCAGAGGGACCTGGACAAGCTGGAGAGGTGGGCCTGTGTGAACCTCATGAGGTTCAACAAGGCCAAGTGCAAGGTCCTACACCTGGGTCGGGGTAATCCCCGCTATCAATACAGGCTGGGGGATGAAAGGATCGAGAGCAGCTCTGCCGAGAGGGACTTGGGGGTGCTGATAGATGAAAGGCTGGACATGAGCCGGCAATGTGTGCTGGCAGCCCAGAGGGCCAACCGTGTCCTGGGCTGCATCAAAAGAAGCGTGGCCAGCAGGTCGAGAGAGGTGATTCTGCCCCTCTACTCTGCTCTGGTGAGACCTCACCTGGAGTACTGCGTTCAGCTCTGGAGCCCTCAGCACAAGAAGGACATGGAACTGTTGGAGCGAGTCCAAAGGAGGGCTACAAAAATGATCCGAGGGCTGGAGCACCTCTCCTGTGAGGACAGGCTGAGAGAGTTGGGCTTGTTCAGCCTGGAGAAGAGAAGGCTGCGGGGAGACCTGATTGCAGCCTTTCAGTACTTAAAGGGAGCCTATAGGAAAGATGGGGACAATCTTTTTAGTAGAGACAGCAGTGACAGGACGAGGAGTAATGGTTTTAAACTAAAACAGGGTAGGTTTAGGCTGGATATAAGGAAGAAATTCTTTACAATGAGGGTGGTGAAACACTGGAACGGGTTGCCCAGAGAGGTAGTGGAGGCCCCATCCCTGGAAACATTCAAGACCAGGCTGGACAGGGCTCTGAGCAACCTGATCTAGTTAGTGGTGTCCCTGCTCACTGCGGGGGGGGTTGGACTAGATGACCTCTAGGGGTCCCTTCCGACCCAAAACTTTCTATGATTCTATGATATGTCAGTTTTTTAAAAAGCCTGACTTCGTCTTCTCATTTATAGGAATTGCAATAACATCACCGCAGCTAAGTGTAAGACTTTCGTCTATCGGACAGTACTTCCCTTTTTTCACTATTAATTAAATACAAAAGTAACTTATTATGCAGATTTTATACTGGTAGCAACACGAGTATAGATCAGTATTTGGAATTATTTATTCAGGCAGCATGCCAGGCTGATGGTGTAATTCCTTCAGCTGATACATTTTTTTTTAAGCTAAAGAAGTACATTAACTCCAAGTCAGTTTTTCCAGTAACTCTTTCACTTCTTATGTTACGTATCTGTTTCTTCAGTTCAGCACTGAGAGTTCACTTTCCAGGAAGTTCTGTCATGTCATGTCATGTCACCATTCCAGCGAGACATTGTAGTAGTAATAACAAAACCAGATCAGGCTTTGACCATGCAAACCCTGAGAGTTATTTGCACAGCAGGGTTGTGGTGGTGGAGGTGAGCATTATGGCAATAAAACACAGAAGACCTTTTTCTGCAAAAAGTAGAAATGTCTGTGTTTTCTTTACTCCATGATAAAGCTGAGATTTTATGGTTTCCTTTCTTCTGCACGATAGTTAGAAAGCAGATTTTTCCAATATAGTTTTCTTTATAAAATGGCAGCTACTTTTATGGATTATCCTGAATGTGCCTGCTTGCTTTCTTCTCTGCTTTACCTTTGAATGGTAAAAGAAATGTGTTATGATGTTGGTGTCTCATAGATTCCTCCTTTTTTCACCACAAAGGTGAAGATAAAGGGACAAACTTAATAAATTCATATTTGTTGACTGTTTACATTGTTTTGATGTCTTTGTAGCACTATACATTCTTTCCGTGAATCACATTTAAAACTTATAGCTCATGAGTTGTTATAAAAATATCACATATGTTTGTCATAGAAACATTATCAAAGTGAAATTCTTAGGGAAGTAGCACAGATGCTATCCACGTGTACCGTGTAAGACCTTTGTATATGCAGAAATTCGTTACAAGCACTCAGACATATGCTTGACTCATCACAGTGCTTCCATTTATTTCGAAGGGCTCTGGTTGATATTCTACATACAGCTGAGTCTTATAAAGAAAATTTCAGCATTTCAACGTACTTTGTCCTATGTGTATAGAGCTGTGTTGTATTTTCCTTAGAGCCAAAGGTCTTCCCACTGTGGTAATACAAAGCACCCGCACAGGTGTGTATGTATTGAGAAATGTCCAATAAAAGACATAATGTAGAACTGGAATTTCAACTTAGAAATAAAATATAGAGAAATTAAAGCTCTGAAGATTTAGTTCTGAAGTCAAATCCAGAACAAGTGTGTGTCATTTGTAAGAGTACTGAGGAGCAGAACATCATAAATTGGAATCAAAACATGAATTTGTGATAAAGCAATATTGGAAAAACATCACAGATATCTGTAACACTAAAATTAAAGACAAGATGTCCATCACCTATCTGTTCTCCCCTACTTCATTTTTTTCTTTACCATGACTGTTAGAGTCCTCCAGTCTTTGGACTATGTGACATATAATTTTTTTTAAGTCACTACTTAAAAATGTTACAGAGAACGATTAACTACCAAGTCCAATATGTAATTTCAGGTGGCCAGTCAAGCATGTAGGAGGAGGAATACTTTCAGATATTTTACATAAAGTTTCCACAGTGTACAATGAAATTTCACCAGACGAAGTTGCTTTGGTGTGCTCTGACCTGTGCAAAAATACTGATGGATGAATATCACCTTGCAAACTTCTGCTTTCCTTCCAGTTATTTTTATCTTCTTTATTACAGGTAGGGTTCGTTTTAATGTATTCCCACCACAGTGCAAAGCATAGTAGAGGAAGGACAAAATTAGCACTTAGGTTATATCTCCAGGTTCATGATCTGCCGGGACACTTCTTAGTCTGCTTTAACAACAATGGATGGGATATAAATCTGCAAAAAAGTTTACCGTCAAAGTATTTAAATATTTATATTTAGCAAAGTTGTCTGGCAATTTGTTAGTTAAAATGATTTCCTGAAAATATAAATCCAAAAGTCCAAACAACCCGTAGCTGGCTTACCGTAATACCAATAGTGACTGGAATTTCCTGTGGTGTTACTGCTGCAAGGGTATACACAGAGAGTCTGTGCATGTGTTGACGCAATGCTTCCAGTTCCATCCCACATTTCCCTGCTCCTCAGCACATACCCACTGTTCCTTCCCATTTCCTTGTTGTCTGTACCATGAGTGGCAGCATGTTCTGTGACTGATGTATGCTGGTACACACATGGTGACTGAGTAACCACAAACCAGAATAAGGGGCCTCAAGTGGAAATGAGCAGAGATGGTCTCACTCCTTAGGACGGACTTAGTTTCACTTTCTCTCCACTGAGATCTTTAATTTCATGAAGGTTGTAGGAACTTACTTATTCTTGAGGCATCTTTCTGAGTGTCAAATATCACTGAAATTTGTGAAAATTAGATTGAATTGGATTGAACTAGGCTAAAATGCCATGAGATCAAATCTGCCAGATCTGCAGAAAGCATGGCTTTGTATTCCCGGGTTCACAGTGTATTCAAACAGCTTTTCATGCAGTGTGCGTTTGTGTTGTTATAAGCTCATGTTAACAGCAGGTTAGTCTGATGGTGAGTTTAGTGCTTACATTTCAACTATTATTTCTAATATGGTGTCAAAATAGGTTCTGAGGAAAATTTTTATTCCTTGTGGTGGGGGAAGAGGGAGAGTTAGAATTTGCAACTTCCTCTGACCCAGGGTGGGACTCTGCCCAACTTAGTTTGTCATAAGAAAACACAACGAAGGGTTGTAAACATGGTGAAATCAAAACTATTTTCAAAGTATAATTGACTCATGGAAATGCTATTCCTTTTTCGTCTTCGTGCCTTCATGCATTCTTCTGAGAGTCTCAGTGTGGGTTAGATGTTTACAGGTAAGACCACAACAGCAAAAGAATAAATCGGAAAATAACATGTTCTGCGCAACGATCTCATTGCGTTGCTGCGCCATATCATTTAGATAGAAAGACGAGTTGAAATTCATTATTCCAGAGCAAGAAAGAAACAAAATTAAACGAGGCCACTTCTGAGATCAGAGCTGCATGAAAAGCGTGGACCAAAACCCACAAGGTCATAAATTTAAAACGGGCTGAAAAGTCTTCCACCATGTTGAGCCTGATGATACTGTGGCAGTGACCTGACTCTTTAATTAACACCACTGCTAATCAATCCTGCAAATCTTTAGCTTCCCAAGGTTCTAAAGAGAAAATCGATATATATGGCCCATTTTTTCTACTTTTAATGAAGATCCACCACTGCTGTTCAGACCCATTTTTCTTCTTTGCAGTTCAAATTAACAGCTTTCAGGCTATTGTAAATTATTCTTCTTCTGTACTTTTTTCTTGCCTGTGAATATTTGAGTTGATAAAGCAAAACGCATTCCCTATTCATGTGTTGTTCTCTTGCCTGGGATATATTATGTGCTTTACAGCGTGTCCAGTGGGAATATGCTCATATGCAGTTACTGAAAAATACATAAACTACTTTTTTCTTCATTATGCCATTTACCTTAAAACCCTCTTCCTACTCCAAAGCAAAATCATCCATAGAAAAGTGTATTTTCTATGTTCATTTCCATGTGATGATTTGAGGTGTTGTCCCCACGAAAACATTATCTCATATTTCTGTATGTGTGAAAATCTCAGCTCCTGTGTTGTGCATACTCTGAAATATTTTAATCATTCATCAGACTGTTCACTTTACCACTTTCATAAATATTTCTATTCCATTGCATTTGTAGGCAATCGTACTTATATCAGTAATCTTTCTTTTTTGGGGGGTGGGGTTTGTAGGTGAAAAAGTTGATTTCCATTACTTTAGCTAGCTTTACTAGTTTAAATACTCATTAGATGAAGAAATAAAGTAGATTTCAGCAAGTATTTAAAAAGTACCAGCTGTGGAAAAAAATTGAAATAGTGCCTTGTAAGTGAAAATTTGCACATGCAATATAATTGTCGAATTTTGCTTTAGTTTTCCTTTGAGGTTTTGGGAGTAGCAGGTGGACGAAAGCATTCTGTACAGATGCTTCTTACTCCTGCCCTAATCATTGATTTTAGGGTGACTTTGATTGCAAAACCAAATCTTAAATCCAGTTATTTGAACCACCTGAAGTAAGGAGGGAGCAAGACATTATGAGGGAAATGGAAAAAAAAAATTAGGTGCATTGCTTTGGTTTTGACATCTCTTTTGTGTTTTGATTAAAATTTCCTTTAAATTATCAGCTCTCTGAAAGCTTGGAGACTTGGTGAGTAATCTTATATGATGCTAATTGTAGTTACTAGTATGTGTTTTTTTTCTTAGGGTGTGGGCTAGTTCCTCTTCTAGTCCAGGTAAATCCTACATATTCGCAAGGGAGAGGAAACTGACTTTACACAGCAGATTCGAGCGCTTTCAGCTCTGCTCCAGCTATCTGTGGCACTGTTCAGGGATATTTTTTCATCTTTTTCCTTTTTAAAATTGAATTTCTGATTATCATGGCCTTTTAGTAGTATCAAACCTACAGATGTATAGGAAGTTTGTTTCTGTGGGTCCATTTATTTCCTTTGTTGCAGTACTGCTCCTGCTGTAACTATTTATTCTGGAACACAAGCTAAAAACCCCATTTGTTTTAATGCATCTTTACAGTTCCCGCTATATGACAGGCTCTCTATCAGCCTTAGTGACTGCAATCATGATATAGAGCAGTGGCCTCTTGTCAAGATTTGGTTGGCTCTACTGAGGTACTGCAGGGTCCCATGTTCCTATAGCCATAGTATGTTTAACCCCTAGAAAGATCATCCCGTTTTTAAAAATATGTTTATTATGGAGAAATACTTTTTATTTCTATTTTGGGAGCATGGTTCGAAATCTTCAATGACTTAGGCATCCTTGCATTCCCTGAAGATTTGTTCTGTGTGGCAACAGTAGGGCAAGTCCATATGGCCCTTTTGGCCATTCAGGTGGTTGACAGTGCTGGGAATTGTGGCACAGCCCTCCATGTCGAATTCCACTGCCCTTCCCAGTGCAGCTCCTGCTTTAGAAGATGGGATGCAGCTGCAGACATGAGATGGAAGACCCCTTTGATAACTACTTGGTTTGCAAGGGCTCGTTGCATAAAAGAACGTGTAGTCTGTTTCAAGTGGAGATTTTAATAATTTACCAAGATTTAGTTCACTTCTAGGTATTTATTCCTTCAGTATTGCTGTATTGGTGGCCTTTTTTTATAAAGAATTATGCTTTCCAAGCATGCCATGCAGTTTTATTTAACTTTTTGTAAAGCATATTTTATTTATATTAGCAGGGTTGTTTGTGTGAGTCAATTTTCATTCATCTCTTTTGTAAGTGTTAACATTTCTTCATAGCATAATCTTACTCTTATGTTGATACATACAGGTTTTTTAGCCATCTGAATGTGGGCTCATCATAATTCTCGTCACCTATACAAAAATGTTAGAATCTGATGGAAAACCTTCAGAATAGGTAGGCATCCATTATTACCATTTGCACAGGCAGGTAAACAAAGCGTCATGCTTTTATAGTCACATCTTGGTGGAGCAACAACTGCCATCACTAGATCCCTGTGGATCCCTCCTTTGTAATGGGCTGATCAATCAGCAGGCTGTTGTCATCCGTTCCACCTTGAAACAGTTTATTTTCTGGCTTAAATCCAATGATTTTGGAATTATTTTGAACAGAGCTCTCTAAAAATGAAAACAGTTTATATCGATTAGTAGAAGCAAACATATGTTCTGTAGCATCAAAGTTAGGGCATGTACATGTTTTAAAATAAAATATAACATGTCACATATGATATGACAGAAGGGGAGAGGAAATGTAATAAAGTTACGAACAATGCAGATGAGGCTGTATGAAAATCTAGAAATATTGATATGTCACCTAGTTATTGAGAAATACTCTGACAGACTTGTGCAGCGTGTGCTTTGCAGGACAAGTTCTTTGGCATATCAACAGTGAAGAGGCAGCCTGCATTAGCTGTTTCACCTGAGGACTGACAGGCAATACCACAACTGAATATCCGACAGACCAGGACATCCACTCATGCTGGGCGGCTAAACAGCCGAGGTGTACATCTGCTTTAGCAGAACTGCTGCTTAATGGAAATGACAATCTCTGAATGAGCCAAACCGCCTGTACTACCTCTTGAGGTGCACTACGTGTGTCAAAGTATGTGGAGTCATCTCGTATGGGATAGGTCTTCTGCTGCGTTTTGGGAAGAGGAGGCAGGTGCAAAGGGATTGGCAGGGAGGTAGTGCAAAAGAGGGAGAAGACAGAAAAGCTCAGTCTTTGCTATTGTAAATGCAAGAGGGTAGGAGTGTGAGTGGGTGGTAGGACATTTCAGGATTGGTTGGAAGTGTCTGGGAACAAGAGAAGGATGAGACACTGTGGGAGAGGAAGGAAGGGAACATGGGAGCCAGGGTCTGTGATAGAAGTTCGTGGATGGAATATCACTGCTTTAAACATTACATTGGATTAGTGAAGAAAAACACTTGGGAGGTAAAAATTACTTGCCAGATCGTGTATTTGGGTGTTTTTTGAGGCCTTTGGCTAGGAAGCAAGAAGTTGTAAGGATGTCAAATAGTTAGTCTTCTTGAGAAGAATAACAATTGTCAAACATCAGGCGGTGTCCATCACTTGCAGGGTACACTTCATGGAAGATAGTCTGTCAAGTTTCTGCCGGAATCAGTTATCCCAGTATGTTGGTACTGTTGGACATAAGAGGAAAGTCAGATGTGTCTAGTATTTTTCACTATTTGCAAAACATGTTTTCTTTCTACTGTTTAATTTAATTAATTAGTTGCTTGAAGGAAGGGCGCTTTCATTATCAAAATTGCTGTTGTGGAGGAAAGTACAGGTGCATATCAGACTAACTGATATAACATGGTTATAACACTGTGAACCTCAGCCTAATCCAAGATGAGGGAAATTTCGTGATGAACACAGAATCACAGAATCACAGAATCACAGAATAGTAGGGGTTGGAAGGGACCTCTGTGGGTCATCTAGTCCAACCCCCCTGCCGAAGCAGGGTCACCTACAGTAGGCTGCACAGGATCTTGTCCAGGCGGGTCTTGAATATCTCCAGAGAAGGAGACTCCACAACCTCCCTGGGCAGCCTGTTCCAGTGCTCCGTCACCCTCAGAGGGAAGAAGTTCTTCCTCATGTTCAGACGGAACTTCCTGTGCCTCAGTTTGTGCCCATTGCCCCTTGTCCTGTCACTGGGCACCATTGAAAAGAGCTTGGCCCCATCCTCCTGACACCCACCCTGCAGATATTTGTAGGCATTTATAAGGTCCCCTTGCAGCCTTCTCTTCTTCAGGCTGAACAAGCCCAGTTCCCTCAACCTCTCCTCGTAGGAGAGATGCTCCAGTCCCCTCACCATCCTTGTAGCCCTCCGCTGGACTCTCTCCAGTAGCTCTTCATCTTTCTTGAACTGGGGAGCCCAGAACTGGACACAGTACTCCAGATGAGGCCTCACCAGGGCAGTGTAGAGGGGAAGGAGAACCTCCCTCGTCCTGCTGGCCACACTCTTCTTGATGCAACCCAGGATCCCATTGGCTTTCTTGGCAGCCAGGGCACACTGCTGGCTCATGGTTAACCTGTCGTCCACCAGGACACCCAGGTCCCTCTCCGCAGAGCTGCTCTCCAGCAGGTCCACCCCAAGCCTGTACTGGTGCATGAGGTTGCTCCTCCCCAGGTGCAGGACCCTGCACTTGCCCTTGTTGAACCTCATCAGGTTCCTCTCTGCCCAGCTTTCCAGCCTATCCAGGTCACGCTGAATGGCAGCACAGCCTTCTGGTGTATCTACCACACCTCCCAGTTTGGTGTCGTCAGCAAACTTGCTGAGGGTACATTCTAACTCTTCATCCAGGTCGTTGATGAAGAAGTTAAACAAGACTGGGCCCAGTACTGACCCCTGAGGGACACCACTTGTCACCAGCCTCCAACTAGACTCAGCGCCGCTGATGACAACCCTCTGAGTTCTGCCATTCAGCCAGTTCTCTATCCACTTCACCGACCACTCATCCAGCCCACACTTCCTCAGCTTCCTATGCATATCTTCTCCTAAATGAGAGGAGGTGAACCAACGCCTAACATGTGGTTGAAGAAACTTGAAGTTAGAGTTTCCTGAGTAATCATGCTGGTCTTTAGCTGAGAGCTGAATTAGATCGTTCAGTCATCATGAGAGCATGGTGTTCAACATCCCATAGCTCTCTACAGATGGAGATGTATGTCAAACTTTGTATACATTTGAAAGAGACAAGGCAAACATACAGTTAAGTAAAAATAGACTAGGACCCAAAGTGCATTTGCTATTTCTCTTTAAAATTGAAACACTACTTGACAACTACTGAACATCTTGTCCTCTTTGAAGCATTTGTTTTCTCTTCCATGAAGCTAATTTGGTCACGTTTCAAAAAATGTTACTATGTTGTGATCTTGTTTAATGCACTTCTTGTTTAATGCATAAATCTAACCCACAGGGTCTCTGAGTAGAGAGATTAGAGTTATGAACTATAAAGGTGTTGAAATTTTGTAACAGTGCATCCATTAAAGAGGTTTAATTACTGTTTCTGTACTGTAGGCAAAAGAGACTCATGTTGTTTACTTACCTGGCACCAAAGAATGACAATCTGGGAGTGGATATCTGAATTTTAGCTGACTTTCATGAGCCCCCAGGAATACGAATGCATCATGTGTTACACTTGACAGTCCTGAAACACACAAACACTTTTCACCGTTTCTTCCAGTCTTCAGGAAAACAAATTCTAAGGAGTATGATAAAAATGGATTAAATGTATTTTGAAACTGAGCTATCTCTAAGATAATCATAACATGTATGGGTAGTCCACCACACAAAATATGGATACAAATGTATAGACATGATTTTCACTTGCTGCAACTAAAGACTGTAAAGAGACTTATTTCCTTTGTAAAGCACTTTAAGGTCTACTAGTGAAAACACTGTGTAAGAGCTAGGTGTTATTATCTTTTATTACTTTCTTCAAGAGACTGCCAGGGGCACCTAGGGTGTTGAACGGTGTTCTAGTATTACAGACTAGTAAAAATGCAAATAAATAACTAAAGCACTTTTTATGGGTTTAATTACTTTCAGGCATTGGAACAATATAATTCCTAATGGAAATGTTGATGAATCTCTATTTTATCACCAGTTGTTCCTCTGTAGAGAGTCTTAAATAGTGGGGGATTTATAAATTTTTAATTAGATTTTGATAATTCATTTTGGGGTACATGTGTATTCAGGAAATCTGAAACTTGAAAGAGCATAGGTAATCCGATGGAGAATGCTCGTCACTCCTCTAGCTTCAGTTACATGTACAGCATGCAGTTTCATGAACGTTTGATTGCAGTAATTGGTATGCAGAAGTGTTTGTGCAGTTTTTAAGTATGGCTATAGAAGTATGGTTGGCCAATTTTTTTGGTTATGCTAGGCTGCACGATTTTGGGTACATTTTTTTTAAACTTGGCAAATACATGCACAGAAGTATGATTTTAAGAAGTATGATTTTAAGTTGTATGTGCATTCCCTGTGACTGTGGGTGCAACTAAATAAGAGAATGCAAAGGTACCTGATTAGTTGAGTGCAGTTGAATGTACAAGGTATCTGTGCACTGTTACTGAAAGTATTTGCTTAATATACCTGTACATGCAGTAGCAAAATATAGTTACTAAAATCGAAACTGTTCAGCTCATCGGCACATACAGGTTAGGAATACAAGAGAGAATAGTTTTGGAATTGTAGTCTTCTAAACTACATTTCTTGAATGTGCAATTTGTCATTTAGAAGGGCCTTCCATCAGAAGGTTGTTTTGGCACAGAGGTAGTGATGTTGTGTATTCTGAAAGGATACAAATGAATTGTTCCGTAGTTGTTGTGGAAATAGCTCTTTACTTAGCTTGAAAGCAGGGACAATACAGGCTAGAATGGTGTAAAATTGTAATGAATGCTGTCTAATATCCATCTATCTTCATGACAACAGATGCAAACTTTGCAATACTTCAGCTAGCGTATAATGAATATGTTATATTGCTATGCTAACAAGCTGCTTCAATGTTTTTGTGGATTTCAAAACACTATTGAGGGCATGGAAGCTGTTTGTTCCCTGATATCTAGCTAGCAATGAGAATAAAACTGGATATGACTGAAATCCTGTGCAATAAGTTCAGTTTATATTTGTATGAAGCTAGATTGCTTTTTTGAAAACTATTTTCCATTGTGAAATGGGTGATAATCAATGATGTAACTGAAAACATGAGCCAAATCAAGATTATAATTTTAACGTGAATGGCAGAGTATTAACTATTTCAGAATTAATCAACTGTGGACCATGTGTTCCCCACCCTAAATTATCATAGCTGTTTTAAAATGAGCAATCCTCTTAAAGTAGCAAGGCCCATTTTATCCCTCATGTAACACCCAACAGAAGTCTGTTGGATTTACGTCAGACCCTGATTTTAAATTGTGGGCTTCTTGTTTTGAAAAACAGTTTCATATTGCATTCTTATTCCTGGAGATGGCTGTATAGTTTTGGAGTATTATACAACTTCACCAAAGCTTTGACAGCCAATGTCTGATCCCATTCCAGAGATTCATGCTTGCCAGCCCAGTAAGAACATGGTCAATTATTTTCCTTTTAATCCCACTAGATTTCCCCAATGAGCAAGGAAAAAAGTTACTTCATTGCCTGGCATGTAAGGATTTTGTAAATCCACTGCTGCTGTTTCAGTCCCAGTGTTCAAATGAAGTGGGAGAGCAAGTCTTGAAAGCCTTGTCTCCAGAGCTGCAAAGAGTGTATCTGTCAGTGCTTGAAAAAACATACTCTCACATTCAACCAATCCTAGTAAACTAGTGATATTAAAGTATGTATTAAAATCTAGCCAAAAATATACTTTCTCATAAAGTTTCATTAATTTATTATATGCTTTTCCTGGACTGTAATCTCTAGGTTTGAAGTAAGTCATCACAAGGGCAAATCTGTATATGGTACCTATAATGTATATTGTGTATTTATATGAACTCAGCCTCCCAAAAAATATTACAACTCTACAGTGTATTCATTACCTAAGACTGGCTATGATTCAGTTATGCAACAGAGGTTTTAAAAACTTTCTGGAAAAAATAAATTCTGCATCAGTGAAAGGTTGCTCAGTGGTCTTTTTATTTTGAGCTTTTGAGCAAAATTATCACCACTGTTCTTATGTACCATTATGAGTATTTTTGATGAATTCTGACTTCCAAAGTGCAGCCTTAGAACATCAGCTCTGGTGAAGGCAGATGAAAATCCTCTTACTTTGATACTTAAATAAATAAGATGGCTGTATGTGTGAGCACGGTATATTGTGGCTATAAACACAGGACACCCCCAGCTGTCTTAGAGTAGGTTCAGATGATCCATTCCCTCTTAGGACATTCTGATAAAATGGAAATTCAAGAAAAAGAAAGAAACTGTAGCAAGAAAAAATAACCACAGTTATCTCAAGAAAAAACCTCCATTTAACCACATCGTGGTAAAGCTGTGTCAGCTTCAATACACAATTATAACTCAGACAGGGATCTGACCATTCAACACTAATTCTAGCAACTTCTTTCACGTATATTTTGTATAAAGCTAGTCCTCTCTTGCTTTAGTAGGCAATGAAGATTTTGCACTCAAACTCACAAAACCTGGTGAAATAGTAATGGGTTTGTCTCTAATCTTCCTGCCTCATTTTCACTAACATGACCATCTATCTTTTGTAGAACTCAAAAAGGATGTTCTTGATTTTTGAGATGAACAGATTTAGGCCTGCAGCCACCAATACAAGGCAACTCAGATGAATATACTGTTACATTGCATTGCGGTCTTTGAATTGCATTAGTATCTTTTGCTTTGGAGTTTTGACTGATTGCTGACACTTTACAAGTTCTAGGTGAGGTAGATAAGCATTATCCTTATGTCACAGGTAGAGAAACTGAAGCATAGAGGAAAGAAACACATGCCAGTGACAGAGGTTAGGTCTAGATCTTAGAAATACTAACTCCACCCTCATAATGAATTCAAAGTAGAAGAGTGTGTTGGTGGAAGTCACAGGTAGGAGTCTTGCAGTATTTTAGTACTTACAGCTATGCTTCTAACAACAACGGAAAGGATGCTCTGAGAATAAGCCCCTGTAACTATACCGCTTATGGGTGTGCGTGCAGTGTAAGTCTTGCTGCTGCTGCCTCAGTTCCTGGAGAGCAGTGACTTACTGAAACTGATGGTTGTAGTTTAGAGTTTAGGGAAGAGCAGCTCACTCTCTTTTTAAAAAGTGCTGAAAAGAAAGCCTTAGATTCCAAATTCTGGCATGACTGGCCCCTATGAATTGAAACAAATGTAAGATATGAGTGCTAGCACACTGTTTTCCTTCTTCTGCCGTGCTAAAGCCCTCTTCAAGCTGTTAAAAATCCAAAATCCAAATAAGATTATTAGAACTTGAGAAACAAGAGTGGTAAAACATGATTTACCTATGGACTTGGGAAGATTTCCTGCTGACGCAAATTAAAATTCAGGACCTTCAAGGGTCATAGAGACTTTCTTGCTGTTCGGAGATGAAGTTTGATTGGAAGCTTCAAAGTGTGTTTGGTCACTCAGTAGTAGTGATGATAGACTACACCTGGTACTCTAGTTTGCTTAGCTGCCATGGGGAAGAATTTTTGCGTGTTGTTTTTCTCACACTGAACTATAGAAATGAAAGCTACTAATCTGTTCATCAGATAACAACTGGAACCCTGGCCTGCATCTATTGCTATAGTCCCATTAAATTAAATGAAGCTATTCCAGTTTACATGTGCTAAATATCTCGCCCAATAATAATAAAGCAGTAAGGTGATAAGAAAATGTAAGAGCCTTAGCACATTAAATATAACTAGCTATGGATCTGTTAATGGCAGACAGCAGGGAGAATATACCTCCATTGTATCCACTCTGTACCAATTATTATATATGGCTTCACTGTGTATTTCTCAGCCTAATTTTTCACTGTGAAATTTTAACAAAGCTTTTTGATTTGGTGTTGTTTCTGAGTTGCTTCTCAAATTGATTATAGTTGCAGCATGGCCAAATGTCAGCTGAGAAACAGCAGTTACAGGTAGCTGTAAAACTGTATGTACTCTGTAGATTTTGCATGGAAAATATGGCAGTCAAAAGGCTGTTTTTTCATTTAGATTTATTTCAGAAATTCAAGATTTTGTCCCAAACAGTCCATTCTTCTATGCAGTCAGTGTTGTTTTATTAAATGAAGCCCTTTAAGCATTCACGAAACTTTGGAACATGAAATAATGACCAGACTTAAAAATAGGCTGTAAACTATTAATGATCTGCCATCTGGTGGCCTGACTTGTTTGGGCTGTTGCTCTTATTTGCACAGATGTAATTCCACTGAAGTCAATGGCTTTAATATGCTCCTTGTGGTTAACAAGCTTGGTGTTGGAATAACATCTGGTCCACTTCTGTCCCAGACTGTATCGCTGTGATTCAGGCTAGACCTGTGTGATCTTAGGTAGTCAGGCCACTTGAAAAATCAATAGCGAATTTCCTTTTGCTGAAGGAGCAAAAACTGTGCTAACCTTGTTGTGGGTGACCTTTCCCTCTAGCCACTCTCATTTTTAATAAATGATGTCAGAGATTGTGTTGCCTCTTGGGTGTTACTGAGATGGTTGATAATCCACTTCTTGCCAAAGTGGTCATGTATTATTCCTATTTATAGCTAAAAAGCATTGCAGTAAGTGCTAAATAATTGAGATTTGTTTATATTGCTTTCCTGTCCTTTTCAGTTCTTCCTTATAGCCCAAAGGCATGGCAGATTTACAGACTGGTTCAGATCTTCGTTTCTGGAAGAGGTTAAGATATATTGCACAGCACTTGATCTAAAGCTATGGTCATGTATTATCCCAGGGTTACATCTTATCTGAGACTGGAATCATTTAAACCGGAAGGAAGGAGATCAATCTGATAGAAAGGCTGTAGTTTTAATTAAATATTTAGGGGGCATGGTTTGGTCACCAGTGACAGGTCAGGTGTAAGAACTGTGGCAGAACTGATGCACCTTCCTAGAATATACGTATTTTAGGCAATTAACAGAAGGCAGTTTGTGATTTAACACTACTCAGATTTAAAGGATTAAAAAAAATTCCTCTGCAGTGATTCTTTATTGTTTCATAAGATTCAGATACAGCACAACAACGGAACTCAGTATTCATGCTGGATATTACGTTCTTTCTTCAAAAGTAACTTACAAATGTAGACAAACTAATCCTCTTAACACCTTTTAAGGTAAATCAGTACTGCCATGAATATGGTTAGGAAAAAAAGGGGGGGGAAGTTATGTCTGCATTTCTACCTACATAACTGACTTGACTATATGACAAACTTGCACCAAAATAGGAAGACATTTTGTGATATGCATGCGAGTATTGCATTACACCTGGAATGACATTCAGCTCTGGAAGCTTGCATTGTCTTGGCTGGATGACTCTAAAAAAGGGTGTATAACCAATATGCTGCCAGCAAAGATGTATTTTTATTTCCCCACACTGCTGCTGCTTCTCCCTCAAAGAACGACAATTAATACGTGAACACTTGAAAATCAGTATCTCCTGCCACTGCAACTTCCTTTAGAATCAGGACTTGGACACACAATTTTCATAGTTTCACAAACTGGCAACTAGAATCTGATGAAGCTGTCTGAACTTCCTTCTCCTGGCCAGTTGGGAATTCCACTGGCGTGCAGAAAGAGCAAATGACCTGAGAAGGAATGATATGGAATCAGTTGCATTAGTTATATCTGTCAAGGCAGTACAAAGAGGAAAGAGATACAAATACAGCATACTTCATTCTCACACTTTGTTGTCATAATGACTTCTTAACTTCTCCTGGAGGCTGTTATAAATATTGTTGCCTAGACGCCATGCTATTTTACATGGAGGGGACTATAATCTGTTCCCAGCAGCAAATGAAAAAGTACACCTCTGCTTGGCACATGAAGCTTTATGCTGTATGCATTACAGCCAAATGTGAGTATAGGGATCTGTCTTTCTTGATAATTTCCTTTATAATTCAGTTTTGTTTCTTTTGGAGAGATATCTATTTGGCAGTTTTCAACAAATCATTTTTTGCAAGCGTAGGTAAAAATGATGTAGTAATTATTTTAGCAGAATCATCCTGTACTCTCAATAAATTACTCAGACTGTCTCTTAAGAGTAAGTTTTCTCTTTTACTGGCATCTTATTCTTTATATGCCAGGAAAATATCCTAGTAATTTTCTAAACAGTGTGTAATTATCCTTTAATTTCTACCTTAGCCTTTCCTATTATGACTATCTCTTCATCTTCATTTTGTTGTGCTTTCAGACTTCTCGCTGTTGAATATTTTATTCCTCCCCAAAGCCTCTTTCATAAGATTGGTTAGTCTTTGCAAATGGTCATTCATAAATGTTGACCCTCTTTTAATGTTAGTGTATTTATTGTTGGTTGTGGAATATACAAGCCTAGGGCTTATTATATAAGCCTAGGCTCTTACACAATTTTTTCCCCCACTTTACCTGCTTTGTTTAATTTAATTATTTCCCACATAATTTTAATTTTTTTTTTTTTGGAGAAAATTTCTTTATGACACTTGCAGTGCTTTTCCTATAGTCCTGACTTTCCTCTAAGTGGTAATTTTCAAAATGGAGTCTCCAATTAGTGTGCTCAGATACATTTCACTGAGATGTGACTGAAGTTATTTTGCTTAGTCTGTTGTTCCTTTAAGTATGTGATTCTCATTTACACTAACTCCCTTTTTCAGGCGGCTGGCAATATAAAGGAGGTTTATGTTAACATTCAATCTCTTCTCATCATAGACTGCTGCTAAATATAAAATTTGAACCTGGAAGTTTTGGGTTGTCTCCAGACAGTCAAAATATTCCTGTTTGTAGCAGTTTGTTGTTCAGCTTTATGAGATTTTCAGTTAATCATCTCAGCATGGAGATTCTTCTTCTGCATTGTGTATGAAATAAGTGTTATGGTACATTTAGATTTTAAACTGTTCACACCAGTTATATTGGTCTTTAAGGACCTTTAATGTCAGCAGTATACTGAAATTCTGTGGTGCTTCTGTTCTTTGATTATAGTTCATTATTGCTACCTCTCAATCTAGCCATTGTTTCCTCCAAACTTTTCTCTGGTTTCTTTATGAACTCAGTGTTCATTTTTTTTAACCCTAGAGCTATTCATCTCCAAGAGTGGTCTTTGGCTGCATCACCCGAACACATTTATTTCTAGATGTCAGCTGTGACATAAAAGTGAGAATTCCAGTGAAAAGTCTGGCTTCCATCACTGGGTATGCCATAATGTATCTCTTGTGATTATAGGTCATCACTTATTTTGCCTAACTTCCTCATAATTTTTGACAAAGAATGTGTTTGTCACTAGCCAATCAAAATTCTGTCAGTGTGACTATGTATGCATATCTAGCTTATGCTTTTAATTGATCTAGTCACATATTTCAGGTTCTCTTGCTCTTATAATCACTTCTCAAGATCTCAGCTAAGAAGTCTCCATTCAATTGAATAATAATGATAGCTTGGAGCGTCCTTCTCAGATTGTTAAATGAACAGAGATCTTATCTACTTGCTTTACAGACCCCATAGCTAAACCTAAGAACTCACTCGACAAAGGAGTATTTTTCTCTATTCCTTATCTTTAATACTTAGCCTATTCAATATGATCCAATCACATATACAGATGTTGCACTCACAAAGCCAGTGCCAGTCATAATTTAGTTAAATCCAGAGTCCTTTGCTCTGAGATTGCTGCAAACTCAAGATTTCTTTTGAGAATACTTTCCACCTCCCCATTTGCCTTTAATTTTTGAGCCTGTTTTATTAAAGTCAGGTACCAAAGATGGGATAAAGCCCTGAGCAATCTGTTCTGACCTCATAGCTGGCTCAGCTGGGAGAAAGAGGTTGAAGTAAACGAAGTCTTATCCAACTTAACTTATCCTATGATCCTATGACCACTCAGTGGCTTTATTAAAAGAGGTATCATGTCTTAACTCTTCTACAGGAACAGCCTAAGTGACTTACTGTGAGGAAAGTGTTCAGAATTAGCAAAAGCTATAGGCGTGTTGTTAGCAGAAGAACATGCTTTTCCATTCATGAGACGCAGAGCAGTGCTGGCTGAGATCAGTATTAATATGCAGAGCTTTTTGGTGTATAAAATTGCTTGTTCAAGTTTTAAATTCACAACCAATTGTGTGGAGTGGCAGAACCTTATTTTGAGCTTTGTGACTTCCATCCTTGCCTTTCTGCATGCCTTGATATGTCAAATGGTTAAGTATTGACAGTGCAGCTCACAAGTAGCAACTAAAGCAGCTGTTGTTTCATCACAGTTTTGGACTGCCACATGGTAGGAACATATAAAAATTACAGCAGTTCACCAGTGATCTTTCTTAAATTTTCTCTGTACGTAGAATTTTTCAGTGATATGCACTCTGCCTTAAAGATGTCCGAGCTCAAGCTTATTTTGGTCTTACAGATGGATCCTTCAGAGATACAGATGTGGCATCTTAAGTTTCTGCACTAAGAAGATCCTTCCTAAGTTATAGCAAAAACGTTTAGTGCTTTTTCTTTAGTTCTGAGGAAGTGTGTACCTCACTGTGGTCTCAGTCAAACATATGGCTGCCAGTTTTGAAGCTAGCTATGAAAATACGAACTTGTTACTCTTTTGTATATATTTGAAAATATTCTTCTAAATAGCTGCTATACTTATTTGGTGCTGCATCATTTTTCCCTCTAAAGTGACTGAATGGTTTTTTAAATAAGCATAACTTTAAAGTAAGATTTTTTAAAGAATTTTGTTTTAAGCCTTGTAGTCCATCTCTCTAAGGCCTGGTAGATAACTGCTCTTGGTTCCCACAATGAGCAGCTTCATCTCTCACTCTGTATTTGTATTAGTTTAGGTTTGAACTGAGCTCACTTCCTCTGAAATCAAACTGAAACACCTTCTTTGTATAATGGCCACATTTCCAGTGCTGGTATGTATCTATTTATAAAAACTAAATTAAAAAGATATATGCATGACAATAACTATGAACACACAAAGCATCATTTTTTTATGCACAAATTTTAAAGTTCCCAATATGTTATCTTCAGATGTTTACTACAGTAAATTTTAGACTGAAATAAAATGTCCTTTGCATTTAAAATGCATGTAGAGGAGCAATCAATAAAACTAAAGTTCCAGCTGTGCAGAAACTTACATTATTTCCCCAGTGAAGTTAAGACTTTATATTTGTCTACAAATATCTGAAGGGTGGGTGTCAGGAGGATGGGGCCAAGCTCTTTTCAGTGGTGCCCAGTGACAGGACAAGGGGTAATGGGCACAAACTGAGGCACAGGAAGTTCCGTCTGAACATGAGGAGGAACTTCTTCCCTCTGAGGGTGACGGAGCACTGGAACAGGCTGCCCAGGGAGGTTGTGGAGTCTCCTTCTCTGGAGATATTCAAGACCCGCCTGGACAAGGTCCTGTGCAGCCTGCTGTAGGTGACCCTGCTTCGGCGGGGGGGTTGGACTAGATGACCCACAGAGGTCCCTTCCAACCCCTACTATTCTGTGATTCTGTGATTCTGTGATTTGTTGTAACATACAGCAATATTTTGTGATGGCCAAAGATTGTAATTTGTGGCTTTTTTTTTTTCTTTAAGCCACAGTGAAAATCCTTCGCTAGCACTGAAAATCTCTGCTGAGATTCAGGAGATACTTCTGGAAGACTGCTATTGCTATTTTTCAGGATTGAGCAACCTCAAATCAAGAAATATCATGTATTTGTGAATGGAAAAACGATAATTTACTGGATTGCTAACATACCGTATATTCATATGGAACCATAAAAAAGTCTTTCCCCTTACTTTTATTAGGACTCCGTTAGGGTGGTAAGCACAATAGCCCCTTTTAGGAGAGCAGAATTTAATACTGCCTTGTCCATTATGGCAATGAGTTCCTAGCATTTGAACATGTGTGTTGTGTGCATTAATTTAGTATTTTTTCATTTCTTTTCTACTAGACCCATAAAGGTTAGATAATCATTCACAAGAAACTTAGCAGATGTTATATCGTATCTCTTCCACTTAAAAGAACACTTGTGATCATATCCTGAGGGATGTGCCATTTGATTAGAATCTATCCTCTTCTCAGAAATTCCAGAAAATTTGCTCCGCCTCTCAGATCTAAACCTTCAATATCTAGTAAAATAGGCCAAGACTAGTCCTTGTAAAATAAGATATAAAGACTGAAAGATAGCTTCTGCATCAAGAGGAGGTGGGGAGGAGATCATGATCTATGTTGGCTTCTTTTACAGAACTGCACGTTGTATAAAACCTGTACTTTCTTTTTTTTTAGCTGTTGGGTAACAATTCAACAGAATGTAATGAAGAATGAACATCAGAAAGCATGGATTGATAAGTCTTTATTTCCTTTGAAATGCCTTTCAAATTGCAAGTCATGAAACAAATTTGCAGACATATTTTCTCTTTTAAAAAAAATCCCTATCTTAGGCTAATTTTTTGAGCAAATACCTGCAAATTCCATAGCTAGTGCAATCTTATTTCATTCAGTAAAATTGCGTAAACTCAGTGAAACCTATACTCTTCATACCAGGTTAAATTTCTCCCACTCTTTTAGCAGAGAGAGTTGATGAGATCCAGTACTATCTCATCTGTACGTCAAGTGCTAGAATCAGAGTTTCTCGGTCCAGTGATAGTCTTATCTGAAATTTGTAAACATGTCTTTCTTTAGGGTTAGCAATGCAGTTACTTCTGTCACTCTTGGATGAAGAAGGAAATAGCACTGAAGCAAACATGCATAGTGTGTGGCCATTTGAAAAGATGTTGAACATGTTGTCTGTAGGCACATGGTGACATTTACAAGGAAACAAATGTGAAATGAATGTTGATTTCCTGTGCCAGTTTGTGACATCAGAAACTCTTACTGTCTTTTGTTCCCTCTTCTCAAAATTAAGAACATTCCATCCATAGCAAGACGAGCTGGAGTCTGTATCTCAGTTTACAAGCAAGCTGACAGGATTTGTTCAGCTGCGATGCTAACGTTGTCCTCAATTAATGTAAACATCAGACTGTGAGGGACCCACAGGATTCAATGTCCTGTTGTTGTATGCAATCCTGTCATATAATCTTGTTCATTTAGCAAGATACTTCAGCACACACTTAAGTCTCTAATAAAACTGCATTCAAGGGTATGTATAAGAATGGGATTTTCAAAACCAGCCAAAACTAACCTAATTTTGGAAACCAATGGAAGTTTTGCCACCAGTTTTGATACAAACTTTAAGGATTCGGTACGAGTTATATAGTTTCTCAGAAAAAAAGGAATTTGAGCATACAGTTACATTGTTTGAAGTGGATTTGTATTGTTATGGTTATTGCTACTATTTCTAAAGCTTGAAGAAGCTCAACTGAGAGCAGACCCCAATGCAAATGATTCATCCAGTCTATACGTTAGCAACCAGTTGTTTGAATGTTATGAATCTTTTACTCTTTCAGAATCATTCTGCTGAAACTATAAATGTAAATGAGAGTCATAAAGAAAGTAACCTGAATTTCTGTGTCAATAACAATAAATGCCAATATATTTTGATGGCTGAAGGGAAAATTTGCTAACCTTATTTTTAACCATGCACATTACAACATCTCCTGATGACAACTAAGTGTTCTTTTGCTGGGTTAAGCAGCCTGTTCAAATTTCAGCTTTCCTCTAGTGTTGAGTGTCACATGTTGGAATACTGGAGAATGTGTCTCTGAATGATTCTTGTGCTCTTTACATCCATATGTAGCAACAATATGATAAACAATCCTTTAATAATAGTACAAGAAGTAATGATAAATTAGATTATAGTTTAAACAAAGTAGAAAATTCTTTAGCTAAATCGTCTGTGCAAGGAAGTAAAACGTAAGCCATTAAGGGCTGTTACATCTCTGGGATGCTTTTGCAATGTAAATAACACATGAGAAAATGGGGAGAAAGAGTTTCTATGATCTAGGAACCTGAAATTCAATGTTGTTGACATAATGGTCAGTGTCTCAATGTCCGGATGGAGATCGGTGAGAAGTGGTGTCCCTCAGGAGTCCCTATTGGGACCAGTACTATTTAATATCTTCATCAATGACATAGTGGGATCGAGTGCACCCTCAGCAAGTTTGCAGATTACACCAGGCTGAGTGGTGCAGTTGACATGCCAGAAGGACAGGATGCCATCCAGACAGACCTGGACAAGTTCAAGGAGCGGGCCTGTGTGAACCTCATGAAGTTCAGCAAGGCCTAGTGCAGGGTACTGCACCTGGGTCAGGGCAACCTCCTCTATCAATACTGGCTGGGGGGTGAAGGGATTGAGAGCAACCCTGCTGAGAAGGACTTGGGCACTGGTGGATGAAAAGCTGGACATGACCCAGCAATGTGCACTCACAGCCCAGAAGGCCAACCATGCCCTGGGCTGCATCCCCAGCAGCATGGCCAGCAGGTCAAGGGAGGGGATTCTGCCCCTCTGCTTCGCTCTGGTGAGACCTACCCCCCCCCCCCCCCCCCCCGGAAGTCCTGCATCCAGCTCTGGAGCCCTCAGCACAGAACAGACATGGACCTGTTGGAGTGGGGCCAGAGGAGGCCCCAGCAATGATCCGAGGGCTGGAGCATCTCTTCTGTGAGGAAAGGCTGAGAGAGTAGGGGTTATTCATCCTGGAGAATTAACGGCTCCGGGGAGACTTCATTGAGGCCTTTCAGTGCTTAAAAGGGGCTTATAAGAAAGATGGGGGACAGGCTTTTTAGTAGGGCCTGTTGCAATAGGACAAGGGGTAATGGTTTTAAACTAAAAGAGGGTAGATTTAGACAATATATGGAAGAAGTTTTTTATAATGAGGGTGGTGAAACCCTGTCACAGGTTGCCCAGAGAGGTGGTAGATGCCCCATCCCTGGAAACATTCAAGGCCAGGTTGGATGGGGCTCTGAGCAACCTGACTGAGTGGTAAATGTCCCTGCTCATTGCAGGGAGGTTGGACTAGATGACCTTTAAAGGTCCCTTTCTACACAAACTATTCTATAATTCTATAAACTTTGTTGTTTATTTGCATACCTCAAGACTGTGCTCAAAATGGCATGAGGAAGGTGGATAACATGACATGCTAGGGAGAATGATAGACCATTAAAATTTAGGGACAGCCTATTCAAGGTAAATCACCTGGTGGAATTAATTTACCCAGGGCGATTAACAAGAGAGTACAAACTCCTCTTATCTCAAAGAGAACAGGGAAAATATGGAAAGTTTGTAATGGCAGTGTGTGGAGGGAACAGCAAGGAAAGTTTCTTTGAAATGAATACATCAAATGCAGTGTTCCAAAGTCAAATGATTCTGAAACAGAAACCTGTTGAAATTGGCGTGTTCCCCTGAGACTTGGCTTTGAGCAGTGCTGTAACGGCCTTGACCATCATTGTAAAGTAATTTGAGATCTACTGATGAAAAGTTCTGTGCAGCTGCTAGGTATTGTTAAAAAAATCTGAGAAAGAAATCCTAAAACAGAGATTATACAGAGGATTTCTTTACAATAAAGAAAGGTGTATCCCCCTGCTTTTTAGTTTCTTATATACATTTTTTGTGTTTTGTTTTGAGTCTCTGTCACTTTGTGTGTCTCTTTTGAACCTTGGCAAGAAAATGAGGCATTGAAGCACAGACCATTAGTAGGTTACTAAATGAGTCTGTTGAAGGAGATACAGTTCTTCAGAGGATACTGTGCTAGGACTAGTCTGACTCTTGACTAGATGAAATAAGAGGCTTACCTGGGAAGAGATGGCTGGCAACTGCAAACTCCTTATATACTGCCTACAAAACTGTCTCAAGTCCCCCAGCATATCTGAGGAGGGGAGAAAACCCAAGAGGCTTAATAGTTTATAAATAGATTTATAGATTTATCTGCCTCAAATACATCCTTTTTCCCTTTTTCAAGCACCAAGCTTTCTTGCCCATGCATCTCTTAAACATTAATAGAGACCATGATATGTATTTAATGGACTGTGTTCTCTCAGCCAAATTATTGCTGGACCTGCGTATATAGCTGACGCAGCTGCTTTGAGGAATCCTTCCAATGCTTCTAATTAAATGAGATTTGATTGATAACTAATATGATTGTCCAGGCTTTCCAGAGTACCCTTATTTTTCCACCTGTGAAAATTCATTTACTATTACGCAATTACACCAATCGTGCGTAACAGGGTATATTTTTTAGGAATTAATCATTCTGGCTAAAGGCTCAGAACTGTCTATGTGTTTCTGCTTGTGTAAAGTACATATGCTCATATGTATCAATATTGCTTGAGGATGCCATGAATACGTGTACCGTTGTGCCAATTTCACATATTGACATGCATTTTAAAAAATGCGTGATTCAGAGAATGTGAAACAAGAATATTTTTCCTAACTCTGTGACTGAGTTTGGTCAGTCTCTATCCTGTCTTTTTAGTACCTTTTACACTTGCAGTGATTTAATTGATGGGGTGTGTCTTTCCATTCCATTGTGATCATTGGGAGGAAGTGAAATCTCACAGCTGTATTATTTTCATTTTATTCACCTTTATACCTGTTAGGGGATCTACTTCAACTGCGCAATTATCACCAGCTGGTTTTGCACCTCTCTGTACATCAAAATTGAGCATTAAGGTCTTCGTCCTCAATAACTCTACACTACCTGACAGTCCAATTTAGGCTTTGATTATACCATAATTCATCAAAGGTGGGACATTCTTAAAGCTCTTGAAGAATTGGTTGGGATTTGTGTAGTTTCATGGTACATACTGTGAAACACATCTTCCATTTTGTAGTGATTAGACCTGTTGCTAATGTGCAGAGAAAGTTGAGAGGAAGTTATGTCCAGGAGCTGGCTCACTCTGTGTCACGTATTAAATTATATATACGTTGTGAAAGATATTCCAGTTATTTCAGCTGCTTTGTCCATCCCATAATCTAGGTTAGCCATTATGAGAAGAAATGAGAAGTTGGCAACTTTGCTGCTTTCTAGGAACCGGACTGAGACCACCAACTCATTTACAATAGGCCTCCAAAGAGCTATAAAATAAAAATGAGGTTTGGTCATTGTTGACCTGAGGCTAAATTCTACTAGTGCTGTATAGCTGAACTGAAAAATTCCCTACCTTCGTCCCAACCACCTGAGCAAACCACCCTGTATAAATAATTGTTGATATGGGTTAATATTTCCCTGCTACAGAAAGTTGAAAAAGCAGTCATATATCTGGGTAATGTCGCAGGAAGATTATAGCTTTACCTTTATTTATTTCTTTTTTAAGTCCAATACTCCAAAAGTAATCAGATAAATGAGATTCTTTAATGGCTGATGATTGGATGAAAGCTTCACTGATTAAAGACCAAAACTGATGGAATATCAATCACTGCTGTTTTTGATTAAGTACCTCACTAATCTCTGTCACTGCATAATGACTACCCTGGCAAACAGAGTCTGATTGCTGAAGGCAAATCATTTACATTAATCAAATAAAGTAAGAAAGATACTGATGTACTTCACTGTTCAAGGAAAAATGCTGGATGTCTCTTGCTGAAAGAGCTGGATGGACAACACACCTTTAGAAGGAAAACCCTAATGAAACTAGGTTTAATGCTCTGTGTTCTAGAGGCTGCTATTAAGAGCAGGAACTTTTGCTGCCACTGAACCAGACCCAGATTTCTAAGCTTGCCATAAGCGGTGCACCAATAAGTCAAATTTAGTAGGTAAGATGTTCCAAAAATAATTACCAATTAACCTGAAATAACTACAAGTTAACAGGTATTAGACTTAATAAAATGCAGGGGCCTTTGCTATTCTGTCCAGACCAAGGAAACAGCTGATCTTGTCTCCTAGATATCTTTTTTATTTAATAATTTCTGGAGATTGCTTTTTATTTGAGGATGGAAAACTAAGGGCCTTTCTAATAAGTTATTAAAATAAAACCATGACTCCAATCTGCAAATATTGTTGATCTTATACTTTAGTGAAGTCTGTGGATTTCTGTGAAAGCATCTGTCTATCACTTTCAGGTCTGGGGAAAGCACTGAAGCACTGCTAGGATCCTGAAACATGCTTCTCTGCAGCAAAAACCTGTTGGAGCTTAAATGCAAGTAAGGAAGTATGTATCTTGTAACTGTTGAAACAGCCAATTTTCGTAAGGAAATAATTTGCAAATAATCCCCATGGGGTTCTCGAACCAGGGTTTCTTTTCCATCTGTTAGTCAATCTGATAGCTGTTTTCAGGGCTTCATCTTGGAGCTCTGCAGAGAAAGCAGCTGAGTATAATATTTGGCAAACGTACACCTCATCAAACCCAAGAGCCTACTGTACAGCATTGACTCTTCTATGAGCAGAAGAGGTGCTGTTTAGTCTTTTGATAATGAGGCTGAGGTCTGAAATGGCTGACTGAGGTAATTCAGTACAAAGTGAAATGAACTGAGGTCTTCCGTTCCTTAAATAAGGCACCATGAAAATTGGACTGTCCATCTTCAAGGCATAGAAGAGATAAGCTGTGGTGATGAACTGCGAAAGGGCAGATAAATAAATGGGATATGAGCACATAATTCATTGCTGTTGTAGTGTCATTGGAATCAGCAATGTTACCTAGGAATTAGCCTGATGCTAATAAAGCTATCAACAAAATAAAATTTTTTTCTAGGCCATGATTGACTGAAATCTTCCTCCAGTCATACAATCAGTAACTGTAAAAAGCTTTATACATCAGTGGTGCAACAGGGATAATAAATAACATCTGTACAAAGGATATATGGTCAAAGACTCGGAGAACACAGCAGCTTACTTGAAACAGTAATGCATTACTAGTCTTTAAATTAACAACGTAAGAAAAATTAACTCCATTTATCGTGTAACTTATCTATGTCTAGTATGTATCAGGCCTTTGTATTACTCAGTGATCATTATAAACAAAGCAAAGATGGTTTGTCAGTGGTAATAAAGTAAGGCAAAAAAGATTTTGGAGAAACTTAAATTTACAATCCAAAGCCTTGGTTTCCATCTCTTCAGAAGCCTGGCTGAATGAAATCGAATGCCCAGTATTCAAACATCACTGCTGTAATTTTACGTGCCTGTTAGACATTTATTCATGTAAATGGTCCAATGTAAAGTGTCCAATTAGTCTGTGCAAATCAATATTCTATTTCTCTGTTCAATTACAGTAAATGAATGTAACCCTATGTTTTCAAAAATATCCAAATAATTTTTAAAGGCAGAGAAAGTTTGGAAAGATAAGAAGCCAGGAAAGGAGCTGCTTAGTAAGCATTCATATTTTAAGAAGCTTATCTTGACATTTGAGTTTTGGCCTTGAGTAATCATAACGGCTTTTGCCCAGATCTCCTTGGTAGCTTAAGGAAGCCAAAGGGATAGAGTATACCAAATCTTACATGTGTACAGAACAAACATTGAAGTCACATACCAGGTTACATCTCTGCAGTATATAAATAGTAGGAAGACAGGGAGGAACAGATATCATTTCTTTATGTGAAGAGTTTTATGGCTTAATGATATGGTAAGATTAAAAAGAAACTAGTTGAAAGTAAAAATTTGAACTAGAGGGTGAGTTAAGAGGTCTAATTTTGGGTGGGTCTTGCACGTGCATACGAGAGAGAGTCCATTCTTTAAATGACAGCTTTTTAATTAAATCAGCTGTAAAAATCTGAATGGGCTACTTTGTGGCAGGCATATTCAGATGTGAGCAAGGCACAAATTTGCTCTTTTAGAAGAATGAGGACATGTCTTCACCCTCCTCCCCCACCATATGCTCCTTCCATAATATAAACAAGCTTCACAATAGTTTGATTTCTTAAAAACTAATTTTCCTATGAATGTGGAAGAGACCTAATAGTGAAAGTGAACATTCAGGAAGTAGTGATGAAATGTTCAAAAATGTTATGTTGGAGTATTTTGGTAATTCTTTCTTACCTTATCTTGCCCTTCTTGAAATATATTGTTCCTGTGAAGGAATGTGATAGGAAGACCTGGAAATTACTAAGTGCAGGCTAAAGGCTGTGCAACAGATAGTAAATTCTTGTTCTGTTTTGAAAATATGTTTGTCCAGCTAGCTGTAGCAGGTAGAACATATGGCAGGAGATAAGTCTATATAGTCACAAGAGGATGATGAGAACTCAGAGATATGGTAGCCAAGCCTTAGTAGTCTGTGCTCATTTTGTTCCATTTCTGTTCAATGTTTTTCAGTGTACCGGGGAAACAGAACATTGTTGATGCTATGTTTCTGCACTTGTCATAATAATATGCCACAGGAGCAGGGAAGTATCAGTGATTATATAGTCATGAGAGAACATACTGTTATACAACTGATTCTAGCAGGAACAGAAAATGCAGCAGCAGACATCCATTGTTCTGACAATCTCTCCATTTTGATGAAAAAGATTCAGTAAAAATAAGAAAATATATTAAAAGAATGTTGTCAAAGGACTGAAGGAAAAACAGCTGGATCTGTTGATATAAAAAAAAAAAAAAACCAGAAGCAACCATCCAGTCCTTTAAAGACAAAATGGACCAGAACAAGTAATTTAAGATTGTGCTTGTCTTCTGCAGTGTAAAGCAAAGATATATTTTTTAAAAATAATAAAAGATACATGTGAAATTATGAACATAGCAAAAACAACAATTGTGTAACTCCACCTCTTCCAGTAATTTCCTTAACATTTTATGTGTCCCAGGGTTCCCTTTGTTGTTTTGTCTTTGACCCACTCAAGTCCTCCTAATCTCTTAAGGCAATGTTAAGCACAGGAGCTTGGCACACAGGAATTTCCAGGCTGGATGAAAGTGGAGATACATCTAATCTAAAATACAATCTCTATCAGTACCCAAATCCTATTAGCAAGTAAAGGTGTGCGATAGAAAAATTCCAAATTTCTCAAGGAGGTTTTATGACCTTATATGATTACAGCAGAACTGATATTCACCATGTGCAAGTTTTGTTCTCTTTTTTTTTTTTTTTTGGTTTTGCATTCTCCACCTGCGTTGGAAGAATACAAAGCCAATAGCAAATGTGTAGAAATGCTGGTCTTGACAATACAGTAGATGGAGTTTTGCCCATAGGTCATAGCTACTCTAAAAAGGTGCACTACTTAGAAATTAATCTTGAGATAATTCTGCAACATTTCTCCAGTATATTGCCAACATTTTAGTAGCACATCAATAGCACGCAGTACTGATGAAAAGCATTCTTATCGTGTGTGTTCCAAATTTTCTTGATTACCTGTAGGGGAATATACTAAGAGTGTGATTCAAATGAGCAGCAGCTGTCACTTGCTTTCAGAATAAAGCATACTGAGACTATGACTTGTGACCAATGACTTCTGATGCCCAAATTGGGTGCCAAAAGGTTTATTTCATTGTAGGTCAAACAGACATACCTGTAATGAGGCTGCTTATCATGAAATTTAGAAATATAATGAATTTTTTTATTTAGCAAAGCCAAACAAAAATTAAGACTGCAGTGATTGAATGACTGAGGTCTACTTTCCTTACATCACTTTGCATGCAGAGATCACTCTACTGTGATACATGCTTTTCATCTGTCTTGAGCTTTCCACACCAGGATTATTTTACTAAACAATTGCCTTTGGTAGCTCTTACTCATTTTATTATCATAAGATCATATACTCTTTTTTCACTGCCTTTTTTTTTTGTTTTACATCTACTGAGAAGTCAGAGACAACTTCTTCATTTATTCAAGAGCTCCTTTATGGAAAATAACGTGAGAAAGTTGTATCAAAAAAAAGAATGCTTTTTTGTGGTCTCTCTGTTTGTTTCAGATGCCTGTAATTTGACTTTGTAGCAGAAACAAGGCCCCTTAGATCTCAGCACTAGACATAAGAAGAAGAGGTTTGCAAAGGTTTTATGGGAAAACAAATCTACATCAAAACTGTAGAGACTTAAATGAAATCCCAGATACAGATGGAATGGGACAGACTGAAGGGGTGAGAATTCTTAGTTCTGACTGAAATCCTGGACCTAACTTAGAAAAACCTTCTTAGAAGTGTAAGGGGTTTGTATTTTCTCCTGTGCCCTCAGATCCACTACAAATTCATAATACAGCATTTAAGCATTGTAACACAGAATGAAATTCATTTTGTTCTGGAAGTCCTTTAAATTAATACTTTGATAGTCTTATTTTACATCCCTGACATTACCTTCTGAACATGCACTAGCTACATTACAGTAGCTTTTCAACCTGCCAGCTCTGACTTGTTAAGCAAATATCCAACTGGGTATAAATAGGAATGGTATTCAGTAATGGGGACATCCAAGTTCTTCACACATTCAAGACACATTCTGGCTTTTTGCTTTTGTAAAAAGACAAAATTCTATGAAACAGTGTCTTATATACATATCCTTCTACACCAGAGGTGTTTCTTATTGGTCATAAAAGTTCAAAAAACCCCAGAAACCCCATGGAGCTACCCATTGCTATGAACTTTTTGCCACCTACTGTCTCCAGTTTTATCCCTATGCTGCTTGATAAATTAAAAGAGTTTTCAGAAGACATCCTGTGTTACTGATGAATATTTGTGCCCACTTGAAGTCTAATTCTCAATTATAAAGAGGAAAGAATTAGTCTGGATTTTGTCTGAACCCTCCAACCAGGAGAATGTTTCAGGGGATCTGAATTTAAGAGAGCAATGCCAATGTGATCCAAGGAAATAATTATCTCCGGCCACAATAGCTGACTCGTTCTATCCAACTTTAAGAGTCCCAAAGCAACACTTTGCAGAGGAACTGGCAAGTGGTATATTACAGTGATTCATCTGCTTGGTGCAAAACAACACAATACCTATGTTTGTTGTTGTGTTGGAGTTTTTTTTTGTTAATGAGAGACAGGGCTACTGAAAATAAAAAGGATAAAAATCTTCTTTTCTTGAAGATTTTCGTGCCCCACAGTCCTTACATGCAATGATGATAGCTACTGTACTTTTAAAAAGCTCCAATTAGGAGGAACCCCAGAGGCAGTAGATTACAATCATTGACAAATACACCTTTCTCCTGAGAACACAACAAGGAAAACCCCATTCATTACAGAGTTAGGATAGCACAGATCTCCCTTGTGTTCAGTCCTGCTGTGGTGTCCAGAATAGGAGGATAGCTCACATAGATCTCCTGGTATGCATTCTCTTGCAGCTGGCAGAAGATGGAGAACGAACTGCTAGTCACTGTAGTCCTTGAAAGATTCTTTATAGGAGGTGCCCATAGATCATGCCATCAATACAGATTTTGCAGAGCTTTTGAAGCTCAAAAAGGATTTTAAAGAAAAATTTTCCAAAAAACTGTGATGTTGATTTGTATGCTAATAAGCATGAAATTTTTTACCCATCTTTTAAATAAGATTAGTCAGTCAGTTTCTCACCTCTCTATTTCTGGATTAGTGGTAGATAGCAAAAGGGAAGACAAGTAAGAAAAACCTGCAGGGCACTAGTAAACCTCCAATAGTTTTCCATATGTGTGTGCTTATCTATCACCATTCCACACCGAATTTAGTGCAGTTTATTCTTCAATGTACTTTGCAACTAACAAACTGAAAACTTCCATATGGGCAATCCTTACAGAATAATTCAAGTGCTGTCAGTTCATGCCATCAGTAATCTCATGATAACGTCACTGTTTTCTTATATCTTGTGTGTTTCCTGTCTGTCTCCCTGCTCAGGACTGTCATTTTATACAGACTCAGGTTTTCTGCAATCTTGAATTTGGTTAAAACCACCTGAATTTCTTATCTAGAAGAGATTAGCGTCAAGAGATTTCTCAGATGCATCATTTCAGCTTTGGACACTTGTACTGTTGAATCTGAAGCAATTATTTCTCTCACCCATTGAGATGTAATTACAATCTGTAGGCACCCATTGAAGGTGTATATATTTATAAATTAATACAATAGTTTTGAAAGGTTATGTAAGTTGATTATCTCTGCAGCTTCCCCTTTCCAAGACAAAATAGCAATTACATGTGTTTTGGAAGTGCATTTTTTAGCTGGATAGAACGTATATTGTTGCCTTTCTTTTAGTTTCAAATTTCATTTAGTCAAATAACTGTTTTGAAATTCCCCTCAATCTAGGTTACTTATAATGCTGCCCAGAACTCTTTGACAGTAGTCTTATTCTTTCTTTGATCAGTCACACTTATCGACTGGCATCCAAAAATTATTGCCTTTTTTATTTCTCACTTGTTTAATGGATTCTAATTAGTTACAGCATTCCTCTTGCGCACTGAAGAGGGTGTTTAAGGTTTATGGCACAATGGGAAAAGGAGCATAAACTTTTTTCGCTACATTGTTGGGCTTTATCATTCAGGTATGTAACTGCTCAGGGGTCCTAATGCTGTGACAAGAACATGCACTAATAGATATTGTGTATTAAGATTTGTGGATACCTTTGGAGTTACAGGAGATTCTGATGGGAGACAGAGGGAACAGGAACTCTGCTCAGCTGCACTCATCCTGAGTGTGATGCTTGTGGAATCATTTTGTTCCTCATGCACCAGGAGAAGGAAAGCAGTATTTGGGGTGGTTTTGGTCTGTTGGAGGTTTTTAACAGATCCTGTTACGAAGACCTAAAATCATTCTAGGTGTGCAGGGCTTATTCAGTTTGGCGTGAGACCATTTTTAGTTCCTACATCCAGACTGACGGAAGTTACTGTAATATATTCTTATTGCGGTGCTAAGTTTCTTGAGGAGTCGCCCAGTTCTGGAATTTCATCTCTTAATTTATTTGCATAGGATGAACTAAGGTGTACGTTAAGTGCCTGTGGTCATTATCTGACTTTTGATATTTTTGTGAATTTCAAAGATACAAACTTCAATGACTTGGTTAAATCTCTACTAATTAGTTGAACTTCAGTTATTATATGTATTCCTCTAGCAATTAGTAGATGTACATTGGTGCCAGTGTCAAAAACTGGATAGAAGCCAGTCCAGGGCTCATTATCTCACCAGAAATCCTTGGTCGCTAATCAGCATTCGATAAAGATTAGATGGTTCCCTGCCGGCACTTGGCTATTAAATTCCATTTATACTGTTGCCCTGTAAATACTATAAATTCTCTTTCATTAGCAGCCTGTTCACAAAATCCTTTGAAAATAGAAGTTTCATTTGAGGATGACTGAACAAAATAGAATCTAATTAGGCTAGAAGACCCCAAACCACCATAATTTCTCACAGTGTAATAATGCCAAAGTAATGCTTTTGAAGCTGTTCTGCTACAGTGTTTCCAAATGAATGTGTGTCATTAAATTAGGAGGGCTTAGCAAGCTGGGATGCATGATAGTTCTGGTCTAAAGGGCAAAGATTTGTAGATGTCCGTGAAGAGAGCTGGGATTTTTGAAGTTAAATTGCACCCATGGTGCACTGCTGCATTTGAAACAACCATCTCACTTTACATCAGTTTTAGAAGAAAATTATTTTTCTAGCAGAAGCAGCTACTAGTAAGCTTTCACACAGAGAAACTGGGGGGACCCAGTCCCTTTATGTAGGATCTGTAGTGTTCGTTATTGTGACTGTGTTGTATATAGACTGGTAAGAACACCCGATACTTCTTCTTTCCTAGTTATAGTATAAGCTTGGGAGGGATGAAAATTTTAACTTGTTCCTGTTTTTCATGTGTGTAAGAATAAACTTGCAGAAGGAGCTGCTAAAGAAGGTGTTCATGTTTCTGAAGTGGTTAGACTCTGGGGTTACATCAAATGCAATGCTATGCCACTGTGTTAGTCTTTGTGAGCATTTATCTGTAATCGTAGTTTTCCATAGTATTTGAATGAATTTTTGGAGATCACACATAAACTGAGCATTTTTCCTTGGTATTTACAACAATGACAATGCTGAATCTCATTGGCACTTATTTGGCATTGGTAATCAGACAAGTGGTGCCGATACCTTAAAATCTTCTGCAGGACAAATAGATTTCTGCTAATGCTGGTCATATTTTCTTCTTCTGCCTTTCTCTTCTCTTCTCTGCTTACTCACTAATCCATCATTGGGTCCCCCATCCATAATTTGACCCTCAGGAGGTTTAGAATTGTTGGAAAACTATCTGATCCTTGATCTCAGCACAAACCAATTCGAGTGCAGATGAACATTTGGCAGCCATGCCACAGACATTTAATTTTAATTTCACTGAGGGAAATATTTGTTTGTTATTCATGAAGTCATTTGTTAATGGTGCTGATAAATCTTTCTGTTTGCACTCACTGGGTGATGTGTGTAATGGCAGATCTGTCTTGGGAAATTACAGATATACACTGCAGGCCATAGAGAATGAATAGCCTGGTAAGCATAAATATTACTAACTACACCCTGCATCCAGGTGCTGCATTCCTCCACTAGCTCCTGTGTTGACCTACAGCATTGATCTTGTTCCTTCTTAATAGCAACCTTGAAACAAACAATCACTGTGCTTGCATCCATCTTCTGGAAGGTTGTGCAGTACTGCTGAAAGAAGAAAGTCATTTGGGTGCAGAATTACAAGGGGTTTTAGGAACAGGATTTCTTTACTTAGATGTAGAATTTGGATTTACGTTATTTGGTATTTGGACAGGAAAAATATGAGAAAAATTAAGATACAATCTAGCCTCTCACATAAATATGCTACAATTTTCTATCACTTGGATATTTAGAAAGATAAAAGGACTGTTAATTTAAAAGTTCAGTGTGCAGTTGCAACATGCAAGAAGTGAGAATTGTACATTTAAACATGTTTACATAATTAGATGAACCACTAAAGATGTGATACACGATTGAGTTACTGTGGCTTAATGAGTTACCACATGACAACTAAATAATAGTAAAACTGCATATATTCTTTTAGCCTGTTCTAAATATGGACTCAAAAGAATTAACTTGTCTCCTTCATGAAGGTTTACTCTAACTGATTTATCACATTTTGTTATTGGCTATGAGTATGCATTTGATAATAGTGGTGTTGATGTGTATAGTGTAGTATGTATTTCATGCACAGCGAATGCATAAATCACAGAAAATTGATTTTGTATCTGAATTCTGAGGAGTGCTTTATCTCCAACCTTTCTGGAGTAGATCAATTCAATCAGAATGACTTTGTCTTTACAACAAGGTTTGTAATATCCGTGGGGATTCCATTCAATTTCTTCAATAACTAAAACTATGTCCCTGAAACCTTCTGAATTCAGGATTCATTCTACAGTATTTAGTTTTGTTCTTTAGGAAATACTTTCTTCCAGTCCCCACCCACCTGCCTTGCTCCCTTATTTTTATATTAATTTCTACACTAGAGACCAACGGAGAGTTTTCAGATTCAGAAGACAGGCAACTATAGAACAGGACTGAGAAAATGATAAGCTTCCATTATTCCCCGTTTCACTAAGTCAAATCCTTATTTGGAGGAACCTCCTTTGTTGGGTTCTCTGCATTGGTAGATGCTGCTGTCTTCATTTGCAAGGAACAGGGAAGAAAGAAAAGAGGAAATGTCCTGATGCTTGTTTTTTTTGGTACATAATGACTTCCCATCCTTCTGAAGTGAGCTCTGGGCAAGCAGTTCAACTGGAGGAGCTGCTTTGCTGGTGACATCTCAGATGTTTTTCACATGATAAGCTTTTAGTAAAACCTGTTGCAGGAAGAAACTGATCATTCCCAAGAACTCAAACAAATTAGGGCTGTTTAAATCTAAACAGCCTCTTAGAACTGAGCAATGTCAGATTCCCAGCAATGTACCTAACTCATTCAGGATGTTCTATAAACATTAAAGAATGTTAGCTCTATATAGTTCATATAATTCACATGTTTCCTGTAAGGCTTAGGAGTACAAACTACTCCCATAAGAATGGTGAAGGGAATCCTAAACACCTCCTGAACACTTCAAATGCGTTTTCCCCTTTGGACTGGGTTACCTGATGAGCTGACAGCTGTGCTGTTGGAATAAGGTCTGATAGGTATCCTGAACCCTTTCTGTTAGAGAAAGTGACCTTTAGAGAGGCTGCTGAGACTGATGTTGCTTGGTCACTCTGGGACCAAACTGCAGGTACCCCAAATCCCTTCTGCCACTTCACTTCCTGCCTGTGAACTCTTGTTGAAAGTCCCTCTCCTCCTTGGTTCTCTGAGCAAGTGTCTTGTGACTCATGACAGTGAAGATCATTCTATGCATCTGATTGCATAGAGAAGACTGATCACTCTGTTCTTTTGGATTGTCCTTTCTTCTTCCCCACAGATAAGTCAGGCTTGATCTCAGCAGCATATTCCTAGGGTATGGTGTAATCTAAGGCACATATGAGCAGGAAACCAGACCAGAATATTTCACCAATACTTTTATAATAAATCTGTAATCACTAGAAATTATGCTGCCTCTGACAGCAGACTAAACTTCAGTGATCAAAGGGGCAAAAAAAGCTGTATTAGCAATGGAAGATCTCAGACATCCCTCTGAACAGTGATGAACACACTTATTACTTCGTTTCTGTGTGTTAAACTTCACAAATTCTACCAAGCGCGAGTAAGAAAGTACAGGCCTTAGTTGATTAGAGTGTGGAAACAACATCTTCGTTCTTTAGCTATCCAGCAGTTCTTCCCACTGAAATGAAGGAGTTAATATTATTTTGTAATCTTGACAGCAGCCACATACATAAATCAGAAGTATATTTCGTGATCTGCAATAAAAGACTGTGGAAACATTTGGGCTAGGGAAAGAAGCAGCAGAAGCAAAGCTGAGAGTGATCCATTTCTTAGGTAAAGGCAAACAAAGGGTGTCTGCACAGCACAAAGCAGGTACCTGAATTACCACCAGGCAGCTGCCAAGCTTGACTTGAGAAGCCCTGCTCAGCAAAGTCCTTCTCAACAAGGCTATTTAGCCCCTGTGGAGAGCTGCACTAATACAATTATGTGACTTCTGCTGTGCAGGATTTCTTGCTCAAAGGTACCAAAAATCTTTACACGGGATTAGATCATATGGCATGGAAATACTGTTAAGGAATTGCTTGACTGTATCTGAGGATATGAAAAGCAGGTCAGTGTCCCTGAGTGCTTTGTAGAGCTCAGAGGAGAGCAATGAAGCAGCAGCAAAGGAGTATGCAGTATAGGCATTCTGGTTTGTTTAGGATTCATCCAGTGAAATAAATACAAATTTTGAAACTGAATTTGATAGCAAACACAACCAAAAAAAGACTCTCTTGCTCTATATGTTATGATATATTCTATAAAAATAAAGCCCATTTTTGTTATTGGAACTGGCCATAGTAACACCTTAACTGCTTTCAGAATCTTCAATGCTGTTTTATTTTGTAGGCTTGTGCCTACCTGGACTTGGGATTTTTATGCCAAAGTACCTTCTGACTTTCATTTATCAGCTTGTGTGATTTTGCAAAAACAATAAATTATTCTGTCCTATACAAAAACCATAATCTGTAACAATAGTGTCAGATACAAGAGCGAAAAGTAGAACACGCTGAAAGAATGTCTCTGTTCCTTGTTTATAATGAGATATGTGGTGGGAGGTAAAAGTGGATCATCATGTTCTTGTGCATAGTAAATGATAATTGATGTATATAGCAATCAACTGTCAGGCCTAGAAATAAGCCCCTGTCTTCTCCATAATCAGACAAAGCCTGCGCTATCACTCTTTTCAAATTCTGTGAGTCTCTCTCATTCTGTAGAGACAGAGGCCACTCTGTTTCAGTGGAATCCTTGAAAATCCAAAGTGACTTCTGTCATTTGGAACACTACAATTTCGTTGCGTAGCTGAATTCCCTGCCTTTCAATGCAGAGATGATGTTCTGTATTGAGTAATGACCAGTACTCTAGCAATGACAAATAATGATTTGTATTCTGTGCAAGCGCATTGCTTGTATGCCTGCATGAGATTTCCTCTACATATATGTCCAACTGACAGATTAACACAGGATATAGTGTTAATAATTTTCCTTTTCAATGGAATGTGGATCGTCTGTATTGATATGTATATAGCCTATTATAACATCAATGTAGCATACCACATGGATCTGTCCAAATTTAATATAGAACTGTAACTGTAAAAATATTCATCCAAGAAAAAGAATTGTAAAATTTGGAATGGGTCCATACACTGACAAACATATAGAGTATATTAAATGGGCATTAAGTGTATGGATATTGACTTTGTGAGTGGGTATGTAAGCGTCCAGTCTATTCAGTATATGCAGTTTCTACAGGTGCTCAGGTGCACCAAGATATTGTGCTTATGGTCAGGACTGAGTATCTGAAACCAACAGAATGGTAAATGGAAATTTTATTGGTCTTTTACAGCATATGGGCTTTCTTTCTCCCTAGAAAACATTTACACACAGATATTTTACATATAATCCTAGGATGATCATTTTAAGTGTGATCATGTATCAAAGCTATGATTGATACCACTGGTTTTCCCACAGGTTCTTGTGAGTAATGTTACAAGGAAGATATGGTACAGCCCTGTACTACTCCGAGCTTTTTGTCTTGCCTTGTGGTAATATCATTCTGCTTCTGGTTCTGCTCAGACTCATATGCTAACTTTACTTCCACTCACATCAGCAGGAATGCTAATGGGAATAATGCTAAGAACATATGTAGGTCTTGACAGAATATTAGTCTATGTATGCCCAGGATGAAGTGAACATAAGTCCAGGCTTTCAACATGATAATTTTACTTGGTGCTTGTGCAGGCTAACAAATTCTGACTTCTGTTTCCACTTCTCAGACTTGCAAGCAATTAAAATAGTGGCAGACATCACTTCACTACATGGATAATGAGACCAAATCAGGTCATAAGTCGTTTGAGACTACACTGATATATATGATTAGTCACGTGTGAACTAATGCTTCACAAATTTATGAAGCAGTTTTGCAATACCTAGAGGGCGGCCACATCCAGTTCTTTGACTCTTGTAGAGGATCTCTAATCAGTTACAAAGCCGCAGCATCTCTTTTATCCAGCAATTAAATTAGAATCCTCCAGAATTACATTGGTACAAGGATTTAAAATCTGTACTCAACCTACAATATAAGTGGTGTCCTTAGATGGTTTGTTGACCAAAAAAATATAATCATAAATTAATTTTTCTAATTTAGCTGTTTTATTTTTTTTACTTTTGGGAGTGATCTGGAAACAGACAGGGTTTTTTCTGCATTTTTTATGTTCAAATTTTGAATCTTGGATTCAGTAATTCTGTATGAGCAATGGGTCCCTTCCTCCCTTCCGAAATATTCCTAAAAATAGCATTATTGAAAATACTTCATTTTTTAAAAAAAAAAAGGGCCCTTGCCGTGTTTAAATCATAATCTGTTCAGACACTGCCTTTCTCATAGCCTGGGAGATGTTGATCACTTTTGCATTGCACCATTACAATGTCATCCAAAGAGACAGCAAATATTGCAGATTAATGCTGCCAAAATTAAAGTAATTACTCTCTGAAAGTGACAGGCATGTTATTAAGGCCATATGACATTGTACATGCTTGGTGTAATAACTAATCGGAAACCGCAGTATTTCTAGGACACAAATGTTTGGCAACATATACTTGACTAAGAGTCTTAGTATTGTAAATATATGCATTTCTCACCAGGAAACCAAGGAAACCACCTATCCTGAGGAGGGAAATCACACCTCTTTTCTAGCAACAGAAAATATGTATGAGCTTGAGGTAAAAGTGACATTTGCCATCTCTTTTCAGAGTTGGGACTAAGAATGGTCATTAGAATCCATAAAGGCAGGCTAGCTATATCTTTCTATAAGATTTTTTGTTTTGGTTGCAGTCTGAGAGTGCACAGTGTATGTAAGTGATACAAAATTACCTCTTAATGACCTTCAGGGAAATTGCAGAGACCTTTGCTGTCCCGGGCAGCTTAGTGAGCTGGGAGGACAAGACAAGTTTCTTGTGGAATCAGGGCAGCTTTGGATGCAATACAGTTGTCTTTCTGATGTGGCTCTTAGCACCTGTGAAATAAATAAAAGCAACTGTAGTGAGGTTCACTTGTTTCAGATCCGTCTTGTAGTGCTCGAAACAGAGTGCTGGTTCTGAGTGAATTTTTTTAACACTGTAATGATATAAATACAGTGGACTGCAATTTCCCCAGTCTCTGCAGCAAATACGACCTTCTAATGACAAACTAAACACAGAAAAGGAAAGCTGAGGGAACTGCTAGTGGACAGACTAGCCTCTCATATAGGGCACAGCACACTGCTGCACAAGATGTTTCTCAAAATTACATTACTCATCTCTTCCTCCTCTTTTGTGAACAAGACAGCAGAAAGGTGGAAATTTCAGGCCTGGATTTTTTTCTATCCCTTGTATCTGACTTTCGCCAAGGCAAGGTATCTTCTGCTTCAGTGTAGGTAGCTGAGTGAAAAAGAATGCCTGTGAGTATGTCAGGTTGGGCACCTGAACGGGCACTTTTCCACTTGTAAAATTGGGCTAGTTATTTAGCCTGTGAGCTGTGAGTATCATTTAACTACCATTTGTAGAGTACAGAAGTGCTAATATGAGTTAGACACTTTATTTTCACAGTATCCGTGACCTTGCTAACTTATACTCCTCTTCAGCCTGAGAAATTGGTTAGAGTTGTGAAAAGAGAAAAAAAATTTTCTAATAATATTATTTTTCACTTATACTTGAATTCAAGTTACTAAGTGGTTATGTATCTGACTATACTGTCTCAGGGCTTCAAGATATTTTATTGTCCCTTCAGAGATGCCACAATGAAAACCCTCTGCTGCTTTTTTGGCAGGTACCTTATGCCACTGATAATTCGTGTGTTTCAGTTACAGAATGTTTAATTGCGCTTTTAACATGTATACTTTTTGGCATCCTTTCAGCTCATTTGTAGGCACTTAAAATGCCAAGTGTTCTAATTTTTTTTAATGCAAGAAAATGGAGATAAAACATACTTTTTATATGAAAGAAATTTTAGAATGACAAATTCACTCATGTAGTTGCTCTGTAATTTTAATGTATTTAGATCAGAAATTTGAGCTTCACCCATGGTAGTTCAGAAAATAATACCAGTGAGAGCAAATATACACAGACAGCTTGGTATGTTTTTATTGAACTTGCAGACAATGGATTATAATTTTACTCCTCTTTGCATCTTCTGAGAAACAAAATTGTCCTTTACCTGGGTTGTCATATCCTGACTACATCCACTTGGAATCCCGCATGGTGATGTGTTGCCTAGAACTGAGGCAGAGAATAGCAATTCCTCTGTTCTTGCTAGATCAGAGAGGGGAAGGAAAGCTTCCATTGGAAGTCTCTGCTCTGGTAGGACTTTCAGTCCAATATGTGATGAGTAACACTGCTGTTCCAGTTGAGCAGGCTGTCAAGTTAAATATGTTTCTCGAATGATGCTTCCAGCATAGCCTGCTTAATACATATGCAATACATGTATTCAAGTAAAATAAAAATGAAATTAAATGTGCACTGAGTGTGTGAGCTGGAAAACCTTATGCCATTTTTATGACTAACATTGAAGAGCTTGGGTGTAAAGCTGTATTTCCATAGAGCAGACGGAGAGGCCTCTGGTGTTTAGAGTTGTAGCATTAGTACAGCCAGGGTTCCTGGAGACATAAAACAGAAAATATAAGGCTAAGTGCCTATCCCCTTGGGAACAAAAGGCAGAGTGGCAGATGGGCCGTAATTGTTCCAGCCTAAGGACAAAGGAAGGACATATTATGGTCTTCTTGCTAATGCAGATGTATCTGTGGACATAAATGGCAAAACCTACATTGTAAGCTGTATGTCAAAAAACCGGACTTTGAGATCCAGAAACGCTCAAGTGAAGTGAAAATCTCCACAGTCATCTATGAGTTTTGGAGCTGTCTTTTCACAGGTGTGTTGATGTTTATTTTACCTTTTAGCAGCTGGTGACCAGAAACTAATACAGATGCTCTTTTACAACTGATATATGGGCCTCCCTCTAGTTGGGAGAAGTTACAGCTGACTCTCGAGGAGCTTACATGAGCTCCAAATATGGGAAAGCTCTTCCTATGTGATGCTGGTTTGCCTTGTCTGTGTTTGAGGGTTTTACTGAGCACGTCCTGTTATTGAAACTGGGGCTAATCCCTATCTGATATAAGATCCTGGATTTCTGTTTCACAGAGATAATAACTGCACAACAACCCCCTCTTCCATTCAGACAGGTATGAAAAATGCTTGAATGAGGCAGACCAGCTTCTGTTTACTGTTTAGCAGGTGAATACTTTGTGTGCTGGAGGGCATAATGAGGCAGGATTGAAACAGCAAACAAGATTGGAAGAGCAAGGACATCTGCTGCTTAAAGACAAATCTGGTGTAATTGGAGTAACTGAAATGCAGCCAGTTCAGGAAATAGGCTGTAATATTACATTATCCAGATACAGAGTTTAAGGACAGGCAATTCTCACTGAGAAAGGAGAAGGAGATATGACAGTATAAATGAGGAAGGACATTATGCTGAAAACAGAATAACATTCACACAGGTGGCAACTTGGAGACACCTTGAACTTGAGGCTACATACTGAAATGGTAAAACAATTATAATAGAAAACAATTACTGATCTCCCAGGGCTAGGTGAAAAGACAGATCAGGAAATATTTATGCAGATGGAGGATTGCACTTGGGCTAGGACGTTGATCATATGAAACTGCAATTACTCTGACATTGACTGGAATGAGAATTACGGAGGGACTTGGGAAGCTGAAGCTGTGCTTATTGACAGTTTTTTTTTTATCCTGCAGCTTGACAGCGAACAAGATTAGAGGCCATTTGGAAAAAGTTGCAATGACTAAGTGAGGGGACACAACTGCTGATGCCAGTGCTCAGGTTGGAATGATGTTATCTGAAAGTTAAGATGGAAGGAAATTGATTTTGAGTGTGGGGATGATTCTGATTTCCAGATGTGGGGAACTTCCTGTTATATTGTACTGTTGAAGCCCCAACTTTTGGGTGAACTGAAGTAGATATTTTATTGGATGACATACCAAGTAATTTCCAAAGCTGTCCTGACCTAGGTTTGAAACAGAATCACTGACCCTAATGTGGTTTGGTTTTCTTTGTCTTAAACTTTTAAGAATATATAGTTGCTGTAAATATGATTTCTGACTAGGATCATATGGGCTAATGGGAGAAAAGTCTTCAATCTGTATCTTGATCAGATAGTGCAGTAATGTTCAGCAGTAACACTTTTTAACACGCATATGATACTACTCCATAAAGCAAATGAATATTAATACAAAGTCTGTCATTTCTGTCTTTGGATTGTCATAAGACAGGATGATAAAAGTCTAATGGAGAGATAATGTTAACCTTCTCCCTGTTGTTTTAATTTATGACATGGCAGTGTGCTTCCGTCCAGGTGACACACACTGAGGTACCCAGTGTCAACATTTATTTTCAGTTCATTAAGAGACTAAAGGCTGCATTTAATTGACATGTTATGGCTGAAGCAGAAGTTGCCACTCTCAGATTGCAATAGATACCAAATGCAAGCGCAATCTTTTTGAAGGCGATGGAGTAATTCAAAAAGTTGGTTCCTCAAAAAACCTTTCAGTACCACTTATCATCAAACTCATTTGAAGGCATTGACAGTCTCTCCATACAGGGCTGGACTGTGGCCATCAAGAAGGACTTCATCGCTCCTTAAGATAAAGAGAGATCCTAAGCTGAGACTGGTTGCATCCACAACTAGCTAAAACCGGACTGTCTTTTGTAGATGCACAAGAATTATTGCTAGAAAGGTAATACCTGTCTTCCACCCTCTGGGTGATGTGAATTTACTCCACAATGCTCCAGGCTATGCTAATGTGACTTTTCAGCTGCTTGGCTTGAAATGAAGTTTAGCCAGCTTGCTAGGAGCACACACAGAATGTGCTCACATTTACTTGCAAAATATCTTCTCGACACAGTGTGATCCAGCATAAAGCTATTGAACTTAGGGTGTACTATCTGCAGTGCTTCAGTGTAAGCCTGGAGGACACTATAACCTAGAAGGGACTGGAATTCATATATCTGGGGGATGGAGGATAGGGTGATATGGAAGCAGCTAATGCCAGCCTGCAAAAAGACAACATGAGGAGTTATTCTGTCTGGGTAGTAGACGGAGTTTAGACTGATAAGGCAGGGACAAATACTTTTTCTATGAGATGCAAATGACAGCAAGGTTACATGGCTCAGGCAGACCACTGAAATCATCACACCTATAGAAAGTAAAATGACAGATGTAGGGAAGGTCTTGTTCCAACAGTCCGTCCTTACATAATCTGTCCTGCAGAAGTCTTTTAAAATCCACAAGACACAATTCACAGAAAGACCCCTGCCTTTTCTTACATTGACATACCATTGTTGATGAACTGGTGGTGTATATTTGTAATGATGTAATGAATATTTGATGTTAAAAATGTCTCTCATGGGAGCTTCTGCGAGCTGTTTGCCAGGAATGTTCATCATTACTTTCAAAATGTTAACTCTTGTGACTGGTCAAAGGGGGGAATGTTATACTCCTCCACTCGTTCTGCCAGATTCTTGGTTGGTAAAAATCAGCATATGTCTTTAGGATTGAGATTAATGGGGCAGCATCAATTATACCACACATGGATCTGTCATGGTAATTTAATAAATTTATAACTCTTATATTTCCAGAATAAATATGATTTTTACATGTGGTTATCATTAATACCTTTTAATAGCCACACCAAATTCACTATGTCTTTCAAGAGTCCTGCCTGGATGGATATTCCCTCTGTAGAATATTTATAGAACTTGAGCAAAATGAGGGAAATAAACCGTTTCATAAGAATTTTTTGTGCATATGCATTTTGCAGGCCAGAGAGTAACAGCTTCAGGCATAGGCACACAATTCCTACCTCTTCTTTCAGAAGGCAAGTTCGGGAGTGATGTGAGCAGGGTGAAGGGGTTGGCTGAGACTGAGGCAGAAGAGGATTTACAGAGCATACCCAGGATATGCACTAGGGATAGCACAGTGATTGATGTGGTCCACCTGTAAAGTTCCAAGCGGGGAAGAGGGATACAGTGCAAAGAGGCAATAGCAAGGCAGTGGGCTGCTGAGCTGCATGTTTGGAGTCACAGCTCTGGTACAAGAATATTGTGCATTTCACTGTGGAGGTGCCTGGGGGGAAGGTGGTGTCTTGTGCACATTCAAGTTCTTTCTAATGTAGAAGTTTTTGAGCATGTTTCCACAAATAACATTAACATACAGCTGCTGAATGCCAGCTAGAAATGTGTTGTTCTTTCTGCAATATGCAGATGTGATTAGTGCTAAAAATAATACATAACTGAAAGCTCTGGGAGCTGTATATCTTTCCAATTTGTCTTTCAGACTCCAAAGAAGTAGTGAAAATAGTCACAGAAACAAGAAAAAGAACTTAGCTGTATTCCTTCTGTTATCTGCAATGTAATTTTAGTCATTTAGCTCTAGCAGGCTGTTTTCCGAATTTCTTTCCCCCTCCTCTAAATGCCTTGTCTGCATTTCTGAGTATCTGTCTATTTTGAGCTTTCTTATTTATGCAAAGGGAATTACCGCCATCTCCTGGTCAAGCGACAGAGAGTAATAAAATACCTCCACCCACTGCGAGCTATACAGTCCCCCCACCCGCTGGAAGCAGGGATTTGCAACGGGAATCCCCGTGGATTCAGTGCAGGCGATTCTGGTATGATTAGGATACCAGTTATTTGTCTGGCCATTCAGAGAAAAAGGGAACACTTAACTGCACGTTGGAAGCCTGGTCCAATGGGTCCTGACTAGTCTGAGATTTGTACATGGTTCCATCACTGGTGTAATATGTGAGTGGTGACAAGTCAATTAGCTGTGCTATAAAAGGAGGAAAATTTAAGTATTCTTTCCTTAGGCAATGTCTTAGACTTCAACAATACAATACCCCTTATGTGTTACAGACCAACAGAAATTGTGTCTGTACTTTTATTTTCGCTTCCTGAAGTGACCATTTCAGCACAGGCTATTCAAGAGCTTAAAAATCAGTTGGGGTGAATAGCTAAAGGCACAGCTGAAGGTCATCAGTTCCTCTCAACTAGTCATATATTGCCAGTAAATGCCTTATGTTTTCTTTATTGTTTAAATAATATTCCTGCAACTGCATGTGAAAGGGAACAAAACAATTGCTCTTGACTTATTGGGAACGATCATTTCTATAAGGCATATATATGTTTCCCGTAAGAATCTAATCTTTGATATGATTACATCTTCTGTGATCTTTCTTCATCAGAATATTCTGGCTTATATGTAAGCCAGTTTAAATATTTATTTATCCAAATACCAGTTTGGAATGATCATTTCCTAATTTTTTTCTTCCAATATCTTGCCTTCATTGTGACCTCTGAGCTTAAAGGCAGAAGTAATTTTAAAAAAACTCTTAATTATAGCCACCTTCAGAGTGAATCTGCCAGCTAGTAAAACATAAAGGTTGATCTTCTAAATGCTAGTGTGCATTGTATATTGTGGTGTCTGGAAAAGACTAATGAGTAAGGAGGCAAATCTGGAAAGTATCATTACACCATTTTGAGAGTTTGGCTTGTGTTTTACAAAAAAAGAACACTTAAAGAATGAGACCAGAGACCTGCAGCCATGCACAGCATTTGACTTAACATTTAGACTCATTGTGCTTGTTCACATCCTTTCTGTGCTCTAATTCCACATCTCTCACAATGGACTCTGCACGCAAGAAAAAATTTTGGCCAGAAGTTGACACTTCTTCTCAACAGGACTAGGAGCAACATTTCATCTTATTTTTGTTTATTGATAGTTTCCATTCGTATTTGCAATGACATGCAACAGGCTTTTCCTCCCACCATGTAGTCTGTAGGACTTTCAGGACAAAGGAGTTTGTGTTTAATGGTTTTCATGTTCTTACTTCTTAAAGAGCAGAGTAATTTATGGCATTGTTTCCCATGCTCAGTAGGCCTCTGCTTATCCCATTAACTGTTTCTAGTAAATAAATGATCTCAGAGCATGTTGTTATGCCCTGAAGATGCACGTTTGTATCATATGTATTAGCCAAATGTTCCATAGTGTAGGAAAAAACAAATGCAGCACAACAGATAATTGTAAAAAGCCTATCACCAGGAAATAATTTAGAAGAAATCAAACCTGACCCAGGTAAGTTTGGAGGTTTTTTTAATTATCTTCAATAATACAGGAAGAATGCAGATTAAGATTTTCCTAAATCTTAATGCAGATTAAGATTTCCGAAAGCAGGAAGTGTAGCAGATTTAATCATGGATTTTGCCCACATTCAGCAGACCAGCAGGGCACTCATTTCACAGACTCCTAAGATTATTCTGTCCGTTCCGTGAAATCCTCTTCCTGCTTTCTGGTTCGCTGACAGCATCTGAAGATGCATTCTGATCTGAGGTGGTGCCACTAACAAAGGAATTCTCTCTGGAGCTCATCAATGATAGAAATTGCAAAGGATTTCTCTTCTAACCTGGTAACTGATCTTTAAACTCACTTCAAAAAACCACTTGCCAGCCTTGGTGAGTTGCGAGTCAGTCAAAGAGACTGCACTTCTTTTCCTGTTGTGTTCTGCAGCACTCTGCTTTTCTGCTGGTCAAAGGATGAAACCAGTGAAGTGGTTTTCATCCTAACAGTTTTCATCCTTCAGGTTTACTGTCAAGACTATACTTTTCTAAATCTCTAAACAGTACAGGGCCAGCATGTATAGCAGGCTCCACAGTGCTCCTTTCTACTGAAAAAGAAATCATTATTGTTATAATCTTTTCACAGGGTCCTTCGCCTAGCTGAATGGCCTCATCTCCCCTTACCTCCCTTCAGCTTTCCTTCCCCTCCCTGAGGTGTAAAACTGAAGGCCATGATCACTATGGAAAAGATGAGGGATGTTACCAGACAGTTTTCACTATGCCTTTGGTGGAGGCACCAGCAGAACTGACAGGGTAGGTTAGCCATCTGCTCATTGTGCGTTTTGTCACAAAGTCAGCCCAAGTTTACCAAACAGCATTCAACGGTGGGATGAAGTGAGCCCTCCAACTTTGCACTGAAGCAGATGAGAAGTGCTGGCATGAGCTGTTTGTCCAGGGGCAGGGCCCTGAGCTGCAGCTGGCGGGCAACGGTAAGCCCCTGGCAAAGATGACGTCTTTAGCTGCCAGCAGCCTTCTTCATAGTAATTGTAGTTCCTGTGGCTGCACCCCTCAACTGGCCACCAGGAAAATCTTTTCTTAGGTACGTCTGTGTCCAGAGTTCCAGAGGAATACCAGATTTTACTAAAGTACCTCAGAGTGAAGTTACACAGCATGGAGAAGGCAGTACAACAGCTCATTTCTTCTGAAAGGAGGACAGTCTGCTTCCCCCACTCCTCACTCTGTACTTTCCTCCATCACCTTGTACTGATGCATTGAACCTTGCTGTGAGCTGATTCAGCTTGCTAACTGAGCAGGAAACACGCCAGCGAAAGAATGAATAGATTTCTGCTGAGTTAGCGAGTTGAATCAGCTCACAGAAAAGTCAGATGGGTGCCAAAACCGGTGCAGAATGGGGCTAGAACCGTGCAGCTGGACACCGTTCTGGCTGCAGCAGTGGCTCTCCATGTACACTCTGTACCCTTGCTCTTACGCAACCAACCCATTTGACCTTACATTTAAGCATATATTAACTGCTTTACCAAGCAGCATCTGGAATCAAAGGAAGGGATTTTCAGGGAACTAAATTACATGAACAGAAATCTATTGGCTTCTGTAGAAGTTTTGTCTAGGGAAAAACTGAATGAGAGCTAAGGATTTGTGTTGCAGGACATGTCAATCTCATGGGTGGATGCCAGCCTGTCTCTTCTCACTGTTGTATGTATAGAGTGATGATGCTTTGTGGTTCTGCAAAGACAGTTATTTATGAAAAATCTCTTCCTGAAAGATAGAAATTTTGATGGAACTATAAATAGAAAAAAATAATTTATTATTTTACAATCTGGCATATTGTCATCTTTGTCCTGCAGCATCCCATATTAAATCATACTGTAGCACTGCAGGATTGAAACAGCTGCATACAGGGAGATCCAAGTGCAGGGAACCAAATTTTCCTTGCGCTTATACTGAGGATACTTTCACTGCTTTCAGTGAAGACACATTTTAAAAAGAATTAGCCAAAAGCTTTTCAGATACTGTTGATGGGATTCATCTGTAGGATTAGCTATTGACCCTTTAGCGATGATTTTAATTTTAATATCAAATGATCTTTCTTCCTGTGAGGAAGCTGGCTTAAACAGGAAAAAACGCATCCTGATGTGGTTTTGTGAAGCAATCATCTCTTACGGTATTTTCAATCAGGAAATGAAAGAATGTCTTAGTTTTTGCTTTGGCAGTCTGATATTCTGCACTGTTGTGTGGAACAGGGAAAAAAAAATCAGGTGATTAAAACATAAAGTCCCCTTTTAACCCTGCTCTTTCTAGACTTTTACCCTTCTCATTTTTTATTGCAAGGGCTGATGAACTGTAAGTGATTGGTAAGAGAGAGAATAGATTGTGCACTTAGCCTTGCCATCTGACTTAGTTACTTCCAAAATGCAATTTATTTGGAGTGCTAACTGTAGTGAGTTTAATGGAACACAGGGTTAAAGTGAGAAACTGGAAACAAATGCTCTTTACCTAAAGGCCAATCAATAACTGAATAATTTGACAATCCCAAATCTCCCTGCCACTTTAATGTAATTGGAGTGTATGGAAAAGACATTATGTTGCAGCACCTACTAGCATCCACTTCCATTATCGGTGATGCTGCTCTGACTACATTCCAGTCGTACTGTTGCCATTACATGAAAGGAGTGGGAGTAGAGGTTTGTGGTGTCTTTTAAATCTGTTTTGAGGGATTTTGCAGTTTTACACAGATTGCAGTTTGCTGTGTATATTGGTTTGGGGAGACACATGGAACCTCTCAGTATGTTTGAAAATTTTTATGGGCTGGTCTGTCTAAAACTAATGAGGCTGAACATGTTTGAAGCTAGTTATGGGGAGTCTCTGTAGCAGTCCATCATCCGTAGTTTCTCCAGATGAGCAAGTGGGGAAAAAAAGTGATATTCTTGGAGTGATATTATGCAACAAATCATGTGAATGACATCATCTGCAAAAAGATACGAACAGTGAAATTCATTTTTAATAATCACCCTTAATAATGATCGTTCAGTTGTATCGATCAAAAATTGCTTTTCAGAAACAATTTCCTGTGACTGCTGGTGTGTTTGCTTCTTACTTATATTAATAAGTAGGAAAATTAATTTAGAGAGAAAGAGAGAGAGACTGGGAGAGATTTCCTTCATCTCTTCTGGCTTCAGAGGTGAAAAATAATTTCACATCTGTTTGCGTGTCATTCAGCTGCAGTAAAGAATATCACCAGGAGGATCAGTTTAAGGCTGTTACAACTAACTTACCTGCTTTGTCATTACAGGGTCTGTTGAATCTTTGTACATAGAAAAGCCAAGTTTTGTATGCATCTCTGTTTTGGAAAGCTCATTATTATGTGTGTGCACGTGTAGCTGTATGGATTATTCTTTTGAAATGTCCTACTGACAAAACCAGCCAATTTATCCCAGTAGAGCTAACTGAATATTTAATTCTTTTCTCTCTTTAGGGGATCCAACTACTCCAGGCAGTACTGAAAACCTAGCCTAGTATGCTTAATGCGTGCTCCTTTCAGCTTTAGATATAGATAGCATAATTGTAAAGAAATACTGTAAATTTCTTGGCTTAACATTTTTTTAAGTTTTAATTCCGCACCCCCTGCCATTTTTCAAAATCTGACAATGCACATTTCAGATTGACATCTAATATAGCATTAATTTGAAGAACGCATGTATCCTTTCATGACTTTCCTTGAACATGAATCCAGAAGTATATTTTCAGCTGTGATTGATAAATAGACAACTTTAATGCTTAGCCAGTATTTGGCTATTTTGGGAGTAAAAAAAGCCTGCATGGACTGTGTGCTGACCACCAGCAACTTTTTGGAAGCCATAAGCAAGGTGCCTTGGCCCGGCAGAAATTTCAGACTGAGGAGAACTGAATCTTATGCTCTCCTTTGCTATCTTGACATGGTAATTTACCTTCTGTATATTTAATTTCTCCACGTGCGGAGAGGGATAAGGCTATTTATCCGTCAGTAAATGCACAATATCTGTAGTTGCTATAGATTGCTAATGCAGAGGTATGCTGAAATTGTAGCTTTAATTCCACTAGTAATTGTAAATTGGGAAGTTTCCTGGAACCTTTATCAAAAAGAGACATACTAAGTGGGACTGTGGTTTTGTAAGTCATGGCTACTTGCCATAAAGTCTTTCCCCCTGCCTACTTTTATGTCTGAAAAAGGCTGTTGAAACCAGCAGGGTTTTTACTTACTGCTGCTAAATACTGATATTTCCATGAGATTTAATGTATTTCACAATTTAATGATTATCCATGAAAAAAGCTATCTAGTAATGAGGAATTAAGCTAAAAATATGTAGTTTCCTATGGCTTTTTTTCATCACTCTGAGACCAGACTCTGATAGTTAAGGCAGATTCTAAACAGTATTTCTGACATTTTTTAATGGAGAAAAAAACCCAAACAAAAGGAAACTCACTTGGTGGAGGGAGAAGTCCAGAGCTTCTCAGAAAGAAGCCTTCTGGGGTATATACAGAGAGGAAGGGCAGGAGGAACAGTGCCTGATTTTAAAGTAAGGATGGTTCAGTGGTCAGAGGAAGCCTAGGCTATGAAATGGAGTTATTTCTATGCTACACAAGAAATGTCTCCTGTGACACCAGGCATTTAGTTGTGTGCAGATTCTCAAGGTACTTCAAAAGTGTTTGGAGGCCTAAACCACAAGAATAATTCTTGTAGTGTTTAAGACTCGGGGGCACCATGGAATTAATAGGGTGTTCTGCTATAGTTTCTTTTCCTTTCTTAATAATTCTATTGTTCTAGTTTCTTTATGATTGCCACAGAGTTCTGAACGTTACAGAGAATGGTCCACAAAAACTCTGATTTTCCAAAGCTTGGGTATCAAATTTAAAACTTAACTTCGTACATCCATGCCTAATTATTTTTTTCATGTGATCAATACTCTGCAGCCACTGATACTGAATTTTGGTTGCCATTTAATCAATTCAGCCAGCCATCACTGCAACTTTCTTCTGCAGCTCTTTTCAATTGTCTTTGGATTTTGTTATCCTAAATAGCATTTTATCATTTGAAATTTTTTCACAAGACTCCACCCCTTTTTTCGAATCATCGGTGAACAAGTGCTGGCGGATCCAAAGACAGATCCAAGAAGTGTAATGCTGATCACACCCATCCTGTCTGCAATCTACCATTTGGTTCTTGTCTTTCAACCATTGTAATGGAGTCATTTCCAGTAGAATTAAATCTCTGAGATCTTGTTCTTATTTCCCATCTGTAGAGTAGGGAAATAGTGCTTCCTGCTTTATAGGGATGCTAGGGACATAAATACATTTCAATATTATTGCAAGCTAGTCAGAAACTGCAGTCAGAGAAGCAGATATGGTGAGTACTTATCTCAACCCAGAGCTGCCAACCGCTCTGTCTAGGAGCTGGGAGGCCCTCCTAGGTCAGGTAATACGGATAATATCCTTAGTGAGCAAGGAAGGAAAATGTTCATTCCACTGCAGCAAAATGTCAGAGGTTGGCATAACAGCAGTATCTTTGGCAAGAGTAGTGTGGTCAAGAGGCAGCAGAACAGAAGATGAAATACAAGATCACCAGTAAAAATGGCCCTATGTTGGCTAGCTGGTGGCAGAAGATTCAGCTGGGCACTCACTAACTGCGAAAGCTAGAGGACTGTGTTGGTAAATAAGCATTGTTTGTTATAAGAAGTAGGTGTGAGAACCCCAAAGATCCTGAACAGTTGGTAAACTTCTCTTCTGAACTTTGTCATTATCTCATCTTTATAGAAATAAGCGAACCACAGCCATCAAAACACTAGTGTAATTCTCTAATGAGAAATATTAATAAATGTGGTCCATAAAGCACTTCTGGCTAATGACATTATACTGGCTCCTCCTTTTCATCTCCATCTGTTAAACTGCTTTAAAAGGCAATTAAATTTCCTTTTAAAGCTAGATTGCTTTAAAAGGTAAAAATACTTCAACTGTTTTCCTATTCTTGCCTTCCTATTTAAGCATGGTCTTTTAGATAGTTGAACTGATGATACACTATTATTAAGAGAATGCACGATAATTTGTGAAATAGTATATCGATAGACAAGAATTAGGGGAATGTTTGGTCCACAGTGTTTAAAAAGTTGAAAACTTTTATTGGGTTTGAGTTACAGACTCAAACCTGTTGGTTGTTGCAGGGTTTGGGTTACAAACACTCCATAGCATTGTGATTCCACTGAATTTATGGCACCTACATTTGATTTACACCAGAGTAGGCAAAAGAAATAAGGCCCAAGGTTTGTTATTTCTTGCAGCAAGACACACTATGTGTTGTACTGGCTATAAAATTGCTTGTTATTTCAGAAAACTTTAATAAAACCCCCTGAAAAATAAAATAGAGCTGAGTTCATGTGGGATTGGAGATAAAAGATGCATCCTTTCCAAATCACTCTTTCCAAGCAATGCGTTCATGTGATAGCTTCATTAACCTTCGTGCAATAATTTGCAGATAAATTCCATCAAAAAAGCAAGTATTCAAGCATCACTAATAATATGAATTTGATTTTTGCACATTAAAACTGTGATAAAGCCATACTAATTATTTTTCATTATTTCGAGATGAAAATACATCACTCATGTAAGTAATTATGTAAGTAATTTAAAGCTGATTAAATAATAATGATTTCTTGCTCATTGCCTTCAAAGTGCTTATATCCAAATTTAATTTTAAGCAGGACCGAGAAAATAATCACTTGATTCAAATATTAATTACTAATTTTAATCCTAATTCATTAAAAACAGACCTATTTTTTTTTGCAGATTCTGCAGGGCATTAATTGACATTTTGCAAAATGAGTCATTATTTTGGCATGGAGAAGTATTTTTCAAACAGTGAATCATGACTACCAGAAGGGATTGTTACAGAGCTCTGAGGGAGCTTTGACTTCTCAGAAAAATCAGCTCTATTTAGTGACAGTTCAGCTTCTCCAGGTTGATCTGAAAAGTAGTTGTGCCTCTTTGCTCTTCACACTAGCCAGGGAGCTGCTAACTACCTTTAATTAGTGGCACTAGGAGAGTAAGCTGAAGAAAAATTATCCTAAGGCAAACAGTTTTATTGAGACAAACTGGAATGGGATAGGGAACAGATTAGGTCAGTTTAGAAGTGTACGAATCAGGAGGATCATATTGCTTTCTTTCGAATCTAGCTGGAAATGGATAGAGAATCTGAGCAATTTGTTCAGGATTTGGTCCTGGAATGTACAGCCTTACAACTATAGCACTGGTTTTGCTGGGGCTTTTACCAGTTTCACCCTTCTCATCTTTTTGCTGCACAGAGAATCCATCTTTGTCACAGGCAGAACTAGACGCAGCTTCTGTGATTGGAACATCAACAGAACTACAGTTTCAACAAGGAATTGTTTGAATTCTGATGGAAAACGAGCAAAAAGGTAATCTTTGTTCTTTTTGCTCCATAGAGAAGGTATTATTTGTACTGACTCAAAATGCTGTCGGCCATTTCCTAGACCTTGGGACAAAGAGAACACAACTGAAAATAGAAACTGAGATGTTCAATGCAGCAAACACGTTGTGCAAACATCACCTTTCTCAGCATAAATGTAATGGTCTGAAATGGTGGGGGGAAGACAGTTCCTTGAAGCTGTGTAGATACCAATGGATAAGCCTGAGGTAACTGTTATCTGCTGCTTAACGGGAGGAAATCATGATGTATTAGTTAAATTGTCAGTGTAAAACAGAACAAGCCATACAAGACAGACATTTATTTTAATAGAAAGCTATCTGTAAGATGACAACAGTTAATCACTGGAGAGTACTCCTAGCCTTTTAATGACCACAGGATAGTAATTAATTAAAAAAAAAAAAAAAAAAAAGATTGGAAAGAACACTGAAGATTAAGGCCATATGTCAGCTGCAGCAAAGAACTGCTTAGCGTAACGTGGTGCCCTGGTGGAGACTGGGCAAAGAGGACAAGTACTGTGTCTTCCTCCCCAAATGTCCTGCTGTATACTTGTGCCTGCAGGAGTTGGGCAGCCCCTGTCCAGGCAGATTTAAAGTCCAGGTCTCCCTGGAGGGACAGTTTGGAAGCAGGCGGTCTCTGGGGTGCCCTGGCCCGGGTCGGGTCGGGCTGCAGCTGCTCCCTGCAGATAATCACAGCAGCTGGCGAGCTGAGGGCAGACAGCAAGCGCAGCACACAGAGTTTGTCAGCAGGTCTTCAGCATTGCCCCTTGCACTCGCAGCAGCAGCAGCATGTCCCTGGTTCAGCCACTGTTATTAGTAGCTGTACAAGGAAAAAGCCTTGTCAGAGACCTTTTAAAAATAGTTCCTAGTGCTCTGAACTGGGATTACTTACTCTTTTGCCCTTTTGTTCTAAGGCAGCAGAATTTTACTTCACATCACTTCTGTGTAAGCCATGGACAGGGTTAGTAGTGGGAGTACTAGTACAAGGTCTCATTTTACAGATTCCCTGGTGCTGTTTGTTCTTTGCTCTGGGCAGTTTATGAGTGCAGGCTATTGAACATGCTGTCAAGACTCCAAGGCAAAGAACTGGCACAGTCCCCGTCCCTGCCCCTCATCTCACCTGAACTGTAAAATGAAAAAAATGAAGACATCTGAATTGATTTCCAAAAAAGCAAGCAGTTAACTCCTTTTCTAGTGACTAGCTGATTGTCTAGGTGATTAGGATCAAAGATGAAAGCAAGCCAATCAAATTCACCAGGGACAGGAACTTTATAAACACTGGTGCTGATAAAGTGGGAAATGTTGGGCTCTTGGTGGAGCTGGGGATCTTAATGCACTCTGTAAAACTACTTCAATGTCCCTTTCATTATCTTCCTTACCCTAGGAAGGAAAGCTTAATAGTTGAGGTCTTTGTTAATTTGAATTCCTTATGCCTATTTACCTAATTTTACTGATTTTTCCTCTCCCTTGTGGTAGAAGTAGCCTCCGAAACAGAATAGTGTGTCTTTGACCACACAGCTCTGCCTAACTTGTAAGAGAGGGGAGACGTGCACCAACTGCCTCATTCTCTGATTTTTGTCATTTTTCTCCAGCATAAAATATTGCTTGGAGAGTAGCCCATTATTGCTACTATCCATGGCACGTTGGCTTAGTTTGTTTCTCTTTGGTTTCTGTCCCCGTGTCATAGATGCAACTCTTTTAAGGCTGAAACAGGTCCCTTGTTCAGGAGCTGCTGAACCTGTAGCACCTCTTTAAGTTTCTTGCAAGTGAAGTAGAAGTTAAACCACTGTTAAATACAAGAGCCTTGTCCTTGCCTTATAACAATACTCAGGTTACTAGACTCTGAGGTCTTAGGGAATTTGACAGGGTGATTTTGGCTAAGAACCAAAACCTAACACATCTCAACATGCAATAATGGGACAAACCAAAAGTTCAGTTTTCACCACACAGGAAGCCACAAACAAAACTGTTCTTGAATTTCTCCTTTAACATGGTTCTCTCTGTTGCTACAAAGAGAGGGAAGCTGAAATCATGGTATCTTGATCAGAGGCATGGATGAAGGGATTTAACTCATGTTATTCTCTTCTTTCTTGGAAACCCATGGAACCCTTTCAGGTGTGCAGATTTAATCTCTTCAGTTGACTCCTTCGGTGAACAGAAAGTCTCCCTAGATGTAAGCCCCTGGACAGACAGGAAAATGAAGAGTTCCCATTTTAAAGACAGGTAAGAGCACTGACAATCTGAGTGTACTATCAAAGGCAAGAGGCATTTATGAGTAGAGTAGGGTGATGAGGTAAGCCTGGCTGGCTGTCCAGACCTTCCTCATTCTAACTGCTGGATCGCCATGCACTTGATGCAACACGTACACGTTGTAACCAATTTTGGTATTCTGAGTAAGTGTCAGAACATATAAAGCTAAGTTTAATACTCTGAGGGAACACTCAAGACCTGTCGCAGTTTCTGGGTCAAGGAAAATTTTAGATGCACAGTTGGAGGAATCAAAGGCAGCAATGCATTTTCCCGGCTCCAGTTTTTGTATTTGTATTTGCAGAGGAGGCGAATGAGATCTAATTCTTCAGGTCATCTTTATAAAGACAGAATGCAGTTTGCACACAGTGGGAAAGAGCTCTTTTAATTGTCGCCTGTCCACAAAAAAAAAAGGATTTGACCATCAAATACAGTTTTATTTACTTTCTCCATCTTCTCTGAGTTTAAAAGGTTCTGCTTCAAGCAATAGCCCAAGTATTTTTAAGAACCCAACAGAAACGTCTCCTGATCAGGTACCTTCCCACCCCAGGAGGAGTGCTCTGAATCCTGTCTGACAGAAGACCCATTGTTACGACCATCTGGGCAGTGTTTTCTGAATGGCTTGATTTCAACTCTGACCGACACAGAGCACACAGCAAACCAAACACACAAGGATAAGTAATGCTAAAATGACAACATGGATTAGACGATACAACACAAAAAGTTGAACAAATTATATTAAAACTTTTATCTTAAGGCGGGATACACATGCTTAGTTAAAAATACAGAAACATGAAGAAAAAATATAACAGTATTAGTACACTAGAATCCCTCAAACTTAACTGGAAAAACCCTCTCAAATATTCTGTACATTTTTTCGTTTTACAAAACATTTGAAAATGCCAATCCTATAAATGGATATAAAAATATTATCTCTGGAACATTTTCCTAAAAACCATGAAAAGTTCTGTTTCATGCAAAAACACACTATACAACTTGTGTTGTTTCAGAATTGCCCCCCTGCCCAGATGAGGTAATTGGTCTTAGGTGCAAAATGAGCTGTAAATGCAGTAATGCTATAGGCAGTCTTACTTGAGCTCCTGGAGCTGATCATCAGTTAACTTTTAAATTTGGCCTAACCTATGGTCAGACTACTGTGGCCATTCCTACCTTTGCAGAAAGGGCAAAAACAAAGGCCGTTCAAAAGCCCTCTGTCCTCTTCAGTGACTTACATGTTCTCTGGTGTTGTACCAGTGCAGTGGTTTTCACCTTGTGGTGTTAGCTCATCTAGAAACATCTGTGAAAGGTTAACTATGAAAAGCAACCTATTGTTCTAAGATAATCAGGTCCTTTGTCTTTAATTCAGCACCAAGCCAGCGTAGGCTTCAGGATACAAAGGCGTAACCCATTCAGCTGATTGGGGTCCAGGTACCAACAAATATTTCTTCTGGTACACTGGATTGCAACAGCACATCCGACCCCGATTCTCAGGGTACATAGGCTGACAACCAGAAGGCCCTTAAATAAACAGCGCTCTCCTCATGCCAAACTGTGTGATAAAAGAACTATCAAGTCTATTATAAACTAAAAGGTGCTAGTCCAAAATCCAACTTGAATATCCTTTCGCCAAGACCGTATTTTAAAAATATTATTCACCTAACATTACTTATGTTCTGAATTCTGATATTCTTCAAATCAAGGAGTAGGAACTGCTAAAAATATGGGAGTCTGAAGAAACGTCACCCGTAAATATGAGTTTAGTCTTTTTCCCTAGCAAAAACTGATATGTTAAATTAGGTTTCTTGATGGTATTAAAGCCTAGTACTTCTAAAGACTAGTACTTCTGAAGCCTGAAATGGGGCAGAGCCAAGTACATAAAGAATATACTCGGTCATCTTTCCTCATACCAAGTGTTCTCAATTAATACGTTTACGGGAATTAAAAGCAGAGATTTTTATATGTGTCTTTGTCATGTTTATCCTTTTTTCTATTATATATGTAAAGCATTGTCAGTTTTCAAAGCAGTCTACAATTTTTCTCCTTTGAATCTTCACAGTACCAGTGGTAAGAAATTAGTCCCCCAGTTCCCTCCCCAAATTGCAGCAGGGAGGAAAAGTGAATTGCTCAGTGTAGCAAAGGAAGTCGGGCATGGTGACACTGAGCGCTCGGAAATCTATGTCTTAAGGACACTAGATTTTTTTTGAGTTTATACTGTACAAAGTCTCTTTTAGCACTGTAGTGTAGTGATTTTGTGACAGTACCATCAAAACTGCCATTGGACTATGTTATCTAACACGGAACAGAGAGGATTTTTGCATAGGAAGGAACAGAAGGATCAGAACCCAATGGCATGACAATGGTTTCTTGGTGCCAATCAAAGCCAGGACTCCCATTCTAAAAAGTGGGGAAAATACCTTTTGCTGTTTGAAGGCTTTTCTTCCCTGTTAAGCTAAACAGCTACTCCAGATTTTTCTGAATGGCAAATTTAAACTTCATATTTGAACACTCTAGTGCTACACAAATACTAGTTTTAGGTACAAATGGTACTGCGTAATTTGATTAATCAATGATATCTTACCAGTAAGTCTATGTGCCCTCATGAATAAACTGGTTTCATGAGCCATTTGTTGGGTTAGGGGGTTGTGTTTTTTTGCCCTTTTGCCAATGAACAATAACCCCGTGGTTATCAGCTGCGGCAGACATCTGTAATGCCAAGTGAAATGACAGCTGAAATACTGTATCTGCTGATACGGAAGTAGGAGTGTTTCAAATTATTCTTACATTGAAATTCTGATTGCTATGAAATAATTAGCACGCAAAATATTCCCAAATTAGCACCATTTGCTGGTAAGAAAATATGACAGAGCAAAAAGGATTTGCCAGAGTCCAGGTGGATTTTTCTTTTCAATGTTTTTTATTCTAAATAGAAATGAGATGTATATTTGTCTAAATCTGTGGTTTCTCATCTAACAATCCCAGTATTTCAGTCTGCAAATGAATACTGGAATGTGAAAATGTCTAATGCTAACAGATAGCCAAAGCCTGGACCTGACAAGCAGTTTACACCACTGCCAATGCCACGGACACAACCGGACAAAGCACGGACTGTTGACGCTCTCTCCTGTCAGGCAAATGCCGCTCCTGCAGCCCAGCTCTGGCACTGGGAAGGGCCACCCTGCCCCACCAGAGAGGCTCTCCTGCAGCCCGAGGCGCCACTGCTTCATCTTTTACAAGACTCTTTGTAAAAGCTATTTCTTTCTTGTCAGAGTCTCTTTGGGGGGAAAAAAAAGGTTTCTAGGGTTCAGAAGCATTTTCAGCCAATAGTTATCCCTGATTGCTTGTGCTCCTTTTCTCCTTGTGGTGGTATTTATGTTTAGATTGAACTGTCTTTACCTTTCTCGTTACTATCTTCCTATAAAGACATCAGTTATACTTGTGTCTTCGGCTAAATAAATCAAGCTCTCCTGGTCTTATCTCGCAGAATTGTATCCACTTTACTGATACCATTTCAGTATCTTTCCTCAACATCTAGCTACTGCAATTCCACTTCATTATTTGGCTTCTGCACAGTGGCTTGAATACTTCTCCATCCAACTGGAAATTTGTCTCCTAGTGCAGGCTGAGCTTTCATGATTCTATCAAATTGGATCTGAGTCATCGTACAGACGAACTCTATACCAAGATCCTTTTATTATCAAGTAACAAGAAATACAGCAAAATACTTTGTTTAATCTTCAAATGCATGAACTACTATTTGTACTGTAAAACTTCATCCCAATCACCCACTTCAGTGTTCAAAGTCTTCCAGGTGTTTTTTCCCCCCGTGTACCCCAATTCTTCTCTAGATTAGTGCCTCCCAATTTACCATCAGCCCCAGCCTCCTAGTACCTGCGCTTCCATGATTAACGAAAATGCTAAGCAAATTCAGTTACAAGACTGATACATAAGAAATTCCACTTGCAGCTGCCACCCAACCCCCACTTTCTTTTCAGTGTTGCCTTCCGCCAACTGCTTACACACCTCATCATCATCATGCTGCTGGTTTCCATCTTCTCCATCCCAACTGTTTTCTCCACATTTTCCACGCTTCCAGTGTATCAGATGCTCCAGATCTGTGAAATCTGCACTTGCTCGGTTGTGGCAAGCCTGATGCTTACTTTGCTTTTAGCCATGGAAATTCTGCAGATCTAATCTACTCTCTCTACTCGCAGGCTGGCTTGTGCATTGCCCTCTTATTTTCCACTTGAACCTGTTTTTTCCAGCACTGGATTCAAACCTTGCAATTTTACAGCATCAAAACAGTTTTTCTTTTCTCCTTCAGCAGGAAGCCTGCAGTGAAACCACATCTGCAGCCAACACTGCACTAACAGGAAGAGTTTAGCTCTACACTGCCAGTTTGAGCTGATATCATAAACAACTTTTCCCTTACAGCTAAACTCCTGACTCCTCATCACTCCATACAAATACCAGAACTTAAAGTGTTCAACAGAACTCGGAGCTAAGGAACTGAAGGGCATAACAGAAAAATAAGATCATACCTTCTTTCCTTACAATATAAACCAACTTTTAATAATAAAAACTTCTATCACGTTTTCAATGAGAATAACATACACATTTCAATGTAAAACAGTGCACAGTGTAAATGCCCTTACATATTCTTCTATGTGTCTTTAATGTTGACAGTGACTGCGTAAGCGTGGGCCAGGATCCTCAGCAGGCCGTGTAAACGCTGCAGTTCCGCTGAACAGAGCTGATGTAGACAAAGCGAGGATCTTGGCCTATGTGGGTTTTTTATTTTTGCATGTTCCTACGGTTCTTACAATACAAAGTACATTTTAAGTTGAGGATTCACTAAAGAAACATCCATTTCTTCTTCAAACAGCAAATGGCAAGAATAACTCTTCCAAAATTAACAAAAAGTGCATTGAAATACTGATGATCTGCTCATCTGGCTGCAGTACAAAATGGATATGCAATAACAAACCCCTGCATCCGGCAGCTGGCGACTGATGGGTTGTCCTAGTTCCCTTCAACAGGTTGCTGTAGGTCAGAGGAAACCGTTAAGAGATTAAACAAAACACACTCCTTCCCCAAAATTATTTCAGTCTGTGAGTGAAGAAAAAAAAATTAATGAAGAAACAAGGTTCAGACAACCTGCATCCCCAAACTTGTCATAAGCCATTTTGTGTTGAGGTTTTGATTAAAAAACTTACGAGACTTTCATATCCAAATGGAAAAAGTCTAATTTTAGTTTTTGAGTTGATTTGGATGTTAATAAAATAAAATAAAGCCAGCTAAAAAACAAACAATGCCACAAATAAAACCCCCAAACCTTTATTTTCTAGACTATACATCACTGCAAAGCACTTCTGGATCTCCTAACTATGAACTGCTTTAAACGAGGCTGTGGAGCAACAGAGGAATGATAAGTTTCCTACGCCCCCTCCTACGACACCTGCTACAACTGAAATTCGTTGGGGAGGGGTGGTCATAGTAAGGCACTCACTCCAAGAGAACGTTATTTCTGTCCTGAGACTGCTGACAGGTTTCAATTAGTTCCAGCCAGTAATCTGGAAAAAATTACTGCGCTTAGGATAATACTGACAGAATGGAGAACAATTTTTCAAAGGAGAAAAAATAAAGTACATTATATACATGATTACTTTTCTCTTTTAACTTAAAAGCATCCCTAATACATCTTAATAACTGTATTAAAGACTACTTAAATATTGAAAGATTTTAAATAATGTAGATTTTTTTCAGTAAACTGGGAGTAGCTGTGTAATTGCCAGCATATTGGTCCCATTTTAAACAATATAATTTTTATTTAAATCTTGTATATATAATAACATGATCGAAAACACATATTCCACTCCACATAAATAAGTATAATTCTTCTGACCTGTTGTAAAAACTACATCTGTTCAAATAATCAGATTATAAGACTGTATTTTTCCTGTGTAAAGTTTCCTTTAAAATCCTTCACTCCCAATCTCTCCTCTTAAATAGTACTGTATTTCCAGAGTACATAACAGGGCATTAGTAAAAAGAGTTAATCAAAAACCTGAAAGCCACAGTAAGTAAAATGAAGCAATGTTAAGAAGTATTATGGAATGTATACTCTGCAGCATAGAGAGACTGGTTCTCATTGGGCTGAACTGGAAAATTACTCCAGAAGAAATTCTTTATGTTCATATCCGAATAAGCCATAGATTGTGCTATTCGTTGTTTAAAAGTGCAGGTCAGTTCATGAAAAAGTGGTGTTTATGAAGCTACTGCTCAAGGATGCTGACCAAAATTATGCCGGCAAGTCAGTGGATGCCAGATGCAGTACAAGGAGAGAGACAGGCGTCATTCCGGATTTTCTTAACCTATCCGTATCTCGAAGTCCACGACTTTTAGGTGGCTGCACAAACAAGTCATCAGTAAAACTGCGCTTTCTTGCAACATACTTGTCACTTTTCCAGGCACCTGGCAAATGCCAGGAACATCCATCTTCACTCTGTGGTGTTTGTTTCAAGAATTTCTTCACAAAGTCAAAGAAATACAAGAATCCCTGCACATGCTGCAGGAGTTCCAAGGCAGATTCTTGGTGCCTGGGTCCAGCAGGTTCATCTCCCGCTAAACCAGAGCAGTATCTCTTCCTTTTGATTCAGCACCATCGCGTCAGTTAGCGTGGGTCCTCAAACAGGGCTGGCTCACAGCTTTAACAATGCTGCAGTGTTGGTGCCTCTCTCACCTTTACAAATCCCCATCTGTAGGTGGCTGGCACAACCTATAGAGTCTTTAAGGCAGATGAAGAGTGTGGTATTAAACAGCATAAGGATGGCAACGTAAAGTTACTGGCATAGTATATGAGAGTCAACTTCTCCTTTATCGTTCTGCAAGCTTTAGAGGTAATCCAATATCAAGAATACAGCTACTTTTAATGTTAATAATTGAAAATTTGCAAGTGCCACTAGTGATTTATTAACTAAAGAATTTATAATGATTGTTTAAATACTATTTGAGACTTTCCATCACTCCCTTTTAACTTTGGCCCAGTTTGGGTCTTCAACAGTCCCTTCTCTCTTTTTCCATTACTTTTGTTTTAAACCGAGTCCAGCATTCTTCCTGAACAAAAGAGCTCACCCCTCATACAGACTGGGATACCAAACAGTTAAAAGAACATATTTGCTTGTTGACATGGTTGAATAGTAATCATGTTTTCAGAAACATTTTTTGAATCACCATATTAGAAAATTGAGACCAGTGGTTAAACCTAAGCACATCTTAACTGTCAATTCATATATGACTGGTAGCTTTTTCTTGGCTCTTTCTATTATACACTTGAATTAACTCAAGAGTTTTATAACTTCTCTTTCAAGGCTGCTACTACAGAGTTTGACAAACCTCAGTGCTAGGAAATATAATTCTGAGAGTTAACATTAGTTCACCAGATCTCCTTTTAATTTTGCTCACTTTTATTTCACATTATGATGATGGAACCCAGTAGAAACACACGTATCTGAGCTTTATTGCCCTGAAATAATCCACGTAAATAGTACTGGAATTTGTCATTGTGATTTAGAGCGTACATGAAAGAAGAGAAAAGCCTCATCTTATGATTTGTTTGTAAAACTGTTTGTTTGTGAACATAGCATGCTGTTATGGTCATAAAAATGTAACCAAAGTAATGTACGGCCATTAACAAGGCAAAATAGCCATGCTGCTAAAACGCTGATGTATCACACTGGGGACATGGTACAGGAGCCAACACAGACTATTATTTTGTTCCTTTTTGAAACAGCAATTACAATCCAACAGAAGGATAAGGTTCTAAATGCGAAATAGTGTTCTTTTTAAGGTTTCTGAGAAAATAAACCAAGGCCAGGCTGTTACAGTACACACCATCACCGTCTCTAAATTTAAATGATTTCCTATAAACATTTTGAGGAGCATATGGGGAGGGTGGGGAGGGAGAGGCAGGGCTCATTTAGACTAACTCAGAAGTGTTAATGGGTGAATAAGGTATCAGTGTTTTAAGGAAGTCTTCTTGACACTGAACTAGTATGTTCCCTGGACGACTCCAGCACTAACCACCACACTCTCTCGGTCTGAAGGGATGGCACAGACTTTATGGGATCTTTTCTGATGCTGATTCCTGCATGCCAGAGCTGGTTTGCCTTCATGTGACCAATGCCATTAACAACAGCAGAATCAGAAGTTTCTCTGATATTTGTACAGACTGATTCTGTATATATTGTCATCTAAATTGTGATGATTTGTTCCTACTGTTGTGGGAAAATGCTACATTACAGTTTATTAAAGAATATTCTCTTCTCTCTGATATACGAAATTAGAGGACACTGACCAGAAAGAGAAACTTTTCTTAAAAATAAAGGTATTCTTATCCCGCAGAGCGAGACGATGAATGTCTCTAGCTCCCATTGGGTTCAGTAGCATTTGCAAATGTACAGTGCTTTTCAAAGTGGTCTTCTAGACAAAACCGTACATAACCCTGGGCAACTGATCTCCCTTACAGCTGCATTGCTGTGTGGTTACTCTGACTTCAAGTGCTTGCTCTTAAACCCGCTCTGCCATAACTAAATAGTCAGGCTCTTCTAAGCACACAATAGTATTAGCCTATGAATTATCTCTGTATCTCTGCAGTCAGATTTGCCATTCAGGAATTTTTCTTTCCAAGCATTCCACAGATGGCTGTCAATCCCTAGCTTTGCCAACTCATAGCAACAGTCCAAAAAGACCCTTCCCTCTGATCAGTTATGTTTTGTTCAGAAAATGCAGAAACCTTTGAAGTTAATGATCTACAAATTGTAAGCAGCAAAGCTGATTAATCTACAGTGCACTTAGTTGAGTACAGTGAGAAAGAAGAACAGGAATTTTTTCTTTTTTCCACTATTGCTGCTAAGGAGATCTCTGGTTATAACAGGAACTCCCTAACTGTTACAGAAACATAAAACCAGCACTCAGATAAAATGCATAATACAAAACAACCTACCGGGGTGCACACTGTGGCATTTGGTCCATCACTTTCAGATTCTTGGCAGAGATTTCAACCCTTGGTCCCTAAGGAAACAGAGAATTTATGGCACTGACAGTATCGATAAAGCATCTGATCCTTAGGGGAAAATATTATAATGGGAGTATGGTTTCTATTTAAGAATCCATTAACTACTTTGAGAAGATTTGGAATCCATTGGGTGGATACATTAGTCATCTGTGTTTACTTAAAAGATGGAATTAGTCCCAAAGCACTTTACAAGCACTGCTTTCTAGCACGAGGGAATTTCTACTCTTTAACACTGTGACTGAGATGTGGTTTTCTTTATATACAGAAATTGTCTTAAATATACTGGATAGTCTCTACTTTGTAACCATCAAGGCACACACTTTAAATAATGTACACTGAGGCATTTATTTTAATTGCGGTAATGGCTGTACAAGCAAATGTTAATTTGTTCCTGTCAAATATGTTTGTAGCTGTTCAGACATTAATAGAAGTTTGCCTATATGGGTTTGTAATGCCTAAAATACAGTGCCACATTGAAATAAACTAGTGTTCGTACAACAATGTTACTGGAATAACAACAGTGGCATGTAGCAGACACACATCCAAATACTTACTTGCTTTCGCATGATGTCTGTAGCTTGCATGATACACTTGGGCAAAAGTCCATGACTTCGAGCCAGTATGGCTGCTTGCTCCAGGGACACACTCAGTGTGCTTCTGAGCATGGGAACGAGAGATATCAAATCAGAACTCATATTTTAATATGTATAAATAGGTATGTACAGGACGCTTACCTGTTAAGTATGACTTCTGTTAGCTAGTGTTCTTATATTTACTTTTTTCGTTTTTATTACTTACAAAACTATACAATGACCTCAGTCCTGCATTTCCAGTCTTGTTACACCTAGATACTGCAATAGTTTGAGACTCCAGCATCATCGCTACAAGGCTACGTTTCACTGCTCTCCTGCATTGATTCATGGAAAGTTATTCACAAATGAATCTTTTCTTTACTCACTGGTTCTGAGACACTGGAAGAACAGTGGTGTGTTTAGAATCAATGCTTGCACACACCAAGATTCTAAAGCTATTTTTGAGCCATTTCCTACGTTTTCAGTGGACTGCAATTTAGATGCAATGAGATCACTCAGTTGCATTGGTTGATGCACTGAAACATAAAAAAGTTCGCGTGTTAATACTAACTATTAACATAAGTATTAAAAGTCACAACCTACCCTAAAATAAAGATGGCAGTACATTTATGTCCTTATTATATTTCCTTACGATCTACCTTTCTATTTCTTTGAACCACATATATTGCTCATATCTCTAGAAAGGACAAGAGTTCTCCCCACACCGGTAACACATAGGTTTCCTAAATCTCACCTCTGCATCCCAGTGCCGCACATCGTAATCTGACAGGCTCCAAGTCGGTAACAGAGCTCAGAGGATATAGGTAGCAGGCCAGCTCCTGATGTGTTACTGCTAGAATATCCTGCCTGGCTTGGTTTTGTATTAATGAAAGACTTCATCAGCCTGCAAAGCTCATCCATTGCATTAATGGGGCGAATAAGCTAAACAAAGCAATAAAAGAAAGCATCAGTGGCATACTTACACTTCCAGTTATAAAGACATTTACAATTGTTTATCCTATGTCTAAGCCCAATAATCTACACAAGAGTAACTGCCACACAGTAACAACTAATTAGAATATATATGAACTTTGGAAGTGGAAAAATACAAACTATTACTTAGGCTTGGGGCAATTTTTTGCAATTATCACAAATCAGATAGATTGTTTACAATGTATATTACAATTGCAAAGATAGTCTCTGATTTTGTCTTCCCTGCAGTAGTATTTAATGCCTTACATGCACATATTCACTTATGTCACCTGCCCCCATTAGACACTGCCTTTACATGAGATGCTGGGAAGTACTATTTTCTTGTTGTTTTCTTCTGTTTCTGTGAACAAAGCATAACTTGCAAACTGAACGTTTGTTCATTTTCGTGCATCTGTGGGAGAGGAAAATTCATTAATTCTGTCTAACATCAGACACCGTATTTAGCAGGGGCAGTCAGGGTGATTCGGAGTCTTCTTAGTGCCTAAGTTAAGGGGTTTGGGTCTACCCCAATTCTGCACATTTTCTTCTAAACAAAAGAATGGTAGCCAAGCTTCAGAGAAATTCAGATCACTTCTTTACGGTAGGGACCAGTTTTAAAACGATGTTTGGGTTTGTACAGGTCTGCCATGTGGGTACTGCGTGACTGGGATTTTAGAGATGAAGACGTAATATGAGAGACTTTATTGTAGAAGTAATGACAGTAACAATACCTGGTCAATCTTCACTGCAGTAGTATTGGAATCAGTGGGCAAGTTTGATCTCTCTAGGTAAAATGTCCTGCAAAAAGGCCAGCAAGGACTACTTTAGTTGGTGTGTCTCATTTCAAGCACATATGCCTATACTATCTCGTATAAAACATCTGAGAAGGCTATTGCTAAAAATCTTGTACTTCAAGATCTGCTTTCTTACTGAACCATTTTGACTGCAGTAATTTACAGAGTCTGTACCCTTTTTTACAGATTTACAGAGTCTGTGCCCTTTTTTATGTAATTTTAGCTCTGCACAAAATTCTGAAGTCAAATTAGATGGGAATTTCATCCTGTACAGTGCACTACTTCAGAACGAGCTTAACTGTGGGAAGAAAATTAACAAGTTTCCCACACAATAAGGATCTCTTCTGTCTGAACATGAGGAAGAACTTCTTCCCTCTGAGGGAGACGGAGCACTGGAACAGGCTGCCCAGGGAGGCTGTGGAGTCTCCCTCTCTGGAGATATTCAAGACCCGCCTGGACAAGGTCCTGTGCAGCCTGCTGTAGGTGACCCTGCTTCAGCAGGGGGGTTGGATTGGGTGACCCACAGAGGTCCCTTCCAACCCCGAACATTCTGTGATTCTGTCATCTCAAAAAGTCATTATTTGTACCAGAAACCACCAGGAACAGAATCTCTTTTTCATTAAATTTTGAAGTCCTTAGCAAGGAGCACTCTTTTCAATGTCTTTCAAGGCAAAGGAGAAGCATGAAATACCTGAGTTTACGGTAGTATTGCTGCACCTTTTCACGTGAAATACCATTGATTTGCTGTGGAAATTCTTCTAGAGATGAGCCAGCTGGTTGTGATTGCCCCTCCACACTCTCCAGAGCTGAAGAAGAAAACATTTTACTAAACCTGTGTTATTTGTTTTCTTTTTATTCATTTATTTATTTATCTCTGTATCATCTCACTGCCCAGCAAATGACTGTTGCATCATGTCAAGGCTGATTCTGTTACTGCATAAATTTAATGCATCTCCCAGTATGGGAATATGGTGATTGTATCATAAAGGTGAGCTTCGCAGAAAGCAGTTCTGTCTAACAGCAACTACTCGCCACTAACATCCCCTTGAAGGAAATTTCCCATCTTATATTTTGGTGTGAATATTTGCTTATCAAGTCAGTTTCCAGCCCAGCTGACTCTGTCATGGTGTATGCTTTTAAAAACACTTCTCTCTAGCCTGGGAACATCTCCTGATACCACACTAGATCAGATTGTCCATCTAGTCCAATATAATGCCTCTATGGCCTTTACAGGAAGGCATTAAAAAGGCCCAAACAGGCATATCTTCTTCTCATGACTGTCTTATTCTAAAATCTAGCAACCCCCACGGTCCTCCTAGAATAGAAACATCTGCTTCTTAAATATGTCTGTAGTTCTCAGTTGCATTATGTAAGAACCTTATGGTCATTCTTTATTTTGCATCTTTCAAGATCATCAGTTAGCTTGTTTTTCTCAAGAAAGCTTTTTATAGACACCTTTTGTAAAAAGCACCGCGTGCAGTTTCAGACTTCCCCCATTCTGAAACCGAGAAGGCAGTTTGGAGAAGTAGTAGCTGTCAAGATAAAAGATAACCTTCAAGGCCTGACGACTTCCTTCGATGTGGTAGAAGACATGAGTATCTGGAGAAATAAAGATAAAACACTTGCTGCTTTACCACAGCAGAAGAAACATGAAACCATTGCTATCTGAGTTTGTTAGGTTATCTAATGACATTTCACATCTCCACCACTAGATGAACAAGGGATAGCCTGTATTGAGAGAATGCACGCACTGAAATGTTACACTTAAAAAGATACACACTTAGCATGACCTAGCATGATGTTTGATGCCAATGCAATAAACACCGTTAATAATTAAAATCCCATCTTGTTTCGTGGCATCTCATAGTCAGTAAACATGGAGGGAGATCTGGTAGGGTGGGACACAGGACACAGAACAGCTGGGGAGGGACAGTCCTTCTACCTTTGGTCGTGTGGTGAATTACAAATGTCTGTCAGGAACTGCTCATCATCTGTCACATCTCCCTGTGTGTGAAATCACACAGGTAAGGTACACTGGCACAGACCATAGTTACAAATCACAGAACATGCCACCAGCATCCCACGATGTCAATCCTGCTCTTCAACCTGTGTGTTTGCAGTGGAAGCTGAGGGAATGTGCTTTAGCGAAGCTGCTCAGTACTCTCCAGGTCTGACACAGTCTGTTAAATTTATAATCATGGAGGATATTAACCCATAAAACAAACAAGAAAAAAAGAGCTTCAATGAAACAGAGCATGCTCACTTGCTACAAGACTTTCATCCAGCTGCTTGAAATAGAAGGCAACTTTGTCCAGTTCAGTCAGAGTGACCTGGATATCTTCCAGCATGGTACGCTCCTCCTTCTGCAGAGGAAAGAACCAGATATAAATAGGTTATAATCTGCCAGCAAGAATCAATGGCAGGAGGGTATAGCTGTTATGGGCATGCTTTGATTCAGACCTAGAGCACAATGTGGAGCTTTCCACTAACTCCATCCCAGCCAGGTAGTTACTAATGGCTCTTTAACTTGTGATACAATGTGAAGAAACAGTAGTTACATCCGCATATAGTTTGGATTATATTTTAAAAAGCCCACACTTCATCTACAATGTTTACAAAGTCCAAAAAAGGTCATTTCTCTACAGTGCCAACTTGTCTTTTTTATGCTCCTTTTTTCTTTATGTCTTTACAGTTGCAGTAGCTTATCCACTGTAGCTGTGGCCTATCTGTTCCTTAGGTGCAGATGAACTATGCAAGATGAGCTCCCCTCCTCCTTAGACATGGTGCCTCAAATACCAGCACCACAGAACTGATAGAGAGACTGCAGTCTACCTATTCTGTGAAAGTGGCCAGTGTATGAACAAAAGCTTAGATTTTCATGTTGTCTGAACTCTTGAAATACTCAGAACTTTGTTGCCTATTTGTTGAAATGTGTGTTTTCACCAGAAGATGGCAGACCACACACGTGTCCCCAACAACTGAGCAGTGAAACCTCCCGAAACGCAGCAGCATTACTCCGAATCCGAAGGCAGACAGATTCCTACAGTGTTGTAGTGTGACAGAGGGTCCACTATTTGTGAAGAGATGAAAATGGTGGGACATGGAATGCTGGCACATGGTTGTCAGCAGCAGTAATCTCCAGAGGCTGCTGCAGTGAGAGTCTAAACACGCTGCTAGGGTGAGGGGCTCTGGCTGTGCGGGGAGTGGCAGAGAAGCGTACAGACAAGTGTGAGCAGACGCAAGCGTGCCACAACTCTTCGTCTTACCACAGCGGGGGAGAGAAGAGACTGGTAGTTTAGTAAAACACCGGTGGCTGCTATCTGTTCCAGCCATTTTCTGCTGGCGTCTCTGCTGCTCTCTTCGTATTCCCCATTGTTGTTGTATCGATAGTTGAGAGCAGACAGTAACTGCTCTGAAAAGGTGCAAATAGCAGCCACAAGAGACTGACAGAAGATGGAATCACGCCTCAGCTGTAGCTCAGTATCTGCCAGAGAAGGGGAGAGAAGCATAAAGAAGTCATGAGTATATTTGTCTTTAATCTCACTGCCAAAGAAGCAATTTGCATGTGTGTGTGTGCACGACATTTGGCTTCTGCTGTAGCTTTGCGCAGACTTAACAGATAACCTCTTCTTGCTGCTTGACCTGCGCGTACAGATAAAGACAGGATAGCTGGAGCACATGCATGTTTGAAAATTTTCTAGTGCACTTGACTCTTGATTACTACCTCTGCCATCTGCACACTCATTCTTCTGACTGGGAAGAGCTATAACTCCTTAGTGCCAAATCTGGACTGATTCCCTTCTTTTTGTGCTTACAGCAGCAAGAGAAGTCTTGAAAGAACTTCTCCGCCACTACTTCTCTCCTGGGCTATTAGAGATTCATCTTCCCCCATCCATCTGTATTTTGTGGGCTTCCCATATGCTTAATGCATTAACTGGGCCTGCCCATACGGTACCAATTGGTTTATGTTTCCTGGGAGAATTTCCCCTGTGTTAACTTTGCTTCCAGTCCGCCTGCCAGGCAGCCACATGCTGGTCAGATCAACCTCGTCACACTTAAGGGGATTGCAGGCCAAAGAGGCACATGAATACGCGAAGAGCTGCTTCCCAGGCACCCTGGGCTCCTCCAGCAGGCGCTGCAGTACAGCAGTCTCTCATTGTCAAGGCAGTGCTCCCCAGAGAAAGAAGCTGAAGACATCACCCGGAGGCTTTGAAGGTCTGGATTATTTTTATAAAGCACTGAACACAACAGACCGACTAATATACTCCAGGCCCTAGGCCATACTCTCAACTTTCGCGCAACCACTCCTTCCAGTAGCACACCTCTGTACTGATGGAAGTAAGGCAGAGAGCACAGGAGTGCCATCAAGGCAAGGGAAACCCTGGTGCCATAAAGCAGCCATAGCCAGTTCAGTGCCACCTACTCCTCCGTTCTTTCCAGAGGATATTCATGGAAATGCTGCAGGAGATGGGACCCAGGCAGAGACTTAGGGAGTAATTATATCCGCTGTCAGTAAAAATAGCCTTTATGGACACTAGACTGATGCCACAGGCTGGTTTGGACAGACTCATGGACCAGCCCTGGCAGGAGCTGAGAGGTGACTTAGAGCCATACACACCTCTCACCTTTCTTCTACGAAGACTTGCGAATCAAGTCTGGCACAGTGAAATAATCTCAGCCTATTCCAGTTATTTATTATCTCATTTTCAAACAAAGTAAACCAAGTAGGTGCTTCAATTACAAAAAGACTGCACATTCACTCCTGGGAAAGGCCTGTCAATGTTTTGTGCAGGGCAGCAGATTAATGATGTCCAGAGTGCATTTAGGTGCTGCCTGCACATTTAGGTTCTTAGTCTGCTCCTGGCTATAACTTCAGTATACACAATCCCAACTCCTAACAGGCCTGCTCTGTTTGGAAAGATGACAGAGTCCGTGGTCTCACAGAAAGTTGTGCAATAGGTCTCATTTTTGCTGCATGTTCTCACCACAGCAGGAAACAGTAAAGGCCATCTGGGAAGGAGGATTGTACAAAGGAAAAAATGAAGATAGTAAAAAGAAAAACAGTGCTTGTGAAACATCAGTGTCCGGCAAGGTAACGCAAGCAGCCTACAATGAATTGAAATAATGTAAATGGGATAACAGACGTCAGATGCATAGAAAGGTTGCCCCAGATGCAGAGCGTAAGAGATGTTAGTATAAAATACCAGGGAAAAACCTAAATGCTAAGGAAAACCATAACATTCTGATGTATGCACATGCATGCCCATAAAACTGTAAGCATTAGGGACTTCTGTATATATGATGTTGTTTTGCAACAAACCAAAACCTCTTACCTGTGCATTTTAACAAGGCCAAAAGCAGCTGATTCTTCCCATCTAAAACAGTGAAGAACAGGAATGCTCTAGTCAGCATGATACCAAGGCAGGTTTGATTGCATTGGGTTACAGTCTCCTCACCCCACACCCCTGGCCCCTGCGTGGCCATTTCTATTTACTCTAGCAGTCCTTACTCGCACAGACTTGTTAATGACTGAAAAAGAAACCACGTGTAAATCAAAGAATTTTACAGGCAAAATGCTTTGTTAACAACCATGAATTATTTGAAACCAATTGCACATGTAGATGAATCCCTGAGGAGGTGTTTTGACTGTAAATATCAGATTCATCTCCTGTTCCAGTTCAACCAGACTGCAATGGTTTAGGATGTTGTAGTATCTGATTAGCATTCATTTTATTTTGGAATATACCACGCATCTCTCTCTTCATTTTCTAAAAGGGTTTAAAAAAGCACAGGGAAGTAGATCAGTCTGACATCATTCTGTCTGAATGGGCTGAGGAAATAAAGTACGGTAGAGACAGCTTTGGCATTGCTGCACGGGTGAGATTTTACCACACGGCACCGGGACTCTGCAAACAATAACCTATTTTACCTGTTCTTCTGTAGAGCCCAATGCAGCCTTATTACAAATTGAGATAAAATGATAACATGAACTGCTAGACTTGATTAGACCACGATCTTTTCTCCCTGAATGTGGTAGCAAATTTTTCCTTATTTACAGACCTTCCACATGTTTTTGTATGATTTCAACAAGGTTCTTGATCCGCAATGGAAGGTTCCATGGATCTTCTTGAATGCTGGCTTGAATATTATTCCGGCACCTAACTGTGGTTTCTTCCTTCTGTTTAAATTCTAGAAAAAATGGATTTGTTACCATTAAGGAAATGCTACATAGCTGAGAGTGGCTTATGACTTCTGATGTGTATATAGATGAAAGCAGAGATACAGTATCAATGGCAACAACTGTGAATGAAAAAGGTTCTTAAATGGATCTAATAAGGAAGGAAAAAAAGACTATTCCTACAATCTCCTGATCAGCAGTCTGCTACCATTGTTTTCAGGATTGTGGACTAAAAGTCATGTACATGGGTGACGCACACGGTGAAGGGAGCTGTGCACTACTCACAAAGCACAGAATTCCCTTCCGCTTTCTCTGTCTTTAATAATGTGCAGGCAGCTACCCCGGGTAGATCTAGAGTCTCTGGCTGTGCAGAATTAGATCAACTTTTTGGCTGCAACTGTCACATCCCATAATACTGATGAGAAGTTACAAAATATTCTGCTTTCTTTCACCTGATGGAAGCTAATTGTTTAATTATGGAGTAGATTTATTCTCCATGACCTAACTATGTAGCTAAGCCAAATATTTGCATTGTTGGTGATAAAATGCATAAGCAGATAGAGAAACACAGAAAAACTGCGCCGAATAACAGCTTACGAACAGAAATGGGATGGCACTCAAATTCACATCCATCACTGAAAGGTGGCTATGGTAACTACTGATCAGACACCGGTTCAGATTCCAGCTGAATGTAAGCAGGGCTTGTCTGGCCCTTAGTGCGATGAATGTGGGATCATCAGTTCACTTAACTAACAGACTCTCTCAGTGTAGTTAATCTAATTTTAATAAATGAGACTCTGTCTTAGCAAAATAAAATAAAGAAGTGAACACAGGGTGTCTATTATTTCTTCATTCAAACAGCACAAGGAAAGATTATCAGATATTCTAAATAAACGTGAATGTAGAGATGAGTTCATGTAACAGGACTTCACAGGAGTTATTTCTGGAGTAAGGGAAAAAAAAAAGGCAGAAAAAGCTCTAGAGTTTTGCCACTGTAACACGAAATAGAGCTTGTCAAAGGCTGGAGCGTGACTACAGCACCTGAAGTATAGTAGCAATAGTAGGAAACATTTCAGATTTCAAGTGGGAAAGGAAATGCAGCAAATGTTCAGAAAATAAAGTCCTGTGTATTTCAGTGAGAGAAGAAACCACATCCTGGGCCCCAAAACCATTAAGACCAAAGTCTCATCATGCTCCCTGAGGAAAAAGAAAACACGGTATCATTTGTTTGCTCTCTATGGGAATCCGTTTTCAAAATAAGTGTCATGTGAGGATGAATTTAGTCTGGCAATTATCCGTCTGAAGAAAAACAGAATAAATCATTAAGCAAACGCAGGCAGAACCTTTTGGTGCCTCAGATCTAGTGGTCAGCCCCTCATCAGCTTATCAGAGTGTTCATTTACCTTGCATCTGACCTATCTCTACCTTGTACCTTTTGAGATGCATATCTGTGTTCACATCAAAGGATAGATTTGGAGACTTGTGAAAGGGCTGTAAGGGTTCAGTGGCATGTAACAGAAAAACGTTCTGTGTGTTTCAGAAGAAATTCCTGTGAAAATGACCTTTTAAGGATACAAAATTCCGATGGTCAGACACATACCTGCCATTAACGTATGACTGGGTAGACTGCATAGTTAAGTAACTCTGTGTGGCCATATAGCATATGTGCATTCATGTTAAGCTCTTAAGTCCTAGCAAATCACATTATTAAAAACAATCAGCCTTTTTCTTTACCTTGCAAACTGTGGTCCATTGGAAAGTGCTTGGTTTCTTCAAAGGCCTTAGTTATTACTGGTCCTTTTAGAAGTGCATTGATTGCATCAACCTACAATTGGAATGTTTTCAATCAGTGTTAGTAAAACTTGCCGAAGAAAATCTGAACGGAACTCTTGTGGGAAGATGCAAAAGCCATTACACTGTTTGTATTTTGAAATGATTTCTCGTTGACAAATAGCATTGAGACTTTCTAACCATGAACTGGCCTTAAGAGCCTTACGTCGAATACAGTGTTTTGCACAATGATGATCCACATGCTGATGAGATAAAAGATAATACAAAAGAATTCTCTGGTGCTATACCTCTATAAAGACATCTGTTGGCCAAACTGTGAGGACTCTCCTGAGATCTGTAAACGTGATCCATTTAGACCAAACAAGGTGTTAGAATTCTGTCCATCTTTTCCTCTTTTTCATGAAAGCTGTTTTTCCCCTCAGTCTAGTGCCTGAGATAAGGCAGGTCAACCTTGCTTAAATCACACAAGGCACCTGGAACGTTGGCAAAACTGATTCCTCAAACTGTCCTACAATATACTTGCTTACACTGTACTCCAAAATCTTGATAGTTTGCCTTCCCTCAAAATATGATTTCTTTAAACAGTTTCATGCTTCCACAGTTTCTTGTATTGACATGGATAAAGAGAAATCCATTGTGTGTAACAGTAATGCTTTACATACCTGGTTAAACAGATGCTCCAGACAGCCGTGAAGTTTGTCTTGTTTGTCTAAAGGAATCCTCATATCATTGGGAAGCTCATCTCCTAATGAAGGAAAGATGAAAAGCTTTTTACTGTCTTACCAATGTAATCTGTGATGAGGCCACAGATGACATAAGCACATCTTCACACTGGAGTGGGTGAAAAAATGATTGCTGCTCTGTCTCTAATTCATAGATCAAAATATGCATGATTTTTCATACAATGCAAATTTGCAATAACTAAAGAAGCTTATCCCTGCTGAATACCTTTTCCATATTCCAAACCTACTGGGGTTAATTAGAAAAAGAACAAATCTCTATTTTTATGCTTTTGTGATTAGTTTTGAAGAAAGAATACTTGCAACTTAAACATGCAGGTGCTTATAATCAGCAAAGACTTATCAGCTCTACTAAGGAGTCTGGTATGAGAAATATGCACGTAACCTATGCGTGTACTCACCTGATCCCATCTCATCACTGCCCAAGTAAGAGCTATTACTCCGTACACTGGTGTATGACAGCACTGAGTCCCGGTTACTGTTACATTCACTAGGAAGAAGAGCAAAGAAAGTGACTGGAAAAAAGCTGTCCTTACACTCAGCCTCTGATATACATAATTCTGGTTTTATTAACACTGCAATCCCCAAGACTAATTCTGTTACGCATATACAAAAGAAAAACTAATTACATGCAGAACAACCATTAAGCAAGGCCTCTGGGGCTGTGTCCGAAGAGGATGTCTTTTTCCATTTATAGTGACCACTCCATGCTTTATATATCGCCTGGATCCTATAAATAAGGAAGATGGACTTCCCACCATGGACCTCATCTGGGTTGCATCATTAAACATGCACTATGAGCACTGAGTAAGGGGGAAACAATTAAAATCTCTGAGACCGAATCTCCACAAAACTCAGCATTTGTTACCAGTTCTCAGGATAGTAACAGCATCCAACTCCAGCATACGCTGAAGCTGCAGTAGCACAGATAATAGAGATGAGAGAGGAAATGTAAGGAATCTGTATCACCGGACAATCAGGCACTGCAGATCCTAAAATTATCTCAGGAAGCAGAGGAGTCACTACTCTGTTGGCTTCACACCAATGTTAGCTCACACACACATGAAAAATTGTAGTATGAAGCGCCTCTGTTTAAATTTCACTTTACACTAACCATTACTTAATAAAAGTAACCAAAAAGGCTATGGATCTCAGTCTGTCCTGTTCCAATTAAGTGACATGGTGTTTTTAATGGTACAAGCCCAAAACAAAGCCTACAGAATTCTCCATATTATCTCTTCCTCTGTTTTTATTTTAGACTGAGATGGGAAAAAAATACAAGAGCAACTGAAAGAACCCTAACCGGGGTTCTTGCCTGTTACTTGTTAATCCTGTTACCAAAGAAATCTGTTTTTTCTGAAGAAGATTAATACCTATGGCAACTACTCTGCAGAACGAACCCTTATGAAATTTGACTTACACCTACAAATGGTCCTGGAGAAAGAAGCATGGCTAAAGCAAACAAGATTTTTTTTTTTTGTCTGTAATTTGCTTATTTTTGTAGCTCCTCAGTAGTTTTTGAGACCAAACCCATCAAAATACATTTTATTCCCCCTTGAGTAACTATTATCTATAATATATGCTTAATTCTCTGCCTCTGACTAATAAAGATAAGACAGAATAATCTTTCTAATCTTACATTTCTGTGTAAAATTTTGGCATAAGTGAGAGACCCACAGAGACTGGTTTTGATGTCACTCTGTTACCCTGAATACATTAACCTCAATTATAGAAGCTAACAGGGTTTATTATTCAATTATAGAAACTGAACAGGGTTCATAAATGGGATTCCTACTAACACAGAAAGAAATACAGCACACTTCAATAGAAAAGCTTCAGAGCACACACGCAGATTTAAACCTAGCACAATAAATAGATGCCACAGATCTCAACATTATGAGCACTAGTTTCCTTTACTGACTTCATATTTGCTGTCCTTGGAGACATTCAATATTCAAATGGAAAAGACCCTGAGCAACCAATCTTGTTGGACCTGTTCTGAGCGAGAGACGGGACCGCGGTCCAATGTAAACTGTTCCGATTCTGTCATTTCTGCAGTCCTGCACGAATGTAACATATTACTGCTTGTACTAGTACTAAACCAAGAGCAAGTAAAGAATCAGGCCTGTAGCGTGGCGTGGAGGTTTCAAAGATGCATCATTCATTCAGGTTACTCTGATCCTCCCAACTCACTGTAAAGTGTCTTCACTCTTTTGTAAAGGCTAAGTCCTATGGACTTACTATAACCACAAAAATAGCCTATTAAGGATGTAAAATTGCAATGGTCAGACACAACTGCAACTTGTTCTGTATCTTCTGAAGCTGAGTTTCTAAATACTTCCTCCCAGGAAAGACAGATTTGGAGTGTGTGAGCTTTCCTTTGGTAGCAAATATTCCTGGAGAAGCAGCAGTCAATCATATTTTCATATGGATTCATATTAAGGGTGGACAAGGGAAAACCAATGGACGTCATCTATCTGGATTTTTGTAAAGCCTTTGACACGGTCCCCCACAACATCCTTCTCTCTAAATTGGAGAGCCATGGATTTGATGGGTGGACCGTTCAGTGGATAAGGAATTGGTTGGATGGTCGCAGCCAAAGGGTAGTGGTCAACGGCTCAATGTCCAGACGGAGACCAGTGACCAGTGGAGTCCCTCAGGGGTCCGTACTGGGACTGCTGCTGTTCAATATATTTATCAATGACATGGACAGCGACATCGAGTGTACCCTCAGCAAGTTTGCAGATGACACCAAGCTGAGTGGTACGGTCGAGACACCAGAAGGACGGGATGCCATCCAGAGGGACCTGGACAAGCTGGAGAGGTGGGCCTGTGTGAACCTCATGAGGTTCAACAAGGCCAAGTGCAAGGTCCTACACCTGGGTCGGGGTAATCCCCGCTATCAATACAGGCTGGGGGATGAAAGGATCGAGAGCAGCTCTGCCGAGAGGGACTTGGGGGTGCTGATAGATGAAAGGCTGGACATGAGCCGGCAATGTGTGCTGGCAGCCCAGAGGGCCAACCGTGTCCTGGGCTGCATCAAGAGAAGCGTGGCCAGCAGGTCGAGAGAGGTGATTCTGCCCCTCTACTCTGCTCTGGTGAGACCTCACCTGGAGTACTGCGTTCAGCTCTGGAGCCCTCAGCACAAGAAGGACATGGAACTGTTGGAGCGAGTCCAAAGGAGGGCTACAAAAATGATCCGAGGGCTGGAGCACCTCTCCTGTGAGGACAGGCTGAGAGAGTTGGGCTTGTTCAGCCTGGAGAAGAGAAGGCTGCGGGGAGACCTGATTGCAGCCTTTCAGTACTTAAAGGGAGCCTATAGGAAAGATGGGGACAATCTTTTTAGTAGAGACAGCAGTGACAGGACGAGGAGTAATGGTTTTAAACTAAAACAGGGTAGGTTTAGGCTGGATATAAGGAAGAAATTCTTTACAATGAGGGTTGTGAAACACTGGAATGGGTTGCCCAGAGAGGTGGTGGAGGCCCCATCCCTGGAAACATTCAAGACCAGGCTGGACAGGGCTCTGAGCAACCTGATCTAGTTAGTGGTGTCCCTGGTCGCTGCGGGGGGGTTGGACTAGATGACCTCTAGGGGTCCCTTCCAACCCAAAACTCTCTATGATTCTATGATTCGATATCCCAAAACCAAGATTTTGAGACACCCGAATAAACATTTACAGTTGTGGTTTCAAAGGCCCATTAAAAATAAAAATATCAATGTGCTTTTCTGTTTGTCAGTGTCTTAGACTTTTGGGAAAACCGTGTGGAGAACTGAATGGGAACATCCCCTTACAATAGCAGCTATTGTAAGACCAAACAGTCTGCAAACTCCTGAGCTTCTGTAGTTGCCAGCTATACGACATAGAAAGGGAAAGTCACACTAGACCTATTTATTTCATTTCAGTCAATTTTCTAGAAGCATTATTTTTTTGGCATTGTTATGAGGGAAGATTTTTTGCTGTGTATGTCTGCATGGTAATAAATGTAATGAAATAACTATAGCTAGTGAATACTTTACATTAAGTGAATACAGAATAATTGACTGACTGGAAAATAAGCTGCTTGTTGAATCCAGACCTGGCTTGGAACTTCGAAACATTGTATGAGTAAGGTAAAAGCAGCACAATCTCCAGACTAACCTGTAGGAGTCTCTGAAACTCATTGTGTCATGTCCAGAGTCTTCCTGGTCCTCCTCAGAAACTTTGAAACAGACCTTCTTGATTCCACCGTGCTCAGCTTTGTCAGGATCACTCTCTTCTGTTCCCAGGGAAGGTGGAGATGTCTCCTCCGTAGATGGTGGCTCACAGGCACCACCTTCTGTAGGTTCTGTTATGGTGGACAGAAGTCTGCAAAAGGAAAACATAGAGCTCTCAGGGACTGGTGGGTAGTCTCACAAATGAGGTATAAAGACTACGGCTGGATTTCAGCTATGTGAAATCAATGCAGCCTTGCCAGCATTTTACACAGACTACAGCTACGTAAAATGGCAAGCTCTGAAAGGGGTTCATTGAAATCCACGGATCTCAGTTCACAAAAGGTCCTGTTTCCATAGGTACCCTGCCTCCATAAGGTACAGCTTAATCACTGTGACCATGGTGGCCTGAAAGGGCTGTTTTTAACTCACCAGAGTCCTCACTTTCTTCATCCAAGGTGCTGGGTTTCTCCTCTGAGGCAGTGCCTCAGCTCGCTGGCTCTACCCAGCAGCTACCGCCCTTTCTTAAATATGTTTGAGCCAAGTTGCACAGGTTTTTGGGTCAGCTGAAGTTTTGGTGCACAATGGCCTGTGCTCTCTTCTTACTGGGATTCCTGGAAGTGGCTGCAAGTGGCTTAGGGCAGCTTACGGCCTCCTGCCACACAGATCACCCCTGCAGCCCCTGCTACCAAATCCCTGCCAGTTTTGCACAATACACAGATGCACTACTCAAATCCTTCATTACTACTGCTAGGAGACCCATGACGTGAAAAAGAGAAAGCAAAAGACAAAAAGAGGAAAGGAAAGCATGGGTGCTATAGAGAAAGCTGCCTGAAATCACAAGTTTTGCTTACTCCTGCCTTATGACAGACAAAATCTCAAGGGTAGAGACTCTGTCTATATGGAATTCCAAAACTGCTGTTGGCACCAAATAGATCCTTACATTGGAATATGTAGTAAGCAAAACAGTGGCTGTTGAATTCAGTTAGACTTTCAGGAGCAAAGGACAATAATATACACGTTGGTGGATCTGCACAGGAGTAGGCTTGACACAACTAGCGAGGAGCTGTAATGCCCGTGCGAACAGGTGAGTGTAAGAGCACAGCAGCTGGGGCCGACAGGCACAAAGTGTATTCTGAGGTGAATGCCTCCTCTTTATCAGAACTGCCCTCTGCAGTGCACGCGGGACGCTTTACTCACTTATTTATCTGGATGACATATTGCTTCATCTCCTTCACTGCAATGTCAAGTTTGTTAAAAAGGTGCAAGTATGAGTCCTGTATCTCCCGATCTTCCTGTTTCAGCAGAAAACTGAGTCCCCTTTCTTCCTGAATTGTTCCTCCATTCTGCTGGCCAAAGCTACCATCAAGATCTCCATCTTCTGGGGTCAGACATCTCCAGGATGGTGCAGCCATAGTGGTGATGCAATGTTGAGTATATGAGACTGGATTTACGGTACCTACTAAAAATTGAAGGGTTAGTTAGTATGGCTCTCATGACTTTCCCCACTGCATCCCAATAATGATAGTCTAGGATAGCTGGATTTTAACAGAAAAAAATAAAGTTTCACAGAATTATTTTATATAATTACACTTTATGATAAAGCAGTCTTTAAAAAAAAAAAAAAAAAAGTGAAGGGTTTTCTTCCTGGCATGCCAACTAGGTGTTCTGAATTTACTGCAGTCCAGAAATAGGTTAATTTATGGAAGTAAAGACAGCAAGTGTCCACACATATACAGACAGCATGGATAGTATCTCAAAGCATTTGTTGAAATGTTAATGAATGCTTGTTCTCAGGAGTTGGTCTGAATTATTATTCCAGCTTTACAAACATTTACACACACACACACACACACACATATATATATAAAAAGAAATAAGATTATGTCCTTACAGAAAACAAATAAAATTCCTTTTCATTTAAAAATGCTGACAGTTTTGGTGTGGTACTTTGCTAACCACCTTAGCTCATATTAAAAATACTATGGAATTTTAACATCTTCAAGCGAGCAGGGCTTCTTTATCGACCTCATTTTGAATAGTCAATGCCGTTCTCCAGAAGACTGGTTAGTCTACACTTCCCTGTGTCTCTTCCAAACATCCCTCCACTCTGACCTTCACTAGACAATGAATCAGAAGCATATTAGGTGAGATCATGATGGAGAAATGTTGGAATTCAAATCGTCAGGTTGTAGGACAAATGCTATGTAGCAGCTATTTATCAGAAAATAGATCCCCTTACCAGAGTAGAGACTTTCACCTCCAATGCGTGGAATTTATTTAGTCATGACAAAAAAATGGCACTACAACCTGATTGACTCGTGTTTTCCCCCTGACTGTAGCCTCTCTCCACAGCTCTAGCACTACTGTTAGCCCCATTCACTTTTCTTTTAGTCAGTCAGTCACCTCTACTAAGTTTGAAAGCAATACTCCAGGACACTTAATTATCGTGAGCTGACCACGCTGCTTAGCTGGCAACAACACTTGACCTGAAGCCTCTCTACACTTAAAGGCATTACTATTTTACAACACAAGGAGGCTGTCATTTTACTATAGAATTTTAAGGAGGAAGAAAGGCTACTGGCAAGACTGTGTTTCTCTGGAATGTATTTTGACCTCGATGAGCAGTGAAAAGACACAACTTTTTATGCAGATAGATTTGGTACGATTTGAAAGTTAGTTATCACCTTGTTCTGGATCAAGACCAATAATAGAGGGCTTCCGTCCAATGCGAATGCTGAACGACCTCCCTGCTGAGGTAGTGTTTTTGGGGTATGATACCTCCATGAGGTTAATGTGGCAGTTGGTGGGGCAGAAATCCATGCTGTTGAGGGGATGTGGTTCCATGATGGCTTGCTTGAAGGCTGGGTTCACCTTTGTTTTCAGTTCATCTGCAAACTGGGAGAAATAAAGCAAGAAGGTGCTACTTCATTTGCAAAAAATGATGATGCAATACAGACAATCCTCGTCTCTTCCTGCCTCCTATTCCAGAATCGTATGATTTCTGCTGCAGCTGGAATAACACATTACAAAAAAAAGCTCACAGAACAACAAATGCAAGCAATTAGCTGTGCCTTCCAGGACTCTCTTTTCAAACGGCTCAGGTAACTGCGCAAAAAAGCACGAAGTTTGTTTACACTATGATACACTATACTTCTGTTCATATTAAATCAGACACAGATCATTCTGTTGTCATATTTCTTCACTGATATGGTGGAAATGAACTTGCAATAACAGGTTATAACCCACAGCTCTGACAAGCTGAAAGGAGTGATTTACAGATAAGGTCCTTTTTCCTCAAAACTTGCAATTTCAATAACTTGCAGAGCTGTTTTCTTGCCTCTAGGACACCTACCTGTAAAGCAGTTTGGATTCATTAATAAAGAATACTAAGACCCAGTTAGCACAATGAGGGATTGTCTGGAGACTTCACCAATAACTAGTAGTGTTGTACCTCTTGGTAGTTTGTGAGCCTTCTGCTAATGCTTTCCAGCTTAGTGTCACAGATTTGCCGGAATTCATACTGGGGCATGGTGGCCACAGCACTGCTTAGGGATATGAGCCTTTTGCAATTCCTTACGAAGTGATTGTCCTCTGCAGCAAAGGCCTCTAAAATCTAAACAAAAAGACAGGATGTCAATGATATGAGACTTGACAGTGAGGGAAAATGTAGTTTTCTGGCACTGAGTAAGTGGCAAAGCCTCCATGTTGTCATGACTGGATAAAGTTGCCTTCAGAACAAGTTGCCTTTATCACTGCCTGAGAACCACTATCATGTCTAATCCCCAGAGTCACAAAATATCCCTCATAAATTTTTAGAATAACTGAAATGGATAAAAATATCCACCTTGCACTGTCAAAGTCACCTGCTCTGGCTTACTTTCATGGGCCATAACAATAATGTTACTGGGATGTGACAGAAACATTTACTATTAGCTCTTTATTGTCATAGATAACCAAAATTCTAAGTGCACCACTGCTTTCCAAGAGCAGCAGTTCTGCTTGCTTCCTTTAGTGACCCATCCAGCCTATCAGACAGGGAAGAGCTGCTTGATTTTCTTCGAAGGTAAAGGAAATTCTTGCCTGAAAAGATTCATCTTGAGTATCAGCAAGGAGTATGTTACCAGACAGAAAATCGTGATAATTCCACAGCTGAGTGCTCCCCTCCCTCTACCTCAACAGCTGAAATCCTTGAAGCATTTGCTGACTTGCTCATACCAATGAGCTATTATAACTTGGTGCATTCTAATGAAGAAACCTCCAGGCAGGGTTGAGAAGACCATGTGCTACCTCATCCAAAGAGCCAAGCCAAGCCACCAGAAAATTATTGCCTTCCCTGTTCTGTTCAGGAATGAAGCTGGTCATGTATGTTTTCCCGTACCTTTGCAGTTAGATTGAAGCAACCTTTTGGTTCCACAATTTTCTCCAGGACAAGTGATTTGATTCCAGCACTGCTGACGTATTCGTACACCACCCCATGCTCCAGGTGGGTGTTATCCACAGTCAGGCTAACGAGAGGTGTTTCTTCACCAATGATCAGTGGAGAGCTGATGGTCTGTGGTGTGTGGGCTGCAACCAAAAGAAGTCATTAGAGATGTCTGGCAGCACATAGGAATACAGGCATGCATAGGGAAGAGAAACCTGTTGAGAGGTCTTATTAAATGCTAAGACACAAAGACACAACCTTTGGCTCAAGCAGTCTCTGAGCCACATACTGCTAGAGGCTGGGAGAATATTCTGAGGAAGACATTTGCTGTTGGCCACTACTGCAGACAGGGACAGAGGTTTAGACAATCCACATGCTCCAGTCCACATTCTGATGTTCTTCCGTGTGTGCATGCACACATCCATGCACAGGACACTAACTCAGTTCTGTTCAGCACTCAGACACGCAGACGCCAGCAGAAGCTCTCAAAGAGAAGGGAAGTATGTTAATCTCAGAGTCTTGTTGTTTGTAAGGACCCTCTGGAAGACTGCCACTTTTCTGTCCAGTTTTGGGAAATGCTCCAGATGCATCTTCTGTGCAGACTGAGATGCAGGGCAGGGGTGGGGTGAGGGCATAACATTTTTTACACACAGCAATGCTATTGTCACCAGAGAACAGACACAAGTTATAGTCAGATTGAGATTTTCCAGAGAATTGCTCACGTGCCTCTACCAGGGCACTGCTCCAGCTGCTCCACCGTGGAACTGCACTGTTTGACCATTAGATTACCAGGCTCACCAGACCTTAGCTGGGATCCGCACAGATGTGCATCTGTTCCTGGAGAAGTTGCCAATCACATCCAGAGAGTCCAGGCTCAGTCCTTTGGATTGAATCTGGCTTCACTATTCTCCTCTAACATCTGCTTTTCCGAATAAGCTCTCAACATGAAGGTAAAGCAGTGGTTTTTTTCAATTACACTTTGCTAAGTTGGAGGAAATACACCTACACCTTTTGCTGACACAGTGGTAACATGCTCTGAAAACTTGCTCCAGATCAAAGTATTTTAAAATCTTAATCTTTACTCTTAAATAACAGAAAACATAGATTATTCTAGGTGGAGTTACTTGGAGATCTTCCCTCTCCAGCTGCTACTGCCCATAAATTCCTGGTTTGCAAGGGCTACCAAATAATTCCTGAAATGCTGAGCCCTTTCATTCCAGAAACCTTCTCTTTGGTAAAGACCAGAGTCACAGCGGTATGATTTCTATGTGTGTATCTCCATTTTTGCTTCTCCTGAATAAACCGCAACATAACAGTACTTCCTCTGGCAGACCTCATTCTATTACAAAGCTTTACTAAGACAAGAGATATTCTACAATAATAATTACACTTTCTATTTCTACTGCATTTTTCCTTCCTGAAGGCCCAGAATCTCCCCTAGGTTTTCTTCCCCCATGAGAACCCTTTACCTGATTCCTGTTGGCTATTTTGAAGGGAATCCAACTCTGCACCTCCTTCCAGTGAAGTGTTGTCTTTGCTGGAGCCAGGGTGACTGCCATTCAGATATGCAGTGGATGCTGCTTGCTGAACTCTGTCCTCCTCAGCATCTTCATGTGTTCTGTACACCCACTGGTACAATCCCTTTCAACAGATACAGGCTTGACTTCAGCTACAACCTCAGTAAAAATGCCCAGTCTCTATGTTTGGACTACAAAGGTGAATCTAGCTACCAATTTTATATCTCATAAGTTGGCTGAAATATCAACATTACCGCAGCTTTCCCTGAACTTCAGAGAATATAAAATCTAGATCGGTATTTGGGTGAACTTCTAGTTTTAGCAATACTTAATAATATTTAGTACTGTCTGCAGTGTGTGAATTGGGATACATATTATTTGTAGACATTTTGCAACTATAGGCAACTGTGATCAGTTCCTTCATTTATACTAGGACCTTGGCAAGAGAGCAATAAGTCAAGAGAGACATGTATAATTTGTTTTTCTGAATATTTAGTGAGCACAAAAGCACAGAAGAAGGGGAGGAATTAATGTACTTCCTTTGAGGTTTTGTATTCATACCAGTGCTTCCTGTTGTCTGGTCCTGTAGGCTGCAAAATGCTCCAGAACTTCCATATAATTACCATGTGTTGCATTATTCCCATTAACTTTCAAAATACACTGCCCTGGATGCAGGCCTACAGCTGCAGCCTCAGAACCTGCAAAATCAACAGGAGGGGAGTTAGACAGTAAAGCCTTCTGACTATGGAAGAGAAAACTGGAAAGTTTGCACAGGGTTTCTGGGTGAGAAGAGCCAGAGCAAAAGCTAGTTGAATGCTGTCATGTTTCTGCTACTAAGTACTTATTCTGAGAGCTTTGTTGTATAAGGAAAACATCATGTATTTTCAGTAGTGTTGGGAAAAACAGAGACCTCCGAGACCCAAATGCATTCATACTAGAAATTGAAATTCCTGTGGGAAATCATTTGGGATTCTTACATGACTCTTCTAGCCTTATGATTATATTAGCTGAGGTCTTGCTTAAATGTAAACAGTTATATTTGTTTCAGCTTGTCACACTTGAAAGATACAGAACGCTCACATGTTATGCAATTTGCCATGGTCTAAGAAAAAGACTATGATGTACTTAGAACTAGACTAAGACTAGAGTGCAACAACTGACTTCAATGGATTTATTCCAGATCCATGTGAACAAGACCCAGACCCAAATCCAGCTCCTAGAAATCTACAATTAAGGTGATTAACTTTTTTAAGGCACCATCATTTAAAATTTATCCAGTTTTATTCCAAATGCCATCCAAATTTTGTTAGCAAACTCCCGAAAAAGGAGAATCTTTCTAGCTGGCACTTCCAGTTTGCACTCTTCAGACTGTTCAAAAGCAGTTATAGGTGCTGTTATGAAAGAGTGTAATAAATGTGGCTCCTCGAGAACATAGTTTGTTGCATTTGGGTGCTGCCTGTTGTCTGTATACTAACTGCACGTATTTGGATATATGTATTTGTTCTGAAGGAAGGAAGTGGTACACGTCTGAAAGGTCATATTTTCAGCATCTGCTGAAAATAAAGGTTCGAGCTGTGCTTTACTTGCAGCTCAGTTCACATTTCAGTTACGGAAGTAGTAAATATCTCTGTCAATCTGTGTTTCCTCCTTTTAAAAAGGCCAAGGAAAGTGGTTCGCCTCTATCTTATATTGGTAATTTATAGCAGTATTAGCCAACGTAAAGAGAGAAGTAGTCATCAAGTCTTATATCATACTTTGTGATGCCCATTAAGAAACATGATCTATCCACCAACCTGCTGCTCCCACAGCACACTCGCAACTGCAGTGATCCAAACTGCAGCTGACCACAGGCAAAAATAGCGAGGAAGCAACAGACAGCATTACACCTCAACTTTTTCTCAGCCACCTGAATTTTAAATCTTTATTCCCTGTGGCTGTAAAGCTGTATCTTAGTAGTCTTAGAAGAAGCAAGGTTAGGATCACTATGCAAGCGCATTTCTAGCTTGCAAGAGCTCAAGTGACAATGCTTTCTCAAGAGTCTTTCCACAGTACTGTGGATTGCAGTATCACCAAGTTTCTTATACTGTAGAATCCAGTTATTCCTTGTTTGGTGTTGATGGGATTAGTGACTCAACACTCAGTTCATAATAATGATACCTTTTCTTAGACTGTATTTAGCTTATAAGCACTCTAAGGCAGGAACTATCTCGTTGTTCAGCGATTTTATGTATGAGTGCAACCCTTCTTCATGACAGGGGTTCCTAGTCATTACAGTTATTAAAATAAATTGTCAGAACTTGTTTACATCAAATTTGACAATGAAATCTAGATTTTTTTTAAATTGAGATATACACACACACAAAGAGTTTATATACACATGTATATATATTTAGCTGTACTCCAAGCTTAACTATACCACAGCCTTTCTACATACCTCTTCCTACTGCATGAACATATGGTGGTGCTGCTCCCCGTATCTGAAAGCAAAGTGCTTCAGGACAATCTGGGATTTTAATAATCCTGCAGGTAAATCAAGGAGAAGAGAAAGAGCATTTTAAGTTAGGCTGCCAGAGCTCTGGGCAGTTCTAACAGCATCTTTCCCTGGCATTCACAACCATGTTTTGGATTAAAGAAAGCACCCACATAGCTTACAAACAAATAACAAATAAACAGACCTGAAGAAATCATTCACTCCATTCTCCAAGGCAGATGGGAGATTCTCTTTGTTAATTAAAATTTGGCACTACCAAATTTATTACATCTTTAAATGAATAACACAGGACAGAAACTGTCTATGGTATTTATATTCACTTCCATTTCTAGGCAAACTTCAGTGCACTGTGTTGACTAATACCACCTGAGGATCTTTTCCATTAAAAAAAGAAAGTAGACTAGACAAGACATCCTAGACTGGTATTCAGCATCCAGTGCTCATTGAGGTGTTCAATTCTATGAGAAATTCTGGGATTACAGAATCTGATAATGCACAAGACATTAACAGGGCCAAGCCTCATTATAAGATACAATAATGGACTGAAAAACTGCACAGGCTGATATTGCTAGTGCCATCCAAAAATAAGCCAAGCTTTAATGGGGTGGAAATTGCTTTCCCTTGCACAGATATTAAGAGTCTGAGAAGCTTGACACCTGAGACAGAATGACAATTCTTGTGATTCACTTCTGTTTGTGCACAAGGAAGCCAAAATTTAACTGCAGTATAAAGAGAATACATCCTAACCTGTTCTAGAAGCACAAAGTTCATCACTAAAAACCACCTGTGACTGGTATCTTTCATTTATGTCATTTGTTTTTCTATTGAACAGCTTGTGCATAGCAAAGTATTTAAACAGTTTTCACTACAAACTGTGGAAAAAATATTCAGTAATAGACTTTTCTAAATAATCTTCTCTGTCTTCCCATTTTGGCACTTACTCTTTTGATTTGGTGGCTACCAGAAGCCTAAGCGGCCTTCGTGAACAGAAGGACTGGTTTAAGATGGTTTCTACTTCTGAAAACGGGCGCAGGAATATTAAGTCCTCATTGACGGAATAGATTTTTCTTCCTGTCTGCAGACCAGCCATCTGCAAATGAAGAACATCACAAAAAACTCTGGATCATTGGCAGCATCTCTGAAAGTTCAGGCTCCAAGGTTCAACTGTCCTCTACTTACTGTTCCTACAATTATTGTCATGTGGAATACTGCATATACAGTGTTGGTTCACCAGATCATTTATCAGTAACCCATAAAGTCATCTGCATTTACAGAAAACAAAGATTTCACCACTCTCTGTCTAAATTTGCCACTCCACAGATATATCTAATTTTGCAACAGATATATCTTCGTACTTTTCTGCTACAATTTTTTTAATAGGGGACTATCAAAAAACAGACAATAAAAAAGGGGGGGGGGGGGACACACACACGGGGGGGGACTGAAAAATAGGGGACTACAATAGACTGGCTGTGATACCGAGGGATATATACAAGTGTGACGTCCCACAACTTGCAGCTCAGGCACATAATTTTCAACTACAGCCATGCAAAACTGACCTATACGTAGTCATATAAGTAAACGTAACCTGGTTTCAAGTGGTGGTAAAAACCTGTCTCTGCTTTAAGTGAAATACTGGCTCTTCATCAGCCTAAAAAGCCACAAGATTTCCATTGTAATCCCTAGCTTTTGCGCCTAACTTTAGTTACTTGGCAATGGTCACACAGGAAGCCAGAGACAGATCTGAAGACAGAACTGAGATTCCCTATTCTGCCCACTGGACAATAACCCTAAACATACTTCTTGATGATCTATACCAGTTAAAATGTGACATAGTAGCGTGTTACAATAGCAAGGAAATAAAAAACTCCCTTTAATGGCATTAAAAAAACCCAACAAACCACAAAAAACGCTTCCCAGGTTAGAATTGCTTCCTCTCATTTCTAAGTCCAGCAGTCGGACTTTCTTCTAAATGTGACAAACCCTTTTCCTACTCTGCCTGGAATCCACTGACAAATTTCTTGACTTGGAAAAGGAGGTCTAAACAGTATTACTGCTGTTGCAAAATTGAATCTGGAAATGTAGGACTGGAACACCCTGCTGACTACGTCTACACATGGCTTGGCTTTTCTGAAATATATTTTGTGGTCTGAAAGTCAGAGATCAGTTTACCTACAAAAACCTATACTTTTTTTTCCTCAAATCAAAGCTATTAAAAGGAAAAACTACAAAGTGCTCTCCTTGATTTAATCCTCAAGCTCTCTACAGTTAACAACTTGTGCTTGTGTACCTGGAAATAACATCTTGCATTTTTCTTTTTTCGTAAATAATCTTTAAAATGGATAATAGGGATAAACAGCAGTAGAGATTTTAACAAAAGAATTTCACAAACTTTGGGTTACAATTCAATGGATATGGTTCTGCTATTTCCATTTACTTATACTGATGAGTTTATTATAAAGTAACAGTCATAAATTTCATAAGTCATATTTTTTAGGCCTGATTTTCCCAAAGTAGCTCACGCACTTAATGTATGTGCAATTAGCTAAACTCTTTGAATATCTGCAATCATTCTGCCTATGGATGACCTCTTTATATTGCTAACTTGCTGTTTGTGCATACAGGACACCTACCTGCACACGTATAGCAAATCCATGAACGTATGAGGTACAAAGTCGCATATTAAGGCCTAAAAACTAGCAACTTTCAAATAAAAATCTGCTGCTTTACTGGGATATAACTAACCAGGCTAAGGAAGATGAGACAGTGTGTGTCTTTAAGAGTAAAGACCCTACAGTGTCACAGAGCTTCTGAATAACGGATGCTCCTTATGACAACTCAATGCAGTTGTCTGGATCCAGGCCACTGTTTTTTCCCAGACGCCAACAGCTTGCTATTTGCTATTCATCTGCATGGCCATTGGCCAACTGGCTGCTTGTTGAACGCGTGTTGCTCAAACACCAGACATCTGCTTGTCAGTTGGCTCTTCTGACTTACATTAGACAGCAACCACACTTCCCAAAACGACAATTTTTTTCACTGTTGCTTCCTTCTGATAGAATTAAAACCTGTAGGAATAAGCCCAGCTACAATTAACATCCAATTGAGCGGGCTTAGAAAGGAAGATAAGGTACAAACTGAGGAGACATTGACTTTCTGAATGTCTTTCTGCAGATACATGAACTTGGGATAGGCGTGGGATGAGCCACAGTCCACATCAACCAACCACTGCTATATGATTTTTTGTGACCCTCCGCCCAGGTGAGCTGTGCATGTGTTAATAGTCACAGGCAGCTGCTGCCAGGAGCACGGGGGGGACAGCTCCCACAGGCAAAAGTCCCGGGCTGAGAGCTGCTCCTCATTCAGGATCAGGAGAGAAAGTGCAGGAGTAGTGCTCACTAGTAGAAGTAGGCACTACTCTACCTAAGGGCCAAAACTGAGAAGCTGAACACACGTCAGGCGAAGAGTTCCCAAACTGCAGTTCAAGTACCCTATCAGTACAGCAATTTGACGTTCCAGCATTCTTAACTTTTTAACAGTTTAGGAACTGCTTCCATCACAGGCAAATCTAACAGCTCACCAAACAGTTTCTAAAAAATCTAGAGAAGAATAAGACATTAATAATAGAAAGAACAATGCTTGGCAACTCTGATTTTGAATAAAACCCCCGAAGACCCTTGTTGCACATGCATGAAGTTCAATGCTGTTTGCCGCCACAACCTGTGTATGACAGTTTTCTTCCAGGTATTCTAGGAAAAAGAGATCACAATCCCAAACTCAAATCAAATGTGCTAATCTTGAATAAATCCATGCAATAGATTTGCTCCCACTTAATTGGTGAGCTTGGAATCTTATTCTGGCCTAAAGTCTGACAGTCCTAATGAATGCAATGCATTATGACAGGCACTGTGAAGCAAAGCTGCATGTCTTGGTTTTGTCCCTAGAGAGTGTGACAGCAGGCATAGGGTCTCTAAATGGCCTACAGCTGCTAAGCCACACAGAACTACATGTTGGATATCTTTCTAGTATCACAAAGTAAGTGAAAAAGCCCAAGAATGTAATGAAATGCATTACTGTTGGACCTCAGGTCTTTCCAGAATAAGCTGACAGCCCTCTGGTTCAGAGAGATGCAAGATGTAGTTCTTTTCTGGAGCAATATTTTGAGATCAAGTTGAAAAGGCGGGCTCATGGTCACAGACAGTTTGTCTTGGAAGATCAAGAAAAAGATTCCTTAGAAAATTATGTGCTTCTGTTGTCTTAAAACACAACAGATTTGCAGGATATTCCACAGGCGTCCAGCCAAAGAAAGTGCAGAAGGATTATCTGTCAGGCAATGGTTTACAGCAGAGGTTTAGATTAATAAAATTTTTGGCCAACCTATGTTGATTTTGAACACAAGGTAGAGCATAGGATTGGTTTCTTTGGTGACCATAAAACAAATTAGAATCAGGAATACTGAAATCATTTAATTCTAATATTAAATTACAGTTCAAAATTCCTTCCCACTTGATATTCTCAACTTGCTAAAACCAGTCTGTCCAGCCGTTTTCATCGGGCGAGTCATCCAGGAGTTATCTGTAGCCTAAAGCAGCAACCAACAAATGAATGTGGATATTAAAAAAATTCTGTAATGGTTGTTCTCGACTTTTAATCAGAAGTACTGTTTGTGTGCTGCCACAACTTACTGTGAAACCCTGGATAAGTCATTTAGTCTTCCCTTATCTTCATAGGCGCCAAAAGGCACCTAAATAGCTTTTAAAAAATCAATTTGCAGTCTGTCTGTGCCTTATTTCGGTAAATGAAAGATCACATTGTGTTAACCACTCCAAGGTTTTGTACGGATAAACAAATGATTGAGAAATACTCAGATCCTACAACATCTGGGCCACCTATGTGCCCCAAAGAAACAAAGCAAACGTATTCTGTAGAGCTCTTAATACCAGGGCTCACAAGAGAAATGAGTGCATACTTTTTAAAGAAAAAATACAAATCTAAAAATACAGCTTTCACTGAAATAAACCTGTTTCTCATTGAACATATTTGCTATCCCGAAATAATGTTACTTTCCTTCCCTCCTCAAATTTAAGTTGCCTCAAATGAACCTGAGGTACGCTATCATCACGCAGAGATACTGCTGTTGTCCTATCACGGATCAAAAATATTCAGCAAGTCACCCAAACATGCCAAAACATTTAGCAATTTACAGAAACAGTTTATTAGCATTGGCACTACAGAATATACCCAGGTTTCTATTAGCTGCCTTTGAAATGAAACAGACTTTAAAAGGAAGGTTCTGTACTTTTTCAAAGCATTGAAATATTCTTAGGTACCAAAACCAAAGTATTTATGAATGTCAGGTGTTACCTCTGCAGAAGACCCTCGTCGCACTGACTTCACCACAATTGCTTTGTTCTTTTCTTCTATGTCAAATCCATAGTCATCCTCTTCCGGTAAAATCTTAAAAAGAGCACAAGGTAATGCTTCATAAATATGGAGTTAGCTGAAAAGCTGAAGGACAGAGACAAGAAGTTGGGACTTTACATTGCAAGCCACGATTGATACAGACTTGTAGATCTTACAGCTGAAAGGAACTATTAGGCCATTTGGTCTGATCTCCTACATAATATAAGCCATTAGATTAATCTAGTTATTTCTGCACTGAGCCCTCACTATACTAAAGCAGAATTTCCAGAGAATGATCCAGTTATGATCTGCAGTCTTTAAGAAGTGACGAATCTATTCCCACTCTTGAGTGTTTGTTCCAATGGTAAACTCTTCTATGAGAAACTGCATTTGGTTTTAACTTCTAGGCCTTCATTCTTCATTAGACCTTTCACTTTCAGATTACAGAATTCATCAATATTCAATATTTCCCATTGGTGAATGTACTTACAGATCAAAGTGTAGTCATTTATTTATTTTTCTAAAATACATCCCACATACCCAATAATGAAAAATCTGTGAGTCTTTCTTAGCTATCCATTTCAGATAAATTTGAGATCTCAGACCTATCGCTTATAGATAACACTACGCGCTACATAAATCTACATCGTAATAGTTGGCCTGCTGGCTAAAATTCTGGAGAACGAGCAAGAGAACAATTTCTGACATCTACAGGTCCTTCCTCTAGAGAACAGGCACATAAGCTTTGTGCTGGGCGAAAAATACGAGACTCGCGTCGTGTGCTCAGTCTGCACCTTTTATGGCTGACACAAGACTTGATAGTTCTTGGTCCTGAGAATCTGTTTCCTCTTATTTGCACTGAGGTCACACAGACTTGCCTTATAAATGTTTTTTAAAATCATATCAATCATGACAAATAATTTTAAATAAATAAAGTAAGCCTGGTCACTGGTAAATGGACAAGTGGAAATTATACTAGATAAGCATCTTGCATTTGAGCAAACATGGCACATTTAAGAGCCATCTGATAAATTAGAATTGAGTTAAAAAGAAAACTCAATGCCACTGGGAAATAAAAATCACTGAGAATTATTTCCTTGAAACTGACGGTTCCTGCGCTATTTTAAAATAGTGTCCTTTTCCTATTGAAGTCAACGCCATCAGCTTGTAAGCTTTGGCATTTACAGGAATTCACCTTAGAACAAATTAAACAAATAGAATCCTTTCCTGCAGGAGCCATACAGCCGTGTTAAAATAATGCATGACATAATATTATCTGCAGGGAAAAAAAACCTCATCAGATGATGTTCAGATTAAATGATGGACAGGAAAGTAAAACGACTGAAAGGTAAATTTGCCATTCTTGGATATTTCTAACAAAACATTTTCAAAAGCAATGCTATTTATGCATGTTTAATAAATGGACAGCTTAGAAGATTGGGTACATCACTGGTTACATTTTTAGTGTTGCAAGTGTAATGCGTTTCAGCCCAACACAATACGTACTTTTACAACTTCACATTTGGGATTAAATAGAAAATTTCTAGGATAGCTCTCCCATCCATTTCTCATTTTACATTTCAAGGGCTGTTCAGTTTCTTTTGTTGGATTTTGAAAGCATATGTGAAAAGATATTTAAAAATGTGGAGGCTCTGATTTGCCAAACTTAAGAAGCCAGCAGCTACACAAACGTACATGATCTCTTGGGTGCAGCTACCATTACTATGCATGAACATCTTTTATATGCTATCATTTTTAATAACCTACCTTTCTCTGTTCATTAGTACTGTAAAACATATTGCTTGAAAGCAAAGAACCAAAATACTTCTAAGAAGCCCCAAGTGTATGAACATTAGGAACTTTATCACTTTATGCGATAAAGAAAGAAATCTCACATTCTGTACACTGACGCTCCTGAACTAGGGGCACTCTCTTATGAAAAGGTAGATTATGGGTAATATTCAATAGGCAATACTTGAAGAAGGCTATGATTCATTCTTTATTATAAAGTAGTAATACCTTGCAATTCCACAGCTGAACACCATTTGTCCCTAAGGAGTCCAAAGCAATTAACTAATTTGCCATCTACAAGAATTATTTCTGTGCCCCTGAAATCCAATCAGTTTTATGAACATAAGGAAGCAGCTGTTTAATCTTGAAAGACAACCACATTAAAAAATGAGACCATATGAGAAATAAGCATGTTTAATCAAAACATAATGAGAACATATTCAAAGACAATTTTGGCAGGGACAGGGGGGAGTGGGGAGAAGAAAATATGCAAAGAACGGTCTGTTACACCTGTGTCCTGCAGAAGCAGGAACTCTCAGCCTAAACTCCTGGGGACATCAGCAGAAGAGGCAGCATGGGCAGCTCAACCACCATTTCTTAAACCAGAGTCCAGGATGCACATCCTTCTTTCACAGCCTTCCCTACTGCTCTCCAGCATAAACTCTTCTCTGTGGACACACTGCACAGTCTGACTTGGTTAAGAATTTCTCAAGGAGCAGTTACTTATCAGACAACGTGAAGTCTGAATGCTTCACAAAACTGATGAGGTTTCTGTGGCCCTCAGCAGCATTCATTTGGAGAGAGCTATTTTCCTGCCACTCCACCTCCCAGGTTGTTCCAGTCTCCCCAGCCTTTCAAAAGCCCACGGCTGAAAAGAAATTTGAAAAGACAGAATTTCTTTCCAATGAGAAGCTCCAGCATCTAAGCCAACCCTACTGCTATTATCTTTGCCGCTTTAGCAAAATAGGCTTAATATATACACAAAATGACTCAAACTTTCTTCTGATTGGTGAGCTTCGAAATTGAGCACTGAAATGGAACTGTTAATTCTGAAAAGTGAACAATGTACAGCCCAAAAGATGCTTTTCACTTCAGTGTTCAATGCAATTTTTAGTATCCAAATGCACTCCAAGCCCTTATCTGGCCACACGCACCTGGATGAGGGATGCCTCTTGTTACTGATTGCCAGCCTGTCTCCTTGGGAGATCAGAAATCCTTAGAGGATGGGCCCTTAGTAGTGGCTCTCTTCCCAGGAGTGTTTTAAATCAATGACTTGAGTTCTCAAGCTACAACAGACTGTGGTAACCCAATACAATGAATAACAAAGAGGAATCTTTTTGCTCTCTCTGTGCTGAAATTTTGCAGAATTAGGTCATTTTATATTAGCAAAACACAGAAAAACAACTATCCTGGAATGATTAGAGATAGAAGAGACTTTTATTAAGGACCAAGTATGGCTTTATTTAAGTAATACAAATTGCTATTATTTATTCATGATTAGAATAGGAGAAATATGTTCTATAGTTTTATAAGAATTTTAAGGTGAATGCTATGTTTATTGGATCACCTGCTTTAAAACCAAAAAGACATGAAGTCAAATGATAATATTACCTATTTAAAAACTTTGTATCTGAAGTGCTGAATTATAAGGACACTTTCATTTTCAAAGCTGATTCAAGATGTAACAGCCCTGTGGACAGATGAGATTTAGCATCCTAATTTTCAGATGGTAAACTGAGGCATGGAGTGACTTAAGGTTTTGCTCAGGCCGCACAGTGAGTTCATGTGAGAAGTTAAATTAAAACCCAGGTAGCCCTGACTTCTGTGCTCAAACCATTGGCTTTCATCAAATATGCTACAGTTCTCAGGCCCCTCCATGAGTTGCACTCCAGGACAGGTCACAGTCCTGGCTGTGAACTGCAGTGGGACATGGCAACTACTCTCTCCTGCAACTACTGCAACACACTACAGAAAACAAGAAATACCGGATACCCTGGAGGAATGCAGGAGGTATCACAGGTCTGGAAAGTTGATGACGTTTAGACTTACAGTCCAGATCTCCAATCCAGCACGACAGTTTTGAGAATGCTACATAAAACGTACACAGGCATCATCTTTAGAAATCACTGGAAATGCTTTACTTTTGAGATCAGATAAGTGATACACTAGAGTGTTCTGGGGACTCTAGCATTGTGTGTGCATTAAACCTCTTAGGCAAGTTCGATAAAGGCCCGTCTCTACAGGCAGCTATCCTTGTCTGAGATTCAGCTCCCAGCTACCGGCTTTAATTTGTGTTGTTGGCTTGGGCTAGTAAGTAGAGGTGCTGATCACAAGTGAACAGCACACTGCAGTAACCAAGTCACAATGCTTGGAGACAATCCAAATTCTCCTCAATTCTCCTCAACTATGCAAAGAATGTTGTATATTTTTTCAGTTTGGCAAGATTTATGTCCTTCAGTGAGAAACAATTGCACAAATAAATGAGTATTAGATTTTGTTTGAAGTGCATTTTTTCAGATTGAAAGCATTTTCTTCCTTGGCATTTCTAATTACATATTTACCAAAACTTTTGTTGTTTTCTGTTTTCAACGGCAAGCTCTTCAGTGACAGAGTAAACTTAGAGGAAGGGCATGGGGGAAGCTGTCCATTAAACAGCTAGGATTTCACAGCAGAAGAAAAGCATGTTTCAAAAGCCAGTGCTGAGGAAATTCCATTAAACTTCCTATGGTGGGATCAGGGGATAAAGGATCAATGCCCTGTCATGAGTGTGAAGAGGCAAGTAGTGATGTTCCACAGACAGCAAAGCCTCAGGATTCCAGCTGCTCATAATTGCTAAACACAGAATAACACAGAAGTCAGTCACAAATTTTTTTGTGGATAAGTGTAATGCATTAACTGTACTGCTGTTTGGGGGATCTTCTTTACAAACATTCAGGGGATTGCTAATTTATTTGTGAAAATGAGGGCAATTTCTAACTTTAGCATGACTGCTACTCAGTTGACAAAAATCTGTGCCCTCTAAGTAGAAGATTATCATTTACTTTCTGAAATGGGGTTGTATTTGGCAGAGGCTGACTGATGCACTTCAGAACTACAATAATAGTAATATTAAAATTATTCCTGTTGCAAATGTTTCAGTTACCAAATTATGGTGTGACTGGAAGGATCAATTAGGGATTACAATTAATCACTAGTAAATAGTCTATGTGTAAAGTTTGCTTGTTTGCCTCTTTAGTGAAGACTAATAAATGATTATTACGTTAACAGAAAACAGAATCAAAGAACTTTAAGTCCCTCATTTCACAGCCAACCTATTACCATCGTGAGTTTTGGCATTTTGACAGAAGTGCCATGAGCTGACAGAAAAAAGAGGAAGAGCCAATCTGTCTCCTCAAACTGTCTTGTCTTGATAAGGTGGAAAATTAAAAATACCTGAACAATGGCAGTTCCCACCACCTTACATGAAACTGATCTTTAAGTGCCTTGCAGATCATAGTTAAGAAAACCCCACAACGTGTACCACTTTTCAGCTGATCCAACAACTCTCCATGAGTATAATCACATTAACCTCACACTCCAGTCTCTGGCACTGGATGCATAGAGGAATAATTTTGACGGACCATGGGGCTTTAAATATTACCTCTGGCCATTGAGACCAACACAGATTAGTCTCCTCGGAGACAAGACAACAGTGAGACAGTGAAGTTTGTGTAAACCACAGGAAAAAATTTCCTATATAATGCACCTCTGGATCTTTTCCAGCAATTCTGCTTTTTTAGTTTCTGACCCAAGTTTTTATCCTGCTCCTGCATTCTCCCAGTGTTCAAAGGGAGAAAAAAAATGGGACTGGAGCCACTGGCAGTAAAAAAAAGTCTCAGAATTGTGCACCAATCCAACTACCAAGTCCAAATAGTGTTAGAACAATCCCAGTGCAGTAAGGACTGTGATGGCATTGAGTGAGGTGGGAATCTGGAGATAACAGTAATGTTGCAAAAGCATGAACATAAATAGTATTTTTTAAAAAGCTATTTCCATGAACAAAGTAAAGCTGATACTTGATCCAGTAATGCAGGACATATTCATATCACTTAGACACTGATGTCCTGAAATATCTGTGTTCTTACCAGTCTTTTAACTTGCATCTGAATCTACCTCACGTATAACAGTGTTTAAACTGTGTTTAAGCCTGATGGCAGACCTCCCCCAAAGATAGTAGTGCCTACTACTTTCTCCTCCACCACACCAACACCATGGCGCCTGCTCAGCGAACTCGTGAAACATATGGGGCCTGCTAAGACAACATCTCCAGCTCCCAGCTCACTTCCAGACCCTCTCAAGGGCTTCATGGGAATAGAAAGGGGTTGGACTGTGAGTTGGATGAAGCGGTTGTAGTCTTCTCTTCTCTTGAGACCTATCAAAAACAGCCAGGGACTTACCTGCATTTGCACATGTGTGAGATGTGAATCCAAAGCTCCCAGGTAGTGCAGGATGGTCACATGCTAGAGAAGGGACCCTGCAACTTACAATTTCCCTTGCTACTAGAACAAGCTATGTGGTCTGCCCAGCAAGAAAAGTCAGAGCTACAGAAGCTCCACAGCAAAGAAGCTCAAGAATTAGGATTTATGCAGTGAAGAAAAGTCTAGCTGTAGGTGCGATTCCCCATTTCAATTCTACTCTTAATTTTCCTTCTCATTCTCCTGTAGTGTAAAACGGTACCAGTTTCACAGAAACATCAAGGTTTACAGTAACTTATGTCTTACCAGAAGACTCTTTCCTAGGATGTTTTCCACAAGCTTGAAGTCGTTACGTAATTGTTTGCTCTTGGAACTGGTGCCTTCCATCTCCTCATCAGCATAAAAACGGAAATATAAGGATTCATCCTTAAATTCACTTTTCTCCAGGACTGGAAACAATATGTGTGAAATACATACATGCATTTACACCAAGAAAGACAGAGAGAAACAAAAAACAAAGTTAAAGGAAATCCTAAACATTTTGCCAGTCTTTACAGAACAAAGACCAGTTGCATCCCTCTCAGACAGCTACTCAGCTCTATATTTTTAAGTTACTACTGTATGTTAGGGAAACACTTTTCTCCACAGTGCATAGTAGCTCATGATATGATGTTTGACCTCCATCATATGTAGAACAAATATAAACTGCAGAAGATCCTCTTGGAAGAAAGATGTTACTCAATATTTTATGCTCCTTTCCCATGTCAAAATTCATATGGTAAAAGTATAAAAGGAGCAAAGAGGGGTAAAAAGGCTGTTTAAAGGTAAGTGAGGTGGCTAAACAGACTAAGGCTTTTCAACCTAAAAAGGAGTTGAGAGGGAAATAAAATTCTGGAAGGTGTGACAAAGTTCTGTGCCATGTTTTCAAATATGAGACCTGGGGGCTTCAAATAAAACCAGCTAATGACAATTTTAAATCCTGAGGAACAACTTCTTCATTCAATACGTACTTATGCAAAGGAACTCCTGGCCAAAGGATGCTATGAATGTCAAAAGTTGACATGGGCTCAAAACAGATCAAATTCTTTGAAGGAAAACAATTCTTACATTCTTATCAAGTACTATGCAGATTGTCTATTAGTTATTTACAATAAACTGCTCTCAAAAACACTACTGAAAATATGGAGAGCAAATGTTATTTTTGATTAAACTGGATGTTTCATTGGACAAACTATGTTTTACTCTTAGGACTTTGTATGTGCTATTTGATGCTGATACAGATGTGGTTTGTTTACTTTCCCAGTTTAGCAGCAGCATCACTGAGGATGAATGATGTCTAACTTGGTAATTTGGCACTTCAGATTTGGAAGGTTCAGAGATTCAGCTCTGAGGATTGTGCTTGTTTGTCCAAGTGGCAAGAACTAGGCAATTTTACTTTGTACCTGACACTTCTTGGTGATATTTCAGGACAGTACTTGGCTTGTTAATTGGTCTGATGGCTCTGAAAGAGATGCAGTGAAAAAACACTCCCCTTCTAGCTTTGTCTCATCACTTCAGGGCTCATCATAACTATTAGCAAGGGGATTCACTCGCAAAGGTACCAGGCTTAGACGTTTTGTGTAAGCTTGAAGACTGCTTTTTAGAAGGACCTGCTGGGATGCTTGCAATGGTATACATGTCAGCACGTATGGCACAGCCTAGAGGAAAACGATTTTCAGACAGTCAGCTAATCTGACTGAAGTAAGAGCTACTTTAACTGGCTGTGGGAAGTAATACTGATGCATTACCATGATGCATGAAGCCGTTATTGCAGAGTCCAACACCCAGTGCGACAGCTTCCTCCCGAGTCTGACAGTCTCCCTAGAAACAAGAGGATAAACATTACATCTCATACAACTTCCTAAGCTAAATTATTCCCTTTCCCCAGCACATAGCTGTGGCTCTGACATTAACAGGATACTCTTTGTATGGAACAATAGCAAGAAATTAAAATAGCTACCCTATTGCTCAAATTCCATTCACTCCTATACGTAGCATCTCTTGTCTCCTACAGGAACTAGGAAGACAAAGACCAGGATTCTGGAAAGTAGCTGTTTAACCCACCAAGGGACATAATATTATCTCAAGGTAAAGACTTGTTATTTGCAGTCATAGTGTCGGACTTCAGGACCCATTAGCCACAGACAATAAAACTCATTCTTAGAGAAGCTGAGAGACCTTATCTATATTCAACCAAAGGGAGAAAAACCTGAGTAAACCCAGTGTATGCGAATTCCAAAGGTCAGACTGGTTAAAACCACAGTGGCATTCTCTTCTTATACAGCAGACCTACGAACAAAGGCTTGAGTTTCTCACTATCCTTGAGTGTAGTATTTCAAAACAGGTACCAAAGGTGACTTGCAAATTTACCTGAAATGGCAGCATTAAGTTTTGCATCTACAATTCAGTTAAATATAAGGAATGCCTAGTTTACCTATCCTCTAACTTGCAGCCACAAATGAAGACTTTACAAACATGCTGGTTGTACTTTTTAGGCAGACATATAAGTTCTACATAGTCCTGGTAAAAATCAGCAGACACTATTGGTCTTACACACATGAAAAACACTGTTAACACTGGTACTTCATGCAAGACAGAGACAAGAGAACCTGGGATGTGCTATCTCACTAAGAGCAGTTGGTCAGCTCACTCCAGCAGGCAGGGAATCTGTTACTTTGGTGGAGGAGCAATTTCAGCATATTACTTTCAGTCCTACTGAATTAGAAGCTGTATCCTACACAAATATTACACCTTCTTTTATCCCCTCCATCTGGAGAGCTAGATATCCTGAAGTTTGAGCAGCAACTGCAGAGTAGCATACTGACTTTGTTTTAAGCAAACCAGCTTGCAGACCAAGAGCCCTCTGATCTTGTCAGTAGAACATCAGTCCTACTTCAAGTCCTATTAAGGAGAGCAGTAGCTCTTTGCCAGGCAAATACTGGCAAAGAACATCACTATGGTGTAAAGATACTATTTAAATATGGGATAAAATAGGATCAGATCTTGCCAATCAGCAGTACTACTGGCTTTTGTTGAAGAGACTTTCTGAGAGAGAAAAAAAAAGGCATGACATTTACAAATTAAGAACTAAATACTGTTGTCTGGGTAGGAAAAAGACCAAGGCAGTTCTGGAGGAACTGCATGATTTGTAATCGCACAAGGAAAGCCAAGAAAAGGGCTTTAATAAACCTGAAGTTTAATTTTTGCTATAAACTAATTTCAAGTCTTTGTAAGTCTTTCATCCTTTTCAACATCCTGTCATGCGACAATTCTCAACACTCACTTTGCGTTACTTTACGGGATAAATGGGTAGTTTATTTTACAGAGACTAGGACTTAAAATCTAATTTATTCTTTAAACTGTAAATAAACTGGAGTAGAAATGCCTTCTAATGTTACTCTCTTCATCTTTAGTAATCTACTTTTGTTTTAGGCAACAAAATCTTTGTGTAGGAAGGCTCTAAACCAGACTTGGCTACTGATGATGTTAACTTGCCCTCAAAACATTCCCCTAGGAAAACAGCATTCTCTAATTGTAAGATACAACTTAAAATAGATCATTTCAGTTCACCTGTAAGTACTTCTAAATGTTATGTAGCGATTTGTCCAAATACAATGAAAGCAGTAACAAAAATCTTAAGAAAAAAGAACCGCTTACAATCAACAACCTTGAGAGAACATATCTCAACTTCTTCATACAGAAATTGGATGTGAAACTAGATACACTAGTTTTGACAACATAATTTAGGTTTATTCATATACAAGCACTGAATTTGAGTCAGCGGAATTACAGAAACAGTTTGCAGTCAGTACCATAGTGAAGAATCATGTCCAGAGCACACTACTATTATTACTACTGCCACCATTACTATTAATATTATTGTTGTCTAGTTCTGGTAATCATATGATGTCTAAAGCCCTAATCATGGTCCATGGCTGGTTGTTTTGAGATGCGTAATTCCAGCAATTAAGATGGTCTCTGACCTAGATTGTTTACAACCCACATGTAGAAGGAAAAAAATTAGATGAACACAGATAAGTTAAGACCAGCAACCAAACCACTTTTAAATATTTTGTGGATATCATGGAAAAGGAGAGTTTAATATTATGAAGTGCTCCTTCCAAGTGGGAAAGAAGCCTCAGGTAATGCAATGCACAGAGGTGCAATATATGCTGCAATAGCAAGACGGAATGGATGGACAGATGGAAGGATGGATGAATGGAAAGAGATAAGAGACCCACTGGAGCAAAAGACCTAAAGAATCTTACCAGCATGTTTCTACTTTGCATTTGTCCCTTTACTTCCCTTCTACCTTTCATAAAATTGACATTTTTAATTTTTTAGAGTTAGGACTGGGGATTCAACTGGTAGTGTTTTATCACAGCCAATTTCTAGAGGTCTGGATATAAACCTTCAGCCAGATGACAAAAGTACTGTTTCTGTGGCAGTGCAGTCTTTTAGTGCACCCTCAGTAGCACCTAAGATTCTGTGAAATACAAAAGCTCTGACATTTCTAAGTGAGGTCTGTGTTCCTCTGTTCTCAGCCTACTGCCAGTGAGAGAAAGATTAGGTTGTAAAACAAGGTTCAGAGGGTCCAGAATCAATGAAAGAACGAGCCCCTTCCCTTCAAGACCTCTAAATATACATAGGGACCATCATGTAATTCACAGACACCTTCAGTTTAAATCCATGGGTATGGATCAGATATTTCTCCTTTCAGGCTCTGACTGCTGAAACCATTTGTCCGTTACATTCAAAGGGTTACTAAAGTAATGCCTATGGAGAAGTCTAATACAGCATTATGTTTTCCAGGATTTGACTTTGTGCCTGTAGAAGAGGCATAAACACTGCATCTCCAGTCAGCACTTATGCTTATATGGGCTTCTCTCCATCATCATACTTCATGCTTTATTTTAGTGTCTCATGCACCATTTGCCTAAGACATACTGCAACAGGATCCAGCTATTGTGAAGAGCTATAAGCAATAAAAAGATGTCAAGCAAATTCAGCATTGAATCTCCAAGTCATTAGGAAATCCCTTGACCATCCTCTCTCACATGCAAAAACTCGAAGCAAATAATCTGTGCTAGCATATCACAGGGCACTTCTTAATAAACCTGATAGTCAGAGATGCTCAGCTTCTGCAGGCCCTTGATTTCTACAGAGCCAAAAATGCACTGCACATCTACTAACAGAGCTCTTAAAGCTAACCAGTCACAGACTCTGTGTGCATACACTACATAGGGGATAATAACGTATATCACATCTGAATACAACTATGAAAATGTACACAAAATTAAGCCTTGTTGAGGACCCCACTTCTCTTGTCAGATGTATAATAGCCAACACTTTCCAGGTAGGACGATCAGGGTACAAAATACAGTTGGACACTGTTTCTTTGATTATAAAAGAAGTCTTACTTTTCTGGTCTGTTCAGTCTTACGAATATTTGTAAAGGTCAAAGAAATGAAAAACAGCTTTCTCATTAGCGAGGGCTCCCACTGGCATTTATAGTCTAAACTGCACACAGAAATGAGAGAGACTATTCTTCAAGACAGTCATCCCTGTGCCACTAAATCTTACAGAACCAATAGTCCTCACTTTTTTGTGCACCATTTCTAAACTAAAATCACGATGCAAATTTATTGCCAGAAACAGAAATAATATATCCAAGCATTTTTGTGTAACATGTAGTTACCAGATCAGATACCATCACCAAGATTTTCAAGAACAGATGCCTAAAGTTAAACTGAAAGGTAGATATCTGAGCAGTTAAATAAATGTACTACGCTGCAAAAAGCTGAGTATTCATTAGCTCCCACTAAAACCTGTTGTTAGCTAATACGGCCAAAGTATGAATGATTGCAAGGTAAAGTAGTTCAATCTAGTATGAAAACGCCAAGTGAACCCTCATAAAAATTACTATTTGTAAGGTTCTATGAGCAAGTATTGATTTAGCCACATAGACAGAAATTTATTTAAGTCATAGACAGTGATTTAAATGTTTAACAGTGTTCCTCTTTAGGGGAACAGAAGAAATTTCCCTTATCTTTACACCTGTGTACATGCACACATATACACAATATAAATTACAGAGTCTTCTGTATCTCCATATCTGGCTTTAGTACATTCTGGTTCAATCTCAATGTAAAGGTCAGCAAACAGGACAACTAACAGCCAGATTAACCTACCAGACTGAAGAAAAATGGGGAAAGAAATGATCTACCTTTTCCAGACCAAGAGCTGATGTTTTACCTTGCTATCTGAGTCTTTCTAGTGCCTACAGCTCTATGCTTAACTGTGATAATGGCCAGATTAGCCTGATTACATCTCTCTTCTTTGGCCAAAGCAGACTTCCCCCCCCCCCCCCCCCAGCTTTCCATGAATAAGATCCCATTAAATCACATGTAACTGATATGACAACCTCAGTACTAATATCCTTGCTCTCCTCTATGCTCTTAACAGGAAACAATTGACTAGTCCATTCTCATCCAGTTATTCAGCACGGAACAATCTTAAATCATACCAATCTTATTAATGTAGGAGGCTGTCAAATGCAATTGCAGGAAACATTTCTGAAGGGTAACATCCCTAGTTGTCAGAGGCCTGATTCTCATTCCAACTAGCCCCCCGTAAATGTTATTTTGGCAGTACAGGACTTAATGGGATTGTGAATCAGACCATCATCTAAGACAAAACTAGAATGCGCATTTGACTCTATGATGGCAAGTAACGTGGCACACTCTCCTTTTAGATTGTTTTAGACTACTAAAGCTAAATTTTTAATTTCCCAAGCTACAGGCTCTTCTCTGTAATTACAAGGTAAAAGTGGGGCAACTACCATTTCTAAAAACAATGGTGTAGTTGTTGGTATAAAACTCTAGGCTAATTTTTCAATAAAATTGTACCACGCGAGATTAAATGAGATCAACATTGCTTTAAATGTCTTCAGAAAATTCACAAGAAATACAAAAGATCATCGAGAACAGCCAGTTCACCACTCCTAGGTCTAATAAAGGATTTTCTTCCTCTTTATGCTGCCAAATAATGCTTTCACCATATGAAAAGTAACAGACAGCATACGATTTTATGTTCAAAGAATTAAAATATGTTTAATTATGTTCTGTAGATAAATGTGTTTTATTTACTTTTAAATGGAACTGAAAAATTAAGCTACTTGTCAAAGACAGCAGTACCTTAAAATTTTCTTACCTGTGCAATAAGCCAATCCACTAGTTTACTTGCAGGGATTACCGATTTGTAGGTCTTTAGGTGGTAGTCACGGTCTCTAATTAAGAAAGAGAATTGAGGGAAACTCAGGACAAAAAGGTAAACATTTCTTTTACACTCTAAAACTACACATATTACATAACCTACTATTACAAAGTTGAGGAAAGAAGAAGAATTATAGATGGAAAAAAAAATGAGACTCCCAGCCACAAATCAATAAGACAAAGAATAAGAAGCATGCATCCTTTTCTCCAGAAGAAAGGACTAGTTTTTAAACTTTTTAAACTTTGAACTAACAAGATATTTCAGATAAATACAGAACAATGTTATTTCAAATTTCTCTAGATGTGGTTTCAAGCTGTCTTCAGAGAGCTCCTGCTCCTGCCAGAGGCAACCAGGACATTCTTTTCACAGATGTACTGAGCTGCTTCTTTAATGTAGGTTAGGATATTGCCACCATCGGTCCTGTTGAAATCACATTCTTCTGGCTGGAAGTCATCTTCTAGTTTCCATCCTAAATCCTTTCATGCCCAGTTTACATTTACTGGCTCAGTGCCAGCCTCCTCTATAAGCTTAAATAGTTGTTCTCTAGTTTTTACCCACCAATGCATTCAGAGACAGTGACCCTACGTATTCCCTCTATGCCCCCTTTTTCTTAGGCTCACTGAATTGAGCACCTTTTAGCCCACTCTGTCAAGAGATGTTTTCTTGATCCTTCAAATCTGTTCAGATTTTACTTCTTTTAGCAAAATATCACAGAGTAGCCAGATACAAATAGAGTACACAGTGTTCTTACATGGCATTAGACAATTTCAGACACTGTGAATAAAAAAAGAAGAGTTGTATTTAGGTCTTGTAACACAGCTTGCACAATCTCACACACAGCCCTTGTAGAGAGCAGCACTGAAATAAGCAAAAGCAACTCTATTGTAACTTCCTGTATTTAGCAGTTTTTTTCCCATTCCTCTTCTCAAAGCCACAGAGATAATTGATGTTTTTAGTCTTTCATAAAATACTTCTACAGAATTTTGATACAAATATAAGAGGACTATGTGGCTCAGGACATTGGGTTCTAACACCTTTCACCTCCATGTCACCGGATTTAATCCAGCTCATGAAAGAATGAAAAGCTCTTTCCATTTTAAGGCTGTTTATTGGCCTGCGTGAAGTAAGTTTGGTGGTCTTGATCCAGTTCCTAGTTCCACATCACAAAAGCCATTACCATAATTAATTTGCATTAGTTGGCTCCCTCTTGTTAAGAGTCTCAGTAGAGAGCCAAATGCTGAATGGCTATGAAGAATTAATTCTTCTCTTGCCCTTGGAGGTGGTCCTTCTATTTCAAGCTTGAGGTCCACTGGCATGACTGTGGAAGGAAACTTTCACAGTGACTGTGACTATTTTACAGTCCGGATGTATCTATACAGCAGCTTAAGAGAAGACTTTATTCTTCAGTTCTGTCAAATCAATCTCTTTCATTAGCACCACACCATTTGATATTTCCTTTTTCCTAAAAATCTAAAATCAAACCACTATCTAAAACTCATCCTACTCATGTTTTTCTTTTACTAATCATCTACAGATATGTTGTGACTGGCTTTTGTAAATAAATGCAGCAGAAATGCCCGTGTGTTTGCAGAATGCAGGGTGTGAGAAACTAACAGGCAAGCAGGACTTTCAGAACTTGGAAAAAAAAACCCCAACCAAACCCAAACAACCAAACTGACAGCATTTCCAGAAATACATGTCCTCAGAACAAAAGCTTTCCCTCTAGTGCTTACACACATTTTTTGACTTGCCTTCCAGTAATGTGCTAAACCCAGCACAAAACTGTGGGAGTTTTCTGGGCAGTTTTTCTCTCTCACACTCTTATCTTCAGAAAATGTGTTTTTGAAATGTCAGAACAATAAAGCAAAGCATTAAAATATTGAGTACTAATGAGTAGGGGTTTCCAGATTGTGAGAAGCAACTCCCAACATTTTAATGCAGATGCTGACATAGAGCTAGAGTTTTGAATAAGCTGGCATCGGGATCTTGGTCCAAGGCCCAGTCTTTCACTGCTTGTAGTTGAATGCTTGTCAGGATGAGTATTTCAACATTATTTCACTGACTTTTCCCCTCATGTTCAAGCTAGATTGAACAAGAGTAAGCATGAATCATAGAAAGTTATCCAGAACCATGAGCTGCAGGTAAATAGTCAAGTATACATGTTGGAACCACTGAAATTTTGGCAGAACCTTGCTGCCTCACAGAAACTACAGGAATATAATGTTCTTCACAGGGTCTGGCCCATCTGCACACTGAAGTCATGTCCATCACGTGTGTAAGTGTGAGCAAGTTCTCACGACTTCACCGAAGTAGATCAGAGACACATCCAGAACCTTCTCTACATCTAAGACTAGTTAAAATGTTTTACTTTTTATGTATCATCCCCCAAAGCACCATGCTTTGTTTCCAGTAGGCTATATCATCTTATCATCAAAGTACATCAGTGTCAGAGTTTACTTAAAGAAAATTATAAAGGCAAAGACTACACGGAAACTCCCAGGTTTCCAGGGAAGACAAATAAGCAAAATTACGTTCCAAGGTCATCAGAAAATAACTGAATTTTGAACTTTATAATTCCTCGAGATCCTATTGGCACGTGCACCTGCTACTCCAAGCAGTTTTGCTGATTTTCTAGAAGGAAAAGTAGGCCTCATCAACCTTGCTAGCGTGATTGCAGGGATCAGCAGTCTGAAGATGCCAGATAAAGCACTGGTCCAAACGCACAGCAGAAAGTTACAGGCTTTGCATAACTAACTTGGCTAAAAGCTAGCTCGTTTAGACTAACATTAGGCTTCTCAGAGGCAGAAAGACATGATAAGAAGACATGAAAGGATGACAGTTCAGGAGATCCAATTTTCTAACAGGGAGATAAAAGGAAGAGTAAATAGGAAAGAGAATGGTGGGAAGAAGAGCCTGAACATACTGAGAATGCTAAGTCTACCCAGAAGGATCCTAAAACTTGTGAGAGTCTGCTATTTTTCACTGATCACACACAGTTTAGATTCGTGCTGTCACTAACACAGATTAATCCCGATATTAGAAGATCCTCCAGTTGGGATTCTATTACAAAAATAGCACAATGATAAAACACCTTAAGACAGGCCTATGGTAGTTATTTTGTACTTGTTCCCTAAAGCATCAGACTACATCCCTTTCAGTTTGTGGGTACCCTGAGGTCAGTGAAGTTTTTTCAGCTTCATTTACCATTATTCCTACCCCTCATCTGAATTTCCATCTTAAGAGGTGAAGTGTGTATGTGCAAATACACACATGTGTATACATAACCATTGTGCCTTCCAAGGGCTGCATCACGCTTTTCTACTCTCTCCATACCCTTTAGGCTAAATGAAATCTGTACTATTGTAGAATGGCTATTCTGGGAAAAAAACAGAGATCTAATTAGGCAAATTTATGACTGATGATCTGTAACTATCTTTGCTGCTCCTTTTAGCATGACAATGACATCTCTCAGTTCAACATCTGTTGTATAACCCAGGGGCAAAAGGTCAATTTTGTTGAATTTGGGGCTCCAGCCATGCCCACCAGAGGTTCTTCTCTTCCTCATCAGTTTTTTGTAGGTAAAAATGAAGCTCTCCTAAGTGAAAATGCCTAATTTTTAATCATAAATACCTAAACAGAACACCTACGTGGCTCAGAGTGGTTTCCATTATAGGCCAGAAATGTTAATCTGATGTCACAGCAACGCGACAACATCTGACAATCACCTCCTGGGATCTGGGAAGAGAGTTAACTAGCGCTTGCAGATTATCTCGGTTCTTCAACATTTATTAATACAGAGCTAATTTCTGAATATTCCACCCAAAATCTTCAGGGTTTTTTCAAATTAGAGCTTCAGGTTTTATTTCACTTCAGACTGGTTTTTGTTAGTTTAGGGTGCTTTGAGGGAAAGAACCCTATCATCACATTGGAATCTGTTTAGATAACTTTAGCATCTGTTTACATTTTCCACCCATATACAGCATCTACAACCCAAATAATACAGTGGCTACAATCACACTGCACAATCTGCCCTGAATCAGTAGTCACTTATTCATCACCCCCACTTTAATACACAGAAAATGCCAGAGTAAACAAATAAACTTCTGTCATGCTAACAGCTCTCATGAACTGACAGAGGAAGCAAGTGTCAGGAAGAGTGTAACACTAGCCTTTCACTCTCCCAGAACCCACTTCCAACATCCTCCAGCAAGAGTACAACTACAGATCTAAACTGTGGAGATAAAAGGGTGGTAAAAAAGACGCGAAAATGCAGAAAAATACTGTTTATAATAAGAAAGCAGAAAGATTTCAATAGTAACATGCCATCCTTTTAACAAAGCCAGATAATATATACAAGGGGATCATGAAGGTAAACTTACTTTACCACTGGAGTATATAGACAGTGTAGTCGGCAGTAGAGCCTCACACCCTGAAGAAGGAAAGATGCACGGTATTATTAGTTTTTTCCTTTTCAAAGACACACTGACTAGCTAAAGCTAGCAAAACCTGGACACTGATGTCTCTACTCAACTGGAATTATCTATTGATTAACTGTTTTTCAAAACAGTTCCCTTATCCTCTCTGTCAAACATTCGTTCTTCTTTCTCTGCCTCCAGAAGCTGAAAAATCTGTTCTTTTATCTCTAATGACCTCCATTCCAACATTTTCTCCATCAATTCTTCCTCACAATTATCCCATGAACTCATGTCCATAAGAAGAAATCCAATTATTAAAGGTATATGGGCAGATATGGGATCAACACAAATCATTTGACATAGAATTATCAGGAACAGCAGTTGATCTCTTCTATCTCCCTGAACCGTAATGCCCAGATTTTCAGCGAGCATGCTGTATTATGGCCTACTGTTTTCTTTTAAGAACTTTTTTTACTATGTCAGGACTGTAATCAGCAGTCTTGAGTGCAGTCACAACTATATTGTTATTGCTTCCTCTCCCTGGAGTGAATGTCTCTTATGGAATTAGGATGGATAGCTTAATACATAGCTTAATAGCATTAGGGATCTCCTATATAACAGGTCAACGATATTCAGAGGCAGAGCAAACTCTTTTGTGCAAATCACAAGGTTCCAACGAAGAATGATAATACAAACCTTGGACATGATGTCTTCCAATTCACTTCTTGGCTTGTACGTTCCATCATCATAGCGAAATCTGTACATCACCTGCTCATTCTTAAACTGGTGCTTATCTGAAACTAAAACACCAGTATGATAATTAAAATTAGTCCTTTCACCCCTGCCATGTTCTTCATAGGCCATTTGGTACATCTACACCTATGTACTTGCTGGTATCTATCATTTTCTGAAGAGAGGACTCAGCTCTTCAAATTTCCCCTTACTGTGTATACACATGCTCATGTGCACTTCTGAGTAGCTCCACCAACAAAAGTAGCCTTCTAAAATACTAAACCTCCAATAAAATTGAAATTTCTTCCTTGTACACCAGATTCAATTTATGTAAGGCTTTGGAAACAGTCCTTGTGAAGGTAATTTGGACCATCTGACTTTTTTGATAAGTGTTGAACAAAGTGCCTGCAAATTCCCACAACAGTTATCACAGCACTAAAGTAATTTTTGCAGCTGCCCAAAGTTCTGCAGCTCCAAAAGTAGAAGCACGCTGGTGGAAGTAACTACAGCTGTTAGACGTATTCTTCTACCACAGTTCTTATATTTATTAGTGATGTCCTTGTAAAAATTAGGTAGTACTTTTGAGAGACTGCTTTTTCACCCAGAATAGTCATTCCACAGTAGGGCAGTTAAAATCTTATTGGGTAATGCTATATACTGATAGGTTTTAAAGACAAGGACACAAAAGATGTTTCAGTGTGATAAGGAACCATTTCAAATGAAGCACTGGCCAAAATCAGAAAAGAGTTAAAAACCATACCCAGTTTCAAACAGATTTATCCAATGCACCAGACTAGAAGAGGGTTGAAGTCTCTATCCAATTATATGTAGGTTTATCCTGTCTCTATTCTAAGGTAATATATATTATATATAATAATACATATCCTTTTGCATACAGTGGAATCTTTAAGCTGTGTAAGCTACTGACTTCTTTGAGTGTCTGCAAGCTCTGGATTTTGTATTTCTAAATCCACTTGAGAATCGAGCCTGCAGAAAGCGTCTTTCATGTCTGGCACACAGCAGATCAGGTTCTGATCACTTCTGCTCTCTGTGGCAGGTACCAGAACTTCCACATCAGCAGTCCCAGATAAAATAGCCAGAATTAAAGGAGACAAGAGAGGAAACTGAGCGATAAAACACACAGAGCTCAGCACTTCACAGTATTTAGCAATCTTCTATGGCCCTGCTTCGCAGGCAGGCTGAGAGATCAGCAGTTTTCACCTGACAGTAATGTTCTACCAAGTGAAAACAAAAGATAAGAGATATTGCCTAATGTAGAATAGGGGTAACGGCTTAAGTTTTACGTTACTGCTACATTATGAGACACATAATGGGATACTTTCATATCTAATGATTTATCAAAATCTAAAGGGGTATTTCCTTAAGTAAATGCAGTGTTGCAAACATCTTCCAATGTCTAGCAAGAACTGTCATCAGAGACACTAGCACCAGGAACTCCAACTGAAGGTAACATTAAAACCAAACCAGCTGCACCTTACTCAGGGCATTTCTATAACAGGAGCAGTAGATGTAACAGCACAACTTTCTTTGAGCTGTAAATCTGTGTTTAGAGAAAAACGACACTGCTGAAAGTGTCAGACTATGAAGTTATGGCAAGCTAAACAGTCATCATGAAATAACAAGACTCATGAGAGCTTTTTGCACCAACAATGCAAGTGTACACACCCAGAACACAGCCAAGTAAGGGTGTTAAGGCAAAAGAGCATTCTTCATCCAAAGGGGTATCCCTGCACACTGGGGAGAGAGAGAGTTTCAGTTCTCCAAAGCCACAGTTAGGACCAAGTACTCAAAGGTGTTTAGTGCTTTTGAGCTCATGCTCAAAGCCCTTCAAAGTATGAATGTGCCTGTAAGTATGTACCTGGGGGTGGAAGTATATGTGCATGAAGATAAGATTATGGTACTGCTCATACTAGATTTCTCTATGTTTTAATTAAAAGGACATAGCAGACATCATTTCTTAACAGTGTTATTGCCACCTGAAAGACAAGTTTGTGGAGCTGAGCTACCAAGAGATTAAAGCAAAACTAGTCTAATTAAATGGCCCCCCTATTTAAAAAGGTTTCCAAGAGATGGTATGGAAATGAAGACCACTGGTGACTTAAGACCTGTATACCTTATTCCTTTGATGTGCATTTTGCAGCTAAACTCACCTGAAAGTTTAAATTGGGGCATTTGCTGTTTAACTAGAACGTGACTATGTTCCTCTGTCTGCATAAAGCAATATGAAAATAATAGGAAACAGCAGGACAAATCTGGATTTAAAGGACATAATCTGAAGAAAGACCTTATTTTAGTAGAAACGTGGATAGCACAGAAAATTTTCAAACAAGCATCTTGTGCTACTTTGGTCACACAACACTTTTGTATGCACTATCCTACTCTTCTAAATTACCCCTCATCACAACAATTCTAGGTCATCTGCTGGGTGTGATGAAGAAATAGGGTGCGTCACTATTTCAAAGAGAGTCACTCCTGCCAAATGAACTGGAAAGAACAAATCCCACAACAAACCCTCCATCATCTCTTTTCTTTATGACAAGCAGTCTCATTAGAAAGAATGACCCATCGTCTAGAGCCCCTCACTCTGTTCGCACCTGTGCCCCATTCTTAAAGAGCACTGCTCAACTATCCTCTCTGTTGATGATGTCTCATATGGAAAGCTATATTTATTGATCACCACAGGTTTTCAAACACACAGAGGACAAAGGAAGTACCTGATATATTCCTCAACAAAGCTGTTGCAGAGAAATCAAGCAACTGCAGGCATAAACACTCTCAAGATACCCAGCAGTCCTGTCTTTGTGATACGAATTTGCCCACTCATTAATCCCAAAAGTCATTAAACATTGTGAAGATTTTATGGGTATGCTACAGGAAAGTATTTGAACATCATGTGAACAGCTGCAGTCAGTTTTCCACCCTCACTGCCAGGGCATTACTGAAATCCGACATTTTTTTATGGCATGGAGCACTCACCATGATGAATAATTCCATTTTCCAAAAGTGCCTGCCCCAGGTTGACCCCTTCCTCTGGTTTGCTTATCTCTCCAATCTCTGTGAGCCATGATACAAACTCACTGCAAAGGGAAGCAGAACAGAAACAATTAACTTTTTCACTCTGAATACAAACAGACACATGCCTCTGCAAGTCATCAACCAACCACAGTAGACTCTCTTCTTGAAGCAAGTGTGAAAACTCTTGTAAGCAATGAGACCTCTACTAGGTGGCTCCATTTCCTACATTCCTGGAGGAAACGGTCTGAAGAAGGTCCAGATCTCCTATTCGTGAAATTTTCCCACCATTCCCCTTAGCTCATCATAATTAGCATGCACACAAAAGGAAAGAAGACCTGGCTGGATCTATAAAGATGCTGCAAATCCTTATTTTACTGAGTAATCCAGACATCCAAGGGGGGAAAGCAAAGCAAGATTAACTGATGACCTTAAAAACAAGTTGGACAGTAGCGAAAACAGCTACTTCTATCCAAGCTACCCCTCCAAGCAGCATTCATGGTCTGACTTAGTTACATACGCTCACCTTTCTTCATTGGTGCTGATTTCTGCTCACCTGCCCTCCCAGTGGTGTGACCGCATTGGCTTTCATGGAATCACAGTAGGACTTAGGACAGAAGATTCTGAAGCTCAGAGCAGTAAGAGAAAGTACAAGGCTCACTGACAGGTTAAGTTAAGGTCATTTACTGGAGCTGATGCCTGGCAGATACATAAATGATGCTTCTAATTTACAAACAAAAGGTGCTAAGTCTGTCTGCTCATGCAGCACAAAATAAAACCTCTCTCTGGTGAGGGGCAGAGCTGCACGTATGGACAGAATAAAAGCCAAAAATGGATGGATATGTAGGATGTTACTCAATTAGAAACAGTAAGTACAGAAAAATGGACACTGCAAGCCTGATAAATACAGCACTGCCAAAGCCCTAGGGGGCTGAGTTGCTTGCCAGGTTAATTAGTGATTATACTAGAAATGTGTGAAATTCATAGAGAAGAACAAAAGGAATATATGAAAGTAGAGCAATATATGGGAAATTTGAGTTCAATAAACCACTTGGGTGCTTGCCAACGTGCAGAGGGTTGCTACTTATCAAAACCAGTATCCATGTCTCCACTTGTGAGCTCTAAATGAAGTATTTTTAGACTCTTCATGTTCATCAGAGCTGACTCATCTAAGCTGTAGGTAGTATTTGCATTTTGGAATAACAACAACAACTTCAATACTGAAAACTTAGGTTTGCCGAGGGGCTACTCAGTAACTGTCATAGTATAGAAAAAGCAGCAGAATCTATTCAACTATGCCAGGGGAATCCCATGGAAACCAGCAGAGTTTTGTAAAACTCCTAAAGCCAGAGTACTGTAGTGATGAGTCAGACTATCTCCTAAAGAAAGCTCGTTCTCAATTTCCCAGTGATTCTAAGCTGTTTCTAGAAGTATTTGAAAGCTGAAACAGTATATAAACTGCAGAGGGAGGAGAAGTAACAACGATCCTCCACACTCATTACCGAGAATACAAGACACACACTGTGGAGTGCCCCATCACAGACATGCTGGTCAATGAACGTAAGCATGTTAAGTAGCCAGGGTAGATGCTCAGTTGCTATACATTTTTCCATCAAGTGCAATGGGTCTATGGCAGTTTACAGGACTTAAACAGTTGCCCAAAACTTTGATGGAACACTGCTACCCTGTTAGCTTTCCCGCTTCTTTTATTTGGAACTGTGTCCCTGGAGTTTATTTGGATTATAAATATAAGGCAATCTTCTTAAAGTTTGAAATTGAGAGCTGAAAAAGAAAAATAACTGAACGCTACTGTCACAGTCCTGAAGCCTCAGAACCATGGGATGGTTTTCTTAAGAGCTACTTTAAGACTTCTGTGGCATTTCACTCATAAGCAAAATCAGTAATCGTTGCTCTGAAGGCTTTACAAGCACTGAAAAGTGCATGATCCAGAAATATTCCAAGAGGTTTTTTAGGCACATGCTGGACTGTAACTAAAAAAGCACCAACTCCAAAAGTGGATGGCAAAGCTTGATTTGTTTCCTCATCTTGTCCTGAACAGTTCTCCAGTGTAACTAAGAGCATCCTCACTTCTCAGTGCTGTCATGCTCAGTTCTCATCCAGCCTGCAAGTCAGGACACCATCTCCCAACTATACCTCTGAAATCAAGCGACTTGGAACAGCTGGGTTTCTACTCCAGAAACACACAGGAAAATCCAACCCATCCAGGTGTGTGCAATCTGATCAGATATGTTTGGAAACTCCTGAGGTTAATACATCATCTGTATTACCAGCTCAATACAGTTCAAGGTTTTGCAATCAATTTAGTGCAGTGTTGACAAGAACCATAGCAAGCATATAATTTACATGTATTGGCACCAACGCACATCTTTCCCACTGTATCACTAGTCACATGCCTAAATGCCAGTACACCTGAGGAGCGGTTAGGAAAATGGATTTGCTCTCAAAGCAAGCCAGTTGCTGAAGTTAAGTTCAATAACCAGCCTTATAAATAAATATTGATGATATTTCTGAAGATATTAGAATTAGTTAATGATTTTTTTTTTATCTCTAATTATCTTATCTCTGGAATTATCAGATGCTATTTGACATCCAAAGGCCAAGAGAAAAATTACTTTTTGCAGCCTTAATGTTACTCTCCGCTGCACGTAGCAGAAAACCACAAAGTATATTGCAGTACAGTTATTAGTGACTGCTTTAGGTGGGAATATATGAAAAAACGAATAGGTGACAGCCAACATGCATTGTTCAGGGGAAGCCTCAGGAACATTATGAAAAGTCTGTAAGTCATGACCAGATTGTACTGATTGAGTTGCACTCAACAGAGTTGCCCAGGAGCGTACCAAAAGTGACTGTTTAAAAAGATATCAGCAGAGTTATTTTCTATGGTGAAGGATGACACATTGGCAGAAATAATGCTTTTGTCAGAGATCAGGATATCTGCAGGTATCTCAGCCCAGGCTCAGTCAAGTCCTCCCTACTGGAGTGTCAGGTGGCTGTCAAGCAAACTGAGGGCAATGAGCAGGACATATTGTGGAGCATGTAAGAAAACAGACATTTTAAAAGAAAAAGTAGTAGCAGGAAATCCCTAGTAAGAAAATATCAGGGAATCCACAACAGACTCATATATATGAGCACTGGAAGAACGTAAGTTTCTGATCTGGTACTTCTTGTTACATGGAAAATAGGAAATGCTATATCATGCCTCCAAAATCAAAGCTTTAAGGTTTCAATTTGCATCCAGCAAGATCAGTCGGAGATGGGGGGTGGTGATGGGGGTGCTTGTGTGAGTAAAAGAAAAAAGCAACCAAATCTCAAAAAATCAAGAATTTTTTTTATAGCTGATATATCACTAGCCTATGCTACCAGACTGCCTTCTGTCAGGCAGAAAGACAATGCATCATTTCCACTCCCTGCACACAAGGAATGCTGCCTGCAAACTGCCATTACAGACACCAGAGGGAGGGAAGGGAAATGAATGGATACTCAGAACTTTGATTCCTCCCACAGCTGATCATTTCAATCACAAACAGCTGAGGCAGAAATGTCTCCTCAGGTCAACTATAATGTGTCTCCCTGTATGTCATGCAGGACATTTCCCTACAACAGCCCCACTGCTACCACATCTAATCTCTGATGTGCTTCATCCACGAGGTCTCTTTTCTACTGCCTCATACATGTCATTCTTAAGAACTATTTTGTAATAACTAGCCTGAGTGAAAGAGGATTTTTTCCAGCCAATAAAGCCCTATATTTCTAACACATGCATCATGTCTCCTGATGCACAAAATTTCATTTGTGTCTGTTACATTGACAAACAGGAAACTTCTAAATTTAATCCTGAGATTTGGACAGTTCTGCTGGATTTAAACATCACCTGGTAAGCATTTGCTTGTACACAGAAGAGGATACAGGTTAGGCCACCAACAGCCCTGAGCTTGTGGGAGTTAAGGTATTTTTTTCTTAATCCTTTTGCCGATTTGAAACAGCTGTTATGAGTTATTGTACAATAGAATGAGCCATCACTATACAGTCTGCATATGGCGTGAAATAGAAATCAATGATTAATTTTAATAAATCACAACTGTAATGGGGGTTACAGCCTTTTCAATTAAGCTGCATCAAAGCACATCTGACCTGACCTCACAATGCCATCCCCCGAAAATCCAGAGTTCATTCTTTTAATTAGTATGAAAGGGCCTTTTCAATTCAAATGCCACTTACTTGCCAAGAAAGCACTTGGGAACAGTACTTAATTTTCTCCTCCTGTCTTTGATAAGGTTCACTTTCTTGCTCATCATCATTTGGTACAGCTTCTCTCCTTTCTCTGCAATCATGACGTATGCATCCCTCTCCATTCCCAGTTTCAAACCTGGAATACAAAGCAGAAATTCCTTCAGATCCTTAACATTAGATAAAGTGTTTGCTCAAAGTCAAAAGCTGAGGCAAAATGGACAAAGCAGTAGAAACACAAAAATTAACTGACTCATTTTCCAAATAAGGGGGAAATTGGGTCATTTATTTATCTGAATACACAACTGCCATTGGCGAGTTTAGCACCAATGAGATAGATGCTTGCAGCTTTTCTTCCCTATTGTAAAAAGTGGCTTTAAACTTATGGTTACATCACACCACACAAAGTAGAATGGTTTACAGAACATGGAGAAGTTCCAAACAATGGAATATAAAACATACACCTTCTGAAACTCATTTCCTGTTGCAATTTCACTTTTGACTCTGAAATAACTGCCAGCATAAGACTTGTTCAAGGCAGCTAAATGCTTGACAAAGCAGATGACTTTTTGAGTGTTTTGTTACTTGTCGCCAAAAATACAAAACTGCTGAAATCAAATTCACATCCTTAAATAAATCAAAACTAGACAGGAACATTATTTAGTCATCTTTTCTTAATTAGCCTATTTACTAATACCCCAGGATAAAAATACAGTTTGACAATCATATTAGACAGTCAGTGAAAGAAATATTGAATGATTTAAGGAATGATAGGTAATTGGATATAGAGAAAATTTCACGTCCACTTTGTATGAGTTTCCACGTAGCTCATGCTAACTTGAAAACTGCTACAGTCAGGAGGATGATCTCTGAAAACAATAGGTATCTATGTTACAACTATCATCATAACTGGCATTTTCTGTCACTCTTCCCTTTAGATTTGCAAATTGCTTCAGGAGGACAGCACGTGAGAAAAGCCATTTTGCTGCTGTAGATGTTTTGTCTTTTCTAGCCTGAAGAAATCGTTTTGGTTTCTGGCTATGTTATTCGAGAACTTGCAGATCTAGGCAAATTTGCAGTCCAAAACAAAGGCACAGATTTTAGACATCTCTAAGATTAACTTGAAAACAGGCAGCTTGAATTGGTCCTGTACTTACGTGCCTAATTTTCACAGAGATTGACTTTAGGCAGAATTTAAGTCATCAGTGTAAGGCTAGAAAACGAAAACTGTACATTCTTTGGGAAGAGCAGTTCACTCTAACTGGACATAAACCCTGTTGCTTTATGATAAGATACTGAAATCAATTCACAGTCTTCTGTGTCATCAGAGCTGCCTTCTAGCTTCTTCAAAACGCTTCATGCATTTGTTTTAGAGGCTTGAAATACACGTTGCAGAAATTAGATTTGCACAACATTTTGTCAAATACAGTATTTCTTTCATGTGTCCAATATCTGGCTAAAGGTTTTGGCTCCACAAATTCCCTGGCTTGCTGCCGTTATTCTTCCATCCCCTTCTTCCCCCAATACTGTGATCCAATTCAATGTGAATGCTGACACATGTAGCCAAGACTAATTTGCAACGTGAACTTGTGATAGAAAACAGCCTGTGTAATGGTATACATGTTTCATGCTCGTCTTACATCACTGAATTCCCCAGGCTCTGATGTAAATGGCAGACTGGAATGCACATTCTACCCAACTCATCCTACAGAATTGGGAATCTCACCAAGCTTTCTAATCCAAACACTGACATCTCTGTGACTTCGCAAGTACTCTGATCCAAAAGAGATTTTCCAATAAGGCCTAGAATGTCTGCCAGAGTATCTATGCTTATCTCGAGTGCCTGTCATCCACTGCCACATCATAAAACTATACGACAAAAAGCATCAGAAAGAAACCACTCTTACTAGCCAACGCTGCATGAAAAACTTTGAGAAACTTTCTATTAAGGAATAGTTCTTTTCCCTTCCTAGTATTTATTTCAGTCAACTCCCTCATTTTCTCAAGCTCCCTGTTTATATATGGTCTGTTTTTCTAGTCCTGTCTTTTGACTTCTTATTGAACCTTCTCTCTCCTCACACATTTTACCTGATGCACAGGAAATTCTGCAGAGCACTAGTGACCTGACAAAGCAAAAACTCACTACGAAATGGAAACTCACTGGATCTTTTAGAGAGATGATTTAGCACTCTGAGGGTAAAAGCAAGAGCCAAGAAATGCATTTTATTAAAAAAATACTTCATGTGGAAGATCAGGATCCTTACAGCAAAGTGGGATGCAGAACTGACCAGTGAGCACAGATCACCAGCTCAGAATGGTAAAACATTCCTTTTAACAAAAAACCCCAACAAAACATTCAAAAAAACAGCAACAATAACAAAAACCCCCGATTCTCTCTGTTGCCTTCAGGTAGTTCTTTTGAATTTACACCATGCGTGATCTACATTTTGAAGGTAGTACCCTTGCTATTATCAAAAGGCATATTGGGATTCATATATGATAAGGTATGTGACAATGTTTTATATTCTATGGTAACAAATAACATTGCAATGTGTATTGTGTTTAGCAGATTAGTTGCAAAGTACTGTATTTCAAAGGACATCAAAGGATTTAGATTCTCTGCTTTCATTAAACTTCAGTGACAGAACTGTAACTTTCTTAAAATACTTTAAAAATCCAAAACATTGCTTAGCAAGTACGAGTTCTGAAAACACACTACTAAAAAAAAGGGTTTCAGACTGACCTCTTTCAATATTAGCAGAGATGAGCCATTACGTCTTTAATGGAGTTACGTGTGCAGAGAGGGGAATCACTTCTAAAACTCAGGCACAGAATGTTTTAAAATAGTGTCATTTCTTCTGGCAAGGAGCTATTATTTATCCCACTGAGCAAACAGGGAAGCAGGTTCACTTGTGAAAGATAGTTCTGACTTTTAAAGGAACTCAGAACTTTTATCACCCACTCTGATTCACGGCTTTGTGAGCTTGCTTAACGCTGTTTCAAGACAGGCTTAGTTTTTGCTTCATTCCACAAGAAAAGATAAAAGTGACAAGCATCTGCATACATTTGTCACCATTCTCAGCCTAAGTGTAATATTTCTAGAGTTTTTTTCACCATCAACTGTTCTGCTTGTTTGAAGATTGTGGAGACCGAGTTTGTGTCATTGCCTCTGGAAAAAGGCTGCACACTGGATTTCTTCTTTCCTTTTAGTGATACAAATACAATTTTATCTTATTTATGAATAAAAGACCAAAAAATGAAGTTGATGAAATGTAATTTTTTTCACAGTAATTCAATGCATCAAAGAAACTGACTCTGGCAAATAAAAATATTTCATAAATATGCTGACACAAGTCCATAAAAACCCGTTCAGAAATACTTCTTTTCAATCACTTGATTTTCTTTGTCATTACAACAGATTTTAATTCTGCCCATGAAGGAAAAACTGCAAACTTTTCTTTTTCTTTCAGATACTTATACATGCATATACATTTCTCCTTTGTACACAAGTTCATTCAGTGCATTAGAAAATACATTATCCACTTACTCTCTCTCTGCTCCCTTTCCTTGATTATAGCATCCAGCCACTTCTGTTTGTCCTCTGCAGTCTTGGCCATACAGACAAACCATTTGTTTTTGGCTGTGTTGTGTATCTTCCAGCCATTTGTCACAGTGTAGCCGTTGCTGTGGTAATCTGCTGTAAAAACCCGGAAACACAATGCACACAATGAACAGAAGGCCTGCTACTTTAATCAAATCAGTGGGGGACACCTTAATTAAAATTTTCTTCTTTGAAAAGCGTGTTCTGGAGGTGTTCCTCATGCATTAGTCTTACTGACTGTTCATGTGACTGGTTGTTACCTACCACTCTGGAACTGCAAATATTAGCAGAAGTATCCTTGACTAGGCTTTCAACTAACTGAATGTTTCAGTCCTAAGAATGACACTTTGTGTCAGAAGAAGAACTAAAAATATTTTAAATACAACTGCATCAGTGAAAAAGTCTATGGTGTTTGTTCAGATTATTTGTTCTGAACTTTCTGGGGACGAGCTAACTTCTTGCACTGTAAAGGATTTTTGTCCACAGGACATGGGAACTCTTTAAATGTCAACAGTTTAAAGGACATAATATTAATTCCTGGCTTATTACAATAGGAGCAGGGGCTGGTTTTGCCTTTGTAGATGAAATCAGAAACTCGTCCGGTCTTACTGCCTGTGTCAGAACACAAGAATCGTAACACAACTGGATTCCCCTATTTTGTTCGTGGCCACATTCCATGCTACTGATTTGATGCTAAGACTAATATTTGGTAATACTCTAAATAAGAAGATCCAGAAGTTCTGTTGTTATAGCTGTAACAGCTTAAGATGTAAGGAAAGAAAGGATGGACAGAAGATAAAGTATCTTTTACTAAATTAATTTGGATTAGGAGAAAAAATAGACAAGCTTTGAGGTACACAAATTCTTCACAAGGTCATTCCAAAACGAACAACAAGTGCCTGAAAGCATGTCCAGTCTTTCAACTATATAAATTGGTCTAATAATGAAGGCATCAGAAGTCACACAGCTTACTTAAGAGTTCATTACAGGAGATGGATGAGTGCTTTTGTATCAACTTCCAACACAAGATCTGGATTTGCTGTGTTGTTAAAAGATGGTATTGGGTCTCTTACCTGTTCCATCTTCCACATTCTCCACCTCCATGACTTCTGTATTTATTCTGCCCCTGAAGATATACAGGGACCCATTGATTGACTTTGTCCGTTTAGATGGCTTTTTCCCAGTAACTCTGCAATTAGGATTTAGAGTGTTAGTAACTCATAAGCAAACAGTGTAACTTACATTTGCATAAATCAATCTGAGCTATGACTATTAAAAAAGGATTTCAATATAGTGTTTTGTGGTATTTGACCATGTCTTATTTTAAACAACTGGAATACTCAATCAGCTCACAAAGATAAGCGTACAATGGTGTCAGTACAGTGATAAAGAGCTTATTTTGTAAGATTACGTGAAGATTGGTATGCCTTTAAGATTTACATTCTTGACAACTAACTGATTGAAATGCCAGTACAACTGAACTGCATGCGGCTTTGGGATGAAAACTGCAGTATCACCTGACATAATGCTACATTTGCCTCCTTTTTTGTCTAAAGCATTGATAAATTTGTGCTATGTGTACCATGTTTCAAGTATGAAGTGTTTGAAACAAACATGTAAAAAGACTAGTGTCACATGGTCTGTCGTATGTGCGTTAAATGTCATTGTATGCAGCACCTGTGAAGGTGCTGCTATGGTGATTTTGCACCAAAGTTTATATCCTTGTTCCTAAGCTTTATAGCGTTTCTGTTGGAGTGTCTTATAAAAAAATTCCAGGAAAGTGCTTTTCATTGCTAGTTATGTTCTGAATTTTATGTCTAGAAAAGGTTTAAAACTATCCAACTGACACCTGCTGAGCTTTAATATCTAAGAACAACCCTGCTATGTGAACCAAAACACTACTGGTCAAATGATCATCATTTGAGATGGCAGGTGTCCAAACTCCGTACAGTGAAGGGACTGCTGTGGCAACATGCCAGGAGCTCATAAGATTCAAGGAATATTGCAATAAAAAACCGCTGGGGAGAAAATTTCTGTCAAAGTGAAATATCTATGATAAACTGAGGTGAGAGGAGAATCACCAGGGTTTTCTGAACAATTTTTCCTTTTACAACTACAGTGACAAATACACCTTTGGTGATGACAATATATTTACATCCAATCAGACTGACAGGGATTGAGATCTTGGAGCTATTAGATCATTTCCTAAAGACGACTGCTGGAGTCAAAAGAAAAGCTGCCCTGGCAGCCTTAGTGAAACCCTTTAAATACTCAGCCCATTTCCCCACATGAAACATATTGTTCCTGACATCAGGATTCAATTTAAGCAGCAGTCTATGATCCTGCTAAAAACACAAAACAATACTCAGCCCTGAAAATCTGTGTCATCGGTTGCTTCTGCAAAAGATGAGATTGTAGTCTTAGATCTAACATCACAGACCTCATTCTCATTCTAAACACATTTTAAATTGGTCTCAACAACACTACTCCTAATTTATGCTATTGTGAAAAGATACGATGTTCAAATTCAAATGGCTGCATTGTGGACTACTTATAAAAGATTGAGGCCCGAGTTCTGATTGCACTTTTCAATCAAGAAAAACTCCCATGATTTCTACAAGATAAGCATAGTATAAGTGAGATGAGAACCAAGTCATTCAATTTCAGATTAGGAACAGATACAGGCGGTTTTGGGGGGTTTGGGTTTTTTTTTTCAAAATCCGTGTCCCACTAACATGTCAGTTATTTGTCAAGCAGCTGGCCAAATAATCACTCCAGCACAACTGGATAGACATTCATTTCCACCCTGGACTAATTATAAATAGCAGCTAGACAGAAGAAACATCCAAAATTAAAGTCGCTCAGCAATCCCTAAATATATCTTTTACATTAGGCATTTCCCAGTAGACTTAATAAAATATTCTACTTTTAAATGGAAATCAGATTCTGGACATTTCATCAGTTCTAGCTACATTATGACAAAGATAAACAATATCGATCCTTTGGGAAAATCAAAGTGTTACAGCAGCCTCCTCCAAAATCAAGCCAAACTACAGAGCAGCTCAGTAATATCTCCAGTACAAAACCAGAGTTCTTAAAAGGCAGTAGAACATTTTGTTTTCAAAATCTTAGTATTCCAGGAAAACTGCTTGGACAGCGTGGGAGGGGCTAGGCTAACCTGAACTACAAACCGGTCTAGAAAATCAGTTTCTAAGAGCTCTGAAGAAGTGAAAGATTAGATACTGAATTGATTTTCTCTCCCCCCTCCCCCCTCCGGAACAGTTTTATGTTTGAAGACACACAGATTTCTGAACTCTGTTTCACATGGAAGTTTGGATTTTGACAAGTCTAGTAAAATGAAAATGAAATATTTCATCTTTCTTGCTTCATTTCAGCAGTCAGAATGCTTCAGTTAGATAATATTAAAGGCCATAAAAGACTGAACTGTGTAATTTTTTCAATTTAATTTAAATGCTTATATTACATTCTGATAATTTCTAAAGTAATTTCACCTAATAATTTGTATTAATGTTGTATAGTTTCAGCATTATCCACACAAAAAGTGTGAACTTTACTGAAATTATTTTTTCTCAGCTTAATGGTTCCAAATTTTGCATTAAACAAAAACCTGGGAAATAAACACAGATTTTGAGATATGAGAATTTTCTTTGGAGAGAACACTCTGGTTTTTGAGAAGTTCTGACTGGGTTGGCCATTCTACTTGGCCATCACCAGTAAAGAAGTATAACTTGAAGAAGGGGGAGGACATTAGAGGAAACGGAGTAGGAGGAGAAACTGGATTGCAGAGAATGCATTGTAAATTCAGAAAAGACCAAGACATGAGAATGAGACTGGAACTGTGAAGGTGAAAAGCTTAAGAACTGAAATGAAGTATAACTTCTGCAGACGCAAACTGTTCTCCACACTGCCAATGCTATTTTAATAATAGGCAGTACACATTAGCAATGTTGAAGTTTTATAAGGTGGAATGATGCAAAAATCATTGCTAGGATAAGAAAGGAACAAAATGCACAGAACACATGGGCTGCAAATGCTGTACAGCAACTTGCTAATCTTCATCTCTTCCTCACTCCTCTGTGCCCTGCATTTATTCAATATTTTCTTAGTCCTCCACTTTCCCCTTTCTTGGCTTTATATCGTTTTTCACATCACCCTCTTCTGCTCGGAATAACCTCACAAATAAAGCTGGCAAGGCCTCCTTCTTCACATCGCTCCTGGAGACCCATCTGCTCTGGGAAGCTTTCCAGCTGTAAATACTCACTCTGCGTTTTTTCTGCACTGTATCAACTTCTGTCTTTGGATTGCGCACTTCTCAGGGTGGGGACCCCATTACTGTCTGGCATGTTTATCCTACCACGTAATGACTTCTTTCTCATATAGTCTAAGTAATAGCAATAGCAAAGAACAGAGGAAAGTCACACCTCTGACTCAGCTCTACAGAGCAACAGGGAATACAGTGAGTGATCAGTAATTGATCATACCTTCTGCTGACAAAACTTCCGAATGGTCTCATTATAATACGGTAAAGACAGAGCAACTCACCTGGATTTCCTCTTGCAATAGACCAGTAGATTATCGAATAGAAAGAACATTCTCTCCTGGATATTTCCTGCTGAGATTTTTAACAAAGTCCCTTGCAGCAAGAGCTGTGTGCAGATATCTGTCAGATTTGACCCCTGAAACACAGAAGAGAGATATTTTTTATTTTTAACTTTTTGTGTGTTTGTAATGAAGGGTTTTACTAAAACGCTGTTCTTTTATCTGCATGTCATTAAACTGTGAAACAACTGATGCACTCATAAGGAGGAAGTTCTCAATTGCTTAATGGCTAAACACATCATGTTTTCTCTGGATTACAAATATTTTTTCGAGTCCTCATACACTACAATAAATCTTCCCTACTAAACTCCAGGAGACTTTTTCCTGAAGAAATCTTTCACTCTCAAAGCAGCTATATTGCAAGTCTCTCAAGACCACTAGTCTTTCCTGCATACCCTGAGCTATCATTGCAAATATCACAAGTGATGGCTTTAGGAATGCTTCATAAAAGAATAATGGTATTTCCCTAACATTAGAGCTCTGATACTGACATATGTCACTATTAACCATCTCTTTGCAAAATTATCTCAGTGGTCATACATCCTTCCAACTCTTTCATTGGAAGTATAAGCAGGTACTCTCCTCTCTCCATTCTGAGATCTAATAAACACATGTAAATTAGAAACATAGCCATGAAAATCAGAGGCTGGGTCCTGGACACTGTGCTAGCTGCTATGTGCAAGGTATTATATGCACTAGACAGACACAGAGGTAAACAAGCTTAGTGCTCAAGACACTTTAGCCTGTGAGGATGTCCAGAAGCTGAAAACCACAGCAGATCATTCTAAACCATTCACTCCCCAAACTGTTAGCCAGATTATGCCTAGGAAAAGTGGTCATACAGTCCTCTAAATGGGGCCCTTTAGGACCAAACCAGTTGGGCCCAAATGATAAACAACTATAGGACTGTCCCAGGTTGTTCTCAGGACAGGCAAACTCAAGTGTCCCTACGTTCTGAATGCACACAGTAGGGAATCTGCTCCTCAACTGTTCCATTGATCAAACAAGATGGTCTGGCTACATCTTAGGCAGTAGGCTTAAATTCCTTGATCTAGCATTACTTCTGAAGTACAAGAGTATCCTATCAATAAAGGTCCCTTCTCAGAAAAACACCCTGAGGCACTGGAAACATCTACCATCCAGTTCTGGATCACTTATTAGTTTTTACATTTCTCTTTGGGTGGGAAGGAAGAGCAACTTAAGGTAGCGGTAACATTCTTTCATGGTCAGCAAGCAGATAAGGAATTAGATTATACGACCCACTGCCTTGAGTCTTACTGGAAAAGAGAACTGGCTTTGGATTGCAAGGCATCCATTATCAACAAAACTGCGTGACTTGCAAAGGTCCATTAACCCTATATTCACAAACAGAAACATTTTGTAAAACACAATTCATCCCACTTAAAGAAACTGAAGACAGCTCTGTGCACAGTCATGAAATCCAGCCCCATCTAGAAAGTCACCCCAGAAGGATTTGTTTGAATTATTTTAGACATTGCATATGTGATTGGGTATTTTTGTCGTTTTTGAGGAAGGTACAGTCTGCTGCCATCAAGCTATTTAGGGAAAATCAGCTTTTTTAAAATGCAATGCAGTCACTCTAAAGGTGTGAATGAAGTTCTGATTACACCATTTTCTAAATCAAACTTTGCCAGCTGTGCTGTCCATATCTTGCTTTTAGTTAACAAGGAAGCAGCTATTCTTTAAAGGCTGCCAAGTATGCAGCACCAATTTTTGTGTTTCACATATGTGTTTCTATACATTCTGGATAGCATGATGCAGGAACTAGCTAGATGCAATAGTTCTATCTGCTGTCCTGATATGTTTTTATTTTTTTAATCATTCTATAGAAGGAGTTAATACAAGAACAGAAATGAGCACTTGTTATTTTGAAAATAACCTGTTACTATCTCCAGGAGAAATCGCTATCTCTCAGAATTACACCACCAAAGGCCTACTAGCGCATACACAAATAGGAACAGAAACCAACCGACTATACAACACAAAAGCATGCTCCTCATGTGGTTTGCCTATGGAGAAATCAAGGCTCCAGGGCACCTCAACATCAAGTACTTCATTTTCCAAAAGATACCCAAAGACAGCAAAAGCAATGAGCACGGTGATATCAGTAAATGCAGTCAAACTTTTACCGACACAGGAATCACTCAGTAAATTATCTGGCCTATTTTGTGCAGGAAGTGAAAGCAAATGATTGCAACAGTTGATTCTCATCCTAAAATCTAAGAATCTTTGTTTTTCCATCAGACCATCACGATGGTATCTGAACACTGTTGATGCATTTCCTGTTTGCTGTTGACCTATCTACTTCCCATTTATATCAATTTCAGAGGTTTTTCAATAGTAAGATACAGAGTAGGAAGATTTATTTGATGTTTTCAGACATAACATGGGATTTCTCACCTTTCTAAGTGGGACTAAGCTGCGGGGGGGAGGCAGGAAGAAAAAGAAAACATCATAGCTGCTGGAATTGCAAATTACAGCCAATTATAAAATGATTGATCTGCCTAAGTGCTAACACATATCTTACAACCCATGCTGTTCTGTGACAGAGGTTTTGCTTCCCTATGCACTTCAGGCTGGGAGAATCTGGTGATACGGAGCAATTGTTCAGTAAAAATAATTCACAAGGACTCATGAGGAGGAGCTCTCTCTACAGAAAAATCAATATAGAATTAATAGAAACAAAATATTAACTTGTTTTTCACTAAGCAAATGAAAACATTGTATATAAAAATTGGTCTTCTCATGCATCCTCTACTTCTCTTTCCCCTTTTTTTAAACTAATCTCCATTTCCCAGAAGCATTAAAAAGAATCAAAATGACCTGCCTGAGACTAATCCGTAACATACATCTACAAGGATTCTGTGCATTCCAAAAGAATGAATCTGAGTAGAGTTCATTTTGATGAACAGACCTCTGAGTAAGCTGCAGGCCTTCAGCGGCTTCCCAGACTTGGCCTACTTTAACATGTCCCCGTATTATAATCTGTCTCAGAAAGAGACTGACAGGATGATGCTAGTATATGCTCAGTGCATGACAGTGATAGTTGTGTTAGAGAGGGAGACACAGATCGGTGGGTGGAATGTTGAAGAAAAAATGCTGAACTGCACTTAGTGAAGTTACAGATGACTCTTCAGGAAGAAGAGATGCTGCAGAAGCAAAACAATGTCACGTTGTTCTTCATGTTGGAAATACTGGAAATATTGAGGGTGGCACTGACGGCAATAAGATGAAGCTCAGACCAGGGATGGTCCATTGGGGGAACTGGAAGGAAGTGCAAAGTCATAGAAACCAGTGAAACTGCTGGTTTGTTAAACAGAAATATTAGACAAGGTGGAGCCAGTTTCAAATTACATGAACAAATTAATGCCAAACGTCATGTTAGGCTGCTTGCACACTCACCAGGTTCAGGCTACATATCTTGTAATTGTAAAATACTTGAACATAAGTAAGCTGATCTTCACTCCTTTTTGACAATTGAGATGTCTCCGATCAAAATAGTTGGAAGCTGTAGGCCTTGTTGAATTAGCATGTATGGTATATAACCATATATACAAGGCATTAGTGTTTCAGAATCCATATCCATGCTAACAGAAAAAGGAAATATTCCATTTCATATAAGAGATTGCCATCAGATAAACTAAAAATAGGCATAAATTCACCTTATAGACTTCATCCTACAGCCAGCTCTGTGGCTTACATCACTGCATTGTTAAGCTAAAAACGTATTTAATTCAGTAATTGCAGCTTTCCTTAGATAGCAGTTAGGAGCTCTTCGCATTAGGAATAAACTGAGAAATGCGCCTGAAAGAACTAAAACCAGCTATTCACAAACACAGCACTTTGCTCTAGAGTCATAACTTGTAAGACCCCTAGCACTGTGAAAACCCAAGACAGGAACTTGTCAATCAGTTTCAAACTTCTTTACACGTACAGAAGCAAAAAATGACATGTTGAGCATTGGCACATATCTGTGATGTACAAAGCTAGTTTTCCTTCTTTTAATATGCCACTAGAATAACTCGGAAACATTCCACAGCTTACTGAGAGGGAAAAACACTTTTTCCTTTTTGAAATTTTGAGCTGAATGACCTAGGTGACTTTGTTACAAAACAGTGTATATAAACAAATCCGAAAGGGCGTTCAGCCCCAGAACGATGCTGGAGAAGTTAAACCTTTAAAAAAAGGCAATAGTTTTGGATACCACTTCATTTATGGCACCATGGACACTTCAACAGTCATGCTTCAGGCTCCGGAGTTCAAGCCTCTTGCCTAGATGACCCAGAGTTGCATTGAACCTGAAATGGTTTTAACTGCTTCTAGAAGTCTTGCTAGACAGAACATTATATGACTTTGTTTGCTGACCTTGCTATCCAAAAAATACACAGCTGGATATCTGGGTTGTTCTCACATCTCTAGCTGGATGCCAAGAACATCCTTCAGGGAAAAAATGAGCAAGGTTTAAAACATACACGAAAGATAAAAAACAACCCAGAAGAGAGACATAGAGAGCACCCAAGAGTCCGAACACGAGGAAGTTTACATGACCTCTAACAAAGTGTCTTCAGCTAAGAAATCCTCAGCTGGCAATAATCAGCCTTGACATTTTAAATGTCAGTCTCACTAAATGCCGACGCCAGTCTCTCCATGAGACCATTTAACACCACTGACTCCCTATGGTGCACCTCCCAGAGGCTTCCAACTCCACTGATTCAAGGGCCTCAACGAATGTCATCACAATATAAGCTGCCAACCCTTTGCACACCATACCGACTTCCCAGTATTTCTACGAAGTGGCTCTTCTTCCAGAGTTGTTCTTACCCCAAGCTTCACTTTCTAGTTTTCTCCCTCTCTTCTTTTTCTCCTTTCCATAGTAAATGCTTCTACCTACACATATCCACTAGCTGGTAAATACATCACTAGAAACACACCCATGAGCAACTTAACCGGAGCAAACACAAATATATCAGTTGCTTTCTAATCTAATACTTGCTAATCTAACCTTTATCTTTTATACAGGAAATCTGCATAAAGCTAAGTGAGCTAACTTTCAAAGCTCCCAGAAGAACTAAAGGCTTGTAGGAATGGAAAGAGAAACTTCTGTTATTTAGACCAGTCCTGATTTGATCTTCCAGAATTTGTCTTTCAAATGAGATGTTTCCATTTTAAATGTCAGTCATTCTAGCTCTAACATCTTTCTTTCACAATCCATTTGTTCTCCTACAATTTCGCAGCAGCCTGCACACCCAAAATAAAACACTGAATTCTAAACTCGTCAGAGTGATGCCACCCACACTGTCAGGAGCATTTACACATCATGTAAGAAACAGAAATCCCTGTGCACAGCATGAGTCATTAAACTTCAGCCCATTAAACTGTGTTGCAAACTCCCTCCAGAGAGCTTGCTAGTCCTGCATCATACCTCCCATCCTTCAATGTGGGACTGCAACTGTTCAAGGGCTTCCAGTTTCTCCATCTGTCTCTTCGTCTCATTGATATTTGTGCACACTGTCTTCATTGCCTGCAACGCGTTCTGGACAGCTGGGTGATCAGGATGCTTAGAGGGAGTCCTCTTAGCTAATTCCTTTTAAAAAAAAGAAAAAACATGCAATGTAAATGTAAAAGTGGCTCACGGAAAGGCACAAGCATTAGTGTGCAGTCCCACAGTAAAATGCCAGAACCAGTGCAAAATTAAAGAGACGTTGTGGGCATGTTTCTGCAGATGCTGTTCTCTCTTCTGCATCTGTGCAGGGTTGCTGTTTTATATGAATGCTGCTAAACAAATTAAGCAATCATTCACATCAAACATGCCAAATTCAGAGAGCTCAAGCCAAATATGTTTTGCTGTGTCACATATGTCTGCTTCTAGTGTGAACCAAAGCCAAATAAATTAAAAGATTACATAAAAACCACACTGTCCACTTCAAAGACATGCAATGGACTGTTGATCTAGCCATGGTATAGATGCTATACCAGCCCCAGGGATGTGTATCCAGTATTTCAGTAATGCTGAGCTCGGATCTTTATATCAGATAAAAATTCTGCCCATAGCAGTTCTTGTCCGGAACCACCACAGCTATGGAAGCAGGGTTTTCCATAAACTAAGGCCTCACAGGAATAATGCTAGGCTCTATACCCCACCTACAGTACTCAGAAAAATGACCAGGTTGACTAATCCCAACCCACGTGAAGCTTTAGGACCTAGATTGTCTACACTGATTCAGCAAAAATGTGCAACCAAAGTGCAAATCAGATTTGCCCAAGAGTGGAACTGCCCTCGTGAGAAGCCTGTCTCTGTCTACTGACCAAAGCGGTATTCCAGTGAGACACCTCTCCTAACTCAGACACCTCAGTGTACCGGGCATCTGTACCCAGGTGCTGGCAGGGGGGGCTGCAGTGGCCTCTGTGAGGAAAGGTGAGGGGCTACCCCGCACTGGACACAGCCGGCTCCGCAACAGACCCACAGTAGGACCCGGCTGAGCCCATCAGAGATGGTGGTGAAGCCTCCTTGAAAATGTGTTTAAGAAAGGGCAAAACACGGTATGGCAGAAAGGAAAAACGTTGAGAAATAGCCCTGTGAGGACCAAGGCCTGAGAAGAAGGCAGGGAGGAGGTGCTCCAGTTACCAGAGCAGAGATTTCCCTGCAGCCCTTTGAAAGACCAGGCTGGAGTAGTATCTCCCTGCAGCCCATCCAAATGTATTTTATTTGGCCAAAAACAGACTCAGCTTGGTTTAACCTGTGATGGTAATTAGTAAGTGAACTCCCTGTCTTTATCTTGACCAACAAACATTTTTTCGTCTTATTTTCTCCCTCACCCCATCAAATAGTATGAGTGAGAGAGTGACTTCGTGGGCAACTGGCAGCCAGCCAAGGACAACCCACCAAATGCAGATAAGCGCCTACAACTCTGTGCATTCAGAAATTGCAGGGAAATGAACTAGCCACAGCTGTCCTGTGTATAATATTAATTTTATGAAGGAAGAAATTTATATACAGAAGAATAAGTAACTTGACCAACAGCAAGTCACTTGCAGAACCAAGACTTTCTGGCACTCAGTTCAGTGTTTTAACCTCCAAGACATGTCCATGGCAAGCGCAGAGGGCTCCCCAAAAGGCAAAGTGGGAAAAAGTGCTGGAGTGGGAAAGAGAGAGGCCAAGAGAGCAGCAGGAGTTCAGCAGGGACTCGTCCCCAGATCACTTATAAGAGGCTGGGGCACTTGTTTTGACTGGAGAGATTAACACAGACATGAACATGTCTGTTCTGAACAAGTTCCTAAGAGACTCCGCTTCACTTGATTCAATGCACAACAGCCCAGTTAAACACTGCCCACTGAAAAACAGCAGTGAGAAAACTTGGGACCTGACAATGTTAACCAGTTTGGCAAAAGGGGTAACCACTGTCAACTCGCAATTAATCATTTTTTAGACCAATAGTATTTTATAGTCAAGCCACAATTGGATAAAAATACATAAAAAACCCCTTAACTAAGGCTGGTAATTCCATCTTGATACGTAATATGGTGTTTAAGACCCACATTTTTACATTGCCTGGAATATTTAACTTTCTCACTATGTTGTTTTGCCTCAGCATGTTATTTGGTTGTTTTAAAGTCCCGTGCGTAAATGGCAAACTCCTGCTGAATTGCTTTATTTTGCATGAGACACAAGAATGAGCTTGAACATAGCCAGAGAGCCTGCACAGCACTGTGGTCTGAACACCGCTAAATTGCTTCAATACATAGTTCCCATAGCAAAGGGCAAAGACAGCCTGTTACAGTTGTTGTTTATCTAAAATAAGTGATTGCAATCCCCAAATGCCTGTCATAGGCTCCAGCTAGGCTTAATCTGTGGTTTGATTTGTCTTTTGTTTCTCCCAATCAGCATGTCAACCTAAGCAAGTGTCTCTTCATCACACAAAATTTTGCCATATTGGCCTTAATTTAAAGATCTTTGTGCCATGCTGTCTTGTTTGGTGGTGACATACTCTGATTTCAGGTACAATCCTGAGTGTTACTGGGGCTTGCCTTGCTACAGTTGGTCACATCACCTGTAATATGAGCACTGCTCCTAAACTGACTTATGTCCACACACAACCTCTAGAACAAATTAACTGGCACTTTTAGGCTCAAGTTACATGGCCTGTCAGAGGGTGGAGGGATGTGGGCTGGAGTTCAAGTTCTGCGGAAGCTTGCATTAATTTATAGTAAGTAGAACTGCTCTACGAAGTTCTTTAGAGGAGGTCACCTTTAGCATGTGAAAGGTTTGTGCATACCTAGCTGTACTGTTCTACTAGCAGAAACAACTGTAGAATAAATAATTAGGCCGTGATGTGCTGAGATACCAGCAAAATTGGAAGGCGTATTTGAAAGGAGGAAGCTAGAGTTAAAAGTAGTACAGGTTTGTTTCTGCCTTTGCACAGAGCTTCTCAGTGTTTCCTCTCTGCTTCCTCACACTGGTTGGAACAAGACTTAAATCACTAGCACTAGTAAACTATCTTAAGACCCAATGGTACAGAAGTGCAACGTATTTTAAGTATTTATTAACATCTTGGTTTGCAGACCCTTTTAAAGTAAAATCTGCATCTTGAGATTAAACTGGTTGGCCACTGAGACTCCTTTAAGCAATGCAAGAGACTGGTCTCATGAGAATCAAAATACGGCAATGGGAGGTGCTCTCATTCCCACACAAACAGATCCTGGAGACAGAGGCGCCCAAATGAATGGACGGGAATGTCGGCTGTTTGTCCAATCAAACATAACTATTCAGTTCTTTGCATAGATTTGGTATTTTGAGAATTTACTCATAGCCACAATTTCTCTTTTCAGAAAATTATACATGGAAATTGACAATGGCTCTTGTCAGATGGATGGTAGAGGAGATGGGTAATATGCTGACAGCTGGGAATCCCATTAAGAGAGAGGAGTTAATGATCTTCAACTCTTTGATGATTTACAGAGTAACACATGCACAGGAAAAAGAGGCTGGCTGCTACAAACAGTTGAAATGCCATCACAAATGAAATTCCCTATGGAAGTTTTTTATCCCACTTTTGCTGAAGATAAGGCCAAGGAAAGCAAGTGTTCAAAAAGAAAAGGCAGGAGAGAGGTGTTTCACCTTGGTCACACTAGCCGCTGCTCCATGTTTCCAAAACAGAGTGCAGAATTTTAGCTACATGACTCTCATTAAACATCAATGAAGTTCTGCAGCTCAAGTGACACCCACACTGCTTTGGAACAGATATGTATACACCAGCACTGCCTAAACAACCATTTCTGAAATATCACCAAGACACAGAGAAAGAACTCTTCATTCACAGCAGGCCTCTGCTGCAAGAAACACAGCATCTTTCCCCCTCCTGCTAGCTGCCTGCAGTGCTGCCCAAGGAGCCGGAGAGGAGGCTAGGAAAGGCAGGGAGGGTGCTGGCTGGGGCAGTCCGTTGCCTCAGCAGCACAGACAGTCAGAGAACTTGTCCCACCGCTGCCTAGCCTTCAGCCACCTGAGGAAGAGCCATGCTGCTCTGGCGCTGCCATTCCCCAAAAGAGCAGAGCCCAGCACTTCTCAAACATAGCCAGGGAGCTCTGGGTGCTTATTTATTTTAGTGACAGATTTATGATGTGTAAACTCTGAGAGCATTTGTGAACAGTTTGAAAGGCAGCTGAGAGACAGACCAGATGGCAAACCTTGGGCGTGACTGTCTTGTCCTCCTTAAAGCTTATATATATTGGTGTCTGGAATTGCTATCTTATGTATTGCAACTTGTGCACGAATAGGGCCAGGAAATTAGGTTGTTGCCACTTGCAGAAAACTGTTCCTTGCAGAGTTTCTTAAACTAATTCATAAAACACATCTACTTTCTAGCTACAGACTTGTTAATGCTTCAGACTAACCAACAGTAGAGAACAGAAGAAGCTGGTATTTTTCACAGCCTTTATCATCTTACCCATTATCATTTGACTTTTTTTTTTTTGGGGGGGGGGGCAAGGAAGGAGAGGGAAGTTGCAAAGGTATTCCACATCATAAGCTGGAGGGGGGGAGGGGGAGGAGGAAGTATCTCTGTTCTTTAAAGAACTAAGACAGAAATGGGAACTGCATCCTCTTGGCACAGAATTTTCCTTTTATTTCACTCCTCTTTCATAGCTGCAAAGATTGAGGTTGTGTCACTGATGTAACACCTACACACAGAACACAACTCATTTTACAAAAGGGGTAACAGAACAAAGATATCTACATTCAGCCGTAGCATCCTCCTGAACAGCATACAGAACAGAAGGATAGGACATCTACATCCGATCTACTCAGAAATGCCAGGTTTTGATTATGTAATGGAGTAGAAGGATTTCCAACTGAAGTATTTCAATCTCAGATGCAGCTTTAAATAGCTTAAGGCTAAAAGATTTCTAAACATGATAGACTCTAAATATAAGAACTAAATCACATACGTAGCAAGAAATATCAGCTGCTTATATATTTGTTTGTTCTCTAATTGTAATTAACCCTCCCCTCAAAAAAAACAACCAAATAAAACCCACAGGGAGAGAACTCAGCAAAAAGAACATTACATAGAAAGATGCACAGAGGTGTCAGGAGGGATGAGCAAACAATGCAGGCGGGCAGAGGAAACTAGAGGGGTTTTAAATGTAAACACACTTTTAATATTTCCTAGAAAAAAGGATGTTATTCTGCTTAACTGATTTTTTTTTTAAATAAGTCTGTCATCCTTCCCCATATCCTCCCTTGCCACACAAAAATCATTTTTTGTGTACTTCAAAGTGACAACTAAGCACATGTTTTGCAGCTGAAATTTACAAGTCTCAATATTTTAAAAATTCCTTCCTCCTATCTTTAAACTCTTGAGGACACCCAGACATGGCTTACCATGGATTTTGCGCAATGAATGTTCACATTGTGCATTGAATGGTGCAAATCATTGCTTGCCAGGCTGTCTCGCTTTGCTCTACAAACCAGTGCATGCATAAAATACATTTCAGAGATACATCCGTTGGTTACTTACTGAACATCTCAGGATTACAGAGATAAAGACAGCATATCTCTTTGCTTATCAGCTCAAAAAATTGGTTAATAAACAGTTCAGCTCCAAAATGTGCCTTTTTTTTTTAAAAAAAGAACACTTTCAGTGATATAAATGTTTCCAGGAGTTTTATATTTGTATTTTACAGTTTTTAATATTTGCTTGTATTAAAATTTATATTCCCCTTAAACTAAGCAGAAAATAAATGTTACACCAGGCTCTATCTGTGTACCTGTCAATCACAGAAGTTTTTTTAAATTCTGTATATTTTTAAAATTGGTAATTTATGTCAATGTTTCTGCAGAGTAAAGACTAGACAAGCAACACCAAATCAGTAAAACTGATCAGATTCAATGTGCCATCAAATCTATGACACATGCTAATTAAAATGTAATAAAAACATATTTCCAGTTTTATAAATATTACCAGTTTTTTGTGATTATATATAGAAAGCTTGGAAGACAGAAGTATGATTTACAAATTGGCAGTGTTCCTTATAGCTCTGTAGGGTATATATAATTCTTAATGTTGTGCTACATAGAGTTGAAATTCAACCAGGCAATGTCATGAATTGAAGAGCAACACCACTTTCCTTTGGGTAAAAAAAGGAAAGGAAAAAAAAAAAAAAAAAACACGACAAAAAAGCCAAACCCCCAGAGGTTAAATTTATTCAATTATGGCCAATTAGATGGTTCTGTTCCTTAAACAGCTCTGAGAAAAATGGAGAGCGAGAAGAGCGGAGACAGTGAGTTAACCTTTCTTCATCCTGTTCTGTATCCACACCACTGGCTTCCCATCTTTCCCTTTGAAAGTCCAGGCACTGCATTTATTAAGGCCTGCATGTGCCTTACTGTTAGGCTTTTGCTTTCAGGAGGATTCTTAATCTGGTCACTGAGCTTTCTGCATCCAGGCTTTTATTTCCCTCCTAGGACCAATGAGTCTTCCATCATATGAAGCAATACATAATTACTGCCCTAAATTGTCCATGGAGTTGTGTACATCATGAGATATTTTTCAAGAATCAGAGGTGGAATGTGCATTTCTGGCTGGAGTGTGAACAATTCCTTAAGAGAACAGATATCAAACAAAAAACAATGCCTGTGACATGCACTGGGTGATCAGGAGCCTGCAGGGGAGCAGTTATGTGCTGCACATTCCCCCTGATTTGGGAGGAAGGAGACAGAAAGGACTGCTCCTAATCCCCACCCCCAATGGTGTGATTAACTCATGATCACCACTCCCCTAGGGTTTTCTTCTTGCTGACATAAATGCTCTTTATTAAAGGAAAAAGGCTATTTTTGTTCAGAGTGGTTTACACAACAGCTGCTTCTAATCCTGAGAAGTACAGTTCTCACTAATTAATACAGAGTTATACAATTATTATCAGTGAGACAGAGCTGCCTTAATCCAAAACATTCTGCTAGAAATATTTACTCAGCAAGCTTTCCAGCGTACATACATGCACCGGAGTTTTAAGCCACTCACACAATATACGCTCTCAAGCTCTGTGAATCTGTTTCTCTTTGCTTCTTTTCTTCTTACCAAATCATAACGCCCAACATAGCAAGCACAGTTTTGTTTTGTTTGAGCCTAGACCAAGCCCCTTTCTCACTTTAAAGGAAATTTTATAATGAAGCTCATCGCCAACAAATATTTGTAAATCCTACATCCCCAAATAGACTTCAAATCATTTGCTGAACTTTGACTTTCACTTCTTTTTCTTGCTGTCACACTAGGAAGGTTTTGGACTGGGGATAAAACTAATTTATTGACCAGCAAATTCTGTGCTAATTTTCTTGCATCTGTCTGAAGCAGACAAAAACTATTAGGGACAAAAATATTAATATCATTACTGCTCCATTTGCACAGAGATTATGAAACACCATGGCTAGGTTTGAGTCTCACCCTTCAAAATATACATAAAGTCTGCAAATCAGAAGGACTTTAAAGAAAGCAACGAAAATTTTAAAGCAAACAACAAAAATCAATGTTTACAGTCAGACACTCCAAAGCTGCAATGGTTCACAAAAAATGGAAACTACAAATAACATTGAAGTTTATCCATCACCATCATTTGAATTATTGTTCTGTCCATCAAAGAAACCAAATAGTTTCACCAGAGGATGAGAAAACGTAAGATCACCAACTGAAGGTTGCTATACTTTATATTGGAAATTATTTGCAATATATGATTAAGGTGTATCTTCACTTGGAGATACTCCAGTATATTATTCCTAATTAAGTAACCCAAATTAAGTCCATGCTAGATGATACTATTCTGAAAAAGAAATACTCATATACTGTAGTATACAAAAAATAGTTATAGTATTTAAAATATGTGCCTTACCCTGCTACTTACGTTGACTTTCAAACACAGACAAGTCTGAATTACAAGTCTGAAGTGTTAATACTACCTTTATCAAACCTAACTACTTAACTCCACTAAATATGCTATAACAAGGTTATATCAAAGTTATCGGAAAATCTGGATGTTCACAAACTCTTGCTAAAAACAAAGTAAAAGAGGAAAGTAGGATAGCTCCGCTTTATGACTTTTCTCATCAGTTGGAATACAATAGTATCTGTTTGCCCTGGGAATTAGAAAAAATAAGATCTCATCCCCATGAACGCAAAACAGCTATTTCAGGAGCAATAACTGCAGTTCAGTAGCAAAGGGAGAGCAAACACTTAATTTGAGGGTTGTGTTATTTTTAAACCTACCTTTTTTTTTTTTTTTTTTTGCTTGCTTGGAGAGTTGCATTTTCCTGGTCAGCACTAACAGAATCAGCCTGTATTTTCACTTAGCTGTTCTGATGTCTGAAACATTGGTGCCCACTCTGGTAATTTTGTGCTAGCAAGTAGCAAACAAGTCTTGGATGGGATACAATTTATTCACTATGAATTCACCACCTTTGAGAATCAGCATCAACTACACTTTCTAATGATCACAGACATTTTCTGACCTGAACAACCCCTAGCAATGGCATAATGGCACTGGCTGAGGCAGATCTGTTGCCTAACCAAAATGAAATTCCCCTCAGCTTTTTCTTAAAACTTCTATTTCCTGTCCAGGAAATTTCAAGTAGTGAACAGTATGTGATTTATGTCAGCCTTTAAACAAAAAGAAATCCATAGAAAAATGGAATGCAACATCACGAGATGCCTCATCACAGCTCCTCCTGTTCGCTCCCCTCATGGCTGGCTGTTTGACAAGCATGCATGGGTCTGGGTCAACTGCACCGGAGCCAAACACCAGAGTCCCCACCCCAGAAGGTAGGCACAGTACTGGTGTCAGAGGACAAATTTATCATTAGCCTACCCCACTGCAGCTTGAAGGCAAGAAACACTGTTTCAGTCTTAGCCTTACTGGTCTTGGTTTTGGCTTTCAAAGAAGCAAGGATTGTGCCAGCAGGCCTTTTGGGATATACGACTGTGCACACGTGAGAACATGGAAACCAGTTTCTTTCCACAGGCTAACATTTAATCCCCAGAGCACAATGACTTCAACTGCCATTGAACTTGACAAGTCGTGAATTATGGTTTAGAAATATTTATTTTGTTCTGGTCTTTCATTTACTACCCCCTTGCAAAACAAATAAAGAAAAGCAAGATAAAATGGTCTGTTCATAGCTCTTCCAATCGCTGACACAGAACCCCACACTTTCCGAAAGAACTTCCCTAGAATGGAACAGAGGAACAGGAAAATTTAAGCTGAAGAATACCATTGCATCACCGATGCTACTAGCTTGTAATCAAAGGTGTGTGTTTCTTTTAGATGTATGTCTGCAGCCAGCATCCTCATGGCAATTGAGTAAACACTCTGAGATGTCAGGAAATTCTGTAGAATTGGCAGGTTCTGCCATTCTAATATTTCAAAGGGCTTTTAAAACAGAATAGAGATTTTAATTTGCAAGTCAAGCTTCTGTCAGTAGATAAAAAGTCGATAGATTATCTACCACTCAATCATGTTTTCCAAAAAGCTTAGAAATTAAGCAGGTCTGATTCAGCAACCTAGTCATACTAAAAAGAAAAAAAGAAGAGGCACCAAGGTGTGGAAGAAATGTGGGGAGTTCCCCAAGGCAGCCATGGTCATGGCTTAGAACTGAGATCCCCAAAGTGTGCTCCAGAGGTGACTGCTGGTCAGGTCTGACACACGAAACCACACTGACTTCAGAGCTACTTCAAGCTTATCAAGGACACAGCGTAAAATCTGAGAAATACAGAGTGCTAACACAGTGATCTTTTGGTCCAAAAAGTTTGGAAAATACTGAGATAAAACTGGTTAAAGATGACTTTTAGATAAGCTTAGCAAGGGTACACCAGATATTGACCACTCTGGCTAGATTAAGATGTTTCCAGCATGCAATAAATAGATGAAGGAACATGGTCTTCAGCCTCTGTACCCATTAATTACTCCCTTCATACAAAGAGTAACCATGACAGGAATCTGCAGGAGATTAACACTTCATCTTTTAGGAACAGCACAAGTGCAGAGACCCGTTCAAAAGTAAGAACCTAGACACTATTTCCTCTGGTTGAAGTTTCCTGGAAAATAGAAAAGGAATCTCTATAAGGAATCAAAACAATCTCTGATTTTCAGTCTTGAATACACAGCTCGATAACAATCACACAACACACCACAGAGTAAAAATAAGAAAACATAAACACTATCAAAGTACTTGGTCAGGAATGCACATTTTAAGGTGTCGTGTCGTGTCCCCCCCCCCTCCTCCGTTTACCGTATCAGATGCCATCCCTTTCTGTGCACATGGATGTTGCTCACAGTCATCAGGCAGATCCACAGACTGAATAGGCACCAAATTCTCTCCACACTAACCCCAGATAGGCACAGCTGGACTTAAACTGAGGCATCATTAGGTTTTCAATTATCTCTATGCAACCAATTCCCTCCAAAGACAAAACAGAGCTGTAGCCATTTACATGTTTCCCTAATCCAGGCATCCTTGCCCTGTCTTCACTATTATTAATACTGTAGAAGAAACGTTTGCAGTAGTTTCACACATTAGCTTCTCCTGCTATGTGACTAAACTGTGTGCGCTTTTGTTTGTTCAAACTGCAAGTACAGTTATGGATAGATTGACTGGACTAACAAAACGGGTGTATACACATAAATCCCAGTAGCTAGGTCCATAAGGAATGGTGCATAAATGTCTGCTGTTAGATGGGTTTGTGCACAGCTGCACAGACTACAGAATGATTCCACATTTAGGAAAAACATATTTTGAAAATTTGGCTCTGAAAGCTCCAATTGGATGGAAAGAAATAATTTAAAAATTTATCAGATGAAACAAAAATAATTAAATGGAACAACAGATCGGTATTTGAGCTAACCAGCTTGCACCTATGAAAACCCTTATTCATGCTGAACGTATGGACAGAGCACTGCAATAGCTTTAGATGACATACAGTTGATTCACATGGTCAGCCTGTGGCCAAGAGCACCAGCTCATCACAGAATTCTTACCTCTTTCTACAACTCAGGAAGGGACCTTCCTTTCCAAACAGAAGGCAATTTTATTTTATATTTTTTAGTAATTCATTTTATTTCAGTAAGTGTAATGTTACACTGATTGAGAAAGCAACTGACATCACTGAAGATTGGTGGCTGTTAGCCACAGGGTAGCTACAAGGCCACCGGTGATGCAAGCTCTCCCAGAAACTGCTTCCTCCTTTTCCCTCTCCTTGTCCCCACCAGGCGCGTGACCCAGCCCCGACTTGGGAGGATTAGAGGCAAGCTAGCTCTTCTTAGAGCTTTTATTCTTTAGCTCCTACAGTAAGAATACTAGCAAGGGGGCCAATTAGTGCCCGTTTCAGTAGTCGTTTCTGCAGTGACACTTGTCCATTGGGAACTTGTCTGAGACGACCAGTTTTCAAACAAGCCACCAAACAGCTGTCAGATGATACAGGATTTTGATCATTACTGACCTGAACACACTCAAACTACAGAACTGGTGATGAAAGAGGTACCCCATTTCCAGTCCCCAGGGCCATCCAGTCCCTCAGAACACTGATACAATTCTATCTGAACACAGCTTTTCAGGAAGTGGCTAAAACAGCATTCACAAGCCTTAGTAAACATCTGAAGAGAACTGAAGTCAAAGGCATTAGTCAGTAAGTTACCCTGTCTGGTCTACGCACACCATTACAAGATTTAGCAGCCAGATTTTTAACTGTACCCATAAAAAGCCATTTTGTTCAGAGAGGATCCAACTTTGACAAGTGCCAACCAGGAAAGTAGTAGTGACAACAAAAGTCAGGGATAAAAAATTTCAGAATCACTCCAAGAATAAAACAAACACCTGCATAAATACTTTCTTTGGTTTACCTTAAGCAGAAGTGGATATTTGCAAATTCTCTGAATTGGAGTCAGCAGATAACCCTCTAGTGGAATGTCTGTCGTCTTTCTGCCTCCCAAAAGCATGCAACCCTATAATCAAAAAAGGAAACAAATGTTACCTCAGACACAAAGCCTTCACATGCTCTTGGACATGTTTATATTCCTATAACACATATTATGGTCTGAAAGCACTTTGCAACACCCAAGATACAGGGAATGGGACTTCCTTCACCATGGAAATACAGCCATCAAGTCTGCACAGCTCTTTGTCCATGAGCAAAACAAAATTTGCTGTGGATAACAGTGGCTGTGTAGAAAGGTATCTTCCCAGAGAAACTTTATATTGCTGGTGACTCATAAATGTATTAACAGTCCTATGACAATTGGCAAACCTAGATGCACCATTACCCAAAAGAATCCAGCCTACCCCCACAATTGATACGACCTTCCTTCAGTATACAAAGTTTGCACTGTTGGTCCAGAAAATTCTTGAAGGCTAAAATAAAGCCTACTAACCAGTAATCATGTAATTAACTCTAGTCCAATCCCTATGTCTGAAGGAAATCAAAGTGGAATTGAAATAAGTGAGTCATCTGCATCACATCCACCAATTCTCTAGCAGAACATTATGTCTAAGCACAGCTGGACAAACAGCATGGGCGCACTGGCTGGCTAACCAGCACACACGTAGCTCTCAACCAGTCACAGCGCATGTTGCTGCTTACCCAGCAAAAAAAAAAGCTACAGGACTTGCAGGCAAGGCTACCTTGTAGGTAGAAGGTGCAAGAGGCAATGAAATTTAAGGAAATCAGGTTTCATTAATTTTGATGCTCACGGAAGAAAAAAAAAAAAAAAAAAGGGGGTTTCAGCATTAAGCTTGTGAATCTGTGACTTCCAAACAGAAAGAAGGTGAAAGGCATTTCTCTACCTAGAAAAAATACTATTCTCCCTGTCTTGTTTAAACACAGTTAGGAAGGGGACCAGTATTGGACCAATACACCAAAGAAATCCAAGTCCAAATAGATTTTAGGTTGAGGAACAGAAGCGGCAACTGATTAACTCTTGCAATACTCGCACACTGCGTTCACACAAATTTGCAGAGACCTTGCATTCCAGAAGAATAATTTCACAGATAAATTTGTGCACACTACCTCAAAACAAGTGATGCTCAACTTCTCAGTAGATTACAGAAATCCCTTTCTCAGGATTGACATGGAAGAGAAGTGTAAGAATTGGCTATGGCATAAAAAAAAAAATTTACAGTGCTTGACCTGCCCTTATTTTGTCACAATAATCTGTAATCTCTGTGTGATAAACAAATACTGACCTACTGTAACCTTTTTATACCTTTCCCTGAAGATTCTGTATTTGGCTGCTGCCAGAGACAGGTAGTGGACTCAGATGGACTTCAAATCTATTTCAGATAAACTAGTCTACATTCCTATGTTTGACCATGCATCTGGACAACTTTGCTTCAAAAATCACCCCAGCTGCAAACCTGTCCTGTCAACAGAAGCTGAAGTTTAAATTCAGTTCAGCCAAGATGTGCTTGCTTTGGGGCATCACTGATAATATTTTCCCCTGTGAAATGTATGCTGTGGCTCAGACACGCTCTGAAATTTAGTGGGTTTTTGGCTGTAGTTCAACAATCCTCCTCTTCAAGGAATGTTCACAGACGTCATACATAAATCTCATTAGTCTTAACTGGTATTTTTACAGACAATGGTCTGTAAAATAACCCTTCCCCAGGCTATTCTAGATCTGTGGTGCTGGCTACCAGCTCACAATGCTCCCTGTCCAATTTTCCAAGTCTCGAGTGATTCAGTCCTTCCCGTCTCTTCTTTCAGCCCTCTCTCTAGCGCTGGGCTCAAAACTGCCCTTTAACACTTACTGATTTTTCAAACACATTCCCACATTCTGTATTTCAGCAGCTGTGAGAGGACAATTGGGCCAAATCTATGCTCACAAGCAAAGCTTTGTATTTTAATGCAGCTTTCTCTGCATGATGGCATTATAGCATTGGCTTTAGGAGACAGCGGAGAAGGCAAGCAGGCCTGGAAGAAATTACAGTAGCCACAAAGTAGACACTTCAGCGTAGCCTCTCCTCCATATTTACTGCTATTTTAAGAATCTCTTGGATTCAGGTGCTGTAGTAACCCGCAGCAGACAGTGTGACATCTTCTATGTGCCTCATAATCAGTTTGCCAGCTGCTGCCAGTAACACAGACAGGAGACTTTTGCCAATCCAGCGGAAGTGGAGAACACTCTGAATGTCGGGAAGGATGGTGTTTTCATGCACTTTTGTCTCATCTTTCTCATTAGTTTCCCTCAACAGAAGTACCCAGAGGAACTCGCAAACAAGGAAAGGGTCATTTCATGACTCAGACTAATGGTTTAACAAGGTTCATTAAAACTCAGACATGACAAAGCGATTCTGGCTACTCAACAGCATGAGTGCTTGTCCCTGCCGATCCCTCTGAGGCCTATATTTTGTGGCTAAAAGAATGCTCTGGACCTGCTTGTGACAGACATTTATGCAGAAGTTTTCTTTTGCTGTAGTATATTGGGAAAGAGCAGACCTTTGGCAGAAAGGAACAAAGACGAGCAGAATGAAGAGCAGTTCCTTGGTAAAAAGACAGCCTTCCTTTTACCTCACAGCATTTATTAAGAAAAAAAGCTAATGAGCTGAATTAGTCCCTTCTCTACATGCCAACCCCATTCCAAATGCCATGCATCCATGGCCAGGAAAACAAGACATCCAAAAATGAAGCAGAATTGAGGTGAAGGCTAGGAGGAGAAACATCCAATAAAAGAAAGAAAAATAAGGAAAGTTGGGCACAAGGCAGTGTCTACTGGTTGTTTCTCCTCCCAGCCTAGCCTCTATAGAGGCATTTGAAGGTTGCATACCACAGTAACTCCCAAGGTAGATACTACATCATCATTGGTTGGTTGGGGAGCTGGGTAATTTTTGATACAAGCAGTAATGATGCAGTCAAAACAATTCATCCAGACTACATTTCTCGCCCACAACTGGACTCATGAGGAAAAGGGTGTCAGAAGCAGGCCATGTTTTTCTGGTGGGTCTGCAGATGGTGAAGTGGTCAGAGAACTGAGCAGGGAATCAGATCCACTGAGAACTAGTCACAGCCCTGCTGCTGACTTATTGCATTACTCTTTTCACAATCTTTGCTCAAATTTTCTGTGGGTTCTTAAAAAAAGAAGAAAAAACCTTCCCTGTTTCCATTGAAGTCACTCATACCAGAGCTGTGCTTAGCTCTGTGCCTGAACTCATCAGTGATTTCAATACCTATCCATCCTGAGTGCTGCATACCTGGCATGGGTAATATCTGCAAAATGTCTGGCATTCCCGGGATACCAAGCGGTTATTATGAGTACAGTGCAAAATCAGATCATTAAGTCAAGAGTGCTAGAGAAGGTGCTTACCAGGAGGAATGTTCTCACTGTTGGGATCTTGTTCAATTCCATCAGCAGTCTGAGTGCTTTCTCGTGGTTGCTACAGTACTCCTCGTACACAAAGAATTTGTCTTTCTGCAAGGAAAAACACAGTAACTTATTGACTCAGACAAAACTGGAGTGACTGTTTTGTCACAGTCTGATACTAAATTCTTTACAAAGGGGTGTGCATTCAGAATGGCAGTTTACAAGAAGCATGTATCAATTCTCCAATGAGAATAATGTATAGAAGTGTTCCACCCATTCCTAACTCACTCCGTTGTAAGTTATCAGCTTTCCGAGCACAGAGACTTCCAGCACTTTTCCTCTTAGTGCATCACCGAAGTAATATATTCCTTGCTGAAAGAATGGATTTTGCTATCTCAGGGCTACTTGCATGTGTTTCAAAATAATCCAGCAGAGTAGTGAGGAGCAAAGTTAAACCAGGACCAAGGGGTCTGACATTTCTGAGCTGTGCTGACCAGTCCTGCAGGAAGAGGTTGGCTAAGCAGAACCAAGGTCTGGAAGAAGCTCAGAGATATGGAAGGGAACTACAACACAAAGCAACCACCTGGAAATCCCCTGCCTTTCAGGGCTGAGGGGGAACCCCCAGTGAGTTGGCTCGTTCACTTTGTGTTCTGAAACAGCAGACTTCGCTATTTCAATGCAACATTAAACAGTGGGTCAGTTGTCCTTAAGTTTCCCTAAATGGAAGAATTTCATCAAATACACACAAAATAACCAACATATTACAGAAATTAAAGGACAGGAAAGGTAGCTTCACAGTCAGATTGAGGTACTTACATTGGAACATGTCACACCCACCAGCACATGCAGTGGAATGAAATCCCCTGTTAAGAAACAAGGGTCAGCTGGCAGCACCAAGTTCTGCTTTGCTGATCTCCAGAATCAAAGACAGTGCAACTTCTTCTAACTAAAATCATCAGAGATGCTGAACCCATTACAAACATCAGATATCTGGAAACACCGAAATGATTCACAAAAGAAGCAGTAACAACTATTTCCATGCCTGAACAGATGAGGCAAGGAGTGAGCTGATCCTTTCAAGGCTGTTGGGAAGGGCTGAACTTTCAGCAGCTATGTTACAAGATTCCAGTATTGCATCCACTGGAATAAATAGGCTTTAGTCAGGTTAAATGATTCAGAAGCCAAAAAGACTCTTCAGTTTTTGGATGCTTCTGACAGTAGTAGTTGCTTTCCTGGTTCAGGTCAGCTTCTGTGCCACAATGTAGTGCCACACAGAGGTATTCAGACAAGCTACTTTGCATATCAAAAGAAATTTAGACACATTAGTGTGGCACTCTGCAGGAGTAATATGTGGGGCCTTCCAGAGCTGGCACCTCAGGGCACCATGCCATGCACACAATGCCCTCCAGAATTTGTTGTGGCATTCACATCATTAATCTTCTATTTAGGATCCTGGCCTGAAAACTTTCTATCTGAACCTTTACATGTCTGCAGAACTAGGAAGTTAATTTTTTTTGAGTTTTGATTGGACTCCTAACTCTCTTCAGAGTTGCAGAGCTTCCTGTGTTAGCTGAAGATATGTGCAGCATCTAGCTACTTCTAGACAGCTAACAGCGATCCAAACAAAAAAACTACTGCCAGCTGAAGGAGTTAAGTAACATGAATCCACAGGAATATAGCTGCACTCACTGCGCATTCCCTTCACTACTGTCACATGGAAAAGAAATTGTGTTCATATTAGTTTAGGGCAATTTGACATTCTGGTCAGATGCTCAATGGCTAGATGTACATGCTCAGAGACTGCAAAATGCTTTTTGGGTTTGGTTTATCACTAATCTGATGACATTTTTTTCCCTCCTTGTGTTTCCAAAGGAAGAATTGAGAATAAAGAGATGCATGTCCAAACACAACAACGGTACAAAGCTAATAAAACAACAGCGACAAAGAGTATGGTGCAAAGAGCTGGAATGCAGATGTTCGAGACTTATCCTTCATCTATAGCTGTTCATATTAGTACTAGAGCTTAATACTGGGAAGCTGAGAGGAAACAAAGGCTTCTGACCACCAGATGCAGGAAAAGGCAGGGCTGGGTCCATAGCACAATAGAAAAGAGGCAATTGAGAGGCATGGGATTGTTTTCAACCATAAAAACAGGAGAGTTACAGAACGGTAAGACAGACATATGAGTTTCTCCTACATTTCCTCCTCTCACCTCTCCTCAAGTCCCTGTATGCACACAAGCAGCACGCTTGAAACTAAAAATAGTACCCATTAACACAACAGCATCCGTTACATCAATGCACACAAAATGTCACTGCTCAGGTTTCTGACTGCAGCTTTGAGTGCCTGGAGTTTGGGGAGGTTATATTTAGATCATGACAAAATCCCTTTTCTAAAGCTCAAGTCAGTACAATAATCATACACACACCAGAGTGCTTTCATCAAGTCTTTTCCAGCTGTCCTTCATGCATGAGACCCACAAATATGAGAACTATGCTTTAAATTATTCAGTGTCTGAAGTGTTTAATTTCCTCTCTGGGTGACATTCAGTCCTGGACTCTCCCATCTCCTGGTGAGGAAATTATCAGTTACATAATTACAGATGTTAGCCCAGGAATTCTGAACCTGCAGTTACTCTATATTAAAGTGCAATTATGGTCAAAGATGTGACCACATAAAAATGCCACCTTCTTACTCAGCAAATCCGCTGGATACACAGCTAGACCTTCTGATTTTGGTGACAGAAATAAGACTATACTTTCTTAGTTCAGTTAAATCTTTAACCAATAGTTTATTCCCCAAATATGTTATTTCGGGTCCATCAGAACTGCCCACAAGTTAGTGCAAATTTGAAAATAGTTTTGACTAGAAAAAGCAAATAAGACATTTAGAAAATTGTAACAAATTTTGTTTGGACATATTTTTAACAAGGCACAGCGTTTTCTTCTTTCAAAGCAGGCTGAAACCAATTTTGTCAACATGAAAAACCTAAACAAAACAGACGATGTAATTCTCTACAAAACAAGATCCCTGATGACTTAGACAGTAAAACTGATCACTCATCCAACATTGCTCCTAAAAATGAGAAGAAAACCCATTTCCCTCGAACAAGCTTCTAGTTGTTATGTCACCAAACCTCTACCAATATGGCAATATCAGAAATGAAGCATCGATCAATTCTCTGCCCTTCTGCTCTGCAGGCAGTCACAACATTTTCATGACCTGCACTAAAGAGCTTATGCTGATGAGGTGTGATTATTCCAAGTGTATATGCTCTCTTTGATGTTAAAGTCTTGTTCTGCATGCCATTTTGTTTAGGTCTGCAGATTTTATTTTGAAAGAACGTTTAAGTATGCTGTTTACTGTCTCTTATGGTCATACTGAACCACAACTCCAGAAGAAATTCTAGCAGCTAGCATCAGACAATGAACTTCTCACGATCATCTGATCAAATGGAGTACACTAGGTCAAACAACGTCTGTCTTCTGAAGTAAAACAATCTTTCACACCTGACTATCAGAGCAAGTGCATTTCATCTGTTAAAATACTTCAAAAAGTCAATGTGCAATGACAGCTTTTTTGGAATCCTTGCAAAATCTGCTTGCTTGCCTCAGGTATTACTCAAAATCTGAATCCTTCTGAGCTGGAGATCCAGGGGAGAATGTCGTAGCATCATTATAAATGGATGAACTCTTATCCTAGAGTCTCATAACAACCAAAAGCAGTGTCCCGTTTCTGAAGATCGGTGGACTGTTGTTGAGGGAGGTTCTTTCAGGCCAAGATAAACCAGGAAAAGAGACAGGCCTACGCAGATTACAGGAAAATTAGGATACACGGATGAACAGGACCCAAACAGGACCCAGAACTCCAGATGGGGAATGTGGCAATCTCTATTGAGGCTATACAACACAAGGAAACTTACAGAAAATACGCATCACTAAGAAATGCAGCACCTCGAAAAAACAGCGCATGAAGAATTCTCAAGTTATTCACCAAATTTATGAGCATTTTAAACATCGAGTTTGTGAAGAAAAGCACCTGTGATAATATCTGGCTGCTGACAAGGACTGAGTTCATAATGAGGACTAAGAATGACCTTGCCAGGTAGTCATGATAGAAGATATACTGCTATATTCAAGATTCACAGGCCTTATGTCACTTCCTCACTGCAAACTCCCCTGAGGATACACTGTGACTTGCTGACAATGAAAAAGCAGCACTGAGGGTGTTCTTCCTAGCACTTCTGAGCCCACCGCAACAACAAGAGAACCTTACTCAAAAAGAAAACACCAAAGAAATATGTTACTAATGTTTTCCCTGGGTGAACTGGAAAAAGCTCTTTGGCCGCTTTGCAGGAGCGCATCACAGGAAGAGAACGACTGGCTTTTTCTCAAAGAAACCTCAAGTGTGCTGCAATGGCATCTTGTGGTGGCAAAAAAACTGTAAATTATTTAAAAAAAAAAAATTTGTTTCAGCACCATGGGAACACCTTCAGGACTACTGTTTCCGAGGCACAGGGTTTTTTATGAATGCCCCTACTTCATCAGAATAGCCCCAGCTAAGGAAATTACGGAAGCCTGAGCAGAAAGGAACCAAAGACTCACTCTGAACCACAGTTGCCATCAATATCTGCCTGTCATGTGCTGGAGACTCACTATGGAAGCCTTTACCGTGACAGGGCACAAATCCCATCTCCCTCACTCCCAAATACCCACAGCGAAGCTTGTTTTCTAAAGCCTAGGCACAATCTGCATGCAAGGTCAGATTATTTCCTCCTCTCTTGATAATCCTCTTTTGACTGTTCCTTACTCTGACTTGAGGTACCACAATGCTCCTAATGGTATTGCCACATTTCCTTAAGGTAATTACAGATGAGACTAGCTTTTTCAATATATACTGAATTGAATACATGTTTTACTTCCTTCTGCATAAGCTGCTCCTTCCATTGGGGATCATGAAACAGTTGACAAACACATTATTTGAAATGCACTCCACAGACAGCAATGTAAGCTGATCTCAGTCAAGCTGCCTCTATCAGAGGACAAATTCTCACCAGTGCTCACCCCTATGCATTACAGTTTCATAATTCCTGTACTGTTGCGTGTTTGACAAGTAAAGAACATTACATAATTGCTAAATTTAACAGTAATAAAGTTACAAAACTGTATGTTCATAGACAAGAAAACACTGCCAATGACTACACATACCAGGCTTGAATTCAGTCAAATGACAGGATGTCAACATTTCTGATTATTCAGTGCCACGCTGAAGCACAGTAGAAAATTTGACAGCATCACTCAAAAGCCCTCTAATTTTGATACCCTCGCTAATGAATACTAGTACTGCACATCTTGTTGGTAGGCAATGATTCTAGTGGGTGTTCAAGGCTTCGACTAAGTTCACCAGTATGTTTTTCAGCACCTGACAGTCAGTCCTCACATCTAATAAAATTTGTGGGCACGGTCTCAATATAACTCTTTCTGATGCTATTTTAATAATGGTCTCAGCATAAATAAAAATTAAACAAAGGGGGGTAGTTGGTAAAGCTCTATGTGTAATGAATAGCTGTATAATTGCTGTCTGCTCAAACCTGATGAACTGTGAAAGCATGAATTTTGATTATGAAAGCATAATAGAACGTATTTTGATAGGAAGTTGGCCTGTGGCTTAATGCAGTTAATTTGAAGAAATGGCTATTATGTACATGCTTAATAATTTCGAAACATCTCAGGAGGGCTGCTCCCAGTGAAAAAAATGTTCAACTTCATATTATTATACGTGTCAATTAGGTAACTTTGCATTTAAATGACTCCAGCTTTTAACTAGGTGTATACAATAACTGATCTTGCATATACAGTATGCTCTATACACATATTAGTCAGGGGATGGCATACATACATGACTGAAAATCTGGCCAAGCTAAAAACAAAATAAAGCAAAGATCTACCACAGGAAGGATTTCACAGCATAAGAAACAAATTACAATGAGAGAAGCAACAGCAGAATCATCAGCTGCAATTGCACGATCCTTAGCATGGGTCTGTGCTTTCCTGGATCACCCAGCAGTACCGATCTGACTGGATCAGGTTGGCACATGTGATCATATTATGAATCATAGGAGAACAAATACTACAGCTATCAGTCATAAAGTCAGATGGCACAAAACTAACTTGTTAAAATGTCCTAAACAACCTGGAACTGGTAGGATGAACTTGTATCATATGACTACTTCACATTTTCTATCTCTGGCATTCTTGAGCTAGCATTATTAGTCAAAAACTCAAATTTGATTTCCTTCTGAGCTACAGAATGCAGATACTCATTTATTCCATGGTAAAAGGCTGCATGTTGTAACTTGTACTGTATTTCAGCAAGACAAGCCATTTCACACCACTTTTCATTTAATGAAGGATAAATGTATGCATAGATACTAACTACTGTAAATGATATATTGTCCTTTATTTTTAATTCTTATTTTTGTGGGTTTCAATTTTTTAAAATTTTGAAACACACACAAAAACTATTCATTTACTTGAAATTGTGCTGCTTTTTTGAAACATTTGGTACCAAAGCAGACAAATAGCTTTCTACGATGAAATGACTGGCTGGGTAGATAAAGGGAGAGCCATGGATGTTGTCTATCTAGACTTCAGCAAGGCTTTCAACACAGTCTCCCATAATATCCTCCTAGCAAAGCTCAGGAAGTATGGGCTGGATGAGTGGTCGATGAAGTGGACAGAGAACTGGCTGAATGGCAGAACTCAGAGGGTTGTTGTCAGCGGCGCTGAGTCTAGTTGGAGGCTGGTGACAAGTGGTGTCCCTCAGGGGTCAGTAGTGGGCCCAGTCTTGTTAAACTTCTTCATCAACGACCTGGATGAAGAGTTAGAATGTACCCTCAGCAAGTTTGCTGATGACACCAAACTGGGAGGTGTGGTACATACACCAGAAGGCTGTGCTGCCTTTCAGCGTGACCTGGATAGGCTGAAAAGTTGGGCAGAGAGGAACCTGATGAGGTTCAACAAAGCCAAATGCAGGGTCCTGCACCTGGGGAGAAACAACCCCATGCATCAGTATAGGCTTGGGGTGGACCTGCTGGAGAGCAGCTCTGCGGAGAGGGACCTGGGCGTCCTGGTGGACGACAGGTTAACCATGAGCCAGCAGTGTGCCCTGGCTGCCAAAAAAGCCAATGGGATCCTGGGATGCATCAAGAAGAGTGTGGCCAGCAGGACGAGGGAGGTTCTCCTCCCCCTCTACACTGCCCTAGTGAGGCCTCATCTGGAGTACTGTGTCCAGTTCTGGGCTCCCCAGTTCAAGAAAGATGAAGAGCTACTGGAGAGAGTCCAGCGCAGGGCTACAAGGATGGTGAGGGGACTGGAGCATCTCTCCTAGGAGGAGAGGCTGAGGGAGCTGGGCTTGTTCAGCCTGAAGAAGAGAAGGCTGCGAGGGATCCTAATATATACTTACAAATATCTGAAGGGTGGGTGTCAGGAGGATGGGGCCAAGCTCTTTTCAGTGGTGCCCAGCGACAGGACAAGGGGCAATGGGCACAAACTGAAGCACAGGAAGTTCCGTCTGAACATGAGGATGTTGAGGGGACTGGAGCTCCGTCTGAACATGAGGAAGAATTTCTTCACTCTGAGGGTGACGGAGCACTGGAACAGGCTGCCCAGGGAGGTTGTGGAGTCTCCTTCTCTGGAGATATTCAAGACCCGCCTGGACAAGGTCCTCTACAGCCTACTGTAGGTGACCCTGCTTCAGCAGGAGGGTTGGACTAGATGACCCACAGAGGTCTTTTCCAACCCCTACCATTCTGTGATTCTGTGATTCTGAAATTCTTAGCAATAAAATGTGATCAGCTGGGTGAGAAAAAAAAAAGGAAAAAATATTCAATGGGAAAAGGAAGAGTTTCTAAAAATGCCTTGTCGTTTAGCTGAGTTTGATGTGGTTTCCATTGTTCTAACTTCATTCACAAGTTTTTTCCCACCCTACCTACAACTTTCATACAAGACACACATTGTCATAGTATTGCCACAAGCCTTAGAGATTAGGACTCGCTAAGGGGCATGGGAGCTCATGACAGGAAACTGCATTTTCAGATACCGTTAAGTCATTGTACTTACAAATTTTAAGAAAACATTTCCCAGTTCATGCTGAGACTGAGGTTCTGGTTGTAAGCAACATTCCAGGGCAGCCAGGAACTCCTTGTGAACACCAAGAATGTCCTCAATGTTAGAAAATAAGATCTGAAATATAAAGAGAAAAACATTGCTAGCTGTTAATATATCTGAGAGTAGTGCCAAAATACTGTGGCTCCAGACTTGCTGTGATAGGATCTAAAGCACAGACAGGGACTCATATAGCATGAATTACACTGTATTTACTCCTTCTCTGGCCCCCTACAGAAATCTTTATTGCTACTGAAGAACCTGCTGTAAATTAAGATTATCTTTTCAGATACCTGAGCATGATGAATGTAAGCAACCTCTTTCTAGTCTAGAGAAGATTTCCTATGAGACCAACCAGGTGAATGGAATCACCAGGACCAAACACACTTTGCAGGAGATAGAAGCAGGAAGTCATTTGCCTTTCCTTCCCATGCATTAGAAATCGGTTTCTGGAAGAAAGGGACTTGAAGCTGTCACTCACAAAGATGTACCTGTAAAGAAGAGACCAAATCTCTGCCACGTGGGATCTAGCATTTCACTGACAGGAGTACAGAATAGCGTAAAATGCTTGCAAACCACAACAGTAGCATTTTAGAGTTCCCTTTCACTGATGTCAGTGGTTCTAAAAGGCGTGTGTAATGGGATAGAGGCCCCTAGTTTAGACATGCACTAAATGGCAATGTGCAATCTCACAGCTAAATGATCCCTGGTGATTTGAATATACATGCTTTAAGGGGAATAAACTGCCAAGTGAAAGCTGCTATAAACACATAAGCTCTACAAGTCTTCATCACTTTCATACAAAACATGAGAAGAAAGTGTCAATACACATATAGGAGATGGAATGCTGCCTACACAGGGAGAGAAGTCCTGATGCATGGTGACACAGCCACCAGTATTGACAGCAACTGGAGGAAAGCCTGAAAGGGCAGCATAAATCCTGGAGTGTGCAGTGACATACATATTGCAGACAGCATTTTCTATCACTTTGCTCTAACTATGTCACTTGCAAAGAGGTCTGCAGTGCAGTCAAACCACCTTTCACATCAGAAGCGGCTTCCCAGGTCTTGCACAGTGAGTGGGTGACACTCCTCTGAACCCCAAAGCAAGCAGCTTAATGGAGCCAGCCTTCATCTTCCCCGTGTTCGGTGTGGGAAGTTATCAAGCCTAACATTTTCCAATACATCCCAAAGCACCTTATCGTAACACTAGGCTTTTCAACTTTAAGCAGTGGAATTTATTCACCAGATGTGACACTGATTCAGCCTGGTGGCTGGTGATGTGGCAGTAATTCAGAAAAACAATAATCTGTAAATTAAGTCTAATCATTAAAGACAGGAATGAAACCTCAGTTCCCAGTTTAAAACCAATTTCTCCTGGTTTTGCAGGGGTAGACAAGCTCAAGAATTCAAGGAGCCTTCCTCTCTGCACGTACCCAGGTTCAACTCTATACCTTCTGTTATACAAGGACGGGCAGAGTATTTCTCTCAGACTCCTCCTGCAAACTGGCTGCACGTGAGCACACAGCCTGTTGTATCTTTCTTGTCTTAGCTCCCCTCTCACTTCAGGAATACTGAGATACAGTAGTTTGCACCATCATTAATGCATACTTGTGCCTCATAGCTACTTTTTAGCTCTGAATAAACTAAAAGATTCCAACACAACGCATTTGCACTGATGGAGTCTGAATCAAAATAAGTGACAGGGAGCTAGGACCATTTGTTTGCTTCCAGAAAACTCCTGTGCTGATTCAAGCAAAGCATATGATGGTTCTGTCACATGGCTAAAATTGATGTGATGACATGGTAGCCTCTGTCTGCATGGCTTTGCCAGAAACTCTGCCAAAAGGGGATTAACAAAGAAGAGGAAAACATCTGTCAGGAATGATTTTATCCTTCAGGAGCAGTCGTCAGGGGGTATTTTTTGATCCAAGGAATATGTGTGTAATCTAATCAATTCCATGGTGGTCAGTAGAGCTCTGCTTGCAGTAGAATTCGCAGATAAGAGCCACTTGAAAATCAAGGCAGCAGAGAGACCTTAACTGCATGTGCTTCTATACACAGTCACCATTCATAAGCCTTATGCGAGGATCTATGTCTGGCAGCTTGCATACACCCTCAAGTTCTGCCTTCGATCCACTGTATCAGTAAAATGACATCAGTGCCCTGCTCTGAATGCAGCATAATACTAACATATCAATGGAGTTATTCCCACATGAGGCAGTGAATAAACTAAAAACATTTTTTAATGATGTTGTTGCAGCTGTTAGTCACTGGAGTACTTGTAAAATCTGGGCCTGGCACAGGACTCAATGTGGCCTTTCTGGAAGGGGATACAAGTGGCCAAATATTACCAAAATCTCCATTGCCTAGTGGCAGCTGCAGGAGAAATCTGCAAAAATAATACTGCGAGCAATAGCCTAAATTATCCTAAAAAGCAATTTCTCCTTTTGCTCAGAGGTGAGTGACTGCCAGAATACCCTTTGTTTTCCTCTAGACATTTCTGCTGCATGAAGAAAGAGAGGAACAGACAGGCTTCTCCTTACATAAGCTGCCAAACCATTTATACAGTCTCTGCTACCGTCTTTGCTGCTGCCAGCCACCTTAGCTCTCTGGTGACTCAAGATACATAATATATTAGCAGGCAGAGTTATTAGAAGTTGCAACACCACCTTGCTTGTCCTGCCTCTAGCAGCAAGGAGGGAGCAAGGAGAGGGAGAGAAAGAAGAAGTATCTTTCAATGGCAGGAAAGATAATGAAATTATTTTGGGTAGAGGTAGAAGGGAGGGGGGAACGGGAGATAATATTGACTCTGATGGGGGAAAACTGTGCCTTTGTGATTCTATTTCACCAGCAATAGACACAGGCCCTTTATTACTGAAGAGCTGCTCTGTTATTGAAAGCTGGGTATTGTAACAACAAGAATAAATGTGGTCTCACAGTGGCCTCCAAAAGACCCCCCAGGCACTTCAAGAATTACGCAAAAATGAAGTGGTACTTCCCCAGAGTAGTGTGACAAAACTTCAAATGCAAATACATTTAAATCAGCAGAGAAAATACGGATTCTTCTGCATAGGCTTTGTGGGCACTGCACCTGATTATCTAGCAGCATAATTAATATTCATTTTGATGATATATGAATAATGATGAATAACTTTCATCAACTCCTGCAGCTGTTCATGAAATTGGCAAATGGTTGTATAGGTTTATTTCTCATGCAGAGCTTACTTTTTGCACACTTCTCTGCACACGAGATCTATTGTCACTAATCACTTGTCTATTTTTTCTTCAGCCACCCTCAAACTTACTTCAGACTCTAGATGGTGAGTTTTTGGGGAGTGGAGACTTCCAAATTTGAAGACAGTGAGAAGCTTAGCTCCACAAAGCTGCCAAGCCATCTTGCTGTCAGCCCCTTCTCATGCCAGTCAGTCAATACTACAGTATTGTTAGCCTGTAGAATGAATAGCAAAAACGGGGGCTAGAACCCCAAGTGTAAAGGGCAAAGTTTCTGCTGATTTAGGAGCTCCAGGATCAAACACAGGCTAAAGGCAGACAGACTTCACCCTGTCTCACTGATCATCACGTTTCACTTGCATAGGTGTACAGCGAGGGTTTTGGTTTCACCTGCATATGTATACAAGGAGGCGTTTTAAGACAAATTACGACAAGAAAGTAATGCTTGTATTTATGAAAATAACCAACAACTAGGCCTTCTGTGACCACAGGCACTAGAGAAACTAGTACCTCACAGCTCTGTGTTTGATGCGCCATATCTCTTTCCAGTGCAAAAAACATTCAGGAACTTCCTCACGCAAGGGTCTCCCATTACTTAGTCCTCCCACAAGAATCCAAATTCCTTCCCACTAGAACACAAAGAAATATTCCTGCCTCCTTGTCGTAAGCCCCATCAATTCTAGATTTGCAAAAGACAGCAGATGCAAATTAGCTAACTGAATACTGTCAAGCAAAACACACAAGGGCTGTGCATTCCCTGCCTTTCCTTCCAATGACACTGAAAAGGCCTGTCTGTCCTCCACCCACCATTCCATCAATCTTGCCAAAAGTTTGTATCTCTGACAACACTACACTGTTGTCAAATTTTACTGAAATTAGTTGATGGTAAGAAAAACTGCTGGAAGACGACAGCTATACAAATGGGCAAACAGATTGACAGATAAACTGTCAACATGAGCCTCTTATCCTTAGGGAACCGGTTTAATAATAAGCACCAATATGACATGAGAATATTTGATATTCATATCCCTGAATCTAGCCTTTCATGACATATAATTTTCCCTACCAAGAAAATGAGCAAGACAGAAGAAATACCTTAACATTCTCCTCTGTTATGTACTTCTCAGCTTTGTCCACAGCATTCTGGCGGATCCGGTGAAGAAATGCCTGCAGAGATAAAAAAGATTATGTTCAAATGGCTTGATATAGTTTGGTTTCACTCTTTCATATCCTCTAGGTTCCCATCAACACAGCGTGGCTGATTACCTTTAAGAGTGAAAGAACGTAAACATTTACCAAATCACCATCACAGTTCTTGGAGTCAGGCTTGCATTCAAGGCAACACAAAAGGCATTTCCTACAATGTTGTTGGGCTTTGCCTGGCAATAAATATCTTCCCTCTATTGAAACTTTTAGACTTAGTTATTTGTTACTACCAAGAGATCACAGCGAAGGTCTGTGTGTGTTTTCTTTGAAAGTTTCCCCTCTCTCTAAGATGCGGCTGTTTTGACCTTGGGAGGCACTGTGCCTGATGCACATCAAGACATATGTCAGCAAACTGGACTGTAACCAACGACAAAAGGACATTCATGCTGCTGGAGCTGAGGCATGTCAGAGCTATGAGCTAGGGTTACGGACAAGTTCAACAGACTCATTACCTGGGGAAGGGAAATGGAAATCACCGGACAGTGCCTGGGACACATTATCCTTTTCACTGTAATTCATTTGGTTAAAAACAGACAAAACAATTCTGGAACTTATCACTTAGGCCAGGTTTCCCCTTCCCTAAGTTCTGCACAACTTTGGTTTTAATAGGCAAATCAATAAAAAGCTTCAGGTCATATACAAATCAACAGTGATCTGAACATCAGCCTTCAAAGTTCAGTTCTGGCTACTGGAAGTCGGGCCCTGCTTGCATTTGCATTCAACACATCCACAATATATTTCATGCAGCAGGAAGGGTTTAGCAAAGCACACTGCATGGGATTTCACTGCAGAACTCAGAGGGTTGTCATCAGCGGCGCTGAGTCTAATTGGAGGCTGGTAACTAGTGGTGTCCCCCAGGGGTCAGTACTGGGCCCACTCTTGTTAAACTTCTTCATCAACGACCTGGATGAAGAGTTAGAATGTACCCTCAGCAAGTTTGCTGATGACACCAAACTGGGAGGTGTGGTAGATACACCAGAAGGCTGTGCTGCCATTCAGCGTGACCTGGATAGGCTGGAAAGCTGGGCAGAGAGGAACCTGGTGAGGTTCAACAAAGCCAAATGCAGGGTCCTGCACCTGGGGAGAAACAACCTCATGCATCAGTACAGGCTTGGGGTGGACCTGCTGGAGAGCAGCTCTGCGGAGAGGGACCTGGGCGTCCTGGTGGACGACAGGTTAACCATGAGCCAGCAGTGTGCCCTGGCTGCCAAAAAAGCCAATGGGATCCTGGGATGCATCAAGAAGAGTGTGGCCAGCAGGACGAGGGAGGTTCTCCTTCCCCTCTACACTGCCCTAGTGAGGCCTCATCTAGAGTACTGTGTCCAGTTCTGGGCTCCCCAGTTCAAGAAAGATGAGGAACTACTGGAGAGAGTCCAGTGGAGGGCTACAAGGATGATGAGGGCACTGGAACACCTCCCCTACGAGGAGAGGCTGAGGGAGCTGGGCTTGTTCAGCCTGAAGAAGAGAAGGCTGCGAGGGAACCTTATAAATGCTTACAAATATCTGAAGGGTGGGTGCCAGGAGGATGGGGCCAAGCTCTTTTCAGTGGTGCCCAGCGACAGGACAAGGGGCAATGGGCACAAACTGAGGCACAGGAAGTTCCGTCTGAACATGAGGAAGAACTTCTTCCCTCTGAGGGTGACGGAGCACTGGCACAGGCTGCCCAGGGAGGTTGTGGGGTCTCCTTCTCTGGAGATATTCAAGACCTGCCTGGACAAGGTCCTGTGCAGCTTGCTGTAGGTGACCCTGCTTCGGCAGGAGGGTTGGACTAGATGACCCACAGAGGTCCCTTCCAACCCCTACTATTCTGTGATTCTGTGATTCTACCTCAAGTCTCCACTGCTGTAGCAACTATTGGCTAAAGCGCACTTCTGAACTGAGAGCAGCAGATTTTACCTTCCACAGGCATCAAAGACAGTTGCAAATACCTGCAGAATAGACTGAAAGGAAGCCAGTGAGGACAGAATCTGCTGTGATAAACTACATGACCCATGCAAAGAAGGGTAGAGGGCTTTCCTCTCTGTCCCTGTTAGTGGCTTCTAACTTGCCTCCCACACAAAGCACTGAGCTCTGGGGAATGCTGTGAACCGGGAAGAAAGGAACTTTTCTTACCCACCTGAGACAGAGAAGGGAAGCAGGTCATTTCTTTGTATTTATGGTACAAAGCAGCTTTGTTACAGCTCGATAATAAAAGGCTTTTAAAAGTTGAATGATTCCCAAGCAATGCCCATGTCAGCTGATGGACACTCAGCTTTTTATTTTTTCCTTTTGCCTGTTGGGATTGGCAGCAGCTTACAACCTGATAAACAGCAGTGTCACTGAACCAAACTTAGAGTTTATGGAATGCCTTCAGCTCCGATATTTTGGTTGGAAGACAGTGAACATTTCCCTCTGTCTGACTTCCAGCACTAAAAGTGGCACATCTCTCTTTCTGCTTAGCCATGGCTCTCTGTCACCTGTCAGACATTCACACTTTATAAGACAGGCACCAATAACAAAAGAGACTAATTAATGAGGCACATACCCTACATTCGTTTTTGGCCCTGGATTCTCAACCTGCTTTTGAACAAATGCCAAGGACTATAACAACATTGTTCCTCTTGTATTGCTGAACAGGAAGGAGATCCTGGCTAGATTCCACCTAGACCTAGAGAGCTTGGAGCAGGTTATGTGGACTAAGAAGCCTGAAGAACAGAGATTCCTGCAGTAAAGCGACAGGACGTGTGCCAGTAGCAGAAGAGGCATTTTATATGAACCAGCCATTCCACCTTGCCAATAATCTGGCCAGGAACTGCAGCAATCTTAACATACTGCCCAGTACCTTGGCAACAGTCAGGGAATTGTCTGAGATGAAGTGTTCAGCATGATGACTAATGGCAGAAGGATTGACAGGAATAGCTGTTGCCCTCCCACTTCAGTGTTGGGTGTGATATCTGAGCATTAATAATCAGGCATCTGATTTATATGAGGTAGCACATCATATTAAAGTCTCTCATTCTCAAAAGATAAGTCAAGGCAGAGACTCATCCTTCCTTTAACCACATCTCTGTTTGGAGACAACAAATCCAACTGCAATGATTTATTAATCTACACAATTAGTAGCTCCACTGGTGACTAATACTTACCTGCATATTAGTCCCAGTATGGTAGGTCTAATAATAGAAAGCTGGTAAACAGAAGTGCAAATCACATTAGCTGTTACAGGCTAGTCAATAAAAACCCAGACTCTGTGTTAATCTAAAAACCAGCTTTTCTATGATGCTTGTCTGAAAAGATCATTTAATGTGAGTGTGAGAAATGAAGAAAAGGAGAGAGAAAGCTCGAACAAAAAATGAGAAAGGCACAGAAGCAGGGAGAGAGTAGAAAGGATGAAAGACATGAGGGAAAAAGAGTCAGTTTTATAGTTTGTCAAATCTCCTACAGCCTCTGATTTGTCTTGATGCGCATGAACAGCAGTCTCTGCAGTAATAATAAAACAAGACAGTTACAAGAGACTTTGGTCCTAGAAATTTAGTAGTCTACTTTCCAAAATGCAATCCCCCCAAAACTATCAAAACTTAGTAGATGCAGAACTGTTTGTTCCCCAGTTTTCAATACCTTCTCATGTGCAAACAGAATCTTTTGTAACACAGTTATTCAAATTAAAAAGCGTGATAAACACAAGCTATTCAACTGCAGCTCATAGAACTAACGTTGCATGTCCTGTTAACACGAAAACACCACTTTCCTTCCAAACTGCTTCTAGCTTGGAAAAAGCACCCCTTTTCCCAAAGATGTTGTTCAGACATTCAGGTCCGTGTTTTCCAAATCTCTCAAGTGATTTTTTTGTGCTACCAGTTTTACTAGACTCTAAGCTCATCTGTACCAACACCATTCCTCTATTCACCTCGTGACACAGATTCTAAGACCCATCACACAGGTAGCACGCAACTCTCTTTGGGAAACACAGCTACTCCAAGTGGTATGATCTTTTATTAGACCAATTGATTTATCTGGAAAATCAGACAGGTATTTGGGCCAGAACATGACAAAGCTGATGAAAAAAGAGGGAGAAGGGTGGTGATGAAACATGATCAGCAAGTTTGCTGATGACACCAAACTGGGAGGTGTGGTACATACACCAGAAGGCTGTGCTGCCATTCAGCGTGACCCGGATAGGCTGAAAAGTTGGGCAGAGAGGAACCTGATGAGGTTCAACAAAGCCAAATGCAGGGTCCTGCACCTGGGGAGGAACAACCTCATGCATCAGTACAGGCTTGGGGTGGACCTGCTGGAGAGCAGCTCTGTGGAGAGGGACCTGGGCGTCCTGGTGGACGACAGGTTAACCATGAGCCAGCAGTGTGCCCTGGCTGCCAAAAAAGCCAATGGGATCCTGGGATGCATCAAGAAGAGTGTGGCCAGCAGGACGAGGGAGGTTCTCCTTCCCCTCTACACTGCCCTAGTGAGGCCTCATCTAGAGTACTGTGTCCAGTTCTGGGCTCCCCAGTTCAAGAAAGATGAAGAGCTACTGGAGAGAGTCCAGCGGAGGGCTACAAGGATGGTGAGGGGACTGGAACATCTCCCCTACGAGGAGAGGCTGAGGGAGCTGGGCTTGTTCAGCCTGAAGAAGAGAAGGCTGAGAGCGGACCTAACAAATGCTTACAAATATCTGAAGGGTGGGTGTCAGGAGGATGGGGCCAAGCCCTTTTCAGTGGTGCCCAGCGACAGGACAAGGGGCAATGGGCACAAACTGAGGCACAGGAAGTTCCAGCTGAACATGAGGAAGAACTTCTTCCCTCTGAGGGTGACGGAGCCCTGGAGCAGGCTGCCCAGGGAGGTTGTGGAGTCTCCTTCTCTGGAGATATTCAAGACCTGCCTGGACAAGGTCCTGTGCAGCCTGCTGTAGGTGACCCTGCTTCGGCAGGAGGGTTGGACTAGATGACCCACAGAGGTCCCTTCCAACCCCTACTATTCTGTGATTCTGTGATGAATATTAGAAAACTTGCCATGTCCATATCTTCTTTATATTCCAAAACATATTGTGATTAAAGAGGAAGTAGTTGAAGGGGTAAATGCTTTTCTGGCCACTTAAAAGGTTACTGAGGCAAATGCTCTCTCTGGCTGCTCCAACCTCTTCACACTCTATAGAACTCATACATGAATTCAAGGGGTCTAGTCCTTGACGTTTTCCATGAGGAATTTCCAGGGACCCCTCTGCAAAAATGAACTCACCATCCTCCAGGGAAATGTGGAAGCATAAGGGGTCAGCTTTCTTGGGAGCTCTTGAAAAACACTCCTAGGATCTGGGGGGATCATTCATAGGACACAGCAGGATGATGATCACAGTCACCTCTCTGTCGCAGTCAAAAGCAGAACTCTACTGTGGCATGCTGTTGGTTTGCTACACTTACAAACTATCAGGGATTCAGGGAAAGACAGCAGTTTATCATAGACACTGTGCTGAAACAACAATCGCACATCGGATCAGCAAGACACTGTTGAAGAGCTAGAAAGAGATGAACAGGCAACAGAAGTAGACTCTGCTCCCTTCTACCTGCTTGTTGTACGCTGCTCAGGACTGATATAAGGTTAAAAATTTCACAAAAAGCAGACATAAGAAGATGACAGATAACATGACATCTTTCCTTCTTATCCCCACAGATGTTGCATTTGCTGTCTTGACATTCGCAGTGTTTTGCTGTGCTCACGCTGGGCCAGGTCTCTCAGCAACTCAAGCTGTATGGTGGCCTACTGCTTGCACAAGAGAGAGGAGTAGGACTGGCAGACCCCATGGGTTCAGAACTAAAACAGGTCACGGCACAACGCAGGGAAAAAAAACCGGAAACCAGTCTGATAAATTTTCATTCTCCTGACAAAGGTCTGTGAAGGTCTCATCTTCCATGCGTATGTGCTAATCATTAGGAAAAGAGCCCACAGAGGATTTGGTTTTGTTTAAAATTCTGCTGCTTCATCAACATAACATTTATTTGTGCACTGCGACTTTTTGCCCTAGAGGTCTGCGGCTTCCAAACTCAGCATGCCATGTCTGATGCTCCTCACGTCATGCATAAACACAGTTTATAGCTTGTCTTACAGTACAAATGCCTTGCAGCATTCAAGCAAGTCTATGCCAAATTAGAATGAGCAGAGTGAAATGCTTCCTTTCTGCACCGTGTCATGTTGGGTAACTTCCTTCCAATAAACACTAACACAAACACATTACAAATCTAGAATGCAATTCAGGTGTAACAGCGCATTTCAGTAAATAAGTATTTTTTAATGGCCAAAGGTGTTTTCTTCTTCAGTTCACTATCCTTACAATCTACTGTTGCAATGAAACCTTGTTGCTTTGAGTGTCTTTGCTGCACCTCTGAACCATGAAAGCACGAAGCATACTTTAAGGAGAATCCGCTAATTGTGAGTTGTTCTCACATGAAACAGACTGAAGCAACCAGGATTTCTCTCAAACACTTTTCAAATGGCCCTAGTTGAACTTTGACTTGTTGTCTGGACTTCATTAGGGAAAATTAGTGTTTGCCACCTTCTATGCAGCATAAGTAACACATGCCAAACACTAGGGATGAGGCAGGGATAGTTTGGCTCTTCTGCCCCTTCTCAAAATTCACATCTAAGGCAGATACTTCCTCAAATGTTCAGAAACAGCAAGACATTTCTGATTAAACAGCAAGGCATGCAAACTGTGCGAAACCTGAGGGAAATGAAAGGGAGAACAGAAACAGACAAACAATGATGAGGCAACTGACTATCATATCCAGAAGAAGCGATATCTGAAAGCACAATCCTGTGAAACCCGTTTTCTGAATGGGTGACTGGAATTTCATATTGCTCTTAAGAGACACTTCAGACAATTTTGTTAAACTCATCAGTGATCAGGACTGATTCAGCAACATATGGATCTAGATGAGCCTAGTATTTTCAGTGTTAAAATGAGTAAGTTGCTTTACACTTGTGCAATCGTTTAAAGCTTCTTGCAAGTGCAGACATTTTGATTCCAAGAAAACATGCTCACAGTGAAAAAGGAAGAGGTGACACGGACAATGAATTTCACCATTTGACGATCACTAGCCTCTTCACCTTGCAACTACAGCACAGGGGCTATGCATTAATCTTTCTCTGACAATACAGAATAAAATGTGTTATAAAGATTCAAAGAAGAATTTGCAAGCATAATTTCAATTTCTTTTTTTTTCCATCACTTGAATAAGTGTTGCCACTAAACATGGCTGCCAGATCAGCCTTTGCCTCCATTGCAGTACAAGTGAGATACTAGAAAACTCCATTGTCTTTAGCAAAGCAGCTTGAAAGTCCTGTGGGAACACAGATCTACTGAAATAATCTGATGATTTAAAATTAATGTTTGCTGAACATTGTGTTTTAAGAGCAGGTGCATCCTTGTTCACGTTACTCAATTGTTGGGTTTGAACTTTGTCATCCTGATCATGTTCTTTTGCTTTCTATCGGATATGCAGTTTATAAGCTCAAGCTCTAGGCAAATGACAGGAAACATAAATATCCTGCATCCTATATGTGAACTGCAGTTCTCACCTGTACTGAAGTCTGAAAGACAATGCAATAAATAATCTCTAAATAACGTAACAATAACTGCACAGGGCTATTTATACAAAATAAATCCCATCGCAAATTTTTTTTTTTCCTTCATAACAACTAAATGTGCATTTCTATAGAAAACCAAGTCTTTCAGCATTTCCCTTTAAGCACGTTGTAAATACCTGAATGCAGATCTTTCACTGAATGCTAGCACACCTTTGGCTTACTAACCAACTGGGAATCAAGTCACTTCAATTGGAGGTGAACCTGCTTCAGTTCTATTGTTCCTAGAGTGGTCTGCAGTACTGCACACCGTTAATCAATGTCTACTGACCACCATCCTAGAGACAGCTGGATTTTAAAGACGGATGAAGTCATTCTTGTATGATTTCAGACAACTGGTTTTCAAACATCTCTTACCTACCTGGACAAAAGCCAGCATATACATGTAGAATATCGGGGCTGATTCAGGTTTTCAGTTGTGAAATTTCAGTTTAAACACTGGAAGTCAGAAGCAACTCCTTTGACATCACTAGCATCACACGTGTAAAATGCAGCAAGACTGAAGCAACTCTACTACTTTTAGATTATATTACAGTACCTCTTACACTGTAAACTGCCAATCCCATATTGACTCATTGTTAAATTACTGACTGCTATATTAACATTTCTATAAAAACACATTTTTAATTATTACTGTCTGGTAAAGGAAGAAAGAACTTAAGCATCAGATGAGTACTTTATAGTGAAACTCCTGCATAGAGTATTTCACCTATGAAGAACATTTTTCTCTAGATCCTCTTCAAACCATAAAGAGTCACAGCTGTGAGAGAGAGCAACTCTGCAAGAAGTAGCTCAGATATACAGCCAAATTAATTCATCAGCAAACAGCTGAACAGGGACTTGCCTGGTAGGCAGAGGTGTTTAAATGAAGAAATAGCATCAGAAATATCTTTTATTGCCCTAATTTCAGGCTTCCTGTGTATCAAATTGGCTGTAAAGCCTCAAAGCTTATTGGTACATATTTATTTTTTGATCTATCCCCTGAAGAGGAACTAAACTATTATCTAACCGAGATGATTTAAGAATAAAAAATGTCATGTACATTATGGAATATCAAACACATTCTCTGCAAACAGTTCAGGCAGTCTGAGCTGTGAGCTTGCATCATTGCCCACTGCGGTCAAACAGACTACTGTACAGTTTTTAAAATTACACTTCCTCTACAAAGGTTACTGCCCTTGCATAATCTTGGGCTATGTTAGACATGAAATGAGGTAAACTCCTTACACTGATCACCCATGCTCTATGATACTCATTTCACTTTTTTTGAAAGCAAATATGAAGATCTCTATCTTCAGACGTATTAGTCCTCTATCTCTGGGGACAATGTCTTCTTTGCTCATATGCCCCAACTCCACGCCCATACCCATACTTCCTTCTTTTAAGATTTTCTTCATTGCAGTGTTGTCATTTAGAATAGCAATCATCTCACATACACAAAGGCATGGATGTTACAGTATGAATCATCTCTTCCCATGGAAGAATGCATGGCCGTTTGCAAAAATAGCAGACTTCATCTCAGGTGAAACTGCAAAGACCATCAGAAAACAAATGAAGCTTCAGCTGCAAAATCCAGATGTATGACAGAGGAGAGATCTTTTTATCTGAAGCACACTTTCAACAGGCATTTTCTTCAATTGTATAGATTTATAGGCAATAAATATATCTATACATATTACAAAACCTCCACTAATACTAACAACTTAATAAACATTAACTAAGCACCGATCATGGCAATTTGAAACCTATTCCACACTACTTAGTCTGACACCTGGTGAATCCTGATAAACACCAAATGAAATACAAGGAAGCACTCAGAAACTCAGCTGTTTAAAATAATGTAAGTGTATATATGAATAAAATGCTTGAATAAACTGGATTATTTCCTTATATACTACATAAGAGAAACAGCCACTGTTTATGTAAGCTATATGTCTGATATATTTCCAAAGGTCAAACTGATTTGTCCTTCACCAATTCTGCTTTTTAAGGCTCATGCAGTTACGACCATACTTGGCTGTTTTATCTTACATCTCTCTTGCCATTGAGTGTTATACCATCTATAACATCAAAGTTAATGAAAAACATTTGCAAAATACTGGCATTGCACAGCACTGGGATTTTCAGTGGTGTTTGAGGGAGTGAAACATTCCTTGCTTTTAACTTACTTTGACTGTCTTGACGTGGGTCCACCACAAAACGGTTTCTGTCAACAAATCACCTTGGCTAGGATTCATCTCATCTAATTGCACCCACCTAAGAGCTGAAGCCTACCCTAAGTTAGTGATACAGGTTCCCTCTGCAACAGAAAGCAATCAGGCAACTTCGGAGGATGAGTCACTCCCTGCACTCTAGGAGTGATGTTTAAGAAGACAGGCTGAAATACCCTCTAGAAATAGCTTGGGTGACAAGTTTAGATTAGACCGCCCTCCTCGCCTGTACCAGTTTCACAGCACCTGCAAATACAAAGTTCCAGGACAATGAGTGTTACTGAATCATTTCTACAAGTGAACCAGTGACTGTGTGTCTCAGCATGGATGCTACAAACATGGGGGCACTGCAAGCTGACACATGCAAAATTAATGTGCACAGACATTCTCAGCATGGTAGTATTCTGGGACTTATCACAAGTGAATTGATCTAGCAGCACTTCCCAGAAAGAGAAATTTACAAAGGAAGCTCCAAAAAGATCCCGGACTGTACCTGTATTTCCAGTGTACTGATGTTTACACTGGAATTCTACAACAAAAAGAGGTCAGACCAAATTCATTCATGCATTGACTGATGAAGGAAGGTGAAACCAAAGGGAAGTGAGTGAAATATGTTGCAGTATTTCTCACTCCACAGACAGATCCCTTTCTCATTTTTTCATTTGAATGTTTTCATTTGAATTACAAAAAACTTTCTGTGAAGTGAAAGAGAGGCTGGTGCTGCAGACATGCCCATTGTCTCTTCTCTACCCTTGCCCTGACCTTTGCTATCCCCTCCTCCCCCCAGTCACTAATATTTGCATCCTCAGGCACGTCACAAGATCCCAATTTATTTCAGAGCCCAACAAAAGCTACAATTTTCACCCTTGAAATCCTTCAGTGCTCACTTCTTCTAATTTCTTCATAGCTCCTGTAAATTTGTCTCTCTTGACTCCTCTTCCTGCTCTTCCTCCTCCCCAACACTATTCCTAAATCACTTTGAATATTCTCATTACTGTGGATTTAAAAAAAAAAAAAACACCAAGAAAACCTCTTCTCCTTTCAGATCCACAGCTTAAACTCCAGCCCATTTTTCATATCAACAGAAAATGTATTTATTTGGATTTTCAGAGGAGCTTAAGAAAATTATGTGCCTAAATCTCTCAAGCCTTCGGAATATTCTCCGTTTTATTGACCTCTTCATGTCTTTCTCCCTGTTCTACAATCATGAGATGATTTTTGTCATCCTACTGTGCCATGGAACTCTTCAAAATGCTTTCAGGACGTAGTTTGTTTGAATAGTGTGTTTTACTTTGTTCCTCTTTTATGCAGAGGATTAAATCCTGAAAAGTCTGTGTCTGCTTAGCCTGTATGTTACTTTAACAAAAGTTTGCTTCAAGACTAAGGGCCCAGTAAACATATAAATACTTCAGGATTTGACCCACATTACTTGCATTCACTATGTCCATAACAGAGAGCAGCCTGCAGACTGCAAGCAGTTCTGGATTAGTGATGTCTCCCACTATCAAGACCCTATCAGTACCAGGGAATGTTTAATCTGGTTTCAGGCTCTACGCAGCTACTCCTTTTTCAAGAGGGAGGCAGAAGCATCAGAGTGACTACAAACATCAAGTGGTCCCCAAAAATAGTAAAGTCCAGATGTTGAATGTAATTGTAGCAAAACTGGGAATAAACACTAAATAAATACAACAGAAAAAACTTTAAAATGAAATCTGGTATCATTAAAGTCCATGGAATTTTTTTTACATTAGTTGCAACATAGGCTAGGACTTCATCAATGTTATGCTCTCAGCAGGTAAGGATCATAGAGAACAGGTAAAAGCTTTAATAATAATGCTGAATCTTTTCTTGCATACTCATTTTCTGAATATGTGTAATGAGCTGATCATTTCAGAGCCACAAAGTTAACAATTTTACTTCAAGTTAATGTTCAGGCAAACAGAACTGTTAAAATGCACAGGGGTGTAAATGCACGTAACTTTACTGATTTGCATGTGCGTAGACCCAGCTGGCAATCTGGCCCTCAGTCTCCCAACTGATTTGTGTGATGATATTGAATAATATAAATTTTCAAGCTTAGACTGAATCTCTGAGCTAACTGAAGCAGACCAGTTCAGCTTACTGCCATCGGGTTCACTGACACTTCCTCTAAATTACGTTGTGAATCTACGCTGGGCCAAAGTACTATGATCTCAGGTGACTCACAAACTTGGGTCGCTATTGCAAACATGCAACAAAATCCCAGGATCCTGTTTCACTAGGAACATTTAGTCTACGCCCAGCTGATATGTACTTAGAGTCTCATAAGGCAGTCTATCATCAGACTTTGGATCTAAATATTGAGATTGCTTCTGTGGGTATCTTCTCAAGGCAATGTCTATCTGATCTCAGTTCATGTGTATATAAGTGGCTAACAAGCTGAACGAACAGTATTGCATGCACTGACTTACACATGCTGGGTTACTCTCAGGTTGTGTATCAAATCAAACTCTCAAATGCATGTAGACATGGTGGTGTTGGGTTGATGGTTGGACTTGATGATCTTAGAGGTCTTTTCCAACCTTAATGATTCTATGATTCTATGTATAATGTATAAATATCTGCGCTTCATTCTTAAGTTTAAAAGGACCCAAGAGTGCAAGCTGACTGGACAGAATTGTACCTTCTCAACTGATAAAATTCAGAGCTACAAAAGAACCAACGAAAATTTCAAAACTAGACATTTCACATTAGAGAGGTCCTCAGAAGTATTTCCATCAGATCTGTTTATGCACTCACAGGTTTTCTATTAATCAGTCTTCATAGCCGAGGTAAAATCAGAAGCATTGAAATCTGTAGGTGCCTTATCCAGAAAATTAGTATTGGAATTGGCAGCAACTACTAGAAATCCCAGTGAAACTGTCCTGATTTCCTGATTTAAGGCATATTGGCCACCAAATTTTAGGCATAGTACTAATAACTTCATTTAAGAATCTCCATGCGGGTATACTAGACACAGGCACAGTCATGGGTCAAGGGATGTAAATTCCAAAGTTGTTTCTAGTTTAGAAGACTATCCTGGTATCTGCCTGTGCAATAACTGTAGTGGGCTCCCTCCAGGCTCCCTGAAAGCAGCACTGTCTGTATGGGCTCCCTGGCTGGGGCTGTAAATTCTTATGGAACTTTTCCTCCTTCATAGCCAGCAACTGGGGCTCTGGTGCAGCACACAAGCGTTAGCATTCCTGGCCTTTGGCACTTGAAATTTCCTGCTGGGAAAAATCTGCTTAAGTGCCTGTGGTATGACAATGGGGAACGCAGCTTTGCATGGAGGCAGCACAAACTCCACAAAAGGCTGTGACATTCTGGGATTCTCACCACTGGAGCCTAAGGAGAGCGGCTGTTTCTCTGCGGCCTGTGAAAGGTTTCCAAGAACTTCAAATGCATAGAAAAATATGTGATTTGGTGAAAAGGAATAGAATCCCAGAAGCGGAGGAGAGGGAAAAAAGAAGGAACTCTGATTGCCCCAAGCCTTTTCTGTTACAGGCAGGATGGGCTGCTGCTCATGGACTCGGCGCTCTCCCTGTCCTGCCAGCGCACACCAGATAATGTGTGCTTCATACAGCTTGGGCTGCTTTCAAGAAGCAAACATTATGTCAAGCTCTCCCTGCTATGAATTCTCCCACCTCATAAAATCAGCAGTTAGGGTACGTTTATTTGCAAGCTACAGGATTACACTTCTACAGGTAAATGGAAAAGAAAATGAATCTGAAGAAGGACACTCCTCTGAATTTTCGTCTTCCCCACACTAAGGCCACAAGGCAATGTGACACCTCATCCCCCTGAAACCAATGAAAGCAAAGTTTAGTCTTCAATTTATTGTCTTCATACAATCTGCTGGTTAGGCCATGCTATATGCCTTCTGAGAAAAGTATCTGTTTACAGAATATTGATTTCTATACTTTGAGCAGATAGTAAATATTTGTCTGTTTAAAATTTCACAATTCGCTAAAGAATAATGCTGTAAATAAGAATGAAAGGTCCCCGGTCTCTGGTAAGACCACCAACCTCTCTACAAGTAAGTGCAGGGAATAAGCTTGCAAAAACCACTCAGCACTTTATGATCCTTTTCTATCCAAGCACTCAAGCTTATTCACTCTATTTTGATCTAAAAAAAACAAAACAAAAAAAAACACCCACCAAACAACAACAACAAAAAACAACAGTGAGTTTTGTCTGGTTTCAGCTACATCATGATTTCACCTCAGGAGAGGTATTTCCAGGCAACACAGCAGGAAATATTTCAACATTTGACTAAATCTAACTAGTCAAAAAAGGTGTTAATTTAGAGTTGGGGTTTAGGTTTTTTTGGGTTTTTTTTTTTGTTTGTTTGTTTTTTGAAAGAAACACAGTACATTTATACTTACTACCACAGAAAAGAAAGAAACACAGCTTCAGAGCTGCCATTTTGCATGTGCTTTACCCTCAGTCAGTGCTCACAAACAACCGTGGATTATGCTTGCATGCAGAGAAAGATGGGTTGCGCACATACAGTGGCACCTTGCAAAATCTGCCTTGATGTATTTGCAATTATTTGCACACAAAAAAAGAGGAAAAAAAAGAAAGAGCATCTTTCACATGTTGGTTTAAAAGAGGAATTAGAAAAATTAACCTCACAAGCACATTTTTCGTCACTAGCCCTGAGCAGGAACAAACAGTTTAGCTGATGAAAAGCTGCCTGCTGAAAGTACGGTAGCTGATCTGAGCTAGTTTTCCTAACCAAGCCCAATTTAACAACGTCTGCACCATTTCAAAGTGTGCACCATCTAATTGCAGCTGTTCATGGTGATGACAGAGTGTTTTCCAGCCATCTTTCCTACACTGGACTAAAGTAGTAAGCAAAGACTGAACTGGACAAACAGGTAGGAGAAAATCCTCAATTAATTATGAAATATGATGCCAAAATTTTAACCAAACCAGAAATCTCCCTGAAGGCAGACAAATGTCATTTCACAGAATCACAGAATGTTCGAGGTTGGATGGGACCTCTGTGGGTCACCCAGTCCAACCCCCCTGCCAAAGCAGGGTCACCTACAGCAGGCTGCACAGGCTGGTCTTGAATATCTCCAGAGAAGGACACTCCACCACCTCCCTGGGCAACCTGTTCCAGGGCTCCGTCACCCTCAGAGGGAAGAAGTTCCTCCTCATGTTCAGACGGAACTTCCTCTGCTTCAGTTTGTGCCCATTGCCCCTTGTCCTGTTGCTGGGCACCACTGAAAAGAGTCTGGCCTCATCCTCCTGACACCCACCCTTCAGATATTTATAAACATTTATTAGGTCCCCTCTCAGCCTTCTCTTCTTCAGGCTCAACAAGCCCAGCTATTTATGGGTCTTGCTTGTGTTTCTTCTCTTTCCCAAATAGCACTACACCCCTAACCTCCTCAGGGAATCACAAGCCCACTGCAGAGTGGTCTGGAGCCAACCTCTGTCCACAGAGCACCTCAGAAACATCCTCAGAGGGCTTATTCACATCAGGGTTCTTGCCCAGTTTTACAGACTTAAAATATTTGGGCTATTCAAAAAAGCACCAGTTTGGGGTGCATAGTCAGACCTAAATTCTTCCCTGCATTCAATAATCAACAGTAACCTGTCCCTCTTCATTCTCAGACAAGTGGAAAGTTATGCCATTTTGCCAGGTCAAAGAGCTAGACAAGAGGACAGTCTAAAAATATCGCCTGCCCTAGTGCCCCCAGCCAGCCAATGAGCTGGGTTTCATAGTTCCCCTTCATGTACATTTATTTTGTTGTGACAGACTAAAGAAAAGCTCCCTCTCATTGTGGCATTTCTTCTCTGCACACATGTTCTTGCAGAACACAATCATATCACACACAGTCTTAAATCCCAGCTTCCTCTGAATCAGAGCAAAGAATTAGACTATTATATTTTAAACATAAAGGGGAAGTTGATAGAGAGTGAAGCTTGCTAGCAGACCCTGACCTGAATGGCTCCAGCAAGCAGACTGCCCTCCCCAGCATTCCCATGGCCTCTGACTTGGTTTGAATGCTTGTGAGGACTTACTAGTACTGCCTGGGTATGTATGAGGATGGAAAGGGCTCTCTTAACTATAGGCTATATTAAAAGGTCATCTTGGAGCTATTTAGAACCGACGGGTCAAATGTTTTGTGCTGTGTTAGTAGGGTAGTGTTGAAAGTGAGCTAGCAGTTGTGTTTCTGATTTACGCATATTCTAATGCAAAGCTAAAAACGTAGCTTTGGCATCCATTTGCTCTTTCTTTACAGAGGTGCAAATAAGTGGAAAAATTTGAAAGGAATTACTAAAATTTCAATTTTACTAGAAGTGGCTTTGCGATAAAAACAGTTTGTTCAAAGTCTTGCGATGTTTTCAAATGAGAAACAGCTAAAATTTGAGTTCCCTTCATCTGAAGTAACTGAGTTACAATGCTGGGAGACACGGTGCACATCTTTCCAGTCCAACCGATGTTTCCGTAACCTGCCCTTTTCTCAATAACACTACCATTTTTTCCCTTGCATTACAAAAAGAATGACTAAAGCAGCTTAAGGCCCTATCATCAGGACAGTCCTCTAAAAATTGCAACCACTTTTAATGCAGATACTTCGTATCTGCAGACCTAGAGCTAGGATTAGATACAGCTCTGTCCATCACCCCCATCCAGCCATAGGAAGTGTCCCTGCTAACAAAAAGACATTGACCACGTTGCCTATGTGCCAGTACACTGACTGGTGAACTTAGCAGTCCATTCATTCAGGCTGCCATTTTCTCTTCTCAAATATTTTCCCCTCAGCTGCCTTTTCATTAGAGGCTGTATAGTAGCACCTAATGTCTAGCCAAGAAATCCACACAAGGAGTTCCCTTTGGAGCCCATACTCCTGCCATTCATCCTATCTGTCAATGCGGCAGCTCCCCATCCAAATCCATCGTCAGTCACCTCAGACACTGCTGGCACTACTTCCCCCCATGACCCATCTCTACCAGTCCAAAGAACAAACCTCTAAATATGCTGCCAAAGCCCAGGTCCACGCTGGGCCAAAGCAAATAGCTTATTTAACACTTCATCCACCACGTTTACATACTGGATTGAATTTAGCCTTTGCAAGAGTCCTAACCGCATCTGTGAACGCAGCTGATTGCCAGTTACTGAGTGCTCACACATAGCAGGGCTTGTATTTGTCATAAAATATTTAGAATGGAAAACCACCCCAGAATTTAATAAAAGCAACAGTCTCAGACTGCCAATGACTTGTGGTGCATCTATTCAGATGCTCAGAATTCCCTACATAAATAAAGCTGGACTTTCAAGTTCTGCCAATTAAATAAATGCCGGTTTAAACTCAGATTTGTATTAAAACAGTAACCAATTTTACTTACACAAAATAAAGCATGAGGTCCTGGATTGTAAATAGGGTCCATTTGTAGATGTATTTTCACACAGCTACTTTGCCTAAATAGCTGACTGTTCAGAGAAAAAACACATACAGTTTGCACACCTAAGCACAACTGCACAAGCCAACTTAAAGGCAAAATGCACACACAAAGTAGCATTTAGACAACTGAGTTTTAAAGTGCTGGTCATTCCCGTAGAAAATACAATAGATATAAAAGCTTTTTAGACATAAGTGTTTATGAAAATTACCCTGAATGTTTATAGAGGCGACATCTTTTCTAGAGAGTTTGTTTCAGACTTTTGTAGGGTGAAGATCCCAAGAAAAGAATTCTGGATGCTCCATCAACTATCACCTCAATACAGGATCCTTTATTAAACCTTTTTTGGTTGTATTTGAGCCATGTACCAAGTTAAGGAATTGTGTTTAAATGCACTACAGATGGTGGATAAAGCAGAGACAGGAGTAGAAGTGGGACTGCAACTCGTCCTTCTCTGCTAACAGCTCAAGCAGAGTTGCTTGCTCTTCATACTCTGGGGAATCTGCTTTGCCCTGGAATAAGCCCATCTTCCTGTTTCAATTTATTTTCATCACTGAAAGCTGTCCTGTGGTTTTCTCCAGCCTAAGTATTAAAGAAGCAATACAAGATGGAAATAAGGGTGTGATTCCACAGCCAATTACACCAACCAAAACCCCTTCTGCCCCCAGTTCCTGACTGCACATTCCTATCCTCTGTCTTGTACCAACATGGCTGCTTATGCTATTAGGCAACTGCAGCCTGATTGCAGCCAGCTGAGGTAACTCAAACAGCCAAACACTAACCACGCAAAAATTAAGGAATTCCCTTACAGCCACCTTAGCTTCCTGAACTGCCTCATCACCCACTCACCTGAGCATTACTGCTAATACATATTAGCAAGTTAGACACAAATTAGAGCTGTTTAAGCTACTGCATCCACAGGTCTCTTCGTGCTTTCTAAAACCTAACCTGGAGAGCTCCCATCTTCCACTAGAACATACCAAGCTACTCAAATTAAACTGGGGAGACAGTAAGGCTGGGGCTGCAATGCTTGGTCTTAACTGGAGTTCAGATTTACACCCTGTCTTTGAAGCCCAGTATAGCCCAGTAGAGCAGGGCAGTTGACCATTCCGCATGCATCAAGCCCAAAGCAACAGGAGAACTTGCTACACTAATCTACTATTGTGTACACTTTCTGACTATGAAGTAAATAACAGAGGCTGAAGGATTTCACTGTAACATCCTGTGGCTAACCTCCTGCTGGTGTGTGCATGAGAAGTGTTAATTGAGTGGCAAGTACATCTAAGTAAGAAGCAAGGCTTGATATTCAGGCAGGTGGCAGGCACAGGGTTTTTCCTCGAAAATTTTCAAAAATAAAGACATGTGGCTTCAGTGTGAAGCGTTCTCCATCCATCTGCTCAAGTAGAGAGAACTGGTCTCGTTGCAACACTGGGGCTTTTTTCCGGTTGAAATGGCAGCCTGCTTGTCCTTAAAGTAAACCAAGTAACAGGCAGTTCAGCAGTGATGAAGCTACAAACAAAACCTGGTATCTGTGTCTAAGCCATCTAAAGACCACCACCTATTTAATTTTCCCTGTTTTTTTTTTTCCCCCCAAAGAGTACACTAAGCTTCTTGGCTTTGGGACACATCTCACTTTGTACCTGTTAAGCTGGAGCACAAAGCAGTGGGCAGAAAGTCAACAACTCCTGATGCATGCTTCCTGCCTTCCACATTTAAGCACAGAAAAGACTTGGAGACATAACTCAGGTCTTGCCTACACTGAGGGACTGGTTTTGGTCATGACCAGCAGCAGACAGACCCAAGTCACTCTTCTTGCTTTACCCTAATGTATACAGGACAAACTGCTGCAAGCCTCAGTTGGCACTGAAGCAGCTTACTCTGGTTTTGCTAGGGAAGCCAGTGCAGATAGGAACTTTTGACAGCGTGCAAAAGGTTTGAGCCGGTGCAGCTTCGTGTCTGCTCAACAACAGCCATGAGCCAGGCAAAGTCATGGCCTCGCTGTGGCCAAAGGCATAATTTCTGCTGGATGTCTTGGGAGGAAAGCTCAGCCAGAGGGAAAATATTCCCTGCTAGTCTCCCGGATAGGAAGCAAAATGAGAAATAACTGAAAACAAAAATCTTCAGGGCACTTAACTGAACCTTGAAAAACTAATGCACAGCTCTGACACCAACATTCCTGACAACATAAAAACAGCCAAGCCAAAGAACAGTGGCTTGCTCTTGCTGTCAGCCACCCACTAAAGACAGAAATACGCGATACAAAACACCCGTGCAAAACACCGAGAAACCACAGCAGGAAGTAATAAGCATAGGATGTCACAAGAAGTCTTTACATTTGTTTTACTTATTATTTAACTCCACTCCAAAACACCCAGAACCTCCTTCAGGGCAATGCCTATGCCTGCATACTCTACTGAAAAAGCCTCACAACTGGAAACACATCACCATTATAGCTAGGTGCATGTACGATGCGATTCTGATGCTTGCTATCTTTTCAGTTTTGATAGAAAATACGGTCTGTCATGCTATGAGTGCCTCTAGATTTCAGTGGAACCTGTAAGAAGTCAGCACTGCAATCTCTTTGCATATACCTGACAAGGTGGCTGGTTTTATTCTTTTGACGTCCCTGCCCCTCCAGCAGCCCAGTCCTCAAGGCCACGCAAGACAACTCAATGGGAAATGGCTGCTGCCTGCTCTAATACTTTCCCAGTGACTCCTGCCTCTCGCCAGCCAGCAATCCAAACATCTGGTCGCTTCACTTACTGCTCTGGAAAGCAACATAAGGCCAGATGTGATTACCCACAAAAATCTATATGCTATTTCTTGTGTTAGGACTTCTAGCAACTGGAGCAGAAAACAGTAAAAGCAAGGCATTTTATTACTATTTGCTAGATATAGAAACTGTACAAAGCCTCTTTATTTATTAAAACTATTGTAAAGCTATGCATGACCACATAGTCTCAAAGGTCAGTGCAGGTGGACTGGTTGCACTGGGGGATCTTCAGCAAGTATCCATCCCACAAGTCTGTGAGAGCTACAAACAAGAAAACTGGGTGACAAAAAGAACATGCCATTACTTCTGGATAGCTCCATCAGAACGGGAGAATTTCCTGCAAGAAAGACAAGAAGAGGTCATCCATCATATTGATGAAAAGTGAACACTCTCTTTCAAAGAAAGAGTCTATGAATTCCTCAGCGTGCCAGCACTGTATCTCAGCCATGCTGCTTGACCCCTTCAGCACTACAAACAGATTAAGAGTGCACAGTACCACTTCCTATGTGAGGATTTCTCTCCAATAACATAAAAACAAGGCTCAGCCTGTGATGTACACATTAGAGGGATCCTAAGACACTCTTAGGTGGAAGAGTCCTCCAGCTTTTCTCCCCTCTCTTTCCGCTTCTGGTTTTACTCTCCCTGTTCTGACAACGGGCTTGGTGGTCTCCTAACTCTGCTGTGTCTGAATGGCAGTAGTACAAAAACAGAAGACTGAAATGACATCTTGGCCTGCAAAGGTGTCACCAAAATAGACATTATTTGTTAGTTTGAAAAGCTGCATTGGTCAGATAGAAGGACACATTAAGGGTAATCATCAATACAGATGCACAGACTAAGACACTGCAGACAACATGAATTACTCTATACTCACTGTCTGCACCGACTCACTTAATTGGTTGCTCTTCCTCCTTGGCACCATGTAATAAAGGATCAATCTGTTTCAAATGCACATGTTGATTGAACTGGAATAATTCTACTGAATTATGAAATGTTGACCTCAGCCTTAAAGATGTCAGGTCCTTTCCTACTGATAGCATTTCTGGCTTATTATCATAGTGTTAATTTACATAACTTTCATCATATTGCTCCTGATGCCTTGTCAATTACTGAATGTAGATGCGAGCTGGTACCTCATCTTAGTCTTACCCCTTGCCCTGGAGCTGCTAGAAATGCTTCTAATTACAGAAGAACTGTCACAAACCAAACTTTATCTTTAGGGCATAGTTTTTAAAGGAATGAACCATGCAGGCAGGAATCCCTGAAATCTTCTGAGATGTAACCCATGGCCCCAGATCCAAGGTCCTTCTGTGCATTATAGTGCTGCTGGCACTTTACACGGGAGGTAGGAAGCTAATGGCAACAACTGTTCAAAATCTAGACAATTATAGTCCCACACTTACAAAACCCATTATCCTAGCATTCCCTTCAAAATCCATTGCTTTTAATTAAATAAATTTATAACTTTACTACTATAAAAAATAATATTAAGCCTTATTCCCCAAATGAAGCAGAGCAATCTCTAGGAAGTGCCTTTCTTCCATCATAGAGGATGCTGACATTTTTTATTTTCTAAGTATTTTATTTAATAATCATTTTCATTTAACTCAAAGAATTAATTTTTGAGTTCTGAATGCTGAAGCCACAAAATAACCACAGGTTTATTACAGGAAAATCTTTAAGTGCTTCTTGGTTTTGTCATCTTTCCTAAAAAAACTTAACAAATTACCATTAATTTGCAAGGGAGGGATGGTGTGGTTCAAGCTAACTCTATGCAAAATATTAGAGTATTTCAAGTCCCTCCGTAAAATAAATAGAGCATTGATCATATTAAAATAGGTAGAAATTAAGTCCTTTCAGGTAATTATGAGGAACTTTGATAAGTTGATCTGAACTGGATAACAAAGAAAAAAAAAAATCATAGTAGAGCTAGGCATGGATAAAGACGTTGTAGATACCAAAGCCCACCGTTCTCATCAAAACAGCTTCACGATACCGATATGCATGTTTCACAGGGAAATCACAGTTATCCAGAAGGGCCTGTTAAAAGGAGGTACAGCACAAGTGACAATTTCCTTCCCAGAATTCAAACTTCTTTCCTTCAGCCTTTTCCAGAAACAGCACAAGGAATAATACAGAATATGGGTGAAGGAGAAAGGCAGACCTGTAAAGAAGTACAGGAGGTGAACAGAAGGCCAACTTTTCCTTACAAAGTTTCACATATTGCTCTGGCATAAGACAGCACTGGAGTGCAAACTAGTCTATGTCTCAGTGGAGAGACTTTAGAGAACATTTGCTTGAAATTTAGAACATGCCTAAATGTTGTCCGAGAAATTATTAATTAATTTTGACCTAAGCCAGAATTTAACACTGTTTTTGACACAAAAAAAAAGTTATAGTGGCAATACGAGCACTGCCCAGGAACATACTCACATATCTTGCCAAGATTTCTATGCTCCATTGTTTCTTTTTTCGCTCTTTGATAAATCCAGTTTAACATCCTCGGGTCTGAGTTTACAATATGTGAGAGGATGTTTTGTTCTAGTTTAGTGGCTAGAGCAAAGCCAACGCACCACTTCTGTCTCATCTGGTAGTTGCTCTCCTGATGGGACAGTCTCTTCCCAGGCCTCATGCGGACAGCAAACACAACCTACACTGGCTCCATGCTGTCAGTTCATGGAGGTGTCTTCAAAGACAGCTGACACACTTGACTGCTCTATGCCTTTCGGTTCACATTACTCCATTACTTGGGTTTAAGATCTGGGAGGATCTGTTCCTCTTGGTCTCGGTGCCTCTCCATTTTCTGCATTTGGATCTCCAAGTTTCACGCTACATACTCACCACCTACCTCTTTCTCACAAAGGCATTTAACATAGGAAACTCCCTGTCGGTAAGACACCATGGGACATAGTTTACATGTCAGACCACCAATGCAACTTATAACTGATTGAAAAGGATTTTGATTTTACAGAAACTAAAATATCTGTGGCTTATAACAAAGCGTAAGAGGTTTTTTTGGATTAAAAAGTACACAAACACATATACATCTTCAGCTCCTCTAACTCTCTCTACACTTTCCCTCTCTTCAGTTGCCCAAGACTTTTGTTTGGGTAAAGAATTTCACAGGAAGTATCAAGAGACTTTTTTCTCATTTGCTTCTCTCCTGAGAGCCCACCTTATTCTTAGCCTTTGTGTTTCTTATGTGTTGTTTCTAGAGACTTCAGCTTCTTAAATCAACATGACTAGCCCAACAGAAGGGAATTACTTCACCCGCTGCCAGAATACACAGGATTGTTTAGAGAAAAATATTTTTGCCTTGATGAAAAAGGCATTGTCTTTCAGTGTCAAGGGTTAACTTTTATTGTTTAGTCACAATCTATTCAGTGTTGTTAAATTTAAATACAGAATGACAAACTAGCAATACCTGAATTTAAACACCATGAGTAAAATGTTGCCACTTATAACCTGGAATAATGCACCTACAACCTGCAGTAAACCACTTCAACTTCTCCACTTGTATTTCCTCATTTGTAAAATGGAAACAGCATAATTTGTCTGCATCCTCACTGTGACAACATAATTTTAGATTTAGACAAAGCTTATGCATCCTACCTCCTTAAGAGTGGCAAGGAGTTGCTGCTTAAGGAAGAAGTACAAGAGAACAAGTGCAAACTGCTTGTTCCACCAGCATACTCTCCCAGTTTCTGACAATTTCCGGAGATGACATTTACACAGTAACATGTAATACTCACCAGGGCACCTCTTCTCCATGTACCTGGCATCCAACTTTGGGGGGTGGATTAGTTGCTTTCTTGTATGAAACACAGGTGAAATCCTATGAAGTCAATGGGGCACTAGGTATGTCATTGAGGTGAAAAGTTCACCCCTAAGAAAGCCTAAAATCTGACTAAGTCTCTATTATCCCATTTCCTTTACCCATTGCATCTATGACCTTGTCCCCATTAGGGTTTTCATGTGTTTTCTTTCCTAACAAATACTAGACTTCCATGAACAGTTTTCCATTTACTGCATTACCACCTTTGTTTTCCACATTTGACCCATTTTTGTATATATAAATATTAAAAGAACACATACCCGAATATACGCTTTTAAACTACGCCAAAGCTGTAGGAACTAGACTAGCTGGTGAGCTGACAGTCGTTAGAGAAACAGGATATGAATAAGATAAACCTTTCAGAGAAACCATCATGACAAGAAACGTCCTTGTGCATAGCTACCCTTTACTTATGATCAACAGAGAAACATGAACTGAGCAGAAGGGACACCAGTCTTGTGGAAAAGTTCATACTGACTTGAACACAAGCCATGGCAATGACCACCCGTGAAAACTGGGCACTAGCTAAAGAGGCTGGACAATTAAAAACGCAAGCAAGCTTGTCATGAAATGTAGGCCTCAGAGGATTACAAAGTCAAACTACAAACAAGGAGCAGGACTAGAATTAGAGGCCAGCCATTCTAGTCACAGAGCTGCTCCAGCCTCCAGTCCGTCATTTTTGTTTCCAATTACTTGTCTTCTTAAGCGACTGATTTAAGACACAGATTTGGGAGTAGGTATAAATAAAAGTCCCTCTAGTTTTAATTTCTTCTGTCACTCTGGCATGAAAGAAAACCAGTAAGGGAACATGAAAGAAGAATCCAAGAAGAAAGAATAGAAAACTCACATCTAGCACTGGATAAAGCATCAGATTTTAGTTGGGGGTAGTTAGGGGACCAAAAAATGTGTTTCCAGGATAACATACGGGAACCAAATCAATAACAACACAGATCCACTCTTAACTTCACGAACAGACATGAAAATAAACATCTCCTATAAATGGAGCTGTCTTGCACATGAAGTACCTTCTATCTACAACAGCCACCATCAATTTTTCATAGAGAAGCTTAAATACTCCTCATGAAAGCAGGTACCAGAAAGCTGCTTGATCACAATGTGGAAGTTGAGCTCTTCAAAACTATTCAGCAAAAGATTAAATTAATCAGCATATACCTTATGATACACCACAGAAACACATAAAGACACTGGCAAATATGCTTAAATCCTTTCTCCCTACCATTCCACTCACCAAGAATAATTAAGTCTATTATTTTATTTATGCATTATTGTTTTTCCATTGTAGGATCCTCAGGTTGATACAACTACACCACGATTGCAGGAGATACAGCTGAACTGCAAGGCAATGGAAGACATCTGCCTAAAGTGAGCAGGGAAATACTGCTTTGCTTAAGGGGAACCCTTCTTTGCTGACTCTCACCTGGCATTCAAGAACTAAGAGCACAGGTTAAAAAAAAGCCTTTCCTATGTGCCAGTTCCTTTTGAGTCATCACACCAGTCACTTGACACCCTTCAAATTCAGCAAAATAGTAGTAATGGATGAACAATATTGTCCAACCGTTTTCCTTCAAAAAAGCTTCATGTTAATCGATTTTAAAAGAATCATTCACATATACTAGTGTAGGTTAGCCTCTATCACATAAGCCACAGAATAAATGGTTAAAAGACATAGTCTGTTGTCCAAAGGCTCACTATAGTGACCATTAACTACGGGAAGGTTTATACCAAGTAATACCAGTGAGTCATGCACGTATGTTTTAAATGTGCAGACTCACCAGATAAAAATCAATCATCGTAGAACCTCTTGTCCTGCGTAAGCAGGTTCCAGAGACAATTCTATGACTGGCTGAATCTCTCACAAGTTATTCATGTCCTGTATTCTATCATGTTATGGTTTTGATAGCACACGGATTTACAATTGGCTCTTATAAATCATCTTTCAGGATTGACAGATTAGTTCTGAACTGGCTACATGGACAGGGATGCGGCATTTTTTTCTGCAAAACACCCAAACCCCCTACACAATGTATACCAGAAATGGCAAGCCTCTTGCAGAGATTTACAGCTTCTTTATATAAAGCAGGTGCTCTTAAAATCACGGGTTCTACAATATCCCTGGGCTCTTATTGATACCATCAACATGCTGGACGCTAAAGCCACGAGCCATCTATATTCTGTTCTCCATGAAGTGTACCAGTGGTAGGATAATGTAGTATTGAACTCTATTCACATCTTGTTCGACTGTAATGAAGACGGAAATATCTTATCTATGATCTAGGTGGAGAACAGAAGAGATAAATGCAGGTATTATTACTCAGAGGTAATGCCAGTTGCTGGAATGATTGTGCTTTACACTGACACTTCGGGAATCACTTAAATACCATGACAATGAAAAAAAAAAATTCCATTTCTTTTCAGTCTGTCACCAGAGGTACTCCAGGCATTTTACAAAAGCAGTGACCATGTTTTCACAGTCCCCAGCTCTCTGCAAAGGGATTCCAAAGCACAAGCATAATAATGAAACCAAAATAACAACAACAGATACATGTTGCTTTTCAAATAAGGTACAGAAAAATCAAAACAGTCTGCCAAAATGAACAGTTAAGTCAATCACAGAGATCAGCATGGATCCTATCAGCCTGAAAATCACAAAATATGAAAGAGGAATCGAAGTTATAACCTCCTAGTGTATTCTTTCCTTATTTGGCCCTCAGCAGAAAACCAGTTAAATTATTTTTTTTGTTCAGAGCACAGACCCTCTATTCTGAACAGTTCCAATTCATTGACACATCACTGAGTTATCAGCTCTTCCAGGCTGCTACTTCAGTTATTCCACCTTCATGGCTCTGCTACAGGAGTTTGGGTTTTTTGATGCAAGTGTAAAAGGAAAACATAGGGCCAGCTCTCCAGTGGTGAAATCTATCCTTGGTACAACATTCTGCAGTGCAATACTCCGGTATTCCTAGGATCACATGTTCATGTTAAGGGGAACGGATTCTTCTAAAAGAGAGAGGTCTTTGACTCCTCAACAAATTCGCATAATTCTCATTTAGCATTTGTTATCATTATTCATTATGCTAATAAATCTAGCATTTATTAAGAAGGTTATGTAGATATCTGTATGAATTCTGGTCATCACCATCAACCTCACAACTTACTAACATTTCCCCTTAAATCATCTATAGCAAAACATTTAGTTGTTTGACAAAACCAGAAAACCTCAAGGAGAACAAACATCAGAGCCACTTCCCTTCCAACAGAAAGGGAGAGAAGGGAGTGAACATGAACTTCAGCATTTCCAGAATGAAGCAAAAGCAGCTGACATAATTCAGTGATAATTCTGCTCAGAGAAATGCATGTCCTGCAGGAAGATCTGATCGACAAATAAAATTTCCAACAAACCTTCTGAATAGATGCTACTTTTTAAAAAGAATGAAAAATCAAAGACAAAACACAATTTTGCAACTTATACAGTATTTTCCTCCAGCAGTGAATTTTCATAACATCTTTGTGAATAAGGTTTTTAAATAATACAAATCCAGAAAAATTTACACTAACAATGCCAGAGAGGAACCAGCATACCAGTGAAGCCAGTTTTGTGAACAGCTGCACCTTCCACAAGCAGGTACAGGACATCTTTCTCAGAAACCAAAAGCAGTGAGAGAATGAAATTAAGGCCTGGTGACTGAAAAAGCCGCCAGATCTAATTTTCAAGATGGAGCCTGTGGTCAACATTTCTGATTGTATGATGTTCAGTTATTTTTTCCCCTCTTTACTCCTTTAGTTCACACATCTCTGAGCTTCAGTGCTGAAAATGTAACTATAGAAATATGGCGATATCACAAAAAAAACAAATAATTTGTGCAATTTCTAGTCAAATTTTGCAACTGAGAAAAGTCTGAAGAGGCTTTAAGCTAGAAGCCACTGAACTCTTGAGTGATTACCAAAATCATACACCCCATTAGCTCATCCAACAAACACAAAGAATTATTTGTATGCAAGCCTGCACTGGTTTAATTAAATTAGTAAAAATCCTTCAGCAAGCCAAAACTAATGTTTCTGTGCTTGAGTTGCTGAGGAAGCCAAGGCTAATGCTTTGCAAAGGTTTAGGTTTACTGATCCACTGGTCCGACTTTGACAAATACTGGACAATTGTCAGGAAAGACCATAGTTATCACTGAGGCCAGAAATGAGGCAGTTAGAATAACTCAGCTGAAGCAATCACTCATATCTAGACTTTAAATGACAATGAAGTATTTTATTTTTCAAATGTGGGGAATGGACAGTCTTTTGACCTTGTTGATTTAAAGGTATTTAGTTAAGCAGGTGAAAACCTCTATGTAGACGCTTTGATTTCTACTGAAGTATCTTACATCAGTTAGTTTTAAACTGCTCCCAGTTGACCTAAGCTAAACTGCAAACAACCACTGCTAAAAGAGGTTTGCACAAGAGTAGCAACTTGGTTTAAAATCACTTCTCAGGTTACATGAGCACATCTGTTTGTGTAAACACGAGTAAAGTGACAGTCTGCAAGTAAGGAGAAAGAGGGCAGTCAGGTTGGGAGGAAACAATTCATGGAGAAATGAATACTTTTTCATACAGCGCTACATGAAAATAATATAAGTCACACTCCAGCTCTATCTGTCTTTCCAATGTCTGCTTCAAGTCACAATAAGAGTACCAAAAAGTATGAGCCTTTGTCAGGCTGACATTTGCATAACATTGCCAACGGTTCCTTTGATTCAAGACTCTGCTCAAGGCCCAGTTTCATAGCTTTAAGTAACCTATTTCCTTGTGCTGATTGCAATGATGCTGGCCTCCTGAGCAGCTTCAATACTGAATCGCTCCATAAAGGTTCTATTTACGGGGTGAAATCTGGAAAGGCATTTTGAATAGGATATGTGATTTTACTGCTCAGGTATCAAGTATGACGCTGATGTCACATAGCAACACAGAGATGGATTCCAGCCTTCACGCTCACATAGCAACCATTATAATTGACACTACCTACAAACCTACTCATAAAAACCATGTCTATTTCCTCTTTGTTCCAAAGCTCTTTTGTTATTCATTAAGGACCACATATTCAGATGGTGAAAAAGGATGTTGTTCTATTTCTGAAATCTGAGGATTCATGGAAGTTCATGAAGCTCTCACTCCTGAATCTCCAGCATTCCCTGGAGCTGGGGCATTTAACTAACAAAATGAAAGCATCAGGCATGCTTGATTGACTTAGGACATTTATCTTGAAGTAGAACGTACTGAAGTTAAGGTCTCATCAGTGTGCTTGGCAGTTCAGCAGCTTTCCCTTCCGGAAACTAGAGGAATGACGACATGATCATACTCCAGGATTCCGGAGAGGCTCCAAAGTTGTTGCCATATTAAACAGTGCGATGAAAACTTACTTCCCCAGTGCTCTCTTCAGTCTTCACCCACTAAGAAGAAATATGAGGAGCTGAAAGCCTCCCTTACAAAGAAAGATAGGTTCAGTTACCAAAGTGTCACATGGCAACATAAGCTGTCACTGACCCAGAAGCATCAATTTTACATTTCAGTAACTACAGAAGCCTGAGGTATGTCCCCACTGCAGGTGATATTCCTAGTAGTACTGGTGCACATAGACTTTTTCACTGATGGCTTGCACTTCTCTCTATTTCTGAAGTCTTATCAACAAAAATGCACTTACAACTTCAGTACCCACAAAAGAAATCATTATAAAAATGTTACAGGCAACCAATACAAGAATGCAGAACTGGAACGATTAAGGTCTTTGTGTTCCTAAGGAAATCAGCCGCCTCTCACCCTCTTCTTTTCATTAACGTCTCCCAGAGAAATGTTATCTCTGAGTTCTTCCCAAAGCATTCAGTGACACTAGAATCTTGGAATCATGCCTGGAAAGTTGAATCCAGTTTTGATGTGAGGGGTCTCCTTCCCTGGAGATTTTAGATTTGCTTGTCTATAAGAAATTCCAGTGCACTGGGAGTATATTGTACCAGGAGGAATGGATCAGTGAAATTATATGACCTCCCTCCACAGTGGGCAAGAAGCAAGTTCCTTTGACCCAGAAGCATGGTGTAATAGTGCGACCCTTTAGGCCTTCCCTTTAACAAAACAATTCACTGTTCTGGACTGAGACCAAAGGCTTACATTGCATTGCTTGTTCCTTACATTCTGTTGTCCTACTTACTATGTAAGCATTACATTGTATTAGTTCTGTGCATCAATTTTCCGTAGCAATAACTGATTTTGCAAAACATAAATACCATCATTAAAAAAAACTACAGCCTAAACAGATATAGAATCAAGTTGCAAAAGCCAGTCGGTCCTTAAGAGCTGTAGCTCCTGCGCAGCCCCGACTCATAACCTGTCTCCACAATGCACAAAATAAATGTTGATTCATCCTTCATGTCACAACCCACTACTCTCATAATTAGAGCTAGACAATTAGTCCTGATTTGGGATGAAAAATACTAGATGTTAACATATAAGAGGATCTATATGAATTGTCCAATCTGAATTTCGACCAGCTCCAAGTGTAGGATGCTCAGTCTGCTTCAATAGCAATGCACTACAATATGTATGAAAACTGTTGCAAGAGACACAAAATTCCACAGATGTAGGAGTCTGGGTTTTATCCATTAATCCTGAAAATAAGTGAGATCTGACTGTCAAGCCATAAAACTCTGTCTTTTCTGCTAGGTGGAAGAAGTCATTTCGGACGAAAACCAACTAAAAGCATATATAAGTACCAGCCTTTAGGGTGAATGCATCTGAAGTTATATACTGCTACTGCACTTAAAAAGAAATTTGCATTTATAATCATAATACTGGGTTCTGTTAAGGGCTGTGCTTTGTATTGATGCTGCTAATGACTAATGTTCTTGTAATAAGCAAATGCAGCTGCCCTTGACAATGGACAAGTCTCTGGGGAAGAGATGAGGATTGCATAATGAAGTTAATGAGGTTAGCGTAGAACAAAACTTGAATTCTGTAAAACAAGCAGTGTAGGACAATGTTTTGTCAAGGATCCATGTGAAAGCACATACAGTCTCTCATCTCTCAGTAAATCTTATAGGAAGCTTTCATAATTAAAACCATAAAAGTGTACATAAAAGTATATCTAAAACATGTAAAAGTATACACATTTCACCAAAAGATACATTTTTTAAATAAATATGAAACTAGTACAAACTTTTCCCATTACCTTTTTTTTTTTACTCTAAAAAATTCTTTATTGGACAACGATGAGACTCCATTTATATAGACTATCCACTTAGGAAGTGAAGCCTATTTTCATCAAAATGCAAACCTTGTTTCCATGATAAAAAAAATATTAAAAGTCAGTATTAATGATGACCTGTAAATGTTATTCTTTAACACTCTCACAGTTGTACTAATCGAGAAATCAATAACAACATAGAGACAAGCATTTAGGCCAGCAGTTTCCAAAACAGAAAACTAACTTTCACTTGCTCCAATCAGCTTCAGAAATCCAATTTCCCAAAATCCTGAATATGCATTTGCTCAGTGACACCAGTGATGCCTGCCGGACACCAAATTGTTCTGAAACTCAGGTAGCTACTTGGCTAGATCTTGGATGTTTTTCCTTTCTAATATGGAACACATTGTATAACTACTTTCACTGAGCTGGGTTACACCATCTATCCCCACTCTCCACCACCTTCTGAACAGCTGCTCTAGGGACGCTTCTCCTGCGGAGTGAGAAAACCAGTGCAAGACATCAGCTGCCTTCACCACCTCCTGTTGCCTTGGGAGTGAAAGCATGTTTCTGTCTCTTAAAGGGCTACATTGGAATACACCCTCCAAATAACTGGACCATACTTTGTTTAAAAATAAAAGGTGGAGTCTCCACATATGATCCACTCATGCTACCAAGCAGATGCTGCTCACAGTAAACTCTGCATATAAGTCCTCCCCTTCTGTCACATCTCAGGAAAAATGTTGACACAGTCGCATTATCAAGTGTCCTTGCAGCTGGCGTTGCACGTAGCTATGTGGCATAGTACACATCCTCAGATCTACCCTTTCAAGCTCTCTGCAAACTCAAGTATGCCTGTGCTGCATTTAGCAACATGAGTAGCCATACCTATGCAAACCGAACTAACTGGCACAATCATCAGCAGTCTAGTCACAACAGCTTATGAACTATTTTTTCTGCTATTCAATGAAGTTGATGATACTGTAGGCAGACTCTCACACAGATATCTCTAACCTATGTGCTATGACTTTCTTTTTCTTTTTAGTCACACAGAAGAGAAGTTGTGGCTTATTTTTAAAGAAAATGTAAGCAGATGCTGTCTAGGACAGGAGAGAATGGTGAGGACTGTGGTTAGATCCAGGCTCTCAGAGTCAGTGCAGATTCATATAGCTTTATCCAATGCTACATTAGCAAAAATTCTTTCTTAATTTGCTTTTGCTTTCTGTTCAGGTGGCTCCTCTGGCTTACAAGTCAAGGATCCATGCATTTCTCCTGATCTACTTTAGGTTCCTTAATTCACTGATTTAAACTTACATATATTGAATATTTTTGTTTTTCTGTCATTTGTAGCTGTTAATCAAATTTTGTTTTATAGAATTGGCTTTTGAATAACAGACCCATGATTTCTAGCAAAGAATTGACCTCAGAATCTGTTGGTAAATAAGACACCAAATCATCCTTTGAGGAAGACAGATATGCTTATGTCAATTTAGCATTTTGCTTTGTTCACTTTATGCCTGTACAAAAGCCCCCATTCAAGTGGCTCCCCATTGTGAGCATTCTCTCTGCTTTACTAAAATCCATCTCAGCTCATGGGAAATCACTTCCAGAGGAAATTGGAAAGGCCCAAAGATCCACAAAATGGATTCATACTCATCCTATTATTTGCATAATCCAACATTTGCAAGGGCTGCACATACAGAATTGCTCAACCTGACTTCATACTCCTAAATACATGAGACTTCCATTTTCTTTACTCAGGAGAAAAAAAATCAAGGTTATCTAGAAAAAGGTAGGATGATGCCATGAGTTGCCTCAGTGAGGATCAGAATTCCATGAACACCATGCCCAAACGTCATGCCCAAAATAATTTCAAGATTTTCCTGTAAAACTGATGACCTTTATACCTTAAAAGTATGCCATGTTCCGAAGCAGCTTTATACCAGAACAATCAGCTGATCACCTTGGTGTTATCCAAGTACCGCAATCCTTCAGTCATATTTTGTAGCATCATTTGTTGAACATTTTACTTTGATTTCCCTACTCCTTTTGGAATAGGGAGTCTTTTGTAATTTGATTATTTACCATCTCAGCAGCAAGGCAGTTGTAATTCTCACCTGAGGCAAGACACATGTGAATAGAAGACACAAGCTGATACATCCTGCTACTGTACAGCTGTTAATCAATTACAATGCAGGTAAGAGAAAACTGGGTACCTCAGGGTCTTGGAGCTGGTAAAAAGTATTTAAAATGTATTCACCTAAATATTTTTTTATCTGACTATATAAAAAATTGGCCATCAAGTTGAATTTAGCTCACTCTAGTAACGCCCTAATATTTTTCTCATTTGGCAATTGTGTGAGAAAAGTTCTGTGGGTCACAAATTAATTCTTCCAAAACCACCACTGCTGTAGGCACTCATCTGCAATCTTGTTGATGGTCTAAGTAGAAATAAATATATTCATATGTATTTCCTTTCATTAGGTGTACTGCACTGAAGGCTAAAGCATGGTGCTACTGCCTGTGTTTGCCCTGCTGCAACAGAAGGCCTCAGTCTCAAAAAGCATGGGGCCTGTCAGCCTCACCAAAATTGCACGGAAGTAAAAGAAATAAGACACCAACACGAATGTCTGACTGGGGATGTATTTTTCAGACACATCTAAAAGTGTTACTATGGAAGGAAGTGAGGGAGAGTTACTATCTACCTGACTTATTAAGTCCTGTACAATTCCTAATGTCATTACAATCAATGCTGTGTTTGCTTTCCAGTCTTACACAAGCAGCTACGTGAAGCTCAAGCTTTGTGATGCTGCAGAGGTTAACTTCTCGGCTTGGCTAGAATGACAGTATTTTGTGGAATTTAACACTTCAGGAGAAGATGGCACTCTAGTGATGCCTGTAAAAACCAAGCCAGATGTTCAGCCTGTAATGCATCACAGCCCTAAATGCATTAGCAGGGAACAGTGAGTCTAAAGGCCTCCCAAAATGAGTAACATCTATGCACTCACTGCAACACGCCTCAACTTTCTTCACTGCAGCCACAATCATTCCTCTGAAACAAGCAAGACAGAGAGTATTTCAATTCTCACATAATATTCAGAAAATCAATAGGCCTGATTCTTCTCTGTGTCACTCCATTCCACCCATGGGGTCTTCAAGGCTCCCAGGGGAGTTACACAGGAAAAGTATGGTCCATCCTACCCACTGTGTGTGCAGCTGCTAGCACTGATACAAACAAATGGCAGCCACGTCTGCTTCTCTTCTGCTCAACTACAGAACAGAACAATAACCTGATTTTGCCCCAATAGAGAAAAGATCAAACCTCTCTGGGCAAAACATTTTGAGCTAACTTCTGCTCTTAACTTCCCTGAAGATAATTTCTACCCAGTCAGTATAACTACTCTGGATTCTTCCGTAACACGCTAGAGGAATTGATCTGGCCTCTCTAAAGTTTAGCTTCTTCTGCAAAAGGATACAGCCTTGCTTGAGTCTGACTCCCTTCAGAGATGACCAAGCCACGCAGTCAGTTGTATGCCCCAGAAGCTAGCACTGTGCTGCTCCTTTCACTCTTGTAAGAGGAGATTATAGATAGCTGTGATCTATAGTCATCTGATCAATGTCATCTAAATCTTCCTTTTTTCCTCCTCTCTCAAACTGCTAAGTTACTTTACTCTGCACTCCATTGCCTCCAGTCTAACACATTAACCAGTATTGTTGGGGTTAAACAGGAAAGTACATGTTATGGAAGTCTCTCCTTTCTCTATTCTTTCCACCCCTGGGAACAGCTTCAGAACCACACCTCTAATTTAGGGTTAGCTTCTCAGGATACTCCAGCATCACAACTCTTCTATTTATACCACAGTCTATGTTGTGGCATTAAATATATGCATGTAAGTCTAAAGTGCTGGCACTCTGAGGCTGGTTCCACCCAGTCATCTGCTTCAGCAATTAGGCACTGTCTTATCTCCTACAGGATAACAGAAGGCAAAGGAGGTAAAGGTAACAGAAGGCAAAGGAGGTAAAGGTACGGAGCTGTCTGATGGGCAGTACCCGTGCACTCCTCCTCCCACACCTCCTGACCTACTCCACCCCCTTCTGAAGCGGAGTAGAAGCCTCAGTAGAAAATCTGCAATGCCAATGAAGTGATGAGTATCTACAAGGGCATTTGGATCTATCAGCAGAGGTGACACAGAGAGAGCCAGACTGCTAGACAGTGCCTAGACACCAATTCAGAGATAGCGTTGTTCCCTGTATGCAGAGTCTGGCCAAGCTGTGAATAATTTCAGCCAGTGCTCCACAGGGGAGACTGTAGCACTTACCCGATAGGTGCAGGGCCCTGGATTTCAGGTCTGGTTTCATTTGAATTGAGTTACTAGTTGCAAGAAATCACAAAGAAAGACTCCCCCAAACAGAGATGTGATACAAAGCAATTCTTCAGAAATCATTTTTAACCCTTCAGGATGAGAGGACTTAGATTTACCACCGTTATTAGTCACATAAAACAGGAGGAAAGGGTGCAGGAAAACAATTTCAAAACTTGTAGCATCAGAAAACCTCCAGATGGCCAGTAACTGGGGCAGCAGCTGCTGAGGGGATTGCCTGGAAAAGCCTTGCACTTTTTGATGCTCTAAACCAGACATATTCAACCTGTTGGATAGGTAAGCTGTCTTCTTTCTGTGTTTGGAAGCATAGGATTTCCTTTTCAAAGCCAAATTTAAGTAGCATGCAAGAACCCACCACTTCCTGGGAAATAATGGCTATGCTGTGTGTGTACAGAAAACCTGATCCTTCTGGATAGCCACATTTGTTAACTTGCATGTTAAGAAAGGCTACTTCAGAAGAAAAGGCAAAAACAGGTAGGCCACGAGCAAAAGCCACATGTCGGGGGGGGGGGGGGGGGGGGGTGAGTGTGTGTATTCCCCTTCAGCTCCATTTCTGTCACTTCCACTATGCCTAATAGTGTGCAAGAAAAAAGAAGAGTGATCCCAGTTCATTTCCCACTGGTTCACCTTCTCTACTGCTTCATTCCCCACTTGCTTCTTCCTCCTAATACCTCAGTGCAGTTTCACCGTCACTCCAGCCCTTTGCAAGCATGCATCTGCACTGCAGAGAGAAATATTGAAAGTCAGTCAGTACTATAAAAGCAGGCCATTTGGTTACACACTATGTGCTCAATTTTGCCTGAAGACTGCTGCATGAAGGTCCTTCGAAAGGAATTATTTCCAGTCTTCCTGGGAATGCAGTCTGATCCAATGAAAAGAATACAGAAAAACAGGGGAAAAAAAAAAAGCTTTTATCCAGCAATGATGAAATCGCAAGAGGTGCAAGAAAAATCTTTTCTGCATGGAAAAGTGATCCAAACTAAAGCATAATTCTCTTGCTGAACTACAGAACACATGAAGTCTGGTTTATTCTTTTGTTGCAGTAACTACAAGATTTAGCAGTGGATTTGGACTACATGATCTCCAGAGGTCCCTTCCAACCCCCACCATACTGTGAATTCCTCATGTCTTTTTTTCTGAGCCACAGCATCTGGCTGCTGCCCACCCATCCCTCAAAGATCACATCCCCTTCCCAGTAACTAATAGCTCTGTGCTAAAGATCACAGATGAGAAAGGCCTGTCTTTGTCTCACTCTCTCCTGGCTACTAGGCTCCAAAGAACGTCTTACTCATCTCTAGCAGCAACATACATCAGTCAAAGCAAGTGCTGAACATCAACACACATGAAATCAAAGCCATCTACAAAAGCAGCCTGCAGGCCACAATATGATTTAGAATTCAAAACACCTTTTTTAATTCTGCCCCTGGAAACACATGATTGATCCAGGAATTATTCTAGTAAGATACATGAATGCATGAAAAAATGATAAAGGGAAGACTGAAGAAGGCTCCAAAATGTCTGTGGGCAGCATCCTATTTATTTGATTTCATTTGACCCAGTGAAATGACATTCGCTGGAATTCATTCAATTGCAAGCAATAAAAATGTAAAATATAAGAGCTACACAACAAAATGACAGATACAAGTTAGTTCTGTTTGAATATGCCAGTGTTATCACCACAGTAAATATTTAGCACCTACACTGTCTTAAATGCAGAACAAGGCTGCAGATATTAAACCATCCTTTGACCCAAGTGACTGCAAGAGAAAGCAGTACACCTGGGAATGTCAGTTAAAGGTCAGAGCCAGTCTCTTATATAAAATATCCCACTCAGTATTAATAGCTGTTCGATGAGATCTTGAGGTCACTGACTGGACTCTGATGCCCACAGGAAGGGCTTTCATAGAAAGGGCTAATTATGAAATGACATTTAATGCAGTAGCTGACAAAACTTCTTCAGGAAGACTACTATGCCAAAATTTTCTCTTTCCACTAAAATAGTTGCTGGTGAGACTGTAGTACCTCACCAAAAAACCCACATGCATTAGCAAAGACAACACATAAAAAATACTGAAACACCACCACATAAAGAGACACATCCCACCTGTGATGTTTTTAGACCGGATGTAATGTACATATCACCTTCAGACTTCCTATAGCTGCCCTCAGAATCAGTGCCTGAACTTCCTGGTGATCTCAGGCTGTAATCAGGGTTAACTCTTCGGTTTTCCCTTTCTTCTCTAGACTTACATACTTCTTTAGACAGATAAATCCTGTGAGCAGCAGTGATTCAGTTCCAAACTCTGGGGTTTTACTAGGTATTTTTATTATTTATCATTATTTTTGCAGACACAGCTTTAAACCTTGGAAATGCTGCATTAAAGAACTACAAAAGGTCTTTAAGATGCAAGGAATATATGAGGATTTAAAAACTCCTCTGCATTATTCCTGAGCTCACTTTGATTTGGTGTCCGTAACAAGTAACTTATGAGAAGGAAATGCAATCATTTTGTGCAGCTCCTCTCTGCAGTGGTCTCATCTGGGAGAACGTACTATCAGCCAGGACCATCTCCTGGAGATTTGCCCTCATTTTCTTCCTGTGAACTTGTATAAAACTGTCTCCACTCGACTGCCTCTGAATAATGTACAACAACAGATGAGCGACAGTGAATGCCAAGGGAGCTCCAGCCAACAGCAGCTAAGGGAGCCCATTGCTGTGCTTCAGCTTTCAGAAGCATTATGAGGGTATCAGAACAACACAGATTTAGTCAAGGAGGATTCAGATCGTTAAAAAGTACATGTGCCACAAGAACAAAGAACACCTGATAGTTCAACTCGGGACTGAAACAAAATTACTAAATCACATTCTGCTCACAGTTTTCCCAGCTAAAATCCAGGTGACTCCAGAACCTGTACCAGACATTCCAAAGGGAAAAATTTGGCTTCTTGACCCTTTATATTCCACTCTACTGCCCTCAATTACTTCATCCTTAGAGAAAACTCTGTTTGGCAACAGATAACATTAGATCTTTAATTTTTATTTTTTTTTTTTTTACGAGGATTTAAGGGTTGACAAAAAAAGCTGGATTCGCGCTTCAGAAAATTAAATCCATCAAAAGGGGAACACAAGATTCACTCCACTTACACTTGAGATCTCACAACTGAGAGTCAATACATAGCAGCTCTGCATTCTTCAGGCAGAAAGATGGATGTATCTGTTTTCACACTAGCCTAAACTTCTCATACAAATGCCAACAGGACTACTAGTCAGGACCACTTTGAGGAATCACTGAAGCGGATCACCTTTCTGGAGAGAACTGGGTTAAGGTGTTTCAACTGGAAGATTTTATTCACTCATCCCATATCAGTGAGGCTGGTCAGGTCTACATATGCAAAAGGATGCAAACTCGCAGGAGAAAACAAGGGAGTCGCAACAGTCATGAAACACAAAGAGCACAGGAAAGACATAATGCGCACCACGGTGCAGTATTATTAAGCTCCACCGAATCTACATTTGAGCTATACACAAAGTCCATCACATAACTTCTTCTACCTCAGATACGCCGAGTTAGGATGTAGATGTGTCCCTTACTCGATGTTCCATGAACAGACAGCATTTCCTCTTTAGCACTGCCTGTCCTGGCTACAGGACACTCGGCCACGCTAACTTGCAGTGCTGGATCTCTCTCCTTGTATACTATGACTGTGCTTTGGCCTCTGACAGAAATAGTTCCTTCCCGAAAAGCATGGGCCAGAATCACCTGTCTGCGCTGAATCCATCCAACAGAGAATTCAGCCAGTTTAGAGTGGAGGACGATTTGTCTCCATTGCATCACTTCACCCAACTCCAAGGGCTTGCCCTAGCCTCTACCAAGATGTTGGCTGATAATAATCAGCCTTCCTTGACATCTTTTCTTTCTCCCCGATTTAAACATGCACACATGTATATGTTTTTAAAATGCTGGTGGTGTTACCAGGGGAATTTTAGCTGCTGCATCTATTTATATTCTACACTAGATTACTCAGAGTCCTCCCAACACACAAAAGTTGTTACTGTGATACTGTTTCTTTACTCTGGGTTCTTACCAGCTTTATGGTCTACAGAGAAAAAGAAGTATTACTCAAACCAAGAAAATAATTCCTGACTCCTTATTTTGAAACCCCAGTGCAACATGAAGAAGAGTGGAAAGGGGCATCTGTTTACACTGGGGCAAAGGAGTATGAGAGTTCAGCTGAAGATAGGGACAGCTGGAGTTTGCCTGATGTGCAGCTCCTTTACAGTGCTACCATATGGCGGTCAGTACAGGACTGCAACAAGAGAGGTCTCTGACACATGTCAATTCCAGCTGCTAATGTGTAATCAATCTTACTAGGAACAAAACCGTTTATTTCCTCTACCTGCCTTCGATCCCCACCTGAATCTAAAGTCTTGTCCTTTTTTCCATTGTTTACCCTGTCCTCCCAAACATCCACTGTCCATTGCCGCCAGTCTCTTTCTGCTCAAGCAAAGAATCACAGGTTACATGCTGGCCAATTGGTCACAGTAACATAACTAGAACTAGCCACTGGAATTGAGTGTTTCGAGAAACAGTCAAATGGCTGCCTGCCACGGGGCAATAATCCTTTCCAGGGATTTGGTTTATGCAGCAAAGACAACTCATGCAGCAGCCTGAAAGGCCTCATGAAGTAAAAAGTTCATGCCAGCAAAGCACGATGCAGCCCCAGTAATTTGCAATTAAATCATGGAGATAACAGCGCAGAGTAAATTTACTCAGCATTGTTTATTCCACATTTTTTCCATGTGCTTGAAAACAGAGAGGAAAGAAATAAAAATCATAAACAGACAGCTCTTCCCTTAGACAGGAATCTTTGCACAAGGGCCAAATCACCAAATTAGCCAGGAGCACTGAGAGCTGGAAATGCTGGGAGAGATGAACTACTCTGAGTAAAATTCCCAGCAATGCCTTCCCTAACCACAAACAACAGTTTGGGAGACACAAGCAGTCTTAATTTGGGGAGCTGCTTTATTTCAAATTCCATCCAAGTCTGACAGTGTTGACTACAAGCAGTAGGCATATATTGACAGCATGTATTTAAGACACATCCTGTTCTGTGATTACCAACCTAGTTCTTCTGCAGACCTGAAATGTTCCACACAACTTCTAGGGGGCTCCTCCAATGCAAAGAAAGTGTCATAACATGCTTAAGACTGCATGTCATTCCCAGACTTCTAATCATTTCATGGTTTGCAATCAAAGCAGTTGCTTATATTGATAAAAGAGGTAAAATTTTCAGTAGCTTTTCCCAGTCATGTCTGGGTGCACATGTCAGTGTGAGAGAGCATACTATGTGGATAGCAAGGTGTGCTGGGCACAGAATCAGAAACTGACACACAGCTGGTCCCAATACACATCTGTAATTACTAGGAATCTATACCTGATATTGGGTACTGCAGTATGTTACCCAGTGCCAGTATACTTGACTGTAAGAAGTTATAAATGCAACAGTTAGTTAACAGCTACATTTGCACTGTAGAGACAGTTTGCAGACAACTAGTATCAGGCAGCCAAATGTCTCCTTTACAACCATGCCTAATCCACACAGCACTGTAGCAACAAAAAGAACTACTAGCTTTGCATCAGCTTTCTGGGTCTCTTCCCCGCCAAATGATAGCAGGAAAAACTGCTTGTTGCCCTTTCCACAGCAGCACCAACACAGATCAGCCTCTCAAATCCAATCCTGTACATGTGAAAGAAATAAAACAACTTTCTAAACAGCTCCAAACAATCAAAACAGACACAATCTTGGGAAGAGAACCAAGTTAAAAGGAACTGGCAGAATGTTATGACAGTACCAGTCAGAAAGGCTATCAAAATAACTACCCCATTCAAGGGCTTCCCTCAGCCTGATTTCATATGCTGAGGCAAATTGGTGTTGGAGTTGTAATGCTACAGACAAGTCAGAATGACCTACTTTCACTCTCTACAAGCTGGGACACATCCTAGTCCCTATTAATAATATACACACTTCAGTTTAAATCATGTGCTATAATCTGAATATTGCTTTAGTCCTTGGAGTAATAAAAACCCAAAAACCTAGTTTACAGAAACATCTTTAATACATGAGCATTTCAGATGCTTGCCGCAGATTCATGAGATAAGGTTTGATTCCAAAGAAGGCATTCACTTTCTCTTGAGTTCTTATTGATGTTAAATCTCTTATTACTTCAGGGAGTTTGGCAGATTACGGCGTGAGGACCCCGATTCTGCTCCCACAGGTTATGAATTTTGTAGGTCAGATGTTGTTAAAGTCAGCAAAGCATCCTTTGTGTTCCACTAAGGTATTTGTAAACATTAAGAAAACCTTGTCCCATTCCAGTACTCAAAAGGTATATGACAGGGGAATAAACGTGATAGCTTTTTCCTGTCCTGTCAAATCACTGTCTGCCCCTGGTTCCCAGGAACCTCACACACAAGGAGCATCTTCCAGCCTAAAGAATTCCAAAACACTTTCAAAGCTTTAGCTGATGTTTCAACTATAAGAGTTCACCTTCTGGCCTGAAGCAAAAGGTAAAACAGACTTACAGGAGTAAGTGGGGATTACCTCTCACCAGCCAGGACAGTTTACTAGAAACACACAATTACGTGCAAATTGTCTTTAGGAGAGTAGGTAAGCTCTTCCTCTGTAACTCAAAAGAAAAGAAAAACACTTCAGAACCTTCTGGCCAGCCCACAAAGTAACATTGCTGACTCCTTTTGGGTGTTTCCATACTGTAAAATAATCCTGAAAAACATGATCAGGCACAGGAACAAGTTGAGGTTATCTAGGCAAAAGATAAATTCAAGCAGCAAACAATGGACTTCCAAGCCAAACAACAACTGAGGTTCACAGAGCCTCTCTGCAAAGCTCTCCAAGAGCCTGGCCTGGGGAAGAAACCCTTTGCTTAGTAGAAAGAAGTCTGTCAACTCAGCACCATGAAATTGAATAAAACCTCTCTTTGTGGCAGCATCCAGGGGAGAAGGACAAAGGGCCTCTGCCACTGCAGCATTTCTGAATGACAGAGGCCTCTAGCACCTCCAGCACTCCTCCCACCAGCAGCAGAATCCCAGGAAACTGAGTGCTTATTCATGACTTGGGCTCTGTCCATTTTCTGAGTTTCCCTCTGCATCCTCTAACGCCGAATATTTAACAATATCTTCTTTTAGCTTGCCTCTTGTCTGCCACTTCCGCATTTAATTGCAAGTTCATGGGTATTAAGTGCCCTGCACAGCTGAACTAAGTCATCTTGATTTGAAGGCTCCCTTTCCTCATAAAGGGGAAACAGTTCTTTCTCTGTCTTTCTGTCTGTCTGTCTTCATTTCCCTTTCCTCGGCCACTTCTTCCCTTCCCCCTCCCTCATCTCCAATTTTTCTCTCTCCTGTTCCCTTTCCCATCCTACATTTCTTTCTCTGTCTCCCTATAAATCAAATTCACACTTCTCAGAGATGTTGATGTGTGCAGGGCAGGGAAGACAGAGCTCTTACATGCTGGCACCTGTTCTTAAAATGGTTCCCAGGCTTATGCAGGAATTTCTAGTCTGCGTCAAAGTCTGTCACAGAACATAACAGAACAAGCTACTGCTATCCCTCATGCTAAATGCGTAGGCAGATTGCTTTGTATTAACATACCTGAACAGCAGTTCACTGACAACTAAACCTTACTGCGACATGAATGCTGACTGCACAGATGCCACTTTCTGCTCTCACGTCCTGGACAGAAGTAGTTTATTAACACTGTCTGTAATGTGTTGTTAAAGTAAAAAAAAAAAAAAGAGGAAATAAACACAGAGGAAATAAAATCGAAAGGACCTAGACTCCATGCTGGACTTGGTTTTAACAGTTGCTATGTCAAAAAGGGGAAAATCTAGTGCCAAAACCAAGAGCCATAGTAAAACAACCATTGCCCAGTGAATCCTGAGACACAAACCCCCAGAGTTAATCAGTTAATTGTGCTGTACGATAACCAAAATTTCACCTCTTTCCTCCATCTCCCCGCTTTCCAAGCTCTCCAGACACCCACAATGCCATGATTTTATGCAAAAATGGAAACCATTACTAAAGAATCCACCCAAAAACATAATAAAAGGCAAATATATCGTGTACATACATTTACCATTGTACTGCTCTCTTCCCCTGTCATTCTGCTCATAATAATCCTTGTTCACTGCATCTCTGGCTCACAAAACTCACAACAATAATGTTAAAACTTCTCCTCCTGCAAGACTTACAAAGATATAAAAGTATATTACAGATTATAATTAAGTAGGCTTCATAACCACTCTGTATAATAGTCATTATCTTGTTTTACGGAAGCGGGCACCGAATAGTAAGCTGCCTAGCCTAATTCATCTACCAAACCATTGTGACAGCAGGAGGAGAATCTGATCATGAAACTCATAGTCTACTCAGTCAGTGACAAAACTGCTTTTAATTTGTATAAAATCAGGACGTGCAGCCCTCTAACCCTAGCTCCCAGTATCTGAAACTCTATGCTCCTGCCTTGGCCATCATCAAGAAGACATTCAAGTGCAGTGTCAGCTATTAAAAAGGGCTGCTGAATCACCACCTGCCAGTGTTAGAGACAGTCACCTGACACAAGGGTTCTCTCACAAATTTGGGATTAAATACTTTCCCCACTGAAAAGACTGGATTTATCAAAGTTTAAAAATTCAGGAGGAAAATGCTGTCTTCTACTCACACTATTCTTTCAACACAAAAATGTGAAAAACCAAAGCTTTGAATCAGAAGTCTGAAATTAAACTAATTATGTTGTAGGACTTTCCTGGGGTTTGGTTGACAATTTTCATACAGAGAAAGGAATGTTATGATCTGCAGAGAATAAAATAATAAAAATCAGGAAACAGTTTTCAGCTAAGCTACACACGTGATGATAGGATGTTTCATTTCAAATACCTTACTTGGAAGGAGCAATTGAAGAATCTACTTTATGAGCACATGGATAAACACTTGCCCAAAAGAAAATTCAACCTTTTTTTTTTCAGGACCTTCAAAAAGTCTCCACATACATTAATGAAATCAAGACAACTTATTCTTCCAAATCAGTTAAAACAGCGCAAACTAGGCACCTCTCTGATGCCATTCTTTCTTTCACATCTTCAAGACTCCAGCAACTCAGCCCTTGCCCCAGCAGCTCAATAAGACAAGACACAGCATGTGGAAACTAGTTATGACTTCCCTGGTAATAACAACAAAAATTATAAAAGCTATAAGCAAATCTCATTCGAGGACTTAACAAAAAATCCCCACATTTCATTGTTCTATTTTATTTCAATTAGTTAAAAAGCTGTGCAGAAGGGAGAAAGCCTTCTCAGCAAGGGTCAGGACAATACTGAGTGTTCTGCTGTGAGAAAACATTGTCTGTATTTTTAATGTGGCTGTCTGGCTAATATTGACATGGAATTAGAAAACTCTCCCCAATTTTGGAGATCCATGATTTAAAACAAACATTTACAAAGTTTGCTCAGCAGTACACTGCAGAAGATACAAATAAAGGACAAGTCCATATCCTAAACAACCTGTCTCAGCACTCCACTAACATGAAGACACCGTGGAGCAGTAGTCATGTCTTTGTAGAGCTGTAAGAATAACAGGGTAATACCAGAAGGCAGCCTAATCAGCTTGCTTGTTTGTTCATCTGCTCTCTCTCTCTGTGCTATACACTCATCTCTTCTGACTGGGAACATCCATTACATGCATATGACTCCCCACAACACCTCCAGAGGTGGACACAGAGGGGCATTAAGAACAGCGAAGTTGAACACCTCCAAGGAACAAATTTCAAGACTGCCCTCAGTTAACATCATTTTGTTGTCAGAAGAGTGACTTTTTAACAGTCTGTCACTGCTAGGATGGTGACTCTTGGAAAGACACATGAGGCAGAAGTCACTCTTCTCCCAGTCCTACATACCAATTTTGCCAAATAATCAAGTCGTGGTCCACAAATGTCAATGATTTCTGGTGTCACAACTTCTTCGAGAGGCTTGTCTTATTAACATGTTGTCTGAAGATATACGTATTGCTTCTGTGTTGGAAGGTCATGGAAACAGAACTATCAAAAAGCTGCAATGCCAATGGAAGGCAACAGAACCACTGCCCTTCTGCTGCAGAAGAACTACAGGCTCTCTTTGACCAAGCACTTAACACACTGTTGAGGTTTCATATCCATTGAAACAGAGAAGTCAAATTGCCTCAACAAGTCTACACATCAAAGCATGTTATCTGTTCAGTTGCTGTCAACAGCAGCTGGAAGTTGCCCGAAAGAGGCTTTGGGTCACTGTCCTACACGTTTTTTTGCAGTGTGGCACTAACACTCAAAAGCAGGTTTTTTTAAGTTCCCCTGACCCTGAATTTGTAGAAGGTGATGGTAAAACATCTCTGTTTTGCAACTCTTTTTTTCGCAATGCAACACTGTGATTTGAGAGCTCCAGACAAAAGCCATTTGCATTGTTCCCCCTCACCCCCCTGTCATTATTTATTCAGTTTCCTCAAAGCCAGCTACTAATGGACTTAAATGTATGGAAAAAACATGAAGAGGCACGGTTCAGGCTTAGCATGGAAGAAGACAACACCATCCATGCTCCTCCTGCTAAATTGCTAGCATAATTTCTATTCTAGAAGAACAAGCAGCTGAATGTGTAAACTAACAGTTATGGACCAACAAATGAACTACATGACAAATGATAAAGAGCAGTCTCAATTTGACTGAAGCATAGACTTCACCATAGTTCATTACACAGCTCTGCTGTACAGCTGTGAGATTTTTTTATTCTGCTCTCCAGAGACACAACTTTGTAAAACTGAAGCTGTCAGAGACCTCCTCAAGGTCTTCGGTGATAATTTGCACGCTTAAGAAAAAATACTAAAGCACACTACACTCCAAAGATGATTTTTTTTTCAGTTTTGAGAACAAAGGAATGTAAGCACATAAAGAGATAACAGAGGGAGAGAAAAGGCAAAAAGGCAATACCGACTGTATGAGATTAAGTCTCCAAGAGAAACCAGAAAGGATAGCATGCAAGCTGTGAGTGGTCTTGGGTAGCTTGGACACACCCAGTCAGCACATGTACCATTAAATGTGGCTGGCACTCTGCTATGCATTCTGAGAAACCACATCCCCTATTATAGCTAGAGCTTCTGTCAAATGTCTCTTGATACAAAGCTAGTAATTATTACTAATGGTATCATTAATTGTCATTTTACTACATATTGTAAAATAATGTTTTATTCTCATTAAGCTCAAAGAGCACAAAGTCTCTTGGAAACAATTATGACAAAATAACAATTAAGTCTAAGCAGCTTTTAGACACTGCCTGTGGGGCCGTGGCAAACAAAAGGATTCAATCTCACTGACTCAAAGCATTTAAGGAAGCACAACTTCGATACAGCAAAAATAACCAGGAGTCCCGAAAGGAGATCTCCTGAAAACAGCCGATCAGGCATATGCTCAGGCAGATAGTATCTTGCAAACAGATTTCAGAAGCAGACTTTAGAAAACAGCACCATCTGGATCAAATTTGCAACTCTATCCATAAATAAGGAGGGACAGCTTAGGGCACTACTGCAAGCATATTTATAAAGTGTGGGACTATCAGGCTGAGAAGCAAGTGTGCTAAGGTGAAAATGCTGTCTACAAGAGTGAAAAATGCAGCTGTACCACTAAGGAAGTGGTGTGAGGAAGCCACTTCACAGCAAAACAAAACTAGCCAGGACAAAGACGACTGGAAATGAGGCAGCTGGATGCCAAGAATATTCAAAAAAGGTGAAACCAGCAAGCTTCTGGAGCTAAACCGTAACTTATGAACAACGGGCAAAATCCTTTCACCTGCACAGCAAACCTCCATTCTACCATGGGGCTCCTCTGTGCAGAGATACTAGAGCCAGGCACGTAGGGAAAGCGGACGGGCAGTGTCTAGTTCCCCCTGGAGAACCTGGAAAGAGAATTTCAGTATACAATTGAAAATGGTCCAGTGATTTATACCTTTGAGAATCCAGGCAGACAAAACATGCTATTATTCTTTTGACCCAAATGACTATCCAGAAATGTCGGGGAGTTGCACACTGTCACAATTAGAAGGAGAAAATTCTTAATTAAGTTCAGTGATTTAGCGTATCTACAAAAACATGCAAAGAGGTGTAAAACAACTATGTTCCTCACACAATGGAGGACATTAGTATTCTGACCAGGCACGTCACAAATTTATATTGTCTTTTGGATGTTAAGATAGTTTAAATCCAGCTGATTTTTTTCAGTTAAGAATGAAATAGAAAGGGAAGGGAGTTTTCTGAAATGTTCTGAATTGAAAATACATAAACCAGCTCCCTGAAACAGACTTTGGCTAATTTTATACACGATGAGACCTTCCAAACATGATATATGGATTGCCACAAAATCTTCAGGTCACTATATTTGCAGGACATATTTGAAAGTAGAAAGAAAAGAAATTACCTGGCAAAAAGGGAGGATCTAGGCAATAATTTTACATGATTAATCTCCCCCAAATGTGAAACATCCACCCAGTATCACAGGATGTCCCCCATGGTACCCCTTCGTACCACTGGTAGCAGCATTGTAAAACAGAGTTCCACATTCTGATTTTGGGTGCCTGTGTAGTTCCAAGATTGCTTTTGTTTCTACTTGGTTTACTGTATTTTTTCAAAAAAAGAACCCACCCTTTCTATGTGTCTTCAGTGATTTGTTCTGTTTTTTAAATATGCTTGGCTTTTGAAAAGTTAGAGTAAAATATTTATAGTGGCTTACAAAGCTAAGTCACATTTACTTTGCTAAAGACTGGAGTGATTTAGAATTTCACCACCCCTTCTACTCGGGTTACCTCTTTGCTGCTGGAAGTTACTGTGGCTGCTCTCAGCCAGTTTGTGTGAGCTACTCCTTTGCTTCAGCATAGCGTCAACCAGCTTAGTTCAGGACACCAAAGGAACACTTCAAGCTAAACTCCTGAGCTTTTTGCTCAGATATATTAAAGAGCCCTCACAAATTTCAATGAGACCAAAAGGATTAGGGTTATGAATATGTAAAGTGAGGTAAGAGGGGAATAATCAAATAGGAAAGCTGCCTAAAACCAATTAAAAAAGCCTTTGACTTCTTCCACTCCACTGTTTAAAATCAAAGAATGAAGGAAATCAGGAGTATAAGAGACCAGAATGTTGCCCTGTACACCAAGGCAGGCACACAGTATCTTTTACACTTCTTTCAGCAGTCAGTCTCATTCATTCTCAGCAAGAATTAGCTTCAGACACTTCACAACATTTCGTTTATCTATTCTACTGCTTCATTATCCTGACTTTTTGAAAGCATCTCCTAATTTTCTCAGTTGCCGCAATTAAAACCCATTACTTCTTGTCCTATCAACTATGGACACAGAGAAGAGTTTACTCCCTTCATCTCAACAATAAAGGTTTTTTATATACTTAGAAAACTATTACCGTGTCTTCTTAGACTCCCCTTTTCAGTCTGAGCAGAACATTCCTGTTGTTCTTTTCTGGACACCAACAACTTGCAAAGCTTATAAAAAAACTAGACATTGTCCTGTTAAGCAAAGAACTTTAATAAAATGAATAATTTAAGAATTCTTTCAATTTTAGCTGTACAGGTGTAAGAATGTATTACTTGTGTCTGATTTTTAACAGTATCAGATTAATTCAAAGGAGCTTTCCAGAATTTAGTCATTCTTGCTTTATAGCCAATTAATCTTTTTCCTATGTCTGCACTATCTCCCATAATCATTATATGCAATGAGAGGGAAGGCTATGTCTGTCACGAATACAGATAAACAAAAATCAGACTATGGTATTCAGCTGTTTATTCAGTGAACACTATGATCACCATGCTCACTTTCTAAGGAGCAGAGCCAAGGCTGCATACGCCGACTAGCATGACATCCAAGCTGTACTTTCTAGGTGGCAAATCCAGACAGGGAAACATGGATTGGCTCCCTGCTCTTGTATACAAACACTTCGAATCTGCACACAGGAAAGGGTATGAAGTAGTAAGTCAGACAAATGGCATTTCAGTTTCTTCTCATGCTAAGAGAAGTTTCTTCAGTTGCTTTTCAAGGGAAAAGTAGATCCCAGTTTCTGAGTCATCTTCCGACTGAATTTTTTTTAGCCTTTTTCTTCTCTTTTCAAAAATCTTTTAGTTGAATTCTCTTCCAGGGGCATGCCTATACCTTACTGTGCCTACTGTCAGCTCTGCTGTGAGCTCATCTGCTCTCCAACAAAGCAAGCTATCACCCAGAATGAAGAGAAATGCTTTCTTGTTGCTCCCTCATACCCAGCTGTTGCAGCATTCATGTTATTCTGTTCGAGTTATTTCTGCCCCTGAAGAACTGTAGGCCTCAGTTTCCTCCACTCATTTCTAAATTCCATTTTTTCCTCTTAAAATTCAGAGCAGCATGGACTGAAGTTTCGACTGTGTCCCCACCACTGAAGTGAATCTATACCTCCCCGAGATTGTATTTAATGAAAGATTTACATAGTAGTGTATGAAAAAATACCAAATTTTTTGTTACTATTTTATTTTGTTGACAAAACAGCCAATGCAACTGGAGAATTCAAGACCTGGAAAGAGATACGAGCTGCTGAGGAGGAGCAGCATCATCTAATATTTAGCACCACACTCTTTACACATGAATACCCTCCATAACTCACTCCAGACTCTGCCAAGATTTCCAGCTCATGCATGCCTTAGCAGTTGGTACCACACATCAATACGTTAAGAATTTGGAGTTATGACTGCTATGTAAACTCATCAAGACTCCACTCGAATCAGTAGTAGCCAAGAAATCATTACCAAGAAACAAGAATCCCATAATTCTGCTGTAGTCTAGAAGGCACATCCCATTCATAAATGGGCAAAGTATGTATGTGGTGTGGGAGGATCTATCCTGGCATAAGTCTTAGAAACTAAAAACAAACACATTGAAAGCGGGAAACTGCTCCAAACTAGCAGCAATTTACTGCCAAATGAGACATTTAGGTAGGATGGTGGCAGTGTTCTAGCCAGGCCTCATGTTTTACTCCTCCCAGAGACAAGCAGGGTGCAGTACCTTCCAGCTGCAGAGCGTGTGGACCCCAGCCCCTGTGCAGGCAGGGACTTGAACACAACACGTCTTTTTGTGCAGGTACAAACCTAACTGAATCCCTTCCCTCTTCTGTTGTGTATTCACCACTTACTGCACAGAAAACCAGTTTTAGAGGTGTTTTAGAAATATTACCACTCCTGCTTTTGTAATACTGCCTGAAAAAATAAGTTTTTACATATATACTCAGACTATAAATTCATCTGAATCTGAAATATGTAAAAGATTATTTTTCTGTTCTCTCAACATCTTCTTCACATCTTTGGTTACATACTTCCTTTATAAGCAAAATAACTGAGAACCTTTACATGAAGGAAAAAAAGATATTTTATTTCTCAGCAGTTCACACTTCTGTTTATCATCTTGAAGGTTAAGATAAATACTAGAGTGACTTTGAAAATAGTTATTTTATACTATAATCACTATAAGGGCAGCTCCAATTAAAGCTGGCAAACAAACAGTAAGGGCAGATGAATCCAGGAAAAAGCAGGGTTTTGTGCAAGTAATACCAAAAAAACCCAAAACACCTGCACCATAGCTCTGAAGATTAATGCTGAAACTTATTAAATTCTCCCATAATCCTTAATCGGGACACTTATAGAAACACTTTCCTGAAGTTCTGGACCCATGAAACCTTCCTAGTTGATGGTAGCTGAGATTAAAAACTTTTCTTTCTTTCTGCCGTATATTAAACCTCCCCTGCCCCGACCCATATCTCTAAAAGAACAGATAGAACACGTAGAAAACTGGCGTTTCATGTTTACTCTCCATTTCTCTCCTGAAATATGTTCTGCCCGAAACCAAAGAGAACTTCCTCATTGCATATGAAATTCTGGTATGTACAACATGCACACCTCACGTAGATCTCATTTCAGTGATGATTAAAGAAAATGGGGAGAGAGAACTTGCTATAGGATTTCATTCCACGTCAGAACTTCACATTTGAAACTAATCCAAAATTGATAAACATCTTTTTCTCTTCCTTCTCCCTCACTCCTACAAACAGGATAACTCTCCAACAAGGACAAAGTGTGATAAAAGGACGGGCACAAACAGAAACTCCATTTTCAGAAGAGCGCTGTTAAGGAGATCTACATATCATGGAGCATCAAACCTTTTTCTTCCAATTACTCCAAAGCAGATCACCCCTTTGGAGAGGCATTCCAGAAATCTGACAGCATCGCAGAGCCTCATATGAAGAGGTAAGTGCGGGAAATAATGCTGGGTGTCTGTAACTGGTGGGACGCGCCTGGTGGATGCCATTGTGCATCCTATCCAAAAGCTTCTAAAGGCAGCAGAGTTGCCCAGAGAAACAGGGAATTTTGACAACTGAATATCATGCTACTGAGACACACAACATACAGGGACATTAACTAGTTCATGTCACTGCCTGGTGTTTAGAGTGCTTGGAAGAAAGACTTTTTTCTCTTTAAGAAAATATTTACATAATGAAAGTGACAACAAATTATTTATTTAGCTAAATTCCGCTTAAATGCACATTAGAATAGACAGGTAATACACCTCTAAATAATAAGCTTTGCCATGAAAAGATCGTGAGATTTCTGTCACTAGTGCCACAGCTGGTGTATCATTAGTCAGAAAAAATTACACTCAAGCCCAAATTACTCCGCATGTACAAAAAAAACCCCACAACCCCAGGAAAATTGTTTTTATTTCATCTGAAAGTCTCAACCCTTCTCACCAATTCCACCAGCTCAGCTGAAACTTGCTTACACAGCAAATACAAGAAAGTAACATAAGCCTAGAAAACAGAAGCAAACTAAGACAGCTCGTTTCTCTTCCTCCTTTGAAGTTGTCACTCAAACGGCATCTGTATTTAACATTTCTTGATTCCAAAAAGCAAGCTCTAGTCTTATCGTGGAAGTTCATTGCAGGTGATTTAGGTGACCAGCAAGGGGTTGAAAGAGCCATCAGAGCTCAGTCTAGATGCAAGCAATCATACAGCAAGCCCATGCCTGAGCTCTTCTACCCTCACAGCTACTGCCCTCATACACTCCAAATAAAACCAATATCCACAGTGTACTGTCAGCCAGTCCAAGTATCCAGCACCAACACAAGACCTCCAACAAAGGAGCTCTGGCAAACACGGTGTTTGAAAGCCCCCAGGTATCTTCCCCACCACTTCTCTAGTGTTTACTGTGTCTAAAGTATAGGTTGCAAAACAGGCAAAAGCCTAATTCTCAGCCACTCCAGTTGCCATCCTACAGATAACTATAAACTGCTAATTAGCATGCACTTGGGCTAAGGAGTGAGACTCTCATTTGCAAACTGATTTAAATGAGATGGCTGAAGCAATTCCTGTCCTCTACTGTCTGTTCCTCACTCTCCTGAAGGTTACATCTCTGTCTCAGACACGGCTGCACAGAATGTGCATCTGTTCCTTAAGCAGTGCCCTCTACAACTCAACATTTAAGCATTTAAACAAACAACTGCAGCCTTTCGTCTGCATTTATACATTAAGCTGTAAAGTATAGTAGCTGAGGATACAAATCCCAGATATTCACTCTTATCATGGGACTTCTACGAATGTGGCAGGGCAAAGAGGCACAGTGACAACTGTCATGGTTACCCCACTTAAGCATGCTTACAAACATAAATCAAAGCCCTAAGCAGTGAATCGGAGTGAAATTGGTAGGAATATCTTCTGGTTTGGTCTATTTGAAGATAATGATGTGAAATAGGGATTCCAGGATAATGGCATAGCACATACACTGGCATTTCCAATTGTTTGCAATGGCCAGGAAATACCGAAATTATAATCCCAAAGTCTCCACAATTTTCATGTTGTGTTCTGCTATGCACTAACCAGTCCCAGTGGACCTTCGCACGTCCATCTGCTTTGAACCATGCAACAGTGTCATTTCCCTTCTCCAGCAGTAGGTATATGGAAGCTGAAAACATGATGTTCTCTCCTCCTCTTCCCCTTGGACAAAGGTACCTCTATCCTACCTCAAACTGATGGAGTGAAGCAGAATACAAATATATGTGGGGTCAACCAAGGATGTGTGATGTGGGAAACAAGACACCACATGAAGTTGTACTGGTGCAGCGATGCTGAACTCAGTGAAGTGGGGAAAAACAGTCTAACACCAACCATCTTGTGCTGCAGACTCCATCATATCAGGTGTCTCAAGCATACGTCTTGACTTTCTAGAAAGATCACATAAGCTGGGGTGAGAGAAAAGTAGAGTAATGTTCGTATGAGGGCATTACTCCACCTCTCCCCTAACCACACTCCCTCAAGATCTCACTGATCTCTTATTCAGAAGGTTCAATAGTATCACGATTCGCAGGGATATGTTATGCTACTGTTCTTATTTTTGGTACTGTGTTAGTTTGAACAAGGCAAAAGCAGCCTCTGACAGAGTCAGAACTGGTGAACAAGAGTCTTTTTATATGAAAATAAGCAGAATAAGAACAACACCTAACAAGAGTGTTCACTTAAGATATATCTTCAAAACTCATGAAAAAGAGGCACCTAAAGCCTTGGAAGATCAGAAGTGTGCAGAGAAGTGCAAAACATACCAAAAATAAACCCTCTTGTCCCAAAGGATGGGTTTGTGTGGTGAATTTCAGGATTCAACTACTTCTTTTATTTGCCTTCAAACTAAGTCTGAACCTTGGAGCTAAAAAATTACAGAGGAGGAATCTTCCTTTCTGTGGCATCTCTGAAGTTCCAGCTCCTCACCAAAAAAATCAAGAAGCGCAGGGAAGCCACACAAGTGAAATGTCCTATATACTGACTTTTGTAACTAAAGTTTTTCCAAATCTCCCCTTGGATTCAGTCTGGCTTTAGACAGTTCTGCTTTGCTGGAACAGACTGGCTTTTCCTAGTGAACACAGGGGCAGCACCAGCAGTACATTCAAATCACTGACATTTTCGCTTCACTTGTCTTTTACACTCTTTGTGCTCAATATGTGCTTGATTGCAGAACTCAGGCTTGCACTTACTGCTTTAAAAAGTACTTCTGCACATACACAAGCAGACCAGGCAAGTGTGAAACAACCAGATTCCTGTTTGCACTTGCACTTGCTGAGATTCTAGCATAAGCACAACTGTTCAGACAACTGCCACTGAGTAATTCTGAGACATAACATAGCTTCTTTATTTACATTTTTATTACTCACTGAGAGCAATGGGAAGATGTTGACTGGCAATTCCTAAAGAGCCCAGACTTACATTCTACACTGTATGTTCACACAGGACTACACCAGGAAAACTCTCCTAGCAGTTTCTTGCACCCAGCAGAGGTACTCTCAGAACAGAAAATTGTTAATGCCTCCCATCCTCATTGACTCTTAGTCTGTGCACACAGATTTTCAATACTGCTTCTGATTATGCCCAACAGTCCCCCTGGAACTAAGTTAAGACCACCAATTCATCAGTCACTAGCTGCCAAGGATGTGTCAGCTGGTTCCCAGAAGACTGAACTAAATATTTTGTTGCATTTTTTCCACAGAAAAAAGATGTATAGCTTGTGTGACATCTTTTGCACTGCTTTTTCTCCTAAAAAGAGGCAAGGAATGAAGACAAGATACTTAGCTTCAGTTGTTGGCTCTGTTAGTTACTTCCTGTGAAACCTCTGGACAAGTCATTTTGCCTTTCTGTGCCTCAGTTTCTCCATCTGCTAAATAATGGGTTTCTATTTTGAGAATACAGCCAAAAAAGTGCTGCATAAACACAGACTAATATCTTTATTCTCAACACACTTCAAAGCAAAATTTGCTTTTTCACTAAGTAAAATAGCCTGAGATTTTTCTTTCCACTAGGTTAAGCTGTTTTTTGATACCATGCTGCCCCAGCAGCTCACCCAGAACCACATTAAAAGAGAACTGATGTCATGCAGCCTTGCCTCCAAACACGCACCACCTGGACACAGCAACTGCTGCCACTGCAATTTAATTCTTGCTTGCTGATTGCAAATTTCAGTTCCTCTGGTTGTGTGCTGTAAAAATTTTGATTCATACTTTACTTTCCAAATATTGTGGCTTTTCTTGTGCAACTGCTTAAGAAAGATGCATTGGCCTCTATTGTGCAAAAGAATCTCTTATGACACACGCATATATACTGCATACACAGTATAACAGACAAAACCAATCAAGAGGCTGGCTGTTCTTTCTAGCTTTATTTTATGTCAAGATGCATATTAAGCTGTTTTTAAATGGGTAAGGAAACAGAGGTCAGAGTGAAATTCCCAGATGTACCTTGCTGTTCATGATATTCATATTCTACACACAGAAAATGCTGATACTGCAAGGTGATAGGCACCTGCCAGAAAAGACTGAGCTCTCCCAGCTCCTCCTGGCTTCAGCACTCTGCAGGATAAAGTCCATAGAAATAGCAGGATCTTAAAAGGTGCTCTACCAGACATAATGCAAAACAGAATATCATCCTAAGTAATCTTTCTTTTTTCCTTTTCCTCTGCTACTCAGTGTAGCACCCTTCACCAACAAATCCATCCATAAAGCAAAGTTTCATCAGCTTGATCTGTTCACCTTGTCAGAATCAAGATGCAGCTGAGTACATTAAATATTTCAAGAAAGAGGCTTAACAGTCCAAAAAAAAAAAAAAAAAGAGGAAAACACATTTCTTCAGGGAATGTTTTGCTCACTGAGTAAGGAGTAAGAAAGCTTTGCCCCATTTGGCAAACTCAAACCCAACCAACAATGAAAACCAAAGTAATAAAAACTGTGCATAATTTTTAATTTACAGTAACAGGAACTGCCCACAGCTGATTTTTTCAGAGAACCATCATAGTTAGTGAACAGTGAAAGACTATGTAATGATGTGATACGTTTGCAATGACCTGTTCTAATTACAGACGTACTGATCTGTCCTTTTTTTACTTCTTCCATTCATCTAGAACCAATACTCTTTCTAACTGTATTTAGTTCAAAAGCCTTGAGTATACCTTAGATTTATTGGTCCATTTTTGTTTCTAAATGATTTTTGCTTTTGTTTCCTAACTTGTATTTGCCAGAGTAACTGCACTTAGAACTTGTAAGTGCTAAATAGAGGAGCAATGCACAGAAGAGGAAAAAAATATGTGCAGTAAGATTATCTGTCCTTGTGCAACAGCTTTGTAATCCACTGCAAGGAAAGGCAATTGTAAACCAAGAATGTGGGTGCAGTGTGAAGGCCAGAGGACATAATGCAGCAGAATTCTAGAGATTCAGTGGTGGTAAAGCTGGAGGTCTGACTCAGTAAAACGCCCAGCAAAACAGATACTGCAACACTAAATGCACTGGATTTTGTGTACCCTGTATCATTTAATGACTAAATTAAAAACTCCAGTCGCACTTTTGTCTTGTATAAATAACTTAATTCGTAAATCTCACTTTTCAGCTATACCTCCCAAAAACATAATCTTTGGTCCACATAGCCTGAAAGTCATTATTTATTTACTGACAAGTTTTCAGAACATGTTCTCCTTACATGGCAGCAAAACACTTTTGCCAATACAAAGAAGGACACATGTATTTGCAACAAGGATAGTTTCACATGTAAAGTTTTAAGAGCCGACAAAGGAGCCAAATTCTGGGAAAAGCATCTTCTCAATATCCATCTCCTCTTTTCCTGTTGAGGTATCGTGCCTCTGACAACTGAACGCTCATAGCAAACACACTTCTGTGACTCTCTTTGGAACTTATCTCCTGCTGTTCTTCCCTTATTCTGTGCCTTGTCAACACCCTCTCCTCACTAACAGCTGCTTCCCATCTGAGCTGATTTCTGAGCACAGCGTCAGTAACACAACAGAGACAGAACCACCAGCACCCAGAGGGATATGAGCTAAAAATTATATGCAAGTGTCCAGTGATTATTATTTGAAGCCTTTGATTTTCCACAATAAAAAGGGAAGTAAATAAAACAGAAATGAGCAAGCGGCACTTCATGTGAAGGACTGACAGGCTTTCAGTCTACTGTATCTCAGCTCACAACTGTTAGTAATGACACTTAGAATTAGGTAATCAACACCTAGTTCCCTTTCACACTTTCCTAAAGTAGTCCCCATTCATTCAAATTGTATTTCCTTTCTGTCTCCTTCTCCACAGATCAAGAAAATAGAAGACCTAAAGTAACAATAACAACAGACTCAGTAATGACAAATATCTCAGAAAGGCAAAACATATTTCCAACACTTCTGGCCTGGCACCTAGAACTTTCACATAACAACAAGGCATCAGAAATAAACCCATCTGCATTAATCACCAACACAGAAAAGCTAGCACTAAGTCTGGGTGTGAGTTCTGCCACTGACACTGATCACTGTTCTACCAGAGTCCTGTTTTAGCTTGATGTGCCACAGCCTGGGGTGGGACCTCACGCTATGTCTACAGCAGTAAGCTAACAGTGCCAAGACATGGGCCTGATCCTTGAAATTCTGTTAAGAAGCTGTCAGAATATTTTCTGACATCCTTTGGCCCAGGCCTGCGAGCACTCTCCCAAACAATTCTCAGGCATAGTGCCAGAGTTAGGGTGGGCCAAGGACCATTCCCAACAGGCAGTCTGAATGCAGCCATCCTACTTTGAGATGAAGAGAGTTCAGTGGTACAAGACAAGATCATATCGTGCCAGTTGGCCATAGGACCAACAAATAAAGCCTAGCACTGTTTTGTTTACTACATTTGTACCTCAAGTCTCTTGCTTAACAATACAGGGCATTAACCACTGATCAGATCTAACAAGACAGATAAACTTCTTCCTCCATGCCTTCTTTTCTGTGACCTACATATTAAAGAGCGCACAGCCCACTCATACATACCTACACTAGGCTTGTCCATTGTTCCTACAACAGCCTAGATTCTGTTTAAGAATCAGGTTTCAGAGTCCAAAACATTTTACCAGGTCAAAAGTTTTACAACCTTCTGTTATTGCCCCTTCAAACAAAATGTAAGAGGCTTCTTTAGCCACCTAGTGAGTTTAACAGCAAACAGCTCCCTGTAAGGTAATGAATTCAAAGCAGTTAGATTAGACAGAAAGTCCCATGGGACTAGAGACTTCACTGTGCAGCTAAAACCCGCCCACCCAGCTGAGATAAGAACTCACTAAAATGCAAATTCTTATCAGGAATCTGTCCCCAGTGCAGGACCCTCCACCAGTGACACACCACACTTGAATACCAGGGAACTCCTCTCATTGTCAGTTTCCTCAGCCTCTGAAATGATCTCCAAATGCAACCTTTTCTGTTTTCCTCTCTTTCCTGACATGTATTTACCTCGTGCATCCCATGGTGGGTTGTTCCAAGCTACTCAAAGCACACTAGGATGCCAGAATATGAGCATGCAAAAGTTTCAAGACAAAAGTGTTATCACTGAAGTGATTTACTGTAGATAAGAAAAATGTGTAAGAAGACATAGATGATGATGTTAAGCTTTTTTAAATCTAAGCCCATTCTATTGTGTACAGAGGTAGTTAACATCTGACAGCCATCCAGTAAAATTAGTCTCATAGGTTCAAAGCTGTTTCTTAATAAATTGCTCAGACACAAAGACAAGCATCACTCCTTGATGGCAACCTCAGCAGTCAGGGTCACCAGTTGCAAAGGACTGTGCTAGCCTCTCTCTTTACAAGTGGTCCACTCAGGGAAGGGGTGAGCAGTGTGACCTTTCAGCAATCAATATTTGCTCATTCTGACACATTAGGGCAAGATACGTTAGCAGAAAGAACATGGGTTTAGTATCACTAGTAGTGACATGGGTTCACAGTTAAACCAGCAGCCTGATTTGCGAAAGGCAAACTCCTAGCCCAATCACATCAAGTTTCACTCTCAAAACATACAGCCAAGAAGTTCCTAATATATGCTTGAAGGAGCCCTGAAAACATTGGCCCTAGCTCTTAGACAGTGGCAACTAAACAACTGACAAATCCACAGGGAATATATAATTTTTTTTCTTTTTAAACTGAAAGTGTATTACTGAACCAACTAAATGATGACCAGTGTACAGAGATTTTTCATGACTAAAAGACAGTGCTTGTTAAAAAAAAAAAGTGCCCTCATTTTACACAAGCTAAGTGATTTGGGAACCAACAAATTAATCTGTAGGCACAAGAAAAACAAGAAGTACAAAATTAAAGTTGGGTTGAGAATGGTCACGAAATTTACTCCGTAAGTCATGAGACATCAGATGAGTTGCAGCAAGGTATTATTTGTATGGCTGATATGCTTCCATAAAAATAATTGTAGCAATGGCAATAGCAGTGAGATTGGCCCAATATCATTACATAAACATAAATCTTCCTTTAACTCTGTTCCACAGTCCCATCATTTGAGTAACCACCCTAATCTTTAAGTAATCAAGGTGTAGAAATCAATTGGCCTCTCTGCAACTCGAAGATATATGACATAAAATTGCAGCTATTTCCAGAACCGTAGGAAGTCACATTGCCAGCCAGTTTGTGACAAGTTCTTGTGCTAATAGCACTAGGTAAAAAAGCAGGTGGGCTTTCATACATAAGCATCATGATGCCCAGAATAGTCGATACCTGTCTTTCTGTCACTAGGTTTCAAGGGGCCTAGCACAGCTCGCATTCAGCTTTGGGCATTCACTATCTCATGACTTGACATATGGCTATCAGCTGTGTAAGCAATGAGTTATTCTTCTAAGGAGGAGGGCTCATTAGGAAGAGTGAAGGAACTGTTTTCTCACCACAGAGCTGTTTTCTCTTACTCTGGTCTTGAGATCTGCAGTTCAAAGGGAGCCAAGTCCTCTTCAGATGAGTGGCTTCTACAGAAGGGTTAAGGACAGTGTATATATATACAGGAGTCAGGCATTTTAGTCCAGATAACCACCCTGAGGTTCTCTCCCAATACAGATCTACTGTAGTTTTGAATGTCTGCTCCAGTTTCACTCAATCACATGTGCAGAAGACAGCGTAAAAGCTTGAATCAGGCTTGGCTAGGCAATCAGGCAGGAATCTTCATCTGCAGTAATATTTAAATCCAAGACTTTGCTCGGGTTTTAGGCACATTGTTGGTGCAACCCCCAACCCAAGCCTCAGTTTGTGATCCAGCAGGGGAAAGCAGTAAAAGGTAGCATTCAGACTCTGTATGAGAGATGGCTTTGCATGAATTGCATTGCTCCACAATGAAGCCTCTGTAGCTGATTGAGAAATTGTTGCGTATTTCAAATCTTTTTCTTGCCTTCAGCCATTAAAGGCTGAAAATGCTGCAGTCATTCCCACTGCTAAATGGGAACGCGTCAAAACAGATAAGAAATATGATAAGATAGTGATGCTGCCAGTCCATCCTTAAAAGAGACAGGACTGGTTGCTCCAACACAAGTTGAAAACAGAATGCAAAGTATTAAGACAGAGATAAAATGGGGGGCAGGGGAGGAATGGATTGAAGCCACCCTAACAGAGGAGGGAATAGCAGCCACCCTATGCCACAAGACCAATCCTACTTTTTACATCCTGAAACAACATCACCTTTGATTGCACTCAAGTTATCATCTGTCAAGTCAGAGCATTTAATGGAAATACTGCTGTGTAAACATGGATTCAGTACCCCACCACAATACAAAGGCAATGGTAATAAGCAGCATCATTCGTGAACTACACATGCTTTCATGTCATCTAAAGCACAAAACTAAAGGGCCTGCCTAAAAGACGACTGCAAAGAAACCTTGCCATGTGGTCAGAGAAACTGGGAGATACATCCATCCAGGACAATTTTAAAGATTTGATCCACAAAACAGATTTCAGCAATCATGGCAACCACTTTTTGCAAATGAAAGAAATTTTCACAAACTAGATGAGTCCACAGAATTTTTATTTCCTCATTTCAATAGTATCTCAAAAAAAGGAGATGAAATGCAGGAGATTTGAAAGTCTTTGCCACAGGAAAGGCCTGGTCCAACAAGATGCGAGGGGTCAAATAAGGTTTCTGGAAAGCTTTGTCATTAAATCCCCATTTCATGCAAGAAAACTCAAGGCAGTCTTCATAGATAATGAAGGCCTAGGGGATAAGCAAATATATGTGGGTCAGCAGTACTCTCTCTGGCGGTGACCAGTACAGACTGCCATTGCACAGCGATTTCCAGCATCACCAAAGTCAAAACATACATTATCATTTACATCCTAAAGCACACTACAACTGTGCAAGGCCTTTACCAAGAAAATACCCATTGCAGGCTGAGAATTCATTTGAGGCTGGCAACAAAAAACAACAGAAAAGAGGTTCTATAGCTGGAAAGAAGAGGAAAATTCACAAAGACCCTTATATTTTCTTGCAAGTGCCTGAAGGAAACAATGGGCAGGCAAGAGAAATAAGTAATTTCTCAAAAGCTTCATATATCACAGACTCATCTGGATGCCTGCAGGCAGACGCTGCACTTGGGAGATCCTGCTTTTTCAAGCCTCAGGTAGCCTCTCAGACTGGGATGCCTCTGGGACTGCCAGGATCTGAACATAGGAAAGCTGGCTTGAAAACACATCACTCTCTTCCCCATAAGAAGGGTTCAGCGCTGTCCTTCCAGGGAACGTCCCAGAAGCCTAAATATTAGACTGCTTCCTTAAATCCTCTATGCACCTAGTCATGGTCACTGGTATGAGCAATGAGTTGTCCTCAAATAGAGGTACAAACTCAGATAAACCATTCTTAAGGCTCCTGTGCTATGATAATACTCCTGTATAGTGAACAAAAAAATGTGAAGTAATCCATTCCCTCACTCAGTACCGCTATAAAGCCTTGGGAGTGTCTTGTGCCTGCGTTTTGGGCACTAGAGTTCAAGAAACATATAGTTTAGAGAATCCAGATTATAGCATAGGAATTACCAGAGGTAAAATGATATAGCTTTTGAGAAAAAAGTTAAATAATTTGACAATTTAGTCTAGTCTGAAAGTAAATGTGAAAATATTCATGAAATACTTGAGGGATAGATGCAAAGAGATCACTTCTATGCTCCCTGCAAAAAAAATATCAGACATTACATTAGGCATTTGGAAAACATTTTCTAATAACGACATCTAAACACCAGGCTAAACTATCAGAAATGACCCTCCTTTCAGATCAGAACATGACAGGATGGTTTGTCAAGATCCTCTTCAAGACTATTTTTCATGATCCTGTGATATGACGTCAAATTGTAGAACCACATTTTCCACCTTTGCAAAGTGGTATTCCTGCCTATGGCATAAACACTGTATGACCTGGGAAGTGAAAAATTAGCAAAGCCTTCAAAGTTTTTCTCTTCCTATATTTAGGGACAAACTAGCTCCCATAATGAGTATCAGTCTGCTTCCTGCAAAAAGCAGCCAAAAATTGTGTAAAATCAAACACGCATTCAGCTATGTATGGAGTAACTCAAATAACTTCTGCTATCTGTGACGCTTGTTACACTTTTTGATCCACATGCCCTTTCTTACCAAAGCCCAGGGTCTCTGTCCCTCCCTTACACTCACTCAGCTCCCAGACTGCTATTGCAAGTGAGTTTTGTTGCAGAGGCACCAGCGTGGCGCTGGGAAAGCACAGGACAGCCAACCTCTCCCTCCCCCCCAGAGATCATGACACATGTTCAGACAACAACTGGCATCCCTGAAGTGAGAGGGAGGGACAAATGGCAAAAGGGCTGATTGATGATACCACTGCAATGGACAGGAGGGAGGATGCAGAGCCAGGTCAAACACCTCACTCTGAAGGATGTAAAGAGACCAAAGCAGGCCTGAGATAAAGGATACCAAGGGTCAGATGCACACTAAGCTAGAACGAGCTAAGGGAAGCAAAGAAAAAGGAGCTTTAGTTCTCACCTGTGTGGCAGTAAACCAGTGAAACTACATAGGGGATTTATTGATATTTTCTCACTGTGGAGATTCTGTGAGAGTGCAAAAAGAACCAAACAGCTTTGCTCATATGAAAAATCTGATGTACTCCTATACACCTTTGATTTGTAAAGCCTTCCTGTAAAAGGCATGGGCTGGTCACACAATTTTCCAAGTGAAAAATTTAGCTCAGATGCGCATCTCAGAGCAGAAGAGAACCTGAGAAGTCTGTATGCTCCATCCTTGCTCTAAGAGCCATGGCTTGTAAACTGGGCCCTGCAGACAACAGGCTCAGATGAATAAATATTTTCAGAGCTTTCTCTTTGCTTTGTCTTGCTTTTCTGTTTTTCACTTCTGCTTTACTTTCTACATCCACTGTTTTCTTCACTTTCTTTCTTTGTATCCAGAGCAAAAGAACCTTTCAATCTGTTTGCATTTCAGCCTTTAGCAGCTAATTTTGCACGACACTTCGTCTGAATAGAAAACTGCTAGCAGAATTGCCAGCCCCAAATATTCAAGAGTCATAACACAAGCCCCTAAAAACTCATGAAGATTTATGTTTTGCTAATGTTGTATCTTCAAACTTTCCTTTACAACTAGAAGGGCTAGAAACGTGCCATTTAAAATGAAAGCTGTGATATTCCTCAATTTAGATACACCAAGAACCAGGCTTTTAAGAAAAATGTCCCATGTTGTTAAGACTCAACAGTAGAAAACCTTGATTATTTGCAATTGTAACAACTGGCTATAAGTGACTACATGTGGCCAACTGATCGAAACAACAGAACAGCAAAGCTAATTTAGATCACTTCAAAAGAAATTTCCTTTTCCATCTCCTTCCTCTCCTCAATTGCTCTTTAAGCTGTCTCATAATACAGGAGCAACATTACCCAAACCATATGGTTCACCTTTCAGAATTGGAGTTTATCTGTATCTACTGAGGGTGAAACAGGCAGAGAACAGGGTAGGACAGGAAACCACACCTCACAGCAGAGACAAATGGTCTTCTTGCTACTCTGTCTGAGCACCAGAGCCCTAATCTTGGATGCAAACAAGATTGTGAAATACAAAAAAAAGAAAAAACACAAGGCCTGTGATGCTTATCATATTTCAAGATGGGTGGGGTGCAAAATTCAGAGATACTAGATCAATTACAACTACAAAGCAAGCAAGAAAAGGGAGCAGAACATAAATATTTTGAGTCTGTAGGATGTGGGTTAATTTATCTCATGGCACGTGTCCTAGTGTAACATATTTATACAATTGGAAAAAGACTTCTAGTGTTCATTTAAAAATAAAGGATGGCATAATATTAAAACCTAAAAATAGTCCTGATACGACTACTTATCCAACTTGATACCTGTCTGATAAGGACAGTTCAACTTTCAGACTGTTTTCATGCCTGCACAGAACACACAGCAATTGCTCAAGCTAAAAGTACATCCTGTCATTCTGACATTAAAATTTACAAGTTGGTGGTTTGTCTTTGGAAAGATGAAAGAGACGTATTTATATACAATGGGGAGAACAATTTGGCTTTTTGTATACTTGCAATTACCTAAGTCGCAGGAGCTGCATGTGCAGGTTAGAGCTAAGCATTCAGTGAAATTAAAGGATGGTGAAAAAAAAAGTGTATGCAACAAAATACCCACCTTTGCTATCTAGTGTATTGGATAATTATTGTTACTACACTTTTCCATGTAATTCATATGATTATATCTACAAACTGGTAAGCCAAACCTTTAAATACTGACATCTAACTGTTGTGTACCCACTACTCAATCTATTTTTAGAATGATGGTCAATGAGTATGTCTGAAATTGCTCAGGACTCCTGTGTCTCCTTACTTGAAAGCTGGTCTTTAATGACTAAAATATTAGTATCACAGATTTGACTTGGATTCTGTGGAATGACCACACAGCATTCAAACAAACCATAACCTTTCTTTTCTCAATGAATTTTCTCTGACTTTTCCATACAGACTGACAACACAGGCAAGAACAGATACCCAGAGAACAGCTAAGCTTAAGTGCTGCAGTGTGTAGACTCTGCTATCACCCACACATTCATGTGCAAGACTGCACGCCGCTAGACAGATGTTGTGAGATTTACCTGACTGGTCACTCAAACTAAATTATCATCTGGTTTAATTTTGTCACATAGACAAGAAATATTTACAAGACCACATATAAAATGTAAACATTTCTGCATACATTGCAGAGAGTTAAAAGAGACCAAAGGGAGGCAAAGGATTAATTGAATCTTGAAGTCTGGAGACTGCAAATCCTTATGGTTTATGATCTCACCAGAGACTTATAACAGAATTATCTGCCTTTATCTCTTTTAAGTTTATCTTACTCCATCAGTAACTTTTAGTGAAGTTCCATTAGCTTCACACAATTTCCCGCTTTGCTTCTGCTTTGACCAGGAGTTTTCTAATGATGTTGGCAGCAGTACATTTTCATCTATTCCCTGTAGTTCTCCCTGCTGCTCAAAAGGTTTGGCTGTGTAATGAACCTTTATTAGTAAAGTTATTAACATATCTGCACAACTGCAGTATTATCTATTAATAGTTCTGATTTACACAGCATTTCTTGAAGGTGAATTCTGTATTTTGCAACATCATATCTGCCTAACAAAATAGCAGGTAAGACAGGACACAATACAGCATGTGCACATTCATAATTAAATCAGTAACTTCAGATCATCAGCTGTGAGCTGGTAGAAGAGAGTTTGTTCTCTCTCAGCACAGTAACTCCTCATTTTGAGGGTTAATCTAGGAAAAGTAAGACTATCAAAATAACGACATGCATGTGCACATTGTATCTCTATTATATTACCATTTAATATAAAATCCAAACTCTGTTTAAAAAAAAAGCTATATCCCTTGGAACTGATCATCTCATCTTGCGTGATCTGAAACAAACCACAGAGAAAAGCTACTGGGTTTCATTCTCTCCTATTTACCAAAGCTATTAAGTTTTGATACATAATACTGTAACGCGACCTATCAACAGGAGCACCAGAAACTAAACAGGAGCAAAACTGACTAGGAATGCCTTCCTGTATCCAAAATTCAACGGAATAAAAATGTTACAGACAACATACACAGTGAAAAATTATCTGCACGTATTAAACTTCACAGATGTAATAGCCTGATTTAGCTGTAGTGGCATGGGACATCTAAATTAAATTTGCAGACATAACTCCTTTTGTCAGAATTACTTTAGGTATGAAATAACAGATTCTAGAAAAAAATTAAATAGGTAAACATCTGTCACATTTTTATTAAATTAGTACAAAACTCATAGCAAAATATTCTTCATGGTGACTAACACAATGTTTATTGTGAGAGAAAGGGAACTCCATGTTCTATAACTTTAATGATACCCACTTTATTAACCTATGGAAGCAAAATAAGGACCACAGCCTTTTAAGCAAAGCAAAGAAGGATTGAGTCCTTATGCTTACAATGAACCTACTTTCCCTGCAGCTTAGCAGGAAAAGGTTTTTAAGTATACAAAAAGGAAATAAAAAGGAAACCTTTCCTTTAACATGGTCACATATTAGTCTTCTAAAAAGGACCAAAATACTCTGAATAAATCGAAGTTACTTTGATACATTTGCAAATCCATAGTACTAAAAAATTAAGAGATTCTTTTACATTACCAGGGAACACAGGAAGCTGCTGCTAGCAAGCAAATTTAGTGCTGTGAATAAACCCATAGAATTTAGTTGTTTGCTTTTTAAAACATTGTTTATTGAGAATACTTAATGAGGACTAAGGCTTCAGTGGCAAATATTTAACAAAGAGCACAAATTCCCTCACCTAACCTTTGCCTAAAGCACAACTGTCCCATCCTATTTAGGGAAAACTCATTCTGACAACAGAAAGATATGAAATTTAGCCTTCCTTTATTTACCAAAGCTATTTAAGTTTCTTATGCAAAAGAACCTGTAGCCTGCATATCTCTCATCCCATGTTTGACAGGAACAAGCTTCCATAAGATCTGGGAACTGCAGCTGTCCTGCACAGAGAAACTGCAGTCTTTTCTCCACTACAGCCAAAATTGCTTCTGCAACATACGGAAGTATAATCAGTTTCAGTACAATTCACACTGTAAAAAAAACCAAACCCTTAACATCACCCAACGACGTTTGAGTGTTAACTAGGTGCATTACCCCAGAAAGTACAATAGTTTACATTTATTTTTGCACTGGGTAAGTGCTGCTCACACAGAACATGAGATGGAAAGAAAGAGACCCATGGGGCAGCAGCAGCAGTTCCTATGCAGCAACATCAGAGCACTCAGAAAACAAACTAATGGGAGTAAAGCGGACTTTATTTGTAAGGCGCAAGTGGATTTGAGAATACAGTAATGCTACAGCATTACTTTAATGAGTATCATAAGGCTAAACTTTTGCCCTACAACTGCCTGTAATTCCAGTGACTATATAGATGATATTACCCTTGTATGTCATGTCAGCTGTCCAATGTGGGAGGCAGGGCAGAATTCTTTCCTTTGTGATATCTTGTTAGAAGGTATTAAGTTATAGGCATCCATCAAATTTATGCAGAAAATGTTTCTCACTAAATTTTATTGCTAAAAATTTCATCCCACTACTGCTCTTTTACCCTCACATTCTGCAGTAGATCCTCACTCTCATTTCCTTGGTGCTAACACCATTTAAGTATCTGAATGCAGTTGTATAGAGATTCAGCCCGTAAGAACTAGGTCAATGATTGAAGAAACTACATTATTTAGGACAGCACATGAACACCTGACACAAAGTTAAGCCTGTGTGTGAATGCTGTTCTAAACCAAGGCCTAGAGATAGGAGAAATCCTGTCCCTCTGTGCCTCATTCAAACATAATTACCAAAACACAAACTTCATAGGGGGGTAAATCTGCACTGTCAGAATCAACCACCCAAGATAATACTACAGCCAATCTACACCTAGTAGCTAGTAACAAAGTAACTGTGAAGGGCTCTGTCTGCAGTGCCATCCCAAGAACACAGCCAAGCATACTCTGTCAGTATCTTCTCCTGCCATTACCTAAGGCACATTACTCACTACTGCTCTCATGAAAATTGCCAAATTAATGAATATAAATAAATTATTTGTTTTAGTTTTTTAATATATTAAAATCCCAGTAGTTAACACTGTGAATGCATTTAGCTGTAAGGACTGAAGCTAAAAATACATGCAGCTTGAATCTGCGTTCCAGCCTGCAGCTGACAAAATCTCAAATTCAGTACTTAGGACAGAGGAGTTTTCTGAGAGTTTTGTTTTGTTTTGTCTGTAGGGTGGGGCACTTCCACAACTTCCAGCTTTTTTAAGAATCTACTTACACTGAGACAGAATCCCAGCTCTAAAGGAAGCTAACTGGCACTTTGGTCAGAAGCTTTCTGAAATTAAAGACTCTGAGTTCAACTATTTGAGAGAGAAAAGGAGGATTTAAGCAGAGACTAGTTCATAAAGCAACCACATCCTATTCACTTTTCTTTTATGCTAGACAGTTTCCCACTTGGCTGAATCTGAAAAACACTGAAGACAACCTGATTCTAAAAACCAAACAAAAGCCTCGCCAGAAAGAAAAGTCAAAAAGGGTCCAGGGTCTAAGCCCATTTAGATGAAATCAGGGTTTAGTACTTATTTAACAAAACATCAGAAAGAATTTTTGCCCTGTCCAATCTTTTAGAAATCTATGCAGAGACTTCCCTTGCTTTGATTCTTGATCTCTGTGTGATCAAACAGTTTATTCTTCTTCTTTTTTATGGCATATCTGTTATCTAGTAACTTTTACTGCAGGCTCTTCTAGTTATTTGCAGGAGTGTGGTGGTATGCTGATGAATTCCACATCTACAGCCTACATAAGAAAAAGGACATATCCAGATGGAGTTTTACTTCTGAACTAGTCCATGGATAATTTCAGAGGGCGGGTATAATTGTCTCCACATGCACAGACACACCCGGCCCAATCACATATTTATGTTTACCATTAGAGCAAAATATATACAACATTTACTTATAAAAGACAGGCAGTAAGGGTAGAGTTTCCGAGGGGGTGCTACAGTAATTTCTAAACAACAACAACAACAGAAGGTGTGAGGCATTCTGATAAGCAGATTCACTTCTGGATCCGTCCCTGTCACCCTCCAGCGAGGCAGAGACACCCGCGGGCCTCCCTTCCCCCGGCCCAGCGGCCAGGGCACCGCCAGGATGCTGCTAGGTCCGGCACTTCCACCATTCCGGCCGCAGGATTTTTCCTCACCGAAGGAGAAAACGCGGTTGCTGGCGGTCCCGCTCTGCCCGCGGCGGACCCACGCCGGTCCCTCACATATCCCCCCCGCTCTCAGCCTCTCGAGCAGAAGAAACTCCCCCTCGGCGGAGCAGGCCGGGCCCCGGTCACTTCCCACAAGTTGTGCCAAGCGCTGTCGGGACGCACTCGCAGCCCCCGACCCGCCCGGGGAGGAGCCGCTCCGCGCCGGGCCGGGCCGCGCCGCCCGCCCAGCCCTGCCGGTGGCCCTGAGGGGGCTTTCCCCGCCCGCGCCCCGCGGCGCCGCTCACCGACTGCAGGAAGTGGAGGGTCCCCACGTAGTCCCGCTCGGTGCTGAGGATCTCGTTGAGGACGCAGAGGCGGAGGCGCAGCTGGCGGTCGGTGTCCTTGGGGCAGCCGGCGGGCTCCGCGGCGCTGGGGGCGCCGGGTGGTGGCGGCGCCTCCATGGTGGCGGCCGCGGAGCGAGGCGTTCCGCTTCCCCGCCGCTCTCCTCGGCCGCCTCAGGAGCCCCCCATAGCCGCGCGGTGCCCGGCGCGGCTGGGCAACGGCACTCCCTGCCGCCCCCTCGGCCCTGCCTCGCCCGCGGGTGGAAGCGCTACAGGGGCCGGTGGCTGAGGGGAACCCGGCTGCGGGACATGTCGAGGTAGCGGCGCGGCGAGCGCTCAGCGGCGAAGCAGCGCTGAATGAAGAGAGAAGGGAAGCCCCGGCGGCGGGGAGGGCGGGGGGAGAGCGAGAGGCGGGCGGGGAGGGCGGGGCGGGGAGGGCGAAGACGGTGGAGCCCGGCCCCTGGGGGCCTGGCGGGGCCAGAGCGCGGGCGGGGGTCCGGGGGCGGGGCGGCGGAGCACGGCCTTACCCTCTCCAGACTCCTCACACACACCCCACACAGACACTCGCGCCCCCTCATCTCCTCACCCTACGCACGCACACCCCTCACAGTCGCGCCCCCTCATCTCCTCACCTCACACACACATCACACTCGCACCCCCTCATCTGCTCACCCCGTGCACACCTGTTACACTTGCGCCCCCTCATCTCCTCACCTCACACCCACCCCTCATACTGGCGCCCCTTCATCTCCTCGCCCCACGCACACCCACCCCGCACAGTCACGCCCCCTCCCCCCCCGCCTCACACCCGCAGTCCCTCACACCACGCACTCCCTCACTGTCCACACGCATGCACACCTCACACCCCGCACTCACACCTGCCTCACGCACCCTCCACTCACATCCCCCACTCCCACGCACTTTGCACGCCCTGCACACCCCGCTCACGCAGCACACGCTGCGTTCGCACAGCACGGGCTCGCACACGCGCCCTGCACACCCCACACCTCATTAACACCGCCCAGGCAGATAAACACGCTATGGCTGCCTGCACGCACAGAGAATCGCACCCAAATCTCCGCACCCCCTCCCCACATAGTGCTGAGGGGTGGGCGCACAAACACTGCCATACACCCAAGTACCTACAGGGATACACGCACCAGAATGTACACAAGCACGCAGAAGTAAGCTATCGCAGACTTCCATACCAACAGAGAATATATACGACAAACGTGTTTCACTGTCAAGAATCAAAAATACGAGTTTTTTTAAGTTGGTTGTAACTGCTTGTGCAAAGTAAGTGCAAGGCTGAAGGGCGGGGATGCACGGGGCAAGCTACGCACAAAAATAGATCGGGTCCTGCAATTCAGTGCTGCTCCCACTGACTTCCAAAAAGCTAACTTGGTTCATACCCGTGGAGATTCTCCCAAACCTCTTCATTACACCATGAGAAAGCTGCCAGGCTTCTGTCAAACTACAAATACATATTTATTAATTTTGAATTAAGAAAAAAAGTTTCAAAAGGAAATTTTTAAAATGTTAAAAACATGAATTTTTAAGTGGCATAAGGATAGAGACATTTATTGAATCTATTACCTTAAACACTAACACAAAAAATGTAAGAAACAATCACCTGCCTCAGGCTAAACCAAAATACCTCTTTGGGCTTTTTACCTTAACAGTGACTTTTCCATCTTGACTGATCTTCTACTTGTTAAGTTTTCTCTTCAGGAGAAAATTATGGCAGTCCAACATACACAGTTGTCATCTTAAAGTCTGACTTAGGCTTCACGGATATCATATTACATGAAATGAAAAAACAGCTCTTCGGTCAAGATACAGCAGCAGAAGGCTGCAGGTCTGCAGTATAAATAAAATATCTGAGATGTTTTCAGTCCTAGGTGTTGAAATTGCCTTTATCAAGTAACAATAATATATTACTTCACCACGTCTCCTTATGATGTAGCCTTGGTCAAGGTGCACAACGTGCACCTTCACAGACACTCGTGATACGCTGTAATACCACTTTCTGCAGTCTCATCAACGAGAAACGTTTCCTTCACTCTGAGTCAGTCTAAAACATGATTGCTCAAAATGGGAAGAAAAACGGGAAAGCTCTTGTCTCCCTAAACGTAGGGGGTCTGAGGGAAAAGCACTGAGGGGAAGGAAATAGCAAGGGATAATTCTGGACTTTATGCAGATCTCAACTGTACTGAGGAGCACTATGGGAGGTGGAAAAGCACCACAGTGCAGGCCGGAGACAAGGACAGGAAAGCAAAGTCTTCAGAAGGTCAGGTTAGACTCTGAATTCACTGTGTTTCTTTCAAGTTGTTTATGTTTAACCTTTTGTTTTCTTCTGAAAGTCACTAGAGCATTTTAATTTATTTAGTCAGTGTGTCTCCAGTTGATGTCTTTTTAAAAATCATCTAATGTTTTCTTCTGTTTGGGACAAGTGGCCAGACTCTCTTCTAAAGGATTCTAAGAGTTTAAATAACAATACACTCTGTGAGGAAAAATCAGCATCCCCAAGGCTACGCCCCCACCCTGTGGCTGAATAAGAAAGTTGTTATTTTTAAAGTTGCTAATTTGTTAACTCTGTCTCATTCGTTTGCCTCAAAAGTCTCACAATATTCTGATTTCCGTAGCAAATGTTGAGACAGGAGACCATCATAGAATCAGTAGGATGCTATCTGAGCCGTGCCTGGACTGCTGTGGTGTGTGCCTTTTTGTTGATATTGTGTGTGAGGTACATTGCTTCAAAATACTTCTCTAGCTTTATTGTCAGCATTAGAAGCATTACTATGCAAGGTTTTTTAAAATGGTGTTACTTGTGACTGGAAAGATTGAAATATTTAAAAAAATTATATTAAAATTAAAGGAAGATTTTTGACTCTGCTTAGAAAGCTTTTATTTTAGCTGTAGGAAACTCCATATTAGTAAAGTCTAAATTATCTCAGACAAACACATGATCCTTACTTTAGAATGGATATTTTATTAGTAGCTAGCATGGCTTTTAATTTTAAAGAATCTGTAATTAGCCACCAAGCTCTTTTATTTTTAAAGGGATATTGTGTGTTAACTGAATGAAGCTTCAATTAAATATATGTTTCTTCTAGCTTCTTTTCTTTTTGCTTGTTTCTTTTTTTTTAATATTTTTAAAAAGGAAGTAGTTTACAACTACTGTTCAGTTTTGAAGATAATTTTTACTGCCAATATTTTTTTCAAGTGAGCACTTCAAAAGCAAAAAAAACCTACTGCTACTTTGTAAAACAGTCAGGGAGTCAATTATCAGGAGACTAACATATCAATTACCATGAAATTCACTGTCTTTCATGAAGATGTAATTTATTTACATGTGCTTGTAAGTTGTTTGGAGCTGGCACATTGTCTACCACAGCAGCACCAAGATGGTAAAGTGTCTACAAGGTAAGGTCTTGGTATCACAATCCCAGAGAAAATAATCATCAATTACGTGTTTGCATATTGGCTCTATTCACTCTTGTAGGAGATAACTTCGGTCACTATCAGCCTTCTGAAGGCTCTAGGAAAGCTCCAAGAAAGTTGTGTGGGATGTGATTGGGACCCTATTTGCTGTAGAATAAGATTTAGAAATCGAGTGATTGTAAAATTTGTTAGTTTAAACTGATAGACCCTTTAGCCTCAGCAAGGAAGATCTAACAAACTACCCACCCGTCTCTTCCCCCTGTTTTTTCAGTCTCCTTTAACCACCGTTATTCCTCTCTGAAAGGAACATCCATTCATGAGACTTCCCAAAAGCATACAGTTTTAAAGTTTACTGAAGTTAACAGGTGTTCTTTCTGCTAACTTGAGGAAATTTTTAATCAAATTCCTATTTCTGGCTTATTAAAAAATTGCCACTCGTGCTTAGTTTCAAAGTGGCTTGATGACAAAGGCAGATGTTCGAGTGCACTACACATTCTGCATGACCTTTTGTCTGCGCACACATTGTACATATGATTTATATGAGCCAATCCCACACATTTATTTATTTTTTGTGGTGCTACATAAACTCTAGCGTCACATGCTTTAATTTATGAAAATGTTTATACAGCTTTTCAGTGGAATTTAGTACACTGCAATTTCACAGTTTAGTGAACCTCTCTGTGGTGAAAAGCTTGTGGAAATAAAGCATTTTGGGTACAGTGTGCATTGAAGAGACAAGGTATCTGAACATTACTTGCCTGTATTGATCTCCACTAGGTCTTTGTGTGCATGTTCTTATTGTCGTGTTAAAAGAGCTGCTGAATTACAGGATTCTGTATGTTTGTGTACGAGGTGGTTTGTCTGGATCTCTTGGTGCATATGGGTCTTGAACAGTCCATGTATGGCAAGCTAGCTTTAAGAGAAGCTTGAAGCTGGGAGTGAGCTTTGTGTGGAGCTGCATATGAGCTAGTAATTGCTGCAGAAAGGCAGGCATCGCAGAGCTATTGCTCGCATGATCACAGTTACACTGTTTCCAGATCTGATACCTGAAGTCCATGGGGCACCCTAAATTTACCATCTCGATCCAGCATTTACTAATCCCCAGCCCGTGTCACTGAGCAGTATAGAAATGCCCAAGGACTCACAGGAAATCAATAGGTGAGTTGAAATGTGGTTTCCCAAAACAATTTTGGCACTCAAGCCCTGTGTACCACATACCTGGCTCAAGATAGTTTAAGGATTTCCTGAGCTAGAGGCTGTGTCTGGACCATTGTTTTTAATGGTCACCAAAGTGCCTATTTCCTATTGAATGCTCCTAAAGCCTTTTGCACATGTTTAAAATTTTGGCTTTTCCAGGATACTTTAGCAATTAGTCCCACATCTAAGGATGTACTGTATGAAAAAAAAATTTCCTTTTGCTTCAGACCTGATAATGTACTTGGTTGCATCTTAACGTTAGTACTGCGAGAAATAGAGCTTAGTCACTGTCTATGCTTTGCTTACCATTCAAGATTTTGCAGACCTTTAGTATATTTCCCCTCAGTGGTCTCCACATCAAGTTAAAATGCCTTAATCTGTTAGACACTTCTCATACTGAAGCCATTTTACGTGGCTGACCATCTTTGTTGCCCTTCTCTGTACCTACAACAGTTCTACTATATCATGTTAGAGACAGTAGTAATGGATTTCTGCAATACATTAAAGATGTATGTGTGTCAGGGATATGTCCAGCGGTACCATGATGTTCAGTGTGCTGTTTCCATATAGGTTCTAAAATGCTGCTTGCTTTTATGGCTGCTCCTGAGCAGAGGATAAACCCTGACTCCAGAAACTGTTTATTGAATGTCAGCAGCTAATTTAAAACCCATCATTGTATCTGTAGATATGAAGAGTAATTCTAGAAATTTCAGTCAAAATAATGTAGTTAATAGAGATTTCCGTCACTGTAATTGAAATCAGATTCTGGCCTGTGTGTAGTGGACATGAATCACCTTTCACCTACCCCTATATAATTCATTGCAGCTTACTGATTTCACTAAAACCACTGCTGATTTATTCTAGCTAAGAATTAGTCCCTTTGATTTCTACAAATGATTTATCTTCAAGCAAGATATATAGAGGTAGTTTGCAGTGAGCTCTGCAGAAATAATTTCTCAGTTTCTCATTCTCCAGGAACCTAAACTTCCACTGGAGTATTAGCATTTCCTTTTTTAACATCAGCATAAAAATAATTTTAGAATAAAAATGCTCAGGTAGCTTGACTGCAGAGTGACTTAGAACAGATATAGAGAGGCTTAGAGTGAGCATGGAGAACAAAGAAACAATTGCTAGGCAAGGTTGGGTGGAACTATTTTTGATTAGAGGATAATATTGTACACACATTCAGTTAAACTCTGAAAGCACTTAATTAGACTCATGGTGTGTGGCAGAAGGAGGTAAGTATTACTATGTCCATTTGAAAATGGGGAAACGGAGATACAGATAGCTGAAGTGGCAGCCCAAGAACACGGCATCAATACGTGCAAAACTGGAATTCAGGAATTCATGGTTTCTGGCTCTGACTTACAGAGCCCACTCCAAGGGGCCTCCATGATGTCACACAAGTTTCCAGTCAACTGAGATTTTAACCATGGTGTTGTTCAGGCCATCTGGGAGTGTGATGAGACAACAGTGCCTGAAGCTTGTGCTTCTCCTTGGTGTCCCCAGAAAACTGAAAGTTAACACAACTTCATGACAAAATGATTCAGGATTTGAGGAGAAAGAGGGTGGTACTATAAACTGTATCATGGGACCTGCACACAACATTTTGTAAAATGTTATATCACAGTTTCACTTAGGAGAGGGACAGCACAATGATAATGGACAGTTGTTTCCATCATAAGGTCAGGTGAGATGGAAAAAACTTTTCAAACATATTCCTGGTGTTGAATTCACTAATTAATTGGAGATGCAGCCTATATCCTTGTCACAGACTGCAATGAGCTTTGTGTCAAATCTTAAATGCATACAATTGAAGAAGCAGCATGTCTTATTTCATACATTCTATAATCAAGTTAAGACATCCAATTTTTGAAGACACTCTGGGAGGAGGTTGTATTTATTATTCACTTCTCTGATACCTCTTTTCTTTCCACTGCCTGATTCACCTCTTTTATCACATTTCCCCTCTTTTTCTCTTCCTCAATCATACCCACCTACTTAAAACTAGTCACGTACTAAAAAGTGTATAATTGGATTTTCATGATGCTCTTTCCTGACATAGTTTTTGATTATGTAATTAAGGGTTCTCATTGGGCTCTTGAATTGAGAGAAGATCTTTGGTTTAATTAATTAAAAGGTCTTGCTCAATTCAAGGTAATTTTAAGCAGTTTCATTTCTAAATAATGTGCAGAAAGCATTTCTGTTATTCCTGACATATAATGTTATGTGATGTGCTCTTTACCCTCTAAAGTCAACAACAGAGAAACATTGTCTTGACAGCACACTTAGGTACTTTTATCTAAAGTACAAGAACTAGGGGTGGGGAAAAGAAGGTGCGTCAAACTTCAGTATGCTTGTTTTGGGGTTTTTTTGCAAATATATTTTTTTATTTTGCAAATTGGAAGTTTGTCAGATTTTGATGAAATAGTCAACTAAACTCAGGTTGTTCCAAGTGATTTTTTTCCCCATGTGAGACCATTTACAAATTTGCAGTTCCTTACATTTTTTGCTGACAAATTAACATTCTTACGAAATTTGTTGGTTTGGGGGAGTGCTAAGAGAGGCTGCTGGAAGTTTTGCAGATTGTATTGTATTTGTCCTGAGCTAACACAGCCAAGCAAAAGTAACTTTTTGAAATTTTTTTCTCTATAGAAAAAATAACACAAATGATGCTGCTTGTTTCTGCTTATAAATTACTTCTTCCTAACTGCATGGATAGTATTTGCAACCATCAGTACATATTACAGGAAAAGCCACCTACCTTTGTTTCAACACAACCAATGCGTATTAAAAAAGTAATGAAGAGGTGGAGACTAGAATTAGAAACCTACTTCTAAACTCATGTGGTTTTCATAACTGGAGCCAGAAAAAGAGTCTCCCTCATGCAACAGAGATTTGAAGATCAGAGAAAAAATATTTTATGAAATACATGCTATACAGCAGGCATCCATCCATCTGCTCTTCTCCAGTTCTATTCTCTTCTTTCTCTGACACGCCTCAGTGTGTTTAAAGATGTAGATCTTGATTTTGGGGGCTAGGGATTGGTAATAGCTCAGAAATCTGTTGTCTGCTGGCTTTCAACTGCAACATGTGCTTAAGAGGTTTGATGGGTCATTAACACGCTTAAGTTCAGATCATGCTTAAATGATTGACTTGGTTGGGGCCTACTCCCTGTGCTGGTGTAAGGGAAAGGAGCAAGACATCATATAACGTGATGCTGCATCAGCTGCTTCTTTGACAGTGCTCCAAATGTATTTGAACAGAAATGTAATTTCTGTTTTTTATTGTCTGCACCTGCAATTTTTGTCAGATAGAAAATATCTTAATTTTTTTTAAATGCTGAGGGACATGACTAACTTAATATGCATTTGTGAGATGATACGTGAACTCTTCTCCACTAAATACTGAGAGTAAGGGAGGTTTGCATTTGATGAACTAAAGATCTTTTACTAAGGATGGGCTGTACCAGTTAGATATCCCATTAGCACAAAATACGTGGCATTGCCATAATACATAACTTTGCCATTTACAGTCTTCCTGGGCATCTTGTATGCAGGGTAGAACTCTCTCCATGATTATTGTAGGGCACATATTTTATATCCATAGGGCTGAATTCATGTAACTGGGAAAAATTTAGGCCTGTACGTAGCTTAGACTGTGGTTTTATGGTTGGACTTGAGTTAATCTACGTGTGAGCTATCCTTTTTCCCCTTTCTACATTGATGCATGTTTTCACCACCTCCTTTGTGACACTGTGTCAGGAACTGATCAGCTGATCCAGCTGAAAATTAACCGTAAGGCAAACAAACAAAAGGTCCTTTTTCAGTCAGATTTGCTCCCTGACTGGCTCAGCGTGCAACCCCCTAGAGCTATGCTGGCGTGAGAGGAGGCGTAAGATCTTGTGGTAAGGGCAGGGCTGGGAGAAGGATACGACTGCCTCCTTTGGCAGTAACTCACATGCAGGTCAGTTTAAAGCCATTTGTGAAACTATAGCCTTACACTGCTGCATGCATCAATGCTGGGTGCAGTCCATGGAATTATAGCCACTTACATAAGGTCAGTGCATGGGCTTGGAGCTCACAGTGTAGAAGCAGAAAGACATTCTGGGAAATCATCACCCAGCTTTAACAGAATACTAATTGACTACAGCAGTCCCGCTAGAGAATGGGAATCAGACTTTTTTTGCCTTATGGATATTTTCAAAGGGCGCTTTCTTTCTTCTCTTGCTGATTTTGTGCAGAAACATTAAAAGTAGGGGTAACAATAAAAATGCCATTAAACTGTCAGTATCACTCATGAAATCACAGAACACTTTCATTTGAATTACAGTGTAAATGCTGTACGAGTCATAACAGGAAGCTAGTGACAGTAGATTAGAGTTAGGAGGAGAGCTAAATGCTTTGCCACAGAAGATGGAACTTGGTGTAAACACTAATGGCCCAGAACACAGCATGCAGAAGGTATTAGACTGAAGATGGAAGGAAATGGGGCAGATCTGTTTTTCTTGCAACTTTTCTTAACAACCAAATTTCACTAACAATAGCAAATGTGTCAGTTATAGCCTCTTTGCTTTCGGAAGCTCGGTACTTCTGAAAAATCCTCATTTTGGCCAAAACTTTCTAGGCTACGTCCAGAGGTAAAAAATGCGAAGTTTTGTTCGAAATACTTGACTAGAATCATGGAATCATAGAATAGTTTGGGTTGGAAGGGACCTTTAAAGGTCATCTCGTCCAACCCCTCTGCAATGAGCAGGGACATTTACCACTCAATTAGGTTGCTCAGAGCCCTGTCCAACCTGACCTTGAATGTTTCCAGGGATGGGGCATCTCCCACCTCTCTGGGCAACCTATGCCAGGGTTTCACCACCCTCAGTGTAAAAAATTTCATCCTTACATCCAGTCTAAATCTACCCTCTTTTAGTTTAAAGCCATTACCCCTTGTCCTATTGCAACAGGCCCTACTGAAAAGTTCGTCCGTATCTTTTTTATAAGCCCCCTTTAAGTACTAAAAGGCTGCAATAAGGTCTCCCCGGAGCCTTCCCTTCTCCAGGCTGAACAGTCCCAACTCTCTCAGCCTTTCCTCGTAGGAGAAGTGCTCCAGCCCTCGGACCATTGCTGTGGCCTGCTCTGGCCCCACTCCAACAGGTCCATGTCTTTGCTGTGCTGAGGGCTCCAGAGCTGGATACAGGGCTCCCACTGGGGTCTCATCAGAGAGGAGCAGATTAGAGGGGCAAGTGCAACCAGAGCAGAAATGAAAAAATACTCCTTCCATTTAAAACTGAAGAAAAATATCACCATGTAGACTCAATGCTATGCTGGAATTGATTTGGGGGGGGGGGGGGGGGAGTTAATTTGAACTGAACATAGCTAACAATGCTTTGTTTAAACAAAAAGCACTTTGCAAAGTCTACAGTGTTTGTCTTCAACATGCTTGACATTTGGATTTATAGCTCATAGGTGCACCTTGGTGTTAAATGACTATGAAGAATAAAATGCTAAGCAGGATTTTCTTTCCCTTTCTGAGAATGTTGACTTGAACTAGATTATGCAGCTGATTTCACACCTTTACACCCATTGCTGATCTTCATGATGATTTATTACATAAATAGTCACAAGCCCTGAAACGGACCTCCACAATTCAGACTTCTCTGGAAGTCCTTGCAGACTTCAGACAGCAGCCCTGAGCTCTGCCAGGTGGTGGGGCAGCAGGAAAAATGCCTTTTGCATTTGCTTTCTCCTAAGCATAGGGAGAGGAAACACCTCTTTAAAGTGTGCAGACAAAGCCTTCTCTTTGAACAGCTGATGCTTTGGGCATGTCTTGCACTAGACCTGTATTTTCATTGTTCAAGTGCCAAAATCCCTGCAGACCCCCATCTTTCCTGTGCTCCTCTAGAGGGGTAGAAGTCAGTGTTTTGTATGTGAAGTTTGGGCTTTGGCTGGATTTCTGTTTGGTATGCACCAAGTCACATCAACGAACAAAGCTTGTGCAAGGTAATCATACAAATACACCACCTGGAGTCACTGACAATACCCATGTGCATAAGGGGCGTGTTCACTAAATCTGAGTCTCCACATTTCATTTGAATGACCTCTGATATGGAAATTATTTTTCCACTCTACTGGCTGAAAAAATTACAGAATGATTTCAGTTTCAAATTGAGCACACTTCCTAGTAACACCAGACCAGGACAGTTAGCAGCTTCTTTCTTCTATGTCGGTACAACATATTGCAACTAAATTTTTTTATAGGAAGTTTTCTTAAAATGTTAGATGAGATTTAAGTAATGAAGTACAGAGGTATAGGGGGAAAACAGAGCACTAAGATACTGGATTTAAAAAGAAGGCCAAAAGAGCCAACATAACAATGAGCAGAGACATTCAAGAAGGTTGTGGAAAAGTTTCCAGTGGCAACAGCATAGAAAAATCATTTTACACTTTATAAACTGAACCAGTCTGGAGGGAGAGAGAAAGGTTCAGTACCATACCCCCCATTTCTCCACGCACACACACAGTTTTGTCAATATTTTTCTTTTCTTTTGTTTCAGTACTATTTAGTCTTACAAACTATTTGGGAAACACTGAAAGGATAAAGAAAATGAAGCTTAAATAAAATAAGGGTGACTGGAGAGCTCACTAGACCTGGTGGGTTACACACATTAATTCTGGTTCAGTAGGCAGAAGATACAAGAAGCAAAACCAGAACAAAGCTCCTTTTGTCTAAATGAAGATTCCTCTAAAGACTACCTAACAGCAAATTGAGAATAAATGAATACAGTAATGAGCAGGGAGAGGAAGCCTTTCCTGCTGAGAGGAAACAAGTCTTCTTAAACCTGAATCAAGGAGCCGAGGAACTGTCTTGAACTGGCTTTGTGAAAAACATACAGAGTTCTGCACACGCATGAATAAAATCCATACTGTGTGGTAAAAGCCAGGGACATTTCTTAATGACTGTCTGAGTTTCTTACAAGAAATGATGAGATACAAAGATCAGATTAAAGGTCAGAGAGAAGGTCGTTTATCAGTTTAATCCCTGGTACTACTAATAGCTCTCCTGTGACTGAAGTTATCCCACTAGGCCTGATGCACAGACATGTGTCAGAGGTGGAGAGCAGTTGCTAAAATGCTGTAAATCTGCAAACATTGTTCAACTGCTTTTGGTTTAAGAAATTCTGACAGGTTTATGTTATATTGTAAACCAGGATCTTTAGTAGCTTAGTATTCTGTTGTTTACTTCATTTTTACTGAATACAAAGTTTCTGTCAACAGTCTCAATAGTTACACTATTACCAATGTGAAAAGCAAAATATTACACAAACCGGGCTTTTCTGTGCACAAGACAGAATGTGTAACAAGTCAGTCCTGTGGCATTCAGATACATGCCAGTCTAACTAGCACTTGCTTGCGTTGCAAATAAAGTCTCATTATCACCTCTCACACAGGAAAAATTGCAAGCGGATGATTATACAGCCCTGGGTCTTCCACCTCTCAGGCACTTCAGGGTGTGGGAGCTACTCATTTTCATTTGTGTCTTTCCACTCAATTAGACTTCTCACTCTGCAGTCAAAAGCAGTGATTGGCAAAAATTTTTTCCCATCTGCTCTCTCACTCTGGCTGCTATATTTTAAAAATAAATACACTTCTTTTTTCTAAAGACAAATTATTTCTAATGTTTATATATATTTAGGTAATTATAGGCTTTTCTGGCTTAGACACAGTTCTAAAGTCTATAAAAGAAAAATAGTATCAAATTTTCAAGCTTGAGTATGTGAAGCTTCTTAAAAAGACTGATTTTAGGGCTGCTACCCACCAGAAGCACAGACTGATATCTGTCAGTGGGAGCAGTGGGTGTTCAGCAAAACAGTTCAGTAAAATAGTTCATTAAGGTAATCATCTTTTGACGTGTGAACACTAAGATTTAAAATCTGATCTTCAGATTCTGTTGCATTTGTGGTTGTCTAAACAATGTTATGTTCCTAAGAGATGCTATTATTGTTACATATTATTTATTATTATGACAACATCTTTATCTGCTTCTGTATAGCACATCTGAAGATGCGGTTTACAGTACTAAGTCATGTGAGTCTTATATTCTATAGGTACCAGACCACCACTGATTTCAGTAAGGAGCTCCTTCTGCCAGGACTACTGAAATGCAAAAAATATCAAAACTGCAGATTTTGAGTTTAACAAAAGTGTTAGTTTTTCAGATTTTTTTATAAGAAACTCCAAGTTCTCTTGTGAGAGAGACAGCAGAAAATCTGATCAGTCCTGTTGGCTTTATAGGGAAAGAAGGATTTAAATTTTTTTTTTTACTTAGAATTGTATAAATCTCATATATTCCATATATGGATATTATCCTTTGTAGATTACTTGAAGAGAAAATATTAACATGAAAGGTAAAATATCAGCACTGTGCAGAAATCCTGATGTAAGTTTCAGTGGCCAGACTGTGGAGGTAGAATAGTATCATTGCATTAGTGGAGTGCTGTATGTGGACTAATTTCAGAAACAGCTGGTCTAATTTCTCTGGCACAGCATTACATAAATACAGCTATATTGCCTCTCTTATCAAATGATTTTTTTTGTTCATATCATGACATCACCTGGTGCTATTTATATATATTGTCAGTGTTCTTTTCTCAAATTACAGAACTTCCTTGGGTAGGAATGCAAGTTCAGCATGAGGCTGCTGGCAGTAAGTTGGTCAGAAAGATACAGAAGGTCTGATTTGAAGAACACAGTGGGAATGAGAGAGAGAGAATTGTATGTAAACCTCATAATGAAATGTCTTGCTAATACCACCCAAACACTCATATAAATACCCACTTAATAATTTGTTTTAGTAATCCTTCACTTACCTCAATGTTATTGTTAGCAATGGGACAACTCTTTACCATCTGGATTTATTGATTTTAGCGTGCACAGTGTTGAACTGGAAAAAACGTAGAGAGCTGAGACAGTGAATCAAATGTGGAGTCCCCAGGGAAATCCACTAGTAAGTACATTACTGGACAGCAGAGAAAACAGCTAGAAGCCAAGCAGAATAAATAGAATCATACCCTGTGGAAATGATTAAAAATGGGCAGCAGAAGGGAAAAGAAGATCTACAAGGAATTTTGACTACTGCTGGACTGGGAACTGAGCTACTGTACAGACCAGTGCGCTTTTCCCAAGAATTTTCCTGTCCATTCTGCATCTTTTACAGGGTGGTGAGACTTCCTTCCTAATACAAAATATGTAGCAATATGCCAGTGGGGGAAGCGCTGTGAGGTTAGCCCTGTCAGTCAGTGAGAAGCACCTGGCCCCTGGGCAGAAATCCAGAGAAGCTCCTTGCCAAGGAAGTAGCTTACACAAACTGTGAACTCTGTCCACCTGTTAGGCATTGTATGCTCTTGATTTATGTCTTGCACTACAGACATATTTGCTACAACTAGCTCTTTACATCAATTTAATAGTAATTCTTGTAATTGGCACTGAATTTACTTGCAAACACATACATGCATATACATGTATTCTTTCCCTGTTTTATCTGACTTCTGTTCTATTTGAAAGGCTTTCTTTCCTTGTATGCCTCCAACCATGAATATACATCATGCAATTAAACTCTGTATGCAGCACAATTGCAGTTCAGTTCAATTACTGAATTGCAGTTCAGTAGTGACATTGAGCTAGTCTATGTCGCTTTTGAGTTAGCCAAATAACACATATTGTCTCCTCAGAAAATCAGCTAATGTGATCTTAAAATATTTTGAGGAAAATAATTTAAAAGCTTTGAAAATAGTTCTGAGATTGATTCCAAACCCATCATTCTTTCACTGCAGTTAGTTGCAAAATCTCATTTCAGTGTGATGAAAGCACTGTTTGCTGAGTGTGCCTATTTTGACACTAGAACTGTGTGTCTTGGGAGAGTCAGACATTATTTGAGCTGGAAGACATTAAGACATTCCATGTGCTGGGAGGCCCAGGTGCCTTTGGTGCTCAGGTGAAAGAAGCCCTCAGTGAGGCACTGTTCAAATGTAATGTAGACTATAACTTTTTTTAATAATATATTGAGCAGGTAGAGACTTATCAGGAGGGCAAAGGGGCTCCACTAATATAAAGTCAAACCACCAACCAAAAGCACCCCTGAACATCTAAAGGGCAGAGCTCTTAGTCTTTTCCACCATTATCATGTTGACGGCTATTCCTTCTTTGACAGGCCAACTTCATGGCCCCACTTTGACATTTTTGCTTTTACTTTAAAAGACTGTAAAATAGACATACTACAGTCATGTACAAATATATGCATATCTGTCATATTCACAGTGCTGTTCCTAGCCATTTGATTACCTTGTTGGTACCTACAAAGTTTGAAGGCTGCGTATTATTTCTTCTCTTTTTTGGGGATCACAAATGGTTATTTGCGAAGAAGATTGTTGTGTTGTCCTGCTTGTTCTGAAGTTCCATAGAGTTTAACCATGGGAATCATAACATTGTCCTATCTGTCTTGGTCATTTAAAAAATAAATGTGTTTCCTGTTTTCTCATTAAAGTACGGAGATGTTAGAAGAATGGAGGAAAGAGTATGTGATCACTTTTTTATGAGATCTCTGGATGAAATCATTCTAATTCAGTCTCCCTAGCCAGAGCTATTTTGAGTGACATCATGGTTAGAACCAAGCAATTTCTAGGCCCAGCTTCACATATCCTGTCATTGAGGATATGCCACTACTGCTTTAGGAAAGCAGCCGTGATTTGTGAGAGCATTTCCTTCATTTTCCAGTGGATGCACAGCTTTTGAGATTGGAGAGAAAATCTTCAAAACATGAATCCTTAAAATCAGAAGTCTAATAAAGAACATATCAGTTTTAAATTCTGTAAAATCTTGTGCCTTTTAAGGCAATCTGATAGTCTGGGAAGCTGTATTCCTGCTTCACAAATGCTTGGCTTTAGCACTGTAGAAAAAGCTAACCAGTGAACAAGGCTGCCAGGTTCTCACCATAGAAAAGTACCTTATTCAGCTACCACAGTAATCTTCCCAGGACATGTTGACTCCATCTCACATTGGCACAGAAAGCAAAAGCCTGGACATATTTAATATTTGTTTTTGTATATTGTGCTAAACATTCACATGTTACAGTGTCAGAACAAGAAAGAGATTCTGATCTTATATTCTGCTTTCTGTATCTTTAAATGAACCAACTTGCCATCCACTGACAGAAGCTGTAGGTTGTTCTACACATAAATTATAGGTATGTGTTAGAGGAGGGGTCACGTAAGAGACCTGTATACGCAAGCCACTAAGGGCTGAAACAGATAATCTTATAGGCTGGGCATTGACACATAAGGATAAGCCATAATCAAAGTCATCCAAGCCATGTTATCAACAAATTTGGAGGTTTCAGACAAACGATGAGCCAGATCTAAACCAGCCCTAGCCAACAAATTCTTTGGCATAAACCATTCTCCCATTCTGCCTCACTCCAAGCTCTCTCCATGGTTGAACCGCACTACAGTGTGTGCTGTATTCCAGCAGAGCCTAGAAATAGTTGGTGTGGGCTGAGGCAAACTCACATTACATGGCAGTGGGTCCTTATTAACTCGAGACCAGCTGTACTGTCGGTTGTAGTTCTCTCTGGACTGCTAGCAAAATATTAGGTCTTGCAGTTGACATAGGAGACAAAGCAGATTTGTGGGAATGCTAGTGAGATCCCCAGACTTTCTCAGCTCCTGAATGCATGCAACAAAAATTACAGAGGATTTCACTGCTTATGAAATCAGTGTGCACATTATTTTCTTGTAACTGTGGATCTCTTTCTGCTCAGACCTCACAGGTCTCTGAGTGATTAATGCTGTGACCTGGCTTGTGGCCTCTTCACAGAGCAATGGCAATGCACCCACGCTTTCTGAGCAGGTGAAAATCAAGTTACTCGAGGTCTTTCCCATCTGATTGACCATACTAAAAGGCATAATGCAATGAAGTTGTTTGTCTCCAAATGTCCTGATTGTGTTTTGGCTTTGTTTGAATTAGCTGGTACATAAAGGAAGTAATGCTTCTGGGTCTTTTTAATCTCTTACTCATTCTGCTTTTTTATTATTTATAGTAAAATATTACTTAACCATATGCCTGTACTAAATGGATTTCTAAATTCCTAGTACTGCATTTTAATATGTCACGCTTATGAAGCCATTGCAAGCATTTGAAAATTTCTGTAAAAATAACACATAAAACATCATGGATACATAGTGGTCTGAAAGAGGCAGGGACAAGACTCCACCACAAGTTAAGTCTCTCTCTGTTATTATGAGATCAAGTATCTCTCTATCTGGGAACTGTTAAAACTTTTAGAAACAGAAAGATATATCATATTGTATACTAAGAACAAGGCAGTGTTTATCACACAGGAGTCATGCAATTTACCAGCCATATTACACTGATAAGGGATCACAATTTTTATTACACACATCTGTAATTGGGGGCATAATCTGGTTTTTGTTGTATATTTCTATAGTGCCTGCCATGAAGCACAGTGTAATGTGGGTACATAGTTGCAACATTTTCTTTTTCCAAGTCTTTCTTCTCTCCCCCAAGGAAGATACCTAATAGGCATTTGGTTCAGGTTTGGTACCCCCATACCATTTGGTTAGAAAATATGTCACAAGCAGCCAGTGATGGTAAATTTTGATGATTTACAAGTGCTGCCTCCATAACCGTGTATGCAAATCAGATATACAATCTTCTGAATATCTTGTCTTTTTTCGTATGTGCTGACATGAGTGTCAGTGAAGACAGCTCAGTTGGTTAAAAATTACTGAGTGAATGCAAGTCACTGATCAATTCTGGAATTAAAAGGAACATTGATTAGAGGAACCCACTGTAGACAGGGTTCAGTACATTGCAAGTTTAAGGGGATGTAGCTGTCTCTCTGGCCTCATTTACTGCAGTGTGGTTTCCATGTCATAGAATAGGGACAAGGTTGTGCTGCTTCTTACGTTCTCCACTGTAATCAGTACCATAGACACAGCTACTGTTGACAGTGCTGTCCTAATTTCCCTGTGTGAAGTACAGGAGGACATGTTCATTGAGTATCTCACTTGTCTTTTACCAGGAGACCCAAGACAGTTCAGGATCTTCAGACGATTGAGCTCATTCCCTTTCTTGCCGCTTTTCTGTACATTTTTTTCCTTTATCATCCATAATCACAGACATTCTGGAAATGCCTTGCTTAGTGAAAAATGCAGACAACCCTCCCACCTGTCAAAGGGCATATAAGCACATTTAGAAGGGGCCTTTATGCTTCACAATTTTGATGGTTTTTGTGCACATAATCTCCTGCCAGCTTTCCATGTCCACTTCAGTGAAACTTGGGAATTCAGGTGACCACACAGAGCTCATTGTTTCATAGCTAGTGGGTGGGAAACCAGCCTCTCTAAGACAAATTGCTTTTCTAGACACAACCAGTAGAACGGGCAACTGAGTAAGCCCCACAACGAAAGAGGGAGACACACTCTTCCACATGCTCACCTCACTGTTTGTGCTTGACTACATGGGGACTTGAGCCATCTAGTTTTTAACAGCATAAATTAGTAGAAGGAGGGTCATCTGGGACATATGCCTGTATTTAGCTCAGGAAGCGAGGCTAAAGTGCTGTGATCAGTAGCAGAAAAATGTTAGCAATGAAATCAACATTGAAAGGACCCACCATTTACAGCAACCCTTCATTCTGGCTCTGATTTTGCACGTGTAATAATTATGACATCCTGTCTTCTTGCATTCTCATTTATATAGTATTGCAAGCAAAACCAAGCTACAGCTGAAAAATTCCAGAAGGACACAGGAGTTTAAATTATCTGAACCCATGGTGGGAAGTAGTCTTCTAGCTCAAACAGACTGTAAATTATTCAAATTAACTGCCAGATTATTCTTAAGCAGTAGTCATATAAATAGTTACAGAACGTCATTAGAAACATTTAAACTACAACCCGACACATCAGCATGACCGATATATTAGTCATATGTGATTTAGCTACGAAAAGTGGCTTTGCTTATGATGTCAATGGAATATTGCTTTTGTTACCTATGAAGTTTAGCTAGTACTTTACAGCTTGAATGACAATTCAATTGTGAAGAAGTGACAGAAAGTAGATGCTCTGCTTATAGATCTTTAAAAAAAATATAAAATAAAAAGACTACTGTGTAGATTAATGCCATAAAAAGCTTTTTGAAAAGAGAAG